>NC_059116.1:60357293-62757293 GCF_020740685.1 Jaculus jaculus
CTGGAGGGCAGAGCTCCGGAGCCGGGCTGAGACCTCCCCGCCCAGGCCCCTGCGCTGCGCTCACCACCCCCAGCTGGGATCTCCCATCCCAGCAGTGATGATTTTGGAGAAATAAAAGGTTCTATTTGTTGATCCACTGAGCTATGGGGAGTCCACTCCGCAATATTTCTGATCTTGGCTACTTCCCTTAGAGAAAATGAGTCCTCTTTTTCAGCCTTGCTCATGGCAACAGAAGAAGGGCTTCTTTGCTGGTCCTTGCACAGGGCCAGCTTCCTGCTGATGAACATGCTGTTTGTATTGTTTTAGGAAACCAGGCTGTTTTGTGAATAAAACAAATGCATGTTTGTGTCAAAAAAAAAAAAAAAATCAGGGTGAGAGACAAATAAAAATAAAAATTCAGGTAAAATTATATATAGTCAAACACAACATTCCCAATAAGAGATAACTTCTTGGGGCTGGACAGATGGCTTAGCGGTTAAGCGCTTGCCTGTGAAGCCTAAGGACCCCGGTTCGAGGCTCGGTTTCCCAGGTCCCACGTTAGCCAGATGAACGCGTCTGGAGTTCGTTTGCAGAGGCTGGAAGCCCTGGCGCGCCCATTCTCTCTCTCCCCCTCTGTCTTTCTCTCTGTGTCTGTCGCTCTCAAATGAATAAATAAATAATGAACAAAATTATTTAAAAAAAAAAGAAAGAAAAAAAAAGAGAGATAACTTCTTAACATCAAGAAGAGACATTAAAAAAGAAGAGACAAAACATATTACCTACAAAGAAATATTATTTACACTGTCAACATCTCAACATTTCAATGATAGAAACATAAAGACAATGTACCACTAAACTTAAATAGCTATACAGATATTTATTCAGGGTAAGGAAAATCTTAGGACAGTTAAAAACTGAGTTTATACTCATCGTCTCAAAAATAATGAGTACATTTTAAATTAACCCTGGGAAGAATACATATAAATAGGGCTTGAGAGATAAGTGAGCTGTTAATGAATGCTTTTGCCTGTGAAGCTTAAGGACCCGGGTTTGATTCCCTGGTACCCTTGTAAGTCAGATGCACAAGGTGGCAATTGTGTCTGGAGTTCATCTGCAGTGGCTCTAGGGCCTACTCTTTCCATTCTCTCATTCTCTCTCTCTCTCTCTCTCTCCCTCTCTCTCTCTCTCTCTCTCTCTCTCTCTCTCTCTATCCCTCACTTCTCCCCCCTTTCTCTCTCACTTTCTCAAATACATAAATGTGTTTTTTTTAAGAATGCATACAAATAAAATGCTAGTTCATAAAACTAGCTTTAGTCTATTTCAAAAACTGTCTTAAACAGGTGATATTCTGATAATAATGCCATCAGTAAAATACCAGACAATAAAAATATAAAAGCTTAGGGCTGGAGAGATGGTTCATTTAATAAGATGCTTACTGGGAAAGTATAAAGATATAGTCATATACCCAGCAGCTATTTAAATGTCAGGTGTGTGTGGCTCTCCACCTGTAACTTCAGTGCTGAGAAGATGGAGATAGAGGATTCCTATAGTAACCAAACTGGCAAACTCTTCATTCAAGTAAGACGCTCTATCTCAGTAAATAAGGTCGGGGAATGATAAAGGAGGACAATCTCAACTACTGGCCTCCACACGTATGTGCACACATATGTGCATGTCCACCCCCCTACACACACGTGCAAGAAAGTATCAATTTAGAAAAATGAAAGCATATATAAGAAATATGTGAACTGATGCAATGGAATGAGAGCCATCTGCATTTGAGATTTCAGGACCTCTTCACATCTAGTTTTAGGTATTCTGCCTCCCTTGATGATGGAGGGTTGCTTGGCACTCAAATTTATGATGTGATAGAACATAATACATTCAATTTATTTTGAGGATCTCTAGTGACAGGGCCACTGATGCCTCACAATCAAGATTTTTCTCTGTACCTGTCCTCAACAGCCACATAGCAAAAGCAGAAGAGCTACTTGCTGGCTTTGTTTCAGAGCAACAGTCTAAACTGGGCATGGAAGCACACGCCTTTAATCCCAGCACTCAGGAGGCAGAGGCAGGAGAATCACCGTGAGTTTGAGGCCACCCTGAGACTACACAGTTAATTCCAGGTCAACCTAGGCAAGAGACCCTACCTCAAAAAAAATAATAATAATAATAAATAAAAACAAAAGAATAGTCTAGCTATGTGATGCTATTGCAAAACTTGAGATAGTCTTTCAGGGCATATTAATCTCACACAATGCTAAAAGTACAGTCTTAAACTCAATAATGTTGCCTTGTTTTCAGTCCTTATTTTAGGTACTGCACAGCCTTATGTTTTCCTTTGTATATAGCTTTCTTCAGAAATCCAAAGTACCCAATTGACTTTTTTTTCTCATTTTCTTAGGAATATGAGGGTCAAGATGCACCAAACTGTCAGTTCAAATTATTTCCATTCTCACTTTGTGAAAATGTCAGAATTCTCTATATATGGGGTATATCACCCATCTTGTGTATTTTCCATGTTGATATTTCTACAAAACTTTCTTATTTGTTTTAGTACAGGACCTACATCTGGAGTAGCAGCTGCTACAAGATTTCCAATCTGATTATATTTTCAATAACCCTCCATTATTTTCCAAGGCTCATCCATCTTTTACCAAGGACAAAAAGGCAAATCAAACTCATGATGGCATGAATGAGTGCTTATGGTCACACTAACATCTGTCACCCCACCCCAGGAGGGCAACTTCCCTTTGTTTATTCTTACCTGTGCAGAAAAGATTTTAAGGAACAACTTGAGTGCTCTTCCTAGCAAAACCTGCTTATACTGTTGACCCTTGGCTTGCATCTGGGATCTTCCACTTCAAGAGGATTCCTACCACTGTGTTACTAACTAGAGTGCCTTGCTGTACCAAAACTCTGCACAAATAATATAACTTCTGCTGAACACTTATTTTTATTTATTGTAGTACGAAATTTGGGCTCATACTTAGCAGAGTCTGCCTAGACGCTGCAGTGGATAGAATGAAAATGTTCCCCATTGATTTGTGTGTTTGAATACTTAGTCTAGAGCAAATGGAATTGTTTGGGAAGGCTATGGGGTCTTTAGAAAGTGGAATGTTGATAGAGGAAGTGGGTTACTGGGGACAGGACCTGAGGTGACTTATATGGGCCCATTTTCTGATTGCTTTCTGTTTCCTTACTCTAGCTGAAATGTGAACAACTCTATTCCCATTTGTGCCTGCCATGCATTCCCTTTTGTGGTAACTCTACCCTCTGGAGCTTTAAGCCAAAATGATCTTCTTCCTTCCATATGTTGATTCTAGGCAGTATTTGTTCACAGCAAGGAGAAAGTAACCAAGACAATGGTTAAACCCTACTAAAACCTTGAATGTTGAGTCTTTAAGGAGCAATCCCTGATTAGCAACATTTCCCATGTATTTATGGTCTCCTTACTGGGGGAACTGAGCATGCACTAAACAACTCTAGTGAATGAGGACTCTGGAAGTTTGTCCTTGGTTTTGCCTACAATTTACCCCATCTTCCATTTCCTTTGCTAATCTTTCTGTGTATCCTTTCATTAAAATAAATTTTAATGGTGAATACCATCGTATTCTGAGTTCTGTGAATACCTCTGTATTTTTGAGCTGTTATATTAGTATTGACATTATTTCTTACAGTTCTCAAAGCTGGGAAGCCAAGATCCAGGTTCTGTCAAAGCTTCTGAAGATTAATTTCTTGATTTGCAGGTAGATATTCTGTTCTAAAAATATTGTGTTCTTTTGAGTATCCTTCATGATATAGACACAAAAGAAATAGAATAGTAGGTACAGATCAGCTCATGTTTCTTGTTATACTATGCTACAATAATCTCATCATGCATTTGTGACTAAATTTCTCCCAAATGCCTCACCTCTACATACCATATCACTGGAGATTAGGCTTAAGTGTATAAATCTGTGGCAAAACAGTTGTATATTCATAATATTTTCTAACAAATCATCAAACCTGGCATTAGGGACCATCTGGCATCTCTATAGTTCATTCATTGAATCAGAAATAAATATAAAAGCAATGCAAATTTCAAAGTAAATCCATGCAATTACTAATTTTTCAATGTCAAATAATATCCACATGGTGGTTTTATAGAATTAGTGAGCATACTGGGAAGTGGACTTGAGTCCACTCATCACTGAACTTTCTTATGTCCAATATCTAATCATGATGTTGAGATATGATCCAGGCATCCTGCACTGGCCTGTCATGCTTTCCCGGCCATGACAGAACTTCCCTTTAAATTATAAGCTGAAATAAAGCCTTACTTCCCATAAGCTGCTTTTGGTTGGGTGTTTTGTCCCAATAATAAGTGGTAACTGCTATGCTGGGAACAAAGGGAACAAATTTATGAAACAGAGGAAGGACTGTCGTTCACACAAGGAAAGTTTAGTGGGATTTTGAAGTACTTTGCACCATCCAAATTCCTAACTTTTATGTTAGACTGTTACTAAATCTATATATTCAAGCTATCTTAAAAAGTCAACTACTTAAAAAAGAAAATCAGTCTGTAATTAAAATGTTATTATCATGAACCATAAAATTTACTATATTTTGACCATGGCTTAGGCCCAAGAATTTAATAGCCTTGATCTGTCATTTTCTTCAAGAATAATTCCCACTTTACATAGATAGCCTTGTATTCCTCATTCACAATCAAAATGCTTTCATTGGTGTGCTTCTTTATGGGGAGTGGGTCTGTTTTTTGGTTTGTTTCTAAGAAGTCCTCCTTAGAATGTTCTGAAAATCATCATGTAGTTCTGCCTGGTCTTGAACCCATGGTCTTCTATCCTTATCCTCTTGCATGCTGGAATTGCAGCTATGTGCCATTATACCCACTTTTATAGTGATTTTCATGGCAGTAATTTATATCTACCAAATCCAAATATTTGATATATTTAAAACCATAGTTCCACAAATGAAATTTCATCAGATTAACATAATATACTGGTATAAAACCTTTTATTTATGACATTAATTTCACTGCCACAAATCCAAACCAAATCAATGTGATGTTTTATTCCAGAGGCCAATTTCTTTACAAAATAATAACTAGCAACAACCTACAAATTAATGCATTATAAATATAGAACCAAACAACAGGAGGCTCTTTCTTGGGTTAAGCTAAATATAAGCTATTCAGATTCTAAGCCACCTCTGAAATAATAAGCATAGAGTAAAGAAACTTCATGGGAATTACTTAGAAATTAAAAGTCACAATTCTATCTTTGAGTCTACTTCTGGAAGGACCTGTGTGAGCACATTTAATGTAAAATAAATCCAAGTAAATGTTCATTAGAAACTTACTGCAGAAAGGCAGTGGAGAATGATTATAGCTTGTAGTTTCCATTCTGCTGCAGAATTCTTCCTCAGAATGACATGATCACCTCTTCAGTTAACTGGATCAAGTAAGAACTAGATCCATGAATAAAATAAATTAATGCTTAATGATCTTACAAAACAGAAAACATGTGGCCCATATGGTCACACTGGAAGACTGTCACAAACACCTAAGAAAGAAATTGTGCCAAATCTTTTATACCTCTTCTACAAAACAGAGGCAGAGGAATTACTTTCTAATTCAGTGTGTGAAGATACTACCTAATACCTAATAACCAAATTAGGCAAAAACATTACCAAATGAGAAACTTATAAATGAATATTTTTGAAAACTATAGAGGGATATTTCCCTACAAACAATCAGCAAATACATATGGACATTATATTAATTATATATCACAACCAATGGATATCTGTACCATATATATAATTTTATCCAAATATTTTAAATCAGTTAATTAACTCATCTTATCAACAGATTGAAAAGCAGGGACTCCAGAAATGACTTTAAAGGTACTTGCCTACAAAACCTAATGGCCTTGGTTTGATTTCACAGTACCCATGTAAGGCCAGATAAACAAAGTGGCACGTGAATCTAGAGTTAATTTACAGTGGCAAGAGTTCTTAATGTTCCTGTATTCATTTATTCACTCAGCCATTCATTTATTCTCTCTTCTTGCAAATAAATAATAAAATAATATAAAAAAGTAAAATTATATGATTATATAATAGGCCTAGATAATGCTTACAACAAAATATAATTTTAATAAAACTAGTAGTAGGTAATTTTTCTCAAGTTAATGAGAACATCCGTCATCAGCTAATGTCAGAGTTAATGGTTATAGGCTACATGCTTTCCCTCTAATATTACAAACAAAGCAAGAATGTTCCTTCTTGGTATTCCTCTCAATATTTTTGGCTAATGGATTGGGGAAATAAAATATAGACAGCTTGAGAAGGAAGAAATAAAACTTTTTAACGGGGAATCTATAATCTCATATAATTATCAAATGATTAGAGTAAAGTTGCAGGAAACAAGATTAATTTACAAAGCCAATAACTTTCTTATATGTCAGCAATGGTAAGAATTACAAAACTGAAAACACAGGATTATTTTATCATTACTAAAAGGTAATGCCAAGGTATTAATTTAACAAGATAGTGATGACAATTATGTAAGGAAACATAAAACTCCAATAAAATAAGTCAAAGAAAATCCAAATAAATAAGTAGATACTCATTGTTCATGGATAGGAAAATTCAATACTGTTAAGGCTACACTTTTACCAAGATGGACATGAAGATTTAGTATAATGCCAATTAGAATCCCATCAAGTGTTTACAATATCCAGGAATAAGTTCCAACACAACATAGAAAAAGAGAAATAGTGTTGGAGATTAACACTATTTAATGTTTAGAATTATTAATAGCCTTTTCTTGAGGTACGGTCTCATTCTAGTCCAAGCTGGCCTTGAAAGGATGGTAATCCTCCTACTTCAGCCTTCCAAAGTGCTGCGATTAAAAGTATGAGCCAGAAATCTTCAATTGTCAAAATGTATGGTCTAAGTAAAAGAAAAGACAAATAGATCAATGGAACAAAACAGAAAGTCTAGAAAATCAGCCTGAATAGATATAGTCAGCTTGTCAGCAACAAAGTAATAAAATCAGCTCAGCGGAAAAAGACCACCTGCCACAAGTGCTGCTGGACAACTGGATGGACATCTACCCAAGGGAACACAGCCCCCAACACACCCACCTACCTAAAATTGACCACTAGTCTGAATGGAAAAAGTATAACTGAAAACCTTCTAGACAATTTAGGTCACTTGATCATTTACATGAAAGACACAAAACATTATTCATGGATAAATATATAAGTTGCATGTCATTAAAATAATATAATTTCATTTTTAAAGACAAGAATTAATGTACAAACCACACAATAGCAAAGAAACTTTTAGAAACAGTAGATAACAAATTTGTATCCACTATGCACAAAGGATTCTTCAAACATCAGTAGCAAAAAGAAACACACACACACACACATATATATGTACATATATATAGATGCTCACCATATGATGTCATCGGGGAATTACGTATCAGAACAATGATATACTCTGCCTTAACTATTACAATGGCTAAAATATTAAACTTTGACATCATCTAATGTTGTCAAGGGTGCAGAGAAGCAGGAACACTTGTTCTCTGCCAATACAAATATAAATTGATACAGGCTTTTAGAAGGCAGTTTGACAGCTCCTTATAAAAGTAAACACATACTTACCCTATGATTCCAAAATAGCATTGCTTTACACTTACCCAATGAGTTGAAAATATGCCTTAAAATATGCATAGGACTACATCTAAGCATAAAAGATGCTGAGACAGGAGAATCCGAAGTCTGAGGCAATCCTAGGACACATAGCAACAATGTCTCAAGAAATTATTTTATTCGTAATCACTCCAAACTAGAAACGGCCAAGATGTCATTCAGTAGGTGAATAGAAAACAACTGAAGCATATAGTTATACAATAGAAAATACATATGTCATTGAGAGATAAGAATACACAAGCTACCTGAACAAAAAAAGATATTTTGAAACCCATGAGCTGAATGTAAGCTACCCAAGAATGGTTATCATCCTGAAAAAAAATGTTAACAAATGCTACTAAGGATATGGAGAAAGTGAACTAGTTATGTTCCTGTGCAATCAGTGTGGCGGTGACTCAGAAAGCTTAAGATTGTTCATTGCTACTTTATTCACAAAAGCTAGAAAATAGAAACAACCCAGATGTTCATCAACTGGTGACTGGGTAATGAAAATGAGGTATATATGCACAATAAAATTTCATTAAGCTGTAAAAGAAAAATGAAATTTTCAGGGAAAAAGCTGGAACCAGAAAATATTATACTAAGTGAGGTAATTCATGTTCAGAAAAGCAAAAGTCAATGATTTCTCCTAAACGCAGATCTTAAGTTCTCATCTTTGTGTGTATGTACATAGGGGACATGACAGGATGTATCGACTATGAAACCACTGGGGGAGAACAAGAGGTGTTGAAAACGGGCAGCGGGCAAAGGACACACGTGACATGAAAGGGGAAAGAAGCTGTGGTGGGGAAGGTCTCAAGGGGAAAGGAGATGAGGAAGATTAAAGTGAAAGGGAAACATAACACAAACTTGGACAAAATTCAAAACTAATCTTAATTATTCACTTGGAAATAAAGTCAAAGAAAGAGAGAATGGGGAGGGAGGAAGGGAGGGGGTAAGGAAAGAAAGGAAAGAGGCTAAGCTCTCTGGCTAGCTCTCCTGCCTACAGTGTCCTGCAGAAAAAAGCCATGATGGAAATAGCCATCCTTAGGTCCTTTCACAACACTTTCCTCATAGATTTTGGCAATGGGTATGTCTTTGGGGTCCTCCTGTGTCCACCTGTATCTGTTTCTGCCCAGGTATCTCGGGCAACTTCACTGCATTCAATGTTTGTCCTTCCTACAACCCCTTGAGCTCTTGGCTCTTACATCTAATGTGCCAACATAGTTCTCCAAAGCTAGTGAAACCTTGCAGGTTTTTTCTTGCTACCTTTACTGTGCAGTCCAATAGTTCCTTTCAGCTCTACATATTGCATGCTAGCTAATTCTTGCAACATCTGAAGTGTATAAACTCACACCTTCTTCATTAGGCAAAGCATGCCCACAGCAGGAGTTACACTGAGGTTTCAAACAGGTATTGGGTGTGGGCACCTATGGGGTAGCAGTGGGGATAAATGTTTCTCAGCCATATCCAGGTCTACTTTGGTGACTTATATTTGCAGGGTTGTCATTCGGCACCATAAACTCTTTGCCATGGACCCTCATTTCCTCATCAGTTCTCAAAAAGGAACATCCCCCATCTGTCAGCAATCATCCAACTCTGCCCTCTGAAGTGCTTGTGTCTTCTGCTTCTATATTTTAAGTGCTCAGCTATTGTAGTTACCTTCTCCTTCCTAGGCCAAAGCACACAACCAAAAGCAGACAATGTGAGGAAAGAGGTAATTGAGCTTACAGGCTGAAGAGGAAGCTTCATTGTGATGGGGAAACCTTGGCAGAATGTCACACATCTGGGTGGAAGTCATCTAAACACTGCACTTGGAGCTGAGCTCATCAATCCCCATTGACCCAGCTCCTCAAGCAAGGTTCCACCCCCAAATTGCTCCAATTTGGAGTTGAGTATAAGATCTAGGGACATCCCATAATCCTGCCATTTCCAAAATCTTGAGATCTACATTGCAACTCATGGTTCATCTGCACAGCTCCATGGCATGGCTTCACAGGCTCCACACCTAGGGACTTCAACAACCCTGCCCCACAACATCCAGTGACCATCTGCAAAATTCTGTGTTGCAAATCTTATGACCTTCTTTTTCCTGCATTTGTCATAATTCCCAAACCAGCACCATGCATGCTTCCAAATTTTCTAACCAATGAGGGATTAAAGCTGACTTTGAAGAGCAGGAAACTCCACATGCTGCCTTCGGGCCCTCTCCTTACAAAAGAGAATCAGCGCTGTCCTTACTTTCTTATTGCCGAACAGCAGGGCCAATCTCAATGAAGGTGATCTCTTAAACAATTACAGCTGAACTTGGCTATAGTCTCCAGCCCAAAACTTTCATTTCATTGCTATGTCAACTTATACTTCTGCTCCTTTTCCCACCAAACACACTACTCCACTGTGTGTAAATCCATCTTCATTCACGTTCTTAGAGCATTGACAGAACAGAGCCAGAATATCAAACTATCTGTAGGCCAGTTCCAACAAAGCTTTTCTCCCTGGAACTTCATAAGCTGAACTTTTACAGTCCATTCTTCTCTTTGCAGCCAGGGCTTTCAAACTCTGAACAAAATGCTCTATTAAACTCTGCCCACTGCACTACAAGGGATCTCAGTCCAGAGTTCCAAATATTTCCTTATTTCTCCCACAAGTCAGTACTAAAAGACTTAAATGACATACAGCTTTATCACAAAAATGGACCCATGCTTTGCTACCAATTTTCTGCTATAGCCACCTTCTCATGCTGTATCAGAAAACCCGGGTGAAAGCTGATGAGAAGAAAGTTGGCTTGCAGTTTTGAGAGGAAGATTTAACATGAGGGTTAAAACATGACAGACTGTCATATATCTGAGCAGGAATAAGTGTCAGTACTATGCTAGGAGCTAGGTTAATGAACCTCATAGTCCACTCCAGTGACACAGCAAAGCTCCACCTCCAAAATTGCCAAAACCTGGGGATTGAGTATAAAGCCTAATCACAACCACATAAAGCTACAGAAGATATTTCACACTCAAACTCTCAAATCAGTGCACCTTAGTGCGTGTTTAGTTCCCAGGTCACCACTGATAAAACTTTTAGTAACTGGAGTGCCACTTTGAACCAGGTACTATTCAAAAGTGTGCCAGTTTCTTAAACTCATCTTACCACCTGTTTCATAAGGCAACCCTCAGTACCACTTATGATTCAGGTCCCCAAATAACAGGTGTAAAAATGGAAAAGAGTGAGACATTAGGAAAAGTGAAAGAGTCTTCTAATACCTATGAAAAATAGTTGAACTATGAGAAAGAATTGTGTATGAAAATATAAAAACAAATCAGAGATAATCTTCCAGAAACAACCTGCATTATTTGAATTTATTTTTCATGTGTATGTCTGTTGTATGGAAGTAGATATGTTTGTCTGTGTATAGGTGCATGGCTGCGAATGTGGGTAGATGTGCACATGTGTGGGAGTATACATGCATGTGTGTGACAGTGCACGTGGAGTCCAGAAGTCAATATCAAGTCTCTTCCTCAGTCATTCTCCACCTTATTTCTTGAGCCAAGGTGTTCGCTAAACTTAGAATTCAATGACTGGCTGAATCAGTGAGGCACCAAGTATTTGGGATTCTCTGGTCCTCAGTTCCCCAGTGCTGGGACTAAAGACACACACGGTTATGCCTGGCCTTCACATGGGGCTGGGGGTCCAAACTCAGGTCCTCATAATTTCATGGCAAAGACTTTTCTCACTGAGCCATCTCCCTAGTTCTGTTTAGATGTTTTAACCAAGATAATAAAACTATCATCTAGAAACAATCTTGTGTTATAATGTACACTATTTTTTTCTAAACTAAACATATTTTTGGCCTTTAAGACTTGGAAATACTTTGTTGTCAATTGTGTTCCCCAGGTATTGGACAATATAATGTGATGATCACATTCCTAGTCATCAAACTTCTGGGTTCTATTGCTTTTCTTCACAATGTAGTGGGTATCTGCTATTATTGGATTCTGCCATAAAAAATACAAACCCACAGAGAGCTAACTGTGCAGAAGTGAAGAGAGTGAAAGAGAAGTCAGGTTTCCAATAAATACTAGAGTTCAACATTTTAGGGTATCTTTAAGCATGCCACCAGGCTCTTTTGACATACTCAAGACATTGTATATTATTTTGATGTAAGAGAGAGAGGAAGAGAGAGAGATTGGAACAGGACCTGCTGTGATAGCACACTGGGCCAGGGAATTGCTGGAGGTAGGACGGATGATCAGGAGATTGAAACAGGCCAGCAGACAGGCAGACAGACAGACAGACAGACAGACAGGCACACACACACTTATGCACAATACTCCGTACCTGTATAGCCCCAGGAAAATAAAATTCTTGATGTGAGCATACCACATTTGGAAGGGATAGGCAGTGGATTAACTTTATAGGTTGAGATCCAAGAAGAAATTTTTGTATATGTTACACCAAGTATAAATAATTACAGAAGAAATGAGAAAAAAAGACAGAGAAACTGAATTAATTTACAGATCTACCCAATCTGTAACTTTCTGGGGTAGTCTCATTGTCTTTGGCAGCACCATCACCTCTGTCACTATTCCAAAACAATACCAGTGTATACACAAATGCAACAGGGTCAGCTCCATTCAGAGTTTAGAAAGTAGTGTTTTCTCCCTGGCTCTTCCATCCTGTCCCTGAATCCCTTGTCACCACAGTGCCCAACTACCCCTTTCTTTCCTTGGCTTACCGTTCTTTTTTATATATTTATTTGTAAGCAGAGAGAGACAGAAATAAGATAGAATGAGAATTGGCACACCAGGGTCCCCAGCCACTGCACATGCCTCCTTGTGCATTGTGCATCTGGTTTTAGTGTTGACCTCTCAGCAGCTTCTGGATTTCTGCTATGGTATATATATATATCTGTATCATCTATATCTATATTATTAGTTATAGACATACTCTGTGTAAACAGCACATGTTAATACTATCCTTACCCTCATACCTGTGCCCCTCTGGGACCCTCCTCACTGGGGATGCCGGTTATCCCCTTAGGGACTGTATGTTTTGAGTATCCTCAGTGTCTGTCTCCATTACCTTGTCACAGGTTGTCAGGCTCACAAGGGAAGCAGCACTATTGCTCATCTTGACAATTCCTCTGTGGCTTCACCTGGACACTAGCTTAAGTGTGAGGTGTGGTTAATCTCTTGCCAGGGAGTCAGCTGTCTTTTTTTGTCTTGATGAATTTTGGTTGTCCTCAGTTCTCACTAGCTTCCAAAACACAAAATCAGATTTTCCAACAGAGAGTGAGATCAGCATAGGTTAAAAGGGATAAGCATAGTTAATTTAGAGAAATTTGATGGGTTTATCCTCTCTTTTGTCCAAAAACTAGTGGGTGCTTCTCATTGGAATCTGTAATCTTGGTCTCCATAGGATTCAGACTCAGTTCCTAGTTTCAGCTATGGGTTCCTCTCCACTGAGAAGATCTCTTAGCCAATCAGAAAGCCATTGCTTACCCACCTAGGCTGCGTGCTGCCGTTGCACAGGTGTGTATGTCTTGTCAGGCCAGTTGCTTTAGTGTACCCCTTCTTTTTAACAACATTGGTGGCCATTTTCCCCCAGAAGCTCATGTAGGGCCTTCCAGCACTATACAGGGAGACCATTTGAGAACTGGCTTCCTTCCAGATTCCAGCTGGATCTCTCAATGTTCTGTGTCAGCAGCATGTGGTGTCTTCAGCCATAGGTTCTTACCTTCTACCTCAGGTGAGTAATCATGTGCTTGGACAGAAGCCTGTCTTCTTTTAGGGACCTCATAGGTCTCTTTGTTCAATAGCTTAATGTGGGTGGTAGCCAATTTTCAGTACTGGAAGTTATAAGCCACAGTCACAGTTTTGGGATTAGGCTTTATCCCACCCTCTCCAGGGCCCTTCTCTTCTTTAATGCCTTCCTGAATTTCATTTTTCAAACCACAGCATTATCTGACTCTGATCTTTCCATTCCAGCTATTTCTTCTCTACATCATTTTACTCCTATATTTCTGACTCTAAACACTGAAGTTTCCCAGTATGAAATCTCTTTACCTCTCCACTACATTTGGGCTGTCATTTTCAATTCTGTTCATGCCTTTCTGTCTTACATATCTGTTATACACTCTATTTTCTTATGTACCTTGTTTCTTGCTCCTACTCTTCTTGCATACTCTTTAAATGTTGTATCTATTCTTCTATTCCTGTTTCTATTTATGTCCTCTGGATACCTTTGCTTATGCTATTCCAACATACTTGTGCATCCTAGGAGTGATGCTAACAGGGAGAAAATTCCTTCCTATTTCTACCACTGGTCTCTTTAATCTTGGATGGTTTAGTTCCCCATTTCCTGACACTTTAGTTTTCTCTGCTTTTGTATGGTTCTTAGAATAGAAGTGAGCAACAAATTCCATTCACATTTTCCCATAAAACAGCCTTAGGATTAGGATATTTCTATTAAGAATAAATGACAGAATTGGTCACAACAATCATCCCTTATACTTATCTTTGATTTGTGACTCTATATCTGTCTTCTGTATTAATTACACTCAATGTATATATTTGAATTTTTCAAACGTGATTTCCCTGTGTCTCTATATATTCATGTATAATCAATTAACCAATAAATAAATTCAACACATTTTTCCTTTACTAATTCTACTCTCTAGTAAAACTATACCAGGTATATGGCCTCCAAATAGATGCAATTCCAACTTCTCTTGATGATTTAGTCTTACCTGTTGACATCTCTGGCTTCTGTCCCAGTCCTGCTGACCTTTATGTATAGTCTTCCTTAAATTTATTTTTCAGTGTTTTGTTGCAAGTATCTTTAGCCCATGCTTTCTCACCTCAAGCCCACAGAACATACAGCTGATATCATCTCACTTTGGATTCCATTCACCTATAATTCCAAGAGTTACAAACACATCTGAGCTTTTAAAAGGTTAAAGAAAAAGTAGTTCAGGGGGGAAAAAAATAGGGCAGTAAATAGAGTGAGAAATACCAGACATGTCTTTGTTACCAGGGAAAACTTACAATGAAAGATAAAGAAAAGTAATCCTTTTTTACTCAATTGGGTATCTTCCTATTCTCTTTAAAACTTCTGAAACTCAATTCTGTTTGTGTGATAACAGGACCACTGTGTTGTGGCTCACTTCTGACCTTCACCACTGTGCTCTGCCAAAGAGAAATGGGTTAAAGACAAGCAGAAAAGCAAATACAAGTGCACTGCACATCACCAAAATCACATCACAACATTGGCATGTTCTGTGTCTGATGTATCTGTCTGCAATTCTTAAGTTTATGGTGTTAGCTTTTTCCATATGTCATGTGTACAGGTGAGAGTTTCGGACATTTGTTAGATTATAAAAGTAGCATGACCCTACCTCTCCCTTTTTCTAAATGCACATGGACTCACAATTTGTTAGTTCCTATGTATTTCCTGAACTGACCTCCTTAACATTGGAGGGGGAGTCTTTGTTGTGAAGTTCCTGTTTCCTACCTTGTGACTTTTATTTTCCTATCACAACAATTGTGAAGCCTTTCTCTCTTCAGCTGTTACTATTTACATGACTATATTCTCCAGGAGCTTTTGTTAATCTTAATATTAACATACTGTTTAAGCAAAACAAAACCTCACAAAACAAAGTTGAATACATTGCTTATCAAGGAAAGAAGAAACATGAAATATTGAAGCTTTGGAAAAGCATCAAAAGGAGAAACTACACTGTGAGATAAATTGAGACCTAGAAATTTGATACAAGGTAAGTTTTCAATGCAATAATGAGTAGACCTGAGTAAGAGACAGCTCTGATGGTTCAGGATGACTTAAATAGAAAGGTGAAGAGTTTGAAACAAAGATCCCAGTGTATACTTCAAGACAGAAATTGTAGTAAGCACAGTAAAGTTTATTTTCCCATTGTGCCTTTGAAGAGCCAGATATGATAATAAAGAATAAAGTTTATTTCAGTCTCTGTGTCTGGGAGAGTTAAGGTTGATAATTTTTGTTTTTATAATTTATTTATTTGAGATACAGAGAGGGAGGGAGAGGGAGAAAAATGGGCATATCAGGGCTTCTAGGCACTACAAATGAACTTCAGATGCATGTGCCACATTGTGCATCTGGCTTTATATGCGTCCTGGGGAATCAAACCTGGGTCCTTTGGCTTTGAAGGCAGTTGCCTTAGTCACTAAGCCATCTTTCCAGCCCAAGGATGATAATTTTTACCCTCACCTGCTCTATGCCTTATTTTCCATCCCTGAAGAACTAAAGTACTTAAAACTAAATGGAGTTTTGCTGACATGATAAGCTTAAACAGAGATGATACTTTTAAATTCAGTAATGGGTTTTTCCTGATACAAAGTGCCAATGACAGCTCTTTGATTGGTCTTATATGTTTTCATTTTATATGTAGCATCTAGAGCAATTTTACCTACTTGTGGCTATCATCCCAAAGTTAGCACTCCTATCTGTATGAAGTAGTATTCTGGCCATTTGTCTTTGCTTTGTGGAGATGAAATGTCCTAGTCATTTCTTTTAATGCTTTGGGAAGTGAAAGACCATTGACATGAGGAGTCTGCTGAATTGTATCATAGGTATGAAGAAAAAACGCTGTTACATATGTTAGGGCCAAAGTTACTTACTCATGACTTATACCTAACAGTGCAATTTTTATCCTTTATTTATTTATCATTGTTCTTTATAAAGAATAAGTAAGGTGTATCACTGCCTCATAAATGGCCTCCAACATTTTAAGGCAACTGGTGATTTTCCTTAATTTATCTTTTCATCTGTTATGTCTGTTAACCATTTCAGTTTATTTTAGGGCAAATATTTGGTTTATTTTACAATATACATTGTCCTTTTGTTTTCATTTTTAAATATTTCATGCAAATATTTCAATATGTATTCCTAAGCCTTAGAACTGAATGCAGCTCTCAAAGCTTTGTTGGACTCTGTTTGTGAAACATAAAAGAATAAAAGAATGGATCATATTATCCCAAATGGCCTCTCACACAATGCGTGTTGGTATAAGCAGAGCCAAGAGTTTTGCCTGACTGTTGCTGTGAGGATGCTTGTGACCCATATATGGCAATACATAATAAAAAGCCAAACATACCACTTTAGCATTAAGATGTGAGCATCAGCCCCTCAATTGGTAAGCTGTGTGAAACAAAACAACCCATCAATGTGCTGACTCTCAGTTTTAATACTTACTCATTTGTTATCAAGGAAATTAAAGTGAACACATGCATGCTGGTTCCAGAGACAAGAGCCAAGCATGTAACAGAAGCCCAGTCAAAATAGCGGTGTTCCATATATTTCAGGTATCTCTCTAGTCTTAAAATGAAAGTATCCTTTCATTTTCAAAATGATATATAGTCATTGCTATTTAAGATCAATTTATGTTGAAAAGAATCAAAGAAAATATACCTTCATTCCCAGGGATAAACCTCATCAGGTCAAGATGGCACTCAGTCTCTTCTAGACATTTCATACAAATTCACACTTTATAAGGTGAACTACTACTTGTACTTTTTAAAAATACTATTCATTGTACAACTATCCTTACATATTGACTTTTACAGATCAATATCAGCGATCAACAAACTATTTCTGTAATGTAGCAGGTGGGGCATTTATCCTTGAGAATCATATGCAGTCTTGATTGAACTGTTTTGTTATTATTATTGTTTTATAACCCTGTAAATATGTTTTAAAAGTCTAGGTTTTTATGATATATAAAAATAGACAAATTTAGCCTGCAGTCAACTCCTATCTGTATCCTTGTGCATGCTTTGAGAAGGAGCCTTACAGGGTAGCCCAGCTAATATTAAAATCACAATTATTCTGCTCCAATTGTCTGAGTTTGGGGATTAGAAGCGTATGCTACTGTGCCTAGAATTCATTTTTCATTACCTAAGTTAATCAATGTACCATATTTCTTCATTTTTAACATTAATTTTCCCTATTTTAAAAAACTGTGACATAAAATGTTTAGATGAATTTTAAAATCATTTTGTTCTCTCATTAGAGAAAACTTTAGATATGGAACTTCTGGAATATGTTTTTGATACACATTGAAAATATATTTTAAGCTAAATACAATATACTAAAGCTGTGCCAAATTCTGTCATATAAATTACTAGCTATTTTCCATGGCTTCTGGTTATTGAAGGATGTCTTCAGAAAGCCATCAGCTAATGCTTTTGCAAGGGCAGAACAGAGTGTAAAAGCATGCAATTATCGTCTACTTTGAATTTGATACTATGTATTGCAGACTTGTTTGTTACTTTTAAAACATTCAATTCTAAGCAACTGTGGCTTCATCAAATACATTTTCCACTTATATTCCAGTAATATCAGAGGTCACAGACATAGAAGCTCATCACAAGGCTGTTTTCTTTCTTAAGGGCTTATATTCTTTGACTTGCTCTAAAGTATTTCCCTGGATTAATATCTACTCTTGGTCTGCATACTGGTGGATTCCCTGTTGTTAATTTGTTGTGACTGTATTTTATGATTGGTTACTTAACCAATCATAAAATGTATATATTGAAGACATATCAGGCATGTTCTCAATTCTAAAGGGAGCAGGTAAGAGGACTATTACAGTCTAATAATGAGCTTGACATAAGGCAAAGGATTTCCTTATATAGCAATAGTTAAGGGCATATGAGTTTTAAAACTATAAAAATGCCTGACTAGAATCTTCCTGTGCCTGTCTGAATTATCAGGGAGTTATGAGGTGATTTGGAGGCAGTATAGTCCTGGCACTTGGAATTGGTCTAGAGCTAATCTCACAGGGAAGTGCAGTCTTGTCCAGGCCAGTATGGATTACATAGGGAACTAAACAGATAGAGTGACGCATGTGAGTTAGAGAAGCTCACCTCACTGTTGCACCTGTAAGCTCAAACCAGAGAATGAATTTCCCATTAAAAGTTAAACAAATGGGGAAAAAGAAAGAAAATTAGAGCATTTTGATAGGA
Organism: Jaculus jaculus; assembly: GCF_020740685.1. NCBI lineage: Eukaryota > Metazoa > Chordata > Mammalia > Rodentia > Dipodidae > Jaculus > Jaculus jaculus. Next base: position 60,375,973 of record NC_059116.1, read on the forward strand.
ATAGGAAGAAAAGTGAATTCTTAGTATCTATAGCTAAACAGTATTTGTGTACAGAGAACCACTTATATCGCAGTAGAGCTAAATCTTTCAAAAGTTTTTGAAAATATTGTTCTGGGCATCTTGTTATAACCGAATATGTCAGCTTCCATATCAAGGAGACAAAATACGTTCTGAACTTAAACAAAAGTGCTGTGTAGAAACCTTGATGGAAATAACTTCAAATTTCCTTCCTGTGTTTACTGATTTCAGTCTCCAAGACTGTATTTCATCATTTTTAAATGTTGGGTACCATATAAGTGTCTCCAAAGAGCCAGAACTCAAGTACTTGCTATGAAATCTAACTGTTCTTGTTACTATGATTGTTGTCTGGTGGGGAAAGGAGTGGTTAGATTTTATATTTTATTTTTTTTTAGTTTAATTTATTAGTTTTCTTTTCAGCAAATACAGGCAGTTTGGTACCATTGTTTAGGCTCATCTATGATCTACCGCATCCCATTGGACCCTCGTTGATATAAATGGGTCGTGCATTGTGGAGTTAGACCACAGTTATTGGTATGATAAATGACTCTGCAAATCATGACCTAGCATGTGACTCTGACATTCTTTCCGCCCCCTCTTCCGCAACATTTCCCTGAGCCACGTTGGGTTCATTTTTGGTCTGCTTCAGTGCTGAAGTGTTGGGGGCCTCTGAGGTTCTGGCTCTCTGATTTGGTAGGAGTTGATTTTTCTCTGTGTTGGTCTCCTTCCCCTTTGTGCTGGTATCCAGTTCACAGGAAAACATCACCCTTGCTTATTTCACCAGTTGTCCTTAGTTTCAGTTGAGCCCCTTTTGAGGTATGTTGGGGCAGCTCTCTCCTTAGGATCTGCATCTATCTGGAAAAGAGAAGCAGATTCTCCAACGGAGAGTAAGTTAGCACTCGGAAAATTGAGATAACACTTTTTTGATAGAGAGTTTGATAGGTGTAGGCCCTCTTGTACCCCATGATTGATGGTAGCTTAATATTGGAGAGTGGGGTTGTGTTTGGGTATGGTTCTGACTTGTTTTCCAGCTCCAGCTATGGGTCTAGTACCACTGAGGGGATCAGTTAGCCAAATCAAGAGCAGATGGTTCCTCACCATGGCTGTGTGCCACTATTGCACTTGTGTGGGCATCACATCAGGTTATTTGTTGCTAATTAGGTTAGACAATGAGTTGCTTGGACAGATATTGGTCATTTCCCCCAGTCGCCCATGTAGCACCTTCTGGCACTAGACACACTGACTGTCTGGGGACTGACTCTCTCCTGACTTCCAGCCATTCCATTCCATTTTACGTGTCAGCTGCGTATGGAGTCTTCAGCAATAGGGTCTTACCACTGGCCTTTGGTGGGTCATCAAGTACTCTGACAGAAGTCTGTCATTGTTTGGGGAATCCTTGTAGGTTTCTCTGATCAAAAGCTCATTGTGGATGATAGCTCCAAGCTGGAAGTGGGGGTTACAGGTCAGTGCCCACTAAGAAATTGAGGAAAAACATAACTAATATACAACAGTTAGAGAGGAGAGAGATAGAGGGGAGAGGGGGAGAGGGAGGGAGGGAAGATGTAGAAGATTTAGGTTAGTCTTGATCCTACCCTCTCCAGTGTCTTGTGGTTCAGGTGTTTCCTATAAGGGTCTAGTGAAGGTTCAGCCATTTGGTCTGTCTTTTAGGAAGTAGAATTTTATGGTACCATTGCCATTTGGGTCCAGAATACTGTTTTCCACCCTTCGTTGCCCTCCCTGTCCTCCCCATCCATCCTATTAGAGAAATGCAAATTAAAACAAATATGAGATTCCACCTTGCCCCAATAAGGATAGCCAACATCAAAAAAATCAAATGAAAATAAATGCTGGCGAGGATGTGGAGAAGCAGGGACACTCATTCATTGTTGGTGGGAATGCAGGATGGTACAACCACTTTAGAAAGCAATATGGAGACTCCTGAAAAAGCTGACTATAGAAATACCAACAGACCCAGTTATTCCCTTACTGGGCATCTACCCTAAAACCTTCAAACCACAGGCCAGAGAGATTTCCTCAACCATGTTTGTAGTGGCTCAATTTGTAATAGCTAAAAGCTGGAATCAACCCAGATGTCCATCATTAGAAGAATGGATAACAATGATGAGGTATATCTACACAATGGAATTCTATATAGCAGTAAGAAAAAACAACACAAAGAAATTTGAGGAAAAATGGTTGAACCTGGAACAGATCATTCTCAGCGAACTTACCCAATCACAGAAAAAAAATCGACACATAGTCTCACTCATCTACAACACCTAACCTGAATCTACCCAAGATACCTTACATACCCAGCAAGTACCTCATGGACTAGACAATAATATTTTATATTTTAGTTAAACCTGCCTGAGGTTAATGCATAATTTTTACTTCTATTTTTATAACAAAACATATTTATTCATATTCGATATGTTTAGCAATCACATAATTTAAATGAGAATTATTTATAGTCCCACAACTTGGGGAAGTTTTGCATGAAGAAATGAACTCAGATTTTCCTCTGTAATGGCACTACCCAGTGTTTTCACATTCTTTGTGTCTTTTCTTGTATTGCAGATTAATTTTGAAAATAGATTTATTATAATTTACATATGGACTGCCTGCTAACAACTTTCGTGATAAGGTGTATTCCTCAGTGTCTTGGAACTTTGGGAGGTGGTGGGAACTTTAAGAAGTGAGACCTAGTGGGAAGTTTCTGGTCATTTGGGCAGTGCTATTAGAGGTGATTGTGGGATCCTAGTCTCTTTCTCTTTCTCCTTTTGTTTTTTGCCATGAAACAAGCAATTTTCTCTATTATTCAGTTCCTATAATAATACACTGAGTCCTCATAGACCCAAAGGCAGCAGGGCCAATTGATCATAGACTAGAACCTTCAAAATTGTGAGCCAAAATAAACCTTTTCTCCTTATAAATTGATTTTCTTCAGTATTTGTTATAGTGGACAGTTGACATTACCCCAGATTAAATCCATCAAGAGCATATTAAAGAACAAATCTGCAGTTAGTTTTTGAGAATTTATTGTTATTTCCATGAAAAAATAGCAAGCTTGTCACTTGCTTTGTGTGCCTAGCACTCTGTGGAGAGCTTGACACATAAAAGATATTCAAGGCAGGTATGGTGGTACACACCTTTAATCCCAACAGTATGGAAGCAAAAGTGGGAGGAGCGTCATGAGTTCAAGGCCACCCTGAGGATACACAGTAAATTCCAGGTCAGCCTGGGCTAGAGTGAGACCCTCCCTTGCAACACCTAAAAAAAAAAAAGAGAGAGAGAGAGAGAGAGAGAGAGAGAGAGAGAGATGTTCAATAATTGTTCCATGAAGGGATGCAGCTCTATGTAGCTCTATTAGAAGTCTGAGTGTGAGATTTAACCATAAAATTAGAGATTGTATGAGATTCTTCTAAATTCTTCAGTATATCTGAGGAAACAGTTTATAAGTGTGAATTTTTTAATGAAATTTTAAAAATAATTTTAACTGATATGAAAAGATAAAAATGGTATATATTAATGGAGTCCAAGATAACTTTTCAGTATGTGCATACACAGTATAATGACTAAGTGGAGCTAAATATATATATCTTCTAAGTAGTTACCATTTCCTTACGTTGAAATCTTTCGTTTTTTTTTTTCTCCTGACCTCTTGCGATGTGTACTGCATTACTGTTACCTGCAATCACCCACTGAGAAGCGGCACCCTGGCCTTCCTGCTTCAGTCCCGTGGTGACAATGCCTGTCCACCATGGCTCAGCAACTCCTCCTCTTTTCAACCTTCTCTAGCCTCTGCTCATTCATCGCTGGTTTGATAGTGAGAAGTTTTGTTCTAAGCAAAATTTCAGAAATTTTAAAGTTTAAGGATGTCCTAAACCACTAGCTTTCTTTGGTATAGCTTTTTTTTTTTTTTACCAGAGAACATTTATCTCACTAGTCTTAGAGTTTCCTTTTTCTATTATTTATTGGATATAAAATTTAGTGACCGATAACCTATTCCTATAGACAACTACCTTTCTCCCTCCTTATCCTGACAAGTCCTAGCTGTAATTGAACAGTGTATACTATGGGAATGCACTGAGTGTTTCCATTTACACTTTCTTGCTGCTTCACAGGGATTCTGATGTGAGCACTTAGACTTCATGCAATGTGCTTTCTCCTCTGCTAGGATTTCTGTGTGTGTCAGAAAGCATGCAGTTCTTGCTCAGACTAAGCCATGTGCCCCTTTCTGCTCACAAAATATTCTTCTTGCTACCTTTATATCAGAAAACAATGAGTTAATCACTAGTTTGAATATTTTTAAAAATAACTTCAAATTTAATAATAAAAGAAGAGTCAAAATAAATAGAGAAGAATCACAGGAAATCCATGTTAAAATTTTCTTTAATTTCTGAAATTTATGGTCACTATTTTATCATATTTCTTAAATTTAAAGGTAATATTAAATATAATAAGAACTTATTATTTACCATAAGATTTTAATCAACTGAAAGAGAAACCTAATCAAGCAACAATAAGGTTATGTAAAAAAAGAATTCTGGGCATATATCCAACTTTAACAATGCCTTTGTTAGGAAAGGATGGAGAACTGAATCACTGTTAATGTAAATTAATTGTACACAGTGATTGCACTGTAAAAATTTCATGCATATACCATCCTTTGACCACAGTCACTTTTTGCTGCCCTGTCTTACACCTGGTCCTTGTCCTGATTTTGTTCTCTTCACTAGCAGTCCTCGTTTGACCACCTTGTCCTTTATAGATTCCACATGTGAAAGAAGATGTTATGTTTTGCTTGTTAAGCCTGGTTTATTTTGCCTGACATGATGACCTCAGACCTCAGTGACACCTATTTTGCAGTAAATAAAATTATTCCATTCTTTATGGTAACAAAAAAAAACTATTTTGTGGATATATATGTTTTATCTACTGACTGATCCACAGCTTGGCCACTGGGAACAGTGTCACGATAAACATGAACACGTCGGTATCTCCATCGTGTGGGGAGCCTGTCTCCTTTGTGTGTTATATTTACTCCTCTACGTACTGCTGTTACAAGTATCACACAGAACAGCAAAAGGAGGAAGGATTTATTTTGTCTCAGATTTTCAGAAGCTTAGGTCATCACAGTAGGGAAACTATGGCTGAATTCATGGTAATAAGGGTGTTCTAGAGCCCCGTAAATCACAGTGGTGAACAGGAAAGGTCCAGAGATAATGTACGCCAAGTGTTCATCCCCAGTGACCTGCTAATCTCACTTCCAAAGTTTCCACAACTTCTCAAAACAGTACTACCAGATGGATATTAAGTGTTGAAAACATGAGTCTGTTGGGGACATTTCAGATTCAAATCATAACATACTGTCTGTGGTTCCTAAAAACTCAAGACCATCAAAAATTCAAAATGTATTCATTTCAATTTATAACCATCCCCATAACTTAACAGTTGGAACAATGTTCAAATACTCAAAGTCAGTGTCAAGACAAACCCTAAGCTGTGAGTAGTTATATAAAAAACTAACTAAAATCACCCATCAAGTCAAAAAAAACACCAAGATATATACTTCTAAGATTCAATGACACAAGGTAAAAATTCCCATTCCAAAATGGAGGAATAAGTTGATATGAAGGAAAGACCTGACCAAAGAAAAACTGAAAATCTAGTAGGGCAAATATTGCAGCTCCATCTGTGACATTCATTATCCATTGTAGCATCATTTTGGCTACACCATGCTTGAGAAGCACCACCCTTATGGACTTGTCACCTACAGAACACATGCCATGTTCCTTGTGCCAATGTGTTGGTGTGCATAGCTACTTGTTCTATCTTGTTGGCATCTCCAACATGCTGGAGTCGCCACAGAAACTTAGGCTTCACCTTCTCGGCTTCTGTACAGCTTGCTTGTGAATGCTGTGCTACATTGCCTGGCCTCATCGCCTTTTCTTTGGAACCTTGGCCCTGTGTGCATGATGCCAGTCTCTGCTGCTTCCAAGTGTCTGTGTGCCTAAACCAGGTAACCATTTTAAATAATTTTTTTTTCAAATAAATTAAATTTTATTCACCCTAGGCACTTCAACAGGCAGCATTTCACATCCAGGACACCTCTCTTCTTGTCCTAGTAGTGCCAAGTGTGTGTGTGGTCTCCCTTTAATCTCACCAACATATTTAAAAATAACTGTAGCCACTTTGCCTGACCCCACCTTGTTTACAACTTTAAATGTACTCATGTCAAACTTCAAGTTTTATACATCTTTCTTCCTTGCCTTTTGCTCTGAATTTTCATTACAATATTCGCAAAAAAGCAGTCAATAATAACCATGTCACAGTTTGAATCTTATGACTACAGTCTTTACTATATGCATTTCTACTGGCATTTGGGTATTCTAAACTTCCACCAGAGACATCCACTGAGATCTCCTTATAGGACTGTAGGAGTTCTGTAGCGTGCAGCTCTAAACCCTTCAATATTCTCTTGAAAACAAGTGTCAAATGCTTATAAACCACTTGGTCAGATTTACTCACCACAGTGGCTCTACTCTTAATGCCAACTTCTTATGTTAGTGGCTCTCCTAATTACTATGATAAAATGCCTGACAGAAGCAACTTAAAAGTGAAAGGGTTTATTTAGGCTAGTTGCTTTGGATGGTCAAATGTGGTGTAGATCATGGTACAGGGTGCATGCAGCAGAAGGTTTTCAACTCATTGTGACAGATAATAATATATCTCAAGTGACCTCACCTAGTAAAATATTTCCTTTCTTCTAGTTCTCACCTCCTAAAATTTTTACAGGCTCTCAAAGTAGCACCTCCATCCAAGAACCAAGCATTTAAACCATGAGTCTTTGGAAACACTTCAGATTCAAAGCATAGTAGCTATATGTCCAGGAGTAGTTTAGCTGGAACCTATATAAATTCTGTTTTTGTGGAGTTTTTTAATATTATTTATTTATTTATTTATTTATTTATTTGAGACAGAGTGAGAATGGGCATGCCAGGGTCTCTAGCCACTGCAAACGAACTCCAGATGCATGTGCCACCATGTGCACCTGGCTTATGTGGGACCTGGAGAATCAAACCTGGGTCCTTAGGCTTCACAGGCAAGTGCCTTAACGACTAAGCCACCTTTCCAGTTCTCTGCTTTTGAGGAACCATCATACTGATTTCCTTGATGGTTGGGTTGATTTACATTCTCACCAACAGCACAAAAAGATTCTTCTTCTTGCCAGCATTTATTCAGCATTTACCTTTTGGCTTGTTTTCTTTTATGAAAAAAAAATATTAAGCTACCATCAATCACGGGGTATAAGAGGGCCTACACCTATCAAACTGTCTATCAAAAAAGTAAGTGTTATCTCAATTTTCTGGGTGCTAACTTACTCTCCGTTGGAGAATCTGCTTCTCTTTTCCAGATAGATGCAGATCCTAAGAAGAGAGCTGCCCCAACATACCTCAGAAGGGGCCCAACTGAAACTAAGGACAACTGGCGAAATAAGCAAGGGTGATGTTTTCCTGTGAACTGGATACCAGCACAAAGGGGAAGGAGATCAATGCAGAGAAAAATCAACTCCTACCAAATCAGAGAGCCAGAGCCTCAGAGGCCCCCAACACCTCAGCACTGAAGCAGACCAAAAATGAACCCAACATGGCTCAGGGAAATCTTGCGGAAGAGGGGGCGGAAAGAATGTCAGAGTTACATGTTGGGTCATGATTTTCAGAGACATTTATCATACTAATAACTGGGGGCTAACTCCACAATGCATGACCCATTTTCAATAACAAGGAGGGTCTAATGGGAGGGGGTAGATCACAGATGAGCCTAAATAATGGTACCAAACTGCCTGTATTTACTGAAAAGAAAACTAACAAATTAAATTAAAAAAAAAATCAAAATATATATATATATTCATTTACTTATTGTGTGTGTGTGTGGGTATGTGTGCATGGGCATACACCCAAGGTTCTCTTGCTGTTACAACTGAACATCTAATACTGGCACCACCTTTTGTGTCTGGTTTATATGGGTGCTTGGGAATTGAACCCAGCCTGCAGGCTTTGCAATCAAGTGCTTGAAATACAGAGCCATTTCCTCAGCCTTGTATTGTTTTCTTAATGAAGGCCTGACCAGTGTGTGGTAGACTCTAAATGTTCTTTTTATGTCCTCTTGGTGTTCTTTTTCTTTTTATTAAGGAGTTGAAAATTTTTAATATATGATTGTCTTTGGTCTTTAAAGCCTTCTGTATTTAAAGGGTCTGCTCAGTTCATTGGGTTAATTGTTCTTTTGGTGTTTAATTTTTTTAGCTATATCTTCTTGATATTAATTCCCTGTTGGATGAGTAGCTTGAAAAGAAGCATAGTAGAATCGCATGTTTCTTCACTTCTTGGCTCAGCTAGCATCTGTATTTGTTTCTGCCACCCTTATATAGAGAATCTTCTCACACTGTGATCACTGTGGTACCTTCATTTTCTTCTCCCCATTCCTTCTTTTTAAAATTCATACATCTTTGCATCTTTCTTTAAGCTCATTTTATCATATCTTTTTTTCTTCTCTCTCTCCTTTTCCTTTTCCTGTTATGTAATTTGCTATTGTCTGATTATCAAGCCAAGGAAACTTATTTGTCTAACTTGTTCACTTTTTTGTTTGTCCATCTACTAAAACCTGATTGAACATATTTCCAATAAATTTTGTGCATCTACCAATCTTGGCAGATGATTTGAATAAAACCCTTTCCGTGAAACCAAATGAATAGAGAATAAGGTAATTCTTATGTTGCTCATTTTGATATTGTAATGCAATTTCTTCGTTTTTCACTAGCCTTACATATAATTTCACAAAGGAAATTATCTACCACTTGTATCTAGAAGGTCTTACTCTTTCTTAAAGACTATTTGAAATTTAATATATTTAGATATATTATTGTGTTGTTAGGATTCCTTAAATAGTGGAGCTTTCCTAATCAGTCATTCTCTTCCATTTTGAATTAATCATAATGTATCTAGTTTGAGTCTAGGAGTTACTAGAAAGATTTAAACAACAAGGTGAAGACATTTAAAGAACTGTAAGTCAAGCTGGAGAGGTTGCTTAGTGGTTAAGGAACTTGCCTGTAAGCTTAAGGACCCAGGTTCAAATCCCCAGTATCCACCTCACCTTAGGGTATTTTGTGGAAGGAAGAAAGGGCACAAAGATTGTGAGAACCACAGGGTGGGTGGGAATATACAGAGGCATTGCCTCCCCACACAATGACTGACAGCTGCTGTCACAATTCGTAAATTACAACCCCATGGCAATTAGCAGCAATTCTACTGAGGAGGTCCCTTAGTGGAATGGGGGCAGGGAGGAGGAAAATTATGGTGCCAGTACATGATGTGTCCATACATAGTTTCTACTTCACTTAATAAGAAAAAATTAAGAGGATAGATATGTAAAGGGTACCTGAGAAATGGAAGAACTGGCTATGGTAAAAAGCCGCCACATACAGGTTATTAGTGGCCATGTCAAGAGCAACAGCTGGAGAAGCTCCAGATCAGGACTGAGTAAGACGGGACTTTAAGGAAATAATTGCAGGTCAGTCTTTCAAGAGTTTTATCACAGAGGAGGAAATTTGAAACAGTAACTTGAAAATGTATACAAATAATGCTAGCTCTTTTGGAAGTATAGGTATGATGCATTTTTCATGTTTATGAGAAGAATCTGTAAGGAATGGGAAAATGAGAATGCAAATGGGGAGCAATGCTGTAGAGTTTTCCTTGAGCAAGTGCAAGGAGACACACATGTGCCCAAGGTGAGAAGTCTCAGGGCAGATTACCTACAGTCTCTGGAGATGAGCTGGGTAGGTAGGGGCCAGTGACACTGGTGATTAAGAAAACTGCCTCTGGGCTGCTTCAGTTTTTGTAGAGATGCCCAAAGCACAGCAATTGGTAAGTTGGGCATGAGGTCAGATGAGGAGGTACTGGGAGCTAGAAGTGGAAGATGTGTATGAATTAGTCCTACAAGAGAGAAGGGGAGATTAAAGGCACTAGGGACAGTCAATGATAATGGGAGGTTATTGGGCACCCATAAGAAGATGAGGCAGGACCTGTAGAACATACTGATTATGAGCCTGTTATTCTTTGACCTCCATGAGTGGGTGATCCTCACTGGTCCTTCAAGTCCTATAATGTATACAAAATAGAGACAGTGATACATAATGCATTGAATCAAGTACAAATGCATCATTTATTTATATTATTCCCCATATATATTGCATATATTTTATTATTCCCTAGATGTACACATACATACGTATATACCACATGTATCTGTGAGTTTTAGACAAATTTTATATGTGATGTGCATTATCTGTACTAGAAATAGTAAGTATGGATTTAACTATGAGATAAATGCAAAAGACTAATATCTATCAAAGTTATCAGTTACTTAATTCCTTTTCTCTCTAATAGCTATTGATTACAGCTTATTAAAATTTTAAAAACTCAAATATCAGTTTGATTTTTTAAATTTGATTCCAAAAAAAAGTGTGATGCTTAGTTGCTGGGTTTCCACAAAAGCTATATATAGTGCTTAGTTTATTATATTCCCAATTATTGCTGAAAGACAAAGTTCTATATGACATTTATGTAATATTTTACTGTTTTCTTTAAATGCCATGGTACAGCTGTCTCCACAACCTGTCCATATTTTTGGTGCCTATTTCCATATATTTTCAAGAGGTTCATAATATTCATACATACATGTAAAAAGGCTTCTAACATTTCCTTAAAAATCATTGGTAATTTTCTGAATCAAAGAAAGGGACATCTAAGCAAGGTGAGAGAAGGGAAAGCAGTGAACTTTCAGAAGCCAAAAAGAAGGTGAGGGTTCCACTGCGAAGACTGGTCAATGGAGCCTGGATGGAAGAGAAGGAGCCAGGAGGACAACCTGGGCCTGGCTGAGCAAGACACTTCCCTGATAAATGACCAGTGACCTTGAGGTGAACAGTGAACCTCAAGAGAGGCAAAGGACTGACGACAAACAAACAAACAAAGACAGTCAGCTCTCATTTTTTCTTATTTAGAGAATATTAGTTTCTGTAATCAAACCCATGTAGATAAGACCTTATATATTTAATATAGTGTATTACCCCTGTGCAAATGGAAAAAAATTAAGTTTAACATTTCTAGACCAATATGGCTGTTAATTTCTGTACAATGCCAACTCAAATGGTAAACAGGGATTTTTTTCCAAAGTTGACAGCACAGCTAAAGTTTCCAAAACTTCAAACTATATATATATGTATATACCAATAATAGCAGTATGTTGTGTGTCAATAGCAGCAACAGCTTTTCCACATTCTTCAGTTGTCTGAACAAAATTGTAGAGTCATCTAGAATGCTTATTAAAAAAAAATCTAAAAAATAAAACCCCAGAAAACAGCCAAGTTCTGTTACTGTTATGGTACCTGGCACCAGTTATTTATTTTTTTGTTTTTTTGTTTTTTTGTTTTTTTAAGCTTCCCCATCATCATCTGGAAAGAAAACATTCTAGAGTAACATCATTACACACAGCTCTGATAAAGCACAGTCACTACTGCGCATCATAAAGCAGGTACAAGATACTCTACATTCACAGAAGGATGACACAGTACTGTCCTACATCTGCAATACCAGAGGACACAATTTAAAAGGCACTGAGACTTGATTCTACTTTTCCAGCAGAGGACGCAAAGGATGGTGTGCACAGCTCTGAAGAGAAATGCACGCTTACACAGGACTTCCTTTCATTAGTGGCACAGCTCTAAGAGCTCATTCTTTTCGTGAACATTGGCTAAACACTGCTGTGAGGGGAAACGAAGGCAAAATTCCCCATGAAATAAAACTCCATAACCATTGAATTCATACAAAGATGACTGAGTGAAGGCAAGCAAGACTCAAGATAGCAACCATTTTGGCAAATCTGTCATGTCTGAATGATGAGAGCTCTGAGGAAGAGGGGAGGCCAAGTAGTGCCTTCTGACCACATTCAAAATGCAGCATCACTTCAAACAGAAACAGTACCCAAACACTGCTCATGTGGATGCTAACATCAATATTCAGTCATCTGCTCGTTCATCCAGGAAGGGAAGACCAGTTGATACTGAACATTGAGTTCAACCCAATTACCACCTTTCAAAAACAACAAGCTGCCATAATAAAAAAATAAATTAATAAGCCTCCTTTATCCAGCAGCAGTTATCTTCAGCTCACCCTCAGCCTATCAAAGCCATGATCATATCTAAAGAACTTAAGGAAACAAAGAAACCACAGCAGATGGATTAGCTGGGACTACCCAGCTGGCCAGGCTGAGCTACCCCTCAGTGATATGATTTTCCTCCTATTTCTGGTGTTTTGTCTAACCATAAAGATCTTTAGGTCTACACTGTATACAGAAACTTAGCCATACCAACAAGCAAGAGACACTCATAAAAAGAACACAAATTAGAAAAGAAGAGATCAATTATCATTATATGCAGATGACATGATTCTGTACATAAAGGACCCTAAAGATTCTACTGACAAACTGTGAGAGCTGATAAACACCTATAGCCATGTAGCAAGATACAAAATAAACACACAAAAATCAGTAGCCTTCCTATATGCTAACAACAAACACACAGAGAATGAAATCAGAGAATCACTCCCATTCACAATTGCATGAGTAAATAAAGTACCTTGGAATAAGCATAACTAAGGAAGTGAAGGATCTCTACAATGAAAACTTTAAAACACTCAAGACAGAAATTGCTGAAGACACTTTGAAATGGAAAGATATCCCTTGTTCTTGGATTGGAAGAATCAATATTGTGAAAATGGCAAACTTACCAAAAGCAATCTATATATTTAATGCAATACCCATCAAAACACCAATGGCATTCTTCATACAAATAGAAAAAAAATCCAAAAATTCTTTTGGAAGCACAAAAAATTCTCAAATATCTAAGACAATATTGAGCAACAAAAATAAGTCTGGTAGTATCACCATACCTGACTTTAACCTATACTACAGAGCCATACTATACTACAGCGTGGTACTGGCCCAAAAGCAGACATATAGATCAATGGAACAGAATAGAGGACCCAGATATAAGTCTGGGTAGGTATAGCCACTTGATATTCAATACAAAATACCAAAAAAAATACTCATTGGAGAAAAGACAGCCTCTTCAGCAAGTGATGCTGGGAAAACTGGATATACATATGTAGAAGGATGAAAATAGATCCTTCTCTCTCTCCATGCACAAGAATGAAGTCCAAGTGGATTAAAGACTTTAACATCAGACCTGAAATTCTAAAACTGCTAGAGGAAAAGCTAGGGGAAATCCTTTAACATTTTGGTCTAGGCAAAGACTTTCTCAATATAACCCCAATTGTTCAGGCCATAAAACCATAGGTTAACCACTGGGACCTCAGAAAATTACAAAGATTTTGTACAGCAAAGGACACTGTGAATAAAGCAAAGAGGCAGCCTACAGAATGGGAAAAAACCTTTGCCAGCTATATATCTGATAGAGGATCTAGGATATACAAAGGACTCAAAAAATAAATAAATAAATAAGACATCAAACAACCCAAATTGAAAAAAAATGGGCTATGGAACTAAATAGAGAGTTCTCAAGAAGAAGAAATATGAATGGCATATAAACATCTAAAAAATGTTCTACATCCCTAGTCATCAGGGAAATGCAAATTAAAACTACATTAAGATTCCATCTCACTTCTGTCAGATTGGCTACCATCATGAAAACAAATGAACATAAATGTTGACAAGGATGTGGAAAAAGAGGAACCCTTCTACAATGTTGGTGGGAATGCAATCTGGTCCAGCCATTGTGGAAATCAGTGTGGAGGTTCCTAAGACAGCTAAAAATAGATCTACTATATAACCCAGCTATATCACTCCTAGGCATATATCCTAAGGTCTCATCTCATTACCTCAACCATGCTCAACCATGGTTATTGCTGCTCTATTTACAATAGCTGGGAAATGGAATCAGCCGAAATGTCCCTCAACTGATGAGTGGATAATGAAGGTATGGCACATTTACACAATGGAGTTCTACTCAGCAGTAAAGAAAAATGAATTTATGAAATTTTTAGGAAAACGAATGGATCTTGAAAGGATTGTACAAAGTGAGGTAACCCAGGCCCAGAAAGCCAAACGTTGCATGTTCTCTCTCATATATGGATCCTAGCTATAGGTGATTGGACTTCTGTGTGAGTAGGAATAAAACTCAGTAGAAGAGGCCAGTAAGCTAGAAATGAGATATAAAGGGAATATAAAGGAAGGGAGGGGTACTTAATACAATGGTATTGTACATATGTAAGTAGAAGAAAAAATTAATGGGAGGTGAAAAGGCCTAAGTGAGATCAGGGGAAGAGATTGAGTAAAGGAAAGGTGAGGGAAGGGATAATCAAAACCTAAAAGGATATAAATAAGTCATATGAAAATCTACTTTTTTGGGCAATGGAACATTCTGGAGCTTAGATAGTTACTAGAAAATTTTCAGTGCCAGGGGTGGGATACCTTCCAGTGTATTGTTGGCCAGGGAGGTCCCTGATGCCCCAAAACATTGGAGGCCATTGCCGAGGCCCTTGGTTTCCCACCAGGAATAGATGGTAAAACCCTATTGCTCAATACTCCACATACTTGGGTTTCAAGGCCACTACTAATTACAAATATATAGACTTGTATGTGATCTGGAACCAAAAATCAGTAGCAGAGGCCCATAAGTTAGAAAAAGGCTAATAAGGGAGGGAGGAGAGGGAAAGTCTCAAGGGGATAGTATTGTATATATGTATGTAGACGAACAGATTACATGGAGGGGAAAAGCCTAAGTGAGGTCATGGGAAGAGATTGTATGAAAGAAAGGTAGGGAGGGGGTCAATAAAAATTCAAGATATTCTGAATAAGACATATGAATATCTACTTTCTTAAATATTGGCACATCCAGAAGACATAGATGGTTACTAGAAAATTTTCAGTGCGAGGGATAGGATATCTTCCAGTGAATTGTTGGCCAGGAAGGTCCCTGTTGCCTCCAAAACACTATAGGTTATTGCCAAGGTCCTTGGTTTCCCATGAGAAAGAGATGGTAAGACCCTATTGCTGAAGATTTCACATGCCTAAGTGGCAAAGTCACTGAGAAATCAAGCTGGTGCTGAGCAGAAAACCTTCTCCCTGTAGCCCAGCCAACTGAAAGCTGGAAAAAGCTGTACTGTATGCAGTCTTAGGGGGGACAGATTTATCAGTGGTGAAAACAGTGGCCACTTGAAACCTCAATATAAAAGATCTAAGCTAAACATAAAACAACTCTAGGGCTGTAGAGATGGCTCAGAAGTTAAGGCACAGGACTGCAAAGTCTACCGAGCTGGATGCAATTCCCCAAGGCCCACATAAGCCAGATATACTAAGTGGTGCATGCATATGGAGCTCGTTTGCAGTGGCTAGAGACCCTGGCATGCCCATACTCCTCAATCCCTCCCTCTGTATTTGTCTATCTCTCTGCTTACAAGTAAACAAATATTCAAAAATTTACTCTAAACTCTAAGTGAACGTGACTTTATTTTTTTTCCCTGGAAAATGTGTAATTCAGAGGGTACTCAATCAAATGTCTACTCCAATCTGTAAAGTCAGTTATTCCATAAAAGTTTAGTTAAAGGAGAAAATTTAAATTGAACCTAGACTCTAGTGAGCAGGTTTATGGACTTGCTCAATAACAGTTGTGGGAGAGTGAAGGCACCACGTGAATTCAGTTGGCTGCGCATGCAGTCAGCAGCCCATGTTGTCCACACCCCTGTGCTGCTCCTGCCTTCACCAGAGAATGCGGCCTGCATGGGCCCCGTGTTGCCAGGGAGCACTGCGCAGACTTAAGCCAGCTAAGACTCTGCAGGCTTCTGCCTGTGTGTACACAGGAACAATTTTATATTCTAATGTAGAATGCCAGAAGATGCGTATTTCCAGAAGAATTCACAGCAAGTACTTTATTTTTAAGTTGAGGCATCAAGAAGAGTAATGCATATGTAATTTATATGACTTCCACACATTTTAATTGCCAAATTCAAACAGAAGGTACTATATTAATGAAAACCCAAGCTGTTGCAGTAACCCTTGGCTTAATCCATATTTAACAAGTATTGACAGGCATTTTTGTATTAAGAAGGCAACAAGCACACACCATCTGCTGCCAATTAAATGAAATTAATTCAATTGTTAAATTACAAATGTAAAGTTTTAGTTATAAATATGTTTGATTAAAATGGATATTGGAAACATTTTTTTTTTCCCTCTGGTAGTGACTAATTCACCAGTTTACATCACAGGAGGCTGATATCTCAGTTCCTGTATGTCTTTCTCCTTAGTGGTCTCCCACATCTGCCAGAGAAGGAACACAGCGAGAAGTGACAAAACTCTATCCTGGGCACCTGCGTGATTCCGTTGATCACTCAATGCTGGCGCTTGAATTTAACAACAAAAATGATCAGAGCACTGTATCAATCATCTCCCTATATGATGGCTTCAAAACAAGAATTTTCGTTATAGCACATGTTTTTCAGATTGATGAATTTCTACACATAGGACATATATAATCAATGAAACTGATATTCATCAGTGTTAATTCACTTACTCAATTCTCAGTCAATCTATAAGATTTGTATTATTCTGAATGATTATATAAAAATACCTATCAATCTTAGGTAAACACTGCAGATATTTTTGATATGTAAGGCAGGTAATATGTAGATAAAAAAGATAAAGATATGGATATATATGTGCATATACATGCAAAGGTTATAGAAAAAGATAACAAACAATTCAGATCTTAATAAAAGATTTTGAGGGCTGGAGAGATGGCTTAGCGGTTAAGCGCTTGCCTGAGAAGCCTAAGGACTCTGGTTCAAGGCTCAGTTCCCCAGGTCCCACGTTAGCCAGATGCACAAGGGGGCACACACGTCTGGAGTTCGTTTGCACAGGCTGGAAGCCCTGGCGCGCCCATTCTCTCTCTCTCCCTCTATCTGTCTTTCTCTCTATGTCTGTCGCTCTCAAATAAATAAATAAAAAATTTAAAAAAAAAAAGATTTTGAAAGGTGACCAGTGTATGTAGAAATTGAAAGTGACGGCAGAGAAGATGGTGATGGAAATGAATTATCCCAAAGAATTTATGGGAATCACAAGTACCAGGGAAACAGAACTGGGTTGTAGGAATAAAAAAAAAAAATGGAATTTTTAGGGTGGAGAGATGGCTTAGCAGTTAAGCACTTGCCTGTGAAGCCTAAGGACCCCGGTTCGAGGCTTGATTCCCCAGGATCCACATTAGCCAGATGCACAAGGGGGTGCACGTGTCTGGAGTTTGTTTGCAGTGGCTGGAAGCCCTGGTGCGCCCATTCTCTCTCTCTCTCTCTCTCTCTTTCTCTCTCTGTCACTCTCAAATAAATAAAAATAAAAACAAAAAAAATTTTAAATAGCATTATTAAAACACTGTATTCAGACATCTTAATGGCCAAGCATGATCAATCCCTGATCCAATCCCATTGGTTTTCTGAAAGATGGGTGGAGGGAGACAAAGCTTGATCAGTACTGGCATTTGGCTCAAATAAAAACTATAATATAATTGCATAAAATAAAGAGTAAATAATAACTAAAAAAAAAAGATAATATAAGGGAAACATCAACCACCACAACAGGAAATGAAGTCTAAAATCTATAATTGAGAAGTAATGTTTGTATGTTGCTTAATAATATGAATGCTAGCCAAGCATGATGGTGCACACCTTTAATCACAGCATTTGGGAGTTTACGGTAGAAGGATCTGTGAGTTCAAGGCCAGCCTGAGGTTACAGAGTGAGCTCTAATTCAGCCTGGGTGGGATTGTGACTATGTCTCAAAAAAACCTGAAATAATAGTAATAATAATATGAATATTGATATCAGGAGAAAGAGCAAGCTACAGTGAAATTGAGATGGTCAACCCAGAATTTAGGTAAGCTTAGTGTATGGATATTAAATGTTTGTTATTTTAATAAAAAATAAAATTAGCATAAAAATAAACATGTAATTACCAAGTACTCATCTCATAATTTGCTATCCCATAATAAAATCCCACAATTTATTATTGTATGCGTTATTTCCTCATTGCTGTAAACAAATAGCAGACCAAAGCAACTTAAAAAAAGATAGTATTTTGACTAACATTTCCAAAGTGTAGATTCCATCATAGTGAGAAAGCATGACTAGAATAGGCTCCATCTCATCACATCATTGCATCAGCAGGGAGAAAGAAGAAAGAGAACAGGACTCTGAGCCAGGCTTTAGTATCTCAAGTCCTGTCCACAGTGACATGCTTTCTCTAGCAAGCCTCCACCTCCTACAGGTCCACAACCTTCCCAAACAGTATTCAAACACATGAGCCTATTCCGGGTGCATTTATACTCAAGCTACCATAAATTAAATAATAGGTAGTATGCAGATGATAGATAGATAGATAGATAGATAGATAGATAGATAAATAGGAGATTTTCCTACCTTTAAGCAGGAAATAAATATCCTTTGAAACTGTGGTAAGGACTTAATGATATACTTTGACATCATTTTGGCCCATGGAAACCCAGTTGTATCTAAGGGAATACCTTTTGATTATACAGAATATGAATAACTTCAAATATCCTAGTAAACACATTTATGCTTGTCAGATAGTGTTACCTAACTTTTTTGCAATTTATTGCCACTATATCATATTTTTAATCTTTTGATAATTTAACAGACAAATAAGAAAGCTCAATCCTATATTATTGTGCAATTTTATACAAGATACAGAAAACTACCTACTGCCTATTTCTGGGCAATATAAGCTCACCTTCCAACAAAGGAATAATTGTGCTATTTTAGCCTTGTACTTTAAAAAAATTATAGCTGCCATCTTAAAAGTATGTTTATTTTTAAGTTACCTGCTGCACTTTAATTAACCTTTACATATAGTTAAATCATGAGGTGTTTTGCAAGAAAGATAAACAATTTTAAAAGAGAATAAATAAATGATGGCTAAGAAAGCAAATAGGAAAAGAGAAAGAATGTTACTTTCATAACCATCAGATCACTGAATTCTCCTAAAATAGTAAAATGAATTAGGTATACATTGCCAATGAGGAAACTAAGGTTCACAAATATTGCAATTACCTAAGGATTGATCATACATTAATGAAAAAGAGCAATTATTATACAATTACTGAATACCAGCTACTGAGCCATCATACAAAAGGAATGTAAACGTAATGCTATCAGGGTGTGACTATGTCCGGAGAACACGTAAGAAAGTACATAGGAAATGGGCATGCCGTGTCTTGTGGAAGCACTTTAAATGAGCAAGAAATGAGTGTAAGTTTTCCCCTATTGCTAAGCTAACCCCTAAAAGAGTAGTAGGAGGAGAACAGTAAGACAGGTTCAATTAAGGGCACTCCAGAAAAGGAAGTGGACTGAATTCAGAGCCCAGACTAATCTATCTTAAAGATCGAGGTCTTCATTTGAAATAAACTGACACCACTGTTGTATGCAACATTTTTTTTCTTTTTACAATATTGACAATTTTATGACAAGTTTTAATTTTAATGTCAAGTTTTGAGTCACCTTAGTGGTAACCAACATGTGAAAAGAAAAATCTTCTCTAACCAAAAGTGAGATATGTGGGCATAATATAAGGGTATAAACATAAGAACTTAGAGAGGCAGTTGGCTGGGCGTGATATATGCATTTCATTAGACAACAATACGAGTTCTATACTCTTGGGGCTAATGACATCCTCAGCCATAAGAGGGCCTCTGATCCAGTCAGAGAGAATTAGTTAATCCCAAAACTGACATGCCATTTTATCAGTTGGTGCATTGGCCTGGCTGGCCAAGCTGTAAAGCTTGCATGGTCTACTACTGAAGACCACTGAAGACTTTCCTTGTCCCAAAGGCTGCATACTGCACAGCTCATTCCAGCACCCTGACTCTTAATCAGAGGAGGCTTCTAGTACTGCTCTACCTTGATTTTTCAGTGACCTGAAGCCCAAGAATGTGTAGTCTTCAGCAATATGGTTGTATCATCTAGTTCTGGTGGGCAATCAAGAACCATTGCAATAACCTGTAACGTTTTAGGGGCATCAGGGGCCTCCCTGGCCAATAGCTCACTAGGAGGTATCCCACCGCTCTTTCTCCTACTACTATTTTTTTAACATTTATTGTTAATTATTTTAGGGGGTTCTCAATATACACAATGCATGGTTCCAATCTGTTATGAAGAAGATGGTTTTTGGAAGTAAAGTCCAGATGACGAGGTTTAGATGAGATTATGAAGGTAAAACTTTTATGGTGTGATCAATGTCCTTAAAGAGGAACAGATCAGAACTCCCCCTTCCTCTCAACGAGGTGAGGAGACAGTAAGCAAGTAGCTGTCTGCAAGCCAGGAAGGTGGTGTGAACCAGGGACTGAACTGGCCAGCATGTTGAGTTGGAAGCCTCAGCCTTCACACTGTGAGCAATAAATTCTTGCCATGTAGGTCCCAGCTGCTTAAACTGTGTGCTGTGGGGGTTGCAAGAATAAACTGACAAAAGTAAATGGCTTCTGAATGTTCGGTGATCAACGATTAACTCAAGCATCAAGTCGACCACGCCCCGAGGCGCTCTAACAGCACACCTTCGCCGCACTGTCGGCTTGATTGCAGCCTCGCTGTGAACGCAGCCCGCAGGCTTTGCACAGTGCGTGCCGTCACTGCACGCTGCGTCAAAACGTGCTCCAGAAACACCCCAGTTCGAGCATACTGTACCTTATGAGTTGAAATGTTTTTACTGTACATTCCCAGTTTTGTGTTCTTAAGAAAAATAATTACTTAATTATTGGAAAAAGGACAGTTTTCTAACGATCATCCCTTAGCATGTAATTCTCTCATTAGCATACCTTTGGATTATATTGTGTCCAGAAGGCTGATACTTAAAAATGCTGCTTGAGCTGCTTATTTTGTTTCATGAAAAATGCTAAGTAAAGTTTGGTTTAGGATTAGGGTAGTTTCCCATAAATTTCTGAAATGGCCCTAAACATATGTCTGCCATTTCATTTTATATATTTAGACAGGGCAACATTCTCACTACAGCTGATTTACACAACCAAAGTACTAATAAACAATGAAAAACTAAAACTGCTCTGCATCCTGCAGTCAAACATTCAGCCAAAATTTAACCAATATGCAAAAATAAGCAAGTACAATATGCAAATTTAATATGAAATTTGCATTTGTTTTAAATAAATGATAAAATGATATGTATACCAAAAAGCTGTTTAAGAATAAGTTTCTACCTTATTACCGGGAAATGTTTGGCTTATATACTTATTATATATACCTATATACTTGGAATCACATACGATTTTTTTCTGGTGAACATAAGTTATAAAAGGCAAAAGATTAATAAACCCTGATTTGTTATGATTGACTAATCCATCATTTTTAAAATAAATTTCAGTATTTAAGTAGAAGTCAATATAGGATTACAGGGCAATTAATAATTCCAAAACAGATGGGGACCAGTGAAGAGCACATGCTACTATCCAAATGGCCTGAACTTTCCTGGCTTGATCTTTCAAGTGTTTGAAACTTTTCAAGCACTGCTTCACATCTCTACCCAGGAATCCTATAATCACGTATACCAACTAGTTGCTGTGAGAAATGAATGAAATAATGATTCTGTAGTCTCTGTAAGGGCTCAAGGAATGAGTCATCAATGTCAGGATAATGACAGATGTCACTAGATAATACCTAGTAAATGATTGATTAATATAAAAAGAATAAAATGCATTTTTGTTTCTCAGCATCTTTTCTCTTCAATTTGAAACAAACTTCCACCAGCTCTTTCTAAGCCCAACTGCTTCTGATTTTTTAGATTTTTCAATTAATAATCACTTCCTACTAGAAGCCTTAAACTTCCCCGAGTCTATCTTTATCTCTCTCCAATCAATCAATTCAATCAGTAAGTTTCTTCTAGTGCTAGGGATCAATGAAGAACCTCATGCCTACTTAGTAAGCTCTTCTATCACTGAGTTACATCCCCCAGCCCCATAGCACTTGCTTTTTTTAAATTTTTTTTTGTTTATTTTTATTTATTTATTTGAGAGTGACAGAGGAAAAGGCAGAGAGAGAATGGATGCGCTAGGGCCTCCAGCCACTGCAAATTCAAACTCCAGATGCGTGTACCCCCTTGTGCATCTGGCTAACGTGGGTCTTGGGGAATCAAGCCTCGAACCGGGCTCCTTAGGCTTCACAGGCAAGAGCTTAACCACTAAGCCATCGCTCCAGCCCTAGCTTCTTTAAGAACTTGTCATTACATGAATTTACCCATGTTAATTGTATCACTTTATAATCTGTCTCCTCCTATCAGAGCAACTCCATGAATCACAAGGCATTCCTTTATCTACTGTCTTATCCCAGTATGGAGAAAAAAGCACACACAGTACCGCACAGTAACAGCTTACCAAACATTTTAGACAAATGAGTGAAGAAATGCTGTTAGATTTTTAACAATATAAATCAAATCTATAGAGTGTAGTGGTTTCATAAGGAAGTTGGCATGTATGTGGAATCTTAATAGTATCTGTGGGGGTCACCTCGAGGAGAAAAATATTCTTTCTAGGAAGCCAGTGGTCATAAATTAAGTCCCCATGCAGCACTAGAATTTATCTTGATCTTGACACACAGTATATCAACCTGAGACTTTTTCCTGATCAGAGGCTATATGACCCTGTAGGGCATATGGTTTTGTTTCATTTTGTTTTGTTTTGGCTGTAGGGTACTTTTTGTCAAATGTATATAATGAATAGTAGCTAGAGAGTTTTGTTGACACATAAGCCTGAGAATGAGAGATGTCAGAAGCTGTGAAATGCGCTCGGAGAAATCTTCACCGTGAAGAGTTTCCATCAGCACAACTTACTTCACAGAGGCACGGAAGGGCTCATCTTCATAGCATCTTTGGCTGCCCAGGCCTGGTGTCTGAGAATGCCGGCTTTCCTTCCAGAGCAACTGTGGCTGCTTACTGCCTGGCTGGGGGTACTCTTCCCCTGGTTTTTATGTTTACATTTAGATAAGAAATGATTCCTGAGCTGATCCTCCTAAAATTGGCCACATTTTATTAAGAAAAATTCCCCAGTTGTATATCTTCTTTTACTTTAGCACTTTGCCCCTACCCTTGACTCTTTTTAAAAAAAAATTATGGGGGACTGGGGAGATGGTTTAGCTGTTAAGCTGTTTGTCTACAAAGCCAAAGCATCTAGGTTTGATTCCCTAGGACTCACATAAACCAGATGCACAAGGTGGTGCATGCATCTGGACTTTGTCTGCAGAGGCTAGAGGCCCTGGTGCACCCATTCTCTATCTTTCTCTCCAAAAAAATAAAAAATAAAAATACTTTTTAAAAATTATGGGGAATCTTAATATATAAACATTTTCCCATCAGGTTATGCTTGTGTCCTCTGTCCCAGACAACCGTTCCATGAGGAGGTCTCCTCAGTAGTGCCATCAACAGTCACTTCCTGTGTGGAGGACCATGTTTCCCAGTACCTCTTTCTACTCTGTGGCTCTTACACACTTTCTGCCACCTCTTCCTCAATGTTTGCTCAGCCTTAGAGAGCACATTAGAAGTCTCCTTAATGTGGAGCTCTCAGCTGCCTCTTCTTTTCTGCTTTGATGAGTGTTGAGGCTCCTCATTGACTACCATCACCTCCCTGGAGCAGGCGCTCAGGCTAGCAGAGAGAGCAGCGCTCGTGCTTAATCCCTCTCTTGCTCTGCAATGCTCCCTAGGCCACAACAGGTGTGATCAGGATGACTCTTCCCATGCCAGGCACTTGGCTTTCCTTTCTTATGATTCTGATGAATCTTTGGTCTCTCTGGTCTTCAGTACCATCTACAAAAGGTATATTCTCTAATAAATAGTAAGGACAGCATTTATCAAAGGAAATAAACATATATAATGAGAAGACTTTGATGGATAGAAATATATCTCACACAATGTAATATTAGTGAATATCTGACAAAACAAATTTTTCCAAATTTCCAGCTTTCAAGACAATCTGAAAAATCAAAACACAATTTTTTTAATTATTTATTTATTTATTTGAGAGCTACAGACACAGAGAGAAAGACAGATAGAGGGAGAGAAAGAGAATGGGCGCGCCAGGGCTTCCAGCCTCTGCAAACGAACTCCAGACGCGTGCACCCCCTTGTGCATCTGGCTAACGTGGGACCTGGGGAACCGAGCCTCGAACTGGAGTCCTTAGGCTACACAGGCAAGCGCTTAACTGCTAAGCCATCTCTCCAGGCCCAAACACAAACTTTTAAAAATAAGTTTTTAACACAAATAGACTAAATTGAAATTAACCCATAGTTGTAGTGTTTGGGCAGATATAAAATAAATAAATAAAAAATGAACAAAAAAAAATTTAAAAAAAACCAGTAGGAAGTGGTAATATAATTAGCTAATTCATTTTCTCAGTAAATACTTTTATTGAGACTTTAACTATAAATAAGCACTGGGCTATGGACATGTGTGACATAATATTGTAAGACTCAATCATCACATTCAGGTCACCGGAGGGCAGAAACTGCTCCAGAAGTACCTCCCAGTTCTATAGGTAGAGCTAGCTGACTTATTATGGGCTAGTTGCTCAAGGATGCCTACAGGATGAACAGCAGCTGTTAGAGAGGACAAAATTGGCTTTTTAGCTACTTAATATTATGAACATAACATATTCCTTCAGAGGATTAATAAATCTGTAAGCTTTACTTAGAGCCCATTAAAAATTCCAAGTTGTCAATTTATGCAAATTTTTAACCATGATTAAAAAAAAAAAACCCTAAATGCACATGATGCAAGTGGATTTCTTTTCGGTTTTCCTGATGGACTTTCAGAATAAGAAAAAACAATAAAACTTGAAGACCCTGCTATCTGCTATGTCCTATTAAGTTCTTAATATTAGACCCAGCAGTCTCTTATCTCTTGGGTGCTTGAAGTAAGCATTCTTGGGCACTTGTAAATGAGCATTCATGAAATTGTGCATCACTAATTTCTTGCCTCAAAATTAAGATAAATCCTTGGGCTGCTCATACTTGACAGAAAGAATTAGTGATAACAGTGGAGTCTGGCATAGAATGCACATTGCAAAAAATGACAGTATTTCATCACACATGATTAGAAGAGAAAACATCTTGGTAGCATTTTTGAGAGTTCAAAAATAAACATTGAAGTTGTAAGGAAAATTCATTTCTTAAAAGAAGAAATGTTATGTGTAGAAGTACAAAACTGGAAAATATGAACAAGTTCCAGAAGTGATGATTCTTTTCATAGACTTGGTGGAAATAAAGGTATTGCTTTCCTCTATGCAATATTTTTTCCAGGAGCATCAATGATCCATTGCCTTCAAAGCCCTCGGAATAACAAAGAATGTCTTCCTTCAGTATTTAGGAATATTCTAGCATTGTTAGGAAATAGAGTGGTTTGGGCTGGAGGGATTGCTTAGCAGTTAGGGTATTTGCTGCAAAGCCAAAGGACCCAGGTTCGATTCTCAAGGACCCATGTTAGCCAGATGCACAAGGGGGCACACATGTCTGGAGTATGTTTGCAGTGGCTGGAGGCCCTGGTGCCCCTATTATCTCTTTCTCTCTCCCTCTTTCTCTGTCAAATAAGTAAATAAATAAAAATAAAATATTTTTTTAAAAAATAGAGTGGTTGCAAAACTGAGTCTCAACCCTCTTTGCTTGACTGAGATGCCATCTTACCTGGTTTCATAGTCTCTCTGTTTGCCCTACCTACTGATCTATCCACAAGTTACTGAGAAGAATCTGTTTTCAATCAACAAGTGATTACATTTATTTAAAGAATACAATGTGATGTTTTCTACATGTGCAGGTTGTGAATAATTAAGTCATGCATTTCATTAATATATTCATCACCTCATTTGTCAGTAAATTTTTATATAGGCCATGACAACATTTGAAAAGTACTCTTTTAACAAATTTGTGAATTTTATTATTAAGTGGCTATGGCCATGTACTTTCTATCTCCGTTCTGTCTTCACGTGGCCTTCTTCCTACTTTGTCCAAATTTCCCTCTTCTTGGATTAACAACTCTCTCTTGCATTTTCTTGTACTGAACTAAGTATCCACTCCAATTTACTTGAGGACAATTTAATCTTAACTTATCACATATACAGTGATTTCATTCTCAGAAATAGATAAAGTTAAAAAATCAGTCAGAAATCAGAAAATAATTTATCTTAAGACCTATTAGCAAAAAATGGAGAAGTTGTGGTTTTACAGTTTGGTTTTTTTTTTTCCCTTGAGTCCAAAGGGCAAACTGCTCAACTCTGTTAGCCTTATACCACAGATTCATTGACTTAAGGTAGCAAAGAGCTTTGTCTTGGCAGAACAACAACGAGGCTAGGGCGAGAGCGGAATCTTGAAAAGGGAAGGAGAAAGCCATGGAGGTGTAGCACTCCAGCATCTGAACATGAAACGCACCATAATCCTTGGCTGACTTCTACCATACATGCCAGGAAAAAAAAAAGGAGTAAGGAGGACACAGAAGACCAGTGAAAACTTTAAAATAATTTAAAGGCAGCAGCTAAAAGTAGATAGAAACAGATATTGAACCCCACCAAGTGAATTGAGGATCAGTGGGGACAACACTGGGGTGGAGGCTACAAAGGCTTTCAAGGGAGACCCAGAATTGGAGGGAGATTGACCTAGCTTTGCCCCCAAGAGCTCCAGCAGGCTGTGGTAGTAAACATCAGGAAAGAAATACACTTGGGTTTCTAGTGGATAAAGGAAAAAGCAACAAGTGTTTATGCATTCTGCTTTAAGCAAACTTATCTTACCACAACCTGAATCAATGGGGTTTGATCTTTCCATACAACATGAAAGGAAATGTGCACCCACAGCCCCTTATATCAGGGTACACCTAAGAGAATGAAGACAAGAAGAAATCTGCAAAGCCCTTGCCAAGGTCACAAACTCTGGGCATAGGCTCACCAAAAGATCAAGACCTAATCATAGGACAATTCCCCTACCTTCAAACCTTACATTAAGTTAAAAAAAGAAAAGTCTAATACCATTCATTTTATTTTTACTTTTCCACAAAAATTTACAAGGCACAATAAAAATTGAGAACAGAATGAAGAGCAGAGATAAGATGAGATTTGAAGAGACCTGGAGCATAGAACTAGATGAAGGTTTTGCCCTTATTCTTTTAACCAATAGAACCATTAGATTAACAACCATCTTGACTTATTGACATCGAATACACTACACTCTCAAACTGCATAATATATTACCTGTCAAGTATAGTCTAATCTAAACAAAATATGTGTTCAATCATGAAAGAATCAATCATAATCCAGAAAGAAACTTTTATAGGAATTGATTAGGTGTTTCTAAAAGTTATATGAAAATACAAGTGACATAATATAACAAAAGCAATCTTTCAAAAGGAAAAGCAAATATGGGAAAACATCAAATCTGATGACAGAATGTAATGTGAAGTTCTTAGGCTGGAGAGAGATGGCTCAGTGTTTAAAAGCTCTTGCTTGCAAAATCCTACAGCCTGGGTTCAATTCCCTAGTACCTATGTAAAGCCAGATGCACAAGTGAGGTCATTTGCAGTGGCAAGAGACCTGGTTTACCCATTCTCATTGATTCTCTACTTGCAAATTAATATATTTTATTTATTTTTTTAAATATTTTCTTTTTATTTATTTATTTGAGAGAAGAAGAGAGAGAGAGAGAGAGAGAGAATGGGAATGCCAGGGCTTCTAGCCACTGCAAATGAACTCCAGATGTGTGCACCACCTGGTGCATCTGGCTTACGTGGGTCCTGGAGAGTTGAACCGAGGTCCTTTGGCTTTGTAGGCAAGCCTTAACCGCAAAGCCACATCTCCAGCCGCAAATTAATATATTTTAAAATGCTCTAAAATAATATGATTTTAACAATAATATAATTTTGTACTCTCATATAAGGTAAGTGTAAATGAATAAACATAACAAGTGTTCAATATCATTACCAATAGGTGAATACAGATTAAAACAATTAAAAATAGCTGATGGAAGTGAAAATACTACAACTACTTTGTAGACATGTTGGTATTTTCTGTACAGTTAAACATGTCCTTGGGCCTAATATCATAGTACCCTTAATTATCCAATAAAAATAAAAACATATACTCCCCAAAGACTTATATGTTTATGTCTGGTTTTAAATTATATCTGAAAACATTCTCTTCAATTGCACATGAAAATTTTAGCTAATTATCTCATCTTCTAGGACATGAGACAATATGAGTTGTCTATGATAGGTAAAATAGAATGATAAACAAGCCTACATTCATTTAATTTAGTACTATTTTGCAACCTAAAGAAACTAATAACTATTACACAGAAAAGTGTTAATAACTACCACAGGCATTATTCTGCATAAGCGGAGGCAGAAAGAAATGAGTCCTTATCACAGGACTCAACTTCTGCTTAGCTCAAAAACAAGTAAAACAGATTTATGGTGAAAAGAAATCAGAATAATTGTTATCTGGCTTAGAAAGGTGTTAGTGGCAAAAATAGATGCCTTTTGGACAGGACATGAGAAACCCTTCCAGGTAATGGAAATGCTTTATAATGTTTCATTCTTTACCAAGGTTTGTACATTTCCACATCTGCAAGTAAGATTACACACTTCAATATATGCAACTGTAACTGGGAAAAAAAAAAAAAAAAACTGGATTTCCCATTCAGTTGTTGACTATGGTATAGGTCATTTGGTGACATAAAAATGATGATTACTGTTGAGTTTGAGTGGCTGGTATAAGACAGTCATGCCTTTTACTTTGTATTTCCTTGATATTTATCATGGGAGGAATTTTAAGTTACTGTATAATAAGTCAGTCAATATTCCCTTCATGATTCTTATGTGCTGGGTAACTATCCCAGTTTCTGAAGATAGCTGCAATCAGTACTGCTGGGCTCCTGCTGTGGACCTTGTATTCTAGTGGAACAAGATGGATAACAAATGAATTAAATAGTGAGAAAGTAAGCAGAGAAGCCAAGGGTAAACTCTGAGAGTCCCAACTGCTCTAGAGGAAGAGCTCACAGGGAAGGGCACTACTCAGGGATCAGCATGGGGATGCGATTTTAGATAGATAGCAAAGGGCTCCATGAGGGGCATTTAAAGCCAAGTCTGGAGAAAGTACAGACAGATCAGGGTGGATGGCGTGTCAGCAAGAGCAAATGCTGCATAGCGGCCTCATGTCACCACGGACAGGATCCAGAAGCAGCAAAGGGAGAAGGGGCACAGGTCATTAATGAACCCTGCAGGCCACTGTCACACCTTCAGCTCTTAATTATAAGATGTGAAACCACTAAGGGATTTAACAGAGACTGCCTTGACTGATTTACATTTTAATAGAATTGCTCTGGCTCCTGTGTTGAGAATAAATTTAAGAACTCCAAGGGAAGGGCTAGAGAGATGGCTTCTTGGGTAAGGCACTTGCCTGCAAAGCCAAAGGATCCCAGTTCAAATCCACAGGACCCACGTAAGCCAGATGCACAAGGTAATGCATATAAACTGGAGTTTATTTTCAGTGGCTGCAGGCCCTGGTGTGCCCATTCTCTCCCTCTCTCTCTCTCTCTCTCTCTCTCTCTCTCAAATAAATAAATACATTAAAATTAAAATATTTTAAAAAGAACTCTAAAGGAAAACCAGGGAGAAAATTCAGGTAAGAGAGAATCCAGATAAGTGAATACTAGATTAGACCAGTGTCATAGTTATTAAGATGTAAAAAATGGTCAGATTTGTCACATGTTCTCAAGTTTAAAAGTACCAAGTTGTACTAAAGAATTATTTCTGGGAAGTTAGAGAAAGAGAGGCATGCAAAACATCTCACAGAATTGTCTTTTTTAGAAAGGAGGATAAGTGTAGGAAGGAGAGAATTTAAGATGCACTCCACTCTAGTATGGTAAGGTGAAATGCAAGGGAGTTGGACATACCTAAACTGAAGACTCAACAGCTGATCTGACAAGCAATGAAGTTTCCCAGGTCTTGTGAGTTGACCTTCACAATACAAACCTAGTTGCCTTACCCAAGAACTTCTCCACAAGTATGAAGATGAGAAGTTTGGAGTAACAAGAAGAAAAAAAAAAAAATAGAACTAACTCTACTCCATACATAGACAGGAAGGGTATGTGAATTTCACAGTCTGCACTACAATTGTCCTGACTGTCACTTAAAATTCTTAATAAGGAGGAAGAAAGAGGTTAGGTGAAAGCTATTAGTATTAAGAGATGATGGAATTCCAAAAAGAGGGGAATGAGGAAGAGCAGAAGACAGGAAGGAAGAGGACTAGAAGGAGAAAGGGAGGCAGGATGCCAGACTCAATGTTTTGTTCTATTTCAAATATGTGAGGTAAAAGAAAAGCAAAGCCAGGCATGGTGGTCCGTGCCTTTAATCCTAGTACTCAGGAGGCAGAGGTAGGAGGATCTCCATGAGTTCAAGGCCAGCCTGAGACTACATAGTGAATTCCAGGTCAACCTGAGCTAGAGTGAGACCCTTCCTCAAAATAAATAATTAAATAAATAAAAGAAAAGCAGAAAATTTCATGATAATAATGTACAACTTTGCCTCTGATATTTGCTGGTTTTCCATAGATAACAGTCCAGTCCTTTTCTCACTCCTTGTTGGCTGAGTGATACGCTCATTACTAACAATGAGGACGCTACAAAAGCATAGAAAGATGTGGACGCTTAATGCCTACCTGCCAGTGAGTTCACTCTGGACTTCACTTCTGGGTCTCTGCTTATGTGAGAGTGATGACTTCATGTTTAAGCCTCTTAACTCAGATGTTCATTACTTAAAGCATAATACATCCCACCCGAAGCCCTTCCTCTGTTCCTGTCATTCCCAAAGGTAAATTCTACACTTTACAAAAAAAACAAAAACCATATTCCTGGGCCACCCCTTTTCTCTGAGTGATGCCTCGACAGCTTGAGGATCGCTGCTCTACCTAAAAGAGTAAGGCTGCTGAGTTAGAAATTTTTCATTTAATTTCCCCAAACTCTGATGACAAAAAGCAATTCCTTGAGACAGCAGTCAATCTGCTTCAGCTTAGAAGATCTATGCGCACATTTCAGAAACTTCAAACAGTAAATCTATGGAAATAATAATGAAAAGTTTGAAGCACCTGTGTGGGCTCTGCCATTGCTCCATCCTCCTACGATTGATCATTCATCAGGGAAATGGAAAACTTAGCTGCTAAAAGCAGAGGGAGGTTTGAAGCCCTGCTACAGGCTCCAGAACAACCCTGTCCCTCTACACTCCATATCACAGCCAAAGATAATTTCACAGCCATTGCTAATACCCTTTCTATATTCATCTTTTAACTACTTCACCTGTAATCCCCAAGCTGGGTCCCCACTGCTAAATTTATACATCAGGTGCTGGCAGGAGCTAGGTTTCCTAGGCATAGGCAATCATATTCCATAATATTCTGAATTTAAAATATTTGAAAGTAATTTAATGGTTATGCCTAACATTAGATTTTCTAAGTGCAGTAATAAACTGTTATTGCTTGCCTGACTGATGGAACATGTAATACAATTACCACTGTGTATTCTGACTGTCAAAATGATTCATGATAGACTGTGTAAAACTTTTTTCAAAGAGCAAGCAGCTTATGACAAATATTTTAAATAAAAATTCAACCCAAGGTCATCAAAGTGCTGGAGACACCTTGTAGAATTAATTGAAATGCAGGTGCTTCTCTAAAATGATTTGAAATCTTTTCACAAATATTCAAGTTGTCTGAAAGTAATAGCATACCACCGTGATAACTGAGCTATTACAAAATTATCGGTGACAGCTGTAACTCAGGGATCCACCAAGCAAGACCTAAACACAGTCAACTCTTTAATTCTTTGGGCTGATAATTACTTGATGAGAACAGAACACTCTCCTTTGTTATAATAGAGCCCCATGATGCATACTTTTCTGACAGGCTACTTTGTATCAAGTTTTAGACTGCATTAATTTATACAGTTTATTTCCAACAACTTCAAGAAGAAAAAAACAGAACCAAGAGAAGGCAAAGAATTTTTCCCATCACAAAGGGACAGGAAAACATATTTGTTCCAATGATGAAGCTGAGTCAAACTGTTGACATAGTTAACCCACACAGTATGGAACAATTAGGATTAAAAGTTAGTTCTGCAAGGCTGGAGAGATTGCTTGGTGGTTAAGGTGCTTGTCTGGGAAACCTAAAGACACAGGTTCAATTCCCTAGAGCCCATGTAAGCCAGTGTTTGCAGTGGCTAGAGGCCCTTGCACACCCATAAATTAATAATTATAAAATATTTAATAATAAATGAAATTAAAAATAAAATTTTTTTAAAGTTAGTTCTGCCTAATCAAAAGCAATTGCTTTTCCCAATATACCTTAAGGATGTATTTACTCCCTCTCCATTCCTATTATAAAAACCCTCATAATAAAACTTCAGGCAAAAAGAAATCTTCCAATTTCCAGGCTGGAGAGAAATGTTTCTCTTGGTCACTCTTCCTTTGTCTCTCTATTAGTAGTGAAAACCACACACTGCATCACTCAAAACCTTCATTTTGAGGCAAGCACTTAAAGGGCTATGTGTCCTTCCTCTGCCTCTATGCTGCATAACCCTGCTGGAGCTTCCCCACTGCTAATTTCCCCCAGGCACCTACCTGACGGATGTGCCGTGGACCACTATGGACTGAAACAAGGAAAAGAGCCTACTAAAAGGAGATGTCTATTATACTGCGATTAGAAAATTAACTGAAACTTTCCTACAATATAGATGTTTTATTTTAAAAGTAAAACATTCTAGATTGGCTAACTTTAAATATTACATGTGAGTTTTTACTAATTTATAGCCCACTCAGTCATTCATCAAACAGAATCTTTTCAAATTCTAAGATTCATTAAACACCTAATTTATATAAGAGAATAGGAAATTTTTTTTAAAAGTAACAGTTCCCTTGATTTAATGAGATTCTCAGCAGTTATAAGAACTGTGTTAGTCCATATTCCTCAAAATAAAAAATATAGAACTCCTCAGGTAGTTAATATGCAATGATTTTCAACTATATATTAAATACCTATTAAAATTCTATTTTGACATATAAAACACTAGACAAGAATAAATAAATGATGTTACCTAGCATAGCCAGAAAATATACATTGATTATAAATATTCAAAAAGAAATGCTGTCTTTATGTCATCTCTATGTAATAAATAGAAAAATAAGGAATAAGAAAAATCAAAGTTTCAAATGCATTGTTGTGGTCAGTTTGGTATGGCATTTCAACTACCTATTAGTAGTCTACAAGCAATACTAAAACAAAATAAGGCATTTGTATTAATTTTTTTATATTCAACTGAAGAAGAGGAAACTAGCTAACATCCATTAGAGTTAAGAAAAATTATTTATTTTGAGGTTATATGTTGACAGTGCCTACTTCAGAAATGTAATATGCTATGATTGAAAATGATAAGAATATAGGTAATTTTCAAGAATAGCAGGATGAATTTGTTTATGAAAAAAATTAAAGGAAGAAAATGAACAAAACAACATATTTCAAACATTAACTCTAATATTTCTCTCTATCCCTATTTTCTAATCTCTTCTTCCTGTTAATATAGATAGAAAACATGATAGATGTTAAATAGATAGATAGATGACAGATGATGATGATGATATATAGACAGATAATAGATGATGATGATGATGATAGATAGAAAGATAGATAGATAGATAGATAGATAGATAGATAGATAGATAGATAGATGATAGATAGATAGATAGATAGATAGATAGATAGATAGATAGATAGACAGCACAAAATAGTGATAGATGGCTAGGTATGTGAATGAGAAAGGAGACCTTAAAATCTGGAAAGATTTCACAGGTCTAGCATATTTGACAGTGGTAATGTGAAAAAGCTCTGTTGGATAAATCCATTAGTTGAATGTCCCAGGCTCTGTGAGCCAGGTCACAGCATCTTTGAATACTACTTTTCCTGAGTTATGCTACATGCACAGGTTTAGTCAGTGAAACTCAGAAAGAAATAATCAGATGCAGATGAATGTGCCACAGGTGACTAATGTCAGCTAAGTTTATGGGTAGTATGGGCAATAATGTTACCCAGTACCTCTAGGTATACACCGCTGTTTTCATGGGCAGATTCACTTTTCCATATCCATTGGTAACAGCTTAACCTTCTCTGGGTCACTGGTTCAATCTATGCCTGAAGTATAGGTTAATTAGTTGCAGTTATTACTATAGGAATGGGTGATTGACTTATTTTCTGTCATAACAATGCCAAAATGTTTCTTGTAGAATCTAAGAAAGTTGTTCTCCTACTTTCTGATGAGCTTTTAGAATGACCTTTTTCTCTTTTTGGTGTTGACAAGGAAACGTGTAGTCTTGGGAATAGATGTCAGTATCATTAATTAAATAAGAAAAATCAAAATAAAACTGACACTGTGAAAAGACAGAAACTCAATCCCTAATGAATTTAACTAGACAGGATAACATACCAGGATCAAAGACTTCCTACTTTTATAATCTTTTGAAAGGGCATGTGAACCAATGAGCTCTCTTGTTTGGGCCAATTAGAGGAGACTTTATTTAGAAGCAAATGTATAGCTCTAGGCCGTGTGTGTGTGTGTGTGTGTGTGTGTGTGTGTGTGTGTGTGTATACCACACATACATACATACATATGCATACATATATTCTTAAAAAGATAACAAACAATGGTATTTCCCCCTCCCCCACTTTCAACTGCATAACTCTGCTCTCTTTCATATCTCCTCCCTCTCTCCATTAGTCTCTCTTTTAATTTGATGTCATTATCTTTTTCTCCTATTATGAGGGTCTTGTGTGGGTATTGCTAGTCACTTCAAGGTCTTTGATATAGAGGCCAAATTCTGTCTGGACAGTTGTATGTAAGGAGTGCTACCCTTCCCTTGACTCTTACATTCTTTCTGCCACCTGTTCTGAATATACACTGAGCCTTGGAGGGTGTGTGATGTTTCAGTGCTGGACACTCCTCCATCCCTTCTTCTCAGCACTATGTTGGCTTATGGGTCATCCCAGTGGTCATCACCACCTGAAAAGACAAGCTGCTGT
The DNA here is from genome assembly GCF_020740685.1 of Jaculus jaculus. Lineage (NCBI taxonomy): Eukaryota > Metazoa > Chordata > Mammalia > Rodentia > Dipodidae > Jaculus > Jaculus jaculus. The sequence continues at coordinate 60,411,215 of NC_059116.1, forward strand.
AACCAGAAGTGAGAGTAGCATTAATATATGAATATGAACATTAAGTGTAGTGCTTTCAGGGCAATTTGGTGAGAGTAATATATGCATTTATTCAGACAAGAGCAGGTTTTATACCCCTAAGGCTCATGACCTCCCCTGACATAGGCTTTTGATTAGGTTTTCAGTATCAGACACATATTCCCTCCCATAGAGTTGGCCTTCAGTCTAATTAGAGAGCAGTTGGTTTTGCCCAGAGCAGACATGCCACTGTTGCACTCATTCAATCACTTGGCCTGTCTGGCCAAACTTGAGGCTTCCAGTGTCTACTGTTTTCACCACTGATGATTTCTGTCTCCCACAAGACTGCACATAGTGCAGCTTTTTCCAGCTTTCAGTTGGTTGGGCTACAGGCAGAAGGTTCTCTCCTCAGCACCATCTTTATTTCTCAGTGACTTTGCCACTCAGGCTTATGAAGTCTTCAGCAATAGGGTCTTACCATCTCTTTCTCATGGGGAACCAAGGACCGTGGCAATAGCCTGTAATGTTTTGGAGGCAACAGGGACCTCCATGACCAACCACTCACTGGAAGGTATCCCATCCCTGGCACTGAAAATTTTCTAGTAACCATCTATGGCTTCTGGATGTGCCATTATTTAAGAAAGTAGATTTTTATATGTCTTATTTAGAATATATTGAATTTTGATTGACCCTCCCCCAGCAGCCCATGTTTTATATACAATCTCTTCCCCTGACCTTGCTTAGGCTTTCCCCTCCCTGTACTCTGTTCTTCTGCTTACATATATACAATACCATCTTCTTAAGACTTTCCATCTCCTCTCTCCCTTATAGCCTTTTTCTAGCTTATGGGCCTCTGCTACTGAGTTTTGGTTCCAGATCACACATAAGTCTATAAAATTGTAGCCAGGATTTACATATGAGAGAGAACATGTGATGTTTGGCTTTCTGGTCCTGAGTTACCTACTTAGTATAATCCTTTCCAGATCCATCCATTTCCCTACAAATTTCATTTTTCTTTACTACTGAATAGAACTCCATTGTGTAGATGAACCACATATTTATTTTCCATTCATTTGTGGAAGGACATCTAGGCTGGTTCCATTTCCTAGTTATTGTGAATAGAGTAGCAATAAACATGGTTCTGCAAGTATCTCTAAGATAGTGAGAAGAGTCATTAGGATATATGCTGAGGAATGCTATAGCTGGATCATAAGGCAAATCTATTTTTAGCTATCTCAAGAACCTACACATTGATTTCCAAAATGGCTGTACCACATTATATTCCCACCAACAGTGCAGGATTACCCTTTTACCACATCCTCACTAACATTTATTGTCATTTGTTTTCCTTTCTTTTCTTCTTCTTCTTTTTTTTTTTTTTTTGTTGAGCAAATATCGCTGTATTGATGCATGGAGCATTTATGATAAATGTCCAGTAAGGAAATAACTGGGTCTGTTTGTAGCTCTGTGTTCATCCTTTTCAGGAATCTCCAAATTGATTTCCACAGTAGTTGTACAAGTTTACATTCCCACCAATAGTACATGAGGATTCCTCTTTCCGCACATCCTCACCACCATTTCTTTTTTTATTATTAATTAATTTTGTATTCAGCAAAGACAGTCAGTTTGGTACCATTATTAGGCTCATCCATGACCCACCCCCTCCCTTTGGCTCCTCCTTGTTGAGGTATATGGGTCATGACTTGTGGAGTTAGCCCAGAGTTATATGTAAGATAAATGTCTCTGCATATCATGAGCCAACATGTGGCTCTGACATTCTTTCCGACCCCTCTTCCGCAAAATTTCCCTGAGCCATGTTGTGTTCATTTTTGCTCTGCTTCAGTGATGAGGTGTTGGGGGCCTCTGGGTCTCTGGCTCTCTGATTTGGTAGGAGTTGGTTTTTTTCTGTATTGATCTCCTTCCCCCTTGTGCTGGTATCCAGTTCACCAGGAAAACAGCACCCCTGCTTGTTTCTCCAATTTTTCTTAGTTTCACCCAGGGCCCTTTTGAGGTATGATGGGGCGGCTCTCTCCTTAGGACCTACATCTATCTGAAAAAGAGAAGCAGATTCTCCAACAGAGAGTAAGTTAGCACCAGGACAAATGAGATAACCCTTACTTTTTTATAGAGAATTTAATAGGTATAGGCCCTCTTGTAGCCCATGATTGATGGTAGCTTGATAATGGACAGTCGATTTATGTTTGGATATGGTTCTGACTTGTTTCCCAGCTCTAGCTATGGGTCCCATAGCAATAAGGGGATCAGTTAGCCAAATCAAGAGCAGTTGGTTCCCCACCATGGCTGTGTGCCACTGTTGCACTTGTGTGGGCATCACAACAGGTTATTTGCTGCTAAGAAGGTTAGACCATAAGTTGCTTGGACAGATATATTGGTCATTTTCCCCCAGTCTCCCACATAGCACCTCCGGCACTGGATGCACTGACTGTCTGGGGACTGACTCTCTTCCAGCTTCCAGCCATGCTGTTCCATTTTTCATGTCAACCACATAAGGTGTCTTCAGCAGCAGGGTCTTACCACTAACCTTTGGTGGGTCATCAAGTACTCAGACAGAAATTTGTCTTTCTTTTAGGAAACCTTGTAGGTCTTTCTGATCATTGTGGATGATAGCTATGCTGGTACTGAGAGTTACAGGTCAGTTGTTTTCTTGATGGTAGCCATTCTGACAGGAGAGAGATGGAATTTCAAGGTAATTGTAATTTGAATTTTCCTGATGGCTAAGGATGTAGAACACTTCTTTAGATATTTATATGCCATCTGCTTTTTTTTTTTTTCTGGTGAGAACTCTCTATTTAGTTCCATAGCCCATTTTTTTTGGTTGGGTTGCTTGATTTCCTATTGTTCTGTTATTTTAGTTCTTTGTATATTGTGGATATTAATACCATGTCAGATGTGCAGCTGACAAAGACTCTCCCATTCTGTAGGTTGTCTCTTTGCTATATTCACCATGTTGGCACTAGGACTTTGCTGTATAAAAGCTTTGTCATTTCAGGAGGTCCCAGTACTTGATTAGTGCTTTTATTTTCTGAGGAATTGAGGTTATATTAAGAACGTCATTAGCTATTCCAATATGTTGTAGGCTTTCGCCTACCTTTCTTCTAGCAATTTCAGAGTTTCAGGTCTGATATTAATGTCCCTGATCCACATGGATTGGATTCTGGTGCATGGTCAAAGACAAGCACCTATTTTCATCTTTCTACATATGGATATCCAGTTTTCCCAGCAACACTTTTTAAAGTGGCTGTCTTTTGTCCAATGAATATTTTTAGCATTTTTGTCAAAAATCAGATGGCTGTAGATGCCTGGATTAACGTATGGGTCCTCTATTCTGTTTCATTGATCTAAATGTCTGTCTTTGTGCCAATACTATGCTGTTTTTGTTACTAATGCTTTGTAATATAGCTTAAAATCAGGTATGGTAATGCCACCAGCCTTATTTTTGTTGCTCAAAATTGTTTTGGCTCTTCGAGGTTTATTGTGTTTCCAAATAAATTTTGGAATTGTATTTTCTATTTCTGTAAAAAATGCCATTGGAATTTCAATTGGGATTGCATTAAATGTGTATATTGTTTTGGGGAAGATTGGCATTTTCACAATATTGATCCTTCCAATCCAAGAACATGGGATGTCTTTCCATTTCCTTGTGTCTTCTGCAATTTCTCGCTTGACTGTTTTAAAGTTCTCATTATAGAGCTCCTTCACTTCCTTAGTTAAGTTTATTCCAAGGTACTTTATCATTTTTGAGGCAATTGTGAATGGGAGAGATTACCTGATTTCATTCTCCACACATTTGTTTTAGTATATAGGAAAGCTACTGATTTCTGTGTATTTATTTTGTACCCTGCTACATCGCTGAAAGTGTTTGTCAGCTCTAACAGTTTGCTGGTAGAGTTTTTAGGGTCTTTTATGTATATAATCATATCATCTGCAAATAGTGATAATATGATCTCTTCCTTTGTAATTTGAATCCCTTTTATGAGTGTCTCTTACCTTATTGCGAAGTCTTCCATTACTGTATCAAATAAAAGTGGGGACAGTGGACACCCTTGTTTTGTTCCTGAATCTAGTGTAAAATCTTCTAGCTTTTCACAATTTGTATTATGCTGGCTGTAGATTTGTCATAAATAGCTTTTATTATGTTGACATATGTCCCTTCTATTCCCAGTTTCTGTAATACTTTTACCATGAAAGGATGTTGGATTTTGTAGAATGCCTTTTCTGCACATATTGAGATGATCATGTTATTTTTGTCCTTCAGATCACTTATATGATGTATTACATCTTTTCATTTGTGTATGTTGACCCATCCCTGCATCCTTGGGATAAAGCCAACTTTGTCGGTGTGAATAATCTTTTTGATATATTCTTGTATTCTGTTTTCTAATATTTTGTTCAGAATATTTGCATCTATGTTCATGAGGGAGATTGGTCTGTAATTTTCTTTGTTTGTTCTGTCTTTGCCTTGTTTTAGTATGAGGATGATGCTGGCTTCATAAAAGGAGTTCAATCTAATTCCTTCCTTTTCTATTTTATGGAAAAGTTTGAGAAGCATTGTTGTTAGTTTTTCCATGAAGGTCTGGTATAATTCACCAGTGAATCCATTTGTGCCTGAGCATTTTCTTTTTTACTTGGAAGATTTTTATAACTGCTTGAATCTCTGTACTTGTTATAGGTCTATTTAAATGTTTTATCTCATCTTGATTTACTTTTGTTAGGTCATATGAATCAATGAAATCATTCATTCCTTTCAGATTTTGAAACTTAGAGGCATATATATTCTTAAAGTATGTCCTTATAATTGCCTGAAATTCTTTGGTATCTGTTGTGATGGTACCTTTTTCATCTCTAATTTTATGAATGTTTGTCTCTCCTCTCCTTCTTCTGGTCAAACTTGCTAAGGGTTTATCAAGCTTGTTTACTCTTTCAAAGAACCAACTCTTTGTTTTGTTGATTCTTTGGATTGTTTTGGGGGTTTCTATTTTATTAATTTCTGCCCTAATCTTTATGATTTCTTCTCATCTACTGAATTTTGGTTTGCCTTGCTTTTCTGTTTCCAAGGTGTTAACTTGGAACATTAAATTGTTTATTTGTGAACTCTCTAATTTCTTAATATATGCACTTAGAGCTATAAATTTCCCTCTTAGGACTGCTTTTGTTGTGTCGCAAAGGGTTTGGTATGTTGTATTTCATCATTATTTGATTTTATGAATTTATTGATTTCCTTTTTGATTTCTTCAGTGACCCATTCATCATTCAATAGAGTACTGTTTATTCTCCATGAATTTCTGTATGCTCTGTAGCTTTTATTGTTGCTGATTTGCAGTTTAATCCCATTGTGGTCAGCCAGAGTACAAGGGATTTTTTCAATTTTCCTATAATTGTGGAGATTTGCTTGGTGTCCTAATACATGGTTTATTTTAGAGAATGTTCCATGTGCTGCTGAGAAAAATGTACATTCTGCAGCATTTGGATGGAATGTTCTGTAGATATCTTTTAGATCCATTTGTCCCATGACATCATTTAATACAGATGTCTCTATTTATTTTGTGCCAGGATGATCTGTCAATTGATGAGAGTGGGGTAATGAAGTCTCCACTACAATTGTGTTCGATGTTATCTGTGGCCATAAGTCTAATAGTGTATGTTTGATGAAATTGGGAGCACCCATGTTAGGTGCATATATGTTTAGGATTGTAATGTCCTGCCAGATTGTTCCTTTAATCAGTATAAAATGACCTTTTTTATCTTTCCTCACTAATGTTGGTTTGAAGTCTATCCTGTCATATATTAGGATAGCAACCTGTGGTGGTTTGATACAGGTGTCCCCCATAAACTTAAGTGTTCGGAATGCTAGGTTCCCAGCTGATGGATATTTGGGAATTAATGCCTCCTGGAGGGAGTGCCTTGTTGGGGGCGGGCTTATGGGCTTTATAGCCAGTTTCCCTTTGCCAATGTTTGGCACACCCTCCTGTTGCTGTGGTCCATCTTATGTTGGCCACAGGGTGATGTCCACCCTCTGGTCATGCCATCGTTTTCCCCTGCCATTGTGGAGCTTCCCCTCGAGCCTGTAAGCCAAAATAAATCTCTTTTTCCCAGAAGCTGCTCTTGGTTGGGTGATTTCTAACAGCAATGCGAACCGGACTGCAACAGTAAAGTGGTACCAAGGAGTGGGATTGCTGCTAGACACCTGACTGTGGCTTTGGCCTTTTGGAGCTGGTTTTCAAGAGGAATGTGGAAGGCCTAAGAGATGCCTTACAGTGCTGTAAGTACAGCTTGATGGACTGTTCTGGTCTGAGCTGCAAGACCTGAATGCAGTAAGAACTATGGACTGTGAGGTTTGGCTTATGAGGGCGAGAAAGAGCTTTGTTTGGACTGGGCTAGCAGTTTGTGTGAGAAGCTTGCTCTTATGCCCATGTCCTGAGAAGTTGTGCAGGGTTGCTTTGCGTAGAAATGAATTGGTGTGTGCAGAGGGATATGGCACAGAAAGAAAAACCTTAGGGTGAACTGTTGCCCATTCAGCTGCAACTGAGAGATTACAACCTTTGAGACTGGGCTAGCTGACCTGCGCTGGGGCAACAAAAAGAATGTCAACTCTTTTGAAGGGGCCTGAGTGCTCAAGGAGTGTCCTGTTCTTCAAAGTCTGCTTTATTCCCCCCTGGATTAACAAATTGGCACCCTACCTGGTATCGTGGAGTATAAGAAATGCTGGAAAGAGGGTCATTGAGTTTGCAACACGGTCTTGTGTTTTGGAAATGGCCATGGGCAGTGTGAAGCGGGCTTGCTGGTTGCCTGCATAGAGACCCCATGGGGCCATGAGGATGAACCATGGCTTGCAGTGGAGACCCAGTGGAGAAGCCGGAACCATGAGATGGCTGCCGAGGAGCTGCCGGCCCCGATGAAGTTTCCCAGGACTGTGAGTAGCCTAGCTGGCGGGGCGGAACTGGAATGCCAGAGACTTGTTGCTGGTTAGAATTACTGGACCTGGAGATTTGTCACTGGCTAGAGTTGCTGGACTTGAAGCTACAGTTTGATATTTGCTTTGGTTGTTTTAAATCTTGTATTGGTTCAATGTTTCTTTGTTATGCCCAATGCCATCTATTGCAGTGTGAATATTTATTCTGTGCCATTATGGGTTTTTTGAGGTTATTTTTTGGTATTATGGCTCAGTTAAAAGATCTTGAACTATGGGGATGTATGAACATCATTAGAAGTGATATGGGGACTTTTAAAGTCAGACTGAATGCATTATATGTTATCTCATGTATGGATATCAGTTTATGGGGGCCAGGGGCGGAATGTGGTGGTTTGATTCAGGTGTCCCCCATAAACTTAAGTGGTCTGAATGCTAGGTTCCCAGCTGATGGATATTTGGGAATTAATGCCTCCTGGAGGGAGTGTCTTGTTGGGGGCGGGCTTATGGGCTTTATAGCCAGTTTCCCTTTGCCAGTGTTTGGCACACCCTCCTGTTGCTGTGGTCCATCTTATGTTGGCCACAGGGTGATGTCCACCCTCTGCTCATGCCATCGTTTTTCCCTGCCATCGTGGAGCTTCCCCTGAAGCCTGTAAGCCAAAATAAATCTCTTTTTCCCAGAAGCTGCTCTTGGTTGGGTGATTTCTACCAGCAATGCGAACCGGACTGCAACACAACCCCTGTTTGTTTTCTTCTTTAATTCCTTTGTTTTCTTCTTTGATTTCCTTCATTTCTTCTCTGATTTAGTTTTTCTTATCTTTTTCTTTTTTGTTTTGTTTTGTTCTGTTTTTGGTTTTTTAAAGTAGGGTCTCACTCTCTGGCCCAGGCTAACCTGGAATTAAGCATGTAGTCTCAGGGTAGCCTCGAACTTGTAGTGATTCTCCTATCTCTGCCTCCTGAGTGCTGGAATTAATGGTGTGCACCACCACACCTGGCTCTTCCCTGATTTCTTTGAGCATAGGCACCATCATTTTCTTGAAATCTTTGTCAGGTATTTTATCTAAACCAGTCTCATAGGTGATCATTTCTGATGGATTTATAGTTTTTGGTGGGACTATATTGTCTTGTTCTTTGAGTTTCTTGTATTGTAGCGACTTTTGCATCCTGAATTGATTTGATGCTTGGGTTTTCTACTTATGTGCAGTGTTCTCAGATGTGGCAATCTGCCTCAATATACCCTCAGGATATGAATTCAAGGTGCCAGGTGTAGCTCTTGTCCCCCAATCAAGCCACAGAAGTAATCCTAGGTGTTGAGTTTGCTTATTAAGCAAGTATTATAGCGGACTGGGTAGAATAATTTACTTGCAAATTTTAAGATTCAACTGAGTAACATAAACAATCAATGAAAACCAGCACAAAGTATGTAATTGTAGGCATTAAAACAAACAGATAGTCATATAAAGCCAAATCACTAAGGGTGTGTGTTGTTATACACCCTTGATCTTGTCAGCTGGGAGATAGAGATTTCTATTCTTAATTGGGTTCCTGGGTCTGGATCAGACCCTGTCCCTAATGATGAAAGAAGCAAAAAACAAAGGTCCTATATATGATAGCACCAAAGGCAACAATATTCAATCCCCAAATAGAGGTTATTTGAAAATGGTAAAGCTAACCCAGAATATATACCCATAACCTGCCATGACAAGGAAAGAGAGATTAGCTCTTTTAGGCCTGTGTACCTGTTTTTTTAATTATTTGGAGGCAGGGGGAGGAGGAGTCAGCCTCTTCATTACCTTTTGGGGTGGCTTCCAGTCTAACCAATGTTGAGTGCCCAGCTTGATCCCTCTGTGTTGTGCTGTGCAGCTGTGCCTCTGATCAGCTCTGCAGGCTGCATTGACACTAAGCACTGAATGCCGGATGTTCACGGTTCTATTGGTGGGGGATGGGAGAGTTCAGACTTCTGGAGTTGCTCATACTTTCAATAGCTCTTTGCTTGATCTCAGCTGTCTTCCCTTCAGATTTCTCAACTTTGCAAGCTGATGAAGTTGAAAAGTCTGTTGTTTGGTCTTTGCTGCTGCTGCCGTCTAGAGGGACTTTGCTGGGTGGGTGCAGGGATCGCGGGCTGTGAGTGCCTCTGTGGGACTCTGTCCATTTTTCTCCTTTCTGGAGGATCTGGATCTCTCTGGCTTCTCTGCTATGTCTAAGAATAACCTATACTTCTTCACATTTTGGAAGAAGAATGTATTTTGGTGGGGTTTTTCTTAAATCCCTCCCAAGACTGGTTTGGCATAGCCTATGATGCCATCTTACCCAAAAGTCCTGACAGCACACTTTTAATCAATAAATGAGTAGTTGATGAAATAAAAAATGAAATTCTGAATTTCTATAAATGAATGACAATGACAACAGATCATACAAAAACGTATGGGACATAATTATGGCAGTCCTCAGGGAAAAATTCATAGCACTAAATGCCTTCATAACAAAGACAGAGAGATCCCAAATCAATAACCTATCATCCAACTACAGGCACTGGAAAAGCAAGAAGATTCCAACCAAAAAGCTCCATATGGAAAGAAATAAATAAGACCAGAGCAGAAACTAATGAATTGGAAACCAAAAAAACAATTAAGAAATTTGATGAATCAAAGAGTTGGTTCTTTGAAAAAATAAACAAGATTGACAAATCCCTGGCCAATTTATCAAGCAAAAAAAATAAAAAAAAAAAGAGATGCTTCAAAGTAACATAATTAGAAATAAAAAAGGAGAGATCACAGCAGACATAACTGAAATTAGGAGAATTATTAGATCTTACTTCAAAAACCTCCACTCCACAAAACTGGAAAATATGGAGGAAATGGACAAATTCCTAGATACATGCCATCTACCAAAGATAAACTCAGAGCCAATTAATCTCCTAAACAAACCCATCACACCCATCAAGATTGAAAAGGTAACTATAAAACCTCCCCAGAAAAGGAGAGCCCAGGACTAGATGGCTTCTCCACTGAATTCTATCAAATTTTCATGGAAGAACTAAACCCAATCTTTATCAAACTGTACAACACAATTGGATAAAAGGAAAGCTTCACAATTCCTTCTATGGAGTTATCACCACCCTAATACCAAAACCAGGCAGAGATGCCACAAGAAAAGAAAACTACCGGCCTATTTCCCTGATGAACTTAGACACAAAGATCCTGAAAAGATCCTTGCAAACTGAATCCAAAAACACATCAAATCCATTATCCACCTTGATCAAGTGGGATTCCTCCCAGAAATGCAGGGGTGGTTCAATGTATGGAAATCTGTCAATGTAATGAACCACATAAACAAGGTTAAATACAAAAACCACATGATCATTTCAATAGACTCAGAAAATGCCTTTGACAAAATACAACATCACTTCATGATCAAAACATTAGAGAGAATTGGCATGATCAGTTTATATCTTAAATGAATAAAGGCTATATACAAACTCCTAAAGCCCAAATAATACTTAATGAAGAGAGTTGAAGGAATTCCAATTGAGATCAGGAACAAAGCAGGGATGTTCACTCTTACCTCTGCCTTCAATATAGTACTGTAAGTCCTCGCTCAAGCAATAAGACAGGAGAAAGAAATAAAAGGAATACAGTTTGGAAAGGAAGAGGTTAAGTTAGCACTATTTGCAGATGACATGATTCTATATGTAAGAGACTCAAGAACCTCTATCCCAAATTTATTAAGGGTGATAAACTAATGCCCCCAAATCACTAGCCTTTCTGTATGCACATGACAAAGATACAGAGAAAGAAATAAATAACATTGTCACATTTTCAATAGCAACAAAATAAAGAAAAGCACTTGGAATAACATTAACCAAGGAAGTGAAAGAGCTATGCAATGAAAACATAAACACACTCAAGAAAGAAAATGAGGAGGACTTGAGAAAATGGAAAGACCAGCCATGCTCCTGCTTAGGCAGAATCAACATTGTGAAAATGGCAATCCCACCAAAGGCAATATACAGATTTGCTCCAATTCCAATCAAAATCCCAACATTGTTCTTCACAGAGATAGAAAAATTGATCTTAAAATTCATATGGAAAAGCAGAAGGCCTTGGATATCCAAGCATGTCCTCAGTCAAAGAAACACCTCTGGAGGCATCACCATACCTGATCTAAAGCTATTTTACAAAGCCATAGTAATAAAAACAGCATGTTACTAGCATAAAAACAGGAGTATAGAGCAATGGAATAGAATCAAGGACCCTGACTTTGGGTCAATAAACTACAACAACTTGATATTTAATAAAGGCCCTAATAATAGAGGCTGGAAAAAAGACAGCATCTTCAACAAATGGTGCTGGACAAACTGGACAACCATATGCAGGAAATTGAAACTTGACCCACACATCTTGCCTTGCACAGCAATGAGGTCCAAATGAATTAAAGACTTCAATATAACACCGAAATTTGGCTACTACTGAAAGAAAATATAGGAGGAACATTCCATGATGTAGGAATGGGAAAAGACTTCCTGAACAAAACCCCAGTACCCCAGGACCCTAAACAATCACTCAACCAATGGTACCTTATTTGAAAAGTTTCTTCACAGACAAACATCCAATAAGCAGAGCCAATAGACAAGCCATACAATGGGAGAAAATATTTGCTGAATATCCAACTGACAGAGGCATAATCTCTAGAATCTACAAAGAACTCAAAAACCTAAACAATAAAAAGTCAAACAACCCACTCACAAAATGGGGCAAAGAACTGCACAGGCAGTTCACAGAGGAAGAAATACAAATGGCAAACACACACTTAAAATGTTCATCATCCCTAATCATTAGGGAAATGCCAATTAAAACAACTATGAGATTCCATCTTACCCCAATAAGGATATCAAACATCAAAAAATCAAATGCAAATAAATGCTAGTGAAGATGTGGAGAAATAGGAACCCTCATCCACTGTTGGTGGGAATGCAAGATGGTACAACCACTTTGGAAAGCAATATGGAGATTCCTAAAAAAGCTGACTATAGAGGTACCAATAGACCCTGTTATTTCCTTATTGGGCATGTACCCTAAAAGCTTCACACCTTAGTTCAGAGAGATTTGCTCTACCATGTTTATAGTTATTCAATTCTTAATAGCTAAGAGCTGTAATCAACCAAGATGTCCATCATTAGACTAATGGAAACTAAGATGTGGTGTACCTACATGATGGAATTCTATACAGCAGTAAGAAAAAATGACACAATGAAATTTGAAGAAAAATGGTCAAACCTGGAACAGATCATTCTCAGTAAACTCACCCAATCACACAAAGAGAATTGTCATATAGTCTCACTCATCTATAGCTCCTAACCTGAATCTCCCCAAATTGCCAACATACCTAGCCAACATCTCAAAGACCAGATATTATGGAGGGTAGGAGGGTTGGAGAAGGTAAGGGGGGTGGGGGACACAAAACTGGATCCAAATGGTAACATAACTCTACATCCTAAAATCAGACTAAATGGTTAAACCTTCACCAGACCCTTAGAGGGAATACCTGATTCACAAGGCCCTGGAGAGGGTATGGCAAAAACTGACATTTATCTCCTCCTGTATCTCTCTCTTTCTGTCTCTCTCTTCTCTCTCATCTCTGTATCTCTTTTATGTCACTTATCTTTTTCTTCTTTCTCTTCTTGGGTGCTGACCTATAACTCCCAGTACTGGTAGGTGGATATCATCCACAATGAGCTTTTGATCAGAGGGACCTACAAGGTATCCCAAAAGAAGATACATTTCTATAAGAGCCCTTGATGACCCACCAAAGGTTAGTGGTAAGACCCTCTTTCTGAAGACACCATTTGCTGTTGGCACATAACATAGAGTGACATGACTGGAAGCTGGAAGAGAATCATTCCCCAGATAGCACATCTAGTGCTGCAAGGTGCTACATGATTGGCTGGGGAAAGTGAACAATATCTGTCCAAGATATGGTCTAACCTACTCAGCAGCAAACAACCTGACATGATGCTCACACAAGTGCAATAGTGCAACACACCCATGATGGGTAATCAACTGTTCTTGATTTGGCTAACTTATCTGCTCAGTTGAACTGAACCCATACCTGGAGCTGGGAAACAAGTCAAAACCATATCCAAAATTGAGCCTGCTCTCCATTATCAATCTCCCATCAATTGTGGGCTACAAGTGGGCCTACACCTATTAAACTCTCTCGAAAAAATAGAGCTGGAGATATGGCTTAGCAGTTAAGTGCTTGCCTGTGAAGCCTAAGGACCCTGGTTCAAGGCTCGATTCCCCAGGACCCACGTTAGCCAGATACATAAGGGAGCGCACACATCTGGAGTTCATTTGCAGTGGCTGGAGGCCCTGGTGCGCCCTTTCTATGTCTATCTGCCTCTTTCTCTGTCTGTTACTTTCAAATAAAAATAAAAACAAAAATTTTAATAAAATAAAATAAAAAATAATGGTTATCGGGCTGGAGAGATGGCTTAGCGGTTAAGTGCTTGCCTGTGAAGCCTAAGGACCCCGGTTCGAGGCTTGGTTCCCCAGGTCCCACATTAGCCAGATGCACAAGGGGGCGCACGCGTCTGGAGTTCGTTTGCAGAGGCTGGAAGCCCTGGCGCGCCCATTCTCTCTCTCTCCCTCTATCTGTCTTTCTCTCTGTGTCTGTCGCTCTCAAACAAATAAATAAAAAAAAAATGGTTATCACATTTATCTGGTCCTAATTTTACTCTCCATCAGAGAATCTTCTTCTCTTTTTCAGATAGTCATAGATCCTTAGGAGAGAACCACCTCATCATACCTTAAAAGGGCCCCAGTTGAAACTAAGAATAATTGGGGAAACATGAAAGAGTGCTGTTTCTTGGCAAACTCGGTACCAGCACAATGGTGAAAGAGATAGACACAGAGAACAATCAATCCCTACCAAACCAGATATCCAGAGACACAGAGGCTTCCAAGATCACAACACTGAAGCAGACCTAAAATGAACCCAACATAGCTCAAGGAAATTTGTGGAAGGGGGGAGGAAAGAATGTCAGAGCCACATGTTGGGTCACGATAGGCAGAGATATTTCCTCCTACTCAAAACTGATGGCTGACCCCACAATACACGGCCCACATACCCCAACAAGGAGGGTCCCTGTGGAGGGGGAGGACAAGGAGAAGGCTACCAATGGTACCAACTTGACTGTATTCATTGAGTACAAAAATAAAAAATAAAAAAGAGAACAATCCAACAAGAGACATCACAATCATAAATTTATGCACACAAAGTACAGATGAACCACATTTTATAAAACATAACCTACTTGATAAAAAAAAAATAAAGAAATCCCAAAACAATCATATAGAGGACTTAAATAATCCACTCTCATTGATAGACAGATCATCCAAGCAGAAAATCAACAGGAAACAATAGAGCTTAAAAATGCCATAGATCATCTAGATGTAACAGACATATATAGAACATTTCACCCCAATTCTACAAAATACACATTCTTCTCGGGACTCCCAAATCCTTCTCCAAAATAAATCATATATATTTTGGCATAAAACATGTCTCCATAAATTCAGAAAAAATGACATTACTTGTATTATATTGGACCACAATATGATAAAGCTAGAAATTAACAACAAGAGATAAAGCAAAAATTACACCATCTCTGGGAGACTTAACAACATGCTATTAAATAATGAATGGGTTGTGGAAGAACTCAAAAAGGAAATTAAAAACTTTTTAGAAATTTATGATAATGAAAACATAACATACCAAAACTTATGGGACACAATGAAGGCAGTCATAAGGGGAAAATTCATAGCACTAACTGCCTTCATAGATAATACAGAGAGATCTCAAATCAATAACCTAATCATCTATCTAAAGTCATTATAAAAACAAGAGCAATCCAACTCTAAGAACTCCAGATGGAAAGAAATAATTAAAACCAGAGCAGAAATTAATAAATATGAGAACATTTAAGAAAATTAGTGAGACAAAGAACTGGTTCCTTTGCCAATTTGATCAAATGCAAAAGTGAGAAATTTCAAATTAACAAAATTAAAATAATCCATAAAAATCATTTCCCATGGTGAATACCAGCATTCCTACTAAGAAGGGCCCTCAGTGAAGTGGGCTCAGGGAGGAAGGAAATGATTGTACAGCATATGATGTGTCTATACAAAGTTTCTACATAATAAAAAATGGGAAAAAAATAAAAATGAAGGATAAGAGATTGATGTGCCTAAAGTCCAGATGATGAGTTGGTTCAGCAGTTAAAGTGCTTGACTGTGAAGCCTAAAGACCCAAGTTAATTACCCAGTAGGCAAGTAAATGTAGATGTGCAAGGTGGCACATGCATGTGGAGTTTTTGCAGTGGCTAGAGGCCCTGACATGCCCATTCTCTCACTCTCTCTATCTCTCTCTCTTCCTCTTTCTGTCTCAAATCAATTAATCAGTAAATAAAATATTATTAACAATAAGAAAAGATTTCCAAAGTCACAAAGAAAGAACCTCTTAGCAAGTTCTAATGGATTGTGTTTTCCAAAACTGACCAGCAAATCTCACCTATGCTCTCCAACATACTTCCGTGATCTCCCCATTTGTGCTTGAATTTGGGTTCTCCTTATGCAAAAATTGTAACCACAGAATGTGGCAAAAGTGGAACAGCATAGACACTAAATCTTGAGATACATCTGTTCTCTGCTACCATATAGGAATTTGAATATCCTGAAATCTTCCTGCCAAAGAAGCCATGGCTACCTACTTGCTGAACACACCAGTTGAGCATTTTCTGTCAGCAATCCTGCTAAGGGCCAGAATAAAACAATCCAACATGGGGATTCTATACCAGTGCATCAATAAGCTGAGCAGCAGAGGCTCAGGTGACTGCACAAACTTCAGAATTATCCCCTGCATTCTGTGTGATTTTCTATGCATGAGACTTGGTTCCCTGGTCCTGGTTCCCTGCGCCAGATAGTGTGTAGATGCGGCCATGGAAATGCACTTGCTTAAGGGCAACTGCATCATGTAAGACTCCTAATAATTTTTCAGAGATTACAGATATTCCCAGCTGCTCCTCTTGGCAGCACCTTTCTCTGCAGACTCTTCCTACCAATGCTAATTCCCGAAGCCCAAGTCACAGCCACAACCAACCATGCACTGGGCCTCACCAGACTCTCTTGAGCTTGTTCTTGCAACCTCCTCAGCCAGGAATTCCTTTCTTCTCAAGAGCAGAGTATATGCTCAACCCATCTCTTCCAAACAGCTCCTTCCTAGGGGATAAAGGGTCATTCTCTCTTTTTTGTGTCCCCTTAGGATTCTGTACTGAGCTCTGGTTTTGGAACCATTATGTCTACTATTATTGATCAGGTCACCCGGCTGGGCTCTCTACAGATGATCCATGTGTCATGTGTCTCTGAATATTCTTTTAGCCACCTGTGTGTGCCTGGAACCCAAACATGTTTGCTGAAACAATGGCAAAGAACTGCTAGTACAAACAAACAAACAAAAACATGCATGAGATATAGTGAAGGTCCAATGCTTTAAGTCACTAAGGTTTGGGAAGGTTTGTTATGCATCCATACTAATTGAAACACACATGAATGAGTAAATTGTTTTTACCATCCTATCTATCAATGCATGAGTTTTTTTGGCATCAGTACTTGGGGTGTTATTCATGTATGCATTCCAGTTCCTTCTTACTAAAATTACATCTAAATCCTTTATTTAAGCTTCAGATTCTTCTCTATAGCTAGATAACTGACTCTTTTTAAATGTTCTGTTCTTTAAAGTATTCGCTTGGTGGGGCTGGAGAGATGGCTTAGCGGTTAAGCGTTTGCCTGTGAAGCCTAAGTACCCCGGTTCAAGGCTCGACTCCCCAGGACCCATGTTAACCAGATGCACAAGGGGACACGTGTCTGGAGTTCATTTGCAGTGGCTGGAAGCCCTGGCGTGCCCATTCTCTCTCTCTCTCTCTCTCTCTGCCTCTTTCTCTCTGTCTCTGTCACTCTCAAATAAATAATTTTTAAAAAAGAAAGTATTCTCCTAAACTTCAGCTCTGAAGTAATAAAAGGTTAACAAAAAATAACAGTCAAGCTCTAGCTGCAAACAAGAAACTGAGTTTGCCCTAACAAATAACTGTCATTTTAGTGAAAGATAGTTCTCTCACTTTCTGGAATAAGTTTGCCAACTAAGTTTACAATGCTGACCCTATTGGACTACTGATAGAGGAAACACAAAGATTTTGGTAGGAACGATGGAGAAATTTGGAATATAATCCTAAGGATGGTTCACTTTCCAATATAAGTATGACTTTAATAGTCTATTTCCTTCTAGATGTATTAATTTAGCAGTGTAAAAAAAATAAAGGATTATCCTCGAAGCACCCTTTGTTTGGTATGGGAGCTGGGAGTGAGTATGTATTTGCTGTATAGTCAAGGAGAAAAGCAAAGGGACAATCATTTTCAAGCAGTTCCTGCATCTATTGTATTGTCAGCTTGAGGAAAACATATTGTTTTCAGTAGAATAACATGTGTGAATCAGAAATAATTTTCTAACCAACAAACTCATGGATGCAATAAGAACAGATGAGGGAGTTATAACAAGTGTGACATGTCCACAGAGTAGTAGACGTGGACAGCAGATAGGCAGTCACTGACTGAACAAGCAGTTGAAACTTAATCTCTCACTAAAGAACCCAGTGGGAAGAAAACCAATTTCCATCACAACTCAGAATAGTACAAGAGTTGAAGAGACCAGAGGATGTATGAATTAAAGCTGAAATTTGGGTAGTTTTAATTAGACTTCTCGAAAGCCCCTAAGTGCAGCCCAAAGATGCTCTCCACAGGCAGACTCAATTCTTCTTCCAGGAGGCCTGCGTTCTTCTCTTAAGTGCTGCTGTGTCATGGAAGTAGACCGCCCTGGTTATTTTATTACATTCTTATTTATCTAATGTTAGTTAATTGTGGATTTAATTACAGTTACAAAATACCTTTTCTGCAACACCTAAATCACTATTAACTATATAATACATGACTATAACCCAGGGGTGAACTTAACATTTACTGTGTGTGCACATAAAACTTACCACCCATGAATACTAACACGATGTTCCCATGAAAAGGCCCTGGTGGTGTCCTAATACATTCATTTGATAAGCCATTCTCACTCTTCCAGATTAAGCACTCAGATGGCGGAGTTCTAAAGGTTTAAAGACAAATAAATAATAAGTAGTAACTATTTAAAGTAAATGTAAAAGAGAACATTAGGAAATATGATAAATGAAACTTTAATGAACAGAAAATATGTCAATATTTTAAAACTTTTAAATGTATTTTAAACAAATGAGAAAATAAATTTTAGCATAAAATAAGAATAGAATGCTCTAATCAATAATAGGCTCAACTATACGTATACAGACTGTTTCTATGTAAACCCCTGGCCCTCTATTTCAACCCCAAATGTATATCAGGACCCTAACAATGGACTTGGCATAAGGGTGGGGGTAACCGGATCTTTTTGTATCTCTTCCCAATCTGACCACATTGAATAAATCTTGTTCTGTTTTTCGCTACTAAATTAAACAATAGAATACTATAAATTTCAAAGAATTTAAAAAATATGGTATTTTAAGATTTAATACAATGTGTATTAAATTCAATAGACTATTTAGAAAAAAAAAAAAAAACCTTGAAAGGTATCACCAAAGATTAAGCAAAACATGAACAAAGTAAAATAAATTACAACAAAACAATGTAAGACAGAGCTCCAATTTTCGATTTTCTGAGTAAAAGAAACAACGTGGTGCCTCAAAAGAAGTGGAAAGAACCTGTAAGAGAGCACAGGAAACTTTCGTAGAAGCATTAATATACGAAGGTCTGAAAAGTTTTCAGAGGACAAACAACATTCCTGCAAAGAATTGGAGACTGTATCAGCATAGGTTTTAACATCAACCCTAGAAGCATTGGGATGATGAGCTGACACGATCTTAACCTTAAGTTCTGTGCAATATGAAATACCCAAAATTAATGGAGAATATTGTTACTTTTAGAAAAACAAAATCACTAACTACCGTGAAAGTAATCCTTCCTAAGAAGTAAATGGATGGCATTGTTTGTCAAGAGCAGTACACACAAACAAGAAAGACATGAGCGTCCAGATGCAGGGCTCAAACAGAAGAAAGGCAAACTTCCTGGGCCATCAGTGGCAAGTGCAGAGACCTGGAGATCAGCTTTACAGCACAGGAGAAGCCTCTCATCTGAGAGGACCCGGGGAGCAGCCTTCTACAGCAGAGAGAAGCCTTTAATCTGATAAGGATTTAGACAGAAACTTTCTACAGCAGAGAGAAGTCTCTAATCTGATGAAAGAGATCTCCAGGCTGGTCTCTGAGGGTTGTATTCCCCAGGGGAGGTGAAGGGGGTTGGATCCTAAGGAGTTGAATTATATTCTAAGAATGATTTTCTGTTAGTTCTAATACAGAAAAGTAACCCAAAAGAGAAGGGCAGAAGAAAAAGAAAATCAAAATTATACATCAATGCAAACATAACAGGACACAGTGTAATTTATTTGCAAATAATATTTTATTTGTTAATATTATCATATTAACAATAGCAAAGAGTTGGAAAGGTTACTTTAATTGTGATTTCTATAGTGTTACCTAATTTAAAAGTATACATGGCTTTTCTTTGATTTAAAGAAACATGTACATTAATTTTTTAAATTTTTATTTATTTATTTATTTATTTTAGTTGAGAGTGATAGAGAGAGAAAGAGTCAGAGAGAGAGACAGAATGGGCGTGCCAGGGCTTCCAGCCACTGCAAACGAACTCCAGATGTGTGTGCCCCTTGTGCATCTGGCTAACATGGGTCCTGCGGAATCAAGCCTTGAACTGGGGTCTTTAAGCGTCACGGGCAAGTGCTTAAATGCTAAGATATCTCTCCAGCCCTTAAGTTTTTAAAAAGTAAAGAGAGCAAAAAATATTTCTTTCTAAATTTTGTCCTCTCTAATCCTCTCCCCAGCCTACCTCATCTCTGGCAGTTTAGGAGGTGAGACCTGGGGCCACCACAGACCTACATCCTGACCTTCCTATTTCATTGCCAGTGAGTTTAATTTTCTTTTTGAAACAGAGGAACTGGAGCTATAGACATGGTTCAGAGCACTTCTTGCTGACCATGAGCTAGATCCTGGTTCAATCTCCAGCACTGCAGATAAAATTGACAGTAAGTAATAAATAAAATGAGAAATTCAGCCAAATGATTTTATATGTTCTCTTTCAATTACATTATTTTTTCAAAAAGTCTATGAGTTATGATCTGTTCTGTTCCATTGAAAAATAGGCCTTACTAATTTATGGATTTTTTTTACAAAGAAATGTAACAATTAGGCTCAATTTTTAAGCTATTTTTCAACATCAACTGTGTTAGTTAATGGGCCCTTTTCAAGACCTATGTAAACATTTAATTAGAATGGGTGTAATCAAGATACCCTTCATGTCTACATCCCAACCTAAAAAAGCAGCATGTCTTTGCAAGATAAGAAGTTCTCAGTGAAATTTGATACAAAGAATAACCTTTTAGAATATGTCTCCCTGGGATAACCAGTAGTTACCATTACTGAACTCATCTATAATGTTTTTCTAAATGACTTTACATATTTTTCTTTTCATGAATTTATTATAAAGCTATATTTTAAAAGTGAATTTTGCACAAAAAAATTTAAGTATAAGAAGATCTGACTGGTTTAGAGTGAGGTAAGTTCCAAAATCAAAGAAACACAATTTGTTTTTCCATGTTAAAGGAAAAATTCGCAAAATGGACTTGGAAAGTAGCTCACTGGGTAATGTCTGGCTACCATACACTAAAGCTTAATATGACATAACTAATTTGCCAAAGACAGGCATAAAATATTTTATAGTCTATAAGCTTCAACTTTTTATAGAGCATCTTAGAAATTAATCTGAGCTTTTCATTGTTACAATTAAATAATGTTACAGTGATGAACATTTGAATTCACACACATTTTAGTGCTGAATCAATCAAGCTATTTTAATTTCATAAATGTAGTAGTTTTCTTTAAAATAGAAGTGAGACTTTTTAAAACATGATGGAAATGCTGCTATGGGATATTTGTAATTAAAATATTCTATGCCATCTTATTTTGTAAATGTTTTCAGACTTGAATAAACATTTAAGCAACCAAAAACACTTGAACAACTATCTGGCATATTCTGTTCAGAAAGCCTCTATTTTGCCAAGGCCAAATTCTACTACATGAAGAAAACTACCTAATATATTCATTCTTCAAAAATAATTATTACCTAGCCTGGGCAATATGAGACCCTGTTTAAAAATAAGATGTTAGCCACTTACAACTGCATCATGTTAAAAGGTAAAATGTGAAAATAGATGATAAGCATTCATCAGCTCTGAAATTTGGGACTTTTAATGGTTGGGCATCTGTATCCTAGAATGTCTACAGTTGTGAGTTGGGGGGAAATAGATCAAATTTGTGTTTGGGGACTGGAGAGATGGCTTAGCAGTTAAGGCACCTGCCTGCAAAGACAAAGGACCTAGGTTCAATTCTCCACAGTCCACATAAAACAGATGCATAAGGTGGTGGCACATGTATCTGGAGTTCATTTTCTGGAATCCCTGGCACACACGTTATTTCTCTGTCTCTCTCTCCCTCTCTCTCACTCTGTTTCACTCAAATAAATAAAAATAAAAATATTTTTAATTGTGTTTTAAAACAAAACCTAGTTAGGAAGATGCTCAGTTGATAAGTACTTGCCACAGTAAAGCCGGACACTGATATAAGCATCTGTGATCCAAGTGCAAGGTAGAGATGTAGAATGGTTCTGAGACTAGGACAGCCAGCATAGCACAGTCCTACCTCAAATGACATGGAAAGCAAAGATTGGCTTATTTTCTCACCTCCACAGGCAGGCGTGGGCATATGTACCTGTATTGTACTCACAAAGATGAGCATGGACACACACTATCAAATATAAAAGGATTTTTTCTAGGCATAGCTAAAAAGTCCCATCCAACTGTAAAGAAGTCACAGGCTCCTTTCTCCTTCCCCCAGCTCTGCTGTCCCAGGTGGTCACTGTCGGATTGTATCCCTGTCTGCATAAAGGCAGGTTTATCTCACTCTTGGGAAAGAAGGGCCAGTGTGTCTAGGAAAGCACATGCTTCCCTCTTCTTGGTGATGCATGCCCGGCTCTGAGTGAGTTGAAACCCATCAATACAGCAGTCTCTGTGGCCAGTAAGAGCAGTGCTTGTAGGGCCTGAGGCTGAACTTCAGGTTGACATGCGTAAAGAATGGGAGGACACATGTTCTCCAGAAGAAAACTAAATGCATACTGGATGGGAAAACCAAAAGTCATCAATTCCATGCCATGCCAGCTCTCGCATTTACTTGTTTGTTAAACTTCAATTTCCAATTTGTTCCCTAAGACTAAGAAAAAAATTGTTCACTTGTTAGCCCTTTGTATGCCGGTTCCATGCCTGAGAGCCAGTCACCACCCAGAAGCACATTTTCACATAGGCGTGACTTCTGCTTGTCCCAGTGTCCATGATATCATAATCTTAAAATGAGGCAATACGGTTCATTGTTTTCATAATGATATGGCAACAATGAGGTATAGTGAGTGAGTGGTTTGCAAATTCAGTTCTTCAGTTCCTTTCTCTATGGAACATGAATAACATCAGTAGAAGAGCATAGTTCTCTATTAACATTCAATCAGGACTTTCCCTTTGACATTTCAAAGCACTTTCTATTTTTATCCCTAACTTCAGTTATGTTTGGAAAGGTAATTCCAAACATTTCCTTGGTTTGATCATAGGTTTACTTGGTGTTTTGTTTATTTTCTTGTTTACTTTCTGTGGTGCATAAAATTAAATCCAGAACTTTGTGCATGTTAAGCAACTCTCTGCCCCTGAGCTACAGTCACAGCCCCATAATGGAAAAGATGATCCCACTTTCTACAATACGATATGCCCGATTTCTTATAAGATTATGTAGTAATTAGTGCTGGGAGATGACTCAGCAGGTAAGAGCACTTGCCACTTAAACATGAGGGACAAAGAGGGCTTGACACAGCCACAGAAAAAGCTGGGCATGGACATGCAGGCTGTACCTAAGGCTACAGGGGGCAGAGACCTGAGAATTACTAGGGCTCCCCGATGAAAACTGGCAGCTGTGAACTGAAGAGTCTGTCTCAAGGAAATAAATAGATGAGCAATAGAGGAGGACAACCAAAGTTCTCTTCTAGCCTTTGCACACGTGCACACAGGGTGCAGGGAGCATCTTTACATGCACATCCATGTACCACACACTTCACATTGAACAGCACACCACTCATACCCTACACACACAGAGAGTAAAGAATTATGTAGTAGTAACCAAGAAATAGGATCAATTTCCACAAAAATACATTCTGATAGCTCCATACAATTAATGATAAATAGGGGAGTAAATGGCATGCATGTTGAATTGTCAGATCTCTATACAAAGAAGTAAGTTTCTAATTTCTTTTCAGTTTCAGGATCCACACATTCTTTCTTTCACACAACTTCCATACATTGTAACTTCTTCCAATGAGGCTTTTACCTTTTAGGTCAATTCTTTCTTTCAGAACAATTATTTTAAACAAAAGGACTTTGGGACTTAGGAGATAGCTCAGTTGATAAAGCACCTGCTTCACAAGCATGGGGATCGTAGTTTGATCACCTGTGTCCACACCCCATGTCAAGTGTACTGGTGTCACCTGAGTCCATCACTAAGGACCTAAAGACAGGAGAATGGCTGGTGCTCACTGTCTCGTCTGTCCTAATTGGTTGACTGCAGCTCAATGACAGACCCTGCCTCAGAGACGATGGATGTCATTCCTGGATGACGCCTGAGGTTACCCTCTAATTTCCACGTGTCTGCACAAACATGTATAAGTGCACCTTCACACATGTATACCCACATATACATAAGCACACAGACATACTCAAATGAAAATATTTCCCCCCATGCATTGGTCTAGCCATCCCGTGATCACCCGCCAGGTTCCAACAGATTTTATTACATGACACTGAAACAACAACCTGGAAATATTGCAGATGTGTGTTTCAAACACTCTAAGCTTCCTTTCATAACATACATATGTCATTGTTAAGTATCATTATCCCCTGTGGTTGTTTTAGAAAGTCACTACAGTCCTTAAATTCACAAATACTGAGTTATTGTTCTTAGGAGATATGGTGTTAGAGTTCTGCCTGTCATCACAACCTCAATTAATTCATAGATGACCTGGTGTTATGCGTGTTTCTATTTAAAAACCTTGTCCCACATATATATATATATATATATATAAAATGGTGATATATATATATAATGTGATATATATATATATATATATATATATATATATATGACAACCTGGATTTGATTTCACATTACCAATGTAAAGCAAGAAGCACAAAGTGTCACATGCATCTGGAGTTCATTTACAGTGGCTAGAGGCCCTGGCACACTCATTCTCTCTGTATCTCTTCTATCTCTCTCTGCTTGCAAATAAATAAATAAAATTATTAAAAAGTGAAAAAATATGACACTAAATAGACATCAGAAGGAACACTTGTCAACACTTCAGGAGCTGGCATAATGGACAAAGCACTTCCCTGGCCTCCCTATGTGTGGGCGTACTCATGTGTGTGCAAGTGCCTTGACACATATGTGAGCATGTGGGAACATGCCCAAGAGGAGCTTAAGTTCTCCCAACTCTGCACATGTCAATGAATGACCCACAGCATTGTGAGTACTGCTACACTGATTTTGGGTGTATATATACAATTGTGGGACTAGAGAGATGGCTTAGCAGTTAAGTGCTTGCTTGTGAAGCCTAAGGACCCTGGTTCAAAGCCCCATTTCCTAGGACCCATTTAAGCCAGAAGCACAAGGTGGCACATGCATCTGGAATTCGTCTGCAGTGACTAGAGACCCTTGTGTGCCCATTCTCTGTCTCTGTCTCTGTCTCTCTCTCTCTCTGCTTCTGGCAATCTCAAGTAAATAAATAAAAATAAACAAAAAGTTAAAAAATAATAATTGCAAATTAGCAATTATGATAATGACAATGTCAAGACATAGTATCTTACACCTATAATCCCACACTTTGAGGGAGTGGGCAAAGGATAGAGAATTTGAGGCCAGCCTGGGCAACATAGCAAAACCCTGACTCAGAGAACCAAAGAAGCAGAAGGAAGAGGAGCTGCTGAAGGAGGAGCAGGAGGGGAGCTAGAAAAGGACAGAGGAGGAGGAAAGATAGGAGGAAGAGGAGGGACTACATCTTACCTCTATGACTTCAAAAGTTCTTTTAAGTACTTTGTAATATCCTCAATTTGTTTGATACAATGTAAACCAATATTTTGTTCCTAGTATATTCTCTTCCAATTACTCCTTTCTGCTATTTTTTTTTAATTTGAGCATAGTGTGTTGTATTTTTTCATTTTAGAGAAATTAGAAAAATACATAAACTCATGTGTCAGAGCACCACATTGTTTTACCATTGTTTTCACTTTGTTTCTGTAACTGCAGTTCATTTTTAAGTGCAAATTATACATTGATCAAATAAGAAATAGCTTTCTGGTTCCTGAAGCTAAGTTGATGTCTTCATGATCTCACATATAGAAATCAGAGCGAAGGGCGAACTGAGAGTTCATCTTGTGCAGCTTCTGATGACCACCTGTTCCTTTCAGTTCAGTTGAAGACAGACTAACAAGTACCTGAAATTAAGAGATGAGCCCAACTATAGCCTTCAGATTGCTTCAGTCCTCCTTGTGTGGATGAGAATGGTTTTCCTAATTCACACTAGGAGGCACCACTTTTCCTTGAAAATCTTTAAATTCAACAATCTACATGAACACCTCAGTAACTCATTCCTCAATACTTCCGCCTGGCTTAACAGGTATAGAGGGGAAAGGGAAACTACCATCTTTTCCGGAAAAGAGAAACTAAAATTATAAGCACTTTCCCTTTCCTACTTACTAACCTGTTTGTTTATAAAGGATTAACAAAATAGTTGCACTGTGGAAAGTGTAGATTATACCCTGAAATACCAACATTTAAGAGATACAAGGAAAACCTTTCAACTGAAATAGTGGTAACATACTTTCGTGAATATTCTTCACAGTTCCTGACAATTTTAGAGGTTTCTTTTATCCTTCCTGCCTTGCTCTCTCCGACACATGATGTTCCAACTAAGTGCCATTTCACTTGTCATTTCATGAAACTAAATTTCTATCTCAGAGGGGCAACCACATATCAAAGTTCAAATTCATGCTGCTTTATCTCTGTTCCTTTGTCTGCACTTTGGCCTCATAATCCGCACAGTAACTATCAGCATGGGGAAGATGACTTTGGTGATAAGGAGTGAGCTAGTGCTGTAAAAGATAAAAGAATCACTATCAACATTGATAGCAATGGTTACAGTTGTCCCTCTGTAGGTGCTTTTTATCATAGTGGCCTTTGGCTGGTTATTAAACTTGATGTTTTATGTTTTATTATGAGGAAAACTATCTTCTTTGCTGCTGACAATGCAGTCTTGAGAATTACTATGTAAATTATTCTTTCTGATTTTAGTAGCATAGATAAGAATGCTAAGTAAATTTGAAATGAGAATGTCTTCTAGTCTATATGATCTCCTCCATAACTTTGTGAGTATAAGATTATAAGGATGGAATCTCTAAAGAAATCCTCTTATTAATTTTTCAGCCTTACAGATGTTTTTGTTAGCTTTCAATTGCTGTGACAAACTACCTGACAAAATCAGTTTTTCAGGATGGAAGGTTTATTTGGGCTCATAGTTTCAGTCTATCATTTCTTGGCTCCACTGTTTGGGTCTGAATTCAGGCAACATATCCTAGCAGGGTGCATATGTTCGATCAGGCCACTCATCTCACAGTGTCCAGGAAGGGATGCCTTAGTGACCTAACTTTTCGCCACTGGTCTAACTTCTTAAGGGATCCAATGTATCCCAATAGGAAATCAGGATGGTCAAAACAAGCCTTTGGCAGATGAGCTTTTGCAGGCATTCCAGATTCAAATGATAGCACCAGCATATACATTGGTGTACTAGGTCATGAAAATATTATCCAAATCTCCACCCTCCCTTACTTCAATGAGTGTGAAAAGCGCCTTTGTTTTCATAGTCTAAGGTAACAACATCCACACGCCTCACAGTAGGTGGAGAAAGGTACAGAAAAATTAAGGAGATGGGCATGGCCTTATTAGTCCAGTTTACATTGG
Organism: Jaculus jaculus; assembly: GCF_020740685.1. Classification (NCBI taxonomy): domain Eukaryota; kingdom Metazoa; phylum Chordata; class Mammalia; order Rodentia; family Dipodidae; genus Jaculus; species Jaculus jaculus. Next base: position 60,438,439 of record NC_059116.1, read on the forward strand.
TATAATGAAATATCAGACATTCAGCTTGCAAAGACTAAAGGTTTATTTGGGCTCATGGTTTGTGAGAGTTAAGTCCATGGCAAATTGTCCGCCACTTAGCAGTGTCTGGTACATAAAAACATTTTATAACTTTTAGTTGCTCATATCAAGATTATAAGTTAGCTTGCCAAACATTATTTTTGCAGAGAATAACAGCCTTTTATGTTCATTGATAAGTTTTATAACTCTATTTTGGATATATTATATATGTTTGCATAATCATATTTTTTTATTTTTCATCAATTGGTTTTATCAAAACAAATCGTGCTTGGACTTAAGAAATGGCTTAGTGGTTAAGGTGCTTGCCTGCAAAGCCAAAGGACCAGGATCCTTTCTCCAGTACCCACATAGAGCCAGATGCACAAGGTGGCCCATGTGTCTGGAGTTCATGTACAGTGGCTGTAATGCCCCCCCCTCAAATGATAAATAAATATATAATTTTTAAAATGATTCTTTCTTCTTATTGAAAAATGTTGTGGCTGATGTTTTTCTAGAAAATGAATATACATAGTGGGGTGGTTTGAATTGGATGTTCCTATAAACTCATGTGTTCTGCATGCTTGGCCCCAGTTGATGGCAAGTTAAGAATCGGAGCCCCTGTAGGAGGTGGATGGTTGGAGGTCGGCTTATGGGTGTGATACTCAGCTTCCCCATGCCAGTGATACCAGCGTTTGGCACACTCTGCTGTTGGTATTGTCTACCCAGCCTTTCCTCATGCCACATGTTCCCCTGTCGTCATGGAGCTTCCCTTTGAGACTATCAGCCAAAATAAACCTTTTCTATCCAGCTGCTTTTGTTAAGGTGCTTTGTGCCAGCAAAAAAAAAAAAAAAAGTAATTGGAATATATATATATATTGCAATAAATATTGAATAATATTCATCCAAAATAACATTTTAGAAGTTTTCTGTCATTCTTGTGATCGTTCAGAATCTCTGTGTATGATCTCCTTTCCCATTCCTTAATTTTCTGCTTGTGATTTCCCTCATTTTTCAATAACTCTTGATGGGCTCTCGCATTTTATGAATATACATGATTTTTCTGTTGACAATCATACATTTTCCACTAGTCTCATAGCATTTGGCTAACATGCAGGTTAGAAAATAATCATATTTTAATATTTAATTATCTTTCATGTGTTTTACTTCATTCTCATTTGTTTTCAAAATACTGACTCTAAGCTAATTATCACTATATTTACTAGTAATGTTAGATTCCTTGCTATGGTTTACCATAGTCAATGTTTATGTAGAATTACTCAAATACTAGTCTCTATACTCAATTTTATTTTCAACCCCACCTCTAGTTTGTAGTATGACATGCTGCTTGTTGAAAGATACCCTCTTTTAGCATTTTCAGCAATAATTTGACAGACAATTATACCTTCTAAGGCTGTATTCTCTCTCTTATTTAAACCTTACCTAGAGGTGATATGCTAGCTAAATTTTGAATTTTAGGTTTGGATTCTAAAAATAGTTCATTTGGGAAGAGATAAATATGCTACCAGTGTCACTGACATTTGTTTTCAATAATTTTCTTTTCCATCTTGCTACTTTAATTATTTCCCTGGGATGGAAGTTTTTTTGGGGGTGGGGGTAGGAAAGTGGGGGAAAACAAACACAAAACTAAATCCAAAATGAACTGGTACCACAGAATCCTTTATCCCTAGAGACAGACTAAAAGACATAACTCTCAAAGGAGTGTGGGGAAGCACCTGAAAAGAAGGGCCCTGGAGAGGGCGGGATGAAGCCTAAGCTTAATTTTTTCTTCTTCTTCTTTTTTTTTTTTTTTTTTTTTTTTTTTTGCCTTTTGCCTTTTGCCTTTTGCCTTTTGCCTTTTGCCTTTTGCCTTTTGCCTTTTGCCTTTTGCCTTTTGCCTTTTGCCTGTAACTTCCAGTACAAGAAATTGTTTGCTATCCACAATGAGCTGTTGAGAGGTCAGACCTTCAAGATCCCCAAAACAAGACAGATTCATGTCAAAGCACTTGGATATCCACTAGACACCTTCCAATGTCACATGTCTGTAATCCCAAAACTGGGAAGGTGGAGACAGGAGGATCTCAGGGGGCTTCCGGTTTGTTAACCTGTTAACCAAGATAATGAGCTTTCCTGCTTTGTAGTCATGTTTCACGAGTGTTACTCAACTTTCAAATCAATGTTTGACATTAAAGCTACTTTTGGGATCACCAAAAAATCAGTTAATTAATTTTTAAAAATATAACATTTTCCCCTGTGTGTAGTGTTTCATAGTGTGCTGTGTCATGATCTGTTTTATGTAGACTACTGAATGATCAGTGATCCATCTCAGTTTCAATTCTTGTTTTTTTCACCCAACCTCATCAAAACAGAGATCCATCAGCTGGAGAAATGGCTTAGTGGTTAGGGCATTTGCCTGCAAAGCCAAAGGTCCCAGGTTTGATTCCCCAGGGCCTACATTATCCAGATGCGCAAGGTGGCAAATGAGTCTGGAATTGTTTGCAGTGGCTGGAGGCCCTGTGCTCCCATTCTCCCTCTCTCTCTTTCTGTGTGTGTGTATGTGTGTGTGTGTCTGCCTCTTTCCTTCTCTCAAATAAGTAAAATTAAAAAAGAAAGAAAACAGAGATCCAAAGGCTACAGAGAACTCAACACCAAGTCAGATTTTTAACAGACCCACCAAGGCTCAGGGAACATTTTGGAAGAAGGGGAGAATGATTAAGAGCCTCAGGGTAGATAAGAATATCCTGAGGAACATTACCCCCACCCTGCTCAAGGCTTGCTGAGGCATGTAGGACCCCAAAATGAATAACAATGACCCACTACAGAGGACCTTCAGGAATGAAAGAAAGCAGATATGAGTATAACCTTTTTATTAAAAAATCAATATTAAAATAAAGAAAGGATCTGGGGGCAACAGAGTCCCCAGGGGGGCTGTCAAGTCTTTTATTAAGACTTCAGAGAAACATCTAGGTATGGTGGTACATGTCTGTAATCTCCACACTTAGGAGGCCAAGGAAGGTAAGACAAGAGTGCAAGGCTAGCCTTAGCTACATATAAACTTTGAGGCCAGCCTCAAGAAACCAACCAAACAACCAGAAAACCTCAAAAGCGCATCAAAAACCTTTGGGTATCCACTGGCCTTCTACGGAACCTCACAGCACACTTCAAAGGCCTTAGTCTTCTCCCAGCAACCTCGTGGAGGTGAAAATGGAAAAGTGTGTCTCCAAAATGGTTTTGTGATGCCAGTCTGAGGGCTGGGAATGGGAACTGTGTAAGAAGGGTGTGACAATGAAGATATTCTTGATAGATCTGGAGCAGTGATTACATATAATGTATATTTTTCAAAATCCACAGAGTATGAAAACCAAGAGTGAGTCCAGTGTAAATGATGGCCTGACAAACAACATTACATCAATGAAGGACTCAGTGAATAAAGTGTCTTTCGTCGAACCCGAGTACTTGAGTTCAGATCTTCAGATATCATGTAAAAGCAAGCAGCTGTGTTGGGCTTCTATAATCCCAGAACACCTTCTACAAGATGAGATATGAAAATAGGAGAATTACAGGAAGCTTGAGGGCAAGCTAGCCTGGCAAATGAAGTAGTAAGCAAGAGACCCTGACTCAACAAGGTGGAGGGTGGGGATTGCTTTGAAAGCTTTCCTCTGACCTCCACACAGGCACCATGACATGCATGTACCTGGATTCACACACATGCACACCAATACATACCCCCAATATGCATACATGTATACATGCATATCATATACATGCATATCATATACACACCCCAAAATAACAAAGGTAGATATACCAGTGGTTAAAAGTGTTCCTCTGCAAGCCTCCAACCCATGTTAAAATTCCCAGCACTCACAGAAAGCCAGTTGCAAGGTGATATATGCATTGATAAGCTCAACTCACTTAGAACAATGGGAAACAGAGCCAGAAGAATCTTGAAGCTCACAAGCCAGCTAGTCTTGCATATGCAGAGTCTAGCAAGACGGAACCTGTCACAGACAAGGTAGATGGAAAGAATCAAGACTTCAGATTGTCCTCTGACCTCTGTGCATATATGGCCCAAGGGTACTCATACACACATTACACACACTGTGGTGGTTTGAATGTAAAATATATCTCCCATAGCCTTAAGTGTTTGTGATTAAGCCACCTACTTAAGCCCCAACAGGTAGAACCTTTGGGAGGTAGAGTCTTGTGGGAGGAGGTGTGTTGCTGGGGACAGGGCTTACGTTGATTAGTCCAGCCCACTGTGTGTGCAGAGCCAGCTGGTTCGTGCTGCTCTCTCTATACACTAGATGTATGACATTGTGTGCCAGCTGCCAAGTTTGTCCCACCTTGATGAAGATTCCCCTCAAAACTGTAAGCCTGAAATAAATCCTTTGATTCTATCACCTACTTCTATTTAGAAGATTTGGCTCAGCTACAAGAAGTGCACACACACACACACACACACACACACACACATCATAGGCAATTAACTAAAGCATTGCACTATTGTTAGAAAGCAGAAAGCATGGAAACCAGGTCACAGGAAAAAAAGTCCTGGAGAACTAATTCTGTGATCTGTGCAACTTTTATGTAATCCTGCAACTGCTTCTAAATGAAAGTTTTATTAGCTTTTAAAAACAAAAACACAAAGAAAGGTTTGGGGAAATGACTCAGTGACAAAAAGTGCTTGCCACACCAGCATGAGTGCCTGGGAAGACATGAGACTGCCTGAGCTCAATCCCCACCAGTCAGGTAGAAAGCTGGGGCAAGGCTGGGAGATGGCTAGTAGTTAAGGTGTTTGCCAGCAAAGCCCAAGGACCCAGGTTCATTTCCCCAGGACCCATGTAAGCCAGATGCACAAGGTGGAGCATGAGTCTGGAGTTCATTTGCAGTGGCTGCAGGCCCTGCTGTGCCCATTCTCTTTCTCTCTCACGTGCATGGGAGCTATTTGCCTCTCTCTCTCTCTCTCTCAAATAAATAAATACCAAAAATAAAATATTTAAAAAAAAAAAAGAAAACCATGCTCCTGGGTTCCCAACTCCCATGTTCCCTTCTCCAGAGGGTGCACATGCAGAATAAGCAGGCTAGAGTTTCCACTTCATTTTCGGCCTCCCCATTCCCTGGCCACAGGAACTGTGCTCCTGGCTTGGGGTTGCCTGGACCATTTCTGCATGCTGCTAAAGCATGCCTTTTGCTCTGCCTTCCTGATTTACTGGCTCCTGGGTCGTCAAATACCTGTTCCCCTGAGCCAGAGGGCACACAGATGATTGTAGGAGTTTTTGCTGCTGTCTCTCCAGATTCCTGGCTCCTAGTTCCCCAACTGGAGGCTCCCCTGTGATGAAAAGTGCACACAAGTGAAATGAGTAGGCCAGGGTTCCCAGTTCCTCTACTCTGATCACAGACTCTCAACACCTTGTGCTGCCTACAGGCACCTTTGTGGAATCTCCCTGGCTAGTACTCCCCTCTCCCCCACACCGTCCAACTTCCTGATCTGGCCAGGGTTGTGGAACCCAGCAGCCCCTACCACATCTCCAATGCCCCGCCCCACTCCCAGTGACTACTTGGGGCACACCTCAGTCCTAGAAGGGAAACACAAACAATCACCTGCCTGTAGGAACCAACAAGTCCTTTATAACATACCCACCTGGGTTCAGGAGGAGAGCAAGGGGAAGCACTATGGCTGCAGAGGTAAGACGCAACTGAGAACAGGTCAAAATGCTCCTAGTCCTCCAATCCCACGTTTGATATTAAACACCAACCCAGAGGGGCTGGTGCACATCTATCCTTCACAACCAGCACGTCGCAAAACACAAAGCCACCTTTAGGCTATCCTATTCAAACATAAATTGGAACACTCACTGAAGATACTACAAAAAAATGTCTTGCTTCCTCCTTAAGAAGATTCCTATCACAATGCAAAAGAAACAACATAAAACATTAAATAGAAGGAGCTCCAATAAAGTTGCCTAGTTCCAAATTGGAAGTCCCCAATAAAAATATAGAGGGAACAGCACTAATAGAACCCCCAAATGAAGACACAGGATATGTGACTGTGGGTAAGAAAATGGCAGAAAGTCAACAACAATAAAAACAATAATCATATAAATGAAATCCATAGAGCTGTCTTCACCAGGCTTGGATTAATAGACAAAACCTAGAGTGACCTTAAAAGAGAGTTAAGTGAACTGAAGGTGAGCCAAAAAATTGAGGATCTTAATAAATAACCAGTTGGTCAAGCTTAATGAATATATTTGTAAATGCAAGGATGAAGTCCAAGAAGCATAAAGAAAATCAAACCATAACCTGAAATTGTAACTCAATAAAGGGGGATAGATAATATATAGAAAAAAATGTAACAGATGGCACAAATCAAATTGAACTTGTGAAAACCTCTGTAGAAGCTCTCAATTGCAGAGTTAATTATGTGGAGGATAGAACCTCCGAGCTAGAAGACAAAACAGAAGAAAAAGTTCAGAAGTCCAATAACTTTAATAATTTAAAAAAAAAACAAAACTTGTGAACAGAACATGAAGTAACTGTGGGATACCCTGAAAGAACCTAACACTTGGAACATGAGTATGTCAGAGGGGGAAGAAATCCAGATCAAAAGCATGGAGATCTTATTCAACAAAATCATTGAAGAAAACATCCCCATCCTCTCAAGAGAGTCCCATCAACATACGGATGCTAACAGAACTCCAAATAGACTGGCTGAAATAAGAAACTCTCCCAGGCACATCATTATTAAAACTCTAAACAAAGAAAACAGAGAGAGAGCTCTAAAAGCGGCAAAAGAAAAACAAATATTATGTATAAAAGCAGCCCCATCAGAATTACCTCATATTTCTCAGTGGAAATACTGAAAGTCAGACCTAATGTGGAGTACTTCACAGTCTAAAAAAATCTATGATTTCCAACCTAAAATACTGGATCCAGCAAAAGTATCCCTCAAAATAGATGGTTAAAGAATAACTTTCCATGATAAAAGCCAGATCTGTGATTATATGAGCACAAAGCCAAACCTGAAGAGAATACTTCAGGGAATGTTTCACACAGACGAGTCAAACAACACATCTCAGGAGCCTCCAAGAAGATCACATACCCAAAAGTACACCAGGATCAAAAAGTACAAAACATAAGAAAACACCACACCCCATTAAGTATCCCAACTTGGCAGCGATTCTATCAAATTATCAGTATCACAGTTATAGCCCTAAACATTAATGGTCTTTACTCACCCATCAAAAGACACAAGTTAACAGGGTGGATTAGAAAACAGACCCTTCGATTTGATATCTTCAAGAAACTGATCTCACCACTAAAGATAGACACCTTCTCAGGGTGAAAGGATGGAAAAAGATATTCCAAGCAAATGGAAATATGAAATAAGCAGGTGTTACTATATTAATATCTGATAAAATAACCTTCAAACCAAAACAAATCAAAAAGGACAAAGCCCACTTTTACTCATTAAGAGAATGATCTAACAAGAGGGCGTCACAATAATAAATGAACATGCACCAAACACAGGTGCAGCACAATTCATAAAAGAAAACCTACTTGACAAGAAAACAGAAATAAACACCAACACCATCATAGTTGGGAACTTCAATACTCCACTATCATCAAGAGACAGATCACCCAAGCAGAAAATCAGTAGGGAAGTATGAGAGCTGAACCATAAATCAACTAAATCTAATGGATATCTACAGAAAATTTTATCCAAATTCAACAGAATACACATTCTTTTTTAAACTTTTTTGTTTATTTTTTATTTGTTTATTTGAGAGTGACAGACACACACACACATACAGAGAGAGAGAGAGAGAATGAGAGGGACAGAGAATGGGTGCACCAGGGCCTCCAGCCACTGCAAATGAACTCCAGACATTTGCACCCCCTTGTGCATCTGGCTAAGGTGGGTCCTGGGGAATCAAGCCTCGCACTGGGGTCCTTAGGCTTCACAGGCAAGTGCTTAACCACTAAGCCATCTAACCAGCCCCAGAATACACATTCTTCTCAGCAGCCCATGGAACATTCTTGTAAAATAGATCATATATTAAGCCATATAGCCTGCCTCCACAAATTCAGGCAAATTTCCTGCATCACATCTAATCACAATGCTATAAAGCAAGAAATTAACAAGAGATGCTTCAGGAATTCCTCCACCTTCTGGAGATTGAACAACATGTTTTTAAACAATAAATGGGTTGCAGAAGAAATCAAAAAAGAAATTTTAAAATTTCTAGAATTGAATGACAATGAGAACACAACTTATCAAAACTTACTGGACACAATAAAGGCAGCCCTAAGGGGAAAACCCATAGCACTAAATGCCTTCATATCAAAGAGATCCCAAATTAGTAACCTAACTATTCACATAAAAGTGTTGGAAAAACAAGAAGAATCCAACACAAACAGCTCCATACAGAAAGAAATAATTTACATCAGAGTTAAAATCAATGAATTGGAAGCTAGGAGAGCAAGCCTGAGTATCCAAGTTTGTTCCCCAGACCAAACATAAGAAGTTTGGAAGCCATGGAGGGCTTCTGTGATCCCAGCATGCTGACAGTGCTAAGGAAAGCTTGCAGTGAGTATAACAAAGAACAAGAGCAGAATGAGATTCAAAGAAAGAACCTCTGTTTCAAATACTGTGGAAAGGTGGGATTCAGTGCAAAAGCTGTCTTCTGACTTCCTCATTTGCACATGGGGACACACACATACACACACACACACACACGCACATATTCACCTACACCCATACACATTCATACACAAAAATAAAAGATTAAGACTAACAGTAAAGTAGTTTGTTAAAATATAAAAATGAAACTATCAAATTAATGAATGTAATTTATAAAAGGTACTTATTAATTAGTATTATCCTGGTTTTACGCTTAAAGGATGTTTCTACTTATCTTCAGAGCCAGTAAATGAACACTGCCCATTGGTTCACAGGACATTTTTTAAAAAAAATTTTGACACATTAGTATGTGTGTATAATATATGTATTTTGATCTTATTCACCCAAGTATGCTGTTACGCCATTTCCTCCTCCAACTAACACTGTTATTATTCATTAATCTCCATCTGACTTCTGGCACTATCACAGGTAGGAGGTTATTTACTGGAGAACAGGTAACTGGCCAGTAGCTTTGCCACTGAAGAACACAAACCCCATTGCCACTTCTAGCAGCAATTAGCTGTAGTCAGATACTCCTGGAGGTGTATTGCCTTGTAAGCCTTTCCTGAAATCATCATTAAATATTGACATAAAAAGCCAAGAAAGTAAGATGAGGATTAGTGAGTCATCAGAAGGTGCTGAGATTCAAGGAGACAGCATTCCACAGCCCTCATTTCCATCCTCCCACTTGTCCATTCTTTCTGTCCCTTCTTCAGAAAGTTTCGCTGAGCCCTGGAGGGTTTAGATGTACCCTTTAGGGTTGAGCATACAATAGTCACTTATTCTTGGCAATTTTGCCATTTATACATTCTCAACCACATACTGTCCACTGTAGTAAGAAACTGATGATTAAGGGCACACGCAGTGCTAACCTATGGGAACAAATAGACTGAGAAGGAAGTTTGACATGATGACATCTTATACAACCATAGTACTAGATGGCCCCAAAGTACTGTGTTCCTAGCTACAGGCTTTTAACCAGATTAAGGTACCAGTCGTGGGTTCCCGCCTCTGGAGTGGATTTCAAATCTAATCAGAAAGCAGTGGGTTACTCCTATAACACTCATGCCAGCAGGCACATCTCACCTGGCATGTTGGTTGGGGACCACACAGTTCCACAGCTGGGTAGGACTGCTGACTTCTTTTCTCTCAGTACCTTACATAGCATCTTCCAGCAGGAAAAATGGTAGCTGATAGAGAGGACATGACCAGCTCAGTTCCAACTTGCTTTCTCTAGGTCCTGCAACTGAAATATGCGGTGTCTTCAACAATAGGGACTTACCATCTAGTTTTGGTGAGCAAGCATGAGCAATGGCCACCACCTATGTTGTTTAAGGGCCTCTGCAGCATTCCTAACCAGCAATCGATGGGGATGTATCTTGTCCCTGGCACTGGAAGTTATGATTAATGACCTGAGGCTTCTTAAAGAAGCTTTGCCCACATATGTGGGGCATGTTCTTTCAAATACTTTTTAACCTTACATTTTAATTAGTAAAAGTAGTAGACTTCTATATGGTTTATTCATACACACAACACCACCTTTTAAATGCTACACAGTCAACTTCTCTTTATCTAAGTGATAAAACAATTCAGAAAACAAAATTATGACAAGATACAACTTCACATTCATTATGAAGTGAGGGAAAATAGGAGGAAAAAGAAGAGGAGCTTGGTGAAGAGAAGGAAGGAGAATGACAGGAAAAAGGAAAGGAGGAAAAGCTGGAAATTTTTGCCAGAGAACAGCAAGCTGTGGAAGAACTTAGATGTTTTTGCATTGTTCATAAGAATGTGAAAGTAAACAACAGCTGTGAAAATGTTTAGTGATGCCTAAAATAGTAACTTAGAAATGACATAGGTCTTCATTAACCTTTTGCACATGCGACCACAGTACCTGAGAGGACAACCTGAAGGACGCTATCAGTTCATTTGGATCAGCTTCAGAGGTTTCAGTCTGTGGTAGTTTGGCTACAGTAAATTGCTGTGGCCACTAACTATGGTACAGTGTGTGTCAGATACCCAGACCTAAATACCAATGCTTTCAGGTGACCAGACGACTACCATGACGTCTTTCCTGGCACTGGAGTAAAGCAACGATGGACAGAAGGCAGCCCAAAAGGAAAATAAAATGTTAACCGAATTCTGCTAGCAAATGATCAATTCAGTTTAGATAAATGCTATGGAGGATAATCTGGACAGTATACAGGATTATAAATGAACATACCTGTCCCGGAAATCTACACAATTTCAAGGTGAGTCAGGAACAGTAGATCAAAAAACTTGTGCAAAGACTCAGAGACTCACAGCAGCCTTCTTCCTTCCAGTATTAAAGGATGGCTAATTTAAAGGATGTGTGTATTGTGAGGGGTAGGCCACCTATGAGTTACATTACCTATTTAGCACTTAGGGGTTATTTTGAACTTTTACAGAACATTACTATTTACTATTTGTCAGTTTACAAGACTTTGTTTTGAAAAGATAATGAAAAGTGAAGACTCATTCTGTATTGTTCATTACCAGATACTGACATGCAGCCTGACACAGACTGGGTGACTCACAAACATATGTAGAAGTGAAATAAAAAGAAGAGGGAAGAATGAAGGAAGAAGGGAAGTCACCTGAAAGTCGATGGTGTTTAAGTTTGGGTATCCGACACACACACTGTAACATAATCAGTAACCACAAACAGCTAGTGGGAGTTGTTGTTGCTGTTGCTGTTGTTATTGTGGTTATTTTTATTTTGGCTTACAGTCTACAGGAGAAGCCCCATGATGTCAGGGGAAAGTATGGCATGAGCAGAGGCTGGATGTGACCTCTGTCACAGTAGGTAGAAAACAGCAGCAGGGGAGTGAGCCAAGCATTAGCAAAGGGGGGCTGGCTATAACATCCCTAAGCCCACCCCAAACAAGACACTTCCTTCAGCAAGGATCCACCTTCTACATTATCATCAGCTAGGAATTAAGCATTCAAACACATAGGCTTATAGGGGGACACCTGATTCAAACCCCACAGAGCCCATGAAGGACAGAAGCTCCTATAATAACCAGCATCATGCCTCATTCATCTCAGATGATGGAAATGGACTCTTGGTTCTTTTGGCAGAAGTTAGCCTAGCACAAAATCACAAACTAAAACCAAATACCATCAACTTAAATTTTTCTGACTTTACAAACACCTCTCAGGAAAAAAAAAAAAAATACCAGACAAGCAACAATTTGTCCAACAAAGGGTGCTTTACATACTTAACATTGTGGAACTTTAAAGACAGAAATGTAGTAAGCTAGTGGGAAGCTTGAGCAAAGGATTTTGGCCAGAAGACTCTGGAGAGAGTTACACCGCCAGAATTGAGAGTCCCTCCACTTTTTGGTCTCATTTCACTTTGATTCCACTTCAACCTGCCATCACTTAAACATCTAACTGAGTTTCAGATCTCTTTCAAAGCAAAATAAACTTCTCAGTAGGATTTTCCTAAGTGTAAAAGCTTACAGATAAACGCTAGCCTATACCATCTGTGGTATATTCTGGTACCTAAGAACTCATCCTGAAAGTTCATATCATGTTTCATTTCAGCACAGCCAAGAGCAACTCAGAGAAAATTGTCAATTTCTTCTTTGACCTATGACTTACTGCAAACACTGTATGCTTCTCCTGCTTTTACCCCATCAACCCAGCTGCTCACGGGGAGTCTCACTGTGAGTTATCATCTGCCTGACACCTAAGTTGGCCATTCTTCGTCAATTTCTGAATTTCTATTTTAATCCTGGCTTCCATCTTGCCCCAGAAGATGCCTGGATCAATAGACTTCAATAGGAGATAATAAATTCATGCACCCAATGGTCCTGGAAGAGCTGATGCATTTCTAAGGAAAAAATCATTTACCACACAAGAGAAGCAAGGGATAGTCCCTCGTTTAGTGCAGGAAACACTGAGTGAAGGTGAGTAAAAACAATTGGGAGGAAAGTCAGATCCTGCTGGGGCTTAGCATATATTAGGAGGATGGCTGGGCACTATAATTTGATATTTCATTGTGAACTTGATAAATATTTGACAAACTGATTGATGATGGCCAACTTAGGTGTCAGGCAGATGATAACTCACAGTGAGACTCCCTGTGAGCAGCTGGGTTGATGGGGTAAAAGCAGGAGAAGCATACAGTGTTTGCAGTAAGTCATAGGTCAAAGGCAAGAAGGGTTTTGGCTGACATCACGGTGACAGAAGAAAAAATGAAAAGGAAAACAAAAGTTTCACAATAGGAAACATGAGATTTGTAACTAGAAAATGAGTGAACCCTGTGGTGATGGTTTCATGACTAAAAGGTTCCAAGTCAGTTACAGAGAAGATAAGAGGCTGAAAGGTATCATACAGATTTAAGAAAGGAGAACTAGCATAAAGTTTTGTGGTCTGCTTCCAAGAGTCTATAGGTCAAGAAAACAAAGTTGGAATGAAAAGCAGTACAGACGGCTATATCAAAATTGGGCTTTTGACAAATTATAAGAGCTATTAGAGTCACTGTCCAGAAATCTAAGAAAGCCGGGCAATGGCAAGATAGCGTTTCAGATGTCTTTACAGTTTTTGAGGAAGCCACAATGAAGAACTATTTTTTCAGCAAGCAGTTAGCAGCTGCTGAGAAATAGAGTTCAAGGTGAAGCTGTCTCAAACACTGAAGAAACTACACATGGAAACTGCTCAAGAGGAGAGTAGACAGGGCAACCAAACAGATGTGCAAGTGAAGGTCACCTCAAAGCAAAGGGCGTACAAGCAATGACAAATGACAGTAATAATTTTGGAAACATTATTACAAAATTAATGATATAACCATCTCAAAGCAAGGATCTTTTTTGTTGTTTCAAAATGGTAAACTACAGTTTGATTTGAAATTTTTACTCTTTCTATCATTAATGGCGTGATTCCTATTCTTCAGATAAAAACAGAAAAGCAAACTACAAATACTTTTAATTATTTGTCATTTTGTCTGAGTATTACTAGCAATATTTGATTTTAATATTAATTAAAGATAATATCAACCTTCAAAATGGTTATTTTCCCATTCTAAACTTACAATTAACACCTCCAAATGTACAGGATATAAAAAGGCATCAAATCATATAGTCTTAAAATCAACAATGTTAGTGAAATTCCAAGCTCCCCTATCTAGAGTATGCAAGGTGGCAGGTAGAAGGAAGTTCAAAAGCCTTAACGCTCTAATAATTTGACCAACACAGAATCTATATGAGCTATACTCTGAGTTTTTCCCATTCAGTATCTACCTGGTCTTTGAAAATAGTACCTGCTTTCCTTTTATAGAACTTTTTTTTTCTCTTTTGAGGCAGGATATCGCTGTAGCCCAGGCTGACCTAGAATTCACTATGTAGGCTCAGGGTGGCCTTGAATTCATGGTGATCCTCCCACCTCTGCCTCCCTCTTAAAGGGTGGGATTAAAGGTATATACTGCCACACCTGGCTCCTAGAATTGTTTTTCTCTGTTTTGATATAGTCACAAAGGGCTTTTAGTCATTGAATGGCTCCTGTATTTACCAAGATGTGAAGATGTAGGGCTAAAGAAATGGCTTTGTGATTAGTTGTACTTTTCTGCACAAGCATGCAGGGCTGAGACTGATTGAGTTAACATCTCCAGAACCCACATGAAAACCTGCAGATGGCCATGCATGCCAATAACCTTAGTTCCATAACAAATCAGAGACTCAGGAGTCACTGGAAAAATTGCATGAAGGGGGACACTCCACTTTCTGCTCTATCCACTATAAACAAGCACCCATCACCACAGGTGAGTGCATGAGTCATTGCAAGGACACCTACACATCCGTGCAACATACCACATACAAATACAACGATATTAGACACACATAAGCAAAAAAAGGTGAGAATATGATCCCAAAGGGTTAATGGTATGTCCCCCTTAATAGACTTCACCATGTGACACACAGCTGCTGCTAAGTGCCATCCCTTGCCAGGTGCAGTGTTCTAAACATTGCATCAGTCTGCAAGCGCCTTGATATCTATTTTCCTTCCAATAAACACCTTTTTAGAAGGTTTGCTAAATTAGCTTTATGGATTGCAATCAAATTATTCCTGTTAGAACCAGTACTTAAAATGTATATTTCTTTGTTTAATAAAATATTGCACTTACTTCTAAGCACGAAGACATTTTGCCTCTTGGATTCTGAGGATCTGCTTTGCCATGTTTACTAGCTGTCCTCAGCAAGGCACAGAGCGGCCCATGCCCACCTGCTTCTCACTTGCTCTAGCACTGTCTCTGTGGAGCTCAATGTACTGCAGTGCCCATGAGGCAACAACCAGACTTCAAACCAATTATTTCCATGAATTCTAATGTTAATGAGCATGAAATCATGATTTACCAGGAAGAAATAGAGAAATTAATCAGAAAATCCCAAAGAAACTGTGATTACTTGAAAGGTTAGAATAACTTATTTCTGAACATGATGAGTCCTATGTAACTAGACAGTGCCTTCAGTGTGGACTTCAGAATGAAAATGAGGCAGCTGGTTGTCAGGTAGAGCCCAAGGCAAGCAATAGGGTAGAAATCTGTTTTCCATCAGCTAGTCTAAATACAGTTAAAGGAGAGTTAAAACACTCATTTTCTTAGTTTTTTCCTTAATTTTTATTGACAACCTCCATCACATACACATTGTACATGATCACAATCTCCTCCTATTCCTCTCCTTTGTTCCCTCCCCGATACTCCCTCCATTGAGCCTCTTCTCCTTACCCACTTCTATTTTGATGTCATCATTTTTTTGTTTTATATTTTAAGGTTATACTCTTAAATCCTCTCTCCCCACCCCCATTCCACTAAGGACCGCACCCTCCCCCCCTTAGTGGCTCAGTGGAGTTATTACTATTCACTGGGGAGTTCTGAAGTCTTCAGCCAGTCGTTATGGGGAGAACCATGCTTGGGATATTCTTACCCCACCTGAGCTGTGTTAAAAGTCTGATTTAAGGTTGAGTTTTCTGTAGCCTCTCTATTTCTGCTTTGATGAGTTTTGAGTGACCACAGATTCTGTGGCCATCTCCCTGGAGCTGCTTCTGAGGCTAGCACTGACTGCAGTATTCATGTTTCCATTTTTTCCCAGCAGGCTGATTTACTAGCTTGCAGGATCTCGTTCTTAGTCACACTGTTGATGATCATTATCCCCCAGCAGCTCCCATAGCAATTTCCAGCACTGACTTCTCTCTCAGTTCCAACATAGTCTCTCCACTTCCTGTGACCACAGCCTGTGGTGTCTTCCACAAAAGGGCCTTGCCTTTTAGACCTGGCAGGTAACCAAGTGCTTTGGCAATTACCTGCATTGTTTGGGGACCTGATAGGCCCCCCTTACAAACAGCTCACTGTGAAGAGTAACCAAATTCCATCATCATGTTTTTACCCTCATATCATGCAGGTCTTGTGTAGATAGCATCAGCCACTGTGTGGTCATGAATGTCACAGATAACTTAATGTCCAGAAAACAGTATTCCAAGGCATTCCCCCACTGCCTTTGGCTTTTACATTCTTTCTGCTATTTCTTCCCCAATGGTCCTTGAACCTTGAAGAGTGTGGTAGAGATGTTTCACTTAGTGTTGAACATTCCACTGTCACTTCTCAGTATTTTGATGAGTTTTGAACTTCTCCAATATGCATTACCATCAGGAAAGAGAAATATCTATAACCAAAATGAGAGTAATATTAGTATAATGGGCACAGACATAAATAACTAGAGGACAATCTGATGAACATACTGTATCCATTTAGCCATACAATAGTTGTAGCTTTCCCACTAGCACTTGTATCCTCCCCAGACCCAGGCTTCTGATTAGGTTTTCAGTATCAGGCATTAATCCCTTCCCATGGAGCGCAGGCATCAATTTCAAACAGAGAGCAGTTAGTTTCCGTAATAATACATGCCACAATTGCACCAGCTGGCACATTTTGCCAGACAAGTAGCTTGCATGATCAGCTGCGAGTTAACACCATTGCTAGCTTTTTTCTCCCTACAGACTACATAACACTTTCCAGCATTATGACAGCTAGTCAACAGGGAAGAGGCTTCCAGCTAAGCTCTAGCTTGATTTCCCAGGGTCCTACAGCCCAAGCTTATAGTGTCTTCAGCAGCAGAATCACACCATCTCTTTGTGGTGGCTTAGGATGTTGAACATTTTAAAAATATATTGGCCATTTTATTTCTTCTTTTGCAAGCTCTGTATTCAAATGTATAGCCCATTTTTTATTGAGTTATTTGACTTCTTATTATTGAGTTTTTGAGTTATTTGTATATCCTAGATATAAAACCTCTGAATTTATACAGAGGGCAATTCTTTTCCCATTCTGTAAGCTGCTTTGTTGCTTAATTCTGTGTCCTTTGTGATACAAATGCTTTTCATTTTCATGAGGCCACAGTGGTTGATTAGTGATCATGTTTCCTGAGCCACTGGAGTTCTTTTCAGAAAATCATTGCGTATGCCTATATGATGAAGTGTTTCTCCTACTTTTTCCTCTAGCGGTTTCAGAATTTCAGGTCATATGTTAAGGTCTTTGATCCATTTAGAGTCCATTTTTCTATATGATGAGAGATAAGGATCCACTTTCATCCTTCTACATAGAGATCTCCAGTTTTCACAGCACCATCTGTGGTGACTTTAAAAAAGTTATTTATTTATTTATTTTGTATTTTTTGTCAAAAATCAACTGGCTGTAGTGCTTGAGTTTGTATCTGGATCTTCTGTTCTATTCCATTGATCTACAGATCTGTTCTTGTGCCAGGACCATGTTGTTTCTGTTACTGTAATTTTGTATGAGGGATGAGGTTTCGTGACACCTCTGGCCTTGATTTTTATTGCTCAGAATCACTTTGGCTAGCCAAGGTGGGTTTTGTTTGTCTGTCTCTTTTTTGGTTGTTTGTTTGAGCTTCCAAATGAATTTTGGGATTTTTTTTTCTATTTATATTGCAATTTCTATGCAACTGGAATTTTTATTGCATTATGTGTGTATATTGCTTTTGGTATGACTGATATTTTCACAATATTGATTCTCCTAATTCAAGAACATGGGGTATCTTTCCATTTCTTACCATCCTTACTGATTTCTCTCTTCAGTGTTTTAAGGTTTTCATTATAGAGATCCTCCACTTCCTTGGCTTGGCTTGTTCCAAGGATTGTTGCTGTTGCTGTGGCAATGTGAATGAGTGTGTCCCCGACTTCATCCCCAGCAAGTTTGCTACTGCTATATAGGAAGGCTACTGATTTTTCTGTATTAATTTTGTATTCTGCTACTGTGCTGAAAGTGCTTATCAGCTCTAATAGTTTTCTGGTAGAATTTTATGATCACTTATCTACCTGGAATAATAATTTGACTTCCTCCTTTCCTATTTGTATCACTTTAATTTGCATCCTTTGTCTTATCGCTACAGCTAAAGTTTCCAGTACCCTACTGAATAAAAATGGATACACTTGATTTGTTCCTGATTTTAATGGAAATTATTTAAGTTTTTCCCAATTTACTATACTGTTGGCTATCGGTGTATTTTATACATCTTTTACTCTACTGAGATATGTTCCTTCCTTTCCCAGTTTCCTCAAGACTTTGTATCATGAAGAGATGCAGAATTTTGTTAAACACCTTTGCCTTATCTACTAGAATGATCATGTGAATTTTTGTTCTTGAATCCATTTATATGGTGTGTTACATTTATTGATTTGCATATGTTGATCCATCCTTGTAATAAAACATACCTGGCCAGGGTTAATGATATATTTTATATGTTCCTGTATTCTACTGAGAATTTTTACATCTATGTTCATGAGAAAAAAATGGGTCTGTAACCTTTCTTTCTTGCTTTTTTGTCTTTAGCATTGGTTATAGTTCTTCTATAAAGTTGTGGTAAAATTCACCAGTGAATCTATCTTGAGCTTGACTCTTTTGTAATTGGGAGATTTTCTTTCTGGTGGTTTTTTTCTTCCAAATTTTTATTAACAACTTCCATGATTATAAAAAATACTCCATGGTAATACCCTCCATCCACCCACTTTCCCCTTTGAAACTCCACTCTCCATCATACACACTCCCCATCTCAATCAGTCTCTCTTTTACTGTTGAGTCATGATCTTTTCCTCCTCTTATGATTGTCTTGTGTAGGTAGTGTCAGGCACTGTAAGGTCATGGATATTCAGGTCATTTGTGTCTGGAGGGAACATGCTGTATGGAGTTCTGCCCTTCCTTTGGCTCTTACATTCTTTCTGCCACCTCTTCCGCATTAAACTCTGATCCTTGGAAGGTGTGATAGAGATATTGCAGTACTGAGCACTGTGGTCATTTCTTCCAACACCATGATACTTTGAGTTGTCCCAAGCTCAGTGCCATCTGAAAAGAGAAGATTCTCTATCAAAAGTGAGAGTAGCATTAATAGAAGGGTGTGTACATTAATAGAAGTGTTTACTGGGCAGTCTGATAAGCATAGTATATACATTTAGCCAGACAACAGCAGACGTTACACCACTAGGGCTCATAACTACTCCTGTTTTAAGTTTTCAGGATCAGGGATGTATTCCCCCCCATGGTGCAGGCCTCTAGTCAAATTAGAGGGCAGTTGGTTTCCCCCATAACAGATGTGCCACTATTGCACCCATTGGCTCATTTGGCCTCGCTGGGCAAATATAAGGCTTGCAGTGTCCACTGTTGAGTATCTCCACTGGTGATTTCTCTTTCTCCCATTGAACTGTAGGCAAAATGGCTTCTTCCAGCTTTCTGTCAGCTGGTCTACATGGATATTATCAGCTCAGTTCCAGCAGGTTTTCTCAGTGACCTTGCAGCCCAAGTATATGAAGTCTTCAGCAATAGGGTTTCACCATCTATTCCTGGTGGGAAACCAAGGGTCTCGGCAATGGCCCATAATGTTTTGGGGGCATCAGGGGCCTCCCTGGCCAAGAACTCACTGCAAGGTATCCCATCCCTGGCACTGAAAATTTTCTAGCAACAATCTATGGCTCCTGAGTGTTCCATTGTCAAAAAAGCAGGATTACATATGATTTATTTATATCCTCTTAGATTTTGATTAGCTGTCCCTCCACCTTTCCTTTACTCTTTTGTAATTGGGAGCTTTTTTAATAACATCTTTAATAACACTGCTTGTCATAGGTTTGCTTAAGTGATTTATCTCATATAGCTTTGATTTTGGTAGAATATATATATATATATATATATATATACATATATATATATTAATTTCTTTTAGCTTTACTAATTTAGTGGAGTATATGTCTTTAAGATATGTTCTTATATTTTCTGAATTCCATTAGTGTCTGTTGTAATGGTATCATTTTCTCCTCTAATTTTATTACTTTTTCTTTTTACTGTTTTTTGTTGGTTTGATTTAGTTTTGCTAAAGGTTTATAACTCTTTTCAAAGAAACAGCTCTTTGTCTCCTTGATTCTTTGTATTGGCTATTCTTTTGTTATTATTTCATTAATTTCTGCTTGAATCATTATGTCTTTTAGATTTTTGGTTGGATTTTTCTTCTTTTACCCCAAGTCTATAAGGTGTGGCTTTAATTTATTTCTTTGTGACTTTTACAATTTCTTAATATAGGCACTTAAAGCTATACATTTCCACCTTAGGACTGCTTTCACTGTATCCCATAAATTTTGGTATGTTGTGTTTTCATTATCATTTGATTCTAGAATCTTTTTTACTTCCTGCTTGATTTCTTCAGTGATCAATTCATCATTCAATAGTGTATTGTTTCATCCATATGAGTTTGTGTCTTTCTTCCTAATGTTCTATGCTTTTATCCCATTGTGATCATATAAAGTATAAGAAATCATTTTAATCATACTGTATTCACTAAGATTTGATTTGTGTCCTAATATATCACCTACTTTATAGAAATTTACATGTACTGCAGAAAAAAAATGTGTATTCTGAGGTATTTGGAAGGAATGTTCTGTAGATGTCACTTAGGTACATTTTTTCAAGATGTCATTTAATCCAGAAGGATCCTGCCTTTTAATGCACTCTCCTAGTCTGTCTTTTGTTTTGAGCACTGAAACCATTGATATTCAAATCTATTGTTGAAAGGTACATATTTATTCCCATTATTTTTCTTTATTTTGTAGCACTTGGTATTTTTCTATTACTCTTTTGCATTAAGTTATTCAAGCAGACTTTGTTCTTTTTGAAAATATTTTATTTATTTACATATTTGAATTTGTAGGCAAGTGCCTTAAACAGTAAGTCACCTCTCCACTCCACTTTATTCTTTCTTGTCATCTCATCTTGTGGTTTTTCTTCTTCCCAATCCAAAGGATCTTTTCAAGTATTTTCTGTAGAGCATGCTTAATGGTTATGTATTCCTTTGTCATGTTTATTTTATCAGGGAAATTTCTATTTCTTATTCCATTGTAACTGATAACTTTGCTGCATATGGTAGTCTGGACTACTAGTTGTCTTTCAGAACTTGGAATATATCGCTCCAGTCTTTTCCGGCTCTTTTAAAATTTGTGTTGAGAAAGCTATTGTTATTCTGATCGGCTTACCTTTTTATAGGTGACTAAATGTATTCCTCTTGCTGCTTACAATATATTTTCTTTGAGCTGTGTGTTTAGGACTTTAATTATTATATGGTAAAGAGTGGTTATTCTTTGGTCTTGCCTGTTTGGTGTTCTAAATGCCTCCTGTATATTTATTAGCAACTTTCCCTAATCTTGGGAAATTTTCTTCTATATTTTTCTTTAAAATATTGACCATACCTTTATATTGAAATTCTTCTCCCTCATATATACCCATAATTCTTACATTTGATAGTTCCATAGTGTCTTAAAGATCTTGAAATTACCATTCATTCCTTCTTAATAATTTGTCTTTCTCTATGTTCCAATCATCTACCTTATCTTCAATCCTGGGTATTCTATCCTCTCCTCTATCCAATCTATTGGTGAATTTTTTGAAAGTTTTTATTTGATTTGATTTATTCTTCCTTTTTCATTTTTAGTATTTCAGGTTGGTATTTCTTTGATATTTCTATTGTTTTGCTTAGATCTTGCAACAACGTCCTTATTCCGTTAAGTTGATTTCCTGTGTTCTCTTGGGATTCCTTTAGGAGTTTGTTTTCTCCTTTGTTTCCTTTGATTTCCTTAAGCACACTCATAATGAGTTTTTTTTTTTTAATTTTCTGGCATTTCATATAATTCATTCCCACTGAAGGTTATTACTGTTGGATTATAAGGAGGAACTATATTGCCCTGATATTTTTTGTTTCTTATTTTACTCCATGGAGATTTTCACATCTTAAATTATTTTATTGCATGGGTTCTCTGTTTACCAGCTGTATTCTAAGACATGTGGATCAAAAGTTATGCCTTCAAGGTAGGAGTTTATCAAGCCAGATGTGGCCTCTCCATTACTCTCAAGCTGGTGGATATGCCTGCTATGCAAATTGCCTAGTAAAGAGTAAACAACAATGTTCCTTTAACTTCAGTAATTACTGGTGGGTAAGTGACCAAGGCTGGTATGAAGTATGCTAGGGATTTAATTACTTAGAAGTGGGAGGGATATAGGCTGCATTAGGGTAAAGAATCGTATTAACTTTAAAATAGGAAGAGGTGGCACAAGTATCTGGAAGAGGAAATGTAGGGTACCATTAATTTTCAAAGATGTTAGAGATTGTTGTGGAAATGAAAGGTTTTAATTATGGAGAATGAAGAGGAGGAGAGAATGTGAAACAGAGGTAGTACAGAGAATGTATATGAACTGTGCATGAAAGCATAGTACAGAGATCCCAATAGTAGAATGGGTTTAGAAAAAAATAGACAAACCTAAAAAACAACTGAGTGATATACAAACACAAGCAAAGCCAGCGTAGAATATATGCATCACTGATGATTTTTAATAGAGGAAGTAGAAGTTTAAGTCAGGCACAGTGAATCATACCCTTAATCTTGTCACCTGTGAGGCTGAGGCAGAAGGCTCCCTGAGAGCTCAATGCCAGCCTGGGATGCAGGCAGTTCCAGGTCAGACTGGACTAGACTAAGACCCTGCTTCAAAAAGATACTAAGGGGCTGGAGAGATGGCTTAGCACTTAAGACGCTTACCTGTGAAGCCTAAGGATCCAGGATCCCCAGGATCCACATAAGCCAGATTCACAAGGTGACACATACATCTGGAGTTCTTTCTCAGTGACCAAAGGTGACCCTGGCACCCCCATTCCTTCTCTCTCTCTCTCTCTCTCTCTCTCTCTCTCTCTCTCTCTCTTTCTCTCTTTCTCTCTCTCTCTTAAATAAATACGTAAATAAATAAGATTACTTCTAAAAAAAAAAAAGAAAGGTACTAAAAATTAAGCAATATCAAAAGTGACAAAAGTTAATGCCAACACACAAATTATTGAAAAATGCAAAGTTTACTAAAAATACATCAGAGCTAACAGATTGGCTGGGCTTTGAATTCTTCCACTTTTCCACTTTCTTTTTTCTTCAGCAATGTGCCATGAGATGGAAGGTAACAATTAGCAGTTCCAGTTCAAATCTACATATCCAGCTTTGTTCCAGTATAACACCAGTTCAGTTAACTTTTGGGTGAGTTTTGATCTCACCTATGTTGAGTTGTAAAGGTGGTTCCCTCTTTGGTGCACTATGGGCTCATCTCAACTGGTTATGTTCTGCTGGTCTTGGTGTCCTGTGGGGTGGGGTGTGGCTCGCAAAGCGACAATCTCCCATGCCAGCCTGGGAGAGGAGAGGTTGTGCTGCTGAAGATGCTCTTCAGCTGCTCAGCTGGTCCCCCTAGTGTTGGCCTGCAAGTACCTTTGATTTCACAGTGCCGCTGAGAGAGAATTGCTTTTCAGTAGTTCCCAATGTCATTGCTGGCTCAGGCAGGGCCAGAATGAGGAGAAGCATTGCCCCTCACTCGGGGAGCCCTATCTTCAGTGATTACTTACTATTGGCTCCCTCCTGCTTCTCTGCAGGGGTCGCATATAGTTTAATAACCTCCCTGAACATTTTGATTTTTTCAGAAGAAAAGTAGATTCTTATCTTTCCTTATTTTCCCTCAGCTTTCTTCAGAAGGACCCTATTCCACCACCCAAATTTATTTTCAATAATTTAATAATATTCTAATTTATAAGTTTAAATTTATCAGCTTGTCTTATAAATATTATAAAAATACTACTATACTTTTGCATCAGCTGTAAGGAAAAAGTAGAAGTATGCATTAAGCAAATTCTTTCTCAGCAAAAATATTAGGTTTTTAAGTACCTATAAAAATGTTGCCTGTTTATTTAAAATGTGGGCATATAGCTTTGAAAATGTATAAAAATAATTTATGTATTAATCAAACTTCAATATTTACATGGTCTCCTAAAAGAGTTTTACTCTATTATCATAAAAAATACATTTCAGCATATTCACAGTACTCTGAAAAGTCAAGAATTTTAAGATTTTCTAGAAAAATGTTAGTATTCACCTAAAAAAAAAAAACTGGAAATGATGACAGTACTATTTTGAAATATAACCTTGCCATGGAAAGATGGCTGAGCAATAAGGCACTTGCCTACAAAGCCAAAGAACCCAGGTTCAATTCCTCACGACTCACATAAGCCTGGTGGCATTTGCGTCCTGAGTTCATTTGCAGTGGCTGGACCTGGAGCTCCCATTCTCTCTCTCCCCTTCTTTCTCTCTCAAATAAATAGAAATAAAATATTTTAAAAAACCACAAAATATAACCTTGTCTAAGCTTTGCTATATATCATACAAATAATCCTTACTCAACAATCCCAAGTGATATTTTTGTTTACACAAAAAGCACAAAAATATTTTATATAAGAAAATCTCATTATATATAAAATTGAATGCCACACAGACATATTTGATCTTCAGCTTCCAATTAAGACTACAAACTTTGTAAACATCTGCTCATTTATGGACATCCAACTCAAATAAAGCCATTACTACAAGAATATAGAGTAAAAACCATTTCAGTGCAAAAACACATATCACCCTCCGTTGTTATCACCTGACCAGAACACTCTGAATAAAGATCACAACTTGAATCCAATCACATAAAATTACACAAGAGACTTTATTTTAAAGTAAAAAGCTCTACAATACTAACTGAATTTCTGTGTTACTATTGTCTGGCAAATGCTTTCTTTTGATTTGTTTTTTACAATATCAGCAAGGGATGCAGAATTGAGTCAAATGGTGTTATTGCTACAAGTGGACTTATTTCTTTGTCCCTAGCATCTAGAATTTGTCTACTATAAAGGAAAGTATGGAAAAGGACAAGGGTATGACACTTGCTACTGTTTGGTGGGTAATGAAGACACAATGTTGAAGCAAAAACTGATGGTCTAGTCTCAAGGGCTTAGGTCCAAGACACAGATGGACAAAGGTGGTTTCCTACTAAGAGTGCCTTTCTTATTTTTCTTACTATCCTTAGCAGAGTTAGCATTATTCCCTAACTTTGTACTCAGAACTTTAGTTCCTGGTTTGGGAGCAACTGATTAGTTAACTATAGGCTATGGATTGAAACCTGTTTCAGGGCACTAATATTTGGATCATTTCCAGGATTCCTTATATCAGATAAACTGAGTTCATGTGCATCTTTCTCAATCTTAGAGATTGTCTAGAAGAATCATTTCTCTAATCAAATCAGACAGTGACAAATTCTCAAGGTCTCTTATGGGAATAGTTTTACAGAATGCTAAAGATGACAGAGACCCTGTTCATCCTGATATTCCATTAGAAGACTGGCAGCGAGTGGTGAGTTCTGACAGGGGCCAGACCCAGGCTGGCAGACGACCGGATACACAAGTCAGCTGAAGCCAGTGCGTTGGTGTGGACTGCTTCCTTTACGTGCCTGCAGCAGTTCCATTAGGGACGATGCTCCACTGGGAAAGTGGAGACCTGTCACTTCTTAAATGCTATTCTTGGCGCTTTGCTCAAGTAAAGAAATGTTTCCAACTTCAGTGTTTTTACTAGGATTCACACTATCAAAAGATGTGTTTTCCAATGAGCTAGGTAAGTGTGAAAGACTATTTAAGCTTCCCAAGCTACTTTGTAGTGCAATGCTTTGGAAATCAGGTACTGAACAGTTCTGAATAAAGCATCATTTGATGCTGTGTCCTTTCTCATTAAAGACTAAATCTGGTATTCCTTTGAAAGTGAAGTCATCTTTAGAGACACATTCAGATACAGGATGACTTAAAAACTCAGCATCTCAAGACTTTGAGAGTAGACTTCCCAGACTGTCTGTGGGTGGTAACCAACTGAACATTGACTGCCACAAGAATCCCTGAGCACATCATGAATCAGGTCAGCTAGTGAAAGCTCTCTGGTGGACTTACATGATTCTAGTTTCTTTTTACTTTTAGGTCTGTCAGGTTTCTTTTTCCTATGATATAAGCAGTGACTTGGCACAACTGTAGAATTATGTGATCCACATGTTGCTACTGAGCTAGAAACATCAAAGGATTTTCTGCTAAAGTCCAAATGATCATCTGACTGAGGGTCAGAACTCTGAACACTATTATCTGAAATGTCAAAGGAAGAAAAATTAGACTCAGCCTTTCTCTGTCTTCCCCCAGGTGCTGCCCTTTCCCTCCTGCCCTTCACACGGCACACTATCTTGTTCCAGAACCACTGACAAAGCCTTCTGCACATCAAACATAAATATTTTAAATATTTTATTTACATTCATTTGACAGAGAAAGAGGGGGAGAGAGAGAGAGAATTGGCATGCCAGGGCCTCCAGCCACTGCAAACAAACTCCAGATGCGTGCACCTCCTTGTGCATCTGGCTCATGTGGGTCCTGGGGAATCGAACCTGGGTCCTTTGGCTTTGCAGGCATATGCCTTAACTGCTAAGCCATCCCTCCATCCCCTTAAACTTATTCTTCAGGAGGGATGAAATCCTGACTTCATCTGACAGCATCTCCCAGCACCTCTCTCATGTAATCCAGGCAGGAATAAAGACGAGCTTGACCAATAGAAAATTGGGAGAATCTTTTAGCTCTTCATTATCTTATTCTTCTACAGGTTTATCCCATTGGGAGTAAATAAACTGAATAGCTGCTGATGGTGAGATACAGTAATGATTCTCTACAGACTGGCCACAGAGATCATTGTCCCTGTTATGCCAGGCCATGGCAGTGGTTCTGTGTTCTGCCCCTGCCACAGCCCCAACACTAGGCTCACCCATGCATAAGGTGCCAAGCACAGCCCGGACGCCACTCTCACACCATCTTGGCTTCCAGCACTTATAAAAATCTTTCTAACGTTCTTGCTGATCTTTGCATTGGCAAGAGCCCATATAATTACAGTAAGTTGTGCAATTTTTTTTCTTATAAAAACTTTGAAAAGGTGCATGCAAGAGAGGAACACAATGATGAAGGAAGCATGAAAAATTCACAGACTCTGTGATCATCTCCAGAAAAGTCCAAGTTCCCTGTGCTGTGGCACTCATTTGTTCTAAATGAAAAATTAAACAGAAAAATTAATTATTCAAGTAATCCTGTAGCTGCTATGACTACATAGTATTATCTTATGAATGTTAAAATACCCCTAAAAAACAAATATTTATATTGCTTGAAAGCAACAACCTTAGTATGTCCAGAAAGAAATGTGATCTCTTATTTGTCTTTATGAATCTGAGTTTTTAAAGTTGAAGAGTCATAAAACTGTTATTATTTTATAGACCAATTTTGGTATATAAACCTTGATTGCTATATATTATCTTGGTCTTACAGACACAAAGAAAATTTCTTCAAAGAAATCATGACATCTATTTTCAGGAACTAAAACTATTTCCATATGAAACAGCAGAATCCGAAAATACAGCAAGACCCCAGCTTCAAGGGAGACACACTGAATGATCCCTATTGCATGAGAAGTCCAGACCAGTAACACACTAAGGAAGAATTCAGACTAGTGGCCATCAAAGGATCAAGGGAGAGAGAAACAGAAGATTATAATGAAGTTGGGGTGTTTTTAACTGGATTTTTATTAGCTTATAAAGAATTAGGTTTCACTGTGGTATTTTCATACATTTTTTTTGTTTCTCTTCCTCTTTCCCCTCCCCTTTTGTGTCCTCCCCCAGCTTAACATCTTTTCTGCTTTCATATTACATGTTATTTTGTCCTTTCCTCTCCTATCATCACCTCTTTCTCCTACCTCATGGTCTCCTATGTAGAATCACTACCCAAAATCACTCTCATATCCCCTCATTTACATACATACAAACATTAAAAGTTAGGAACTATATATGAGACATAATATGTGATTTTTGTCTTTCTGGTCTTGTGTTAGCTAACCTTACAGAATAGAATTTTTCTTTTCTTTTTTTTCAGAATAGAATTTTTCTAATTCCATCCATTTTCCAAAAAGTTTCATAAGTACATTTTTCTTCACAGCTGAGTTAAACTTCTTTCTGTATATCCATCACCTTTTCATTAGTGGAAATGTAAACTGGTAGACTCACTATGGAGATCAGTGTGGTCATTCAAAAAGTGAAAAAATCAGAGTTACCATCTGGAATTGGGATGCTTTTCAACAATGTAAAAATGTAACTAGACAGACATAATAATGTGACAGAGGTAAACACTGTGACTACACTAAATGACACTGAATTTACTTTTGAAACTGTTTAATTATATGTTATGCAATATTCCCTTCCATTATATTTTAAAGTCTATTGCCAACATTTTTCCTTTGATTCAAGAAAATTTGATCTTATAAAATGCAAACATCCCTGCAGCAAAACTCTTACAATCTAATCTGATTAACCTTTTCTAAGGTAAATGCACACTGTGCTTTCTCATGAAGTCAGTCTTTCAGACACAAAACTCTTACAATCTAATCAGAGTAACCTTTTCTTAAGGAAATGCACACTGTATTCTCTCAAAACATCAGCCTTGGAGATATAAAGGTAACCGGCCTTGCCTGCATCCTCACGTGTTGACAATGTAGAGGTAAGAAACATTAATAAGCATGCCATCCCATGAAACAGAATTTCAGGGCATGGAGAAATGCATTAAACATTGAGAAAAGTAGGCTCTTGGAATGTGGAGATCAAGAGAAGAAGGGAGTTCAGGTATCAGGTGAATGTTAAGTTTCCTGAATGTACTGAAGGGTTTCTAAGCATTACCACCTGGGACTACCTAGGGAAAGGCTGGGCAGAAGAGCAGAAGCACACATGGTCTGCAACCACCCAAGAATGAAAAAGATCTGCTCAACTTGAGGCTGGACAAGGAGGCATGAGCTAGTTTGTGCAGCATTAAAGTGGCATGGTAAAAATTTCTCTATTTAACATCAGAATATTTTTCAAGGAAATCATATTATATCTTGGGTGTTTTTAAATGACAACTGTAATGATATCAATGCTAGAACTGCAGGAGAACTTGATATGAAAAGACAGAAAGATTACTGCAGCGAAAGAAAAGGAACAATGTTCATAATAAAAGAAATGACACCCCTATTGCCAGTAAAGCTTTCGACATATTCTTTCTCTTATCCAAAAGGTGCTTTCATGGCCCAAAAGTTTGTTATATAATATCACTTGCAAATTGCAGCCCATACTACCTGCCTTTTGTATGCATTGGACTAAAATGCAATACAGTGACTCTTGCAAATCCTGCAGTTAATTAGGCACTATTCTTGCCTGGTGGCTCTGTGGAGTGTAACCATGCAGAAAGTGCAGATTAAGAGTTCAGGTGATAAAATTGATAGCTTCCTCAAACTCTTTAAATAAAAAATACTGATGAAAAAATATTACTGCAAGGGGCAGTGGAAGATTTTATTGATTTATCCCAGAGTGGAAGCTACAGAGTACACAGAGGAAGGGGGAAATCTCAAAATATTTAGTGAGGAGAATCTCCAGGTATTTCAAAATGATAGCATGATTATATGCAATTAAACTGAGCTTCCTGTTTAATTTCAATTCCCAACTAAGCGCAGTGCTGGCATCACTTTCTACATCTGGCTGTGCTCACCTACCTGCCCAGTGAGCACTGCTTTTAACGTTCATACCCACATATTAGTGTTATTCTCAATTTTGGTTAGAGAACTTTCTCTTTTCAGATGGCAGTGACCTTGGCATGAATAAGAAGGCACCATGGTGCTGGAAAGAAGTGACAGAGGAGTGCTCAGCCCTGCAATATCTCTATCACACCTTCCAAGGCTCAGGGTCCATTGTGGAAGAGGTGGCAGAAAGAATGTAAGAGCCAAAGGAAGGGGAGAACTCCTTGCAATGTGCTCCCTCCAGACACAAAATGGCCTGTATATCCATGACCTCACAGTCCCTGTCACTACCTACAGAAGACCATCATAAGAGGAGGAAAAGATCATGACATCAAAATAAAAGAGAGACTGATTGAGATGGGGAGGGGATATGAAGGAGAGTGGAATTTCAAAGGGAAAAGTAGGGGAGGGAGGGAATTACCATGGGATATTGTTTACAATCATGGAAGTTGTCAATGAAACAAAAAAGGAAACAAAAACTTCACCTATTCCCGGAGGCTGAGCAATTCATTATTAAACAATGAATGGGTACTAAAAGAAATCAAAAAGGAAATTAAAATATTACAGAGCTACATAACAATGTAAATGCAAAATATTGAAACCTAAGGGACAGAAAGAAGGTAGTGTTATGCCCAGTTCTCAGCGCCCCCAGTGGCCACCAAGGAGAACCAAACACGCATGCAAGGGCAAGGAGCTTTAATTCGGGCTTAAGCTCAGTCTCTTGACTTCACCAGCGCAGTGGATCCGTGCAAGAGCCCCGAGTAGTGGGAGGGCAGGGTTTTTATAGGGATTTGAACATAGAAGAAGAGGATGGGTACATGATTGGTTAATTTAAACAGTAACTGCACTTGTACTCTTCTGATTGGTTTAGGATTTGGGCCAGCAAAGTTGGTGGGCAGGAGCTAGATAACTAAGCAACAAGCAGCAACAACATTTGTATGTATTTTGATTGGCCGAAACAGGGAAGTAGATAAATCTCTTAATTGGCCCCGGGGCAGGGAGGTAAGAGGGACAAGTCTTTGGCAAGTCTCAGGTGTCCTGGGCAGGGGGCAGGGCAGCTGCCCCTTTGTTCCTTTGTCTAAACTGAAACTTGTAATTTAGGCCTAACCAGGGAAGCATTCTACTGAAGCCTGTCATGGCATCATTCAGTTTCTGGGTCCTTCAGCAGTTCTAAGTAAGAAGTTTATAATACTGAATGCCTACATTAGAAAATATAGGGAGATCTCAAGTCAGTAACTTAACCATTCACCTGAGTGTGTTGGAAAAACAAGAATAATCCAAACCAATCAGTAACAGACAGAAAGAAATAATAAACATTAGAGCAGAAATCAATAAATGTAAAATAAGAAAAAAATTAAAATTGATGAAAAAAAGGAGTTGGTTCTTCAAAAAATAAAATAAAATAGAAAAGATAGATAAATCTTTGGTCAATTTCATCAAAAAGAAAAAAGAGAAGGCTCAAATCAAAAAGATCATAAATGAAAAAGGAGCTGTTTCAACAGATGCCAATGAAATTGTGAGAAACATCATGACATATTTCAAAAACCTATAGTCAGGCTGGAAAGATGGCTTAGTGGCTAAGGCACTTGCTTGTGAATCCTAAAGGCCCAGGCTCATTTCCTCAGAATACACATAAACCAGATGCACATAGTGGTACATGCATCTGGAGTTTGTTTGTAGTGGCTAGAGGCCCTGACTCACTCTTTCTCTCTCTCTTTTTCAGATAGGAAAATAAATAAAAATAAAATATTTTAAAAGAAAACACCTATTCCCCACAAAATTGGAAAATCTGTAAGAAATGGAGAAATTTCTTGACTCATACTGCCTGTAAAACTACAGTCAGATGAGACAAATCACATGAATAGAGCTATAACATCAAACAAGTTTAGAAACATAAATAAATGCCTCCCAACAATAACAACAAAAATAGTAGAGGTCCAGATAGTTTCACCGCCGAATTCTACAAAGCCTTCATGGGTGAACTAAAGCCATTTTTCTCTCATGTTATTTCACACAATTGAAATGAAGAGGATGATCCCTGACTTCTGTGACAAAGCCAGCATCACACTAACACCAAACACAGACTGAAACGTGAAAAGAAAATTACAGATTAATATCTGTCATGAACTTAGATGTAAAACTTTTCAATAGAATTCTTGCATTTAATAATTTAAGAACACATCAGAATATTATCTACCTCTACCAAGTAAGTTTCATCCTAGGGATGCAGGAATGGCTCAACAAGTGAAAATCAATGAACATAATATGTCACATAAATAGACCTAGAGACAAGAACCACATGATTATTTCAATAGATGCTAAAAAGGCCTTTAACACAATACAGTATCCCTTCATGATTAAAACATTGGAGAAACTAGGATTGGAGGGAACATATGTCAACATGATAATAGCAATATACAACATACCTAAAGCTCATATCATACTAAGTGGGAAAACATAAAATAAAGCAATGCATTCCCATTAAGGTCTGGAATTAGACAGGGGTACTCACCACTTTTTTTCAGCATAGTACTTGAAGTCTTAGTTCAAACAATAAGAAAAGAGAAAGAAATAAATGGACTATAAATTAGAAAGGAAGAAATCAAAGACTTCCACCAAAACTCTCCTAGAAGTAATAAATGCTTTCAGCAAAGTGGCAAGATATAAAATCAACACACAAAAATTACTATCCTTCATATATACCAATGACAAACACTGGAAGAAAAGAATCAAGGAAACTATCCTTTCTATACTTGACAAGCAAAGAAAAAAAATTAAATATCTTGGAATTTCTCTAACCAAGGAGGTGAAAGACCAGTGCAATAAAAACATTAAAAACCACAAAGAAGATAAAAAGACAGAGTGAGTACTCAACTCATAGTCGTGGGTCAGAAGAATTAACACTGTTAAAATGGCCGTCCTACTGAAAGCAATATACAGATTCAGTGCAATTCCAACCAAAATCCTGGCACATTCTTTTAACAGAGTTTTTAAAAAATAGTCCCAAAATTCATATGGAAGTAAAAAGGCCTCAAATAGTAAAAAAATGCTCTCAGTGAAAGGAACACCCCTGGTATATCACCATACTGAAACTCAATATATACTATAAAACCATGTTAATAAAAATAGCATGGTACTAGCACATAAACAGGCACATAGATCAGTAAAACATAACAGAAGGTCCACACATAAGTTTTGGTAACTACAGCTGCCTGATCATTGACAAAGGGAACAAAAATACTCACTAGAGGAAAGACAGCACCTTCAACAAATGAAGGAACTTGATAGCTACATGTAGAAAAATTAATTTGGACCCACTTCTCTCACCTTGCAACAAAAATCAACTCCAATTAGATCAAAGACCTCAATATAAGACCTGAAACTCTAAAGTGACTAAAAATAAAGAATAAAAATTGGGAAGCTCACACAAAAATATAGGCATTGGGACCTCATGAAACTAGAAACATATAATCAACACTCAGTAGACAATGAATGGGAGAAAAATCTTCTCCAGCTATATAACCAACAGAAGTTTAATATCCAAAATCTACAAAGAACTCAAAAAACTAAACAATAAAAAAAAAAAATCAAGCAACCCACTCAAATAGTGGAGTAGGAACCTAAAAAGAGAGTTCTCAAAGGAAGAAATACTTTTGCCCAATAAACACCTACAGCAACATTCACCATCTTTAGTCATCGGGAAAATGCAGCTTAAAACAACTCTGAGATACCATCTCACACCAGTCATAATGGAAATCATCAAAACAAAAACATCAGATGAACTCAAATGCTGGTGGGCATGTGGGGGAAGGGGAACCGTCATCCACTGCTGGTTGGAGTGAATACTTGTACTGCCACTATGGAAATCAGTGTGGAGATCCCTCAAAAAGCTGAAAATAGATGTACTGCCAGATCCAGCTATTCCATGTTGGGCATATACTCTAAAGACTACTGTATGTCACAGAGACACTTGTTCAACTATATTTATCACTGCTCTGTTCATAGTAACTAAGAGCTGGAATCATTCCAGACGGCTATAACTGATGACAGATAATGAAGCTACAGCACATATACATAATGGAATTCTACTCAGGAATAGGGAAAAAATGAAATAATGAAATTTTCAGAAAAATAAACTTAGAAAACATCATACCAAGCAAAGTCCATGGAACTAGAATAAAACTAGGAAACAGTGAGAATAGGGAGAAAGGGTAGAAATAGTACTGGATAATGAGTTAAGGGATAGAGGAAAAATAAGGAAGAAAAGACTATGGAGTGGAAAAGTCTTTTGGGATACAGGGAAGGAGAGTGGAGAGCTATGGCACAAAACTAACAACCACGTGCATCAGTACCATAGGAGCCTTCCTCCTGGACAGTATTCTATAAGAAAAAACCCGAGAAATAGATAAAAAGGGAAGAGAAAGAAAGGGGGGGGGTACTTAGTAGGATGGATATATATATATATATGAGTAGAATAAATTAATGGGGGTGAAAAGGCCCAAGTGAGGTCAGGGAAAGTGATTGACTACAGGAAAGGTAGAGGCAGGGCTAATCAAAATCTAAGAGCATATAAATAAATCATATGGAAACCTACTTTGTTGGACAATGGAACAATCAGGAGCCATAGATTGTTGCTAGAAAATTTTCAGTGCCAGGGATGGGATACCTTCCAGTGTGTTGTTGGCCATGGAGGTCCCTGATGCCCCCAAAACACTATAGGCCATTGCCAAGGCCCTTGGTTCCCCACCAGGAATAGATGGTAAGACCCTATTGCTGAAGACTCTACATACTTGGGCTACAAAGTCACTGAGAAATCCTGCTGGAACTGAGCTGATAACCTCCTCCATGTAGACCAGCTGACAGAAAGCTGGAAGAAGCCATTCTGCATGCAGTTCAATGGGAGAAAGAGAAATCACCCGTGGAGATACTCAACAGTGGACACTGCAAGCGTTATATTTGGCCAGCGAGGCCAAATGAGCCAATGGGTGCCATAGGGGCACATCTGTTATGGGGGAAACCAACTGCCCTCTAATTGACTGGAGGCCCACTCCATGGGAGAGAATACATCCCTGATACTGAAAACTTAAAACAGGAGTAGTTATGAGCCCTAGTGGTATAACGTCTGCTGTTGTCTGGCCAAATGTATATACTATGCTCATCAAACTGCCCAGTAAGCACTTCTCTTAATGTTCATATCCATATACTAATGCTGCTCTCACTTTTGGTAAAGAACCTTCTCTTTTCAGATGGCAGTGACTTTGGGATGACTCAAAAGGTATCATGGTGCAGGTAAGAAGTGACAGGAGTGCTCAGTTCTACAACATCTCTATTGCACCTTCTAAGGCCTGGAGCCTATTGAAGAAGAGGTAGCAGAAAGTATGTAAGAGCCAAAGGAAGGGTAGGACTCCTTACAATGTGCTCCCCCCAGACACAAAATGGCCTGAATATCCATGACCTCACAATGCCTGACACTTCCTACACAAGACCATCATAATAGGAGGAAAAGATCATG
Organism: Jaculus jaculus; assembly: GCF_020740685.1. Classification (NCBI taxonomy): domain Eukaryota; kingdom Metazoa; phylum Chordata; class Mammalia; order Rodentia; family Dipodidae; genus Jaculus; species Jaculus jaculus. The sequence goes on from NC_059116.1 coordinate 60,473,661, forward strand.
ACATCAAAATAAAAGAGCAACTGATTAAGAGGGGGAGGGGATATGATGGAGAATGGAGCTTCAAAGGGGAAAGTGTTGGGGGGAGGGCATCACCATGGGCTATTTTTTACAATCATGGAAGTTGTTAATAACAACAAAATAAATGTATCTTTCAAAACAACAATGCTCAATCAGGGGAATGCAGGGAGAACCTGGACAGAAGAGCTCCATAGTATGTGGACAAAGCTTAGCCTGATAACCATGGGCTTTGGATGGTAAATCCCAGAGCCAGAATTGGGCTGCCCCCACCCCAAAAGAGCTAGTGGTCAGGGAGATATATGAGGTCCCCAAAATAATGCAGGCTCTTAACAAAGTACTTGGTTGTCTGCCAGAGCTCACAGATAAAACCCTATTGCTGAAGACACTACAGCCTGTGGTCACAGGAATTGGAGAGACCACACTGGAACTGAGAGGGAAACAAGCTGCCTCCTGGTGAACCCACATAGCACTGGAAAGTGCCATGAGAGCTGCTAGGAGATGACGGTTGCCAAGGGAGTGAATAAGCAGGAGATCCTGCCAGTTTCAAAATCAATCAGCAAGGCAAGGTGTACACACCAGTGCAACAGTGGCACATAGCTTATGTGGGTAACCAGCTATGCTCAGATTGGACACTAGAGAGAACTCATACCTCATATTGGGATCCAAGTCAGATTTCATATCCAGGAAACTCACAAACCCCAGAGAGAAGTCCCACTGGTCTTTGGCTAAGAGTGGGAATACACATAAGTGAGTCTCTCAAGTAATGATGTGTATTGCCTGTAATCCAAGCTGCTCTCATTTTTGGATAGAGAGTCTATTTTATCTTACAGATAACAGAGAATACTGGGGAAATACATCAATGTAAAACAATGATAAGTGGCTGCCTACTACAATATAGGTTACCTCTATCTCATTTGTCTGGGCCCAACAGTCACTATGGAGGAAGCAGTGATATGAATACTGCCCTCATGGCAAGCCTGAAAAACCAGTTCCCAGGAGATGGCAACAGGCACTGAGGTCACTCAAACCTTACCAAAGGAGAGATTCAGAGGATACAGAGAACTCAACACTAAATCACTTCAAACACACCCACCAAGACTCAAAGAACATTGCAGAAGAAGGGGTTGGAAAGATTGTCAGAGCCTCTTGGTGGGTGGGATTAGCCTGAGGCCCTGCCCTCTAATACAGAGACTGATTAAGGCATTCAAGACCCCACAGTGAGTACCAATAACCCCACTGAGGAGGGCCCTCAGTGGAATAAGGGCAGGGGATAGGGATGTAAGATAATAACCTTTAAAAGTAAATTAATAGGGCTGGAGAGATGGCTTAGTGGTTAAGCGCTCGCCTGTGAAGCCTAAGGACCCCGGTTCGAGGCTTGGTTCCCCAGGTCCCACGTTAGCCAGATGCACAAGGGGGCGCACGCGTCTGGAGTTCGTTTGCAGAGGCTGGAAGCCCTGGCGCGCCCATTCTCTCTCTCTCCCTCTACCTGTCTTTCTCTCTGTGTTTGTCACTCTCAAATAAATAAATAAATAATTTTTAAAAAAAGTAAATTAATAGCTGAGCATGATGGCATATGCCTTTAATCGTGGCATACAGAGAGGCAGAGGCAGGAGGATCACTGTGAATTTGTGGCCAGCCTGAAACTACACAGTGAATTCCATGTCAGCCTGGGCTAGAGTGAGTCCCTACCTCAAAAAAACAAAAATAAATAAATAAATAAATAAATAATGTGGTCTTTTTGTCCCTCTTGCTTCTCTTCTGTAGAGCCCTAAAAGAACCACAGTGCCTTCCCCTTACAGAAACATGTGAGCTGTACCTCATAGACACCCATTAGATTTGGTCATGAGATAAATACAGATATTATGTACTAAAGAATCTGGAATGAGCAAGGGAGAAGATGCTATTGTGATATTAAGAATGCATAAGCAGACAATAAGGAGCAAGAAGAGCTGTTCTTGGTAAAGATGAGTCCTGATTTTATATAGTCCTAAACTGCTAGACAATCAATGGGTGACTTACACAATTCTGACCCATGAAGATTGGATCACTTAGTGACATAATTGCTACCTTAGTAGACTCTATAATGCTCATAGAGTGACCAAATCAGTGAAGATTGTATCCCTCAGCACAGATCCCCCTCATTGCATGGCAAATGACTATATATCAACACTCAGTTTCCAAATAAGCTATGATGTAGGCAATAGGATATATTGATCTAAAACTCAGAGGAGAGGTCAAGGCATGAAGGATGACTTGGAAATTGCTGGAATGTAGTGAAACAGCAGATGAAAAAGATGAGCTCCCAAGACAGGGCACTGAAAGATTATGCCCTGTTAACATTTCTCAGGGAGATGAGAATAAATATCTATCCAACCAGACAGAACACTGGCCATAGACCAAAGCCTTATGCTGGAGTGGGCTTTTAGATGATGCAGCTGCCTTTGAGTCATCCATGCTCTCACTCAATAGCTATTCTCCATGCTTGACAGATGGTAGACCATTTGTACTTCTGCTTCTTTGCCCAGCCTTTGCATTGTTGTAGTTACCTTCTCATTGCGGGGATAGAACACCTGACCAAAAGCACATCAGGCTGGGAGGAAAGGGTTTAAGTTTGGTTTACAGTCTTGTGGGGAGGTTTTCTCGTGGCCAGGAAGGATGGCAGAGGCTGGGCATCACATCTTGCTATGGCAGCTGGGTGGAAGCAACAAGAGTGATCTAGCTAGCACTGGCAAGCTAAGTGAAGAAACTCTATGGTCCACTCCCAGTGACATACCTCCTCTAGCAAGATTCTAACTCCCAAAAGCTCTGGCAGCTGGAGATTGTTAGACTTAATCATTAACACAAGAGGCTATGGGGCACTTTATATTCAAACTACGACACACAGATTTCTTCTTTGCCATTTGGCAACTCTTGTAAACCTTTCAGTACAGTCAGAAAACCTAACCATTACTTTCCTTACACCTAAACTTTCTTCTGATCTTGATCCCACATTACAATAAATCTACTTTTGTTAGTCTTTTATAGTCCTCCATTCCTTGGACTTATGCTTCATAGGAGCAGATACTCATCAATGCCCATTCTGGATTGTCATTCCATGAGGTCATAGGCAGATTCTGCTTCCTTTGTGTCTCTAAGTCCAGCTCTGTGAGAGACAACATTTACTTAAGGAGCTTTGCTATGGGGATTTTTGCATTGAATAGGCTCAAAATACCTTAATTGAAAAGAAAAAATGTTGGTAATAGACTTTCAAAATTTTATATAATAACTTCAGAGGGTGGAAAAGCCATTAGGGAATTACAGTTCTTTGTTAGCTAACTAGCAGATATATGTACTTTAAAAAAAATATATTGGAGTCTTTTTTTGAATGGGTAGATAATGTTGTTCTCAGAAGCCATAGGTTGTTGCAGGAAAATCCCACTGCCAGGGATGTGATGCCTCCCACTGAGTGGTTGGGCAGGGAGGTTACTCTTGTCCCCCACCCGAGCCCCCAGACAATACAGACAGATGCTCTTGATTACCTACCAGAACTACATGGCTTGTCACTGCTGCTGAAGATACCACATGCTCCTGTTGAAAGACACTGAGAATCAAGATGTCACTGAGCTAGAAGCCTCTGCCTGGATTACGTAGTGATAGGAGGTGCTATGGAGGTTGCTAGTGTGGGGTGGAGGGGAAAAAAGTCATCAACAGTCTTACCAACAGTGATATACAGCTGACCAGCCAGAGAAGATGTGCATGTTTGTTATGAGGGTAGCCAACTTCTCTCTGATTGGATCTGATGCCTGTTCCGCAGGAGAAACTGTTACTTACTCAAAAATTTACTCAAAAGCCTATGGCTTGAAAGATAATAAATCTAGAGGGAAAGTTACTGCTCTTGTTTGGTTAAATGGACATTTTGTGCCGTTGAATTTGTTCTCTAAATGTTTATTCTGATATATTTAGTGTTTTTGTCACTTTGATCAGAGAAACTTCTCTTTGCAGATAAAAATGATGGCTGGGAAGAATCAAAACTTGTCAAAGTGCTAAAAATAAGTGTTCAAGTATCATCAGTAAATGGGACATCTCTATTGTACTTTTCAAGACTCAGGGAACATCATAGAAGAGGGGGCAGAAAGAATTTAAGATCTAGAAAGAATTTAAGGGCCATAAAATGAGGAGTAGGTTTTTTGGAACACTAACTTCTGGGCATAAATTGCCATTACATTCATAACTTCTCAGAGTCTTTCATTACCTGCATCAGACCTGCCCAGTCTTGGGCCCATCAACTTTTCTACATGGATAATGTAGGACAAATAAAATAAAAAAAATAAAAAGGAAGATAATTTCTATCAGAAGGATTATGATCAAAATATATTATTTATATCTATGAAAATTTTCTGTAAAAACATTTGAAATAGAAAATGAAAAACATTAGCAAGGTCCAGCACAGCATGAAATGATGGTATGGCCTATTCTAAGCAATTTCTCAGAAGAACAATGCTGGGCCATTAGCACAGACTGGATCATCACTGTACCTGGCTTTATAATTAATAATCTTAAACAGCCCACTTCCTCATTCTGGGGTGCTGCTTTTGCAAGGTCACTGTGCATCTTCCCACACTTAGTGGTCTGTCAGTGGGGCTGGCTGGCATTGGTTAGCTCATCTCAGGCCCAAAGGCAGCACCCCACCCTGTTTGTCACTGGATCCAGCTCCTGTGTTCTGACAGGTACAGGGCTATCACGAGGTCTTTGTCTTTCAATTGACCACACCAGACTGCTGAAAGAGCCTGGGCTAAATATACAGCCTACACCCCTAGTATACTTTAAATACATACTCCATGGAGAATAATTACTCCCCACCAGATTAGGCTTAACCTTTTCATCTGTGCCATTTTATCTCCGTATAATCAGCTGATGCCATTCCCTCTCATGTTTCTGCACATTAGTAGTGGACCAATAGAGCTCCAGTTCACCAGCTACCATTTAAGGGCCTCACTTGCAGACAACCTGGGATATCCTGTGAGTGCAGCAGCTGCTGTGGTTGTCACCCTGCAAGAGCCTCCACAGCAGCTGGCACAGGGAGCTCACTGACTCTCTCTAGCATCTGCTTCGGTTTTGAGCTGCCTTTCAGTATTTAAAGCTTTTCAAAAGTTCACAAGCACCAATATTTTCCCTGGAAACCTTGCTTCAACATAAATCTTGCCACATTCACTTTTGTGTGACTCTGGCTATCTAATTTCCCTGTTTTCTATGCCCTTGTGATCACTCTAGCACCTCGCAAACCCAAATTGCATGCTGACTTATGTTACTAAAATGTTTCAGAGCCACTTCTACCTAATAAAATTTATTTTCCACTGTGGGGTTCAGCAAAACCACAGAAACACTGCTATCAGTCCTGAGTCATTCCTGGACTCACTCCTCTATAACTTTCTGGAAAACACAGTTCTATGTGGAGTGGTGACTGGACATCACACACTACCTCTCTCTGCTCAGTCCTTCATTATGGTTTTTATTTCCTTCCATCCCTTCTGAATATTCGATTCTTCCCATGAGCTCCAAGGTTTTGTATCTTAAGATGGGCTTCATAGCACAGATATAAATTTTATTCTATTTTCATTTTGGCCCCCTCAGCCATAAAAAAAATAGTAAGCCAATATCACAATCTCATCTCTCTTTTACCCACCAAATCATAACACGAACGCAGAAAATGCAAGCCTCGCGCCCTTGCCCCTTCTCGTATATAAGCAGTCTCCTGCTGGCAGCCATCTTGGCCTCATGTGCAGTCATGTTACTCACAGTAGTGGCCGCATAATGGCCGTAACAGCTTGAGGACCTTGTGCCCTCATGGCCTGCAGTGTGTGCTCTAGTCCTTCGACTCTCATCACTGTCCCCAGACTTACAAGCAGACTCCACTCATCGAGCAGGCGTACCTTTCCATCACATAAAAGACAGTAGCCACCCTGGGTCTCCCTTCAAGCACATTGTCTCTCAGACTGGTCCATGGTAGCTGCATATCCTGTAACCCATCTCAGGGAGCAAGCAACCACCACTACAGCAAAGAGGCATACCCATGCCCCACAGGGAAACGTTGTTATTGAGGGATTGCCCCACAAACACACCACCCTCCCAACAATGACCCTCAGTTGCATGTCTCAGCAACCATTGCAGAAGCTGTGCAACCACCCCTCACCCATTCATCTTTGGTTCACTGAAAATCCCACCAGCACTAGGTGACGAATTTCAGAAACTACATTAGTGAGGCTTACTGCATAGTCTGCACTATGGCAGTATGGCTTGTTAGAGAGTCTCTCCTGCAAAGCTCTTCTTGTTTTGTATATAGTCTCGGGAAAGAACCTATGGATCTTGTCAACTTCAGAAGCTTCCTGAGCCTTTGACATGTTTACATCTGAGCGTTGTTCACTTCATGTGACTTCCTGAGACTCAATAGGCATGTTTTTCAATCTGGAACTTCCTAACTATCCTCCCTCCAGGATGGAATATTTCCATTTGGAGTAAATTTCCATATAGCAGTGGGCAACAGGATACTCATAATCACCGTATGGGGAAAATCATGGGAATAGCTGGCAGGCAGTGAGACAGCAGGTGAAAGAGAAGATGATTTGGGTCAGAGCACCACAGGATTTTCCTACTTAGTGGTCAAGAAAAAGATGGTGAGTAAATAAATAAAATTGAAGAGTGGGTTAAAAAATAAAACAGTCAGGACTGGGAATGGTGGCACACACCTTTCATCCCAGCACTTGGGAGGCAGAGGTAGGAATATTGCCATGAGTTCAAGGCCACCCTGAGACTACATAATGAATTCCAAGTCAGCCTGGGCTATAGGCTAGAATGAGACCCTACTACCTCCAAAAAAAAAAGAAAGAAAGAAAGAAAAGAAAAGAAAAGAGTCATGGGGTGGAGAGATAAGGCATTTGCCTACAAAGCCAAAGGACCCAGGTTAAATTCCCCATAACCCACATAAATCAGATGTCCAAAGGGGTGCATGTGTCTAGAGTTCATTCGCAGTAGCTGAAGACCCTGTGTGCCCATTCATTCTCTCTCTCAAATAAATAAATAAAAATAGAAAGAAAAAAAAAAAACAGAAAAAGACAGTCTGTGTCTCAGAAAATCCAGAAGAAAAATAATTTCAAATATGTGATAGGCAGCTATGTAACATTCTGCTAGAACATGAGGTAAATTGAGGACTAAAAATTGCTTCTTAAATTAATCCATAAGGATGGGATTTTTAACATAAGCCTGTTTGATTTCATTCATCCATATTCATCACTTGAACCATCACTTGAACCACATGTTTAAGGAAGGGTGATAACTGGGTTAATCTCAGACAGAAGCCTTTGCCGGAAGTGTGGTAATGGTTAGGAGAAGAAAAACAAAACAGCTCTTCTTGAAACTTAGACTATGAAGTAGCAGGTGTCCTTGTGGCATTTTCAGACATACTTAGTTTTAGTTGATTCTCTTCTCCATACCCAAAACAATTCATTTTTAAGAACTTAATATTGTATATGAATTTATTTTGGTTTCTTTTAAGTGTATGGTATTTTGATCTAGTGGGAGTGGGGCAAAGCGTGAAGACAAGAGGCTGGAAGTGAAAATGCCCCATTTCTAACTTTCCTGTCCTATAGGGATCTCTTCATAACAGTGGAGAAGATCAGATGATAAAAGTCAGATTCCACTATAAGGAAAGTTCCAAGGAGGCAAATGCCACAGTATCCACTGCAACACACACAGGCCTAGCATGTGACAAGTTCTCAGTCACTTTAGGTTACTGAGCAGCAGAGAGCAAACACCCCGGGCGCCTTGACAGGAGCTTAGCAAGTGAGTGCACAGGTTGAGGATTTTTATCATGATGAATTCTTCCTCTCAGGAAGTGAAGCTGAAAAGCACATAGCAGAAATATATATACATATATATATATATATATATATATATATATATATATATATATATATTTCTTACAAATTCAAGAAAGGTTGAGTCTTCCCTTTTGAAGTTCCTCAGGTGCTCTTCCTCTGGTTTACCATGGGTCTGTGGGTTGCCTAGTTTAAAAAGGCAATGTGTAAGAATCTGGTGCTGACCACTAAGTGCTATCAGGGTTTGTAGTTGTGGTAGGTGTAGGTTGAGTGGAACAGGGAACAAATGAGCTAGACTGCAATCATATAGGGAGGATTGATGTGAATTGAGACCAAGTGTTTCAGGAATAAGTGAGTTCCAAAAAATTTAAGGGTATCAAAATGTTGCTGCAGCAACTGTATTAAACACATTTATGATACATGTTCATGCCTCTTGTCATCATGCTGCAGCTTACCAAATCGTAGTTTCTTCTACGGACTCTGACATTTTAGTTCATTCTACTTATACGTGGTGTACATGTGATCTACAGACAAACAGACCTTCTGAATTATTTTTTGTGAAGGACTGATAGCATACTTTCAATAGCTTGCTGAAACTAAAAAAAAAAGGGGGGGGAAGAAAAATGGCAAAATATCCATGGAGAACAACAATTTTAAAAGCCTTCTAAAATATATGAATATTGGCATTAAATGTAATCATTCAAAACGCTCAGCTAAGATCAAGTAAAAAGGAGCTGTTCTCAAATCTGAGGAGACAGACGGGGAGAGACCATGAGCGAGGTGCAGGAGCTGCTGGAAGGACCGGAGCTTACTGGAAATTTGAAAATTAAGTCATTGCTGAGGTGAGCAAGTGTAGGCTTGAGAGAGGAACGTCTTCAGATCTTGTTCTGAGGGAAGCCAGCATGTTCATGTATGTCAGCCCAGAAGACCTACAGAGACTGGAGAAATCTTCTCAACACCTCTGGCAGAGGAAGTAGTCCTCTTATTGATCAACTCACTTCCTCCTGCCTTTGGCAAAGTCCTGTCCTAAGTGAGAACTATCTTAGGAGATTCTAACTAGTGTGGCTTTTCACCAGTCAAATCAATCCCAGCCCATTCTGTCCTTCAAAGTGAGGGACAGGGATACCCAACTCCAGCCTCTTCTAGTCTTGCCATCTGTTGGGGATAAAAGCATGAAAGGCTGTGAAGCATTTATGAAGGTTGCAGCTCTGACACAAAGGATTCCTAGTAATAGGGATTAGTTTAGAAAACTGGACAATGTTCTCCCTGCCCCAACACCTGACCACCTCATCATGGGGCCTCCTATATAAGAGAAGATCATGGCAGAAAGCACTGGAAACCTCAGAACCTGTTTACCAAGACTTTCCTTTTCTTCTTCTTTTTTTTTTTTTTGTTATCATTTTTATTTACTTATTTGAGAGTGACAGAAAGAGAGAGAAAGAGGCAGAGAGAGAGAGAGAGAGAGAATGGGCGTGCCAGAGCCTCCAGCCACTGCAAATGAACTCCAGACGCATGCGCCCCCTTGGGCATCTGGCTAACGTGGGTCCATGGAAATGGAGCCTTGAATCAGGGTCCTTAGGCCTCACAGACAAGTGTTTAACCGCTAAGCTCTCTCTCCAGCCTACCAAGACTTTTCCACCAAAACAAAGATAATAGGGAAAACAAGGGCTAGAGCTACCCCTCAGTAGTAGAGTGTTTTCTTAGCATGTACAAAGTCCTAGCTTTTCATACCCACGCCCAATAAATTAAGGGGACAATAAAAAGGAAATAGGAGGAAATTGTTGATTTTATAGCCAACAATAGACAACCAAGTTCTATCCAAATACATAGAACTTAAACTAAAGGCCTATTCATCTGATTTCGCTCACCCTACACATCATGTCCTTCTTATAGCAGAGCATCACAAGGCACAATACAAAGGGAGAGCACACGGATGACATATGAAAGCCTCAGCTGGTCATTTAGCTCTCCTTACTTCATGGAGCTTCATGGAGAACATAGGTAGCTATGGCTATCATCTGTGTTGTGATGAGTGTGACTATGTAGCAATTTGAGTAACTATTTTTAGTCACTAAGTAGACAGTAAAAACATATTAAAGAAGGGTGCTTCTGGCTGTCTCAGTTTCCCTGGGAAAGGCTTGCTAAGCAGGTCTGAGGTTTCCAGTCCTTTCTGCCATGGCTTTCAGTGAGGTGTCGGGTATGAACAACAACAGGGCAGGGAATTATCAAACAGGAAATGTGAAGATCAAGGTAAGAGTCTGGATGGAAACACATAGTAGGGGATGTGGGACAACACAGTTGGGGAATTGGCAGTGTCTGGCTCTGACTGCTTGAAGGGTAAGTAACTGAGGCTGAGTGTACAGGCAGAAGAAAGAGATAAACAGACCCACAGGACCCAGAGCTGGAAACCACCTCATGAAAACAGTCAATAGAGCTTCGACAGAGGCAATCCCACAGAGAAAGTGTGTCCAACTGAGCATCCATACACACAGAAATATATCTAAAATAACTTAAAAGAGGTCATGGACCTAAGAATAAAACTATGTTTTGTAAAATGTTTTTATTTATTTATTTGCAAGCAGAGAGAGCTACAAGAGAGACAGAGATGGAAAGATTGGGCATGTCAGGGCCTCCAGCTACTGCAAATGAGCTCTACGTGCATGTGCCACTGTGCCTCTGGATTTATGTGGGTACTGGGGAATCAAACTCAGGTCATTGGGCTTTGTAGGCAAATGCCTTAGCCATTGAGCCATCTCTCCAACTCTAAAACTATCTTTAAAACATCCAAAAAATAAAATACAGAAAATCTAGGTGACTTGATATGTGTCTTTAGCTAGGATAACAAAAGCACAATTCATGAGAAAAATGTTATGATTAAGATTATCTGGCAATCATGTTTGTAGGTATTTACCTATTATGTGTTGGAAACTTAATCCCTGTAAAATTCTCCATATAAATTTATCAGCTTCATTCCTAATTATCAATAATTGTAAACTATCAAGGTTTCCTTCAATAAGTGAATGGATAAATATAATACAATGGAATTTTATTCAGCAAAAAAAAAAGAAAAGAAAAGAAATGAGTGGGCTGGAGAGATGGCACAGTGGATAAAGCGCTTGCTGCATAAATGTAAGGACTGGAATTCAGATTCCCAGCAAGTAAATGTCCAGTGCGCAAGACAGCCCACCTGTAATCCCAGTACCTAAGAAGTGGGGGCAGGGGTCCCTGGCTAGCTGCCTATTAGAGAGCTCTGGGCTCAACTAAAAGACCCTGCTTTGGTACATAAAGTGAAGGATAATCAAGGAAGTCACCCAGCAAAAACTTCTGGTGTTTCCACCTCCCCCCCCCACACACACACACAGACAGGGAGAGAAGTGAGCTAGAAAGCCACAAAGACAAGAATGTGAGAAATTGTAAGCATGTGTTACCAACTAAGAAAGAAAGGTCTAAAAAGTCTATGACAGTCTGGAAAAGGCAAAATTATCAATAGTCAAACACCTGTGGCTTCTAGGACTTCAGCTATGGGGGAGGATGAGGGTAAAATCCTTGCAGCTTTAGTAGCTCCGAGATGGGGGAGGAGGTAAAATCCTTGTGGCTTTAGTATTCCGAGATGGGGGGAGGAGGGTAAAATACTTTCTGTGATTGGGTGAGTTCGCTGAGAATGATCTGTTCCAAGTATGACCATTTTTCTTCAAATTTCATTGTGTCATTTTTCCTTACTGCTGTGTAGAATTCCATCATGTAGATGTACCACATCTTGGTTATCCATTCATCTAATGATGGACTTCTCAGTTGATTCAAGTTCTTAGATATAATGAAATGAATAGCTATAAACGTGGTTGAGCAAATCTCTCTGAATTGAGACATGGAGCTTTTAGGGTAAATGCCCAGTAAGGGAATTAAAAAACCAAAGGAGTAAAACCTTAGTAAATTCCATCTTATGCATGTAAAATGGAGGCGAGTTTCTCATTAGCATGTAGCTGCCAGTAGGGTCGTCACACAAGGGCTGAACAAGGCAGCAATCAAACCGCATCTTCAAACTACTCCTCACTCTCACTAGTTGAGAAGGAAATGCAATAACCCTGGCATGGCAATGGTGTGTCTCCAGTGCCAAACCTTAGCAGGGTCTTGCATGTACAGGTTTTAAGTCCTCTTCCTGGTACTTAAACAGACACTTTCAATAGTACCCCCAGAAGCAAGCCCTTGGAATTCTCCTAATTTCCAATTTTCCCTCCTAGCTTTATGGCAAATAAGTCATGCCATATATTTATTCCCCTGTTTTGCTTTTTGCACTCTAAGTCATGTCTAACATATTTTTAAAATATGAAAATAAGGGGCTTGAGGGATAGCTCAACACTTAAGGCACTTGCCTTCAGAGCCTGATGACCCAAGACCCAAGTTTGATTCCTCAGTACCCACATAAAATCCAGACGCAGTGTACCACATGTATCTGGAGTCCATTTGCAGAGGCTGGAGGCTGTCATGCACCTATTCTCTCTGCCTGTCCCTGTCTATCTCGCTTTGCTTGCAAATAAATAAATAAATAAATAATATTTTTTAAAAGTGCAAATAATTCAAGTTTTCATAGATTTATTTTTTCATGTAATTCTTCTCTTGCTTATTATAGAATATTTAATTGTGTATTTATGGATACCTAAGTATCTATTATCTATATCTTAAAACATTTTGTGTGTATTCATGTGTATGTATGTTTTTGTGTATGTGTGTGTGTGTGTGTGGTGTATGCATGCATGTGGAGGGGAAGTAGGAAGACAACCTCAGGCCATTGGTTCTTTCCTTCCACCTTGTTTGAGATAGGGTCTTTCTTGTTTTGCTGCTAGGAAGGCCAGACTAACTGGCCCACAAGGTTTGAGATTGCCTGACTCTGACTCCCACTGACAAGGCACATTGTGATTATATACACAAGCACCATCACACTGGTCCCAGGTTTATATGAGTACTGGGGATCTGGCTGACAGGCTTTTGGAGCGAAAGACATTAACTACCTAACCATCTCCCCAGACCCTAAAAGCAGTTTTGAATGTTTGTTTAAATTCTTTTTATTGTTTTATTAAAAAATTGTTTGAGGGCTGGAGAGATGGCTTAGTGGTTAAGTACTTGCCTGTGAAGCCTAAGGACCCCGGTTCAAGGCTCGATTCCCCAGGACCCACGTTAGCCAGATGCACAAGGGAGCGCGCGCATCTGGAGTTTGTTTGCAGTGGCTAGAAGCCCTGGCGCGTCCACTGTCCCCCCTCTCTATCTATCTATCTCTCTCTCTCTCTCTCTCTCTCTCTCTCTCTCTCTCTCTCTGCATCTTTCTCTTTGTCACTCTCAAATAAAAATAAAAATAAACAAATTTTTTTAATTGCAATTTTACTTCTACTCAGAGCTATTTTAAACTTTTCTATATTTATTGCTGTAGTCTCATGTAGAATAAATTTAAAGTGTGAAAGGACAAACAACAATGATCTGAATTGGTTTTATTTTTGAATCTAGAATCCAGCAACACTTTCTTTCATAAAGTAGAATTAATGTTTCAATGAGCTGGGTAAATGAGACTGAGTTTATACAGAAAATGACCAAAGAAAGCAAAAACAAAATAACAAAATGATAAAAACAAATTTAAAAATGTTACAGGGAGACAAAGCCATAGAAAAGTAACTGGTTAACATCAGGTTATTTGTTATTTTAATATTTTATTTTTATTTATTTGTATGATAGATAGAGGAGAAAGAGAGGGAGAGAAGCAGATAGAGAGAGAATGGACACACCACAGACGCCAGCCACTGCAAATAAATTCCAGACACGTGTGCTACCTTGTGCATCTGGCGTACATGGGTCCTGGGAAATCAAAGGTAGTTCCTTTGGTTTTCAGGCAAGCATCCTAACCATTAAACTATCTCTCCAGCCCTTTCTTGTGGTTCTATTTTGTTTATATTTGTGAAAGCATTAGGGCAGAAGGGACTGGATTACAATGTCACTTAAAACTGCCCTAGTTGGGAAATTTGGCTTCCCTATTGTCATTTCTTAGAGGGTCAGATAAGTAGTGTAGTTTCACCCTTATGGGACACTTTTAAATGAGTGATTACATTTTAGTTTTTAGCCTGGTCTGTTGGTTCCCTATATAAGAACTTACCCTCATCCAGTACCCACTTTGTAATCACTGGATTTTGGCTTTCTGTATATTTTTTTCATCAGGACTAGCTTAAAAAGAGAAAATAAATGTATAGGGATTTCAAAAGGAAAGAGCAAAACTATACAAGATATTCAAAGAAAAATTCACTGAATTACAGTCGTGTTACTAAATAGAGAACTGGGCTCAATTACACAGAAGAGCCTCCACTCTGCTCTTCCACAAGGAACCTGGCTCAAGGCTGGAGGCTTGTGAGGAGGAAATAATGAAAGAGCTTTAAAATATTCCCAGGAAGCAGTGGAGCTTATGTCCAGGAACCTCTGACAGGTAACTGCACTTTGCTCATTTCTTGCTAAAGAACTCATAACAAAGTCCACTCTAACTCTGCAAATGTTAAGCCACCTACATATGGTTTCCGGGAAGCTTCACTGCAGTACCTGGATTGATTAGCCAGTGAAAATGGCTCTTAAATTGCTTGCAAAATTCCATCTTTATAAATGGCACAGACCTGGCTTCATTGTCAACACTTGTCCCTTACCTCATCAGACCCAAGGTTTTGAGGTTTTAATTTTGTGAAATCATTCCCTGGGGAACAGCCTACTCCCTTATCAGCAAGTCAATCAAACCCTGCCTTATTCTTTCAATCTCTATCTGTGGGACTGAACATTTCCTATCAATCCTTCAGAAGTGAAGTGGAGTCTTTGGGCCTTTTCCACTAGGTCACACCTACACCTCTCACTTTTGTTTTCACCTTTTTTTTTCTACAACTTGCCCACTTCTGTAACTCTCGGCCTGCTTCTTATACTGCAAGCAAATGCCAAATATGGCAGCATACAATGAAGAAACCCATTTGATCAATTCTATATCAATTCTTCCTTGAAACCATTTTAATTCCTGCATGCATGTCCAGGTAAATTATGAGATAATTTTTTTTAACTTTTTTTTGTTTGTTATTTATTTATTTATTTGAGAGCAGCAGACAGACAGAGAGAGAAAGAGGCAGAGAGAGAGAGAGAGAGAGAGAGGGAATGGGTATGCCAGGGCCTCTAACCACTGCAAATGAACTCCAGATGCATGTGCCACCTTGTACATATGGCTTATGTGGGTCCTGGGGAATCAAGCCTCAAACCAGCTCCTTAGGTTTCACAGGCAAGCGCTTAACCTCTTAGCCAATGATGAGCTAATTTTATTAAACAGGGAGAATCAAATTATGTTATTCTTTCTAATAAATATATTTTAAATATTTGATATATTATTTAAAAATTGCAATTTTGGGCTGGAGAGACAGCATAGCGGTTAAGCGCTTGCCTGTTAAGCCTAAGGACCCCGGTTCAAGGCTCGATTCCCCAGGACCCACGTTAGCCAGATGCACAAGGGGGCACACGCATCTGGAGTTTGTTTGCAGTGGCTAGAAGCCCTGGCGCGCCCACTCTCCTCTCTCTCTCTCTCTCTCCCTCTCTCTCTCCCTCTGCACCTTTCTCTTTGTCACTCTCAAATAAAAATAAAAATAAACAATTTTTTTAATTGCAATTTTACTTCTACTCAGAGCTATTTGAAACTTTTCTATATTTATTGCTGGAAAGGGCAAATTGGATAAGGATAATCTTTTTATTTGTTTCTCTTTACATTATCATTATCATTGTATTTCTACCTCAGGTATAAAGTGCAGGCTAGCTGATGAGGCAGATAAATAAATACTCTGTGTGCTTGTGCATTGTGTGTTGTGTATACATGAATATACATGCTGTGTATGTATATATATGTGTAGGTATGTTGAATGTGTGTTCAAGTATGCATGTATACAAACATGTGCATTTGTGTGTATGTGTGTGCATATACATGTGTATGTACATGCAGTTATGTGTATATGTGTGTGCAGATGTGTGTGTGTGTATGTTCCGGTATGTTTGTGTGCAGTGTATATGTGCATATGTGTGCACGAGAAAATGTTATATGAGTATTTTGTGTGTAAATGTGTAAATATGTGTGCATATGTGTGTACGTGTGTGTATATTTATATGTCTGTATGTGTTTGAGAGTATGTTGTGCATATTATATGTGTATGTGTGTATGTGAAAGTGTGTGCAGAAGGATCTGGGAGTATGCGTAGATAGGATTCACATGGGTGGGTATGTGTGTGCAGAAGTGTGTGCATACATGTGTAAGGGTTGGTGTGTGTGCATACTATTTGGAAAGGAGATAAAGAAACATAATTCTACACTACCTTTAAGTAATGATTTTTACTTGAATTAATGACATAGAGATGTAGAATAACCTAAAAACTTATTTATACTACAGATTTTAAATGATTTGCTCTGAATTGATTGAGGGAAACATACTTCATACCCTCAATACGTTTCATTGTAGTACTTATTTCTTGATTATGAATAAAAAGTATATGAACAATTTGTGGAAATGTCTTTGGGTGCTACCTCTAAAATCTCCAAGAACAGAAACCTAACTCTAACCCTACCCCTGATTCTTTCAAAAACATATTTTAATCAAAAAATTATAATTTTTATTAATGATAGTAAACTATAGTCCTTTCAATTACAGGCAGTTGAGCAGAGCAAAATTAAAAGTTTCACAATGCCCTTGCCAACATTTGACAAAAAAAGTAAGACACATAGCAGCTTATTACTTAGGAAGATACTGAAGCTTGAAGCACATGTATTAATTGGGGCAGTCTTGGTGAAAATGAGAACTGGTTTCTCATTATACAATCTGACATCATTCATCTGAAACCAAATGAGATAAAAGAATAAGAAAAGCGAGAAATATTTTCTGCATAAAGAACCATATAATCCTTCACCCCATTTAAATAATAGATTTATGGTCTTATCCCAATGAAACTTTTCTATGACACTTGGAAAAGCTTCAGCCACAATCAAAAACATGCTTGGTATTCTGTGTAAATGCTCTGTGCACAGGAATTTGCTGTTCCAGACTTTGGTCTCATCACATTATAGTTTTTCATGTGGTATTTTTGCAAAGTTGACAATATAAGGAACTAATTTTCAAAAAATAGTATGACAAACTACTCTTAAAACAAAACTGAGTTAATGTTGAACAGACAGTATTCCATATACCTGTAAAAGTTGTAAAATAACAAATGTGTACCATTTCTAATAGAACACATTTAAAATGAGACTTTTAAATAATAAAGACAGGGTTAATTTTAGAAATCATCTCAAATTCAATATTATTTAATAATAACATGTTATAAATTGCACACTGACACAGTTACTTACCAATAGGTTTTTGAAATTTAAAATTGTTTAAGATACTGTACACCCTTACCTACAAATCTCTCATGGAAGAGAAAAATATAAAAGCCATATAATAGTATAGCATGTTTTGTATAATACCATACTCATAAATATGGACTATCAGACCCTATACAAATCATTTTTCAATCTTACTGTTTCTCAAAATTTCTTAAAAGAACATAAGACCTGTGTTGGCTAGCTTTATATTTCTGTGTCAAAAATATCTGAGATAACCAACTTAGAGGAAGTATTTGTTTGGCTCATGACTTCAGAGGTTTCAGTCCATGGTCACTTGACCCTATTGCTTTTGGAACTGTGATTAAGCTGACAACCTCATGGAAGCTGGGAAGACAAATCAAGAAAGAAAGGGACTAGTGTTACAGTCAGGCTCACATTGCTGGCAGAATACACCTGACCAAGAGCAGCTTGGGGCAGGGGAGGCTTATTTGGTTTACAGACTCAAGGGGAAGCTCTATGATCGCAGTAGAAATAACATCATGAGCAGAGGGTGGATATCACCTTCTGACCAACATCAGGCTGACAGCAGCAGCAAGAGAGCATACCACACACTAGCAAGGGGAAACTGGACATAATACCCATAAGCCCACTCCCAAGAATACACTGCCTCCAGGAAGCATTAATTCCTAAACCTGCAGCAGCTGGGAATTTAGCATTATGAATATCTAAGTTTATGGGGGCACCTGACACAAACTACCACTTTCTTCACAAGGATCCCATAAACTGATAACTGTACATGTTGTAAAATGCAATGCATTCATCCAACTTTAAAAGTCACTGTAGTTTTTATCAATCCCAATGATATCTAACCATTCCCATAGTTGGCAAAGATGGCATTGGGTACAGCAAAGAGATATTTAATGAATACAAGAATTCAAACAACCAGGGTAAACACCAAACTCTTTAGCTCCAAGTCCAACAACTCTTGTCAGTAACAAATTCTAACCAGCAACAAGTCTATGGAGTTTTAATTACCCCCCTCCACCTAGTCTACTCACAGTCCTGTAAAACTTCATCTGGGGCTGGTAGCTTTCCTTAGCAGTCCTCTGGTGGTTTCAGCACCTCTACTGGGTCTCCAATGCAACCACAGTCCATCCTCGTGGCTCCCTAAAGTCTCCACGCAGGCATCCAGCAAACCTTCACACTGCCCATGGCCATTTCCAAAACACAAAACCACACTGCCAATTCAATGACTCTCTATTTCTTTTATTTCTTATACTCCATAATACCAGGTAGTGTGCCGGTTTGTTATCCTAGAGGGGGGAATAAAGCAAACTTTGAAGAAGAAGGCATTCATTCATCATTCAGGTCACTTCAAAAGACTGCATTTTTTTTTTCATTCCAATGCAGATTAGTTGACACAGTCTCAATGGTTGTAATCTTTCAACTGCAGCTGAACAGGGAAAAGTTTCACCCCAAAATTTCTTTCTGTGCCATATTATTCTGCTCACACCAGTCTAATTATATGTGAAGCAATCCAACACAAGTTCTCAAAATGTGGACATAACAGCAAGCCTCTCAAACAAACTGCTTCTAGTCCAGTCCAGGCAAAGCTCTTTCTCACCCTCACAAGTCAATCCTCAGACACCACAGTTCTTACTGTATTCAGGTCTTTCAACTCTGACCAGAATAGTCCAGAAAGTTTTAATTACTACACTTCAAGGCATCTGTTAGGCCAATGTTTCAAATCCTCTCACATTCCTCTTGAAATTAAGCTCCAAGAGGCCAAAGCCATACAGTAAGGTTTATAGCAGCAACAATTTCACTCCTCTGGTACCAAGTTTACTATTGCAATCATGTTCACATTGCTGGCCGAAAATACCTGACCAATAGGAACTTGGCTTATAGACTCAAGAGGAAGGGGAAAATAACAGCATGAGCAGAGGGTGGCCATCACCTCCTGACCAACATCAGGCAGACAACATCAGCAGGAGTGTGTGCCAAACACTGATAAGGGGAAGCTGGCTACAAAACTCACAAGCCCACCTCCAACAATATACTGCCTCAAGGGGGTATTAATTCTCAAACCTCCATCAGCTGGAACTTAGCATTCAGAACACCTAAGTTTAAGGGGACACCTGAATCAAACCACCACAGACCATCTTCAGGATACATGGACAATGACAAAACTTTATTCATGCATTCTTTTATTTTCCCACCTCCTAAAGCTTCCACCATCACTCTTGTGATAAAATTTAAGATCCTCCAAATTTGAGATTTAAGATCCTACCATTATCAGGACAATAATAACAAATCTGCTCCCTAAGACTATTGACTAACAAGACTCTTAAAACTAGTTAGACAATCCTTCACATACCTTTTTTAAATTTTATCTCACAACACTTAAGTTTCATTTGTCAGTTCAGGAAACAAATCTTTAGAAGTTCAGCATCTGGGGCTGGGGTACATCATAATGTCATATGTTATTTGTTAACCAGGAAAACTTCTTTAAATAAAAATGACTAAAGTTGTTTCTCTTTTCAGATTGAATATGACTAGCTGATAATATGAGTATGAAGTAAATATGCTCATCTTATTTTCAGTTTGGTTATGTGATGGGCATATATGAAAGAATGTACAAAAATTCTAAATGTATTTAAATCATAGATTATTCTTGTTTTATTTTTGAAATCAGCATAAATATATTAATGGAAAATATGAGTTCAAAATAAGTTAAATATGAAATAAAAATTAATTATACAATGTACTCCATCCTAAGCAACTTACCCTCATATTTATAACCCACAGTCTTGGGGAGAATTGATGGATATCAAGAGTTTGAAAGAAGGCTGAGGCAATATAACAATACACTGTCCTCAAAAATGTTCTAAATATTAAAATGAGTAATTTTCCAAGCATCTATTAGGTGAAGAGAAGACACTGAGCACTTGAGGAGTCTTTTCCTGAAATGTGTCTTGGATGGATATGCACTCACTGATGAGCAGCCAATCAAATAAGTTCTTTCTCAATAAAAATAATTAAAAGATGCTCAACACCACCCCAGCAACCTGATAAACAGCTGATAACATCAGTAGGTAAAGCAGCAAATCTACATATGTTATCAGATATGTAAGAAAATTCTATGATGAAAGTACAAAAAGTTACTGAAAGTTAATTCTATATTCGAAAAAACAGTGGATTACTATTATTCCATGATTTTTTTTAATTTGAGAGCTCATATAACATCACATATATTATCTTAATACTGTATTTCAATAAAGCCACAATTTACACTCATTGATTTAACTCAGTATTGGTTTTTTACTACACAAGGAATCCCAAATACAAATTCCACAAGAGCAATGCACCCATTGCCTTAAGAATCATGGAATCTAATTCAATTTCCCTTAAAGAATGGTCTCTCTCTTACCATGATAAAATATCATGCCAACCCAATGATCTAGCTCATATTGCATCCCTTTATATATATATGTGTGTGTAATATGTGACAGATAGATAAAGATGATAGACAGATGGTAGATAGAAAGATAGATGATGATAGATAGATAGAGAACACTGTTTGGAAAATAGGCATCCCCCTTTATTTTATGATGTACCAGACACAATAACAGACATGGAAATGCAAAGAAGAATAAAGATGGTCTTCCCCAGTGTACTTATAGTCTCATCTAACCTCTTTTGCATGACCATGACTTGCTTTAAGACACCTTTGATAGAGTACAATATTTTTATTTTAAATGATAGTACTTGAGTATTATCACTTCCACACAAAGCCAGTATCAACTATGCTTAAAACATAGACATTTGGGCTGGAGAGATGGCGTAGCAGTTAAGCGCTTGCCTGTGAAGCCTAAGGACCCCGGTTCGAGGCTTGGTTCCCCAGGTCCCACGTTAGCCAGATGCACAAGGGGGCGCACGCGTCTGGAGTTCGTTTGCAGAGGCTGGAAGCCCTGGCGCGCCCATTCTCTCTCTCTCTCCCTCTACCTGTCTTTCTCTCTGTGTCTGTTGCTCTCAAATAAATAAATAAAATTAAAAATAAAATAAAATAAAACATAGACATTTGCACTTTTTTTCTTTTTTATCACCTTATAAAAGCATGTCTTTCAATTTATGGGAAAAGTATATAACTTTTACCTTGGTTGACCTATTTTTAAACAAATACAGATTATAAGATCATTTCATAAAAATGACAGCCTTTTAGGTAGGAAAGGAAGACAAAATGTGATATAAAAATGAATAAATATCCTTGAATGCATTCTTTTAAAATTCTCTATTAAAGCCCATTTTAATTGGCTTCAATGACATATGGAAGAAAATTTCTGGTCATTCTCAATAAACTTTACCCATACTAATAGTGAGATTTTACATTAAAAAGGGCTTAAAAATAATTTATTCACATATACCTAACCCTAAATCTCCACAGTCTGCCTGTCCTTGACATTTCTATTGAATCTCAAACTTTGTGGTTTCCATACAAATCCAGTCATGGATAAACAGTGCACAAATCACAAAGGTTAGCTTTCCTGAGCCAACTCATCAGCCTTTGTTAAAAAACTGTCCACACGGGCTGGAGAGATGGCTTAGCGGATAAGCGCTTGCCTGTGAAGCCTAAGGACCCTGGTTCGAGGCTCGGTTCCCCAGGTCCCACGTTAGCCAGATGCACAAGGGGGCACACGCATCTGGAGTTCGTTTGCAGAGGCTGGAAGCCCTGGCGCGCCCATTCTCTCTCTCTCCCTCTATCTGTCTTTCTCTCTGTGTCTGTCGCTCTCAAATAAATAAATTAAAAAAAAAACTGTCCACAGTCTGCACAGAAAGACCTGCACTGGGAACCCACTAGAATGATTGTGAATAGGGAGTTTGAAAATGCTTCTTTTCCTTTATCAAAAAATTTCTCTTTTCATTCTCTTCCATTCTCATTCTCTCTGTGTGTCTCTCTTTCTCTCCCTTTCCTCTCACCATGGTGCCAGCTGTACCGAGTCTTGGATTTCCATCCTCCAAAACTGTGATATTTATTCGTTTCTTTTTGAGAAAGTCCCCAGACTCAAATACTTTGTTATAACAACAAAAAATAATTATGAATAGAACAGTAAATTAATACTTATGATGTAAAGATTGAAGAATAATACTGAAAATGATTTTTAAACAACGTGAATCACATGTCATACTCAAATAGCTAAAAATTAAACATTAAAAAAAAATAGGCTTCTGGGTAAGATGGCTCCATAGGAGTTACACCAAACCAGCCTAGGGAGGGATTTAAGCAAAACCATAATAAATACACTCTTTTTCCAAAACGTGAAGGTGTATAGGTTTATATCAGCCACAGCAGGAAAACAGGAGAGAGTAAGATCTGTCAGAAAGGAGGAAACAGGCCAGAATACCACCAAGGCACTTGCAGACCCGAAATCAATCTGCACAGATCCATGTGGATCTGTGCACCCACCCAGCACCCAGCTGCAGGAACAGAGACCAACTGAGGGGATTTGCCAATCTCATCAGCCTCCTTGCAAAGTCAAGAAACCTGAAGGGAAACCAGAAGAGGTTAAATGAGGAGCTGCAGAAGGGGCCGCAGGCAGGACCAGCTGAGCAGTTCCAGTACCACCCCAGGCTTCCTGCCCTCACCCATCCCCCAACCTATAGTACTGTGAGGCTCAGGACAACACATTCAGCTCCCAGCAGCAGGGTATCCAGCACAGCTGATCAGAACACCAGCTCCACAGAACAACACAGAGGGATCTAGGTGGGCACTCAGCATTGGTGACATTTGAAGCCACCCCAAAAGGTAATGAGACCTACTGCCAAAAAAGCAGGTACATAGGCCTGCACTGGAAGTGCTAACCTCTCTTTCCATGTCAAGGCAGGTTATGGGTTACATACTCTTGTTTGGCTTTACCAGTCTCAATTAAGCTGTATTTTGGGGTTGGCTATTTTTGCTTTTGATGCTTTTAGATTCATAGGGCCTTTGTCCTTTGCTTCTGACATTTCTGGGGGCAGGGTCTGATTCAGACCCAGGCTGACCTGGAACCCATTTCAGGACAGAAATCTCAGCCTCCCAACTGACAGGATTAAGGGTGTAGAGCAACACACACCTTTGGGGATTTGGGCATTATAAGGTTATCTGTTTGCTTCAATACCCATATGTGCATACTCTGTCCTGGTTTTTATTGAATGTGTATATTGCATAGTTGAATTTTAGAATTTGCCAGTAAATTGTTCCACCCAGCCCACTAGAATATTTGAATAGCAGGCAAACTCAACACTTAGGATTACTTCTGTGGTTGGATTGAAGTACAAGAGCTACACTTGGCATCTTAAATTCCTACTCTGAAGGTACATAAAGTTGGATTTCCAAATCTAAAAACACTGCAGATAATTAGAAAACCCAAACATCAAATCAACTCAGGATGCAAAAATCACATTGTAAAAACAAGAAACACAAGGAATCAAAACAATTCAGTCTCACCAAAAGTTATAAATGCTTCAGAAATGGCCCCCAATGAGACTACAATGAGACTATTTTAGATGAAATTCCTGACACAGATTTCAAAAATCTTACTTTATCTATGCTCAAAGAAATCAAAGAAGAAACAAAGGAATTAAAGAACAAAACAAACTTCTTAAGGAATTCCAAGAGAACACAGGAAACCAGATTAATAAAATAAGGATGTCATTACAAGACATAAGTAAGGAAATAGAAATACTGAAGAAAAAAATGGGGAGAAATTCTAGCTCTGAAAAACATAGTAAAATTAAAAAAAAAAAAAAAAAACCTCTGTAGAAAGTCTCACCAGTAGAATGGATGAAGGAGAGAACAGAATATCTAAACTAGAAGACCAGGTGGCAGATCCAATACAGTCCAACAAAGAGAAAGACAAGGCTAATAGGAAGGTATGAATGGGAATTTCAAGATATCCAGGACACTATGAAAAGATCAAACATAAGAATTCAGGGTATAGTAGAAGGAAAAAAATTTCAAACCACAGTCTTAGGAGGCATTTTCAACAAAATCATAAAAGAAAAATTTCTCCAAATTGGGTAAGAAATGCCAATTCAGATACAGGAAGGTATTAGAACACCAGACAAAATGAGGAAAGAACCTCTCCTTTCCATGTTATAATTCAATTACTAAACATGCAAACCAAAGAAAATATATTGAAAGTAGTTAGAGAGAAAAACCAAGTCATCTACAAAGGCAAACCCATCAGGATCACAGCAGATCACTCAACATAAACTTTAAAAGCCAGAAGGGCTTGGAATGATGAATTCCAAGTTCTGAAAGATAACAACTGTCAACCATAAATATGTTATCCTGCAAAACAATTTATCCAAATTAAAGGAGAAATAAGGACATTCCACAACAAAAAAAGCAGGCTAAAAGAATTTATGACAACTAAGCCTGCTCTAGATAAAATATTTGAAGGAATCATTCATGCTGAAGAGAAAGCAAAACCCACACATGAGGAAAGAGGAAAAAGTAGACCATATTCAAGTAACAGTTAAAACAAGAGAGTATAGGGAAACAGGAAGTGCTACAAAAGAAGGAGAATGGTGAGAATAAACACATGCCTTTCAGTACTAACTCTTAATATCAGTGGCCTCAGTGCCCCAACCAAAAGACACAGGCTTGCAGACTAGATTGAATGGCAGGATCCTTGGTTTGTTGCCTCCAAGAAACTCATCTCTCCATAAAAGAGAAACACTATCTTAGGGTGAAAGTATGGAAAATGGTATTTCAAGCAAGTGAGGCTAGAAAAACAGGTGTTGCTATCTATGATCTGACAGGATAGACTTCAAACCAACATTAGGTAGGAAAAATAACTTTATATTGATTAAAGCAACACTCCAACAGGAGGACATTGCAACCTTAAACATATATGCACCTAATATTGGGGCTCCCAATTTCATCAAACCAACAGCATTAGACCTAAGGTCACAGATAACACCAAACACAATTGTAGTGGGTGACTTAAATACCCCACTCTCATCAACTAACAGGTCAGCCTGGCAAAAAAAAAAAAAATTTTAAAGAGACATTTGGATTAAATGATGTAATGGAACAAATGGACCTAACAGGTATCTACAGAACACTCCATCCAAATGCTATAGAACATACATTTTTTTCAAGATCATATGTAACATTCCCCAAAATATTAGGATACAAAGCAACTCAACAAATACAGGAAAACTTAAATAATCCATTGCACTCTATAGGACCACATGGGATTAATCTAAAAATCAGCAACAAGAAAACTACAGAACATACAGAAATTCATGGAGACAAAACAGGACACTATTGAATGATGAATAGGTCATTGAATAAATCAAAAAGGAAACCAATAAATCCATAGAATCAATTGATGATGAGAATACAACATACCAAAACCTTTGGGACACAATGCAGGCAGTCCTAAGAGGGAAATTTATAGCACTAAGTACCCATATTAAGAAATTAGAGAGTTCACAAGAAAACAATTCAATGCTTCACTTTAATGCCTTGGAAAAAGAAGAACAAGGCAAAGCAAAAATCAGTATATGGCAAGAAATAACAAAGATAGGGGCAGAAATTAGTGAAATAGAAACCAAAAGAAAAAGAAAAAACAATCCAAAGAATCAATGAAACAAAGAGTTGTTTCATTACAAGGATAAGCAAGATTGATAAACCCTTAGCAAATCTGAACAGAAGAGAAAACAGACAAAAACGTTAATAAAATTATAGATGAAAAAGGCACCATTACAACAGATACCAAATAAATTCAGAAAATCATAAGGACATACTTTACATTTGAAAATCTGAAAGAAATGTATGATTTCCTTGATTCATATGACCTGCAAAAATTCAATCAAGGTGAGATAAACCACTTAAATAGACCTATACCAAGCATGGATATCCAAGCAGTTATAAAATGTCTCCCACCTAAAAAGGAATCCAGGTACAGATGGATTCAAGGGTGAATCTACGAGACCTTCATGGAAGAACTAACACCACTGCTTCCCTAACTTTTCCATGAAATAGAAAAGGAAGGAATTCTAATGAACTCCTTCCATGAAGCCAGCAACACCCTGATAAGAAAGCCAGACAAAGACAGAGAAAACAAAGAAAATTACAGACCAATCTTCCTCATGAACATAGATGCTAAACAACAAAATATTGGCAAACAAACTACAAGAATATATCAGAAAGATTATTCACCCTGACAGAGTAGGCTTTATCCCAGAAATGCAGAGATGGTTCAACATACACAAATTAATAAATGTAAAACACTATATAAATAGGACAAAAATCACATGATCATCTCATTAGATGCAGAAAAATGCATTCAACAAAATCCAACATCCTCCATGGTAAAAATGAGAT
Organism: Jaculus jaculus; assembly: GCF_020740685.1. Taxonomy (NCBI): domain Eukaryota; kingdom Metazoa; phylum Chordata; class Mammalia; order Rodentia; family Dipodidae; genus Jaculus; species Jaculus jaculus. The sequence goes on from NC_059116.1 coordinate 60,500,265, forward strand.
AAAAACTGGGAATAGAAGGAACATATTTCAATATAATAAAAGCTATTTATGACAAACTCACAGCCAACATAATACTAACTAGGGAAAAACTTAAACATTTTTCTTCAAAATTCAGGAACAAGACAAGGGTGTCCACTGTTCCCACTTCTTTTTAATATTTTATTTTATTTTATTTTTGTAGTCAATGAATACGGTCAAGTTGGTACCATTGCTAGCCTCCTCCCTGTTCTCCTCCCTCCACAAGTATCCTTGTTGGGGTATATGGGTTATGCACTGTAGGGTTAGCCTTTAGTTTTGGTAGGAGGAAATGTCTCTGTGTGTCATGACTCAATGTGTAGTCCTGACATTCTGTCTGCCCCTTCTTCCACAAATTTCCCTGAGCCATGTTGGGTTCATATTAGGTCTGCTTCTGTGTTGAGATCTTGAGCGCCTCTGTATCTCTCTGGTTTGGTAGGGGTCGATTGTCCTCTGTGTCTATCTCCTTCACCATTGTGCTAGTTCCCAGTTCACCAAAAAAACAGCATTCTTGCATGTTTCCCCAGTTTTTCTTAGTTTCAGCTAGGGCCTTTTTGAGATATGATGGGATGGTCCTCTCCTTAGGATATGCATCTATCTGAAAAAGAGAAGCAGATTCTCCAATGGAGAGTTAAGTTATCACCAAGCAAATGTGATAACCATTATTTTTTAGAGAGTGTTTAATGAAGAGTGGGCTCATTTTTGGATAAGGTTCTGACTTGTTTCCCAGCTCCAGCTATGGGTTCCATTGCACTGAGCAGATCAGTTAGCCAAATTGAGAGCAGTTGGTTTCCCACCATGGCTATGTGCCACTATTGCACTTATATGAGCATCACATCAGATTGTTTTCTGCTAAATTGGTTAGACTATGCCTTGCTTGGAGAGATATTGGTCATTTTCCCCCAGTCACTCATGTAGCACCTTCCGGCATTAGATGCACTGTCTGCGGACTGACTCGCTTCCAGTTTCCAGCCATGTCACTCCATGAAATGTGCCAATAGTGTATGGTGTCTTCAGCAATAGGGCCTTACCACTACTGTATGGTGGGTCATCAAGAGCTCTGACATAAATCTGTCTTCTTTTGAAGACCTTGTAGGTCTCTGTGATCAAAAGCTCATTATGGATGATATCCACTTGCTGGTACTGGAAGTTACAGATCAGCACCCAAGAAGAGAAGGAAGAAAAGGATGAATCATATAAAAGAGATTAGAGAAGAGGGAAAGGGAGAGAAAGAGAGAGAGAAGCAGAAACAGGAGGAGATAACGGTCAGTTTTTGTCAAACCCTCTCCAGGGCCTTGTGCATCTGGTGTTCCTTCTAAGGGCCTGGTGAAGGTTTAACCATTTGGTCTGCCTTTCAGGATGCAGAGTTTTATGGTACCATTGCCATTTGGGTTCAGTTTTGTGTTCCCCACCCTATCCCTTACCTTCTCCTTCCTTTCCACCCTTCCTATTGTTTGGACCTTGAGATGCTTTGGAGGTATGTCAGCAACCTGGGTAGATCCAGGTTAGGAGCTGTAGATGAGTGAGACTGCCGAGCAATTATATTTATGTGATTGGGTGAGTTCACTGTGAATGATGTGTTCCAGGTTTGACCATTTATCCTCAAATTTCATTGTGCCATTTTTCTTTACTGCTGTGTAGAATTCCATTGTATAGATATACCACATCTTAGTTATCCATTCATCTAATGATGGATATCTGGGTTGATTCCAGCTCTTGGCTATTATGAATTGAGCAGCTATAAAGATGGTTGCAAAAATCTCTCTGAGGTGAGGCATGAGGCTTTTAGGGTGCATGCCCAGTAAGAGAATAACTGGGTCTGTTGGTAACTCTATAGTCAGTTTTTTGAGGAGTCCCCATATTGCTTTCCAAAGTGATGGAACTATCTTACATTCCCAGCAAAAGTGGATGAGGGTTCTTATTTCTCCACATCCTTGCCTGCATTTATTTGCATTTGATTTTTGGATGTTTGCTATCCTTGCTGGGCTAAGGTGGAATCTCATACTAATTTTAATTTGCATTTCCCTGATGATTAGGGATGATGGACATTTCCTTAAGTGTGTGTTTCCATTTGTATTTCTTCCTCTGTGAACTGCCTATCTAGCTCCTTGCCCCATTTTGTGAGTGGATTGTTTGACTTTTTATTGTTTAAGTTTTTGTGCTGTTTGTAGATTCTAGAAATTAGGCCTCTGTCAGTTGGATATTCAGCAAATATTTTATTCCAGTCTGTGGGTAACCTATTGGGTCTGCTTATTGTATGTTTTTCTGTGAAGAAATTTTTCAGCTTTATAAAATCCCATTGGTTGAGTGAGTGTTTCAGATCCTATGCTACTGGGTTTTGTTCAGGAAGTCTTTTCCCACTCCTAAATCATGGGATGTTCCTCCTAACTTTTGTTCCATTAGGAGCAGAGTTTCTGATGTTATATTGAGGTCTTTGATCCATTTGGGCTTGAGTGTTGTGCATGGTGAGTTGTGTGGATCAAGTTTCAATTTCCTGCATATGGTTACCCCATTTGTCCAGCACCATGTGTTGAAGATGTTGTCCTTTTTCCAACCTATACTTTTAGGGCTTTTATCAAATATCAAGCAGTTGTAGTTACTTGACAAAGTCCAGGTCCTGAATTCTATTCCATTGGTCTATACACCTGTTTTTATGCCAGTACCATGCTGTTTTTATTATGATGACTTTGTAAAATAGCTTTACATCAGGTATGGTGATGCCTCCAGAGGTGTTTCTTTTGCTTAGGATATACTTGGATATACAAGTTCTTCTGATTTTAAATATGAATTTTGAGATCAATTTTTCTATCTCTGTGAAGAATAATGTTGGTATTTTGATGGGAATTTCATTAAATCTGGAGACTGCCTTTGGTAGGATTGCCATTTTTGCAATGTTAATTCTGCCTATCCAGGAACATGAGAGGGCTTTCCATTTTCTTAAGTCCTCCTCACTTTCTTTATTGAGTGTTGTTATGTTTTTATTGTATAGATCTTTCACTTTCTTGGTTCATGTTATCCCAAGGTATTTTATTTTTTGTTGTTGTTGTTGCTATTGAAAATGGGACAATGTCACTTATTCCTTTCTCTGTATCTTTGTCATTTGCATATAGAAAGGCTACTGATTTGGGGGCATTGATTTTTGTATCTGTTACTTTGCTGAAGGAGTTTATTACCTTTAAGAGTTTTGGAATGGAGGCTCCCCAGTCTCTTACATATAGAATCATGTCATTTGCAAGTAGCACTAACTTGACTTCTTCCTTTCCAATTTGTATCCCTTTTATTTCTTTCTCCTGTCTTATTACTTGAGCTAGGACTTCTAGTACTATGCAGAAGAGCAGAGGTGAGAGTGAACACCCCATTTTGTTCCTGATCTCAATGGGAATTCCTTTAGTCTCTCTCCATTAATTATTATTTGTGCGTTAATTATTATTTGGGCTTTAGGAGCTTTATATATAGCCTTTATTGAGTTAAGATGCAAACCAACCATGCCGATTCTCTTCAGTGTTTTGATCATGTGATGTTGCATTTTGTCAAAGGCCTTCTCTGCATCTATTGAAATGTTCATGTGCTTTTTGTGTTTAGCCTTGTTTATCTGGTGTATTACATTGACAGATTTTCATATGTTTAACCACCCCTGCATTCCTGGGATGAAGCCCACTTAATAGAGGAGAATAATGGATTTGATGTGGTGTTGAATTCATTTTGTGAGGATTTTGTTCAGGATCTTTGCATCTAAGTTCATCAGAGAAATAGGCCTGTAGTTTTATTTCCTTGTGACATCTCTGCCTGTTTGGGACAGTTTAGGAAAGAATGGGTTCAGTTCTTCCCTTAAGATTTGATAGAATTCAGATGAGAAACCATCTGATCCTGGACTCTTCTTTTTGGGGAGTTTTTTTTTTTTTAATTACCTTTTCAATCTTGAATGGGTATGATATGTTTAAGAGATTAATCAGCTCTGAGTTTAGCTTTTGTAGATGGTATGTGTCTAGGAACTTATATATTTCCTCCATATTTTCCAATTTTGTGGAGTAAATGTTTTTGACGTAAGACCTGATGATTCTTCCAATTTCACTTATGTCTGTTGTGATCTCTCCTTTTGCATTTCTAATTTTTTTGGAATTGATCAAATTGGCCAGGCTTTTGTCAATCTTGTGTATTTTTTCAAAGAACCAAGTCTTTGTTTCATCAATTTTCTTAATTGTTTTCTTAGTTTCCAATTCATTAATTTGTGCTCCTATATCAATTATTTCTTTCCAGCTATAGCTTTTTGGGTTGGATTCTTCTTGCTTTTCCAGTGCCTTTAGGTAAATGATTAGGTTATTGATTTGGGATCTCTCTGTCTTTGTTATTAAGGCATTTAGTGCTATGCATTTTCCCCTAAGGACTGCCTTCATTGTGTCCCATAAGTTTTGGTATGATGTGTTCTCATTGCCATTTGTTTCTAGAAATTTCTCAATTTCATTTTTATTTCTTCCACTACCCATTTATTGTTTAAAAGTGTGCTATTCAGTTTTCAGGAGCCAATGGGATTTTTGGTGGGTGTTTTGTAGTTAATGTCTACTAATACAGCATTGTGATCTGATATCATGCAGGGGATTATGTCAATGTTCCTAAGTATATGGAGTCAGGTTTTTCAACCCAGTAAATGATGTACTTTAGAGAAGGTTCCATGGGCTTCTGAGAAGAGTGTGTAGTCCATGGATTTGGATTGGAATGTTCTGTAGATGTCTGTTAGGTCTAGATTTTCAATGGTTTTGTTGCGCTCTCTCACTTCCCTGTTGAGTTTTTGTTTAGATGATCTATTTATTGCTGATAATGCTGTATTAAAGTCCCCAATGATGATGATGTTGGTGGTTATTTTTCTTTTATTGTCGAGTAGGTTTTGTTTTATGAATTGTGGTGCACCTGTCTTAGGTACATAAAGATTGATGATTGTGATATCCTCTTGCTGGATTTTCCCTTAATAAGTAGGAAGTGGCCTTCATTGTCTTTTTTGATTACTTTTGGTTTGAAATCTATTTTATCTGATGTTAGTATGTCTATGCCTACTTGTTTCTTATTCCCATTTGCTTGGATTATCATTTTTTCCCCTTTCACCCTGAGGAGTTGTCTATCTTTAGTGGTGAGGTGGGTTTCTTGAAGACAACAGATTGAGGGCTCTAATTTTCTGATCCATCCTCTTAGCTTGTGTCTCTTGATGGCTTTCAGGATTTCTTTCAAAAGTCTGAATTGATTCTGATGGGGTTACCTTTAAATGTGATGTGCTGTTTTTTCCAAGCTGCTTTTAGGACCTTTTCTTTGATGTCATTGTTTAGACTCTTAATGACAATATGTCTTGGAGAGTTTCTCCTTTGGTCCAATCTGTTTGGAGTTCTGTCAGTTTCTTGTATCTTGATAGGCCTTTCTTTGACAGAAAGGGAAAGTTTTCTTGGATTATTTTGTTAAATAAATTCTCCATTCTTTCAGTCTGAATTTCTTCCCCTTATGGTATTCTCATGATTAGAATATAGGACATTTAAGGGTATCCCACATTTCCCTCATGTTCTGTTCACAGAAAGTTTTGAACTTATTGAAACTTTTGCACTCTGTTTCTTCTGTTTTGTCTTCCAGATATGACTTTCTATCCTCCACATATCGGACTCTATTCTTGAGAACCCCTAAGGAGTTTTGGGCTTGTTCAATTAGGTTTGCATTTTCTACTACTTTTCTATGTATGGTTTTCATCTCTCCATCAAGTTCCCTTTTCACATTATTTTCTGATTTTCTTGATGCTTCTTGGAATTTATCCTTTCATATCTTTTTTTTTTAATTTATTTATTTGAGAGTGACAAACACAGAGAGAAAGACAGATAGAGGGAGAGAGAGGGAATGGGCGCACCAGGGCTTCCAGCCTCTGCAAACGAACTCCAGATGCATGCGCCCCCTTGTGCATCTGGCTAACGTAGGACCTGGGGAACCGAGCCTCGAACCAGGGTCCTTAGGCTTCACAGGCAAGCACTTAACCGCTAAGCCATCTCTCCAGCCCATGCTTTCATATCTTTATGTCTTCATTTAGCATAGACAGCTGGTTTTTTAGGTCCACTTTTTTTTTTTTTTTGGCTTTACTTTATAACCTTTAACTGTTTTTGGACCCCTTCTATTTTCTTATCTGTTAGGTCTGGTCTAGTGATGACAGCATCTACATGATTATCAGTCCTTTGTTCCTTTTCTTCAAGTTCTAACAATAGCTTGGTCAGGGTTTCATTGCTCAAAACTTCATTTTGGGGTTCTGATCCTATTGTCTCTTATGTGTTTTGATTAGAAATATGCATTGTAGGACTGGGAGATCTTACTCGATTTACTTTCATTTGATTTTTTATGTTATTCCTTTTCATTGTGGCCTTCCCATCATAGTGTGGGAGCAGGGAGAATGGGACTATGGTCATGATGGGCAGGGGAGGTGGTACAGATTCAATGGGGGCAGAGACAGGCACGGGTCAGAGCAGACCCAAGGTCACATGAGGGCAAGTCATGTGGGGCTGGGGTAGAGTGGTGAAGGCCAAGAGTCACGTGGGGGGGGGCAGGGAGGAGCAAAGCAGCTCTGAATTTGCACAGGGTATGGTCAGAGGCTGAGCAGACTGGGTTGAAGTCACAAGGGGCAAGGAGGGGTGGAGCAGAGCATGTATGAAGTCGTGTGGGGTGGGGGCGGAGCAGAGCAGAGTGGGAGGAAGTCTCTTGGGGGTGGGGCAGGGAGGAGCATAGCAGGTCTGAAGTCTTATGGGGTGGGTGCTGAGCATAGCAGAGAGGGCCAGCAGTCATGTGGGGGCACAGCCATGCAGGGCAGATCAAATCAGAAGTCACGGGGGTGGAGCCAACCTGAGCAGGTCCCAAGTCATGGGGGGCAGAGCCAAATTCGTGGAGTAGGGGGTGGGGCTGAATGGGGAAGGTCAAATTCAAGGGGGACAGGGCAGAGCAGAGCAGTTCTAAAGTTATGGTGAGTGGGGCAGGGTGGAGAGGGACTGGAGTATGGGGTGAGGGGGGTCTAAAGACACATGGGGGTGGGGGAGAATCTACGACTGCATGGGGAGGATGTGGATCCAGGCAATCACCTGTGCCTGGGGGCGCAGGTGGAACTACTGGCCTGGGTCTCCTTGCCTGCAGTTACTGCAAGAGTAGCCTGAGGCTGACTCTGCCTAGGATGGCTGCTTGGTGGAATTGGGGTACTGGTGGTTACCCAAGGGCATGGGACTCTGCTGATTCCCTTTTTTGCCCCACTGCACCCTCTCACTGGTGATCTGTTAGAGATTGCTCTCCCCTAAAAGACCCAGTGACCCCTTAATTCCTTGCCTCTCCTTCGCAGGAGTTGCTGCGTGGTTAGGTGGATGCCATCTTGACCGAAAGACTTCTTAAAAATATTTTATATTTATTGATTTATTTGACAGAGGAAGAGAGAGTGAGAGCAAGAGAAAGAGTGAGAGAGAGAGAGAGAGAGAGAGAAATGGGCATGTCAGAGCCTCTAGCCACTGCAAACAAACTCCAGATGTGTGTGCCCCTTGTGCGTCTGGCTAATGTGGGTCCTGGGGAATTGAACCTGGGTCCTTTGTATTTGTAGGAAAACACCTTAACCACTAAGCCATCCCTCCAGCCCCACTGTTCCCACTTTAATTTAATATAGTGCTGGAAGTCTGAGCTATAGCAATAAGGCAGGACACACTCATTAAAGGGATACAAATTGGAAAGGAAGAGATCAAATTATCACTATTTGCAGATGATATGATTCTATACATAAAAGACCCTTAAAACTCTACCAGTAAACTGTTCGAGCTGATAAACACTTTTGTTGTTGTTGTTTTTTCCAGGTAGGGTTGTACTCTGGTCCAGGCTGACCTGGAATTAACTATGAAGTCTCAGTGTGCCTTTGAACTCACAGCGATACTTCTACCTCTGCCTCCCAAGTGCTGGGATTAAAGGCATGCACCACCATCAATTAAAAATGGGCTATGGAACTAAGTTGAGTTCTCAGAAAAAGAAATAAAGATGGCATAAAAACATCTTAAAAAAATGTTCTACATCCCTATCCATCAGGGAAATGCAGATTAAAACTATGTTGAGATTCCTTCTTACTCCTGTCAGATTGACTAACATGAACATAAATGACCATAAATGCTGGTGAGGATGCTTAAAAAGAGGAACTCTTCTACACTGTTGGTAGGAATGCAATCTGATCCAGCTATTGTGAAAATCATTGTGGCAGTTCCTGTGACAGCTATAAATAGATTTACCATAGGACCCAGCTATAGCACTCCTAGGCATATATCCTAAGGACTCATCTCACTACCTTAGAGAGACTTGCTCAACCATGTTTATTATCACTCTATTCACAATAGCTAGGGGAATCAGCCTAGATGTCCCTCAACTGATGAGTGGATAATAAAGATGCAGCACAATTACACAATGGAGTTCTACTCAGCAGTAAATAAAAATAAAATTATGAAATTTTCAGGTAAAAGAATGGATCTGGACGGGATTATACTTAGTGAGGTAACCCAGGCCCAGAAAGCCAAATGTCACATGTTCTCTCTCCTATGTGGACCCTAGATACAAATGATTGGACTTCTATGTAAGTAGGAATAAAACTCAGTGTCAGAGACCAGTAAGGGGACATAAAAAGAATAGAAAGGGAGAGAGGGACTTAACAGGATAGTATTATATATATGTAACTAGAAGAACAGATTAATGGGGTGAAAAGTCCTAAGTGAGATCAGGGGAAGAGATTAAGTAAACAAAAGGTGGAGGGAGGGCTAATCAAAATCTACAAGGATATAAATAAATCATATGGAAACCTACTCTTTCAGAGCAGGGTCATTTAGAAGCCATAGATTTTTACTTGAAAATTTTCAGTGCCAGGGATGGGTTACCTACCAGTAAGTTGTTGGCCAAGGACATCCCTGTTTTCTCCAAAACATTACAACCTATTGCTAAGGCCCTTGGTTTCCCATGAGTACCAAATGGTAAGACCCTATTGCTGAAGAGTTCACATGCCTGGGTGGCAAGGTCACTGAGAAATTAAGCTGGTGCTGAGCTGAAAACCTCATTGTAGACCAGTCAACTGAAAGCTGAAAAAAATGGTGCACTGCATGCAGACCCATGGGAGACAGAACAGTGGACACTGGACACCTCAAGTTTGGCCAGACAGGCCAAATGACAGAACAGGTGCAATAGTGGCATGTCTCCTATGGGGGAAGCCAACTGCTCCCTAATTGGCCTAGAGACCTGCTCTATGGGAAGGAATATATGCTTGGTACTGAAACCTAATCAAAGGCCTATGGCAGGGAAGGTCATGAGATTTAGGGGTATAAACCCTGCTCTTCTCTGGTTAAATGCATATATTATGCCCTGAAAACACTACACTTAATGTTCATATTCATATATCAATGCTACTCTCACTTTTGGTTAGAGAAGCTTCTCTTTTCAGATGGTGGTAACCCCTGGGATAACCCAAAAGGCAACATGGTTCTGAGAACTGTCAGAGGAGTGTGCAGCAATGAAACATCTCTATCACACCCTCTAAGGCTCAGGGTCCATTGCAGAAGAGGTTGTGGAAAGAATGTAAGAGCCAAAGGAAGTGCACCCCTCCTTACAATGCTACTGTCTGGACACAAATTGGCCTCAATATCCATGACATCATAGTGCCTATAAGAAGAGAAAAAGATGATGACATTAAAATAAAAGAGAGACTAACAGAGAGAGGGAGGGGATGGAATGGAGAGTGGAGTTGTGAAGGGGAAAGAGGAGGATGGGAGGGAATTATCATGGTTTATTGTCTGTAAGTATAGAAGTTGTCAATAATTTTTCAAAGTAAAAAAAATACCTTCAAACTAAGCAAAGGAAAATGACAATAATTTACAGAGGAGTAACAGTAAAAATCTTCCAACCATTAATAGCCAGAGCAAAGTGGGTCATCTTTAAACCAGAAATCAAGATTGTAGTCCACTGAAATTACCATTATAAAAATGCCAGCAATATCCTGATTTTTAAAATGACAGACAGGCCTAGAGAGATGGCCTAGTAGTAAAAGACCCTTGCATACAAAGCCTAAAAGGCCTGGATTCAATTGCCCAATATCCACACATAAAGCCAGATGCATTATGTGGCACATGTCTAGAGCTTGTTTGCAGCAGCAGGAGGCCCTCGCTCACCCATTCTCATTCTCTTATTCTCTTTCTCTCTTTCCTTGCAAATAAATAGAAATATTTTAACTTTACAGGTGACCTGGGCATTTCTACAGAGAGTATATTCAAGTATCCAATAAACATATGAAAAGATGCTCAACTTCCTTGATTATTTGGGAGAGTTGAATCACAACCTTAGGGAGAGATCATGTCCCACAGGTGAGGATGCCACTATCAAAATCAGAGGAAATAACCACTGGTGAGGATGTAGAGGAGTATATTTCACCAGGTACATTGATAAATTTCCAAGTAAAACTTAAAGTAAAACAAACAGTAACATTCTTGTATGACATAAATAAAAACTAAGGAGATATTTAACACAGAAACCTAGTATCTATAAAAGGAAGAGAAAACTGAAAAACTTATCTGAACCTATAAAAATTTTAAATGTAGGTCAGAAAAGATCATAATTTGACAGAAAAAAAAATCTGGAAATAGTATAATACCAACAAAACAATTAACACATATAATATATATTTATATTCATGTATATAGCCTACTGTGAATAGAATAAAAATAATTGCCTATTACTATATGTGTATACATATAGTAATAAAATAGCTATGGATGAAATAAACTATCCTGTAGAAAAGTTTGATAAGAATAAAGAAAGGCAATTCTCATAAAAATCTCATTAATATAATGCATATATTCAAAAAAGATAACCAACTAAAATAGCAATAGGAGTGGTCCATGTTAATTTTGTTGAGAGATGCTATATTATTCCTTAGGTAAAATTAAAATTATTGTGGTTTATTAGAACTCTTTGGGAAGTTTCTGGAAAGTAATTATCAATAAATATTGAAATTAATAATATGGTACCTACAACCCTTGAAGCAGCAGCCACATAAAGCTGCATGTACAAGAATGTTAATTTCGGGCTGGAGAGATGGCTTAGCGGTTAAGCGCTTGCCTGTGAAGCCTAAGGACCCCAGTTCAAGGCTCGGTTCCCCAGGTCCCACGTTAGCCAGATGCACAAGGGGGCGCACGCGTCTGGAGTTCGTTTGCAGAGGCTGGAAGCCCTGGCGTGCCCATTCTCTCTCTTCCTCTATCTGTTTTTCTCTCTCTGTCTGTCGCTCTCAAATAAATAAATAAATTAAAAAAAAGAATGTTAATTTCTGCTGGGGCACACTTAATAATACCAGAGCATGGAAGCAGAGATAGAAACACCATAAATTTGGAGCAGGCCAAGCTATACAGACAGTTCCAGACCAGTATGTGTGACACAATAAGATATTTTCTCAAACAGACATATATTAAAAGAAAAGAAAAATACTAATTGAAATCTTGATCATAGTGACTAAAATTACAAAGTTTAAATACCATTGTCATATAAATTTTGACAACATATAATGTATCAGACTGTGATATATTACATAACCCTTAAAAAATGAATAAGGGCTGGAGAGATGGCTCAGAAGTTAAGGTGTTTGCCTACTAATCCTAAGGACCCAGGTTCATTTCCTCAGTACCCACATAAGCCAGATGCACAAGGGGGCGCATGCATCTAGTTTGTTTGCAGTGGCTAGATGTCCTGGCATGACCATTCTCTCCCTCTATCTCCTCTCTCTCTCTCTCTCTCTCAAAATGGATAAATAAATAAAATTTAAAAAAAGAATTAATAAGAACTAAACCTTTGGATTTAGAGAGCTTTCAAGACAAAATGCAAACTGTGTAAAACTTTATGTATCTTTTACTCCCTTTGTGCGTGTACATATGTTATTTAGCCTGAGAGGAAAAGGTCATTGCTAACAGCAGATAGCTGTGAGGATAACTGTGAGAGGTATCTTGAGAGGAGAGGGAAGAAGCCTGGCAGCACGCAGAGGAAACTGTACGCTGTGACAAAAATAAATTTTCAGGATGTGGATATATGGTCGTTTATATTTAAATTTTAGCCCTCCAATAACCAAGATTGTTTCAATTAAGTATTAGAAAATCAATAAGCTCTTTATGTCACTAGGGTAAAAGAGGAAATGAACTCACTTTAACTAAATGACCTACCTTCAAATTTCACCTTTGCCTTGTAACTTTGCTGCAAGTTAAATAACTCCCCAGAGCCTCAGTTTTCTCTTAGCTAAAATTTAAATAGAAAAACCAGCAATTGTTTACTTTTTACTCACAAGATTGTTGTAAGAGCTAAATTTTATAATGCACATTAAGTTTTAATAAATTGCAAAATTTTTCATTGTATAACTGCTATTGTTTAATAATTAGAATAATAAATTATAGACTTTATTCTGACATTTCTATAAGCCATTAAACATTATTGCTGTGCACAAATTACTCATCCTTAGTTTCAAATGCAATACTGGTGCCAAAAGTGGAAAATAATGATAAAAATTATAGCATTATGCTAACTCTACAAAAATTTTGGTTGAATCTAGGCCAACTTAAGTTTATTTCTTCAGAAAGTTTGGTGACACACAATTTGTATTTTATCTTTTTAATGATACAAAGGAACAGTGAGCAAATATTATTTTCTGATTCGGCATTACTACTCTCTTATTTGGTGACCATGAAAAATCAAAAGTAAATAGTAAAGATGGAGAAACTTTCAACACATCATTATAAACATCAAGGATCACTATATACTGGCCTGTTACTGATACAGCAAAACTCACCATTGCATTGTAAGACTTTGATCATTGTAAGACTTTGATAACCAAGTGTGACCCATGCGTCAGCTACATCAGCATCTGTTCCATCTATTATGACTGTAATGGAGAATATGCATTTTAAAATTATTCCCTAGATTTTCACGTGCATATTAAAATTTGGGAAGGTTATCCTAAGCCTTGTCTTAAGCATACACAGATGGGCGAACTGTGGGAAGGTCACATCAGAAGTTGGTTTTCCTGAGCTGGGAAGGTGATATGATGGACAAAGCACTTGCCACATGAGCTTGAGAATCTGAGTTCAGATCCCCAGAATCCACGAAAGAGCCGGGAAGCATAGCAGGCTTCTGTAATCCCAGCATACCCATCGCGAGGGGAGAGACAGAAAGGAGAAGTTCCTCGAATCTGGCCAGCTAGCCTGGTGAAAGCAGTAATGAAACAGGAGATACTCTGCCGCAAACAAGTAGGAAAGTGAGGATTGATATGCAAAGCTGTCCGCTGGCCTCCACACACACATCATATACACACTTCCACCCAAAAAAGTTGGTTATTCTGAGAGTATGAAGATGTGCCCTTTTAAAACAGTGTTCTAAAGGGTGGTTTGTCTATGTTGACAGTGGTTGTGGTGAATATGGTAGTGCAGGTAAGAAACAATAGTGGAAAGAATATAGAAAGGCTTAGCATCTGCTTTCAGTAACTTGTATGATCCTGTAGACTCATTTTTAAGTGTTAAGGACAGAGATTTGGAGCCAAAGTGAAAGGTCTCCTTCTGGAACCCTAGAAGACATCATCACATGTGTAGAGATGCTTTGGTTCCAGGTGGCAAATATCACTGTCCACAGTTCTAGCCTGGAACACCACGTGAAACAACAGTGACTTAAAACCAGTGACTGGGGCAGGAGGAACAGCATCCATGCAGAAACTCTCTATGGCCCTGAACCAGTGGCTGTGCTGATAACCCTGAACCACACCTTGGGCAACCAGACTCAAGGAGGGAGTGCCGAAAGAAGGGTGAGGAACCCTGAGAGTTCTGCCTCACAGAGGAAGACTTCACTTTTAACACTAATAACATAATAATAATAATAATAATAATAATAATAACAACAACATAATTGTTTCTGGGATTAAAGTGTTTCCAAATAGTCAACGTACTTGTTCACTTGGAACTATGAATAAACTAGACTGAGTTATATATTGCTGGTGGCAACATTTATAATTAATGAAAAAAGTCAGCTTTTATTTTTAAAGCTCTTTTTGATGGTAAAATGTATGCTAATATGTTTTATGGTTTTAGAAGGCACTTTTTATTGGCAGGGACAAAGAAAGCATTTTTTTATTATGTTTTATTATGGAGAACAGATTTAAAAAGTTGTTTTCCACATTCTTAATTTAATTTTGATTATATAATAATCTCTCATCTAAAGGACTCTATTTTTTTTCCCTGCTCTGTAAGCTTAATTCTACAATCAAATGGGGAGGAGGAAGGGCAAAAGTGTCACTCACTTATAAGTAAAAGAAACTGAACCTTGACTTATTATGAAATTCAATTTCAGGATAGGAAGAATGCTTTCTTCACATAATGGCTTGGATTTTATCATCTTTGCATAAATCTGTTTCCTTTAAACTTGCTTTTATGCTTCAGCTGTTCTCATTATAGTTGGGAAATTTGTCTTGAATTACATGACCCCATACAAGATCCTGGACTCTTGACACATGCATTTATAATGTGTCAATCTTCACGTCACACCTGAAGGACTCATAACTGATGAATGGAACTGTGTAATGGCTAAGAATTAGTGTTCTTAGCATTTTAAACATAAATGGAACAAGCAAGAAAAACAGAATGCTGGTGTGTTGACACCATACCTACGAAGCTCAAAGCACTACTGTGGGAATTGGCCCACTTTCCCTTCCTGCATAATCTCTCCTACACAGATCTTATGGTGTAAGCTACAAATTTTTTTTTATTAATTGGACAAAAATTTATTAAATAAGTATTGTGTGCCAGGAAGTGATCCATGTACTGAGTTGAGAACATGAACAAGATTTTTATTGTTAGTGCTTATATCCATGCCAATGTCGCCTCTAGTTGATTTCATTCTGTTTGTAGATTGCAGACCAAATACCACCTGATCTAATTTGTAAAACCATGGAACAAAATTCTAGTTGCACTATATCAGCACAATAAAAGGAAAGAAAGAACATACGTTGGAGTAGTCACCTGAAATTATGTACGCTTTGGTTTCCTTGCTCCTACTTCTTTTTGTACCTACTTTGAACCACTAACAGAGACAAAAGAGGTTTGAAAGTCCTGTGTCTTTTACTCTTTACTGACTCAATAGCAAGTCAAAAACTTTACTCCTAGGCATAAAATGCTGTTTCAAAAGATAGAAAACAGAGAGTAAGTAAAGCAGCTGTTGCAGTCAGGTTCACATTGCTGGCAGAAAATACCCAACCAAGAGAAGTTTGTGGGAAAAAGTTTATTTTGTCTTACAGGCTTGAGGAGAAGCTGCATGATGGCAGGGAAAATGATGGCATGAGCAGAGGGTGGACATCATCTCTTGACCAACATCAGTTGGACAATAGCAACAAGAGAGTGTGCCAAACACTGGCATGGGGAAACTGGCTATAATATCCGCAAGCCCATTCTCAACAATACAATGCTTCCAGGAGGCATTAATTCCCAAATCTCCATCAGCTCGGAACCTAGCATTCAGAACACCTAAGTTTATGAGGGACACATGAATCAATCCACCACATTTTGCCCCTGGCACCCATACACTGATAACCATCCATGATGTAAAATGCAATACATTCAGTCCAACTTTAAAAGACCCATATCAATCCCAATGTTGTTCAAACATCCCCATATTCCAAGGTCTTTTAACAGCCGTTATTCCAATAAAAAACCCATAATGGTACAGAATAAACATTCATAAACATTCACACTGCAAAAGATGGCATTGGGCATAGAAAAGAAACATTCAACCAATACATCCAGGGCAAACATCAAACTCTGTAGCATCAAGTCCAACAACTCTAGTCAGTGACAAACCTACAAGCCTGGGAATTCTAACCACTGACAAGTCTCTGGAATTCCAATCACACCCCTCTAGCTAGGCTACTCACAGTCCTGGAAAACTTCATCTGGTGCCCACAGCTCTCCTTAGTAGCCATCTTGTTGTCCCAGCATCTCCACTGGGTCATCACTGCAACTGATGGTCCATCCCCATGGCTCCATCAGGTCTCCATGCAGCAACCTCCAACCAGCAAACCTGCTTCACACTGTCTTTGGCCATTTCCAAAACATAAGACCATGTTGCAAATTCATTGACTCTCGCTTTATTGCATTTATTATAGTCCATAATACCAGATGGGGTGCCAACTTTTTAATAAAGGTAAGGGTAAAGCAAGCTTTGAAGAATAGGACACATTCAGAATTCAGGCCCCTTCAAAAGATTGCATTCATTCTGTTGTCACATCAGCTGGCTGTAATCTCGCATATAATTATAGCTGAACAGGCAAAAGTTTCAGCCCAAAGATTTTTTTCTGTGCCATAACCCTCTGTTTACACCAGTGCATTTCTATGCAATGCAACCCTGCACAAGTTATCAGGACATGGGAATAACAGCAAGCCTCGCATACAAACTGCTTCTAGCTCAATCCCAGATAAAGTTCTTTCTCATCCTTACAAGCCAGACTTCACAGTCCATACTTCTTACTGCATTTAGGTCTTTCAACTCTGACAAGAATGATCCATCAATCTGTACTTACAGCACTGCAAGGAGTCTCTTAGGCCATGATTTCAAATTTATGCACATCCTCCTGTAAATCAGTTCCAAAAGGCCAAAGCCACAAAGTCAGAGTTCCAGCAACAACAATCCTACTCCTCTCATACCAATTTGACTGTTGCAGTCAGAATCACATTGCTGGCAGAAAACGCCAGACCAAGAGCAGCTTGTGAAACAAAAGGTTAATTTTGACTTACAGACTCAAGAGAAGCTCCATGATGGCAGGAGAAAATGATGGTGTGAGCAGAGGGTGGACATCATGTCCTATGCAACATAAGGTGGACAACAGCAACTGGACAGTGTGCCAAACACTGGCAAGGGTATACTGGCTATAACACCCACAAGCCTATCTCCAACAATACACTGCCTCCAGCAGGCATTAAGTCCTAAATTTCCATCAGCTGGGAACCTAGCATTCAGAATACTTATGTTTGTGGGGGACATCTGAATCAAATCACCACACCAGCCTTCTTTAGTGGTAAAGACTTTAGCCTCATACTTTATTTTCCTTTCCATTAAAAAGAGATGTGCTTGGACCGCATTACTATTCAAACATTAGAAATGAGCATAGGATAAGTGTTGCAGTGTTTTCCTGGCAGCAATGTTTTCATCCATCAGTGGAAGCTACTAGTGCCCTTAGAGCATGCCTATCATAGGGCTCAGAGACGGGAACTTTGTTACAACCAGATGTAAAATGCTTCATGGAAACAAAAGCATGATTCATTGTGGTAGTATTTCTTAATAATCCAAATTTTCTACATTCCAATATTAAATGCCTTTGTTCACATTCTCTATTAGCCTCTTTCTCACTCTTTCTTCAAATAAACAAATAAAACATATAAAGGGCTAGAGAACAGCACTTGGGAGGCTGAGATAGGAGGATCATTGTGAGTTCAAAGCCACGCTGAGATGGCATAGTGAATTCCAATTCAGCCTGAGCTAGAATGAGACCCTACCTTGTAAAAAACAAACCAATTGAAAATAAAGGGCTAGAGAGATGGTTTAGTGGTTAAGCCACTTGCTTCTGAAGCCTGTGGACCCAGGTTTGAGTCCATGGTACCCACATAAGTCAGATGCACAGGGAGAATTTCCCAGGACCTCAAGAACAGCTAAGGGCTAGAGAGATGGTTTAGTGGTTAAGCCACTTGCTTCTGAAGCCTGTGGACCCAGGTTTGATCCATGGTACCCAATAAGTCAGATGCACAGGGAGAATTTCCCAGGACCTCAAGAAAACCTAGCCTGGAAAACACAGTAGTGAGCAGCATCAGTAACAAAGAGGAAGAGAGACCCTGGCTCAGCTGAGGTTGAAGGCAAGGGTCAATACCTGAAAGCTGTCCTCTGACCTTCACACATATGCCATGACATGTGCACACCTGCACTCACACACACAAATCACACACAAATTTACATATACACCCCCCAAAAAGAGTAAAGAATGAGAGTGAAAGGCTAAAGAAAAGATAAAAATTGGACAAAAAAAAATCAAACTATCCCTATTTTCAAATGACATGATTCTCTACATAAGAATGCTTATTTGGAAGAATCAATATTGCAAAGATGGCCATTTTACGTGTTGCAATTACCTTCATGATGCTGGCACAAAGCACCCAACCAAGAGCAGCTTGTGGGAGGATAGGGTTTATTGTAGCTTACATTCTTGAGCCTCCATGATGGCAGGGAAAAGCATAGCAGGAGCAGAGGCTGCACATCACAGCCCAGACAACACCAGGTGGACAACAGCAGCAGGACAATGTGCAAACGCCATCAAAGGGAAACTGGCTACAACACCCATAAGCCTTCCCCCAGCAGCACACCTCCAAGGTTCCAATTCCCTAATTATGATCAGCTGGGAACCTAGCATGCTAAGTCTATGGAAGACACCTGAATAAACCTACCAAATTCTGCCCCAACCCCCATAACCTGACAACCATACATAATGTAAAATGCAATGCATTCAGTCCCGCTTTAAAAGTCTCCATAATTTTTTAACTATCCCAATGCTGTTCAAATAGCTCTGTAGAACAAAAACTCCTGTTAGCCTGTAAAACAAACTAACAAAAAAAAATAATAATGGCACTGAATATACATTCACACTACAAAAGTTGATGCTGGGTATATCAAAGAAATATGGATCCAATTCAAGATTTAAAACCAACATGGCAACATCAATGGACCACAGAAGGCTTTGGATGATTTCAAGATATGCTACAAAGCCATAGTACATAGCACCTGGTACTGGCACAAAAACAGACATACAGATCAAGAGAATATAATAGAAGCTTCAAGTCTAAGTTCAAGCAACTATAGCTACATGAACTTTGACAAAGGAGCCAAACACACGCACTTAAGAAAAGATCATTTTCAACAAATGGTGCTGGAAAAATTGGATAACCACAGGTAAAAGAATGAATTTATACCCATTTCTCTCACAATTCACAAAAATAAACTCCAGATAGATTAAGTACCTAAATATAAGACCCGAAACTCTAAAACAACTAAAATTAAAAACAGGAAGAATACTCAAAGATATCGGTATGGGGACTTTCTGCATAAGTCCCCAGTAGCTCAGAAAATTAGATCAACATTCAACCAGTGGTATGTCATGAAATTAAAAAGCTATTGTACAGACAAGGAAGCCATCAAGAGATCCAACAGACAACCTACAGAATGGGAGAAAATCTTTCTCAGCTATACCTCCAATACCTACAATTTACAAAAAAAAAACTCAAGAAACTAAGCAATAAAAAATTAGACAATCTAATCCAAAAATGGGGTTTGGGCTGGAGAGATGGCTTAGGGGATAAGGCACTTGCCTGAAAAGCCTAAGGGACCCATGTTCAATATCTCTATGGACCCCATGTAAGCCAAATGCACAACAGTGAAGCAGGTGCAAGATCACATATGCCCACTAGGTGGTGCATCTGTCTGGTGTTCAATTGCAATGGCTAAGGCTCTGGTGAAACTTTCTCTCTCCCTCTCTCTCTCTCTCTCTCTCTCTCTCTCTCTCTCTCTCTCTCTCCGTCACTCCTTCTCTCCCTCTCTCCCTCTCTCCCTCTCCCTCTCCCTCTCCCTCTCCCTCTCCCTCTCCCTCTTCCTCTCCCTTTTCCTCTCCCTCTCCCTCTTGCTTTCTCAATAAAATAAAATAAAATGTGGCAAAAATCTGAACAGAGAATTCTCAAAGGAAGAAATATAAGTGACCAATGCTCACATAAAGAGATGTTCAGCATCCTTAGCCATCAGGGAAATGAAAATGAAAATGATTTTGACATTTTACCTCACTGCAGTCAGGATGGCAATCATAAAAAAAGGATGATGAATGACAAGTAATGCTGGTGATACTATGGGAGAAGAAGTCCCCTTACCCACTTCTGGTGAGACACAAACTTTATAACCATCATGAAAACTACAGAGACTCCTGAAAAAGATTAAATAGACCTGCCATCCGATCCACTCTACCACTCCTGGGCATATGCCCTAAAGAGGATTCTCTATCACAGAGGAACTTGCTCAGCTACATTTGCTGCTACTCCATTCATAAGAGATAGGAATTAGAATTCACTCAGATGCCCACTCAGATTAATGGATAATGAGGATGCAGTGCATCTATACAATGGAGTTCTGCTCAGTGGTAAAGGAAAAAAACAAATATTGAAATTTGCAGGAAATGGATGGACTTGAAAATCATTCTAAGTGATATTACACAAACTCAAAAAGACAGATGCCACATGTTATCTCTCATATGTGGTTCCCTAACTTGAATCAGCTAGAGATAGGGTAAACAGTAGTAAAGTATTAGGAATATGGACATAGATCTATAATGAGAATAGGAAAACGTATAAATAGGGAGGGAGGAGAGGAGTGGATATGTGACAGACTTGGTGAGAGAAAGAATAGGTGGCATGGGAGGTAATGAGGGTTAGAGGGAAGGGAGGGGAGGGACAGGAATTACACAAAACAAACAACAACATAAATCAGCAACATAGAAACCTTCCTCTTGGATACCATTCTACAAGACATAACTCTCAATAATGGGGTTGGGGGAGCTACAGAAACACCAAACAGTAGGTAGAGAATGCTTAATCGTAAAACCATGGGAAGTCAGTTTTCTTATTATAAACCTTCATGGTACTGGAAAGTGCTGTGAAAGCAACTGGGGAAAATGGTCACCAACCACATGAATAACCAGGGGACCCTCCAACTACAAAATTAACTAGCCAAGCAAGTACACATTTGTGTAATAGTAGCACATAGTCTTTGCAAGTAACCAGCTGCTCTCCAATTGGACATGAGGCCTGCTTAGTGGGAGAGAATGCAAAATGGGTAACAAAGTCAGAATCCCATGGCCAGGAAACTCATAGACTCCAGAGAAAAGCCCCCATTGCTCCTTGGATAAGAAGAATAGTCATGCACATCAAAAAGTCTCTCAAATAACTATTCATATTCCCCTTAATCCAAGATGCTGTCAGTCATGGTAGAAGAATTTAACTTTACAGAGAGTGGAGAATATTGGAGAGATCCAAATTTATCAATACAATGACAACAGAAAAAATTAGCCAACTACATACCACAAAATGTGCCACTTCTCCTACATCTTCCAGGGCTCAGGAGAAATTGCAAAGAAAGTAGCAACACAAGCTCTGACTACTAGCCTGACAAGCAGCTCTCTGGAAAAGGCAACAGATACTATGGTTAATCAAAATCCATCAAAGCAGAAATCCAGAGGCTTCAGAGAATTCAACGCTAAATTAGTCTGATAACAGGCCCACCAAGGCTCAGAGATTATTGGAGAAGAGAGGAGTGAAAGATTGTAACAGCCACAGGGTGTGTAGGAATATCCTGAGGCACAGCTTGCACCTCCAACCACCTCAGTGACTAATGAGGTCTTCATTAATATGCAGTGAATACCAATAACCCCACTGTGGAGGGCCCTCAGTAAAATGGGAGTGGGAGTGAGGGGTTATAAGAGGGTAACTTTTTTAAAACAATTAACATTTTTTAAATGAGGTAAAAAAGAATACTGGATGGACTCAATAGATAGTCTAATTTCAATATCTTTTTAAACTTGGAGAAAACAAAACCAATAAAAACTCACATGGAGACACCTCACACACACTCATCATTCCCGAAGAGTAATTGTTGGGTGTGCATGCTGGCATGATCACAGGGCATTCTCACAAGCCTTGACTCCTCCAGCTTTCATCTCTGTGTTTGTGCTTCCCTTTATGCCTTATGTTGGAGAATTTTGCCTATGTTGACACCTCTCTCTACTGAGCAACACACAGTTTTTAGATGTCTCTTTTGCCTTCTATTGCTGCAACAGTTTTCTTCAACATGGGCAGAAGTCTGTAGACCATCAGGGATGAGTGAGCCCTGTAGGAACACTCCGCCCAAGCACAGAAGTCAAGGGTGAGTGACAGCCCTAAGCTCCACGGTGATCTTCCTGAAGGTAAAGCAACAGGGGTCGCTGCCTGAGCCACACTTCCAGAGTTCGCAAACCTGGGCTTTACCATCCAGCCCTCATTCAAATGCACATCATCTCTTGTTTGCTGTAGCTCAGGAGTGTGCTTGACTCCTCTTGTCTTTGTCTGCTGCCTTCACATCCTTTTCTCCTCAGAAGTCCTCCATCTGGGGATGTACTTTTCAAACACAAACCAACAATCCACAACCTACAACTATTTTCATTATTGGGCTCTAATTACCCCAGAGTTGTAAAGTGTATGACCAAGTATATTCTCTATGCCTTAGAGTCTGCTAAAATTTCCCAAGCAAGCCAATCAGAATCTTGCTCATCCTGCCTCTTCTGCTCTTTCTTACAGAAACTATAGGAAAGGTTGTCACATCCAGGTCTCTTTTTCCTTTTGCCTCATAACCAGTCCCAGTGCTACTCCATGGTGGCAAGCCATGGTGTGTATGCCCTCGTCTCTTCTCCTGACAACTGTGAGTAATTAGGGGGTATTTTTGTTTGTTTTTACCCCAATGGCAGGTACCTCCTGATATTTAGGTTATACTACATCTCACATTTCTTGACTAGCTGTTAAGAACTAGCTGTTCCTACTATATATGTACTGAAGAGAACAAAATTATGGTGAACAGTGAGGCAAACATGTCAAGTTAGTATGCTGCTCCCAGTGTCTGCCACCTGGAGAGGAAGGCTGGTAGGGAGCTTGCCCTCTGCCAGGTGGCCTTGGCCTGTAGTGCATCACCTCATCCTTTGGGAGTCAAGCCAAGCAAGTCCCAGACTGGATCCATATTTGCCCTAAATTACCAGTCTCTTTGACTAGAGTAGAAAAAGATAATGGTTCTGGGCTGGAGAGATGGTTTAGCTGTTAAGGAACTTGCCTGTGAAGCCTAAGAACACATGTTCGAATCTCCAGGTCCCACATAAGCCACATGCAGTAATGCATGCATGCAATGTTGCATATGTGCCACAAGGGGGCGCGCACACATCTGGAGTTTGTTCACAGTGGCTCAAAGGCCCTGGTACCCATTCTGACTCTCTCTCTCAAAAATGAAATAATAATACAAAAGATAACAATCCCAAATTCATACAGTGTGTGAGAATTAAGCATGTAACTGTTGTGAAATGCCTATTCCAGTGTTTATGCTTGGTACAAAGAAATTATTCCATAAATGATAAATTGTGACTGATATTAATGTGTTCACCTTTATTCTTATTTATTTTAAGTGAGCATATTACTTGAGAATTAAAATAGAAGTCAAGATACAATAAACCCCAAACTTCCAAGTTATGTCCAAAGTAATTAAAAATAAATTATTAAGCTATATCACTTCTTCACTCACTAACATCCTAATTTGTTTCCATAACAAACAGCCAACTTGTCATGTTCTAGCCAATATCACTTACAAATTATTTATTCTGAAAGTGAGACTGTGTCAAGGTAAGAAAACATTAATTATCCAGTAATAAAGTAATGAAGATAACTAGGAGATATTCTAGTAAAACACTTAACTTTTCTGCCAAATTGATAGGCTATGAGGTACCCAGATAATTACTCAAACTTTATTCTCAGCAATATTAAAACTTAAACTAGTATACTGAATAAGGTAGATTGTCTTCCCTAAGATGTCTGACTACACTTGAAGGCTTGAACGAAACAAAAATTCTTAGCTTTCCCTGGGGAAAAGTCCTTCCTCTGCCTTTGAAACTGAGTTAGCTTTATTCTGCCTTCAGACTTTAGTCTAAACACCTGCTCTCCCTAAACCTCCAGCTTCAGGATTAACCATGAAGATCTTGAGATTTTCCAGCTTTCATAACTCCTTTGACCCTTCTTTGCCTCTCTCTTTGTATCTGTCTCTCTCCATTCACTTATGCATGTCCTCTCATTTTTCTCCCCTCATCCTTCCCTTCCCTCCTTTCCTCCTCTTCAGTTTATGGCTCCTTTCTTTGGAAAACCCAAAGTAATCCACGCACCCAAGTATTTTAAATAATAATGAGAGATAATCATACAATTATTCTAAGGACTGTACATAAAATTTTCTTGTTTTTCATGAACAATCCTAAAAGGGAGGAACTATTGATTTTTACAGCAGAGAAAACAGATGTGGAGAGACAGAATCATTCATAACAGCTTAACAAGGAGGGTGTAAACCCTTATTCCAAGACAGCAGAATCTGTGCTGCTTGCCATAATCATGCCCTGCCTCTTATTATGAAAAAAAATATGCACCATACTACATAAAATGCCTGCCATTCTTTTCTCACATGCTGCTGGTACTCCATAGTTGTTACCTCATGTTCCACTCTAAATGAAAGTTCCTTAAGGGCTGGGTAAGTAGCTCAGTGGCATATAGTGTTTACATATCATATAGAAGTCCCTGGACTCAATCCCCAGCACTGGAAAGAGAGGGAAAAGGAGGAGGCATTGTCTTCATTTCATTTCCATATTCAGGGACTACATTAACTAATGTTTATCACCATGTTCTTTCATCCTTTGCTCTTTTGGTAATACATTGTCTGTATATGTTCAAAGGGAGTAGTTAAGTTTACTGCTACTATCCACATTTCTGTCAAGTTACCCCATGCTTGCCCATGTTATAAAATAAATTTTCATTATTTCATTATCAAGACAAGCCATAAAAGAACTTACATTCTCACACTAAAATAATATACCTTTTCTCTGGGCTATAGCTACAGTTTCAAAATGTGACAGATGATGTTCTCTTTCTACTCATGCTTTGTGAGGTGAATTAACTTGCCATTGAAGCATATACAAGCTGCATTGTTCTTCATCATTCCTGAGAAGATGTGAACTACAGAAGCTCATAATTGCTCTAACATACACATTGATATCAGCTGTGTTAATGTTTGGTGTACCTTGCATTTGTTTGTGTAGCGCTGACTGCATTAGCATTGTTTCCACACTTTCGTCTAGAAAACTGTCAAAACTATCCACAGGCTCACAGCAGAGAAGTAATAAGGTTTTGTTTCAGTCCTGTCCTTGCTTGCCTTCAATTTGAACGTGGTTATATAATAAAAATATAATTCTTTTTTTAATAGCCTGATTAGTGATATACTTTTGGTACGCAATAACCTTTATATTTCTAACTATATATAGTTACCCTTCCATATCAATGGGTCCACATATGCAGATTTAACCAACCAAACTTCAAAAACAATTGGAGAGAGGCCTAGGGAGATGGCTTCATGGTTAAAGGTGCTTGCTTAGAAAGTCTGCCTGCCCAACATCAGTTTCCCATCCTCCACATAAAACCAGATGAAAAAAAGAAGTGACACGAGCATCTGGTAGTTGTTTGCAACAGCAAGAAATCTTGACATGCCCCTGGCCACACACAGACACATACACATGCAAATAAGTAAATGTATTTTGAAAAAAATTGGAACAAATATGATACCTGTATCGATCCTGTATGGATTTTCCCTTAATTATTCTCTATACTATATGACAGAACAATTGTTGATCTGACATTAGATTTCATAAGTAACTTTGGGATGATTTACAGGATATAGCATGGTCTCATAGGTTATACAAAAATACTATTTTATGGAAGGGTCTTGACATCCTCAAATTGTGGGGGCTATGGGAGACCCTGGAACTAACCTTTGTGGAGACTGAAAGCTCCACAAAGGTTAAATTCCATAAATGGATAAAATTCCATAAATTTTAAGTATAGGCATTCAGCCACAAAATAACCTTCAAAATCACCACAATCAAGGTAATGGATATATTCTTCAGCTCCAAAAGTTTCTCTGACCACTTTTGTAAATTAAATACTTATTTGGTCTACACAAAAAATGTCACATTTTAAAAATGATATTTTTAATAAATCCTATATCTAATTCTAAAGGTTAGAGGTAGGGTTAGTGTGTAGATAACCTCATAGGTAGAGGCAAAGAGAGAAAAATCTTCATATTCACTTGGAACTAAGCAAAATTTCTTAGTGAAAGTCATGATTTCACAAACCAGGCCTCTAGCACTGCAAGTCTACAGATCTGTGACTCAAATATGCCAGGAAAACTGGCATTTGTCACAATCACTATATTCACTTTTACCACTCCTGGCAATGTGCTACATGGGGATACACAAATGAAATACTTGGCAGCATGAGATTACAAAGTGTACTTTATAATACTCCAAGTATTTGGATCCATGAATGATAAATAAATCTCAGGAAAAAGAAAGTTTTGACATTCTAGGTCCAAACTAAGAATATATTTTTCGTTAGTTTAACATGTTTTAATCTCATTTTAGACTTTCCTCCTATAAATTTTCCTGTAAGCTTAAGAAATAAATTTTTAGGCTAGAGGGATGGCTTAGTGGTTAAGGTGTTTGCCTGCAAAGCCAAAAAAAAACAAAAAAAAAAACCAAGTTTGATTCCCCAGGACCCACATAAGCCAGATGCACAAGGTGGTGCATGTGTCTAGAGTTCATTTGCAATGGATGGAAGCCCTAGCATGCCCATTCTCATTCTCTCTCTCTCTCTCTCTCTCTCTCTCTCTCTCTCTCTCTTTCTCTCTCAACATTATATAACTTCTAAATTATAAGATCAAAAATAATTCACTATTATTTAGACATTTCTCATTTATACACTTTTTAACAATTTATTTATATCCAGATGTTTAGCTTGTGCTTTTCACCCAGTCTGTAATGTCTCTTCCCTTTGTTAGCTCTTGTTTCGTCATTAGATGAAACACCTTCCTCATGTTTGGCTTCTGCTTCCTGCACTGCAAGAACAGACACAACGACTTGTAGGATCATATGCAAAATAACCATCTTTCACACCCAATCACAGGGCTTGGTTTTTGAGTAGTTTTAGAGCTTTGAGTCACGTTTAAGCTTTCAATCCATCTTGTGTTCAATTTTGTATTTGGTGTGAAATAAGGGCCCAGTTATATGCTTATGCATGCAGATATCTACTTTTTTCAATACTTACTGTAGTAGTTTTACATGGCATGTTGACACTTTCGTCTAAAACCAGTTGGGGATTCAGGATTTGTCAGTAAATAAAGTATTTGCTGTGCAAACATGAGGATTTCAGTTCAGATCTCCAACACCCATGTAGGCAGACATAGAAAACACCTGTAATCCCAGCATTTGAGAGGCAGACAGGGTATCCCCAAGGCCAGATAGCTAACTAAACTAACTGAATTGGTGAGCCCTGAGTTCAAGTGAGAGACTTTGTCTTAATAAATAAGGTGAAGAGTAACTGAGGAAGACAACTGATGTTAACCTAGGGACTCTATGTGCACACACAAACACACATGCCCTACATACACGTGAACATACATAACACACTGCACACATACTATACCCATATATACATTAGAGGAAAAAGAAAATCAGTAAGCTATACATATGGACATTAATTTCTGGTTGTAGTGTTCTATTTCATTTCTGCCAATACCATGCTATTTTGGTGACTGCAACTGTTGAGGTCAGTTCCACATTGCTGAAATGACCACCCAGTCAGACACAATTTATTGGAGGGGGGGTTACTTACAGCTTACAGACCCGGGGGGGGGGTGTTCCATCAATGGCAGAAGACGCTGGCTTCCTTTCAGAGATCTGAGCACAGAGAAACTCCTACCAAGGCAAGCACAAACCACCAGAACACAAACGACTTTCTCTACCCCTTGGGCTGGAATTCAGATCTGCCCCCAAATACACCTTGGGCTGGACTCTAAAATCTGACCCCAGTGACATGCCCTTCTGTAGTAGGAATCTGCCTGATAGTGGCTGAAGTTGCAAATTCAATTTTAATAAAACACCCAGGTCTGGGGCACCATAACTTATCACATTCAAGCTACCATTCAGCCTAGCAGTATATTTGGAATTCAGATGGCTTCATGCCTCTAGCTTTACCATTTTTTCTCACAATTGCTCTTATTGTGTAAGGATTTGGATGATTGTATAAGATTTTTTGAGGTGCTAGAGCTTGAACTTAGGGCCTTACAAATGCTAGACAAGTGCTCTGTAAGTGGCTAAATTCCCAGACCTTTCTATAAGAATTAATGATTATTTTCCTATTTCAATAAAGTATATCACTAATATTTTGATAGGAAGTTTATTATATCCATATATCACTTTAGGTTGCATGGTTATTTTAACAATATTTATTCTTGTAATCCATGTACACAGGTTGTTGGGGTCATACAGTGTTCAGTATATAAATCTTTCACATCCTTGGTTTAATATGGTCCTAGGTATTTTATACTATTTTATAGTAGTAAAAATTATTGACCTACTCAATACCATAAATAAAACTCATAAAATTACTTTGAAAGCTCACAAATAAAATTAAATGACATGGATTTAGGGAATGGAAAAAATAGACCAAGGATACAAGAGAAGAGTAATTAAGATCTGTATTGGTAATGTTTTAGTTCAAGGGACAGCAAATTACGACCATGGGTCAAATCTAGCCAACTGTCTACTTCATAAAATTTTAATGGAATACATTCATTTATGCTTACATTAATGATGTAAAGACCGAGTAAACTAGTCACAGTGGAGACCATATTGCCCACAAAACAAAAATATTTCCTACCTGATCTCCCTCACAGAATAAATGCAAGTCTTGTGTTCCATTTCATCAATTTCATGATAGGTTCTTAGATTATTATAATTTAGAACCTATGACTATGTTTCAATGATTAATTTATTTATTATTGAATAATTTTAAAAATTGCATTCTTAGAGTAATTCACTGATTAGATTACTTGATTTCAGCATGTGTGTTTGTCAGCTTTTAGAATTGTGATTAAACTACTTAGAGAAGAATTTGAATGGAGAAATTTATTTTTGTTTGCACCATTAGAGGCTCCAGCCCATCATGGTAGAGAAGAGTTTGTCATATAATCATAGTGACCAGGAAACATGAAAAGATTGTTTAAGCTAAGTATTTTCTTTTCTCTTTGTCTCCTTGTCTTCCACTGGGCCCCTATCTGTGGGATGGTGCCTGTTAATTCTTTCTGGAAAAACTCTCACAGACAAAGGAGTTTGTGATGACCTCCTCAGTATTCTCAAGACAATGAAGTTGACATCCAAGACTAAATATCACCAATCTGCCCCTTCTCAATCTGACAACTGCCACAGTCAAGCATGATTGTCAACGTGATGGGAGCAAACCTCTGGGCATATCTGTGAAGGAGCTCCGGATTAAGTTAACTGAAGGGAGAGAGCCCTCACTAGCCATCGGTGGCAGCGTCCCGTGAGGCCCCTGACTGAGTAAAGAGGAAACCTGAGCTGAGCACCGGCATTCGCCTCTCTCTGCTTCATTACCGGGATACAATATGAGCAGCTACCATCACATGCCTGCCACCTTGACGACTTTCCTGCCATAAGTGACTGTGTCCTCAAACTGTGAGCCAAAATAAAACCCTTCCTTCCTTAAACTTCTTTGTCAGAAATTTTGTCATATTCATGAGAAAAGTAACTAATAAAACATCCAAATGCATCTAAAACTACATATTACATCCCTAACCTACAAAAGGCTTATGCATATTTCATATTGCAAAATGCCTTAAAGTCCATCTCTGAATGTCCCAAACGTCTTCAAAGTTTCAACGTTATTCAAAAGCCCAATTTCAAAATCTCTTCTGAATCTAAAGTTGAACTCTCAGCTGTGAGCCCCTGTGAAACTGAAAACAATTTGCATAGTTCCAAGATATGGTAGCACAGAGAGAACATTTCTAGTCCAAATGGGAGAAAGGGGCACAGAGAAAGGAGAGGTGGAACGGAAGCAGGCAGAGCGGAGCTCCTCAACCTGCGCTGCTGGAGCAGCCCGCGGGCCCAGCGGTCTCGGCGTGGAGCAGCCTGGCCGCTGGCCGCCGCCTGACCTCGCCTGTGGACTGCTCTGCTGGTTGCCTGCAGCTTTCCTCTGCAGACCCACACTGATCTCTCCTGTCGTCCACAGCAATTGCAATCTGACCTCAGAGGCCTTATTTTGGCACGTGGGGGGAAGCCTTCGTGGCTCCGCAACTCCTGCGTCCCTGAAAAGCCAGCATCCTGTGAGCAACACCAAGATCTCCCGCAGTTTGAGTAGTAGCTGGACTTCCCTGGCCGCGGAGTGCCCGGGTAACAGAACCTGGGGAATATTCAGTACAGCGCGCTATGCGAGCGGGCACTCCTGAGCTCTCTTGTCAAATTGGTCTTCTTAAGGAGTTAAAGCCATTATACCTTTGAACTGGCAATGGGTGAGGTAATCAATTTCTACGACGCCCTCAAGGGAGTTTTCCTAGTATTCCAGCGCAAAGGACTAGACTTCTTTTTAGTGGGTCTCATCTCTAGAGCCAGCTTTGCTTGCCCGTATTCTCTTCGTAAACATCAATGCTTCAAATTGTCTTGTTCTGTTTTTTGCTGCAACACCTACAATCATACTGGCTGAAGTCACCCATCAATAACCCTACCACAGTCTTGTGCAATGCTGTCTTGAAACTTCTTCCACAAAATTAATTAATCCATCACTTTTAAATCAAGCTTCACACAAATTCTTAGACTAAACATAGACAAATTCTTTGTCAGAATATAATATGAATAGACTAATACAACTTCTTATAGTCTTCATTCCCATATGAAACTTCATAAACACATTTTTGCCCCCATTCCTCTTGTCAGTGAGTCTTATGAACTCTCACAAGAATCACTCATAAGATCAGCTTATACTATTCTAGGGCCTCCATGGACTGTTTCTCCAAATTACTCTTGCAAGCTAGTTCCAAAGAATTTTGATGTCATCAGGAATAGTCACGTCAATTTCTTAAGTGTGAATTTGCCATTTGTAATTCTTCATCTGAGAACTGCTTATTCTATTCAGTTGTCTGCCATATTTTGTGAGTGTTTTTTTTTATTATTATTGTTTAGGTTTTTACTTCTTTGTAGATTATAGAAATTAGCCATACAGCCATGATGGGTAACCAACTGTTTCTGGATTGGCTAACAGATCCATTCAATGGAAAGAAACCTATATCTAGAACTATGAAACAAGTCAGAAACATACCCAGATAGTGGTTTTTCTTTCCAATATCAAGCTCCAATAATCTTGGGCTTCAAGAGGGTCTACACCCCTTAAATTCTCTCTCTAAACTAATAATGGTTATCCCATTTTACCTTTGCTGATTTCACTCATTTTGAGAATCTGCTTCTCTTTTTCAGATGGGAGCAGGACCTGAGGAGAGAAATGACTCATCACACTTCACCGGCCCCACAGAGGAGTTGGGGAAATGAACAAGGGTGCTGCTTTCCCAGTGAAGCTGATATCAGAACAAGGGCGAAGGAGATAGACACTCAGCACCGACCAAAGCAGAGATCCAGAGGCCCCTGAGAGCACATCACTGAAATAGACTTAAAAAGAACCCAACATAGCTCAGAGAATTTTGTGGAAGAGGAGGCAGAAAGATTGTTAGAGCCACAAATTGGGACATTATGCAAAATAACATTGCCTCTTCCTCATAACTGACTGTTGCCCCCATAATGCATGATCCACAATCCCCATGGGGTGACCTGCATCTCCAATGAGGAGGACCTCATGTCCATTGAGGAGGAAAAGGGGCAGGAATGACGGAAGGATGCCACCAACATATGCTGTTTATGTACTATGTCCATAACCAATAAAAACAATGTAATTAACAAAAAAATTTAGAAATCTCTCTATCTGCCTCTTTCTCTCAAATAAAGAAATAAAAAGAGAGTGAAAGACATAAAGAGAAAATACTTTTAAAAAACTGATGTTCTTACTTATGGGTGCTGGAAGCCTAAAGTCAGAGTCAGTGACTTCCTGACTCATTTTCCTGCCTCATCTAGCTCCCGACAGTTTCCAGCAGTTCTTGTTGTGTTTTTATTTATGAAGAAACTATTCAGATATTCAGCATCTGTCTTCACATGGCTTCCCTCTGCTTATATCTCTGACTTCTCATAATATTGATGTAAGAACTCTAGCCATCGAATTTAATCCACAGTAATTCAGTGTGACCTCATCTTAACTCATCAAGTTGCAAAGATATTACTTTCAAATAATTCCATATTCTGACATGAATTTGGGACAGAAAACCTGTTATGGTCCAAAATAATAGATTTTACTTATGTCTTAAATTTATAGAAAATCCAGACAAATGCATTGTGCAGGGATCATTCTGGAAGACAGAAACCTCTCTATACTTTTAAAATAAGAATAATTCCATAAAAGTAAGTGGTTACAATGGTGCTGAAAAGGATGAAGAAGTGAAATTGGGGGAGTGACAAGTCAACCCAGGCAGTGTGGGATGACGGCACTTTTACTCTTAGCCCAGAAGAATGAGGGAGGTTTGTTCTCACAACCATGCACCAACCTCAGAAGACAGTGAAGGGCCTGCAGCCACAACAGCGACAGAGCAGCGAGGTGGGGGGGGGTGATAGGTGAGGATGACAGCAGAGAGGAGACGGGACCTTCTTCCCAGGCTAAGCTCCCCTGCAGTGTTCCATTAGCAATGTCCAGTTAGATGGCAGCCGGGATAAATCTTCCTGCAGGGTCTAGGGATGTCGCTCAGTGCTGAAGCTTGTTTGTTTTATTTTATGACAAGGCACTGTGGCTCAGGCCGACCTCGAGCACATGGTGACCATGCTTTAGACTCCCAAGTGCTAACAGGGCAGAATTCTTGCCAAGCATGTATATGCAAGACCCTGGACTTAACAACAAACACCAAACATGAAACAGCCTTCAGGTGGATCAGGGAGTAGATATTCCATGGCTTGCCGAGAAAATAAAGTTTAAAATAGCAAAACTCCGCAGGCACTCACAATTAGGATGGAAGAATGAAATCAAGTATTTCCACACATGGCCCAAGGTCGCAAATGCGTCTGTGTGTGTGCCGTCTCCTCACTGACAGGAAACTTTTCTTCCAAAACTGACAACTTAATACAATGTACTTCATGAATTTAGGAGAGTCTTCAGACTAGATTAGTTTATTTTTATGCTGACTATTGTGTCTGTCACTTCATGGCAAACATATTGGTTTAGGATTTAAATACCTGTTCTCCTGAGAGAGCATTTTGGGGTGTTCTAACAGGGGAGCTACTACTCCCTCACCCTTGAGCGGACCAGTCCTCCTCTCTTCCTGTTCTACTCACTCCTCCTCCACCGAGCACGCAGCTGCGGGAACAGTGCACGTGGGGAAAGGGAGGAAGAAGGGGACCCCCACCTTGTCAGCCAAATCAGCTGATCGAAACCTAGCAGTCAGTGGCATGATAGATGTCACAGGTAGATCACCCTCACATCCAAAATAATATCTGCTTTCTATTTTGGCTGTCTGGGCTTCTTTTGAGCTTACATAAAATATTCTTTGTGTCTATGAAACTAATAAAGGTATACATACAGAGAAAGAATGAAAAATAGAACATAGAGGGATGGATAGATAGATGATAGATAGATAGATAGATAGATAGATAGATAGATAGATAGATAGATAGATGATAGAACCCTTCTTTCTTCCTTAATAGAATCAAGGAGAGTAAGAAGCATGGAAGCACACTTTTCATTAGAAAGTGTTACTTATACATTCAAATTCACTTATGCATTCACATTCAAGCTTTCTAAGCAACACTAAAATATTTCAAAGCATATTAATTTTGTAGCACTCTAAAATATTATTTTCACCATGCATATATTTGATAAGGAATGGAAATACTGTCAATATTATTTTATGAATTGCCTATACTCTGAGTAAAATTTAGTATAGACATTAATAAAAAAAACTACAAAGAGAGAGCTTTAGGGGCTGGAAAGATGGTTCAGCAGATAAGGCACTTGCCTATTAAGCCTAACTACCCAGTGTCTACATAAAGCCAAATGCACAAGGTGGCTCATGCATCTGAAGTTCCTTTACAGTGGCTAGAAATGCAAGCACGCCCATCCCCATCCCCCCTCCCTCTTTCTCTCTCACCTGCCTCTTTTACTCTCTCAAATAAATAAATAAATAAATATGTTAAAAAGAGAGAACTTTAAAGAAATTGTCTCCCAAGCTATTTAAGCCTCCTTTATTTTCAACATATGCCAGCATTTTGCTGTCTATCTTTAAAATGCTCATTGATCCTTGAATGGCTGTGATACAAACCCACCCCTGGAATGATGGCACAGCATATTATTAGGACTATAGTGATTTTGTTGGACTCTAATGATGGTTCTATAGCATCAGAAAAAACTGAACAAAATAAAGTGGTTGAGACACAGACCTTGCTTGGAAATTTACAACCTAAAGCATAATTAACAACACCCTTGGCAGATGTAAAAAGGTTATCCAGCTATCACTGGGAAATAGCAAGGGATTTATTTACATCTGTCCTCTAGTTCTTAAGGACTTGACAGACACCAAGAACTGACAAGTGTTAAATCCTTTACCACTTAAACTTTACCAGTCATTTACCTTAATTAATCTCAGGAGAAGCATAAATAAGTGGCAAACAAATGGGAAATGAATTGCTTAATGATGACATTTGTGGAATGTATCGATGAAATGATCTTTCACTAAGAATTTTCCAGAAAAGTTTAGTAATCGTAACAGATCTGTAATCAAGGTATCTTGAAGATTTATAAAAATTAAATAAATTATACTTCCAGAGTATAGAATAGATAGGTCTGGCATGTCTAGAGGTAATAATTAAAACATAGGTTAACAGACATTTAAACCAAACAAAGTGCTTTCTGTCTCTTTTATTCAAGGAAAAATGTTGTATTCACATTTATCTTATTTTAAAAAGTAGGCTAGAGAGATGGCTCAGCAGAGAAAGGTGCTTTCTTGTAAAGCCTAACAGCCCAGGTTTGGTTCCCTAGTACCCACATGAGCTAGATTCACAAATTTGTGCATGCATTTGGAATTCGTTTCAGTGGCAGGAGGCCCTGATGTACACATTTCTCTCTCTTTCTCTCTCTCTCCATCTCTCTCTCTCTCTATCTCTCTCTCATCTCTATATTTATCTCACATAAATAAATAAAAAATAGAAAGTTTTCCTGAAGTAAGGAGAGCCAATGAAAAGACCTACTTGAAATAGAACTATAAATTGTTGATCAAATAAATTTTGCTACACATGAAAGC
Source organism: Jaculus jaculus (assembly GCF_020740685.1). Taxonomy (NCBI): domain Eukaryota; kingdom Metazoa; phylum Chordata; class Mammalia; order Rodentia; family Dipodidae; genus Jaculus; species Jaculus jaculus. The sequence goes on from NC_059116.1 coordinate 60,535,440, forward strand.
ACTGTGTTACACAACCACTTAGCAAATGAAACTTGCCTTCAGTCTGAATTGTTAGTTCTTTTAAGGGTTGTCTTCTGTGCTCTTAGTTAGAAACCCAGGTTTTAGAAATAAGTGCAACTCTATTTGATTTGGAGCTTTGACATTTCCTATCCATGACCTTGAAAAATTAAAGTGAGCTTCAGTAGTGCCACATGCATTTCTTCAGAGTAGTTCCCCCGGTGGGTATAGATTGCTCAGAGTCTGATACTGAGTAATTGTTCAATGCCTTAGTCTATTTTTTGCTATTGTAACAAAATACCACACACTAGAAAAAATTATAAATAAAGAACATTTATTTGTCTCTATTCTGGAGGCTGAGATGGCCAAGACTAAAAGCTGCAGGAGAGGGCACATCTGAAGAGGGCCATCCTGCTGGGTCTTACAATGAGGACAGTGTTACACAGCACCACAGCAAGTGAGAGAGAAAGGGACTGCTGCAGTTACCTTCCTGTGGCTGGCACATAACACCCAACCAAAAGCAACTTGTGGGAGGAAAGCATGTATTTTAGATTACAGGCTTACACAGAGAGGAGGATCCATGATGGCAGGGGAAACATGATATGAGCAGCACAGTAAGCTAACACTGTCAAGGCGCAGCGGCTACAACACCAATTAGCCTGCCCCAGCAGCACACCTCCTCCAGCAAGGCTCCAATCCCCAAATTTCCACCAGCTTGAGATAAAGCTTTCAGAACACATGAATTTATGGGTGTGGTGGTTTGAATGTGAACTTATGTCTCCCCATAGCCTGAGGTAGCTTTGATTAAAGTGAAGCTTCCTGCTTAAGTTTCTGGCGGCCTGCTGGAGAAGGTGCCACTGGTGCCCAATGCTGGGGTTCAGCCCTAAGCTGTGTTTGGGGGCAGAGCTGATTCTAGGCAAAAGGTGTGCAGAGAGCAGTTTGGGCTCTGGCAGTTTGTGCTTGCTTGTGGTGCTGGCTGCTGGTGATTTCCCTCTTCTTGGATCAAGGAAATGAAGACAACCTCTTCCACCATGATGGAACTTGCTCTGGACCTGTGAGCCTGAAATAAATCCCTTTCTCCATAAACTGTGTCTAGTCCCAGCAACTAGAAGCAAACTACAACAATGGGGGATACCTAATTCAAACCACCAAAGGCTTGAAGCTCCTCTCCTTTCTCACTACCACTACTGCCCCAACATTCTTAACCCATCCATGAAGACAGTGGTCCCACATCCAAATCACCACTTCAAGATCTCACCTTGTGCTCTGGAGAGATGGCTCAACAATTAAAGGTGCTTGCTTGCAAACCCTGATAACCCAGGTTCAGTTTGCTAGTACCCACATAAATGCAGATGCATAAAGTGACACATACATCTAGAGTTCATTTGCAGTGCCAAGAGGCCCTAGTGTGCCCATTCGCTCAAGGCTCTCTCTTTTATATCTCTCTGTGTCTCTTTGTCTCTCTGCTCTCCCCCTCTCTATCTCTCCTCTCTTTCACCTTTCTTCACTCTCTCAAATGAGTAAATAAATAAATATTTTAAAAATCACTCATCTCAGGCTGGCGAGAGTGATCAGTAGTTAAAGGCACTTGCCTGCAAAGTCTGATGGTCTGACTTCAATTTCCTAGTACCACAAAAAGCCAAATGTACAAAGTGACACATGCATTTGGGGTTCATGTGCAGAGGCAAGACATCCTGGTGTACTCATTCATTCCCTCTCTCTCCTCTCTCTCTCTCTCTCTCCCTTTGTCCTTGAAAATGAATCAATAAAAACATTGTTAAAAGATCACTCATTTCAAAATTAGTTTTGGAAAAGATAACCAAACCACAGCACTCAGCAAAAACTTAACTATTGTTTTATGTAGTTGTTCACAGACAAGTTCATAGAATCTCTAATTTCCTTATTTTCCCAAGGTGGAACTAAAACTAGTAACTTCTTATGCCAATCAGGTAAATTTAGTTACAAACTATATCCTTAAATATCTAAGAAAATTCTCTAGGAAAGGAGAAAACCCAATCACTTGTTTTCTAGGAATTTTTTGTTCCTCAAATTCTCAGAAGGTTCTAAGAAATAGATTCTCCTAACAATGGGGCAGGCGAAGCTCCTGGAATGGATCTGCAGCTTGGCACATTTGGGTGAAAAATTTGAGATTTGCAAGAGTTAGGAACAGACATCTGGGGACAAAAGTCTTGCAAATAAGAAAAATGCTTCAAGGACTTGTATATATGTAACCTTATGATGATAACATAAAAATTACTTCTGATTTCCTGAGTCACTGGCTGTGGCTGGGAGCCCTCAGTATCTATGAGTGCAAATTCTGTGGGAAAAATAGTATCTGTACTAGAAATCTATAGACATGTTTTGCAACATAGTATAGTCGTTTATATAGTATAGTCGTTTATATAGTATTTGCACTTATATTAGGTGTTATCACTTCCATATAAGAAGAGGTATGTAGAATATCTGCAAATACCACAGCACTTTATTAAGTAACGTTCACATGCTTGGATTCTGATTTCTTTGGGGGTACAGGGAGACTGTTAATCTGGAAGCAGGGCTCTTTGGATACTGAGGGATGACTATATAAGATAAGCTGAAGTTTTTGTTTTTTGTTTTTTGTTTTTATTTCGAGGTAGGGTCTCACTCCGGTCCAGGCTGACCTGGAACTCACTCTGTAGCTCCAGGGTGGCCTTGAACTCACAGTGATCCTCCCACCTTTGCCTCCCGAGTGCTGGGATTAAAGGCGTGCACCACCACGCCCGGCTAAGATGAAGTTTTGAATAGACTGAAATAAAATATAACTGCACTGTGAATATACTTATTAGGGTTAATGCCTGCATGGGCAGAAGAGAATGGTAGAGAATGGCTAGCAAAGTGTGAGGTGGACAGCTGGGGTGGAATATTTAAGAGGAACCGGCAAGAGGTGCATTAGGATAAAGGAATACTTTCATCCTGAGACACAGACAAATCTCTACATCAGTAATAGCTTGAGGGTTACTATCTAGTTAGTTTTGTTGGATTGACTCATTAGATTAAAAGCAGATCCTGGGAAGTCAAACAGGAATGGGAAGACCCTTGGCTTCACAGCTTGTCTCCACACTTGCAGAAAAAGGACAATAGCCGGGCGTGGTGGCACATGCCTTTAATCCCAGCACTCAGGAGGCAGAGGTGGGAGGATTGCCATGAGTTTGAGGCTTCCCTGAGACTCCTTAGTGAATTCCAGGTCAGCCTGGGCTAGAGTGAGACCCTACCTCTAGACACCAAAAAAAAAAAAAAAAAAAAAAGACAATAATGTGTTTCATGGCTGCTTGGAAACTTAAAGAAAAAACCATATAGGAACACTCAGTATAAATCATTAGTCACTCAAGTGATAACTTGTCTACGGTCTATGTCAACCACTGATGTCTTCTATACTCCATGTTGAAATTCTCCCATGTGTATTTGAAAGAAATAATTTAAGAATATTTGAATCATGAATTTCTTTAATTCTCAACTAGAAATGACCCATTTATTTCTCCCTTATTAATATGTCTTAAAGGAATAATATATAATATTACCAAAGGGTTTATGAATGTTTAAAATGTAAGCCTATCCAGAGGTTTGATACCACAGAAAAGTCCCAGTAATTGCCCCAAAGAATGATACTCATTTTTTTCTCTGCAATATAAATCCAACTGCTTTAAATTAAGAATAGGAAAAATTCCAGAAACAACTTTGAACTGAAAAATGTATTTCTAGCTTTGGACAAGGATATATAATCTACTGATGTTTCCTGTGAGACCCACTTACATTATTCAGAATCGTATTGCTTCTGATGGCTTTCTATTGACGGTCTAGCTCTAATTGAGGATATTAAAAACTGTTGTGATAATGGTGTATTGAAATATATAAAGTTGTATTTAATCCATATACTATAATGGCTTTTTCATCTTTGGCTGTCTTGAATCAACAACAAAAACCATTATTTTACTACAATTCCCTCTATTTGCACTTATCTAGGTGTACAATGCTCTAGGCACTGCTGCTCTTAAGTGATACACTCGTCTTCCTTGCCCATTGTGTTCCTGTAAATGAACAAATCAAGCTTTTGTTTATACTATTCCCATGATAGATTTCTATTTCTCAATTAGCAAATCTATACTCCTCAGCATTTTTCCTTAGAATATGTCTCAATTGTTTACACACCCTTTCCCCAGACATGAGATCTCTGAGAAATCTGAATTTCTCTTCATCATCCTCAGACATGTATTAGAAAACAAAATGGTATCACATGAATAAGCAGTTTTCCCAAGCATGTTTCCCCTATGCCCCTGCAGTCCCAGAGAGTGCGGCCTTGTCACATGAGTAGGACCCATCAAACTGTATTATATTGTGCGTTTTATATCCCACTGTTCTCTGCTCACTGCAATCTACTTGGATACAGGACACATTTTATGCAATTTTTTTCATAGCAATAACTCATGCTGTCCTCTAATAATGTCTCTAAGCAGGACTTGTCTCATTTTTAGTATCTGTCAATTTATGGTGTGACACAGGGTGAGTCAAAGCTTCTCTAAACTACAGTTACTTGAACCATGTGCTTACTAAAGCCCTTCTAACACCAAGGAGTCGTGACTACCTTGAGACCTAAAGGTAAAGGACTATGATGAATAAAAGTCCAGGATTCCAAGTTATTTTCAGACAGCACACTCCATTAATATGCAAGTTATAAAGTCAGTTGTTATGCATTGCAGGTAAAACTATTTATATTCAGAGCATTGGGGAAGTTTCCATGTAAAACATAAGAAATAGCTAGCATATCAATGAAGTCTCTGTCCTTTGAGGACTACCCAACTTCAAAACTAAAACAACAAAACCAAAAATTACTAGAAGTAAAATATGTCAATCTTTTTATGTCTTAGGGTAAGGACATTAAGGGACTTCCCACCAGACAGGAATAAAGTTTTTTAATATACATTGAGTATTAGAGCTGCTACCAATGATACTATCTAAAAAAAAAAAAAGGAAAATGTGTCAGTATTAGATGTAGAGTTTTTAAGTCTATTGTGTTTTCTTCTTAGGAAAGCTACTGAACACTGATCCATCATGGCTTCACTGGTTAACTGAGATCCTACTTCAGCTTTTGCATCACTGGCTATGTGAACTCGAGCAACTTTCTCACTTACCCAGGGTTCAGTGTCTTTATTAGCTGGATGATGCCAATAGTGTTGTGCTTTGGTTTCAGGTTGAAAAAGCCTTCTACAAGATCATATGATTGAACACTTGCTCCCCAGCTAGTGGTGCAGTATGGGGGAGTTGTGAAACTGTGAGGATGTGAGGCACCTCTGACAGAAATAGACCACTAGTGTAACCTTTGAAGGTCACCCTCGCTTCCGGGTCCAGCCTGCCCTATGTTCTCGTCTGCCATGATGTGACCAACCTCCTGCCTCCAGGTATCGCCTCCGTGGATAGAGCCACTCTGGACCTTCCTCACCATTATTCTTTCTTCAGTCTGTTTCTGTAGGATACTTTGGCCACAACAATGACAAGAATAACTAATACTCATTTCACAAGTTATTGTGGCTCAAATTAACTAATTTGTGTAAAACATGACAACAAATGTTAATAATATTTAAGTGACTCCTAGAATAATTAATGTACTGCTCTGTTATTGTTATTTTTCAAAGCTAGGCACTCTGCTTAATGTGTGGGAGGATTACAATGATATCACAGGTACAAAATACAATATTCATGCCTTGCTTCTCAATATCTTTGAGAATATAAGAGAGATAAATATAACAAAAAGCAACAATAATGTCAAATAAGGCATAAATATAAAATGTTATAAAACCAGAAACAGATATTTTTGTAATACCATGTGATTCTTGTTACATGAATTTGGTCCCTCCTTTTTAAAATCTTCCTTAGTGCATTGGGCTGAATGCCAGCAGAAAGCTAAGGATTGTGGGTGCTTCATCTCTGACTCATCTTTCCATATGCCAAATACAATACAAAGAAAGGCTTCAAAGCTGGCATGGTGATACACACGTTTAGTCCCAGCACTCAGAAGGCAGAGAAAGGAGGATCAGCCTGAGTTTGAGGCCACCCTGACATAGTGACTTTTGGGTCAATCTGGGCTAGAGGAAGACCCTACCTCAGAAAAAAAGAGAGAGAGAGAGAGAGAGAAAGGCCTCAATATATTGGTTTTATGAAAGCAAAAGGCCTCTGATGTGAATTACGAACACTTTATTGCAAGTAGAGCCTGCAGATAGAAGTAGCAATAATTCCAAGTTTCTTAAATGAAGAGAGGGCCACATACTGAGTTTTTTTTTTTTAATTACCTGCAGCATGAATTGGAAAGTAAGATAAAAAATTAGGTAAAAGATCACTTAAATTCTTAAGTGTTATGAAGAAATTCAATTCAGTCTTTATAATTCCTCTTGAATCTTAAATATTTAATAAGATATATGTATAATAAACACTTCAGTTCCACCATTAGAGTATCTGTAAATGGGTTGAAATTAACCACTACATTCTGTGAGGTTATCCAGCAAATACTAAAGTTATATCAGTTCAAAGATACAATTCACATTATTGATATTTTTTATGAACCAGGATGGATTTGAGAACAGAGACAGCTAAGAAACTGTTACTAAGAAGTCTGATAGAACTTGTCAATGTGTCTCTCTGCATGGACTTGACCACAATGTATAGCTTTTAAAACCTAATTGAGAGTAAGAGCTTCATAGTTCCATAAATATATCAAGTGAATTAATCAATTTCTTCTGTCCTTCAAACATTCCAGAAGCTCTCATTACAGTGTTATTCTTAGTAGTATCTTACAATTTTACCATATCACTTTCCCCCAAAGAACTTTTAGTCATTTATAATCTCTCACAATGCAGGACAATTAATTATTCCTTTTGCCCATAGGAGAAAAAGTAATTGAAATATTGGGTATTTGTATTTATAAAACTATGTTTAATTTTTTATCTGACCATTTGGAAATTGATATTCCAAGGATTTCCCACCAATATATTACATTTAAAAAAGAAAATAAGCCAGTCATTGTGGTACACAACTTTAATACCAGCAGAGTAGGAGGGATGCCATAATTTTGACACTACAGAGTGAATTCCATCTCTTAAGTGAAACCTGCCTTAAAGAAAAAAAAAGAAAAAGAAAAAAAAAGACAAGAAATGAAATATTTTACAAATCCCATTTTTCTTTACATCTCTTTCTCAAAGCCTGTGAGATGTAATGTTTATTTTAAAATAATTTTATTGAAAACTTTAATATGTAAATTTATTTTCAAATTGGTCAAATTCCCACTGTGTTAACTACTTTTATCAACTCTCATCCACCCCCATTCCAATGAAGCTATGAGTAATCACTCTGGGGTCCTGCATGAAACACTCAGTTCATGTAGGGAGGATAACGCCTGACAGTGAGCTTTCCCACAATATGGATTTTGCATTGGTTTCATCCCACTTCCACAACATTCCCTGAGTCTTGGAGGGCATATTAGAAGAACTCCTTTAGTTCTGAACTTTGGCAGCCTCTTATTTTCTGCTTTGATGAATGTTGAGTCCCCTCAGCGATTACTGCCATTACCTATACAGTGACAGCAGTGAGAGAGGCACTCCTATTTAACCCGTAACTTTCCTGGGCCCTGGCAGGTACAATAGAGATCATTCATCCAGTGCTAATCACTGGCCTTTCTCTTCTGTTCATCTTGATGGGTCTTGGGTCCCCAGTGTTTGCTGCCATCTGTAAAAAGCAGGTGACATAACCAAGAGTGAGAGCAGCAAAGATCAAAGGGGATAAACATATACGTTTAAAAGGCTTTTTGATGGGCATAACCTCTCCAGTTACTCAAAGAGCAGTGGAACTTTCGCTCTAGGGCATATTTCCATCCAGACCACAGGCTTTGATTTAGTTCTCAATGACAGGCACAACTTCCCTGCAGATAAGAAGACGCCATACCCAATCGAAAAGCAGATAAGAAGACGCCGTACCCAATCGAAAAGCAGATAAGAGGACGCCATATCCAATCGAAAAGCAGATAAGAAGACGCCATACCCAATCGAAAAGCAGATAAGAAGACGCCATACCCAATCGTAAAGCAGATAAGAGGACGCCATATCCAATCGAAAAGCAGATAAGAAGACGCCATACCCAATCGAAAAGCAGATAAGAAGACGCCATACCCAATCGAAAAGCGGATAAGAGGACGCCATACCCAATCGTAAAGCAGATAAGAGGACGCCATACCCAATCAAAAAGCGGATAAGAAGATGCCATATCCAATCGTAAAGCAGATAAGAGGACGCCATACCCAATCGTAAAGCAGATAAAAAGACGCCATACCCAATCGTAAAGCAGATAAGAAGACGCCATACCCAATCGAAAAGCGGATAAGAAGACGCCATACCCAATCGAAAAGCGGATAAGAAGACGCCATACCCAATCGAAAAGCGGATAAGAAGACGCCATATCCAATCGTAAAGCAGATAAGAAGACGCCATACCCAATCGAAAAGCGGATAAGAGGACGCCATACCCAATCGTAAAGCAGATAAGAGGACGCCATACCCAATCAAAAAGCGGATAAGAAGATGCCATATCCAATCGTAAAGCAGATAAGAGGACGCCATACCCAATCGTAAAGCAGATAAAAAGACGCCATACCCAATCGAAAAGCAGATAAGAAGACGCCATACCCAATCGAAAAGCAGATAAGAGGACGCCATACCCAATCGAAAAGCAGATAAGAAGACGCCATACCCAATCGTAAAGCAGATAAGAGGACTCCATACCCAATCGTAAAGCAGATAAGAAGACGCCATATCCAATCGTAAAGCAGATAAGAAGACACCATACCCAATCGAAAAGCAGATAAGAAGACGCCATACCCAATCGAAAAGCGGATAAGAAGACGCCATACCCAATCGAAAAGCGGATAAGAAGACGCCATACCCAATCGAAAAGCGGATAAGAAGACGCCATATCCAATCGTAAAGCAGATAAGAGGACGCCATACCCAATCGAAAAGCAGATAAGAGGACGCCATACCCAATCGTAAAGCAGATAAGAAGACGCCATATCCAATCGAAAAGCAGATAAGAAGACGCCATATCCAATTGTAAAGCAGATAAGAGGACGCCATACCCAATCGAAAAGCAGATAAGAGGACACCATATCCAATCGAAAAGCAGATAAGAGGACGCCATACCCAATCGAAAAGCAGTTGGCTACCTCATAGCCTCCCTGCCACTGTGGCATTGGTGGGTACGTCTGCCTAGCTGATTGATTTTGGAGCTTAAATTACTTCCTAAAGCTCATAAATACTAATAGACAAAGTGATAGAACATAAAACAAACACACAAAAATCAGTAACCTTTGTATATACCAATGATAAACATCCTCAGAAAAAAATGAGGAAAATAATACCATTAGATGTAAGTTATAGAAACTACAACCACCTCATCTTTAACAAAGAGGCCCAAACACATACTAGAGAACAGACTTCATTTTCAACAAAGGGTGCAGGAAAAACTTGATAACTACATGGGGGAAAAAATGAATCTAGACCCTCTTTTCTCATAAAAAGCCATTGCCAAATAGATCAAAGACATCAATATAAGATCTGAAACCATGGAACAACTAGGGGAAAAAGTAATGAAAAAAACTAAGACATAGACTAAAGAAATGACTTCTGAATAAGACCCCAGTAGCTCAGAGAATAAGACAAACAACTCAACCATAGGAATTTTATGAAATTAAAAACCTATTGTACACCTAAACAAGACAGCAATAGAGTCAATAGGCAACTTACAGAATAAACGAAACTCTTTACCAGCTATGCATTTGACAAAGGTTTAATATCTACAGTATACAACTCGAAAAACTAAGCAGTAAAAAAGTAAATGACAGCACATGCTGGCAGATGTGTTGGGAAAGAGGAATGCTCATCCACTACTGGTAGGAGTGAAAACTTGTACATCCACTATGGAAATCGATATAAGGACTACTCAAAATGCTGAAAATAGAACTACCATCAGACTTATCTGTTCCTCTGTGGAGCATGTACCCTAAAGTCACTGCTGCATACCACAGAGACACATGCTCAACCATTTTCATTGCTGTTATTGGCAAGAGCCAAGAACTGGAATCAGCCCAGATACCCATCAACAAATGAATGTTTAATAAAGGTGTGGTATATGTACACAGCAGAATTCTAAGTAAAAGTGAAATAATCAAGTTTGTAGGAAAATGAAGGGACTTTGAAAAAAATATGCTAAATGAGGTCACCCAGGCTCAGAAAGACAAACAACTGCATTTTCTCTCTCATATGCAGTTCCTAACCTGAACCAGCACCAGTTAATTTTAAGCCATTATAAGTATCAACAGTAAGGACACAGTACTATAATGAAGCTAGGAAAGACAGAAAATATAGAGGGAAGGAAGAAAGGCTACTTAATACCAAGTCAGTGGTCAGAAAAAAGAAAGAGAGAGAGAGAGAGAGAGGAGGGAAGGAAGGACGGAAGGAAGGAAGGAGGGAGGGAGGGAGGGAGGGAGGGAGGGCGGGAGGGAATTAAGTAAGGAAGGAAGGGAGGGGATGGTGGTTTGGGGGTAGAGGAAGGGTGTGGAGGAAAATACACAAAACTAATTGCAACATAAATCAACTCCATAGAAACCTTCTTCCTGGATACTGTTCTGAAGTCATTACCTTCTGTGATGGTTACATTTTGTTGTCAACTTAATCTTCTAAGGAATCCATAGAATTCCTCTTGCATGGTTCTCTCATACCCCATGGACACCTGGCTGCTAATTCTCAGGGCCAGAATTGGGTTCCCCTAACAGTGAGCTGTTGGTCAAGGAGACACAAGGTCCTCAAAATAATGCAGGCCATTGACAACACTTGATTAACTGCAATAGCTAAAATGTAAGTCCCTATCACTGAAGACACCACAGCATGTAGCCAAAGGACATCAAGTGATCATGCTGGAACTGAAAGGGAATCCACTTTCCTCCTGGATAGCCCTCATAGTGCTGGAAATAGCATATGAGAGCATCCAGAGAATAATGGTTACCAACAGATTAAGCAGGAGGTCTTTCCAGTTACAAAATCAATCCACTGAGCAAGAAGTACACACTTCTTGCAATAGTGACACACAACCAAAGCAGGTAACCAACTGTTTATGGATTGGACATGCGATCTACTCATTGGGAAAGAACCCATATATGGCTCTGGGAACCAAGCCAGATTTCCTAGAACAAGAACCAATAGGCTCCAGAAAGAACCTCTACTGCACTTTAAGAAGAGTGCATATACGCATCAACAAGTTTCTCTAGTAACCAGGCTTATCCCCTTTAATTCAAACTGCTCTCACCTTTTGTGGGAGAATCTGTTCCATCTTACAGATAGTAGATAATACTGGAGAGAACCAGAATACATCAATAAACCAAAAATAGACAACTTGGACTTCCAGTTAAGATGGCGGCGTAGGTACCATGCCAAAGCAGCCTAGGGGGGGGAAAAAAGACCAAAAAAACTCAGCAAAATATACACTTTTACTAAAAAGTGAGGTGTATAGGAAATTGAAGCGGCAGCGGAGAAGTAGAAGAGATCCAGAGCATCCAGAGCCTGCACAGGCCAGCAAAAGCGGCTCCATCAGCTCAGCCAACAGCGGTGGTGGCAGCACACAAGAAAGCCACCAGGCTCGGCTCCAGCCGCAGGAAAAGCCAGGTGCGGGAGCTTCCCCTCACACCGGCGCTCTCCGCAACTCAGGAAACGTGAAGGGAGAGCGGCAGTGAGCAATGGAGGAGCAGACCACGAGATAGAAGAACACGTGGAGCAGCGAGAGAACAAGAGCAGCTGCAGCTCCCTGCCCTCTGCCACTGCCTGAGCCCAGCTCCAGCGAACAGAGCAGCATCCCGGGACCTGACCATGCCAACTTGAGCCGACAGCAGGACCCAAGCAGGAGCAGAGTTCGGCAGCAACAACAGTGGCTCCGGCACCAGTAACAGTGGCCCAAGCAGTAGCAGCTCCAGTTGCAGCAGCAGCGACATACCCAGTAGCAGCAGACCCAGGAACAACAGCAGCAGCAGACCCAGCAGTAGCAGACCCAGGAGCGGCAGCAGTGGCAGATCCCGCAGCAGCAGCTTCAGTGGCAGCAGCGGCAGTGGACACAGCAGCAGCAGCTTCAGCAGCAGTGGTGGCTCCAGCAGTGGCAGCTACAGCAGCAGCAGAGGCAGCAGCAGCAGTGGGTCCAGCAGCAGCAGCTTCAGCAGCAGCAGCTACAGACCCAGCAACGGCAGCTTGAGCATCAGTTCCAGCAACAGGGGTGTTGATCTGCAAGGCCACACTTGCCAGGCTTGGTTTGCCCTGCAGGAAAAGCCAGTGCCCAGCTCCAGAAATCAGAACAGCAACTCAACGACCCAGGCAGCAACTTGACTGAGACCAAAATCATCCAAGGTAACTGGGATTGCACCAGGGAAGGGTCTCACTGGGTCACAAGCTAACTTGGATCCCTCAACAGACCAGAAATCTTAAACTCTTTGTTGATAGAGGATCTGGTCGTTATAATAACTACTCTTGCATACATACTTGGGGCTGTTTTTGATTGAATGTGTACAGTGTTTAGTTAAACTTTAGAATCTGCCTGTATGTTATTCTACTCAGCCTGCTTGAATACTCCTATAGCAGGGAAACTCAAGCCCTAAGAACATCTTTGTAGATTCTCTGAGAGTCTAGAGAGCCATACCTAACACCTTAAGCTCCTACCCTGAAAATATATTACATCAAATCAATTGATACAGCTAAGAATACACAGCTAGCTAGAAAATCCAAGCATTAACTTAATCCAAGATGCAAAAATATATACATTATAACACAAGAAACACTAAAAAGCAAGATGAGATAAATCCACCTAAAAGTATTAATGCATCAGAAATGTCCTCCAGCGAGAACGAGTTAGAGGAAATGCCTGAGAAAGAGTTCAAAAGAATGATTGTAAATATGTTCAAAGATGTCAAAGAACAAATCAAAATAAACACAGAAGAAATCAAAGAGGAAATCAAAGGAATCAAAGAAGATGCAGGACACCACTTTAATGAAATAAAGTAGGCAATACAAGACATAAATAAGGAAATAGAAATAATAAAGAAAAACCAGTCAGAATTACTAGCAATGAAGAACACAGTCAATGAAATAAAAAACTCTGTAGAAAATCTCACCAGTAGGATGGATGAGGGAGAGGACAGAATATCTAAGCTAGAAGACCAGGTGGCAGATCTAATACAGTCCAACAAAGAGAAAGACAAACTTATAGAAAAGTATGAGTGGGAATTTAAAGATATTCGGGACACTATGAAAAGATCCAATATAAGAACTCAGGGCATAGTAGAAGGAGAAGAAATCCACTCCAAAGGCATAGTAGGCATCTTCAACAAAATCATAGAAGAAAATTTCCCCCAAATTGGGAAAGAGGTGCCAATGCAGATACAGGAAGCCTTTAGAACCCCAGCCAGACAAAACCCAGAAAGAACCTCTCCTCGCCATATTATAATCAAACTTCCAAACACACACACCAAAGAAAAAATATTGAAAGCACTTAGAGAGAAAAATCAAGTTACCTACAAAAGCAAGCCCATCAGGATTACAGCAGATTATTCAACACAAACTTTTAAAGCCAGAAGGGCTTGGAGTGATATATTCCAAGAACTGAAAGATAACAACTGTCAACCAAGGTTACTTTATCCTGCAAAGTTATCCATTCAAATAGATGAAGAAATAAGGACATTCCATGACAAAAGCAGATTAAAGGAGTATTTGAAGACAAAAACAGCTCTACAGAAAATACTTAATAGAATCCTCCATGCTGAAGAAAAGGAAAAGCATACATATAAGGAACATAGAAAAAACAAGCAATACTCAAATACCAGTTATCTGAAGAGAGCACAGGTAGAACCAGAACAACATCAAAAAAAAAAAAAAAAAAAAACAATGGCAAACATAATACACGCCTTTCAATAATATCTCTTAATATCAATGGCCTCAATGCCCCAACAAAAAGACATAGGTTTGCAGACTGGGTTAAAAAGCAGGATCCTACAATTTGTTGTCACCAAGAAACTCACCTTTCTACAAAGGATAGATATTATTTTAGGGTGAAAGATTGAAAGACGGTGTTTCAAGCAAATGGGCCTAGAAAACAAGCAGGGGTTGCTATCCTAATATCTGACAAGTTAGACTTTAGTCCAACATTAGTCAAGAAAGATAAGGAAGGTCACTTTATATTGATTAAGGGCACATTCTAACAGGAGGACATTACAATCCTAAACATATATGCACCTAACATGGGGGCTCCCAAATTCATCAAACAAACACTATTAGAACTAAGGTCACAGATAACACCAAACACAGTGGTGGTGGGTGACTTTAACACCCCGCTCTCATCAATTGACAGGTCATCCCGGGAAAAAATAAACAGAGAAGCAACTGGACTAAATGAGGTCATAGAAGGAATGGACCTAACAGATATATACAGGACATTTCATCCAAAGGCTGCAGAATATACATTCTTTTCAGCAGCACATGGAACATTCTCTAAAATAGACCATATATTAGGACACAAAGCAAATCTTAACAAATTCAGGAAAATTGAAATAATTCCTTGCATTGTATCTGACCACAATGGAATTAAACTACAAATCAGTAGCAAGAAAGGCTATAGAGCACACACAAAATCATGGAAACTAAACAATACATTACTGAATGATGAATGGGTCAATGAAGAAATCAAGAAGGAAATCAAAAAATTCATAGAGTCAAACAATAATGAGAACACAACATATCAAAATCTCTGGGACACAATGAAGGCAGTTCTAAGAAGTAAATTTATAGCCTTAAGTGCCTATATTAAGAAATTAGAAAGGTCACAAGTAAACGACCTAATGTTTCACCTTAAAGCCTTGGAAAAAGAAGAACAAGGCAAACCAAAAATCAGTAGAGGGGAAGAAATAATAAAGATTAGGGCAGAAATTAATGAAATAGAAACAAAAAGAACAATCCAAAGAATTAATGAAACAAAGAGTAGGTTCTTTGAAAGGATAAACAAGATTGATAAACCCTTAGCAAATCTGACCAAAAGAAAGAGAGAAGAGACACAAATTAATAATTCAGAGATGAACAAGGTAACATCACAACAGATTCCAGAGAAATTCAAAAAATCATAGGGATATACTATAAAAGCATATACTCCACAAAGTATGAAAATCTGAAAGAAATGGATGATTTCCTTGATCTATATGACCTACCTAAATTAAATCAAAATGAGATTAATCACTTAAATAGACCTAAAACAAACATGGAGATCCAAACAGTTATTAATATTCTCCCAACTAAAAAAAGCCCAGGCCCAGATGGATTCACTGCTGAATTTTACCAGACTTTTAAGTAAGAGCTAACACCATTGCTTCTTAAGCTTTTCCAGGAAATAGAAAAAGAAGGAATTCTACCAAACTCCTTCTATGAGGCCAGTATCACTCTGATACCAAAACCAGGCAAAGATAGAACAAAAAAAGAAAATTACAGACCAATCTCCCTCATGAACATAGATGTAAAAATTCTCAACAAAATATTGGCAAACAGAATACAAGAGTATATCAAAAAGATCATTCACCCTGACCAAGTAGGCTTTATCCCAGAGATGCAGGGATGGTTCAACATACGCAAATGTATAAATGTAATACATTACATAAACGGGTTGAAGGACAAAAATCACATGATCATCTCATTAGATGCAGAGAAAGCATTTACAAAATCCAACATCCCTTATGATAAAAGTCCTAAAGAGACTGGGAATAGAAGGAACATATCTCAATATAATAAAGGCTATTTATGACAAGCCTACAGCCAACATATTACTAAGTGGGGAAAAACTGGAAGCTTTCCCACTAAAATCAGGAACAAGACAAGGGTTTCCACTGTCCCCACTTTTATTTAATATAGTTTTGGAAGTCTTAGCCATAGCAATAAGGCAAGAGTCACACATAAAAGGGATACAAATTGGAAAGGAAGAGATCAAGTTATCATTATTTGCACATGACATGATTCTATACATAAAGGACCCTAAAGACTCTGCTAGCAAACTGTTAGAGCTGATCAAAACCTACAGCCATGTAGCAGGATACAAAATAAATACACAGAAATCAGTAGCCTTCATATATGCTAACAACAAACACACAGAGGATGAAATCAGAGAATCACTCCCATTCACAATTGCATCCAAAAAAATAAAGTACCTTGGAATAAACCTAACTAAGGAAGTAAAGAATCTCTACAATGAGAACTTTAAAACACTCAAGCGAGAAATTGCAGAAGACACTAGAAAGTGGAGAAATATCCTTTGTTCCTGGATTAGAAGAATCAATATTGTGAAAATGGCAATCTTACCTAAAGCAATCTACACATTTAATGCAATCCCTATCAAAATTCCAAAGGCTTTCTTCATGGAAATAGAAAAAACAATCCAAAAATTCATTTGGAATCACAAAAAACCTCGAATATCTAAAATAATACTGAGCAACAAAAATGAGGCTTGTGGTATCACCATACCTGATTTTAACCTATACTACAGAGGCATAGTAACAAAAACAGCATGGTACTGGCACAAAAACAGACATGTAGATCAGTGGAACAGAATAGAGGACCCAGATGTAAGCCCAAGTAGCTATAACCACCTGATATTCAATAAAAATGCCAAAAATACTCATTGGAGAAGAGACAGCCTCTCCAGCAAATGGTGTTTTGAAAACTGGATATACATCTGCAGAAGGATGAAAATAGATTCTTCTCTCTCTCCATGCACAAGAATTAAGTCCAAATGGATTAAAGACCTTAACATCACACCTGAAACTCTGAAACTGCTAGAGGAAAAAGTAGGGGAAACCCTTTAACATATTGGTCTTGGCAAAGACTTTCTGAATACAACCCCAATTGCTCAGGCAATAAAACCACAGATTAATCACTGGGACCTCATGAAATTACAAAGATTTTGCACTGCAAAGGACACAGTGAAAAAAGCAAAGAGGTAACCTACAGAATGGGAAAAAATCTTCTCCAGCGATATATCTGATAGAGGATTAATATGTAGGATATACAAAGAACTCAAAAAGTTAAATAATAAGGAATCAAACAAGCCAATCAAAAAATGGGCTATGGAGCTAAATAGAGCATTCTCAAAGGAAGAAATACGAATGGCATATAAGCATCTAAAAAATGTTCTACGTCACTAGTTATCAGGGAAATGCAGATTAAAACTACATTGAGATTCCATCTCACTCCTGTCAGATTGGCCACCATCATGAAAACAAATGATTATAAATGTTGGCGGGGATGTGGAAAAAAAGGAACCCTTCTACACTGCTGGTGGGAATGCAATCTGGTCCAGCCATTGTGGAAAACAGTGTGGAGGTTCCTAAAACAGCTAAAGATTGATCTACCATATGACCCAGCTATAGCACTCCTAGGCATATATCCAAAGGACTCATCTCATTTCCTTAGAAGTATGTGCTCAACCATGTTTATTGCTGCTCAATTTATAATAGCCAGGAAATGGAACCAGCCTAGATGTCCCTCAACAGATGAGTGGATAATGAAGATGTGACACATTTATACAATGGAGTTCTAGTCAGCGGTAAAGAAAACTGAAGTTATGAAATTTGCAAAAAAAATGGATGGACCTGGAATGGATTATACTAAGTGAGGTAACCCAGGCCCAGAAAGCCAAGCGCCACATGTTCTCCCTCATATGTGGATCCTAGCTACAGATGACTGGGCTTCTGTGTGAGAATGAAAATACTTAGTAGCAGAGGCCAGTAAGTTGAAAAGGAGACATAAAGGGAAGAGATAGGAATGGAGGAGGATACTTAATAGGTTGATATTGTATATATGTAATTACAATGATTGTAATGGGGAGGTAATATGATGGAGAATGGAATTTCAAATGGGAAAGTGTGGGGGTGGGGAGGGAGGGATTTACCATGGGGTATATTTTGTAATCATGGGAAATGTTAGTAAAAATTAAAAATAAATAAATAAATAGACAACTTACCTCTATCACTTGATGGGTTGCCTCCACCTCATCTGCCAAGGTCCAGAAGTCACTACAGAGGAAGTAGTGACACAAATACTTCTCTCAAGGCTAGGCTGAAAGCCAGTTGCTTATGAAGATGGTGACAGACACTGTAGTCAATCAAACTTCATCAAAGCAGAGATCCAGAGGATACAGAGAAAGCATCACCAAATCAGATCTCAACCTTTCCCGCTAAGGCTCAGGGAACATCACAGAAGAGAGGACCAAAAGATTATAAAGCCTCAGGATTGATGAAAATAGCCTAAGGCACCATACCCCCTGCCTCCAAGCTTGGAAGGTCATAGACCCT
The DNA here is from genome assembly GCF_020740685.1 of Jaculus jaculus. Taxonomy (NCBI): domain Eukaryota; kingdom Metazoa; phylum Chordata; class Mammalia; order Rodentia; family Dipodidae; genus Jaculus; species Jaculus jaculus. Next base: position 60,553,868 of record NC_059116.1, read on the forward strand.
AGAAAATAGCTTCCATTGTTCTTTAAATGTAAAGGTTATCTCCACCAAAATGTCATCTATGCCACTCTCATGCTTGTCTAGGTAACTTGATTTTACATTTTTACAGGTGGTAGTGAATATCAGGGAAACCCACTACCCAGCAGAATGATAAGAAGAGAAAGCTTGGTGCCTAGCATGAAAGAAGTCACCTCTATTGTACCCTCCAGGCCCAGGAAGCATTACAGAGGAAGTGGCAGATTAAATATGAGTGCTACTCCTATATTAGACAGAGAATCTTCATGGAGATGGAAGAAGGCACTGAGGAGATCCAAAACTCAAAGTATATTAAAAGAGGATGCCAATTCTGGACATGGTGGCACATGCCTTTAATCATGGCATTCAGGAGACAGAGGTAGGAGGATCACCATGAGTTTGTGGCCAGCCTGAGAATACATAGTGAATTCCAAGTCAGCTTGGGCTAGAGTGAGACCCTGCCTCAAAAAAACACAAAACAGAGGATGTTAAGAATGCAACACAAAATATACTTCTAGAAAGCCCTCCAGGCTCAGATAAAATTGTAGAAGATGGAGTCAGGGGTAGTACTCCAAAGGTAGAACCATCCCTGCATGGATGCCAGGGAGGGCAAAGCCAATGCAGGAGGACTCCAGCGCATAGCCATTCCCCATTGTTAATTGGTACTGAGCTGGGGGCCACACCCAAGGAGAAATCCATCCGTAGGCAGCTGCCTGGGAGTGGAAGGCCAATGAGCATTGTGAGAAGGGACTGAGCTTGAATTTCTCAGCTCAGACACTGGCAAAGCCAGGTATCCCAAAGTCTCTCAGAATTGCCCAGAGAAGCCACACTCAATGTAGACCAATTCAGGCTCAAGTGCACCCACCGCAATCCAGGGGACAGTCTTCAGTCCCACACAGACCTTGATCAATTTAGACCAGACTACCCAAAGCAGGCTATAAAGAGTTGTCATTGTTACATTCTCAGACAACTGAACTCAAGATGGGCAGATCCTAATACAAAGCCAATGACAAACAATTCCCAGCAAAAGGATTCCCACAAAGATTACCTATTTCCACAGTGGAAATCTCCAATGAAAGTTTAAAGGAAAGACATAGAAACCCAGAACGAAATCTCAACAAACATTTTAAGAGAATTTAATGAAACCATGAACAAATAGCTTATTGAATGGGAAGAAACAGGACAAAGAGTAATCAAACAGAAACTCCAAGAACAGAAGTAAATCAGCAAAGAGAATTCAAAATATAAGTCAAAGTTTAGCTCAATGAATTGGAAGAAAGACAGCAAAAAGAAAAAAAATACTGAAAGGATGAATGAAGAAAATGGAAGATACTCAACAAGAACATCTCAATAAATGGCTGAAGAAAACCAAAACAACTCAGGAAACGGTACTTCACAGATGACTTAATGAAATTGAAGACAATCAAAATGAGATCAACAGAAGACTAAAGGAATTTGAGAAGAACCAGCAAATAAGTTCATGGACCAACGGAACAAGCTCAATGAGAACATATTCAAATGCAGGAATGAACTCCAGGAGATAATAAAAAGGTCAAATAAAAAAATTAAAATGGAATTCAAGCAAGAGATGGAAATGCTGAAGAAAAACATAATAGGAAACAGAAATGCAATAACTCTTTTAAAAGGCTCCTAAGAAACCCTCACCAACAGAATAGACAACATGGAGGACAAAATTTCAGAACTCAAGGACAAGACCTAAGAATTGAAATGGGATCCCAAAACAGTCTCAAGTTCAAAAAAGTGTGCAAACACAACATGGTAGAACTCTGGGCCACCTTAGAAAAACAAATATTCATATCATAGGAATACAGGGAGGTGAAGAAACAAAGGCCAAGGGTATAGAGAATATCTTCAACAAAATCATTAAAGAAAATATGCCTAACCTTACAAAAGAGAGACTAATTCACACACAGGAGGTACACAGGACACCAAATAGACATGACCAGAGAAGAGACAACCCATGACACATAATAGCAAAAACACTAATCACAGAAAAGAGAGAGCGAGAGAGAGTACTAAATAAAAGCTGTTAGAAAAAAGAGCTCATAACATACAGAGGTAAACCCATCAGAATTACCTCAAGCTATTCCGTGGAAATGCTGAGAGCCAGAAGATCTTGAAATGGTGTGTTTTAAAAACTAAAGACCATGACTGCCAACCCAAACTATACTTAGGAAAACTATCCCTCATAATAGAAGGTGAAAGAAAAACCTTTCACAATATAAACCAGTTGAATGATTACATGAGCACTAAAACAGCCCTATAGAGAATACTGCCTAGAATATTCCACACTCGGTAGATGAACGAACATACACAAGAAGAGAGAGAAAGAAACAATACAATTGGACATAAAAACATGAAAAGACCAAGATAACATCAAACTCCACAAAACCATCAACATTACAGGGATTAACTCACACCTCACAATTATAACTGAACATAAATGGCCTCAATTTCCCAATCACAAGATACAGCTTAACAGGCTGGATTAGGAAACTGGATCCAGCCATTTTCTGTGTACAAGAACCTACCTTACAATAAAGATAAATATCTCATTAGGGTTAAAGGATAGAAAAACACTTCCAAGCAAAAGGAATCACAAAACAAGCAGGAGTAGCTGGACTTATTTTGGGAAAAATTGACTTTAAACCAAAAGGAATTAAACCAAACTTCCAAAAGGAATCAAAAGAGATAAAGAAGGCCACTTCATACTAATTAAATAAACAATTCAACAAGAAGATATTACAATTATAAACTTACATGCAACAAACACAAGAGCACCTAATTTTATAAAACAAAATTTACTAGACAACAAAATAGATATGAATCCCAATACAGTAATTTTAGGAGACTTTAACACCTCCCTATCATCAATGGACAGATCATCTAAGCAGAAAATAAATAAAGAAACAATTTAGCTAAACAACACCATAGATCAAATTGACTTAACATGCATCTATAGAACATTTCACCCTAATTCTACTGCATACAATTCTCAGCAGCTCATGGAATCTTCTCCAAAAGAAACCATACCTTTGGGATAAAGCATGTCTACAAATTCAGAAAAAAAGTGATATAATTCCATGCATTATATCTGACAACAATGTATGAAAGCTAGAAATCAGCAACAACAGTAAGAACAGAAAACTCAGCTCTCCCATGCTCATGGATTGGAAGAACTAGTATTGTGAAAATCGCCATCCTACCAAAACTACTATATAGGTTCAATAAATTCCAATAAAAATTCCAGCCACATTCTTCAAAGAGATAGGAAAAACAGTCTCAGAATTCATATGGAAGAACAGAAGGGCTCAGATAGCCAAAATTATCCTCAACAACAAAAAAAATGCATCTGGACATATCACCATACTTGATTTCAAGATATACTGAAAAGCCACAGTAACTAAAGCAGCATAGTACTGGAATAAAAATAGACACACAGATCAATGTATTAGAAGATCCATCTCTAAATCCAAGCAAACACAGCTACTTAAACTTTGACAAAGGTGCCAAAAATACACAGTGGAGAAAAGGCAGCATCTTCAACAGATGGTGTTGGAGAAAGTGGATAATCACGTGCAGTAGAATGAAATAAACCCACTTCTCTTGCCCTGCACAAAAGTCAACTCTAAATGGATTAAGGACTTCAATATAAAACCTGAAACTGTGAAACAACTAGAAGAAAAAACCAGGGAGGACATGCCATAATATAGGCATAGGGGAAAACTTCTTAAATAAGACCACAGTAACACAGGAAACTAGATCAACACTAAATTACTGGATCTCTTGAAATTAAAAAGCTACTGTACAAACAAGCAAAATATCAACAAAGTCAATAGACAACCCATAGAATGGGTGAAAATCTTCACTAGCTATACCTCTGGCAATGGGCTAATATTGAAAATTTATGAAGAACTCAAAGAAACTAAGCAACAAAATAATCAACTACCCCACTCAAAAGATTAGGTAGAAATTTAAACAGAGAATTCTCAAAGGAAGAAATACAAATGGCCATTACACATTTAAGGCAACATTCAATATTTTTAATTATCAGAGAAATGCAAATCAAAACAACTTTGAGATTCCATCTCACTCAAGTCAGGATGGCATTCATCAAAAAGTTGAATGACAACAAATGCTAGCAAGGCTGTGGGGAAAAAGAATCCTCGCCTACTGCTGGTGGAGTGCAAACTGGTACAACCACTATGGAAATCAGTGTGGAGACTCCTGAAAATGTTGAAAATAGAGCTACCTTTTGATTCAACAACACCACTTAGGGGCATGTGCCTAAAGACTCTGCTGTTTACTACAGAGAAACTTGTTTGACCATATTTGTGGCTGCTCTATTCACAATAGCTAGAAACTGGAATCAGCCCAGATGCTTAAGAACTGATGAATGGATAACAAGGGTGTGGTACAGTTACATAATGGTAATAAACTCAGTGGTAAGGAAAAAAGAACCAATAAAATTTACTGGTGTATGGATGGAATTTGGAAAAAATCCATTCTAAGCAAGGTCACTCAAATGCTGCTTTACTCGCTCATCTGTGGTTCCTAACTGGGATAAATTAGAGATGACTGAAAATAGGAGCCAGCCCCAGAATCAAGGGCATAAGACTAGAATGAGACCAGGAGACAGAAGGAAATAGGGTGAGAGGAGAAGGGCAGTTACCTGACAAGTTATGGAAGGGCAGAATGTTGGAGGTGGAGGGTCATTGATGGATAGGGAATAGGGAGGGTGGAGAGGGAATTACACAACTGTTCAGACAACATGAATCAGTCCCGTAGAAATCCTAATTCTGACTAGCATTCTATAAGTTCTATAACTACCAATAAAGGAGGAGGAGGGCAGTCTGGATAGAAGGTGGAACAAGCTTAATCTTCTTAAAACCTGAACTCTGGCAAGTAACTCCCAGTCCCACAATTGGGTTGATGTTCCCAGTGAGATGTTAACCAAGGAGATCCATGAGGTCCCCCCAAAACAATGTAGGTAATTGCCAAAACATTTGATTACCTGCCAGATCTAAATGGTAGGACCCTATTCTGAGGAAACCACAGGCTGTGGTCCAAGCACATTGGATTACCTTGCTGGAACTGAAAGGCATACTAGCTTTCTTCTGGCTAGCCCCCATAGTGTTGGAAGAAAAAGATAACCCAAAGCATGAATAAGTAAGGGACCCTGAAAACTACAAAATCAACAAGCCAGACAGAAAATATATATTTGTGCAATACTGGCACACAGCCTCTGTGAGTAACCAACTGTTCTGTAATTAGACATGAGGCCTGCTCAGAGGAAGAGCACTCACACGTGGTCCTCAAAACCAAGTCAGATTTCTATAGTCAGGAAACTCATACTTCAGAGGAACTCCTACTAATTTCTGGAGAAAATGAGTGGGCTTGCACACCAAAATTCTCTCAAATAGCTTTGCATAACCCCTTCAACCCAAGCTGCTCTCACTCTGCTTTATTTTCCATTGATAAGACAAGAAGATACAGACTTCCCACCATGAGATGTGCCACCCCTTCCACATCTGCTAACCCAGGAGAACTTGCAGTGGAAGCATGCAATGAACACTGATCTTACTGCCAACCTGATAACCAGCTCCAGAGTAATCATGGCAGGCATGGTGATGAAGCACCACCTATCAAAGCACGAAGCCAGAGGCTACAAAGAACTCGAGACTAAACAGACTGCCAGCAGGCCTGCCGTGGCTCAGGGATCATTGCAGAGGAGGGGTGGAAAGATTGTAACAGCCACAGCATGGATAGGAAAAGCCAGGGGCACAATCCCCCCAAAATCCAATTGGGACTAACTGAGGCCTTCATAACCCCACATTAAATCACATAACCCCACAGAGAAGGGCCTCAGGGAAATGAGAACAGGGGAGGGGGAATAAAAGGGTATAATCTATTAAAAATAAACTTTTAAAAAAAAACAGGGCTGGAGAGATGGCTTAGCGGTTAAGCGCTTGCCTGTGAAGCCTAAGGACCCCGGTTCGAGGCTCGTTACCCCAGGTCCCAAGTTAGCCAGATGCACAAGGGGGCGCACGCGTCTGGAGTTCGTTTGCAGAGGCTGGAAGCCCTGGCACACCCATTCCCTCTCTCTCTCTCTCTATCTGTCTTTCTCTCTGTGTCGGTTGCTCTCAAATAAATTAATTAATTAATTAAAAAAAAAACATACTGTAGAAGAGGAGGCAGAAAAAATGTAAGAGTCACAGGGAGTATGGTGTACTGGGAGGCATTTCGCCCCTCCTCAAGAATTAACTTGTGCATCTGTGGTCCTCACAGAGTGCATAGATACCTCACTCACGGGGCCCTCAGGAGAATGGTTGTGGGAGAGAGGGTACATAAAATGGCAACCCAATGGGAATATGACCAACTTGTAAGATGTTCTTATATGAAAGCTGCTAATTTAAAAAATGATATCAGAAAAACTACAAAAAAAAGATCAATAGTAAAACTTTAGAACACCAAAGACACAGATAAGATTCTCTAGAAAGTCATAAAAGGACAAAAAAATAATAAAAAGGACCAAAGAGGATCAATAGTAGGGTTGTATTTTCTGAAATCAAAAATAAAAATACAATATATTCACTTTCTCCTTGTCACATCAATTGGGCATAAGGCTCATGACAGGGACACTGAAACAGACAGCCCTAAATGCCCGGCTACACAGGGAAGCATGTCTGTGAAGAGAAGGCTCTGACGGGCATTTAGGGACCCACTGAGGCTTACAAACAGATGTGGGAAAATGGACTCAGAACAATGACTCTGGGAGAGTTGGCTAAGTGCCCTTTTAAAAAAGAAATGAGAACACTATATCATAGCATGTAAGAAAATCATCTGTAGGAGATTAAAGACTTAAGTATAAAAGGATATTTTGAAACTGGTAGAGATATTACTATCTTCAATACCTTGAGGTAAAGTCTTTCTCAAACAGGACACAAAATCAAAAATCATGACTAAAAAAAAAATTTAACTCATTGAAATTCAGTATTTTCTTATCAGAAGTTATGTTTAAAGAAAATCAAAAACCAAACATAGAACTTATTTTGCAATTGGTATAGACTACATCTTAACACATTATCAAATGTATACAAATACAAATGCAAAGCACAAAATGACCAATTAAAAACAATAAAAGGAAGAAATATAAATATCTAACAAACAAGTTTAAAAAGCCCTGTCTCAATTCAAACAGAAATATGAAATGTAGCAAAACATTGTGATCATTTCAGAATGATAAGAATTAAAACTCTAAGTTTAGTGAGTATTCATGAACATAATGAGCAAGATATTTTGTGTGTAAGGAAAATTTTTGTGTTAGGTAATTTGGTTAAAATTTAAAACAATTTGTCATCATTATATAATATCACTTCTATGATGAAATCATACTTCTACATTAACAACCAAGTTCTTCCTTCCATATTTATAACAGATGTTTTCAATGACAAAAAAACCTGGAAACAAGCACAGTGAAAAGAGACAGAACACATAATTGTGGAATAATGATACAAAGCAATAGCAATTGTGAAAATAATTGAATTACCTCTTGATCCAATAGCAAGAAGGAATCTCAAAAAAAATATGATAAACATTGTTAATTAAATACAAATCTAAGGGCTGGAGGGATGGCTTAGCGGTTAAGGCATTTTGCTGCAAAGCCAAAGGACCCAGGTTTGATTCCCCAGGACCCACGTAAAGCCAGATGCACAAGGGGGCGCATACATCTGGAGTTCGTTTGCAGTGGCTGGAGGCCCTGGCATGCCCATTCTCTCTCTCCCCCTCTCTCTCTGCCTCTTTCTCCCTCTCTCTCTCTCTCTCTCAAATAAATAAATAAAAATAAAGTAAAAATAAATAAATAAATACAAATCTAGAGGAAAAATTAAACTTTCATGCATCAAAACAGAAGCAAAGCTGGGTGTGGTGGCTCATGCTTTTAATCCCAGCCCTAGTAAGAAGAGGGAAGAGGGAATTATATGCTCAAGGCTCGAGTGAGACATGGCCTCAAAAATAAAATAGAAAAAGGATGACATTTTTTTAAGTTTTCAGCCATAATTTTAGGGAACTTGTTATAAATTCTTCCCATGTCCTCTGAGATGTTTGTAATTAAAAAAAGGAAAAAAAAAAAAAAACACTAAGTGAACCCCTGCCAGTTTTACAACTGAAAATGCCTTTTTCAAGGACCTAGAAACTATCTATGAAGTGTAAACATGAACAAAGGTGCCACCCCTTCCACTACTGCTGGTGGAGTGCAAACTGGTACAACCACTACAGAAATCAGTGTGGAGACTCCTGAAAATAGAGCTACCTTTTGTTTCAACAACACCACTTCGGGGCATATGCCTAAAAACTCTGCTCTTTACTACCGAGAAACTTGTTCAACCATGTTTGTGGCTGCTCTATTCACAATAGCTAGAAACTGGAATCAGCCCAGATGCTTAAGAACTGATGAATGGATAACAAGGGTGTGGTACAGTTACATAATGGAATTCTACTCAGTGGTAAGGAAAAACGAACTAATAAAATGTACTGGTGAATGGATGGAATTTGGAAAAATCCATTCTAAGCAAGGTCACTCAAATGCTGCTTTACTCGCTCATCTGTGGTTCCTAACTGGGGTGTAACACAGCCATTCTCCTAAGGGCCCCATTAGTGCCTCACTTCTTCCAGATCAGATGAAGCATTGTAACCAACTTAGGTAGGCACCTCACTCAAAACTACCCAGTCTCACAAAGACATAATGCATTTATTTCTCCTTTGGATAATGCCAACTAGTTAATACGATTGTGGCTCCAATTATCACGAATGTGAGATGATCTACTACACATGACATCGTCAAGTCCTCTACTTGAAGACAATTGCCTCCCTAAGAATATGTACATAACAGGTTGTATTTATGTAGCTGTGAAGAGCAGTAGGGTTTATTTCTGTCTGCATTTTAGAGAATGGCTGTGATATGCACATTCTCAAGTCTAATATTTACCCAGCAGAAAAATGGTTCTCTTCCTATCCTACTTTGGTGATGATGTTAGCAGGTAGACTAGGATTCTCCAAAGAAAAGAATCAATTTGAGTTCAAAAGAAAGTTTAATTTTAAGGAATTGGCTCACACAATTAATCTGCAGGGTGAGCCGCCAGGCAGGACAGAAGGGAGCAGCTCCACATCCAAAGACTTTCAGGCTGCACCTGGGGGTGGGTGCTCTCTTGTAGTACAAAGACCGACAGGAAAGAAAGCCAAAAAAGATGATGGCACACTTCAAGTTTGAAGACCATCTGCTGACAAAATTCAATCTTGCTTAGGGGAGGTCAATTTTCTACTTATTCTTCCACCTGATTGGATAAAGTACACCAGGGTATATGGAGAGCCCTATTCAGGGAAGATGATTGAAAATCAACCATTTGACAGTCCCTTAGATAAGCAATGGGAAACTGGTTGCCAGGGTCCAAACTTAGATTATTTTCTGTAGTGATATCTATTTTGACAAAATCTTTTTGTTGTTGTTGTTGTTGTTTTAGAGGTAGGGTCTCACTCTAGCCCAGGCTGACCTGGCATCCACTATGTAGTCTCAGGGTGGACTCAAACTCACAGCAATCCACCTACCTCTGCCTCCCAAGTGCTAGGATTAAAGGCATACACACCATAGCTGGCTTACAACCTTTCTTTGTAAATGTGCCTAATTAACAAAGAAGGAAGAAAAATACCTTTAAAAACATGAGGTAAAATCCAAGAGACAATGACAGCTTGAGTGAGAACTGGGTGGCTGGATATTGATGACTTGGTTGATGTAAACTTACCACATCCAGCATTTTTTTTTTCTGCTTAAAATTTCAAGATTTTTTTAGAAGCGCTTGTTTAAAAGTAATAAACTGCTTAAAATAAAATCATTTATGTACACTTGGGAAAGTGGTCAAACAGATAAAGACTATTATATGTGCTATTTTGAAGTACTGAAATTTAGCCTCTATTGAACATCTTAGAATATCACTGACAATATATAAACTAATTGTGAATTTGATACTTGTCAATTCACTAGGCTTTAACTTTGCATATTCATATTATAGAGAACCAATTTGGAAGGAGTCATAGTATCTGTTTATATTTAACTTATCAAATAGAATGTGCTCATTTGTAAATGTATGTCCTCATTTCTAGGTACTAGTTTTGAGATATTTTTACATATTTGACTACAGAAATTGTATTCAGTGTGCTTTCAAAGTGTTCTCAACTCCTCTGGATATATTTAAACTATTGAATGTATTAAATTATGCCTAACATTAATCATTGTAACATTTTAGATTAGAGAAACACCCCCATAGATCAGCAAACAATAGAGTTGCAGAAACAGAAAGCAAAAACTCTGATCTGAAGATGATCATTAATGGAACCACTCCTGGATCCTTGACCCTATGAATTATGGATAAATAGCAGCATATGTCAGGTGCTGATTCAGCCTTCAGGGGAATTTCACTCCTGCACCTTCCTGTGAGACTTGAAAAGGCCACTTCACAATCCTACCTAAACAGCTAGTTCAAGACAGTGGAAAGATGATAAAAACATGGGAAGACCATGATTACAGGCTCATTACCATACTTCATGGGCTACAAAGCAGGTTGTTTCATCAGAAGCAACACTGTGTGTGATTTCAGGATTCTAAAGGAAGGTATGTTCTAAATCTGCAGATGGCTGTTTATGCAGAGCACTGTGTGCAGGGAAGGCAGATCCAATGCAGAAGGCCTGTGCCAGTTAGGACACAATGTTGTCCCTTCCTTCCCATCATGGAAATACTTTCATTGTAATAAACCTGTCTTCTGGTAGCTGGCTGATCATTGCAGGGAATGGTGCCACATTAAAATTAAATGTTGGTCTCTGTTGTCGGTACATTGACACTTAAAATGGGTATAATCAGGCTGTCTTTGGTAAGTGGCAGTGCATGTTAGTGAATCCATACATAACCACAGTGCTCATGAGCCTATTGGGCAGTAACAAGAATGGATAGGGAAAGAGGCTAATGGATAACCACAGAATGAGATGCACTGTTCAATTCATTATTAAGATTCCCCTATATGAAGGTTATCCTGAGGTGATCACTCAGACAAAGCAAAACAATATCTTCACATATTAAGCCCAACCAAAGAAGTTTACCCATGTAGCTCTTCCTTCTACTTGCCTGTCACCAATTTTCCATTCATGTTCCTTCTAAGTCCTGGACCATCTGGCCAAGCCATTGGCTAGAATCCATTAATCAATGTATAATTACATGTCTAGTCATTTCTCCTTGCAAACAAAATGAACAACAGACATGCCTTTTGAAGTTCTACCCAATAAGAGAATTTTAGTCCACTAATGTTCTTCAGGTATGTTCTGGAAAGGGGCTGCACAGCTGTAGCTGTCCACTTTTGCTTAGTACCTGCATATCATGCAAAGCCATCTGTTAACTAGCCTTAATTTTTGTCTCCCAGCTGATCAAAGGGAACTCCTCAGGCAGCCATAAGTGCAGACTTAGAAAATTTAGGAGATACTGCAGGAGTAGGGAGCCATTGGCATTTGACCACTTTTTCATGTCATTGATGTCTTCTTTCGGGCTCTATTGAGATAACTCACATATATAACTGTTTTCAGTTAATGATGAAGTGCTACTGTGCATATACAATTTTATCACTAGGTAGAGGAAATAATGCCCAGGTCTTGATAGGCAATTCAGCTGCAAGGTAATTGGCTGGTCCATGTTAAGTATCCAGTGTTTACTAAGATCCATTAATAGGTTAAGAACTACCTCTTCGCAGGAGAGAAGTTATGCACAGTGGAGAGCAGGACATGGCCTTCAACTTCTAAAACCTCACTTCTAAATACTGAAAGAGGGGACTTCCGGTTAAGATGGTGGCGTAGGTACCACGCCAAAGCAGCCTAGGGGGGAAAAAGACCAAAAAAACTCAGCAAAATACACACTTTTACTAAAAAGTGAGGTGTATAGGAAATTGAGGCGGCAGCAGAGAAGTAGAAGAGTTATAGAGCATCCAGAGCCTGCACAGGCGGAAAAGTGGCTCTGGCAGCTTGGCCAACCGCCGCAGCCGCGGCGCAGCAGAAAGCCGCCAGACTCTCGGCTCGAGCCGCAGGAAAAGCCAGGTGTGGGATTTTCCCCTCACACCGCGCTCTCCGCAACTCGGGAAACATGAGGGGAGAGCGGCAGCGAGCAGCGGAGGAGAAGACCACGAGGTAGAAGAACACGTGGAGCAGAGAGATCCAGAGCAGCCGTGGCTCCCTCCCCTCCCCCAACGCCTGAACCCAGCTCCAGCAAACACAGCAGCGGCCCGGGACCCGGCCACGCCAACTTGGGCTGACAGCGGGACCCAAGCAGGAGCAGAGTTCGGCAGCAACTTCAGTGGCTCCAGCACCGGTACCAGCGGCCCCAGCAGCAGCAGACCCAGGAGCGGCAGCGGCGGCAGATCCCGCAGCAGCGGCTTCAGTGGGAGCAGCGGCGGTGGACACGGCAGCGGCAGCTTCAGCAGCAGTGGTGGCTCTGGTGGTGGCAGCTACAGCAGCAGCAGCGACTCGGTTTGCCCCGTAGGAAAAGCAAGTGCCCAGCTCCAGAAATCAGAACAGCAGCCCGACGACCCAGGCAGCAACTTGACTGAGACCAAAATCACCCAAGGTAACTGGGATTGCACCAGGGAAGGGTCTCACTTGGTCACAAGCTGACTTGGATCCCTCAACAGACCAGAAATCTAAACCTCTTTGTTGATAGAGGATCTGGTCATTATAATAACTACTCTTGCATACATACTCGGGGCTGTTTTTGATTGAATGTGTACAGTATTTAGTTAAATTTTAGAATCTACCTGTATTTTATTCCACTCAGCCTGCCTGAATACTCCTATAGCAGGGAAACTCAACCCCTAAGAACATCTTTGTAGATACTCTGAGAGTCTTAAGAGCCACACCTAATACCTTAAGGTCCTACCCTGAAAATATATTACATCAAATCAATTGATACAGCTAAGAATACACAGCTAACTAGAAAATCCAAGCATTAACTTAATCCAAGATGCAAAAATATATACATTATAACACAAGAAACACTAAAAAGCAAGACGATATAAATCCACCTAAAAGTATTAATGCATCAGAAATGTCCTCCAGGGAGAAAGAGTTAGAGGAAATGCCTGAGAAAGAGTTCAAAAGAATAATTATAAATATGTTCAAAGAGGTCAAAGAACACATGAAAACAATCAAAGAAGAAATCAAAGAGGAAATCAAAGAGGAAATCAAAGGAATCAAAGAAGAGGCAGGACACCAATTTAATGAAATAAAGAAGGCAATACAAGACATAAATAAGGAAATAGAAATAATAAAAAAAAAACAGTCAGAATTACTAGCAATGAAGAACACAGTTAATGAAATAAAAAACTCTGTAGAAAATCTCACCAGTAAGATGGATGAGGGAGAGGACAGAATATCTAAGCTAGAAGACCAGGTGGCAGACCTAATGCAGTCCAACAAAGAGAAAGACAAACTTATAGAAAAGTATGAGTGGGAATTTCAAGATATTTGGGACACTATGAAAAGATCCAATATAAGAATTCAGGGCATAGTAGAAGGAGAAGAACTCCACTCCAGAGGCATAGTAGGCATCTTCAACAAAATCATAGAGGAAAATTTCCCCCAAATTGGGAAAGAGGTGCCAATACAGATACAGGAAGCCTTTAGAACCCCAGCCAGACAAAACCCAGAAAGAACCTCTCCTCGCCATATTATAATCAAACTTCCAAACACACACACCAAAGAAAAAATATTGAAAGCAGTTAGAGAGAAAAATCAAGTTACCTACAAAAGCAAGCCCATCAGGATTACAGCAGATTATTCAACACAAACTTTTAAAGCCAGAAGGGCTTGGAGTGATATATTCCAAGTTCTGAAAGATAACAACTGTCAACCAAGGTTACTTTATCCTGCAAAGTTATCCATTCAAATAGATGGAGAAATAAAGACATTCCATGACAAAAGCAGGTTAAAGGAGTATTTGAAGACAAAAGCAGCTCTACAGAAAACACTTGATAGAATCCTCCATGCTGAACAAAAGGAAAAGCATACATATAAGGAACCTAGAAAAAACAAGCTATACTCAAATACCAGTTAACAGAAGAGAGCACAGGTAGAACCAGTAACACACACACACACACACACACACACACACACACACACACACAAAAATGGCAAACATAAATACACACCTTTCAATAATATCTCTTAATATCAACGGTCTCAATGCCCCAACGAAAAGACATAGATTTGCAGACTGGGTTAAAAAGCAGGATCCTACAATTTGTTGTCTCCAAGAAACTCACCTTTCTACAAAGGATAGACATTATCTTAGGGTGAAAGGTTGGAAGACGGTGTTTCAAGCAAATGGGCCCAGAAAACAAGGAGGGGTTGCTATCCTAATATCGGACAGGGTAGACTTTAGTCCGACGTTAGTCAAGAAAGATAAGGAAGGTCACTTTATATTGATTAAGGGCACACTCCAACAGGAGGACATTACAATCCTAAACATATATGCACCTAACATGGGGGCTCCCAAATTCGTCAAACAAACACTATTAGAACTAAGGTCACAGAGAACACCAAACACAGTGGTGGTGGGTGACTTTAACACCCCACTCTCATCAATTGACAGGTCATCCAGGGAAAAAATAAACAGAGAGGCATCTGGACTAAATGAGGTCATAGAAGGAATGGACCTAACAGATATATACAGGACATTTCATCCAAAGGCTGCAGAATATACATTCTTTTCAGCAGCACATGGAACATTCTCTAAAATAGACCATATATTAGGACACAAAGCAAATCTTAACAAATTCAGGAAAATTGAAATAATTCCTTGCATTCTATCTGACCACAATGGAATTAAACTACAAATCAGTAGCAAGAAAGGCTATAGAGCATACACAAAATCATGGAAACTAAACAATACACTACTAAATGATGAGTGGGTCAATGAAGAAATCAAAAAGGAAATCAAAAAATTTATAGAGTCAAATGATAATGAGAACACAACATACCAAAATCTCTGGGACACAATGAAGGCAGTTCTAAGAGGTAAATTTATAGCCTTAAGTGCCTATATTAAGAAATTAGAAAGGTCGCAAGTAAACGACCTAATGCTTCGCCTTAAAGCCTTGGTAAAAGAAGAACAAGGCAAACCAAAAATTAGTAGATGGGAAGTAATAATAAAGATTAGGGAAGAAATTAATTAGATAGAAACAAAAAGAACAATCTAAATACTGAAAGACACCAAACCACCTCTCTACCTCCACTGATATGTTATAGGCTGTGGAACTGCAGAATCACATGGCCCAAGTAACCAAACATCTCACTGTTGTCATGCTGAAGAACCTTCCTTTTAAATGGGGCTCACTAAAATATGTCATCCTTAAAATCCACATAATCCCACTGGGAATTGAGCCTCTTTTTCATTTTAATTGGTGTTTTCATGTCTTCTGACATTTTCGTGTGTGTGTGTGTGTGTGTGTGTGTGTGTGTGTGTGTGTATTACATTTTGGCGACATGTAGCACCCCACATTGCCCTCCCTTATCCCGCATCAGTCCCACTTTATCCTTCTTTTCATTGCTATGCAGTCACTATGCCATATAAGAGAATGGCTCTGCCTCCCCTGGCAACTAGGAACTGTCACAGTTCATTAGGAAGGTTGCCCTCCTAAGTCTCTTCCTTGTCCATAACAAAATGTTGACTGGTTACATCATGTTCAGGCACGTGCAGGTGCTCACAGGTGCTGTGAGCTCACTAAATGGCCTTGTCTTGTCCAGAGTACTACAGTGCTCCTCCCCAGTCTCCAGAGCAAGATGCAACAACTTTCCTTTCCTTTTAAATGGGATATTTTTACTTGTCCTAGGCCATTGAAAATCTAGAAATTTTGCTGAAGTAAAAGAGGACCAAATTTTAGTCTGATTTATTTCCTGCCATCTTATAAGCAAATGAGATTGCCAGAACATGCAAAATAGTTTATTCCTATTGCTCACAAGAGCCAATCAAAATTATCTATTAAGTTATGGTTTAGCATGGTATCCAATAGAAGAGGAAGGTTCAGTATCCCTGAAAAGTAAAATATGACATGAGGAGGAATGGATGCACCTTTGAAGTAGGGCAGGGAAGGTACATTGCTAGCCTTGTCAGCTGAAAGATAACTCTTTCTTGTAAACTTCGCAGACAGAGAAATAGGCACTTGTTAGAAGAGGATCTGCATTCCCAGCACCAGGCGCTATGTTACTGAGCTCGACCAGAGCAGCCACTACATCTTATACCACAAACATAACAAGTCACCACATGGCTAATTTAATACTGTTTCACTGTCCTGGTTAAAGATCTGTTTGTCTTACACATAGGACAAGTAAGTGAATTGAACTATGATGTGATATGAATGGCCACCATGCTTCTTCAAGATGCTCCTTCTTCAACTTCTCCAGGAATATGGACTTGATTTTGGTTTGTTCTTTACAGGTAAAGTCAATAGTAATTGCTTATCTTTGTGGATTCATACCAAATATCATTAAGTCCCTAGGTGATCATTGTGGCCAGTTACTGAGAGTGTCTAATCAGATTATGAATCGTGGAAAGTACTAGAAGATGGGTTTGGGAATCCACAGAACCCACAGATTGGAGCTAAAACCACTGCTTGCCAGATTTTCATTAATCTGATTCTCACTGGTAGGCCACAGTGATGGTTTGGGCCTCTTGGAACCAGTGTTTGTTCAGAGATAGTGTCCAATAGTCTTCACAAGTTCAGGTATTTCCCTTTCCCAAATCTGCAGATACACTGGTAAAAGGTTGAAGTATGCTTGGGAAGGTTTGGGGCAAGGATTAAAAGCATAACTATTAGTGTTGTGCTGGGATTCTTTTTATTTCCTTTTTCCTTCAAGGAGTTGTGTCTGTAAGTGGTTCACAACTAGTGGAGGTCAGACTTCGGTTCCCTTGATTTAGAATATTTCTGCTTATACAGATAAATACTTCAGTATGCTTCCTCATTCATCTTAGGAAAAGTTAACACAATGTTTAGTTTGCCAGTTTGCAAGAGTCTGGTTAATCTACACACCAAACCAGACTCTTCAGAGGCTACATTGTAAATTGAATTCCTAGCATCATGGGGGAATCTACTTTAAAAGTGGAAGCATTAATAAAGAAGGAATGGGATTCTGAAATTTGAGAGGTGAGAAGAAACATAAAGCTTGGTTCATTGGGCAATTAAATTTGGATGAGTCTTCTTTACAGTAAAAGCAACTTGTCTACTACTGAGCAGATTATTCCTGCGTTGTCTCAGGAAGCTTTGAGTCCTTTGCCTTATAAATATTGTGATTCTCTTTCAGACCCACTAAAATTGTCCCTCTTGGTTTCTCAACCTCTGATTAGAGTCAAGTCTCAAAGGCCCATAAAGGCAAAGAATAAAACCATAAAAAGGTCTGCTACATTCTAGAATAACTACTTGATTTTGCTTATTTATTTTGATGGAAATTTATGGAATGTGTTTGAGATATAAAGCATTTTCAATAATTATGGAAGTAACTTCTTAAAATTGGATCATTCTAAACTTATAGGTATGAAACTCCTCAGCAGATTCTTAATTTACAAA
Organism: Jaculus jaculus; assembly: GCF_020740685.1. Taxonomy (NCBI): domain Eukaryota; kingdom Metazoa; phylum Chordata; class Mammalia; order Rodentia; family Dipodidae; genus Jaculus; species Jaculus jaculus. The sequence continues at coordinate 60,571,546 of NC_059116.1, forward strand.
GGGTTTAAAGCTAGGAAATTAAAGTTGGTTTGTTGGCTGATTGGTTGATTGCTGACTTTCTTGCTTGTTTACTTAAAACAAAAAGCAGACCATCAGTAAATAAAAATGATATACCACACTTAAGGAGGTAATACATTTCTGAGCTGAACCAATCAGTTGCTTCAGGAATTTAGAACTCAGGCACAAGATGTTCTAGTATCATTTTACATTAATGTTATGATGAAGTTTTGCATGCTTTATGATTTCTGAAATTATAATGCATCTGAAAATATTTTGGAGTACTCTACACAGCAGGGTGCACACAGCACAATGTGAGTAGGCCAGATCCCTGTTCCCCAGCTCCTCCCAGTCTCCTGACCCTGGTAGATCCCCTTGTGGCTGGCTTGGGGCTGCTTGGACCCTATGAGCTTGCTGCAGAGGCAGACTCCTTGCTTTGCCTTCCTGTTTGAAGTTCCCCTGGGTCCCCAGTTCCCAATAATCTGCTCAAGAGGTTGTTTACTGCATGAATGCTCTGTTGTCTGGCTCCTCACAGTTCCCTGGTCCCAGTTGGTCCCCCTGCACCTGGCTTGGGGAACTCTGGTCCCTGTGTGGGGACTATGGAAACAGGCTTTTTGCTCTGGTATCCTGACTGGTTCCTGTGTACCCACATCCCTATTCCCCTGAGGCAGAGGGTGCATGGGCCACTGTAGGAGCAGGCCTCTTGCCTCTGGCTCTCCAGCTTCCTGGTTCCTAGTTCCCCAACTCATGATTCCTATGTGTTGAAGAGTATGTGCAAGTGGAGTAAGTAGGCCAGACACCCCAATTTCTCAGGTATGTTTGATGTACCTGAAATCTCCACAATCTCTGCATCTGGGGTTATAACCCCATCATACACCAGTACACTTGTCTGGTTCACATTTCAAACAGCACACCATCTGAAGATACTACAAGGACAAAAACTTGCTTCCTCTTCAATAGAACAAAGCATCTTCCCAAGTTGGGTAGAACACAACACAAAAAAAGCCAAGAAAAGTCCGAAAACTGAGAAATCTCTACCACGGATGCCTAGGCACACAATGGAAGCCTCCAATGAAATCCTAGAAAAACCAACAGAAATTCAATCCCAAAATGAAAACACAATAACCAATGAGACCCTGATCCAAAAAAATTCCTAAACTGGAAACAAACCATCAAAAAACCAACAATTATGTGAATGAAATTGAGAATTGTCTCTTAGAGCATTCAGCTTTTGACAGTAGGATTAACTTGATTGAAGAAAATGTTAGAAGCCTCAAAAGAGATATGAATGAATTGAAGGCAAGTCAAGGAATGGAATATCTCAATAACTGAGTGATTAAGCTTAATGAAGACTTGATCAAATGTAAGAATGAATTCCAGGAAGCATCAAGAAAATCAGAACTTGAACTGAAATCTTACCTCAAAAAAGATATGGACATAATACAAACTAGCGTAACAGACAATAAAAATAAAATAGAGCTTATAAAAACCTTTCTAGGGGCTAGAGAGATGACTTAGCAGTTAAGCACTTGCCTGTAAAGCCTAAGGATCCCGGTTCAAGGTTCGATTCCCCAGTAGCCACACAAGCCATATGCACAAGGTGGTGCATGTGTCTGGGGTTCACTTTTAGTGGCTGGAGGCCATGGTACACCCATTCTCTCTCTTTCTCTCTCAAATAAATAGATACAAAGAAAGAAGAAAGAAACCCTCCCTAGAACCCCTCACTTACAGAGTCACTCATGTGGAAAACAAAACCTCTGAGCTGAAAGGCAAGACAAAAAATTGTTTGGGAGGTCAAAAACTTTGCCAAGTTTAAAAAAATCAAGTGAACAGAATATGAAGTAATTGTGGGATACCCTAAAATTACCAAACATATAGATCATGAGTATACCAGAAAGAGAAGAAATCCTGGCCAAAGATATAGAGAACATCTTCAACAACTTTGTTCAAGAAAAACTTCCCAATCTCTCAAAGAAAGCACCATCCAGATATAAGAAGCAGACAGAACACCAAACAGACAGGACCAAAGAAGAAACTCTCCAAGGCATATCATAATTAAAATGCTTAACAATGAAAATAAAGACAGTGCTAAACACAGCAAGAGAGAAACAACTCACAACATACAAAGGCAATTCTATCAGAATTACCTCAGATTTTGCAATGGAAACCCTGAAAGTCAGAAGGGCCTGTAATGGAAAATTACAAAGTCTAAAAATCTATGGCTTCCAACCCAAGCTACTCTACCCAGCAAAAGTATCCCGCATAGTAGATGATGAAAGGAAAACTTTCCATGAAAAAAGTCAACCCTATCACTATATGAACACAAAGCCAAACCTACAAAGAATACTTCAGGAAATGCTCCACACAGAAGAGTCAAACAACCAGTCTCAAGTGCCAACAAGAAGATCACAATAATCAAAAATAAACAGGCTCAAAAAGTACAAAACACAAAGAGGCAACAAACCACATAAAGCACCCCATCATGGAAGGGATTAATTTGAACCTCACGGTAATAACCTTAAATATTAATGGTCTTAACTCACCCATCAAAAGATACAACTTATCAGAGTAGATTCTTAAAAAATGGTCCCTTCTATTTGCTGTCTTCCAGAAACCCACCTTACTACTAAAGATAGACACTTCCTCAAGGTGAAAGGATAGAAAATGATATTCTAAGCAAATGGAAATAAAAAATAACAAGCAGGTGTTGTTATATTAATATCTGATAGACTTCAAACCAAAACTAATAATAAAGGACAAAGAAGGCCATTTCTTACTCATCAAGAGTATAATCCAATATGAGAACACCACAGTCATAAATCTATGTGCATTACAGTTTATAAAACAATATCTGCATGGCAACAAAACAGAAATAAACATCAACACCATCATAGTCAGAGACTTTAATACTCCACTATCTTCTATCATTAATAGACAGATCATCCAAGCAGAAAATCAACAGAGAAATAATAGAGCTCAACAACACCATAGGTCAAACCAGACCTAATATACATCAATGGAATTTTCCATCCCAACTCTACACAATGCACATTATAATCAGAAGCCCATGGAACCTTATCCAAAATATACCATATATTAAGTCATAAAGTGTACCTCCATAAATTCAGGAAAATTTAAGCAACTTTCTGCATCATATAAGATCACAATGCTTTAAGACAGTAGAAAGAAATAAAAGGGATTTAAATTGGAAACAAAGAAGAAAAGTTAGTCCTATTTGTAGATGACATGATCCTATACAAAAATTACATGAAGGTCTCCATCTCAAAACTTATAAAGGTGATTAATTCCTTCAGTAAAGTGGCATGATACAAAACCAATGTATAAAAATCAGTAGCTTTTCTATAGGCAAAGGACAAATATATGAAGAAAGAAATCAGTAAGACCTTGGAATAACACTAACCAAGGATATTAAAGACCTATGTAATAAAAACACAAAGAAACTCAAGAAAGAAATCATGGGACTTGAGAAGATGGAAAGACCATCCATGCTCCTGGATAGGTAGAAATAATATTGTGAAAATGGCAATTCTACAAAAAGCAGTATACATATTTAATGCAATGCCAATAAAAATTCCAGCATAATTCTTCACAGAAATAGAAAAAAATGATCTTAAAATTCAGATGGAAAAGTAGTAGGCCTTGGATAACCAAACATATCCTCAGCAAAAAAATAAAAATAAAACAACACCTTAGGAGGTATCATCATACACAATCTAAAAGTATATTACAATGCCATAGTAACAAAAACAGCATGGTACTGGCATAAGAACTGAAACATAGACCAAGGGAGCAGAATTGAAGATTCACACCTTAGGTCAAGTAACCATAGCTACTTAATCTTTAACAAAGTTGCCAATAATAAAGACTGGAGAAAAGACAGCATGTTCAACAAATCTTGTTGGACAAATTAGATGACCTTATGTAAAAAAAAAGAAACCAGATAGATAGATAGATAGACAGATAGATAGATAGGTAGATAGAAATATAGATTAGATATAAATATAAATATAGATTAAAGACTCTAAAATAAGACCTTAAACTCTTCTCTTACATGGAAGAAAAAAGAGGAGGCACTGTCCATGATATAGGAGTGGGGAAAGACTTCCTGAACAAAACCCCAGTAGCCCAGGAAATTAATCACTCAACTAATGGGATCTCATAAAGCTAAAAATCTTTTGCATCAACAAACACATAAGAAGATCCAATGGATTACCCATTAAATAGGAGAAAATCTTTGCCAGCTAGACCACTGCAGATCATAATATTTAGAATCTACAAGGAACTCAAAAAAATAAATAAATAAACAATAAAAAATTAAACAACCCACTTCAAAAGTGGTACAGAGAATTGAATAGGGAATTCTCAGAGAAAGATCATGGTCTAAGCTACTCAGCAGCAACAACCTGATGTGATGCTCAATTAATTGCAATAGTGGCACACAGCCATGATGGGTAACCAACTGCTCTTGAATTGGCAAACAGATCTGCTCAGTAGAATGGAACCCATAGCTGGAATTGGGAAACAAGTCAGAACTATATCCAAAATTCGAGTCTGTCTCCAATGTCAAGCTCCCACCAATATTGGGCTACAAGAGGGCCTACACCTACTTAATTCACTCTGAAATAATAATGGTTATCCCATTTATCTGGTGCTGACTTCACTCTCTGTTGGAGAATCTGCTTCTCTTTTTCATATGGGTGCAGAACCTGAGGAGAGATTCAGCCCATCGCACCTCACCAGGGCCCCAGCTGAAACCATAGAGTAATTGGAGAAATGAGCAAGAATGTTGCTTTCTTGGTGAACCTGGTACTAGCACAAGGGTGAAGAAGATAGCCACAGAAAACACTCAACTCCTACCAAACCAGAGATACAGAGGTTCCCAAGACCTCATCACAGAAGTAGACCTAAAATGAACCCAACATGGCTCAGGGGAATTCATAGAAGAGGGGACAGAAGATTGTTAGAGCCACAGGTTGGGACATTATGCACAGAGACATTGCCTCTTCCCCATTAATGATGGCTACCCCAACAATGCATGACCCACAATCCTCAATGAGGAGGGTCCCTTTAGAGGTGGGAGGACAGGGAGGAGGGTAATGATGGTACCAACATGGCCGTTTACACACTGAGTATCTACATAACTAATAAAGATAAATAAATAAATAATAAATACAAATGGCTAACACACACTTACTTAAAATGTTCAACATCCCTATCCATTAGGGAAATGCAAATTAAAACAATGAGGAGATTCCACCTTACTCCAGTAAGGATGGCAATCATTACCAAATCTAACAATGACAAATGTTGGCCAGGATGTGGGGAAAGAGGAGCCCTCATCCACTGTTGGTGGGAATGTAAACTTGTACAACCACTATGGAAATAAATTTGGAGACTCCTGAAGAGGATGAACATAGAGCTACCAACAGACTGAGTTATTCCTTTACTGGGCATGTATCCTAAGTGTTCCAGGCATCAATACAGAGACATTTGCTCAACTATGTTTACAGTTGCTCATGCATTTTAGCTAAAAACTAAAATCAACCCAGATGCCCATCATGGGATGAATGGATAATGAAGTTGTTGTACATTTACACAATGGAATTCCACTCAGCTGTAAGAAAAAATGATACAATGAAATTTAAAAAATGGACAGACTCTGAACAGATCATATTCATCAAACTCACACAATCACAGAATGACAAATGCCACATGGTGTAACTTATCTGTGGTTCCTAATCTGGACCTGCTCAAGTTGCTGTCATAACTGATAGGCAACTCAAGGCCCCAACAATAAGCATGGAATGGTTTGGGGGGGGGGAGGGGAGAAAATGAACACGAAGTTAAATGAGCAGATACCACAGAAACCTTTATCCCTGGAGATAGCCTAAAAGATATAACCCTCAAAAGGAGTATGGGGGAGCACCTAAAAAGTAGGGCTTTGGTTAGGGTGGGATGAAGCCTAAGCTTAAGAATTTTTTTCTCTTTCTCTGACCTATAACTCCCAGTACGAGAGATTGGTTGCTAGCTACACTGAGCTATTGCTCGTAGAGACTTACGAGGTCCCCAAATCAAGACAGCTTTCCATCAAATCACTGGATTACCTGCCTGAGGCAAAAGCTAAGTCCATATTTCTGAAGACATAATATGCTGCTTACATAGAGCATGGAGAGACCTGGCTGGAATTCAAAAGAAAGCCAGTCCCCAGACAGCCTGTCTAGTGCTGGAAAGCGCTACATGGGCTACAGGGTGAAAACGGCCAACAGTAGTCTCAGTAACCAGAGGTCTACGCTTCTCAGAAACAAACACCCTGACAGGATGTACACACCGGTGCGATAGCGGCACACAGCCTCAGTGGATAACCAGTAGCTTTCTGGTTGGCTAATATATCTGCTCAGTGGAAAGGAACCCATATCTGGAATTGGGAACCAGATCAGAATCCTGTGGAGACAAGCATTATGCTCTTCAGTGTCAAGCTGTCACTAGTCTTTGGCTGAAAGAGGGGTTAACTGCATCAAATTATCCCTAAATTAATAATTCTCCCATTTAAAGTATGCTGAATTCACTCCCCTTTAGAGAATCGGTTCTTCTTTTTCATAAGGTAGTGATACCTGAAGTGAAAAACTACCCATGGCTCTTCAGCCAAGCCAAAGCTGAATCCACAGAGGAATTGGGGAGATGAGAAAGAGTGTTGCTTCCATGTTGCATCTGATAGTGTCAGGGTATAGAAGACAGACCCTGAGGATACTACTCAACACCTACCAAAGCAGAGATCCAAAGGCATACTCTCTTGTTGCTGACCAGGAGGTCAATGTTCACCCTCTGCTCATGCCATTGTTTGCCCCTGCCATCATAGAGCATCCCCTCCAGTCTGTAGTGCAAAATAAACCCTTTTTTCCCAAAAGATGATCTTGGTCAGGTAATTTTTGCCAGCAATGCCAACCAGGTTGCACGATTAAAGTTGCTAACAAGAGTGGGGTTGCTGCTAAACATCTGACAGTGTGGCTTTGGCTTTTTGGAGCCGATTTTAAAGAGAAATGTGGTTAGTGATTGCCACCCCTACAAGGCAAGAGGTCTCATTTCTCCACTTCAAGAGAAACAGAATGAGTGTGGATGTGAGAGTTTGAACGTGGACTGTCCCCCATACCTAGTGTGTTTTGACTGCCTGGTCCACATCTGGTGGCAGTTTGGGAGATGCTGTCTTTCTGGATGCAGTGTGTTGCTAGGGCAGATGCTGGAGTCTAGTAACCAGCTTCTCCCTGCTGCAGCTCAACTCACTGTTGCAGCTTTCTGCCAGCTGCTGTCGCAAGATGTGATGTTCAGCCTCTGCTAGTCCTTCCTTTCCCTGCAATGATGAAACGTCCCCTTGAGAGTATAAGCCAAAACAAACCATTTCCTCTTATTAGCTGCTTCAGGTCAGCTTTATTCTGCAAACAAAGAAAAGGTAACTATAATAAGAAATTTGTGCCAGAGGAGTGAGAGCATTACTTCTAGAAAACCTGACCATGTGGCTTTTGATCTTTTGGAACTGATTTTCATAAGGGATATGAAGGGGATTTGAAACATTGGACTAAGAGACATCTTGCAGTGCTGTAAGCAAAGCTTAATGGACCATTCTAGTTTTAAATGACCTAAATGCAGAAAATACTGTGTACTATGAAGGCTTGGCTTATGAGGAGAAAGAACTCTACCAAAACTGAGCTAGAGGCAGTGGTGTGAGACACTGACTGTACACTTCCCTTCTCCTGAGAACCGGAGCAAAGTTAAATGTAAAAGTAATGGGCTGTGACATAAGCAGGGGAATATGAAGGATACAGATATGGTGCAGAAGGAATGAAAGTTACAATTGTTTGAAAAATCACCACCACTGAGATTAGTGCCCTGCACTGAGACAGTAGTAGTTTGTGAAGAACTCCCACATACTTTAACATTTAACATGTAATATTTTGTCTCATAAAATAACTAATGGTTGTAATAATTCACTCAGTCACAATCCCATTCAGTGTATAACATGAAAAAAATTAATCCTCTGTAAAAACTGATTTAATAGAACAGTGTCAGAAAAAGTTTCAGTATCTCAAATGGAAAGAAATTCAACTAGTTCCATTTCAAATTTAGTGTTTAATATTTATATATTTCATGGTATTTACTTATCAAAATGTATAGGATGTAAATTAAATCTTATGAATAATATAATTCATTTTTTCAGTCAAATTTACCTTCCTTATGCTCTTTAATAACTATACACATAGTAAATCAAATGTTAAAGTTTCACTTTGCTGCTATCTCACTTTCATTAATCATAAAAGGATGCATGATTTCTCTTGAAGTAATTGTGAAAGACACACTTCAAATCCATCAAATTGCATACATTAAAGATGTACAGCTTTGAAATGTCAATCATGCTTCAATATGATTTTTAAGAGGCAAGGTAGGAAGAAGTTGCAATTATGTTCTGCAAATTAAATTCTGAACACTTTGGAAACACTATAACACCCATCAAAATATTAATTTCTAGGGCTGAAGAGAGAGATCAGTAGTTAACGACACTTGCTTGCAAAGCCAGATGGCTCAGGTTCAGTTCTCCAGTGCCCACGTAAAGCCAGGTACACAAAGTGACACATGCACCTGGAGTTTGTTTGCAGTGTCAGGAGGCCTTGGCATGATTCTCCTTCTCTCATTCTCTTCCTCTCCCACCCCTTACTCTCATCTACAATTGCAATAAATAAAAATAAAATAAAATATTAGTTTCTAATCTTACAGATATATAAAACACCATCAAATTCAAATAGTTGGCTGGCCAGTCTATGACCAATAACCTAAAGTTAATGTGTAAACTTGTCAGACATAGTAATGAGTCAGACACAGTGCTGTACATCACAAGCCTAGCAAGGCATTTACAAGTATATAAACTGTTGGGATAAATTATTTCCTTGACTTCTTAGACGACAATGTTATGGGAACTTGGCATTTGGGGGAATTGGAACTTAATGAACTCTAGATGAACCGGGATATGGGTGGTTGCTTTTAATGAATCATTGTGACAGTTTGTTTTCCTTCCTTCTTTCTCTTAATAGGAAAGTGAGCTCAGTAAGAGTTACAGTTTCTCTCTGTCAATGAGAGTTTGCAAGGTGAGTGGGAGTATTAGATAGTTTTGATAAATAGCTAAAAGGTTCACTTGATAACAGGACATATCAAGCAGTTCACCAAGCATCGAGAAAATATAACCTTCCAAAATAATCTACAAAAAAAAAAAAAGCAAAGAAAAGGCAAAACTTTGGAAGCAATTGAGGATTCAATACTTCAATAAATTTTGTCAGTCAAAAAATTACTTGCTTAAAACCTTCAACCCATGGTTAACCCTTTCAGTTCTCTGGCTCTTGCAGATGGTTTTGTTTGAGATTCTAATAGAAGAATTTTAAATGAAAATAAGAATACAGCAATGCAGAATTTTGGATCTCAAATCAGAAGATATAAATTCTAACACCAATACTCACTGCAGAATTTCATTTTTGAGCTTTACTTTGATTATATCAATGTCAAACTCATAACATCAAGATTTTTCACAGAGGAAAAAAATTCGTTTCTACTCTCTACTCATTCAATTTCCTATTATTTCTTTTCTGCTTTCCCTCTCCTTAGGACTGTTGTGGCTGTAAGTTTGCATTCCTATTCATTTGGCTTTGAATTGGAGGTATCAGAGATGTCATTTTAGTCCCTAGAGCAGGGATGAAAATCTCTACTAATCACATAAGCAATTAGTCTGAATGTATGTCACATACTTTCTGAATATCCATGGGGAACTGAGAAAAGAAATCATAGCAGCAACTTTTTGCATGCACTTTTCTCTACTCTTCTTTGCTGCAGATAAAATAACAATGCCTATTAATGGCTGATATGCTATTTAATTTAAAGTAACATGATGATATGGTGAACATGTTTCAGATAAAATCCAGCTCATTGCAATTCACCATGGGTAAAACAATGTCTAGTGGCAATGAAATAAAAAGGAAGAAAGAAAAGCATCTCCAGTTTTAATTCCCTACTGACTTTTCAGGGGCTGGCCCTGCCAACTCTCACTAAACATGTTCAACCAAGCATATCAGTCCTGGAGCAAATGTGTAAGAGAAAGCAAAATAAAATTTATCACTAGCCTTTTAAAATCATTTTTATTTATTTTTTATTTTAGAGAGAGAGGCAAATAGAGAGAGAGAATGATGACACCAGGGCTTCCAGCCACTGAATACTCCAGACACATGTGCCACCCTGTACATCTGTCTTATGTGGGTACTGGGGAAACAAACTTGTATCTTTAGACTTCTCAGGGAAGTGCCTTAACTACTAAACCATCTCTCCAGCCTCTCCAGCCTTTGCTCACATCACTAGTTATGTCACTCTCCCTACCTGATTGTAACAGTTCTGGATCCAGGCCGTTTGGCTCAGAATTTGAGCCTCACTACACTTGGGCCTTCACCCATCCTCTCTGTGACTATTTCCTCACTCATAAAGTGGAAGAAACACATACAAAACTCTTAGGAGAGTTGTAATGGCTGAGCTAATTCCTGTAGAAAACTGGCTTGCAAATCATTGTTGCTATTGGTGGTGGTATTGAAAGAGACCAGTTTTCCTTTTACTACCAATAACTCAATGTTTAACCCATGTAAGATAAGGTGTGTATTAGTGTGGCTGGAACAGAAAGCAGATGGTAAACAAGTGGAGCAACATCAGATGTTCTTGAGTCTGGATTCCAAACTGGTTATGGTCACTTTTGTTTGGTGTAACCTTAACTATTTCCATAGTGAACTGCAATAATAAAAAAAAAAAAGAGTTATCTGAGATTCAGCTCTCCCACCTGTAAAATAATACTAGCCTTCCTGCAAAGCTGTGAAAATAAATAGAAATATGTGAATTATTTTTCATTCTCATGCTCTGTCCTCTTTCTCTCTCTTCCTCTCTCTGTCTGTCTTTCTCATCTCCCCTTTCAAATAAATAAATAAAAATTTTAAAGGGGGTGGAGAGATACCTCAATGGTAAAAGGCATCTGCTTGTAAAGCCTTATGGCCCAGATTTGATTCCCTAGTACCCATATAAAGCCAGATGCAAAAAGTGGTGCATGCATCTGGGGTTCATTTGCAGTGGCAAGAGGCCCTGGCATACCTGTTTTTATTCATTCCATCTCTCTCTCCTTGCAAGTAAATAAATAAAAATAAATATGTTAATTCCATGCATTCTACACAGTAATGCTGAACAAATACTGACCGTGGTGGTTTGATTCAGGTGACTCGATAAACTTAGGTATTCTGAACGGTAATCTCCCCAGATGATGGCAGTTGGAAATTAAAACCTCCTGGAGGCAGTGCATTGTTGGGGGCAAGCTTACAGGCCTTATAGCCAGTTTCCCCATGCCAGTGTTGGCACACTCTCCTATTGCTGTTGTCCATCAGATGTTACCAAGGGGGTTGTGCCCACCTTCTGCTCATATCATCATTTTCCCTGCCATCGTGCCTGTAAGCCAAAACAAACCTCTTTTCCCACAAGCTTCTCTTGGTTCGGTGATTTCTACCAACAATGCAAACCTGGCCACAACAGTGACCATTGTTTTTATTTTTATTAACTTGTGAACTGAACTCTTATACCAATTTGAAGAAGTCTAAATGCTGACACCTTGTTTTCAGTCTGTAGGGATCAAGGGTGAAGTTTTGAGGAAAAAGAAGAAATATTCTAAAGTTAGAGATAAGTGACAGTGGTGTCACCAAATCCTAACAGTTTTACTTGTCAAAAAGCTCTCAAATCCATGCATTTGTTTCCACCACTGTAGCCCTAGCTTAGGTTATGTTATGATGTATAGAAATACCCAGTTATGGGCTAGAGAGATGGCTTAGTGGTGAAGCACTTGCCTATGAAGCCTAAGAACCCTGGTTCAAGGCTCAATTCCCCAGAACCCATGTATGCAACATGCATATGGTGTCACATGTATCTGGAGTTAGTTTGCAGTATCTGGAGGCCCTGGTGTACCCATTCCCTCCCTCCCTCCCTCTCTGTCTCTCTCTGTCTCTCTCTGTCTCTCTCTGTCTCTCTCTCTCTCTCTCTCTCTGTTGTTCTCAAATAAATAAACAAATAAAAATTTTAAAAAGAGATATCCAGTAATATTCATGCCAATTTAATACAATAAGTTTAAATTCTATTTCTAAATTGTCTATCACTAAGAATACTTTTCCAGGAAATAAGAAACAATGCCAACAACACAAAATTGAGTATACTCACTGAGAGAATGTCAGTGTTCACTGGAGGTTTATATAAAAAAATAAATCAGTGGGAAATGTGGACATTAGGAAATGTGCTATGAGATTCAAATTGGAAAATTTCTGTATTTGTAAGAAGCCTGGGAAATATAACTGAAAATAAATTGGAAAACATTATATTAGAAAGAGCTTAAAGGTAAATATGTATGAGCAATATAATTCTCACCGTATTTTATTCTTTACAAATACTGTAAGCAACTTGTACTGTAGAAGAGGAAAAAGTCCTCTGAGTAAAAAAAATATAAGGATGTGCATTCCTAATGAATGTGGCACTATAGCCCAAGAGAATACAATATATCAAGGTTAGCAAATAAATTATATAGCAGAGATGCTATTACAAAATATGCCAAGATATTTTGGCATATTATGAAGATAGTTCAATAACTCATAACTGAACTATTTCTGTTGAAACTACAATTACAATTTTCTTTTAAAAAATAGGTGCGAGGAAATGATTACTAGAACAGCATATTTCTAGCTTGCACAGAGCAGTGGGTTTGAGCCCTATAACCACAAATGGTAATAGTAACACAGCATGTGGCCCAGTTCACTGGTCCTTGTTCCCCTGCTCCGGAGGGTGCATACTCAGACTGAGTAGGCCAGAGCTCTTGGTTTGTTCCCCACCTCCCAGCTCTCTGGTCCTGGTATCCTTGCTGCTGGCTTGTGGTGGCCTGGTCCCTGCATGTGTGCTGGAGAAGCAGGCCTTTCGATGGGGTTTCCTGGCTGAACATTCCCTGTGTCCAAAAATCCCTATTACCCTGAACGAGAGGGTGCAAGGGCCACGGTGGGACCACCCTCTTGCCCCTGGCTCACCAGCTTTGTGGGTCCTGGGTCCCCAAACCTTGGTTCCCTTGTGCTAAAGAGTGTATGCAAGTGGAGTGAGTAGGCCGGAGCTCCCATTTCCCCACCTCCCAGTTCCCCAGGTACCTTTGAAGTTCCTTCAATCTCCACAATCTGTGCATCTGTACTTATAACCTCATCATACACCACTCCAGCTCACATTTAAAATAGAACACTCACTGAAAATCCTACATGGACAAATCCTTGCTTCCCACTCAATAAAATAAAACTTTTCCCCAAGATGAGTAGACCACACTGTAAAAAAGCCAATGGGAGTCAGAAAACTGAGAAATCTCCACCAAGGATGCCTAGTCACACAATGTCTCCAATGAAATCAGAAAGAAACCAACAGAAATTCAATCCCAAAGTGAAAACTTAATAACTAATGTGATCCTGATCACAAGCAAGCCATCAGAAAAACCAACAATTATATCAATGAAATTGAGCAGAATCACTCAGCTTTTGTCATGAGGCTTAATTTAATTGAACTAAGCCATAGAATTGAAGGTGAGTCAACAAATAGAGTATTTCCATAACCAGCTGAAGAAATGATTAAATGTAAGGATGGATTCTGAGAAAGATCAAGAAAATCAGATTTCAAACCAAAAGTAATCAAAAAGGACAAAGAAGTCCACATCTTACTTATTGAGGGAAGGATCCAACATGAAGGTATCACAATCCCAAATGTGTATGCAACAAACACAGGTGCACCACAGTTTATAAAACAAAACATACTTGACAACAAAACAGAGATAAACACCAACACCATCACAATCAGAGACTTCAATACTCCACTCTCATTAATAGACATCAACCAATCTGTGTTCAAATAAACACACCTCACTACTGAGGCAGGTTATGGGTTACATGTTCTTGGTTGGCTTTACCATTCTCAATTAAGCTGTATTTGGCGTGGACTATTGTTGCATTTGATGCTTCCAGATTTATAGGGCCTTTGTCTTTTGCTTCTTTTGTTACTGGGGACAGGGTCAGATCCAGGCTGACCTAGAACCTATTTCAGAACAGAAATTTCAACACCCAGCTGACAGCTACACTTGGCACCTTAAACTCCAACTCTGAAGGTACATAAAGTTGGACTTCTGAGTATAAAAGCACTGCTGATTATTAGAAAACCCAAGCATCAAATCAATTCAGAATGCAAAAATCGGAACATTATAATACAAGAAACCCAAAGAATCAGGACAATACAATCCCACCAAAATTTATAAATCCATCAGAAATGGCCCCCAGTGAATGATTTCAAAAGAAAATGATTTTATCTATATCAATGAAATCAAAGAAGAAATCAAATGAATCAAATAAGAAAGCAAAGGAATGAAAGAAGAAAACAAAGTTCTGAAGGAATTCCAAGAGAACACAGGAAACCAACTTAATGAAATAAGGAGGTAATTACAAGACATGTGTAAGGAAATAGAAATACTGAAGAAAAGCCAGGCAGAAATTCTAGTTCTGAAGAACATAGTCAGAAAAAAAAAAAAAACCAACAACAAACAAACAAAAACAACAACAACAAAACCTCTGAGGAAAGCAGAGAGAAAAAGCAAGTCACTACAAAAGCAAGCTCATCAGAGCAACAGCAGATTACTCAACAAAAACTGAAAAGCCAGAAAGGCTTGGAAAGATGTGTTCCAAGTTCTGAGAGGTAACAACTGTCAACCAATATTACTATATCCTGAAAAGCTATCTATACAAACTTAAGGAGAAATAAGGGCATTCTACAACAAAAACAGGCTAAAGGAATGCATGACAACTAAGCCAGCTCTACAGAAAATACTTGAAGGAATCCTTCACCCTGAAGAGAAATCAAAACATACACATGAGGAAATTAAAAAAAAAAATACTCAAATAACAGGTAAAACAAGTGAGTAAAGGGAAAACAGCAAGTACTACAAACAAAGAAGAATAGAGAGAATAAATATATAAATTTCAATAATGTGGTGGTTTGATTCAGGTGTCCCCGATAAACTTAGGTGTTCTGAATGCTAGATTCCCAGCTGATGGAGATTTGGGAATTAATGTCTCCTGGAGAGAGTGTATTTTGAGGGGAAGGCTTATAAGTGTTATAGCCAGTTTCCCCATGTCAGTATTTGGCACACTCTCCAGTTGCTATGATCCACCTTATGTTGGCAAAGGGGTGATGTCCTCCCTATGCTCATGCCATCATTTTCCCTGCCATCATGGATTTTCCCCCTTGAGACTCTAAACCAAAATAAACCTCTTTTTCCCACAAGCTTCTCTTGGTTGGGTGATTTCTACCAGCAATGTAAACCTGGGCTGCAACAAATAACTCTTAATATCAATGGCTTCAATGTACCAACTAAAAGACACAGACTTGCAGAGTGGATTAAAAAGCAGGATCAGGATCCTGCCATTTGTTGCCTCCAGGAAACTCATCTATCAATAAAAGATAGACACTATCTTAGGGTGAAAGGATGAAAAATGGCATTTCAAGCAAATGGGCCTGGGAAACAAGCCAAAGTTGCTATCCTAATGTCTGACAGGATAGACTTCAAACCAACATTAGTGAAGAAAGATTTTGAAAAAATGATGCTTTATACTGATTAAAGGAACACTCCAACAGGAGGAAATTACAATCCTAAACACATACGCAACTAACATGGGGGCTTCCAAGCAGTTATGAAGTCTCCCAACTAAAAATGTCCAGGCCCAGATGGATTCACTGGTGAATTTTACCAGACCTTCATGGAAGAACTAACACCAATGCTTCTCGAACTTTTCCATAAAATAGAAGAGGAAACAATTATACTTAATTCACTCTACAAAGCCAGCATCACCCTAATACCAAAACGAGACAAAGACAGAACATAAACAGAAAATTAGAGACCAATCACCCTCATGAACATAGATGCTAAACAAAATATTGGCAAACAGAATGCAAGAATATATCAGAAATATATATTCACCCTGGCCAAATAGGCTTTATCCCAGAGATGCAGGGGTGGTTCAACATATGCAAATTAATAAATGTAATACAGTATATAAATGGACTGAAGGACAAAAATCATGATCATCTCAAAAGATGCAGAAAAGGCATTGGACAAAATCCAACATCGCTTCATGGGAAAAGTCTGAAAGAAACTGGAAATAGAAGGAATATATCTCAGCATAATAAAAGATATTTATGGCAAACCTACAGCCAACATAATACTAAATACTAAAGAAAAACTTGAAGCTTTTCTACTAAATTCACAACAAAACAAGAGTGTCCACTGTTCCCACTTTTATTCAATATAGTACTGGAAGTCCTAGCTATAGCAATAAGGCAAGAGACACTCATAAAAGGGATACAAATTGGAAAGGAAGAGATCAAATTATCATTATTTGCAGATGACATGATTCTATACATAAAGGACCCTAAAGACTCTACCAACAAACTGTTAGAGCTGATAAACACTTTTAGTAACTTAGCAGGATACAAAATAAACACACAGAAGTCAGTAGTTTTCCTATATACTAACAACGAACATGCAGAGGATGAAATCAGGAAATCTTTCCCATTCACAATTGCCTCAAAAAAATAAAGTACCTTGTAATAAACCTAACCAAGGAAGTGAAGCATCTCTACAATGAGAACTTTAAAACACTCAAGCGAGAAATTGCAGAAGATACTAGGAAATGGAAAGACATCCTATAGTCTTGGATTAGAAGAATCAATAGTTTCAAAATGTCAATCTTACCAAAAGCAATCTACACATTTAATGCAATCCCTATCAAAATTGCAGTGGCAGCGGGAAGCAAGAGGAATCAATAGCCTTGGCTTTCCCTCCATGCCCATTTTGCCACCTCCTCCCCAGTGCCTCCAGAGGCTGAGACCCCACAGCCACACTGTCCCTCGGCCGAAGACCCCCACCGATGGCGACAAATGAAGATCTTGGCCAGCTAGGGCTACCCTGGAGCCATCTGGACCCAGCACAGCCACTCCTTGGTTTTCTGAGACGCACGATGCACGGGTGCTATCACTGTGCGCTGGGTCTGAGCGATACCTGCCGCATCCCCACCCTGCGCCTACGGAGGCGACACGAGCGAGGCCTCTGGGCAGCCAGCACTGATTTTATTGTGCCTTGTCACTCAGGACCCCATGCAGCCAGAACCCAGGCCTAGTGGGGCTTGAGCCCATAGCCGAGCCAGCAGCCAATTCCTGCCCCTGTGGTCAAAGTGCTCGGAGGGGCAGCGGACGCAGTGATGTGTGCCTCCACCGAGTGCACAGTGGACCTGACGCCTTCCCTGGATGGGAACCGCACGTTCAGCTACACGTTGGAAGACCACACCAAACAAACATTCCGTATCATCATGAGCTTCGGCTCAGCCAGCAGCTCTGAGATGTGACTCTGCATGTCAAGTATGAGGACATCTGGCTGCGCAGTTCACGGCACACAAAGAGGTGCTGGGCTCCTCTAGCACTGTGTTCAAGGCCATATTCACCAATGGGCTTCGGGAACAGGGCATGGAGATGGCCTCCATTGAAGGCATCCATCCACAGGTCATGGAATGCCTCATCGAATTGGCCTATATGACCTCCATCTCCATGTGTCCACACGTCAGGAATGGAGCTGTCATATACCAGATTGACAGTGTGGTCTGAGCCTGCAACTGCTTCCTGATGCAGCAGCTGGACCCCAGCAATGCCATTGGTATTGCCAACACGGCAGAGCAGACAGGCTGCACAGAACTGCACCAGCGTGCCAGGCAGTACATCTATATGCACTTTGGGGAGGGAGCAAGGGTGTAGAGCTTGGGGACGGGTGTCAAAACGAGCAGGAATGGATCTCCTTCAAGGTCACTCAAAGTTGGGGACTGAAGACAAACTTTTTCCCCCAAGAACAGAAAGAGAAAAGAGAGACAAAGTGGGCACTTTAAGGCCCCCAGCTGTTGCAAATGAACTCTAGACACATGTGCCACTTTGTCTGGCTTTACATGGGTACTGGAGAATTGGACCCAGGTCATTAACTTTGAAGGCAAGCATCTCAACTGTTGAACCATCTCTTCAGCCCAAACATTATTTTTTGATTTTCTGAGGGTAGGGTTTCACTCTAGCCCAAGCTGACCTAGTAGTCTGTGGCCTTGAATTCTCAGAAACCCTCCTACCCCGTCTCCTGAGTGCTGGGATTAAAGGCCTGTGCCACCATGCCCGGCTTTTTTTTTTTTTTTTTTTTTTTTTTTGAGGCAGGATCTCACTATATGGCCCAAGCTGGCTTCAAACTCACAACAATCCTCCTGTCTCAGCCTCCTAAGTGCTAGGATTATAGATAAATCACCACATCCAGCTTCAAGATGATGGCTATTGTTGCTGTTATTATTATTATTATGTAGTGCTGGGGTGGATACTAGACTGTTATGCATATTAAGCAAGTGCCCTATCAATTGGGCAACACCTTTTGTTCCATTTTTGTTTTAACAGAGTCTTATGTGGCCCCTTTTTTGACCTCAAATTCACTGGGTACTGAGGATGACCTTGATCTCCTGGCATTCCTACCTGTACCTCCCAAGTGCTGGGATTACAAGCATGCACCACCAGTCCTGGTTGGTATGATACTGGGGAATACAGTTCTTGTGATTACCAAGCAAACAATGTATTCAGTGAACTACATCCCTCCTCACCTTTTTGCTTTTAAGCTATCCTTAAACTAGGTATGTAGATAAGGATGACCCTAAACACCTGATCCTTCTGTCTCCACTTCCCAGTTGCTGGTAGGTAGCCTAGGCTGGCCTCAAACTTGCTATATAGCTGAGTTTGGCCTGGAACTCCTTGATTCCTCCTCCAGGTGCTGAAATTACAGGTGTGTACCACCAGGGCCAGTAAAGCCCATGTTTTGAGCTCCTAACCCATATATGGAAAAATGATGAAAATGTGGCCTTCATGGTTCCTAAGCGACCTGCTTTCTTCAGAGTCAAAGATGGAGTCAGCTATGCATGGTGACGGGTGCCTGCAATCCCAGCACTGGAGATGCTGAAGCAGGCAGGAGGACTGGTGCTAGTTTGAGGCTAAACTGGGTTTATAAAATTAGGCCTGTTTCAAACAACTAAACAAGGACTGGGGCTGGAGAGATTGCTTAGTGGCTAAGGCGCTTGCCTAGAAGCCATGTTTGACTATCCGGGTTCTACATAAGCCAGATGCACAAGGGAGGTAAGCGCATAAAGTCACACATGCCCACTAGGTGGCGCAAGCATCTGGCGTTCCATTGCAGTGACTGAGGCCCTGGAGGCTGGAGCACCAATTCTCTCTCTCATTCTTGCTCTCTCACATTAAAAAAGAAGAAGGAGGAGGAGGAGGAGGGAGAGGAAGAGGAAGAGGGGGAGGGAGAGGAAAAGGTGGAGGAAGAAGAAGAAGAGGAAGAGGAAGAGGAAGGCCAGTCTATTGGGCTTGCCTAAAAACAACAACAACAAAAAAAAGAACTGGGGAGATGGCTTAGTAGGTAAAACCTCCTGCCTCCTGCTTTCAAAGCCTGCCAGCCTGTGTTTAATTCCCCAGCACCCATGTAAAGCCAGGGGCAATGTGGTACGTGGGTGGCACGCTATGCATCCCCCTTCATAAGCACGTTAATTAATTAATTACAAAATAAAAAATAACAAAAGAAATGGCTGGAGATGTAGTTCCAGTTGGTACATCCATGTATGAAGTCCCGGTTCCATCCCAGCACCACATAAAGGAGGAGTGGTGGTGCCCACCTACCATCTAGGCTCTGGGGAGGATTAGGGGTTGAGTCATCCCCACCCATAGGGGTAGTTTGAGGCTAGCCTGGGAATCCTAACACCCTGTATCAAAAAAAAAAAAAAAAACTGTAGAGACACATTATGTGGATATGTATGCAGCCAGTCCCCAGTACTAGTGAAGCCCATGGTGGCAGAACACTGAAAAAAAAAAAATTAAATGGCATTCTTGGCAGAAATAGATAAAATAAAACAATACTAAAATTCATTTGGAAGGATAAAAAACCTTGAATATCCTAAACAATTTTGAGCAACAAAAATAAGGCTGATGGTATCACCATATGCGATTTTAAGCTCTATTACAAAGCCATAGTAACAAAAACAGCATGGTACTAGCACAAAGACAGACAAGTCGATCAGTGGGACAGAACAGAGGACCCAGATGTTAATCCAGGCAGCTACAGCCATCTGATTTTTGCAAAAATGCTGAAAATATTCATTGGAGAAAGACAGCCTCTCAAGAAGTGGTGCTGGGAAAATTGGATATCTATATGTAGAAAGATGAAAATAGATCCTTGTCTTTCTCCACGCACAAGAATCAAATCCAAGTGAATCAGGGACCTTAACATCAGACCTGAAACTCTAAAATTGCTAGAGGAAAAAGGTAGGGGAAACCCCTTAACATTTTGGCATAGGCAATGACTTTCTGAATATAACCCCAATTGCTCAGGAAATAAAACCACTAATCTACCACTGGGATCTCATGAAATTACAAAGCTTTTGTATAACAAAGGACACTGTGAATAGAACAAAGAGACAACCTACAGAATGGGAGAAAATCTTTGTCAGCTATACAGCTGACAGAGGATTAATATCCAGAATATACAAAGAACTCAAAAAACAGAACCATAAGAAATCAAACAACCCAATTAAAAAATTGGTTATGCCGGGCATGGTGGTGCACGCCTTTAATCCCAGCACTCGGGAGGCAGAGGTAGGAGGATTGCCATGAGTTCAAGGCCACCCTGAGATGACAGAGTTAATTCCAGGTCAGCTTGGACCAGAGTGAGACCCTACCTCGGAAAAAAAAAAAAAAAATTGGTTATGGAATTAAATAGAGAGTTCTCAACAGAAGAAATACTGATGGCATATAAACATCTGAAAAAGTATTCTACATCATTAGCCATCAGGGAAATACAAATTAAAACTATTTTTTGATTCCATCTTGCTCCTGTCAATTCTGGATACCATTAAGAAAACAAATGACAATAAATGTTGGGAAGGATGTAGAAAAAGAGGAACCCTTCTACAATGTTGGTAGGAAAGCAATCGGTTACAGCCATTGTGGAATTCAGTGTGGAGGTTCTTGAGACAGTTAAATACAGATTTAGCATGATCCAGCTATAGCACTCCTAGGCATGTATCCTAATGATTCTTCTCACTACCTTAGAGATGCTTGCATAACTGTGTTTACTACTGCTTTATTCACAATAGCTAGGAAATGGAACCAGCCTAGATATTCACCAACAGATGAATGGATAATAAAGATAATAATGATGTGGTACATTTACACAATGGAGTTCTATGTAGTGGTAAAGAAAATGAAATTATGAATTTTTTCTGGGAAAAAAATGGATTTGGAAAGAATTATACTAAATGAGGTAGCCAAGGTCTAGAAAGCCAAACATCACATGTTTTCTCTCATATGTGGATCCTAGCTACAAATGTTTAGACTTGTGTGTGAGAGGGAAACCAAAAAATCAGTAACATAGGCCAGTAATCTGGAAAAAGGCTATAATGGAGGGAGGAGAAGGAAGGACTTTAGGGGATGGTATTGTATATATGTAAGTAGAAAAAGAGATTACAAGGAGTGCAATGGCCTAAGTAAGGCCAGGAAAAGAGATTGAGTAAGAGAAGGGAAGGGGGAAGGCCAATCAAAATTCAAGATATTCTGAATAAGACATATGAAAGCTTACTTGTTTGGATAATGACACATCCATAAGCCATAGATTGCTACTAGAAAAATTTCAGTGCCAGAGAGGGATATCTACCAGTGAGTGGTTGGCCAGGGAGGTCCCTGCTGCCTCCAAAACATTATAGGCTATTTCCATGGCCCTTGGTTTCCCACGAGTAACAGTGGTAAGTCCCTGTTGCTGAAGACTTCACATGCATGGGCAGTAAGGTCACTTAAAAATCAAGCTGGTCCTGAGCTGAAAACCTACTCCCTGTACACCAGCCAACTGAAAGCTGGAAAACTTGCACTTCATTTAGCCCTATGGGAGACAGAAGCCATTAGCAGTGAAAACAGTGGTCTCTGGATGCCTCAAATTTGGTCAGATAGGCCGAATGACCAAATGGGTGCAATATTGGCATGTCTTTTCTGGGGGAAATCAACTGCTCTCTAATTGTGCTGGAGACCTGCACTATGGGAGAGAATATATGCCTGGTACTGAAAACCTAATCAAAAGCCTATGTCAGGGGAGGTCATGTGCCTTAGGGATGTACAGTCTGCTCTTGTATGGTTAAAATGCATTTATTATTCTCACCAAACTGCCATGATAGTACTACACTTAATGTTCATATTCATATATTAATGCTACTCTCACTTTTGTTTAGAGAAGCTTGTCTTTCAGATGGTGGTGGCCACTGGGATGACTCAAAAGACACCATAGCACTGAGAAGAAGTGACAGAGGAGTGCTCAGCACTGAAACATCTCTATCACACCCTCCAAGTCTCAGGATCCATTGGGGAAGAGGTGGTGGGAAGAATGTAAGAGCCAAAGGAAGGGCACCACTCCTTACAATGCAACTGCCCAGACAGAAATTGGCCTCACTATCCATGACCTAGCAGTGCCTAGTAATACCTTCACAAACCCTCATAATATGAGAAAAGGACAACATCAAAATAAAAGAGAGACTAATGGACAGAGGGAGGGAATATGATGGAGAGTGGAGTTGTGAAGGAGAAAATGGGGGAGCTGAGTGAAACAGCATGGCTTATTTTCTGTAAGTAAAGACGCTATCAATAATTTTTTTAAATAAAAATTCATCCTAGGCCAAACTGAAGAAGCTCATCAGTGAACACGAGATTATTTTTAGAATGTGGGTGTTTGAGAAGAGAGAAAGAATTAAAAAAATATATATGATGCATCTCAGCCTTTTGGCTAAGATCAAGTGTGAAAAAGACTATGATTATAAAATGAGAAAAATAAAAACAAGGATCACTTTGTCTTCAAAAAAACTTTTTTATTGACAACTTAAACAATGTTGCACCCTGCAAGCTTTACTGATGGCCAACCAGGCCAAATATACCACCTGATGCAGTGGTGGAATGTCAGTTATGGGGGAAACCAACTGCTTTCTGATTGGATTTAAGGCCTGCTCCATGAGAGGGAATTCCTGCCTGGTACTGAAAAATACAATCAAAAGCCTATGGATGGGGAGGTCATAAGCCCTAGTGGAAAAGGACTAATGTTGTCTGGCTAGATGAATATATTATGCCCACAAAACTTCCCTCTAAATACTTATGTTTATGGACATATATTAATGCTACCTTCATTTTTGGTTAGAGAAGCTTCTCTTTCCAGATGGTAGTGACCACTGGGGTGATTAAAACTCACCAAAATGCCAGGTATGGTGGTGCACGCCTTTAATCCCAACACTTGGGAGGCAGAGGTAGGAGGATTGCCGTGAGTTCACTCTGAGACTCCATAGTGAATTCCAGGTCAGCCTGGGCTAGAGTGAGACCCTACCTCGAAAAACAAAAAATCTCACCAAGGTGCTGAGAAGACATGATAGTGGAGTGTTCATCACTAAGTGAGACATTTCTTGACACCCTTCAAGGTTCAGGGTCTATTGCAGGAAAGGTGGCAGAATGAATTTAGAGCCAAAGGAAGGGAAGGACACCTTACAATGTTGTCTTCTACACACAAAGTGACTTTGATGTTCATGACCTCACAGTGGTGGAGCCTACCCACACAAGACCTATGTAACAAGAGGGGAAAATGATGACATTAAAATAGAATGACTACTTGGAAAGATAAAGGAATTCAGTAGAGGGAAGATTTGGGAGAGGGAAAGGGAGGGTGGTAGGAAGGGATTATGACTTTGTCCATATTCATGGAAGCTGTCAATAAAAGTTATAAAGAAAAAGAGGGCTGGACAGACCCACACAAGACCTATGTAACAAGAGGGGGAAAATGATGACATTAAAATAGAATGACTACTTGGAAAGATAAAGGAATTCAGTAGAGGGAAGATTTGGGAGAGGGATAGGGAGGGTGGTAGGAAGGGATTATGATTTTGTCCATATTCATGGAAGCTGTCAATAAAAGTTATAAAAAAAAAAAAGAGGGCTGGACAGATGGCTTAGAGGTTAAGTACTTGCCTGTGAAGCCTAAGAACCCTGGTTTAAGGCTTAATTCCCCAGGACCCATGTTAGACAGATGCACAAGGGGGCACATGCATCTGGAGTTCATTTGCAGTGGCTGGAGGCCCTGGTGTGCCCATTCTCATTCATTCTCTCTCTCTCCCTCTCTCTCTCTCTCTCTCTCTCTCTCTCTCTCTCTCTCTCTCTCTGTCTCTTTCTCTCTCTTTCTCTCTCTGTCACTCTCAAATAAATAAGTAAAAATGTGTTTTAAATGTTACAGAAAAGAAACACCTCTAGAGGTATCACCATACCTAATCTAAAGGCAAATTATAAAGCCATAGTAACAAAAACAGCATGGTGCTGGTATAAAAACAGAAACATAGAGAAACATAGAGAACTGATGGCCCAGAACTTAGGTCAATTAACTACAACTACTTGATCTTTTAAAAAGGTGCCAATAAAGGAGAGTGGAGAAGAGACAGGATCTTTAACAAATGATGCTGGACAAATTGGATAACCATATGTAGAAAAATGAAATTAGACCCACTCATTTTACCATATACAAAAAAAAAAAGTCTAAATGGATTAGAGATCTCAATATAAGCACTATTCCTCACAGAAACAGACAAAATGTCCATCTTAAAGGAAAGGTGTCCAAATAGAAAACAAAACCTGACAATGAGAAGTGAAATATTACATGATTTTAAATAGTACTAAAAGAGGAAATAGAAAAACCTAGAGATGCAGAAATGAGAAAATTAAGAAGTAACATTAGTGTTTTAATACCATTTTTGTCTTCACTTGTCAGGTGCTCCTGATGCTAAGGACACACTTCAATCATTCAATTTTTCTTGAAAATATATTCTAACTTTTGGTGTGTGTGCATGCATACATGTGTGTGTAGCTTGTGTGGTATATGAGAGTAGTTTACATGCAAGTATACAGCATGCCCCGTGTGCATGTATGCTGAGGCCAGAGGAAGCTGTCAGATGTCTTCCACTATTGCACTTCTGTCTTGTTTCCCTGAGACACTCTCTCCTGGAAACCGGAGCTCATCAATTTTCAGTTACACTTGCTAACCAGAGGGTTCTGGTAGTCTTTCTGCCTCTCCTCCCCTCATATCTCATAGTAATTCCTTAAGAACATTTGGTCTTGACTCACTACATGTCTTTAATATTCTTCAAATTTGCAACCTGAAGTGAAAATTATTATTTCAACTAAGACCTTAGACCATGATGCTATTGGTACAATAGTTCATCAAACCTCATCTAGTCTTGATATCGTTGAACTAGAACATGCCATGGATTAGTATCTCTGAGGGCTCAGCTTCCAGGAGAAGGCAATTAACACATCACTCTGCTCTGCCTTGTTCTTTCAAACCCTCAGGATGCCCTCATGAAACCTTTGTTTACTTACTGCTAGTACAGATTACACTTTAAAATTTCTCTGTAAATGGAATTGGATAGCACATATTTCATCAAGCTTGTTTCAATCAGCTTAACTATTTTGAGATGAATTGATGTTACAGTACATAGTAATTCATTGCTGATTAGTATTTCATTATATAGTTAAACCATAATTTGTTCATCCATTCATGAGCTGATGGACTATTAGGTGATTTCTCTCCTTTTTTTTTAAAGATAGAGTCTTGCTCTAGCTCAGGCTAACCTGAAATTTACTATGTAGTCTCAGGATGGCCTCAGACTCATGGGGATCCTCCTACCTCAGCCTCACAAGGACTTAGATTAAAGGCATGCAACATCACGGCCAGCCTAATTTCTCTGTTTTTTTTATTAATTAGTTTTGTATTCAGCAAATGCACTCAGTTTGGTACCATTATTAGGCTCATCCATAACCTGCCCCTCCCCATTGGCCCCTCCTTGTTAAGGTATATGGGTCGTGCATTGTGGAGTTAGCCCACAGTTATGGGTAAGATAAATGTCTCTGCATATTATGATCCAACATGTGGCTCTGACATTCTTTCTGCCCCCTCTTCCTCAAAATTTCCCTGAGCCATGTGGGTTCATTTTTGGTCTGCTTCAGTGCTGAGGTGTTGGGGGCCTCTGAGGCTCTGGCTCTCTGATTTGGTAGGAGTTGATTTTTCTCTGTGTTGGTCTCCTTCCCCCTTGTGCTGGTATCTGGTTCATCGGGAAAACAGTACCTTTGCTTGTTTCACCAATTTTTCTTAGTTTCAGCAGGGGCCTTTTTGAGGTATGATGGGGCGGCTCTCTCCTTAGGATCTACATCTATCTGAAAAAGAGAAGCAGATTCTCCAACAGAGAGTAAGTTAGCATCAGGACAAATGAGATAACCCTTAGTTTTTTTTATAGAGAATTTAATAGGTGTAGGCCCTCTTGTAGCCCATGATTGATGGTAGCTTGATATTGGAGAGTGGGCTTATGTTTGAATATGGTTCTGACTTGTTTACCAGCTCTAGCTATGGTTCCCATACCACTAAAGGGATCAGTTAGCCAAATCAAGAGCAGTTGGTTCCCCACCATGGCTGTGTGCCACTTTTGCACTTGTGTGGGCATCACAACAGGTTATTTGCTGCTAAGTAGGTTAGACCATGAGTTGCTTGGACCGATATTGGTCATTTTCCCCCAGTCGCCCTTGTAGCACCTTCTGGCACTAGACATGCTGACTGTGTGGGGACTGACTCTCTTCTAGCTTCCAGCCATGCCATTCCAATTTATGTATCAACTGCATATGGTGTCTTTGGCAGTAGGTTCTTAACACTAACCTTTGGTGGGTCATCAAGCACTCTGACAGAGGCATCGAAGGAGTGGGAAACACAAATCTAGACCCAAACGGCAATGTTACCATAAAATTCTACTTCCTAAAAGGCAGACCAAATGGCTGAACCTTCACCAGGCCCTTACAGGGAACACCTGAACCACAAGACACTGGAAAGGGTAGGATCAAGGCTAACTTTAATCTTCTACATCTTCCCTCCCACCCTCACCACCCCCCTCTCTCTCTTCTCTCTAACTCTTGTATATTAGTTATCTTTTTCTTCATTTTCTTAGTGGGCACTGACCTGTAACTCCCAGTACAAGCATGGGGCTATCATCTTCAATGAGCTTTTGATTTCTCATTTTTAACTTTTCTAGATAACACTCTTATGAGCATTGACACAGAAGTCTTTCTATGCACATAAATTTTGTTTCTTTGGTTGTATGTCCAGTATGAGATAGTTATATGCCAAGCATGTATCAGCCTTTTAAGCAAATGAACTAAACCAAAATGTTTATATTACTTTTATATTTCTAGCAAGAGTATATGAGAGTTCCAGCTTCCATATATCTTGCTAAAATTCCTTGATTTTCTTAGGGTTTTTGTTGCTATCTAATGGCATTTTTCCACTTGAATTTCCAAGTGTTTATTTATTGTTAATATGTAGAAAAACAAGTTGTTTTGCATCAAGAGTTTGTAGCTTTAAACCTTGCCAAATTCACCTGTTGCTTCTACTAGGGTCAGGAGAAGGGGTCTTAGACTGGTTTTATCTTTCACAATGTTCATCATATTTCTTAAAACATATTGCAATGACATGTGTGAAAGAATTCTGTTGACCTCATCTGGGAAGTATTCCTTGTTCTTTAATTTCTAAATAATATGTATGAAGAGCCAGGTGTTGTGGTGCACACTCTTAATCAGAGCACTCGGGAGGCAGAGGTAGGAGGATCACCAAGAGTTTGAGGCCACCCTGAGACTACATAGTGAATTCCAGGTCAGCCTGGGCCACAGTGAGACCTTCCCTCAAAAAACCAAAAAATTAAAATTAAAAAAACAAAAAAGGAATATTATGAAATGTATGAAGAATTTACTTCCTTAAGTAACTTCTCATCTCTTCTTTCCTCTTTCTCCTTAATTTACCTTTTATGTCTATTTCTTACTGTCTTAGAAAAAAGCTCCTGTGTAAAGCTAAAGTGATGTGGTGAGAGCAGATAGCATTCTTTGGTTCCTGATTTGGAGGACATCATTATCCCTTTTACTACCAAATGTAATCACTAATAAATCACTGCCTCATCAGCTAGAGAACATCCTTTCCTAGTGCCCAAGACTAAGATGATTTATTAGATGGTGGGCTCTGTAAATTAAGGTGATCCTATAAGGTCTCTCTTTCATAGGATGTTAACATTATAATTACCCTGGCTAATTTCTATGGTAAACCAAGCTTGTAGTGCTGAAATAGCACCCACTTATCCATCTTATACTACCCTTTTAATTTGTTGTTGGTGTTGGTTTGCTAGTATCTTGTTTGGAGGGTTGGCATTCATCCTCATGTATAGTGCTTGTCATTTTCTTAGGGTCTTTCTGGTTTGGAGATAAATATATTGCTGACCTCATGGGAAGGGTTCAGAAAGGTTCCATGATTTCAAAGTTTATAGAGATATTTGTGCAGCATTTACTGACTTAAATGTTTGGAATAATTCACTGAAGAGGACACCTGAGTTTGGGGTTTCTTTGTGAGAATTTTTTTAACAATAAATGATATTTGTGCTTTTTTATTTTCTCCATTTCTTCTTATCTATCAAATATATGACTAGATAATTATTTATTGATTTTCTTTAAGAATTATTGATTTCTTATTGATAAATATTTTCTTTCTGCTTGCTTTGAATTTCATTTAGTTACCTTAATAAGAAAATTAAGCTCATTCTTTTGGTAACTTTCAATAAAGCCATTTTACATTTTGCTTTCATATTTATTTTGTTCAAAATATTTCCTAATTTTAACATACATCAATGAACCATAGAATACTTTATCATTTTCACTCAAATGCCAAGTTTTATTTTGGTTTGATTGGGGGATTTTGAGACAAGGAGATCTTAAGTGTCTCAGGCACCTTTCACTTCCTGTGTAGCTGAAGCTAGCCTTGAACTCCTGGTCTTCCAGCTCTTCTTTCCCATGATGCCAGTTTCACACCATTATGTCCAGATAGTCACACATTTAAGAGATTGAAATAAGTAAATATTCTGTGTTGGTTATTGTATTGAATTTCTTGCCTTTATGAGTATAAAGTTTTCATCAAGCTTGACAAATTTTCAACCATTATTTTTTCGTGTCTTGTCCTTCCAACCCACTTTACTAAACATAAGATACTTGCACTTAAAATACTTGAAGTTGCCCCACGGCTCACAGTTTTCTTTTTATTTCTCTGTGTTTCAGTTTATATAGTCTACTGCTATGCTTTCAACTTCACTAATTCTTTTCTCTATGGTATCAAATGTTACATTAATCCAATCTAGTGTATTTTTAATCTCATGCATTGAAGTTTTGGTGTTCAGAGTTTTGTATCATCTTCCATCTCTCTATATACGTTTTTGGACATAGGAATATTTTTAAAGTATGTAGGGATTCCACATTTCTGACTCAAGACATTTCTGAATAATCTACCAATGCCCACTGACTATGAAATGTGCCAGTCTGATGAGGGCAGACACCCTTCTGACCTTGTTCACTTACCATGTGTCAATCCTACTAATCCCTTAAGGTATTTCTTGTCCTGGCCCTGGATCTTTTTTTTGTTCAACACACATGTGATAATCACTGCTCTAATCTGTGGGACTTTCTGATAGGTCTCAAACCTCTTTCTTTGAGCAGTGATCTCTTCTCCAGGACTCTACTGTGGATTCTAGGTAATTTGCTCACGTTGGACTCTCAGCATCATTTGTTTGGTTGGTTGGTTAGTTGGTTTTCTTTTTTTTTTTTTTCTTTTTTCTTTTTTTTTTTTCTGAGACAAGACTATGCTATGTAGCCCAGACAGGCTTTGAATTCTCAATCTTCCTGTCTCAGTCTCCCGAGTTCTGGGATTATAGGCATGTACCAGCACACTCAACCTCAGCTCTATTTCTTCGACACACAGTGACTGTTGGGCTCTGCCTGAGTTCCCATTCCTTGTTCTGCAGCCTAGAATTCTTGAGAAAAATAATCACGGGTCTTACCTCATGAGTTTTCCACCTCTCAGGCATCTCTATACTTATACCCTGAAGTTTAATTCTTCTCTGTGGTTACTTCATCTATTTTACCCAATATATTTTTAAGAAAGAATTTAAATCTGTTGTTTTAATATTTTATTTATTTACTTAAGAGAGAAAAAGAGACAGACAAAAAGAGAGAATGGGCATGCCAGGGCCTCTAGGCACTGCATATGAACTCCAGCATGTGTGCCCCTTGTACATCTGGCTTACATGGGTCCTGAGGGATCAAACCTTGGTCCTTAAACTTCACAGGAAAATGCCATAACCACTAAGCCATTTCCCCAGTCCCCTAAATCTGGTTAAGTTCTTAAATAAAATTTGTTCCTCACAAGTGATAGTAAAGCACACTACTTCTCAGAATACCATATGGAGGTTCTCAGGTCAGGGCAGAGGACAAATAGGACTCACTAAAAAAACGTGGGTTTAGTAATAAAATAATAAGTTACATTTCTTGTAGTTCTTATGTATTGTACCAACTATTAAACTACTAGAAAAATCTCTGATGTTCCGGGGGAGGAGACGCTCATTATGCCATCCTTACCTTCTGTTAACAAAACCACGACCTCTCTTCCTCATCAACAGTTGCAAAACTGCCCATGGATTGAGGCATTTTCTCTTTGGAAAGTTCCCCAGTTAGCATTTCTACCCATCACCTGTCACTTGGCTTAAAGGAAGCCTGCTACACCCTGGTGCCATGTAGTGCTCTCACAAAGGATTTGATAATACAGCTTGGTGGCACCCCACAAGTTGTTTCTGTAGGGCCATAGATACCAGAATCTGAACAACCCTTTCAAATTGGATTTTAGCTCTCCAGACAATTTTTGGTAACCTTTTCACCTAAACCTATCTGGTCTGTTTCTTTGGCTCTAAGTAAACCTCTCAATAAAAGGTTATAGTGAAGTGTTTTGGACTGCAACAGTAAAAATGTTTCCAATGGAATGAAAAACATCTGTCTACAAAATGATCATTGTGCAAAAAGAATTTTTTTTCTGAATTTGAGTTGGACTTAAAGCACCCTAGTAGTGTTTCAAACCTGATGTTTCAAATAAAATACCAGTGACATACTGCTGCCTTTGTGATGAGCTTATGGTATTCACTGGGACTATGGAAGTGAAATAATCAATGCAGCCTTTTCAGTCAGTCCAGCCTACAGGTATACAATCTAATCAAGCAGCAATTACAAGTACTTGTTTTGTTTCCGTCAAAGCTTATACTGTTGTGGGAGCTGAGGGTGATGGGGCTTTTCTCTGAGCTCAGGGCTAGAGACTAGAGTGGCTAAGGCTCTCTGTTGCATACCAAAAAAGGATGTGAATAAGGAAGGCAAAAGGAGATTTCATTAAGACAAATATAGAAGAGAAGGGGAGAGGGCCCAAAAGAAAGGAGAGAGGTTTCCAGATCTGGAGCCTGGAATATAGAGGTGGAGAAGCTCCAAATTGCCAAGGATTTCCACCAGCCTACAAAGAGAAAGAAAGGGTGGGGAAGGGAAAGTGATGTTTGAGTTAGAAGAGCAGGTAGCTCAGCAGTGAGCATTTATGAGTAACTGTACTGAGGGAGGACCTTCCTTATTGAGGGGATAA
The DNA here is from genome assembly GCF_020740685.1 of Jaculus jaculus. Lineage (NCBI taxonomy): Eukaryota > Metazoa > Chordata > Mammalia > Rodentia > Dipodidae > Jaculus > Jaculus jaculus. The sequence continues at coordinate 60,603,326 of NC_059116.1, forward strand.
TTATTCAAGGGTTTCTTAACATTCTTTGGTCAGGGCTGGAGAGATGGCTTAGTGGTTAAGTGCTTGCCTGTGAAACATAAGGACCTGGGTTTGAGGCTCGATTCCCCAGGACCCACATTAGCCAGATGCTCAAGGGGGTGCATGCATCTGGAGTTCATTCGCAGTAGCTGGAGGCCCTGGCATGCCCATTCTCTCTCTCTCTTTCTCTCTCTCCCTCTTTCTCTCTCTGTCACTCTCAAATAAATAAATAAAAATTTAAAAATTCTTTGGTCATGTTGACACAAAAACACAGGTCTTTTCTGAAATGCAATATAAGATAATTTATTTTGAAGCCAAATATGAGTGCCCATGGCCCAGTAACTTTGTGATGGTTTGAATGGAATGTCCTCTTAGCCTCCGGTGTTTGGGATTAAGTTTCTACTTAGTACCTATCTAGTAGTCTTGGGAGAGAGAGCCCTGCTGGAGTCACTGAGGTTAGCCTACTATGCGCTGAGAGCCAGCTTGAGATCTGGCTCTTCTTTTTCTCTCAGCTGTGGACATACAATGAAATCAGCCAGCTTCTTCCACCATGACAGAGTGTCCCCTGAAAACTGGAAATCTGAAATAAATGCTGTCCTCCCAAAAACTGTTTCTGGTTGGGTTTTTGTCTCAGCCACAAGAAAGTAATTGTAAAAAACATAGATTCAGGTTACCTTACATACCATGTTTCAACATAGGAATAGTTTTATAAAATAAATTTGTTATTAAATAATCAAAAAGTCCACAAATAAATTTATTTTTAATACATTAGTTGTAACATCAAGTACAAGGTTCTAACAAAATAGAAGAGCCTTTTTTATACGTCTAGATGCTATCTGATGACATTCATAGGCTTTGGATTGGTATGAACCAGGAACGTCCGTAGTTCCAAAGAGGATTGTGCCTGGTAGTCACAAAGATGTTAGGTCAGACACAGAGGTGGGCAATGAGTGGTTTCGAGATAATTTGGCTTCCGGCCCTCAACACTTCAGCTCTCCACAGTCACAGAAGCTCTCCTCTGTCAGTTTTGAAGAATCTTTAACAAAGGTGTGGCTTTTTTCTAAGAACTTCAATTTGCAGTCAAAAAGAAAATATTGCCTCAAATTTGCTCACATTCTGTTTCTCTCACTTCACTTTTGCCCAGTATCAGAGGTGTTCAATTGTTCACAACCATTTTAAAATGCCTAACAACTCAGCCATGACAGGGCAGATTCTTAGTACCATTCAATTCAAAATTATTCATAGCAGACACAGCTGCATTAAACTGTATCAATCACTCTATCTATAATCTTAGGATGCTCATCAAATACAACCTAAAATACAAAGAAATCTAAGAGTATTTTCCAGAGTAGTTTGGAACTTTGATAGCTTCCTTGAATATTATAAATTCTTTTTTTAAGCATATCTCAGACAGGGCATGGTGGCTCATGCCTTTAATCCCAGCTTTCTAGAGGCTGAGATGGAGGATCGCCATGAGTTCAAGGACAGCTTGGGCTACAGAGTAAGCTCCAGTTCAGCCTGAGATACAGTGAGACACTGCCTCAAAAAAAGTGTGTCTCATGAAAGTGTAATGAAGAAATTATTTTAATATCCCTGTTTGCAATAAATTCAAATTGGCAGTAATTAGCTGCTTAAATGAAAAATGCATTTAAATAGGCACTTACCATGCTTACAGACTCCACATTTGTAAATGAGCTTTATTTCTATTTTGATTAACTGTTACCTCACCAAGTCACTTCTGGAGTCTCAAAGTCAACTTCCAAAAATAAAATTGGGCTGGAGAGATGGCTTAGCAATTAAGGTGTTTGCCTGAGAAGCCTAGGACCCAGGTTCTATTTCTCAGAATCCATATAAGCCAGATGTACATGGTGGTGCGTGCATCTGGAGTTTGTTTGCAGTGGCTAGATGCCCTGGAGTGCCCATTTTCTCTCTCTCTCTCTCTCTCTCTCTCTCTCTCTCTCTCTCTCTCTCTCTCCCTCTTTCTCTGTCTCTCTCATGCTAATAAATAAAAATAAATTTAAACATGAACTTGCCCAGTGCTTGCTTAACTAAGTGAATAGACTAACAAAGTTTAGATTTTTGTGTACACATCTGTTGGTGAGACTTGGGCAAGCATGGTAACTTGGCTTCCAGGCTTAGCCACTACACTCTTGAGACATAATCAGCAATTGTCAATGCTGTCAAGAGTTTGGGGGAGCATGAAATTGTTCCTGCATAATTATACTTAATAATTTCTTTGTGCATCATGTGTGGGTATCTGGGTGTCAGTGCAGCCACTCAGTGCACATTTGATGATCAGAGGACAGAGGACGCCTCAGACCTCATGGGTCAGTCGTGACCTTTCACATTGTTAGAGGCAAGGTCCCTCATTGTTCGCTGCATTCACTAAGCCCATGAGCTTCTGGGGGATGGGAGCTCTTGTCTCCATTTCCCATCGCACAGTAGGTGCACTAGGATTATAGGCACTTGGCCTACTGCACCCAGCTTTATAAAAATATTTTATTTGCATATTTGTGAGCATAGGGTGAGACAAATAAAGAGAATGGGTGCACCGGGTCCACTTGCTGCTGCAAATGAACAATAGACAATGAACACTTTATGGCTATGGGTTGAATAGGGTTTGGGGAATCAAACCTGGGCTTTGCAAACAAGCACGTTTAACCACTGTGCCATCTCCCCAGCAGTAAATTCAGATTTACGTGGGTTCTGCGGATATAAAATCAGGTACTCATGCTCATATCACAAGTGTTTGATACACTAAGCCACCTCCCTAGCCCCTACTTTGATGGTGTTTTTAGTAGCCCCATTCTCTATTTAATGATTTGTATGTTACTTTTTAGAAAATAAAATCAACTCCAAAGCTTAGAAAAAATAAAAGAGTTAGTTTTCTAACTTAGTTATAATTACTTACCAGTGAATAACTAATTATATAGCAAATAATTAGTTTAGCTAGATCACTAGATTTCTGTTCAATCTTTATGTCAAGACAGGGTAATGGGACTTTTAGTTAAATTTATATTTTCACAAAACAACATTTATAAACATTGCATAAAATAATATGCAATGATAAAAGGAGTGTCATTACTCTAACTGCTAATTGAAAACATTAATTATTTCCTGGTTTTACCATAGTATATACTGTTTACTTAACAAATGAATTTACTTTGTATTACTGCTTCTCTTTTGAATTCTCATTTTAAAGTAAATATTTATCTTTTTATTTTAATAAGTTATAAGTAATAAGTATTATTACTTTCCAGAGCCACTGTTTGTCTTTTCTCTAAACTCATTATTTTAAAAAATAGCAGATAAAAAGAATGGGGTTTTCTTCATATGATTTAAGTTGTTGTTGTTGTTTACTTCGCCTTCTAATGATAACAGCTTTGGAATAGCAAAGGAAAACTAAGAAACACGGTGTGCCTCCTCTGAGTGTTATGCATAGGGACATGCGTCTGAGATGGAGAAACCACAGTACAAGCTACCCGAGGTAGCAGTGCTGCCAAGTGAGGCGGCTCACAGTCGTCGTCCCAGCACTCAGGAGGCTGAAGGAGCAGGATCACCATGAGTTTGAGGCCAACCTGGGTTGCAGCGATGTCCTCATGCATATGAAGAAATTGATAGTCAGGTGGATTATATAAAATCCTCAAGAACACAGAGCTAATGACCCACCAAGCTGGAATACACACTTTGGGGTCCCAAACCCAGACTAAAGCCTGCCCCTGAACAGCATGATCTCTAGTGAACTGCACTTAGTTTTAGTTTCTGTATTGTTTCTGCCAAAGTATCCCAAACCTGACTCTCTGAGAACTACACGTCGCTTGAGACTATGAAAGACATATTAGGTAATCCACTATAGTGGTGATAATTTAAGATAGGTCTGGGCTAAGAAACTCAAATGGGAAGTATAGCTTCAATGTAACTAGAGTCTACTGTGAACATATCTCACTTATTGTCCCTATGAAATAGACCCACTTCTTTTTCATTTTTTTTAATTTTTATTTATTTTACAGAGAGAAAGAGGGAGAGAGAGAATGGACATACTGGGGCATCTAGCCACTGGAAGCAAACTCCAGATGCATGCACCACCTTGTGCATCTGGCTAACATGGGTCCTGGGGAATTGAACCTGGATCCCCTGGCTTTGTAGGCAAATGCCTTAACTGCTAAGCCATCCCTCCAGCCCTTTGCTTTTTTACATATTTTTTATCTTCATTTATTTATTTAACAAAGAGAAAGAGGGAGGGAGGGAGAGAGAGAGTGACTAGAAATGCTTCTTAACAAAGCAGAAAATAAACCTAGGTGACTCTTATTTTGGAGATTTAGAAATCCCTTTGAACCTTTGATCATGTAGTGAACTGTCCTGAGACATCTGCTACTTTGCTTAGCTTCTCTTTGTAGTGGCTACTTTCTCATTGCTGGGACTAAATACCTGACAAGGAGAAACTTGCGGAAGGAAAGGTGGATTTTAGTTCATGGGTGCAGTCCATCAGGGTGGGGAACGGACAGAGGCAGGGGCATGAAGCAGCTCGCCTCATTCATCCACAGTTAAGAAGCAGAGTGATGAGTGCCACTGTTCATCTTGCTTTCCCCCCTTTATTCATTGCAGACTCTGACCTATGGAATGATATTTCTCACAGCTAGAATTGGTTCTTCCACCTCAACTAATCTAATCTGGAAATAAATCCCTCACAGACATTTCCAGAAATTTGTTTCCATGGTGAGTCTAACTCCTGTCAAGTTGACAACCAGAGATTAGCTATCACACCCCACTTCGCGGCAAAGGTCTTTTGTGGCTCATTTCTACTGACTTCTGGGAGAGTAACTCAGCACATGTATGTACATAGCACTAAGCACTGCCTGCAGGTAGAATACACAATATTCTTCACAAATGTATTTGTTATTATATATCAACTAGAAATATATTATACCAATTACAAAGTATTTGATTACTATTAAATACTTAGCATTTCTGACTTGACAACCACCATTAAAATTACAAATAATATAATGTTAATATTTGTATTCATAATTTTTATTAATTTAACTGTGTGTAGGGATGTGGCCAGGGTCTCTTGTCACTGCAAATGAATGCCAGCTGCATGGGCCAGCTTTGTAGGAGTGCTAGGGAGTATATGCTGAGGATTGAAGTGGGGCTGGTTGTTTTTTTTTAAGCAAGCACCTTTAGCTGCTGAGCCATATCTTCGGCCCCATAAAGTTTTATTTTAAAAGAATTCCTCATAGTTGGAGAAGTTGGAAATAACTACACAAAAATCCTTGAACATAAAATTTCCCTTCTCTCTGTTATGATGTTTGCCAGTAATAATAGTGTAATGTATTGTCCACAATCCTGCCCTTGATCTTTCATTCTATGTCCAAAGGATGAAGTTCACTTTGGAAAGAAATCTGTCTACTAACCCTCCTCATTGCCATTTATCTTACTATCTATTCAAGTCGTTTCAACTATAATATTAGACAAAAGAAAAAAGACTACAAACAAAAACTAATAAAACCTCCAAAATATAATGTGATACCAACTGAACCAAAGATATTGACACAAGAGCATTATTAACATAACAGCAGTAACTCTAGTTTTGATGTTTAGGGTGCCCTTCTAACCGCTCTCCTAATATAGATAGTATCTGCTACTGTAGCACTTGGCACAAAGAACTGAGATGAAGAGTTTCAGAAATAGAGTATGAAGCATGTTTTCTCTCAGGTGTTAGTGTGTGTTTCAAAGAATTTAGCTGTTGCCAGGTGTAGTGGTGCACACCTTTAATCCCAGCACAGGGGAGGAGGAGGTAGGAGGATCGCCGTGAGTTCAAGGCCACCCTGATACTCCATAGTGAATTCCAGATTCCAGGTCAGCCTGGGCTAGAGTGAGACCCTACCTCGAAAAACCAAAAGAAAAGAAAAAAGAATTTAGCAGCATAAATTGGGGTAGGGCTAGAAAGATGGCTCAGTGGCTAACAGTACTTGCTGACAGCACAAGGACCTGAAAGGCCCTGAGGCCCTTGGAGTTCAATTCTCTTCATGACCCACATAAAGAACTGTACATGGCACTGCACATTTGTAACTCCAGGCTTGTGGGAATCACAGACTGAGAATCACTGGGACTCACAAAACCGCAGCTCCACCTTCAGAGAAAGACTCCATCTCAAGAAAATACCCAGATGAGTGATAGAGGATCACACCCAAGATTGTTCTTTGGTCTCTGTGCCCATGAGCACATCTTTACATACACACACAAACACACACACACACACACACACACACACGCACGCACGCACGCACGCACACACACACACACATCATACCACACCAAATAAAATAACATCTAGGCTGGTTCCATTTCCTAGCTATTGTAAATAGAGCAGCAATAAACATAGTTGAGCAAGTGTCTCTAAGGTAGTTAGATGAGTCCTTAGGATATATGCCTAGGAGTGCTATAGCTGGGTCATATGGCAAATCTATTTTTAGCTGTCTCAGGAATCTCCACACTGATTTCCACAATGACTATACCAGATTACATTCCACCAACAGTGTAGAATGGTTCCTCTTTTTCCACATCTCTGCCAGCATTTATTGTCATTTGTTTCCTTGATGGTAGCTATTCTGCCAGGAGTGACATGTAATCTCAAAGTAGTTTTGATTTACATTTACTTGATGGCTAAGGATATAGAACATTTTTTAGATGTTTATACAGATGGCAATCTATATTTCTTCATTTGAGAACTCTCTATTTAGCTCCATAGCCCAGTTCTTTTTTAAATTTTTGTATTTTTATATATTTATTTATTTGAGAGTGACAGAGAAAGAAAGAGAGAATGGGCGTGCCAAGGCCTCCAGCCACTGCAAACGAACTCCAGGTGCGTGTACCCCTTGTGCATCTGGCTAACATGGGTCCTGGGGAATCAAGCCTTGAACCAGGGTCCTTAGGCTTCACAGGCAAGCACTTAACCGCTAAGCCATCTCTCCAGCCCCAGCCCAGTTTTTTAATTGGGTTATTTGATTTCATATTATTTAGTTTTATGAGTTCCTTGTATATCCTGGATATTAATCCTCTGTCAGATGTATAGCTGGCAAAGATTTTCTCCCATTCTGTAGGTTGCCTCTTTGCTCTATTCACAGTGTCCTCTGCCGTTAAAATCATGAGATCCCAGTGATTGATTAGTGGCTTTATTTCCTAAGCAACTGGGGTTATATTCAGAAAGTCTTTGCCTATTCCAATATGTTAAAGGGTTTCCCCCACTTTTTCCTGTAGCAGCTTCAGAATTTCAGGTATGATATTAATGTCTTTGATCCATCTGGGCTTGATTTTTATGCGTGGAGAGAGATCAGAATCTATTTTCATCCTTCTACTTATGCATGTCCAGTTTTCCTAACACCATTTGTTGAGAAGGCTGTTTTTCTCCAACGAGTACTTTTGACATTTTTGTCAAAGTTCAGGTGGCTGTAGCAGCCCAGACATATATCTGGGTCCTCCATTCTGTTCCATTGATATATATGCCTGTTTTTTTGTGCCAGTACCATGCTGTTGTTGTTACTATAGCTCTGTAATATAGGTTAAAATCAGGTATAGTGATACCACAGCCTTATTTCTGTTGCTCAAAATTGTTTTGTATATTCGAAATTTTTTTTTGTGCTTCCAAAGGAATTTTAGGATTGCTTTTTTTCTATTTCCATGAAGAATGTCATTGGAACTTTGATAGGAATTGCATTAAATGTTTGCTTTTGGTAAGACTGCCATTTTCACAATACTAATTCTTACAATCCAAGAAGATGCGATATCTATTTCCTTGTGTCTACTAGCAATTTCTGTCTTGAGCGTTTTAAAGCTTTTATTGGAGAAATCCTTCACTTCCTTGGTTAGGTTTATTCTAAGGTCCCTTTTATTGATTGAGTGAGTGAGTGAATGATTGATGCAATTGTGAATGGAAGTGATTCCCTGCTTTCATCCTCAGCCTGTTTGTTGTAAGCACATAGAAAGGCAAGCAATTGCTGTGCATTTATTTTATATCCTGCTAATTGCTATTAGTGTTTAGTAGCTCTAACAGTTTTTTTTTAATAAAAAACAAGTTTTTATTTTTTATTTTTTATTTATTTATTTTTTATTTGAGAGTGACAGACACAGAGAGAAAGACAGATAGAGGGAGAGAGAGAGAATGGGCCCGCCAGGGCTTCCAGCCTCTGCAAACGAACTCCAGACACGTGTGCCCCCTTGTGCATCTGGCTAACGTGGGACCTGGGGAACCGAGCCTCGAACCGGGGTCCTTAGGCTTCACAGGCAAGCACTTAACCGCTAAGCCATCTCTCCAGCCCTCTAACAGTTTTATGGTAGTGTCTTTATGGTCCTTGATGTAAAGAATCATATCGTCTGCAAATAATTATAAGTAGATCGCTTCCTTTCCAATTGGTTTCACTTTTAGGTGTATCTCTTGCCTTATTGCTATAATTAAGACTTCCAGTACTATATTTTTAAAAAGGTGGGAAAGAGGACACTCTTGTCTTATTCCTGATTTCAGTGGAAAGCTTCAAGTTTTTCTCCATTTAGTATTATGTTGGCTATAGATTTGTCATAAATAGCCTTTGTTATGTTGAGATATATTCCTTCTATTCCCAGTTTCTGTAGGACTGTTATCATGTACTGATGTTGGAGTTTTTTCAAATGCTTTTTCTACATCTAATGAGATGATCACGTAAATTTTGTCCTCAGTCTAGTTATATAATGGATTACATTTATTGATTTGCGCATGTTGAACCATCTCTGTATCTCTAGGGTAAAGACTACTTGGTCAGAGTGAATGATCATTCTAATATTTTCTTGTATTCTGTTTGCCAATATTTTGTTGACAATTCTTAAAACTATGTCCAGGAGGGAGATTGGTCTGTTGTTTTCATTTTTTGTTCTGTCTTTATTTAGCTTGGGCATCAAGGTGATGCTGGCTTCATAGAAGGAGGTTGGTAGAATATCTTCCTTTTCTAGTTTATGGAAAAATTTGAGAAGCATTGGTATTAGTTCTTCCATGAAAACTGGTAAAATCACCAGTGAATCCATCTGAGGCTGGACTTTCTTTAGTTGGGAGATGTTTTTGGTAACTGCTTAGATCTCTATACTTGATATAGGCCTATTTAAGTGGTTAATCTCATCTTGATTTAATGTTAATAGGTCATATAAATCAAGGAAATCATCCATTTCTTTCACTTTTTCAAATTTAGTGGAGTATATGTTCTTAAAATATGCCCCTATGATTTTATGAATTTCTTTGTTATTTGTTGGAATGGTGCCTTATTCATCTCTAATTTTATTAATTTGTGTCTCTTCTCTCTTTCTTTTGGTCAGTTTTGCTAAGGATTTATCAATCTTGTTTCCTTTCCAAAAGAAACCAACTCTTTATTCCACTGATTCTTTATATTTGTTTGTTTCTATTTTATTAATTTCTGTCCTGATTTTTATTATTTCTTCCCATCTACTAATTTTTGGTTTGTCTTATTCTTCTTTGTCCAAGGCCTTGAGGTGAAGCATAGAGTTGTTTACTTGTGACCTTTCTAATTTCTTAACATAGGCACTAAAAGCTGTCAATTTACCTCTTAGGACTGCCTTCATTGTGTTCCAAAGGTTGTGGTATGTTGTGTTCTTATTATCATTTGATTCTATGCACTTTTTTATTTCCTTATTGATTTCTTCATTAACCCATTCTTCATTTAGTACTTTATTGTTTAGTTTCCACAATTTTATGTATGCTCTATAGTTGTTCTTGATGTTGATATGTAGTTTTCCCCATTGTGATCAAATAGAGCACAAGGAATTATTTCAATTTTTCCTGGATTTGTTAAGATTTGTTTTCTTCCCTATTATACCTTTTTATATGGTCTATTTTAGAGAATGTGTATTCTGCAGCATTTTAATGAAATGTTCTGTAAATGTCTGTTAGGTCCATTTGTTGTACAACTTTATTTCAGATGCTTTTTGTTTATTTTTGCTGAGATGACCTCTCAATTGATAAGAGTGGGATGTTGAAGTTACCCACTACAACTGTGTTTGGTGTGATCTATAACCTTTGTTCTAATAACATTTGTTTGATAAAATTTGGAGCCCCCATGTTAGGTGCAAATATATTTAGAATTGTAATGTCCTCATGCTGGCATGTTCCTTTAATCAATATAAAAATGACCTCCCTTATCTTTCCTAACTAATGTTGGTTTGAAGTCTCTCTGTCAGGTAGCAACACCTGCTTGTTTACTAGGCCCATTTTCTTTAAAAAAAAAAAAAAAAAAAGTTTTCTAGCCTTTCACCCTAAGGTAGTGTCCATCTTTTGTTGAAAGTTGAATTGCTTAGAGACAACCAAATCAAAGGGCCCTGTTTTTTAACCCACTCTGCAAACCTATGTTTTGGATGGGGCATAGAGGCCATAGATATTAAGAGTTATTGAAAAGTTTGGGCTGAAGAGATGGCTTAGTGGTTAAGCGCTTGCCTGTAAAGCCTAAGGACCCTGGTTCGAGGCTGGATTCCCCAGGACCCACGTTAGCCAGATGCACAAGGAGGCGCACGCATCTGGAGTTTGTTTGCAATCCTGGTGCGCCCATTCTGTCTGTCTGTCTGTCTCTCTCTCTCTCTCTCTCTCTCTCTCTCTCTCTCTCTCTCTCTCTCCCCTCCCTCACTCTTTCTCTCTCTGTCTGTCACTCTCAAGTAAGTAAATAAATAAATAACAACAAAAAAATATTAAAAAGAAAAGTTTGTATTTATTCTTGCCATTCTTCTTGTTTTGTGGTTCATCTGGTTTTACCTTTACTGTCTTGCATTATCTAGCATTTGAATAAGGTTTATTTTTTCTAGGTTTCTTATGTGTGTGCTCTTCTTTTCTTCAGCATGGAGGATTTTTTCAAATATTTTCTGTAGAGCTGGTTTTGTCTTTATATATTCTTTTACGTGATTTGTTGTGGAATGTCCTTATTTCTTGATCTGTTTGGATGGATAGCTTTGTAGGATAAAGTAATTAAGGTTGACAGTTGTTATCTTTCAGAACATGAAATACATCATTACAAGCCCTTCTGGCTTTTAAAGTTTGTGTTGAGTAATCTGCTGTTATTCTGATTGGCTTGCCTTTGCATGTGACTTGATTTTTCTCTCTAACTGCTTTCAGTATATTTTCTTTGATTTGTGTGTTTTGTACTTTAATTTTAATATTACAGTAACAGGTTCTTTCCTAATTTTGTCTGTTTGGCATTCTATAGGCTTCACGTATATATATTGGCATTATTTTCCCTAGTTGGGGGAAATTTGCTTTGGTGATTTTGTTGAAATTACCTGTTCTGCCTTTGGAGTGAAATTGCTCTCCTTCTACTATGCCCTGGCTTCTTACGTTTGATCTCTTCATACTGTCCCTAATGTCTTGAAGTTCCCATATATGCTTTCTGACTAGTTTATCCTTCTCTTTGTTGGACCATACTAGATTTGCAACCCAGTCTTCTAGTTGATATTCTGTCCTTTCTTTGATCTATTCTACTAGTGAGATTTTCTACAGAGTTTTCTGTTTGACTTGCTGTGTTTTGCATTTCTAGTATTTGTGGTTGGTATTTTTTCATTATTTCTATTTCCTTGCTGATGTCTTATATTGACCTTATTTCATTCAGTTGGATTCCTGTTTTTCTCATGATTCCTTCAGGAGTTTGCTTACTTCTTTGCTTCCTTTGATTTCTTCTTTGATTTTTTTTCAAGTATGATATAATCATTTTTATTTTGAAATCTTTATCAGGCATTTCATCTATAGAAGTGTCACTGGTGGTCATTTCTGATAGATTTATAATTTTTGGTGGGATTTTATTGTCTTGATTTTTTGTGTTTCTTGTATTATAACGTAGAGACTTGCATATTGAGCTAATTTGATGCTTGGGTTTTCTAATTATGTGCAGTGTTAGCCATGTAAATCTGCTTTTTTTTTTTTTGCACATTTTAACTTTTTATTTTAGTTGATGTGCAATAATTGTACACATTTATGGGATTTAGTGTAATAATGCAAGGTATGTATATTGTGTTATTGTAAATTTGTGGCAATTAACACTTCCATTTCCTCAAACATTCATTTTACAGTGATTGGAACACTTCAAACTTCTCTCCGCTAGTCTTTTTTTTTTTTTCTTTATTTTTTTAAATTTAATTTATTAGTTTTCTTTTCAGTAAATACAGGCAGTTTGGTACCATTATTTAGGCTCATCTGTGATCTACCCCCTCCCATTAGACCCTCCTTGTTATTGAAAATGGGTCGTGCATTGTGGAGTTAGCCCCCAGTTATTAGTATGATAAATGTCTCTGAAAATCATGACCCAACATGTAACTCTGACATTCTTTCCGCCCCCTCTTCCGCAAGATTTCCCTGAGCCATGTTGGGTTCATTTTTGGTCTGCTTCAGTGCTGAGGTGTTGGGGGCCTCTGAGGCTCTGGCTCTCTGATTTGGTAGGAGTTCATTTTTCTCTGCATTGATCTCCTTCCCCTTTGTGCTGGTATCCAGTTCACAGGAAAACATCACCCTTGCTTATTTCGCCAGTTGTCCTTAGTTTCAGTTGGGCCCCTTCTGAGGTATGTTGGGGCAGCTCTCTTCTTAGGATCTGCATCTATCTGGAAAAGAGAAGCAGATTCTCCAACGGAGAGTAAGCTAGCACCCAGAAAATTGAGATAACACTTACTTTTTTGATAGACAGTTTGATAGGTGTAGGCCCTCTTATACCCCGTGATTGATGGTAGCTTGATATTGTAGAGTGGGCTTGTGTTTGGGTATGGTTCTGACTTGTTTCCCAGCTCCAGCTAAGGGTCTACTACCACTGAGTGGATCAGTTAGCCAAATCAAGAGCAATTGATTCCTCACCATGGCTGTGTACCACTATTGCACTTGTGTGGGTATCACATCCGGTTAATTGTTGCTACTTAGGTTAAACAATGTGTTGCTTGGACAGATCTTGGTCACTTCCCCCAGTCGCCTATGTAGCGCCTTCTGGCACTAGACACGCTGACTGTCTGGGGACTGACTCTCTCCTGGCTTCCAGCCATGTCATTCCATTTTACGTGTCAGCTGCGTATGGAGTCTTCAGCAATAGGGTCTTACCACTGGCCTTTGGTGGGTCATCAATTACTCTGACAGAAGTCTGTCATTGTTTTGGGAAACCTTGTAGGTTTCTCTGATCAAAAGCTCATTGTGGATTGTAGGCCCAGGCTGGAAGCGGGGGTTACAGGTCAGTGTCCACTAAGAAATTGAGGAAAAAGATAACTAATATACAAGAGTTTGAGAGGAGAGAGATAGAGGGGATAAGGGGAGAGGGAGGGAAGGAAGATGTAGGAGATTTAGGTCAGTCTTGATCCTACCCTCTCCAGTGTCTTGTGGTTCAGGTGTTTCCTGTAAGGGACTAGTGAAGGTTCAGTCATTTGGTCTGTCTTTTAGGAAGTAGAATTTTATGGTACCATTGCCGTTTGGGTCCGGATTACTGTTTTCCACCCTTTGATTCCCTCCCCGCCCTCCCATCCATCTTATTGTCTAGTCCATGAGGTACTTGATGGGTATGTAAGGCATCTTGGGCAAATTCAGGTTAGGTGTTGCAGATGAGTGAGACTATGTGTCGATTTTTTTTTCTGTGATTGGGTAAGTTCGCTGAGAATGATCTGTTCCAGGTTCAACCATTTTTCCTCAAATTTCTTTATGTCGTTTTTTCTTACTGCTGTATAGAATTCCATTGTGTAGATATACCACATCTTTGTTATCCATTCTTCTAATGATGGACATCTGGGTTGATTCCAGCTTTTAGCTATTACGAATTGAGCTGCTACAAACATGGTTGAGCAAATCTCTCTGGCTTTTGGTTTGAAGGCTTTAGGGTACATGCCCAGTAATGGTATAACTGGGTCTGTTGGTATTTCTATAGTCAGCTTTTTCAGGAGTCTCCATATTGCTTTCCAAAGTGGTTGTACCATCCTGCATTCCCACCAACAGTGAATGAGTGTCCCTGCTTCTCCACATCCTCGCCAGCATTTATTTTCATTTGACCTTTTGATGTTGGCTATCCTTATTGGGGTAAGGTGGAATCTCATAGTTGTTTTAATTTGCATTTCTCTGATGATTAGGGATGATGAACATTTTCTTAGGTGTGTGTTTGCCATTTGTATCTCTTCCTCTGTGAATTGCCTGTTTAACTCTGTGCCCCATTTTGTGAGTGGGGTATTTGTCTTCTTATTGTTTAGACTTTTGAGTTCTTTGTAAATTCTAGAGATAAGGCCTCTATCAGTTGGATAACCTGCAAATATTTTCTCCCACTCTGTGGGTATTCTATTGGCTTTGTTTATTATATGCTTATCTATAAAGAAACTCTTCAGCTTCATATGATCCCAATGGTTGAGTGACTGTTTAAGAACTTGAGCCACTGGGGTTTTATTCAGGAAGTCTTTTTCCATTCCTATATCATGGAAAGTACTTCCTAAATTTTCTTCCAGTAGTTTTCGAGTTTCTGGTCTTATGTTGAGGTCTTTGATCCATTTGGATTTGAGTGTTGTGCATGGTGAAATGTGTGGATCAAGTTTTAGTTTCCTGCATGTGGTTATCCAGTTTGTCCAGCACCATTTGTTGAAGATGCTATCTTTTTTCCAGTCTATATTGTTTGGGCCTTTGTCAAATATCAAGTAGCTATAGCTGCTTGGCCCAAAATCCGGGTCCTCAAGTCTATTCCATTGGTCTATACTCTTGTTTTTATGCCACTACCATGCTGTTTTTATTACTATGGCTTTGTAGTATAACTTTATATCGGGTATGGTGATGCCACCAGAGGTATTTCTTTTGCTGAGGATATGTTTGGATATGCGAGGCCTTCTGCCTTTCCATATGAAATTTGAGATCATTTTTTCTATGTCTGTGAAGAACATTGTAGGGATTTTAATTGGAATTGCGTTAAATCTATATATTGCCTTTGGTAGGATTGTCATCTTCACAATGTTAATTCTGCCTATCCAGGAGCATGGGAGGTCTTTCCATCGTTTCAAGTCCTCCTCAATTTCTTTTTTGAGAGTTTTTATATTTTCGTTGTATAGATCTTTTACTTCCTTGGTTAACGTTATTCCAAGGTATTTTATTTTATTTTTTGCTATTGAAAATGGGACTATGTCCTTTATTTCTTTTTCTGTGTCTTTGTCATTTGCATACAGAAATGCTTCCAATTTTTGTGCATTGATTTTGTATCCTGCTACTTTGCTATAGGAGTTAATCACCTTCAGGAGTTTTGGGATGGAGTCTCTCGGGTCTCTTACATATACAATCATGTCATCAGCGAATAGAGCTAACTTAACTTCTTCCTTTCCAAATTGTATCCCTTTTATTTCCTTCTCCTGCCTTATTGCTTGGGCTAGGACTTCCAGAACTATATTGAAAAGCAGAGGTGAGAGAGGACATCCCTGTCTTGTTCCTGATCTCAATGGGAATTCCTCCAGTCTCTCTCCATTAAGAATTATTTGGGCTTTTGGAGCTTTGTATATTGCCTTTATTATATTAAGATGTGAACCGGCCATGCCGATTCTCTCCAATGTTTTGATCATGAAGTGATGTTGTATCTTGTCAAAGGCCTTTTCTGCATCTATCGAAATGATCATGTGATTTTTATGTTTAAGCTTGTTTATGTGGTGTATTACATTGACAGATTTTCGTATGTTGAACCACCCTTGTGTTCCTGGGATAAATCCCACTTGGTCAAGGTGGATAATGCTTTTGATGTGTTGTTGGATTCGGTTTGCGAGAATTTTGTTGAGGATCTTTGCGTCTATGTTCATTAGGGAAATAGGCCGATAGTTTTCTTTTCTTGTGGCGTCTCTGCCTGGTTTTGGGATTAGGGTGATACTAGCTTCATAGAAGGAGTTGGGTAGTTTTCCCTGTTCTTCAATTGTGTGGCACAGTTTTAGGAAGATTGGTTTGAGTTCTTCCATGAAGGTTTGATAAAATTCGGCTGGGAATCCATCTGGTCCTGGACTCTTCTTTTTTGGGAGGTTTTTTATTACTTTTTCAATCTCCATGAGCGTGATGGGTTCATTGAGGTGGTTGATCTGCTCTGAGTTTAGCTTTGGTAGATGATATGCATCCAGGAATTTATCCATCTCCTCCACATTTTCCAGTTTTGTGGAGTAGAGGTTTTTGAAATAAGTCCTGATGATTCTGCCGATTTCACTGATGTCTGTTGTAATCTCTCCTTTTTCATTTTGAATTTTGTTAATTTGGAGTCTCTCCTTTTTTTGCTTGATCAAATTGGCCAGAGGTTTGTCAATCTTGTTTATTTTTTCAAAGAACCAGCTCTTTGTTTTGTCAATTGCCTTAATTGTTTCCTTGGTTTCCAATTCATTAATTTCTGCTCTGATTTTAATTATTTCCTTCCTTCTGGAGCTCTTTGGGTTGGATTTTTCTTGTTTTTCCAATGCCTTTAGGTGGATGGTTAAGCTATTGATTTGGGATTTTTCTGTCTTTTTTATGAAGGCATTGAGTGCTATGAATTTTCCCCTGAGGACTGCCTTCATTGTGTCCCACAAGTTTTGGTATGATGTGTTCTCATTGTCATTCAATTCCAGGAATTTTGCAATTTCATTTTTTATTTCATCCACTATCCATTTATTGTTTAAGAGTGTGCTATTCAGTTTCCAGTTGCCGTTGGGGCTCTTGTTGGTTTTTTTGTTGTTGATTTCTAGGAATATAGCATTATGATCTGATATCATGCAGGGAATTATGTCGATTTTCCTAAATATGTGGAGGCTATCTTTGTGACCCAGTATATGGTCTATTTTAGAGAATGTTCCATGGGCTGCTGAGAAGAATGTGTAGTCTGTGGATTTGGGGTGGAAAGTTCTGTAGATGTCTGTTAGGTCTATGTGCTCTATGGTTTTGTTGAGCTCTCTTACTTCCCTGTTGAGCTTCTGTTTGGATGATCTGTCTATTACTGATAATGGTGTGTTAAAGTCCCCAGCTATGATGGTGTTGCTGGTTATTTCTGTTTTATTGTCAAGTAGGTTTTGTTTTATGAACTGCGGTGCCCCTGTGTTTGGTGCATACAGATTTATGATTGCAATATCCTCTTGATGGATTGTTCCCTTTACAAGTAGGAAGTAGCCTTCTTTGTCTTTTTTGATTGTTTTTGGTTTGAAGTCAACTTTATCTGATATTAATATAGCTACACCTGCTTGTTTCTTATTCCCATTTGCTTGGAATATTGTTTTCCACCCTTTCACCCTGAGGAGGTTTCTGTCTTTAGTGGTAAGGTGGGTTTCTTAAAGGCAGCAGATTGAGGGGTCTAATTTTTTGATCCACCCTGTTAGCCTGTGTTTCTTGATGGGTGAATTAAGGCCATTAATGTTTAGGGTGATGACTGTGAGATTTGATTTGATCCCTGTCATTTTGTGGTGGTAGAGGTGTGTTGGCATTTCCATGGAATTTTTTTTTTTTTTTTTGTATCTACTCTGGGTTTGATTGCTGTGATCTTCTTCTTGTAGGCATTTGTGTTTGGTTATTTGTTTCTTCTCTGTGGAGAATTTCCTGGAGTACTTTCTGTAGGTTTGGTTTTGTGTTCATATAATTGTAAAGCTGAGTTTTATCATGGAAAGTTTTCCTTTCACCATCTATTATAAGGGAGACTTTTGCTGGGTAGAGTAGTTTAGGCTGAAAGCCATAGTTTCTTAGAGTTTGAAGAGTATCATACCAGGCCCTTCTAGCTTTCAGGGTTTCCATTGAGAAGTCTGAAGTAATTCTGATGGGGTTTCCTTTGAAAGTGGTGTGCTGTTTTTCCCTAGCTGCTTTTAGGATTTTTTCCTTGGTGTCAATGTTTAGAGTCTTAATGATAATATGCCTTGGGGAGTTTCTCCTTTGGTCTAGTCGGTTAGGAGTTCTGTTTGCTTCTTGAATCTTGATGGGCCTTTCTTTTAAGAGACGGGGGAAGTTTTCTTCAATTATTGTGTTAAATAAGTTCTCCATGCCTTTGGTCTGAAATTCTTCTCCTTCTGGTATTCCAATGATTCTGATATTAGGACGTTTAAGTGTATCCCACAATTCTCTCATGTTCTGTTCACAGGAACTTTTGAACTTACTGAAATTTTTGGACTCTCGAACTGTTTCTTCCATCCTGTCTTCCAGATCAGAATTTCTATCTTCCACTTCGCTGACTCTATTCTTGAGAGCCTCTAGTGAGTTTTGGACTTGTTCAATTAAGTTTGCATTTTCTACTACTTTCCTATGTATCACTTCCATCGCTTTGTCCAGCTCCCTTTTTGTCTCATTTTCTGATTTTCTTGCTGATTCTTGGAAATCATCCTTGCATTTCTTTATGTTTTCATTTAGTGTGGCCAGCTGATTTTTAAGGTCCTCTTTTTTTTCATTCTCCCTCAACTCTCTTAGCTCTCTTTGAATTCCTTCCAGTGTCTTATCATATTGCTCTAGCTTAGTGATGGTAGCATCCATACGATTATCTATCCTTTGCAGCTTTCCTGTCAGATCTAGCAGTAGTTTGGTCAGGGTTGCATTGTTCATTGCTTCCACTTGATGTTCTGATCCTAAACACTCTTCTATGTTTTGGTTTGTTGTGATCCTTGTTGGACTGGGTGATCTGTCTGGATTTTCTTCCATTTTATTTTTCGTGTTATTTCTTTTGCGCTGTGGTCTACCCATGTCAGTGTATGGGCAGGTAGGTGGGTGGAGCAGCCTGGGATCTAGCTTAATGCAAATCCAAGGCAGCCTGGGGCAGTTGTAAGCAGCCTGGGTTTTTGCTCACTCTTGCCAAAGCCGCCTACCTACAGCCTGACAGGGGCACCAAAGTTGCCTGAATTCTCACCCAGTAACGCACCTAAGCTGCCTGCCTTTGAGCTTGAAAAGGGACTGAGGTAGCAAGCCTTGAAGGTGCCTAGATTCTGGCTGGGTACACTGGGGTCTGTAAACAGTCTGTGCTCTTCCGCCTCAGGGGAGTGGGGGATGGGTGGCGATGTACAGGTAGGGGATGGCACCTGCGCTGGCGCTAGTGACTCAGTGTGGACTTATGTGGCTCTTGCTGTGGGACTGGGCCCACTGCACGTGCAATTGTAGTGCAGAGGCAGATGATGTGGGTACGGAATCAGGACACAGCAGAAACTGACCGGCGGCAAGTGATGTGAGAACAGTAGGGCGTGAGGGGAGGGGGGGCAGCTAGGAGCTTGGGGCGCTGTGGGATACCGTGGGGTGCTCTGGACTCGCAGGGGGGGAGGGGGCGGATCACGCGGGGGTGGGGGTGAGGGGGCCCAGGGGGTCGCGGGTAGCGCAGGGGGTGTGGAGCACGCTGAGGTCAGATGGAGTGCTGGATGCTGTGGGACGCTGCGGGGCAGTCTGGACGCGCGGCGGGGGTGGGGTGCACGGGGGGGGCTCGAAGAGCGTGGGGGTGGGGCGTGGGGAGTCTCGGGGCATGCGGGGGGGGGGGCGCGGGGCACACCTGGGCGCCTGGGCACTGGACGCTGCAGGGCGCTTTGAGCGCCCCTGTCGTGTGTGGGTAGGGAGCATTGGGCGCGCTGTGGGGGGAGGCGGGGGCGGGGCGCACTGGGTGGGGGGGCTCGAGGCGCATGGGGGTGGGGCGTGGGGGTCTCAGGGCGCGCGGGGGGCGCGGGGGTGCGGGGCACGCCTGGGCGCCCGGGGCGCGGGGCGCTTGGGGCGTGCCTGCTGTGTGTGGATAGAGAGCACGGAACACGCGGGGGGGTAGAGCGCGCGGGAGGGTGGGGCGGGCGTGGGGTGGTCTCGAGGCACGCGGGGGTGGGTCGCAGGGGTCTTGGGCGCGCGGGGGCGCGGGGCAGGCCTGGGTGCCCGGGGCGCGGGAAGCCTTGGTTCGCTTGGGCCGCGTCTGCCGTGTGTGGATAGGGAGCGTGGGGCGCGCTGGGGGGGAGGGGCGCTGCTAGGGGGGGGGGGGGGGGTGCGGCGGGTGTGGGGCACGGGGGTTGTGTGGTGCGCTGGGCCGCCGGGGCGCGTGGGGCTTGGTGTGCACGGGGCGCCGGGCCGCTGGGCGCGGGGCCGCGCCCGATGCAGTTATTCGTGGCGGGCGGGGTGGCGGGGCGTGGGTCGCGGGGGTGTGTGCTTCCCTCTTTTATCCCAATCTGTGCCCTCCCTCTTCAAAAAGTTCCTAATTTCCCTTGAATACTTGCCTTTTTTTCCCTCGTTGTTTGTAGTGCAGCTAGGCTGTCGCCATCTTGACCGGAAGCCCTTAAATCTGCTTTTATATATCTTCAGTATAGGAGTTTAGAGTGGCAGATGTAACTCTGATGTTGTCTCCTTCAGGTTTCTTAACTTTGTTAAAAGGCTGATTTGAGTGGAAAATCCCTGCACCTGGTGTCTGTTCAGACAGCTCTGTGCAAGCCAGGTGGGTGGGCAAGCAGACCAGGCCTGCTGGCACCTTGGCAGGATTTTGGCTAGTTTCCTCCTTTCTGGAAGAGTTTGGTCTCTTCTGCTTCTATTCTGTGGTTGGTAATAACAATACAACTTCACTTTTCACTACAAGAGTGTATTTTTCTTTGTTTCTCTTTATTTCCCTCCCTAGGCTGCTTTGGTGTGGCATCTATGCCACCATCTTACCCATAAATCCCAAATTTCTTGTTATATTAGACAATTATTTGTTTAATCATCAGTAAAAGTTTTGGTTTTCTCCTTCCCATAAACAAAATTTATGTAAGCTGTTACTATTCCTAGTAATTTTCTCATGTAATCTTGTGCTATATTCCTTAACCCAGAGCAATATGGAAAAACATCAACATAAGCAAGTAAAAAAAGGCAATGATTTATCCCATAGACATTTATTCTCTTTAAATGACACATAAGCACTGCTTTATATAGCCTAAAATGGGGATATAATTTACACTTGTAATGTAGATCAAATTCATTATCTACCCTCTTCTCATTGGAGAAGCACATAAGCTTTCATGTATGGAAACATGGAAATTTTGTGGAAACAGGATGACACATGTATTTCAATGAAAGATTTTTATTTGGAAGAAGAATTAATGGACATATGTTGGAAAGCAGGAAGTCAATGTAGGAATGGAGATGAAGAGACCTTCATTCCATTGCAAAAGCTCTAGATGTGAGCAATGGTGAAAGGGATTCACTTTGTACACCATTTCCCATTGGTCACTGGCTGGCTGTCTTTGCTAGAAAGTATCCTCTCCTTCTACCTTGGCCAGCCTTGCCCTGAGGACACTGCATCCTCAGCTATGGTGGATCTCTGCCAGAAGTCCTCTGCAGAAGCATTCAGATGTCTGATATCTAGTACTAGATTAGCAAAGTTTGATAAAAAAAAAAGGGGGGGTAGAAAGCAAACTGCAATGGTGATCATGTCCTGGGGATCACCAGTGACTCAGAGTGTAGTGGATGTGATTCTAGTACTGCATAAAGCACAAAAATAATAAAATACTTCAGGAAAGGTATGGTAACCTTGTCACAAGTGCTCTAAACAGAAAAGTTTTTAAAAATTTAGTAAAAATAACACAGGTTGTTTATTCTTTTCATTACTGACAAACCCAGGAAGAGAAGTCAAACAGTGAATCTGGATGGAAAAGAAAAGGTCAAAACTATGATCAGAATGTAATATCCTGACAATGAGGCAGGAATCAAGAATGAAGCCAGACTTGGTTCCTTAGTAGTGGAATAGATGTTTTATAGCCTGGTGATGTTTTTGCAAGTGCTGATATAAGGCTTGCTATGTGCCAGTGTTTACTGTTAGTGTACAAAACAGGATAAAACTAAAATTAGAATAAAATGTTATCATCTGAATATGCACTATCTCCCCCAAAATCTCATCACTTACAGGCTTCTGTACTACTTTTGTACTGCTGTGACTAGCATACCTGACAGGCATAACTTCAGTGGGGGAAGATTTAATCAGTCTCACAATTTCAGAGGGTTTCAGTCCACTCAGCAGAGAAAGCAAGGTACAAGGCAGAGCAGTGTAGTACTTGGCATCAGGAGCTTATAGTGAGGGCTGTTCACATCATGGCCAACTAGTAAGAAATGAGCAAAAATAACATACCACCAAAGAACCACCCATCCCCAGTGACCTAATTCTTCCAGGTAGATGCCATGCCCAGAGCCCCCCAAAACACTACAACTCTCTGGGGAGGGACCACATGCCTAAATCAAAACAGCCTGTGAGGTACTTTTCAAATTTAGACAATAGCATTCTACTCCTGTCCCTCAAAGGCTCATGGTCATTTTATGATGAAAGCTCAGTCAGCCCAACTTCAAGTGTTCTCAAAGTCTTAAATGTCCTAATAATACCTATTCTAAGTCCAAAGTCTCTTCAGAGACTCAAAACAAACTCACAGTAGATTCATAGTTTAGTGACACTGTGGTGACATGGTGGAAAGTAGGAGGCAGCACAGTCCAATTCAGGAAGTCGATAGCTAAGGCTCTGTGGCCTGGAAAGATCCACGCCAGGGCCCTGCCTGTGCTTGTCTCTTTTCCTGGCTGCCGTGAAGTGAATTCTGCTGCACCCTCTCTGTGTCAATGTTCTAGCTCCAAGTCAAAGAGCTGGTCTGCCATGGACTGACATGTCCGTAACCGTGAGGAAAAAAAAATCTTTCTGTCCTAAAGTTTGTTTCTGTGAGATATTTTATCATGGTAATGCTATCTAACTTATATAGTAAGTATAATAAAGAACATAATAGTCACTGTGACTGTTCCCATCCAATAGACCAAAATACAAAAAGCTTAAAATAAAAGCTTGAGTAAAATTCCCAAAGAAATACCTCCAAGTAAATTTTAATCATTAGTCTTCTACTATTTCCAAATGAGAAGTTGAAAATGTTGGGCATATACAGTAGTGCCTAGAATCTCTCCTGTAAGTTTTTGGCTCTATGTGGGTACCTTTAATCTTATTCTAACCTATTAGTCTAAGTGAAACAACTACATGAGAAACTACCTCCATCTTTGAAATGTTTGGCAAACTGGAAATGTTCGAATAGCTGTCTAAAGTGAGAATGAAGTAATTGAGAATCATGTCAGAGAATATTGAATGCTAAGCAAGTTTAATCTTTTTTATTATTTTGCTATTTTTTGGCTTTTCAAAGAAGGATTTCACTCTAGCTCAGGCTGACATGGAATTCACTATGTATTCTCAGGGTGGCCTCAAACTTTCGGTGATCCTCCTACCTCTGCTTCCTCAGTGCTGGGATTAAAGGTGTGCACCACCACACCTGGCTCAAGTTTAATCTTTATGATCCTATAATCAAAATGATAAAAATAATTTAAAAAGCATTCCAATTAAGTCAGGTACCAGTCTTGTAAATAAGGACGCTAAGAATTATGAGCCTTAAAAGAAACATAATGTTCATAATGAGAATGGCCCATGCAATGAGTCTTTGCTCCTAGCACCATGAGAAAATATATCTACCAGGAGAAAGATTATTTCTCAGGTCCCATGACAAAGGCCCTGTGTTGGGATTTTTCTAAAGGAACGAATTGATGAAATGAATATATATAGCATAAGGGGTTTTGTAAGATTAGCTTACATAGCTTGGTCTGGGCAGCCCACCGTGGCACCCTACAAGCTGGAGAGCATGAGAACCCAGTAAGAGCTCGTTCCGTGAGGGTGCATGTCTTGTCAGGCACAGTGCAGTGATTGCGACCTAGAGGGTTCATGGACAGCCCGTGGTCCTCAGTTCACGTTGGTTAGGTCGAAGAAGCTGGGTCCCAATGTCCACACAGAATGACAGCAGTAGGGTACGTGCACTCACCAACCAGGAACAAGAACAGACAGGCAAAAGGCACTGCTTCTTCCTGGAACCTCCTTATGTATAGACTGCCTGTCCACCCAGAGGAGGCGTCTTATCCCAACCCCTGCTCAGCTAATCCTTCCTGGAAACACCCTCACAGACTGACCTAGGGTCATGTCTCTTACTTGATTCTTGATTAAATCAAATTGATAACAGAGGTAAAATATCACAGGCCACAGGTAAATCTACATATGCACAATCTCTTCCTTGTTTCATCTTTTCTATAAATTGTAACACTGCCATAAACAAGGAAAGACACAATTTCTCTCCCTTTAGAACTGACCAAAATGGCAAATGTACTTATTTTTTTATATAAGTGCATATACAAAGATAAGGGAAAAAACTCTATTTATTGTATATATGTCATTTTCTCTTAACACAAAGGAGAATTTGGGCCAGGCCAGGCCTTATGGCTATGAGCTTCAGTAGTAGTCTAAGCCAAAAGAAAACAAAAAATGGCTAGTCAGTGACTAAGTGAAAAGATTCACCTTGCCACAAGGCTGAGAACAGAACTATTAGTCTGGCCTTCTAAAATGCAAACAACCTATGATGAAGGACCACATGAATTCACACTGAAAGAAAAAGATG
The DNA here is from genome assembly GCF_020740685.1 of Jaculus jaculus. Taxonomy (NCBI): domain Eukaryota; kingdom Metazoa; phylum Chordata; class Mammalia; order Rodentia; family Dipodidae; genus Jaculus; species Jaculus jaculus. Next base: position 60,627,707 of record NC_059116.1, read on the forward strand.
TTTTGCAGTGTCGGTGTGAACATTCATAATCCCAGATACCAATTGTGTTTCCTGGGTCTGTGAATTCACTCTCAAGATAACTCAAACATAAAAAATGTTGTTGCCTTTCAGTAAGAACCACCTGCAGCAGAGATGTGCTCAACAGCTGCTTTTCCACAACTCCATTTGGCAACCAGACATTTGGACGTTGCTTACTTTGGAACTAATAGTTTTAGGGCCTGAGAGCTTCAGTTATGCACCTCTAGTGATACAATTCCTAAAGGTGGTCACCACCATCACTTACCTTAGTATTTTTCCATTTGAGAATATGCTGAGAGCACCCCAGGCCCCCTGTGGCTTTCTTCTACACATGCCCAGCTTCCAATTGTAGAAAAAAAATTTTTTTAGTTTTTGGAGGTAAGGTCTTGCGCTAGCCCAGGCTGACCTAGAAGTCACTATGTAGTTTCAGGGTAGCCTCAAATTCACAGTGATCCTCCTACCTCTGCCTCCTATTCTGGTTTTCACTGAATTAGTTCTATTCAAGCAGCATCTTGTTCACCAACTTGAATTGTTTCATTTTGCATGGATTGATAAAACAACCACATGACAAAATGAGTCATTTACCACAGCTAATTAAAAGAAAAACTAGATAACTTACAGTAAGGTATATAGTACAATTTGTAGCAAATTAGTGGTCTCCTGGGTGGGACAGAGACTTTATTGTTAGTTTTTAATTGTAGCATGTTAAATAACTTCAAGTTGAATAATGATGTCCTTTCTTTAAAATGTCCCTAGCCACTTGACTCTGTAGGCAACTCAGCCATCTGCCTGCTTGATTTCTGTCTCACCTCCCCTTTCTTCTGTCTTTCCCATCCCTTCCTTTTGTCTCAACCTTATATTTCTCTGCATTTGTAAAGCATAAGCATTTAGCAAGAGTGCCTATTGCCCATGTGAGACCCTTTGCTAACATGTGCCTTCTTACACTTCTTTGTGAGTGGCTTATCACAGTTTTTTCCTAAGTAGATGTATCATTTTCCCCATGGGTAAGCTGTTAACTTTCCTTGTCTGATTTTCACCTTTACATATCTTCTCTTTACCTGGATTAGTTTTGTCAGGTTCTGGCTTTGTTGTAGAGGAGGGAGACAGACAGTTTCTTGGATCCCAGATTTTATTTAATGTCAGGAGGGACTGGCAGGATCCAAAACAAAAAGGAAACTGCTGACTAATGGGAGAAAGGAGATGTTGCAATGGAAGTGGCAGTTGAACATGCCTGATTCTGGGTAATAGGGGAGCATTCTTTCTGCGTCTGGATTTTTGTGTTCTCTGGAGTAACTGCAGAAAGTGCTTGACTGAAGGAAGTGAGGTTTGGATTGCCATGCCCCACCCAGGGTTGCAGGTGGTGGCTGGGAGATCTCTTTCCTCCACCAAGTCCTGGGTAGTAAGGTGTAGGGAATTCCTCTAAGAGGAAATAAGGCTCATCTATTTCTGAACACATTTGTGGGACAAAAGAGGCAGCTTTCTTGAAGTCTAACAAGCTGTATCAATGGTTATATGAAACTACTATGACATAGGTCCCCAGTCAAAGGACAGACAATTGAAGTAGTGAGGTCAAGCACATAGAAGATGACTTGTTTTGCATCACTTTCTTAGATGTTGGCTTGTCCTGGGGATGCATGAACAAGCATGTTTACCTCACATAGGGCACTGGAAGCAGACCAGAGAAACAATGCTGGCCAAGCCTAGCTTAGAGAACCAGTGAGGTAACTGTTACCTACAGGGGAATGAGGAGTTACGTACTGGAGCATATGTGATATAAAGGTAGGTACATCACAGAATCCCACTCCATGGATGGTAACTCAAAAGCATGGATGGTAACTCAAAAGCAGGGCATCCAGGCTGGACGGATGACTCAGCAGTTAAGGCACTTGCCTGTGAAGCCTAAATACCCAGGTTTGATTTCACAGTACCCATACAAGCCAGATACACATAGTGGTACATACATTTGGAGTTATTTGCAGTGGCTAGAGGCCCAGGAACATCCAGTCTCCGTCCCCCCCCCCCTTCTTCCTTATATCTATCTCTCTCTTTCAAGTAAAAAATAAAAAAGAGGGGCATCAGCGCATGGTCTCATTCATCTGCAGTTTCTAACCTGCTGTCATAAATGAATAGCAGCTTGAGACTTGGCCAACAGGGAGGGTTGGGGTTGTGGGGAGGGAGAGAGTGGGAGAGGACACAAAATCTGAACCCATATTGAACTGTTACCATAGAATCCTATATCCTGGAAATCAGACTAAAAAGTGGAACCCTCAAGCAAACCTTAGAGGGAGCATCTGAATCAAAGGGACCTGGAGAGAATGAGATGATTCCTAACCTAACCTCAATTTTCTCCTGTTTCTCTTCTTCTCTGACTTTTTTCTTTTCCCTTGGCACTGGCCTATAATTCCCTGTACCAGGATGTGGTCTACATCCAAATGAGCTGTTGATCAGAGAGACCTACTAGATCTCCCCAAACAAACAAGACAGACTTCTGTCAGAGCACTTGACTACCCACCAGAGGTTAATTGTAAGATCCCACTGATGAAGACACCAATCACTGTCGGGCACTGACCATGGAGAGACCTGATTGGAATCCAGAGGACAGCCAGTCCTCAGATAATTAGCACATCTAGTGTTGTAAGGTGTTACATGAGCTACCAGGGGGAAGTGGCCAAAATCTGTCCAAGCAACTCAGAAGCATACAACCTGATGTGATGCTCACACAAGTGGAATATTGGCACACAGCCATGGTGGGTAACCAACTGTTCTTGGATTGGCTGACAGATCCACTCAGTGGAAAGTTATATTTGCCCAGAGGAAAAAAATATTTACCATATAGCCAGCATAGTGAGCCTGTAGAAGAATCACTGTTGCCATAGTACATAACTCCAGCAGGAGCACTTCCTTTAAAATAAAATGTGCATAGTACTCCCCGGGGTTACAAAGTGAAAATAAAAGCACTAGTGGAAGGAAAAGTAGGAAGTTTTACATTATTGAGTTTAGTATCAGGTAACAAACCAATATTGTAGCTAATTGAAATATATAAAATTGAAACCATTAGTGGCCCCACACTAAATGATTTTTTTGTAATCTTCTTTCACAAACTTAATTTTTATGTACTAACTCTTGTCTAAAAATAAATGTTCATTTGAACTACAAAAAATAAAAGAAAAGAAAGAAAATACAAACCAAATTGAACAAGTGCAAACCTCTATAGAAGCTCTTAAGAACAGAGTCAGTCATGTGGAGAACAAAATCTCAGAACTGGAAGACAAGACAGAAAAAATAATTTATAAATCCAAAAATTTGAATAATTTCAAAAATTATTGTGAACAGAACATGAGGGAACTGTGGGATACCCTTAAACATCCCAACATTCAGATCATGAGTATACCAGAAAGAAGAAATTCAGATGAAAGGCACAAAGAACTTATTCAACAAAATTATTGAAGAAAACTTCCCCACCCTATCAAAAGAGAGTCCCATCAAGATACACCATGCTAGCCAGATGGGGTGGTGCATGCCTTTAATCTCAGCACTCGGGAGACAGAGGTAGGAGGATCACCATGAGTTCGAGGCCACCCTGAGACTACATAGTGAATTCCAGGTCATCCTGGGCCAGTGAGACCCTACCTCGAAAAACAAAAACAAAGACAAAAAAAAAGAGAGAGAGAGATACACCATGCTAACACATCTCCAAACAGACTGGATCAAAGGAGAAATTCTCCAAGACATATTATTATTAAGACACTAAACATCAATAACAAAGAGAAAGTTTTCAAAGCAGCTAAAGAGAAACAACAATTACATACAAAGGTAACCCCACCAGATTAACTCCAGACTTCTTAATCAAGAAGAAGATCACAATAACCAAACTCAGAAAGGGTGCAAAACACTACAAAGCCCAAGGAAGCACCAAACCACATAAACCACCACAATATGGCAGGGATTAAATCAAACCTCGCATTTATTACCCTAAAGATTAATGGCCTTAATTCAGCCATGAAGAGATACAAGTTAACAAGGTGGATCAAGAAATGAACCCCTCAACCTGCTGTCTTCAAGAAACCCACCTCACCACTAAGGACAGACATCTCTTCAGAGTGAAAGGGTGGAAAATGATATTCCAAGATAATGGAAATAGAAACCAAGTAGGTATTGCTACACAAATATCAGATAAAATAGAGTTCAAACCAAAAGTAATTAAAAAAAAAAAGACAAAGAAGGACACTTCTTACTTATCAAGGGGATGATCCAACCAGAGGATATCACAATTACAAATCTTTCTGTATCAAACACTGGTGCACCACAATTCATAAACAAAACCTACTTGACAACAAAACAGAAATAAATACAAACACTACCATAGTCAGGAACTTCAATGTTGCATTATCAGCAATAGATAGATTATCTAAACATAAAATCAACAGGGAAGTGAGAGAACTCAACAACACCATAGAGCAATTAGACCTAATGGACATTTACAGAACATTCTACCCAAAATCTATAGGATGCACATTATTCTCACCAGTCCATGGAACCTTCTCTAAAATAGATCATATACTGGGCCATAAAGCTTGCCTCCATATATTTAGGAAAATTGACATAATTTCATGCATGACATCAGATCATAATGGTGTAATGCTAGAAATTAACCAGAAGAGATGTTCCAGGAACTCCACCAGTTCCTGGAGACTGAACAACACACTTTTAAACAATAAAGGGGTAATGGATGAAATAAAAAAATAAAATTGCAAAATTTCTAGAATTAAACGACAATGAGAACACTTCATACCAAAACTTATGAAGGCTGTCCTTAGGGGGAAATTCATACCACTAAATGCCTTCATAACAAAGACAGAGAGATACCAAATCAATAACCTAACCATCTGCCTTAAGGTATTGGAAAAACAAGAAGAATCCAACCAAAAAAAAATTTTTAAAGCTCCAGACAAAAAGAAATAATCAGATCAGAGCAGAAATTAGTGAATTGGAAACTAAGAAAACAAATGAGAAAATTGAGAAAACAAAGAGCTGGTTCTTTGAAAAAAAAATAAGCAAGATTGCTAAACCCCTGGCCAATTTGATCAAGCAAAAAGAGAGAGAGAGAGAGATGCTTCAAATTAACAAAATTAGAAATGAAAAGGGAGAGATCACAACAGGCATAAGTGAAATTGGACGATGATTTATTTATGATTTAGATCAGGTATGGTGATACCTCCAGAAGTCTTTCTTTTGATAAAGATGTGCTTGGATACCAAGGCCTTATTTCCAAAACCTCTATTCCACAAAATTTGATAATCTGGAGGAAATGGATGAATTCCTGGACACATGCCACCTATCAAAGCTAAACTCAGAGCAGATTAATCTACTAAACAAACTTATCACACCCATCAAGATTGAAAAGGTCTCAAAAACCTCTCCAAGGGCTGAAGAGATGGCTTAGCTGTTAAGTGCTTGCCTGTGAAGCCTAAGGACCCCAGTTTGAGGCTCGATTCCCCAGGACCCACGTTAGCCAGATCCACAAGGGGGCACACACATCTGGAGTTCGTTTGCAGTGGCTGGAAGCCCTGGCGCACCCATTCTCTCTCTCTCTATCTATCTCCCTGATTCTCTGTCTGTGTGTTGCTCTCAAATAAATAAAAATAAACAAAAAAAATTTAAAAAAAAAACTCTCCAAAAAGAAGAGTCCAGGACCATATGGCTGCTCAGCCAGATTCTATCTTCATGAAAGAACTGAAACCAATTTTTCTCAAACTGTGCCACATAATTGGAGAACAGAGAATCCCCAACTCCTTTTGTGAAGCTAGTATCAACTTAATACCAAAACCAGACAGAGATACAGCATTTTTCTTCACAGAGACAGGGGAAAAAAAAAGGTCTCAAAATTCATATGGAATGGCAGCAGACCTTGGATATCCAAGCACATCTTTATCAAAAGAAAGACTTCTGGAGGTATCACCATACCTGATCTAAAGCCATATTACAAAGCCATAGTAACAAAACAGCATGGTACTGACATTTAAAGAAAATATATTATATACCAATGGAACAGAATAGAGGATCAAGACTTTGGGTCAAGTAACTACAGCTACTTGATCTTTGACAAAGGCCTTAACAATGTAGAGTGGGGGGAAAAAAAAAAAACAGCATCTTCAACAAATGATAGCCATATGCAGGAAAATGAAACTAGATGCACACATCTTGCCATGCACAAAAGTCAATCACAAATGGATCAAAGACCTTAATATAAGACCAGAAACTCTGCTACAATGGAAGAAAAAAATAGGAGGAACTTTCCATGATATAGGAGTCATAACATACTCCCTAAGCAAAACCTCGCTAGCTCAGAAACTTAATCACTCAACCACTGGGATCTTAGGAAACTGAAAAGTGTTTTCACAGATAAACATACAATAAGCAGAGCCAATAGTCTACCCACAGAATGAGAGGAAAAAATTTCTGGCTATAAATTGACAAAGGCTTAATTTCTAGAATCTACAAAAAACTAAACTCTAAAAGAAAATCAAACGACCCACTCCATAAGTGGGGCAGAGAACTGAACACAGAGTTTTCAGAGGAAATGGCAAACACACACTTAAGAAAAAGTTCAACATCCCTAACCATCAAAGAAAAAAACAAATATGAGATTCCACCTAACCACAGTAAGGATAGCAAACATTAAAAATTCAAATAAAAACAAATGTTGGCGGGAATGTGGAGAAATAGGAACCCTCATTCACTGTTGATGCGAATGTAAGATGGTACAACTGCTATGGAAAGCAATGTAGAGGCTCCTAGAAAAGCCAACTATAGAGTTACCAATAGACCCAGTTATTCCCTTACTGGGCATTTACCATAAGAGCTCCATGCCTCAATTCAGAGATATTTGCTCAACCATGTTTATAGCTGCTCAATTCATAATAGCTAAGAACTAGAATCAACCCAGATGTCCATCATTAAATGAATGGATTACCAAGATGTGGTAGATCTACATGATGGAATTCTACTCAGCAATTAGAAAAAATGACACAGTTCAATTTGTAGAAATATGGTCAAACTTGGAACAGATTATTCTCAGTGAACTCACCCAATCACAGAAAGATAATTGTCACATGGTCTCATTCATCTGTGGCTCCTAACCTGGATCAGCCAGAGATGCTGACATACCTAATAAGCATCTTGTAGACCAGACAATAGGGATGGTGGGTGTGGTTGTTTCATTCAGGTGTCCCCCATAAACTTAGGTGTTCTGAATACTAGGTTCCCAGCTGATGGATATCTGGGAAATAATGCCTCCTGGAGGCTCATGCCATTGTTTTCCCTGCCATCATGGAACTTTCCCTCAAGTCTGTAAACCAAAATAAACCTCTTTTTTTTCAAGCTGCTTGGTCAAGTGATTTCTGCCAGCAATAGGAACATAACTGCAACTGTAAAGTGGTACCAAGGAGTGGGGTTGCTGCTAGACACCTGACTGTGTGGCTTTGGCCTTTAGGAGCTGATTTTCAAGAGGAATGTGGAAGGATTTGAAACGTTGGCCTAAGAGATGCCTTGCAGTGCTGTAAGTACAGCTTGATGGACTGTTCTGGTCTGAGCTGCAAGATCTGAATGCAGTAAGAACTGTGGACTGTGAGGTTTGGCTTATGAGGGTGAGAAAGAGCTTTGCTTGGATTGGGCTAGCAGTTTGTGTGAGAAGCTTGCTATTATGCCCATGTCATGAGAAGTTGTGCAGGGTTGCTTTGCATAGAAATGAACTGCTGTGAGCAGAGGGATATGTCGCAGAAAGAAAAGCCTTTGAGTGAACTGTTGCCCATTCAGCTGCAACTGAGAGATTAGAACCCTTGAGACTGGGCTAGCTGACCTGCACTGGGGCAACAGGAAGAATGTTGATTCTTTTGAAGGGGCCTGAGTGCTCAAGGCGTGTCCTGTTCTTCAAAGTCTGCTTTATTCCCCCCTGGATTAACAAATTGGCACCCTACCTGGTATTGTGGAGTATAAAAATTGCAGAAAAGAGAGGGTCATTGAGTTTGCAACATGATCTTGTATTTTGGAAATGGTCATGGGCAGTGTGAAGCAGGTTTTGTTGGTTACCTGCATGGAGACCCCATGGAGTCATGAGGATGAACTGTGGCTTGCAGTGGAGACCCAGTGGAGATGCTGGGACCACGAGATGGTTGCCAAGGAGAGCTGCTGGCCCTGATGAAGTTTGCCAGGACTGTGAGTAGCCTAGCTGGAGGGGTGGAACTGGAATGCCAGAGATGTGTTGCTGGTTAGAATTATCAGACTTGGAGATTTGTCACTGGCTAGAGTTGTTGGACTTGAAGCTACAGTTTGATGTTTGCCTTGGTTGTTTTAAATCTTGTATTGGTTGAATGTTTCTTTGCTATGCCCAATGCCATCTTTTGCAGTGTGAATATTGATTCTGTGCCATTATGTGTTTTTTGAGGTTATTTTTTAGTATTATGGATCAGTTGAAAGATCTTGGACTATGGGGATGTATGAGCATCATTGGAATTGATAAAAACTATGGGATTTTTTAAGTTAGATGAATGCATTTCATTTTACATCATGGATGGTTATCAGTTTAAGGGGGTCAGGGGCAAAATGTGGTGGTTTGATTCAGGTGTCCCCCATAAACTTAGGTGTTCTGAATGCTAGGTTCTCAGCTGATGGATATTTGGGAATTAACACCTCCTGGAGGGAGTGTATTGTTGGGGGCAGGATTATGGGCATTATAGCCAGTTTCCCCTTGCCAGTGTTTGGCACATTCTCCTGTTGTCCACCTTATGTGGACCACTGGGTGATATCCACCCTATGCTCATGCCATCATTTCCCTGCCATCATGGAGCTTCCCCTTGAGATTGTAAGCCAAAATAAACCTCTTTTTTCCCCACAAGCTGCTCTTGGTCAAGTGATTTCTATCAGCAATAGGAACCTGAATGCAACAGTGAGGCTTGAGGCAAGGGTAATGGAATGGGCACAACACTGGACCCAAATGGAAATGGTACCATAAAATCCTCCTAGAAGACAGACTAAAATGTTGAACCTCATCAGGACATTAGAGGGAACACTTGAATCAAAGGGTCCTAAAGAGGGTAAAATGAAGCCAAACCTTAATTTTCTCCTGTTTCTCTCTCTCTCTTTTTTTTTTCTTCTTTCTCTTTTATATTACCTTTATCTTTCTTCCTTCTTTTTCCTTGGCACTGGCCTATAACCCCCAGTACCAGAATGCAGTTAAGATCTACAGTAAACTGTTGATAAGAAAGATCTTCAAGGTTTCCCAAAAGAAGACAGACTTCTGTCAGAGCACTTGATTACCCACGAAAGGTTAGTGGTAAGACCCTACTGCGGAAGACACCATATGCTGCTGTCACTATGGAACATGGAGAGACCTGGCTGGAATCTGGAAAAGAAGCAGTCCCCAGAGAGTTAGCTTGTCTAGTGCCAGAAGGTACTACATGAGCTACTGGTGGAAAATGGCCAACATCTGCCCAAGCAACTTGAGGTCTAAGCTACTCAGCAGCAAACAACCTGACATGATGCTCACCCAAGTGCAATAGTGGCACACAGCCATGGTGGGTAATCAACTCTCCTTGGATTGGCTAACAGATCAACTCAGTGGAAAGGAACCCATAGCTGGGGCTGGAAAACAAGTCAGAATTATCTCCAAATAACAAGTTTGCTCTCCAATGTCAAACTCCTACCAATCTTAGGCTTCAAGAGGGCCTACAGCTATTAAATTCTCTCTAAACCAACAATGGTTATCCCATTTAACTGGTGCTGACTTCATTCTCCACTGGAGAATCTGCTTCTCTTTTTCAGATGGATACAGAATGTGAGGAGAAAATCAGTCCATCACACTTCAACAAGGCCCAGGTGAAATCACAGAGTAATTGGGGGAATGAGCAAAACTACTTTTTTCTTGATAAACCTATTATCAGTACAAGGGTGAAGGAGATAGATACAGATGACACTCAACTCCTGCCAAATCAGAGATCCAGAGACACAGAGGCTCTCAAGAGCCCATCACTGCAGTAGACCTAAAACGTACCCAACGTGGTTAAGGGAAATATGCAGAAGAGGGGGCAGAAATATTGTTAGAGCAACAATTGGGATATTATACACAGGGATATTGCCTCTTCCTCATACCTTATGGCTACCCCCACAATTCATGACCTACAATCCTGATGGGGCTAACTGACATCCCCAATGAGGAGGGTCCTTTCAGGGGATGGTGGGGGGCAGGAATGAGGGTTAGGATGGTACCAACATGTGCTGTTTACACACTGAGTATGTCCATAACTAAAATATATATTATATAATAATAATAAAATTTAAAAAGAACCCTATACAATGATAAATGTGAATAAAACAAAGGTTAAATTCTGAGATTGGTGTCAATTTTACTTGTGCTATATTCAGTCATGATGGTTTTTTTTACTTTTTTATTTTTTTTTTAATTTTTATTAACATTTTCCATGATTATAAAAAAAAAAATCCCATGTTAATTCCCTCCCTCCCCACCCCCACACATTCCCCTTTGACATTCCATTCTCCATCATATTACCTCCCCAACTCAATCATTGTACTTACATATATACAATATCAACCTATTAAGTACCCTCCTCCCTTCCTTTCTTTTCCCCTCATATCTCCTTTTTAACTTACTGGCCTCTGCAACTAAGTATTTCTGTCTCATGTAGAAGCCCAGTGTTCTGTAGCTAGGATCCACATATGAGAGAGAACATGTGGCGCTTGGATTTCTGGGCCTGGGATACCTCACTTAGTATAATCCTTTCCAGGTCCATCCATTTTTCTGCAAATCTCATAACTTCATCTTTCTTTACCACTAAGTAGAACTCCATTGTATAAATGTGCCACATCTTCATTATCCACTCATCAGTTGAGGGACATCTAGGCTGGTTCCATTTCCAAGCTATTATAAATTGAGCAGCAATAAACATGGTTGAGCATGTACTTCTAAGGGAATGAGATGATTCCTTCGGGTATGTGCCTAGGAGTGCTATAGCTGGGTCATATGGTAGATCAATCTTTAGCTGTTTTAGGAACCTCCACACTGATTTCCACAATGGCTAGACCAGATTGCATTCCCACCAGCAGTGTAGAAGGGTTCCTCTTTTTCCACATCCCTGCCAACATTTAGGATCATTTGTTTTCATGATGGTGGCCAATCTAACAGGAGTGAGATGGAATCTCAATGTAGTTTTAATCTGCATTTCCCTGATGACTAGTGACATAGAACATATTTTTAGATGCTGATATACCATTCGTATTCCTTCCTTTGAGAATGCTCTATTTATCTCCATAGCCCATTTTATGATTGGCTTGATTGATTCCTTATTATTTAACTTTTTGAGTTCTTTGTATATCCTAGATATTAATCCTCTATCAGATATATACCTGGCGAAGATTTTTTCCCATTCTGTAGGATGCCTCTTTGCTTTTTTCACTGTGTCCTTTGCAGTGCAAAATCTTTGTAATTTCATGAGGTCCCAGTGATTAATCTGTGGTTTTATTGCCTGAGCAATTGGGGTTGTATTCAGAAAGTCTTTGCCAAAACCAATATGTTGAAGGGTTTCCCCTACTTTTTCCTCTAGCAGTTTCAGAGTTTCAGGTCTGATGTTAAGGTCTTTAATCCATTTGGACTTAATTGTTGTGCATGGAGAGAGAGAAGAATCTATTTTCATCCTTCTGCAGATATAAATCCACTTTTCCCAACACCATTTGCTGAAGAGGCTGTCTTTTCTCCAATGAGATATTTTTGAAATTTTTATCGAATATCAGGTGGCTATACCTACCGGGACTTATATCTGGGTCCTCTATTCTGTTCCACTGATCTACATGTCTGTTTTTGTGCCAGTACCATGCTGTTTTTGTTACTATGGCTCTGTAGTATAGGCTAAAATCAGGTATGGTGATACCACCAGCCTTATTTTTGTTGCTCATTATTACTTTTAGGAATTGCATTAAATGTGTAGATTGCTTTAGGTAAGATTGCCATTTTCACAATATTGATTCTTCCAATCCAGGAACAAGGGATGTTTCTCCACTTTCTGGTGTCCTCTGCAATTTCTTGCTTGAGTGTTTTAAAGTTCTCATTGTAGAGAGTCTTTACTTCCTTGGTTAGGTTTATTCCAAGGTAATTTATTTTTTTTTTTTTTGCTTGATGCAATTGTGAATAGGAGTGATTCTCTGATTTCATCCTCTGTGTGTTTGTTGTTAGCATATATGAAGGCTACTGATTTCTGTATATTTATTTTGTATCCTGCTACATGGCTGTAGGTTTTGATCAGCTCTAACACTTTGATAGTAGAGTCTTTAGGATCCTTTATGTATAGAATCATGTCAACTACAAATAATAATAACTTGATCTCTTCCTTTCCAATTTGTATTCCTTTTATGTGTGTCTCTTGCCTTATTGCTATGGCTAAGACTTCCAAAACTATATTAAATAAAAGTGGAGATAGTGGACAACCTTGTCTTGTTCCTGATTTTAGGGGAAAAGCTTCCAGTTTTTCCCCATTTAGTAATATGTTGGCTGTAGGCTTGTCATAAATAGCCTTTATTATATTGAGATATGTTCCTTCTATTCCCAGTCTCTGTAGGACTTTTATCATGAAGGGATGTTGGATTTTGTCAAATGCTTTCTCTGTGTCCAATGAGATGATCATGTGATTTTTGTCCTTCAACCCGTTTATATAATGTATTACATTTATAGATTTGGTATATTAAACCATCCCTGCATCTTTGGGATAAAGCCTACTTGGTCAGGGTGAATGATTTTTTTGATATACTCTTGTATTCTGTTTGCCAATATTTTGTTGAGAATTTTTGCATCTATGTTCATGAGGGAGATTGGTCTATAATTTACTTTTTTTGTTCTATCTTTGCCTGGTTTTGGTATCAGGGTGATGCTGGCCTCATAGAAGGAGTTTGGTAGAATTCCTTCTTTTTCTATTTCCTGGAAAAGCTTAAGAAGCAATGGTGTTATCTCTTCCTTAATGGTCTGGTAAAATTCAGCAGTGAGTCCATCTGGGTCTGGGCTTTTTTTAGTTGGAAGATTATTGATAACTGTTTGGATCTCCATGTTTGTTATAGGTCTATTTAAGTGATTAATCTCATTTTGCTTTAATTTAGGTAGGTCATATAAATCAAGGAAATCATCCATTTCTTTCAGATTTTCATACTTTGTGGAGTATATGCTTTTATAGTATGTCCCTATGATTTTTTGAATTTCTCTGGAACCTGTTGTGATGTTACCTTTTACATCTCTGATTTTACTAATTTGTGTCTCTTCTCTCTTTCTTTTGGTCAGATTTGCTAAGGGTTTATCAATCTTGTTTATCCTTTCAAAGAATCTACTCTTTGTTTCATTAATTCTTTGGGTTTTTTGTTTGTTTGTTTGTTTTGTTTGTATTTCATTAATTTCTGCCCTAATCTTTATTATTTCTTTCCATCTACTGATTTTTGGTTTGCCTTATTCTTCATATCCCAAGGGTTTAAGGTGAAGCATTAGATCCTTTACTTGCGACCTTTCTAATTTCTTTTTTTTTAAAATATTTTTTTCTAATTTCTTAATATAGGCACTTAAGGCTATAAATTTACCTCTTAGAACTGCCTTCATTGTGTCCCAGAGATTTTGATATGTTGTGTTCTCATTATCATTTGACTCTATAAATTTTTTTATTTTCTTCTTGATTTCTTCACTGACTCATTCATCATTTAGTAGTGTATTGTTTAGTTTCCATGATTTTGTGTCTGCTCTTTAGCCTTTCTTGCTACTAATTTGTAGTTCAATTGCATTGTCGTCAGAGGTTGCAAGGAATTATTTTAATTTTCCTGAATTTGTTAAGATTTACTTTGTGTCCTAATATATGGTCTATTTTAGAGAATATTCCATGTGCTGCTGAATAAAACGTATATTCTGCAGCCTTTGGATGAAATGTTCTGTATATATCTGTTAGGTCCATTCCATGACCTCATTGAGTCCAGACGCCTCTCTGTTTATTTTTTCACAGGAAGGCCTGTCAATTGATGAGAGTAGGGTATTAAAGTCACTCACCACTACTGTGTTTGGTGTTATCTGTGACCTTAGTTCTCATAGTGTTTGTTTGATGAATTTGGGAGCCCCCATGTTAGGTGCATATATGTTTAGGATTATAATGTCCGCCTGTTGGAGGGTGCCCTTAATCTATATAAAGTGACCTTCCTTATATTTCTTGACTAACGTTGGACTAAAGTCTACCTTGTCAGATATTAGGCTAGCAACCCCTGCTTGTTTTCTAGGCCCATTTGCTTGAAACACCATCTTCCAAACTTTCACCCTAAGATAATGTCTATCCTTTGTAGAAAGGTGAGTTTCTTGGAGACAACAAATTGTAGGATCCTGCTTTTTAACCCAGTCTGCAAACCTATGTCTTTTCGTTGGGGCATTGAGGCCATTGATATTAAGAGATATTATTGAAAGGTGTGTATTTGTGTTTGCCCTTTTTTTGTGGTTTCTGTTCTACCTTGTTCTCTTGTGTTAACTAGTATTTGAATATTGCTTGTTATTTCTAGGTTTCTTATATGTGTGCTTTTCCTTTTCTTCAGCATGGAGGATTCTATCAAGTATTTTCTGTAGAGCTGGTTTTGTCTTCAAATACTCCTTCAATCTGCTTTTGTCATGGAGTGTCCTTATTTCTCTGTCTATTTGAATGGATAACTTTGCAGTGTAAAGTAACCTTGGTTGACAGTTGCTATATTTCAGAACTTGGAATACATCACTCCAAGCCCTTCTGGCTTTTAAAGTTTGTGTTGAATAATCTTCTGTAATCCTGATGGGCTTGCCTTTGTAGGTAATTTGATTTTTCTCTCTAACTGCTTTCAATATTTTTTCTTTAGTTTCTGTGTTTTGACGTTTGATTATAATATGGTGAGGAGAGTTTCTTTCCAGGTTTTGTCTGGCTGGGGTTCTAAAGGTTTCCTGATCTGCATTTGCACCTCTTTCCCAATTTGGGGGGAATTTTCTTCTATGATTTTGTTGAAGATGCCTACTATGCCTTTGGAGTGGAATTCTTCTCCTTCTACTATGCCCTGAATTCTTATATTTGATCTTTTCATAGTGTCCTAAATATCTTGAAATTCCTCTTCATACTTTTCTATAATTTGTCTTTCTCTTTGTTGCACTGTATTAGATCTGCCACCTGGTCTTATAGCTTAGATATTCTGTCCTCTCCTGCATCCATTCTACTGGTGAGATTTTCTAAAGAGTTTTTTATTTCATTAACTGTGTTCTTCATTGCTAGTAATTCTGACTTGTTTTTCTTTTTTATTTCTATTTCTTTATTTATGTCTTGTATTGCCTTCTTTATTTCATTAAATTGGTATCCTGCATCTTCTTTGATTCCTTTGATTTCCTCTTTGATTTCTTCTTTGATTCCTTTGATTTGTTCTTTGACCTCTTTGAACATATTTACAATCATTCTTTTGAAATCTTTCTCAGGCATTTCCTCTAACTCATTCTCACTGGAGATCATTCCTGATGCATTAATGCTTTTAGGTGGTTTTATATTGTCTTCCTTTTTAATGTTTCTTGTGTTATAATGTATATATTTTTGCATCTTGGATTAAGTTAATACTTGGATTTTCTAGCTAGCTGAGTATTCTTAGCTGTATCAATTGATTTGATGTTATATATTTTCAGGGTAGGAGCTTAAGGTGTTAGGTGTAGCTCTTAAGACTCTGAGAGAATCTACAAAGTTGTTCATACGGGTTGAGTTTCCCTGCTATGGCAGTATTCAAGTAGGTTGAGTGGAATAAAATACAGGTAGATTCTAAAAGTTAACTAAACACTTTACACATTCAACCAAACACAGCCCCCAGTATGTATGCAAGAGTAGTTTTTATAACAACAAGATCCTCTATCAGCAAAGAGGTTAAGATTTCTGGTCTGTTGAGGGATTCAAGTCAGTTTGTGACCAAGTGAGACCCTTCCCTGGTGCAATCCCAGTTACCTTGGATGATTTTGGTCTCAGTCAAGTTGCTGCCTGGGTCGTCGGGCTGCTGTTCTCATTTCTGGAGCTGGGCACTGACTTTTCCTGCGAGGCAAACCGAGCCTGGCAAGTGTGGCCCTGCAGATCAGCACCCCTGCTGCTGGAACTGCTGCTGCTAAAGCTGCTGCTGCTGGGTCTGTTGCCGCTGCTGCCTCTGCTGCTGCTGCTGCTGCTGCTGCTGCTGCTGCTGCTGAAGCTGCTGCTGCTGGGTCCACCGCCGCTGCTGCCACTGAAGCTGCTGCTGCTGGGTCTGCCGCCACTGCCATTACTGGATCGGCTGCTGCTGGAGCCGCTGATGTTGCTGCCGGACTCTGCTCCTGTTTTGGTCCCGCTTCTGGCTCAAGTTTGCGTGGCTGGTCCCGGGACCGCTGCTGTTTTTGCTGAAGCTGGGCTCAGGTGGTGGGGGAGGGGAGGGAGGCACAGCTTCTCTGGTTCTCTTGCTGCTCCACGTGTTCTTCTACCTCGTGGTCTGCTCCTCCGTTGCTCACTGCCGCTCTCCCTTCACGTTTCCTGAGCTGCGGAGTGCGCCGGTGTGAGTGGAAAATCCCCACACCTGGCTTTTCCTGTGGCTGGAGCCGAGCCTGGCGGCTTTGTAGTGTGCCACACGCCACCGCTGTGGTTGGCGGAGCTGCCGGGGCCGCTTTTGCCAGCCTGTGTAGGCTCTGGATCTCTTCTACTTCTCCACTGCCGCCTCAATTTCCTATACACCTCACTTTTTAGTAAAAGTGTGTATTTTGCTGAGTTTTTTTGGTCTTTTTCCCCCCTAGGCTGCTTTGGCATGGTACCTATGCTGCCATCTTAACCAGAAGTCTAGTCATGATGTTTTTAATGTGACTTTATGATATATTTGAAATCCAAAAGCTACCTTAATTAACTATGCCCAGGATGTTATCAGTCTGTAATTTATTTTAAAAGTATGCAATATACAAAAAAAAAATGAGACAGCATCTTTTTAATGAAATAAACAGGTATATATTAAATGAGATACATACCTTGGGAATCTATTCTGCTATAACCAGTGCAAAAGTGGTGGTATTTGGGAAAGCATGCTATGAAAGGGTGGGAAGAACTATGATTTGATGAGTAACAGCTTCTCTTTCTGTAGTACAGGAAGGTGTTGCTGAAATTAAGACATTCCTAATAATAATAAACTTGTATTTCTTATGATGATTTTCTCTTTCTAAAAGAATGAAGAAAAGTTTAGATAAGAAAGTAATACCAAAAAAGCCACCCTGTCTTAGTGCTCAGGCAGCCTGAGGCTGAAAACAGGGCCCCCAGCATGTCAACGAAGAAAGGACTGAGTGCAGAAGGAATGAGAACCCACATGATGGAGATAATTTTTGAGATGAAAGATGTATTTCAATTAAAAGACTTGGAGAAGATTGCTCCCAAAGAGAAAGGCATTACCTCCATGTCAGTGAAGGAAGTCGTCCAAAGCTTAGTTGATGACAGCATGGTTGGCTGTGAGAGGACTAGGACGTCTAACTACTACTGGGCCTTTCCAAGTAATGCTCTTCATGCAAGGAAACGCAGCTGTCTGAAGGAAGCCAAAGGCATGCAAACTTACAGAGGAGCATCGAGAAAGTTAAATTGTCTGGCAAAAGACAGAGGAGCGAGTCATGCTAGTGATAAAAAATTTGGGGAAAAAAAAAGTAATACCCATCACCTGAGAGGAGTACCAATAAACAGAGATGACAAAATATAAAGAAGGAGATAGCATCAAAAGGAAATACAGTTATATATGTTGACTGTGTTGGGCAGTATATGTTGTATCAGATAAGGTGTGGCATGGCAGCAAGGTAAAATATTGGCTTTTTGATTTTAACTTTAAAAAAAGCTATTTTATACTAAAAATACATTTTTGAAACTTACAAACCAGTAAGTGGTAAAAAATGTTGGTTAAAGGACCAAATGATCCTAAATGTTGGCAGGGATGTGGAAAAAGAGGAACCCTTCTACACTGCTGGTGGGAATGCAATCTGGTCTAGCCATTGTGGAAATCAGTGTGGAGGTTCCTAAAACAGCTAAAGATTGATCTACCATATGACCCAGCTATAGCACTCCTAGGCATATATCCAAAGGACTCATCTCATTTCCGTAGAAATACGTGCTCAACCATGTTTATTGCTGCTCAATTTATAATAGCTGGGAAACGGAACCAGCCTAGATGTCCCTCAACTGATGAGTGGATAATGAAGATGTGACACATTTATACAATGGAGTTCTACTCAGCGGTAAAGAAAAATGAAGTTATGAAATTTGCAGAAAAATGGATGGACCTGGAAAGGATTATACTAAGTGAGGTAACCCAGGCCCAGAAAGCCAAGCGCCACATGTTCTCTCTCATATGTGGATCCTAGCTACAGATGATTGGGCTTCTGCGTGAGAATGAAAATACTTAGTTGCAGAGGCCAGTAAGTTAAAAAGGAGACATAAAGGGAAGAGACAGGAAGGGAGGAGGGTACTTAATAGGTTGGTATTGTATATATGTAAGTACAATGATTGAGATGGGGAGGTAATATGATGGAGAATGGAATTTCAAAGGGGAAAGTGTGGGGGTGGGGAGGGAGGGAATTACCATGGGATTTTTTTTTATAATCATGGAAAATGCTAATAAAAATTTTAAAAATTTAAATAAATAAATAAATAAGGACCACGTGTTTTATACCCTATAAGCCAGTTTATACTAGCAAGAAACACTTGAAAATACCAAGGAATTAACATGATATACAAGAAATAGATACATAAGTGTATGGGCTGGAGAGATGGCTAGTGGTTAAAGCATTTGCCTGCAAAGTCAAAGTCCCCAGGTTCAATTCCCCAGGATCCGTGTAAGCCAGATGCACAAGGCAGAAAATGTGTATGGGGTTCATTTGCAGCAGCTGGAGGCCCTGGTGCACCCATTCTTTCCCTCTCTCTCATTCTAGCTTCCTCTTTCTCTCTTTCTGCCACTCTCAAATAAATAAATAAAATGTTTTAAAAAGAAATATATTCAATTTAAACTTTACTTATGGTCACCAGAAAAGATCTAAACACATAGTCACATCTTAAGATTACATGTAAAAATATTACAAGCCTATCAATTTTCCTAAAATAAATGTATAAAATCAATGCAGTCTTAAACAAAAATCTTATAGAGTATTATAAGGCAATTTTATGATTCAATTGAAAGATAAATGGATAAAAGAGGAAATGACAACTGAAGAACTGAAAGGGAATACTGCGCCAAGAGTCACTTGACCTGAATGGAAATATAACAAAAATCTCAGAACCTAAGGAATGGTGAAGTAAATAAACAAAAGGAAACAGTGCAAGATGGTCTTATATGTATTAAAGGAACTAATGCAACTTGTGTTTTAGACAATTGGGGTAAATGTTATTAAAGTAATTAGCTATATACTTGAAAATTTAGTATATCACTTACAAGAAAAGTAAATTTCTACAGTAATACAAATGAATATAAACAAGAAAGCTTTTAGGAAATAATACAGGGAATTATATTTTGATGTAGAAAGTAATTGTTCTTTAAAAAGCTATAATGGGGCTAGAGAGATGGCTTAGCAGTTCAGTGCTTGCCTGTGAAGCCAAAGGACCCCAGTTCGAGGCTCCATTCCCCAGCACCCACGTTAGCCAGATGCACAATAGAGAGCACACATCTGGAATTCGTTTGCAGTGGCTGGAGGCCCTGGCAAGCCCATTCTCTCTCTCTCTTTCTCTCTCTCTCTCTATCTATCTATCTACCTTTCTCTCTGTGTCTGTAGCTCTCAAATAAAAATGAACAAAAAAAATTTTAAGCTAAAATGCAGAGCCATAAAATTTTATAATTTGACCAAATAACACAAACATTATAAACAAAGTAAATAATGGGAGCATAGTGATTACAGTGTATAAAGGACTTCAGCAAATATATGTTTTAAAGAAACAAACATGTCTTTAGGATGTCTGGGTCAGGGAGCCGTGTAGTTAACAGTACATATGTGAAATGATGATCACATTCTCAAGAACCATGGGATTTCACATCACTATCACCATAGTATAAATTTTAAAGACAAATTCTCCTCCTTTGTGTAACTGACAAAAGCACAAAACTGCCAGGACTATTTTGAGTAATATTTGGAAAAGTGAATTAACATTTGAAATGTTCATAAGCTTAGATCCAGGTATTGCACTTAAAAAGTTACCCCTCAGAAAAACTTAACTAAAATAAGCACATAAGGAAATATATACAGTAAAATAATTAAAACATTGTTTATAAAAATAAAAAATTAGACAGCATAAATGTCTGCCAGTTAAAGAGCTTTTATATATTATGATAATCATCTATGTGAAATTATGTGTACATGTCTGACACTGATAGAATAGGCCTCCAAATTATTACAGTAAATACAACCTCCTCGAACTCATAGTACATATTTATTTTGTAATAGAGGGATAGCTTGATGATTCTAAACTTCATATAAAAATATAATTGTTTAAGCAGAGCCTATACATATTTGAAATATAAAATGTGAGAAATTTCAAAAGTTGCAATAATGTTTTAGTAGCTAATAGTCTAGTGTTAAAGGAGAAATGTATTGCTATATTATTTTATTACTTATTTATCTATTTTTCAAAAGTGAATCCATGCTTTTCAGTTCATACTCATGGAGAATTTGATGCATGAATTCAAATTTGAAGGAAAAGGAAGAACAATTAAATATATGCTATGATTCAGGCATAGTGGCTCCCTCCTTTAGTCTCTGCACTCAGGTCAGCCTGGGCTAGGGTGAGACCATGTGTCAATAAAATACAAATTTATTAATTTTGTGAAAAAAAATGGTGATTTGAGAAAAAAAATCGGATTGTACTCACCGAAAACTAAAAATCCTTAAGTAGTGTCATCAGGAGAATATACTCGAAAGTAAACAACAACAATTTGTAATATTTAGGTACAGAACTTTGTAAATTACATAGAAGGCAGAAAAATCAAGGTTATTAGAATTTAATATTTAGACCAATATCACCAAAAAGAAAAGTTGAACTTAACCAAAAGACTGAAACTATATGAACTCCATAAACAATCAGGGTAAAGATATTAATTATTTATGTAACAAAATGCAAAAGACAAATATCTCAATTAGAAAAATGAGCAATGAGTATAAATAAGTCTACCAAAGGAAAATATAATGCTTTCTATGTGAATGATCTGTAAGCCAGCCAACCTGTCTGAAATGCTGAGAGGAGCAAGCAGTATGAGATCACTTTCCGTCCCTAATAAGCAGCACAATGATTCTTGAAGTTTTATTAACATGTAATTTTAATAGAAAGCATCAATATGTATAGCAGCAAAATCTAAAAGTGAGTCAGGGTAGCAGAAAAAAGTGAAAGTACCTTCTTGGTTAAGACAATCAGTAAATTGACAAAGTGCTTTATATTAAATATAGATTCCTATTTACTGATTGTCCAATAACAAACACTCATGTGTTTCATCCTATCACTATAACAAATGCATGACATAAAATGGTTATAAAAATCAAACTTTTATTTTCATTCAGCATTGGAGAATCTGGTTCATGGTTAGTTAGCACTGGGCCTGTGGTGAGACAGCCCATCATCACGGGAGTGAGCTGTGAAGAAAACAAATCACTCTGTGACCAGAAAGCAAAAGAAAAGAAGAGGAAAGATCCTATAATCTCCTTCCAGGGTATGGCCCCTATGGCCTATAAACCTCCTAGAAGATCCCATCTCTTAAGGGAAACACCATGTCCCAAACCACCTTGAGATTTTTGGGGATATCGTCAAGATTCAAACTATTGCACTAGATTAGTTATTAACAGAATGGATTTTATTTCAAAATAATGCAGAAATCAAATCACAGAATATTAACCTACATAGTGAAAATATCAAAGCTGAAAATATGCTGGGCATGGTGGCACATACCTTTAAATCCTAGCACTTGGGAGGCTGAGGTAGGAGGATCTCTCTGAATTCAAGGCCAGCCTGAGACTATATAGTAAATTTGAGATTAGCCTAGTCTAGAGCAAGACCCTGTTTTGTAAAAGAAAAACAAAAAAGAAATTGAAAACATAAACTTTTTGTCAATATAAATTAAAATGAAATATTAGATGTTGGGATTAAGCCAATCTTCAATACCAAAAGATGTTAAAGTGAAAAATTCCTACAAGTGCTGGACGTCGTAATGCACGCCTTTAATCCCAGCACTTGGAAGGCAGAGGTAGGAAGATCACCATGAGTTCGAGGCCACTCTGAGACTACATAATTAATTCCAGGTCAACTGGACTAGAGTGAGACCTTGCCTTGAAAAACTAAAAAAAAATCCTACAAGGGCACTCTCTAAAATAAAGGAATTATAACTGCTTAGAAGATGACAAAATGCCAGACATGACAGCACATGCCTTTAATCCTAGCACTCAGGAGGCAGAGGTAGGAGGATTGCCATGAGTTCAAGGCCACCCTGAGACTACATAGTGAATGCCAGGTCAGTCTGAACTAGAGTGAAACCCTACTTTAAAAAAAAAAAAAAAGAATAAGAAGATGACAATTTTTTTATTAAATATAGAGATAAAAATCAAATAAGATGCTAGAGAGATGGCTTAGCAGTTAAGGCACTTGCCTGCAAAGCCAAAGGACCCAGGTTTGATTCCTCAGAACCCACATAAGCCAGATGCACAAGGTGGTGCCTGCATCTGGGGTTTGTTTGCAGTGGTGCACCAATTCTCTCCCTCTCTGTCTACCTCTTTCTTTCTCTCTCACATAAATAAATAAATAGATCAAACAGCCTATCTAAGAACCAACAAGCAGAATTTAAGACAAAAATATAAACAGTTCGCCAATTTTATTCTATCATAAACAAAGACATTTTTATTCTGAAGCTGTAACACTGAAATTTACCACTTAACATAGAATGCATATGTATATGACATGGAAGCTAATAGAGAAATAAACATGAAGTAATAAAATCATAGCAATTATGGATGGTCTATTCATCAAGTACACCAAAAGTATGCAAGCATATTCATTTTTAATAAGATTGATAAGTTGGATATGAAAATGTTTCACTTGTTCTTTTTTTCTTCTTTTTAAAAATATATTTTAGTTATTTATTTAATTATTTGAGAGAGAGAGATTAGACATGCCAGGGCCTCCAGCCACTGCAAACAAACTCCAGAAGCATGTGCCCTCTTGTGCATCTGGCTAACATGGGTCCTGGAGAGTTGAACAGGGATCCCTTGTCTTTGCAGGCAAACACCTTAACCACTATGCCATCTCTCCAGCCCTACTTGTTCTTTTATCTATTTGTAACTGTATCTACCACATTTTAATTTCTGAATCTTTAATGCCAGATAAGTGCTCAAATAAACAAGTGTATACTTTTAGCCTACTGCCAAATGAAACAAGATACTCGGCCTCTCCTTCTGAGTTGTCTCCTATGCAAAATGTTTAACCTCAACTCCCAAGTGCCTAACATGTGGAAGCAAGCATCCTTTTTCCCTGTACAAACAGGAGGAAGCATTTAGCTGCTACTGGAAACTCACTAGATGGGGGGCAAGGTAGGACATAATAACAAAGCACCCTAGGGGGATAACTATAACAATGCAGAAAAGTTTCATTACTCAAACAATCCCTGAGACAAATCTTTGTATTGCATTAGCCAATTAATCCTTTTGGTCATTCGGGCACCCTTAAGTGACTGGCCTATTATCTGTACTTCTTAAGCTCTTAACAAATACAAGCCTTATGAGCTGAAAACTATTATGTTTTAGTGAAAAGATAAAAACAAAATTGTCTACCCTTTTCTTATGTATCATTTAAAAGTGATTAAGTTCCCTTGCCTTAAAACTACTTGAAGTAAAATGAATATTTAAAAATATTTTATCAGCACTTGACTTATAATGATTCCATGGGAAATGTCTGTACACCGTCTTTTACAATTGTATTCTACTTCATATATTTTTGTGCTGCTAAAAATTATGCATCAATAAATCAAGCATGAATTATATTGCATTAAAACTAAAATGTGGTTTATGCCATTTGATATTAAAACATTGGAGATAAGAGTGAATGTAGAGGTAGTGCTTCATAAACGTCTCAGAATGGCTTACATTATTTTCCTGTTAATGTATAAAATTAAAGTTTTGGGATTAATTATACAACATCACATATGTCTTGATAAATTGTTTCCATTGTCATTCTATTATTAATGTTTAAATGTGTCACAAATGCACTATTGTTCACCCTTCATTACATTTGCCTTTTGCCAGCCCTTGCCACTCAAGCTTGGCAGCTGTGGAGAAAGGCATTCATACAATAATATATTTGCTTGTGTGGTAATAGAAAATTTATTTCTTGAAAAGCTTCATCAAAAACCATGCTACATTTAACAAATGTATTATATTTTTAATTTTTTTTATTTGCAACCAAGCAGGGAAGGAGAGGGGAGAGAGGGCACCCAGGACCTTCTGCCACTGCAAATGAACTCCAGAAACATGTACCACTTTGTGCAGCTGTCTTTACATGGGTACTAAGGAAGCAAACTCAGGTCTTCAGGATTTGCAAGCAAGTGCCTTTAACTACTGAGCTATCTCTCCAGCCCAGAAATGTATTATTTTGTGGTTGTCACACACTTACAGGGCTAGTTGTGGGTCAAAGAGAAATTTGTTTTAATAAATTTGTTTTAATTTTGAATTCACAAATACAATGAAAACTGTATTTAAAAATCTTTTACTGATTATAGAAATATTACACAGCAACATAAGTTTCACTAGGTTGTCCCCAATGAGGTTTGCTGGACCTTTGAGTCTTCCAGCAAATGAATGTTTCTAGTAATGAAGGCACTGGTCTTTTCCTAAGAAACCCTAGCTGTACTGCCTGGACCTAAGTTTCTCCGAGAAGCCCAGCATGAAAGCAGGTCACAAGTGCAGGTGTTTTATCTGTGAAGTACAATGACAGCATGAAGAAAGTGGGATTAGAACGGAATTGAAGCTATCTGCGGGCATGTTGGGGGCTGTTGATCACCTGAGTTCTATGAAGACCCCTCGGAGAAACTGGACAAGGAGCCTCAGGATCATCCTCACAAAGGCATTGTAAGACACTTGCCCATTTCCCATCCTTAATGGTTGAGCTTCCCTGCAGCGCATGACATCTCTTCAACCTTAAGGCTGGATCTGCTGGCAGTTAAATGCTACAGCACATTTCCTATGCCTGTGAGTGCCGAAGAGAGTGTTCTGAAGAGGTGTGACCACTGCGCTGCTGTCTGCCATCAAGTCCAGTAAAAGTTCTTAAAAGGTGACTATAAGCTGCCTATTACAGTATCGAATTAGTAAAAATATTTATTCAGAAACTTGCCAGAACTACTCAGGGTAGCTAAGGAACAAACGAAAAAATTATACATCACTTTTACTTCACTCCATCAGGGCCATTCAATATAACCCGACTTGAAATTCATGTATTGGTCTTCTCAGACACTCATGTGACTAGAATTCCAGTGACTACAAATTGTACATTCATGCCCCTTATTCTAAATTTAAAAAAAAAAAAAAAACGGATGGAAGAAGTCAAACCACCATGAGGATAGCTGAAAAAGTTTTTAATTATTGCCCAGGGTAAGAAAAGCAAAGAATTTTCTCAGCGATTTTGAAAAGAATAAAAGGTTGAGTTTAACAAGAAAAAGCCTGGGGTCATAAAGATTGCTCAGTGGTTAAAGGTTCATTCTTACAAATACTGACAGTCTGGGTTCAATTTCCCAGCTATTCATGTAAAGCCAGACTGGTGTTAGTTTCAAACAGCAAGAGGCTCACACACACCCACACACACACACACACACACACACACACACACAATATATGTGACAAATGTCTACAGCCAGCTAGTTGGCAAAGATAACTCTCTGTGAAGCCTCTAAGTGACCCTCTATGGGTTGTACCTTCTTGTCTACAAACTAGAATGATTTTCAAATTGGAATAAATGGCATCTGGAATAAATACACCTTTAATAGTCACTGAGTTTATGGGTCAACCCTCGAAGCTTAAGAAAACCAAAGACGAGCCGGGCGTGGTGGCGCACGCCTTTAATCCCAGCACTCGGGAGGCAGAGGTAGGAGGATCGCCAAGAGTTCGAGGCCACCCTGAGATTACATAGTAAATTCCAGGTCAGCCTGAGCCAGAGTGAGACCCTACCTCGAAAAACCAAAAAAAAAAATAAAACCAAAGACAAAGAACTATCTTTTAATGTGAAAGTAAACATTCTGGTTATGGTGCTACAGAGGACGGTGGCAATTATTTTCAGTTAATAATCACCATATAAAAGAAAACTGTGGTGGTTTGACTGAGATATCCCCAACAGCCTCCTGGAATGAATACTTGGTCCCCAGCTGGTGGAAATTTGGAAAGTGGAACCTTGCTGAAAGAGGTGTGTTTCTGGGAATGGGCTTAGGGTGTTATAACCCACTCCCCTTGCTAGTAGTAACTTGGCTCATTCTTGCTACTTTCCACCAGCTCTTATGGCAAGATGTAATACCCAGCTTCTGCTGTCTTTGCCCTTCATGATAAGATTTCCCCTCCAGACTATAAGCCAAAATAAAACCTTTTCTCCCTTTGGTTAGTGTTCATTTCCAGCACTGTAAAGTAACTACAACAGAAATTTTGTGCCAAGGAGGGGGGCCTTTGCTAGAATAAGCTTGACTGTGTTTATTGGACCTTTGTAACTTATTTGCAGGAGGAATATGGGAGGCTATTGAACTTTGAGCTAGAGAAAGTCTTGCAGTGCTGTAAGCAGAACTTGATGGACCATTCTGGTGAAAGTCTGAAGAGCCTAAGAGTACAAAGAAGTGTAGACAGTGGGAACTCAGCTTATGGGGGTGGGAGGGAGTTTGTCAGGACTGGGATAGAAGCAGTTTGTGTGACAAGATGTCTGCATTATTCCCATCCTGAGAACTTGATAATATTTGAATTTAAAAATAATAGAGTGGGACTTCCAGGTAAGATGGCAGCATAGGAGCCATGCCAAACCAGCCTAGGGAGGGATACAGGCAGAACTGTGTGAGCAGTTCCAGACTTTCTGCACTCTCCCATCCCCCAATCATCATTACCATGAACCTCCAGCATTCAGACCTCAGTGGCAGCTCATCCAGCACAGCTGGTCAGAACTTCAGCTCCACAGCACATCACAGAGGAAGCCACCCTAAAAGGTAACAATGCCGAATGACCAAAAAAAAATAAAAACCATGCATAGAGCTGCATTGGAAGTGCTAATTTCTCTTTCTATGACAGGGCAGGTTATGGGTTACATATTCTTGGTTGGCTTTATCATTTGCCATTTTCAAATAAGCTGTGTTTGGGAGATAAATATTGTTGCTTTTGATGCGTTCAGATTTACAGGGCCTTTGTCTTTTGCTTCTGTCATTACTGGGGGCAGGGTCTGACTCAGATCCATGCTGCCTGGAACCCAATTCAGACCACAAATCTGTATCTTCCAGCTGACAAGATTAAGGGGTAGAGAGCAACACACACCCTTGAGGATTTTGGCTTTATAAAGCTAATCAACACAATTGCATACTCTGTGCTGGTTTTTATTGAATGTGTATATTGCTTAGTTGAAGTTTAGAATTTGCCAGTAAATTGTTCCACCCAGTCCACTAGAATACTTGTTTAGCAAGCAAACACTCAACAAGTAGGATTTTTTTGTGGTTGGACTAGGATACAAGAATACCTGACACCTTAAATTCATATCCTCAAAGTATATAAAGGTGGATTGCCACATCTAAGAACACTGCAGATAAGTAGAAAACCCAAGCATCAAATCAATTCATGATGCAAAAGTTGCTGCATTATAACACAAGAAACACAAAGAATCAAGATAATACAATCCCACCAAAATTTATAAATCCATCAGAAACAACCACCAATGAGACTGTTTTAGACGAAATGCCTGACAAGGATATCAAAGAAATGATTGCATCTATACTCAAAGAAATCAAAGAAGAAATGAAAGGAAACAAAGAAGAAAACAAACTCCTGAAAGAGAGCACAGGAAAACAACTTAATGATATAAGAAGGTCAGTATAAAACATGAATAAGGAAATACAAATACTGAAGAAAACCCAGGCTGAAATCCTATCTCAGAAGAACACAGTCAGTCAAATAAAAACCTCTGTGGAAAGTCTCACCAGTAGAATGGATGAAGGAGAGGACAGAATAAATAACCTGGAAAACCAGGTGGAAGACCTAATACAGTCCAACGAAGAGAAAGAAAAGCCAATAGTAAGGTATGAATATGAATTTCAAGATATCCAGGACACTATGAAAAGATCAAACATAAGAATTCAGGGTATAGTAGGAGAACAAATTCAACCCAGTGGCTTAGTAGGCATGTTCAACAAAATCATAGAAGAAAACTTCTCCCCAAAATAGTGAAAGAAATGCCAATGCAGATACAAGAAGCTTTTAGAACACCAAATAGACAAAACCTGGAAAGAACCTCTCCTCACCAAGTTATAATGAAACTACCAAGCAAGCAAACCAAAGAAAATATATTGAAAGCAGTTAGAGAGAAAAACCAAGTCACCCACAAAAAAGCAAGCCCATCAGAATAATAGCAGATTACTCAACACAAGCTTTAAAGCCAGAAGCGGAGCTGAAGGGATGGCTTAGAAGTTAAGGAGTTTGCCTACAAAGCCAAAGGACACAGGTTTGATTCCCAGGGCCAGATGCACAAGAGGGTGCACAAGTCTGGAGTTCATTTGCAGTGACTAAAGGTCCTGGTATGTGTGTCCTCTCTCTCTCTCTCTCTCTCTCTCTCTCTCTCTCTCTCTCTCTCTCTCTCTCTCTTCTTTCTCTGTTAAATAAATAAATAAATAAAAATGTCTTTTTAAAAAACCAGAAGAGCTTGGAATGATGTATTCCAAGTTCTGAAAGATAACAACTTTCATCAAGATTACTTTCTGAAATACTATATACACAAACTGATGGAGAATTAAGGACATTCCACAACAAAAACATGCTAAAAATTTTATGACAACTAAACCAGCTCTACAGAAAATATTTGAAGGAATCCTTCATGCTAAAGAGAAAGCAAAACACACACAGAAGGAAATAAAAAAATAAACCATACTCAAATAACAGTACAAACAAGTGAATAAAGGGAAAACAAGAAGCACTACAAACCAAGAAGAATGGAGAGAATAAATACATACCTTTCAATAATAACTCTTAATATCAATGGCCTCAATGCAACCAAAAGACACAGGGATTAAACTGGATTAAAAGGCAGGATCTTGCCATTTGTTGCCTCCAGGAAACTCAATAAAACTCAATAAAAAAACAAGTACTGTCTTAGGGTAAAAGGATGAAAAATGGTATTTCAAGCAAATGGGCCTAGGAAACAATAGGGGCTGCTATCCTAATATCTAACAGGATAGACTTCAAACCAACATTAGTGGAAAGACAAAAAGATCATCTTATATTTATAAAAGGAACATTCCAACAGGAGGACATTACAATTCTAAACATATATGTACCTAACATGGGGGCTCCCAAGTTCATCAAACAAACGCTATTAAACTTAAGGTCACAGATAACACCAAACACAATTGTAGTGGGTGACTTCAATATCTCACTCTCCTCAATTGACAGGTCATCCCAGCAAAAAGTAAACAGAGAGATATCTGTATTAAATGATGTTATGGAACAAATGGACCTAACAGACAACTACTGAACATTCAGTCCAAATGCTTCAGAACACACATTTTTCTCAGCTGCACATGGAACATTCTCTAAAATAGACCACATATTAGGACACAAAGCAAATCTCAACAAATACAGGAAAATTGAAATAATCTCTTATACTCTATTTGACCACAATGGGATTAAGTTGCAAATTAGCAACAAGAAAATCTTTACAAAGCATACAGAAATTCATGGAGACTAAACAGTAAACTATTGAATGATGAGTGGGTCATTGAAGAAATCAAAAAGGAAATCAATAAATTCATAGAATCAAATTATGATGAGAATACAACATGCCAAAACCTTTGGGACACAATGAAGGCAGTCCTAAGAGGGAAATGTATAGATATAAGTGCCTATATTAAAGAATTAGAAAGTTCACAAATAAATAATTTAATGCCTCACCTTAAGGCCTTGGAAAAAGAAGAACAAAGCAAACCAAAAATCAGTAGATGGGAAGAAATAATAAAGATTAGGGCAGAAATTAATGAAATAGAAACCATAAAAGCAACCCAAAGAATCAATGAAACAGAGTTGGTTCTTTGAAAGGAAAAACAAGATTGATAAGCCCTTAGCATATCTGACCAAAAGAAAGAGAGAAGAGACAAAAATTAATAAAATTAGAGATTAAAAAGGCACCATTTCAACGGATACCAAAGAAATTCAGAAAATCATAAGGATCTACTTTAAGAATATATATGCTTCTAAGTTTGAAAATCTGAAAGAAATGGATAACCTCCTTGATTCATATGACCTACCAATATTAAATAAAGATGAGATAAACCATTTAAATAGACCTGTAACAAGTCCAGGCCCAGATGGATCCATTGATTAATTTTACCAGCTCTTCATGGAAGAACTAACACCATTGCTTCTCAAACTTTTCCATAAAATAGAAAAGGAAGAAATTCTACCTAACTCCTTCTATGAAGCCAGCATCACCCTCATACCAAAGCCAAAAAGACAAAACAAAAAAGAAAATTACAGATGACTGTCCCTCATAAACATAGATGCAAAAATTCTTAACAAAAATTGGCAAACAGAATACAAGAATACATCAGAAAGAATATTCACTCTGGTCAAATTGGCTTTATCCCAGGGATGCAGGGATAGTTCAACATACACTAATCAATAAATATAGTACATCATATAAACTGTCTGAAGGACAAAAATCACATGATCATCTCAATAGATGCATAAAAGGCACTTAACAAAATCCAACATCCCTTCATGATAAAAGTCTCACAGAAAGTGGGAGTAGAAGGAACGTATCTCAA
This sequence comes from Jaculus jaculus, assembly GCF_020740685.1. Taxonomy (NCBI): domain Eukaryota; kingdom Metazoa; phylum Chordata; class Mammalia; order Rodentia; family Dipodidae; genus Jaculus; species Jaculus jaculus. Next base: position 60,658,775 of record NC_059116.1, read on the forward strand.
CATAATAAAAGCTATTTATGACAAACCTACAGCCAACATAATACTAAATGGGGAAAAACTTGAAGCTTTTCCACTAAATTTAGGAACAAGACAAGGGTGTCCACTGTCCCACTTTTACCTAATATAGTACTAGAATTCATAGCTATAGTAAGAATGCAAGAGACACCCATAAAATGGATACAAATTGGAAAGGAAGAGGTCAAATCATCATTATTTGCAGATGATATGATTCTGTACATAAAGGACCCTAAAAACTCTACCAGCAAACTGTGAGAACTGATAAACTTTTAGTAACATTGCAGGATACAACATAAACACACAGACACCAGCAACTTTCCTATATACTAACAAGAAACATGTGGAGGATGAAATTAGGGAGTCTCTCCCATTCACAATTGCCTCAAAAATAAATAAATAAATAAATAAATAAATAAATAAATAAATAAATAAATACAGTACCTTGGAATAAACTTAACCAAGAAAGTGAAGTATCTCTACAATGAGAACTTTAAAATACTCAAGCGAGAAATTGCAGAAGACACAAGGAAATGGAAAGACATCCCATGCTCTTGAATTGGAAGAATCAGTATTGTGAAAATGTAAATCTTACCAAAAGCAATCTGCACATTTAATGTAATCTCCTTTAAAATTACAATGGAATTCTTCAAAGAAATAGAAAAACAATCCTAAAATTCATTTGGAAGCACAAAAAAACTCAAATAGCCAAAACAATTTTGAGCAACAAAAATAAGCCTGGTGGTATCACCATACCCTATTTTAAGCGACATTACAAAGTCATAGTAACAAAAACAGCATGGTATTGGCACCAAGATAGACATGTAGGTCAATGGAACAGAATAGAGGTCTCAGATATTAATCCAGGCAGCTACATTAATCTGATTTTTGACAAAAATGCTGAAAATATTCATTGGAGAAAAGACAGTCTCTTCAACAAGTGGTGCTGAGAAAACTGGATATCTACATGTAGGAGGATAAAAATAGACTCTTGTCTTTCTCCACACACAAGAATCAAATGCAAGTGGATCAGGGACCTTAATATCAGACCTGAAACTCTGAAATTGCTAAAGGAAAAAGTAAAGGAAACCCTTCAACATATTGGCATAGGCAATAACTTTCTGAATATAACCCCAATTGCTCAGGAAATAAAGCTACTAATCAACCACTAGGATCTCATGAAATTACAAAGCTTTTGTACAACGAAGGACACTGTGAATAGATCAAAGATAACATACATAATGGGAGAAAATCTTTGCAAACTACATATCAGACAGAGGATTAATATCCAGAATATACAAAGAACTCAAAAAACAGAACAATAAGAAATCAAACAACTCATTTAAAAAAGGGGATATGGAACTAAATAGAGGGTTCTCATCAGAAAAAAATAGAGATGGCATATAAATATCTTAAAAAGTGTTGTGTCCTTAGCCATCAGGGAAATGCAAATTAAAACTACTTTGAGATTCCATCTGCCTCCTGTCAAAATGGCTATCATCAAGAAAACAAATGACAATAAATGTTGGCAAGGATGCAAAAAAAGGGGAACCCTTCTACACTAATGATGGGGATGTAATTAGATACAGCCATTGTGGAAATCAGTGTGGAAGTTCTTGAGACAGCCAAAAACAGATTTACCATATGATATAGCTATTACACTCCTAAGCGTATATCCTAATGACTTTTCTCACTACCTTAGAGATATTTGCATAACCATGTTAATTGCTGCTCTATTCACAATAGCTAGGAAAAGGAACCATTGATATACCTCCTTACATGAATGGAGTTCTATTGAGCAGTAAAGAAAAATGAATTTCTGAAATTTGTAAGGAAATGGATGGATCTGGAAAGGATTGTACTAAATGAGGTAACCCAGGTCCAGGAAGCCAAATGTTGCATGTTCTCTCCCATAAGTGGATCCTAGTTACAAATCCTAGCTGAAACCAAAAATTGGAAGCAGAGGCCAATAAGCTTGAAAAAGGCTATAAGGGAGGGAGGACAGGGAAGGACTTAAGGGGATGGTATTGTAGATATGTAAGTAAAAGACAGATTACAGGAAGGGGAAAGGCTTAAGTGAGGCCAGAAGAGACTGAGTAAAAGAAGGGCAGGGGGGAGGGTCAATCAAAATTCAAGATATTCTGAACAAGACATTTGAAAACCTACTTGTTTGAATAATGGCACATCCAGAAGCCATAGTTTGCTACTAGAAAATTTTCAGTGCTAGGGATTGGATACCTTTCAGTGAATTGTTGGCCAAGGAGGTCCCTGTTGCCTCCAGGCTATTGCCAAGGCCTTTGGTTTCCCTTGAGAAACAGATGGCAAGACCCTATTTGCTGATGACTTCACATGCCTGGACAGCAAAGTCACTGAGAAATCAAGCCAGTGCTGAGCAGAACTCCTTCTCCTTATAGACCAGCCAAATGAAAAGTGGAAAAAGCTATACTGTATGCAGCCATATGAGAGACAGAACAGTGAACACTGGAAGTCTCAAGTTTGTCCAGACAAACCAAATGACTGAATGAGTGCAATAGTGGCATGTCTATGACTAACTGATTAAATTAATAGCAACCAAGTTATTTCTGAATCCCCATCAGGCTGCCTGTAAGACTTCACATAATATAGTTGAAGTTCCAGAAGCAGCAAGAGAGCAAACCTTGCTCCACAGAATGTTCCAAGCTTATGCCTGTGGCATGCTTATTTCATTGCCCATAGCAAGACATACAACCTGCATACAAATCTCTAGATTAGAGAGTCCACAAGCAGATCCCATCCATGGGTGAGAGGAATGTAAAGTGTCACAATGTGGGGAAACATATGAGCATGGAAGAAATCTGTATAAAAATGTATCTATACTAAATCTAAATATCTAATCATTTAGATTTATCTACCCTCAGCCTGTTAGAGTGATAATGTTTTGAGATGGCATGGAATAGACTTTATTTTGTCTAAAAATAATTTTAATGTATGATTAAAAATTTTTTCCACATGGAGAAAAATATTATTGCCTGAGGAATTCCAGAATTCCTGTGACTACATAAACTAATTTATGAGGTGTGTAGAGATTAGACTGTTGAGGACTAGATTAATACTATCTTTTTTATTTTCTTAGTTTATTTTATTTTATTTTTATTAGTTTTATACTCAATAAATACAGTCAAGTTGGTACCATTGTTAGCCTCCTCCCCATCCTCCCCTTCCACAGGGACCCTTCTTATTGGGATATATGGGTCGTGCATTGTGGGGTTAGCCATCAGTTATGGATAGAAGGAAATGTCTCTGTGCATAATGCATCAATTTATGGATCTAACATTCTTTCGGCTCCCTCCTCTGCAAATTTCCCTGAGCCATGTTGGGTTCATTTTAGGTCTGCTTTAGTGATGAAGTCTTGGGAGCTTCTGTGTCTCTGGATATCTGGTTTGGTAGGAGTTGAGTATACTCTGTGTTGATCTCCTTTATCCTTGTGCTGGTACCTGGTTCACCAAGAAAACAGCACTCTTGCTTGTTTCCCTAATTATTCTTAGTTTCAGCTGGGGCCCTCTTGAGGTATGATGGGGTGGTTCTCTCCTTAGGATGTTGGTGTATCTGTGTAGGGAGATGATGACATAAAAGAAGAGAGAATATCTGGAACTAAGACTTGATTCATTGTAGAAGGCTTCAAGAGGATAAAAGCAAGGGAGTAATGGCAGGGGATTATGATCATGTTATACTGTCTACATGTATGGAAGTTATAAAAAAAAGTTTTTCTTTAATAGGCTGGAGAGATGGCATAGCAGTTAAGGCACTGCTTGATGATGCATAAGGACACAGGTTCAATTCCCCAGTACCCATGTAAGCCAGATGCACATGGTGACACATTCATCTGGAGTTCATTTGCAGAGGCTGGAGGCCCTGGTGGACCCATTCTCCCCCCCCCCTCTCTCTCTAATAAATAAATAAATAAATAAACTTTAAAAAATAGGCATGGTGGTGCATGCTTTTAATTCCAGTAGGAGGATCACTGTGAATTTGAGGCCAGTCTGTGAATTCCAGGTCAGCCTGTGCTAAAGTGAGATTGCCTAGGGGAGAAAAGTGTTTAAAAAGAAAAATATAGCATATGGATTGTTATGGTAACCATGGTTTTGTCTGGCAATAATGCTTATTTTGGGGTTTTTGTGTATTTTTAAAAATGTATTTTATGTACTTATTTGAGAGAGAGAAAGAAGAGAAAGAGAGCATACAGCCCCTTGTGCATCTGGCTTACATGGATCCTGGAGAACCAAACAGGGATCCTTTGGCTTAGCAGGCGAGCACTTCAACTGCTAAGCCATCTCTTCAGCCCCCTGTTTTTTAGCTTTTCTAGATAGGGTCTCACTCTATCCCAGGCTGACTTGGAATTCACTAGTGGTCTCAGGGTGGTCTTGAATGTATGGCCATTCTCTTACCTCTACCTCCTGAGTGCTGAGATTAAAGGCATGGACCAACATGTTTGGCACTGATGCTTATTTTTTAACATTTGCATTTGTGTTAATATAAATAATTAATTTGAAAGAAGTAAAGAAATACAAACTTAGAAACAAACTAGGAAGCTACAGCTTCATTAGAGAGAAGTCTTCTGTGACTGGTCTGACTCTATTAGCAGTCAAAATATTAGTTTCTAGAAACAAAATAGTGCCCTACTTACCATCTGACTCTCAAGAGGGGAAACAAATATTTAAGGGCAGTGCTTTGAGAGAAAATGCAACCAATGCTTTTAAGCATGTAAAGATAAATGTAAGTTGTTTTATAGAATACCCATTGTGAGAGGTCAGAGATGGATCTTATTACTTAACATAGTGGTTCAAGTATGGTCCAGCACATCCACTGCAAGCTGATTAGAAATGCAAATCATCTGACCTAAATCCTACTCACTGAATCAGAAATGCTAGAGGTCGAAGAAATGATCTTCTGTAACAAGCTCTCAAGGTTATTCCAGTACGTGGGAAAGTTTGAGAAGCACTATATTAGCAATGACAGAATATCATTACTACACTAGAGAGACAGACATGAACTCAATTATGTCCAATAATTTTACACTTCCTGCTTTCAGCAACCTTCACAATCCATTAGATATTCAATGAAGAGTATTGGTTATAGGAACACAAGTTGACTATAGAAAATAGACTTGATTGGCCAATACCATAGATGCAATGTTTTGTCTTATTTGTCATTTAAGTTGGGTGGGATCAGTGTAGGTAAGGAAGAAGTAATTTACCAAAGCCAGGATATGGAGGTGAGATAAAAATTCCATATCATTTTTCACTAGTTTTCAAAAGGTAGGTGCTTGCTGTGACTCAAATGGATTAATTTGGATGATAACAAGAGTATGAATTTTGTCACTCTACTTTTGAAAATATAAATCACATAGTATAAGTCTAACAAACATAAACACAAACACACACATACTGTACAAGTGGCAATTTCTTCTTTTACAGAAAAAGCTAGACACTCAAAATGTTAGTAAGAAAGAAATTAAATGAGAGCTAGATAAAAATGCAATTTAGTAGAATTTGAAACAAAATGGTAGGTGGAGATTAAACTGGATATCACATACAGTATGAAAGAGTTCTGGAATTCAGTCCCTTTTACATGTGTGAAGGAATCCCATGATTTACACCTAAATATAGCTTGCTTTTCTCTATCTCCACAAAGACACTTAACCATCCACATAAAGTAACTGGAAAAACAATAACAATCCAATCCTAACAGTTCCAGACAGAAAGAAATAATCAAGATCAGAGTAGACATTAATGAACTGGAAATTAAGAACACAATTTTTAAAATTGACAAGATGAGCAGCTTGTTCCTCAGAATAAAATAAATAAATACATAACATTGATAAACTTCTGGCCAAACTGAACAAAGGAAAAAAAGAGGAATCTCAACTTCAGAAGATTTGAAACAAAACTGACAAAATAAAACAAAAGTGACTATAATGAAATTGGAAGAATCATCAGGACATATTTCCAAAACGTGTATTCCACAAAATTGGAAAACCTGGAAGGAATGGATGAATGCACATATCATCTCCCAAAACTAAACCCAGAACAGATAAATTACCTAAACAAACTTATTACATCCAACAAGATTGAACAATAATTAAAAACCTCCCAACAAAAGAAGTCTGGACCCAGACAGATTCACTGCCAAATTCTACCAAACCTTCATTGAAGTATAAAACCCCTTTTTCTAAAGTTATTTCACACAATTGAAAAAGAGGGAATCTACCTGAACTCTTATGAAGCCAGAATCACTCAAATTCCAAGACCAGACAGAGACATAAGAAAAGAAAATTTATAGACTGATATCTCTAATGAACTTAGACACAAAAAATCTTAATAAAATCCTTGCAAACCAAGCCCAAGAATACATCAAAAGCATTATCCACCTCAATCAAGTAAGTTTTATCCCAGAGATGCAGGAATAGATCAACACCCATAAATCAATAAATGTAATACGCCACTTAAACAAACTTAAACAAGAGAACCACATGGTAATTCAATAGATGCAGAAAAGGCCTGCAACAAAACTTAGCATCACTTCATGATTAAAACAGTGGAGAGACTTGGGATGGAGGGATCATAGCTCAACATAATAAAAGCTATACAGAAAACACAGAGGGCCCAGATAAAGCTAAAGTGACCCAAAAGACTCTACCAAAAACTTCTAAAGGTGATTAATTCCTTCAACAAAGTGGCAGGATAAAATATCAACATACGAAAATCAGTAGGCTTCCTATATGCCAAAGATAAACATACAGAGAAAAAAATCAGTGATAATGTTTTCTTTTTCATGTTATTATTATTGTTATTACCAACATATTCTGTATGGATACATCATGTGTTGATACCCTCTTTTTCCTTGTCCCTGCCCCCATTCTATTGGGGATGCTCTCCACAGGGGTTGCAGGTATTCTCTGTGGGGATGTGGGTCATGCTTGTGGGAGCAGCAGTAAGTTATTTTTTGGGAAGGAATGCCTCTGGGCATGATGTTTCAACCTGTGGCACTTATAAGCTTTCTGCAAAATTCTCTGAGCTTTGGTGAGTGAGTTTTAAGTCTCCTTCAGTGATGAGCTTTGAGGAGCCTCTGGATCTCTGCTTTGGTAGGTGTTGAGTGTGCTCAGGGTCTGTCTCCTTCACCCTGGCACTGGTTATCAGCTTCAGCACAGAAATAGCACTCATGATCAAGAGGCTCTGTCTTCCACATGAGTAACTGTTAGTGAGGAATTCTAGAGAGGTTTTCATAAGATCTCTTTGATTTTTGTCTTCTGTTATGTTATTTAGCATCATGACGATCTCTTTTTTTAATTAATTAATTTTTTGTTGTATTAGATTACACCTTTATTCCCAGCAGTCACAAGTCACAAGTCCAATGCAGTCAGTAATCTATGATTGCAAAGCCACCCTAAGATTTCATATTGAGTTCCAGGTCAGAGTATAAGAGAAAGATCCTACCTTGAGAAACCAAAAATATGGGCTGAGGAGATGGCTTAGTGGTTAAGGTGTCTGCATACACAACCAAAAGACCACAGATCAATTCCCCAGGACCCACACATACAAGATGCACAGGGTGGCTGATGACTGTGCGCTTCATTTCAAATTGATGATGCCCACGGCTCGTTCACTCGCACTCACACACTCTCTCTCTCGCTCTTGCTGTCTGTTGCTTCATTCCCTCTCTTGCTCTCTCTTTGATAAATAGGATAAAGAAGAAAAAAGAAGAACTTTAGTATACCTGTATTCTTTTTTCTTCTTCTTCTTTTTAATGAAAACAAGAGAGCTGATGGCATTTAAAATACATTTAAAATATTTTAAAGATATGAGAATGAAATCAGGGACCTGGTGAGCCTGTACACTGGTCCTCCCCACAGGTGATGGAGGAAGGGATGATTTCTCCTAGGCAATTTGCAGAATAGAGCCCGTGGAGCAAGTCTCTGAACAGGAGCCGTTATCAGCCTGTGGGAAGCTGGCATTCTAAGTGCACTGCCAGTGTGACATACAACATCAGTCTATACCCAGTACCATGTGCTAAATGCATTATAATGGCTTCTTCAAGACAATAAACTATTTCCCTTAATATTACAGGTGCTGGAAATGCTGTGTAATGATAGGTAAGGGTTCAGGGGAACACTCTAAAGCAATTAATTTTTTATTAACTAGTTTTGTACTCAGTGAATACAGTCAAGTTGCTACCATTGTTTGGCTGGTCCATGTTCTAGACCCTCCCCCTGCCCCTCCTTGTTGAGGTACATGGGTCATGCATTGTGGAGTTAGCCCACAGTTACAGATAGGAGAAATCTCTCTGTGTATCATATCCATCTCTTTTTGAGGTAATATTTCAGTGTAAGTTCTGTTTTCTTGATGCTTCCTGAATTTATTCTTGCATTGGATCAAGTCCTCATTAAGCTTAATCAATTGGCTATTGAAATTTTCCATTTGTTGTGTCACCTTCAACTCTTTTATATCTCTTTTGAGAGTTCTAAGGCTTTCTTCAATTAATTTAAGCATACTGTCAAAAGCTAAATGCTCTAGGAGTCGATTCTGCTCAATTTCATTGGTAAGATTGCTGGTTGTTGATGGTTTTCTTCCAGTTCAGCAATTCTTTTGATTAGGGTCACATTGGTTGTTGTGTTGTCATTTTTGGGATTGAATTCCTGTTGATTTCTCTATGATTTCATTGGAGGCTTCCATTGTGGGACTAGGCACCCTTAGTGGAGATCTCTTAGTTTTCTTACTTTCATTGGTTTCATTGCATTGTGATCTACCCATCTTGGAGTAACCTTTTATTCTATTGGGGGGGAAGCAAGTATTTTTCCTTGTAGGATCTTCAGAGGGTGTTCTGTTTTAAATGTGAGCAAGATTAGTGTACCATGGGGTTATAACCACAGATGCACAGATTGTGAAGATTGCAAGTACATCAAAGGTACATGGGAAACTTGGACATGGGGAACTGGGAGCTCTGGCCTACTCCTTTCCCTTGCATGTACTCTTTGGCACATGGGGATCAGAGGAAGCTGGAGGGCCAGGGGCAAGAGGCCAGCTCCTATGGTGGCCTATGCATCCTCTAACTCAGGAATAGGGATTTGGGTATCCAGGGTTCAATCAGGAAACCAGAGCAAAAAGGTTGCTTTCACAGCCCACACACAGGGACCAGACTGCCCCAAGGCAAGGGTACTGGAACCAGGAAAATGGGAGGTGGGGAACCAACCCGGAGCTCTGGCCTACTCACTTCACACACACACTTTCCAGAGCCAAGGATCCAGGAGTTGGGAACCGAGGGGCAATTCAATCAGGAAGGCAGGAAAAGGGGCCTGCTTCCACAGCAAGCTCACAGGGTCCAGACAGCCCAAGTCAGCTGCAGGGAAACCAACTGGGACCAGAGAGGTGGGAGGGAGTGGGGAGTGGATTGAGGGGGGAGGGGCAGGGAGCTATGGCCTTCGCACTCCATGTGCACATACTCCCTGGAGCAGGAGATCCAGGAACTGGGGACGCTGGGGCCCTTCATTCAGGATGGCGGAGCAAGGGCCTGCTTCCACAGCAAGCTCAGAGGGTCTCTATTGTCTCATTTTCAATAGCCACAAAATAAATTAAATATGCTGGAATATCACTAACCAAGAAAGTGAAAGATCTATACAATAAAAACAAAAACACAAGAAAGAATGAAAGAAAGAAAGAAAATAAGGAAGGAAGGGAAAAAAAAGAAACTGAGGTGGACATGAGAAAATAGAAAGATCTCCAATGCTCATGGATTGAAAGAATCAATATTTTGAAAATGGCTAGTCTAACCAAAAGCAATATACAGATTCAACACAATTCCAATAAAAATTCTAGCAAAATGTTTTTACAGTTAAATTAAAGTAGTCTCAAAATTCCTATGGAGGGCTGGAGAGATGGCTTAGTGGTTGAGCGCTTCCCTGTGAAGCCTAAGGACCCTGGTTCAAGGCTCGATTCCCCAGGACCCACTTTAGCAAGATGCACAAGGGGGCGCATGGGTCTGGAGTTTGTCTGCAGTGGTTGCAAGCCCTGACGCGCCCATTCTCTCTCTCTCTCTCTCTCCGCGCTCTCTCTCTCTGCCTCTTCCTCTGTCTGTCACTCTCAAATAAATAAACAAAATTAAACCCCCAAAAACTTAAAAAATCAAACAGGGCTGGAGAGATGGCTTAGTGGTTAAGCACTTGCCTGTGAAGCCTAAGGACCCCAGTTCAAGGCTCAATTCCCCAGGACCCACGTAAGCCAGATGCACAAGGTGGCACATGCATCTGTAGTCTGTTTGCAGTGGCTAGAAGCCCTGGCATGCCCATTCCCCCCCCTCTCCCCCCTCTATCTCTCTCTCTCTGTCTGTTGCTATTAAATAAATAAATAAATAAATAAATAAATAAATAAATAAATAAATAAATAAAACATTCAGAAAAAAACATTTAAAAAGTCAAACAACCCACTCAAAAAGTGCGGCAGAGACCTGAATTGATAATTCTCAAAAGAAAAAATATAAATGACCCCTGTGTAGTTAAAGAGCTGTTCAGCACCCTTAGTCATTAGGGAAATGCAAACTAAACAAATCTGAGATTCCATCTCACTTCAGTCAGGATGGCAATTATCAAAAATTCAAATGACAACAAATGTTGGCAAGGCTGTGGGGAAAGAGGAACCCTTATTTACTGCTCATAGGACTGCAAACTTGCACAGCCACTATGGAAATCATTATAGAAACTCCTGTAAAAGATGAAAATAGATCTACCATTCGATCCAGCTATTCCATTCTTAGGCATTTACCCAAAAGGCTCCACTCTTTGTTTCATAGATACTTGTTCAAACATGTTTCTCGCCACTCTATTCACAAGAGCTAGGAATTGGAATCAGCCCAGGTGCCTATAAACTGATGAATGGGTAAGATGTGGTACATTCACAGCATGGAATTCTACTCAACAGTAAGGAGAAATGAAATAAAGAAATTTGCAGGAAAATGGATTAGCTTGGAAAAAATCATTATAAATGAGGTCATGCAGAATAAGATAGACAAACGCCACATGTTTTCTCTCATATGTGGCTCCTAACCTGAACCAGCTTAAGTTGAGTGAAAATGGGAGTAAGCATTAGGATCATGGGTGTAAAACCAGATTGAGATCAGGAATTAGCTGAAATAGGGAGGGAAGAGAGGAGAGGACACTGACAAACTAGCAGAGGGAAAGAAAGTGTGATGTGGGAAGGTTGCAGGGGTTTGGAGGAAGGTAGGGGGGAGAAGAATTATACAAAACTAAAGACTAAAGAAATTAGTACAATAGGATCCTTAATCCTGGATACCAGTATATAAGATATTACCCCAATTATGGGAGGTGAACTGTTCAGATCTAAATGTCCAGGAGAAAGGGAGAAAGCTTAATCCTAAAATCACTGGATCTGGCTTGTGAATACCAGATCAGAAGTGGATTACCCCAACAGTGAGAAGCTGGACGGGGGGGTCTGTGAGGCCCCAAAACAATTCAGGCCATTGCCAAGCACTTGGTTACCCAACAGAGATAGAAGGTGAGACACTACTGCTGAAGAGAGCACAGGCGTCTGGCTCAGGACGCCTGTAACCACATGGGAACTGACAGGAAAGTCAGTCCTCTTCTGGTAAACCCTGATGACACTGAAAAGTGCTACAGGAACTACTGGGTGATGATGGTCACCAACAGCACGAATAAGCAGCAGACTGTTCAAGTTATGCAATCAACTAGCCAGACAAGAAGGGCACACCTGTGCAGTAGTGGCACATAGCCTTTCCAGGTAACCAACAGCCCTCTGGTTGGACATAAGGCCCATTCAGTGTGAAAGATCCCATCACTGGTACTAGAAACCAAGTCAGATTCCCATTGCCAGGAAATTCACAAAACCCAGAGAGAAGACACATTGCTTTAGATAAGTAGAGTTGGCATACACATCACAATGTCTCTCTAATTTCTATCTATATTCCTCTTTGTTAAAGCTGCTCTCACTCTTGGTTGAAATATATGTTTTTTTTTTGTTTTTTGTTTTTTTTAATTATTTATTTATTTGAGAGCAACAGACACAGAGAGAAAGACAGATAGAGGGAGGGAGAGAGAATGGGCGCGCCAGGGCCTCTAGCCTCTGCAAACGAACTCCAGACGCGTGCGCCCCCTTGTGCATCTGGCTAACGTGGGACCTGGAGAACCGAGCCTCGAACCGTGGTCTTTAGGCTTCACAGGCAAGCACTTAACCGCTAAGCCATCTCTCCAGCCCGAAATATATGTTTTATTTTACAAATAGCAGAGAATCCTTGGAAGATTCAAAATCTATCAATATGGCAAAACTGAGAGTCGACTGCTCACCACAAGATGTGCCACCTCTACCACAATTGCCAGGTTCAGGAGAAATTGCAGAGGAAGCAGCAACACAAGTATTGCTCCCAATGCTAGCCTGACATAGCTCCAGGGGAATGGCAACAAACACTGTGGTTAAGTCAAAATACATCAAAGCAGAAATACACAGGCTACAGAGCACTCAACACACAACAAACTGCTAACAGACCTACTAAGGCTCTGGGGTTGTTGTGGAAGAGGGAGTGGGAAGGTTATAAGAGCCACAGCATAGGTAGAAATATCCTGAGGCCCAGTTCACTCCAGAGACTGATAGAGGCCCTAATTACCCCACAGTGAACACCAGTAACCCCACTGAAGAGGGCCTTCAGGGAAATGGTACCAGGAAAAGGAAGGTATAATTATAACCTATGTAAAAAAATTAATAAAAGCTGAGTGTAGTGGTACACATCTATAAGCCCACCACTTGGGAGGCAGATGTAGGAGGATCATCATGAGTTTGAGGCCACCCTGAGACTACATACTGAGTTTCATGTCAGCCTGGGCTACAGTGAGACTCTACCTCAAAAAAATAATTAAAAATAAAAATAAATAAATAATATAAAAATCTTCAGAAAAGCTATTCCAGGGAAATAGTAACTGAAAGTGAGTAGGAGGCTGGAGAGATGGCTTAGTGGTTAAGACATGTGCTTGCAAAGCCAAAGGGCCCCAGCTAGACCTCCAGCCACACAAGCCACATGCACAAGGGGGCACATGTGTCTGGAGTTTGTTTGCAATGGCTGGAGACTCTTGAATGCCCATTCTCTCTCTCGTGCTCTCTCTCTTTCTCTCCCCCTCTCTCTCTTAAAAAAATAAAATATATTTTTTAAAGTGAGTAGGAATAGCTATACTTATAGTACACCAAATAAAGTCAAAAACTTTCAAAAAAGAAAAGCCCTATAATAATATGTGACAATTCACAAGTAAAATATAATTGTAGAAAGTGTGCATTCAACATGTGAACACAATATACAAGTAAAAAATTGCTAATAATTTACATACATAAATGAAGAGTCATAAATATAACAGCAGACTGTTATTATAATAAGAGACTGTTCAATTTCTACATAATCATAAGTTCTCAGCAGAAGGTTGACACACTTCTTTCACAAACAGAATATCCATGATGACCCAATGGTGTTGACTCCTGCATTCAAGTTCAAATGTGCACAAGTCAATCAGTATGGCAGGTAACATCATTAAGATGAAGAAAAAAGTCATATGATTACTTTAATTGATACAGAAAATACACTTGATAAAATTCAATATGATTTTTTAAGCCTCAACATGGTCTATAGAAAGAGAATTTACAATAAAAAGCCTCCAACAAGCACCTCAGTCAAAGTGAAGCACAGGCAGCTTCTCTGGCTTACAAAAACTAAGGATGTCCCTCATCACCTGTACTCAATACCAGTAGAGAAGGAAAATGTATTTAAGTCAAAAAGAGAAGCAAAAGTTACTTCTGTTTGCAGATGGCATTATTGTATATATAGAACTGCTAAACTAAAAATAAATAACTGTCCAAACAAAATGGGGGAAATATAGTCTTCTCAACAAATGGCATTGAGGAAAATGAATATTCACATGCAAAAGAATGAAATAACTCATCTCATACCAAACATAAAATCAGCTCAAAATGGAATAAAAACTACAACTTGAGACCAGCAACTATAAAAGTACTAGAGGTTAGAATAGAGTGAGAAAACTTGACACTGGGCTGATGATGATTTCTCAGATGCTGTACCAAAAGCACAGCAACAAAATCAAGCATAAACACATACAAATATGTCAACGTTAAAGGCTATGCACCTCCAAGGAAACAAGCAACAAAATAAAAAAGCCATCTAAAGAATAGGATAAAATACTTGCACACTATATATCTGAAAAAAAGGGTTGCTCTTCAAAGCATATAGGCAACTCAACAACTCAACAGCAGGAAAACAAAAATGTCTGGTTTTTTAAATGAGCAAAGACTGGGGAGATTGCCCGGTGGTTATAGGCGCTTACTTGCACAGTTTACTAGCTGTGGTGGTTTGAATAGAATAGGTGGCCCCCAATATATTCAGTTTGTTTGTAGTTTGCATCTGCTGGCTACCTGACTGGAGGCAATGTCACTGGGTGGATCTTAAATTGTGGTGATGGGTTTCAGATTTCAATCTAAAGATATGCAAAGTGTGCCTAGCAGGAGTTCCTGAAGTGTGCTGTGCTGTGTAGCTTTAGGCTTATGCTTCTCTCTCTCTGCTTGGGCCTGTGAAGGCAGGCCAGCTTCTTCTGCCATTATGGAACTTCCCCTGGATCTGCAAGCTTCAATAAATCCCTTCCTCCATAACTGTGCCTGGTCTAGAAGTTTATCTCAATGAACCTGAATCTCTCTGCTACACTAGCCGAAGGTTCAATTCCCCAGTACCCTTGTGAAGCTAGATGGAAAAAGTGGCACACACATCTGGAGTTCATTTGCAGTGACAAAAAACCCTGGTATACACACACACACACACACACACACACACACACACACACACACACAAATAAAATAATTTTATTAATGAGCAGAGAATGCGAACAGACATTTCTCAAAAGAAGACATGCAAATGCCCATAGATACAGTGTTCAGTGCTCAGCATCCATAAACATCAGAACCACAATGAAATATGACCTCATACCTACAAAGATGGCCATTATAAAATGAAAACAAGTGTTGGTGAGGATGGAGAGAAAAAGAAGTCTGTGCATACTCTTGGTGAGAATGTGAATTGCTGTAGAAAAATTATGAAGTTTTCTCAAAAGTGAGAGCTATAAATTCCACTTCTATGTATATAGCCAAAGGAATTAAAGTCAGAATCTTTAAAAGAAAAAAAAATGTTGATTTCAGCATAATTTACGATGGACATGACATGGAAGAAACCAGAATGCTCACTATGGATGAATTAATAAGATGTTGAACACATATACAGTGAAATATTTCTCGGCCTCTTTTGTTTATTTTCTTCATTTTTTATGGGGCATTAATTGGGAGCTTTGTCTAGAAATGGTTCTTCTCAGATCAAGCTCTCCCTCTGGCCAACCCTGCTTTCTTTTTTTTTAATTTTTATTTTTGTCTCAATTTTATTAAACAATTTCCGTGATTATAAAAAATATCCCATAGTAATGCCCTCCCTCCCCCTTTCTCGGCCTCTTAAAAAAGAAAGTCTTTCAACACAGATGAACCTCAGTTATGTATGTCAGATGCAGAAGGACTAATACTGAATGGACCCACTTAAGTGAGAACCCTAAAAAGAGACAAACTTGCAGAAGCAGAGAAGGAGGAGAGGGAGAGTAGAGAGCAAAAAAGGGAGAGAGGCAGAGCGAAGAAGCAAAAGAGACAGGAAGGTGAAAAGAAACCTGAAGGTGATCAGTTTCTTTACCAAGAGAGGAAGGGGAGTGAGTGGAGGGGCAGGCATGCAACGCAGTGACGGGTGTATGAAGAAGGAGACTCAGAGGTGATGTTTACTGACTGCAGCATACTGACTGACAGGTGTAAGCTCACAATACAGCTTTTTGTATGTCAATCTTGGTTCATTAAAGTGATTTTCTTTGTAAGAAGTTTCAACCTCTTTTCAGTCCAGCATACCTAGCAGAAATTTTCTAATATCCACTCATTTTTAAAATTTAATTTCTAATTATTGAAAAAAATTCAAACTCTTGGGGACAGGGAGATGGTTCTGCAGTGCACTTACTTGCAAAGCTTGCCAGTCCAAGTTGAGTTCGCAAGCTGCCCGTATAAGCCAGATGCAAAAGGGTAATGCAAGTGTCTGGTGTTTGTTTGTAGAGGCAGGGGGGCGTGGTGCACATGCATGTGCACGCACACACACACACACACACACACACACAAGTAAGTAAATAAATTTTAATCTCCTTTATAGTTTGTTATAATAGTTTATTTCCTAATGAAATCCATTTTTTATTCAAGGTGTGATGAAAATTAATCAACCAATTCTGTTTGATCATGCAAGCTTAAAACATGAAGCTGGGGTAGTCATTCACACTTGGAATCCCAGAGCTCAAGAGGCTGAGGCAGAAAGATGATGAGTTCCAGAATAGTTTGGGCTACATAGCAAGGGCCTGTCTCAACAATCAAATCAACAACTAATAAATAGCTGGGGGACACTCATACATTTAAGTGCACTTATGCCCCCTGGGCACCCCACCTGGAAGTTTCTTTGATTCATGATCTGCCTGTGTTAAGATGGCTTGCAGTAAGAACACGTGCTCTGCACAAGTAAACCTGATTGCCTTGCATATTCCTGATGACTCAGTGTGAGTCAAATAAAATCTCTCTTGAATGGAATAGTTAATATTCCTTTCAAAATGGATTTAATTGCCTGTGTTGACATTTTTTCTTTCTGAATATCCACAAAAAAATATGAATTCAGAAACATTATAAAATTATAAACCCAAAACTGAAACTTCATTTGCATTCAGTTTGAAAAGGAAATGCTACTGTGCGGACAGCCATCGGAATGTGTGTATCTGCTGCTAATTTAAACCATGGCTGTGTTTCCTAGGCAACATTAGAACAAGAAATAACACTTTGTGAAAAGGGTTTTATACTCAGGGATGTCAAACTGATCCTTTTGGAAAGGAGGAGCACTGTTTCAAAACAGTTCATGGTTGTTTCTAAAAGAATGTGGTGAAGCAGAAAGTGTATTTCTACATTGAGCATCTTTCTGTCTGCTTCTACCAATGTTCATGCAGAACGTGACGCACCTTAAGGGGCGGTCACCAAACAGGCACAGAGACGGGGCAACTACCCTGAAACCAACACCCACGGGACATGCTGTGCTGCACAGGCATGGTTTCGTTGGAGTGCTATCTAACTTTTAAAAGTTGGATAAATTTAAAATAAATCCCCCTTCCCATTGTCTCGCCACATATCAAACACACTCTATGTATGACATAGTCACAGAATGTGAAATATCTCCTACAGGTTCGTGTGTTTGAAAATGTGCTCCCCAGATGGGAGCACTATAATTGGGGATGTTGTGGAACTTCTAGAATGTGGGGTCTGGCTGAAGGACATAGGCCACCAGGAGGCAAACCGTGAGGGTGACACGCCGGTGCTGCTTACTGTTTGCCTTGGCAATGTGATGAACCACTGCAAGCTCCCACATGGACTGTGCTCGTCCTTCCCTGCTGTGACGGACTAGATGTGGGTGTCAGCATGGCCCTGTTCTCCCTTATGTTGCTTCTGTCAGATGGTTATTTGGCCACAGAAGTGATAAAGCAGGTAGGACCTCTGAGAATAAAAAGCACAAAAACCTTAAGGGCTGACCATTGTCTACTTCACTCTACAAATATTTGAAGCATAGGAGATAAAAAAGGATAGTGTCAGCCTTCCTTTAATCTCTTAGCATTATAGAATGCTTTCAAAGCTACAGAATGGATTTGACCTGACTTATTAATGGACCTGTGGTTTGCCTCAGTGCATACAAGGAAGAGAATTAACCAAGTCAACACCAGCGCTAGCTCACACTGCCAGCAGGACCTGGTCTTACTTGAACAAAATCAAGCTGCATCATCGATCAATGTTTGTTACCTGTTGCTTATTTAAAGAATCTCTATCTGAGCTAAACAAGTACAGTGAAAAATGGGGACTTCTTTTCTCTCTCCAATTGTCACCTCTTTTATATAAAAACACACACACACACAGTACTCCACAGGAAAGAAGATAGCAATAATTATTGTGTTAATTATTGTTCCTTTATTATGGAAGCTATATGTTATTTTCCCTTACATGCAGTTTTCTACATTTCTTTTTTGAAAGTTTTGTGGGGAAAGAAATTTTGCCTGAGCAGCATGTCTGTGTGCAGCATCCTATAACTTGCCTCTGATAATGGTATTCACATTCACTGGAAACGCAGATAAAAGCTGACTGCTGTGGCAACATAAATTCATGCAAACCTGCCTAACAGCTGATGATAGAGGAAAGATAATTGAGCTTAATATTTGATGAGAAAGATAGAAAATTATGATCCCCTCTAGTGCCCTCTATGCTGAGCTCCCAGTTATCAGGATTTAAGACTCAATGATGCAAAGAAATGAAAATTTTAACAGTGGTGAGTCTCACTGAAAATTGTAAGCTAGCTGAGATGGTAGGGATTAAGACAAGCTCAAAGTCAGCAAAATAATTTGTTCAGGGACCTCAGCCAGGTCAAAGCCAGAATGTGCAGAAGGTTTCTGTCCAGCCTAAGAGACACGACTGGGGATCCAGCACAGAGACGGTGAAGGGACAGCAGGGCAGGCTGCAGGCCAGGTCTGCATGGACAGAAGAACCCAGGGTAGACAGCTGCTTCTGGGCTTCAGATGTGACAAGAGCAGCTTGGCGGGCACACAGCGTTGTGCCAGCCTTGACATCTCTGATATCGGTCTTATTCTTCCCTCTTTATTTTTCTTTCTTTTTTTTTTTTTTCATTTTGCTTTTGCTTTGTTGAGGTAGAGTCTCACTCTAGCCCAGGCTGACCTGGAATTCACTATGTAGTCTCAGAGTGGCCTCGAACTCATAGCGATCCTCCTACCTGTGCCTCCCAGAGTGCTGGGATTAAAGGCGTGCGCCACCACACCTGGCCCTGATTCCTCCTTCTTTGAGCACAGACAGGGGAATCTTTAGTACTACCAAAGCCTTGCACCCCAAAATAAATGCTATTAGACACATGTCTATTCAGTTGAGCTTCACTAAACCATTTCATTTTTGAAATGAAGGTTTTGCTCTTACTAAGTGGTATAGTATCTAATGGGGGAAATTTTTGGTATGAATGAATTTCAGAAACAAATAAAATTTAACTGTTACTATATGTCCAAGACTATAGAAATGTTTCTCCTAAACGAAATACCATTCCAGTAGGCTGACACTTAATCATCACAAATTTGAATATATTTTTATACCTTGAAATTTTCTGCTATATGATAGTAAAATATTATTATTTTCTTTTTCTTGGTATCATTTCAGTTTTTCCTGGTGGTCTTTATTAGAATTTTGGCTATTTCTTGGCCAGTGACATAAAAATTAGTAATACCAATGTCCTAGGCAAGATATGTTGAAAAACGCAGTGATGAGGTTGCAGGTATACTGTAGTGATTGAGTTTGTGCTTACTATGTATGCGGTCTTGAAACTGATCCCCAACACAATGACATACAGAAAAAAAAGCTGATAGATATAGATGATATAGAGCCGATGAAGATAGATAGATAGATAATAGATAATCAATAGGTATATGATAGATAGAAAGATGATAGGTAGACAATAGGTGTTTATATAGAGATACAAAGAGATATGAGAGCACACTTAGTTTGTAGCCATATGATCCCTTTTTATTCTGTTACGTTCATGAATCAAAACAAATGTAGCTTCCTTAGTAACAAGCTTCTGTCCAGATTTTGCACTGGCCTTGAGTCTTTGAAACTGTTGTCATTGCATGAAATTGGAGGAATTTCTCAAGATAATTGGTCCACAGGATATTCTGTTCACTTAATCACTATGCACCTCTGCTTGTCACCTTAAATACAACTGATAGGGCAACAACACACACCCTTAGGGACTTTGGAATTATTAGATTACCTGTTTATTTTAATCCCCATGCTTGTATAAATACTCTGTGCTTGTTTTGATTGAATGTGTATATTGCTCAGTTGGTTTTTATAATTCACCAGGAATTTGCTCTACCCAGTCTACTACAGTACTTGAAGAGCAGGCAAACCCAACACCTAGGGCCACTTCTCCTGTATCTCTTCGAGTATAAGAGCTACACATGGCACCTTAAACTCCTACATTGAAGATATATAAATTCAGATTTATGGCTAAGAACACTGCATATAATTAGAAAACCCAAGCATCAAATTAACTCAATACACAAAAATCTCTATATTATAAGAACAAAAATAATCAAGACAATACAATCAAACCAAAAATTATAAATCCACTAGAAGTGACATCCAGTGAGACTGCTTTAGATAAAATGCCTGACAGATTTCAAAAACATGATCATATCTATGTTTAAAGAAATCAAAGGAATCAAATAAGAAAACAAACTCCTAAAGAAATCTCAAGAAAACACAGGAAACCAACTGAATGAAACAAGGGGGTCAATACAAGACATGATTAAGAAAATAGAAACAACAAAAAAAAAATACCAATCACAAATACTAGAAATGCAAAACAGAGCAAGTCAAATAGAAAACTCTGTAGAAAGTCTCACTAGTAGAATCGATCAAGGAGAGGACAGAATATCAACTAGAAGACCAGGTAGCATATCTAGTATGGTCCAACAATGAATAGGACAAACTAATAGGACACAAGTGGGAATTTCAAGACATTTGGGACACTATGAAGAGATCAAACATAAGAATTCAGGGCATAGTAGGAGAAGAATTTCACTCCAAAGGCAAAGCACATATTTTCAACAAAATCAGAACAAAACTTCCCCCAAATAGGGAAAGTGATGTCAGTACAGATACACTAGAATGCCAAACAGACAAAATCAACAAAGAACCACTCAACACAAAATTATAATTAAACTACAAAACACACAAACCAAAAAATATATATTGACAGTAGTTAGAGAGAAAAATCAAGTCATATACAAAGGCAAGCTCATCAGGGTAACAGCATATTTCTCAA
Organism: Jaculus jaculus; assembly: GCF_020740685.1. Classification (NCBI taxonomy): domain Eukaryota; kingdom Metazoa; phylum Chordata; class Mammalia; order Rodentia; family Dipodidae; genus Jaculus; species Jaculus jaculus. Next base: position 60,679,814 of record NC_059116.1, read on the forward strand.
CACAAACTTTAAAAACAGAAGGACTTAGAATGATATATTCCAACTTCTGAAAGATAACAACTTTCAACCAAGATTACTTTATCCTGAAAAGCTATCCATCTGAATAGATGGAGAAATAAGAGCATTCCACAACAAAAATAGGCTAAAGGAAATATATGAACACTAACTTAGCTTCACAGAAAATACTTTAGAGGATCATCCATGCTGAAGAGAAAGAAAGGCACACAAAGAAACCTGGAAAAAAATGAATGATACTCAAATGCTAGTTAATACAAGAGAACAAAGGTAAAACCAGAAGAACCACAAAACAAGAAGAATGCAAAGAACAAATGCACACCTTTCAATAATAACTCAATATCAATGCCCCAACGAAAAAGACACAGATTTTCAGCCTGGGTTAAAAAGCAGGATCCTTCTATTTGTTTCCTCCAAGAAACTCATCTCTGCATAAAAGATGAACACTATCCTAGGGTAAAAGTTTGGAAAATGGTGAACACTATTCTAGGGTGAAAGGTTGGAAAATGGTGTTGTAAGAAAAATGGCCTGGAAGACAAGCAGGTGTCACTATCCTAACACTTGACAGGGTAGACTTCAAACTGACATAAGCTAGAAAAGATAAGGAAGGTCACTTTATATTGATTAAAGAACACTCAAACGGGAGGACATTACAATCCTAAACATATATGCACCTAACATGGGGGCTCCCAATTTCCTCAAACAAACACTAAGGTCACAGATAATACCAAACACAATTGTAGTGGGTGACTTCAACACCCTACTCTCATCAAGTGTCAGGTTATCCCAGCAAAAAGTAAAGAGAAGCATCTGGATTAAATTCGACCATACAGCTAAAGGACCTAGCAGATAACTACAGAACACTCCAACCAAATGCTGCAGAATACACATTCTTTTCAGCAGCACATGGAACATTCTCTAAAATAGATCATATATTAGGACACAAAGCAAAATCTTAACAAATACAGGAAAATTGAAATAATTCCTTGCACTCTATCTTATCACAATGGGATCAAACTACAAATCAACAGCAAGAAAAGCTATAAAGCATACAAAAAATCATGGAAGCTAAACAATACACTACTAAATGATGAGTAGGTCAATGAAGAAATCAAGAAGGAAATAAAAAATTCATAGATTCAAACAATAATGAGAACACAACATATCAAAACCTTTGGAACACAATGAAGGCAGTCCTAAGAGGGAAATTTATATATTTTAACTGCCTATATTAAGAAATTAGAGGGCTGAAGGAATGGCTTAGCAGTTAAGGTGTTTTCCTGTAAAGCCAAAGTTCAATTCCACAGGACCCATGTTAGCCAGATTCACAAGGGGTGCACACATCTGGAGTTCATTTGCAGTGGCTGGAGACCCTGGTGCACCTGTTCTCTCTCTCTCTCCCTCTCTTTCTCTGTCAAATAAATAAATAAATAAAAACATTTTTTAAAAAGGAAATTAGAAGCTGGGTATGGTGGTGCATGACTTTAATCCCAGCAAATGGAAGGCAGAGGTAAGAGAATTGCCATGAATTCAAGGTTCCCCTGAGGCTACATGGTGAATTCCAGGACAGCCTGGGCTAACAGAAGACCTTACCATGAAAAAAGAAAGAAAGAAAGAAAGAAAGAAAGAAAGAAAGAAAGAAAGAAAGAAAGAAAGAAAGAAAGAAATTAGAAATTAGAAAGGTCACAAGTAAACAAGTTAATGCTTCACCTTAAAGCTTTGAGAAGAGAAGAACAAGGAAAACCAAAATCAGTAGAAAGGAAGAAATAATAAAGATTAGGGCAGAAATTAATAAAATAGAAACCAAAAAATCAATACAAAAATCAATGAAACAAAGAGTTGGCGTTTTGAAAGGATAAACAAGATTGATAACCCTTAGCAAATCCTACCAAAATACAGAGACACAAATTAATAAAAATTAGAGATGAAAAAGGCACCATCACAACATTATATGTATAGATAGATAAATAGATAGATAGATAGATAGATAGATAGATAGATAGATAGATAGATAGATAGATAGATAGATAGATAACTTCCATAATTGTAAAAATATCCCATGGTAATTCCCTCCCTCCCCCAACTTTCCCCTTTGAAACTCCACTCTCCATAATATCCCCTACCCCTCTAAATCAGTCTCTCCTTTATTTTGATGTCATCATCTTTTCTTCCCATTATGATGGTCTTATGTTGGTAGTGTCAGGCACTGTGAGGTCATGGATATCCAGGCCATTTTGTGTCTGGAGGAGCTCATTGTAAGGAGTCCTACCCTTCCTGTGGCTATTACATTCTTTCTGCCACCTCTTCCACAATGGACCCTGAGCCATAGAAGGTGTGATAGAGATATTTCAGTGCTGAGCACTCCTCTGTCACTTCTCAGCACCATTGGTGCCTTCTGAGTCATCCCAAGGTCACTGCCATCTGAAAAGAGAAGGTTTTCTAACCAAAAGTGAGAGTAGCATTAATATATGGGTATGAACATTAAGAGAAGTACTTACTGGGGAGTTTGGTGAGCATAGTATATACTTTTAGCCAAACAGCAGCAGATGTTACACTCCTAGGGCTCATAACTACCCCTGTTGTTGGTTTTCAGTATCAAGGATATATTCCGTCCCATGGACTGTTAAGAACATATACTTCACTCAGTTTGAAAATCTGAAAGAAATGGATGATTTCCATGATTTATATGACCTACAAAATTAAATAAATATGAAATTAACCACTTAAATAGAACTATAACAAGTACAGAGATCCAAGCAGTTATAAAATAAAAAAATCTCCCAACTAATAAAAGTCCAGGCCCAGATAGATTTACTCATGAATTTTTTTTGTTTATTTTTATTTATTTATTTGAGGGCAACAGACAGAAGGAAGAGGCAGAGAGAGAACGAGAGAAAGAATGGGCCTGCCAGAACCTCCAGCCACTGCAATAACCTCCAGGTTCATATACCACCTTGTGCATCTGGCTTACATGGATCCTGGAGGATCAAGCCTTGAACTGAGGTCCTTGGGCGTCATAGGCACTTAACCTCTAAGCCATCTCTCCAGACTCATGAATTTTACCAGACCTTCATTGAAGAATGAGAACCAAAGCTTCTCAAACTTTTCCATAAAATAGAAAAAGGAAGGAATCCTAACAAACTGCTTCTGTAAAGCCTTATATCTTATACCAAAACCAATAAAAGAAGAACAAAAAAAGAAAATTACAGACCAATCTCCCACATGAATATACATGCAAAAATTGTCAATAAATTATTGGCAAATAGAATACAAGAATATATCAGAAAGATCATTCACTCCTACTAAGAAGGCTTTATCGCAGAAATACAGGGATGGTTCAACATATGCAAATCAATAAATGTAATACACTATATAAATGGACTGAAGTATAAAAATCACATGATCATCTCAATAGATGCAGAAAAGGCATTTGAAAAAATCCAACAGTCCTTCATGATAAAAGTCCTACAGAAACTGGGAACAGAAGGACCATACCTCAACATAATAAAGGCTATATATGACAAATCTATAACCAACATAATACAAAAGGGGAAAAACTTGAAGCTTTTTCACTAAAATCAGGAAAAAGATAAGGGTATCCACTGTTGCCGCTTTTATTTAACAGTACTGGAAGTCTTAGCCATAGCAAGAAGGCAAGGGACACAGATAAAAGAGATACAAATTGAAAAGGAAGTGATCAAATTTTCATTATGTGCAGATGATAGGATTTTATACATAAAGGCCCCTAAAGACTCTATGAGCAAACTGTTAGAGCTGATAAACATTTATATCAATGGAGCAGGATACAAAATAAACACACAGAAATCAGTATCCTTCCTATATGCTAAGAACAAACATGCTGAGGATGAAATCAGGAAATTACTCCCATTAACAATTGCATTAAAATAATAATAATAATAATAATAATAATAATAATAATAATGTGCCTTGGAATAAACCTAGCCAAGAAAGTGAAGGATCTCTACAATGAAAACTTCAAAACACTCAAGACAGAAAGTGCAGAAGACATAAGGAAATGGAAAGACATGCCTTATTCTTGTATGGGAAGAATCAATATTGTGAAAATGTCAGTCTTACAAAAAGCAATCCACAGATTTAATGCAATCCCCATCAAAATTCCAATGGCATTCTTCATAGAAATAGAAAAAAAAATGGATCAAAGACTTTAATATCAGACCCAAACCTCTGAAACTGCTAGAGGAAAAAGGAGGTGAAACACTTCAACATACTGGCACTGGCAATGACTTTCTGAATACAACCCCATTTGGTCAGGAAATAAAAGCACTAATCAACCACTGGGATCTCATGAAATTACAAAGCTTTTGAACAGCAAAGGACACTGAATAGAACAAAGTGGCACCTACAAAATGGGAGAAAATCCCCGCCAGCTATACATCTGACAGAGGATTAATACCCAGGATATATAAAGAACTAAAAAAACAAACTAAATAATAAGAAATCAAACAACCCTATTAAAAATGGGCTATGGGAGCTGGAGAGATGGTTTAGTGGCTAAGCAATTGCCTGTGAAGCCTAAGAATATCAGTTCAAGGCTTGATTCCCCAGGACCCACATAAGCCAGTTGCACAAAGTGGTACATACATCTGGAGTTCATTTACGGTGGCTGGAAGCCCTGGTGCTCCCATTTACTCGCTTTCTTTCTCTCTCTGTCTGTCACTCTCAAATAAATAAAAATAAATAAAAGTGTTTTTTTTTTAATGGGCTATGGAAATAAATAGAGAGTTCTCAAAGAAGACATATAGATGGCAAATAAACATTTTTTAAAAATGTTCTGCATCCCTAGCCATTAGGGAAATGGAAATTAAAGCTACTTAGATTCCATCTCACTCCTGTCAGAATGGCTGCCATAAAAAAAAACAGACAATAAATACTGACAAGGATGCAGAGAAAGAGGAACGCTTCTACACTGTTGGTGGGAATGCAATCTGGTATAGTCAGTGTGGAAATCAGTGCAGAGGTTCCTGAGAGAGCTAAAAGTAGACTTACCATATGACCCAGCTATAACACTCCAAGGTATATATCCTAAGGACTTGTTTCACTACCTTAAAGATACTTGCTCAACCATGCTTACTGCTACTCTATTCACAATAGCTATAAAATGGAACCAGTCTAGATGCCCCTCAACTGATAAGTGGATAATGAAGATATGGTACATTTATACAATGAGTTCTATTCAGTAGTAAAGAGAAATAAAATTATGAAATTTGCAGGGAAATTAATGGTTCTGAAAGGATTATACTTAGTGAAGCAACCCAGGCCCAGAAAGCCAAATGTCGCATGTTCTCTCTCATATGTGCATTCTAGCTACAAATGTTTGGGCTTATATGTGAGTTGGAATAAAACTCAGTAGCAGAGGCCAGTAAGATAAAAAGGGTTCATAAAGAGACAAGAAAGGGAGGAAAGAGAGAAGGGACTTAGAGGATGGTATGGTATATATGTAAGTAGAAGAGCAGATTACTGGGTGTGGAAAGGCCTAAGTGAGGTCAGGGGAAGAGATTAAGTAAAGTAAAGGTGGGAGGGTATGAATAAGTCATATATAAACCTACTTTTTTGGATAATAGCACACCTAGAAGCCAGAGATTGCTACTAGAAAATTTTCAGTGCCGGGGATGGGATACCTTCCAATGAGTTGTTGGCCAAGGAGGTCCCTGATACCACCCCCCCTCCAAAAAATAAAAACCTTACAGACCATTGCTGAGGCTCTAGGTTTTCCACCAGGAATAGGTGGTAAGGCCATATTGCTAAAGACTCCACATACTTGGGCCACAAGGGCACTGAGAAATCCTGCTGGAGTTCATTTGCAGTGGCTGAAGGCTCTGGCATGCCCATTTTCTTCCTCTCTCTCTCTCTCTCTCTCTTTCATAAATAAAATAAATTGTTAAAATTAAAAAAGTCCCACCAGACGTGGTGTCTCACTGCCTTTAATCCCAGCACTTGGGAGTCTGAGGTAGGAGGATCTCTGTGAGTTTGAAACCAGCCTGAGACTAATTTCAGAGCAGTCTGCGTTACCCTACCTCAAAAGAAGAAAGAAAGAAAGAAAGAAAGAAAGAAAGAAAGAAAGAAAGAAAGAAAGAAAGAAAGAAAGAGAGAGAGAATGAAAGAAAGAAAGAGGGAGAGAGAGAGAGAGAGAGAGAGACAAAGAAAGAAAGAAAGAAAGAAAGAAAGAAAGAAAGAAAGAAAGAAAGAAAGAAAGAAAGAAAGAAAGAGGGAGGGAGGGAGGGAGGGAGGGAGGGAGGGAGGGAGGGAGGGAGGGAGGGAGGAAGGAAGGAAGGAAGGAAGGAAGGAAGGAAGGAAGGAAGGAAGGAAGGAAGGAAGGAAGGAAGGAAGGAAGGGAAGAGAGAGGGAGAGAGAAGCCACTGTGCTTGAACCAAATGTGCATGGAAAAGTGAGGACCTTCCAGGAAGAACCCACTGAGCTTCCTCCCTGGCTCCAGCTGTTTATTGTCTATTGTTATCTACAGTATTTATATATTGTTGAAATTTTTTACCAACTTGATGAAAATTCACAATGTTCATGAATTTCAGAAACACAGCAGATAGCGATTTTGAATGTGTGCTTCTTTGCCAAACTCAGAGAATCTGGGGCACATAAAACAAGTCATCCAAAAGATGAAGTCCCCTGAGTGAAAGGACACTGTTAGCAGCAAAAAGCTGCTAACAAGAATGGCAAAGTTTTATTATAATTTCCTGAAGCACTTTCAAAATCATGAAGTGATTTACAAACTTCTGACAGGGTAATGCAACATCAAATGCAGCCTTATTAACTATAAAGCATCTAATTTTCCAACAGATGTACTATCCCTATTCAACCTTCTCTAGGGGCTAATTCAGAACCACAGGGTTTAATATCAGGGCAAAAAGAGAATTCAGTTTTCTTTTTAATATGATAGTTTCAGTCTACAAGGCTTATTATCTCTAAGCCAAATGCAGAAATCTAGAAAGATTAACATCTCAAACAGGATAAAAGCATTTTGAATCTGAATTGCATTCAGCAGGGATGGAATTACTGAAATTTTTTTTTGAAGTAGGTGTTTCACTCTAGCCCAAGCTGATGTGTAATCCCAGACTGCTCTTGAACCCATAGTGATCCTCCTTCCAAGTGCTGGAATAAAAGGCATGTGCCACCAGACCCAGCTAGAACTTCTGATCTTTGCAGAGCCATTTGATGGGACATGGTTCCTGCCAAGAAAAAAAATAGGAATTCTATCATTTAGGGTGTGTGTGTGTGTGTGTGTGTGTGTGTGTGTGTGTGCACGCAGGCATGTGGAGATCAGAAGATAACTTGAGGTGTCAGTCCTTGCCTTCTGCATTATGTGAAGCAGGGTCTCTTTTGTTGTTCACTACTGCTTACACCAGATTTACCTGTCTCCACCTCCCATCTCAAAGTAGGAGGGTTGAAATTACAGACCAATCTGGTATTCCATGAGTTCTGAGGATCCAAACTCTAGTCACACCTGCACAGCAAATGCTTTTACCCACTGAGCTACCTCTCCAGACCAGGAATCCCATGATTTAGAATGAACTCTTCAGAGCAGACTTTTTTCCTTTGACTTTAAAGCAGAACAAAGAAAATAAATAGAATCAGGCTAGAGAGAAGGTTTAGTGGTTAAGGCGTTTGCCTGTGAAGCCAAAGGACCCAGGTTCTATTCCTCAGGACCCATGTAAGCCAGATGCACAAGGGACACATGCATCTGGAATTTGTTTGCAGGGGCTAGAGGCCCTGATGTGCCTATTTTCTCTGTCTGTCTCTCTTCCCTCTTCCCTCTTCCCTCTTCCCTCTTCCCTCTTCCCTCTTCCCTCTCCTCTCTCTCTCTCTCTCTCCCTCTCTGCTTGCAAATAAATAATAAATAAAATTTAAGTAGAATTGATTTACATTTGGTGAGATTAACAAACCTGAAAGAACACATAAAAGGGAAACTCAGGTGCTCAGATATACTTCAAGAGAAAAACAGGTATTGAGGAGCTGGGCCTTCATTAAAGGAAATGTTTGAGAACTGATTATAAAACTCAGTTCTAGAAATCTTTTCTGCAAGGCTTGCTTCAAATCTCCCAACTCTGATGTAAAGCTATTTATTAATTGTTCTTTACCCTGTGGGTCATATCATCATTAACTGTAAAGAATGTCCCAGACCCTTTCCTGAAGACCCTTAAAATAATGACCACCTGAAAAAAAAAATAATAAAAATGACCACCTGGGCTGGAGAGATGGCTTAGCGGTTAAGCGCTTGCCTGTGAAGCCTAAGGACCCCAGTTCGAGGCTCAGTTCCCCAGGACCCACGTTAGCCAGATGCACAAGGGAGCGCACGCATCTGGAATTCGTCTGCAGTGGCTGGAAGCCCTGGCACGCCAATTCTCTCTCTCTCTCTCTCTCTCTCTCTCTCTCTCTCTCTCTCTCTCTCTCTCTCTCTCTCCATCTTTCTCTGTCTGTCACTCTCAAGTAAATAAATAAATAAACCAAAAAAAAAAATTAATGACCACCTGGGTCCATGGGCATAGCAGAAACATGGATAGGTTATAGTAAGTAAATTATTTCTTCTTTGTTTTATGATTACTAAAGACCACATAGCACATAGCAGTCATAACCACAGGGGAAAAACAAGTCACACCCACCCACTAGGGTGGCTAGTATTGAAAGTCAGATCAGGGCTGGAGGGATGGCTTAGCAGTTAAGGCATTTGCCTGCAAAGCCAAAGGACCCTGGCTGGATTCCCCAGAACCCATGTTAGCCAGATGCACAAGATGGTGCATGTGTCTGGAGTTTGTTTGCAGTGACTGGAGGCACTGATGCATCCAGTTTCTCTTTCTCTCCCTCTCTCTTTCTCCCTTTTTCTCTGTCAAATAAATAAATGAAAATAAGATAGTTTTTTAAAGTCAGATCAGTATTGAGAAACATGTGGAAAATAGGAGCCTAATAGGTAGGAATTTAAAATAGTATTATTGCTTTGGAAAGTATGTGGTAGTTTCCCCAACAAATATTGAGTTATGCTATATAATTTATCAAATCTACCGTTGGGCAGATGTACAAGAGAAATGAAAATATATGCCACATAGAAACTATTTAAATATTGTTTTCTTGAACATATTCATCCAACTTTCAACATCTGGAAACAACCCAAATGTCCATTGGTGGGTATATAAATGACTAAGATGAGGTAAATACACATGGAAAATGTTATTCAGTCATAAAGAAATGAAGTACAGATACAATCTATAGCACAGATGCAACTCACAAGCATTAGGCTCCATGTAACAAAGCCAGTTACCAAAAACTATTATTATATGATCACACTCATACAAAAATGCAGGCTTTTGAAAGGATGGAAATGTTAGGGTGATGGTTGTACATATTTGTGATTACTTCAAAACCATTAATTTATATATGTTAAGTGTATGAACTGTATAATATGTGGGTTGTAAATTATATTGGTTATGTTACTTGTTACTTGAACTGAACACCTGACAAGAAGCAGCTAAACAAAAGAAGGGTTGGCCTGCGGAGATGGCCCAGCAGCTAAAGGTGCTTGCTTGCTTGATAAGCATGCCAGCCCAGCTTGATTCCCCAGTACCCACATAAAGCTAGATGTACAATGTGGCACATGCATCTGTTCTCAGTAGCAAAAGGCAACCATATTCATTCTTTCTCTCTCTCTCTCATAAATAAATAAATATTCTTATTATTTTTTTAAAAAGGAAGCCAGAAAGCCAGACACAGTGGCTGGCATATGGCTTTAATCCTGGCAGTGGAGAGGAAGAGGTAGATCACTATGAGTTTGAGGCCAGCCTGGGACTACAGAGTGAGTTTCAGGTCAGTCTTGGATAGAGTGAGATCCTGCCTTGATAAAAACAAAATAAATGAATTAATAAATAAATAAATAAAAATTTTAAAAGAAAGGAGGGGTTTATTCCAGGTTGTATTTCCAGGAGATGTCATCCATCATGTCAGGAAAGGCATGGCAGCTGGAGTAGTAAGCTGGTTGGTCACATTACATCAGTAGGAAGAGAAACAGAGGAAACAGGAAGTGGGATTTTAAACCTCAACTCTCTGCCTCCCCCACCCTGACAAACATACATCTAGTTGGGCTGGAGAGATGGCTGAGCAGTTAAGGTGCTTGCTTGCAAAGCCAAAGGACCCAGGTTCAATTTCACAGGACCCATATAAGCCAGATGAACAAGGTGGCACATGTGTCTGGAGTTTGTTTGCACTGGCTGGAGGTCCTGGTGTGCCCAATCTCTTTCTCTCTATCTGCCTCTCCTCTCTCCCTCAATCTCTCAAATAAGTAAATACAAAATAAATCACTTAAGAAAAACATACATCTAGTGATACTTCTTCCACCAGTGAACTACATCCTAAAGGTTCTACCACCTGCCCACACCGCTCACCAGCTGGGGACCAAGTTCTCAAACACATGAGTTTATGGGGAAACTTTACATTCAAACCACACAATGTATCAATAAAGCTCTCAACAGTTTTAACTAAAATAATAAAATCCCATAACCTATTTTCTCATTACAGTGGAATCTATTAAAGTTCTTTACACTCAACTAGCATATAAACTTTACAGATTGATTTCAAAGACTGATTTTACTTGTCTCCTTTTTAGTTAGCTACCCTGTGTGTCCACTTCTACTTCCAACGACCTTCAAGCTTGATTCACCCATGTATTTATTTTCTATCTTTGGATCCTAGTGTCCTAAAGACCCATGCAATGTTCTGATCCTCGGGAAGTTTACCTTTGGGAAGTTGTGGGAACTTGAGGCGGTACAGGCTACTCAGAGGTCTTTAGGTTATTGGAGATACTCCCTTGAAGGGACTCATGTGACCTCAGCCTCTTCTTTCTTATCTTTGTCACTTCCAAGCCATAAGGTGAGCAGCGGTGAGCAGCTGTGCTTCCCCATGTTCTCTGGAAGCCTCTGAAACTACAAACCACAATAAATCCCTCTTCTTCACAAGCTAATAGAATCAGGTATGTGTTATCATAACAGAAAGCTGGCTAATACAGCATATCTATATTCTAGGTAAACAGTGCACCATTTTCACTTGGAATGATGAACACTGTCAATTAGTAATGAAACTGTTATAATTGCTGCTATTAACTTAATTATGCTTTTTTTTTAACCAAATGGTTTTAACCTAACTAGTCTTATAGCAATAGTACAGGCCAAATTTTTACTTTATTCTTAAATGAGGCAAGATTAATAATCATTCAAAATTTAATTTGGAGCTGGAAAGATGACTCAGCAGTTAAGAAGCTTACCTACCTGCAAAGCCTAACAATCCAGGTTCAGTTCCCCAGGACCCATGTAAAGCCAGATGCACAAAGTGGCACATACATGTGGAGTTCATTTGCAATGACTAGAGGCCCTGGTACACCCATATTCATGGTGTGTGTATGCATGTGTTTATGTGTGTGTGTGTGTGTGTGTCTATATGTCTGCTTGCAAATAAATAAATAAAATATTTTTTGAAAAATAGAATTTGTTGAATTTTAACTATTTGAAAGTCTCAATTTTATTTAATCCTAAGGTAATATTTTCCCTTTGTGGGAAAATATTTATAGAGCTCTTGACTTAAGTAGAATGTCCAGGGCTGGAGGGATGGCTTAGCGGTTAAGGTGTTTGCCTACAAAGCCAAAGGACCCTGGTTCAATTCCCCACGACCCACATTAGCCAGATGCACAAGGGAACGCATACATCTGGAATTCATCTGTAGTGTCTGGAGGCCCTGGTGTGCCCAATTTCCCTCTCCCTCTTCCTCTTTCTGTCAAATAAATAAATAAAAATAAATATTTTTTAAAAAGAAGTAGAATGTCCAAATGAATGATCAAAACCACCACATCCTAAAGCAATGAGTAGATTGCTTAAGCTAAAGCTATTTTTACTGTTTCCTCTGATGGGTTTATTCGGGACTGGTGAAACAAAGTGAGCACAGCCTCCTCTGTCCTACTTGTACTGTATAAAGCTATCCACAACTGCCAAGCAAATACACAGCATGTGAAGTCTAACTAGAACAGACATTCATGCAAGTCAACTTCTTTTTCTTAGGGAAAATTTTATACCAAGAGTAATATTTTATTCAAAGATATGAACATCTGTACTACCACACATCAATTCTTGAAAATCAAACCTTCCTTCCAACAACCTGGCAGAAAACAAGAAAAGCTATGAGCTTCCCAACAGTAAACATGAATAAAACAGTATGTATAGCCACACTTTCTTCAGTTTGCCAATTTCAGTCTCATGTCTAATTTTATAAAAGCAAAGCACAGCCTCCTGGAACAATGTAATTGATTCTAGTTGGCAAGGTGATAGCATTCTTGTAACTTTGATGTTTTTTTCTCTCTCTGTTTTCCTTTTGAGAAAAGCTTTCATATTACTCAGTCACTCGTAGGTGTCACGAAGTTGCTCATTGCAAAGCTAGGGAGCACACTCCCCCTGCTGGTTAGTGGCTGTCTTCCCCAAGCCTAAATTCCCAAATTCATTCTGTTTATACAGACAGATTTTTCAATTTTGTACTTACAATAAGGGACCTAGTTATCAAAATTTCCTATGAATGAATGAGCAAGTGAAAACTTCATACCATAGACTTTTATTAAACTCTTTATTGTTGAACTCATACGAAGTGCAAAAGGTTCCTTCCTGGAAAATGCCAACCTATCTGATAACACTGACTATCATATTTTTACTTTCTTCTTTCATGCCTTACAAATTAATCTAGTGAAACGTACTATTTTTCCTACTACAATGTTATTTCTGCTTGGCGTGTGGGGCACACCTTTAATCCCAGCACTCAGAAGGCAGAAGTAGGAGCATCACTGAGAGTTCAAGGAGAGCCTGAAACTACATAGTGATTTCCAGATCAGCCTGGGCTAGAAAGAGACTACCTTGGGAAAAAAAAAAAAAAAATGTTACTTCTAAAGCTTTTAGTAACCCTCTTTTATGATAATTTTGGTGCAAACCTCTGATAAAAGACTTCTTTCAAAAATATTAGAAATATTAAATATAGAAATCAAAATGCACACATAAATGTAGTCATTATATTCCCGCTACTTGAAGTCTTTGGAGTTCGGAGATGGTTCCATAGTGCTTTTCAGCAAGTGTAAAGACTGGAGCTCAGTCCCCAGCATCCACATAAATGTGGGCTGGGCATGGTGTCCTGCCTGGAATCCCAGTGCTAGGGACATGGAGACAGGAAATACTTGGAGGCAAGCTGGCCAGCTGGACTAGCCAAAACAGAGAACCCCTGGGCTTAGTGAGAGATCCTGCCTCAGTAAACAGAAGGAAGTTATCAAAGAAGACACCCAATGTCAACCTCTGGCCTCCACATGCACAAACATGTGCACACACACCCACACACGTGTGCACTCATACACATAAAGCAAGCATATGCACCCACATGACAATCATCTTCAGTTTAAACTCTATATTGACTACTTTAACCTACACTAGACCCTTTGATTTCTGAATTTCTGTTGTCCTTTAAGTAGTAATGCCCTACATAGGCCTTAATCATTCTCTGCTAACTTTCTAATTATGATCTAAGAACTATTTCCTAATATTGTTGCCATGTCTATGGGTTTTATGTCCCCAACTAGACTGCACTAGACTTTCAATCTTATCCTGTAATATATCTTTTTCATCGATTTTCTATTTTACCTAAATGCACAATGTTAGTCATGTATCTATTCCTAGTCCCCAGCATCAAACCCAACACAGGGAATAGCTAAATGTTTGATGACTAAAGATCTATAAATTCTCTGAAGAAAACAAATATCTCATTATTTTGCTTCTGTCCATTATATGCAGACATGCAAAAGTATTTATGGAATTTAAAATGATCTTTGTTAAAATATTCATAATCTAATTTTACCTAACTTGAAAAGGCAACTGAAATAAATTTTCACTCTACATAGGCTATGACATATCCTGAAAGATGGAGACCCTTCATACTTGAGTCTCTAAGAGAAAGTGCATAATTCACTACAAAATATTTGGAACCATACAGACAAAAAAATAAGTAATAACAGAAAACTCATGGCTTTGAGCCTGTGGGAACTATGCTACATATCCTGTGAGCACACACTTAGGTTACAAGACACAAAAGCGTGGGGCGTCCTGTTGCTTCATTATTGACTTCCTGCAATGACTTGCACGTCTTCAGGAAACGTCCACATAACACCAATCTGCGCATTAACAAGCGGGAGCAACAAGAGAGGCAGAGTGCAAAAGGCCTCAGCTTGACTGACGCCCTGCGTGCAGCTTGGCGGTACAGCACTTACCTAGCCTGAGTCCCATTCCCAGCTTAGAGAGAAGAAAAAGACTTCTGATTGAATTAAAACCTAGAATACATGAATGACAAACTAAACAAGATAGTTTTTCTCCACCCTGAAAACCATGGGAATTATCTAGGAAGCTTTCAGGAAAATGCAGACATCAGGACCCCAAGACTACATTTTTTTTTTTAACTAAGGAGTACAAACTGTGTGTGTGTGTGTGTGTGTGTGTGTGTGTGTGTGTGTGTGTTTTAAGTTCCCAGGTAATGGTACTAGAAGATTAGGCCTGAGAATCTCTGCTCTAAAACTAATCAAAATCTTATCTAACCATAATAAAGCTCAATGAATGACTATGGATGGAATCAATCAAAAATTGAACCTAAGTCCCTGGACTTTTGTCTTCTTTTATTTCTACATCTCACCTTGCTTTTAATCCGTAACATTATTTGAATATGTTGTTTTGTATTTTTATTTATTTATTTATTTGCAAGCAGAAAGAGAGAGAGAATGGGCACAATAGGGTCTCTTGTCACTGCAAACAAACTTTCTACACTGGGGAATCAACCCCAGATCATAAGTCCTGGGATGCAAGCACCTTTATCTACTGAGCCATCTCTCCAGACCCTGCAGCTATTACTAACTTTGGTTACTGGTCCTCATTACCTAGTATCAGGCTTTTCCTTCCTGGAAATACTTGGGGAAGAAAAATAGATAAATTGCATACACTACTTTCTTCTTGAAGCCAGGACTGGATATTGTCTATAAATGCTGTCTTCTGTATTTCATTGAAATCACTAGAAAAATCCCAACATCCATATGTACCTTGGGAAGAAATGTATGGCTTTTTGTTTTCCAAACCCAGTATAATGTCAGTCAACTTTCACGATCATATGAAAACTCATATTACCTACTTACTAAACCACAATCTTAAGACAGGGAGGTGTCATGATATTGTAGATAGATAGATAGATAGATAGATAGATAGATAGATAGATAGATAGATAGATAATTTTTTTGAGGTAGGGTCTTGCTGTAGCCCAAGCTGACCTGGAATTCATTATGTAGTCTCAGGTTAGCCTCAAAGTCACAGTGATCCTTCTACCTCTGCTTCCCAATTGCTGGGATTAAAGGCATGTGCTACCACGCCCAATTGACATTGTAGATTTTTAACAATAGGCACTTGCAGTTGATTCTATGGTTAAGCAAAATTTAAAGGCCCTAAGAGAAGGGGGAGAAAGGGAGAGCAAGAGACAGGGATAAAGGAAGAGAGGGTTGGAGCAGAAGTACCCTGCTGGGATAGAGAAAGCTTTACCCTGAATCCTTAGAGTGCGCAGGTAAAGCCCTGTGTCAGGGCTGGAACTCTTCCTCAGTCGTTTGTTGGTCTCTGAAGTCCAGGGGGTACATTAGGCTCCCCAAAACTACAGGCCAACACTCTTGGCTATGCACCAGAACCGAATGATAAGACCCGACTGCTAAAGTCACCACTTGTTGCAGGTTACTGTTGCAGGTCACTGAGAAATAAGTCAGAGCTGGGCTGGAAGCCTCCTCCCTGCTGGCTAGGCCCACAGCGCTGGCTAGAGTGATGCGGGCTGCTGGGGTGAAAAGTCCACACACCAGTCTTAACCAGCAGTGGATCCTGCAAACTACACAATCAACCAGACAGGCAAGCTGTTCCCACAGGGGCAGTAATAGCATGAAAGTGATGGGGGTAACAAACTGCTGTTTGGTTGGCTTTATGGTCCACTCCATGGGAGGGAATTCATGCCCACGACTGAAAACTGAATCAAAAGCTATGGCTTGGAAGTACATAGACCCTAGGGGGAAGACACTACTGTTCTTTGGCTAAATAGATACATTGAGCTCATCAAATTGCCTTCTAAATGTCAATGTTTATGCCCGTGTGGTTAATAATTTGATTACAGAAGCTTCTTTACACAGATTATGGGTGTGATGGAGATGACTCATCTAAGACTCATTAAGGTGATGAGAGGAAGAGAAAACCCAGTGCTTCACACTAGACAAATCGTCTCTGCCACACCCACAAGGGCTCAGGAACTACGCAAATGAGATGGCAAAAAATAATGAGTGCTGCTCTCACTGCTTTGCAGAGAAGCTCCTCTATGGAGATAGCCCTACAAACTGAGGAGACTCAGAACTCAACAAAGCAGCACAGCGTGGTGGCGCATGCCTTTAATCCCAGCACTCAGGAGGCAGGGGCAGAGGATCGCTGTGAGTTTGAAGCCTGAGACTACATAGTGAATTCCAGGTCAGCCTGGGCAAAAGTGAGACCCTACCTCAAAAATAAAAAATAAAAAAATTCAACAAAGTAGAAAACAAGAGGCTATTGAGAGCTCAATACTAAGCAAGTCATCTCCATCAAGCCCTCCAAGACTCACAGAACACTGTGGAAGACAGCTCAGAAAGAATGTAAAAGCCGCAGGGTGGAAAGAAGCTCATCCACATTTGGACACAGAAGATGGAGGACGGAATGGACGAGGGGAGACAAGTGAGGGTGATAGGATGGAAATAAGACCATGTTATGGTACATTCATATATTAAAATTCTCTTGGTCTAGAGAGACACCTTAACGGTTAACGCACTTGCCTGCAAAGCCTAAAGACCCAGGTGGAATTCCCCAGAACCCACATAAGCCACATGCACATGGTGGTACATGCATCTGGAGGTTTTTGCACTGGATAGAGGCCCTAGAGTGCCCATTCTCTCCCTCTCTCTCTTTCTCTCCCTCTCTCCCTCTCTCTCTCTCTCTCTCTCTCTCTCTCTCTCTCATAAATAAATAAAATAATTTTTTTAAATCTTTAATTGCTCAATAAAAATGTTTTTAAAAACTAAAATATAATTAGATTCATCATGGGACAGGATATGCATGGTAAGTAGAAAAAGTTTATGTAATTAAAGTCTGTCAACTAAAATAAAGAACCCCAAACTTTAAAATATTTTATTTTCATTTATTTAAGAGAGAGAAAGAGGCAAATACAGAGAGATAATGAGTGTGTCAGGCCCTCTGGTAACTGCAAACAAATTCCAGACACATGTGTCATCATGTGTATCTGGCGCATGTAGGTACCAGGGTATCAAACCCAGCTTCTTAGGCTTCACAGGTAAGCACCTTAATTGCTAAGGCATCTCTCCAGCCTTACCCCAAACTTTAAAAACATGAAAAACTACTCATTTTTGCTTAAGTCTGTTCATTCCTCTCACTTCAGTAATGATTTGAATTGACTTACAATAAAACCATAAATATACTTCTATTGTACATAATTAAAATATCAATTTATATAGAATGGAAGGTAGATTATATCTACAACTGCCTGAATGATGGTCGTACAAGTGAACTCAGAGCTCTGCGATGAGCTACCCAGCAGCATTAGTAAAGAAAAACTGGGACTTGACAAGTCTCACTATCTACCTGAAGTTTGAGAGAACATTATTAGCTCCAGAGAAACATTTTCGTAAATCCATGTGTTGGGAAAAATTTATGCCAAGGGCTTTAGGGAGCATTGAGAAGGTAATGAGCTATGAACCCTAAAGCAGTAAAGAATAAAGAGTATAATTCAATTGATGGCCATTGTTCATGTCAGGAAGAGGAAAGGACACAAAGGCACTGTCAAGGCACGATGGCTTCTTCCTCCAGGAGAACGATGAATAGCATCACATTATATCCCAGAAAAATGTGAGAAATCTAGTCCACCACAGTTGTATTACCCTAAATTAATGGTATTGAAGCCTCACAATTTGCTGTTTAAAATAATGTAAAGTCACCTACTGTTTTCTAGAACTGAAGATTGGAACCATACACAACAAGGGATCTCAGATAAATGTGGAGACGGTTTGCAGAGCCACCTCCCCCCTCAGGGGTGAGACTTGAGCTGCACTGACTCAAAGCAGAAGCTGATGTGAGAGTAACACATTGCTGGCTGATGGGGAAAGAAATGATGGCTCTGAAATAAATTGACTTGAGTGTGTTCACTCCCTTTGGGAATTTGCAAAACAGAAAGATAGAGAGAGAATGGGAAGAGGGGAGGGGGAAAAGAAAAAGAGAGGAAAAATTATACAGATTCCTATGACCACCCACACCCCCTATCTTGGTGGTAGATCTGCATTGCAATTAATATGAACACCCAATAAATTCTGAGATATTTTATTATGAAACTTCAAGTTCTTGACCTAAAATATGACCTTACAGAGAGCTGTTGGCGTTTTCAAAAGCAGACCCAACCTTTCCTAGGAAGCACATGTGTTCTGCCTCTCCAACCAGAGATTCACTCCACTCACTGCATCCTCCATAATGAACAATTAGTCCTCCTGGCACCTCCCAGCTCTAGGAGATTTCCTAATTTCCTATCATTTGGTCATTTGGCACTTCAGGCATCTGCTTCCAAATGAAATCACCCTTCCCTGAAATCCATAAACACCAGCCTCCACAAGGATTTCAATTCATTATTAAATTCTCTCTCTCTCTCTCTCTCTCTCTCTCTCTCCATATATATATATATATATATATATATATATATATATATATATGCACACATATACATATATATAATGTTTATATGTATATATATATATATATATATATATATGTATATAATAAATATATGTATATATATTTCCCAGGACCCACATAAATCAGATGCACAGGGGGGTGCATGCATCTGGAGTTTGTTTGCAGTGGCTAGAGGCCCTGGCATGCCCAATCCCCACCCCCTCTCTCTTTCCCTCTTTCCCACACACTCACAAATAAATAAATTATTACTTTTAAAGAAACATCTAAGCCAGGTGTACTGGTGTATGTCTTTAATCCTAGCCCTGGGGAGGCAGAGTTAAGATGATCACTGCGAGTTCAAGCCCAACCTGGACTACATAGTGAACTGCAGGTCAGCCTGAGCTAGAGTGAAACTCTGCTTAAAAACTAAATAAATAAATGTCTGGAAAGATGGCTTAGTAGTTAAGTCACATGCTTGCAAAACCTAAAGACCCAGGTTCGATTCTCCAGGTCCCACATAGGCTAGATGTACATGATACCACATGCATCTGGAGTTCGTTTGCAGTGGCTAGAGGCCCTAGCATGCCCATTCTCACTCTCTCTCTCCCCCCATCTCTGTCTCTAATAAATAAATAAATAAATAAATAAGTAAAATCTTAAAAAATAAATAAATACAAAGAAAAAAAGAAGAATGTGGCCTATCCACAGGAAGTGTCACAACTTTGTTCTGTATTTTTTCATTTTGGTCTGCTTTTGTTTATTTTCTTTTTGTGTAAAGAATGGATGGGTTTGGCTCAGTTTGAACTTTGGTTTTGGTTTTCATGTTGGTGTTTGTTAAACTGTGTTTAGGTTTGAGAACATATTCGCTGATCTAGCCAATTGCTTCACTCAGACTCCACATGCATCAGGACATCCCTTAGAGTATGAGTGATGCCCAGGTTTTTGGTTTGCTTGTTGTCTGTCCCTCGTTAGTATGTTTAAAAGCCAGGATGACTCTGTGACAATTAGGACACCATGCCTTCATGAAAACAGTTCTTCCTGACAATTTCTTTAACAATAGTGTCCAGCTTTCCTGATGTAAATTAACCCCTCCTATAAGTACATGTAGCCCAACTAACACAAATATAGATAACCCTGACAATACATATACTGACTCTATAGTCAGAGAACTCAAAAAGAAATGACACTTTTTTGCTAGAGGTTTTAAGGTACAACTGTATTATTCATGTCTTCTTAATGATCAATAAATCTTTCTTTTCAAAATGAAAATCTCAAAGTAAACACTATTCATAAAAATCTTTAGTGAATTTATGCATACCAAGATACATTCATTTCTTCATTCATTCTTACATTCATTTGACAGCAGCTCTCTTAGAATATGATAGTAGGGATACTAAAAGCCTGCCACTGGCAAGTAGAAGGAAAATAACATGCATAGCTACACAGCAAAGAAACAGGCTTAGCAAACAGACTCCTGTACTTGCCCGAGGCTGGGAAACTGGCCAGAAGCACTAACTTACATGGGACTCCGGCCCAGGAAGAGTCAAAACCAAGTAATATTGTGAACAGACAGCCCTTGTGCAAGTTAAGAAATTCCATTCCCTCAAATGAAAAACCTAGATGAAAAAGCCCACCAAATATGTCTTCAAATTTGGTGTAATATCCATGGTTATGATGGAAAATTTGTCAACTAGTAAAGAATTACTCTTAAGAATTGTTCTTAAGGATTTTGGCATGAAGACCATATACTTTGAAAGATACCACATATGTGCGTGCATGTGTGTTTGCATGTGCAACAGACAATATATCTGTCAGCCTATCCTATTGACTTTATCTTTCTATCTACCAGCCATGTATACCCCTGGATTTGATTTGCTATGCACCATTTCTCCTACCACCAATTGGAAATATTCTATGCATTTATTTAGCAAATATTCCCAGTAAGTCTTTGATTCTGCCATTCATAATTCAAAGAAATATGAGAGCCAAGTGCTCCCTGTCTAGATTGGTTGACATGTAAAAAATAATTAGAATCAGAAGTAGAACATGCTCAGATCCTGGAATAAGAACGCATGTTTGTTTCAAAGCCCTCTTCAAAGTGGGGAATACAGGATGAAGATTTGTGCGAGTTTGAGGAGCCCTTCCCAGCAAGAGTCTACAGCACCACACAGGCAGAGGGGAGTCCCCAACCTGCGCAGTGCGTTCAGATGATAAGCATGTTGGTGCGTGTCCATATGCATGTGAGTGCGTGAGTTGGAGGGCAGGGGTGGGAGAGGTGGACAGAGCAGCGGGGAGATGTCAGACTACGCGGGCTTGTTTACGCAACATTCTACCCAGGGACCTTCTGAAACAGCTTTATTCCAGTAGTCTTATCAGTTAAAGAAAAGCTCAGAGGAGAAAGATGACAAATACATATGAGACATGTACCTGGTTATAGTATGTGAGAATCTAGTGAGTTTAAGAACAAATGTGACTTTGTTTCTGAACTTAAACACATCTGTGAACAAAGGGTTGAATCCTTAACTGTCACAGTCATGGCAGATTTCCTACAAACTATAACTGTAGAGATGTTTTAGGAGCAATAAATGCCAGTGATATTGCCGGGAAGCTGGTGTTTCTGCCTTCACTGAACTTAGGTGTTTCCATGCTCCCATGTCTGCCCTCGATCTCAGTTCCACATTTCTGTCAATCTTCATTCTGATTTACACTGCTATCCTCCTTCCGTCTGGCTTGAATGGTCCTGAGTCATCAATCTCCCTTAGATTCCTAGAGTCCCTTTATAAAGCAACTCAGGTGAATGTCAAGAAAACATTCATCTAAAAACAAAATAAAAATACATACATATGCACTGGATGCTTTAAACACTAAGCTAAAAACATCCAGTGGTAAAGCAGAACATAAATATAAAAACTCAGTTTACAAGGGCTTTTCAGGTGTGAGAGAAGTCTTTGTCATAGTCTAGTGACTGATTAAGACACTGACTCCAGTCAAGGCCTTCTAAGGCTATCTTTGAACTTTGCTAGTTTTTTTTCTTCCAGTGAATCAAATTTCCAATCTATGTAATAACTTATCACATACACATATACACGCACACACACAAATGCATGCGTGCACACACCCAAACATGTGCAGGGTTAGGAGAAAGTTATCAGGTGTCATCAAAGTCACAGTAGCAGTGAAATTTATATGCCTTCCGCCACTGGCTCTTCACCATTTCTCTTCTACTAATAACATCCCAGTCTTCTTGCTCACATACCCCAGCTGTATTTTCAGTATATTCTGTTGGCTCTACATTTAGAATATACCTGAAAATTCTGACTGCTGCTTTCCACTTCTGTTTTCACCTCCATTTTCAAATTTTTTTCTTAAAAATCAGAAGGATGATGAAGAGAAAGATGGGTAGAAAGGAGGCGGCAGTGTGTGCTCTTAGTACTTTGAAGAGAGAGATTTATAGTATACAGGGAAGGACTCAACTGAGAAGGTATACTGTGTGCTTCCCTCCTTTACATTATTTGAGTGAGTGACACAAGTAAAATTTTAATTATTTCTATTCAGACTTGGTGGGGTGATATGTTTGTAACAACCCTGCTACATGTTGGACTGCATGAGCCTTGTCTTAGTAAAATAACTGTAGAATCTCCCTTAGTAATTTTTTAATTATTTATTTATTTGCTTGCAAGCATATATAGAGAGAAGAAAGGGAATGGGCACACCAGGACCTCTAACCACTGCAAACCACTCCAAATGCATGAACTACCCTATGCATCTGGCGTTACATGGATAGTAGGAAATTGAACCTTGGTTCCCAGTTCCAGATACAGGTTCCTTTCCACTAAACAGATCTCTGAGCCAATCTGAAAGTCATTGGTTACCCACCAAGGCTGCGTGCCACCATTGCACTGGTGTGTACTTCTTGTCAGGCTGGTTGCTTCTAAGTAGTTTAGACCCCTACTTGCTCAGACCATTCTTGGCCACTTTCCCACAATCGTTCATGTAGTGCTTTCCAGCACAAGACAGGCTGTCTGTGGACGGGCTTTCTTCCAGATTCCATCCAGAGCTCTCTGTGTTCTGTGCCAGGGGTTCATGGTGTCTTCAGTAATGGGGTCTTGCCTTTTACTGCAGGTACATAATCAAGTGCTTTGACAGAAGCTTCTCTTGTTTGGGGGACCTCATGGGTCTCTGCTATCAACAGCTCAATGTGGGTAGCACCTATTTCTAGTACTGCAAGTTACAGGTCAGAGCCAAAGTTGTTACGGTTAGTCTTCATCCCATTCTCTCCAGGTCCCTGCTTTGGGGGGCATTCTCCCTATATTCCTGTTGAGGGCTGTATCTTTTAGTCTACCTTAAAGTATAAAGGTTTCTATGGTACCAGTTCATTTTGGATTTAGTTTTGTGTTTACTTCTCCCCCTCCTCTTCCCCTCCCCTCGAAACCCTTCCATCCCTATTGTCTGAGCATCAAGTTAACTATCCACTATGCCAGTAACTCAAGTAGATTAGGAACCGCAGATGAGAACATGTGGCATTTGTCTGTCTATGATTGTGTGTGCTCACTGAGTATGATCTAAGCCTATCTATTTTCCTACAATTTTCATTGTATAGTTTTTTTTTTCTTACTGATGAATAGAAGAATCCCATTGTGTATATGTACCACAACTTTATTACCTATTCATCCAATGATGGGCACCTGGGTTGAATCCAGCTCTTAGCTATTATGAATTGAGCAGCTATGAACATGGTTGAGCCAATATCTCTGTAGTAAAGCATGGCGCATTTACAGTAAGTGCCTAGTAAAGGAATAACTGGGGCTGTTGGTAGTTTTATATTCATCTTTTTTCAGGAATCTCCATATTGATTTTCATAGTGGTTGTATAAATTTGCATTCCCATCAACTGTGAATGAGGGTTCCTCTGTCCCTACACCCTTGCCAATATTTGTTGTCATTTGATGTTTTTATTTTTATTTTTATGAGATATGTACATACTTAGCATCTAACAACACATATTAGTACCATCCCTTCCCTCATCCCTGCCCCTTTTCCAAAGACGCCCTTCTCACTGGGGCTGCAGGTCAACCCCTTGGGGATTTTGGGTCATGCATTGTGGGAGCCGCAGTCAGTTATGGGGGAGAGGCAATGTCCCTGTGCAAAATGCCCCAACTTGTGGTTCTAACAATCTTTCTTCCCCCTATTCTGCAAAATTTCCTGAGGCATGTTGGGGACACTTTAAGTCTACTTCAGTGATGGGCTCTTAAGAGCCTCTGGATCTCTGCTTTTGTAGGTGTTGAGTGCCCTCAATGTCTGTCTCTGCCACCCTGATGCTGATATCAGATTCACTGAGAAAGCAGCATTCTTACTCATTTCCCCTATTCCTCTGAGGTTTCAACTGAGGCTGGAGTGGAGTGGGCTGGGTCATATATTTCCTGAGGTCTCATTCCCATCTAAAAAGATAAGCAGACTCTCTAATGCAGAGTGAAGTCAGCACTGGTGAAATGGGATAACCATTAGTAATTTAGAGAGAACTTAAAGGGTGTAGACCCCCTTATAGCCCAAGATTAGAGGAAGCTTCACGTTGAAAAGCAAAATCATTATCTGGATATGATTCTGAATTGTTTCCCACTTCCAGATATGGTTTCCTTTCCTCCGAGCAGACCTGTTAGCCAGTCCAAGAGCAGTTGGTTGCCCACCAAGGCTGTGTGCCAGTGTTGCACTTGTGGGAGCATCATGTCAGGTTGTTTGCTTCTGAATAGCTTAGACCTTGAGCTGCTCGAACAGATGTCATCTAGCACTAGATAGGATAATTGTGTGGGGACTGGCTTTCTACCAGATTCTAACCAGGCCACTCCATGGTCCATGCAGACAGCATATGGGTCTTAAGCAGTAAGGTCTTACCATTAACTGCCGGTGGGTAATCAAGTGCTCTGACAGAAGTCTGTCTTGTTTGTTTTGAGAGGACTTGTAGGTCTCTCTGATCACCAGCTCATTGTGGATGTTAACCACATCCACAGGAATTTACAAGCTAGTGCCATGGGAAAAGAAAACAAAAAAAAAAAAAAAGGAGAAACAGGAGAAATTAAAGGTTAAGCTTCATCTCACCCTCTCCAGAGCCCTTTAATTCAGCTGTTCCTCCTAAGGTCCTGGTGAGGGCTCAACCTTTCAGTCTAACTCCCAGGATATAGTTTTTGATAGTATCAGTTCAATTTAGGTTCAGTTTTGTGTCTCCCCCCACACTTCCTCTTCCCCCAAGCTCTTCCCTCCCCATTTCCCAAGCTTCATTCACATATGTCAGCAACGTGGGCTGATCCAGGTTAGGAAGCACAGATGAGTGGGACCATGCAACAGTTGCTTTTCTGTGATTGTGTGAGTTTGCTTAGTATGATCTGGTCCAAGATTGTCCATTTTTCTACAAATTTTTTGTGTTATTTTTTCTTACTGCTGAGTATAATTGTATCATGTAGATATACCTCATCTTGGTTATCCACTTTTCATGCAATGATGCATACCTGGGTTGATCCCAGTTCTTAGCTATTATTAATTGAGCAGCTATAAACATGGTTGAGCAAATATCTCTGAACTGAGGTGTGGAGCTTTTAGGGTAAATGCCCAGTAAGAGAATAACCAGGTCTGTTGTTAACTCTATATTCATCCTTTCTAGGAGTCTCCATATTGATTTCCATAGCAGTTGTACCATCTTACATTCCCA
This sequence comes from Jaculus jaculus, assembly GCF_020740685.1. NCBI lineage: Eukaryota > Metazoa > Chordata > Mammalia > Rodentia > Dipodidae > Jaculus > Jaculus jaculus. The sequence continues at coordinate 60,705,343 of NC_059116.1, forward strand.
CCAACAGTGAACAAGTGTTCCTATTTCTCCACATCCTTGCCAACATTTATTTTCATTTGATATTTTAATGTTTGCTATCCTTACTGGGGTAAGGTGGAATCTCATCATTGTTTTAATTTGCATTTCCCTAATGGTTAGTAATATTGAACATGTCCTTAAGTGTGTGTTAGCCATTTGTAATTCTTACCCTGAAAACTCCCTATTCAGTTCTCTGTCCCACTTTTAGAGTGGGTTGTTTGATCATTTGTTAGATTTTGAGTACTTTGTAGATTCTAGATATTAGACTTCTGACAGTGGTATTGCTGGTGAAGACTTTCTCCCCTTCACTGGGTAATCTGTTGGCTCTGCTTATGGTATGTTTCTCTATGCAAAAGCTTTTTAGCTTCATGAAATACCATTGGTTGAGTGCTTGCTTAATTTCCTGGGCTACTGGGGTTTTGTTTAGGAAGTTTTTTCCTTGTCCCATATTGTGGAGCATGCCTCCTAATTTTTCTTCCAATAGTTGAAGAGTTTCAGTTTGTGTGTGTGTGTGCATATAACTTTTGAATTTATTTGAGAGAAAGAGGAAGGGAGGGAAAGAGAGAAAGAAATAGAGATAATAGACATAACAGGACCTCTAGCTATTGAACATGAACTCTAGATGCATGTGCCACCTGTGCATCTGCCTTATGTGAGTCCTGGGGAATTGAACCAAGGTCCTTTGGATTTGCAGGCAAGGGCCTTAACCATTAAGCCATCTCTCCAGCCCCAAGGACTTATATTGAGGTATTTAATCCATTTGTATGTTATTTTTGTATATGGAGAAATGAGTGGGTCTAATTTCATTTTTCTACATCCAATTGGTCCAACAACATTTGTTGAAGATGCTGTCTTTTCTGCAGTCTACAATATTGGCACTTTTGTCAAAGATTAAGTAGCTGTAGTTACTTGACCTAAGTTCTGGGTATTCAATTCTCTTCCATTGATCTGTGTTTCTGTTTTTATGCCATTACCATGCTGTTTTTGCTACTGTGCTTTTAAATATAGTTTTAGAGCAGATATGGTGATACGTCCAGAGGTGTTTGTTTAGTTGAGGATATGTTTGGATACTGCCATTTCATATGAATTTTGACATGTTTTGTTGTTTTTGTTGTTTTTGTTTTTCAAGGTATGGTTTCACTCTAGTGCAGGCTGACCTGAAATTCCCTATGTAGTCTGAGTGGCCTCGAACTCATGGTGATCCTCCTACCTCTGCCTTCCAAGTGGTGGGATTAGAGGTGTGCGCCACCACACGAGGCGAGATCATTTTTTCAATCTTTGTGAAAAATGATGCTGGTATTTTTATTGGTATTGTGTTAACTCTATACATTGCTTTTGGTAGAATTGCTATTTTCACAATATTAATTCTACCTAGCCAGGATCATGGACAGTATTTCCATCTTCTCAAGTCTTCCTCAATTTCTTTCTTTCTTTTTTTAATGTTTTCATTATATATGTCTTTCACATCCTTTGTTAGTGTTATTCCAAGGTATTTAATTTTTTGTTGCTATTGAAAATGGGACAGCCTCACTGATTTCCTCTGTATATTTGTCTTTTGCATATAGAAAAGCAACTGGTTTTGTGCATTGATTGTGTATCATACCACTTTTCTGAAGGAATTAATCACCTTTAGAAGTTTTGAGATGGAGACGTTAAGGTCACTTATGTACAGGATCATATCATCTGAAAATAGGACTAACTTGACTTCTTCCTTTCCAATTTGAATCCCTTTTATTTCTTTCTCCTGTCTTATTGCTTGGACATGTACTTCTAGTACTTTGTTGAAGAGCAGTGGTGAGAGTGAGCACCCCTGTCTTGTTCCTGATCTTAGTAGGAATTCCTTAAGTCTTTCCAATTTAAGTATTATTTGGATTTTAGGTGCTTTATGTATAGCTTTTATTGTGTTGAAATATTAACCCCCCAAGCCTATTTTTTCCAATGTATTGATCATAAAGTGGTATTGTATTTTGTCAAAGGCCTTCTCTGCATCAATTGAGATGATCATGTGTTTATTTATGTGGTATATTACATTAACCTATTTCTGTATGTTGAACCATCTTTTCATCCCTGGGATAATGCCTACATGGTCAAGATGGATAATGCTTTTGATGTGTTGTTGAATTCAGTTTGCAAGGATTTTGTTCAGGACCTTTGCATCTAAGTTAATCAGGGATATAGGCCTATAGTTTTCTTTTCTTGTTTTATCTCTGTCTGATTTTGGTATTAGGGTAATATTAGCTTCTGAAAAGGAGTTGAGGAGGATTCCCTGGTCTCCAATTATGTGAAATAGTTTGAGAAAAATTGGTTTCAGTTCTTCAATAAAGATTGACAGAATTTGTCTGAGAAGCCATCTGGTTTTGGACTTTTCTTTTTGAGGAGGCTTTTGATTTCCCTTTCAATCTCCCTGAATGTGATAGGTTTGTTTAAAAGATTAGCTTGCTCTGAGTTCAGTTTGGGTAGGTGGTATGTATCTAGGAATTCATCCATTTCTTCCAGATTATTCAATTTTGTGGAGTGGACGTTTTGGAAGTATGCCCTAATGATTCTTCCAATTTCATTGATGTCTGTTGTGATCTCTTCTTTTTCATTTTTTTTAAATTATTTATTTATTTGAGAGCAACAGACACAGAGAGAAAGACAGAGGGAGAGAGAGAGAATGGGCGCGCCAGGGCCTCCAGCCTCTTCAAACGTACTCCAGACGCGTGCGCCCTCTTGTGCATCTGGCTAACGTGGGACCTGGGAACCGAGCCTCGAACCGTGGTCCATAGGCTTCACAGGCAAGCGCTTAACCGCTAAGCCACCTCTCCAGCCCTTCTTTTTCATTTTTGATTTTGTTAATTTGAGACTTCTCTTGTGTTTACTTCATCAAATTGGCCAGGTATATGTCGATCTTATTTAGTTTTTCAAAGAACCAGCTCATCTTTTCATTGATTTTTAAAAATTGTTTTCTTAGTTTCCAATTCATTAATTTCTGCTATAATCTTTATTATTTCTTTCTGTCTGGAGCTCTACAGGTTGGATTCTTCTTGTTTTTCTAGTGCCTTTAGGTGGACAGTTAGGGTATTAATTTGGGATCTCATTGTCTTTGTAATGAAGGTATTTAGTGCTGTGAATTTCCTCTTAGCACTGCCTTCATTGGGTCCTATAAATTTTGGTAGGTTGAGTTTTCATTATCATCCAATTCTAGGAATTTTACAATTTCTTTTTTGATTTCTTCCATGGCCCATTCATTGTTTAAAAGTGTGTTGTTTAGTATCCAGGAGCAGATAGAGTTCATGATGTGTCTCCTGTTGTAATTTCTACCTTGAAATCATTGTGAACTGATATGATGCATGACGATCTTCAGTTTTCCTGACTTTATGGAGGCATGCTTTATGGCCTAATATATGGTGAATTTTGGAGAAGGTTCCATGGGCTGCTGAGAAGATTGTATATTTTGTATAGTTGGAGTGGAAAGTTCTATAGATGTTCATTATGTCTAGTTGATGTGTGATGTTAGAACTCTATTATTCCCTGTTGATTTTCTGCTTGAATGGTCTGTCTATTTATATCCTAGATATTAATCCTTTATCAGATATATAGCTAGCGAAGATTTTTTCCCATTCTGTAGGTTGCCTCTTTGCTTTTTTCACTGTGTCCTTTGCGGTGCAAAATCTTTGTAATTTCATTAGGTCCCAGTGGTTAATCTGTGGTTTTATTGCCTGAGCAATTGGGGTTGCATTCAGAAAGTCTTTGCCAACACCAATATGTTGAAGGGTTTCGCCTACTTTTTCCTCCAGCAGTTTCAGAGTTTCCGGTCTGATGTTAAGGTCTTTAATCCATTTGGACTTAATTCTTGTGCATGGAGAGAGAGAAGAATCTATTTTCATCCTTCTGCAGATATATATCCAGTTTTCAAAACACCATTTGCTGAAGAGGCTGTCTCTTCTCCAATGAGTATTTTTGGCATTTTTATCGAATATCAGGTGGCTATAGCTACTTGGGCTTACATCTGGGTCCTCTATTCTGTTCCACTGATCTACATGTCTGTTTTTGTGCCAGTACCATGCTGTTTTTGTTACTATGGCTCTGTAGTATAGGTTACAATCAGGTATGGTGATACCACCAGCCTCTTTTTTTGTTGCTCAGTATTATTTTAGATATTCGAGGTTTTTTGTGATTCCAAATGAATTTTTGGATTGTTTTTTCTATTTCCATGAAGAAAGCCTTTGGAATTTTTTTCTTTAAATTTTTATTAACATTTTTCATAATTATAAAATATATCCCATGGTCATTCCCTCCCTCCCCACCCCCACACTTTCCCATTTGAAATTCCATTCTCCATCATATTACCTCCCCATTACAATCATTGTAATTACATATATACAATATCAACCTATTAAGTATCCTCCTCCCTTCCTTTCTCCACCCTTTATGTCTCCTTTTCAATTTACTGGCCTCTACTAATAAGTATTTTCATTCTCACGCAGAAGCCCAGTCATCTGTAGCTAGGATCCACATATGAGAGAGAACATGTGGCGCTTGGCTTTCTGGGCCTGGGTTACCTGACTTAGTATAATACTTTCCAGGTCCATCCATTTTTCTGCAAATTTCATAACTTCATTTTTCTTTACTGCTGAGTAGAACTCCATTGTATAGATCTACCACATCTTCATTATCCACTCATCTGTTGAGGGACATCTAGGCTGGTTCCATTTCCCAGCTATTATAAATTGAGCAGCAATAAACATGGTTGAGCATGTACTTCTAAGGAAATGAGATGAGTCCTTTGGATATATGCCTAGGAGCGCTATAGCTGGGTCATATGGTAAATCAATCTCTAGCTGTTTTAGGAACCTCCACACTGTTTTCCACAATGGCTGGACCAGATTGCATTCCCACCAGCAGTGAAGAAGGGTTCCTTTTTTCCCACATCCTCACCAACATTTATGATCATTTGTTTTCATGATGGTGGCCAATCTGATAGGAGTGAGATGGAATCTCAATGTAGTTTTAATCTGCATTTCCCTGATGACTAGTGACATAGAACATTTTTTTAGATGCTTATATGCCATTCGTATTTCTTCCTTTGAGAACTCTCTATTTAGCTCCATAGCCCATTTTTTGATTGGCTTGTTTGATTCCTTATTATTTAACTTTTTGAGTTCTTTGTATATCCTAGATATTAATCCTCTATCAGATATATAGCTGGCGAAGATTTTTTCCCATTCTGTAGGTTGCCTCTTTGCTTTTTTCACTGTGTCCTTTGCGGTGCAAAATCTTTGTAATTTCATTAGGTCCCAGTGGTTAATCTGTGGTTTTATTGCCTGAGAAATTGGGGTTGTATTCAGAAAGTCTTTGCCAAGACCAATATGTTGAAGGGTTTCCCCTACTTTTTCCTCTAGCAGTTTCAAAGTTTCCGGTCTGATGTTAAGGTCTTTAATCCATTTGGACTTAATTCTTGTGCATGGCGAGAGAGAAGAATCTATTTTCATCCTTCTGCAGATATTTATCCAGTTTTCAAAACACCATTTGCTGAAGAGGCTGTCTCTTCTCCAATGAGTATTTTTGGCATTTTTATCGAATATCAGGTGGCTATAGCTACTTGGGCTTACATCTGGGTCCTCTATTCTGTTCCACTGATCTACATGTCTGTATTTGTGCCAGAACCATGCTGTTTTTGTTACTATGGCTCTGTAGTACAGGTTAAAATCAGGTATGGTGATACCACCAGCCTCTTTTTTGTTGCTCAGTATTATTTTAGATATTCGAGGTTTTTTGTGATTCCAAATGAATTTTTGGATTGTTTTTTCTATTTCCATGAAGAAAGCCTTTGGAATTTTGATAGGGATTGCATTAAATGTGTAGATTGCTTTAGGTAAGATTGCCATTTTCATGATATTGATTCTTCCAATCCAGGAACAAGGGATGTTTCTCCACTTTCTAGTGTCTTCTGCAATTTCTCGCTTGAGTGTTTTAAAGTTCTCATTGTATAGATTCTTTACTTCCTTGGTTAGGTTTATTCCAAGGTATTTTATTTTTTTTGATGCAATTTTGAATGGGAGTGATTCTCTGATTTCATCCTCTGTGTGTTTGTTGTTAGCATATATGAAGGCTACTGATTTCTGTGTATTTATTTTGTATCCTGCTACATTGCTGTAGGTTTTGATCAGCTCTAACAGCTTGCTAGTAGAGTCTCTAGGGTCCTTTATGTATAGAATCATGTCATCTGCAAATAATGATAACTTAATTTCTTCCTTTCCAATTTGTATCCCTTTTATGTGTGTCTCTTGCCTTATTGCTATGGCTAAGACTTCCAAAACTATATTAAATAGAAGTGGGGACAGTGGACACCCTTGTCTTGTTCCTGATTTTAGTGGAAAAGATTCCAGTTTTTCCCCATTTAGTAATATGTTGGCTGTAGGCTTGTCATAAATAGCCTTTATTATATTGAGATATGTTCCTTCTATTCCCAGTCTCTGTAGGACTTTTATCATGAAGGGATGGTGGATTTTGCCAAATGCTTTCTCTGCGTCTAATGAGATGATCATGTGATTTTTGTCCTTCAACCCGTTTATGTGATGTATTACATTTATAGATTTGTGTATGTTGAACCATCCCTGCATCTCTGGGATAAAGCCTACTTGGTCAGGGTGAATGATCTTTTTGATATATTCTTGTATTCTGTTTGCCAATATTTTGTTGAGAATTTTTGCATCTATGTTCATGAGGGAGATTGGTCTGTAATTTTCTTTTTTTGTTATATCTTTGCCTGGTTTTGGTATCAGGGTGATGCTGGTCTCATAGAAGGAATTTGGTAGAATTCCTTCTTTTTCTATTTCCTGGAAAAGCTTAAGAAGCAATGGTGTTAGCTCTTCCTTAAAAGTCTGGTAAAATTCAGCAGTGAATCCGTCTGGGCTTGGGCTTTTTTTAGTTGGGAGATTATTGATAACTGTTCGGATCTCCATGTTTGTTATTGGTCTAGTTAAGTGATTAATCTCATTTTGATTTAATTTAGGTAGGTCATATAGATCAAGGAAATCATCCATTTCTTTCAGATTTTCATACTTTGTGGAGTGTATGCTTTTATAGTATGTCCCTATGATTTTTTGAATTTCTCTGGAATCTGTTGTGATGTTACCTTGCTCATCTCTGATTTTATTAATTTGTGTCTCTTCTCTCTTTCTTTTGGTCAAATTTGCTAAGGGTTTATCAATCTTGTTTATCCTTTCAAAGAACCAACTCTTTGTTTCATTAATTCTTTGGATTGTTCTTTTTGTTTCTATTTCATTAATTTCTGCCCAAATCTTTATTATTTCTTCCCGTCTACTGATTTCTGGTTTGCCTTGTTCTTCTTTTTCCAAGGCTTTAAGGCGAAGCATTAGGTTGTTTACTTGCGACCTTTCTAATTTCTTGATATAGGCACTCAAGGCTATAAATTTACCTCTTAGAGCTGCCTTTATTGTGTCCCAGAGATTTTGTGTTCTCATTATCATTTGACTCTATAAATTTTTTGATTTCCTTTTTGATTTCTTCATTGACCCATTCATCATTTAGTAGTGTATTGTTTAGTTTCCATGATTTTGTGTATGCTCTATAGCCTTTCTTGCTACTGATTTGTAGTTTAATTCCACTGTGGTCAGATAGAATGCAAGGAATTATTTCAATTTTCCTGAATTTGTTAAGATTTGCTTTGTGTCCTAATATATGGTCTATTTTAGAGAATGTTCCATGTGCTGCTGAAAAGAATGTATATTCTGCAGCCTTTGGATGAAATGTCCTGTATATATCTGTTAAGTCCATTCCTTCTATGACCACATTTAGTCCAGATGCCTCTCTGTTTATTCTTTCCTGGAATGACCTGTCAATTGATGAGAGTGGGGTGTTAAAGTCACCCACCACCACTGTGTTTGGTGTTATCTGTGACCTTAGTTCTAATAGTGTTTGTTTGACGAATTTGGGAGCCCCCATGTTAGGTGCATATATGTTTAGGACTGTAATGTCCTCCTGTTGGAGTGTGCCCTTAATCAATATAAAGTGACCTTCCTTATCTTTCTTGACTAACGTCGGACTAAAGTCTACCCTGTCTGATATTAGGATAGCAACCCCTGCTTGTTTTCTAGGCCCATTTGTTTGAAACACCGTCTTCCAACCCTTCTCCCTAAGATAATGTCTATCCTTTGTAGAAAAGTGAGTTTCTTGGAGACAACAAATTGTAGGATCCTGCTTTTTAACCCAGTCTGCAAATCTATGTCTTTTCATTGGGGCATTGAGGCCGTTGATATTAAGAGATATTATTGAAAGGTATGTAGTTTTGTTTGCCATTTTTGTGTGTGTGTGTGTGTTTCTGGTTCTACCTGCGCTCTCTTCTGTTAACTAGTATTTGAGTATTGCTTGTTTTTTCTAGGTTCCTTATATGTGTGCTTTTCCTTTTCTTCAGCATGGAGGATTCTATCAAGTATTTTCTGTAGAGCTGGTTTTGCCTTCAAATACTCCTTTAACCTGCTTTTGTCATGGAATGTCTTTATTTCTCCATCTATTTGAATGGATAACTTTGCAGGATAAAGTAACCTTGGTTGACAGTTGTTATCTTTCAGAACATGGAATATATCACTCCAAGCCCTTCTGGCTTTAAAAGTTTGTGTTGAATAATCTGCTGTAATCCTGATGGGCTTGCTTTTGTAGGTAACTTGATTTTTCTCTCTAACTGCTTTCAATATTTTTTCTTTGGTGTGTGTGTTTGGAAGTTTGATTATAATATGGCGAGGAGAGGTTCTTTCTGGGTTTTGTCTGGCTGGGGTTCTAAACGCTTCCTGTATCTGCATTGGCACCTCTTTCCCAATTTGGGGAAATTTTCTTCTATGATTTTGTTGAAGACGCCTACTATGCCTGTGGAGTGGAGTTCTTCTCCTTCTACTATGCCCTGAATTCTTATATTGGATCTTTTCATAGTGTCCCGAATATCTTGAAATTCCCACTCATACTTTTCTATAAGTTTGTCTTTCTCTTTGTTGGACTGCATTAGGTCTGCCACATGGCCTTCTAGCTTAGATATTCTGTCCTCTCCCTCATCCATCCTACTGGTGAGATTTTTCTACAGAGTTCTTTATTTCATTAACTATGCTCTTCATTGCTAGTAATTCTGACTGGTTTTTCTTTATTATTTCTATTTCCTTATTTATGTCTTGTATTGCCTTCTTTATTTCATGAAATTGGTGTCCTGCATCTCCTTTGATTCCTTTGATTTCCTCTTTAAGTTCCTCTTTGACTCCTTTGATTTGTTCCCTGACTTCTTTGAACATATTTACAATCATTCTTTTGAACTCTTTCTCAGGCATTTCCTCTAACTCTTTCTCACTGGAGGACATTTCTGATGCATTAATACTTTTAGGTGGATTTATATCGTCTTGCTTTTTAGTGTTTCTTGTGTTATAATGTATATATTTTTGCATCTTGGATTAAGTTAATGCTTGGATTTTCTAGCTAGCTGTGTATTCTTAGCTGTATCAATTGATTTGATGTAATATATTTTCAGGGTAGGACCTTAAGGTGTGAGGTGTGGCTCTTAAGACTCTCAGAGTATCTACAAAGATGTTCTTAGGGGTTGAGTTTCCCTGCTATAGGAGTATTCAAGCAGGCTGAGTGGAATTAAATACAGGTAGATTCTAAAATTTAACTAAACACTGTACACATTCAATCAAAAAACAGCCCCAAATATGTATGCAAGAGTAGTTATTATAACGACCTGATCCTCTATCAACAAAGAGGTTAAGATTTCTGGTCTGTTGAGGGATCCAAGTCAGCTTGCGACCAAGTGAGACCCGTCCCTGGTGCAATCCCAGTTACTTTGGATGATTTTGGTCTCAGTCAAGTTGCTGCCTGGGCCGTTGGGCTGCTGTTCTGATTTCTGGAGCTCAGCACTTGCTTTTCCTGTGGGGCAAACCGAGCCTGGCAAGTGTGGCCGTGCAGATCAGCACCCCTGCTGCTGGAACTGCTGCTGCTCAAGCTGCCCTTGCTGGGACTGTAGCCACTGCTGCTGAAGGTGTTGCTGCTGGACCCACTGCTGCTGCTGCCTCTGCTGCTGCTGTAGCTGCCACTGCTGGAGCCACCACTGCTGCTGAAGCTGCTGCTGCTGTGTCCACTGCCCCTGCTCCCCCTGAAGCTGCTGCTGCCGAGTCTGCCGCTGCTGCCACTCCTGGGTCTGCTGCTGCTGGGGCCGCTGTTACCAGTGCTGGAGCCGCTGATGTTGCTGCCGAACTCTGCTCTTGCTTGGGTCCCACTTTTGGCGTGGCTGGGTCCCGGGCCGCTGCTCTGTTCGCCGGAGCTGGGCTCAGGCAGTGGGGGAGGGGAGGGAGCCGCAGCTGCTCTGGTTCTCTCGCTGCTCCAAGTGTTCTTCTACCTCGCGGTCTGCTCCTCCGCTGCTCGCTGCCGCTGTCCCCTCATGTTTCCCGAGTTGCGGAGAGTGCGGTGTGAGAGGAAGTGCCCGCACCTGGCTTTTCCTGCGGCTGGAGCCGAGTCTGGTGGCTTTCTGCTGCGCCCGGCCGTGGCAGTTGGCCGAGCTGCTGGAGCCGCTTTTCCCACCTGTGCTGGCTCTTGATGCTCTGGATCTGTCCTACTTCTCCGCTGCCGCTTCAATTTCCTATACACCTCACTTTTTAGTAAAAGTGTGTGTTTTGCTGAGTTTTTTTGATCTTTCTTCCCCCCTAGGCTGCTTTGGCGTGGTACCTATGCCGCCATCTTAACCGGAAGTCTGGTCTGTCTATTTATGTTAGTGGTATATTGAAGTCTCCAACTATGATAGTGTTGGTGTTTATTTCTGTTTTGTTGTCAAGTAGATTTTATTTTAAAACTGTGGTGCACTTGTGCTTGGTGCATATATTTATGATTGTGATTTGCTCATATTAGATCATTCCCTTGACGAGTAAGAAGTGGCTGTCTTTGTCCTTTTTGATTACTTTTGGTTTGAAGTCTATTTTATCAGATATTAATTTAGCAATACTTACTTGCTTTTCATGTCCATTTCCTTGAGATATAATTTTCCATCCTTTCACCCTAAGAAGATGTCTATATATAGTGGTGAGGTGGGTTTCTTGAAGACAACAGATAGAAGGTTCCATGATTTTGATTCCTCCTGATAACTTTTGCCTTTTGGTGGGTGACTTAAGACCATTAATATTTAAGGTTATTACTGTGAGGTTTGAATTAATCCCTGCCATGATGAAGTGTTTATGGAGTTTGGTGCTTTCTTGTATTTTTGTACTATGTGGAACCTGGTCTGTTTTGGTTATTGTGATCTTCATCTTATTGGCTCTTGGGATTGGCTGTTTGACTGTTCTGTGTGGAATATTCCCTGAAGAATTCTCTGTAGGTTTGGCTTTAAGTTCGTATAATCATAGAGCTGACTTTTTTTCATGGGAATTTTTCTTTTCACACTCTATTATGAGGGATACTTTTGCTAGATAGAGTAGCCTTAGTTGGAAGCCATAGGTTTTTAGACTGAAGTGTTCCATTCCAGGCCTTCTGGCTTTCAGGGTTTCCATTGAGAAATCTGACATAATTCTGATGGGATTGTCTTTGTATGTTGTGAATTGTTCCTCCCTTGCTGCTTTTAACACTCTCTCTCTTTTTTTCCATTGTTAGGTATTTTAACTGTGATGTTCCCTGGAGAGTTTCTTCTTTGGTCCTGTCTGTTTGGTGTTCTGCGGGCTTCTTATATCTGGATGGGCCTCTCTTTTGAGAGATTGGGAATTTTTTCTTTAATAACTTTGTTGAATATGTTCTCTGTGCCTCTGGCCTGGATTTCTTCCCCTTCTGGTATTCCCATAATACAGACGTTTGATCATTTTAGGCTATCCCACAGTTCCCTCATAGACTGCCTGCATGATTTTTTCAACTAAGTAAAGTTTTCAGCTTCTTAATCAATTTATTCTGTCTTGTCTTCAAGCTCAGAGGTTCTATCTTCCACATGAGTAAGTCTGTTAGTGAGAGGTTCTAGAGAGATTTTCATAAGTTCTATTTGATTTTTGTTTTCTATTGTATTATTTTGCATCATGTCCATCTCTTTCTTGTGGTACAATTTCAGTTCAGATTCTGACTTTCTTGATGCTTCCTGGAATTCATTCTTACATTTGTTCGAGTCTTCATTAAGCTTAATCTATCAGTTGTTGAGATCTTCCATCTCTTTTTGTTTTCAAGATTTTGTTTTTATTCATTCATTTATTTGCTTGTTTGTTTGTTTATTTGAGACAGGATGGCAGGAGAGAATGGGCATGCCAGGGCCTCTAGCCACTGCAAATCAAATCCAGATGCATGTGCCACCATGTGCATCTGGCTTACAAGGGACATGGAGAATTAAACCTGGGTCCTTAGGCTTTGCAGGCATGTGCCTTAACCTCTAAGCCATCTCTCCAGCCCAAGATCTTCCATTTCTTGACTCACTTCCAATTCATTCATTCATTCATATCTCTTTTGTGGGTTCTAATGTTTTCTTCAATCACATTAAGCCTACTGTCAAAAGTTGAATGCTCTAAGAGACAATTTCATTGATATGATTTTTGGTTCTTTGATGGTTTTCTTCCAGTTCAGTGGTTCTTTTGATCAGGGTCTCATTGATTGTTGTGTTTTCATTTTAAGATTGAATTTCTGTTGATTTCTCTGTGGTTTCACTGGAGGCTCCCATTGTAGGACTAGGCATCCTTGGTGAAGATCTCTCAGTTTTCTGACTTTCATTGGCTTTTTTGTGTTGTAGTCTACTCATTTTAGGGAGACTTTATTTTATTGAGGATGAAGCAAGTTTTTTCCCTTTGACATGTATACCTTCTGACTCAATTGAACAGGGTTGCTGGTACCCAGTGGCCAGTAATGATACCAGAGCAAAAGGCCTGATTCCATAGCCCTCACAGGGGCCAAGCCTCCAGGGAACTAGGAGGAGCCAGGAAGCAGGGATCTGGCCTACTCACTCCACACCTCACCTGTCCCTCATTTGATTTTTTTGTTTTGTTTTGTTTTCGTGATTGCCATCCTTACTACACTAAGGTAGAATGTCATATTTGTTTTAATTTGCATCTTTCTGATGGTTACTTATGTTGAACATTTTCTTAAATGTGTATTAGCCATTTAAATAAATCAGACTCTGAGAACTCCCTATTCAGTTATCTATGGAATTTCAAGGGGTTATTTGATTTTTTTAATTGTTTAGGTTTTTTGAATTTTTTGTAAATTCTAGATAGTAGGTCTCTGTCAGTGGTATAGCTGGCAAAATTTTTCTCCCATTCTGTGGGTAATCTACTGACTCTGTTTATGGTATGTTTGTGCAAAAACAGTTTTAGCTTCATGAGATTACATTGGTTGAGAGATTGTTTAATTTCATGGGCTACTGGGTTATTTTTCAGGAAGTGATTCCCCACTCCTATATCATGGGTAGTTTCTCTTATTTTTTCTTCCATTAGCTGAAGAATTTCAGGTCTTATGTTGAGGTCTTTAATCCCTGTGGAGTTGATTTTTTTGTATTGTGAGATGAGTCCAATCCAACACCATTTGTTGAAACTACAGTCTTTTCTCTGGTTTTAATGCCAGTATCATGCTGGTTTTGTACTGTGATTTTGTAGTATAGTTTTAGATCAGGTATGGTAATATTTCCAGAGGTGTTTCTTTTGCTAAGGATATGTTTAGATATGCAAGGTCTGCTGCCATTCCATATGAATTTTAAAATCATATTTTGTATCTCTGTGAAGAATGATGCTGGAATTTATATTGGTATTGCATTATATCTGTATAATGCTTTTGGTAGAAATACTAACTTCAAAATATTAATTCTACCTATCAAGGAGCATGAGAGGTCTTTCCATCTTCTAAAGTCCTCCTCAATTTGTTTCTTGATTTTTTTTTAATGTTCTCATTGTATAGGGCTTTCATGTCCTTGGTGTTGCAGTCAGATTTGCAATGCTGGTAGAAATCACCCAAGCAAGAACAGATTGTGGGAACAAAGAGATTTATTATGGCTTACAAGCTCAAGGGGGAAGCTCCATGATGGCAGGGAAAATGATGGCATGAGAAGAGAGTGGACAGGACCTCCTGGCCAACATAAGGTAGAAAATAGCAACAGGAGGGTGTGTCAAACACTAGCAAGGAGGAGCTGGCTTTAACACCCATAAACCCACAACCAACAATAAACTGATTCCTGGAGGTGTTAATTTCCAAATCTCCATCAGCTGGGAACCTAGCATTCATAACATCTAAATTTATGGGGGACACCTGAATCAAACCACTACACTTGGTTAGTGTTATTCCAAGGTAATTAATTATATATAGCTATTGAAATGGAAGAGATTCTTTCTCTGTATATTTGTCCTTTGCATATATAAAGACTACTAATTTTTGTGTGTTGGTATTTTATCCTACCAGTTTGATAAAGAAATTAATCACCTTTAGAGGTTTTGAGATAGAGACTTTTGGGTCACTTACATATAGAATCATGTCATCTGAAAATCGGAATAAATTGACTTCTTCCTTTCCAATCTGACTTTTTTTTATTTGATCCACCTTATTAACTTGTGTCTTTGATGGATGAGTTAAGACCATTAATATTAAAGGTTATAACTGTTAGGGTCTATTTAATTCCTGCCATGATGTGGTGTTTTATGGGGCTTGGTACTTTCCTAGGCTCTGTACTTTTTTGAGCCTGCTCTAGTTTTGGTTATTGTAAACTTCTTCTTGTAGACTATTGAGATTGGTTGTTTGACTGTTCTGTGTAGAGTATTCCCTGAAGTGGAAAGTTTTTCTTTCACCATCTATTATCAGGAATACTTTTGCCATATACAGTAGTTTGGGGTTGAAGCCATAGTTATTAGACTTTAAATTGTTCTTGTCGAGGCACTTCTGGTTTTCAGGATTTCCATTGAGAAATCTAAAATAATCCTGATGGGATTGCCTTTGTAAATTGTGAGTTGTTTATCTCTTGCTGCTTTTAGCCCTCTCTTTGTTTACATTGTTAAGAATTTTAACTATCATGTGCTTTGGAGAGTTTATTCTTTGATCCTATCTGTTTTGTGTTCTGTGGACTTCTTATATCTGGATGGGAGTCTCTTTTGTGAGACTGGAAAATTTTTCTTCAAACATTTTGTTGAATATAATTTATATGCCTCTGGCCCAAATTTATTCCCCTTCTAGTATTCCCATAATACAAATGTTTGGTCATTTCAGGGTATCTCACAGTTCCCTCATATTCTACCTGCATGGTTTTATGAACTTAGCAAAGTATTTGGACTCTTGATCCATTTCTTCTGTCTTGTCTTCCAACTCAGAGGTTCTGTCTTCCATATGAGTGACTCTGTTAGTGAGGGAAACATAGGGAGGGTGTTATAAAGGTCTATTTGGTTTTTCTTTTTTGTTGTTTTATTTTGCATCCTGTCTATCTCTTTTGTGAGATATGATTTCAGTTTGAGGTCTGATTTTCTTGATGCTTCCTGGAATTCATTCTTGCATTTGATTATGTTTTCATTAAGCTTCATCAGCTGGTTATTGAGATCCTCTTTGTTGACTCACATTCAATTCATTTCTATCTCTTTGAATCTTCTCTGATTTTCTTCAATTCTGTTAAGCCTAGTGACAAAATCTGAGAGCTTTAAGAGATGATTCTGCTAAAATTCATTTATGCAGTGGTTGGATTTTTGATCCCTTGCTTAAAGTTAAGCAGTTCTTTTGATCAGGGTCACATAGCTTGTTGTGTTTCTCTTGGGATTTAATTTCTCTTGTTTTCTCTATGATTTCATTGGAGGCTTCCATTGTGGGACTAGGCATCCTTGGTATAGATATCAGTTTTCTGAGTTTTTTTGTTTGTTTGTTTGTTTGTTTGTTTTTGCTTGTAGTCTACCCATCTCAGTGAAGAGTCTTATTTTACTAAGGAGGAACCAAGTGTTTGTCCTTGTAGGATATTCAGTAAGTGTTCTGTTTTAAATGTGAACCAGGTTGGGTTAGGATGGGGTTATAACTGCATATATACACATTGTGGAGACTGCAAGTATATCAAAGCTATCTGTGAAGGTAGAAGGTGGGGAAGTGAGAGATCTGCCCTACTCACTCCAGTTGCATGCACTCTTAAGCACAAGGAAAGTGGGGATTGAGGAACCAGGAACCAAGAAGCTGGGAAGCCAGTGGTAAGAGGCTAGTGCACAAAGCGGCCTGTGCACCCTCTGGCTTGGGGGAACAAGGATTTGAGGACCCAAGTCTGACCAATAAGGAAGCCAGAGCAAAAGGCCTTCTTTTGCAGCACACATGCAAGGATAGGGCCTCCCCAAGCCAGCAGGAGGAGCACCAGGACCAGGGAACTGGTGGTGAAGGAGCCAGGAACTCTTGCCTCCTCACTCCACATGTGCCCCTTCCAGAGCAGGGGATCTGAGAGCTGAGGACCAGGGATAGAAATCAGGAAGGCAGAGCAGAAGACCTGCTTCAGCAGCATGCATGCAGGGTCCATGCAGCCCCAAGCCAACAGCAGGAGTGCCTAGACCGGGGAGTGGGGAAGGAACCAGGAACTCCGACCTGATCACTCCATGTGCACACCCTCTGTAGCAAGCGATCTGGGAGTTGGGGCCCTTAGGGGTTTTAATCATTCCCATGACCACTATTACTCTCCACTTACACATGAATATATTATTGTATCTATTTGTGACTTGAAGTTTTCCAATGTGTATGTATGTGATGTACATTTCTGTGTGTACAAATTTTCACGTGTTTGTGACCAATATTGTGCAAGCACAGATGTTTTTGTGCATATGGAGGTCACAGGTAAACATTATATGACTTCCTCCCTTACTCTTTCACCTTATACTTTTAACACAGGGTTTCTTACTGAACCCAGGTCTCAGAGATTTAGCTAGACTAGTTAAACAGAAAATTCCAGGAGCTTCCTGACTCTATCTCCCCAGCATATGACAATAGGTGTACATACCCAAGCCCAATACTTTACATGGGTGCCAGGGATCTGAACTCAGGTCCTCATGCTTTCCTAGCAAGTACCTTAACCACAGAACTATCCTTCCTGGCCTAAATCTTGCATTTTAACTCTTAATACTTCAAACACAATGTCCTTATACTCATGTTAGCCAGTATTCCTTCTAAACCTCCCAATCTTATAGTCTCTGTGAACAGCCTCCATTTACCTACTTCTATTCCTGATATATATATACAAATATATATATATATATATATATATATATATATATATATATATATATATATATGTATATGTATATGAGTCAGAGAGAGAGAGAGAGAATAGATTGTCAGGGCTTCTAGTCATTGCTAACAAACTCCAGGTGCATGCTCTACCTTGTGCATCTGGTATATGGGTACTGGAGAATTGAACTCAGGTCCTTAGACTTCACAGACAAGGGCTTTAACCACTAACAGCCATCTGTCCAACCCTATCCCTGGTATTAACTTCACAATTCCTATCATTTATATTTTTCTATGATCATCAATTGTATAAAAATTAGGTCATGGCAATAAACTAATATATCCAGATTAGGCAATTGGTAAGGCTACTGATAAATACATCAATGCAACGATGTAAGAACAGAGCAACCCATTATTACCCCTAATTTTAAGGATCAGATTAATACAAGGAAGGAGCTACATAGATAAGATACGGCTACTTAACAGGAACTGCAAGATTATACCTATTCTGACAGTACTCTGTTTCATTCCTCTCATGTCTAACCAAGGCATCTCATTGTCTGAACTAACAAAAATCAGAGAACAATAGCATCCTTAGAAGTCATTCAAATGGTTAGCTTTTCGGCCATCATGCCATATAGAACTGAGGTTATAGGGAAAAACTGGAGGAGTTACTTCTTTTTTGCCTTTGTTACTTCAGTAATCCAAGACCTTATTGTGTTCTACCTGGTCTGCTATTTTCTAAATATTTGCCTCTGTAGTTGTAGCCCAGTCACCAACCAATCCTGCTTTCTTCTTTGAAAGGAAGCTCTCTATCTTTCTATCTATCTATCTATCTTCTCTGGCTGTTGTCTCTATATAATCCTTCAAAGCAGCCCAGAGCAAAAGTTTTCAATACTTTTTTTCACAGGAAATGAAATGTAGTAGACACATTGTGCAGCATAGCCCCAAAATTGCTATTTGATAGCTTTTTCAGGGGCTAGGCCATTTCAAAAGCCTTTCATCAATGTTTTCATTGCTGGTCAAAAAAAAAAAAAAAAAAGGAAGAAGAAGAAAAAGGCCAACTCATCTTATTTCTAGATTTCCATCATTCAGTTTTTGAAACTGTCAAAAGAGAGACCATCACTTGGTTTCTAAAGGTAAAAACTAAACTGACCAAGGAACTTCACTTGGTAAAGTAAATGCTTTATTTTAAAGGGAGTTTGAGGAAGTGTACATTTTGGAATAGTACTGGTTGTGGAAGCTGAAATAAGTAAATGTGACTATTTTATGTTAGTTTTGCTCTGTTGTGTTGGGCTAAATATCAAGCTTAGGACCATGTACATGCTAGGCGAGTGCTATTCCACTTAGCTATCTTCCCAGCCACATGTAAACAGTCCTCACTAGTTCCAGATGTGGGATTCTTTAAAGTGAGTCCAACATCAATTATGTCACTTTCAAAGTGTGAGGCTGTCATTCAAGGTTGTCTTCTACCTGTGTGTTTCTTGGTTTTGTGTGTTGGGGACACGGGGGGGGGGGGCATGCTGGGGACCAAACCCATGCCTCACAGCTTAGCACGCACTCTACCACTAAGATGCATTCCCAGCCTAATGGTGTGTGATGGAAATGACTTGCCATTAGCCAACTAAAGAATCATGAAACTAGGTATAGAGATTACTTCTTACTTTAGCTATAGAGCTATATGGCCAGAGTATCATTGACTGACTAAATAGTTTTAAAATCAATTTCAGGTCTGGGGTTGTATCTCATGAGTAGGATCACTTATAAAAAAACATGAGGCACTAGGTTCAACCTCTAATACCACAAAAATATTCACTGGATTGTCATACTTATAGCATAATCAGACTTTGTCTCATGTTTATCTAAAGAAAAACACCAGAGACATGGCGGCTCCCCTGGGCGGCATGTTCACCGGGCAGACCCCGGGCCCCCGCCGCCGCCGGGCCTCCCGGGCCAGGCCTCGCTCCTGCAAGCGGGGCCTGGAGCTTCCAGATCATCGAATAGTACGTTGGTGGACGAGCTGGAGTCGTCCTTCGAGGCTTGCTTCGCTTCTCTTGTGAGTCAGGATTATGTGAACGGCACTGATCAGGAAGAAATTTGAACTGGTGTTGATCAATGTATCCAGAAGTTTCTGTATGTTGCAAGACAGACAGAGTGCTTTTTCCTACAAAAAAGATTGCAGTTGTCTGTTCAGAAACCAGAGCAGGTTATCAAAGAGGATGTATCAGAACTAAGGAATAAATTGCAACGGAAAGACGCTCTGGTCCAGAAGCACTTGACAAAGCTGAGGCACTAGCAGCAGGTGCTGGAGGACATCAATGCACAGCACAAAAAGCGGCCGAAGTCCCTCAAGGCTCCGTGGCCTACCTCGAGCGGGCATCTGCCAACATTCCTGCACCTATGAAGCAGACCTGAGTGCTCTGGCCAGCGCGGATTCCTGTCCAGACAGCTGATCAAGCTTCCTTCCGTATGGCATTTTGGAAGAACTCTGTTGAAGAATGATAGGCTGGCTGTGGTGGCACATGCCTTTAATCTCAGCACCTAGGAGATAGAGGTAGGAGGATTTCTGTGAGTTCGAAGCCTCCCTGAGACTACATAGTGAATTCCACGTCAGCCTGAGCTGGGGTGAGACCCTACTTCGGTTAAAAAAAAAAAAAGAATAATTTAATGCTAATTTTATGTTCCCACTGTTATTATTATGGTGTTTTTTTTGTTTTGTTTTGTTTTGTTTTTGAGGTAGGGTTTCAACTGTAGTTCGGGCTGACCTGGACTTCACTGTGTAGTCTCAGGGTGGCCTCGAACTCATTGGCGACCCTCCTATCTCTCTGCCTCCTGAGTGCTGGGAGCAACCCACTATTATTTTTGAGTGTTAGCTCTTACTCTCTCCTGAGACAAGGTCTCACTGTCCACACCAGGCTGGCCTGGAGTGCAGCCCCCTGCCTTAGGCTCCTCAGTCCTAGCTTCTTGGGTACTTTGAAAGTGCATGTCTTTGGTAAGTCAAGTAAGATTTTTTGTTTTTAGTAAGTTCAGATTGTCAGGGTAATGACACAGATTCCCTCTTCCTTCATGGAGTCTTTGTTGGGTTAAATATCTTTCCATAGCTTCATCTCCATTTTTCTGGTTGCTAGTTTGTTAGGACTGAAGGAAAGAAGTAATAATCTGAGAAGCAGGAGATAATTTGATTGTTGGCTTTAATAGCTATTCATCCATGGTAGTGCAGACAAATGCGTAAATTTTCTTTTTCAAGACTTTGAACTGCCTCGGGAAGAGGTGTCTAACACAGCATGTTATGCTTCCAGAACAGTACACAGTTTGCACATTTTGTGAGGGAGTTACAAAAGGTTCAACTATGCTGTTAGTGTGCTGAGTATAGGTTTGACGTCGGCTTCTACTTGGGGTGAGTTTGTATTTGCATCATGCTTACTTGGGGTTGAATCAGGACCATGCTGCCCTGGTCAGTGTGAGGACAAGGCAGACCTTGTCTCAGTAGTGCCACAGTGGGAACATCGGTGAGCTGTAAGGAGTTAAAAGATGACGTCGATTATCCCTGCTTTGAGGTTGGTGCAGTTTTACCTTCTCAGAGCAGATTCCATCCCTTGACCAGAGCAAACACCGCACTGTCCTGAGTAGTGTCTCCCAGTCAATGTCTTGGCCCATGTTGGTCTACAGCCTTCATGTCCCTCACGTTGACACTCATTAGTGTCCTTGTGGTTCTGGATGCCACCTGGTCTGTGAAGCTTCCAGTGTCCCCAGGGCACAGGATTTTGTGTATGCGTTTCTTACCAACCTTTTCAGTTTTTCCTTAAGGGTTATGATTCATACTTGTCTTTATGTCTGTTGCTGCATATGTCCCCAAGAATTAGGCATTATTCCTCTTGAACCTAAGAGATCACATTTATTTTTTATATGGTGCTTTTTATCTTTGCGGGCTTGGTTGTATGATACTTGCCACGTGGACCTATGTGTACCGCCTAAAGCCAACACAGTCCCTCTTAGAATGGATAAGGTAAGCATAGCTTTCAGAAGTTGTTCTAGGTGAGACCCAGTGGCAGACATGTACTCCCAAGTTCTGGTAGGTATGAAGGAAGATCAGTTCAAAGTCATCCTGTTACACAGCAAGTGTGAGATCAGCCTGGGTGACATGAGACTTTTATCTTAAAAAAATAACAAAAATGATTGCTGTTACTCACATAAGGTTTTGACTGGTGGTCTCATACTAATTATGCTAATTAGAAGCACCAAGCCAGGGCATGGTGATGCACACCTTTAATCCCAGCACTTGGGTGGCAGAAGTAGGAGGATAGCTGTGAGTTCAAGGCCAGCCTGGGCTAGAATGAGGCTTTACCCTGGGGGAAAAGAAAAAGCAGCTCTGACTGGCAGTTTTAGATTTCTTGGTAAAAACCTAATGCGACTACCTCTTTTTAAAAATAATTTTTATTGGGACCTTTATGAGCATTCTACTGATTAGCCATATTCCCATCAGGTTGTCCTAGTTTGTCTCCTCTTCCACCCCCATTCCAGTGAGGGCACTTGTCAGTGGGGACGTAGGTAATCACTGGCTTATGAATGTACCCGTCTGTTCCTGTCAGGAGGACAGTACCTCACAGTACGCCTTTCCACCTGTGGCTCTTAACCTGCTTTCCACTCCCTTTTCCACAATCTGTTACATTTTCATTAGTCTTTCAGTAATAAAGTTGTTCTTGGTGAAAATACTGGAAATTGTTCTTGGTGCTAAATGAAAATATTTTGAATTAGTCTATGTATAAGTTAATTACTTAACTAAATTCAGAGCAATGTCAAATAAACAATTTTAAATCTTGAAAAAAAAGAAAAACACCAGTCCTATAAAAATATTTTGCTCCACCACTTCTCAGTAGGCCACCTCACCATAGGTTAAAGTTTCACAGTTGCATCTCATATCCTTTTTCAGACTTCTGATCTGACTGTTTCTTCTTCCCTGACATACAATGGATCAAAAAACACTAACATGGCCCACACCACTACAGGTAAAAATGAGCTACCTACTTGTTCCTCATGTAGATAAGTCATATAATTGAAGACACATCCTTTCACAGCACCTCATCATCCCCTGTGTCAACATATCGCATCCACTGCCACCCTGGACATCTCAAGCACTTCCTGGCCCTTAGGTAGTTCAGTCTCTGACAAGATCATCCTGAAAGGTGCACCAGAAGGTATAAAATAGAATCAATATCACAACTGATAGGTCTCCCTACAGAAAGACAGCCATAAATCAAGAGGCAATTTTAGGTTCATATTCATCACAAAACATCTGTTCCAATCCTAACAGAATACAAATGTCTAACTAAAACGCATACCCATTGGAGTATGGCTCAGTTTTTCTTCTTGCACCTTGGCACCTCCTTACATATCCACCCTATGACTCAGCAGCCACTAAGTTTGGGTCTATTGGAGAGTATCCGTTCCTGTATAATTGCTTAGTCCAAAATTGATTGTTAGGCATTGAGATTTTTAAATAAAACTACTAGCTTTTAAACAGATTTTAGAGAATATTAGGGTTTGGGTTGCTACTTTCCACCATCTACTGACTTAGGAGGGCTATGACTTCAAGGCCAGTCAGTGCTACACAGTAAAACTTTGCAGCATAAAACAGAAACAAAAATAAGCAAGAACAAAAGCAAAAACAAACTCAGCCTTGCAATTCTTCATACACTGTTGTTCATTGGTCTCACCAATTAACAATCAGTAGAGTGTCCCTCAGTGGTTAACCCTGGAATCACTAATATTAAAACCCCGGCATGTCTCTCAGTCACTGTAGATGAGTGCCCAGACCCATGTTTTGAAAGAGTGGCTCACTTAAACACTAGAATGAGTGATGTAAAAACACATTGGCAATGAAAAGGAAACCTGCATTAAATTTTCCTAGGTCCATTAAGTGCCTGAAAATCATTGCAGAATCCTAACCAAGACTATGAAGATAAATATGCTCTATGGAGTAACTCAAGTGAACTAGAAAGCATATTTTCTGGCTGTATCCAAATTACCAAACAGAAAAACTTAAGGGAGAATAGGAATTGTAGGCACACATTTCAGAAAGGAGTGAGTCCATGATGAGAGGGAAGGCCTTCAAAGGTCATCATAGCAGACCAAGAAACAGAGAGCAGAGTGAGTATAACCTTCAAAGGTTACTCCTTGTGGTAATTTAAAAGGATGGCCCCCGGTAAATTCGGGATTTTATTAAAGTTTGAAATTTAGATCTGCAACAACCTGGCTGGAGGAGGTGTCTCTGGGTGGATCTTAGGGTCTAGACCTAAGGTGGGAGGGGTGGATTGGAATTCCAATCTAAAGATATACAAAGTTTCTGAGTTCTGCCTGGAGTTCCTGAAGTGTGCTTGCTCCTGGAGCTGGTGGAGGCTTGGGCTTTTTTCTCTCTGCTTGGACCTGTGAAAGTGGGCCAGCTTCTTCTACCATTATGTAACTTCCCCTCCATCTTCAATAAATCCCTTCCTCCATAACTGTGCCTGATCTGGAAATTCACCTCAGTGACCTGAAGCTGTCTGATACACTCCTATAACCTACTTCCACCTAAACCTTCCACAACCTACAGAAACGATGCCACCAGCCAAGAAACATGCACTCAAAGCATGGCCCTGAAGGGACATTTCAGATTTAAACCCCAGTTCCACCTAGAACTTAGAGGCATATTACAATTATGTTGTAATACCCAGAGATCCTTTAGGAAGGGGTATCAAACAAAGCCACATGCCATTAGTAGTTTCTGCTCTGAGGTGCTTGCTATTTCAGCTGACAAAAACCCAAAAGCTAAAGACTCCAGTCCCAGGGACTGGGATCCCATTCATTCATAGGTTTTAAAATTACCTCTGGTTGTTGATGAGGATTTCGGCTGGGTAATTGGATGGAAAATCTGTCTGTGGCCTCCAGAGAAAGTGAGTTTGGAATTCTTTTATGTCATGATTATAATCCCCACTTTGGGGAGGCAGAGTTAAAAGGACCCCAGGACTTGCTGGGTAGCTACTCTAGCTAAACTAGTGAATTCCAGGTTTGCTGAGAGAGAGTGCAAAAAAACAAAGTCTCTTTCATCAAAAGTCTTTAATAGGGCTGGAGAGATGGCTTAGCAGTTAAGCGTTTGCCTGTGAAGCCTAAGGACCCTGGTGCGAGGCTCGATTCCCCAGAACCCACGTTAGCCAGATGCACAAGGGGGTGCACACGTCTGGAGTTTGTTTGCAGTGGCTGGATGACAGGGCGCGTCCATTCTCTCTCTTTCTGCCTTTTTCTCTCTCTGTCTGTTGCTCTCAAATAAATAAATAAAAATAAATATTTTTTTAAAGTCTTTAATATTCTTGGGCTAGAGAGATGGCTTAGCAGTTAAGGTGCTTGCCTGCAAAGCCTAAGAACGCACGTTCAATTTCCAGGTCCCACATAGTCACGCAGTGATGCAGGCATGCAATGTTGCATATGCACACAAGGGGGCGCGGGCGTCTGGAGTTTGTTCGCAATGGCTGAAAGGTCCTGGCAAGCCCATTTCTCCCTCTCCCTCCCTCCCTCCCTCCCTCCCTCCCTCCCTCTCTCTCTCTCTCTCTCTCTCTCTTTCTCTCTCTCTCTCTCTCTCTCTCCCCCTCCCTCCCTTCCTCCCTCCTTCCCTCCTTTCTCTCTCTTTCTGTCTCACTCTCAAAAGTAAAAAAAAATAACAAAATAGTCTTTAATATATTTTTGCTCTTTTACCAACTACTGCAGATGCAAGAAAGACCTGGGACCTTTGCACTAGAATCTTCAACATGTACAAAAGAGCTCAAAACAGCACATGAAAAACTCAGTTTTCTTAAAAATGTAAGCTATCATATTCTATTAGATATTAAAAGACAATTTTCTTCCCTTCAAAACATACTTTAAATATAAGAACTAAATTAAAGAAATTGTGAATAGGGTAAAATCAGTGATATTTTTATGCATTCACTCTGAGTTCTTTAATATCTCACTGTCAAATTCATAACCACAGATCCAGTCAAATGCATTAATCAAAATATTCAATCAGCATTGATTAGGTATTGGTATAACAGCAATAGAATTTTATTAAACAGGGCTGGAGTGATGGCTAAGCAGTTAAAGTGTTTACCTATGAAGCCAAAGAACCCAGTTTCAATTCCCCAGGGCCCACATAAGCCAGATTCACAAGGGGCACATGCCTCTGGAGTTCATTTACAGTGGCTAGAGGCCCTGGTGTGCCCATTCTTTCTCTATCTGTTTCCTTCTCTCTATTTTTTTTAAAATATTTTTATTTATTTGACTTAGAAGGAGAGAGAATGGGCACACCAAGGCCTCTAGCCACTGCAAACGAACTCCAGACGCATGGGCCCCCTTGTGCATCTGGCTAAAGTGGGTCCTGGGGAATTGAACCTGGGTCCTTTGGCCTTGCAAGCAAACACCTTAAACACTAAGCCATCCCTCCAGCCCTCTTCTCTCTATTTATCTCTGCTTGCAAATAGATAAATAATTTTTTAAAGAATTTTATTAAACAACCTAAGAATTTTCCACAAAGAAAGATGGAAAATATCAATTTAGTTACAGGTATCAAGTGTAAGATGTCCGCTCTTGGAGCATATTTCTCCTCTTGCAGAGGGTCTGAAACAGTAATAGACTTTCTCTAAATGTCTTTTCTGTCTTCATAGGCGGCCCAAGTACTCTTATTATGGCAAAGCTGAAAGCAGGCCACTGCTGGCACATGAGGAAGTTACTCAAAAGCTGTTTGTCAAATTGCCTTACATAGACAGGAAGATGTGAGTCACTATATACACTATCCTCTGCAAATCTGATACAGGCAAAAGGCCCCATGTGGGTTGTGTTCATAGCATGAATTTACATTTACATCCACAAGTCAAAACAGCCTTTCTGATATACCAGCAACTTAACATACAAATATTATTTCTACAGAACACACATTCCTATCATTGTAGATGCATCTTAATAGATTTAGTTATCCTTACTCTTTTAAAAATAAATTTTAAAACACTTTAAACTTATCTTCCACTAATGTATTTTAAGTCTATTATCAATCCTTAGAGCAGAAATGATATGCACTTGAATAAACCATTAAAAGCCACCTAGAATATAAAGATGTTAGTAGTTGAAAGCACAAACTCTATTTGCCTCGGTGGATCCAGCCTGTGTCACTA
Organism: Jaculus jaculus; assembly: GCF_020740685.1. Taxonomy (NCBI): domain Eukaryota; kingdom Metazoa; phylum Chordata; class Mammalia; order Rodentia; family Dipodidae; genus Jaculus; species Jaculus jaculus. The sequence continues at coordinate 60,731,685 of NC_059116.1, forward strand.
AATAGCTATGTTTTCTGGAAATGGTACATAATTTCCCATTGCCTGTTTTTTCATATTTTTAACTTATTTGCAAGCAGAGGACAGCAACGAGAAAAGGGGGATAATGACAGTAGGTGCAGCGAGGTCTAGGGCCTCAGCAAATGAGCTCCAGACACGAGTGCTACTGCGCATCGGGCTTCACGTGGGTGGTGGGAATCAAAGCCAGGCCATCAGGATTGCCAACAAGTGCCTTTAACCACTAAGAAATCTCCCCAACAGTTTTCTCATCTTTAAAATGTGAATGATGACAATAGCATATACAACATAAGGAATTTTTAACAAGGAGTACACAAGTGACCTTATTTTAGGAAACATTAAATAGTAAGTCATATTGTAGTGCCATGTTAGCTGTTATTTCTTACATTCATTTCTGTTTCCATTGTCATGAAGAGAAAACAATATTTAATCCAAGAATATTCTATTGCCATAAGACAGCAAAACCAGTCTACCAAATACACTCTCTTGCTTCCCTTTTGCTCAACATCCAAAACACTTCTTGTTTCTAAGAAAATAATAAGTATATTTACCCATTCTCAAGTCTCCTGCACAAATAACAATTTCCAAGCTTCTTTAGAGAAATAGCGAAAAATAATTTTATTTTTATAGCATTGCACAATTTAGCTATAACATAATGTCTTAATCTATTTTGTGCTATCAGAACAGAATATGAGACTGGGTAATTTATACGCAAAAGTAGTTTGTTCTAGCTCATATTTCTGAAGGTTGGGAAGTTCGAGGTCTCCTGTTGTTTTATACTCTGGTAGACAAGATCACAGGTGAGTGAGCAAGTGCTTGCAGAAGAGGGGGCGAGGCAGAGGAGCCGACCACCTTTACAACAGCCCACTCTAGGACAAGTAGTCCATTCCTGCAAGAACTAATTCAGACCCGAGCCATGGAAACTCATCTATGTAGAGGCCCCACCTCCTGGCACCATAACACAGGCACTCAAATCGCAACCTGAATTTTGTGGGGACAAATGAGATCCTACTATAACACATGGATTTCCAATATTGTTCTTACCAGTCTGCCATTGAGTTGGCTCAAACTGCCTCTCTCCCTTATTGATCATCACACTCCCTCTGCCTCCAAGACTCTGACGTGCTGCTTACCCTTTAGAAATAACCTTCCACCAACATTCCTTTCTGCCCAACTCCTAGCCATTCTGCAAGGCCAACTGAGAAACTGAAGCCTCTGCATTTGCAGAGCTTCCTTTGTCACCAGGAACTCACAATATTCTGATGAAAGAGAGAAACAGACAGACAAGTTAAGACTAAAATCCTTGTTTTGAGAGATTACTTAAGGTGGAGCTCTGACTTTTAGTGTTCTGACTTATGTAAACAAGTTCTATCATCTAACAATTAGCCCACTTCACCAAGGATCAGAACTGTGTTTCATTCATCTCTCATTAGAGCTTCAGGGGCTACATAACAAGCCAGCACAGATTGACTTGAATATCTATAACCCCAGCAGGCAGGCATCACATCATATCTGTATCTTTCAAATAAGGTAGTATCTTGTCACTAAGAACAAACAGAGCAGGGATTCTCTGCTAGGAAAGCACACAAAACCACAGGTTTGCATCTGGAGCACACTGAGTAAGTACAGGTGCACAATTCTCCTACCATAGCATAATATAATAGTCTTAGTGACCTGCAGGGAATTCATAATGGGAAAGGTCTGTCTGGTCATGTCACCCTAATCCCTATCAACAGTGACTGACCACAACAACATGATGACTGTCTTAACCTAGCCCTGTGAAAAGACTAGAATGTCTTAGTTATTTTGAAGATGGCTTCTAGGAATTCTGTCAGAGCTTTTGTAAGGAAATCATAAGAGAAAAGCAAAAGGGAACATTGGACTTGATCTCTACAGACAGACAGTTTATTGAGAAACAGCGAATGCAGCAGTCTTCCGGCAGGATGAAGGCTGAAGCACTGGGCCAGGATGGGGAGCAAGCTTATAAGGAGGATCCTAAGAAAACCAGACTGGGCCAGCTGCAGGTCCAAGGAAGTAGAGAAGGAACTATAGTTCTTTGTGTCTTTACTCAGAATAAGCATTTTTAGCAAAATTGTCTAGGAAGGATATTCCATCAAATAGTTTCTGTTCACTCAAGGTTTTCTAAGATAAGGGAAGTTTATCAATCATGGGGAGTGGTTGGGCCTGCAAGGCCGCTTGCCTCTGAGGCTTCTTAATTGCCTTCTAGTCTTATGGATAGTTATTAACCCTTTTGTTCCCTCTAGTTTTCAGGGAGAGTCATTAACCCTTCAGTACAGACACTGGAAGGATAACAAAGATTGGTGAGAACTGGGAATGAGAGGGGCACTGTAGGGCAGGGGTGATATCAGATACTCTGGTGACTTCCTGTTCAGAAAAGGAGTGGATCTCTAGGGATGTCCCACACAGGCCTGTGGAGGCTGGATGCCTGGGGGCAGATATTCAGTGGCAATGAAGAATTCAATGACTCGCTGTGAAAGCATGTATTTTGTCTTGGAGGAATTCAGTGAGACATCTGAGTATACAATGACCAAAAGAGAGGGTGAAAACTATCATAATCAGGGGAATAAAGTACACGTAACAGACAGGATAGGTTTAACTTGAAGAGAGTAAAGCTGTGAGACTTCTTAACTTATAGCAATAGATATTTTAAGTGGTCACAGTGAGATGTCAGGTCACATGCAGAGAAATAATATTATTGGTTACTAAAAATGCTAATATAAGCCAGGCGTGGTGGCTCATGCCTTTGATCCCAGCACTGGGAGGCAGAGGTAGGAGGATTGCTGCCATGAGTTCCAGGCCACCCTGAGACTCCATAGTGAATTCCAGGTCAGCCTGGGCTAGAGTGAGACCCTACCTTGAAAAAACAAAAAAAAAAAAAAAAAAGGCTAATGTAGCCCAAAATGTTATGGGCTCTGGACTGGTAACATTTCCTTCTCCACAATCATTATAGTCCATCGTGGAAGTCTTAGTCTCACAAGTGTGGCTTTTGGAAGTTTCAGCTTTTAGTTTTCCCTTTGGCTAACATTATTTTGTACTTTGTGTACATAGTAGGTTTATTATGCCACATCAGTCTTATGAACAGGCAAGGAGGCAGCAATTCAGGAGAGTGATAATTATCAGAATCATTAGGAAAGAAACACCTAGATCATATCAAATCTATTAGCAATTATTATCTGGTTATTAACCATGTATAAGTTCTCTTGCATGTGACATTTACAGCTGACACAAACATTATATTTAAGGTTGAAAATAATAATAATAAATAGGTGATAGGTAAGTAAAAAAGAATTGTTAACTTGGATAAGAAGTTAAATGGAATTTTTGGAAATATAAAAAACTGGTTTGGGTAAGGTAAGAAGTATAAGAGATTAGTATTGAAGCAATATTTGAAATATCTTAAATTATTTTAAATTTAAATAAATAGAGATTAAGAAGTTAAACTAATTCTGAAGTTTAGGCTTAAAGGTTTCTTTTTGTGTAAGTCTTTAATATAGAAGGCTCATAGTCTTCACTCACTTGGTCCAAAGATCAAAGTCTTATTTTTAGGAGAACTAATGGAAGAACATTAGACTGAAAGGCTAAAACTTGAATTAGTCTTGATAATTTGTTGTTATCAGTTGTTTATTTTATAAACATAATGAAGTTATGTTTGACATAATTATATTGGTTATATAATATAATGAAATATATTTTATATAATTAGGCCCAGTTTTTATAGCAAATAAATAAAAGTCTTTCCCAATAGGAAAATATATGAGTAGAACACTTAAGAAACCTATTGTTGGGCTGCAGAAATGGCTTAGTGGTTAAGACATCTGCCTGTAAAGCCAAAGGACCCAGGTTCGATTTCCCAGGACCCACATAAGTCAGATGCACAAGAGACACATGCATCTGGAGTTCATTTGTAGTGGCTAGAGGCCCTGATGTGCCCATTCTCCCTGTTTCTCTCCCTGTTTCTTTCTTCCTTCTCTCTCTCTGTCTCTGTCTTTCCCCATGCAAATAAATAAATAAAGTTTACAATAAGAGGCCTATTATTGTAAACAAGTGTCCTATACAAGAAAATAATGGCTTAGTTTTGATTTTTTATGTCACATTTAGATTAGAGTTTAAATAAATAGACAAAACTAGTTAAAATATCTTGATCTTGTTAATCTTGATATTGATATGGGAAACTAAGGCTTATAGAACTGACATCAGAGATGGAGTGGAAAATCAGTCTATTTTTACATCCGCATGAGTCCAGAAAAATCTGTTCCAAAGCCTAAAATTGGTTAATTAGTAGAGAAGTATCTATAGCTGTGTTATGGAGTTAAGAAGAAACATAATATAGTTTTTTTACTGGCCAGAAGCCGTAATACAAACTATGGCCTTGAAACAGCATAAAAATGACAGTGTTAGTTCAAAAGATTATTTTATTTTTTCATAATATGAGGTATGGCACTATAAATAAATTTACCATCTTATTATATTATATCTTATTATAGAGAATTGCTTGTACAATGTAAACAGTTAAGGTGAGAGAAATACAGAGAAGCCGCTTTTAAGAAGATAGGCACATATTATTCTTTAAATACCTAAAAGTTGTTGGTATAGGCAGAACATGTCATGTAAGACAGCATAAAGTTCTGGCATTTGTATTTGGTAACATCTGTGATTAGTTTAGATACCTGTGTGTGTACAAATTATCCATGGAAGAGTGGAAGTAAGGCTATAGAGTTTGAAATCATTTATTTTAGATGAAGACCATTGTTTGAGCATGGGGCTGTACCCTGAGGCAGACAATATGTCTTCAGAGTTAATTTACTTTTGAGCAATGAACTTGAGATTCCAGAAATGAGACAGTTTATTTACATTTTTGATGATACATAGAAGAACAGAATTTGGTCTTTGTTGAACTAAAACAGATGAGCTCTATCAATGTTTTTAGTTTAAGTAAAATAGGAGTTAATTTTAACACTTTAGTGTTTTTAGTATGAGATCCTTATCTTGGGAAATTAAACATCAATAAGTAAACTTTTACGTTAAGATTCAGTTTCCCCAAAATTATAATTTTTTTTGATCTGTCTCCCTGTCAGCTAACAGTTCCTGGAAACCATCAGAGACCACGGAGAGGAGCTGTAATCAGAAGTGTCTAGGTAGTCTGATGGCTTGTCATTTTTTAGTTCTGCCTAAAGGCCATCTTTTTCTTTTAATTTTACTGTTTACATCTTCACACCTTTTTGTACTTCTATGGACCATTTAAATATCTTTCCTAATAATATTTTGTGTAACTATTAGAATAAAATTTTATTAAACAAATTTTTATCTAATGGGCAGACATATAAGAGCAGAATATGTAAGAAGTCTATTGTTGTAAACAGAGAGGCCAATGTTTATCACACAAAATAAAGACTTTATCCACTGTAAAACATGCAAATTTAGAATTTGGATATAATTCAGTAATAACAACTTTTTTTTAACTTCAGCTTTTATGGTTTTTGTCACTATGGTTAATTATAAATAGACAGTCAGGATTCTGATTGTCTGTCTTCCCATTTCCCTGAGTCAGCAGTTCCCCCTAAGCTCTCCTCTTTTTTGAATATTTAGTAGGTCAGTCATATTTATTTCATATTTTTTACTTTTTTAAATTTTTTTAAATATTTTACTTTTGTTTATTTATTTATTTTAAAAGAGAAAGAAGGAGAGAGACAGAATGGGCACACCAGGGCCTCCAGACACTGCAAATGAACTGCAGACACGTGTGCCCCTTTGTGCATCTGGCTAATGTGGGTCCTGGGGAATCAAACTTGGGTCCTTTGGCTTTGCAGACAAACGCCTTAACCATTAAGCCATCCCTCCAGCCCTATATTTTTTACTTTTATGTTACATTTAGATAAGGTTTAAACAAACAGACAAAAACTCATTAAAAACGAATCTTGATTTTGTTAAACATTTAGTATATTTTTAGTAGTCAGAGTTTACCAGTAGGAAATACAGATATAGCTCAATTTTAATTTTGACTTGAAATGTGACAATATAAATTTATTAACTTATTAGAAAGAATAAAGTCTGAATTATATGAACAAGTAAGATGAGAAAAAAATATGGAAAATCAAAATCATTAATCCCATTTTATTACAGGCAACTTCAACCTTTTTCAGTTTATGTCCCACAACCTTTTTATATCACTTTCATATCCTTTTAATAACAATCTTTTACTTTATAAAGTCTTTTCTGATCTAAAAACATATCTCTTTCTCTAGAAGCAGGATTTGAATTTAGTGTGTGTGTGTGTGTGTGTGTGTGTGTGTGTGTGTGTGTGTAGTATATATATGGTTGTAGTAAGCATGAACATAGATGTTAATTATTTTAAATATATTGTAAACCTAGATTTACTAAGTTAACATCATCTTAAAATATATGAGCATGAGAACATTTAATGTGACCATAAGCACTGGAATAATTAATGACCGCAAATTTAGTCATCCATAAGGACATCCATAAGGAAATGTAAAACATGACATGGTTGGCCAACATTAGACATGACAACATGAACCAGGAAGAGACAGCCCTTTCAAGATTTTAGTTAAGTTTTAAATTGGTGAGAACTTAATCTTAACAGGGCAATGTCCGGTGGTTTGAATTTAAAGTTGACAGTTTTCTTTGGTGGCTTGTTATGAAAAGAAGGGAGTAAGGGAAAAGAAAGAAAAAAAGCCTAGAAGGTGCATGGTTATTTCAACTTTCATCAAGGAGAGATAAACTAGATATCTATATGTATAAGAAGTTAAAGAGGCCCAGTAATGACAGTAGTTTCTTTAAGAAGGCAGGGTTTGTACATGATTTAGTGAGATGGCTTGAATTTTGTGGGAGAGGAAGAGACCCTCGCAAGTCATGGCCAACTGACAGAAAGAACTGTGTGTGAGAGATAGAGCTTTAGATTGGGCAGAGGCAGGGGAAGGAACCTCACAACATTTGCCATGGCAATTGTGTCATGTTGAAATCCAAAGTACCAAATTCACATCAGTGTTGGCCATTGTTTAGAGAATATTGTGACTAAATTTGAATTGATAGTTGGAGTAATTTGTAGGTAGGAACTCAGATAGTCTGAGTTTCTTTAAGTTAGTTTTGACACATGCCAATGGAGTGTCTTTTGGAATAATTTACAGCTCATTTTTGAGGACAAGGCTTAGGGAGGGCAAATGAAACCCAAGGATTGGGAGGTAACATCTCTGCACTCATAATGCTTGGGGTGTCTGGAAGACCAATACATGGGGGGGGGGCTCTTGGAGCCTCTATTCTTTCATGGACTGAAAAGTGAGAAACTCCAAAAGTTTCTAAGGTCTGAGATGGGGTGCCTCTGCCACATGCCGAGAATGAATACCTTGTCCTGCAGGTTGCAATCTGATAAGGGTGTGAATGCAGCTGATCATACAGCAATGGCTTCTCATCAGTGGGAGAGGTCCAAAAAAGAAAAGGAAGAAGCCCCCAGGTATTAAGATGGAAAGACTGGAGGTCTCAGATCACAGGCAGCTGCTCAGTTCAGAGTAGTGATCATAGTGGGCTTTTGTGCTCCTGAGGGAGAGAAACATTGGCAAGGAGGTAAAGAGGAGGAGAGGGAGAGGAACAGGGCGGACATGCAGCCCCAAAGCCCTGGGGGAGGGGGCAAATCTGAGTCATGGCACCAAAAGTAAGGAGAATGTAAGAGAAAAACAAAAAAGCACATCAGACATGATCTATACAGAAAAAAACTGTTTATTGAGAGAAACAGTGAGGGCCAGCAACATTCCAGCAGGATGAAGGCTGAAGCACTGAGTCAGGCTGGAATGCAAGCTTATAAGGAAGATCCTAAGAAAAACAGACTGGACCAGCTGCAGGTCCAAGGAAGAAGATAAGGAACTGTAGTAATTTGTGTCCTTGTTCAAAATGAGCTTTTTTAGCAAAATTGTCTAGGGAGGATATCTCACCAGATAGTTTCTGTTCCCTCAAGGCTTTCGGAGCTAAGGGAACTTTATCAATCATGGAAGTAGTCAGGCCTGCCAAGGCCACATGCCTCTGAGGCTTTTTAATTGCCTGCTAGTCTTAGGGATAGTTATTAACTGTCTTGTTCCCTCTCGTTTCCAGGCAGAGAACTTAACCCTTCAGCCTTATGATCAGCTGACAGAACAGCAGAAGAAAGTAGGACCCACGTGCAGAGGACTGCAGGTGTTCATAATCTGTAGCCTTAAAGATAGAGATGCTGCACCTCACACTTCCCAACACACACACACACACACACACACACACACACACACACACAGAGTTACCTTCCACTTTAAGAGTTTCCCATGAAAGCTGCACCAAGAACTTAAGCAGGTATAACTAAGACTATTTTAAAACTAAAAGATCATGTCATACATGCTTTTGCAAGGATTCATAGACATATAATTGTTCAATTTTTTAATATGATAGTGAGGATTGAATCCAGATTCTTACACACTAGCTAGGCAAGCATTTTATTCCTGAACTAGATACCAACCCATTTTTTTTTATTTTTTTAATTGGGAGGGCAGCTAGAGAAATGGTTCAGTAATTAAGGCATTTGCTTTCAAAGCCTAATGGCTTGGGTTCAATTCCCTAGAACCCATGTAAAACCAGATGCACAAAGTGGCACATGGGTCTGGAGTTCCTTTAAAGTGGCAGGAAGCCCTGGTGAACCCATTCTCCCTCTCTCTCTCTCTCTCTCTCTCTCTCTCTCTCTCTCTCTCTCTCCCCCCCCCTCTTTTTCTCACTCAAAAATAAAAACATGAAAAACGAATTGGCATATATGTGGCTTGAATGTCAATGTATGTCCCCCATAGCCTAAGGTATTATTTTTTAATTTTTATTTATTTATTTGAGAGCGACAGACACAGAGAGAAAGACAGAGGGAGAGAGAGAATGGGCGCGCCAGGGCTTCCAGCCTCTGCAAACGAACTCCAGACGCGTGCGCCCCCTTGTGCATCTGGCTAACGTGGGACCTGGGGAACTGAGCCTCAAACCGGGGTCCTTAGGCTTCACAGGTAAGCGCTTAACTGCTAAGCCATCTCTCCAGCCCGCCTAAGGTATTTTTGATTAAACTTCCTGCTTAAGTCACCAGCATCCTGCTGGAGGGAGAATGTCACTGGGGACAGATTAGATTCCAGTTCAAAGGTGTAAAGAGCAGTGTGAGTTCTGGTGGCATGTGTCTGCTTGCTGCTTGGTGTTTGTGTTTGTTGTTTGGTTTTTCTCTGTGATTGTATCTATAAAAGCATGCTTCTTCTACTGTTCATGAAACTTCCCCTGAATTTTTAAGCTTGAAATAAGCCTATTCCTCTCCTAAATTGTGTCTTCTTGGAATGTTGTCTCAGCAACATGGAACCAACTACAACAGAATTTGGTACCAGAGAATTGGAATCTTGCTGTACTGAATCTGCTCATGTAGATTTTTGTCTTTTGGTGCTTGTGTATTGGAGGAATGTTCATGAACTTGGTTCTTGGAACTTCAGAGAGCTTACAGAGTGGTAAGCCAAATTTTATGGGTTATTCTGGTAAGAGGCTTTGCTTATGACCACCCAAAGGGGAAGGATAAACTGTAGAAAAATTTGCTGGAACTGGGCTACTGGCATAAAGGCTAGCTGTGCTCTGCTGCCCAAGCCCTAAGAGTTTGATCACAGTTGGATTTAAAAGAAATAGACTGGTGTGCTTGGCAGAAGGTATAGAAGTGAAATATGTACAATTTTAACTTGGAAAAAATTCAAACAAGTTTAAAGTTACTGGCACAGAGACTGGTTTTAGGTTACTGAAGGTTATTGTTAAACAGATTACCACTATTATGGAGGTGGGGGACAACTGCTTGACACAGAAACAATGGAAAATACGCTGAGAGTGAAGTCCACCCAGGAAAGACTCAAAAGGAATGCAAAGTCTTTTGAAGGGAGATGACTTGAAGGAAGAAACCTGCTCTTCAAGTAATGGTTTATTTCTTTCCTGGAGTAACAAAATGACTATGTTTCTGCACACCTGATGTTTTAGAAACATGAAAAATGCTTAGAAGTGGGTCATGAAGTGCACACATTTTGAGGAGCCACTGCTGAGATGTAGCATGTGAAGGAGGATGAGAACCTGTATTTAAGACCCAAAAAGCCAATGTGTGGTGCTTAAAGTTATACCATGGTTTGCAGTGCAGACCTGAAGGTATTTTGGATATAGCAGAATTGTGCAAAGGCTACCATGGAGCACTATTGGCTTGAGATGGAAGTTTTTACTGGCTACTCAACCCAGCTGGAGGGATGGAACTTAAAAATCCAAAGACTATTGTTATGGCTAAACTTGAACTATAGATGATTGATGTTAACCTGATGGTTATTGATTTTTGTGCTATTCCAGTCTCTCCTTGTTATGCCTTTTTTCATGGAAGTGTTTACTCTGTTCCCTTATGTAATAGTTAACTTGTTTTGATTTTTCAGGATGCACAGTTAAGAGACAGTCTTGAGTCTCTGATGAGGCTTTGGACTTCGGAAAAATCTTAAAGTTGGTAAAGTTTATGTGGGCCTTTGAAATTGGATTGAGTATATGGGAGCCAAGGGTACAATGTGCTGGTTTGAATGTGAATGTATGTCCCTCATAGCTTCAGGTACTTTTTTATTAAGGTTAAATTTCCTGCTTAAGTCTCTAGCAGCTGGCTGCGTAGGGTGTGTCACAGGGGATGGATCTAATTTCTGCCCAATGATGTAGAGAGCAATGTGAACTCTAGTGGTGTGTGACTGATTGCTGCTTTTAGTGTTTGCTAGAGGTTTGGTTTTTCTCTCTGCTTAGATCTTTGAAAGGAAGCCAGGTTCTTCTACCATTGATAGAACTTCCCCTGAATCTGTAAGCTTGAAATAAATCCCCTCTTCCCAGAAATTGTGTCTGTTTGGAAGTTTGTCCCAGCAATGTGGATCTGACTGCAAGATCATATAATTACTGTATAAATTTAGAATTTGTATCAGTTACCTTTGCATCGCTTGGACAAACACACAACTAAAGTAGCTTATGAGGGAAAGAGTTTATTTCAGGCTTACAGATTCTAGCAGAATCATCAGGGTACTTCATCATACACCCACAGTAGAGAGCAAAGAGAACAACCAGGGTTCAAGCTACCTCAGTACACACCTCAGGGGTGGACTCAGGCTCTGCTCCCAGTGACATACCTCCTCCAGCACAGCTCTGCCTTCTAGACACTTAAATATGAAGCTTAATCTTTCTCATTTTATTATCCTTATTTTAACAAAGTTTGTAGTCTTATATCTCCTTGCCCCCATCCCACATACCATGAGGGGTCTACTCAGTGGGATTGTTGGTATTTGATGTTAGTAATTAAGGCCTCAGTTAGTCTCTGTGTGAAAAGGGACTGTGCTTCAGGATATTTCTAAGCACCTTGTGATTCTTACAATTTTCCACCTCTTCCTCTATAATGGTCCTTGAGCCTAGGCTGATAAGTTAGCAGTCTGGTTTAATGTTGAGTTCTCTGCAGCATCTGGGTTTCTGATTTGATGTGTTTTGATTGACCACCTTGTCTGTAGCTGGTCCCTGGACCTGGTTAATAGGATCACAGTGAGGCACTACTTGTGTTGCCACTTCCTCCGTGGACCCCAGCAGATGTGGTAGAGGTGGCATGTCTTGTGCTAAACAGTCAGCTACCTTTTTTAATCATATTGATGGATTTTTAATTTACTCAGTTTTCTCTTCCATCTGTAAAATTAAACAGATTCTCCAAATAATAGTGAGAGAAGCTTGGATTAAATGTGATATGCATAATTATTTGAGAAATTTTTTGTATGTAAACCCACTCTACCCATGAGATTGCTGAGCATGGGATTCTGACTTGTTTTCCAGTACCAGAGTTCTCTTCCACTGAGTGCGCCTCATGTCCACATGGAGAACAGGAAGGTTCATCAAAAGTACCTGAAGCTACGAAAATATCTGCATTCAAAACTATTACATTCTGCCCCCCCCCCCCCCGGCCCCATAGATTCATGAGCATTCCACAGTACAAAATGCATCCAGTCCAACTTCAAAATACCCATAGTATTTAGCAATTTTAACAATATTCAAAAGTTTAAAGTCCCATCTGCAATTCAATGCAGTCTCTTAACCGTGAGCCCTGGAGAATCAAAACACAAGCTACATACTTCCAACACATAATGACACAGAGTAAATGCTCACATTGCAAAAGAGGGCAGAACAAGAGACTTGACCAATTCAAGATCAATAACCAGTAGGCAAACATTAAGACATCTGCAGGTCCAAGTCTGACCAGTAACAAAGTCTCTGGGGGTCCAGTTATCCCCACCAGATGGTCTGCTCACAGCCTGAGAAAAATTCCATCCCAAGCTGGCAGTTCTCCTGGGAAACCATCCCACAGTCCTCACATCTCCATATGCTTGGGTCTACATTGCAACCTATGGTTCATCTTCATGCAATGACTTTACTGAGTCTCCATACAGGGTATCAACCCTGCTTCACATCACCATGCCTTACTGACTCCTGAAACCATGTACAATCCATGACCCTTTTTCTTGAATTTCTCGTGCTTCTAAAACCAGTTCAGGTAGAAGGCATAGCTAAGTTTGTAAATCCAAGGGGAAATAAAAGCTGACCTTGAAGATCAGGATAGTCCTTCACCAGTTTTCCTTCAAACCTCCTCCTTTCAAAAAAACAAAATAGCATTCCTGCTAACTTAAGCCTTCCTTGGGCTGGTTTCACCTTCAAGGCATGTTTTCCATAGAGCCATTGTAAATAGTTGGCCTACATTTAATCTCCTTTCCTACAGCTTATGTGGTCCAAAACCAGTCTCTGTGCCAGTAACTTCAGACTTGCTTACACTTCCTTCTTTGGCAAAATTTATGACTTTTATTTTTTCTTATTCTATACTTCTTCCAAGCATACCAGGACATGGGCAGAATGCCCTTATACAAGTAGCCCAATTGGAGCAAAGTTGTCACCTCTACCTCAGAATTTCATAAGCCAAGCCTTTACAGACAACAGTTCTCTGCATTTACATCATGTGATGCTGTGCCTGCTTTTATGTGGTTGCTGCTAAACACAGGTCCTCAAGCTTTTCAAACCTTTCACAAAATAGCCCAGCAAGTTCTGCTTATAGCACTGCAAGGCTTCACCAGTGAAAGGAACAAATCCTTCCATATTCCTTCCCCAAACATATTACAAAAGCCACATTCATCACAACAAACCCACTCCTAGTACCAATTTTCTGTTTCAGTTACCTTTTCATTGCCCAGAAAACATCTGACCAGAAGTAGATAATGTGAGGGAAATTTGTTATTTTGGCTTATAGAATCTTCATAATAGCAGACAGCATAGCATCAGCAGAGGCTGGACATGACCTCGGCCACTGCAGGTAGAAAACAGGAGCACAAGAATGAGCTGACTAGCACTGGAAAACTGAGGGAGGTGAACAAACCACAAGGTCTTCCCCCAGGAACATACCTCCTCATACAAGGTTCCTATTCCCAAATTGCTACCAACTGGAGACCAAGCAGGCAAGACATATGAGTTTATGATGGGCATCTGATTCAAACCACCACAGAGGACAATATGTTAATTCATGTTTATACATATTTAATGATTTCACCTCCCTAACTGCCATCATACAGTGATCATTCATTCAAAACACATGAGTTTATGAAGGGCACCACAATTCAACTGGCAAAGTGCTTGCTGCACAAGCATGAGGACCTGAGTTCAGCAGCACCCACATAAAAGCAGGCACAGCAACACATGACATGCTCCAGAATGTAATCCTGGCCCTGGTGAGGCAAAGACAGGGGATTCCTGTGGCTTGGTGGCCAGCCAGTCTAGCTGAATTGCCGAGCATCATGTTCACTGATGACTAGAGAGATTGCTCAGGGGTTAAGTTTACTTCCTGTGCAAGTATTAAGGTCTTAGAGGGGGTAAAGCTGCCTGAATTCAAAACTCCATGCTGGGCATGTTGTCACACACCTTTAATCCCAATACTTGGGATGCAGAGTTAAGAGGATTGCTGTGAGTACAAGGCCACCCTGAAACTACATGGTGAATTCCAGGTCAGCCTGGGATAGAGCGAGACCCTACCTCAAAGAAAACAGAAAAAAAAAAAATTCATATCCCACATAAACAGCAGAATGTGGCCATATGTGAATGTAACCCCAATTTTGCAAGGTAGAGCAGAGAATGAGGACTCACCCAGGCTCACAAAAAAAAAAAAAAAAAAAAAAAAAAAAAACCCTCAATCTGCAATGTTATTAAGAGACTCAGCTCAGAATGAGAGCAGGCAGAAGAGCAATGAAGTGAGACACCCCAACATTCTTCTCTGACACCACTGGTAAACAATCCCCACCACAGACTCACACATGGAATGCTATAAGAGTACATATAACACACACACACACACACACACACACACACACACACACACACACAAACAGGTTAGAGAGCATTTGAGGAATAAACCCACCATCTGACAGTTGGCTTCTACATGCACATCAACATACATGTATGGGAATCCCCACAAATACATGTATACATACACACAAGGAAATACCCAGTTAATTGTGGGTAACAGTAGTTACTCTACTATGCTATAAGAAAATCCTAAATTATTCTCCCTATCCAACTGCACCCTACACTGATTATCAACCTCTCTACTTCCCTCCTTGCTTTCCTTTCCAGCCATCTTTACTCATTAATCCACTCTTATGAATAATGAGAACAGCTTTTTTAAGCCTTCACATATAAGTAAGAACATGTGATATTTTAGAGATAAACTTACCTTAGTTATTATTGCAAAGCAATGGTGTTGACCAGACAACCAGCGTCTCTGTAACCCTTATCAAAAGGCTTTGGACCGGGCGTGGTGGCGCACGCCTTTAATCCCAGCACTTGGGAGGCAGAGGTAGGAGGATTGCCATGAGTTTGAGGCCTCCCCGAGACTCCATAGTGAATTCAAGTCAGCCTGAGCTGGAGTAAGACCCTACCACAAAAAAAACAAAACAAAACAAAAAAAAAAAGAATAATTTAAAAGTTATATTGAATATAATTTTGGCAATTTCTTTGACTTAGTGTGACTTCCCTGGCACACCCAATACCCCCCCCCCATTCTGTTGTGCTCTCTGCTTTCAAATAAATAACTAAAAATTTAAAAAAATATATGTATTTAAATCAGACAGCTGTATGACTTTGCTTTGATGAGAATACGCCTGTTTCCTTATACAAATAATTTGAAAAAATAAAAATATTAAATAAAGACATTTTCAGCAAGCACATGCAACTCATATTAAAAAAAAAAAGGCTTTGGAGACACTATTTCATTATATGTATCTCAAATATCTATCTCAAAACTATACCACTTCACTTCTTTCAGCATTTGTGAATTCTGTTTTGATTCTGCTCTTTACTACTTTTCAAATTTATTTTCCTATTGACCAGCCATGTTCTTTATTTCCTATAAAGTATTAAACTATAACTAATTTCTTTAAAAAAATGTCCCTCTATGCCAAAGTGGACCTGCATATGAGTGGATAGACTGGACTGAGTCCACCAACTGGCCAGTACATGGGAATAATGAGGAAACTCAAGTTAACTGGAAACAGAAGGAGGTTTATGGGAAATAATCAAAGCCCTAATGAGTTTGGGGAGAAGTGTGGGTAACCTACACAAGGCTTAAAGAGCTCGTAACAGTGAGGTGATGAAAATCTAACAGGACAGAGTCACTGAGTGGTGCAGAGGCCAATAGAGACTGATAATAAGCCAGATCTTTTTAGAAGTACATATGAACTCATCAATTAGTAAGATAAAGGATAAAAGCACAGCAAAACATGAATATAATCTTGGCCCAGGCAAGGCAGAGACAGGGGATTCCTGGGGCTTGGTGGCCAGCCTGTCTAGCGGAATTGTTGAGTTCCAGGTTCAATGAAAAGCCCTATCTCAAAAATATCATTTTTGAGCCAGGAGGCAGAGGTAAGAGGATCACCGTGGTGAGTTCAAGGCCACCCTGAAACTACATAGTGAATTCCATGTCAGCCTGGGCTAGAGTGAGACCCTACCTTAAAAAACTATACATGTGTGTTTATATATATATATATATATATATATATATACACATATACATATATATATATACACACACACATACATACATATACATATATATATATATTAGTAAGTCTAGTAATACTGTGTGTATGTATGTGTATATATATAATATATAAGTTATATAAATATACATATATATATGTATATATGTATATGTGTGTGTGTATATGTATGTATGTATGTATGTATGTGTATATATATATATATATATATATATATATATATATATATATATATATTTGGAAGTAGAATTCTGGAAGGATCTACCAGTTCTTCCACCCTGAGAAATCATCATGCTCAACTCCCAACATCATGGTCAATCCCTAACCCTAGATGTAGAGATAAATCACATACCCCTTATGGAACACAAACAAGCAGCACCTGGCCCAAAGAGCAACCACTCAGAGTATCCTTCTTCATCGAGGTATATTCTCAAGTTATGAACACAAAATGACGTTTTGGGGCTGGAGAGATGGCTTAGCGGTTAAGCGCTTGCCTGTGAAGCCTAAGGACCCCGGTTCGAGGCTCGGTTCCCCAGGTCCCATGTTAGCCAGATGCACAAGGGGGCGCACGCGTCTTGAGTTCGTTTGCAGAGGCTGGAAGCCCTGGCGCGCCCATTCTTTCTTCTCCCTCTATCAGTCTTTCTCTCTGTGTCTGTCGCTCTCAAATAAATAAATAAATAAATAATTTTTTTTTAAAAAATGACGTTTTGTTTCGTCTCTATATCCTGCTCCATATATTATCTTGTCCACCAGACCTGAAATTTCAAACTCTAGCCCTTTAATTGTCAAAACTGCATTTATTTTTTAATCTCAAGTATGAGCTGCTCACTTCAGATAATGAATAAGATATCTTGCATCTGTACTTAGGTTATAGTCACAGGGGAGTAGAATTATGTATTTATCACTATCCATAAACTGATTGCTTTGAGGTCAGAAATTATTTTTTTCATACATATATATATATATATATATATATATATATATATATATATATATATATGTGCTTTGTGTATTATGCTAAATGAATTCATATTAATGAACAAATGAGTAAGTCAACAAATAAAAGAATGAAAGGGGGCTGGTAAGATGGCTTAACAGTTAAGTCACTGGCCTATGAAGCCTAAGGACCCACATTTGATTCCCTAGTACCCACATAAGCCAGATAAATGCACAAAGTGGTACATGCATCTGGAGTTTGTTTGCAGTGGCTAGGGGCCCTGGAATGCCCACTCTGTCTATTGGCCTGTCTCTGTCTTTCAAATAACTAAATAAATAAAATTAAAAAAAAAAGAATAAAAGGACACTGGCTACCATGAACTAAGCTGCTATGCATGTCTTCCCTGCCATGATGGACTGAAACCCTCTGAAATTGTGAGTCAAAATAAATCTTTCCCTCCTTCAGTGTGTCTGCTAAACATTTTGTCGCAGCACCAAGAAAAATAACTAATATAATGGTCATGAGCAGGGCTACCCATAACTACCAGGGTGTAGAGAGAGAGAGAAAGAAAGAGAAAAAAAGAGAGAGAGAGATTAGCACTAGAACTTTCTCAATGCTAACAGGCTTTCTCGGTACTATAAAACTTCTCAAAAAACCTACAAGTCTCTCCTATTCTTTCTTCCTCTTACTGGAGTTAAGGAACAAGTAACCATGCCCTGCTGATATTTTCTATTTAAAGAATTTCCCTTTGGGAAATAAGTGCAACTCTGCTCTGCACAGCAGCAAGTGTGTTATCACTGCGGAGATAATGGCACTGCCACTTCTAAGTGCACTGGTAAGGAGGTGGGTTAAGCTTTTCTGTAAAGACCAAGATTAAAGAGGGGGTAAATATGTTCCAGAAACCTGAATAATAGAAAGGGAAAAGAGTAAGTCACCTCCCGCCAATTCATTAACCTCTATTTGAAATGCTATGGGCTGTTTTATTCTTATCAAAGAGTTCATTCTGGTACAACACACAGGATGTAAAGAAAATGATTATTTTACAATGATAAGGAAAGATTGGTACCAAAAGTAAAGGCCTGATTCTTTTTTTCAACATTTCTTAGAAATCCTATTTAAAAATGTCTTATTTGCCATTTGTGTCCTTTCAAATGACAGTTATCAGACCATTTTAGGGAAATTAGTAGGTCTAGTAATACCATCCAAACTAAACCAGAAAATGTGTTAATGGTCTTATTGTATCTTATTTGAATATATTTTATTTCTCTTACAAAAATGAAGATATGAAAAAATTAATACTTTAACTTAGAACTTAACCAATGTTAAAGTTCAAAAGCATCCACATTTTTTCATCTTTATCCCAAAACACTCCATAAAAGGAATAAAACTACATGTCTCCTTCATCATAACAGAAATAAGTCTTGCTTTGTCCTTGTTTCTTACCAATTAGAAAGCATATATTCAGAATCAATAAATGGGGGGGGGCAAAAGATGTAGCACACATGCAGTAAAACTCAGACTTGGCCTTTGAATGTGTGAGCCGAGGAGTTAGTTAGACATGTTATGGGTGGTCTTTCTCTCAGGGTGGTCCAAATCTTGGCATCTTATTCAAACAAAAGATGCAGAGAAAAATAAAAGCAGCAAGAAATTGTATTCTAGAGCAAAGCTCTAGTACACTGCCAAGAGGGGCTATAGGCCATCTGAGTAGGAGAATACTCAAGGGCCCGTGTAGCTGTCTGGGGATTCCTTTGATGGGATTTGGAGGGAAGGAAGAGCTGGTTGCTAAGGGTAGTACTAGTTGATTCTCTGGTTTGATTAGCATATTTGAGTTACATAACCCTTCACTACTGCATATTTATCTTTTATGATGCATTTGATTTTAAACATATGTATGCCCAATTATGCATAGATAGAAGATGATAAATACAGGACTCTCCCCAAATGTTCACTGAGGGAATACACTTTACTTAACATGAATAAACCCAAAACCATTCCAGGCTGGAAGGTTGTCTGTCTTCCAATCCCAGAAATATCTTGAAGTTTATTTGAATAGAAATTGACCATAAAGGATGCTACTAAAGGTTTCTAAAAGATGAGACTTTGAAGAAGGGCACAGTGCAGCGTGATGCAGGTCGGGTCCTTCGTCGTCAGCAGGTGGCCAGGTGCACTAGGAGGAAAAGGATGTGAGTACTGCCAAAGGAAAGTGCTGCTCTGGGTTGCTAAGCTATTCTTGAAGCTTGCCTGCCTCAGAAACTTTTAAGTGCTGGATAGATAAACTTTGTTTAACTAGAGTATTGCACAATTTTTCCAGGATTGTTTCAGGGGAAGTGCTAAAATGGCATAGACAAAGCTCTGCAAAAGATGTGGGAAGAAAATAAGTTCAAAGAAAGTCTTCACACCAATAAAAATAAACATATCATTTTGACCAGTGCACCCCATACTGTTCACAACATTGGTGTTTGAGAACATTAAGTGACAATATGTGAGTGTTTAAAAAATTAGCAATTGGATACCACCTGTACAAGAATAAAATTTGACCCATTTTTCTTACCCTGCCCAAAAGTTCACTCTAAATTGATTAAGGACCTCAATATAAGACCTGAAACTGTAAAAGAATTAGAAGAAAAATAAACAGGGTAAATACTGTAGAGACATAGACTTCCTCAATAAGACCCCAGTAGCATAAGAAATTAGATCAACACACAAGCGCTGGGACGAGAAAATCAAACAAAGCTCTCTTATCTAGAATCTACAAGAAAACACACACACACACAAAAAGAAAAAAAAACTGAACAATAAGAAATCAAGCAACTCAATCAAAAACTCGGTAGAGAATTGAACAGAGAATCCTTAAGGAAGAAATACAAGTGATCATTATACATCTGAAGAGATGTTCAACATCTTTAGTCATCAGAGAAATGCACATCAAAGCAACTCTGAGATTTTGTCTCACACCAGTCAGGATGGCATTCATCAAAACATCACATGACAATAAATGTTGGCAAGGCAGTGGGGAAAAAGAAACCCTTACTCACTGATGGTGGGAGTGCAAACTATTATATCCACTATGTAAATCAGTATGGAGACCCCTAAAATGTTGAAAATAGATCTACTATTTGAGCCAGTTATACCATTCCTGGGCATATGCCCTAAAGACTTTGCTCTTTGCTACAGAGACACGGGCTCAGCCATGTCTGTTGCCGCTCTACTCCCAATAGCTAGAAACTAGAATCATCCCAGATGCTCATCAACTGATGAATGGGTAATAAAGATATGATACATATACTCAATAGGATTCTACTCAGCAGTAAGGAAAAATGTAATAATCGAATTTTCAGGAAAATGGAGGGAGTAGGAAAATATGATTCTAAACTAGGTCATGCCAGCACAAAATACCAACGCTGCGTGTCCTTTCTCATTTGCGGTTCCTAGCCGGGATCAGCCGCATGTGGTAGCAATCAGTAGAGGGCGGGGAGGGCGGTAAGGGATGTATATGCACGTGGAGACAACATGAATCCGTTTCACAGAAACTCTCCTTCTAGATAGCATTCTTCAAGCTATAACCACCAAGAGAGGGGAGAGGAAGCACGGTCCACACAGAAGTGCCCTACAGAAAGTAGAAAAAGCTCAACTAACCTTAAAACCATGGACTCTGGCCATAAACTCTCAGGCCCAGAACTGTGTTATGCCCTACTGTGAGCTATTGGCCAGGGAGACCCATGAGGTCCCCAAAACAATGCAGACCATGGTAAAACACTTAATTACCTGCCAGAGCTGTAAAGGTAAGACTCTACTGCTGAAGATATCACAAGCTGTGGTCACAGGACAGCGGAATACCATGCTGGAACGGAAAGGGAAACTGCCCCCCCCCCGCCCCCGCTAGCCCTCATAGTGCTGGAAAGCCCTGTTGGAGCCACTGGAGGACAACGGACAGCAACGGCATGAACAAGCAGGGCCTGCAGACTATGAAACCAACTACCAGACAGGAAGCACACACTTGTGCAATAGTGACATGCAGCCTCTGGGTAACCAACTGTCCTCTGATAGGACATGAGGCCGGCTCAGTGGGAGAAAATTCCTATCAGAATCCCATGGTCTAGAAATTCAGACTTCAGAGAGAAGCCTCCATTGCTCTCTGGAGAAGAAAAGTGGGCTTACACACCAAAAGCCTCTCACATAACTTTGATGCTCCTCTAGCCCAAGTTCTGTCACTCCTGGCAGGAAAATCTGTTTTATTTTACAAATGACAGAGAAAATTGAGGAGAACCGAGACTCGTCAATAAGACAAGAAGATAGCTGACTGTCCACCATGAAATGTGCCACCTCTAACACATCTACAGAGTCCCAAGAGAAATTGCAGAGGAAGCAGCAACATGAAGACTGCTCTTACTGTTATCCTGTCAACCAGCCCCAGGATAACAGTGACAGACATGGTGATGATCAGTCAAAACCCATGAGAGCAGAGGTACAGAGGCTACAGAAATCAACACGAAATCAGACGGCCAGCAGGCCTGCCTTGGCTCAGGAAACGTAGTGGAAAACAGGGTGAAAGGTTGTAAGAGCCACAGGGTGGGTAGGACCACACTGAGGCATCTTCCCACCCTCTTCCACAAAGACTGACTGAGGCCTCATGAATACCAATAACCCCACTAATGAGGGCCCCCAAGGAAACAGGAGCAGGGGACAGGGGATTTAAAAAAAGCATAGACTGGGCCTGGAGAGATGGCTTAGCAATTAAGGCATTTGCCTGCTAAGCCTAAGGACCCAGGTTCGATTCCCCATTACCCACATAAGCCAGATGCACAAGTGGCACATGTGTCTGGAGTTCATTTGCAGTGGCTAGAAGTCCTTGTATGCCCATTCTCTTTCTCTCTCTCTCTCTCTCTCTCTCTCTCTCTCTCTCTCTCTCATAAATAAATAAAATATTTTTAAAAACTCATGAGTTTATGGGGGACACCTAATTCAAACCATCACAATATATGTTATTTTTTACAAAAGCATAACTTGTTATAATAGATATTAAATTAAATTTTTAAAATCATGGGCAGGAGAGATGGTCTGTAGTTAAGATGCTTGCCTGCAAAGCCTAATGACTCAGATTCAATTTTCCAGTGCCTATGTAAAGCCAGATGCACAAAGTGGCACATGCATCTGCAGTTTATTGCTGTGGCTGGACACCATGGTGTGCCCATTCTCTCTGTCTTTCTTCTTCCTTCCCCCCCCCCTCTGCTTGCAAATAAATAAACAATATAGTTTTATAAAAAAAAAAACAGTTGCACCTCTGTATGATAACAATAAACAATTTCAGGGAAAAAATGAAGAAAGCTAAATTTGTAATGGAAAGCTATAAAACATTGCTGAAAAAATTTAAAAGACTCACTAGGTGGGAAAACACCCACGTCCATGGATATAAGAATTAGTATTTTAAATATATGTAAACACTAATGAAAGTGATCCAAAGACTTAATACAATCACTATATAGCATTTTTGACATAAATATGAAATAGGCATCCTAAAATTTCTATGGAAAAGCCAGTCATGTTGGTTTACACATATAATCCCTATAATCCCAGTACTCAGGAGACTGAGCTTAAGGCCCACCTGTACTACATAGTGAATTCAGATTAGTTTAGGCTACAGTGAGACTCTGCCTCAATCAAAACAAAACAAAAATCAGGAAAGGTAAGATTTCCAGCTTTGTTCTCTTTTGATGCTTGAATGAATAACCAAAATATTGTCTATACAAACTGCAGAATATGATTGATACAAAAAGGCAAGGTGTTTTTACACAGGCTACCTCATGGATCAGCCTTGAGTGCATTATGCTAAATGAAATAAGCCAGTTACATACTGACAAAAACTGCAGGACTCCACTTATACCTGGTACCTAGGGTGACCAGATTTATAAAGATTGTTCATAAAGTATTAATTGCCAGGGGCTAAGAAGAATAGGATAGAGAACTGGAGTCTAAAACGTAGAGAGCTCCAGTTGTACAAGAAAGAAGGATTCCTGGCGAGTTAGGATGGATAGCTTCACAATGAGATGAGTATACATAGTGTCACTGAGCTAGAATGTTTTTAAAAAGCTGTAACCAGGCATGGTGGCCCACACCGGTAGTCCCAGCATACAGGAGGCAGAGGTAGGAGGATCACCATGAGTTCAACATCACCCTGAGAGTACATAGTTCCAGGTCAGCCTGGATTAGAGTGAGACCTTACCTTAAAAAGGGGCGGGGGTAAGCTGGGCGTGGTGGCACATGCCTTTAATCCCAGCACTCGGGAGGCAGAGGCAGGAGGATTGCCATGAGTTTGAGGCCACACTGAGAATACATAGTGAATTCCAGGTCAGCCTGGGCTAGAGTGAGACCCTACCTCGAAAAAAAACGGTGGGGTGGGGGGGACATTAAGCACTGTGACATCTCTCTCACACTGTCCAAGGTTCAGGGTCCACTGCGGAAGAGGTGACAGAAAGAATGTAAAAGTCAAAGGAAGGGTAGGACTGTTTACAATGTAATCTTCCAGACATAAAATGGCCTGGATATCCATGACCTTGCAATGCCTGGTACTACTATATAAGATCCTAATAATAGGACATCAAAATAAAAGAGAAACTAATTGAGAGGGGAGAGACATGATGGGTAGTGGATTTGTAAGGGGGTAAGTGGGAGAGGGAAGAAAATTACCATGGCTTACAATCTATAATTATGGAAGTTGTCAATAAAAAAAAGAAACTAACAAAAATAAACAAAATAAAATTCAATAAAATAACCTGTTCAAGGTCATTATGTTATATGCATTTTACCACACTCCAAAAGGTTGAAGAATCTTGTCTATGATTCAACTTGGACTTAGAAAAGCCATTGATGACCACCCTATATAAAACAGACCCTCTTAAAGTGCTTTTAATTTAGTTTTGTGTTACTTTGTTTATTGGAAATTTTGAATATGTATTTCTTTATCAAGAGTTTAAGAAATATGCATTCAAACTAAAACAAAGAGGTCTGCTTTCCATAGGGCTTCTTCCTGTGCTTTGTGTACAGGAAAAGAGAGGTTTTGTACGGCTTCGAGACTCACTAAAAGAGGCTATGTGACACAGTGTTATACAACCTTTATGTGGCCACATGTTATTTAATTGGCAAAATTTTCATCTGTTATTATTTCACACAGCACTTTGAGAAACATTGCCTTTGGGAGATGCTAAGGGAACATCACACAATCAGAAAAAGAACTTTAATATCTAAAAAAGAATTTATTTATGGCAGTATGGACAAGTAGAGTCATAAAATTGATGAATGGTAGAAGCTAATGATAAGTTTGAACCATTTGTATGGGTGTGTCCATTTGTACTATCTGCTCTTTTCTAATCACATACATCACTTGCACTTGATATTTAACAATTTAGTTCCTCAGAAGAACACCATGACAATTATTTTATGATCACCATTTTTCAGACCAGGAAAATGATACAATACTGCTAGAACTCATCATGACCCGTCAGGACATGCTAAGGAAGGTAAACTCATCACAAAAGGACAAACACTGTGTGATTCCACATAGCATCAGTTACTTAAGCAAATTCATAGAGACAGAAATTGACTTCAATTTATTGAGCTCCTAAATTGGCCAGGCTGAAAGGATAATTTTCCTGCTTCCTGCTTATATTCTGGGTTTGGAGATCAGATTTTTTAAAAAGTAATTTTTATGCAAGTGCAGCAAGCCAGCTGGGAAGACAGGCACACAGGTTGAAGACTTCTGTCTATGATTCAAACTTGGACTTAGAAAAGTTATCAATGACTACCCAATATAAAACAGACCCTCTTAAAAGTACTTATAAGAGGGTTTTGTGTTACTTTGCTTATTGCCTCTATGAACTTGGGAATTTTGCATATGTATTTGTTTACTTGATTAGTATCTATCTTTCTACAGCAAGTAGGAAAGCAGCAGAGGGTAAGATCTGGGTTCTATTTATGATCATCCCTAGAGTAAGGCCTGAAATATTTCTTGAAAGCACAAAAAATGCTGCATGAACAGATGAGCTATTTATGACTATATTTGCATTCACAATTTGTAATTCATATATTTTACTTCATTGTTCTTATTAAATCCATTTATAATTTTGGCCATAAATAGCAACATCTGGACATAAGTTTTAAAAAAATCAGCTTTTAATTTATCAGGCAGGCTTTAGTGAAGAAAGAGGTAATTTAATTTCTCGTTGCATACTGCCTAGTGGCTAGAGTAACATGCTGATCCATCCCGAGGCATAATGCTAAATAGTAACCTTTCATGGACATTGTGAAATGAGAAATAATTTCATCAGTACTCTACCCATACCACATAAGGAGTCATATATGTATGTGTGTATATATATATATATATATATATATATATATATATATATATATATATATATATACACACACATGTGGTATACATAACTAAAATGTAACTTAAAGAATATATATCATAAACTTATAAAATCTTGAATTTCTACTGGTAGAGTGTATCCCTGTGACTGACATTTTATTTTAGCAACAGGTGACTTTGATATACAGAAAATACCCACTAAAATTATTAAAATGTTGTCTACAAAGTTAGATGATAAATGTGGACAATTTCTCGACAAAGGAAATATTTCCAATATACTCCTATTATGGAACAGTTTTAAACATCTGTCCTCAGTTTCCCTACATACAATAAAGATTTTTACAAAGTTAGGTTTCATAACATGGTTACTTGAAGTTTCAAATAATGATGCCGTAGTAAAGAAGCAACACAAGCTCCTATGACAGAGCCGACGTCATGGCGCGGAGGGGCCTGTGGTGGTGGTGGTGAGGGTACTATCATCGTGCTCCCTAGGAGTGGTTGGTCAATTTTCCCGGAATACTCCAAGCAGGAAAAAATAATTCTAGAAAAATTGTTTACACGAATTCTTTCACTGCTTTTGAATGAGGACAACACAGAATGCTAAATGAAGATTCACGGAGCTGTTTATGACGACTCTACAGCTAGCCTGTTATAGATTGAATAGTAAAATTCCAAACACACTGATGCCAACATATTAAAAAGTATTTGCTCTGGGGCTGGGAGGATGACTGAAATGCCACAAGCATGAGGATCTGAGTGCAGATCCTTAGCACTTATCTCAGAATCCGGGGGTGGTGACACACACCTGTAATCCCAGCTTTGGGAAAGTGGAGACGCCAAGTTGATGATCTTTAGGTTCAGTGAGAGACCTTGCCTCAAAAAATAAGGTACCCAGACATAGTGGCAGACACCTTTAATCCCAGCACTCAGGAGGCAGAGGTAGGAAGGAGGATTGCTGTTAGTTCAAGGCCAGCCTGAGACTACATACTGAATTCCAGGTCAGCCTGAGATACAGCGAAACCCTTCCTCAAAAAATCAGTCTTTACCCACTCCTGCCTTCTCATGGGCAAGATTTCTTTCTTCTTTCTCCTCTTTCCTTCTCTTAACCTAATAAAGTCAGTCTAAACCTTAAACAAGAAAAGAGTAATTGAGGGAAACACCTAATGCTGACCTCTGGCCTACACAAACACACCACACACGCACGCGCGTGCGCGCACACACACACACACACACACACACACACACACACACGTACAACACTGTGTATTTTTTACATTCATTCACTTCAAGAAAAATTGCTGAGCTCTCAATAAATATGCAGCAAACACTCCTCTACCAGTGAAGAGATAGCTTACAAGCCACAAGGCAAAGTCTGCTATTAGAGATACATTTTAGTGAAAAGAGTAGCTATCAAACAACAACTCAATCTGAGATCGCATTGGTTGATCACATGGATGATAAGAGTGAGCTGTGAAGCTATCTGAATGTATGAGCTTTAGTAGAAGAAATAAAATGTGCTAAGGCCCCAAAAGGAAGTAGAAATCAGGGGATATATTGTGAATGAAATACATAAGGTCAAGATTGCTAAGAAATGCAGGCAAATAGGTGCAGAGGATGGTAAAAAATAGGTTTTATTCTGAGTGAAATCCTGAGCCATCGCTGTGGCTAGTGTGAAGAGCGTAAGAGGGGAGGCTGGAGACATAACAGAAACCAGTTGCTGCACACCACGGAAGCAACAGAAAAGCCTTAAGACTGAAAACCTTTCATTAGTAGCTCAGAATTAGAGTATATTGTGCATGTGGTAGTGCCAGACCTGTCTGCTAATTTCAGTGTGAGATTTAAAGGAAAGGTAGATGGACACCCTGGGAGTCAAATAGCCAAGTCCAGATTAGCCCAGTGAGTATGGGAAAGAGCCAAAGAAACACTCCAGTATTTGAATCTAGAAAGTTCAACTGGTGGCCATTTCCATTTGGTATCATTATGCAGCCTAGATTGGCCTCAAACTCACCATGAAGTCAGGCTGGCATGGGATTCTCCTGCTTCTTTCCACGTCTTGAGTGCTGGTATGATAGTCCTGGGCCACCAGAGTCAGCTTCCATGTTTAAAAGAATGCTTTTAATGAGTGTTTAGAATATGCTTCCTTTGTGATAATGTCAGTCTTTTGAGAAATATGTGTGTTATAATTTTAGATACTAGAAATTTTAGCTAAATCCAAAAATTTACCAAGTTTTCTTCCCACAAACATAATAAAATGATGCACAAGATGGAAAATAAAGAAAAATTAAAACTGCAACATTGGATACTGAAGTATTGTGCTTGTTTTTTTTTTTTATTTTACTTTTTTAACAAGACTCTTTTCGACTGGTTAGCTCCAAGACACTTTACTCAACCTAACCTGATTCTTGGGCCCATCACTGTTGAGATGTGCCGTCCTCCTCAGTGATCATCTGTTCACCTTTACACAATGGTTGCCACTGGTGATTCTGCCTCTTTCACTGGGAATATCAAAGTTCCTACAAAAATAACAAGCCTACAAAACTATAGCATTTTCTACTAAAACAACTAGTAGTAAACAAGTTCATTCTCTTTTTAATAATTTTTAAATATTTTATTCTTTTTTTTTTTTTGGTTTTTAGAGGTAGGGTCTCATTCTAGCCCAGGCTGACCTGGAATTCACTGTGGAGTCTCAGGGTGGCCTCGAACTCACGGCAATCCTCCTACCTCTGCCTCCCGAGTGCTTGGATTAAAGGTGTGCGCCACCACGCCTGGCTAAATATTTTATTCTTATTTATTTATTTGAAAGATATAAAAAGACATGCACAGAGTGAGAGAGATAGGGAGAAGGAGAAAATGGAGACTGCAGGGCTTCCAGAGACTGCAAATGACTCTAGATGCATGTGACACCTTGTGCATCTGGCTTACAAGGGTCTTGGAGAATCAAACCTTGGTCCTTTGGCTTTGCAGCCAAGCACCTTAACCACTTAGCCATCTCTCCATCCCTCTTTTAAAATAATTTTTATTGGGAACATCAGTATGTGAATATACTGAAAATTGGTTGCATGTCCATCAGGTGATCCTCTATGGTCCCCTCTCCCCTGTCGCCCTATCACTGGACCCTCCTCAGCAGGGCTATCAGTAGTCACTATGGAATAATGAATGCACCAGATGAGTCATATTGGGAGGACAGTGCCTTGTAGTGTGCTTTCCAACATTGAGAGTTTTACATTATTTCTGCGCCATGTTCCCACATTGTGCCCTGAGCCCTAGAGAGTGGTAGAAGGCTCCTTTGGTATTAAGCTCTTATTTTCTGCTTTGATGACTTTTGAGTCTCCTTACCATCTACTGCTATCTCCACAGGGAAGGTTCTCAGACTAGTAATGAGAGCAGCACTCATATTTGACCCTTCACTTCCTCTGTAACGTTTCAGACTCTGGCAGGTGTGACAGGGATGACTCACCCAGTGCTAGGCACTCAGATTTTCTACCTTGTATTTTGATGAGCCTAGGGTCTTCATGCTATTCACTGCTTTCTGTAACAAGCTGGTTCTTGAAGCTGGAGAGATGGATCAGCAATTAAGGTGCTTCCCTGCAAAGCCTAACAATGCAGGTTGATCTTCCAGTAACCATGTAAAGCCTGATGCATAAGGTGGCACATGGATCTGGAATTAGTTTGCAATGGTTAGAGGCCCTGGTGTGCCCATTCTCTCTCTCTCTCTCTCTCTCTCTCTCTCTCTCTCTCTCTCTCTCTCTCTGTCTCTCTCTCTCTCCCCCCCCCTTTGTCTTTCCTTGCAAATAAGCAAAAATTATTTAATTTTTTTAAAAAACAAAGTGACAGCAGCATTGACCAAAGGGAATAAACAGACATTTAGAAGACTTTTGGATGGTCATAGCCTTTCAATTTAGCCAAAGAACAGTGGAAGCGTCCCTGTAAGGTTTACGACTTTCTAAACCATAGGCTTCTGAGTTGGTTCTCAGTACCAAGAATGAGTTACCTCTCACACAGCAGCACCTTATAGCCACCAGAGCAGATAATTCCCCCATAACATATTTGTAATTATTGCACCCATTTGTCCATCTTTCCTGGATGATTGATTTTGTAGCTTGCAAAACCCACTGTTCATCCGTTCTGTGGTTGACTTTTCCTGCACAAGAGCGCAGATAGCACTTTCCAGCGCTGTAACAGCTGGCCAGCAGGGAGATGGCTCTCATCTCAAAGCCACCATTTTTTTTGTAAAATATTTTTACTTATTTATGTGCAAGCAGAAAGAGATAGATAGAAGAGAGACAGAGAAAGGGTGTATCAGGGCCTCCAGCCAAAGCAAACAAACTCCAGACACATGTGCCATTTTGTGTATCTGGCTTCACATGGGTCCTTAGGCTTTGCAAGTAACTGTCTTAATCACTAATCCATCTCTCCAGCCCCACCTTGATTTCTTAAATCCTGTGAACACAGCCTGTGGTACCTTCAGAATAGGGCCTTAATATCTAGTTCTGGTGAGTGACCAAGCACCTTGGCAATGGCCTGTATTATTTTGGAGGCCTCTGACCCTGGGATTTACCAGAAACAGCCTATGGTTTTAGGGTAAAGCTTTCTCGATACCAGGAAGAAAATTCTACCAAATCTCTCTCTCTCCCTGCTCTCTTTCACACACACATATTTTAATTAGATTACAAACTGGTTTCTATGGTACATATTCATACCATCTTTACTTTTGTGTATACATCCTACTCCTCTCCCTCCTTTCCTCCTTTTCCCTTGCTTACTACTTTTTTACTCTGTATTCTGCTATTCCACTTCCTGACTACCATCTTTTGTCTATTCCTCTCAATTTATCCTCTTTCCAAGCTTCATCTAGCTTCCTGACCAATACTATTGACACTTATTACAACTTATAAATAAATCAAACTATTACAAATGAGGAGACACAAATGAGAGAAAAGGTGATAGTGATATTTATTCTTTCTGAGACTTGGTTACCATAATTAGCATACTTTTCCAGGTACATCCATATTCCTGTGAATTTTATAATTTCATTTTTTCTTATGATGACTAGAACACTATTGATATATGTGCCACATCTTCATTACCTATTCATCAGTTCATGGGCATCTGAGCTGATTTCATGTCCTAGCTCTGTGAATAGAGTAGCAACAAACATAGTTAACTACAGAAGATTTAGGGTACATAACCAGTAGTGGTATGGATCTATTTTTAGTTTTTTGAGGAAGCTCTATTCTGATTTCCATTGTGACTGTACAAGTTTATACTACCATCAATAATAAATAAGGGATCCTCTTTCTAACACCCTCTACATGAATTGTTTTCATTTGATTTTTTTGGTAATAGCTATTCTGATCAGAGTGAGATGGACCCTCAATTTTTTTTTAATTCTTTTTATTTTATTTATTTATTTATTTATTTGAGAGCAACAGAGAGAAAGAGGCAGAGAGAGAGGTAGAGAGAGAATGGGCGCGCCAGGGCTTCTAGCCACTGCAAACGAACACCAGACGCCTGCACCTCCTTGTGCATCTGGCTAACGTGGGTTCTGGGGAATCGAGCCTCGAACCAGGGTCCTTAGGCTTTACAGGCAAGCACTTAACTGGTAAGCCATCTCTCCAGCCCTCAAATTATTTTTAACTTACATTTTCCTGATAGCTAAAGGTATTTAGCTGTTTTAGATGTTTATTGGCCATTTGTATTTCTTCCACTGAGAAGTCTCTGTTCAGTTCTCTGCCCAATTTATGAATGGATAAATAGATAGTTTTTTATTTCTTAGTTTGTTTAGTGCTTTGTCTATTCTAGATATTAACTATTGGTTAAATAAAATAAATAAATAAAATAAAATAAAAAATATAGCTGGAAACCAGGCATGGTGGTGCATTCCTTTAATCCCAGCACTCAGGAGGCAGAAGTAGGAGGATTGATGAGAGTTCGAGGCCACCCTGAGACAACATAGTGAATTCCAAGTCAGCCTGGGCTAGAGTGAGACTCTACCTCAAAAATCCCCCAAAAATTATAGATAGATAGATAGATAGATAGATAGATAGATAGATAGATAGATATAGATAGATATATAGATATTATATAGATAGATAGATAGATAGATAGATAGATAGATAGATAGATAGAGAGAGAGAAAAGTCCTATTCAAATTTTATCCTTATATGTATATATATGGAGTGCCCTTTCTGTTTTCTCCTGGTTATTTTACAGTTTCAAGTCTTATATTGAGGTCCTTTATTATTTTGCAGCTAATTTTTGTGCAGAGTGAGG
Source organism: Jaculus jaculus (assembly GCF_020740685.1). Taxonomy (NCBI): domain Eukaryota; kingdom Metazoa; phylum Chordata; class Mammalia; order Rodentia; family Dipodidae; genus Jaculus; species Jaculus jaculus. The sequence continues at coordinate 60,763,405 of NC_059116.1, forward strand.
GTCTATGAGCATTCTTCTACATGTGGTTATCTAGTTTCTCCAGCATCATATGTTGAAAATAATCTTTTCTTCAGTGCGTGCTTTTAAAAAGTATTTATGTAGGATTGGAGGGATTGCTTAGTGGTTAAGCCACTTGTCTGCAAAACCAAAGAACCCATGTTTGATTCCCTAGGACCCACATAATTCAGGTGCACAAGGTGGTGCATGCATCTGGAGTTTGTTCACAGTGGCTGAAGGTCCTGGTATACCCACTCTATCTCTATCTATCTCTCTCTTTCTCTCTCTCAAATAAAATAAATAAATAAATCTTTGAAAAAACTATTTATTTAGAAAAAAGGGGGAGTGAATCTAGTGGGGGAAATAAACAAAAAAAAATACATTCTTCTACAAAAAAAAAAAATGAAGGTGTATAAGGAATTATCAACCACAAGACATGCAAGAGAGATCCATACCTTCAAGCAAGCAGGAAACCAGTGAGAATCAGCTCCCACAAAAATCCATGTGCCTGCCCAGCCCAGTGCCAAGTGACAGGAGAGGAAGCCAGTTGAAGGGATTTTCTGCTCACACCAGCCTCTTTGCAAAGTCAAGAAACCTGAAGGAGAAGACAGCCAGGAGCAGCTGAGCCGCTGCTGAGGAGAGAACACCAGACCAGCTAGGTGGCTCTAGTACAACTCCAGGCACCCTACACAGCCTCACTTCCCCCAACTTCCGGTGCTATGAACCTCCAGAGAACTCATCCAGCCCTCAGCCATGCAGCATCCATCACAGCAGATCAGAACACAAGGTCCAGCGATCCAAGCAGCCTAACCAAATGCACAGCACAACAGAGAGGAGCCCAGGTAGACGCTCAACATAGGTGTGATTGGAAGTCATCCCAAAAGGTAATAGGGCCTGCTTACACAAAGCCAGGTACATAGGCCTGCACTGGAAGTGCTAATCTCACCTGCCTTGTAGGGCAACTTATATGTCAGAGTTGATTGATGTATTCTTGGTCACCTTTACCATTCCCAAATAAGCTGTATTTTGGTGTTGACTATTGTTGCCTATAAGATCTCCTAAGTTATAAGCTATTTTGTTTTTCTTTTCTCGTTATTAGGACAGGGTCGCATTCACCCCCAGGCTGACCTGGAACCCATTTCAGACCAGAAATCACAGTGTACAGGACTAAGGGAGTAGGGGAAAAAAATTCCTTAGGGACTTTGACTTTATTGGATTATCTGTTTGTGATAGTACTCACTCTTACATACATACTCTGTCCTGGTTTTGACTGAATGTGTATATTTCTCACTTGAATTTTAGAATATGCCAGTAATTTGCTGGAGCCAGCCTACTAGAATACATGTATACCAGGCAAGCACAAAACCTAAGGTGACTTTTGCTGTTACTCTGGGAGTAATATAAGAGCCACATGGCACTTTAAACTCCTACCCTAAAGATATATACAGTCCAATTTAAGTGTCAAAGAATACTGCAGATAGTTAACTCAAGATGCAAAATTTTATAGATTATAATACAAGAAACACAAATAATCAAGACAATACAATTCCACGAAAAATTATAAATCCGCAATATGGCAGTGCCCAGTGGCGATGTGGACTGTGAGGAGTTCCCCGAGTTCCAGGAAGTACTCAAGGTGATAAGGACAATTGATGACAGAACAGGACATGAATTAAACAGCACGGTTCCAACAGCTTCATTTGCAGGGAAAATTGATGCCAGCCAAACCTGTAAACAACTTTATGAGTCTTTGATGGCAGCTCATGTCAGTAGGGACAGAGTTATAAAACACTGTATAGCTCAAACATCAGCAGTAGTAAAAAACCTCCGAGAAGAAAGAGAAAAGAATTTGGATGATTTAACGTTATTAAAGCAACTTAGAAAAGAACACAGTTGAAATGGATGCAGTCAGAGCTGAATGTTGAAGAAGTACTAAATGACAGGAGCTGGAAGGTGTTTAATGAATGCTGCCAAATTCACTTCAAGCCTCCAAAGAATGAATAAAGAGGGACTTTTTTTTTTTTAAAGGACTGGGTCATCAGAGCTAAACATAACAGACATCAACAGGGTGGGTGTTCTAGGATAATTTCTGAACCAACAGTCCAAGACCTTCTGATGATTTTAGCCCCACTTAGCCAAGACCTCAAGTCTAAGTAATTCTCATAATTATAAAATAATCAACTGCTATTTTATACTGATTGTGCAAAAAAAAAGTTTTGTAACTATGAAAATAATTTTTTGACGTGGTGAAAAAAAGTATAAATCCATCAGAGATGTCCTCCAGTGAGAATGATTTAGGATAAATGCCTAGCAAAAAAATTTTAGGGCTAGAGTGATGGCTTAGAAGTTAAGGCATTTGCCTACAAAGCCAAAGGACCATTGTTTGATTCTCCAGGACCTACATTAACCAGATGCACAAGGGGGCGCATGCATCTGGAGCTCATTTTCAATGGCTGAAGGCCTTAGCATACCCATTCTTTCTCTCTCTCCCTCTTTCTCTGTCAAATAAATAAAATATTTTTAATTTTCTTAAATGATTATATCTATGTTCAAAGAAATTGAAGAGGAAATTAAAGGAATCAAGAAGAAAACATACTCCTGATGGAATCTGAGAACACAGGAAACCAACTTAAGGAAATAAGGTCAATATAAGACATCAGTAACAAAATAGAAACAATGGAAAAATGCCAGTCATAAATACTAGGAATGAAAAACAGAGTTAGGCAAATAGAAAACTCCATAGAAAGTCTCAGCAATAAAATGAATCAACGAGATGACAGAATATCTAAATGAGAAGACCAGATCTAATACAGTTGGATGAAGTGAAAGACAAACTAATATGAAGTCATGAATGGCAATTTCAAGATATTTGGGGCACTATTAAGGGATCAAATACAAGAATTCAGGGCATAGTAGAAGAATTTCACTCCAAATAGAATACAAGAATGTATCAAAAAGATCATTTACCCCAAACAAGTAGGCTTTACCCCAGAGATGAATGGATGGTTCAAAATATGCAAACTGGTAAGTGTAATAACAAAAGTCACATGCTCTTCTCAATAGATCCAGAAAAAGCATAAGATCAAATCCAACATCCCTTCATGATAGAAGTCCTACAGAAACTGGGAAAAGAAGGAACATTTCTCAACATAATAAAGACTATTTATGACAAACCTACAGCCAATATAATATTAAATGGACAAGCACTTGAAGTTTTCCACTAAAATCAGGAACAATACAAGGGTGTCCACTGTCCTCATTTTTATTTAATATAGTACTGGAAGTCTTAGTCATAACAATAAGGCAAGAGACACACTTAAAAGGGATACAAATTGAAAAAGAAGAGATTAAATTATCATTATTTTCAGATGATATGATTCTATACATAAAGGACCCTAAGTATTCTACCAGCAAAATGCTAGAGCTAATAAACACTTATAGCAATATAGCAGGATACAAAAGAAAGACACAGAAATCAGTAGTCTTCCTGTATATTAAAAACAAACAGGCTGAGGATGAAATAAAGGAGTCACTCCCATTGACCAGTGAATCTAAAAAAGTAATTAATAATGTACTTAGAATAAACATAAACAAGAAAGTGAAGGATCTCTACAATGAAACTGTTAAAACATTCAAGACAGAAATTTAAGAAGACACTAGGAAATGAAAACACATCCCATGTTCTTGAATTGAAAGAATCAATATTATGAAAAATGGCAATCTTACCAAAAGTAATGTGTACATTTAATGCAATTCACATCAAAATTCCAATGACTTCATGGAAATAGAAAAAAACAATCCTAAAATACATTTGAAAGCCCAAAAATAATCCTCATATATCTAAAACAACTTTGAACAACCAAAAGAATTCTGGTGATATCACCATACTTGAGTTGTCTTTTTTTTCTTTGTTTGTTTTTGGTTTTGTTTTTGTTTGTAGTTACAGAGTGAGAATGGGCTGGCCACCATACCTGGTTTTAACCTAGATTACAGAGCCATAATACCAAAAACAGCATGGTAGTGGCACAAAAGTAGATGCATAGATTGATGGAACAGAATAGAGGACCCAGATGTAAGTCTGGGCATCTACAGCCACCTGACCTTCGACAAAAATGCCAAAAATACTCACTGAAGAAAAGACAACCTCTTCAACAAATGGTGCTGAGAAAACTGGATATGTGTCTGTAGAAGAATGAAAATAGATCCTTATCTCTCTCCATGCACAAGAATCAAGTCCAAATGAATCAAAGACCTTAAAAGCAGACCAGAAACTCTGAAACTGCTAGAGAAAAACATAGGGATAACCCTTCAGCATATTGGCATAGGCAATAACTTTCTGGATATAACCCCAGTTGCCCAGGAAATAAAACCACTAATCAAGTACTGGGACTTCATGAAATCACAGTTTTGTACAGCAAATGACACTGTGAATAGAGCAAAGAGAATGGGAGAAAATCTTTGCCAGCTATATATCTGACAGAGGATTAATATCCAGGATATACCAAGAATTCAGAAAACTTAATAATAAGAAATCAAACAACCCAATTAAAAAGTGAGTTATAGAACTAAATAAAGAGCTCTCAAAAGAAGTAATAAAGATGGCATACAAACATCTAAAAAATGTTCTACATCTTTAACCATCAGAGAACTGCAAATTAAATCTATTTTAATTCCATTTTATTCCTGTCAGAATGGCTATCATCAAAAAAAATGACAATAAGTGCTGGTAAGGATGCAGAAAAAGAGGAACCCTTCTACACTGTTGGTGGGAATGTAAACTCATACAGCCATTGTGGAAATTAGTATGGAGTTACCAGAGACTGATAAAAATAGAATTAACCTATAACCCAGCTATTCCATTCCTAGGCATATATCCTAAGGACTCTTCTCACTATCTTAGAGATATGCACTCAACCATATTTTTATTGCCACTCTACTCATAGTAGCTAGGAAATGGAACCAGCCTAAATGTACCCCAACTGATGAATAGATAATGAAGATGTGATACATTTATATAATGGAGTTCTATTCATAAGTAAAGAAAAATAAAATTATGAAATTTTCAGGGAAATGGAGGGTTCTGGAAAGGATTATACTAAGTTAGATAACCCAGGCCCAGAAAGCAAGATATCACATGCTCTTTCTCATATGTTGATCCTAGTGACATATGTTTAGGTTTATACATAACTTGGAATAAAAATTGGAAGCAGAAGCCAGTAAGCTAGAAAGGGAGTATGAAGATAATAGAAATGGAAGGAAGAAGGAGGGACTTAAGAGGTTAGAATTGTTTATATGTAAGTAGAAGAACAAATTGCTAAGGGTGAAAAGGCCTGAGCAAGGTCAGGGAAAGAGACTGAGTAAAGGAAAGGTGGAGGGAGAGCTAATCAAAATCTAAGAGGGTATGAATAAGTCATATGGAAATCTACTGTTTTGGACAATGGCACACCCAGAAGCCAGAGATTGTTACTAGAAAATTTTCAGTGCTGGGAATTGGATACCTTCCAGTGAGTTGTTGGCCAGGGAGGTCCTTGATGCCCCCCTAAACTTTACAGGCCTTTACTGAGGCTCTTGGTTTCCCACCAGGAATAGATGGTAAGACTCTATTGCTAAAGACTCTACATGCTTGGGCTACAAGGTCACTGAGAAATCATGCTGGAGCTGAGCTGAAAACCTTCTCTGTGTAGACCAGTTTACAGAAAGCTGAAAAAATGATGCATGCAGTTCCATGAGGGACAGAGAAATCACCAGTGGAAATAAACAACAGTGGACGCTGCAAGCCTTACATTTGGCCAAACGAGCCAGTTGGTGCAGTAGTGGTTATGTCTTCTATGGGGGAAACCAGCCACTCTCTAAGTGGACTGCAGGCCTGCTCCACAGGAAGGAGTACATGTCTGATACTGAAAACCTGTGCTAGGGGAAGTCATGAGCCCTAGGGGTGTAACTTGTGCTGGTGTCTGGCTAAATGTATATACTGTGTTCACCAAACTGCCCAGTAAGCACTTCTCTTAATGCTCATACCCATATATTAATGATACTCTCACTTTTGGTTACAGAAGCTTCTCTTGTCAAGGTGGTGACCTTGAGATGACTCAGAAGGCAACATAGTGCTGTGAAGAAATTACAGAGGAGTGTTCAGCACTGAAATATCTCTATCACATCTTCTAAGGCTCAGGGCCCATTGCAGAAGAGGTGATAGAAAGAATGTAAGAACCAAAAAAAGGGGTAGGACTCCTTACAATGCACTCATCTACACACAAAATGGCCTGGATACCCATGACCTCACAGTGCTGACACCACCTGCACAAGACCCTCATAATAGGAGGAAAAGATGATGAGATCAAAATAGAAGACAGACTCATTGAGAGGGGGGAAATGTATGATGGAGAGTCGAGTTGCAAAGGGGAAGGTGGGGGAGAGAATTACCATGGTTTATTTTCTATGATGGAAGTTGTCAATAAAAAATACATTTATGAGTTGTGGTTCTGCGTAGGCAGCGGGGTGTATAGCAGTGGAGCCTGAGACATGGAGGACGATGAAATGTACTATATTTTGGCTGCAGCAGAATAGCCTCAAAGTTGTAATAAGTTATCTGACTCACATAATTGTATGCGTGAAATTAATGCAGCTTATTATACCTCAGTAACTTAGTTAATGATTTCATTAGGCTTTGCATTCTAACCCTACTTTCTCAGAATATGAGTGATTCTATTGTTTCCTGGTTCCCACAGCTCCAGATGATTAGTCTCATGTGCCTGTCATACTTTCTCCTCTGAGGGTAACCTGACTTTATTCTCTCTTCTTTGATTTAGTACTTCTTTTTCTTTTCTTCCATTTTTTGTCAATTGTTTTTTGAGAGAGAGAGAATGGGCATGCCAGGACCTCTATCCACTGCAAATAAACTCCAGATGCATGTGCCACCCTGTGCATCTGGCTTTATGTAGATGCTGGGGAATTGAACTCTGGTCCTTAGACTTTCCAGGCAAATACCTTAACTGCTGAGCCATATCTCCAGCCCTCTTTTCTCTCTATTTTTGGAGTGCCATTGACATATGGATTTCCCTTTCTTTACTTCACTTTGGATTTGTGATGCTTTCTGAATCTATGGAGATGGAATTTCTATAAGTTCCAAAATTAAAGTATTTTTTTCAAGTATTTATTATAGCTTATTCTCTTTCCCTTCTTTAAAAAACAAGTATGATAGAGGGAGAGAAGGGGCACATCTAGCCTTCTGCTGCTGCTCCAAATGAACTCCAGACATATGTACCACTTGGTGGGCTTGGCTTTGTATGGATCCTGTGGAAATGAACCAGAGATGTCAAGCTTACAAGCTAGCTCCTTTAAACACTGAGCTATCCAGTCCTCCCTTCTCTCGTTAAATGTCTTCCTTGGATGTTTTTTGGACAATGTGCTCTATTTCTGCAATTTCTAAAAGCCAGGGACATTAAAGCTTAAAGTTTTAAGTTTTTCCTATAAGATACAATCTATCTTAAATTGTCTGCTAACTTTGATGGGTTTCTGCCTTTATTTGACTTTGGCACATAAATGTTTCCTCTTTTGTCATGTTGAAAGTAAAAAATTAAATTAAAAAGATGTGTATTTATACCTACTCAATTTTGCTTTGTTTTCAAATGTGCATTCAATTATAATGTGAAAGATTAAGAATAAAGTATATTCTCAATGAGGTCTTACTGAAATTTCAATGTAAGTTACTTCAGATTATATAAAACCCCCAAAGAAGACTTCTTACAGATTTTCTGATGTGTCTTGTATCTATTAGTCTTTTATAGCTTATAAAATCTAAATTATAATAAGGGACAACTCTTAATGGGTAATGGAAGAATTTAAATAATAATGGATATATTATAATGAATTACTAAAACTGAGTCAGCTGTGTCATGGATTCCATTTTTCCTGGCATTACAGATCCCCATTTAAGTACTTCTCTAGCTACAAAGCAGTTAGAATGCTAGTCAAAATACACTCTTCTTAAAGGGTTCATAATGTATGAATGATTTGCTGCCAGTGAAACAATCCCATTACAAGTATTATATCTGAAAGGCTCACAAGTTTTTATTATCACTTGATTATAGGAAAGCTTTTAATGGATCAAGGTAGTGACAAATGGGTGCTGTGACTCAAATGATACACTCTGTGAATTAGTCATGTCTGTATGCTTTGTACCTTACAACAAAACTACCATATAAAAGAAACCTCTGTCCACAATGTCCAAGAATCACCAAAGAAGCAGCGTAAAGAGAAAGAGTAATAAGAAAGTCAAAGAGGCAGTAGTTTCAGAGCATGTACAGCTTCATAGCCCAGATGTATTTCTTCTCTAAGCTGAGAAATGACAGGGAGTCAGGTAGCTTTCTTAGGCAACTAGGGTGACTGGGCCCCTGAAAAGGCAGGAAGGTCTATACTTGCTAGATATCAAAGGATGGTTTGACTTCTTATCTCTTACCTACCTTGCTAGACCTGCTTTGTCATACCTGAGACCCTCCCCCCTGAACAAGGTCTTTTTCTAGAATCCCAGCATTGTGGTTGGTCAAACTTAGACCCCAGAACATGGGGTCGTGGCTGGCCTCTTCCTGAGCCAGCTTTTAGCCCAGTCTAATCAACTGTCTCTCTGTGCTTCACCTGAATCAAAAGGTAAAACCCACCACAATAAGGTTATAACTATGTTTTACCAGGGGAGGGCAATGTCTCTCTCTCTCTCTCTCTCTCTCTCTCTCTCTCTCTCTCTCTCTCTCCTGTCTGAACACCATGAACCTCCAGTTTTTGGTGAGTTTCTCCTCTCAGCCAGGCTGGGCTGAGTTGAGGGAAGAACCCACTAACCCCTACTTTCCACATGTGCTCTTTACCCCCACCTCCCCTCCACATGCAGGAGCTCTTTGTTCTTCTTTTCTGTCCTCTCCATTGTTTCCTAGGCCCACCAAGTGGCAATACTCTTCCTTCCCTTGATTCTGTACTTCTCTAAATAAATATAATAAGTTAATAGTTATCCTTCTCAGTCTTATTTTATTCAATTCTTTGGTTAAAGCAGACACTTTCCTGAACCCTTAATACCCTGTTTCAGAAGGAAAGCTGTCAGAAAGTTATTTTGGTTTTTTTTTTTATTTTTTTATTCATTTTTATTTATTTACTTGAGAGAGAGAGAGAGAGAGAAAGAGGCAGAGAGAGAGAGAGAGAGAGAGAGAGAGAATGGGCGTGCCAGGGCTTCCAGCCACTGCAAACGAACTCCAGACACGTGCGCCCCCTTGTGCATCTGGCTAATGTGGGTCCTGGGGAATCGAGTCTCGAACCGGGGTACTTAGACTTCACAGGCAAGCGCTTAACCACTAAGCCATCTCTCCAGCTCAGAAAGTTTTAAGTAATAAATATGAGGCCTATAGCTGGCTTTGTATTGACCAAATAATGTTGTTTCCTGTCTCAGTATAAAACAAGGTAATATTTCTCAATTTCCCTGATGAGATAGGATTTTACAAATGGCTTGTGATCAAAAGTAAATAGCCAAAATGATACATGATACTTCCAGTCTTGATCCTTAGGAAAACCCAACAGAAGATCAATATCTCATCAAAGAGAAAAGTGGAACCATTTACATGAAAGAATCCTGGGTCCCTGCATAGCCTTGTACATCAAAGTCTCTTCACCCACTCTTTGTTATGGACCCAAATAACAAACATTTATTATACAAAAGCACTATTTGCAACTTGTTACAGAAGTTAGTGACAAGATTAACAGAGGAGGTCACTGTAATTCTCCGTCATATGATGGTGACGTTGAGTGATGGGAAAGTACCAGAATCTTGGTAAATCTTGCCATCAAATCAATAGGATTTACGTACAGATCCTATTTGGATGTGAATTTAAAAGCAGACACAGAAACAACAGATGTGCAGGCTGGGATAGAAAACTCACAAGTTAGAGGCCAAGTTGGGGTACTCAGGGACACTCTATCTTGAATTTTAAAAGACAGAGAGAAAGAGAAGACACAGAGAGAGACAGAGAAGCTGCACATGACAGCCCATGCCTTTAATCTCAGCATTCAAGAAGCTGAGTTAAGAGGATCACCATGAGTTCATGAATAGCCTAGGCTATATACTAAGTTTAGATCTGGATTGAGTGAGAAGTAAGAGAAACAGGAAGGAGGAAGAATGAAAGCAGGAGTCAAAAATGACTGTAAATGTTTGCCTGAGCATGTCAGAGGATGAGAAGAAGCTTCCCTTATCTGAGGTGTGGAAGAGTCTTAGAGAATGAGGCTTTGGGAAAAACAGGAACAAAGTTTAAAAATTGGAAGAATAGGGCTGGAGGGATGGCTTCGCAGTAAAGCACTTGCCTGTGAAGCCTAAGAACCCCAATTCAAGGCTCATTTCCCCAGGACCCACATTAGCCAGATGCACAAGGGGGCACACGCGTCTGGAGTTCATTTGCAGTGGCTGTAAACCCTGGCGTGCCCATTCTCTCTATTTCTCTCTATCTGCCTCTTTCTCTGTCTGTTGCTGTCAAATAAATAAATAAATAATTTTTTTAAAAAAATTGGAAGAATTGAGGTCCAAGTGCAAATGTCTCATAGGCAGATAGATATACAGAATTGCCATGTAGAGGCAAGGTCTTAGCTGAAGTTTCAAAGTTCAGAGCTAAAGGAGCTGGTATAATGGGAAAGTGGCCGGCAACAAGCCCAGGGGCTTTTCATTTTTCAAAGGTTTGAAAAATTAAGAAGTATAGCAATAAGTAAATAGAAATGAAATATCAGTGGGAGGAGAGGAAATAATGATAGACTGGGACCAAACACAGGGTTTCAGTGTTGTAGAAATTAATGGCCTCAAGCACAGGTGATCTTTAATACTGTCATCAATATTTTACTCTTTAGCAGACTACCTGATGCACAGTAGCAATAAATAAATATTAATGAATTATGGATGACTTTTAAAAAGTAGCTCTAACTTTGTTTGAAGCTTGAGCTGAAGGAGCCATTCAAGGGACACAGTTGTAAGTGTTGTACTAAAGGAAAGCTATCATGAAATGTGCCCAAAAACCTGTTCTTTAACTAAGTGGTCACTTTACAAACCACCACCAACAAGACATTAGATTTTTCTAATTTTTAGGAAAGTATGATGGTTTGAAATAGCCCCATGGGATCATGTGGTTTTGAGTAAGATTGAGCATGTAACTTGAGTCATCAGCGGATGGGCCCTGCTGAAGAAGAGGTGTGTCTGTGGGAACAGATCTTGTATTCTAGTCCAAAGGTGTGTAAAGAGTAGTTTGAGGGGCTGAAGAAATGTCTCAGATAAGTCTCTTGCTTGTAAACCTGAGCAACACAGGTTCAATTCCCCCAGTAGCCACATAAAGCCAGATGCACAATGTGGTGCATGCATGTGGAATTTGTTTGCAGCAGATAGAGGCCCTGGCATGTTCTCTCTCTCTCTTTCTTCCTCTCTTAAATAACAGTTAAAATATATTTTTTAAAGTGGCATTTTTGTTGTTTTTATTTTAAAGAGTAGTTTGAGCTCTGGCTGTCCCTGTCCATGCATGCGGGCTGTTAATGGTGTCTCTCTGATATGAGCTATGGCAATGAGCCAGCTTCTTCTGTCATTAATGGGCTTTCCCCTGGATTCTGTAAGCCTGGGAAAAAAAAAAAACCTTACTTCCATAAGCTGCTTCTGGTTGGATGTTTGTCCAGCAATGCCAAGCTAACTGCACCAGAAGGGAAATTTAATGAGTCATAAAGTACTCATAACTTTCCTTTTAAGTTCCGTACTTTTATACCATAGTGACTACTCCCCGGTGCATTTAATTTAGCTCTTCTGTACTAAACATATTCACTTTTCTGAGTCCTTAACTCAAAAAACAGAACTATTTTAAGGTTTAGGGATTTTTATTAAAGAGAAGGAAAGAGGAGGAAGTACAGGAGGCGAGAGGGGTAAAACCCACCCTGTGACCCATATTGGGGTCATTTATAGATTCTGAATGGGGGATGAACTAACCAGCCACGATGCCACAGTTTGGAACTGAGTTTAACCACCCAGAAGGTCATGACCAGATTTAAAGCTTCCAGGAATGCTCCTTCCCAGGGAGGGGCTCAGGTTGTTTATGGAAAACCAAATCTATGTGACTCCTTTATGCAAGAGACAAGGAGAAGCCAAATTCTTCTCTGATCTCTAGAAAGGTGGAGATAGCCAGGGCAAGCCCAAAGACACTCCTGCTTGTTACTTTCAGGGCCCAGTCATCCTAAACTGCTTCAATCCCCCTGCTGAAGAAGTAACCTTAACTGCTGTTAGGTAGTTAGGGTGGAGACCCATCTGGCTTCTTCAAGCTGAGTGGGGTTGTTGAGTGTGGAAGTTAGGAACCTTCTCCAGTGGGACTTAGGGACCCTGAAAAGTACATCAGTGGAGTGCAAAAAGACAGTCCTGGAAGAATAAAAGCAAGGAGCTAGGGTAAGTAGGCACACAGCAAATGGAGGCCTTGAGGGTTCCAATTCTTAGAGACCTTTAGGCTTTGGAGAATAATGGAGGGAGTCCAAGTAGATGGAGTTAGCTTGTCTCTCAGGGCCACATGAGTGTGAGCTGACTATAAACAAGCAGAGATAAAGTCAGAAAGGATTGAGTATATAGGGTCAAAGATTAAAAGAATATCTATGCGGGTTATGATATGTATATTTGTTTTCCACCATGAAAAACCCGAGACCCACTCCCAAAACTGTTCGCCGAATGGCATAGTAGTGTCTGGGATGATCTCAATCTGTTCCTGTAAGTTTTGTAAATCAGATGAGACATTAGCAGAGTTATTAGGCCAACATATTTTGGGATATTTGTTTGTTCCCTATTTTATTATTTATGTCACAAAAAACTCTCTATAAATGAAATCTAGAAAAAGTGACAACCAGACTTGTCCAATACCAACATGTACCTATAGATTTTATGTCACCCGTTGATATAAACAAGAACAAGAGGAAATGGCAGAGCAGAGAGCGAAGAATACTGGCATTCCTTGCCCTTTTTGCAATTGCCTGATTGTTTCTACTTGGAAAATTTTAAATCAATAAGAATTATATCCATAAATACTGAGAACTATGTCAGGAAGCCAAGTAGCTTCTAATAACTATGTGAGGCAGGGCGGGTTTCAATACCTTTGTGTATTGAGCTTCTAATGCCTTTTTTTTAAAAAAAAGTATTATATTTATTTATTTGACAGAGAGAAAGAAGCATATAGAGAAAGAAAATGAGTGTGCCAGGACTGCTAACTACTGTAATTGAACTCCAGAAGCATGTGCCACCTTGTGCTTTGTGTGGGTACTGGAGAATCAAATCTGGTGAGTCCATTGAATTTGCACACAAGTGCCTCAACCACTAAGCCATCTCTCCAGCCCTGTTGTAGTCAGGTACACATTGCTGGTAGAAATCACCCAGCCAAGAGCAGCTTATTTATTTTGGCTTAGAGACTCAAGGGGGAAGCTCCATAATAGCAAGGAAAACAATGACATGAGAAGAGAGTGGACATCACCCCCTGGCCAACATCAGCTATGGACAATAGCAACAGGAGAGTATGCCAAACACTGGCATGGGGAAACTGGCTATAACACCAATAAGCCCATCCCCAATAATACACCACCTCCAGGAGGCTTTAATTTCCAATTGCCACCAGGTAGGGAACCTAACATGCAGAACACCTAAGTTTATGGGGGACACCTGAATCAAAACACCAAAAGCCCCTAGTACCTTTTCTGAGAGACAAAAATACCACATATTTGACTCCTTTATTCTTTGATCTAGATAGGATGTGAGCATGATAACACTCAGGGTGAATTCTTATAAAAATCCATCTAGCTATTTGAACTAGGAGAACCACACTGTAATTTACCATACTTAACATACAGAATATGAAACTGTCTGCAGGTGAAGCATATTAACAAAAGGAAAATTAAAAATTTTACCACATAACATGCGTTACAGCACTCCAGGGCCTGGATGCCACATGGAGATTCCCCTTTCGCTATGCAGGTCTTCCCACATGTGCCCCTACAGCAAGCCATACTGAGGCCTCTGAACCTCTGAGGAGCTGTTGTTATCATCTGGATCCAGTGGCACCCGTGGTGTCCTGAAGTCTTGGTGAGAAGGCCCAGGCTTGGGCCCCTGCCAGTCCCTGGGCTCCCACACTGCTACCCAGCTTATCCCCATCAGCTCCAGAGTTGGGCTTTGCTTAGGGTGGCGGGTTCTCTATCACCAAGAGAGAAAAAGAGACGTGGAACACTCAAAACATCATTCTTTCTGCTTCTTCCCAGTTTAGCTTGGTTTGTACTGACCTCTGGGTCCATAGCAATGGTTGAAGATCCAGGAAGAGCCCCAAAGCCACACAGCAATCCCAGATGGAATGTGAATTTCTCTTAGACTATCATTGGGAATTAGCATTTAGAAAGCAGGCCAAAAGGGAAAACAGAAAAGTTCCCAGTTCCAAGAGGAAGAAAGCTGTAGAGAAAATACCCTTTGAGTTTCCTGGTCAATCATGCCAATATGAAATGGGACTTTTGGGGTGCCTTGCCAATATACCAATATACTAATTCACCAATAAGTTTAGGGTAACCTAGGTTCTTGTCTTATGAATTTAAAATTTAAATCCATAAACCAGAGGGTAAGGTTTAGACAGTCTTTATTAGATTAGGAGAAGAGGAGGAAGTACAGAGACCTCCCTCCATGAGAGAGTTGAAGAGGGCTAAAGCTCCCAAAAGCAATTTTTTCTTTTCCCTCTTTGTATATTATTTTTCAGAGAGTGGCCAAAATCCTAAGCCTCCTGTCCCTAAAGCCCTTTTACCTGAAGACCCACTCCCACCATGGAGATGCTTACCCTGACACACAAGGAGCCTAAATTCCTCCAAAGACACCTTCACCCACCATGCAACTGCTGGGAGACTTCCACTCCTGAGTCTCAATGTCATCTTACTTCTAACTCAAAAAGTATACCTAACTCTGCTCCTCTTACCCAGGTCCCTGGGAGCTGTGGAGATTTTAAAATGGTCTTATTTTTTTGCCAAAACTTCAGTGAAGTAGTCCTTGTCAGTCAGTCCCTCTGAGTGGGTTTTGAAGTTCCTTTAATTATAAGACTAAGACACTATAAAGGGGCCTTGACTTCTGTGGTTACATGCTGTATAAATTTGATATTTTTAAGTTTTATGTACAACCTCCATACATATACACAATATACTCTAATATACTCTTCTATCCCGCTCCTTTATCCCTCTTCTCTCTCTCCCTCCACTGAAGCCCTTTTTATTTTTAAATAGTCCCTCTTTTCTTTAATATCATGGGAGATTTTGCCCTCATATTATACAAGTATGCTGTACGTAGTATCAGCCACTGTGAGGTCATGAATGCCACAATAACTTTGTATTTGGAAGGCAATATTTCAATGAACTTCTCCGCTTTATTTGGCTCTTATATTCTTTATTCTACCTCTTCCACAATGGTCCTGGGCCTTGGAGGGTATGATAGTGATATCTTACTTAGTGTTGGACACTGCACTTTAATTTCTCAGAAGATGAGTTTTGAGTCTTCTCTGTAGTCACCACCATCTGTAAAGAGAAGCTTCTCCAGTCAAATTTAGTTATGTGAGAATAAACAAATATTTACAGGGATTTTGGTAGGTATCTGTTATGTTTACCTTCACATTGCTGGTTCAAAACACCTGCACAAATGCAGCTGACTGGAGAAAAGGGTTTATTTTGGCTTACAGACTCAAGGGGAAGTTTAGGTACGGCAGGAAAAGGGTAATAGAACAGAGGCAGGACATCAGATTGTGCCACAGTGGCAGGAAGGAAATAACAAGAGTGAGCTGAATTACTCCTGGTAAGGAGACTTGGACTATAATGCTGCAAAGCCTGTCCCCAGAAAAATATTCCTCTAACAAAGCTACATCTTCCAATTGCCACCAACTCAGGAAGTACGTACTCAAGAAATATAATGGTTTGAAACCACCACAGAATAATATATCAGTGTAGCCAGGCAATAGAGTAACTTCCCTGCTGGGGCTTATGACCTCCTATGCCATCGGCTTTTGATTAGGTTTTCAGTACCAGGTAGGAATTCTCACCTATGAAGGGGGCTCAAATACAATTACAGAACTGTTTTTTTCTTTTCCCTCCATGCCATATATGGCAGCACCATTATACCAACTGGCACATTAGCACTGGCTGACCAGCAGTAAAGCTTGAATACTCAACAGTTGGTTATGACCATTGATGGATGACTGTTCTCCCACAACAGTCTACAAAACACTTTTCAACACCATGAGAGTTAGTCAATAGGGACAAGGATTTTAGCTCAGCTCCATCTTGGTTTTTCAGTGACCTGTCACCCAAGCATGTGGTACCTTCAGCAACAGGGTCTCACCTTCTACTACTGCTGGGCAACCAAGAGTCGAAAATCCTGTACTGTTTGAGGACATCAAGGGCCCCACTGACCAACAACCTACTGAAAGGAGTTCAACACCTGACACTGAAATTTTCTTGTGACCATCTATGGCTTCTGGGCCCAGCATTATGCACCCATACAGAATACATCAACCCAGACTGTTTCTTTTTTAACATACACACACACACACACACACACACACACACACACACACACACACACACGTAATGTTAGCAAAAAAAAATAGAAGTAGGTTTACCTATGCTTATTCATAACATCTTTAGTTTTGATTAACATTTATACCATGCCCTCTCTCATATCTCCTTCCCTTATCTGAATTAGATCGCTCTACCCTCAAAACTCTGCCCCTTTCTTTCACATTTATTATATCCTTCACTTATGGTGCCTACCATATCCTTCTTCCCTCCTTCATGGCCCCTTTCTAGCTTCCTGGCCTCTACCACTGACTCTTTCTCTGACTTACACACAAATCTAAATATTTGAAAAGAGAGAAAGAATATGTAGCATTGGACTTTCTGAGCCCAGGTTCTCTCACTTACTATAATCTTTTCTGGATCCATCCATTTTCCTACAAATTTCATTTTTCTTTATAATTGAATAAAATATTATGCATATGCACCACATCTTCATTATACATTCTTCAGTTTATAGGTACATAGGCTGGTTCCATTTCCTAGCTACTGTGAAGAGAGTAGCAATAAATATAGATGAGCAATTATGTCTATAGTAGGAAGTATAGAGTCTTTACTATATGTTGCAGTCAATGTTGCATTGCTGGCCGAAAACACATGACCAAGAGGAGATTTGGGGAGGAAAGGGTTTATTTTGGCTTACAGACTCAAGGGGATGCTCCATGATGGCAGGAAAAACGATGGCATTAATAGAGGATGAACATCACCTTCTGGCCTACATCAGCTGGACAACAGTAGTAGGAAAATGTGCCAAACACTGGAAAAGGGAAGCTGGCTGTAACACCCATAAGACTGCCCCCCAACAATACACTGCCTCCAGGAGGCTTCAATTCCCAAATTGTCACCAGCTGGGTAAGTAGAGAGATCCTTTCTAAACATAATGATGGCTATATACAACAGACCTAAAGCCTAGAACATCCTAAATAGAGAAAAACTTTCCATTTCCACTAAGGTCTGGAATAAGACAGTGTTGTCCACTCTATTCACTAATGTAGTATTTGAAGTCTTAGCTAGAACAACAAAACAAGAGCAAGAAATAAATGGATACAAATTAGGAAGAAGTCATACTAACTTTAGTTGCAGATGACATGATTCTATACTTCAGAGTCCCTCTCCCACCAAAAAAAAAAACTCTACCAAAAAGTCTCCTAGAGCTAATTGATTTTTTCAACAAAGTGGCAGGATATAAAATTAAAACAAAAATCAATATTATTCTTATACATCAATGCCACATACACTGAAAAAGAAATCAAGGAAATAGTCCCATTAACAGTAGCCACAAAAATTAAATTTTGTGAAATATCCCTACCCAAGGAAATGAGAGATATTTTCAATGAAAACATTAAAACACTGAAGGAGAAATTCAGGAAGACACAAGAAGATGGAAAGATCTTCTATGCTCCTGGATTGGAAGGATTTAGACTGTGGCAATTGTGAACTAAAAGTTCCCAGAAACATCTGTATCTGCTGCATGTACTGCCAGCAGGGCTGAATGGACTGATAAAGCTCCTATGATCACAGAGAGATGGAATGTTGCAAGTCAGAGCCAAATGGCCATGGGCTACCTTTAGCCCCTTAATAGCCATTTATTGCCCACCTCTGTGTCTGAACTAACATCCTGGTGAAGGCTATGGAGAGGTTGCAGCAGTCTGAACCCCTGGTCATATCTGGGGGACCTGAAGGAGAGCTCACCCCCCTCTCAGGGGTTGCAGTGAA
Source organism: Jaculus jaculus (assembly GCF_020740685.1). NCBI lineage: Eukaryota > Metazoa > Chordata > Mammalia > Rodentia > Dipodidae > Jaculus > Jaculus jaculus. The sequence goes on from NC_059116.1 coordinate 60,781,729, forward strand.
CCAGGATCTTACCCCCATTCTTGGGGGTCACAATAAACCTTGACCCCCATACAAAATCTCAGACCCTGAGATCAGCAGGAAGTAAGGCCATGCCCTCTCCAAGCATGGGATACCTGGACATTCAGATAAGATTTAGGCTTTGCCCATAACTCTGTGGCCTTTAACCAATTGCCTAGGAAACCCCTTATATGGTATCAGCCAGCACCTTGCACAGCCCATCCCTCTGCCTTTGCCTATGTGCTGGAATGGATGTCCCCACGTGCTAATTAGGCATCAGCAAGCAACCTTGTATATCCAATCTCCTTAGGACCCTCAACTGCTTATAAACCCATTTCCATGACAATAAACCAAAAGCTGTTTATGGAAACTGTCTCCCAAAAGTCTTTACTTTCACCACCATGATTGTCTGGAACTCCTTGGGGAACCACAGCTAGCCCCAAGACTCAGGAACCCACACCCTCCATTGCTATAACCAACCTACCTGATGGTCAACCAATGTATTTGAAAAGTACCTGAATTTATGACTTTCTTTTGTTCTGTAACTATAAAACTTTCATCAAATTGTTAACACATTGGAACATGGAATTTGGGGTAACCTAAATGTGTGTTCCCAGACCATGTTTACTCATATTTGGCTCCAGAATAAACTATCTCTCATCCCCTTTGAGGTGAGAGCTGTGTCTTTTGCATTGACACATTGGTGATCCTAATAATAGCAATATACAGGTTCAAGGGAATTCCAAATAAAACACTGACACCATTTTTACACAAATAACAAAATATAATTTCAAAATCATATGGCGGTACAAAAATCTTCAAATAGCCAAAAATGGCTCAGAAAAAAAGAATACCAAGGGTGATATAACTATATCTGGTTTAAAGATATACTAAAGGCCATAGTAATAAAAGCACCATGGTACTAGCACAAAACAGACTTGTAGATAAATGGTATTTAATAGAAGGTTTGGTTATAAAAACCCAAAAGCACACACCAAGGGCTAGAGAAATGCCCCAGTGCTTGCATGCAAACCCAAATGACCTGGATTGAATTCTCCAGTACCCACCTAAAGCCAGAGGCATGAAATGGTGCATGCATCTGCAGTATGTTTTCGGTGGCAGGAGACCCTGGCAACCCATTCCTTCTCTCTATCCTTGCAAATAAATAAATAAATAAGTTTTTACTGATCTTCTATAATTATAGTAAGCCATGATAACACCCTCTCCTCCCCCACTTTCCCCCTCACAAATTCACTCTCCATCATATCCCACAAGCTGCTTTTGATCAGGTGCTTTCTACCAGCAATGAGAAGGTAACTGCAACAGGAAAACTGGTACTGAGAAGTGAAGCTGTCGCTATGATGAATCTAACCATATGGGTTTTGGTCTTTTGGAAATTGTGTGCTGAAGAAATGTTGGGTTGGGTGATGGCTTAGTGGTTAAGGCACTTGCATGCAAAGTCTAATGACCCAGGTTTCCCAGTATCCACATAAAGTTGTGCATGCATCTGGAGTTCATTTGCAGGAACTGGAGGCTCTGGCATGCCTATTCTCATTTTCTCTCTCTCTCCCCCACCCATTGCTGTGTCCTTGGAGAAAGTTATCAAGACCAATGAAAGGTACGTGATGCCCCCTCCCCTGCTTCTGCCTCTCCTAAAACTCTTATCTCACACAGAGTTCCGTCAGCCAGCCATGACTTGCCAGGGTCTCTCCCTCTCACATCAAATTCAAGCCATCTCACTAAGTCAAATACAAACCCTGCCTTCTTAAAGAACCTCTGTGTTTACTGGGCCTCTTTAACTTCTACATATGGATACCTAATTCCTCTCTCCTTGCCTTTCTCTTTTCTGCCAGGAAAAAAACCTGCAGGAGAGGCAGAAAAATCCCACTAAACCAGCAACTCTCTCACAGCTAGATAAAATAAGCACAGATAGGGCTGGAGAGATGGCTTAGCGGTTAAGCGCTTGCCTATGAAGCCTAAGGACCCCAGTTCGAGGCTCGGTTCCCCAGGTCCCACATTAGCCAGATGCACAAGGGGGCGCACGCGTCTGGAGTTCGTTTGCAGAGGCTGGAAGCCCTGGCGCGCCCATTCTCTCTCTCTCCCTCTATCTGTCTTTCTCTCTGTGTCTGTCACTCTCAAATAAATAAATAAAAAATGAACAAAAAAATTTAAAAAAGAAATAAGCACAGATACCTAGAGAGGTCCTTGCCTATGGCTAATGGGTAGAAGAAAGAAAGAAAGAAAGAAAGAGAGAGAGAGAGAGAGAGAGAGAGAGAGAGAAGGGAGGGAGGGAGGAAGGAAGGAAGGAAGGAAGGAAGGAAGGAAGGAAGGAAGGAAGGAAGGAAGGAAGGAAGGAAGGAGGGAAGGAGGGAAGGAGGGAAGGAAGGAATGAAGGAACAAAGGAACAAAGGTAGGTCAGTTTTAAAATTCAAACTAAAGGCAATTATTCCCCTCTTATGGTGGCTGGCTGTCCCAGGCCCAAGCCCAAATCCCATACAGTTTCTGGTATCCACTCTATCTCTCTCCTTTCATCATGATAAATTGCTTGAAAATTGCAACTCCCCCGTGTTCTCAAAACTTCCAGATGGTTGGAACAAATCTCCACTGGCTGGATAGAATAATTCACCTGCCTTACCTCCAACCATAGAGAGGACAATTGCCATATCCACTTCATTTTAGCCCTAAGGGGGTGAGTAAGCCTCTGTCTGTCTCCTAAAGCACCTGGGAAGAGAGACCTGGCCTCCTTGTCTTGTGCTCAGAGGACTGCCCTGAAGGTCTCCAGTCAGAATGCCTGCTTGCCTTCTGAACTCCCTGTCCTCCAACAGAAAGTCTCCAACCTCTGACCCTCCGACAGCTGCCCTCACACTTCTCCCCCTCCTATGGGTTCACAAATTTCCAAACTCCACCAACCTCAATTCTTGGCCTAGAAGAAGACATAAAGTCCAAGTGCCTCTTCTTCTTCTTTTTTTTTTTTTTTTTTTTTTTGAGGTAGGGTTTCACTCTAGCTCAGGCTGACCTGAAATTCACTATGAAGTCTCAGGGTGGCCTCGAACTCATGGTGATCCTCCTACCTCTGCCTCCTGAGTGCTGGGATTAAAGGCGTGCACCACCACACCGGGCACAACCAAGTGCCTCATTTTTTACTACAATATGGTATATGGCCACAAAAGAAACTGGACAATGATTCCCTTTGGCTTTCAAATTCTTAAAGATCTTGATAACTTCATAAACTGGATTGGGAGCTGGCTCTATTCTTCTACTCCTGATCTCTTCCCTGTCAGTTCTGGTTTCTGACCCAGGCCCTCCCAGGGAAACAGTCTTCCTTCCACCCCGTTAAACAGTTCCTTTCAGTGACCCGCCCTTCCTTACCCCAGGAAGATGACCACAAGCCCTCCTTTACCGTGCCACTACAAATGATGGTTTCTCTCTCGCTCTCTAATCCTAAACTTCAGTTGCCACAGATACAGATACTTTCTTAAGCCATGGATGAATTTTAGTGCTGACATATCCTAAACTTCAGTTGTTTGCTTAACCTGCTTCTGTTCAAAGTACAGCTATAAAACTGGCCTTTGAAAATGGCCTCCAGCCCATTCTCCAAACTCTACTGGTTTCCTTGTGCCTGTTGTTCTACCTTGAAGTTTTCTAACATGATTTGCTTTCCCAGAGAAATCTGCATATGTTCAACATCCACATGGAGAGATGGGGACTCTGTTCTTTCCTGTGTGGAACTTCCTTTACCCATCATAAACAGTGGCCATGAAGATTATTCTTTATAGATCCAGGTAGAATCAATAGGATGTGCTCATGAACCCCATGCCTTCTCTGAGGTCATGCAGGCTTATCCCACATGTTAGAGTCTTCTCAAAGAAAAGTAAAACTAAATCTTCAGAAAAGAAGTCTCTTTGTGTTTCATGTTCTTTGTCATGTCATATGTTCCATGTTTTCTGTATTCTGTCTTTAGTGCAAATAAATTCATGGTCACAATTGTTCTAATACTCATGGTCATTAAGCATACTGATGCTTATAGATGTATTTTAATATAAGGTCAAATTACTAAAACCAAGTTTATGATATAGTTCTGAATTTATGCTTCTTCATGCTTGCTACATGCTTATATTCCAGGGTTTGATCCTGCCTCTAACAATGCCTTTTGAATGTTTATGGCTTAAACCTTTAAATAAATGATTAATTTGGGTTTCCTGACAAAACACAAACATATTGATATGTTTTACCTATATTTATCAATGTTAAGATATGGTATACATGCTTTCTGCTGAATGAAATTATTGAGAAAATGTTGTTATATTTCTAGTGTTCCTAGCCTGCATCATTGTCGATGAAGTATAATCAATGTATCTATGAAAATGTGTGGATGCACCTAAGACTTTCAGTGAAACAATAGATATTGCACTTCCCTCTTCCAAAACTGCTGCAAGGAAGGTTCCTGTATGATAGCTAATAGATAACAAAAAATTCCGTAACAATTTACAACTAAAGTTAAGGAAATAAGAACTGACTCCAGGCCTGGCCCTTTTAGACAATATATAACTACCTTATCTCAAGAGACAGCAACCTGTCTTATTTGGCAGAAAGGAATGTCTTAACCCACACAGACCATAAATCTCTCTCTTGTACAAGCACAGGAAAATTCAAACAGAATTGTCAAGGATGTGAAACACCAGCACAATCAGTGTGTGGGAACTCCATACATGAAGCTTTGGTGAAAGCTCTCTCCTTCTCTCTGAAGTAAATTCTGCCTAAAAATGTGTCTTCAGTTAAAGTGTTTACAGTTAAGTTAAGGTGGGTTAACATAAAAACTTGTTTCTCATGGGTGGAGATATGGCTTAGTGGTTAAGGCATTTGCCTGCAAAGCCAAAGGACCTAGGTTCAGTTCCCCAGGACCCATGTAAGTCACATGCACAAGGGGGCGCATGCATCTGAAGTTCATTTGCAATGGCTGGAAGCCCTGGTGTGCCCATCCTTTCCCTCTCCCTCCCTCCCACACTCTCCTCTCTCTCTCTCTCTCTCTCTCCTTCTCTCAATTAAATAAATAAATAAATAAATATAGTCTTATTAAAAGTTGTTTCTCTGTACTTCTCTCACCTTAGCTGTTTATGTAATTCAAATTTGACTCTCTGTAATAAGTTGATAAAATTATTTACAGTGCCATGCCTTATACTGAGATAAAAATTGGTGTTAGAAAATGTAAAAGCCCCTGACCCTAAGTTATGTCCTGTATTGTAATAGACTTTTTTATTGGTAACGTTCCATACTGCATAGTCAAGACCATAATTTGTTTTACATCTTCTGACCTGTATTGAAAATCATCTTGTGTTTCTTCTTATAAGATTCATATAAATGACCTTCAGGACCTTTACAGTTCCACCAGATCACCTCAGAGGGCCCCATAGCAGACTAATTCTATCTATCTGGGCCCCTTTTGATGGTTATCCAAGGCCTAAAAGTCAACAGGAGTAGAGACTCCCCCTTTCACCATCCCACATCAGCTTGAAAAAGTCAGACTCGGGCTGGAGAGATGGCTTAGCGGTTAAGCGCTTGCCTGTGAAGCCTAAGGACCCCGGTTCGAGGCTCGGTTCTCCAGTTCCCACGTTAGCCAGATGCACAAGGGGGCGCACGCGTCTGGAGTTCGTTTGCAGAGGCTGGAAGCCCTGGCGCGCCCATTCTCTCTCTCTCCCTCTATCTGTCTTTCTCTCTGTGTCTGTCGCTCTCAATTAAATAAATAAATAATTAAAAAAAAAAAAAAAGAAAAAGTCAGACTTGAACCTACTATCCATCTTCCCTAAACTTGGGGTCTCTCTCCACTGACATTAGACTTGGAGAGCATTAGAATTCAGACCCAACTCCCCTTGCCTCTGTAATATTTAAAAAAAAAATCCTCCTGATCCTAAACAATGACATGAAATATATATGTACTAATAGATTAAAGGGTTGTAAAAGTATCTCTGATTAAGATAACTCAGTTATATCCACATGTTTAGCTTGTATGTCTTCTATCCGATAAAGCCTGTAATTTGTTGCATAAACACCTGTTTACAACACTAGGTTTCTTATGTCTTCTACTCTTATATGTTTTCCTGTTAAGTAAAATTTTTATTTGTTTGCTATGAAATTATTCCAAAAACAATACAAAAAACTGGATCTAATCATGTAAAATTTTTATGCCTGTAAAATTAATCAAACTTTAAACTTTTTCAGCTAACATACCTGCATTAGTTCCTCTAAAGCTAGGTCAGGCCTTTGATCTCTGAACTAAAGTAAGTAAAAACTATAAGCTTTTTTTTTTTTTTTTTTTTTTTTTTGGTTTACAAAGGTAGGGTTTTACTCTAGCCCAGGCTGACCTAGAGTTCACTATGTAGTCTCAGGATGGCCTCGAACTCATGGGAATCCTCCTACCTCTGCCTCCCCAGTGCTAGGATAAAAGGCTTGCAGTACCATGCCCAGCAAAAATTATAAGCTTTCTATATTAAGAACTTACAAAAACCTTTCAACCTCTGAAGTAAGCTTCAAAATTAATTTCTTAATCTCTACCATATTTAACTTTAAGATTGTTTAGAATGTTTCAAATATTGCTTCAATACTAGTCTCTTATACTTCCTACCTTACCTAAGACAAATCTATTTCCAAAAATTCCAGTTAATTCCCCATCCAAGTTAACAATTCCTTCTTTCTTACAGACAGCACCCTTGTTTTCTTACCTACCACCTATGATATTATTTTTCAACCTTAGATATATATTCATGTCACCTGTAAATGTCATGTCACATACAAGAAATGTCATACATAGGTATTAACCAGATCATAATGGCTAATGGATTTAATATGATCTAGGAGTTTTTTCTTAATGGCTCAGATAATTATCACTCTCCTGAAGAGCTGCCACCTTGCCTGTTCATAAAAGCCATGTGAAACCACAGCCTGCTATGTATACAAGGTACAATATCAAATTGAGATCCAAAATCTGAGGCTCTCAAGGCCACACTGTGTGACTAGAACTTCAACATTGGACTGCAGCAACTGTGCAGAAGTAAATTGTACCAATATAGAACCAATAATATTTGGGGCTGTATTAGCCATTAAGGCCAATAATATTATTTATGTGCATGTGACTTGACATCTCTCTGTGACCAACTAGAATATCTATTGTTTTAAGTTAAAAAAAAAAAACTCACCTCTACTACCTTCAAGTTAAACCTATCCTGTCTCTGACATGTACTTTATTCCCCTGATTATGATAATATTCACCCTTTTTTTTATTTTTGGTCCTTGTATACTCAGATACCTCACTGAATTCCTCCAAGGCAGAATACATGCCTTCACTTCACTGCAAGTCACTAAATTTTTCATGGCCAGTGAATATCAGCCCCTAGACAACCAACTTCCACAGTACTGTGTGGGACACCCTGAGAGATCTACTGTCCCCGCTCCAGCATGAAGTAATCTAAGAGACCTCTTCACCCCAATTCTAGCCTACACAGCTGTCCTCTAAGTGCCCCAGTCCTCCCCAGTTATCCCCAATCTTTTTATCCTTCCAGAGTTAATAGCCTTCCCTGAAAACTAGAGGGAACTAAGGAGTTAATAACTAACCTTAAGATTAGAAGGCTTTAAAGAACAGAGACATCCAGTCCTCCCTAGTCAATTCTGCTAAAGAGTTTATTCTGAGCAAATAATTTTGGTGCCTTATCTAATTCCCTTGGACCTGCTGCTTATTTAGTCTGTTTGCCTTAGGATCCTCCTTATAAGTTTGAACCCCAGCCTGACTCAGTGCTTCAGCCTTCATCCCACGGGAAGGCTGCTGCTCCTCGCTGTACCTCTCAATAAACAGTCTGTCTGTAGAGATCAAGTCTTGTGTTCTTTCTTGCTTTTACACTTTCCTTACAGGGGTAAGCATTTTAAAATTCTAAATGCAGAGAGAATTGTGGACTTTGAAGGCTTGGCTTATAAACTTTTAAAGGGGCAAGAGAGAACCTTATTGTGACTGGTCTACTGGCATAAAGACTGTCTGCATTCTTCTATCTTGCTCAGAGAGTTTGATCAACATTGTATCTAAAAGTAATGGACTGATGTGCTTGACAAAAGATATAGGACAGAAAGAGATAAAAGATGCATGGTTTGTCACAGGAGAAATTTAAGCAAGTTTGAAGTTACTGGCAAAGAGACTGGTTTTAGGTTACTGAAGCTTCAATTGTAAATTTGATTAAGGGTTGGCCAACTGTTTTGCACTGAAATAATGGAAATGATGCCCTGGGGGTAAGTCATTGCAAGGAGGTGGCTTAAAGGAAGACTTTTAAGAGTGTGCTGATCTTTAAGGTCAAGATTTATTTTCCCCTGGATTAACAAATTTTGCAGCTCACCTAGCACTTTAGAGTATAACATGTTGAAAAGAAAGGGTCATTGGATGTGCAATATGGTTTTGATTTTGGGAACTGGCCCCCAGATAAAGTGAAGCAGGATTGAAATCTCTATGCAGAGACCCAGTAAGGCCATTGTATGGAACTATGAAAATGAGGGCTGGAGAGATGGCTTAGCTGTGAAGGTGCTTGAGAAGCAAAATGACCCACATTCTACTCTCCAGAGCCAATGTTAGCCAGATGCACAAAGGTGAGGCAATCACAAGCATGCCCACTAGGTGGTACAAGCATCTGAAGTTCAGATTCAGTTGCTGAGGCCCTAGTTCACCAATTCTCTCTCTCTCTCTCTCTCTCTCTCTCTCTCTCTCTCTCTCTCTCTCTCTCTCTTTCTCTCTCAAAAGTAAAAATAAAAATAAATCTCTTAAAAAATAAACCATGGTTGGAAGTGTAGGCCTGAAGATGTTTAGGATATATCAGGACTATTGGACATCTGTCATCTGGAAAGGAAGAATTGGAATCCAGAGACTTTCATTTCTGGTTATGGATGTTGAACTTGAACTGTAAATTTTGATCTTTCTCTACTTGTTATTGAATTTTCATTGGTCCAGTGTCTCCTTGTTATGTCTTTTTCTATGGAAATGTATACTCTGTGCCATAGTGTTGGAAGTATGTAACTTGTTTTGATTTTGTGGGTTTCACATTTAAAAGATAGTCTTGAATCTCAAATGAGAATCGGGACTTTGGGACAGTGTTAAAGTTGGTAAGGTCCTTTGAAGTTGGTTGGAGTGCAATTTGCATTGTAAGATGGTCATGAGTCTATGGGGGCCAAAGGCAGAATGTGGTCATTTAAATGTGAATGGATGTCCCCCATAGCCGAAAGTATGTTTGGTTAAGCTTCCAACTTTAGTCTACAGCATCCTGTTGGAGGAGGTCACCAGGGGCAATTTTGTAGTCCAGCTCTAAGGTGTATTCAGAGCCAGTGTTGAGCTCTGACTGATTGTGCTGGTCTCTTTCTGCTATGGAATTTAACAAGTTTTTTCCATCATTGACCAGGTTTTCAATGAATTCTGTAAGCTTGAAATAAACCCTTTCCTCCTATAAACTATTTCTGGTGGGTGTTTTTCCAGCAATGAGAAAGTACAAGAAAGGTAATCCACTCCTGTAAAACCTCTTATTCGTGCTCCATACGGAAGCCCAAGTAGTTCACCAATTTGAACTTTACTAAAATTGAACTTTAGTCTGCCATTGGTGCCCTACTGAGGGTAACAGGCTTTTTTGTATTTTATTTACTTATTTATTTGAGAGAGACAAAGAGAGGCAGATAGAGAGAGGGGCAGAGAATGGGCACACCAGGGAGTCTAGCTACTGTAAATGAACTCTAGACACATGCACTACCTTGTGCACCTACCAGACATTTTTTAACATCTCCCCAGGAAAATAAATCCTACACTTATATATGACACAAGGGCCAGGAGTGTTGGCTTAGCCATTAAGGTGTTGCCTGTGAAGCCTAAGCACCCAGGTTTGATCCCCAGTACCCACATAACCCAGATGAACAAGGCAGCTTATGCATGTGGAATTCATTTGCAGTGACTGCAGGTCCTAGCACACCATCCTCTCTGTCTCTCTCTCTCTCTCTCTCTCTCTCTCTCTCTCTCTCTCTCTCTCTCTCTCTCTGTGTGTGTGTGTGTGTGTGTGTGTGTGTGAGTTTCTCTCTCTCTTAAATAAATAAAATATTAAAAATAATATATGACACCAGAATACCAATTCATAAACAAAATAATTGATGCATTTAACTTCAAAATTAAGAAACTCTGCTATTTGAAAGGCCCTGTTAATAAATTGAAAGATAAGCTAGAAAACTTCATAAATATTGCCAAATAATTCATTTGATAAGAAACTTCATCATATATAAAGAGTTCTTATGGACTTCCGGTTAAGATGGCGGCGTAGGTACCACGCCAAAGCAGCCTAGGAGGGAAAAAGACCAAAAAAACTCAGCAAAATACACACTTTTACTAAAAAGTGAGGTGTATAGGAAATTGAAGCGGCAGCGGAGAAGTAGAAGAGTTATAGAGATCCAGAGCCTGCACAGGCGGGAAAAGCGGCTCCAGCAGCTCGGCCAACCGCAGCGGCCGCGGCGCAGCAGAAAGCCGCCAGACTCAGCTCAAGCCGCAGGAAAAGCCAGGTGCGGGATTTTCCCCTCACACGGCGCTCTCGCAACTCGGGAAATGTCAGGGGAGAGCGGCAGCGAGCAGCGGAGGAGCAAACCGCGAGGTAGAAGAACACGTGGAACAGCGAGAGAACCAGAGCAGCCGCGGCTCCCTCCCCTCCACCACCGCCTGAACCCAGCTCCAGTGAACAGAGCAGCGGCCCGGGACCCAGCCACGCCAACATGGGCTGACAACGGGACCCAAGTAGGAGCAGAGTTCGGCAGCAACATCAGCGGCTCCAGCACCAGTACCAGCGGCCCCAGCAGCAGCAGACCCAGGAGCGGCAGCAGCGGCAGATCCCGCAGCAGCAGCTTCAGGGAGAGCAGCGGCAGTGGACACAGCAGAGGCAGCTTCAGCAGCAGTGGTGGCTCCGGCAGTGGCAGCTACAGCAGCAGCAGAGGCAGCAGCAGCGGCTCAGTTGGCCCCGTAGGAAAAGCAAGTGCCCAGCTCCAGAAATCAGAACAGCAGCCCGACGACCCAGGCAGCAACTTGACTGAGACCAAAATCACCCAAGGTAACTGGGATTGCACCAGGGAAGGGTCTCACTTGGTCACAAGCTGACTTGGATCCCTCAACAGACCAGAAATCTAAACCTCTTTGTTGATAGAGGATCTGGTCATTATAATAACTACTCTTGCATACATACTCGGGGCTGTTTTTGATTGAATGTGTACAGTATTTAGTTAAATTTTAGAATCTACCTGTATTTTATTCCACTCAGCCTGCCTGAATACTCCTATAGCAGGGAAACTCAACCCCTAAGAACATCTTTGTAGATACTCTGAGAGTCTTAAGAGCCACACCTCACACCTTAAGGTCCTACCCTGAAAATATATTACATCAAATCAATTGATACAGCTAAGAATACACAGCTAGCTAGAAAATCCAAGCATTAACTTAATCCAAGATGCAAAAATATATACATTATAACACAAGAAACACTAAAAAGCAAGACGATATAAATCCACCTAAAAGAATTAATGCATCAGAAATGTCCTCCAGGGAGAAAGAGTTAGAGGAAATGCCTGAGAAAGAGTTCAAAAGAATAATTATAAATATGTTCAAAGAGGTCAAAGAACACATGAAAACAATCAAAGAAGAAATCAAAGAGGAAATCAAAGGAATCAAAGAAGAGGCAGGACACCAATTTAATGAAATAAAGAAGGCAATACAAGACATAAATAGGGAAATAGAAATAATAAAGAAAAACCAGTCAGAATTACTAGCAATGAAGAACACAGTTAATGAAATAAAAAACTCTGTAGAAAATCTCACCAGTAGGATGGATGAGGGAGAGGACAGAATATCTAAGCTAGAAGACCAGGTGGCAGACCTAATGTAGTCCAACAAAGAGAAAGACAAACTTATAGAAAAGTATGAGTGGGAATTTCAAGATATTTGGGACACTATGAAAAGATCCAATATAAGAATTCAGGGCATAGTAGAAGGAGAAGAACTCCACTCCAGGGGCATAGTAGGCATCTTCAACAAAATCATAGAGGAAAATTTCCCCCAAATTGGGAAAGAGGTGCCAATACAGATACAGGAAGCCTTTAGAACCCCAGCCAGACAAAACCCAGAAAGAACCTCTCCTCGTCATATTATAATCAAACTTCCAAACACACACACCAAAGAAAAAATATTGAAAGCAGTTAGAGAGAAAAATCAAGTTACCTACAAAAGCAAGCCCATCAGGATTACAGCAGATTATTCAACACAAATTTTTAAAGCCAGAAGGGCTTGGAGTGATATATTCCAAGTTCTGAAAGATAACAACTGTCAACCAAGGTTACTTTATCCTGCAAAGTTATCCATTCAAATAGATGGAGAAATAAAGACATTCCATGACAAAAGCAGGTTAAAGGAATATTTGAAGACAAAACCAGCTCTACAGAAAATACTTGATAGAATCCTCCATGCTGAACAAAAGGAAAAGCACACATATAAGGAACCTAGAAAACACAAGCTATACTCAAATACCAGTTAACAGAAGAGAGCACAGGTAGAACAAGAAACACACACACAAAAAAAATGGCAAACATAAATACACACCTTTCAATAATATCTCTTAATATCAACGGTCTCAATGCCCCAACCAAAAGACATAGGTTTGCAGACTGGGTTAAAAAGCAGGATCCTACAATTTGTTGTCTCCAAGAAACTCACCTTTCTACAAAGGATAGACATTATCTTAGGGTGAAAGGTTGGAAGACGGTGTTTCAAGCAAATGGGCCTAGAAAACAAGCAGGGGTTGCTATCCTAATATCAGACAGGGTAGACTTTAGTCCGACGTTAGTCAAGAAAGATAAGGAAGGTCACTTTATATTGATTAAGGGCACACTCCAAAAGGAGGACATTACAATCCTAATCATATATGCACCTAACATGGGGGCTCCCAAATTCGTCAAACAAACACTATTAGAACTAAGGTCACAGATAACACCAAACACAGTGGTGGTGGGTGACTTTAACACCCCACTCTCATCAATTGACAGGTCATCCAGGGAAAGAATAAACAGAGAGGCATCTTGACTAAATGAGGTCATAGAAGGAATGGACCTAACAGATATATACAGGACATTTCATCCAAAGGCTGCAGAATATACATTCTTTTCAGCAGCACATGGAACATTCTCTAAAATAGACCATATATTAGGACACAAAGCAAATCTTTACAAATTCAGGAAAATTGAAATAATTCCTTGCATTCTATCTGACCACAATGGAATTAAACTACAAATCAGTAGCAAGAAAGGCTAGAGAGCATACACAAAATCATGGAAACTAAACAATACACTACTAAATGATGAGTGGGTCAATGAAGAAATCAAAAAAGAAATCAAAAAATTTATAGAGTCAAATGATAATGAGAACACAACATACCAAAATCTCTGGAACACAATGAAGGCAGTTCTAAGCGATAAATTCATAGCCTTAAGTGCCTATATCAAGAAATTAGAAAGGTCGCAAGTAAACGACCTAATGCTTTGCCTTAAAGCCTTGGAAAAAGAACAAGGCAAACCAAAAATCAGTAGACTGGAAGAAATAATAAAGATTAGGGTAGAAATTAATGAAATAGAAACAAAAAGAACAATCCAAAGAATTAATGAAACAAAGAGTTGGTTCTTTGAAAGAATAAACAAGATTGATAAACCCTTAGCAAATCTGACCAAAAGAAAGAGAGAAGAGACACAAATTAATAAAATCAGAGGTGAACAAGGTAACATCACAACAGATTCCAGAGAAATTCAAAAAATCATAGGGACATACTATAAAAGCATATACTCCACAAAGTATGAAAATCTGAAAGAAATGGATGATTTCCTTGATCTATATGACCTACCTAAATTAAATCAAAATGAGATTAATCACTTAAATAGACCTATAACAAACATGGAGATCTGAACAGTTATCAATAATCTCCCAACTAAAAAAAGCCCAGGCCTGGATGGATTCACTGCTGAATTTTACCAGACTTTTAAGGAAGAGCTAACACCATTGCTTCTTAAGCTTTTCCAGGAAATAGAAAAAGAAGGAATTCTACCAAACTCCTTCTCTGAGGCCAGCATCACCCTGATACCAAAACCAGGCAAAGATAGAACAAAAAAAGAAAATTACAGGCCAATCTCCCTCACGAACATAGATGCAAAAATTCTCAACAAAATATTGGCAAACAGAATACAAGAGTATATCAAAAAGATCATTCACCCTGACCAAGTAGGCTTTATCCCAGAGATGCAGGGATGGTTCAACATACGCAAATCTATAAATGTAATACATTACATAAACGGGTTGAAGGACAAAAATCACATGATCATCTCATTAGATGCAGAGAAAGCATTTGACAAAAATCAACATCTCTTCATGATAAAAGTCCTACAGAGACTGGGAATAGAAGGAACATATCTCAATATAATAAAGGCTATTTATGACAAGCCTACAGCCAACATATTACTAAATGGGGAAAAACTGGAAGCTTTTCCACTAAAATCAGGAACAAGACAAGGGTGTCCACTGTCCCCACTTCTATTTAATATAGTTTTGGAAGTCTTAGCCATAGCAATAAGGCAAGAGACACACATAAAAGGGATACAAATTGGAAAGGAAGAAATCAAGTTATCATGATTTGCACATGACATGATTCTATACATAAAGGACCCTAAAGACTCTACTAGCAAGCTGTTAGAGCTGATCAAAACCTACAGCAATGTAGCAGGATACAAAATAAATACACAGAAATCAGTAGCCTTCATATATGATAACAACAAACACACAGAGGATGAAATCAGAAAATCACTCCCATTCACAATTGCATCAAAAAAAAAATAAAATACCTTGGAATAAACCTAACCAAGGAAGTAAAGAATCTATACAATGAGAACTTTAAAACACTCAAGCGAGAAATTGCAGAAGACACTAGAAAGTGGAGAAACATCCCTTGTTCCTGGATTGGAAGAATCAATATCGTGAAAATGGCAATCTTACCTAAAGCAATCTACACATTTAATGCAATCCCTATCAAAATTCCAAAGGCTTTCTTCATGGAAATAGAAAAAATCCAAAACTTCATTTGGAATCACAAAAAACCTCGAATATCTAAAATAATACTGAGCAACAAAAAAGAGGCTGGTGGTATCACCATACCTGATTTTAACCTATACTACAGAGCCATAGTAACAAAAACAGCATGGTACTGGCACAAAAACAGACTTGTAGATCAGTGGAACAGAATAGAGGACCCAGATGTAAGCCCCAGTAGCTATAGCCACCTGATATTCGATAAAAATGCCAAAAATACTCATTGGAGAAGAGACAGCCTCTTCAGCAAATGGTGTTTTGAAAACTGGATAAATATATGCAGAAGGATGAAAATAGATTCTTCTCTCTCGCCATGCACAAGAATTAAGTCCAAATGGATTAAAGACCTTAACATCAGACCGGAAACTTTGAAACTGCTAGAGGAAAAAGTAGGGGAAACCCTTCAACATATTGGTCTTGGCAAAGACTTTCTGAATACAACCCCAATTGCTCAGGCAATAAAACCACAGATTAACCACTGGGACCTAATGAAATTACCAAGATTTTGCACCACAAAGGACACAGTGAAAAAAGCAAAGAGGCAACCTACAGAATGGGAAAAAATCTTCACCAGCTATATATCTGATAGAGGATTAATATCTAGGATATACAAAGAACTCAAAAAGTTAAATAATAAGGAATCAAACAAGCCAATCAAAAAAATGTGCTATGGAGCTAAATAGAGAGTTCTCAAAGGAAGAAATACGAATGGCATATAAGCATCTAAAAAAATGTTCTACGTCACTAGTCATCAGGGAAATGCAGATTAAAACTACATTGAGATTCCATCTCACTCCTGTCAGATTGGCCACCATCATGAAAACAAATGATCATAAATGTTGGCTGGGATGTGGAAAAAAAGGAACCCTTCTGCACTGCTGGTGGGAATGCAATCTGGTCCAACCATTGTGGAAAACAGTGTGGAGGTTCCTAAAACAGCTAGAGATTGATCTACCATATGACCCAGCTATAGCACTCCTAGGCTTATATCCAAAGGACTCATCTCATTTCCTTAGAAGTACATGCTCAACCATGTTTATTGCTGCTCAATTTATAATAGCTGGGAAATGGAACCAGCCTAGATGTCCCTCAACAGATGAGTGGATAATGAAGATGTGACACATTTATACAATGGAGTTCTACTCAGCGGTAAAGAAAAATGAAGTTATGAAATTTGCAGAAAAATGGATGGACCTGGAAAGGATTATACTAAGTGAGGTAACCCAGGCCCAGAAAGCCAAGCACCACCTGTTCTCTCTCATATGTGGATCCTAGCTACAGATGACTGGGCTTCTGCATGAGAATGAAAATACTTAGTAGCAGAGGCCAGTAAGTTGAAAAGGAGACATAAAGGGTGGAGAAAGGAAGGGAGGAGGATACTTAATAGGTTGATATTGTATATATGTAATTACAATGATTGTAATGGGGAGGTAATATGATGGAGAATGGAATTTCAAATGGGAAAGTGTGGGGGTGGGGAGGGAGGGAATTACCATGGGATATATTTTATAATCATGGAAAATGTTAATAAAAATTTTTAAAAAAAAAGAGTTCTTACAACTGGACAGATGCCTCAGAGAATGAAGTGCTTTCTTGCAAGTCATGTGTACTTGAGTTTGGATCCCCACCTCCCATTAAACCAGGCACTGTTACACAAGTGTCCATCATCCCAGTGCATCTACTTCAAGAAGGGAGGTGGAGTCAAGAGAATATCTAGGAAGCATGCAGACCAACTAGCCTAATGAACACAATGGCAAACAATGAAAGACCCTGCTTCAAACAAGGTGGAAAGCAAGAACTGACACCAAGGTTATCTTTTGACCTCCACATGGACAATGTGGTCATGCACACCCATACATACCGACCCATCATATGTACATATATACACATAATACACACATGCCAAAAAAGTTCTTATTTTTTTTAACTTATTTAGCTAAACATTTAAGAACAACAACCCACAATAAGACACATGGATGGTAATAAACACATGAAAAGATACTCCCTATTATCAGTCATTGGGAAATGAAATTTTAAACCATGAGATACCATAATACACCTAATACACTGTCCATATTTTTTTAATTATCCATACTAAGTTCTGAACAATATGTACAAAAAAACTGGAACCTTCAATTCCTAGCAGATACAGAATGTACATTTGGTCAATTTTGACAATAATTTGGTATTTTCTTTCAAGTTAAACATATACTTACTGTTGTAGTCAGTTCCACGATGCTAGGATGAACTTCCAAACAGACAAAATTTATGAAGGAATGGGCAATCAGGCATCACACAAGCAAAATCAAATGGATACCCAGGTAGCAAACAACAGAACCAGCAGAGCTCAGACCTCCCTGTATACTGTCATGCTGGAATCAGATCCACCCCAAAACACACCTCTTCCAACCAGGTGGCTGGAAATCTAAGGTTTCTACTTAACACTATTTTTATTGACAGCTCCCATGATTACAGAAAATAAACCATGATAATTCCTTCCACACCCCCACTTTGCATGTCACAAATTCACCCTTCATCAATACCCCCTCCCCCTCTCAACTGTTCTCTCTTTAATTTTTATGTCATCCTCTCTTCCTCCTATTATGAAAATCTTGTGTAGGAAGTGCCAGGCACTGGGAGGCCATGGATATCCAAGACATTTTGTGTGTGGAAAACTGCATTGTAAACAGTCCTACCCTTCCTTTAACTTACATTCTGGAAATGTAAGTTTTAATAAAACACCTGAGTCCATTAGGGGACATACATTCAAACTACTGCATTCTGCCTCTGGCCATCAGTAGGTTCATGGCCATCTCAATTGTGTTTAATCCAACTTTAAACGTCCCTGTTGCTGTCAGGTTCACATTGCTGGCAGAAATCACTCGACCAAGAGCAACTTTTTGGGGGGTGGGAGGGGGAGGTTTATTTTGGCTTACAGACCGGAGGGGAAGCTCCATGATGGCAGGGGAAAATGACAGCATAAGCCATCACCCCCTGGCCAACACCAGGTGGACAACAGGAACAGGAAAGTGTGCCAAACACTGTCAAGGGGAAACTGACTATAACACCCATATAAGCCCACCCCCAACAATACACTACCTCCAGGAGGCTTTAATGTCTGAATGTCATCATGTGGGGAGACTAGAATTCAGAATACCTAGGTTGATCGGGAACACCTGAATCAAGCCACCACAGTCCCCATAGTCTTTGTTAACCTTAAGACTGTTCCAAAGTCCCAAATTTCATCAGAGATTCATGACTATCTCTTAGGCTAAATTTGCTGGGCTATATGGTAAGTGTGGTGATTTGAATGTATGTCCCCCAATACAGTCAGGTGTGTTATTAAAACTTGTATTTCCAGCCCCCTGGCTGGAAAAGGTATGTTTGGGAACAGATCTAATTCCAGCACAAAGGTATTACTGAGAGGGAATTTCTGTCTGGTACTGAAAGCCTAATGAAAAGCCTATGGCTTGGAAGGTCATAGCCATAGTGGCAAACTACTACTGTTGTCTGGCACAATGGATTTAGTATGCCTACAAAACTGTCCTCTAGATACTTCTGCTTATGTTCATATATTAATGCTGCTCTTTTTAAAATATTTTGTTTTATGTATTTATGTATTTGACAGATAGAAAGAGGGGGAGAGAGAGAGAGAATGGGCACACCAGGGCCTTCAGCCACTGCAAATGAACTCCAGACACTTGTGCCACCTTGTGCATCTGGCTAACGTGGGTCCTGAGGAATCAAACATGGGTCCTTTAGCTGTTCAGGAAAACACCTTGACCACTAAGCCATCCCTCTAGCCCCACTCTCACTTTTAGTTAGAGGATGTTCTGTTTTCAGATGTCAGTGGCCACTGGGGAGACTCAAAACTCAGCGATGTGCAAAGAAGAAATGACAATGAAGTGTTCTGCACTGAGTCATCTCTATCACATACCCATATCTCAGGGGTAATTGCCAAGGAAGTGGCAGAAAGAATATAAGAGCCAGGCTGGAGAGATGGCTCAGCAGTTAAGATGCTTGCTGCAAAGCCAAAGGACCCAGGTTTGATTCCCTATTGCCCACGTAAGCCAGATGCACAAGGTGGCATATGCATCTGGACTTTGTTTTCAATGGCTAAAGCCCTAATGTGCCCATTATCTCTTTCTCTTTCTCTCTGTCTCTCTACCTCACAAATAAATTATATATAACTTATAATTATATTTATATATATAATATGATATATGCATATATATTATAAGAACCAAAAGTGGAGAAGAGTGCTTACAGTACTATCATTTTTTTATTAATTTATTTAATTTTTTATTTTTGTAGTCAGTGAATACATTCAAGTTGGTACCATTGTTAGCCTCCTCCCTGTCCTCCCCCCCCTACTGGGACCCTGCTTGTTGGGGTATATGGGTCATGCATTGTGGGGTTAGCCTTTAGTTTCATATAGGAGGAAATGTCTCTGTGTGTCATGACCCAACGTGTGGCTCTGACATTCTTTCTGCCCCCTCTTCTGCAAATTTTCCTGAGCCATGTTGGGTTCATATTAGGTCTGCTTCCATGTTAAGATCTTGGGTGCCTTTGTGTCTCTGGATACCTGGTTTGATAGGGGTTGACTGTTCTCTGTGTCTATCTCCTTCACCAATGTACTGGTTCCCAGTTCACCAAGAAAACAGCATTTTTGCATGTTTCCCCAATTATTCTTAGTTTCAGCTGGGGTCCTTTTGAGGTATGATAGGGTAGTTCTCTCCTTAGGATCTGCATCTATCTGAAAAACAGAAGCATATTCTCCAATGGAGAGTAAAGTTAGCACCAAGTAGATGTGTTAACCATTGTTTTTTAGAGATAGTACAGTGGAAAGTGGGTTCATATTTGGATATGGTTCTGAATTGTTTCCCAGCTCCAGCTATGGGTTCTGTTCCACTGAGCAGATCAGTTAGCCAAATCAAGAGCAGTTGGTTTCCCACCATGGCTGTGCACCACTATTGCACTTGTATGAGCTTCACGTCAGGTTGTTTACTGCTAAGTAAGTTAGACCATGCATTGCTTGGACAGATATTGGTCTTTATGCCCCAGTCACTCATGTAGTACCTTCCTGCACTAGACGCACTAACTATCTAGGGACTGACTCTCTTCCAGCTTCCAGCTATGTCTCTCCATGCTACATGCCAACAGTGTATGGTGTCTTCAGCAGTATGGTCTTATCACTAACCTATGGTGGGTCAAGTGCTGTGACATAAATCTGTCTTCTTTTGGGAAACATTGTAGGTCTCTTTGATCAAGAGCTCATCGTGGATGTTTACCACCTGCTGGTACCGGGAGTTACAAGTCAGTGGCCAAGAAGAGAAGGAAGAACCAGATAAATGATATAAAAGACATAGAGAGATAGAGAGATGACAGAGATGAGGGAGGGATGGATAGAGAGAGAAGCAGAAATAGGAGGATTATCAAGTAGTTGTAGTTACTGACCCAAAGTCTGGGTGCTCAATCCTATTCCATTGGTCTATACTCTTGTTTTTATGCCAGTACCATGCTGTTTTTATTACTATGTCTTTGTAATATAGCTGTAGATCAGGTATGGTGATGCCTACAGAGGTATTTCTTTTGCTGAGGACATGCTTAGATATTTGAGACCTTTTGCTATTCCATATGAATTTTGAGATCAATTTTTCTATCTCTGTGAAAAATAATGCTGGAATTTTGATGGGGATTGCATTAAGTCTGTAGATTGCCTTTGGAAGGATTGCCATCTTTCCAATGTTAATTTTGCCTATCCAGGAACATGGGAAGTCTTTCCATTTTCTTAAGTCATCCTCAATTTCCTTTTTGAGTGTTTTTGTTTTCATTGTATAGACCTTTCACTTCCTTGGTTAATGTTATTCCAAGGTATTTTATTTTATTTTTGTTGCTATTAAAAATGGGATAATGGCACTTATTTCTTTCTCTGTATCTTTGTCATTTGCATATAGAAAGTCTACTGATTTTTGTGCATTGATTTTTTTTATATATTTTTTATTTATTTGAAAGTGACAGACACAGAGAGAGAAAGAAGCAAATAGAGAGAGAGAGACAGAATGGGCATGCCAGGGCCTCTGGTCACTGCAAACAAACTCTAGACATGTGTGCCCCTTGTGCATCTGGCTAACGTGGGTCCTGGAGAATCGAGCCTCGAACCAAGGTCCTTAGGCTTCACAGGCAAGCACTTAACTGCTAAGCCATCTCTCCAGCCCTGTGCACTTATTTTGGAATGGAGGTTCTCAGGTCTCTTACATATAGAATCATGTTGTCTGTGAATAACACTAACTTAACTTCTTCCTTTCCAAATTGTATCCCCTTTATTTCTTTCTCCTGTCTTATTGTTTGAGCTAGGACTTCCAGTACTATATTAAAGAGCAGAGGTGAGAGTGGACACCCCTGTCTTGTTCCCAGTCTCAATGGGAATTCCTCCAGTCTCTCTCCATTAAGTATTATTTGGGCTTTAGGAGCTTTGTGTATACCCTTTATTGTGTTAAAATATAAACTGACCATGCCAATTCTCTCCAATGCTTTCATCATGAAGTGATATTGTATTTTGTCAAAGGCCTTTTCTTCATCTATCAAAACAATCATGTGGTTTTTGTGTTTAGCCTTGTTTATGTGGTGTATTACATTGATAGATTTCCATATGTTGAACCACCCCTGTGTTCCTGGGATGAAGCCTACTTGATCAAGGTAGATAATGGATTTGATGTGTTGTTGAATTTGTTTTGTGAGGATTTTGTTCAGGATCTTTGCATCAAAGTTCATCAGGGAAATAGGCCTGTAGTTTTCTTTTCTTGTGGCATCTCTGCCTGGTTTTGGTATTAGGGTGATAGTAGCTTCATAGAAGGAGTTGAGTTTTCCTTGATCTCCAATTGTGTGGCATAGTTTGAAAAAGACTGGTTTCAGTTCTTCCATGAAGGTTTGCTAGAATTCAGCTGAGAAGCCATCTGGTCCTGGACTGTTCTTTTGGGGGAGGATTTTTATCAACATCTCAATTCTGATGGATGTGATAGGTTTGTTTAGGAGATTAATCTACCCTGAGTTTAGCTTTGTTAGATGGTATGTGTCTAGGAATTTATCCATTTCCTCTATTTTCCAATTTGGTAGAGTAGAGGTTTTTGAAGTAAGACCTGATGATTCTCCCAACTTTACTTATGTCTGTTGTGATCTCTCCCTTTTCATTTCTAATTTTGTTAATTTGAGACACCTCTTTTTCTCACTTGGTCAAATTGGCCAGGGGTTTGTCAGTCTTGTATTTTTTTCTTAATTGTTTTCTTAGTTTCAAATTCATTAATTTCTGCTCTGATCTTAATTATCTCTTTCCATTTGGAGGTTTTTGGGTTGGATTGTTCTTCTTTTCCAGTGCCTTTAGGAGTGTGGTTAGGTTATTGATTTAGGATTTCTTTGTCTTTATTATGGAGGTATTTAGTGCTATGAAGTTTCCCCTGAGGACCACCTTCATTGTGTCCCATAAGTTTTGGTATGATGTGTTCTCATTGTCATTCATTTCTAGAAATTTCTCTATTTCATTTCATCCATTACCCTACAGTACTATCTTCCAGACACAAACTGGCTTGATATTTATGACCTCACAGTGGCTGACACTACCTACATAAGACCTGCATAATAGGAAGGGAAAACTGACAGTATCGAAATAGAAGAGAGACTAGTTGGTAAGATAGAATTCAGTGGACGGAGGAGTATAGTAGTATATTGTTTATATTTATATATTATATATAGTATGTGATATATAATATATATTTATAGTATATTGTTTATATTTATGGAATATATATGTATATGTGTATATATGTATATGCATCAGTATTAGTCAAAATCACCTAATTCTGGAAACAAAAAAATGTTCCTCAGCTGTAGAAAGGATGTACAAAACCTAGCAGTGTGCCATGTTAAATTAGGCAATGTGTGTATATGTATCAAAGGCTTCAAATTTTGGTATATGGAAAAGTCCATTTTACTTTTGTAATCTTGGTTCTTAGCTGTCATTTTGAAAAGTAAAATTCACTAGTTAGTTTTCCTTTTCTCATTTCAATGAACTATCAATTCCCTTCAAGGAAACTGGATAAAGAACAGAGCTAGTGTCTGTTGGTGAATATGTGAGATTGAAATATCTATTAGACTAAGATAAGATTGTAAGAAAGATTATATAAAATGAGAAAGTCATTTAGCACTAAGCAATTTCAGCTGTGCCCTAGATTCAAAAAGCAAAGTCAATAACAAACACAATGCTTCTTTAAAAGACCAAGGACAGTGGAATTGACGACCAAGCTCTTACAATGCATATCCATTTCCCAACATTAGTCAAAAGTTGGGCCCAATGTATTCTTAGAAAAACAGGCTAAAGTCTTTTTAAACATAATGTTATTTATTAGCCACTCAAAACTACAGACCTGCCCAGGCATAGACCTAAACTACTTGGCTTTAAAAGAAATGTTAGTTTTGTAACCTTTAATGTTTGATGTTGTTTATATTATCCTTTTAACTTATAACTATTTAATGTTCTTTTATATTCAAATTTTAATTTAAAAAATTATCAAAGAGCTTCAATTTAGTTCCCCACAGTATACTCATGGAAGTCTACATTAGATATTAGGAAGTGAAAAGCTGGTCTCCAACTTGTTGAAAAAAGGTTGACAAGACCCATATCTAATCTGTTTATAAAATCCCAGAAAAGTGTTGTTCAAAAGTACAGTGGGAACAAAAAGGAACCAAGTTCCAGAGATAAAGTAAAGCTGATGCAAGAAGGATACATCCGAGCCACACTCAAGGAAACACACTATAGGGGAATCAATGTCATACCCTTCAAGGAATTTCCACAGCAAAATGATAGTATAGATTAAAAATATACAGAACCAGGGGCTGGAGAGATGGCTTAGCAGTTAGGTGCTTGCATGTGAAGCCTAAGGACCCTGGTTCAAGGCTCGATTCCCCAGGACCCACATAAGCCAGATGCACAAGGTGGCACATGCATCTGGAGTTCATTTGCAGTGGCTGGAGGCCCTGATGCACCCATTCTCTCTCTCCCTCTTTCTCTGTCTGTCACTCTCAAATAAATTATATATATACTTTTCAAGAGACTAAAATCAAGCATCTCTGTGGCTACATCAAATATCTTCACAAAACATCATGTCCAGGTAACATCAGCATCTGGGTTGCAGAGAAGTATTTTGCAAGTCCAGCATTAAGGATACACTGGATTTGAGATGTTGCTCAGTGGTAGATTGGTTGCTTAATACATGAGCAAGGCTCTGAGTTCCAGCCCTAACACACTTAAAACAGGGAATTGCCCTTATTTCATGCTAGAACAAATCCATAATACCAGCCTGGCCTATAATAGCAAGATCCTGTCCAATAAATAAAGAGACATTGGCCCTAACTCTGACTTTCAGACTCAGGGAGTCCCATAGTGAACACTTCAAGACTGACAACTCTGACATCAATTAGATCAAAGAAGATAAACTGCACTTTGTATAAATTACAAGGACCACTATGCCACTCCAGCCAGAAGATTTAACAGAGAAGCTAACCCAGGGGGCGGGGAACTGAGCTACAGAAAGCTAGTTCTTCCATGTCTGACTCTCAGTCAAAGACTTCCGCGACCAGAAGCAACAGCTATGAGAGCAGCTAAGCTTGTTGCTAGTTGGTATTCAGCAAAAAGCAGACTGTTGATACAAGGATTTATTTGGACTACAAACATGGTGAATAGCATTGATAAAATATCTCCCAAAGCGATTATTAGCCTCTATTCACACTAAAAGAAGTTCAGATCTTAAAACCAATAGCATCCAGAGTCACTTCTTAATCATTTCTATAATTTCATACTTCAACTTCTATAACATAGATGGAAGCTAGTTTATATTAACAGTAAAAATATTGGATCACAGTAATAAAAGCTATTTTGGCAAGTTGAAAATATGCTGTAAGGGCACAAGTTCACAGCATAGGTTAACTATTTTGAAAATTTCACAAGCCAACTATACCACCTTTAAGTTTCTTCTCAAATGACAGAGGAGAGATTTTTTTAAAGCATTGTTGAATTCCTTTTAGAATATACTAGGCAAAGGCTGAGAAGGTAGCTCAATGGTAGAACAATTGCCTAGTATGCTGGATATGCAGGAAGCCCTGGGTTCAATCTCCAACACAAAGTGGAAGGGAGAAGAAGGAAGGAAGAAAACAAAGAAAGAAAAAGAAACATGCTAGAGTAGAATTGTTACAGGTCTCTTTGGCATCAGTGGAGCTTTATCCCGGCCCTTAGGTTGTCTTAAGTCAGGACCACAGGTACTGGACACCCAGTGGTCAGCCAAGCTCCACTGAGTCAGAGGTCCGCATTCTTCGTCTCAGGGAATTCAAAGAATAAATCTCATGCACAGCCACTAATTTATTTATTTGGAAATATGAACCCAAAGAATAGTGTTTTAAAAAAAAAGAATAGTGTTTTATTGGCTGAAACAAATGCATTGTTATTGGTAAGGCAATTCTATTCCATTTTTGAGGAGGTACCTCAAACCACAAAGTTAATTATAGTTTTTGAGGTCAGAAAAGGAGAAGGGAAGTCCTCCAACTTAGTTAGTAGCACCTCAAACTAGTTGTACCATCTTTAACAATTTTTTTTTCTATTTTACTTTCTCAGTAGCAAGAGATCTTCAATCGTTTTAGTATTTTTAAAAATACTTTAGTTATTGATTTGCAAGCAGAGAGGTACAGACAGAGAGAGGGAGAAAGAGACAATGGGCACACCAGGGCCTGTAGCCAATACAAAACGCCTGCAGGTGCAGGTGCCTCCCTGTGCATGTGGCTTACATGGGTCCTCCAAAGCAAGTGCCTTATCCACTCAGCCGGCTCTCCCCCCCATGTACTTGTACATCAAGAAATTTCAAATCTACTCTTTTAGCAAATATGAAATTATTTTTGTTTTCTCTAGGGAGAATCTCACTCTAGCTGAGGCTGACCTCAAACCCTCTCTGTAGTCCCAGGCTGGCCTCAAACCTCTGCCTCCCTAGTTCTGGAATTAAAGGTGTGCATCACCACACCCAACAAATGTGATATTTTTATTACTTGAATAATCATGCTATACAATAGATCTCAAAAATGTGTTCCTCTTGTGTTATTGAAACTTTATGCCTTTGAATCCACTCCCCATCTTCACCCCATTCCCAGGCACTAGTAACTATCATTGTAGTCTTTATTCCTTAAGCCTTACTTTTCAAGGTCCCACATATAAGTGAGAATACATTTCTTTCTGTGTGTGAGAAACAGGTGTTGAAATTTTTGTCTGTGAGATTACATCTGTCTGTCTATGCCCCATTGCCTGGTCATCTGCCACCTGAGCACCTAGTCCATGAAGCCCTGGTCACCTGTCCCACACCACACAGCAGGCCAACACCTTCTCAGTATGGCCATGAGGTTGACAAGTAAACAATGGTGGAGAGACAGAGGGACCCCCTCCTCTTCCCTCACCACTATTTGAAGTTGAGGAAACAAAAGTACAGGGACAGGAAGGGGGTTATTCAAGGAGGGTTAGGCCAAGGAGGCATGGAGGCTCCTACAGTCTCTGGCACCTGCCCCTGACTCAGAATCAAGCAGCACTGGCCACTCCCTGTGGACCCATAGCTGCTCCTGACCTGGCTTCCCAGAGCCAACTGCTCCCTAGGGCTGGACTCCAACCAGAGGGTCTGAAATAATAGCCTGTAACTTGCTCACCTGAGGGCACACCTCCACAGCAGGGTCTGCCACTACTTCCAGGCTAACATGGCCAGGATGCTGCCAGAGAGACTGCCTGACACAGGGGGCCATGTGGGGTTACCAACTGCTCTCTTACAGTCTCTGAGGCCTGGTGAAGCACATCTTCCCAGAATGGTGGCAGAGAGACTGCCTGACAGCGGAGGTCATGTGGGGTGGGCTTCAAATGCTCCCTTTAGGTCCTCTGAGGTCTGGTGAGCCACATCTTCCCAGAAGGCTCTGCAAAAGCAGCAAGGTGACAAGTGCCACACCACTTGCAGTCACATCTGCCTCAGGAGTTCCCGCTGATTGGAAACCACAGTGCCCCACATCACTGTATACTACAGGGCTATGCAGGACAGGGCCAGGTCATGGGCCACTCAGGGCCTCATGTGGGGTGCTGAGGTCCATGATGCCCTGAACTCCTGGGTGCCTGAAAGTATGTCCCTGAGGACATGGTCTTGAGCTTTCTCAAATGGTTTGAAACCTCCCGGAAAGGACAGTTCTGGAAGGAGTCCACCCATCCTCAATGTACCTGCCACTTACCTGCATCAATCTGAAAGCATGAAGGAACAAATGAAATTGAACCAGGCTGCAGTGATCACTGTCCTTAAACCATGCTTGGGAAGCCAGGGATGCCCACCCCCCTATCAGCCATAGCCCCAGCAGCAATGTCCCAGCCCTCCCCAGGGCCTGGTGGGAGGGTCAGGACACTGCCCAGCACAGAGGCACCTGGCCCATCTCCTAGCTTTATTTTCCTTTGCAGAAGTCGGTGTCCCATTACTTCCTACTTACACTGTTCAGCTAGCTCCTGGCAGGAGGAGGAGGCAGGGAAACCAGCTGTTTCTGTACTTTTTCTTTTTCTTGGAGGTGACTTCCTGGAAGAGAAAGGAGGTGACATTTTGTACTCTGATAACTTAAAATTAGATGTTCTTAGAGCTTTTAGGTCACTGAACAGATGGTTCAACCAGAGAGGACATGGGGACTCCATATTCCTCTCCCATGCCTGTTTTATGAATGTCATGTGTTCCACTGCTCTGGGCTATACTTCTTTGTAATAAACTGGTAATTTAGTAAGGAAACTGTTTCCTTGAGTCCAGTGAACTATCCTTGCAAACTTCCAAGTGCAATATAGAAATCTCTGATTTATGAGCTAAGGAGATGTCTGTCTCCATGGGAAAGAGCTCTTGCTTCATAAGGATGAAGATCCAAGTTCAATCCTCAATACCCATGTTAAAATCTGACACAGTTGAGCATGCCTATAATCTCAATGCTGAGGTAGGTCAGTGAGGTCCACTGGTCAATCTGTCTCGCTGAGAAACATAGAGCTACAGGTTCAGTGGGAGAACCTGTCTCCAGGAAATAAGGTGGAAATGGAATGCAGGAGAAAGGCACTCAGCATCTTCCTCTGGTCTCTGCATGCTTAAGCACAGCTTGCACACATCTACACATATGTTTACCCGCACCCAAATCTATGCACCAGCATGTCACATATAGTGCACACAGACACTCCACCACCACCACCAAGAAGGAGAGAGAGAAAGAAGAGAAGAAAACAAACTCTGATCTGCAAGTCAGAAGTACAGGTGACAACTGGAATTGTACTTCTGGGCAAATAATGAGAGAAGTGAGTACAACTGTAGGAGACCATTGGTGTCAAAGAATGAGTCAGTGTGTGGGGGAAACACATACACATTTGGTCACAGGTATGTCTTTGTTGAATATGAATGTAGAGAAAAGCAGTTTTAATAGCCGGGCGTGGTAGTGCACGCCTTTAATCCCAGCATTTGGAAGGCAGAGGTAGGAGGATCACCTTGAGTTTGAGGCCACTCACTCTGAGACTCATAGTGAATTCCAGATCAACTTGGGCTACAGTGAGACCCTATCTTGAAGAAACCACAAAAAAGCAGTTTTATTTTATTTTCTCTCATTTGGTGTCAGAAAATGAGATTCAGTAGACTGACCCCAGCTCACAAACGCACAGTTCTGGAAGAGACAGGAGGAAAGAGTGGGAGATGAAGAGCCTCTAGGTGCTGCGTGATGGGGTCAAGCACAGGATGGAGCCCAGCTTTTTTGCAACCAGTCTCTAAAGGTACCAAGTTGCCAGTAGAATTTAGGTATGAATCAACCTCTTTAGGAGCTGGCTGAGTGCACAAGTGCATTGTGCTTCTTGTCATGTCACAGCTAAAGTGAAAATAAAACGAAGGCTAAGACACTCTTGATGCTAAACCAAGTCCAGATTTCTAACTCAGTTGTGGCCACTAGCCGCTGCCCAGGCAAAAAAGTGCAGTGACAGCCAAAGTACTTCTAAGATCTCTGGTCACCAAGAAGCCAAAAACCATGTGAAGACAATGCAAAACTCTCAAAAAGGTACTGAAGCAAGTGGGTAGTTGTTTTACCATATAGATCAGTATTGAAATCAGCTAAGGCCTAGACCCACCCAGGCATAAGACCTTTAACTTAAATTGTCTTCCGGGAAACCTCTAGGCCTTTCTTTCACTAGTGGCTCCTAGGGTTTGGAACCTGCTTTTCAGAAATGTACACGAGCAGAAGCAAGAACATTCTCTTGCCAATGACAAGCTCAAAAATTCCCCATTCATGAAATAGCTCCACCTAGAGAGAAACATGTGCCTCCTACTTTTCCAACCAGCAACCTCCCCTCCCCTTAGCTGTGAATTTCCCTAGTACCTGCTGATCCTGACCACCTTGCTAGCTGGGCACACAATGGCACTTTTTCTTCTTGCAAAATGCCAATGCTATGGTCATGACTCTTATGGCCATCATGCAATGAGCCCTTGCTTACTAATAGTGACTTAGGTTTCCCTAGAATAATCACTAAAAACAGACAGTGAGGATGATTTAAGAGCAGTATCCTACATGCTTGTTTCAGTGGATACAGCATCCAGAACTCGCAATAGAGTAATTACAGACGGTGATACTACCACGTGTATTGCAGTGGTGATCTAGCTAAGCTCTGCTCCATCCTCATCTGTTTTACCTTTGAGGACAGAATCCCTATAGCCCAGAAGTTAATCTTTAGCTGAACTACCTAGAACTTTTAGACCTCAGATGGCTGCCGCAGTGACTGTCAAACAACCTCTTACTTCATTTTAATGCTTCATGACACACCTTCCAGTGCCAAAACAGTTTATAATTGCCATGGCTGACAAGAAAAACACATCAAAGAAGTGAAAGAGGTGGTGTCCAAAGTCCCAGAAAAACCTCTGCTCATTCCCACAAAACACATGAATATCCCTTCCATTTTATAAGCCTATCCCTCCTCCTCCTTGTGTCTTTTCTCAAAAAATATTTTATTTATTTATGAAAGAGAGAGAGAGAATGGGTGCACCAGGGTCTCTAGCCACTGCAAATGAACTCCAGACAGCACCTTGTGTGTCTGGCTTATGTAGGCTCTGGGGAATTGAACCTGGGTCCTCAGGCTTTGCAGGCGATTGCCTTAACTGCTAAGCCATCTCTCCAGCCCCTTCCTCATGTCTTTTATATCCCATATTTATAATCTCCCAACCTCAAAGAATTGAGATATTGATTAGCTAGTTTATCTGTCACTCCTCTTATTGTTGGCAATAAATAAAAGTCTCCTTTGCTGGTGTTGAGTCATGTTATTGATTCCACATTTCCAAGAGGGGAAATTTCAATTTAGGGAAAAACCTAGAACCAGCTATATGTGATTATCAAGCAGGTTATCCCGGACGGTACACCCAGGCTGGCAGGCTGGTGAAAGCCACTATTATGTCTCCTGTCCCACAAAAATAAACCTGTCCAGTTTCCCCACCACCACAATAAATACCAAATAAAAACATTCAAAGGAGCCAGGTGTGGTGGTGCATGCCTTTAATCCTAGCACTTGGAAGGCAGAGGTAGGAGGATCACCGTGAGTTCGTGGCCACCCTGAGAGTACATAATTAATTCCAGGTCAGCCTGGGCTACAGTGAAACCCTACCTCAAAAAAAATAAAAAAAAGATTCAAAGGAAGTATATATAAGCCATAAGGGACTGAGTCTTTAAAATTATGATATTTACCCATTGAATACTACCATGTAATGATAAATGCTGTGGCTCTTTGTCCCTTTTTATATAGAGAGTACAAACAAACTAAACCCTAAAAGAACCCTAAATAAACCTTCTAACTTCACTTTTGTTTATTTTTCATGACAGAGTCTTGCTAGGTAGCCAAAGCTGCCATGAGACTTTCAATTCCCTTCAAGCTCCTGAATGCTGGAATTAGAGGCAGGCATCACGCCTTTAGCTATTTGTTTTTATTACAAATTCTAGAGGTCAGGTAATACATTATCAGCTTTGCTCTAGAGGAAACACCTTTGACATATAGGTATGATTTTAATGAGGTAAGGAGGATACAACCCTCTTTTGGAGCACTGAGAAGGTGTTAAGGATGGCTAAACCACTGATTGAAATACAGGAAAATCACTCTGCTAATGATAAGTTCTTATTGTCAGGACTTCTTCTGATGTCCATTTGCCTTTAAATAAGTAAAATCAGTAGGGGTGATTCGAAGTAGCAGCTGCTGGACTGTCCCCTGGTTGCTCCAATTGCCTTGAGCAAAAGGACTATCAGTCAATAGCCAGCCAAATTATTCTTTTGCCAACACAGGCCATCTGTAATCCTCCTTGGATGCCCTGGGAAAATGGCACGGTGATCATAACTAACGGGCCCTGATCCTGCAGGTGCAGCCTCAGCCAAGGCTGTTTGAAGGAGTTTGCACCAGATTTTTTTTTGTTATCACAACCTTCAATGACCTCTACATGACTCTGCCAGAGAGGGTCACTTTTGTGACCGGTTCTAACAGGCAACCCTCTGATTCGTTCAAGATAAATGGCTCCGGTTGGTTCAAACACCCCCGTCTCAGACTAAAGGAGCTGCTTAGACTCACTGAATTGCTAAGGGAAATTTTGGTTCTGCTTCCCCTGGTACTGCAGCATTGGCCCAAGATAAACTGTATCTCTCTGATCTTTCTTGTCTGCTGTCAGTACCCAGAGAGCCAGTGCCAGGGAGGAAGAAGCGGCAGAGATGGCAGAGCAGCAGTGGCAGCGGCAGCTGGACGGTCAGCAGGGAGGGCTGCAGAGCAAAGGCTCGCGCTGTGCGGAGCCTGAGGAAGCAGCTGCCCAGCACGGGTGTGGCGGCAGAGAGGAGGCAGCGCAGGTAAAGAGGCAGTGAGAGAGAAGCAGCAGGTGGGGACAACGGGACGAGGGCAGGCAGCCAGGGCGGTCAGGCTCTGAGCACTGGGAAGTTCCCGAGAGTGGTCAAGCTTTTGATTCCAAGGGACGGTAGGCTGAGAGCTGTGACATGGGTGGGTGCTCAGAGCTGAGGCATCCCAGCTTTCTAGGCCTGCACAAGAGCCATCACATGCTCCTACTGATGCAGGATTTGGGGGGTTGGGAAGGGTCTCCCAGTCGTGTGAACCCCAATTTCGGGGTCCTTATCCTATTTTAACAAAGAATTGATAAAAATGCACTCAAGAAGAACAAATTATGAATCACTAAGTTTATTCAGAGAGAAATCCTAAATTGCAAGGTTTACATAGGAGAAATTGGTATCTAGGAAAAGGCTGGAATAGCTGCATAACTACATGGAAA
This sequence comes from Jaculus jaculus, assembly GCF_020740685.1. NCBI lineage: Eukaryota > Metazoa > Chordata > Mammalia > Rodentia > Dipodidae > Jaculus > Jaculus jaculus. The sequence continues at coordinate 60,814,246 of NC_059116.1, forward strand.
ATAGGACCTAGAAACCCATACAGAAAGAGTTAGAAGAAACGCACATTTGCATGGAAGCAAAGCATAAAAGCATCAGCCCTGGACCTCCACCCTGGAGAAAGTAAAGAGATTCATTCAGTAGGACGGACCCAGAGCTTGAGGAAAGCACAGGTAGAGACCAGGAGGTTCACATACAGAAGCGAGTGGTAAAGAGCCAAAGAGTTAGTACACACATGGCAAACCCTGACTTTAAAGGATTTATACACATAATGGACCAGAGTTTAGAAGAAACACGCATATGGCAAACTCAGAGGTCAAAGAAAAATGCTGCATGCAGTGAGAAGCAGCCCCAAAGCAAGAGGCAGGAGGAAGGCAGGCAGGGGACACCAGGCGGAGAATGGAGCCCTCAAGCTGAGGCAGAGGCAGAGGGAGGCCGGCTTGCGTGTTCAACAGAGGAGATCTCAGGGAAGAGGGGGAGGTTAGCAGGCAATAAGTCTGCATACCTAATTAAAATGGATTTCGTAGTCACAAGTAGGTATGTAAGGGGAAGAGTTGATTGGTTTGTACATTCAGGGAGCTGACCCAAAGACTAGCCCACGGAGGTAATGTGTCAGGCTATGGACGCAGCAGGGGACACACAGCCATTGTGGATGACACTAAATAAGACATTGTGGATCAAACTGAGTCAGTTCTGCCAAGAATCTTTTCTTTCTTGGGGCTCCTGTTCCTAACTAAACTGTTTTTGTTTTTTGTTTTTTGGTTTTTTTTTTTTAAGTTCTCTGTCTCCTGTCTCCTTCATTGTCAAGGGACAAGAAATCCAAATACTTACTCCTCTCTGGAAGGCTCAACATCAGCAGTGACCAAGGGGTGAGGAATTCTATTTTCCTTTGCCAACACCAGAATATTTGCAGGGCTAAAGGTCGTATGTGAGGGCTACACGAAGACTGTACCACTAGAGGGCACCATCTGCTTCAAATCTCACCAAGGGCTCCAACAGCCAGGAAAACAGCTGCCAATGACCAGCTCAGAAGAGCTCCTCTTGGTCTAGCCATGGTTGCTGTAAGGTGTTGGGCCCTGAAAGGCCCAGGCGTGAGGCCTAGTGGAACTTCCTGAGCCTAGCTAAAGTTTGGCGACCTGTCTCTGGCCAGCTATGACTCAGCAGGATGCCTAAGGGCTTCTGGCCTGCTACTTCCTCCTGGTAATTGTAATTACCATTTCAATAGTTAAAGTTTACTATTGGCCCTTACTTCTTCTCCCACCCCAAAATCCCCGCCTTCATCCCCAACATGATATAGGCAACTGCTCAGAGTAATAAAGCGAGTTGTTCCTGCATTGCAAAGACTCCCGACTCAGTGTGGTTTTTCTCGGTGGCCAGGAGAGGTTTCTGAGTCATCCGACGCTCATCATCCCCTCAACCCCTAGGGAGGAACCAGCAGGCCTGGTCCTTCCCTCGGCACTACCTGTGCGGGAAGGAGCCCCGCAGTAAGGGGTAAAGCAAAACCGATGGAAACCACACTGACTCCACTTAGGCCTGCATGAGTGTTCGGCTGGTGATGTACGCCATCAGGAAAGCAAATAATGCTGCTCTCAAATGACGTTAAACTACGGTTTTCTGAACTTGAAATCTGAAGAAGAGCCCTGAAGTTTGATTATGCAGGCAGAGACCACAGATTACTGAAGTTTTTCTTCCTCCATGTCCCAGGCCACCTACTTCTTTACCCTGCAAATATTCTCACGCACAGTCATCAGGGAGGCAGATGTAAGACTCAGGGCTTCCTTCTCAAATAAATAAGGTGGCTTCATGAAGAATCTTCCTGTGCAATTCAGTCCTCTCAGTGACCGAAACACAATGCATAAGGCAGGCAAAAGAGGCATCCAAGAGAGCTACTACTGAAAAAAAAAAAAACAAGAAAGAGCTCAGGAAGCTTTATCAAGTTTGTAGTCTCAACATGTCCTCTTGAGTCTTAGTGATGCTAATTAAAACATTAAGTTAATTAACAAAGAATCCAGAAAAACAGAATAGGGTGAGAAAGTTTTATTTTAAAGGGTGGATGTTTTTTGTTTTTTTTTTTTAAATTTGTCCCAGTGCCTGTAATTTTAATTTTTTATTTATTTATTTGAGAGCAACAGACACAGAGAGAAAGACAGATAGAGGGAGAGAGAGAATGGGTGTGCCAGGGCTTCCAGCCTCTGCAAACGAACTCCAGACGCATGCGCCCTCTTGTGCATCTGGCTAACGTGGGACCTGGGGAACCGAGCCTTGAACCGGGGTCCTTAGGCTTCACAGGCAAGCGCTTAACCGCTACGCCATCTCTCCAGCCCAAAGGGTGAATGTTTTTAAAAGATTATTAAAGGGCTGAAGAGATGGCATAGCAGTAAGGTGCTTGCCTGCAAAGCCAAAGGACCCAGGTTTGATTCCTCAGGACCTGATGCACAAGGTGGCACATGTGTCTGGAGTTCATTTGCAGTGGCTGGAGGCCATGCTGTGCCCATTCTCTCTCTCTTTCTCAAATAAATGCAAAAGGAAAGGTTATTAAGGAATGAGATATCAGTGTGCCCAGCCCAGGCCCTGTGGAGACTGCCAGCACATTGAAACAACTAGACTGAAAAGTCAGAACACTCTAAGATATAGGCATAGGGAAAGACTTTCTGAATAAGACTTCAGTATGCCAGGGTATTAGACAACCATTGAGCTCTCATGAAACTAAAATAGTCAATAGACAACCTACTGAGTGGGAGAAAATCTGTCAAAGGTTTAATATAGCCGGGAGTGGTTGTGCAAGCCTTTAATCCCAGCACTCGGGAGGCAGAGGTAGGAGGATCATCATGAGTTTGAGGCCACCCTGAAACTCCATAGTGAATTCCAGGCCAGCTTGGGCTAGAGTGAAACCCTACCTCAAAAACCAAAAAAAAAAAAAAAGGTTTAATATAGAATATATAAAGAACTCAAACAAAAATAAGCAATTTAAAAAATCATTTAACCCACTCAAAAAAAAAAAGAACTAGACTGGGAACTAATACAAAAGGCCAATAAGCATTTGACACAATGCTCAAACTTTCATTATGTTGAGAAACTACAGTCGTCCTTTTATCTTTTTTGTAATGGAACTTTAAAATAGTGAGTCAGATTATGCAAGAATGTTGTGATATAGTTTAGCCATGCAGTTTTTGTTTCACTTTCTTATTTGCCCATGTATCTGCTTTGGGAAGCAAGACATTAGAGATTTATTTATTTGTAATTATTAGGTAATAGTGTATTTGGAAAAAAAATTCACCTTCTGTCAGCCAAAAGCACAATTTTATATTGATAGGCAGAACTGGTGTTGCGCTTCAGCTTTCCCTTGCACTTGGTAAAGGTGCTGAGAGACAGCAGCGCCTTGCTACATAGGTGCAGCCTGGACTGGAACTCACAGGGAGGACTTGGTGTGCTGCTGCACATCAACAATGGTATATGATTTCCACATCAGGTGATAAATCAGGTGATTTATCACTGTGATAAATCAATACAAAAACAAGATCATAGTGTTTTCCCAGACATGAGCAAGATGTGAACATTGGCAAAGTTATATTAGTCATTACAACATTGTCTGTCCTGGCTAGGAGGAGTAAACACTTTGTCCTAGTCTGACCTCCTTCCAGATAAGATTTAGTTTTCAAGTTACATGTTAGTGGGGTTTAAATGTGAAATGTACCCTGCAGGCTCATGCTTGAACACTTTGTCCCCAGCTGGTGGTATTGTTTTGGGAAGATTAGAACCTTCAGGACACAGGGCCTGGCTGGAGGAGCAGGTGGGTTACTAGCAACAAGCGCTGGTGGTAATACTCAGTGCTGGTTTCAGTTCAAGTTCTCTGTGTCCACCAAGATAGGAAGAGCCCTAGCCACACACCCCAGTCACAGTGAATTTTCACCATGCTTTCCCCGCCATGATGTATTGAAACTTCCTTGAAACTGGGAAGCAAAATAAATCTCCCACCCTTGAGTTTTTTATGACTTGTATTTTGTCACAACAATGAAGAAAATAATACACCTGTTATGAGATCAACTTTGCCCCTCCTCCATTTTCTACATTGAAGTCCTAACCTAACCTTAAAATGTGGCTGCATGTGGAATGCTGCATGTGGAAGTCACCATTGTACTGGACTCAGCTCCTGCCCGGACAGACCAGACCAAACTGGAATGACTCAGGCTAATGTGCTATTTGATTAAACTGAAACAGGAAAATTTCCAACAGGCTAGTTTTTCCTTAATTAGCAGAGAGGGGGAGAGAGAGATTCATACTCACCAATCAAAATGGATCTTGATCAAGCTGACCTGGACTATAAGGATGACTCTCTGCTTACTTTAGCCTTTTTAAGGAAAGTAACCTCAGGAACCCTCACATTAATGGATCTGCTTCTTTTAAGTTATTATGTTTCCTAAAGTGGCTCAAGTTGCTTTACAAAATCTGGGATGCCCAGGACAGTACTGTTTTCTGAATCTTTAGCTAAAATGTTAATCAATTCATGAATATCTAATAAAAGTCAAATTTGTTGAATTTTTTTATATGTGTGGTGCTCATGTGTGTGTTCTCACATTCATGGTGCATGTGTGTAGAGGCCAGAGAACAATTTCAGATGTTGTCTTCAGAAATTCTGTCCACTTTTTGAGACTGGATCTCTCGACCTCCTGGAGCTCATTTATTCAGCAAGACTAGCTGGCCAGTGAGCTCCAGGGTCCTCTTGTCTTCCACTGCCCAGCACTGGGATTACAGTGAATGCCATCATGACTGACACGTTTATGTGGGTGCTGGAGACCAAACTCAGATTCTTATGCTTGCAAGGTAAGCATTTTACCCACCGAACAATCTCCCCAGCCTCTTTCCTGACTCTAAAGAAGTAATTGGCTTAACATGATGGTTGGTGTGAGTCATAAATCAATCTGACTGTTGCTGTTATAGCAAGGACACAGGTACATAGTACACAGGGAAGACAGTGTGAAGAGGCATGAACCAGAGGTGGACATCTACCCGCCATGGAGAACAGCCTCAAAAGAAATAATCCAAGCGGTAAAGAAAAATGAAGTTATGAAATTTGCAGAAAAATGGATGGACCTGGAAAGTATTATACTAAGTGAGGTAACCCAGGCCCAGAAAGCCAAGTGCCACCTGTTCTCTCTCATATGTGGATCCTAGCTACAGATGATTGGGCTTCTGCGTTAGAAGGAAAATACTTGGTAGCAGAGGTCAGTAAGTTAAAAAGGAGACATAAAGGGAAGAGAAAGGAAGGGAGGCGGGTACTTAATAGGTTGATATTGTATGTATGTAAGTACAATGATTGAGATGGGGAGGTAATATGATGTAGAATGGAATTTCAAAGGGGAAAGTGTCAGGGGGGAGGGAGGGAATTACCATGGGATATTTTTTATAATCATGGAAAATGTTAATAAAAATTTAAAAATTAAAAAAAAAAAGAAAAAAGAAACAATCCAAGGATGCCTGAATCTCACACTTCTTTCCCTCAGAACAATGAGATAATACATTCTGTTAAGCCACCTAGTCTGTGGGAATTTGCTATGGCAGCCTGATCTAATATGTACACATAGAAGGTGCAAGCTGAGTTTTGCTGGTGTGTAACAGAATTCACTACTCTCGCAGCTCCAAAACAAATCTAGGGAAGTCATGGTTTAATCTATGCCTCTTTCTATCTTATGTCCCATCTAACAAGAAACAAGCCCCAGCAGGGCTGTGTCATAAAAATAACCCCAACTTCTTTGACAAGTCGTGTGTATATAGCTTATATTATGAAACAAACATGTAGTCTCAGCGTGGCCTCCAGCTCATAGCACTCCTACCTCTGCCTCCCCAGTGCTGGGGTTAAAGGCATGAGCCACCACGCCCAGCTACAACAAACACTTTTTTAAAAAATATTGTATTTAGCCGGGCATGATGGTGCACACTTTTAATCCCAGCACTCAGGAGGCAGAGGGATTGCTGTAAATTTGAGGATAAGACCTGTGACTACATAGCTGTTGGGCCCCAGGCTACAGGAGGTCACAGCAGACCTAGACCCCGATAACCTTGGTTCCTGAGACCCACAAGAGTAAGGCCTCTCACTCCCCCTATACTGGAGCACCCGGATATCCTGATAAGACTCAGGTATGGCTTTCCCCAGAGCCATGTGACCTCTTGCTGCTTACCGGGCACATCCCTATATGTTAAGGATGTATCAGCCAACAGCCTTCACACAGCCAATCCCCTACTACCCTTACCCCATAACTTTTCCACTAGTTAGACCCTGTAACCCTTTCCTGCTCACCCGAAATGTCACTACATGCTAATTAGGCATCAGCAGGACCTGTGAACTAACCAATCCCTTATGACCCGTACCTACCCGTACCTCCTCCCACTTTTTCACAAATGTTTATTAACCCGTTCCCCTGACAAATGAACAAGCTGTTCTCTGAAGCTGTCTCCCAGGTGTTTCTTCCAGTCACACTCACGGCTGCTCAAGACCCCCGTTCTGCTGCTGCCTGGACATGCCTAGGACCCTGAGGCGCTGCAGCTCCAGGACAACCAGGAACCACATACAGTAGATTCCAGTTGGCCTGGGCTAGAGTGTGACCCAACCTTGAAAACCCAAACAATTTTTAAAATATATTTTATTTATTTAAGAGAGAGAGAGAATAGACATTCCAGGGCCTCCATTCACTGCAAATGAACTCCAGGTACATGCACCACTATGTGAATCTGGCTTACAAGGGTTCTGGGGAATTGAACCTGAGTCCATGGATTTCATAGGGAAGTGCCTTAACAACTAGGGGCCTCTCCAGCAGCATCATACAACAAATAATTTTAGCAATAATTTGAGCTACACATTAACTTCATCACTTGTAAGTGAAGTTTACACTGGTGAAAGAAATACTGATGGAGGTCTGGAGAGATGGTTTAGTGGTTAAGGCACTTGCCTGTGAAGCCAAAGGACCGAGGTCCAATTCCCCAGTGGCCACATTAGCCAGATGCACAAGGTGGCACATGCTTCTGGAGTTTTGCCTACAGCCGCTAAAGGCCCTTGCTCCCTATTCTCTCCCTCTCTCTCTCTCTCTCTCTCTCTCTCTCTCATTCTCTCCCAAATAAAAAGTTTTAAACTTCTTTAAAAAAGAAATACTGGGGGACTTCCGGTTAAGATGGCGGCGTAGGTACCACGCCAAAGCAGCCTAGGGGGGAAAAAGACCAAAAAAACTCAGCAAAATACACACTTTTACTAAAAAGTGAGGTGTATAGGAAATTAAAGTGGCAGCGGAGAAGTAGAAGAGTTATAGAGCATCCAGAGCCTGCACAGGCGGGAAAAGCGGCTCTGGCAGCTCGGCCAACCGCCGCTGCCGCGGTGCAGCAGAAAACCGCCAGACTCGGTTCGAGCCACAGAAAAAGCCAGGTGAGGGATTTTCCCCTCACACCGCGCTCTTGCAACTCGGGAAACGTGAGGAGAGAGCGGCAGCGAGCAGCGGAGGAGCAGACCGCGAGGTAGAAGAACACCTGGAACAGCGAGACAACCAGAGCAGCCACAGCTCCCTCCCCTCCCCCAATGCCTGAACCCAGCTCCAGCGAACAGAGCAGCAGCCCAGGACCCAGCCACGCCAACTTGGGCTGACAGCAGGACCCAAGCAGGAGCAGAGTTCAGGAGCAACATCAGCGACTCCAGCACCGGTACCAGCGTCCCCAGCAGCAGCAGACCCAGGAGCGGCAGCAGCGGCAGATCCCGCAGCAGCAGCTTCAGGGGGAGCAGCGGCAGTGGACACAGCAGCAGCAGCTTCAGCAGCAGTGGTGGCTCAAGCAGTGGCAGTTACAGCAGCAGCAGAGGCAGCAGCAGCGGCTCAGTTTGCCCCATAGGAAAAGCAAGTGCCCAGCTCCAGAAATCAGAACAGCAGCCCGACGACCCAGGCAGCAACTTGACTGAGACCACAATCACCCAAGGTAACTGGGATTGCACCAGGGAAGGGTCTCTGCTTGGTCACAAGCTGACTTGGATCCCTCAACAGACCAGAAATCTAAACCTCTTTGTTGATAGAGGATCTGGTCATTATAATAACTACTCTTGCATACATACTCGGGGCTGTTTTTGATTGAATGTGTACAGTGTTTAGTTAAATTTTAGAATCTACCTGTATTTTATTCCACTCAGCCTGCTTGAATACTCCTATAGCAGGGAAACTCAACCCCTAAGAACATCTTTGTACATACTCTGAGAGTCTTAAGAGCCACACCTCACACCTTAAGGTCCTACCCTGAAAATATATTACATCAAATCAATTGATACAGCTAAGAATACACAGCTAGCTAGAAAATCCAAGCATTAACTTAATCCAAGATGCAAAAATATATACATTATAACACAAGAAACACTAAAAAGCAAGACGATATAAATCCACCTAAAAGTATTAATGCATCAGAAATGTCCTCCAGGGAGAAAGAGTTAGAGGAAATGCCTGAGAAAGAGTTCAAAAGAATAATTATAAATATGTTCAAGGAGTTCAAAGAACACATGAAAACAATCAAAGAAGAAATCAAAGAGGAAATCAAAGGAATCAAAAAATTTATAGAGTCAAATGATAATGAGAACACAACATACCAAAATCTCTGGAACACAAAGAAGGCAGTTCTAAGTGATAAATTCATAGCCTTAAGTGCCTATATCAAGAAATTAGAAAGGTCGCAGGTAAACAACCTAATGCTTTGCCTTAAAGCCTTGGAAAAAGAACAAGGCAAACCAAAAATCAGTAGACTGGAAGAAATAATATAGATTAGGGTAGAAATTAATGAAATAGAAACAAAAAGAACAATCCAAAGAATTAATGAAACAAAGAGTTGGTTCTTTGAAAGGATAAACAAGATTGATAAACCCTTAGCAAATCTGACCAAAAGAAAGAGAGAAGAGACACAAATTAATAAAATCAGAGATGAGCAAGGTAACATCACAACAGATCCCAGAGAAATTCAAAAAATCATAGGGACATACTATAAAAGCATATACTCCACAAAGTATGAAAATCAGAAAGAAATGGATGATTTCCTTGATCAATATGACCTACCTAAATTAAATCAAAATGAGATTAATCACTTACTAGACCTATAACAAACATGGAGATCTGAACATTTATCAATAATCTCCCAACTAAAAAAAGCCCAGGCCCAGATGGATTCACTGCTGAATTTTACCAGACTTTTAAGGAAAAGCTAACACCATTGCTTCTTAAGCTTTTCCAGGAAATAGAAAAAGAAGGAATTCTACCAAACTCCTTCTATGAGGCCAGCATCACCCTGATACCAAAACCAGGCAAAGATAGAACAAAAAAAAGAAAATTACAGACCAATCTCCCTCATGAACATAGATGCAAAAATTCTCAACAAAATATTGGCAAACAGAATACAAGAGTATATCAAAAAGATCATTCACCCTGACCAAGTAGGCTTTATCCCAGAGATGCAGGGATGGTTCAACATACGCAAATCTATAAATATAATACATTACATAAACGGGTTGAAGGACAAAAATCACATGATCATCTCATTAGATGCAGAGAAAGCATTTGACAAAAATCAACTTCCCTTCATGATAAAAGTCCTACAGAGACTGGGAATAGAAGGAACATATCTCAATATAATAAAGGCTATTTATGACAAGCCTACAGCCAACATATTACTAAATGGGGAAAAACTGGAAGCTTTTCCACTAAAATCAGGAACAAGACAAGGGTGTCCACTGTCCCCACTTCTATTTAATATAGTTTTGGAAGTCTTAGCCATAGCAATAAGGCAAGAGACACACATAAAAGGGATACAAGATGGAAAGGAAGAAATCAAGTTATCAATATTTGCACATGACATGATTCTATACATAAAGGACCCTAAAGACTCTACTAGCAAGCTGTTAGAGCTGATCAAAACCTACAGCCATGTAGCAGGATACAAAATAAATACACAGAAATCAGTAGCCTTCATATATGCTAACAACAAACACACAAAGGATGAAATCAGAGAATCACTCCCATTCACAATTGCATCAAAAAAAATAAAATACCTTGGAATAAACCTAACCAAGGAAGTAAAGAATCTATACAATGAGAACTTTAAAACACTCAAGCGAGAAATTGCAGAAGACACTAGAAAGTGGAGAAACATCCCTTGTTCCTGGATTGGAAGAATCAATATCGTGAAAATGGCAATCTTACATAAAGCAATCTACACATTTAATGCAATCCCTATCAAAATTCCAAAGGCTTTCTTCATGGAAATAGAAAAAACAATCCAAAAATTTTTTGGAATCACAAAAAACCTCGAATATCTGAAATAATACTGAGCAACAAAAAAGAGGCTGGTGTTATCACCATACCTGATTTTAACCTATACTACAGAGCCATAGTAACAAAAACAGCATGGTACTGGCACAAAAACAGACATGTAGATCAGTGGAACAGAATAGAGGACCCAGATGTAAGCCCAAGTAGCTATAGCCACCTGATATTCGATAAAAATGCCAAAAATACTCATTGGAGAAGAGACAGCCTCTTCAGCAAATGGTGTTTTGAAAACTGGATAAATATATGCAGAAGGATGAAAATAGATTCTTCTCTCTCGCCATGCACAAGAATTAAGTCCAAATGGATTAAAGACCTTAACATCAGACCGGAAACTTTGAAACTGCTAGAGGAAAAAGTAGGGGAAACCCTTCAACATATTGGTCTTGGCAAAGACTTTCTGAATACAACCCCAATTGCTCAGGCAATAAAACCACAGATTAACCACTGGGACCTAATGAAATTACAAAGATTTTGCACCGCAAAGGACACAGTGAAAAAAGCAAAGAGGCAACCTACAGAATGGGAAAAAATCTTCGCCAGCTATATATCTGATAGAGGATTAATATCTAGGATATACAGAGAACACAAAAAGTTAAATAATAAGGAATCAAACAAGCCAATCAAAAAATGGGCTATGGAGCTAAATAGAGAGTTCTCAAAGGAAGAAATACGAATGGCATATAAGCATCTAAAAAATGTTCTACGTCACTAGTCATCAGGGAAATGCAGATTAAAACTACATTGAGATTCCATCTCACTCCTGTCAGTTTGGCCTACCATCATGAGAACAAATGATCAGTAAATGTTGGCAGGGATGTGGAAAAAGAGGAACCCTTCTGCACTGTCTGTGGGAATGCAGTCTGGTCCAGCCATTGTGGAAAACAGTGTGGAGGTTCCTAAAACAGCTAGAGATTGATCTACCATATGACCCAGCTATAGCACTCCTAGGCATATATCCAAAGGACTCATCTCATTTCCTTAGAAGTACATGCTCAACCATGTTTATTGCTGCTCAATTTATAATAGCTGGGAAATGGAACCAGCCTAGATGTCCCTCAACATATGAGTGCATAATGAAGATGTGGTACATCTATACAATGGAGTTCTACTCAGCGGTAAAGAAAAATGAAGTTATGAAATTTGCAGAAAAATGGATGGACCTGGAAAGTGTTATACTAAGTCAGGTAACCCAGGCCCAGAAAGCCAAGCGCCACATGTTCTCTCTCATATGTGGATCCTAGCAACAGATGACTGGGCTTCTGTGTGAGAATGAAAATACTTAGTAGCAGAGGCCAGTAAGTTGAAAAGGAGACATAAAGAGTGGAGAAAGTAAAAAAGAAATACTGGTGGAATTTCATTTCATTTTGAATCTCAATGCTCATCAAGGATTTCATTAAGATATAACCAAAAAGTGCTCCAACTGACCTTGTAAACTTATTGGAGTTACCCACTTGTGCCTTCCTGGAGGCTATTTTGTGACCTCAAGTAGTTCTAGACCACATTGAGGAGAGAAAGGGGAACAAATAACACACTAGGGCCAGGTTTAGCTCCTTTTTCCTGTGGTTGGGTATGCTACCTAAAAGGTACCATGTTTGGTGGAGAAAATAGTCATAATACATTGAGACATTAAGTACTTTTCAGATTCCTTTGTATATGATAACAGCTAGCCAAAAGCTTTCATAAAATGAGTATTCAGTATAAAAACTTTTTTTTTTAATTTTTTTTTGTTGTTCATTATTTATTTATTTATTTGAGAGCAACAGACACAGAGAGAAAGACAGGTAGAGGGAGAGAGAGAGAATGGGCGCGCCAGGGCTTCCAGCCACTGCAAACGAACTCCAGACGCGTGCGCCCCCTTGTGCATCTGGCTAACGTGGGACCTGAGGAACCGAGCCTCGAACCGGGGTCCTTAGGCTTCACAGGCAAGCGCTTAACCGCTAAGTCATCTCTCCAGCCCCTGTATAAAAACTTTTGATAGGATGTGTGAATAAGCCATTTTATAATTTATGTTTCACCTATACTCAAATCTTCTGCGATTAGGAAGGAGGCAATAGCCCCTGGGGGTGATGCTGCCTGATGAAGCTCTTTTGTCCTTGAACTTCCTGAGGGTAAGGGAATCATCTCCCCACTTGTCTCAAAGACAAAGTGTTTCACATTTTCCCACTGCTTACAACATAGCTCCTTTTCTACCAGACATGAAATGTGTCATTTATATTGTGCTTTCCTTTTCTTTGATCAGTTTCCTTCAGGCTTCTAAGAAAGAAAAAAAGAATGACAAGGGGTATAAAAATGACATCACTTGGGCTGGAGACATGGCTTAGCGGTTAAGCAGTTGCCTGTAAAGCCTAAGGACCCCAGTTCAAGGCTCGGTTCCCCAGGACTCACGTTAACCAGATGCACAAGGGGGCGCATGCATCTGGAGTTTGTTTGCAGTGGCTGGAAGCCCTGGAGTGCCCATTCTCAATCTCTCTCTCTCTGTCTCTTTCTCTCTCTGTCTCTCTGTCACTCTCAAATAAATTAATAAATGAATAAATAAAAAATGAACAAAAAAATTTTTTAAAAAAATGACATCACTTTGCTGGCAAAAAAGACATCAATTCTCTGATTAAAAATCATTTTATTGGACTAGAGAAATGGCTTAGCTGTTAAGACGTTTGCCTGCAAAGCCAAAGGACCGGGGTTCAATTCCCCAGAACCCATGTTAGCCAGATGCACAAGGGAGAACACTCGTCTGGACTTCATTTGTAGTGGCTGGAGGCCCTGGCGTGTCCTTTCATATTCTCCCTCTCTCTCTTTCTCTCTCTCTCTCCCCTTTAAATAAATAATAATAAAATTTTTTAAATCATTTTATTGTGCATGTCATTATGCTTATAAAGTACATAATCATGGGTTTAATAGTAATCATTTTGCAAGATTACTGAGATTGTTTTCACTTTAAAACTCTTCACAATTACAACAGTGATAAATAGGTTGATTTCTCCTCCCTAGTTTTTCAGGGTACATAATATCCCACAAAAGAGGAGGGGCAGGTAATTCACCCAACTGCCTTACTTTTCTTTTTTCTTTCTTTCTTTCTTTCTTTCTTTCTTTTTTTTTTTTTTTTTTTTTTTTTTTTTTTTTGAGGTAGGGTCTCATTATCTAGTCTTTCAGGGTGGCCTCATGGTGATTCTCCTACCTCTGCCAAGCCAACTGCCCTATTTTCTTTTTATTAGTTGATTTTCAAGAGAGAGGGAGAAGAAAAAAATACACCCACACACAAAGACAGAGAGAGTGAGTATGGGTGTGCCAGGGCTTCTTGCCACTGCAAACAAACTCCAGACAAGTATGCCACTTTGTGTATCTGGCTTTACATGGATACTGGGAAATCAAATCAGGGCTGGCAGGCTTTACATGCAAGCATTTTTAAATGCTGGGCTGTCTCCCCGGGCCAAGATTATGCAGTTCTGTGCCAACATTTCTAAACTTTTGGCCTTCTGAAATGCTCGTGGTGTCTGCAAGGAGTCAGTCTCTAAAGTGCAGCGATGGATACAGCAGTGCAACAGCCTGAGACTACGCAGGTGACAACTTCTTAAAGCCTGACAATCAGCAGAGGCGAAGTGATGACTGAGCCACCCGGCATGGAGAACCTCACCTACGCTTGGCTGATTTGGGAAGATGAGGCAGCCTGTCCCAAAGGGCAAATGAAGGACAGCCGGGCCATCAGCCCCTGGAAGGACGCTCTCCAGGCTGGCTGGAGAAGAGCAAGCTTAAGTGACAGTGGATCCTAGGCCTGAGTTCTTTTCTATCAGATAATAACATGAAGCCAACAGACCAAGAGATTTCTACAGAGCATGCAAGTTCACTTGAAGGGTTGTTCAAACTGGTACATTTTTGGCCCTCTGTACTGAGAAATGTCAGAGATCCCAAACTGAGGAATATTGAAAGAAAAGAGATAATAAAGGATTTTCAGCTTTTATGGACTCTGATTCAAGGAACTTGCTCTCTTCATCCACCTCGCTTTATGTAGGTCATTGGTCTTCCTATATTTTTTAAATGCCCACAAAATTTAGGAAGAAAAATTCTCTAAAAATTCAAGCTGACCATAAAGTTACACAGCTATGTGAGGTGTCCTCCGTTATACACATGCTAATAAAGGTGGCTAGCAGTGACCAAATTCAAAGTTACCTAATACAGTTACACAGTAGTCACTTGGAATGTTACCTAACCTGTTGATTCTAGCTCACCAGAAATATAATTCTGGAAATACCCTTAGCAGCCAACTGTCTAGGCAGTTTACACACTATGGTGCCTGCCCAGGCCCCTCCTACATTGGAGATCTATTCCCAGGGCCTCCAGCATGTTCTACCACTGAGCCAGAATCCCAACCCTTTGTCTTCTCTCTAGTTTTGTGCTTGCTGCTGTTCTTTTTTGTAGATAGTCTCCCTAAGCTAGCCAGCCTGGCCTGTAACTCAGTCTGAGCACAGACCTGTCTTAAATTCCTTGTGAGGTTGCTACTTTGTTTTCTGAGGCAAAGTTTCACTGTAGCCCAGACTGGCCTCAAACTCATAGTGATCCTCCTACCTCAGCCTCCTGAGCACCAGAATTATAGGTATGAGCCACCACTCCTGACTAGGCCTTAGATTCTTGATGTTCCCATCTCAGCCTCCCAAACAGCTGGGAATACAGGCATAAGCCACCATACCCACCTCCTAGTTCAAACAGCAGTCATGATAAATGAATTCAAGAAGCCACAAAGACCTTGATATTTCTGATATTTGGCTAGAACATACTACCCAATAAGCCTAAAAATGTGAGCCTACCTGTGAGATAGCAAGTACCTGTTGTTTTATTAGGAATATCCAGTAAACACATGTGAATTCTCACAGATAAAATTACACAAAAAGTTGTTTAGTCATCCTAAATTGCAACAATACATGAAATTTCAGCACTCCACTGAATGTGCAAACTGAATTCTTCTGCATTTACATGAAATGCTACATCCACGGATGTCCTTAAACAAATGGAATCATAAAAGTCCTTTTCCTGTGCTTACAGTGGCATGAAAGAAAACAGAGGAAATAACACATTTTCAAAAATAGTTCCATTACCCTTTCAGTCTCTAAGAGTAGGACCTACCCCAAAAGATGACATTCTCTGCTTCTTACATCTAAATTCTTCACTGTCACAGCATCAATCAAAAGCAAATTTTCAGGGCACGTGGATGCAAAGCATAGTTTTATCCATAGCATTCTTGAGGACAATGTCTGTCAGTTTGTCTGTACAAACCTACTCAGCCTCCACTAGAAGCTCAGCATTCGCGGTTGCTGACAGCCTTGCTTGTCTTCCTTGGAGCAGGACTGCCCTCTCCTGTGCTGCCATTCACAAATTTGCCAAGCTGCACAAAGGTTTCTACATCAATTTGTTTCCCTGGCAGCTTTAGGATTACTTTTGATTGTCACTACCTGAAGGGAAAGTGGAAACATTTTCTCCTAAAAAGTTTATCATTAGATGAAGCTGTCCAGCAGTGTATCTGGAAATCATAGACTTTGGGGCTGAGTCAGCTTTAGCTTAGTGGTAGAGCATTTGCCTAGCATACTCAAGGTTCAGGGTTCAATTCCTGATACCACATAAAAGTAAATAAAAATTAAGCCAGGTGTGGTGGTGCACACCTTTAATCCCAGCACTCTTTTCTGTAGAGAAGTAGCATCATTGAGACCACAAGAAGAAAATGAAGGGGAGGAGAGAGGAGAAGAAAGGAGGGAAGAAGGTGCAGAAATGGTGAGAGAGGCAACAGCAGCAGAGTTGGGAGATGACCTTCATAGGGGGAGTGCCTGGTAAATAACACAATGCCTTGCTGTTAATCAGAATCAAATCTTGCACTGATAGAAAAGGACTTTGAAAACACAAAAGCATGCAGGTCATGGAAGTATTGAGTTGGAACAGGTAACTCATGTAAATTCATGACTGAAATGATACATAGTAGTCAGAGAGATGACAGACCTACATGTATGCAACATGTAATCCCCCTGTTCCATGATTTCACTTACTCACGTTCAAATGCAGTCTGAAAACACACAGAAAATATCAGAAGTCAACAATTCATGAACTTAAAATAATTTTATTATTTTAATTATAGCACACTCTTCTATTTTGCAATTATTTATTTCTGTTAATCTTTTGCTGTACCGAATTAATAAAAGTTCATCACAGGTATAGGGAAAAACACAGTATAAGGATTAGTGTTATTCATGGTTTCAAATATCCACTTGGCAGTAGATCTTGGAATACATCCCCTAAAGATAAGTGAGAACTACTAAATAACCATATAGACACAGTATATGCATGTACCAATATGTATCTGTGTTGGTTTGATTCTGGTGTCCCCCATGAACTTATATGTTCTGAATGCTAGATCCCCAGCTGGTGACTATTTGGGAACTGGGTCCTTCTGGAGGCAGTGTGTCGTTGGAGGAGAGCTTACAGAGGATAATGTGCAGACAGCTTCCCCTTGCCAGTGTGTGACTCACTCTCCCAGTGCAGGTGTCCACCTGATGTTAGCCAGGAGGTGATGTCCACCCTTTGCACATACCATTGTTTACCCTGCCATCATGAAGTTTCCCCTCAAGTCTGTAATACAAAATAAAACCTTTCCTCACATAAGCTTCTTTTGGTTGGGTGTTTTCTGCCAGCAATGCAAAGCTGACTACAACAGTATCTGAATATGAAAGTGTAATTTGGGGGGCTGGAGAGACAGCTTAGCGGTTAAGTCACATGCCTGTGAAGCCTAAGGACACAGGTTCGATTCTCCAGGTCCCACATAAGCCAGATGCACATGGTAGCGCGTGCCTCTGGAGTTCGTTTGCAGTGGCTGGAAGCCCTGGCATCCCCATTCTCACTCTGTCTCAAATAAATAAAGAAAATTTTTAAAAAAAGAAAGTGTAATTTGGAGCTGGGGAAATGGCTTAATAAGCCACACAAGCATGAGGTACTGAGTTTCAATCTGCAATAGCCATGTAAATGGCAGGTGTGTGCCTATAATCTCAATGCTGTGGAGGCAGAGACACAAGATCCTGGAGCAAGATAGCTATATAGATTAGCCAAATCAGTGAGCCCTGGGTTCAAATGAGAGACCCTGTCTCAATAATTAAAATGGAGAATGATCAAGAAAGATGTCTGACGTCAACCTCTGACCTCCACATACACATGCATATCACATGTGTGAAAAGGTGTATATTAAACATATATAGAGACATAAAGAACATATGAACAAAAAATAGACCTTACTACATTTCTGTGTGTATGTATGTCAGTGTACACATATACACATTCAGTTATTTTCTTCCAGATGATTCTAAGGAGAAGGTAAAGTACAAGATGGGCCTCTTTTGGTGAAGTTAGGAAGTACTCAAGATAAATTTAAATCAGTAGGAATATGAGAAAAATAGGAGCCAATCTGAATGAGATGTTAAGGCCCAAAGCAGGAAAAACTGAGCAATGAACTAATCTTTAACAGTAGATTATCACTGAAAGAATAAAATAAAGCCAGGCGTGGTGTCACACGCCTTTAATCCCAGAACTTGGAAGACAGAGGTAGGAGGACTGCCATGAGTTTGAGACCACTCTGAGTCTGCATAATTAATTCCAGGTCAGCATGAGCTAGAGCAAGACCCTACCTCAGGAAACAAAAAAAAAAAAAAAAAAAGTCTGGGCGTGGTGGCACACGACTTTAATCCCAGCACTCGGGAGGCAGGTAGGAGGACTGTCATGAATTTGAGGCTACCCTGAGACTACATAGTGAATTCCAGGTCAGCCTGAGCTACAGCCAGACCATACTTCAAAAACCAAAGAAAAAGAAAGAAACAAACAAACAAACCAGAATAAAATAAGAATCTATAGTATAACTGATTATTACATAAAAACAAATGGGAAAGATGGCACAAATTTTTTTACAGAAGAATTTCAAATAATAAATGTAGGAGCAAGAGAAATTAAAAAAAAAAACATTAAAATTCAATAGTTAAAATGACTTTAGGAAAATTCCATTGAGTGATAACATTAGTGGGATAACTGTTAAGGAAAACAGGGTGTCTGCAATTTGCATAGTCAGTCTCAGAGTATCACCCCCACAATATTTATCTCTGTGGTGCCTATTTATTTCTGTGGTTCTACAAGGTGGAGCTTAGTTATTCTTCTTTTAGTGTGGGCTGTATATAGTGATGAGCTTCAAAAGAATAAACTGGGCTGGGGAGATGGCTTAACAGTTAAGGTGTTTGACTACAAAGCTTAAGGACCCAGGTTCCATTCCCTGATACCCACATAAGCCAGATGCACATGGTGGCGTATGTGTTTGAAGTTTGTTTGCAGTGGCTAGAGGCCATATCATGTCCATTCTCTTTCTCTCTCCTCCTCTCTTTCTCTTAAATACATTTTTTTTTAAGTATAAACAGCTGGGTGTAGTGGCACATACCTTTAATTCTAGCACTGGGAGGCAGAGGTGGGAGGATTGCTGTGAGTTCAAGGACAGCATGAGACTACACAGTGAATTCCAAGTCAGCCTGGGCCAGACTGAGACTCTACACTGAAAAAAATAAATAAATAAATAAATAAACAGTAGCTTTATTTTAAAAAAAGAAGAATAAGAAGAAGACATGTAGCTAGATGTATCCCTTAGTCCCAGGGATAGAAATAGCATCATAAGTTCAAGTTCAGCCTGGGCTGCAGAGTGAGTCCCTGAATAGCCTGGGCTAGGGTGAGACCCTACTTCAAATAGAAAAAGAAAGAAAGAAAGAAAGAAAGAAAGAAAGAAAGAAAGAAGGAAGGAAGGAAGGAAGGAAGGAAGGAAGGAAGGAAGGAAGGAAGGAAGGAAGGAAGGAAGGAAAGAAGAGAGAGAGAAAGAAAGAAGGAAGGAAGGTAGGAAAGAAAGAAAAGGAGGAAGGAAGGAAGGAGAAGAAAAAGTCATGTGACAAATGTTACCTTAATCAATTACTTTAATCAACATCTGATGAACAGACCTAAGGGAAGCCATCTTAGGCCACTCAGCCATCTTGACATTCTCAAGGAGCCATAAGAGATTAAAAGTTAACACAGAGCAGTAACTACAAGCCTGAGGGCATGAGTCCAGTAAAGACAT
This sequence comes from Jaculus jaculus, assembly GCF_020740685.1. Lineage (NCBI taxonomy): Eukaryota > Metazoa > Chordata > Mammalia > Rodentia > Dipodidae > Jaculus > Jaculus jaculus. Next base: position 60,833,666 of record NC_059116.1, read on the forward strand.
CTGAGGTTAGTCTTGCCCTGAGGTCAAGGTGGCCTGGTATTCCACACAAGCTTCATCTGGTGTTTGGTCTTGCTCTTATCTGGAGGTCACTCTTCCCAAGTTCTGCTTTTGGAAATCATGCTTGCTTCTTCTTGCAAAAGATAATTGGGGAGGGGGGATGACTAAAAAGTGAGGGATAGGTCATTGTAAAGGAATGTGGGTTTTGCCTTTAAAAACTCACTTTAAAAGTAGGATGGGGCTGCTGTCCTCCTTGGTGTGAGGACACAGATGCCAGCAGGCTAAATAAAGACTCTTCTTTTTAATTTTTATCAAGGTGGTCTTCTGTTCATTTCTGGTCTGAGACTTGCTACATTTGGAGGCCCCAGTGAAATGTTACATTCTTCTTGCTAAACTGACCCCCGAATCTGGTTTCACAGAGTCTTGACTTCTTGGAACTGTACTCTAAGTGTGGTTTGGAGACCCTAGGGGACGGCCACTGAGAGATGTTCCTCAGCCCCAGAGACATTCTCCAGGCCCTGATAGAAAGGAGTGGCAGTCAGGGGACATCAACACCATGAGCAGAGAGACATCTAGTCTGAAAACCTCTGGCGGTAAGGGGGGATTCATCAGAAAGCTTGATGTATCACTACTTCCTGAATCCTGGGCAATGGCAAGATGCCGCCCCGCCCCTTGGTCTGTCTGTTTCAGGTCAGTGTAGCCATATGTCCTTGTCTTTCTGTTGAGTGTTTGTTTTGGCCTTTTGGGCCTAACATTTTTGAATCCTCCTAGGAAACCAGCTGCAGAAACTGAAAGCTCCACCATGGAACAGACAAGCCCCACACCTAGCATATCTAGCCCATTGCAATGTGTCCTTACTAACGTTTCCTTCTTCCAACAGTGGGCATCTGACTTAGGTGCTACATGAGATACCTTTTCTTTGAGGAAGTTCTGTGAATTATACTGGCCATCCTTTGACGTGGGATGGCCACCAGAGGGAACCTTCGACCTCCCAACTGTCTAATGGGCTCATCCTTGGGCAACCTGGGCACCCTGACAACCCCAGGGGAAGTTGGAAATTGTAAGTTGAAAATTAGAATTAAGACTAGTCAAATTTTGGTTTGGAAAAATCTTCAATGTGAGGTCTAAAATTATACTCGAAGTAATTTTTAGGTTTGGTGTTGGTCTCTGAAATTGTAAATACAATAGGAACTTTAAATGGGAATGCATAGCTTCTCAATGAATGAATGTGTGAAGGAGAGATGGTTGTCTGGAGTCTATATGAAAAGTGCACTTGAGGGCTGGAGAGATGGCTTAGCGGTTAAGCGCTTGCCTATGAAGCCTAAGGACCCCGGTTCAAGGCTCAGCTCCCCAGGTCCCACGTTAGCCAGATGCACAAGGGGGCGCACGCATCTGGAGTTCATTTGCAGAGGCTGGAAGCCCTGGCGCACCCATTCTCTCTCTCTCCCTCTATCTGTCTTTCTCTCTGTGTCTGTCGCTCTCAAATAAATAAATAAAAAATTTTTTAAAAAAAAAGTGCACTTGAAATGAATGTGTGTGTGTGAGTATATATGTGGCTCACAGCCCTAAAGATGGAGTGATTTCTTTTCTGAGAAATGCCATTTCATTATGGGGGATGCCCTCCACCAACTCCACTGTACTAGACTGCATGTCCAACTTTTACTGTTGAGTATCCCCCAGAAGGAACACTGAAGGTAAATAAGATCATACACAGGAGAAAATGCACAATTCTCCTATTCTTAAAAAAGTTGTAAATTGGGCTGGAGAGATGGCTTACTAGTTAAGCACTTGCCTGTGAAGCCTAAGGGTCTTGGTTCAAGGCTCGATTCCCCAGGATCCACGTTAGCCAAATGCACAAGGGGGCGCATGCATCTGGAGTTCATTTGCAGTGGCTGGAGGCCCTGGTGTGCCCATTCTCTCTCTCCTTCTTTCTCTCTCTGTGACTCTCAAATAAATAACAATAAAAACAAATTTTTTTTTTTTTTAAAGTTGTAAATGACAGGAGCGGAAAGCTGCCTTGTAGTCCCGAGGGAACTCCAAAACTGTCCCTGGAATTTAGGAAGAAAAAAGGGAGGTTTATACTGTCCTCCTGTGTTCACCAGGGGCAAGAGATAGATGAGGAATAGTTAAGTTCAAGGCGAGTCGTGCAGATGCACCTGCACCACGTCACTTAGTGCTTTCCTCTGAAGGGCTTGATCAGCAGACGGCCAGGTGGCCTTGGGAGTAAGAGGGGGAGCCGAACACAAGTCTCATTGTTGGACAGGGAGACAAGACACGGAGCTTTCTGGGGTTTATGCTGCCCCAGGAGAATCCCTGATGGCTCTTTCTTAGCTTCCCGGCCTTGCAGAGCCAGGGGGCCCAGGTGCAGGGAATCTCGGCATCCTGCCCCAGCACGATGATGAATGAGTCCCAAGTCTGCAAACAGATGGGGACTTCTTATAAGAAATTTCTAACTGTTTTTATCTTTCTATGCTTCTGTGAAACTACTAACAGACAATAGCCTCAAGATTTATATTTAAATTTAGAAGTACTTGGTACTGAGTTTGTTAGAAAATTTCTAAAATTTCTAATAATGTTTGAGTCTGCTTTCATGTTTTTTTTTTAAAAAAAATATGTTTCAGGAAAGTTATAAGGAAAGAAATTCCAAAATCAACAAATGATAAAATCTATATGTATATTCTAGGTAAATAGTACAAGTCAAGTCTGGTCTACTCTTTTATAAAAAGGTTATTTCAAAAAGCCTTTTAGGACAAAGAAAAGCTTCAATGGTCATATTAAAAGTGTTATGGTAAGGACAATGGAAGTTTTTGTTGGTAGTCATGAGATGAACTAAGGAAGATAAACTGGAGAGGGAATTTTAAATGTTCGATGTCAAATATTTGATGAAAGAGATTGTAACAGAGTGGCTTCATAGATTGTAAAGTAAAAGTATGTATAGGAAGGTATGAATAAATTTAAACAGAAGATTAGAGACAAAATTGATTAACTAAGTCTTAAAGTACTTGATCAGATAAGAGACTTCTTGAGATATAAAATGACTATTAGCCTAGAGCTTTCTAACAAAGTGTGGCCCTGGCTGGTAGCAGGTTGCTATGGTATTCAGGTTGTAAACTTAACTTTAACTCATTGATGTTAATTTGCTCATGATAATGGTTGTGAAAGACTGACTTTAAAAGCACTCAACCAGCCGGGTTTGGTGGCACACGCCTTTAATCCCAGTACTTGGGAGGCAGAAGTAGGAGGATTGCAGTGAGTTCAAGGGCACACTGAGACTACGTAATGAATTCCAGGTCAACCTGGGCTACAGTGAAACCCTACCTCAAAAAAATAAAAAAATATAAAAGTACTCAACCAAGTTAGCTATGTTCCTCTACTTGCCAATCTTTTAACTAAATCTTAAGATTAAAATTGGCTGATTAGTATTTGATTCTCTCATAAAGTTATTATATCTAAAACTCTGCCTCAAAAAAAAAAAATCTCAGAGAGTAATTATTTACTCTCTTTTCCTATTTTATAAGGCAAATAGACCACATTTGGAGACACTGAACAGCATTTATCTGTTATACATTTGGAAACTATTTACTTCATGGTGAACAATAAAAGAAAGTTCTAAACAAAGTGATTTACGATATAATTCCTTAATTCCTCCAATAACCAGTCTTAATAATTTAGATTTAACTGACATCATTATTGAGCAAGTTTACCAAAGTACCAAAGGCAGAATTATAGACTTGTTAAGGTTTGAGTAGTCATAGATTGTGTCATGAAATTTTGTGCATGTTTGGATTCACTACAGTTCTTTAAAATGATTTGGAGGAGATTGAAATATTTCTTTGTGGCTCAGCAGTTAAAGGTGCCTGTTTGCAAAGCCAGATGTGCATCCTGGAGCATGCATTTGGAGATTGTTTGCAGTGGCAAGTGGCCCAGGCATGTCCACTCCCTCCACGAAACTTGTCTCCTTTTTCATTAGGTCATGGCAGTTTTGTCCAGTTCCTGTATTCATTGGATATTTTAGATATAGCTAAATTAATTTCAGAAACTAAGTTAAGGGTGGACATCTTATTTAGCTTTGAAAAGTCCTAAATCTCACAAAGAAATACATATATATATATATGATGTATATATGTATGATATCACAATTGTATCCCAATTCTGATGAGCCTTAAAAATTGTAAAGTTTTTCATGTCTTCATATTTAAGCCAAAAATTTTACTATATATTATACATTTTTGTTTATTTTGAATTCTGTTGGCAGATCTTTTGTTCATAGTTTATGCTCTGTAGCCTCATGTGCCTTAAATATGTGAATTCTACTTTTTTCCATTTTCTTTCTCTTTTTTGTTAATTTTGAATTGACACCTTCCATAATTGTAGACAATAACCCATGGTGATTCCCTCCCTCTCCCCACCCCCCCCCCTTTTAAAATCCACTATCCATCATAACCCTTCCCCCTCTAAATCCATCTCCGTTGTTTTGATGTCATCTTTTCCTTCTGTGATGAAGGTCTTGTGTAGGTAGTGCCAGGTGCTGTGAGGTCATGGGTATCCAGGCCATTTTGTGTCTGCAGGAGCACGCTGTAAGGAGTCCTACCCTTTCTTTGGCTCTTAAATTCTGTCCGCCACCTCTTCCGCAATGGACCATGAGTCTTGGAAGATGTCCTAGAGATATTTCAGTGCAGAGCACTCCTCTGTCACTTCTGTGCACCACAGTGCCTTCTAAGTCATCTCAAGGTCACTGCCATCTCAAAAGAGAAGCTTCTCTAACCAAAAGTGAGAGTAACATTAATATATGGATATGAACGTTAAGAGAAGTGCTTACCAGGCAGTTTGGTGCGCATATATATAGATACATTTAGCCAGACACTAGCAGGTGTTACACCCCTAGGGCTCATGACTACCCCAGGTTTTCAGTATCAGGGATGGATTCCCTCTGATGTAGCAGGCCTCCAGTCAAATTAGAGGGTTGTTGGTTTCCCCATAACAGACGTTCCACTATTGTATCCATTGGCTCATTTGGCCTGGCTGACCAAATATAAGGCTTGAAGTGTCCACTGTTGAGTATCTCCACAGATGATTTCTCTCTCCCCTTGAACTGCATGCAGCATAGCTTTTTCCAGCTTTCTATCAGCTGGTCTACATGGAGGTTTTCAGCTCAGCTAGAGCAGAATTTCTCAGTGACCTTGCAGCCCAAGTATGTGGAGTCTTCAGCAATAGGGACTCACCATCTATTCCTGGGGGGAAACCAAGAGCCTCACCAATGACCTGTAATCTTTCAGGAGTATCAGTGACCTCCCTGGCTAACAACTCATTGGAAGGTATCCCATCTCTGGCACTGAAAATTTTCTAGTAAAACTTATGGCTTCTGAGTGTTCCATTGTCCAAAAATAGGTTTCCATATGGCTTATTTATATCCTCTTAGATTTTGATTAGCCCTCCCTCCATTTTCCTTTACTCAATCTCTTCCTCTGACCTCATTTAGGCCTTTTCACCCCCATTAATCTGTTCTACTTACATATATACAGTACCATCCCATTAAGTCCTCCCCCTTCCCTCCCTTTCTATTCCCTTTGTTTCCCCTTTCTAGTTTACTGGTTTCTGCAACTGAGTTTTATTCCAACTCACATAAAAGTCCAATCATTTGTAGCTAGGATCCACATGTGAGAGAGAACATGTGACATTTGGCTTTCTGGGCCTGTGCTACCTCAGTGAGTATAATCTTTTCCAGATCCATCCATTTTTCTGTAAATTTCATAATTTCATTTTTCTTTAGTGCTGAGTAGAATTCCATTGTATAAATGTGCCAGATCGTTGTTATCCATGCATCAGTTGAGGGACATCTAGGCTGGTTCTGTTTCCTAGCTGTTGTAAATACAGCAGCAAGAAACATGGTTGAGCAAGCATCTCTAGGTTAGTGGGTCAAGTCTTTAGGATATATTTCCAGGAGTGGTATAGATGGGTCATATGGTATGTTTATTTTTACCTGCCTGAGGAACCTCCACACTGATTTCCACAAGGTCTGTACCAGGTTGCATTCCCACAAACAGTGTTAAAGGGTTCCTCTTTTTCTGCATCCTCACCAGCATTTATGGTCATTTGTTTTCATGATGGTAGCCATTCTGACAGGAGATGGAATCTCAATGTAGTTTTAATTTGCATTTCCCTGGTGGCTAGGAATGTAGAATTTTTTTAGATGTTTATATGCCATCTGTATTTCTTCTTTTGAGAACTCTTTATCTAGTCCCATAGCCCATTTTTAATTGGGTTGTTTAATTTTTTATAATTTAGTTTTTTGAGTTCTTTGTATATTTTGGATATTTATCTTCTGTCAGACGTGTAGCTGGCAAAGATTCTCTACCATTCTGTAGGTTGTCTTTTTGCTCTATTCACAGTGTCCTTTGCTGTACAAAAGCTTTGTAATTTCATGAGATCCCAGGGGTTGATACATGGTTTATTTCCTGAGCAATTAGAGTTATATTCAGAAAGTCTTGACAACAACCAATATGTTGAAGGGCTTCCCCTACATTTTCCTCTAGCAGTTTCATAGTTTTAGGTCTGATATTAAGGTCTTTTATCCATTTGAACTTAATTCTTCTGGATAGAGAGGGATACGGGTCTATTTTTTCATCCGTCAACAGATCCAGTTTTCCCAGCACTATCTGCTGAAGAGGCTGTCTGTTCTTCAATGAGTATTTTTGTCATTTTTCTCGAAGATCAGGTGGCTGTAGCTACCCAGACTTACATCTGGTCCTCTGTTCTGTTCCGTTGATCTGTTTTGTGCCAGTGCTATGCTGTTTTGTTACCATGGCTCTGTAATAGAGGTTAACATCAGGTATGGTGATACCACCAGCCTTATTTTTGTTGCTCAAAATGTTTTTAGATATTAGAGGCTTTTTATGCTTCCAAGTGAATTTTTGAATTGTTTTTTCTATTTTCATGAAGAATGCAATTGGAATTTTGATGGGAATTGTATTAAATGTGTAGATTGCTTTTGGTAATTTTGCCATTTTCACAATATTGATTCTTCCAATCCAAGAACAACGGATGTCTTTCCATTTCCTAGTGTCTTCTGCAATTTCTCGTTTGAGTGTTTTAATGTTTTCATTGTAGAGATCCTTCACTTCCTTGTTTAGGCTTATTCAAAAGTACTTCATTTATTTATTCATTTTGATGCAATTGTGAATGGGAGTGAACCTCTGATTTTATCCTATGTGTGTTGGTTGTTAGCATATAGGAAGACTACTGATTTCTGCATTTAGTTTGTATCCTGCTGCATTGCTATAAGCATTTATCAGCTCTAACAGTTTGCTCATAGAGAGTCTATAGGGTGCTTTATGTATAGAATCATATCATTTGCAAATAATGATAACTTGATCTCTTCATTTCCAATTTGTATCCTTTTTATGAGTGTCTCTTGCCATAGTGCTATGGCTAAGACTTCCAGTACTATCTGAAATAAAAGTGGGGACAGCAGACAACCTTGTCTTATTCCTTATTTTAGTGGAAAAGCTTCAAGTATTTTTCCATTTAGTATTATGGTGGCTGTAGATTTGTCATAAATAGCCTTTACTATGTTGAAATATGTTCCTTCTATTCCTAGTTTCTGTAAGGCATTTATCAAGAAGGGATGTTGGAATTTGTCAAACACTTTTACTGTATCTATTTGATCATGTGATTTTTTTGTCCTTTAGTCCATTTATATAATGTATTACATTTATCAATTTTCATATATTGAACCATCCCTGCATCTCTGGGATAAAGCCTACTTTGTCAGGCTGAATGATCTTTCTGATATATTCTTATATGCTCTTTGCCAATATTTTGTTGAGAATCTGTGCATCTATGTTCATGAGGGAGATTAGTCTATAATTTTCTCTTTTTGTTCTACCTTTGTTTGGTTTTGGTATCAAGGTAATGCATTCAGTAGGATTCCTTCCTTTCCTACTTTCTGGAGAAGTTTGAGCTGCAGTGGTATTAGTTCTTCCAGGAAAGTCTAGTAAAATTCACCAGTGAATCCATCTGAGCCTGAACATTTTTTAGTTGGGAGGTTTGTTATAACTGCTTGAATCTCCACACTTTTTGTAGGTCTATTTAAGTGGTAAATCTCATCTTGATTTAATTTTGGTAGGTCAAGGAAATCATCCATTTCTTTTGGATTTTTAAATTTAATGGAGTATATGTTCTTATAGTATGTCCCAATGCTTTTTCGAATTTCTCTAAAATCTGTTGTGATGGTCCCTTTTTCATCTCTAATTTTATTTATTTGTATCTCTTATCTCTTTTGGTCAGATTTGCTAAGGGTTTATCAATCTTGTTTATCCTTTCAAAGAACCAATACTCCGTTTCATTGATAATTTGGATTTTTGGGGGGGTTCTATTTCATTAATTTCTGCCCTAATCGTTATATTTTCCCATCTACTAATTTTGGGTCCCCCCACCAAGGCCTTTTTTTTTTTTTTTAATTTATTTATTTGAGAGCGACAGACACAGAGAGAGACAGATAGAGGGAGAGAGAGAGAGAATGGGCGCGCCAGGGCTTCCAGCCTCTGCAAACGAACTCCAGACGCGTGCGCCCCCTTGTGCATCTGGCTAACATGGGACCTGGGGAACCGAGCCTCGAACCGGGGTCCTTAGGCTTCACAGGCAAGCGCTTAACCGCTAAGCCATCTCTCCAGCCCCCAAGGCCTTAATGTGAAGCATTAAGTTGTTTTTTTGCAGCCTTTCTAATTCCTTAATATAGGTGCTCAAAACTATAAATTTCCCTTTTAGAATTGCCTTCATTGTGTCCCAAAGGTTTTGGTACGTTGTATTCTAATTATTATTGTGTTTTTATTTATTAATTTGAGAGTGAAAGAGACAGGGGGGAGAGAGAGAGAGAGAAAGAGGCAGATAGAGAAGACAGAGAATGGACACACCAGGGCTTCCAGCCACTGCAAACAAACTCCAGATGTGTGCGTCCCTTTGTGCATCTGGCTAAAGTGGGTCCTGGGGAATCAAGCCTCAAACTGGGGTCCTTAGGCTTCATAGGCAAGTGCTTAACCACTAAGCCATCTCTCCAGCCCCTAATTATTATTTAATTCTATGACTTTGACTTCCTTCTTGATTTCTTCTTTGATGCATTATAAGTTAGTAGTGTATTGTCTCATTTCCATGAGTTTGTATATGCTCTATAGCTTTTCTTGCTATTGATTTGGCATTTGATCCCATTGGGATCAGATAGAGTACAAGGATTCATTTCAACTTTCCTGTATTTGTTAAGATTAGCTTTGTGTCCTAATGTATGGTCTATTTTAGAGAATGTTCCATGTGCCACTGAAAAGAATGTGTATTCTGAAGCATTTGGATGAAATGTCCTGTGGATATCTGTTAGGTCCATTTATTCTATGACCTAATTTAATCCAGATGCTTCTCTGTTTATTTTTTGTTGGGATGATCTGTCAACTTACAAGGTGGGGTTTTGAAGTCACCCACTACAACTGTATTTGGTGTTATCTGTGACCTTTGTTCTAACAGTGTTTGATGAAATTGTGAGCCCCCATGTTAGGTGCATATATGTTTAGGATTGTAATTTCTTCCTGTTGGCATGTTCCTTTCATCAATATAAAGTGACCTTCCTTATCTTTCTTAACAATGCTGGTCTGAATTCTACCCTGTCAGACATTCATGTAGTGAATGCTGCTTGTCTTCAAGGCCCATTTGCTTGAAACATGGTTTTCTAACCTTTCACCCCAAGATAGTGTCTATCCTTTGAGGAATGATGAGTTTCCTGGAGGCAACAAATTGAAGGATCATGCCTTTTTAACTCAGTCTGCAACCCTGTGTCTTTTGGTTCAAACATTGAGGCCATTGATATTGAGTTATTATTGAAAGATATATATTTATTTTTGCCATTTTTCTTGTTTTGTAGTTCTTCCAGTTTGACCTTTGCTCTCTTGTATTAACAAGTATTTGAGTATGGCTTGTTTTTTCCATGTTCCTTATATGTGTGCTTTTCTTTCTCTTTAGCATGGAGGATCCTTTCAAGTATTTTCTGTAGAGCTGGTTTTGTCTGCAAATATTCCTTTAGCCTGCTTTTCTTGTGGAATGTCCTTATTTCTTGGTCTGTTTGAATGGATAGTTTGCAGGATAAAGTAACCTTGGTTGACAGCTGTTATCTTTCAGAAATTGGAATACATCATTCCAAGCCCTTCTGGCTTTTGAAGTTTGTGTTGAGTAATCTGCTGTTATACTGATGAGCTCTTGCCTTTGTAGGTGACTTGCTTTTTCTCTTTAACTGCTTTCAATATATTTTCCTTGGTTTGTGTGCTTAGTAGTTTAATTATTATATGGCAAGGAGAGGGTCTCTCCAGGTTTTGTCTGTTTGGTGTACTAAAGGCTTCCTGTATTTGCATTGGCATCTCTTTCCCAATTTGGGGGAAGCTTTCTTCTATGATTTTGTTGAAAATGCTTACTATGACTTTGAAGTGACATTCTTCTCCTTCTATTATACCCTGAATTCTTATGTTTGATCTTTTCATAGCGTCCCTAATATCTTGAAATTCCCATTCGTACCTTCCTATTAGTTTGTCTTTCTCCTTATTGGACTGTATTAGATCTGCCACCTGGTTTAGATATTCTATTCTCTCCTTCATCCATTCTACTGGTGAGATTTTCTACAGTGTTTTATTTGACTTATTATGTTTTTCATCGCTAGTATTTCTGATTGATTTATCTTTATTATTTCTATTTCCTTATTCATATCTTGAAATCATTTCCTTATTTCATTAAATTGGTTTCCAGTGTCTTCTTTGATTCCTTTGGTTTCGTCTTCGATTTCTTTGGGAATATTTATAATCATTCTTTTGATATCTTTATCAGGCATTTCCTCTAAATCAGTCTCACTGGAACTCATTTCTGACGGTTTTATACTTTCTGATGGATTTATATTGTTTTGACTCTTTGTGTCTCTTATATTATAATGTAGGGATTTTTGCACCTTGGATTAATTTAATGTTTAGATTTTCTAATTATCTGAAGTATTATTAGATGCATTAATCAATCTGACATTATATATCTTCAGGGTAGGAGCTTAAGGTGCAGGATGTGGCTCTTAAGGCTCTCAGAGTAACCACAAAAGTGACCCTAGGTGTTGGGTTTGCCTGCTATGAGAGTATTCTAGTAGGCTGGGTTGAACAAAATACAGACAAATTCTAAAAGTTACCTATACAATATACACTTACAATGAAAACAAGCACAGAATATTTATGCAAGAGTAGGTATTATACAAACAGATCCTCTAAAAATTCAAAGTCCCTAAGGATGTGTGTTACCCCACACCCTTGATCCTATCTACTGGGAGGCTGAAAAGAGAAAAGAAGAGGCTGGTGTGAGTGGCAAATCACCTGTCTTCCTGTGGCTCAGGCCAAGTCTGGTGGCCACAGCTGCAGGGACCTGGTGCTGCTGCTGCTGGAGCCACTTCTGCTTGCTTCTGTGGTATCTAGATGCTCTGGATCTCTCCCACTTCTCAACTGTGGTTGATAATTTCTTATACACCTTCACTTTTTAGTCCAAGAGTATATTTTCCTAGATTTTTTGTTTTTCTGCTTTTTCTCCCCTAGGCTCCTCTGGTGTAGTTACTAAGCCACCATCTTAACCGGAAGTCTCCTCAAGTCCATTTTCTATGCATAAAGTGAACTCTACTTTTTGTTAATATCAGACTTTTCCAGATATCAGAATACTGTGATTTGGTTTATACAAATTCTATGATATTCAGCTATTAATAAGCAAAACTACTCAGCCAAACAAATCAGTAGTAATAGAATATAAAAGAAAAATGAAAACTTTTAGAACTTATGTTTCATTTGCTTCATGTTATTTTTGGCCAGTCACATTATTGAAAAACCTTGAAAATTACCTAATGTTTTTGTTAATGTGTTTTTTTCTATTGGAAAAATTAAAGGCTAAGGTAATTTTTATTTATTTATTTTTTCAAGGTAAGGGAATCTCACTGTAGTCCAGGCTAACCTGGAACTCACTCTATAGTCCAAGGCTGGCCTGGAACTCAGAGTGATCCTAAATCTGCCTCCCAAGTGCTGGGATTAAAGGCATGCACCATCATGCCTGGATAAAATCCTATAATTTTAAGGTGGTTCTTGTCCTGTTCATGCTGGTTTTGCTGGATGGTTATCACTGAGGTTATAATCTAAGTCTTATAAAAAGTGACTTAATCATTGTGATTTTATTCTTAGAAAAACTGGGGAAGGTCCCTATGTCTTAGGGAAATCCATTGTATACAAACAATGTTAATATAGTTTGTCTAAGCTTTATATAGTCTAACATTAATAGTTCTTTATGTTAAGCTATAAAATTGTTTAATGGTTAAAGATACTTGCTTAAGAAATCACTTTGTGTCTGTCAAAATTTCTCTAATGTATGTTTAAAACCAGGCTAGTTCAGCTCAGCAGTGACCAGGTTTGACTTTCTTTTTTTGTTGTTTTGTTTTTTAGGGTTAGGATTAAAGGCTTGTGCCTCAACGGCCAGCTATTCTGCTTTTTTTCTTTCTTTCTTTCTTTCTTTTTCTCAATTTTTACTAACATTTTTCCATGATTATAAAAAAAATCCCAAGGTAATGCCCTCCCTCCCCCCACTTTCCCCTTTGAAATTCCATTCTCCATCATATCCCCTGCCCATCTCAATCATTCTACTTACATATATACAATACCAACCTATTAAGTACCCTCCTCCCTTCCTTTCCCTTCCCTTTATATCTCCTTTTTAACTTACTGGCCTCTGCTACTTTGTTTTTTCCTTCTCACACAGAAGCCCAATCATCTGTAGCTAGGATCCACATATGCAGGAGAACATGTAGTGCTTGGCTTTCTGGGCCTGAGTTACCTCACTTAATCCTTTCCAGATCCATCCATTTTTCTGCATATTCATAACTTCATTTTCTTTACCACTGAGTAGAACTCCATTGAATAAATGTGCCATATCTTCATTATCCACTTATCAGTTGAGGGACATCTAGGCTGGTTCCATTTCCCAGCTATTATAAATTGAGCAGCAATAAACATTGTTGAGTACATACTTCTAAGAAAATGAGATGAGTCCTTAGGATATATGCCTAAGAGTGCTATAGCTGGGTCATATGGTAGATCAATTTTTAGCTGTTTTAGGAAGCTCCACAATGGCTGGACCAGATTGCATTCCCATCAACAGTGTAAAAGGGTTCCTCTTTTTCCATATCCCCACCAACATTTATGGTCATTTGTTTTCATGATGGTAGCCAATCTGACAGGAGTGAGACGGAATCTCAATGTAGTTTTAATCTGCATTTCCCTGATGACATAGAACATTTTTTTAGATGCTTATATGCCATTTGTATTTCTTCCTTTGAGAGCTCTCTATTTAGTGCCATAGCCCATTTTTTGATTGGCTTGTTTGATTTCTTATTATTTAACTTTTTGAGTTCTTTGTAGATCCTAGATATTATTCCTCTATCAGATATATAGCTGGCAAAGATTTTTTCCTATTCTGTAGGTTGCCTCTTTGCTTTATTCACAGTATCCTTTGCAGTAAAAAATCTTTGTAATTTCATGAGGTCCCAAGGGTTAATCTGTGGTTTTATTGCCTGAGCAATTGGGGTTGTATTCAGAAAGTCTTTGCCAAGACCAATATGTTGAAGGGTTTCCCCTACTTTTTCCTCTAGCAGTTTTAGAGTTTCTAGGTCTTTAATCCATTTGGGCTTAATTCTTGTGCGTGGAGAGAGAGAAGGATCTATTTTCATCCTTCTATAGATACATATCCAGTTTTCCCAACACCATTTGCAGAAGAGGCTGTCTTTTCGCCAATGAGTATTTTTGGTACGTTTATTGAATATCAGGTGGCTATAGCTACCTGGACTCACATCTGGGTCCTCTATTCTGTTCCATTGATCTACATGTCTGCTTTTGTGCCAGTACCATGCTGTTTTTGTTACTATCGCTCTGTAGTATAGGTTAAAATCAGGTATAGTGATACCACCAGCCTTATTTTTGTTGCTCAGTATTATTTCAGATATTCGAGGATTTTTGTGATTCCAAATGAATTTTTGGATTGTTTTTTCTATTTCCATAAAGAATGCCTTTAGAATTTTGATGGGGATTGCATTAAATGTGTTGATTGCTTTTGGTAAGATTGCCATTTCCACAATATTGATTCTTCCAATCCAGGAACAAGGGATATTTCTCCACTTCCTAGTGTCTTCTGCAATTTCTCACTTGAGTGTTTCAAAGTTCTCATTGTAATCATGGAAAATGTTAGTAAAAATTTAAAAAATAAATAAATAAATAAAATAAAAATAAAGTTTTCATTGTAGAGAGTCTTTACTTCTTTGATTAGGTTTATTCCAAGGTACTTTATTTATTTATTTTTTTTGATGCAATTGTGAATGGGAGTGATTCTCTGATTTCATCCTCTGTGTGTTTGTAGTCTCAGGGTGACCTCAAATTCACAGCGATCCTACCTCTACCTCCCAAGTGCCGGCTTCCTTTCTAATTTTTATTCAGGTGGTCTTCTGTTCATTTCTGGTCTGGGACTTACTAGAGAACATAGCTGAGCTCAATATGGTGGCATATACCTTTAATTTCACAATGCAGGAGGCTTGAGGATGAAGGATAATGAGTTGGAGGCCAACCAAGACCAAGTATAGGGAGATTGTCTCAATCAATAAAGCAACAATCAAAGAAACAAAAAAGAATAGAGTAATTCTTGAAGGCATTAAACAGAATTTTCATAATGGATGCATTTAAATTTGTATTTCTTATACTAAATGAACATATTGACTAAAATTACACATGAAAATATATTTGCCTCTAGTGTTGCTCTCACTGCTGGCCAGAGAAGCTACTCAATGGAGACTCAAAACTCAACAAACCTGAAAATAAGAGACTGTTGAGAACTCGACAATAAACAAAACATTTCTATCATGCCCTGCAAGGCTCAGGGAATATTGCAGAAAAGCCACTGGTGGGAAGAAGTACTTTGGGCACTGTCTTCCAGACATGAACTGACAGGTGCATTCACAACCTCATAGTAGTTGACATTACCTCCACAAGATCTGCACCAATTCTGAGCTCAACAACATTTTGGATAGAGAAGACAGGAGGACAAAAAGAATGAGACATCAAAACAGAAGGACTACTTGGAGAGGAGGGTACTCAGTGGAATAAAAGTATGGGAGGGGGCAGAGGGTAATAGAATGGGAATATGATCAAATTACAGTTGTACTGAAATTCACTTTGAGCTGGGATGATGGTTCACACCTTTAGTCCTAGCACTCAGGAAGCAGATGAGGCAGGATCATTGTGAATTTAAGGCCACCCTGAGACTACATAGTGAGTTCCATATCAGAGGCCAGCCTGGGCTAGAATAAGACCCTACCTCAAAAAGTCAACCAAAAAAATATTCTCAATGAAAATGTTAAAGAGAAAATACATTATCCTCAACAGAAACTCACATTGTTTTCTATGAATTCAGGATGCAAGTTTTCTGTCATGACCTTAATGTTGTGCCTAGCTTGTACCACAAAGGAGTGCTGCTTCATAAGAATGTCTACTTCATGCTGGGTTGGGGAAATGGCTTAGTGGTTAGGCATTTGCCTGCGAAGCCTAAAGCCCTGGTTCAATTCCCTAGGACCCATGTAAGCCAGATGCACAAGGGGGCGCAAGCATCTGGAGTACATTTGCAGTGGCTGGAGGCCCTGGTGTGCCCATTCTCTTTCTCTATGCCTCTTCCTCTCTCCCCCCTTTACATAAATAAACAAATAAATAAGAATGTCTACTTCGTGCTAATATAAACAGCTGTGCTTTAGTTAACTTGTGTTACCAACATGTAACCAAAGGAAAACTTGATCAACAAGTTGTGTATTCAAAACTAATCACAATAACACTTAAGTCATTGCAATATTTCTTATAAAGAATGGTTTCTTTGCATTTATCTTTTTGAATATGAGCATGTAAATTCAGATCCCACTGGAAAGTAAATACCCTTATCTGAGGACACCCAGCACTCCACAAAATCATCTGAGTTCAGGGCTAAGGCAGAAAGAAAGGCCAGGTAGCCCTGATAAGAGTATTTTAAGGAAGAGCAAATCTTTTATCAGCGGTACAGAAAAGGAAGGGGAGGACAGAGAAGAAAGAAGCTGGTTTTGCCCTTCCATGTTCTTCATGTTTGATGACCTCTCCTTGGCAGTAAAATAAATGTCAAAGTCTAAAAGATATCATCCTAGGCATTTGTCACAGATCCCTGGGCTGTATTTCCAAACTTGAGTTCCAAGGTTACAACTTCACAGAATTACTCAAAAGCTCCCCACTCATTCTTTACCTTCTGGCCTCAGGGCCTTTGCTTACATATTCCCTTCTGAAGTTCCCTGCAAAAGCCACCCCTGCTGAAAAGCTTTCTCAGGTCAAATTTCATTCTCCAAGTGAAAGTCATCTCTCTTCTTTCTTCTGTACTATCCATCTATTGTATGCATGTATAAAAGCAGATATATTACTCTGCTTCATGCCAGAGGTAGCTAAAAATGTCACTTGTATTTTTCAGAGCTATAATGTGAAAGCAGACACCAATCTTGTTTTCTCATCCCCAGCACAGCTATTGCTGTTAGAATGCAGATGCAGACACTTTGAGAGGCTCTGCTGGGGCTAGAGAGATGGCTCGGCAGTTTAGGTGCTTGCTTGCAAAGGCTAAAGGCCCAGGTTTTATTTCCTAGTACCCACATAAAGCCAGATGTATAAAGTGGCACATGCATCTGGAGTTCATTTCCAGTGGTAGGAAGCCCTAACATGCCCCTTTCTCTCTCTTTCTCTTTCTCTGTCTCTGTCTCTCTCTCTCTCTCTCTCTCTCTCTCTCTCTCTCTCTCTCTCTTTCTCTCTCTCTCTCTCTCTGCTTGCAAATAAATGACTGAAGGTATTTTAAAAAGAGGCTCTGTTGGCTAGGACCAGGGCCAGAATGAAAATAATACCAGCCTTCTGTTGCCAGGGAAATCCTAGGCCACCTGAGGCCATAGCCTAGGGTCCTATCTATGAGCAGGGAGGCAGCTGATCAACCACTCCTGCTTAGAGACCTAGAACAACCAGAGCTATGATCTCCCATTCCTAGCATGTTGTCTGAGTCATTTGGTGTAGAACTTTCCCCTCCTCCACCTGAAATGCAAAAAGGAGAGCAGCCTGCCCTCCCACTCCTTTGCCTTCCTTCTTTTATCTACCAGTTGCAGTGGTTGAAATGTAACCGGATTATACACTCAGAAGCTCAGCATGGGAAAGAAGCTTGAAGATCTGATAGGAAATGTCATAAGGTGTTCAGAAATATTTGATGCAAGAAAATGAAGGAAAGATATGAAGAAACGGCCAGGAGAAGAAAAGTTGAGGGGCTGGAGAGATATCTCAGTGGTTAAGGCACTTGCCTGCAAAGCCTAAGGACCCTAGTTCCATTCTCCAGTACACACGTAAAGCCAGATGTACAAGGTGGTGCACACATTTAAAGTTTATTTGCAATGGCTAGAGGCCCTGGTGTGCCCATTCATTCTCCCTTCCCTTGTCTCTCCCTTTCCTTCTTTCTTTCTCTCAAATAAATAAATTTAAAAAATTTTTGAAAGAATAATAAAAATAAAAATATCCATTAAGAGCTATATATCTCACAGTTCTAAGCCCTTTGGATATATTTTTGTAATGGGATTCTACCTTCCACCCCACTCACATAGACAGGCAATAATGGCTAGACAACAGGAATTTCAAGGAAGACCCAGTCACTGACATTGATAGTTCCAATTTGTTTATAACTCCACCTTGTTTCATATCCTTCCTTATCTGCTCTGTTTAGTTTCTTTTCACTAGAGTTACTTATGACACCAGGAACAAAGGCCTGATGGATGTGCATTTTAAGAAAAATGGCCAAAACTACTCACTAAGCAACAGAGTGGCACCAACATAGCTCTCCATAGTGGGTCCTGACATAATGGCCAGAGGTAATAATCAACCAGACCAAGGTGACCTGGCCTTTCGCAGGCCCCAACCTTATCTTTGTTTCTCTTTTCTATATAACAGTGATACAGCTGCAAGCATTTTGGAGACAGAGGTCAGATCCTTAGACTCCGGATTCCTCCAGTGTGGTCATGCTGTTCATAAAATTCCTTTCCTGCTTTCATCACCATTCGTCTCTCTCTCTCTCTCTCTCTCTCTCTCTCTCTCTCCATATATATATATATATATGGCGTGTGGAGGTCAAAGCACAACATGGAGTTGTCTGTGTTCCACCTTCTGTGAGACAGGGTCTCTTGCTACAACAAACAACTTGGCAGACTACAAATTAATGTCAGGTCTGTGAGCTTCAGATTCTCCTGGCTCTACCTCCCTTTGCCATAGGTTCCTGGTATCATAGATGCATGTACCACTTTGCATCCATCTTTATGTGGGTACTGGGGAATTGATCCCAAGTTGGTAGGCTTTGCAAGCCAGCACCTTTAATTGCTGAGCCATCTACCCTGCCCCTTACTCAGTTTTTACGATTCATCAAGGTAAGTATTACCACCACTGTCATTTAACAGAGAAGTGAACCCGAGACATAGATTAAATAAGTTACTCAGGATGGAGCAGCTAAAGTGGGATAAAGCCATACGTACGTGCCAAATCTCTCACTAAAATGGCATAAAGGAGAATTTCTCACAGGAGATGGAACCTCCAGGAAGCATGAGCAAGTAAAATATTCTTTTAATCTGCTAACCTTTGGATACCCATGAATTATGTTAAAAGCTCATCCAAAATAGTCAACACTCACAAATACTACAAACCTTCATATTACCAGACAATTTCAGGAAGGGCTTTTCCGTAATGTTTAATGCAAAATCATCACAAAGTAACACATTTAGTAACCAAACCAAGCACCACAGAGATCATGCGGGAAATTCAATGAGTTAAATTGAAATTTTATATGCTACTGAGCCCCTTCCAGAATGCTTGCTATAAAACCACATTGCATTTTCATTTTCTATCAACTGGCCTTGAAAGTAGCCAAGCTGCCTGTAGGAACATTTTTTTTAATACATATATATGTTTTGGGGGGCTGGAGAGATGCTAAGGCACATGCCTGCAAAGCCAAAAGACCCAGGTTTGATTCCCCAGGACCCACTTAACCCAGAAGCACTACGTGGCACATGCATCTGGAGTTTGTCTGCAGTGGCTGGAGGTCCTGTCATGCCCATTCTCTCTCCTCTTTGAGCACTCTCTTGCCCAATCTCTCTCTCTCTCTCTCTCTCTCTCTCAAATAAATAAATGAAAATACAAAAAATTAAATACATATATTTATTTATTTATAACTTGGATGCTAAGCAAAGTTCTCAACTTTTTCCATTCCAATCAAAGCTCACTAAAATATTTATAAACCACGAAGGCTGATGGTTTGTTTTCCAGTTTCCAACCAGGATAGAATAACACTAAGTATTGATGTCCTGTGTGCTCTCTTTGGTCACTACATGAGCAAGTCATTAAATCTATTTGATTTTGGGAATGTATGGATCAGCGAGACTTTCACAAAACTCCTTAAAACATAGCCAAGTGTAACAGCAGAGCAAACTCTTAAGTTTTTTTTTAATTTAATTTATTAGTTTTCTTTTCAGTAAATACAGGCAGTTTGGTACCATTATTTAGGCTCATCTGTGATCTACCCCCTCCCATTAGACCTTCCTTGTTATTGAAAATGGGTCATGCATTGTGGAGTTAGCCCCCAGTTATTAGTATGATAAATGTCTCTGAAAATCATGACCCAACATGTAACTCTGACATTCTTTCCGCCCCCTCTTCCGCAAGATTTCCCTGAGCCATGTTGGGTTCATTTTTGGTCTGCTTCAGTGCTGAGGTGTTGGGGGCCTCTGAGGCTCTGGCTCTCTGATTTGGTAGGAGTTGATTTTTCTCTGCATTGATCTCCTTCCCCTTTGTGCTGGTATCCAGTTCACAGGAAAACATCACCCTTGCTTATTTCGCCAGTTGTCCTTAGTTTCAGTTGGGCCCCTTCTGAGGTATGTTGGGGCAGCTCTCTTCTTAGGATCTGCATCTATCTGGAAAAGAGAAGCAGATTCTCCAACGGAGAGTAAGTTAGCACCCAGAAAATTGAGATAACACTTACTTTTTGGACAGACAGTTTGATAGGTGTAGGCCCTCTTATACCCCGTGATTGATGGTAGCTTGATATTGTAGAGTGGGCTTGTGTTTGGGTATGGTTCTGACTTGTTTCCCAGCTCCAGCTAAGGGTCTAGTACCACTGAGTGGATCAGTTAGCCAAATCAAGAGCAATTGATTCCTCACCATGGCTGTGTACCACTCTTGCACTTGTGTGGGTATCACATCCGGTTAATTGTTGCTACTTAGGTTAAACAATGTGTTGCTTGGACAGATCTTGGTCACTTCCCCCAGTCGCCTATGTAGCGCCTTCTGGCACTAGACACGCTGACTGTCTGGGGACTGACTCTCTCCTGGCTTCCAGCCATGTCATTCCATTTTACGTGTCAGCTGCGTATGGAGTCTTCAGCAATAGGGTCTTACCACTGGCCTTTGGTGGGTCATCAATTACTCTGACAGAAGTCTGTCATTGTTTTGGGAAACCTTGTAGGTTTCTCTGATCAAAAGCTCATTGTGGATTGTAGGCCCAAGCTGGAAGTGGGGGTTACAGGTCAGTGTCCACTAAGAAATTGAGGAAAAAGATAACTAATATACAAGAGTTAGAGAGGAGAGAGATAGAGGGGAGAGGGGGAGAGGGAGGGAAGGAAGATGTAGGAGATTTAGGTCAGTCTTGATCCTACCCTCTCCAGTGTCTTGTGGTTCAGGTGTTTCCTGTAAGGGACTAGTGAAGGTTCAATCATTTGGTCTGTCTTTTAGGAAGTAGAATTTTATGGTACCATTGCCGTTTGGGTCCGGATTACTGTTTTCCACCCTTTGATTCCCTCCCCGCCCTCCCATCCATCTTATTGTCTAGTCCATGAGGTACTTGCTGGGTATGTAAGGCATCTTGGGCAAATTCAGGTTAGGTGTTGCAGATGAGTGAGACTATGTGTCGATTTTTTTTCTGTGATTGGGTAAGTTCGCTGAGAATGATCTGTTCCAGGTTCAACCATTTTTCCTCAAATTTCTTTATGTCGTTTTTTCTTACTGCTGTATAGAATTCCATTGTGTAGATATACCACATCTTTGTTATCCATTCTTCTAATGATGGACATCTGGGTTGATTCCAGCTTTTAGCTATTACGAATTGAGCTGCTACAAACATGGTTGAGCAAATCTCTCTGGCTTTTGGTTTGAAGGTTTTAGGGTACATGCCCAGTAATGGTATAACTGGGTCTGTTGGTATTTCTATAGTCAGCTTTTTCAGGAGTCTCCATATTGCTTTCCAAAGTGGTTGTACCATCCTGCATTCCCACCAACAGTGAATGAGTGTCCCTGCTTCTCCACATTTTCACCAGCATTTATTTTCATTTGACCTTTTGATGTTGGCTATCCTTATTTGGGTAAGGTGGAATCTCATAGTTGTTTTAATTTGCATTTCTCTGATGATTAGGGATGATGAACATTTTCTTAGGTGTGTGTTTGCCATTTGTATCTCTTCCTCTGTGAATTGCCTGTTTAACTCTGTGCCCCATTTTGTGAGTGGGGTATTTGTCTTCTTATTGTTTAGACTTTTGAGTTCTTTGTAAATTCTAGAGATAAGGCCTCTATCAGTTGGATAACCTGCAAATATTTTCTCCCACTCTGTGGGTATTCTATTGGCTTTGTTTATTATATGCTTATCTGTAAAGAAACTCTTCAGCTTCATATGATCCCAATGGTTGAGTGACTGTTTAAGAACTTGAGCCACTGGGGTTTTATTCAGGAAGTCTTTTTCCATTCCTATGTCATGGAAAGTACTTCCTAAATTTTCTTCCAGTAGTTTTCGAGTTTCTGGTCTTATGTTGAGGTCTTTGATCCATTTGGATTTGAGTGTTGTGCATGGTGAAATGTGTGGATCAAGTTTTAGTTTCCTGCATGTGGTTATCCAGTTTGTCCAGCACCATTTGTTGAAGATGCTATCTTTTTTCCAGTCTATATTGTTTGGGCCTTTGTCGAATATCAAGTAGCTATAGTTGCTTGGCCCAAAATCCGGGTCCTCAAGTCTATTCCATTGGTCTATACTCCTGTTTTTATGCCAGTACCATGCTGTTTTTATTACTATGGCTTTATAGTATAACTTTATATCGGGTATGGTGATGCCACCAGAGGTATTTCTTTTGCTGAGGATATGTTTGGATATGCGAGGCCTTCTGCCTTTCCATATGAAATTTGAGATCATTTTTTCTATGTCTGTGAAGAACATTGTAGGGATTTTAATTGGAATTGCGTTAAATCTATATATTGCCTTTGGTAGGATTGTCATCTTCACAATGTTAATTCTGCCTATCCAGGAGCATGGGAGGTCTTTCCATCGTTTCAAGTCCTCCTCAATTTCTTTTTTGAGAGTTTTTATATTTTCGTTGTATAGATCTTTTACTTCCTTGGTTAACGTTATTCCAAGGTATTTTATTTTATTTTTTGCTATTGAAAATGGGACTATGTCCTTTATTTCTTTTTCTGTGTCTTTGTCATTTGCATACAGAAATGCTTCCGATTTTTGTGCATTGATTTTGTATCCTGCTACTTTGCTATAGGAGTTAATCACCTTCAGGAGTTTTGGGATGGAGTCTCTCGGGTCTCTTACATATACAATCATGTCATCAGCGAATAGAGCTAACTTAACTTCTTCCTTTCCAAATTGTATCCCTTTTATTTCCTTCTCCTGCCTTATTGCTTGGGCTAGGACTTCCAGAACTATATTGAAAAGCAGAGGTGAGAGAGGACATCCCTGTCTTGTTCCTGATCTCAATGGGAATTCCTCCAGTCTCTCTCCATTAAGAATTATTTGGGCCTTTGGAGCTTTGTATATTGCCTTTATTATATTAAGATGTGAACCGGCCATGCCGATTCTCTCCAATGTTTTGATCATGAAGTGATGTTGTATCTTGTCAAAGGCCTTTTCTGCATCTATCGAAATGATCATGTGATTTTTATGTTTAAGCTTGTTTATGTGGTGTATTACATTGACAGATTTTCGTATGTTGAACCACCCTTGTGTTCCTGGGATAAATCCCACTTGGTCAAGGTGGATAATGCTTTTGATGTGTTGTTGGATTCGGTTTGCGAGAATTTTGTTGAGGATCTTTGCGTCTATGTTCATTAGGGAAATAGGCCGATAGTTTTCTTTTCTTGTGGCGTCTCTGCCTGGTTTTGGGATTAGGGTGATACTAGCTTCATAGAAGGAGTTGGGTAGTTTTCCCTGATCTTCAATTGTGTGGCACAGTTTTAGGAAGATTGGTTTGAGTTCTTCCATGAAGGTTTGATAAAATTCGGCTGGGAATCCATCTGGTCCTGGACTCTTCTTTTTTGGGAGGTTTTTTATTACTTTTTCAATCTCCATGAGCGTGATGGGTTCATTGAGGTGGTTGATCTGCTCTGAGTTTAGCTTTGGTAGATGATATGCATCCAGGAATTTATCCATCTCCTCCACATTTTCCAGTTTTGTGGAGTAGAGGTTTTTGAAATAAGTCCTGATGATTCTGCCAATTTCACTGATGTCTGTTGTAATCTCTCCTTTTTCATTTTGAATTTTGTTAATTTGGAGTCTCTCCTTTTTTTGCTTGATCAAATTGGCCAGAGGTTTGTCAATCTTGTTTATTTTTTCAAAGAACCAGCTCTTTGTTTTGTCAATTGCCTTAGTTGTTTCCTTGGTTTCCAATTCATTAATTTCTGCTCTGATTTTAATTATTTCCTTCCTTCTGGAGCTCTTTGGGTTGGATTTTTCTTGTTTTTCCAATGCCTTTAGGTGGATGGTTAAGCTATTGATTTGGGATTTTTCTGTCTTTTTTATGAAGGCATTGAGTGCTATGAATTTTCCCCTGAGGACTGCCTTCATTGTGTCCCACAAGTTTTGGTATGATGTGTTCTCATTGTCATTCAATTCCAGGAATTTTGCAATTTCATTTTTTATTTCATCCACTATCCATTTATTGTTTAAGAGTGTGCTATTCAGTTTCCAGTTGCCGTTGGGGCTCTTGTTGGTTTTTTTGTTGTTGATTTCTAGGAATATAGCATTATGATCTGATATCATGCAGGGAATTATGTCGATTTTCCTAAATATGTGGAGGCTATCTTTGTGACCCAGTATATGGTCTATTTTAGAGAATGTTCCATGGGCTGCTGAGAAGAATGTGTAGTCTGTGGATTTGGGGTGGAAAGTTCTGTAGATGTCTGTTAGGTCTAAGTGCTCTATGGTTTTGTTGAGCTCTCTTACTTCCCTGTTGAGCTTCTGTTTGGATGATCTGTCTATTACTGATAATGGTGTGTTAAAGTCCCCAGCTATGATGGTGTTGGTGGTTATTTCTGTTTTATTGTCAAGTAGGTTTTGTTTTATGAACTGCGGTGCCCCTGTGTTTGGTGCATACAGATTTATGATTGTAATATCCTCTTGATGGATTGTTCCCTTTACAAGTAGGAAGTAGCCTTCTTTGTCTTTTTTGATTGTTTTTGGTTTGAAGTCAACTTTATCTGATATTAATATAGCTACACCTGCTTGTTTCTTATTCCCATTTGCTTGGAATATTGTTTTCCACCCTTTCACCCTGAGGAGGTTTCTGTCTTTAGTGGTAAGGTGGGTTTCTTGAAGGCAGCAGATTGAGGGGTCTAATTTTTTGATCCACCCTGTTAGCCTGTGTCTCTTGATGGGTGAATTAAGGCCATTAATGTTTAGGGTGATGACTGTGAGATTTGATTTGATCCCTGTCATTTTGTGGTGGTAGAGGTGTGTTGGCATTTCCATGGAATTTTTTTTTTTTTTTTTTTTTTTGTATATACGCGGGGTTTGATTGCTGTGATCTTCTTCTTGTAGGCATTTGTGTTTGGTTATTTGTTTCTTCTCTGTGGAGAATTTCCTAGAGTACTTTCTGTAGGTTTGGTTTTGTGTTCATATAATTGTAAAGCTGAGTTTTATCATGGAAAGTTTTCCTTTCACCATCTACTATAAGGGAGACTTTTGCTGGGTAGAGTAGTTTGGGTTGAAAGCCATAGTTTCTTAGAGTTTGGAGAGTATCATTCCAGGCCCTTCTAGCTTTCAGGGTTTCCGTTGAGAAGTCTGAAGTAATTCTGATGGGGTTTCCTTTGAAAGTGGTGTGCTGTTTTTCCCTAGCTGCTTTTAGGATTTTTTCCTTGGTGTCAATGTTTAGAGTCTTAATGATAATATGCCTTGGGGAGTTTCTCCTTTGGTCTAGTCGGTTAGGAGTTCTGTTTGCTTCTTGAATCTTGATGGGCCTTTCTTTTAAGAGACGGGGGAAGTTTTCTTCAATTATTGTGTTAAATAAGTTCTCCATGCCTTTGGTCTGAAATTCTTCTCCTTCTGGTATTCCAATGATTCTGATATTAGGACGTTTAAGTGTATCCCACAATTCTCTCATGTTCTGTTCACAGGAACTTTTGAACTTACTGAAATTTTTGGACTCTCGAACTGTTTCTTCCATCCTGTCTTCCAGATCAGAATTTCTATCTTCCACTTCGCTGACTCTATTCTTGAGAGCCTCTAGTGAGTTTTGGACTTGTTCAATTAAGTTTGCATTTTCTACTACTTTCCTATGTATCACTTCCATCGCTTTGTCCAGCTCCCTTTTTGTCTCATTTTCTGATTTTCTTGATGATTCTTGGAAATCATCCTTGCATTTCTTTATGTTTTCATTTAGTGTGGCCAGCTGATTTTTAAGGTCCTCTTTTTTTTTCATTCTCCCTCAACTCTCTTAGCTCTCTTTGAATTCCTTCCAGTGTCTTATCATATTGCTCTAGCTTAGTGATGGTAGCATCCATATGATTATCTATCCTTTGTAGCTTTCCTGTCAGATCTAGCAGTAGTTTGGTCAGGGTTGCATTGTTCATTGCTTCCACTTGATGTTCTGATCCTAAACACTCTTCTATGTTTTGGTTTGTTGTGATCCTTGTTGGACTGGGTGATCTGTCTGGATTTTCTTCCATTTTATTTTTCGTGTTATTTCTTTTGCGCTGTGGTCTACCCATGTCAGTGTATGGGCAGGTAGGTGGGTGGAGCAGCCTGGGATCTAGCTTAATGCAAATCCAAGGCAGCCTGGGGCAGTTGTAAGAAGCCTGGGTTTTTGCTCACTCTTGCCAAAGCTGCCTACCTATAGCCTGACAGGGGCACCAAAGTTGCCTGAATTCTCACCCAATAATGCACCTAAGCTGCCTGCCTTTGAGCTTGAAAAGGGACTGAGGTAGCAATCCTTGAAGGTGCCTCGGTTCTGGCTGGGTACACTGGGGTCTGTAAACAGTCTGTGCTCTTCTGCCTCAGGGGAGTGGGGGATGGGTGGCGATGTACAGGTAGGGGATGGCACCTGCGCTGGTGCTAGTGACTCAGTGTGGACTTATGTGGCTCTTGCTGTGGGACTGGGCCCACTGCACGTGCAATTGTAGTGCAGAGGCAGATGATGTGGGTATGGAATCAGGACACAGCAGAAACTGACCGGCGGCAAGTGATGTGAGAACAGCAGGGCGTGAGGGGAGGGGGGGCAGCTAGGAGCGCAGGGCGCTGTGGGATACCGTGGGGTGCTCTGGACTCGCAGGGGGGGAGGGGGCGGATCGCGCGGGGGGGGGTGAGGGGGTCCAGGGGGTCACGGGTTGTGCAGGGGGCGTGGAGCACACTGAGGTAAGATGGAGTGCTGGATGCTGCGGGACGCTGCAGGGCAGTCTGGACGCGCAGCGGCGGTGGGGTGCACGGGGGGGCTCGAGGAGCGCGGGGGTGGGGCGCGGGGAGTCTCGGGGCACGCGGGGGGCGCGGGGCACACCTGGGCGCCCGGGCGCTGGACGCTGCGGGGCGCTTTGAGCGCCCCTGTCGCGTGTGGGTAGGGAGCGTTGGGCACACTGGGGGGGGGAGGCGGAGGCGGGGCGCGCGGGGGGGCTCGAGGCGCGTGGGGGTGGGGCGTGGGGGTCTCAGGGCGCGCTGGGGGCGTGGGGGTGCGGGGCACGCCTGGGCGCCCGGGGCGCGGGGAGCTTGGGGCGTGCCTGCTGTGTGTGGATAGAGAGCAAGGAACACGCGGGGGGGGGGGCGTGCGGGAGGGTGGGGCGGGCGTGGGGTGGTCTCGAGGCATGCGGGGGTGGGGCACAGGGGTCTTGTGCGCGTGGGGGCGCGTGGCAGGCCTGGGCGCCCGGGGCGCGGGAAGCCTTGGTTCGCTCGGGCCACGTCTGCCGTGTGTGGATAGGGAGCGTGGCTGGGGGGGAGGGGCGTGCTGGGGGGGTGCGGGGGTGCGGCGGGCATGGGGCACGGGGGTTGTGGGGTGCGCTGGGCCGCCGGGGCGCGTGGGGCTTGGTGTGCACGGGGCGCCGGGCCGCTGGGCGCGGGGCCGCGCCCGATGCAGTTATTCGCCACGGGCGGGGTGGCGGGGCGTGGGTCTTGGGGGTGTGTGCTTCCCTCTTTTATCCCAATCTGTGCCCTCCGTCTTCAAAAAGTTCCTAATTTCCCTTGAATACTTGCCTTTTTTTCCCTCG
The DNA here is from genome assembly GCF_020740685.1 of Jaculus jaculus. Classification (NCBI taxonomy): domain Eukaryota; kingdom Metazoa; phylum Chordata; class Mammalia; order Rodentia; family Dipodidae; genus Jaculus; species Jaculus jaculus. The sequence goes on from NC_059116.1 coordinate 60,861,268, forward strand.
TTGTTTGTAGTGCAGCTAGGCGGTCGCCATCTTGACCGGAAGACCCAACTCTTAAGTTTTAAAGTGAGAACACCTTAGAAGCTAACATAAAAAACGTTTGACAAAGAAGCAAAATTCACGCACGTGGGCATGCACACACAAACATACATTCACACATCTTGTACAAGTGTCCTGCCCACCACATGTTAGATGGCTCCCAGAAGCACCACTCACATTGTTGTCTAGGTAAATGTTCCTGCTCTAGCTCATTCTCTTTCTTATTTATGCCTCTTCTATCAAATGGACACATGTTGCCCACATCACTTTAGAAAGCCTTTGCCCATCCTATTACAAATACCAAGACTAAATTAAGGTCTTAAAAATACACACTTCTTGGGTTGGGGAGATGGTTTGGTCAGAAAAGGGTTTTTTTTGGGGGGTTTTTCGAGGTAGGGTCTCACTCTAGCCCAGGCTGACCTGGAATTCACTATGGAGTCTCAGGGTGGCCTCGAACTCACAGCAATCCTCCTACCTCTGCCTCCCGAGTGCTGGCAGAAAAGTTTTTACCATGCAAGCACAAGGACCTGGATTCAGATCCCCAACATACACATGAAGCTGGGTGAGGCAGTGTGCATCTGTAATATCAGAACTAGAGAGGCAGAGAAGTGCTTATCCCTAGGGCTTGCTGCCTAGCCAGTCTAGCCAAATTGGTGAGCTTCAGGTTCAGTGACGGAACTTGCAAACGCAGGAGAGTCACTAAGAGTTCAAGGCTGCCCTGAGACTACATAGTAAATTTCAGGTCAGTTTGGACCAGAACTAGACCCTACCACAAAAAAAAAAAGAAGGTGGAGAGCAATTGATGATACCCAATATAGCCAATATTGACCTCTGATCTTGACAAGCACCGCCCTCCCCCACACACACAACCACGCAACACACAGGAAGAAGGAGGAGGATGGAGGAGGAGGTGGAAGAGGAAGAGACGAAAAAGAGGGAGAAGGGGAACAAGAGGAGAAGGGGGAGGAGAAGGAAGAGGAGGAAAAGGAAGAGAAACAAGAGGAGGAGATATGACCTTATTACATAACAACAAAAGAATTAGAAATACAGCCTAAATTTTAAGACCCTGAAAGTTAAGATATCAGTTTTCAGATAACAGGTTAACAGCAGAAAATATCTGAGGACATCCAAGCATCTCATCCTTCACATAGACAATACCTAACCCATAAGTGAATCCAGACCTGCTCCCTACTTTCTTCTGTTTTGAAAGTTCATTTTATTTACTTGAGAGAGAGAGAGAGAAATGGATGCACCAGGGCCACTAGCCACTGCAAACAAACTCCAAATGCATGTGTCAACTTGTGCATTTGGCTTTACATGGGTCTTGGAGAATTGAACCGTGGTCCTTTGGCTTTGGCTTTTTTTGTTTGTTTGTTTATTTGTTTGTTTTGTTTTGTTTTGTTTTTCAAGGTAGGGTCTCACTCTGGTCCAGGCTGACCTGGAATTAAGTATGTCATCTCAGGGTGGCATTGAACTCATGGTGGGTGATCCTCCTACTTCTGCCTCCCGAGTGCTGGGATTAAAAGAGTGCACCACCACGTCCGGCAGCTTTGGAAGCAAGTACTTTAACTGCTAAACCATCTTTCCAGACTCTGCTCCTTATTTTTCTTTTTCTTTTTCTTTTGGTTCATTTTTATTTATTTATTTGAGAGTGACAGAGAGAGGCAGAGAGGCAGATAGAGAGAGAGAGAGAATGGGCGCCCCAGGGCTTCCAGCCACTGCAAACGAACTCCCAATGCATGCGCCCCCTTGTGCATCTGGCTAACCTGAGTCTTGGGGAATCGAGCCTTGAACCGGAGTCCTTAGGCTTCACAGGCAAGCGCTAAGCTGCTAAGCCATCTCTCCAGCCCTGCTCCTTATTTTTTATGATAGTTCATGACCATAGTCCCTACCTTTCTTCTGGTAAGCTGGAATATGGTCATGTGCTAAAACATGAAAACAGGAGGATAAAGAACTAGACCTGATCTCAGAGGCAGAGGTGGGAGGATCACCAGGAGTTTGAGGCTGTCCTGAGAGTACATAGTGAATTCCAGGCCATCCTGGTTGAGAGTGAAACCCTACCTCAAAAAACTAAAATTAAAAAAAAAAAAAAAAGACTAGGCCCGAGGCTTACACCTCTTCCCTTAAATTTTTTTAAAAAGTATTTATTTATAAGAGAGAAGAAGAGGGAGAAGGAGAGAGAGAGAGAAAATTGGCACACCAGGGCCTTAAGCCGCTACAGATGAACTCCAGATGCATGTGCATCTGGCTCTGGGTCCTGGAGAATTGAACCTATGCCTTTTGACTTTGCAGGCAAGTGCCTCAACTGCTAAACCATCTCTTCAATCTTTTTTTTTTTTTTTTTTTTTTTTTTTTTTTGGTGTTTCAAGCTAGGGTCTCTCTCTGGCTCAGGCTGACCTGATCTTAGGATGGCCTCAAACACTCAGTGATCCTCCTACCTCTGCCTCCCAAGAGCTAGGATTTAAGGACCTCACCTCCTTTTGAAAGAATGTTTTGAGACAAGTTCTTGCTATGTAGCCTGCTAGTCTCAAACTCTCCATCCTCCCCTCCTTGGCCAACATGAGTGCTGGGTCTGCCCCACTGTAGCCAGACCACTTATCAGTAGTTCCAGCCTCACTGTCCTTCTCCTAGGCACGGATCGAGTTGTTCCCTCTTCCCTTCATTTCATACACATAACATTCCAACTGTAAACCGAGTGATGCCTTTTCACTGGGGTCTGATAAATATCTACATATAAATATTTGCCACAATTCCCATGACACCCAATAAATATACCTACTTATAAAGTTATGTGGAGTTTGATCTCTGAAGAAATGCCCCCACAACTTGCTTCTTGTTTGCAAATGCTTGCATTGACTGTTCCCCTGGGTTTGCACTACTCTCTCCCACGAAGATGTTGGGGCACCAGATGTTGTTTCTCCCTTCTCAAATTGCATTAACACCTCCAATACTTCACTTCCAATCAGGACTAATAGGCCCTAATTGCACACATTATCAATGTGAACGGTGCAGCTTCCTGATAAATGAGCTGCTGCTGGAGTGTTCTGCCACACATGCAGATGAGCAAAGAGAAGGTAGCCTCTCTCCATGGGTCACTCTTGGAAACGAGGACATGGTTGATGGCACCTGGTGGTCTCCTTGTTTCAGCCACGTCACTTTGCCAGCAACTGATTGTCACCAAAGAATACAATCTAACGTTATTCTATGATTTGATTTTTGCAAAGAGACCAGGGCTAAACCATTCCAGTTGATCTGTTTCCAAAGCACTGGCAGAGTAGTCTTCTACAGATGGAATAAGAGAACATTTTGGTGGCTTCCCCTGTTCTGGTATGAAATTAGGAAAAGCAAAAAGCTATGTTTTGACTATAGTTTGACAATGAGCATTTCTGGGATCAAAGGGAGGACACACACACATGCATACACACACAGGGCTCTGTAGTGATAATTTTTGTAAGGATTCTGAATAACTCCTTTAATTAAAATTCACTCAAAATTAAACATATCTTTGCCACACAATTTATCCTGTAATTGCTTAAAGCTTGAGCATTTAACCTCTCAGCTTTACTGACATGCTAATATGTTGCAGATGATTTCAACAGCAGTGGAAACTTTTAGACAAACCAAAGAAGATCAGCCATCAGTGAGGCTTAGTTTACAAAAAAAAGTGAAAACAATGCCTTTGATCAATTTTTACAAATACTTTATGTATTCATTTGCAAAGACAGAGAAAGAGAAAGAGAGAGAATGGGTACACCAGGGCCTCTCGCCACTGTAAACAAACTCCAAATGCATATGCCACTTTATGCATCTGACTTCAGGTTGGCACTGGGGAATCAAACCTTGGTTTTTAGGCATTGCAGGAAAGTACCTTAACCACTGAGCAATCTCTCCAGCCCTCATCAAGTTTATTTTACTGATCTTGGAAAATATGGAGAAGTCAAAATAGGAAGAAAAATGTATTTATTTACCGTGTTGAATATGGAATATCCTTTCACATGGAGTCTTTTTTACAGTTTCTCAGACCAGAAAAAATGTGCTGGTATCAAGGTTAGGCTTTTACGCAAGATGGCTAAATTCAGTGCCTCCAACTCATTCAACTTCTCTGCACCTCAGAGCCCACGTGTGCTATTCTCAGCCTTGAGTGGCTGTGCCCTCCTCCACCAAGCTGGCTGCTGCCTGTCCTCCAGCCTCACTCTCTCAGAGAGATCATCTCTTCCCAGAATCTCCCACACAGGTCCTTCCCTCCCTTCGCCCCCTCACCAGTGCCTCACAAGTTGTTGGGCCCTGAAAGGCCTAGGCGTGAGGCCTAGTGGAACTTCCTGAGCCTAGCTAAAGTTTGGCGACCTGTCTCTGGCCAGCTATGACTCAGCAGGATGCCTAAGGGCTTCTGGCCTGCTACTTCCTCCTGGTAATTGTAATTACCATTTCAATAGTTAAAAGTTTACTATTGGCCCTTACCTCTTCTCCCACCCCAAAATCCCCTCCTTCATCCCCAACATGATATAAACAACTGCTCAGAGTAATAAAGCGAGTTGTTCCTGCATTGCAAAGACTCCCGACTCAGTGTGGTTTGTCTCCGGTGGCCAGGAGAGGTTTCTGAGTCGTCCGACACTCATCATCCCCTCAACCCCTAGGGAGGAACCAGCAGGCCTGGTCCTTCCCTCGGCACTACCTGTGCGGAAAGGAGCCCCACATCTGGCGCCCAACGTGGGGCTCTGGGACCCCGACAGACTAGTGCACCCTGTGAGAGGCAGTCGTTGAGGAGGTAATCGGTGTTTGCGGGTGAGCGTACCCTCATAAGTTATGAGGTAGTCTTCCTATTTACTGCACTAAACTTTGCTTCTACAACCTGTACTTACTTGTCGACATCTCTTCGTTCCCTTTCTCGTTCCCTTCACCTTCGGTTTGCCGCGGCTTTTGTATTTCTAAAGGCTTGTGCTTCTCTCTCTCTCTGCTTGGGCCTGTGAAGGCAGGCCAGCTTTTTCTGCCATTATGGAACTTCCCCTGGATCTATAAGCTTCAGTAAATATTCCTTCCTCCATAACTGTACCTGGTCTGGAAGTTTATCTCAGCAAACCTAAAGCTGTCTAATGAGCTGAGATGAACCTGACCATGTGGATGTTAATCTTTTGGAATCTTTGCTTTAAAAAAACAGACATGGACTTGATACTTACAAGTAAAGGTGTCTTCTGGAATGATAATCCAAATTTTATGGACTATTCAGATAAAAGTTTAAAAATCTAAGTACAGATAGCATTAAACTTCAAGGCTTGCCATATAAGCTTTCTAAGAGGAAAGAAAGACTACAGGGAATGTCGTTGGAACTGGGCTACTGGCATAAGGGCTGGCTACGGCCTGCTGCCCAGACCCAGAGACTTTAATCAAGGTTAAATTTGTAATAGACTGATATGCTTAGCTAGCGATATTGGATTTAAAAAAATAAAGATTTGTTTTTTCTTTGTTTTGGTTTTTCGAGGTAGGATTTCACTCTAGCTCAGGCTGACCTGGAATTCCCTAAGAAGCCTCAGGGTGGCCTAAAACTCATGGTAATCCTCCTACCTCCACCTCCCGAGTGCTGGGATTAAAGGCGTACACCACCACGCCCGGCTGAGACTTAAGATTTTAAACTAAAACACCTCAAACAAGTTACAGGTCTGAGACAAATTTTAGGTTATGACGGTTCAATTTACATTGTTTTAGTCTCTCTTTGCTATGCTTTATACCAGATAAAAATGTTTACTCTGTGCCTTTATATGTTAAAGTGTTTAACTTGTTTAATTTTACAAATCTCAATATCTTATATTGGTCAAGACTGTGGAGACCTTTAAAATTAAACTAAGTACAGTTTATAATATATAATAATTATAAATCTATTGGGAGCCAGGGGCAAAATGTGGTAATTTAAATAGATGGCCCCCCTCCTGGCAGCTTGTGCCTGGCCCTCCCCTACTGGGAGTTGGCGGACAATCCACCTTCTAGGAGACTGCCACGTGGCCCCCTTGGACTGACCCAGGTGGAGACAAGGGAAAAGCCCGCCCTCTCGTGGTGACTGGGCTCACTGCTAACTTACTAGGGCAAGACATCCTTGGAGATGCCGAGGCTTTCATCACTACTGATCATAAGGCCTTTTATAATGATTTGTTAAATAAAAAAATATATATATCAACAATGGTTTAAGGAAGGGAGGGAATGTCATCCTAATTACTCCAATGAATACCCCCAAATCTAAGGGCCACTGCCCAGCCCCCCCCCATTTAAAATCCAGTGGAAACTGGGGGACCCTATATGGGTTGAGCAGTGGCCTCTCCCTTCTTCTAAGTTACACCAACTCCACATACTTATTGATCAACAGTTGGAGGCTAGACATATCCGTCCCTCCACTAGTCCCTGGAACTCTCCTGTCTTTGTCATAAAAAAGCCTAATGGGTCCTGGAGATTTTTACATGATTTAAGAAAGATCAATAAACTCATGATCCCCTTTGGAACCCCCCAGAGGGGACTCCCATGGATCCCAGCTATTCCCAATATATACCATATTACTATCATTGACATTAAAGATTGCTTCTTCTCTATCCCTCTCCATCCAGGAGACATGGAAAAATTTGCATTCTCTGTACCCGCTATTAACTTTTGTGGCCCAGATAGGAGATTTGAATGGACTGTCTTACCTCAGGGCATGGCTAATAGCCCACCCATTTGTCAATATTACCTGTCATCCATTTTCTCTTCTCTTTTCAATCTCCCCAATACCCTGTTTTATATCTACATGGATGATATTATTCTTGGGTGCCTAGATTCCTCCACACTCCAGGACCTTACCCATCAATGTCTAACTATCCTTCATACTCACGGCTTTAAAGTAGCTCCTGAAAAAGTTCAAACTGTGCCTCCCTTTAAGATCTTGGGCTCGACCCTTACTCTAGATACAGTTTCACCTGTTAAACCACAACTTTATATTCAGGATTCTTACACCTTGCCTCAACTCCAGAAGCTCTTGGGAGAAATTAACTGGATGAGGCCTTGGATACCCATAACTACTGAAGAGCTGTCCCCTTTGTTTGACCTCCTAAAGGATCTTAACTTCTCCTCTCAGGTAATTTTGTCCCCTTGTCATCAACAAATTTTTTATAAGGTACAACAGGCTATAAATACTGCGACCTTAAAGAGGTTCAATCCTAATTTGCCCATCTCCCTCTACATTTTCTCTGGGGAAACATTATGTACTGCACAGTTGGCCCAGGAAGGTGAGCCCATCCAATGGATCCACCTCTCAATCAGTGGGATCCCCAGAGTTTATTCTATAACCAACCAGGTTGCTGATTGCATTATCAAGGGCAGAGACACCTCTGTCCAGTTGTTTGGCACAGAACCTCACCTTATTGTCACTCCCTTTAAGATAACTGATTTCACCTGGCTTCAGAGAAATAATAACAGACTTGCTACAGCTCTCGAGGGGTTTCTAGGTAAAATTGATTGCCATTATGGCCCCCACAAATGGATGAGTTCTTTCTCCAGGTTAGAATGGAAGCCCCCCAGGCTTTTTCTGTCTCAACCTAACCCTGACTTTCTTACTGTGTTTACCGATGGAGAGCACCTGGGGGCTTCCCTAGTCATTTACCCTCCTTTAAAACAGAAAAAAGAGCCTATCCCCATAAAGTCACTCTCCCATGAGGTTGAGGGGTCAGCACAATTCAAAGAACTATTTGCTGTCCTTCTAGCTTTAGACACTATTCAAGAGCCATTTAACTTATTTTCTGACAGCCTTTATGTTGTTAATTTATTACCCAACCTGGTTGAGGCCCATATTAGATTGGACTCCAACCCTATATCTCCTTTGATGATTCAAGCTCGTTCCCTACTCAAACAAAGAATCAATCCCATTTTTCTTCAACATCTCAGGGGTCATCAAAACTTACCGGGATTTCTCTCTCAAGGAAACAATTTGGCTGATAAAATGGCTTCTATGCCTCAATGTAATACTATTACAGAAGCTACATGCTTCCACTTATTGACCCATGTCAACTGGAGAGGTCTCAAGCACAGGTTTCCACAGGTACCAGTCAAGAACCTTAAAAAAATTGTCCGGACTTGTAAGTCCTGTCAGCCTTTCCTCCAAGTACCCCCCCTTCAAAATACAGGAAGCAATCCTCGAGGGCTCCGCCCTAATCATCTTTGGCAAATTGATGTCACACACTATTCTCCATTTGGAAAGCTTAAATATATCTTTCTTTCAGTCGATACCTTCTCCCGCGCCTGCTGGGCATCAGCACATGCCGGGGGAAAAATCTAAACATGCCATTAGTCATATGCTTCAATGTTTTGCCACTCTTGGGCTACCTGATCAAATAAAAACAGATAATGGCCCCTGCTTCATAAGCAAGGCCTTTATAGATTTTCTCCAGACCTGGAAAATTTCACATTCCACAGGCATCCCATACAACCCCCAGGGCCAAGCTATAGTTGAAAGATATAATCAAACTCTCAAGTCTCAATTACAAAAACAAAAGGGGGAGTCCTTACCCTCACATGACCAACTAAAAAAGGCATTATTTACCCTAAACATTTTAAACTTTTCTAAAGAAAATAAACAATTATCCCCTTTTCAAAAACATTGGTCCTCATCTGTTACCTACAATTCTATCTGGGTAAGATGGAGAGACCCATTGACTGGGGCCTGGAGAGGGCCTGATCCGCTCCTCACAGCAGGGAGAGGGTTTGGATGTGTCTTCCCTCAAGATGAAAAAAGACCCATTTGGGTACCAGTAAGGGACCTAAAATATTTGTCTGAACAAGGGGACACTGACAATCACTTCTCTAGGGAGTGTCCCACCCCTGAGGACTGTTCCTAAAATGGTCCTTTACCCTGCTAAATTAAATAACTCCCTCCCTTGTGGAGGATTGCTGGCTTTGCCTCCAATCTGGGCCTCTCTGGCTGATTGCAGTACAGTTGTCTATACGACCTTAAAAAAGCTGCTCAGCCACCTTCCCCATCCCCGTCCAGCTTTTCCCAATGTTTCCTCTGGGCATTTGGGCCCTTCCTTCTCCTAATAATTCCAGTATAGATGTGAGATACATTCATCCTTCCTTCTGTAATTTTAACAAAACTGAGCCCAGTGCTCAACACTGCCCGCCTTCTGGAATGGCTTATGTTTGCGGAGGCAAAATGGCCTGTAACTTTCTGCCCAGCAATTGGATGGGCCCTTGTGCCCCAGCCACCTTAATCCCAGATGTAGATATCATTCCTGGAAGCTAGATTCCTTGGCTAAAGTAGTCCTACAAAACAGGAGAGGACTAGACCTACTAACAGCCGAAAAGAGAGGCATATGTTTGTTTTTACAGGAAAAATGCTGCTTTTACGCCAGTAAATCAGGAATCGTCCAGGACAAGATTAAGAGGCTCCAGGAAGACATGGAGAGGAGGCGACGGGACCCCCAAGACAACCTGCTACAGAACGGGCTTATATGACTTCTTACCTTACATCTTCTCTACCTGAACCCCTCCCCATCCTTGTCCTCCTTCTTCTCCTTCTTCTCCTTCTCCTTCTTCTCCTTCCCCTCCTCCTTATCCTCACTGTCGGGCCTTGTGTAATTAACAAAATTACACAATTTATTTACCAGCGGCTAGAGTAATAAAACCTCACCAGGTCGAGATATCACAGGCCGACAACTCAGAAATTAAGTTCCTCAGATGACCCACTGCCACCTCCCCTGCCCTCCATGTGACCAATGACGGGTAAGATCCCCAGAGGAGGACAACCTAAGACAGGCCGTGGAGTGGCTCAGTGAGCTAAACACCTGGTACTCAATGACAGGTAAGATCCCCAGAGGGGGACAACCTAAGACAGGGGACATGGTGACTAATGCTCTTACAAAAACAAAAGGGGGAGATGTTGGGCCCTGAAAGGCCTAGGCGTGAGGCCTAGTGGAACTTCCTGAGCCTAGCTAAAGTTTGGCGACCTGTCTCTGGCCAGCTATGACTCAGCAGGATGCCTAAGGGCTTCTGGCCTGCTACTTCCTCCTGGTAATTGTAATTACCATTTCAATAGTTAAAAGTTTACTATTGGCCCTTACCTCTTCTCCCACCCTAAAATCCCCGCCTTCATCCCCAACATGATATAGGCAACTGCTCAGAGTAATAAAGCAAGTTGTTCCTGCATTGCAAAGACTCCCGACTCAGTGTGGTTTTTCTCGGTGGCCAGGAGAGGTTTCTGAGTCGTCCGACGCTCATCATCCCCTCAACCCCTAGGGAGGAACCAGCAGGCCTGGTCCTTCCCTCGGCACTACCTGTGCGGGAAGGAGCCCCGCAACAAGTCGTCTGTAATGCCCTTCACATGGTGGCTTTTCAGGGAGGTCTTTTCTATTCTTCTACTGTCCAAGGTGACTGAAACCAAGCCATCTTTATCATTGTGTCTCCAACATTTAACACAAGGTCTGGCAGAATTTACACATTGAATAGTTGATTATTAATAGTTGAGAAATGAATCCAGGTGTTTAGGTGGACTTTTACAGAGTGGGTATACATGGACAGCAGAAGACCTTTGTCTCTACAAATCTGACACCACGGGGATTTCACAGCCTCCTCCATATACAGTGGGCTGTGTCCAGAATCCCAGCTGTGTGTGTGGCATAAAAGACAAAAGTGAAACCACCAGGCATGTCAGAGCAAACCTATCTTCCCAATACTCAGCAGCTGTAGGGAAAGGATACAGGGCTCAAGCCCAGCCTGGACTACACAGCAAGACCTGATACAGAAATGAACAAATGCTGTAATAGTGAAACAAAAGGCCCACACTACAACCTGAGCTAGTTTCATCCCAGTACACAACACTAAGAAGTGAGCCGTTCCTTAGGAAAGTTCTTTATATGAAATGCACTCTTTTTAAAAATTATTTTTAATATTTTATTTATTGATGTATTTAATAGGGACACACAGAGAGACAGACAGAGACAGAAACACATTACATCCATGCAAGGGCCTCTTTCTATTGTAAATGAATTCCAGATGCATGTGCCACATTGTGCCTCTGGCTTTTTGTGGGTACTGGGAAGTCGAACCTTGGGCTGGCTGGCTTTACAAGTGCCTTTAACAACTGAGCTATCTTCCCAACATTATTGTAGTATTTTTTAATTAATTTATTTATATTTTAATATAGGTTATAGTATGTCCCATCCCGAGGTCCCCCATTTCCCTGAGGGACCTTAATCAGTAGTGTTATTGGTGTTCATGGTGGGGTAACTAGGGCCCCTGTCTCCAGGGGGAGCTATGCCTCAGGTTGTTTCTACCCACCTTGTGGCTCTGACAATCTTTCCGCCACCTCTTCCTTGACAGTCCCTGAACCTTGGCAGATATGCTATTGGTTGGCATTGGCTTCTCTGTAGCCTCCATATTTCTGTTCCAATGTGTTTCGGTTCACCACAGTGCTTGTGGCTACTTTCCAGGACGTGAATGTTGGTCTAGCACTGGGAGCAGTACTCATGCTGCTGCTGCTGCTGCAATTTCTTCTGGACCCCAGTAAACATGGTAGAGGTGGCACATCTCATTGCAAGCATTTGGCTATCTCTTCTTGTATTGATGGATCTTGGATCTCCCCAGTACACTCTGCCATCTGTAAGATAAAACAGATTCTACAACCAAGGGCAAGAACAGCTTTGATTAAAAGGGATATGCCTAGGAGCTTAAGAGACATTTTGATGTGGCTACCCACGCAACTTGTACATGGAACACTTTGGGCTTCTGAGTGTTGTGATTTTCCTGACCATGGGGTGCTGACTTAGTTCCCAATGCCAGTTATGAGTTCTCTCCCACTGATCTGGCCTCCTGTTCAATCAGAGGTTAGTTGATTACCCACAAAGGCTATGTGCCATGATTGCACAGGTATGTGCTTCTTGTCCACCTGGTAGACTGTGTGACTCACGGGGTCTCCTGCCTAGTCTCGCTGTTGAACACTGTCTCACAGTAGCATCCATAGCACTTTCCAGTGCCATGAGGGTTTGCCAGGCAAGGACTGACTTTCCTTTCTGTTCCCACATTGTCTCTCTGTTCCCAGATGGCAGCCTATGGTGTCTTCAGCAATAGGGTCTTACCTTCTAGCTCTGTCTGGTACCCAAGTGTTTGGCAAAGGCCTGAAATTTTGGGAGAATTACACAGGTCACCTTGGCCAACTGCTAGCTGTGGGGGTTGACTGGATCTGGCCCAGGGATCTACAAGCCACAACCCATAATTTAAGGCTTAAGCTTTCTTCACTTTCTAATGGGCATTACATCCTGGTCTGTCCACCTCCCTTAAAAGGGGTTCTATCTGAGGTCTGGAGAGATGGCATAGCAGTTAAGCACTTGCCTGTGAAGCCTAAGGACCCCGGTTTGAGGCTCGGTTCCCCAGGTCCCACGTTAGCCAGATGCACAAGGGGGCGCATGCATCTGGAGTTCATTTGCAGAGGCTGGAAGCCCTGGCACGCCCATTCTCTCTCTCTCCCTCTATCTGTCTTTCTCTCTGTGTCTGTCGCTCTCAAATAAATAAATAATTAATTAAAAAAAATATTTTTTTAAAAAAGGGGTTCTATCTCATATAGTGGTTTCTAGGAGGAAAGCTCTATTAATATGTTGACTGATGTAGCCTTTGCTTTTATGTAGTCCTCCTCCCCACCTTTCTTTCCCTCCCACCTACCCTCACACCCAGTGTTATTTTCTCTATGGGTTTGTATGGTAATCCCTCCTCTCCTCCCTCCCTTGTTCCTCTTTTGCCTGGTCTCATTCTAGTTGCACACATATGGTCCTAATGCTTACTGTTTTAGAATGTTCTTCTGCTGGTCCAGATTAGGAGCCACATACATTTGTCTTTCTTAGTGTGTGTGACCTCACTTAGGAAATTTTCTAAGACCACCCATTTTCCTGTGAATTTCATTATTTCATTTCTTCTTACCACTAAGTAGGAGTCCATCGTGTATATGTGCCACACGTTCATTACCCATTCATCAGTCGATGGACATCTGGGTTGATTGCAAAGCCTAGCTATTGTGAATAGAGTGGCAATAAACATGGCTGAGAAAGTATCTCTGAAGTAGAATGGAGTCTTTATGATAAATATCAAGGAGTGGAATAACTGTGTCAGGTGGTAAATTAATTTTTATCTTTTTTTTTTTTTGAGTTAGGGTTTCATTCTCACCCAGCTGACCTGGAATTCACTATGTAGTTTCAGGGTGGCCCTGAACTCACCACAATGCTCCTACCTCTGCCTGGGATTAAAGGCAGGGGCTACGACACCCAGCTAATTTTTATCTTTTTTAGGAGTCTCCATACTGATTTTCAGAGTATTTGTACAAACTTGCATTTCTACCCAGCAGTGAATAAGAGCTTCTCTTTCACCACACCCTGCCAGCCATTTTTTGTCATTTGATTTTTGATGATTGCCATCCTTACTGAAAAAAAGAGGGTATCTCAACGTTGTTTTAATTTGTATTTCCCTGATAGCTAGTGGATGTTGAGCATTTACTTAAATGAGCATTGGCCATTTTTATTTCCTCCTTTGAAAATTTTCTGCCCCATTGTTTCTTTTGTTGTTTTGGGTTTTGGGTTGGTTATTTGGTTTTTGAAGTAGGGTCTCACTGTCTCCCAGGCTGACCTGGAATGCACTGTATAGTCTCAGGCTACTCTCAAATTCACAGTAATACTCCTGCCTCTGCCTTCTGAGTGCTGGGATTAAAGGCATCAGCCACCATGCCTGGCCTCTGCCCCATTTTTGAGTGGATTGTTTGACTTTTTAATTGCTTAGGTATTTTAAAAATATTTCATTTATTTACTTATGAGAGAGAGAGAGAGAGAATGAGCATGACAGGGTCTGTAGCCACTGCAAACAAACTCCAGATTCCTGTGCCACCATGTGTATATGGCTTACATGTATTCTAGGGAAGCAAACCTGGGTCCTCAGGCTTTGCAGGCAAGTGCCTTAACTGCTAAGCCATGACTCTAGCATAATTGCTTAGTCTTCTAAGTTCTTTGTGTACCTAGATACTCCCAAGTGCTGGGATTAAAGGCATGCACCACCACACCCAGCCAGAAGTGTTTCTTTTGCCAAGGATAATTTTGGATATCTGAGGCCTTCTGTAGTTCCCTATGAATTTTGAGACTATTATTTCTGTGTGAAAAAGGTACTAGAATTTTAATAGGTACTACATTGAGTCTATAAATTGCTTTTGGCAGAATGGCCATTTTTATGACATGGATTCTTCCAATTCATGAGCATGGGAGGTATTTCCATTTTGTCATGTCATCCTTGGTTTCTTTCTTCAGTGTTTTTATGTTTCCATTGTATAAGTCTTTCACTTCCTTAGTTAATGAAATTCCAAGATATAAAATGCAAACTCTGGCTTTTTGTTATTTTCTACAAAGCTGAAAAAATCCAAAAGTGTATACACTATAAGAAAACAAACAGGCATATATGGTTCTGCTTTCATAAAGAGGTCTCAATTTAGGTAGATTTCTTTCCTGAACATGCTAATATGCAAGTAACCCTTGTCCCCATGTACAGGCATATATGGTCCTTCTAGACCCCATTCTCAGCTGTTTATCCAGACCATTGTAGAGGAGGAGAAAAGTACTTTTGTTATCAGGAGGAGAAACAGAAATAAAGAACTTTCCCTAAAAATCAAAGCAGTAGTATCAGCTCCATAGATACAAAGGTGTTAGAATTCTGTGATGGTTGTTTTTCATTGTCAACTTGAATGGATTTGTAATCACACAGAAGATATACCAGTGGACTTGTCTTTGAAAGTCATTTCCAGGGAGGGTAAACAGAGAAGAAAAAAAGTCACCTTAGATATGGGTGGTACAATCCCATGGGGCTAGGGTCCCAGATTGATTAAAAGAGAAAATAAGAGAAAGCCAGCTGAGAGCCAGCATTCCTTTTTCTCTGTTTCTGGTCTGTAGAAATGTGAAATTTTTTAGCCACACATACTTCCCACCGTGCTTTCTCTACCACGATGGACCATTCCCTAAAATATGACCCAAAATATATCCTTCCTATCTTAAATTTCTCATCAGGTATTTGGTCCTAGCAATAAGAAAAGCAATTAAAGCAGATACCGAAACACTATTATTCCAATCTCTGTAGCATTGTAACCCTCATTGGATACTGTAGTAGCCAGTTTAACACAATAGGCTACACTACTATAAAAGACAGAAATCTGTCATTCTTTTAGGAAACCGTGTAGGTTTCTCTGATCAAAAGCTCACTGTGGGTGATAGCCCCATGCTGGTACTGGGAGATACAGGTCAGTGTCCCCTAAGAAAATGAGGGTAAAAGGTAACTAATATATAGGAGTTAGAGAGGTGAGAGAGAGAGAGAGAGAGAGGGAGAGGGAGGGAGGGAAGATGTAGAGGATTTAGGTTAGACTTGATCCTACCCTCTCCAGTGTCTTATGGTTCAGGTGTTTCCTGTAAGGGCCTGGTGAAGGTTCAGCCATTTGGTCTGCCTTTTAGGAAGTAGAATTGTATGGTATCATTGCCGTTTGGGTCTAGATTAGTGTTTCCCACCCCTTCGATGCCCTCCCTCCCTCCCCATCCATACTAGTGTAGAGTCCATGAGATGCTTGCTGGGTATGTAAGATATCTTGGCTAGATTCAAATTAGGTGCTGTAGATAAGTGAGACTATGTGCCGATTTTTTTTTTTTTTTTCTGTGATTGGGTAAGTTCACTGAGAATGATCTGTTCCAGGTTCAACCATTTTTCCTCAAATTTCTTTGTGTCATTTTTTCTTACTGCTATATAGAATTCCATTGTATAGATATACCACATCTTAGTTATCCATTCTTCTAGTGATGAGCATCTGGATTGATTCCAGCTCTTAGCTATTATGAATTGAGCCGCTACAAACATGGTTGAGCAAATCTCTCTGGCCTGTGGTTTGAAGGTTTTAGGGTAGATGCCCAGAAAGGGAATAACTGGGTCTGTTGCTATCTTTATAGTCAGCTTTTTCAGATGTCTCCATATTGCTTTCCAAAGTGGTTGTACCATCCTGCTTCCCACCAACAATGGATTAGTGTTCCCACTTCTCCACATCTTCACCAGCATTTATTTTTATTTGATTTTTTGATGTTTGCTATCCTTATTGGGGTAAGGTTGAATCACATAGTTGTTTTAATTTGCATTTCTCTGGTGATTATGGATGATGAACATACATTTTCTTAAGTGTGTGTTTGCCATTTGTATTTCTTCCTCTGTGAACTACCTTTTCAGCTCTTTGTCCTATTTTGTGAGTGGGGTGTTTGACTTCTTACTGTTTAGATTTTTGAGTTCTTTGTAGACTCTAGAGATTAGGCCTCTATCAGTTGGATAACCTGCAAATATTTTCTCCCATTCTGTGGGTAATTTATTCACTTTGCTTATTGTATGCTTGTCTGTAAAGAAACTCTTCAGTTTCATGTGATCCCATTGGTTGAGTGACTGTTTAAGATCATGGGCTACTGAGGCTTTGTTCAGGAAGTCTTTTTCCATTCTTATATCATGGAAAGTACTTCCTAAATTTTCTTCCAGTAGTATTCGAGTTTCTGGTCTTATGTTGAGGTCTTTGATCCATTTGGATTTGAGTGTAGCGCATGGTGAAATGTGTGGATCAAGTTTCAGTTTCCTGCATGTGGTTATCCAGTTTGTCCAGCACCATTTGCTGAAGATACTGTCTTTTTTCCAGCCTATATTGTTTGGGCCTTTGTCAACTATCAAGTAGCTATACGCAATACCAAGCTGCCATCAATCATGGGCTACAAGAGGGTCTACACCTATTAAACTCTCTATAAAAAAAAGTAAGGGGCTGGAGAGATGGCTTAGCAGTTAAGCACTTGCCTGTGAAGCCTAAGGACCCCAGTTCAAGGCTCAGTTCCCCAGGTCCCACATTAGCCAGATGCACAAGGGGGCGTACGCGTCTGGAGTTTGTTTGCAGTGGCTGGAAGCTCTGGCGCACCCATTCTCTCTCTCTCCCTCTATCTGTCTTTCTCTCTATGTCTGTCACTCTCAAATAAATAAATTTAAAAAAAATGAACAACAACAAAAATTAAAAAAAAAAAGTAAGGGTTATCTCATTTGTCCTAGTGCTAACTTACTCTCCATTGGAGAATCTGCTTCTCTTTTTCAGATAGATGCAGATCCTAAGGAGAAAGCCACCCCATCATACCTCAAAAGGGCCCTGGCTGAAACTAAGGAAAATTGGAGAAACAAGCAAGGGTGCTGTGTTCCTCATGAACCGGATACCAGCACAAGAGGGAAGGAGACCAACACAGAGAAAAATCAACTCATACCAAATCAGAGAGCCAGAGCCTCAGAGGCCCTGAACACGTCATCACTGAAGCAGACCAAAAATGAACCCAACATGGCTCAGGGAAATTTTGTGGTAGAGAGGGTGGAAAGAATGTCATAGAACCACATGTTGGGTCATTATATGCAGAGACATTTATCATACCAATAACTGTGGGCTAACTCCACAATGCATGACCCATATACATCAACAACGAGGGGCAAATGGGGAGGGAGTAGGACATGGATGAGCCTAATAATGGTACCAAATTGCCTATATTTGCTGAATACAAAACTAATTTAAAAATTTTTTTTTAAAAAGACAGGATTTGAAACATCAGTGTTTATTAGAGAACAAGTTTATTTCTCACTCTTTGCACATGCATCTTCCATTTGGTGATTTCATTATTTTCTGAGGTAAAGTTTAGCTGACTTGTAGTGGAGAAGTAATTGACCAGGATGTAAAATAGTCTATTTCTTCTTATAGTCAATTGGGTAGAACTACTCACAATGAATCAAGTAAGATAAGAAATAAAGAGGTTTGTGTGGATAACAGTGAGTATTAACTGTCTCTACTACAGTATACTTTGGTATCTGAAGCAATTCTATTTTTTTTTAATTTTTTTGTTCATTTTTATTTATTTATTTGAGAGTGACTGAGAGAGAGAGAGAGAGAGAGAGAGAAAGAGGCAGATAGAAAGAGAGAAGGAATGGGCACGCCAGGGCTCCAGCCACTGCAAATGAACTCCAGATACGTGCACCCCCTCGTGCATCTGGTTAACGTGGGTCCTGGGGAATCAAGCCTCGAACCGGGGTCCTTAGGCTTCACAGGCAAGTGCTTAACCACTAAGCCATCTCTCCAGCCCAGCAATTCTATTTTTAGATACATGGTCTGGATATTTAGGTTAAAGAACTATTATTATATCCTGTGTAATAATTGGATTTATCTCAGAGACTTTTTCAGTATAGTCACAGGAATCTACAGATATATGTTTATATTCTCTGCTTTGGGCTCCAAAACAAACTTTAATAAATTGTTTTGGGGACTTCTGGCTAAGATAGTGGCATAGTAGCCATGCCAAAGCAGTCTATGGGGATAAATCAGCAGAAAAACACCACAATATACTCTTCTACTAAAATTGAAGGTGTGTAAGAAATTGCTACGTCCACGGCGACCTCGCCTGTGTAGCAAGCAGAAATGCTTCTGCACTGGAAGAGAGCTGAGGACAGAGGGCCAGCACTCCTCGGAGGGATGCCCCCGGTGACCCCTTGGCAGTCAGTTACTGTAAAGGTTCCTGCTGCCCATGAAGTCACGACGACCTAATTGCTGGCGCCAATGCTGTTTCTTTCCTGCTTTCTTCTAGCTGTTTGTCTAAGAACAGCTAATTCAACACTTATTAGTAATCATGCACGCAATCAGAGTACAAGAAACAATCTAAGTATTGAATGTGCCCCTCCTATGATTAGGGCAATGGAGAGAATGTATAACTCTACTAGGAATAAAAAATTAACTCTAGAACAGTTTTTAGATGGTGTAAAGTAAAAACAGCTTATGATGTTTGAGAACGATACTGAGCCTGAGAATATGAAAGTAGAAATGTTGATCGGTAGTGTTCATAAGAAACATGACAGTTCTGTAGAAAAGGAGTTACAAAACTTAGACATTCCCACCAGGAAACTTCCTGGGGGATATGTTCAGTACTTGATCAAGGGCAGATGGTGGACTCCTAGAGCTGGAATCTACTTAGTTCCACTCCCCTATGAGGGAGGATATGATGAATTCGGTAATAGATGGGTGAATTATGAAGTAAAAAGGAGGCTATGGCATTCTCTTCCATTTACGGGAACGCTTAACAAGAAAGCGTAAGCCTTGGTGTTTATACAGTCCTTGGGGTATAAGAAATAAGTAACCTGTTATTCACCTTACACCTAGTTTCTGTTTGTATAATGTTGTGGTCAATGATACAAGACGCCCTTCTTAAAAAATGGGTACAGTTCCTGCCTGATCAACATTACATGTATGCTTACAATAGAACAATACTCAAGATTGTTTAGATTAATGATTTCTGAGATCACTTGTTGGCTTGCTAAGTTTCTCTGTTCAATCTGTATAAAATCTTCATGAAACCTTCAGTAAATTGCAGCAGCATATTCAACTTGAGTGTGTCTGTCTGTCATTTCCTCGCCGAATCCCGAGTTCTCCCTGAGCCTTCGCCCTTGTTCTCCCTCGGTCCTGATCTCCCCGAGAGTCAGTCCGCGGCAGGTGGCGCCCGAACAGGGACCTGAAGGACAGGTAAGCTTTCTTTCTTTCTTTCCTCAGAACTTAGGATCGGCTCTCACCAGGGAGCTGCAGTCCCGCCGGTAAAGGATCACCGGTTAAGAGTGAGTAATCATAAGGAAATCATGGGGCATTCAATGAGTAGAAATGAAAAGATGTTGGGGGTCATGGTACAGCGCATGTTGGCAAAAAATGGGTTTAATGTGTCCACAAAAGTTTTAGAAGAATTTATGCTTTTATTAACTAATCTTCTCCTTAAACAATTGGCTTGGGAAAATGCTAATGCGCTGTGCCAGGATTTAATCAGACCCATAAGAAAGACAGGACAAATACAAGATTACATTAAAGCCTGTTTGGATGCCTCACCAGCGGTGGTACAGGGAATGGCCTACGCTGCAGCCATGAAGGGACAGAGATTCAGCGCCTATGTAAAAAAGACATATGGGGGAGGAAAAGCCTCCCCACAAGGACCTGGTCCTGTATGTTTTAAATGTAATAAGACAGGACATCTGCAGAAGGACTGCAGACAACAAAGTTCAGGCCTTAATAACAAGGGACCTGCTCCTGGATTATGTCCCAGGTGCAAGAAAGGAAAGCATTGAAAAAATGAATGTAAGTCTAAGTTCCATAAGGATGGGACCTCCCTGAATGGGGAAGAAAAAGAGGAAAATGAGTCAAAAAACTAGGAGGAAGGCAAGCTCCTAGCCCAGAACAAAAGGGAGCTCCCCCTCAAGAGCAGAAGGAATTAAAATTAGATCCTCTTGCTCCAGAGTTTACTATTCATCAAATTCCTAGAGCTACTCCAGGGAGTGCAGGGCTAGACCTTGCAAGTAGTAAAGACATGATTCTCTCTAAATGGGATGGAATAACATTAGTCCCTACAGCTGTTTCAGGACAATTATTGCCTCAAACAGTTGGACTGATTATTGGAAGGAGTTCTAATTATCAAAAGAACTTTGAAGTCCTACCAGGTGTTATAGATGCTGATTCTCAGAATGATATAAAGATCATGGTCAGACCATTATCAAAAACAATACAAATACATAAAGGACAAAGAATAGCACAGTTATTGCTGCTACCTTATGTTAACTTACCTAACCCTCTCCTGAAGAAGGAAAGGGGTATGGGTCAGTTTGGCTCCACAGATGTGGTAGCCTGGGTGCAGGAATTAAATGAAAGGCCCTTTAAGGTTATTAAAATAAATGGAAGAAAATTTAAAGGACTTTTAGATACCGGGGCTGATAGGACATGCATTTCAGCCTCTGACTGGCCTTCAAGTTGGCCTGTGCATAAAACAGGATCGTCATTGTTGGGCCTGGGCTCAGCCTCTGGAGTCATGCAGAGTACAGCCCTGTTAATGTGGGAGGATGAAGGAAAATCAGGTTATATACAGCCTTATGTTTTACCTTCCCTGCCTTTCTCCCTTTGGGGAAGAGACATGTTAGAAAACATGGATCTAAGACTGGTTACAGCTGAACATTTGAGCAAACAGCATTTTATATAGGGGCCACTGCAGAAAATTTATTTGCAGATAAGATTAAATGGTTAACGACTGAGCCTGTGTGGGTTAGTCAGTGGCCCCTTACTCAGGAAAAGTTACAGGCTCTAGAGCAATTAGTTCAAGAACAATTAGAAAGAGGGCATATTATAGAATCTAATAGCCCATGGAATACTCCAGTTTTTGTTATAAAAAAGAAATCTGGTAAATGGAGACTATTGCAAGACCTGAGAGCTGTTAATGCCGTTATGGAAGATATGGGGGCATTACAGCCAGGCCTCCCTTCTCCGGTAGCAGTTCCAGAGGGCTGGCAAATAATTATCATAGATTTACAAGATTGCTTCTTTACTATACAGCTAAATCCTGCAGACAGCCCATGTTTTGCATTTAGTGTGCCATCACCTAATTTTCAGAGGCCCTATAAGAGATATCAATGGAAAACATTGCCTCAAGGTATGAAGAATAGCCCCACTTTATGCCAAAAATTTGTGGATCAAGCATTGAAATTAGTTAGGAAAAAATATTCTACAGCTTATATAATACATTATATGGATGATATTTTGTTAGCACACCCTAATAGGGAGACATTAGAAAACTCACTTAAAGATACCATAGCAAAGTTAACTGCTCATGGTTTAATTATAGCACCTGAAAAAATACAAAGGAATAAGCCATTAAGTTATTTAGGACAATGGATTCATAATGATTATATTCAAACACAGAAAGTTACCATCAGAAGGGATAAATTAAAAACTTTAAATGATTTTCAAAAATTATTGGGAGACATTAATTGGATTCGTCCACATTTGAAAATAACCACCGGAGCTTTAAGCCCTCTTTTTAACACTTTACATGGGGATCCTGATCCAAAGTCACCAAGGTCTCTAACTCCAGAAGCATTAAAAGCATTGGAATTAGTGGAAGACGCTCTTACTGCTGCCAAGGTGAAGCAAATATCTTATAATTTAGTTTGGCATTTGCTCATTTTTGCTACTCCTTATACACCCACTGCTTGCTTGTGGCAGCATGGGGTACTGGAATGGTTGCATTTACCACATACACAAACAAAAATGCTTGCAGACTACCCATTTATGTGTTCTTTGTTAATTGTTAAAGGCAGGCAAAGATCCAGAGAGTTATTTGGAAAAGAGCCACAAATTCTCATTACCCCATATAATAAGAGTCAGGTAGAACAGTTAATGCAAAATAATGAAGATTGGATTTTGGCTTTACAGGGTTATACAGGACAAATTATGTATCATTATCCAAAACATCCTATTATAGAATTTACAAAATCTGTAGAATTTATCTTCCCTCGCTTTTGCTCTTTAGAGCCACTTGAACAGGCTTTGGTTGTTTTTACAGATGGGTCTTCAACAGGAAGAGCTATGGTTTATGTACCTGAAAGTGAGCCTTTGATAGAGGAAACAGGCCAAACATCTGCTCAACAGGCAGAAATTAGAGCAGTAATTTTAACATTTAAAAATTTCTCTCAACCTTTTAATTTGTACTCAGATTCAAAGTACGTAGTAAATTTGTTTCCAGCAGTAGAGACTGCCCTTTTAGCAGGGAACTCTACAATTTTACCTTTGTTAAAAGATTTACAGAACTTAATTCGTTTAAGAAAAGAAAAGTTCTATATTGGCCACATTAGGGGCCATTCAAATTTGCCAGGACCTCTGGCTTATGGGAATGCTATGGCAGATATGCTGACTAGGTCAGCTATCTGTACAGTGGTAGAAGCACAAGAAAGTCATAGAATTCATCATCAGAATGCCTTAGCTTTAAAGAGAATGTTTAATATTACTAGGGAACAAGCTAGGCAAATAGTTAAACAATGTGGACATTGTCCCCCTGTCCACCACCCGCTAAAATTTGGAGTTAATCCCAGGGGATTAAAGCCCAATGTTTTATGGCAAATGGATGTTACGCACTTACAATCTTTTGGAAAAATGGGCTATGTACATGTGACTATAGATACTTTCTCTCATTTTATTTTTGCTACTGCAAGAACAGGAGAAGCAGTAAAGGATGTAATACAACATTTAACTCAATGTTTTCAGGTAATGGGAATTCCTTCACAAATAAAAACAGACAATGGTCCGGCATACACATCAAAAGCTTTTAATGATTTTTGCTTGCAGTGGAAAATTGTTCATACTACAGGAATTCCTTATAACCCTCAAGGACAAGCTATAATTGAGAAAGCTCACCAAATTTTAAAATTACAAATCGAAAGGCTGCAAGCTGCTAATAAATATTTTTCTCCTCATCATATTCTTTCCCACAGTCTGTTTGTTATAAATCATCTAAATACAAATGAGCAAAAGAAAACTCCGGCAATGTTGCATTGGTCTCAAGAGCCTTCGGCTCCATTACCAAAAGTGCTTTGGAAAGACTTGCTGACCGGTTCCTGGAAAGGACCGGATGTCTTAATAACCTCGGGACGAGGGTATGCTTGTGTTTTCCCACAGGATGCGGACTCTCCCATCTGGATCCCTGACAGGCTCGTCCGCCACACTTTACGCAGGCACAGGAGACGGCTAAAGAGGAACAACAAACAGCTACTCCGACAGATGGAAAAACTGAAACTGAAAACGACACGGGGACATGATTTGACATGGACAAAGATAAGAACTCTCACTCGAGAAACAAAAAAAAATTAATAATCAGCCAGGGAAAACCCCTAACTGCTTGCATGTATTTTGTGGCATTTTTGTCTCTGCTCTCCGCGCCGGCTGAAGTTCAGGGAATTCCCTATTGGGCATATGTTCCTAACCCCCCTTTGTTACAGCCTGTGGGTTGGTTGGATCAGGAGCCTATTAAAATCTTAACCAATGATTCTGTGCGCATAGGCGGAGCTCAGGATTCTGAAGTCAGACTGAGTACCTCCTCTTTTATTAATTTTGAAGGTAGAGCAGATTCTGTGCCAATCTGCTTTGTGCTTAAAGGACGAGGGGTACCAGTGGGCTGTCTGCACACCAGCTATCGGACATTCCTGACGGACGCTCCAGATAGAAAAGATAACAGTAAGAGATGGATGTGGGTTCTACAACTACAGACTTTAGGTTTTCCTGGTTATAATGAGACATATCAACAAGTTACAGAATTGCCTTTGCCATCCTGTATATTAAAATATAGAGACAGGAATCAGTATTGGGACTCTTCTCTCACAAAATATCCTGCTTGGTTAACTTGCGGCTTCCCAAATGCTGCTACATATTATAATCCAAAAAGCTCTGATGTTAAAATATGGGATTATTCTGCTTCCTCAGGGGAAGACAAATATAAGAACTATATTAAAAATAATAAGGATAAATTTAATGGGTTTAAATTAGGAGATATGCTAGGGGAAAAAATAAAAAGATGGTTTTCTCAAGGCTATGTGGAACCAACCTGGGTAGCCACAGAAGGAAATATATCTAGAACTCATTCAGATTTATTCAGGTTGGTTGCCACTGCAAATATGCTTCTTGAAAGACAGCCTAACACTACAAAACCTATACCTTATGGGCTTAAAGCTTGTGCTGCTTATCCTAATGCTCTATTGATTGCTCAACAAAATTTTGTTAATATTACTAAAGTAGGAAAATCTTATCAAATTCATTGTTATTCTTGTAAACTTACTAATTGTATCTCCTCAGGAGACACTAAGAATTTAGGAGTAATGCTCATTGTTAGACGGCCTCCTTATGTGATGTTGCCAATAGAATTAGGTGATAATCCTTGGTATGATAATTCTACTCTTCAAGTGTTAAAAACATTTAATGCACTATTGCGGCCAAAGAGGTTTGTTGCTGCTTTGATTCTTGGTATCGCAGCTTTAATTTCAATACTCACCACTTTCGCTATTGCTACCATAGCACTGGTTAAAAAAATTCATACAGCTCATTATGTTAATGCTTTAAATATAAACATTACTTCTGCCCTGATGGAACAGGCTGCCATAGATACTAAATTGGAAGCAAAAATAAATATTCTTGAGGAGGTAGTTCTGGCTCTGGGACAAGATCTAGCTAATATAAAAACTACATTATCTACTAGGTGTCATGCTGGTTTTCAGTCAATTTGTGTTACACCTCTTCCATATAATTCATCGGAGACATGGGATAAGGTAAAGGCTCATTTACAAGGAGTATGGAAGGATAATGATGTTACTCATGATATAGATCAATTACAAAAAGATATTTCTGCCATTAGTCAGTCTCATCTACAAATGGGAGACTTAAAAACTCTAGCTAGGGATTTGGAACAACAAGTTCGTTCTCTTAATCCTCTGGATTGGATTCAATACTTTGTTTTGATTGGCGTGCTGCTTTTATTAATACTTCTAGTGGTCTTTTTATTTCCTATTCTTCTTAAATGCCTTTTCAGCGCTGTGGCTGCCGTGAAACAGGAAGTCTTTGAGCTTCATTTTAAAAACAAAAAAGGGGGAACTGCTACGTCCACGGCGACCTCGCCTGTGTAGCAAGCAGAAATGCTTCTGCACTGGAAGAGAGCTGAGGACAGAGGGCCAGCACTCCTCGGAGGGATGCCCCCGGTGACCCCTTGGCAGTCAGTTACTGTAAAGGTTCCTGCTGCCCATGAAGTCACGACGACCTAATTGCTGGCGCCAATGCTGTTTCTTTCCTGCTTTCTTCTAGCTGTTTGTCTAAGAACAGCTAATTCAACACTTATTAGTAATCATGCACGCAATCAGAGTACAAGAAACAATCTAAGTATTGAATGTGCCCCTCCTATGATTAGGGCAATGGAGAGAATGTATAACTCTACTAGGAATAAAAAATTAACTCTAGAACAGTTTTTAGATGGTGTAAAGTAAAAACAGCTTATGATGTTTGAGAACGATACTGAGCCTGAGAATATGAAAGTAGAAATGTTGATCGGTAGTGTTCATAAGAAACATGACAGTTCTGTAGAAAAGGAGTTACAAAACTTAGACATTCCCACCAGGAAACTTCCTGGGGGATATGTTCAGTACTTGATCAAGGGCAGATGGTGGACTCCTAGAGCTGGAATCTACTTAGTTCCACTCCCCTATGAGGGAGGATATGATGAATTCGGTAATAGATGGGTGAATTATGAAGTAAAAAGGAGGCTATGGCATTCTCTTCCATTTACGGGAACGCTTAACAAGAAAGCGTAAGCCTTGGTGTTTATACAGTCCTTGGGGTATAAGAAATAAGTAACCTGTTATTCACCTTACACCTAGTTTCTGTTTGTATAATGTTGTGGTCAATGATACAAGACGCCCTTCTTAAAAAATGGGTACAGTTCCTGCCTGATCAACATTACATGTATGCTTACAATAGAACAATACTCAAGATTGTTTAGATTAATGATTTCTGAGATCACTTGTTGGCTTGCTAAGTTTCTCTGTTCAATCTGTATAAAATCTTCATGAAACCTTCAGTAAATTGCAGCAGCATATTCAACTTGAGTGTGTCTGTCTGTCATTTCCTCGCCGAATCCTGAGTTCTCCCTGAGCCTTCGCCCTTGTTCTCCCTCGGTCCTGATCTCCCCGAGAGTCAGTCCGCGGCAAGAAATTACCAATCAGAGCAGAGAACCAGAGCTTCTAGCAACTACAGAAACAGCGAGAATTAACTCACACTGTGGCACTGTTCCCAGTCCTGGTCTCAGTATCTGGGAAGAGCTATACCATATCCTACCCTGACTAAGCCTCAGGAGCAGAACCCAGGCGGGAGACTCTCCAATCACACCAGCCTCCTTGCAAAGTCAAAAACATGAAGAAGAAGATAGCAGCTGAGTGGTTCCTGAGGAAAAAAACCATGGAGATCTGTTGCACAGCCCCAGTACATCTTTAGGCACCCTCCAAAGCCTTACCTCTCCCTAAAGCCTCCCCTCCCCCAGCCACCAGCACCCACAACCACTAAAGATATGGGGAAGGGAGATCAACTACACAGCATCCAGTACAGCTGATCAGAACAGTGTACCCACTGACCTGCATAGCCTAGCCAAGCCCAGAGCACAGTAAAGAGGGACCCAAGTGGGTATGCATCACAGGTGAGACTGAAACCATCCCAAAAGGTAACAGACTACTTACACCAGGTCAATACCTAAACCTAAGCCTGGGATATGGGTGTGTATTGGAAGTCCTATTATCACCTTCCATATCAGGGCAGGTTATGTGCTAGATGTTATTGATGGTCAGCTTTGCCATTCTTAAATAAATTGTATATTGGGGGTTGTCCTTTCTTGCTTACTGATTTATAGTGGCTTTGTCTTCTTCTTCTATCATTCTTGAGGGCAGGGTCTCACTTGGTCCTAGGCTGACCTGAAACCCTTTACAAGCCAAAAATCTCACCCTCCCAGTTAACAGGATTAAGGGTGTGGGGCAACACACACCCTCAGAGACTTTGACTTTATTAGATTATTTTTATATTAATGCCCACAATTACATAAATACCCTATGCTGGTTTTGATTAACTGTGTATATTGTTCAGTTGAACTTTAGAACTTGCCTGTATTTTACTCCACCCAGCCTGCTAGAATACTAGCAAAGCATATAAACTCAATACCTAGAGTCACTTCTGCTATTACTCTAGGCGTAATATAAGAGTCACACCTGGCACCGTAAATTCCTACCCTGAAGATATGTAACATCAGATGTACAAGTCTAAAAATACTACAGATAATTAGAAAACCCAAGCATCAAATTAACCCAAGATGCAAAAATCTCTATATTATAAAACAAGAAACAAAAAAATCAAGACAATATAATTCCACCAAAAATTATAAATCCATCAGAAATAAATGCCAGGAAGACTGATTTAGATGAAATGAATGACAAAGATTTCAAAAGAATGATTATAACCATGTTCAAAGAAATAAAATAAGAAATCAAAAGAGTCAAAGAAGAAAACTAGCTCCTGGAGAACAAAGGAAACCAACTTAAGGAAATAAGGAGGCCAATACAAGACATAAATAAAGAAATAGAAATACTCAAGAAAAACAATCAGAAACACTGAAAACGATAAAACACAGTAAGTCAAATTAAAACACTCTATAGACAGCCTCACCAATAGAAAGAATGAAGGAGAGGACAGGTTACCTAAACTAGAAGAGTAGGTGGCATATCTAATAATGTCCAAAAAAGAGAAAGACAAACTAATAGAAAGGTATTGATGGGAATTACAAGATATTTGGGACACTATGAAGAGATTCAATAGAAGAATTCAGGGTATAGTAGAAGGAGAAAACTTCCACTCAAAGGCATAGCAGGTATTTTCAACAAAATTATAGAAGAAAATTTCCCCAAACAGGAACAATTATGGCATTAAAGATACAGGAAGCCTATAGAATGCCAAGCAGACAAAATCAGGGGAAAAAAAAACAACTCTTACCATCTTATTTTAATTAAACTATAAAATATACAACCAAAGAAAATATAGTGAAAGCAATATGAGAGAAAAATCAAGTCACATACAAAGGCAAGAATATAAGGATAATTGCAGATTACTCAGATTACTGAACACAAACTTCAAAAGCCAAAAGGGATAGGAATGATGTTTTCCAAGTTCTGAAAGATAACAACTGTCAACCAAGATTACTTTACCCAGTAAAGCTATCTATCCAAATTGAAGGATAAATAGGGATATTCCACCAAAAAAGGCTAAATAAATATATGACTATTAAACCAGCTCTACAGAAAATACTAGAAGGGATTCTTCATGCTGAAGATTCCATATTCTTTGGCTGCAAGGTCACTGAGGAATCAATTTGGAGCTGAGCTGAAAACCTCCTTCCTCTATACCTGCTGATAGAAGCCTGGAAAAAGCTACATTGTATGCAGCCCTGTGGGAGACAGAAGTCATCAGCAGTGAAAACAGTGGACACTGAAAGTCTTAAGTTTGGTTAGCCAGGGCAAATGACCCAATGGGTGTAATAGTGGCATGTCTGTTGTGGTGGAAATCATGTATTAATTGGATGGGAATTCTGCTCCATGGGAGGGAATACATGCCTAGTAATGAAAACCTAATCAAAAGTCTATGACAGGGGAGGTCATGTAGTAGTGTAACACCTTTTTTCTCTGGCTAAATGTGCATATTATGCTCCTCAAACTGCCCTATAAGCATTTTTCTTAGGTTCATACCTATATATTAATGCTACTCCTACTCTTGGTTAGAGAAGCTTCTCTTGTCAGAAGCCAGTGACCACTGGGATGTCCCAAAAAGCACAACATTGCAGAGAAGTGAGAGGAATATTCAGCACCAAAACATCTCTATCACACCCTCCAAGGCTCAGGACCCATTGCAGAAGAAGTGGCAGACAGAATGTAAGAGCCAAAGGAAGGGTAGGACTCCTTACAATGCAACTGTTCAGAAATAAATTGGCCTTGATATTCATGATCTTGAAGTGTCTTGTACTACCTTCACAAGACCCTGGGAGGAAAAAATGGTGACAACAAAATAAAAGAGATACTAATTGAAAGAGGGAGAGGATATGATGGAGAATAGATTTGTGAAGGAGAAAGTAGGGGAGGGAAGGAAATTATTAGGCTTTTTTTTTTATAATTATGGAAGTTACAATAAAAAAGTTTAAAAATGCTGGAGAGACTAGGCATGAAAGGCTATATATATACAAAGCACCTAAAGCCCAAATCATACTTAATGGAGAAAAACTGAAGGAGTTCCCATTGATATCAGGAATAAGACAGGGGTGCCCACTCTCACCACTGCTCTTCAACATAGTATTAGAAATCCTAGCCCAAACAATAAGGCAGAAGAAAAGACACAAAGGGGATACAAATTGAAAAGAAAAAAGTCAAGCTAGCTCTATTTTCAGATTACAAGATCCTATACATAAGTGATCTGAAAGACTCTACCATAAAGCTTCTAAAGGTAGGGCTGAAGAGATGGCTTAGTGGTTAAGAGCTTGCCTGTGAAGCCTAAGAATCCTGGTTTGAGGCTCAATTCCCCAGGCTGGAGTTCGTTCACAGTGGCCGGAGGCCCTGGCGCGCCCATTCTCTCCCTCCCTCCTTCCCCCCCCCCTCTGTCTGTTGCTCTCAAATAAATAAATAGAAATAAACCAAAAAAAAAAAAAAGTTTAACTTCTAAAGGTGATAAATTCATTCAGCAAGTTGGCAGGATAACCAAATCAACACATAAACTGGGTGTGGTGGCACACACCTTTAATCCCAGCACTCAGGAGGCAGAGGTAGGAGGATTGCCAAGAGTTCAAGGCCACCCTGAGACTCCACAGTGAATTCCAGGTCAGGCTGGGCTAGAGACCCTATCTGGAAAAACCAAAAATTAAAAAATCAACACATAAAATCAGTAGCCTTCCTATACACAAAAGATAAATATACAGAGAAAAAATATCAGTGAAGCTCTCCCATTTTTACAGACACACATCAAATATCTTGGACTGATACTAACCAAGGATGTGAAAGACCTATATACCAAAACCATAAAAACACTCAAGAATGATATTGAGGAGGACATGAGAAGATGGAAAGACCCTCTGTTACCTGAAAATTTCCTCCACATGGTACTGGCATAAGAACAGATAAATGGAACAGAATTGAAGACCCAGCCCGTAGTTCAAGCAACTACAGCTACTTGATACAAAGGAGTCAACAGCATACACTGGAGAAAAGACAGCAACTTCAACAAATGGTGCTGGTCAGACAGGATAGCCACATGTAGAAAAATGAAATTAGACCAGCTCCTCTCACCATGCACAAAAATCAACTCCAAATGTATTTAAAGACCCCCTAAATGCCTAGAGGACAAAATAGGGGGAACTCTCCATGATATAGGACTTCCTGAAAGTGCCCCAGTAGCCCAGGAAATTAAACAACCACTCAACAAATGGGATCTTGTGAAGCTAAAAAGCTTTACTACAGACAGACAGACATACCATAGACAGAGCCAACAAACTACCCACAGAATGGGAGAGACTTTTCACCAGCTACAACACTGACAGAGGTCTAATAACTAGAATATATAAAGAACTCAAAAAATTAAGCAAGAAAAAGTCAAATAATCCACTCAAAATATGTGGCAGACCTGAATAGGAAATTCTCAAAGGAAGATATATAAATGGCTAATACTCATTTAAAAAATGCTCAACATCATTCACCATCAGGGAAATAAATATGAAAACACAAATTTGTCTAACTGATCTGCTCAGTGGAACAGAACCCATAGCTAGAGCTAGGAAACAAGTCAGAACCATATCCAAAAATGAGCCCGCTCTCCATTAATCAAGCTCCCACCAATCATGGGCTAAAAGAGGGCCTACACATATTAAATTTCCTCTAAAAAATTAATGGCTATCCCATTTATCTGTTGCTAACTTTACTCTCTGTTGGAGAATCTGCTTCTCTTTTTCAGATATACGCAGATCCTAATGAAAGAACCACCCATCATACTTCAAAAGGGACCCAGCTGAAACTAAGAATAATTGGGGAAACAAGCAAGAGTTCGGATTTCTTGGTGAACCTGTTACCAGCACAAGGGTGAAGGAGATAGACACAGACAACAATCAACTCCTACCAAACCAGATATCCAGAGACACAGAGGCTCCTAAGACCTCATCACTGAAGCAGACTTAATATGAGCTCAATAGGGCTGAGGAAAATTTGCAGAAGCGGGGCGGAAAGAATGTGAGACCCACATATTGGGTCATGATACACAGAGATATGTCCTCCTACCCATAACTGATGGCTAACCCCACAATGCATGACACATATACCCCAACAAGGAGGGTCCCTGTGGAGGGGGGAGGACAGGGTGGAGGCACCAACTTGACTGTATTCACTGAGTACAAAACTAATTTAAAAAAAAAAACTATGACATTCTGCCTTACTCCAGTCAGGATGGCAATCATTAAAAAAATCAAATGACAATAAATGTTGGTGAGGATATGAGGAAAGAGGAACCCTCATAACTGCTGGTGGGAGTGTAAACTTGTACAACTGCTGTGGAAATCAAAAGAGACTCATGAAAAAGATGAAAATAGCACTACCAATTGTCCCAGCTATTCCTCTATTGGGCATCTATCCTAAAGGGTCCTCTCTTCACTGGAGAGAAATTTTCTGAACCATGTTCATACCTGCTCAATTCACAACAGCTAAGAACTGGAATCAAACCAGATGTCCATCATTTGACAAATGTATGATGAATATGTGGTACATATACACAATAGAATTCCTCTCAGCAGTGAGGAAAAGAAAAATGATATAATGAAATTTGTAGGAAAATGTACAGACTTGGAACAGATCATACTAAGTGAACTCAAACAAGTTCAGAGAAACAAACACTGCATATACTTCCTCATCTGTGCTTTCTAAACTGTAGCAGCCTGAGTTGCAGGCATATGTGGCAGACCACTCCAGAGACAGGTAATCTGGATGGAATGAAGGGGATGGGTAATAGGGATGGGAGACGGTAGAGCAAGGGGCGGGGACGAGATAGATACGCAAAACTAAACCCAAAAGGAAATGGTACCACAGAGACCTTCCTCCTGGATAGCAAACTAAAAGATACAACTCTCCACAGGAGTATGCAAGTGTTGTCTGGTTAAGAAGCGTCCTGGAGAGGGTGGGTTAAAGCCTAACCCTAAAACATTTGGCTCTGGCTTGTACCTCCCTGTGCTAGAAATCAGTTATAACCCACACTGAGCTATCAGAGCACATGACTACCCCCCTCCCCCAAGGTAAAGGGTAAGACCCTACTAGGGAAGACACCACATGCTGCCCACAAAGAACATCTAGAAATCTTGTACAGTGCTGGAAAGTGCTACAAGAACTATTGGACGGAAATAGCCAACAACGTTGTGTGCTAGCAGGGGACAGTGCTATACAAAAGCCACCAGCCTGAAAACATGGACACACCTGTCAATAGCGGACCTAGCCTAGGTTGGTAACCAATGGCTCTCTGATTGGCTAAGAGATCCACTCAGTGGAAAGGAACCCATATCTGCAGTTGGGACCTAAGTCAGAACCCTATACAGCCCAAGATAATAAACTTCAACGGAGATGCTCCCACTAGTCTTTGGACAAAAGAGAGGCTACACCCATCAAAATCTCTCTTAATTAAGAATGCTAATCCCATTTAACCTACACTGACCTCAACCTTCATTGGGTAATCTGTTATTATTTTTCAGAAGGTAGAGAGAACCACTGAGCGAAACTACCCCTCGCACATCAGCCAGGGACCAAGAGAAAATTCAGAGGAATTGGTGACAAGAACAAGAGTGCTGGAAGCCTGACAACCTGCAGCAGGGTGATGGAGATAGACACTGAGAATACTCAAACTTTTCAAAGAAGAAACCCAGAAGCTACTGAGGGATCAGTAGTTAAAGTAGACTTAAAATACACACATCACTGCTCAGAGAACTTTGCCAAAGAGGGGGCAAAAAGATTGTAAGAGCCACAGAGTGGAAGGGAATATCCAGAGGCATTACCACCCTCCTATAAGGAATGACTACTCTTGAACTCATAACCCACAACCCCATGGTGAACACCAGCAATCCCACTGAGGAGAGCCCTCAGGGAAATGGGGGCAGGGAGAAGGGAAATGATGGTACCAACACGTATGTCCACACTTAAAAACTAAATTTAAAAGAGAAGAAAATTGTCTTATTTACTTACCTCTGCATAAATTACATAAATACATAAATTACATAAATTAAGAATCAGAAGTTTAACACAGAAGACATTTATTACTTCAGTTTCTGTAGGCCCAGCATATGGAAGGTCTGTGTTATAACACTCTAGCCCAAGGTCTGTCATACAGCTGCAATCATACTGTTACAGGAAAAAAAAGCCTTTACAAGCCCATTCACAAGGTTAAGGTGGGACTCAAGTCTTCACAAGTTGTTGGACTGAGGGCAACAATTCCTCCCTGGCTGAGGGCCAGAGGTCTCTGTAGCTCCTTCCATAAGTACTTTTCCATTCCCTAAACTTTTCACATCATGGAAGCTAGCTACTCTCTGAGAAAATGAGCAAGACTATGGGTGATGTGAATAGTAAAGGATCAATATATGGAAGTTGCACTAGGTACATGGTATGTAGTCATCTAAAAATTTTGAATTGACCTTCAGACATCTAATTGTATTTTATACATGCTTTCCTGGTTGATTTCTGATAGGACTCACTGCATTTGAGGATTATTTTGTGTTTTACTAACATTTAATACTGTGCCTCAACATATCTTTGAGTAACGTTATTGGCTCTTATCAAATTTGAGTGGAACCATGATTATTAAGAAGTATATTTCCACTCACAGACAAATTTGTTGCCTGCATTAGGAGATAGGTTATCTAAATAACAATCAATATTATTTACCAGGTGATCTAAAACAACCATGATTTATTTCTTATTTTTGCTAGAAAGATGGAAGGGTTACATTGTGTCACTCAGAAACTCAGACAATTTGAGAACACTCTCCCAAATGTTGGTCACTTGCAGAGGAGAAAGGGTTCCGGAAGACTCTGGAAGGCAACTGGATATTTGGCCTAGAAATGGTAGGCATCATTTCCACTTTCAACTCACTGGACACAACTATTTAAGAGGTTTCCAACAACTGGACAAGAACTACAATTGTTCCATGTACCCAGAACAAGAGAGAACTACAAAACTTTGCAGATAATATTAATGATGAGCCCTGACTCACCATGAACTCTCACTAGGAGAAAAGCTTTTATATTTATTTATGACTTCAAAGTCAAATTGCTTTATTAATATATTCAAATTTTAGTTTATAAGAATAAATATTCCTTCTTCAATACTCTGTGCATTCATGGAATTACCACCCAAACTGCTTAGTCCATCAATTTCCCAGATACAGATTTTGCAGATACCTCAGCACATTTGCTTTTGTCATGAGTAATTTTAGGTTAACCATCATCAGTGTTTGTTTAGTCTGGTAAGCAAATGTTAGGTGTTAAGTGGTATGTGCGTGTGTGTATATGTGTGTGTGTGTTACTGGGGATTGAACCCAGGACCTCATGCATTCTTGGCCAAGTGTGGTGCCACTGAGCTACATCTCCAACTCTTAATTTTTTGTAACTTAATATTTAAATTAAAAAGTTACACCTTTTCGAGAGGCTCCTCTCCGCAAGGGAGCCTTCGCGCCCCGCGGCGGCGGGCCCTGTGGTGGTCTTCCGCGTGGCCCGGGGCGAGGGTAGGCTCGGCGTTGCTTCCTTGCCGGGCTCCAAGGTGGAGGCGGCAGGGACGGGAGGTCGCAGCGGCGGAGCACGTGGCGCCGCTCGCCCGCGCCCGGGGCTGCTGGCACGGTGGCCGAGTCCTGGGGCCTCCGCGGAGGCGGGGCCGTGGCCGTGGCCGGCCCTGAAAAGATGCCTTGGCGGCGGCTGCCCAGGCCCAGCCTCTCCTTTCCTCGCACAGCCATGCGGCCCCTGCTCGGTCCCGCCTCGCCATGGCGGCGGTTCCTGAGTTGCAGCAGCAGCAGCAGCAGCAGCAGCAGCAGCAGCAGCAGCAGCAGCAGCAGCAGGACTGCAGCAAGATAAGCCCCAGACCCCCTGCAGTATGTGCACGGGCCCTTTACTACCTCCGGAAATGGTGCCACCATATTTGGAACAGTCCCAGGCCATGACAGACCTTCTGAATACCATCATGCACAGTCATTAGCCCATTCTGGACAATTGCTGCCAGGTGCTGACCACCCTCCTCAACCCTAATGAGACTTTCTAGGGGCTGCGGATTTTGCCTGCTCTGGATTCCAGAGTTGTGTGCAATCACAAGGCCCATCAGAGTACCCACTGAGGTCCTCTTGAGTAGGTGTCAAGAAGAAACTCCCTTCAGCCACATTACTACAAAGCTGAGAATGCTCCAGCCTTGGTGCTTCCAGACCTCATATATATGAGCCTGACCTCACCAACCGACTCATGGTTATAATCCAGGAGACTGGGTGTTTGTTCACCTCTATAGGGGCTGAAACTCACCCTTATAGGCTTAACACCTTATGAAATAATGTTTAGGAGACTACCCCCAATACTGCCTGACTTAAAGGCGGAGTTGACTGCTGAGTTTGATAATCAACAATTGCATGAATCTCTTCAATCTCTTGCTAGAACTCATAAAGCGGTATGGCCAAGGCTGAAGGCCATATATGAGTCTGGACCTCCCCCACCAACTCATGATTATAATCCCGGAGACTGGGAGTTTTTTGCCACCATCGCTGTGAGACATTGGAACCCTGCTGGAAGGGCCCCTACATCATCATTCTGATCATGCCTACCACTGTGACGGTAGATGGAATTGCCACTTGGATTCATAAACCACATCTGACTGGCAGATCCAATACCTGCACCTGAGGACTACCGGCCACAATGGAAAATCGACCAGGAATGCAGCACCCCACTCAAGCTCAAACTCAAACGCTCTTGATCTTAACCATGCTCCTAACTGTATGTACTTCCAACCCACACCAGGCTGTCACCACCAAATGGATACTCCAAGGCGCTAAGGCCTCCCCACAGGACTTAGCGAGAGAAGTACAGACACAAGTACTAACTGGCCCCACAAGTACCACCTGCCCAGTCTTTCACCTAGATCTTTGTGCCTTAGCCGGCTCCATATGGGTGGGGCCAGATGCAGTTAGGAACTGGTACAAGAATAGGAATTGTCTGTCCTGGCCAACCCCGGAACAACAGAGACCTGAGGGGAAGTAAACCTGAATGGGAAAAGGCAAACAGACACAAGAAAGAGACCAAGTTAGGTGTTTGTCAAAGTCTCAAAATTTTATTTTTACACGTAGGTTTATATAGGGTTGTCGGGGGAAGGAGTCATATTCAGGCCAGAGATCACAGAGTTACTGGCTAAGTACAATTTCTTTGTTTCTTCATCAATTACCGGCAGCACCAGGGGCAGCTATCACCCAGGCGTAACAGTTTCTTCATTTCTGGTAATAGATTATTAGATGAGGAAATAGAAACTTAACTCGCATCATGGCGGTTTCTGTCAACATGGCCGAGGTTAGGCTCACAGCTCCCAACAATTGTCAACTATACTGGGTTAGCAAGAGTGATGCTAACTGTGATAGTGACTGCCAGGTACAAAACCATGCCACCCTAAAGTTTTATGTTTGTCCAGGGACAAATAATTATGGGACTTGTGTTGGGTCGTAAAATTTCTTTTGTCATAAATGGGCCTGTGAAACCAATGTTCCCTGGGTAAAAGATAAAGATCAGGACCTTATACTGATTACTAGATCACACAATCAGACATCACTAAAAAGGAGAAACCCTATCTCCATCTCCATAACAGAAAAGGGACAAACAAGAAGAGGATGGGAGGCTGCAAAAATGTGGGGTCTGAGGTTATATGAAAATAAATTTAGCCTGGATAGGGGGCTACTCTTTCGGATCCAGAGACAGGTTGTTCTGACAGGACCTCCCCCTGTAGCTATAGGACCAGCAGCTCCTGTCTTGCCTATTCTAAAGCCTGTAGGACCAGCCCCAGTCTTAAGCACCACTCACCCCATGAATTGGGTTACAACCTCAGCAATCATGCGTCCTTTTGCAGTCCCAGATATGTCCAATTTATTTGGATTACCCAATCTCACTTTTAACTTCCTTAAGTCTACTACCAACCTCACCAGAAAAGATTGCTGGCTTTGTTTAGATCCCAGGCCACCATACTATATCAGTTGGGCTACTGTAGGAAACTTGTCATCTCCCCCAGAAAGCCCATTGAGATGTTCCTGGGGAAAATCCCCAGTCCTTACCCTTCGAGCTGTAACAGGAAAAGGACTTTGTGTAATAGGGAAAGGGGGAAATCTAAATAATTTCCCTCACCTCAAACACCTTTGTGATTGCACTATAGATACCAATCATAGTAATTCCTATTTAGTGCCCCCCAATGGAACCTGGTTTGATTGTACCACAGGATTGACCCCCTGTATATACCCACGAGTTCTTCAAGACTCCAGTATGTGTGTTTTAGTTACTCTATTCCCTCAAGTTTATTACCTTCCCCTCAGCTCGTATATGGAAACAGCTCTGGAACATCATAGGCAAAAACGATATTTTGGGGCTTCAGCAATCCTTCTTTCAACGTTAATTGGATCTGGCATAGATGCAGGAATTGGCACTGGAACTACAGCCTTAATTAGAGCAAATCAGAATTTTCAGGCCCTAAGTAACCTTACAGATACAGATCTTTCTCAATTAGAAAAGTCCATTCGTCACTTAGAACAGTCAGTAGACTCATTAGCCGAAGTGGTACTCCAAAATAGAAGGGGGCTAGATTTACTCTTCCTACAACAAGGAGGACTATGCCAAGCACTGGGAGAACAATGTTGTTTTTATACCGACAACTCAGGAGTTGTTAGAGATAGTTTAGCTATGGTCTATAAGAAGCTAGAAGAAAGGGCTAAAGCTAGACAACAGAATCAAAATTGGTATGAATCTATGTTCAATTGGTCCCCATGGCTAACAACCTTATTTTTGACCCTAGCTGGACCTCTGATTCTATTATTATTGTTACTAATCCTTGGGCCCTGTATAATCAATAGACTGATCTCTTTTGTCAGGGAACGAATTAATGCAGTGCAGCTCATGGTGCTACGAACTCAGTACCATACTCTACATCCTCTACCCTAGTAAAGACCCAAGGTTGGGTCTCCTGACGTTACAAGTAGAGGGGGAATGAAAGACCCAGAAACTAAACTGATGCCATGACAGGATTCAGTAGGGTGCTGCCCTGGCTAGGCTTAAGTTTCTCGTTCCTGCTTAAGTAGAAGGCAACTGCCCTGATATACAGGTCAGAAAGATATCCGCCCAAGGGCCTGAGTCACCCCTAGACATGCCCAGGACATGCCTGAGACCTGTCCCTTCTGCCTTTCTACCCCAGCCAATTGAAAGCATACAAATATAACAGCTGCTTGCTTAGCCAATCACAATGGAAATTACCTCATCTGCCTGGAATTCCCCTAGCTCCTGCCCCCAACTTTGCCTGCCAAAATCCCAAGCCAATCAGAAGAGTACAAGTGCAGTTACCAATCATGTACCCATCCCCTACTTCTTTGTTCAAATCCCTATATAAACCCTACCCTCCTGCTACTCAGGGCTCTTGTACAGATCCACTGTGTTAGTGAAGTCAAGAGATGGAGCTTAAGCATGAAATAAAGCTCCCTGCCCTTGCATTAAAAATGAAAAATAAGGGCTGGAGAGATGGCTTAGTGGTTAAGCACTTGCCTGTGAAGCCTAAGGACCCCAGTTCGAGGCTCAATTCCCCAGAACCTGTTGGGACCCCTCCTCACGGAGGAATTCCAAACCTCGGGAATCGAGCGAGACCCCAAAGACTGACAGACGCTTCTCGATGCAAAGCAGCAAGAGGTGTTTATTGTAGTGCCGGTGCGGTGCACCGGGGCTCAACACAGAGTCCTCACGCAGGAGGGGTGAAGAGCCCCGAAAAGCAATTTCACAGGGTTTATATAGGGAAAACCACAGAACTGGGAAGGGGGTCTTACTTGAGGGACTTTCCACATAGAGTGAATTCTGACTGGTGGGAAAAACCATAGAGCTAGGGAGGGGGTTTTGCAGGGGGTCCTGCCCAAGGGACTTTTCTGATTGGTGGAATCCACCTGGTGTTGCTTGGCTAGGCCAGAAGCGACCACAGGCAGGGTGGTGGCTTCCTGGGTTCCAGGAAACAGAGACAGGGCTCAGGAACTAGGCAATGGGGCAAGGTCTAAGAATAGCAACCAGAGACTATCACCTTAAAGTGGTTGTTCTTTAGTCAATTTGGGACAAGCAAGCAAGCACCTTACAAAAGCTAAGAGGGCAGGTTAGCATGGCAATGAGGCTTTTAATTCCTTGACCTTACATTCCCCCCTTTTTCTTGGGCATAATTCAATCATGGAATTTTAGATTTCTGATTCCCCTAGTGGCTGATATCGCTGACGGAGAACCAGCAGTTGGACTGTGTTAATTCTCTCCTTGATGAATGTTACCAAACGGTTTAAAATTCAGGGCCCAAGCATTAGGAGGAGGAGGATGAAGAGTGGTCCCAATAGGGTAGATATCAGAGTAGTCAACCAGGGGGACTTATTAAATCAATTTCTGGCATCTAGTCTCTCTCTGAGTTTTTTCATTGAGTCTTTAATAACACCTGAGTGGTCTACATAGAAACAACATTCTTCCTTTAAGGCCACACAGAGTCCTCCTTCTTTTAGGAACAGTAAATCTAGACCCCTTCTATTCTGTAAGACCACCTCTGATAAGGAGGTTAGTGACTCTTCTCATTTGGAGATTGAATTTTCTAGGGCCCGTATGTCCTGAGCTATAGTACTTTGTAAGTCTGCCAACTTTGAATCTTGGGTAGCTAGGGCAGTAATACCTGTTCCAATTCCAGTGGCGGTCCCAAGGCCTAGTAAGACTGCTAGGGTGAGGGAAACTTGTTCTCTCCGGAATCGAGTCTGCTCCTGTATTGAATCTAGGAAGTCGGAGTCTGGGTGATAAATGAGTCTAGGGAGGAGCTGCACTAGGATACAATAGTCTTGG
Organism: Jaculus jaculus; assembly: GCF_020740685.1. NCBI lineage: Eukaryota > Metazoa > Chordata > Mammalia > Rodentia > Dipodidae > Jaculus > Jaculus jaculus. The sequence goes on from NC_059116.1 coordinate 60,901,851, forward strand.
GTCTGGCTTAGTACAGCGAGGGATAGTATAGAGGTCAAGCCGATACCACAGGACCACCATGCTCCCTGAGGGGGTTTTAAGTACCCTATATAAGAATCAAGAACATGAGTAGAATTACAGAGATGAGCCTGAGAAGGTGGCACTGTGCCTATACAGAGTCCTTTTCCTGATACTGCAGCTAATGTTAGTCTAGGGGGAGTTGATATTGACCTATCATAGTGGTTACAGTGAAGTTCGCATAAGGAAGGGCCCAGGCAAGGGCTTCATAGTAAGGGGGAGCCACATCATAGCAAAGCCAACAGTGGGTGGTCATCTCCGGGTGAGTAGCGTTTAAGAGAGCAAACGCCTTCTGAATCATGGCGAGTAGGGGCACCGGTTGAGGCCCAGGGGTCGCAGTCCGGGCTGGGGGGTCGGTGGGTCTAGGGGCCGTAGGGAGGGTAGTGGGGTGGAGCCGGGGTGGAGGTTTGGGAGCTGCGACGGGGGGCTTCTGTAACTGGGTGTTGGGTCCCACTAGGGTTGGGTCTGGACTTTTAATTATTAGTTTAATAGTGAAGATTAACCCTTTGTCTGGCCCACTCATATAGAATCTGAGCCCCCATGTATTTCCTTTTAGCCAAGTCCGGGAATGTTTTCCTGCATTTGTGAATGTGATATTAAGTGGGTCTGGACCTCTTCCAAATTCACCTGTGTAAGGGCCCCTTTTTATTGTGATAAGATCCCAACTAGAAGAGGGATTCCAATAAGCATCTCCAGTGGTCTCACATCCCCATTCTTTGCAATAGTAATGTTCTTTGCCCCCACAATCTTTTCTTTTAGCCCCTTGGGGGCAGACATAGAAAGGGAGTTCCCTGAGTTTTTGTAGGGCTTGTACATTGCTACAACTGGGCTGGTCAGATACCTGTGTGCCCTGTGGGGTGAGGTATCCTCGCATCATAGCCCGTTTTTCCATGTGATGGTCCTCCTTAGGTTTTAGGCAAGGGGTGTCCCAGGAGTCTAATCTGGCCAGCAAAGAACAAATCTCTGGTGATAAATGTGGCCACCAGGTCCAGGGAGGGGCGGTTTTTGTGGTACTCCAAATTATATCCCCTGTTTGGGAGATTACTTGCCAGGTTAACTTCTGAGGGGTATGGGGACTAGCTTTAATTGGGGGTAATAGTCCCATCATTATCAGGCAGGCGGCATAAGCGCAGCTTAAGGGGGTTACCAGTCTTTTCCAGTCTCAATGTTGTGGTGCCCGGCGGAGCTGGCTTGACGTGCGATGCATGGATCCAGGCTGCGATTCCATCAACCTTTATGGCTGTGGGTGTTGTCAGCAACACGATGAAGGGTCCCTTCCAACGCGGTTCCAAACTGGTAGAACGTGGCGTCTCACGTAAACAGAGTCCCCCACCTGGTACTGGTGAGGGCAGTCTGTGCATTTACTGTTTGACAGGGAACACATTGTTTAGTAAGATTTTCAGCCATTTCTCTCAGTCCAATAATATGATAATTGGTTTTAGCAAGAGTGGTTATTAATTTTTTAGTCCCGAAATGAGTTAACCTACGTAGCTGTTGTAGGATTTGTTCCGCCTGTTTCCTGGGCATAATCTGTTTTCCTTCTTCGGTTTCCCATCTTTGGGAGTCTGGATTAAAGCGTTTTTGGATTTTAGCCATGGTCTTAAAGTCCTGTTCTGTATAATCTGAAGGCTGAGATTCTGAAGAGTTAATTTCTTTTTCAATCAAAGGAAATAAGTAAGTTCCCTGGGCTGCCTTTTTAGCTTCCTTATCTGCCATTCTGTTTCCCCGCGCTACAGGGGAATTTCCTTTCTGATGTCCCGGACAGTGAACTATGGCTAGTTTGGCAGGCCAGTGTACGGCATCCAGCAAATCTAGGATTTCTTGTTTATTTTTAACTTCCTTTCCTGCGGAGGTTAATAGTCCCCTCTGCTGGTAAATGGCCCCATGGACATGAGCTGTAGCAAAGGCATACCGGCTATCGGTGTAAATGGTGGCCTTTTTTCCTTCAGCCATGTTTAGAGCTTGAGTCAGAGCTATTAATTCTGCTTTTTGAGCCGATGTTCCCTCTGGTAATTTATTGGCCCATATCACCCTGTCTCCATCCACTACTGCAGCCCCAGCCATCCGCTTACCTTCAAGGAGGTAGCTGCTGCCATCCGTGAACCAGGTTACCTTCACGTCCGGTAGTGGCTGGTCCGTCAAGTCGGATCGCACCCCTGCGGCTTCAGCCAGAACATCCCCACAGCTGTGGACCACCGTGGGGTCTGGGTCTGGCCAGAGGGTGGCGGGATTTAGCTGAGTGGGGGCTGCAAATCTAACTCTGTCAGAGTTGAGGAGGAGACTCTGATAGTGGGTGATCCTGGCACTGGAGAGCCATCTGTCGGGCAGTTGGCGAACAATGCTTTCCAGAGCATGTGAGGCAATTATGGTGACAGTCTGTCCCAACGTCAATTTGTCAGCATCCTTCAGGAGCAATGCCACTGCAGCAATGATTTTAAGACAGGGAGGCCATCCGGCCACAACTGGGTCCAACTTCTTGGACAAATATGCAATTGGCCTTCTCCAGGGTCCGAGTCTCTGAGTGAGGACTCCTTTAGCTATTCCCTTCTGTTCATGTACAAACAAGTAGAATGGCTTGGTGGTGTCAGGAAGGGAGAGAGCAGGCGCCTTGAGAAGGGCATGTTTGATATTATCAAAAGCCTGTTATTGTTCTTCCCCCCATTAAAAAGGGGCATTGGCCTTGGTCAAGGGGTAGAGGGGGGCAGCCAGAGTTGCAAATCCAGGTATCCAAAGCCGACAGAAGCCAGCAGAGCCCAGGAATTCCCTCACCTGTTTGGCAGTCTTAGGTGTTGGGATCTGCTCTACAGCCTGTTTGCGGGCTTCTGTCAGCCATCTCCGCCCCCCTCTTAACGAGTACCCCAAATAAGTCACTTGCCTTTTGCAGATCTGGGCTTTCTTGGCGGAGGCTCAGTACCCCAAGCAGGCCAGTTCCTCCAGCAGGGCAATCGTACCTTTCTCGCAGTCTGCCTGGTCATTAGCAGCCAGAAGGAGATCATCCACGTACTGGAGAAGAGTAACCTGGGGGTTGGAGGCCCGGAAGGGGGCCAAGTCCCAGTGGAGGGCTTCATCAAAGGGAGTAGGTGAATTTTTGAAGCCTTGTGGCAGTCTAGTCCAAGTTAGTTGTCCAGAGATCCCAGAGTCAGGACCTTTCCATTCAAAGGTAAAGATAGGCTGACTTTTTTCATGTAGTGGCAAGCAGAAAAAAGCATCTTTTAAGTCAATAACAGTATACCAGTCTCTATCTGGGGGAAGGGAGCTCAAGAGGTGGTAGGGGTTGGGCACAGTGGGATGGAGGTCTTCAACTTTCCTGTTAATTTCCCTTAAGTCCTGGACAGGGCAGTAATCATTAGCATTTGGCTTCCGTACTGGCAACAATGGGGTGTTCCAAGGAGAGTGGCATTGTTTTAGAACCCCCAATTTTAAGAGTCTCTTTATGTGGGGTTTTATTCCTTCCCTAGCTTCAGAACTCATTGGGTACTGGCGTATCGAAACAGACGTAGCAGAAGCTTTTAAATTGGTCATTATTGGAGGTTGGTGGGAGGCCAGTCCCATCCCAGCAGTTTCAACCCAAGCACCGGGGACTTTAGTTAGCCATACATCGAACTCTGGATTTATCTGGGGGCTCTCAAATAGCCTATGTTCATCTTCTAATTTCATGGTTAATATTTGGGTGAAGCTTCCATGTCGGTGGGTCATCAGTGGGCCCTTATCAGTAAAGGTAATTTGGGCTCCCATCTTGGTCAATAAGTCCCGTCCTAATAAAGGGGCTGGGCAACTTGGTATTACGAGGAACGAGTGGGATACCCGGCCCACGCCCAGATCCACCGTTCTTCAGGTAGTCCATGAAAATTGTTGGCCCCCAGTGGCCCCAAGGACCCAGGACTTCTTGTCAGAAATGGGTCCCTCTGGTTTCAGGAGTAGTGAATGTTGGGCGCCTGTGTCGACTAGGAAGGTAATAGGTTTCCCCTCCATCTCGAGAGTTACCCTAGGCTCGGGAAGGGGGTCCGAGCCCCGTCTCCCCTAGTCATCGTTCTCCAAGTTGAGTATCCTTCTGGGTTTTCTTTTGGGGCAATCTTTGGCCCAATGTCCTTTTTCCTTACACTAGGCACATTGGTCCTTTTCTAGAGGTGCCTTGTTGCCCGGGAATGGTCCTGGTCTAGCTGCTTTCTGTCTAATAACTTCCTTATCATTTTTAACTAGGGCAGCCAGAATCCTAGTCATATTTTTCTCATGTCTCTTATCCCTTCTAGTTTCTCTTTCCTCTTGTTCTTTTGCTCTTCTCTGCTTTCTCTTCCTCAGTTTCTCTTTTATTGTATATTTTTTCTGCCTCTTTTACTATGTCTGACAGAGTATATCTCCCTAGGCCATCTAACCTCTGTAACTTTCTCCTGATGTCTGATGCAGACTGATCCACAAAACTCATTAGTACTGATGCCCTCTGTTCCTCCGCCATTGGGTCGAATGGCGTGTATCTACGATATGCCTCCATGAGGCATTCGAGGAACATTGAGGGGAGCTCAGTGGGTCCCTGTAGAACCTCTCTCACCTTGGCCAAATTGGTGGGGCGTCTTGCAGCCCCTCAGAGACCAGCCACCAGAGCCTGGCGACAGACACGGAGATGCTCCCTACCGTCAGGGGTATTGAAGTCCCATCCGGGTCTGGTCAAGGGGAATCCATTATCTATAACATTTTGGAGTTGTGTAGGGCGTCCATCATCTCCAGGGACATTTTTTCTGGCCTCGAGGAGAATTCGTTCTCTTTCCTCGGTTGTGAAAAGAGTCTGCAGCAACTGTTGGCAGTCATCCCAAGTTGGCTGGTGAGAGAAAACTAGGGATTCCATTAAAGCGGTTAATTTAGAGGGATCCTCCGAGAAAGGGGGGTGATTGGCCTTCCAGTTATATAAGTCAGCAGAAGAGAAGGGCCAGTACTGAAGGGGCTGTAGGGGTGTATGTGTAGGGTCTTCTCCTGGCCCTGGAATGGGGGGGGGTCCCAGAGCTCTGAGTGGGAGGGCAGTGGCAGTGTCTGGGGAAAGAGCCCTCCTACTTCTGGTTCCCGCAGCGGGGCCCCCTTGATGGCCCGACTCAGGGAGGGCTGGAGGTGCAGTAGGCGGCTGGGCAGGTAGATAGGGTGGAGGTAGGTCCAGGGGGAGGATATCGGGCTGGGTCTCCGGGTAGATCCGTGATGTCGTCTTTTTCTCCAATTCTGCAAAAAGAACCTTGGAGGGCCCATGGGGGCCCTTGTTAGGGGGTTGAAGGGGAATCCAGGGCTTGATCCAGGCCGGGGGGACTTGGATCAAGTCCTGCCAGGTGAAAATGTAGGGAATCTGGTCCAGGTGTCCTCCGCGTTCCTGCAAAACAAGATGTCTGACTGCCTGAATAATTGTCAAGTCAAAAGTGCCCTCCGGTGGCCATCCTACATTAAATGTAGGCCATTCTGCAGCACAAAAGGTTTGCCATTTCCTTTTTGTTACCTCAACTGATAAACTATGTGCCCTCTCTTTAACGTCAGTCCAGTGAGTCAAAGTCAGATCTAAGGGACTGGAAATAGTTTGTCCCATTGTGTTATGTGTAGGAAAATTAAAGAAGAGTAAGGAAACAATGAACAAAAGACAGACCACAGTCAGAAAGTAACGGCCAAATTTTGTCTGCCACTAAAATGAAAATGACTCTGATGGCCTAGATCTGGAGCCAGACAACACTTTCGAACAGATGTGGACCCGGTCAGAGTCCACCAGATAGGAAGCCACCAAGCGTCCTTGGTCTTCCTGACCTCCTGAGGCGTCCCCCAGTGCTGCAGGTTGTGGCATATAAATGCACGTCTGCTGTCCACTGTGTATGGCCCTCACAGTACCATTATACACCTGCGAAACGAAAGTGTCTTTCCAGAATTCAGAGAGGAACAGACAAACAGCCAGACAAATATACAGACTAATGGACAAGGGCGCCTTCTTACCTCCGAGACCACAAATGTGGGTCTGGGGGCTGCTCAAATCCCAGACGAGCCCCCAAATGTTGGGACCCCTCCTCACGGAGGAATTCCAAACCTCGGGAATCGAGCGAGACCCCAAAGACTGACAGACGCTTCTCGATGCAAAGCAGCAAGAGGTGTTTATTGTAGTGCCGGTGCACCGGGGCTCAACACAGAGTCCTCACGCAGGAGGGGTGAAGAGCCCCGAAAAGCAATTTCACAGGGTTTATATAGGGAAAAACCACAGAACTGGGAAGGGGGTCTTACTTGAGGGACTTTCCACATAGAGTGAATTCTGACTGGTGGGAAAAACCATAGAGCTAGGGAGGGGGTTTTGCAGGGGGTCCTGCCCAAGGGACTTTTCTGATTGGTGGAATCCACCTGGTGTTGCTCGGCTAGGCCAGAAGCGACCATAGGCAGGGTGGTGGCTTCCTGGGTTCCAGGAAACAGAGACAGGGCTCAGGAACTAGGCAATGGGGCAAAGGTCTAAGAATAGCAACCAGAGACTATCACCTTAAAGTGGTTGTTCTTTAGTCAATTTGGGACAAGCAAGCAAGCACCTTACAAAAGCTAAGAGGGCAGGTTAGCATGGCAATGAGGCTTTTAATTCCTTGACCTTACAGACCCATGTTAGCCAGATGCACAAGGGGGTACATGAGTTTGGAGTTCGTTTGCAGCGGCTGGAGGCCCTGGCAGGCCCATTCTCCCCCCCCCCCCCCCGCCTTTTTCTGTCTTGCACTTTCAAATAAATAAATAAAAATAAACAAAAAAAAGAAAAATAAATAAAGTTACTAGCCAAGGGGTAGTGGTCCCTATCTATAATTATAATACTCAGGAGGCCGAAGCCAGAGGATCAAGAATTTGAGACCAACTTCAAGATAAACACATGCTACATAGGGACAGCCTGTCTCATTGAAAAAAAAAAAAAAAAGATGTTTGGACTGGGTCTCTTAGATGGCTCAGTGGTTAAAGGCATTTGCTAGCAAGCCTGCTGGCCTGAGTTCAATCCCCCAGTATCAACATAAAGCCACACTCAAAATGATGCATGTGTCTGTGACCTAAACATACCTACAGCCATGGAGACAGAGCCAGGAGAATCAGGAAACTTTCAGGCCAGCTAGACTGACGCACATGATAAACACAAAAATAAGAGACCCTATCTCAAGCAAAGTAGAAGGGGAGGATGAACAGTCCAAGTTCGACCTCAGACCTCCACATGTGCACCATGGCCTGTTCATGCACCCCCCCACACCCAAAATTTTTTTAAAAGCATTCATTTTTTTCTATTATATTCTTGCTCAAATTTTATTATACACACATATGTGGAGGAGTATGCATGCTATAGTGCACACATGTGGAGGTCAGAGGACAATCTAAGGATACTGGTCCTCTTCCTCCATCCATCATGTATGAGACAAGGTCTCTCTTGTTTGCCACTGAGTATACCAGCCTAGCTGGCCCACAAGCTTCAGGGATTTTCCTGACTACCTCGATTGCCGTAGGTTCACTGCAATTACAGATGCATGTGGCCCTTTCCATCTGGCTTTATGCATGTGCTAGGGATCCTAACTCCAGTTAGCAGGCTTTCACAGTAAGTGCCTTTAACCACTGAGCAAACTCTTTTTAGTTTTTTTCACGTGTAAAATAATGGGCTTCTTTATAGCATTTTCATACATATATTTCATTGTCTTTTTTTTCCTGTTTTCTGCATTCTAAAAATGCCATAGGAAATATAGATATTTGAGCCATATGTGATAACACTAAACAAACACTAATTAGCTAATCATTTCTAAAAGGATATCTGATGTTTTAATACCTGTGATTTTAGCAGTGATATACACAGCTGTAAAGTGTAAACATTTAAAATAATTCTACAAATGTTTATAACTTTTTTAAAATTTAATTTAATTTTATATATAACATATTATACTCTTTTATCACCTCTCCCCTGCTCCTCTTACCCTGGGAGTCCTCCTCAGTGGGGTTATGGTATTCACTGCAGGGTCCTGAAGGCCTCAGTCAGTTCCTGTGGGGTGGAGGAAGTGGTCCGTGCCTCAGGGTATCTTTTATTTTATTTTATTTTATTTTATTTTATTTTATTTTATTTTTTTATTTTCAAGGTAGGGTCTCACTCTAGCTCAGGCTGACTTGGAATTCACTATGGAGTCTCAGGGTGGCCTTGAACTCATGGTGATCCTCCTACCTCTGCCTCCTGAGTGCTGGGATTAAAGGTGTGCACCACCACGCCCGGCCCTTAGTGTAATCTTACCCACTCTGTGGCTCTTACAGTCTTTCTGCTTTCTCTTTCCCAATGCTCCCAGAGCCATGGAAGGCCTGTTGGCATTCTGATTTAGTGTTGGATTCTCTGTAACCTCTGGATTTCTGCTGTGGTGGATTTTGATTGGTCACTGTGTCTGTCACCATTGCTCTGAAGCTGGTTATCAGGCTAGCAGGAAGAACAGTATTCGTGACGCTGGCTCCTCTGTACTTTCTCCTGGGCCCAACAGATGTAGTAGAGGTGGCACATCTTGTGGTGGGTAGATGGCTATCTTCTTGTCTTATTGATAGATCTTGGTTCTCTTCCATTTTCTTTGTCATCTCCCCCTGGTTTGCTCACTTCCAGACAAATGCCATAGAAAAGCTTGTATATAATTTTTTGTAAAACATTTTTTATTTTCTGGTGTCTAGTTTCTCTACCTTAGTGATAGTAAATATTTAAAGACAAAATTAGATTATAAGACTGGAGAGATGGCTTAGTAGTTAAGGGGCCTGCCTGCAAAGCCTAAGGATCCATGTTCAACTCTCCAGGTCCCATGTAAGCCAGACACACAAGGTGACACAAGTGTGCAAGGTTGCACATGCATACATCTGGAGTTTGATTGCAGTAACTGGAGGCCCTTGCACACCAATTCCCTCCCCCCTCATAAAAAGAAAAGTAGATTGTAGCTGGGTATAGTGGCATATGCCTTTGATCCCAGCATTCAGGACGCAGAGGTGGGAGGATCGCCATGAATTCAAGGCCACCCTGAGACGACATAGTGAATTCTGGGACAGGCTGGGCTAAAGCAAGACTCTACCGCAAAACATTAAAAACAAAACAGGACCTCCAGCGGGCACACTGTTACTGGTATCAGGGGCTGGATGTGCTGTGGGGCTGTCTACATCACAAGATGTTGAACAGCACCCACAGCCTCCACCCATCAGATGACAGGACGGCTCCACAACTGCAACTGAAAATGTATCAAGACACTGTCGAATGCTCCCTGGGCTCCAAACCCCACCCACCATATTGCCCTAATTGCCTTTGTATCCCTTCCTAATAAAAGTGACTATTTACTACTAAAAAAAATAGTAGATTGTATCATTCCCCTTTTTGCCAGCTTCTGTGTTCTTCAGTATCTCGTGAAAAACTGAATGAAACTCTAAAATCTTTATAATGGCTTAGTACCTGTTATGCCTGCAGCTACTTATCCTAATCTCCTTCCACTGAACTTGAATTAGGCAGCCTTCTCAATGGCTACTAAACGCTCCAGGCACAGCCTCACGACCTTTGGCCGGCATCCTTCCCATGGGTCTTCATGAAGGTCTCTCCTTTTCATTCACATCTCTTAGAACTTTAAAACTCCCCTTCCATGGGAAACCTTTTACTTCCTGTCTGCCTTTCTCTGTTCAGTACGTGCCACAGACATTACATTTCATACTTACCCATTCTTACTGTTCCAGTGGTGTCTGCCTGAAAGCAGGGCATGTGTGGTGGTCACAGCTGCACCTCAACACCTGCAATGGGAGACGGCCACTCTAAGAGTCAAGTTGACTTAGACGATACACCCAGCAAAGTAATTTGAAGAATGTTTATTTGTTGATTAATTATTATTTATTTATTTATTTGAGAGAATGACAAAGTGAAAAGGAGGCAGATAGAGAAAATGGGCATATCAGGACTCTGGCCACTGCAAACAAACTCCAGATGCATGTGCCTTCTTATGTATCTGGCTTTATGTGTGTACTGGGGAATTGAACCTAGGCCCTTTAGCTTTGCAGGCAAGTACCTTTACCACTATGCCATCTCTCCAGCCCAGCAAAGTAATTTTAAAGAACTCACCTCCTCAAAAAAAAAAAAAAAAAATTCTAGGAAGTCGCAATTTCTTTTTTCCAGCACTGTATACTCTATACTTAATAAAGTAACATGTTGCATCATAGCCTTTTAAATATTATTTATTTATTTATTTGATAGTGACAGAGAAAGAGGCAGAGGAAAAAAGAGAGAATTGGCATGCCAGGGCCTCCAGCCTCTGCAAATGAACTCCAGACGTGTGCGCCCCTGTGCATCTGGCTAATGTGGGTCCTGGGGAATCAAGCCTCGAACCAGGGTCCTTAGGCTTCTCAGGCAAGCGCTTAACTGCTAAGCCATCTCTCCAGGCCAAGCCCTTTAAATAAGTATATTGTTGGAATTAGTGAACAAATGCCAAAATCGAAAAGAATTTCTGCTTCTGGTTCTTAAAATATGTACCAACATTTTTTTTCTCAGCTGATACCCCCTATAAAAAGCAAAACAATCCAAAAATTCCATTTCCCCCCATACACCACAAATCCGCTCATGAATTTGCAGAAAATCTCCCTAAAGCTTTGTGAAAGGCATAAAGAACAACTGGAAATTACTCATCTCTCGCCAGGTGTAGTGGTGCACTCCTTCAATCCTAGCACTTGAGAGGCAGTGGTAGGAGGATCACTGTGAGTTTAAGGTCACCCTGAGACTACATAGTGAATTCTAGATCAGACTGGACTGGAATGAAACCCTACCTCGAAAAACCAAGAAAGAAAGAGAGAGAGAGAGAAGGAAGGAAGGAAGGAAAGAAAGGGAAAGGAAAGGGAGGGGAGGACAGGGGGAGAGGGGGAGGGGAGAAGGGAAGGGAGGGGAAGGGGAGGGAAGGAAAGAGGAGGAAGAAATTACTCATCTCTGGCCTACCTTGTAAGCAAAGTGGAGGTGAAAAGACTTTTTAGGGAGAATAGTCTAAGTCTGCAATCTAAGAGCCACATTGCTGAGTTACTGTGGGGGAACAATGAATGTGAGATCCCTTTGACATCCCAGTTAAACATTAGAGAGAGCAAAGACTGCTTTCCTATTCTCCTACCGGGCAGGAAATGCTTGTCAATCATACCATCCTTTCCCTTGGCCCCGGGCTCTATTTGAAGCCAAGGCTGTAAGTAGTCTAAAGAACAGTCATTATATCATTGTTGCCTTTATGATGTGGGTTAGCTGTAGGCAAAATTACTAGTGGTAGAAAGCACAAACCATTGTTTTTCTCTGTTGCCCCCACAAAAACTTAGACATCATATGTATAAATCTAAAATCCAGATTAGTTTTTGGTTTTTTTGTTTTGTTTTGTTAGGTTTTTAAGAGAGTCTCATGTACCTCAGGCTGGTTAAACTCCCTGTGAAGATGTGCATGACCATGAATTCCTGATCCCGCTGCCTCCACTTGCCAGCTTCTAGAATTACAGGAATGCACCCCATGCCCAGTCCAGAAGTTTGTCTTTTTTACTTTGTCCCTTTTCACTAGTGATGTTCACCTTGGAAGATATTAGATCTAAGCTTTTGTGGGAATAATGATTCCTCTCAAAAAGAAATATTAAACTTCAGCTCTTAAAAACATCTCCTTAGATGTTGCAGATCAAAGCCACAGATGTGATCTGTATCCAAATAACTCAATTCATAAGAATTCATAGTGTCTGCTATGTGGAAAACCTATTCCCAAAGTCATGAGAACTGGAAGGAAGATAATAGATCCCAAGTGGCAACTATACTCAGAGAAAATAATTCATGGTGTCATAAGCTCTCATGAATAAAGGGCGACTGCTTAAGGAGTCTGATATGCATTCATATCTTACAGATAGGATTAACTAAAATTTCTAATAAGCCAGTCAACTCTATTGTAAAACTTATTTTAAAAAGTTATTTAGGCTGGGATGCACACCTTTAATCCCAGCACTCAGTTAGCAGAGGTAGGACAATCTCTGTGAGTTCAAAGCCAGCTGAGACTACATAGTGAGTTCCAGGTCAACTTGGGCTAGAGTGAGATCCTACATCAAAAAAGCAAAAGACAAAGTATTTAAGAAAAATTGTTAGGCAAATTTGAAGTGAAGAGGCAAATATAACAGTATATTTCACTGCTATTATTGATAATCTTCAAGGATACCAGCTATTTTTATCAAGTACCAATAAAGCAAGTCCACTAATAAGTCTTATCTGTTAAGGCCGGTCCAACAGTCCAACAGGCTCTACGCTTTGGCAGTATAAATAATTAGCAATTGATTCAATTGATCATACCTAAAACAAGATAAAAGATTTTGAGTACTGACATGATGCCACACATGGAAAATTCTATTGCTGGCTTCAGCTGATGGCCCCATGGGATGCAAGTGCACTCAAAATACTGTAGAATAATCAAACTACATGGGTATGAGACAGAAAGGAATTTTCTGCTTACATGCAAAACCTGTCCTTAAGACACCATACTATATATATTCAAATATTTCAAATCAAGGACAACTTGGAACAAGTATTTCAGCAATGGGATGGATCCTCAACCTATTGGTATAAAACCTCAGAAAACCAAACATTAAACTTGCATTTCTTAAAAAAAAAAAAAAATCTGAGTGTTGTGGTGCACGACTTTAATTCCAGCACTCAGAAGACAGAGATCAGAGGCCACCCTGAGACTACATAGTGAATTCCAAGTCAGCCTGGGCTAGAGCAAGACACTACCTCAAAAACCAAAAACAAAACAAAACAACCTTAACATTTCTCAGGAATATATCAAGATTTGTCGTTTTTGTGAAATTGAATGAGGAAGTTACTATCTTCACAAAAGAAAAGTTTTAAACATTTTGTTACCAAACACAACTAAAAGCTGTCCATTAGGAAATTTTAATTCAATAGCAGTCTTCAACAGGCAAAATGAAATCCTCTTCTGCCATCTAGAGGACACACTGGCCAGAAAATAATTTGCCTCTTATCCCCTGACGCCTAAAAGTTTACATGTACATATATATTTTATATATATTTATGTAATTTATATATATATAAATAAATATATAATTTATTTATGAGAGAGAGGCAGATAGAGAATGGGTGCATAAGGGCCTCTAGCCACTGCAAACAAACTCCAGACACATTCACCATCTTGTGTATCTGGCTCATGTGGGTACTGGGGAATCACACCCGGGTCCTTAGGCTTCACAGGCAAATGCCTTAACTGCTAAGCCATCTCCACAGCCCAAAGGTTTGTTTTTTAAATATTTTTATTTATTTATTTGCAAGGAGAGAGAGAGAGAGAAAGAAAATGGTGCACAAGGGCCTCTAGCCTCTGCAAATGACCTCCAAACACCAGTGCCCCTTTGTACATCTGGTTTTACATGGGTACTGGGGAACTGAAGCTGGGTTGTTAGGCTTTGCAGGTAAGTGCTGTAACCACTGCGCAATCTCTCCAGCCCAAAAGGAGTTTTTAAAAAAAAAAACAGGGAGGGATTTGTGAATAGCTATATGCTTTTCTTTGTGCTACTGTATCAGGTTTCATGACAAAGAATTCTTTGAAAAAGCATTTCCCCTAACTATGGGCAATCCCAGGAGCTCATGCTAAGATTCTCTAAGTTCCCTTAGCTAATTTTTAATAGTATTATAAACTGCAATGCATGTGTTAGCCCTCAGCATATAGTCGGGGTTGTTTTAAAATCAGTGTGACACTCTGAACGCTGTGTCCTGTCTGCACCTTTTCCGATGGTGGGGTGGGACAGGAGCATATTGCTCTTTGGCCTTCAATATGCCTCATAATTTTTTGTTGAAAGCAGACTTCCAGTGTTGGTAGAAGGAACAGAGGCAGATAGACCTTCACGGTGAAGCTTTCTTGTCATGTCAAAGGTAGACCACGTTTACATGCTGCTGTGATGTCAGAGGCTAGCGTTCCCTGTAGTGTCTTTGGTGTTGTCTTGGTTTCTCGCAGATTCCTTCTTAGGCGTGGTTTGCAGTGGCCATCCTCCGCTCCTGGTGCAGGGTGATTTCTCCTGTGCACTTGGCTCCACCCTGATTCTGAGAGAAGCGGTTTGCTCTGTGGCCTCTTTCCTCTGAAGAATGTCAGATAGGCAATTGGTTTCAGTACATTCTGCTATTTTCCAGTGAGGATGACTCATAAGTTCTTTTACTGAACCAGAACCCAAGTCCTCACAATATCTTTTCTAACCTCAATCCAAAGAAGCTGCGTAAGGTCCAGTATCAAGGGAAGTTGAGGTGCATCCCAGCATATAAAGTTGATCGTTTCAAGGATAAAGGAGCCTGTTTAATCTCCTGTTTCCACTAATTTTGTTTTCATCAGTTTCTTGTCAAAATTTTATTGCTTTTGATCATAAACACTTGTGAAACTACTGGAATTAGAAAAAGTACAGCTTATACTTATTTCTTTATTTGGAAGAGTTCTCTGTAGTCCATTGCAGCCTCAAACTTTCAGTCCTCTTCTGCCTCCCAAGTGCTGAGATTTCAGGTGTGTATCCCCGTATCAGGACTTGCAGTATAATTTCTAAAACTCAAAATGAACCAGAGCGGAAACTCACCTTCAAGCATGATGATGGTAAATTATATTCCAAAACCAAGTTCTCATATGAGATATTTAGAGTAGATCAGCTGTGGGCATCTTATTTCTTTAGACTCCTCTGGAGGTACAAGTAAAAATGAGCCATAACTTGAGGCTCCATCCTCAGGAGTTCAGTTGAGCCAAAGACTCCATGTGATTCCAATGCACGTGATCTAGTCATGACGATGCAGTGGCCATCTGTGCCTGAATTAGAGTTCCAGCTCATCTAGTAATACTAAGGCTTGTTGCTAACACATGGGACCCTTGGTGTAAAGACAATGTGATGGTTAATTATGATTGTTAACATGACAGGATGTAGAATCACTTAGGAGACAAACCTTTGGTCATGTCTGTGAGGGATTTTCTAGATTAGGCTAACTTAGGTGGGAAGACCCACCATAACTGTGGGCAGCATCCCAAGCCACAGTCCTGGACTGCAGACAAAGCAGAAAGCAAGCTGAGCTCCAGTACTCACCAACAGCAGCTTCTTGATTATGAATGCAATGCGACCAGCCAGCTCCAGCTCCTGCCACCATGCCTGCCCCACCATAATGGACTGTGCTCTCAAACTGGGAAGCAAAACAAAATCTTCCTTAAGCTGTTTTTGTCAGATATTTTGCCACAATAGCAAGAAAAGTAACTAATATAGATGCTAACACCTCGTCACAGCAGTAATTAGCATTTAATGAGCAACTAATATGCTCCAGGCACTGTCCTAAGTATTCTTCTGATTTAACCTCATTTAAGCTTTTCAATAACCCAGCCACTGTTTTTTCAAGAAACTGTGGCAAATACAGAGCACAGCAGTAAAGCCAGGGTTCAGATGGACATAGTCTGTTCTCTTTGGTAAATAAGTCATACTCTGATAGTTCAGATCAGTTGACATTACTCAATACTGCTTTGTCACCTTTGTAACCTTACTGGGCCGCACTCCATGCTGGTAACTATCGTATTTGCATTTTACTGTTAGGGGAATGTAGATCAATTTTAGAAAGAACTGATGTAAGCCTATGAATTATGAATGGCAAAATCTGAGCTCACAACAGCAGCAGGTTATGTCACCATCTCCTCCTGTTCTATTCATTTTCAGCTTCTACCAATAAACTCACTTCCACCCCCCCACCCCAGTGTGCTCACGTTCACACTACTCATTCTAGTATCGAGCTACAAAGTGCAACTCTCTTAACCCATTCTGTGCCAATTGGTGCTTCTCCAACATGCTATCAGGAAGCCTCCTTTCCTGTCTGGTTCTAAGGCTGTCACAATGTGAATCTAACAATTGAGTATTTCTTGTAGGAAGGAAAAATATCTGCCATTGGTTATGAATGTTTGAGTTTCTGTCACTTGCAACCAACAATACTGACTCTGAGTATGGAAACAGATTTCTCAAAAGATCAAGTAGTGAGAAACTGACAAGGAAAATAAAAGTGATCATTCACAATATCCTGTAGCATTGGGAGAAATTTGGAATAAATCATTTTGGTCAGACTTACTGTCAAAAAAAAAAAAAATTACCAGTTGAAGAAGTGACCTGAAATCCATGAAAAGATATTGTTTAAATTATTCTGATAGCTGTATTAGTTTGATCCAGCTACTGAAACAAACTGTATGATTTAAACAGAAGCCTGTTGTGTCACTTCTGAAATGTGGGAGTCCAAAGTCAACTGCCAACACCACTGATTTCTTTCTGCTGCTCGTCAAAGATCTGATCGTGGCCTGCTTCCATGGTTTACTTGCAGTGTTTTCCCCTCCCTGTTTTCACTTAACTTCCCTCTATTCATATCTATGACCCAAGGTCCATTTCTATAATAATCATTGGATTCTATCTTACCTAATGACCTCACTTTAATTTGATTACCTCTGTAAAGACACTACTTCTATATAAGTTCATAATCCAAAGCACTGTGCGTTACGACTTCAACACGTAAATCCCAGGGTAATCACAATTCAACCCATAACAATATAAATCTGTGAACCTAATTCCATCAATCCTCTACAAAAGTGCTTATGGATGGCTTGTTTTCTTTCTCTTTTTTTAATTGACAACTTCTATACTTACAGACAATAAAACATAATTCCTTCCCCACCCCACCTTCTCTTTCACAATTCTACTTTCCATCATGTCCTCACCCTCTATCCTTTAGTCTTTTATTTTGATGTCATTGTCTTTTTCTCATATTATGAGGATCTTGTGTAGGTATTGCTAGGCATTGCGAGGTTTTGGATATGGAGGCCAATTTCTGTCTGGACAGTTGTATTTAAGAAGTGGTACCCTTCCTTTGGCTCTTATATTCTTTCTGCCACCTTTTCCACAATGAACCCTGAGCCTTGGAAGATGTGATAGAGATATTTTAGTGCTGAGCACTCCTCTGTCACTTCTCAGCACCACGTTGCCTTCTGAGTCATCCCAAGGTCACTGCCGTTGGAAAAGAGAAGCTTCTCTAACCAAAAATGAGAGTAGCATTAATATATGCATATGAATGCTGGGTGTGGTGGTGCACGCCTTGAATCCCAGCACTCAAGAGGCAGAGGTAGGAGGATCACCATGAGTTTGAGGCCACCCTGAGACTACATAGTGAATTTCAGGTCAGCTTGGGCCAGAGTGAGACCCTATCTCAAAAAACCAAAAAAAAAAATATATATATATATATATATATATGTATGTATGTATGTATGAATGATGTATATGTATATGTATATATGTATATGGAGAAGTGCTTACTGGGCAGCATAGTATAATAGTATATACATTTAGCCAGAAACCAGATGTTACACCCTTAGGGCTCATGACTACCCATTGTAGGTTTTCAGTATCAGTATCAGGGATGTATTCGCTCCCATGGAGTGAGCCTCTAGTCAAATCAGAGGGCGGTTGGTTTCCCCCATAACAGACATGCCACTATTGCACCCGTTGGCTCATTTGGCCTGGCTGGCCAAATTTAAGGCTTGCAGTGTCCACTGTTGAGTATCTTCACTGGTGATTTCTTTCTCCCATTGAACTGCATGCAGTGTGGCTTTTTCTAGCTTTCTATCAGCTGGTCTACATGGAGGTTTTCAGCTCAGCTCCAGCAGGATTTCTCAGTGACCTTGCAGCCCAAGTACGTGGAGTCTTCATCAATAGCTTCTTCCCATCTATTCCTTGTGGGAAACCAAGGCCCTTGGCAATGGCCTATAATGTTTTGGGGGCATCAGGGACCTCCTTGGCCAAGAATTTGCTGAAGGGTACTGGGATACTAATTTCTGAAAAGCATAAATCCTTGGCTTTTGTGACAGTTGTGATTTTACATTTATTCCAAAACAGGCCATTGGTGTCTGTTACTGTGACTTTATATTTATGTATGCATATCTCCCTTACTAGATTATATACTCCATGAGGGAAAAGGTTCAGTATAACATTAACACTGGCTTGACAAAAATAAAAGGGTCCCTGGGCTGGAGAGATGGCTTAGCGGTTAAGCGCTTGCCTGTGAAGCCTAAGGACCCCGGTTCGAGGCTCAGTTCCCCAGGTCCCACGTTAGCCAGATGCACAAGGGGGCGCACGCGTCTGGAGTTCGTTTGCAGAGGCTGGAAGCCCTGGCGCGCCCATTCTCTCTCCCTCTATCTGTCTTTCTCTGTGTGTCTGTCGCTCTCAAATAAATAAATAAATAAATGAACAAAAAATTTAAAAAAATAAAAATAAAAAAATAAAAGGGTCCCAGCCAGGCATGGTGGCACACACCTTTAATCCCAGCACTCAGGAGGCAGAGGTAGGATTGCTATGAGATCAAGGCCACCCTGAGACTACAGAGTTAATTCCAGTTCAGCCTGAGCCAGAGTGAGATCCTACCTCAAAAAACAAAAACAAAATCAAAATTAAAAAATAAAAAAAATAAAAGGGTCTCCATGGCGGTAAATATGCTTTCTTTAAGAAAGGATGGTGGTGCAGGTAATCCCAGCTACTGAAGAACTTGAGGCAGGAAGATCTCAAGTTTAAGGCCTGATTCTCAGGAAAAGTGAGTTCAAGGCAAGCTTTGGCATTAAATGAAAAACCTGATTCAAAATTAAAAATTAAAGGGATATGAGTTCCCCAAAACAAGCAGTCAAATCACTTGATTACCACCTGAGGTAAAGATAAGACCCTATTGCTGAAGACAGCACATGCTGTTGACAGAGAAAATCGATACATGTGGCTGGAATCTGGAAGGAAGCCAGTTCTCAGATGGTCTGCCCACATAGTGCTGGAAATTGCGTCATGAGCTGCTCAGGGAAAATGGCCAGCAACGCTGTGTGCTAGCAGGGGACACTGTTACAACAAAAGCAACCAGCCCAACAAGATGTACACTCCCGTCCACAGTGGCACCCAGCCTAGATAGACAACCAATGATTCTCTGGTTGGCTAAGAGATCCACTCAGCAGAAAGGAACCCAAAGCTGGGACTGGGAACTCAGTCAGAATCCTATGGAGAATCAAGATCATGGACTCCAATGAGAATGTCCCAAAAGAGAGGCTACACTCATCAAAATTTCTCTGAATTGGGCTGGAGGGATGGCTTAGCAGTTAAGGCATGTACCTGCAAAGCCAAAGGATCCAGGTTCTATTTCCCAAGACCCATGTTAGCCAGATGCACAAGGCAGCACATGCATCTGGAGTTTGTTTTCAGTGGCTGGAGGCCCTGGTGTGCCCATTCTCTCTCTCTCTTTCCCTCCCTCCCTCCCTCTTTCTCTGTCAAATAAGTAAGTTAAAGTATTTTAAAATTTTTCTTTAAATTAAAAATGCCTATACACTTTAACCTATGCTAACCTTATTCTCAGCTGGGGAACCTGTTTTTCTTTTTCAGAAGGCAGCAAAAACCAAGGAGATAAACCATCCCTCGCATATTAGCTACGGCTCAGGTAAAACCACAGAGGAACTGGTGAGATGAGCAAGTATACTGCTTCCATGGTGTGGTGGTTCGATTCAGGTGCCCCCTAAACTTAGGTGCTAGGTTCCTAGCTGATGGGAGATTTGGGAATTAACACCTCCAGGAGGCAGTGTATTGTTGGGGGCGGGCTTATGGCTGTTATAGCCAGTTTCCCCATGCCAGTGTTTGGCACACTCTCCTGTTGCTATGGT
The DNA here is from genome assembly GCF_020740685.1 of Jaculus jaculus. Lineage (NCBI taxonomy): Eukaryota > Metazoa > Chordata > Mammalia > Rodentia > Dipodidae > Jaculus > Jaculus jaculus. Next base: position 60,921,589 of record NC_059116.1, read on the forward strand.
TCACCTTATGTTGGCCAGGGGGTAATGTCCACCCTCTGCTCATGCCATCGTTTTCCCTGCCATCATGGAGCTTCCCTTTGAGCCTGTAAGCCAAAATAAACCTCTTTTTCCCTCAAGCTGCTCTTGGCTGGGTGACTGCTACCAGCAATGCAAACCGGACTGCAACACATGGGAAGCCTGGCAACCAGGGCAGGGTGATGGAGACAGACACCAGCGAGACTCAAAATGCACCACAGCAGAAATTCACAAGCTGCCGAGCACTCAATACTAAAGTGGACTCAAAAAATACCCACCGCAGCCCAGGGAATTTTGTGGGAGAGGGGGCAGAAGATGGTAGGAGCCACAGAATGGAAGGGAATAGACAGAGGAATTGCCCCTTCACCCTTACAATGAGTGACTGCTGCTCTCACATCTCATAACCCACAGCCCCATGGTGAATACCAGCAATCCCACCCTCAGTGGATCGGGGACAGGGAAATGATGGTAGCAACACACGACGTGTCCAAAGAAAAGTTTCTACTTAAATAAAATCAATAAAAGGAATGGTGATGGAGCTCAGTGGTGGACCGCATGCCAACCATGCTTGACACTCCAGGTTCAACCCCCAGCACCAGACACAAAACAACAACTTTAGAATTTTATTCTTCATGTCACAAATGCCAGAGTATAGAGATGAAGTGGAGAGCAAGGCCTCCTCTTCATCAGACTTCTTATCATAACAATGTCCCTCATTGGGGCATCCTGTGGATTTGGGGGAAGAAAAGAAACTTCCCCAGCCCCACCCCAAGAGCCCTGGGATGGGAAGCGTGGTCTCAAGTACCGTTGACTGAGGAGGAAAGTTGCCGCTTCTGGGAAGGGATGCTGAGCACCGTAACTTGTGGGAATGCATGTTCACATTGCTAACCTGCACAACTGAGGAAAAGATGGCCTGAAGCTGTGCATTTATAAAAGAGGAAATTACATGACAGTTATCTTCTCATTGTTGGGACAAAACATCCAATCAGAAGCAGCTCATGGAAGGAAAGGGTATATTTTACTGAGTTTCCAGGGAAATTCACATCAGGGAAAGCATGACAGCAGCAGCCAGCCAGCCAAGCATCCCATCTCCACAGCAACAAGAAAGGAGTCTGAGCACTGGGCTTGAAGCTGGGCTGGTACCCCAAAGCCAGTTCCCAGCAACACACCTCCTTCAGCAAGGCTCAACCTCCCCAAAGCCCAACAACTTACCCAAAATGCCACCAGCTGGGGACCAAGTACTTACAACACATGAGCTTGAGGGACATGTCATTCAAACCACCACGGTGACAGGAAAACCACCATCCAGGATAACCCCCATGCCACTCATAGATCCACGTCCACAAGTTCTGGGGAATTAACTAGATTTTCAGGTGAACTATAGGACATTTGGACCAAAGTAAGTGTTTGTGCTAGCAAATAGCCTCATTCTGAATCAACTGGAACTGGGGCAAATGCTGGACAGTAAGCAAGCCAATGCTAGAGTTCTCTGGCTTGACTGTCCAGCAGCTACTGTGTCCAGGAACTTCACTACTTTGAACTGCAAAATGCTAAGTTAGACAGCCTGTTCCACTCAATATTTATATGGTATCTCACAGGCACCAAAGAAGGAATTTCTTGAGCTGAGGTGGTGTATTTCTATATTTCTATGGGGCAGGATTAGAGGTCAAAGCCAGCCTAGGTTATACATCAAGACCCTAAGAATGAATGAATGAATGAATGATTCCCATCTGAAGTTTATTTTGTATTTCATATTTGACACTGTAACAAGCCAGTACATTAACAATAGGAAAATTTTTCCTAACTCTAAACTTAAAAAGTTGACAAGATAATTATATCCTTCCAAACTCACAGGAGGACACTATGATTTTCACTTTAAGATTGTCTGACTTTCATAGGGAAGAGGTGCAATTGTGTTTGACTACTATCAATTGGAGCCCAGAGTTTGTCAAGTTAAAATGTGGAGAATTAGTAAACTTGCAAGTTTTTTTTTTTTAGGTGCATACTCTTTGGAATCAGCTTTATAACAAGAAAGTTTATAAACTATATTTATAATATAGACAATATATCATGATCATGATCCCCTTCTGTCATTCCTCCACTTGCCAACTAATTACCATTTTTTAAGTTTTAAACCACCAGGATGCTCTGCCCAGAAAAAAATAAAAATACAGGATGAGAATGTAGCTTAGTTGGCAGAGTCCCTGCCTGGCATGCATGAAGCTCTGGGTTCAATCCTTAGCACTGCTTAAAACTGAGCATGGTGGGGCTCTCCTGTACTCCCAGCACTTGGGAGGTGAAATGAGGGTTGGGTTATCAGTTTAAGGTCATCCTCAGCTTCAAAGCCAGGCCACCGGCAACATGGGATACTGACTCAAATGCGAAATACCACTTTTTTGCTTGTATTTTGTGTAAGCTGTGTATGCACATGCATGTGGCCAGGCAGTGCCACTTGCACTCACCCATGGTGGTGTGCTCACCTGGAATGGCTGGTCTCGACTGTGGGTGTCCTGCTCACTTGCTCTGCCATTCATCCTTATTTGAGCAGGAGTCTCTTCTGACCCTTCAGCTTGCCATCTTTTGTCATCTCTAGCAATTCTCAGGTCTTTGCTCCTCCACTGGACTAGGGTTACAGATGGGCACGGCCATGCTCAGGCTTTTATGTGAGTCCTGGGATGGGAACTGGATGGTCCTCAAGTCTTCATACTTGTAGAGGAACGCTTACCCATCCCCACCAAGAAAATCACTTCTGTGAAGCAAGTTTATGATGACGACCAGAAAGCTATAGATACCATGTCTTCCCTGCCATGATGGACTGAATCCTCTCCAACTGTGAACAAAAAGCAATTCCTGGACTGAGGACATGGCTAAGGCACTTGCCTGCAAAGCTTAACAATGCTGGTTCAATTTTCTAGTACCCATGCAAAGCCAGATGTACAAAGTGGCACACTGCATCCAGAGTTTATTTGCAGTGGCTACAGGCCCTGGCGTGCCCATTCTGTCTCTACTCTATCCTCCTCCCTGCTTGCAAACAAATATATATATTTTTAAGTAATACCTAGCTGGGCGTGGTAGTGCATGCCTTTAATCCCAGCACTTGGGAGGCAGAGGTAGGAGGATGACCATGATGAGTTCAAGGCCACCATGAGATTACATAGTGAATTCCAGGTCAGCCTGAGCTAGAGTGTGACCCTACCTCAACCCCCCCCCAAAAAAAAAAGTAATTCCTACCTTTAGTTGTTTTTGTCAGGTATTTGGTCACAGCTACACAAAAATCACCAATATACTAATCTATACAAAATTTCCAATTCCATACATGTTTTATATGGCAGCATCATATTCTTGGGAGTATGCAAAAGGTTTGAGCTAAAAATCATTTAAGACGTCTGGGTGATGGCTCTTTTAGTAAAGTTTGTAAGGACATGCGTTTGGATCCCCAGAACTCATGTACATGTTAGGTGGTGATGCATGCCTGTAATCTTACAGCTCAGCAGGTGGAGACTGGCAGATCCCCAGTTCACGCTGCCTAACTAGACAAATCAGCAAGCTCTTCGTTAAGTGAGAGAGCCTGTCTCAAATAAGGAGAGAATGGGAATCAACCTCTGGCTTCATATGCATGCACACCCCCTCCCAGGTAAGGACCCACACATATCATATCCACCCCCCCCCAATAACTTCTAGAGGACTCAAAAGAGTGGACATAGATTTACCCTATTCATTATCAGACCACATGTTAACTTTCAAAACCAGAGTGCTGGTACATGCCTTTAATCCCAGTCCTCAGGAGGCTTTGACAGGAGGATTGCTGTGAGTTTCAGGCCAGCCTGAAACTACATAGTCAATTCCAGGTCAGCCTGGGCTAGAATGAGACCCTACCTCAAAAAATCAAAATAATATAGCAAGTAGACACAATACAGATGGCCCTGGTTACATCCCATGGTCACACACTCAATTCCACTATTTTCCCACTCCCCAGGGTGTCCTCTGCTCTTACAATGTACATTTCAGTTAGCAAGATCAAAGGGGGCAACTGACTAAATTCAGGCAGGTAAAAAATTTACCTGAGGAACAGGAATCTTATCTAAGAATGGCAACAATAATCATACTTTTCGACTTTTCACTTGTATAAAGCTAATGGGGAAGGAACTATCAGACTGGAACATCAACAGCCCCAGGACCAGGAAACAGAAATGTCAAGTCAGTGACAGATAAGAGATAGGCAGGAGGCCCTTCTTTGTTCTTCCAGTGTTCCCTCCCTCCAGTCTTCATTCTCGCCTGTATTTTTTTTCCTCTTCAAGGTAGGGTCTCTCTCTAGTCCAGGCTGCCCTAGAATTCACTATGCAGTCTCAGGCTGGCCTTGAACTCACTGCAATTCTCCTACCTCTGCCTCCCAAGGACTGGGATTAAAGGTGTGCACCACCACGCCCAGCAGTTGCAGCCTGTGTTGGAAATTCAGCTGTACTTCTGATCTTGGCTTCTATGAGCCTCTACCAGAAATTGCTGTTATACTAAAATTCCTCACTCTGTGTTACCTTAGGTTTCTAGCACTGGCAAAAGACAAAATACATTTTATTGTTAAGAGAAAACAAAGCTGGGCGTGGTAGTGCAAACCTTTAATTCCAGCACTTGGGAAGCAGAGGTAAGAGGATCACTGTGAGTTCAAGGGCACCCTGAGACTACACAGTGAATTCCAGGTCAACTTAGGACTAGAGTGAGACCATACCTCGAAAAAACCAAATCAAACCAAAACAAAACAAAGACAGAGAGAGAAAACACATTGTTCACTTCATATTGGAAAAGTAATTATTTATTATGACAAAATAAAACTGTGGACTAAAAACAAATGAATGTTATTCTGTATTGCACCATGATTGCAAATTAGCCAAAGCCTGTCTAAAAGATGAACATTCCAGAGCGTCTTTCTCCTTGGGTAAGTTGGCATGCGAACAACTCATTAGAACATAATTGTATAAATAAAATCATGAGAACAAGCAACTTGAACTTAACACAGAAAAGAAGCATTTCATGACAGACAAGATTTAAAATTCTAAAAACATGTCTTTTAAACAACCTCACCACCAGAAGAACATGCTTGGAACAATTTATAGTAGTAAGTGGTAATGTGAAAATATGCATTTAGTCATTTACTTTTAAATTTTCCTTGTTAGTGTTTATATATCGGACCAATGGCACACGTTTCCATTGCTTCGTTAGGGTTCAGATGCAGTTTGAAAGATATTCTTTTTTTTCTGTACAATACAAGAGGGCACACGAGAGACTAAATTCATAACTTTCACCTTATTAATAATAATACTCAATTTGCCAAGCTGATTAGCAAAAATATCATCAGAGCTTTTGCAGTAAGTCTGAAATGTAATAAGTCTGAAATGTAAAAGATGGCATGTATATTTAAATCTTAAGAAATGAATGGAAATATGAATACACATACAGTTACAGTAGTTTTACAATCTAAGGCAGAAAGTGTTCTGGACTCGGAGCCTGCTAGTGCCTCTTCAATGCTTTAAAGCACCAACTGACTTGGGGATGACAGTGTGTGACTGTAACTATTATAATGATTAGAATAAATACAAAAGTGCAGGTAATGGCTGTTCACTTTTGCTGTTGTTTATGTTCTGTGGAACAGATGAACTTGGTAAAATTTATAACATTCCACAATTGAAGAAAAAGCCACAGCCATCATTTTGTTTGGCAATGTCAATGATGTAGCATCTAAATTTCAAAAACCAAAACAAAAAACAAACCATTTTTACAACTAGACTGAAAGTTTACTCCAAGAGAATAACATAGGAGCTTCAGGGTCCCTGAATTTCCTACGGGTTTCAAATGACTAGTTTCTCACGAACAGTTAGCGTATGAAAATAAATCATGTACAACTGATGGTCATTTGCCGTCCTATCAGTGCTGAACCAAGTGTGTTCACAGTATGCAAATTCAGAAAAATTGAAGGGCTTTCCTCACCCTCATTCTATTTAACTAATTAAATGTTGACTTCAAATGTTTCAATGAGAACTGTATGTAAATCTGGTAGCTGCTCTATCCTTAGGGTAAGGTTTGCCTATTTCCTACACAGCTTGGGTGAAGAGGAGTTTACGGTATGGTACAACATTCCACAAACTTGAACAAAGCACCTTGTGAACTGAAAAGTAGGTAATTTTTTAAATGAAAATTTTACAAGTTTATGCAACAAAACATTTTCATTCTTGTATAACTTGTGTTTTCCACACCCAAAATGATACACAGCACATTTTTTTAGTTTGCCATTTTCAGAGAAGTGTAGATTACTGATTTAAAAACTGTAAAAGATGCTCTATGTGACTATAGCTATAAATTGTAAGAAGTTAGTATGTCTTCAGGGGTTTTCCATATTAAACATAATGCAGGCCATCTAGCTCACCATTAACGTTTATACCTTTGTTAGCTTTAAATGCCTTAAAATGAGAGGAAGGAGAAAACTTCCTATTCCTCTATCCATGCTTCCTATTTACAAGGTTTATTTCCTACCCTAGCTTGTTAATTTCAAGTGTTCTGAGTTTGTTTCTGGGTATGCCTCTAAAGCTCCCAATTTAATCCCTCCCCCCAACATGTTTCACCAAACCATAGACTCTTAAAACTAATCCCAGGCCCAGTTGATACATTTCTTTCTTACTTGAAATTTAAAGTGGAGAAACAGAACTTTTTTGTTGTTGTTGTTGACCTCTATTTAATCCTTGGTCACCTAGAATTATTAAAATGCACTTTTTAAGGAAACTGGCTTTTGAGTTTCAGCCCTGACACTAATATTAAATGAAAAAGGATGAGACAAACTGAAGAACTAGCCTTAAATATAAGCTACTTCTACATTTACACAGATGTGTAAACCACAGACATCCTGGCCATTCTCTCCATTCAGGATTGGAAAGCCAGAGTTTGGAATAATGGCTAAAGGCAACAAATAGAATGAACCAAACACTCCTACACAATCAGAAACATTGGGAGAACACACAATGCCATTTCTCGAGAACAGAGTATTTCCACACACAGGCGCTCTGTTAGCAGTTCAATGCTACCTTCTTATGGATAATGGCTTTGCACTTTTTATCATCATTAGTTATTAGTCTGTTTAAGTGAATGAGCAGTTACTAATTGGTGTACTGTTTTCTACGTGATTAGTATTCACAGACTAAATGAAATAATAATGGGAGTGGGAGCCACTAGTAGACAAAATGATTTTGTATTTCATACTGTACGTATTCTGTATTATTTTAAACTTTTAGAAATGTTAGTAGCAGCACGTAATTAAGTCATAGTATGAAAACTACGCAATGCTGCAGGGCTCTGGTTTGCTTTCAGAAGCCCTCTCAGTATGGGAAGAAGAGCAGGAAGGCCAAGGACAGTAGCTGTCTTAGGTCAACTGGACAAATGTCACTTGGCCAATTTAAGATTCACACCTGCTTCTTTACATAGCCAGGATTGCATTCTACTAGACACAAGATACCATGCTGCATCGTGAACTGATTCTAGCCTGACAAAATGTAAAAGATCTTTCAGAATTGAAGTTTGTGTGAGGTTCCAGTCATGGACAAAAAAAATAAGATTTATAACGGTCTTCACAGATAAATGCCAATAAAACTTGTCCATCTAGAAGCCTAGAAACTATATTTTCTAATATATGGCTTTATATAAAGATGAAATGAGTGCCCTTGGAAACAACTCTGCGTATAATTTGACCTAAGCCACTACATAAAAAAAAAATTTAAAAACACTTTATTTTCTTTGAGACGGTAACATCAGGGTGCATTGTCTATTGGAAAATAACTACTTCTTTCTATGCTACAGACAGTAACAGTTAAATCATACTGAAACAGAATGACTGTGACAACCCCAGCAGTGGGAGGCAGAGGCAGGTAGATCATGGGTTGGAGATAAGCCTGAGCTCTATGAAAGTCTGTTTCAGACCACTCCCTCCCCTGTAAAACAAGTGATTGTGGCTGCAGGGGTGATGCCATTTAAAATGGTTTTGCCCCAACACTGAAGCTTGTACTCTTTCTTCTAAGGAGCATGACATAACAACAACCATTTTTGTACTGCATTAACACAAGAGCTGAAAGCAAGTATTCCATTCTCAATCCTCAAGTTTCAATAGATTACATATATATGTACACACACACATACACATATATTTAAGGTTTAAGGAATGAAAAATAAAAATATTTAGTACATACCTTTATAAAATGACTTAATTCTATAGGAATTCTCAATGGATTTCAGTAAGAATAATGGGTTTTGAGATGAAGAGGATAATATACTTAGGTTAAGGAAAATGCCATATTTGAACCTCCAAGGGTACTTTCATATTTAAGTTGTAACACTGAAAACGTTCTGGTTAAAATATAATTTCATTATCTTCCACTTAAAAATGAAATTTAGACTCATCTCCTGGAGTGAATATGAGTGGGGGATGTTTCTACCCAGAAACTGACGAGCTATACGTGGAGCTGCAGAAGAGCGTGCAAACTGTCCTCACTCACCAAGCTGTCTGACTTCACAGACGGAGAACTGATCTCAAAATATGAATGAAGGCACTAATCACACGTTTACATTTTCATCCGCTAGTATTTTCCAATGAGCTGAGCCACAGCGACGGTAGAGCCAATGCTTCAGTATCAGTACCTGCTCAGGCAAAACATTCTCTTGGAGTAAAGGACCATTTGTTTCCCACTGAGAAAGGAAAGATTTAATGGAAGCCCTTTAAAAGGGCTCTGATGAAGTTCCTAACAGAACTGTCAAGTTGCTGGCACAGTGTCTACTTGAATGCCAATTTCACTTCTAAATAGTTAGCATGCATTGCTTCTAATCCAAAACTAATTATATGCTTTAAAAAGGATTTAAAAAAGAAAATAAATTGCATTTTAACAATTAAATAGCAAATTTGAGTCTATACTAGTAGCTATTTGACAAAATACAATCAATATTAAAAAACACTTTCCATATAATGCTGATGTGGTAATATAAAAAATAACCATATATCATCTGATAGAAGAAAACTGAACCAGCCAACATCATTCAATACAAGAAGGCAGATAAATATTTCATATGAAGAAATACTGGAGTACTAAATATGCTTTTTTTCAGGACAGGCTTTTGAGAATTACTTTTTGTATTTATGTTAACAATATGATATGAGGCAAAAGTTCAGGCAAAGTGTGCTTTAGATAAATGGTATTTTCTTAATTCCCACCTCCCCACCACCATCACATACACCACAGAACAACCACATTGATTTACGCCTGCTTTTCGCTTTCACTCTTGATTATGAGTTATAAGCAGAACTGAAATTGCAATACTTGTCTTCCCTCTGAACTTAAGATATCCACTTTTATTTTTCATATTAGAAAACTTCCTTGAAAACTTTTTTAATGCTACCCAAATAAACTTTTGATAGACTATGACCATTTCCTTCATTCTAATCATTCATAAACAATTTTTAAGCTGTAAGGATTTTAAGTTTGAGTCACTTAGCACTATGATAAAAACTAAGACTGACTTTAGCAGTATGAAGATTTTAGGGTTGAAGTGTAACTACAAAGATGACCACTGTCTCAAGCACATTTCACAACACCCTTAAACAGATTTAAGGAAAGCTCCATGAGTTTTGAAGTAATATAATGCTGGTGATGAAAATGCCATGACACTATTTCAAAATGTAAGACATAAAACAATATTTCAGACGTCTGCTTTCGCCACTGCCCAAAGCAGATGATGTCTCTGGCAATCAAAGCAGCTGAAATGTTTGCTGGTAATTCATTTTAAATTGATAGTAAAATATATTCTGAGTGTCCTATCTTAATTTTCTGCTGGTGTGCTTTAATAACTTTGGGTAGTGATATATGCAGTAAATAAAGGTACTCTTGAAATACAAGATGTAGTCATCAAAGTTGGGCTTTTTGACCAAATTTTGTAGGCAGAAAAGCAAACTTAACTCCTTTAGATAAACAGACTGCTCAATTTCCATGCACATAGCAACTTAAAATTATCCTGACATGCAACAATATGAAGGAAGTTTAAGAGCAAATACTCATGTTTAATCTTCATTACATGTATCTTCTAGACATAGTCTTCTCTTTAAAATTAATTTTGTCGAAAAGATAAAACTGGTTTATAGAGGGAGAAAAAAAAGACTTAGTGCATGATGATTTCCACTACTGCTCTATCAAATCATTAAGTACCTGCAAAGGGAGGGCCAAGAACTGAAAGAAACTGGTTATAAAGAATGTAACAGTATTTCAGATAACACTAAACATAGGACAATTTGTACAAGGCAGCCAATGAATAATGAGAATAAGCAGTCAGAGGAGTTCTGTTTCTGAGAACAGTGACATGTTCTGTTCATCCAACTGAAGCTTAGTGCATTGAAAACATTTAGAAAGCATCCTGGATGTTCCAGTTCAGCCGCACTTGATTCAAGTGTTGCTCAGAGGTTTGAGTTGCTATAAATTAAACATGCTGCTGCCCCAGCAGCCAACAGGACCTGGAAAAATGTTCATGTCACTGAATAAATAGAGCAGTCTTTTTCAAGCAAAAAATTATCTCACACCAATCCGGGAGGTCATCCACTCTAGACCTTGGCATAACCTAAACAAAAGAGAAGTATTTTCAAAATTAAAAACTTGCTGCTGAAAAGCTGAAACCATACTTGCTAATTTTAAGTCTTCCCTAAAGGTTAGCCCTGTATTTATTGTTATTCATGTACATTAGTGACAACTTTTTTTTTTTTTTTTTGGTTTTTCAAGGTAGGGTCTCACTCTGGTCCAGGCTGACCTGGAATTAACTCTGTAGTCTCAGGGTGGCCTTGAACTCATGACGATCCTCCTACCTCTGCCTCCAGAGTGCTGCGATTAAAGGCGTGTGCCACCACGCCCGGCGTGACAACTTTTTTTTGAAACAGGATCTTAGGTAGCCCAAGCTATCCTTGAATTCTTACTATGTAGCCAAAGATGACCCTGAGTTTTTTCTGAACATCCTGCTCAGGAGGCATTACAGGCATGCACCACCATGCCGGTTTATTAAGTGCAAGAAAACAAGGCTTCATCATGCTAGGTACGCATGCTACCAATCAATCTACCAACACTCATGCATGACAACTTTCAAGTAACACTGTATGTGGAATTTTTCATGAACTCAAGCTAAATGAACTTAATTATTTAAGCAATGTGGCAAATTTCTGTAGTTTCATCTTTATTTACACCTTTCCCCGTTTTCCCATGAAGACTGTGCAACCCCCCCACACACACACACACTATAGCAGAAACTCCTCTTTATCCTCCTAAATGCTAGAGAATAAAATGTGAAAGGACCAGTCTTAAAAGTATGATCAGCCAGACATGGTGGTGCACATCTTTAATCCCAGCACTTGGGAGGCAGAAGTAGGAGGATCACTGTGAGTTCACGGCCACTCTGAGACTATATAGAGAATTCTAGGTCAGCCTGGGCTAGAGTGAGACCCTACCTCAAAAATCTTAAAAAAAGTAGTTAAGAAGTACTGCAAACTACTTTAAGTATGAGAAAAAAACTATGATGAGGGGCTGATATCAAGATAATAAGCTACTAGTATAAGTGGTCACCTGCATCTAATGCACTGGTTTCTCTTTGACCCAGTACCTACACTGAGATTCTAGGAAAGGAAGAGTATATTGCTATAACATCCATCAGATGCTTCTGTCTAGAAGTACACTTTCTAAAACAGGATGTCTGACCACAAAAGAGATGGCTCTTAGAAAGAGCCAAGAGTCGAGTTAGACCCTTTCAGAAAATGTGGAGTTTCTTTAAAGCTGCTTCTTGAATTCAGGTGGTATTTACTTGTTTTCTCTCAGCAAGTAAATGAAGCAAGCAAGCAATGAATAAGAATCATACATTGGCTGGATGTGGTGGCACCCACCTTTAATCCCAGCATTCAAGGCACAGAGGTAAGAGGATCACTGTGAGTCTGAGGCCAGCCTGTTACTATAGAGTGACTTCCAGGTCAGCCTGGGCTACAGTGAGACCCAACCTTGAAAAAAAAAATCATAACTTAAAAAAAAAATTAATTCAGTTTGTGTGCTGGGTGTGGTAGCATAGGTCTTTAATTCCAGCACTCTGAGTAGGATTGCTGTGCATTCAATGCCAGCCTAGGGCTAGACTGAGATCCTGTCTCAAAGAAAAAAAAGTTTATTATTACCTCACTTAAAACATGACATTTGGGCTGGAGAGATGGCTTAGTGGCTAAGTGCTTGCCTGTGAAGCCTAAGGACCCCAGTTCGAGGCTCGATTCCCCAGGACCCACGTAAGCCAGATGCACAAGGGGGCGCATGCATCTGGAGTTCATTTGAAGGGGCTGGAAGCCCTGGTGCGCCCATTCTCTCTCTCTCGCTCTCTGCCTGTTTCTCTCTCTCTCTGTCGCTCTCAAATAAATAAAAATAAACAAACAAACAAAAAAACTATGACATTTACAGTAAAAGTTATAAAGAAGCTGTCAGTGTTTTAAGTCTGAGAAGCAAAATAAATACCATCTCTAATTAAGAAAAACAGTAGAAGGAACAAGGTCCAAGAAGAAAACACGTTGGCTTTAAAAGTTTGAAAGGGATTGGCAAGAAGCCGCAGACGGCCTCAGCCTGGACAGCACTTACCCCTCTCCTGTCAAAGCACAGCAGGACTGAATGTGCCACGGATGATCCTTAATCGAGCTAAGGGTGAGGTATTTGGAGATTTCAGCTGCTGTCATACACCCTTTCATGTCCTGTTTATTTGCAAAGATAAGGACTGCAGCTTTCCTTAAGTCCTGTAATCAACACAAAATATTTCTTATATGTGAAATATCCTAAGTCAAACTAAGCTAATTAAATAGGTGCATAAAACACTTGGCTGGACAGTATAATAGAATGCTCCTATTATAAAATCTTCAGCTACTAATATTTAGTTTTAAAATTTTATTGAAATAAAAATAATCATATCCCCAATTAATGATGCACTCTAACAAGGCATACCTATAAGCTAAACAGTTCAAAGCTATCCCATTTTTGAAAAAAATATTTCGTATTTATTTGCATGATGGTGGGGGGCAATGCCAGGGCCTCTTTTCAGTGGAAACAAACCCCAGATGCATTTGTGCATCTGGCTTTACATAGATACTGGGGAATCAAACCTAGGCAAGAGGGCTTTGCAAGCAAGCACCTTTAGCCACTGAACCATCTCCCTGGCCTCAAAAGTTATTCTATTTTTGGACCAAAGATGTCATATCATAACAGGAATGGTGGCACATGCCTTTAATCCCAGAACTTGGAAGCAGAGGTAGGAAGATCACTGTGAATTTGAGGCCTGACACTACATAAGTAAATTCCAGGTCAGGATGGGCTAGAGTGAGACCCTACCTTAAAAAAAAAATAGCCAAATCAAAAAGAAAACACAAGGGCTGGGAGAAATAGCTTAATAGTTAAGATGCTTGCCTACAAAGCCAAAGGCCCCAGGTTTGATTCCCCAGAACCCACATAAGCCAGATGTACAAGGTGGCACATGAGCCTGGAGTTTGCTTGCAGTGGCTGGATGCCCTGGTGTGCCCATTCTTTCCCTCTCTTTCTCTCTCAAATTAATAAATTATTATTATTTAAAAAATACACCTAAACATGGGCTGGAGAGATGGCTTAGTGGTTAAGCGCTTGCCTGTGAAGCCTAAGGACCCTGGTTCGAGGCTCGGTTCCCCAGGTCCCACGTTAGCCAGATGCACAAGGGGGCGCATGTGTCTGGAGTTCGTTTGCAGAGGCTGGAAGCCCTGGCGCGCCCATTCTCTCTCTCTCTCCCTCTATCTGTCTTTCTCTGTGTGTCTGTCGCTCTCAAATAAATAAATAAATAAATAAATAAATAAACAAATTAAAAACAGAGTGGGTAGAATGTCTAGGAAGTAATCTTTAAAAAAAAAATACACCTACACTTAAATACGGACTTTTACTGCCAAATGACATTCTATTGGGTTACTGTATTACCAAATGCAACAGTTCTCCAATCACTAAAGAGGACAAATGGAGATGAGAACGGCTAATGCTAATTTTTGGTACCTTCAGCTCATTAACATTCACTGTAGCTTTGCTTATTTTTATCATAAAAACATTCGAAGTGGTCACTAATTAAACAGCAGATACATAATAATATTCATACACTGGAATACCATGTCAATGAACTACAGCTGATGTAGGAACACAACTCTCTCACATATATATACTCCAGGTGGGAATGGAAACTGGTACAATAGCAGAAGTCAGGGGAGAGGCTCTTCACAAACTGAAAAAACAGAGCTAGCATATCACCCAGCTACACTACTCCTAGTTATCTATCCCAAGGATTCTAACTCAACATGCCACAGAAATACCGACATCCACCTATATTGCTTCACTATTCATAACAGCTACGAAATGGAACTAGTCATAACAGATAAATGGATAATAAAAATGGGATATATATGAAAGTAGAAAGAACCATGCATGAAAGGAGAAGAAGAGATTTTAAAGGAAGAAAGGAAAAAGGGGAGAAGCGAGGGGGAATATGTGGCATAAAAGCAGATAGAAGAGTATCTGGAGAAAAAAGATCAGCAAGAGAGAAAGAAGTAGGGAGAGGTGACATGAATAATGGCGTGTGAAAATGTCATAATGAATCCCATTACTTTGTATGCTAACTTAATTTTTTAATGTACAATTTTTTATTGACAACTTCTATACTTATAGACAATAAACCATGATAATTCCTTCCCCTGCCACAGTTTCCCCTTCACAACTCCACTCTCTATCATTCAAGGTTTTAAAAACCTCAAATGTTATGAAAAAAGTCCAAGTCACATAAAAGTAACAACATTAGTTTTTAATGCCACTTGGACAAACATGGATGTTAGTGAAAGTGCACAGACTCGCACAGGAGTAACAGCAGACTCATACTAGATGCTTCTATGGACCAGACTACAAAGGGCTCCGAACATGCTTTACATTCAATAGTGGGAACATGAATACGTTTTAATGCCCAAGTTTTTTTCTATTTTCCAAGTATTTATAATTATATGATCTCAAAAAAAATTATGCATTAAAAATTGTAAATAGAGAAAAAAAATTATGCATTAAAGTCACTGTAAGCTCTTGGGGAGAAGGCAATTAAGTTTTGTCTTTTTCCTTAACCTCAATTTACCAAACTTTTTAAAGCATGGATAAGTTGTTTTATTTTTAAAAATACTTTTATTGATAACCTCCATACACAGACACATGTTCTGATCATAAATTCCTTCCCGCCACCCTTGTTCTGCCACTAACTCCCCCATCTCCCTCCACTGAACACCTTTTCCCAACTACTCCCTCTTCTATTTTGATGTCATTTTTTGCCCTCATATTATGCATGTCTTGTACTACTAATAGCCACTGAGAAGTCACAGATCCAACTTCCACTTCCTCTCTGGAAGATAGCATTCCAAAGCACTCCTTCCTATTTTTTCGCTCTTACACTTTTTCTACCACCTCTTTTGCTATTGTCCCTGAGCTTTAGAGGGTTTGTGTCTATGTACTTTTAAACTGGGAAAACAAAAATTAGCAGTAACAACTATATTTATTTATTTTTTAATTTTTTGAAGTAGGGTTTTGCTCTAGCCTAGGCAGACCTGGATTCACTGTGTAGTCTCAGTGTGGCCTCGAACTCAACGTGATCCTCCCACCTTTGCCTCCTAAGTGCTGGGATTAGAAGTGTGCACACCAGGCCTGGCTCAGATTTTTATTTATTTTTTATTTTGTGGTTAACAACTGTAGGTTACAAATTAACATGTTTGTTTTCTTAAATCTAAAAAGTAATGAAAATTCTGGTGCCAACACTCAGTTTTATTTATAAAAGTTTTGCTAATTTATAATGAGTTTTGCTATTTATAAGAGTTTACTAATGCTAGTAAGTTTTGCTAATAGTCTCACATTAATCTTTGTATATAAACCAGTGTAAGAACAATATATTCCATTGCTTTTTAAAAATTTGCTTTAGCCGGGCATGGTGGCACACACTTTTAATCCTAGCACTCGGGAGGCAGAGGTAGGAGGATCACCATGAGTTCAAGGCCACCATGAGACTACACAGTTAATTCCAAGTCAGCCTGGACCAGAGTGAGACCCTACCTTGAAAAACCAAAAAAAAAAAAAAAAAAAAAAGCTTTAAAAATTTACCTCATGAGCCAACATTCTGTATAATTCTTCTTTTGTAATAGCTAGGCGTTCCCTATCAATGCTGTCAACAACAAGAATGATGAACTAGAAGGAAATTGAAAAAGGAAGAAAGTTAATGGAATGTTAAAGTTTTTCTACAGAAGGACTTATGTGATATAAGCAGTTTCTTCACATGGCATCATCATTATAACAGAGATCAAATCACGTTAATTAGAAAATAAATTATACCATCAATAAATAAAAAAGAATAATATAAAAAAAGAAAGCAACCTTATTTGAGGTACTGCCTAGCCAAGTGTGGTGGTGCACACCTTTAATGCCAGCATTCGGGAAGGCAGGGGTAGGAGAATTGCTGTGAGTTGGAAGTCAGCCTGAGATTATAGATGTGAATTCCAGGCCAGTGTGGACTAGAACAAGACCCTACCTAAAAATAAATAAAATAAATAAATAAAGTGCTGCTTGAATATACAATACTTCATGATCAAAGATTTAGTTTTCAGAGCTGAAGGGATGGCTTAGTAGTTAAGGCGTTTGCCTGCAAAACCAAAGGACCCAGGTTTTATTCCCCAGGACCCATGTTAGCCAGATGCACAAGGGGGCGCTCGCATCTGGAGTTCGTTTGCAGTGGCTGGAGGCCCTGGCATGCCCATTCTCTCTCTCTCTTTCTCCTTCTTTCTCTGTCAAATAAATGAATAACATATTTTTAAAAGATTTAGTTTTCAATATGGATAAATGAAAGACAATGAAATAGAAATTTAATGCTTTTTCATTAAAACTTCAAAGTAGATTGTTTATTTGAGGTAAGGATTCACTCTAGACCAGGCTGACCTAGAATTCACTGTGTAGTCTCAGGCTGGCTCCTAACTTGCAGAAATCCTCCTACCCCTGCCTCCCAAGTGTTAGGACTAAAGGTGTGCAACATCAGGCCTGGCCCTCCAAGTACTTTTTATTCCTTGAAATAATTCCTTTACTTAAAAAATAATTGGGGGCTAGAGAGACGGCTTAGCAGTTAAGAGCTTGCCTATGAAGCCTAAGGACCCCAGTTTGAGGCTCAATTCCCCAGCCAGGTTAGCCAGATGCACAGGAGATGCAGCCAGAGCTCCTTTGCAATGGCTTGAGGCCCTGGCACACCCATTCTATCTCTCTGTCGCTCTCAAGTAAATAGATAAAAATAAACAAAAAAAGTTTTTAAAAATAATTGGTTATTTGTTTTGGCATAAGGCATACTACCTACTAAAAGAAATGTCAGGGCTGGAGAGATGGCTTAGCAGTTAAGCGCTTGCCTATGAAGCCTAAGGACCCCGGTTCGAGGCTCGGTTCCCCAGGTCCCACATTAGCCAGATGCACAAGGGGGTGCACGCGTCTGGAGTTCGTTTGCAGTGGCTGGAAGCCCTGGCGCGCCCATTCTCTCTCTCTCCCTCTATCTGTCTTTCTCTCTATGTCTGTCGCTTTCAAATAAATAAATAAAAAATGAACAAAAAAAAATTTTTAAAAGAAATGTCAGTCTGAAAAAAAAGATAAAACGAATGAGTAAGACATTTTTACTGAAGGATTATCTACAATAAAATTGAAAGACTAGAGTTTGTTTGCAGTGGCTAGAGGCCCTGATGTGCCCATTCTCTCT
Source organism: Jaculus jaculus (assembly GCF_020740685.1). Lineage (NCBI taxonomy): Eukaryota > Metazoa > Chordata > Mammalia > Rodentia > Dipodidae > Jaculus > Jaculus jaculus. The sequence continues at coordinate 60,939,436 of NC_059116.1, forward strand.
CCCTCTGTTGCTCTCAAATAAAAAAATAAAAATAAAAATTTTGAAAAAACTCAAGATAATGTGTGCTCAATCTTAAACATATCATTAAACTACTAAAAGAAGATAAGATGTAGCCAGGAAAACTAGAGAACTGGAATATATGCATATGAACATATAATACATATAAAGAAAGTAGGACTTAAACAAGAAAAACACAAGCAAATTAAAAAATAAATAAATAAAATAAAATCTGGTAGTCACAAACAAGAAGATAGTGAGAAAGGGCCACTACATCTATCACCTTTATGCAGAAGGAAAGGTTTAAAAAGCACAATTAGGGCTGGAGACATGGCTTAGCAGTTAAGGTGCTTGCCTAGGAAGCTTAAGGACCCATGTTCAACTCTCCAGGTCCCACATAAGCCAGATGCACAGTGATGTAGGGGGTCACACATGCACACAAAAGGGTGCATGCATCTGTAGTTCAACTGCAGTGGCCGGTCTTGGCCCACCAATTCACTCTCTCTCTCATTCTCATATTAAAAAGAAAAAAAAAGGCAGTCTGTTGGGCTTGCTTCAAAACCAAATAAGAAGATTTAAAAGTAACAGAAATTCTATATGAAGGGCATGATTTAAAATAGGACAGAAAAATTGTCATCAAGTTATAGAAATGATTTTAGTAGTATAGAGAGGTAACTAGAGTAACCTGTTTACAAAGTGAGAAGGGATTGGAAGGAGCTAAAAGAAAAGAGAAAGTAAACAGAAAAGAAAGAATGAACAAAATAATTGTGAGGAATTAACACCTGCAACTCCTTGTGCTACAATGGAGAAAGTATAGCATTGCCAATATACCTCAAAGTGTGTGTGTGTGTGTGTGTGTGTGTGTGTGTGTGTGTGTGTATTTCTACATGCAAGATAACAAGTGGAACAAGGTGCTTAGTGATCTCTATCTGGACTCTTAAGTCTGCAAGTGGTATGCTGCAGTGATAAATTCTCTGTGGTAATTTTGATGTACTTGTAGAAACAATGTACTGAAAGAACATCCAATACAAATGGAACTAGTAATATCTCTTTTTGGACAGAGGCCAAGTCTTCTAAGTTTCAGCACTTTCAAAACTTCCTTTATGAACTGCTTCCCAGACAAGCCTCAGCTGGTCATGTAAGATGGCTGCTTTTCTTCACAGCTGTGGTGAACTGTGTGTTTTGAAAAAGAACTTTGAAAAAAGTACTTATACAATTTAAATAAGTCAAATGTCAAAAAATAATAATAATCCCTTTACTTTAACAAGGTCTACCTTCAGAATATTTTACTGTACAAATGTACATTAAGCTAATGTATAACCGTATTTACTTAACAACCTCTTCTGCCCCTCCCAACCTCTCACAAAGGAAATAATTAATTGCTATCACAAATACTGAATACGGGTGATATGTCCTCTGGCTTACTACACACACACACACACACACACACACACATATATATTACACACACACACACACACATATATTGCTCTGTGTGTGTGTATACATACATACATATGCATACACACACACACACACACACACACACACACACATATAAATAATTTTATATATATATTTTTTTGACGTAGGGCCTCACAGTAGCCCAGGATCTTACTCTGTAGGTTCCAGGCTTGTCTCAAACACAGCAATCCTACCTCTGGCTCCTGAGGGCTGGGATTAAAGGCATACACCACCACACCTGGCTTAAAAACGTGTATTTCTTTTTATTTAAAAAAGCAATTTGGGGCACTAATAATTTCTTGAATTCTATCCTTTCCCAAACTCATTTTTGAAAACGAATCATTTCAGAAATATAGTTGGTTATATGTACCTATTTGCCAAGAAAATCTACATGGATATAATTGGATACTATATTCTAAAAGACAAAATTCAAAGGCACTGTATGATTCTTAAAAGTAAATCTGCTGGATGTGGTGGCACACTCCTTTAATCCCAGCACTTGAGAGGCAGTGGTAGGAGAATCACTATGAGTGATTTATGTGAGTATGTATTTACTTTGGTTTTTCAAGGTAGGGTCTCAGGATGACCTGCAACGCACTATGTACTCTCAGGGTGGCCTCAAATGCATGGCAATCCTCCTACAGTTAAGACAATGCCTGGGAAGCCTAAGGACCCAGGTTCAATTCCCCAGTACCCACATAAGCCAGATGCACAAGGTGGCACATGCATCTGGAGTTTGTTTACAGTGGCTGGAGGCCATGGTGTACCCATTCTCTCTCTCTCTCTCACTCGAATAAATAAATATAACAAATAAAAAGAAATAAAATTCTGGAATGCTCTCTACTTAGACATCTCTCCTCTGAGACATTTTTTCCCCCTGAGGTAGGATCTCGCTCAAGCCCAGGCTGACCTGGAATTCATTATGAAGTCTCAGCATGGCCATTTCAAACTCACAGCAATCTTCCGATTTTGCCTCAGAGTGCTGGGATTTAAGGTGTGTGCCACCATGCCCAGCAATCTCTGAGGCTTTTAAGACTACCTTTTTCTCTCCCAAACTTCCACCCTGGTCTGGGCCTGTGCAGCCGCGCAGGGACTAGAGACGGGAAGGTGGTTTTCTCCATGCAATGAATGCTTGCAGAAACTAATATATTCAGTGGAGCTTTACTTGCTCTGTTCCTCTATTTTTAGATTTCAGTATTTTTATCTTTAACATATGCAATCCCCTTCCCATGGTTCAAAATTCATAATATAATGAAAAAAATTCTAGGTTTTTTCTTTTTTTTTTTTTTTTTTTTTTTTTTTGCACTTCTCTACCAGGAAGGAAAAACTAAAACAGTAAAAAATGACTGTGAGCCTTGGAAATAGCCTACAGACCCATTCTTTTAACAGAAGTACAATCCACAATGTTGAATTCCAGTTTTTTAAAAATGTTTAAATTATGCTTAAACTACTTTCTTTCTTCCCCAGTCAGGCCATTTTAAAGTATTAATACCTTGGGAAAGCAGTGTCAGACCATAGAACTACTGAGTAACATGACAAAACACACCAGGTGTTCAGTCAGGTATGGTGGCTCACACCTTTAACCACAGAATTTGGGAGGCTGAGGTAGAAGGATTGTAGTAAGTTCAAGGCCAAGGGCAGCCTGGGCTACAGTGAGACCCTACCTCCAAAAAAGACAAAACAAAGAATGAAAAAAAGAAATCTCAGCCTCTTACCCAAAAAGATCTCAAAGGCAACTACCAATATGACATCTTCCATGCTTACTCTTTGGTTTTTTCTTCTTCTTCTTCTTCTTTTTTGGTTTTTTGAGGTAGGGTCTTACTCTAGGCCAGGATGACCTGGAATTCACTATGGAGTCTCAGGGTTGCCTCAAACTCATGGCAATCCTCCTACCTCTGCCTCCCAAGTGCTGGGATTAAAGGCGTGCACCACCACGGCCGGCTTGGTTCTTCCTAAAATGAATGATCAAAGGAAATGTTTGCCATACCTCTGTGTTTGAGTAGTACGTGTTCCAGGATGACCGCAGAGACTCTTGACCCCCAATATCCCACATAAGGAAATGGGTGTTCTTCACAACTATTTCCTCAACATTGCTTCCTATGGTTGGAGAAGTATGAACGACTTCATTCATTAAGCTGTTGAAAGATACCATGAAAACGCTTTTGTAAACCTTGAGAACCAAAGCAAATGTTCTCACGATATTTTTTTAAGATAAATCAACCTTCCAGCTATACCAATGATAGTAGTCATTAACATTAAAAATCAGAAACTTAGCAGGGTGTAGTGACACACACCTTTAATCCCAGCACTTGGGAGGCAGAGGTTAAGAGGACTGCTATCAGTTCGAGGCCAACCTGAGGCCCCATAGTGAATTCCAGGGCAGCGTGGGCTAGAGTGAGACTCTACCTTGAAAAATGAAAAAAAAAAAAGAGAGAGAGAGAGACTTGCTGTGAAAATACAGAGGACTGTGTTCTGTCATAATGCAATCTTGATGGAGACAGATGGGGGCACTGTGGTGCAGTTCATATTTCTGTGGGCAAAATTCCAGTACCAGCAAGTTATTTGATTCATTAGATGAGAACCAATACCATCCCAAAAGAGCAATTTCTATATGTTACCCCACCACTTGCAAAGCAGCAACAACTGGAAAATTTTCTATGCATGACTGTGATGGGTGTCGCCTTGAGAAAGTGACTCAGCTCAGCCTACTTCTTACTTATTAGCTATAGTCTCTAAAAAATTTGACATGAAAGGGCAAGTTATATTAAAATACATATGGCCAGTGAAAATGCTTTAAAGAAAAGTAATTACTCAACTCTGAAACACAAGGAACTCTTTAACAAAGTCACTGAAAACTTGGTAAGCACTGGTAAAATGCTTATTTTTGGTAGCTATAAATTGCTGCCACTTTTTTTTCTTTTGCAGTGTCAGTGGTTAAACCCAGTGCCTCACTGATACGAGGTAAATGCTCTGTTCAGCTCTAATCCAGTCCCTAAGCTGATGGACCTTAAAGGTAAGATGAGGAAGGAAAGGTAAGGGCCATTGAATGGTGCAAAGTGCTTTGTAGGCTTTTTGTTACAAATGCTTGGCGTGTAAGTCGGTTTCCTCAGCTGATGGCACTGAAAGGACACTGACTGTTGTTCAAATTTCGTAAAGATGAGTGTTAATATATTTCTCTAAAATGACAAGCTACTAAGGAAGTATTTGGCGCACTACCTCCTTAGACAAATTTGACTGTTAAACCGTCTCAAGGCACTTAAGAAAGCAGCAGCTTTCCAGAGACATTAACCTACGTATATCCATCCCACTGTGACAAGCGCTCACCATCACCTCAGCATCTGTACTTTAGTTTAGTTTAATATTAAAGTTGACTCTTTCAAGTCAGAAAACAGACACTTGTGAAGCCTTAGCAAGCATATGCAGTTTATTTTACTCACTGTTTTGGGTACATTTTTGTCTTTGGTAAAGTCTAAAAACTGTATGTTTTAAGTTTTCCCACTGTATTATAAAGTGGATAAAATAGCATCTCATTAATTGTAAAAACAAAGTTTCAACAGCTAAAATAACAAAAAACTATTAAATAGATATTCATACTTACAACTGATAAAGAATGGTGGTTTTTCCTGCATTATCCAATCCCACTATAATTACTTTGTGTTCTACAAAAAGAAAGCAAATCATCAACATTAACATTATTACAAACACCAATGACATACTTTCCCCAATGACCACTAGCTAGCTTGTTAGCAGGAATCACTGAATGACTACTACTGATTATTAAAGGAAGAAACTTCATGAAGTAAAGGACCTGACTTAGGTGAAACAATTACAAGTGTTCTCTGTAGTTTTCATATAAAAGCAGGTAGGAGCTGGGTTAGCTAGAAATAGAGCATGGTCACTTATGAGTTTGGGGGAAAAACTCAAATATTAATCTATGTAAGACTTTGTATCTTAAAATAACTTGTCTACAGGGGTTGGGAAGAGGTCTCAGTGGCTAAAGTCTGTGGCCTGGGTCTAATCCCCCAGCACCCATGTAAATAAAGGCAAAAGCACAAGCGGCTCAAAGTTGGGTGTTCATGTGGATTGGTGCACACCTTCAATCCCAGCATTAGGGAGGCTGAGGTAGGAGGACAGCCATAGAATTCCAGGCCAGCCTGGACTAAAAAGAGACCCAGCCTTGAAAAACACAAAACAACACACACACACACACACACTTACTTTAAGTCTCTACTAATCAAGTTAGTTTTTTTTTTTTTTTAAAGTTGCTTTTACATGTGCAAGTTTTCCCACCAACATACACCAGAATTTTCTCCCATACCTTAAAAATCAGGGCTGGAATAATAATGACTTTAGAGGTTAAGGCACTTGGTTGTGAAGCCTCAGACCCCAGGTTCAATTCCCCAGCACCCATGTAATCATATGCACGAAGTGGCACATGCCTCTGAAGTTTGTGTGCAGTGGCTGGAGGCCCTGGTGCACCCATTCTTTCTCTTTCTCTCAAATAATACTTAAAAAAAAAAAACACAGAGAACCGAAAACTGCCATGTTCTCCATCACCAAGACATTGTCAACCAGTTTTTCAGTTCTTCCATTAATTTACAGAACTATGAACAATTTCTTAGTCTTAAATGTTTGTTTTCAACCTGGATTCTCTAATTATTCTAGATAGATGATGTTTTTTGGCTCCCTCTGTGTCTTCCTTAGGACATCCTTTACATGTAGTTACTGAAGCCTAGTTATTCTGTGCAGTACTTATTCTGGCATCTTTTTTTTTTTAAAAAAAATTCATTTATTTATTTACTTGCAAGAGGGGAGAGAGAGAGAAAGAGCAAGAGAATTGGCTGCCATGGCTTTCAGCTGCTACAAACAAACTCCAGACGCATGTGCCACTTTGTGCATCTGGTTTTACATGGGTACTGGGATATCAGGCTTTTCAGGCAAGCACTTTAACCACTAGGCCGTCCTTCAGCCCCAGCACCTTCTCTGAGGGCAGAGGAGAAAACCCCTGAAACCATTCCCTAGGTTTTAACCAGGTCAGCATGCTTACAGAGCCGCTAGTGTTATGAGGCAGTTAGGGCGACTAGATCTGAAAGCAAACAGCATGGCTATTTTTGAGGTTGCCCTTACAGTACAGATCAAAGAAGCATCTGGTTTCTTATCTTTCTTATTTCTTGCTTAATTTGTTTTGCCATAAACAACCTAAGTCCCACTCTGGGAAGAAGTCCCCCTTTCCTAACATTAACGTTTAAATATGATCCTGGAATTCTGGTTAGTTACACTCAGCCTTTAGCTTGGCATCATGGCTGGCCTCTTCTTGAGCCAGCCCCTGGCCCAGACCAATCCGCCCTCTCTGGGGCTCAGCTGAGGTTGAAGGTAACACCTACCAGTAAAAGCTATAAACAGATCCTTACCAGGTGGGCAAGCTATTGCTGCTGGCTGTTCACCTCTGCTGAGCTCCCAGGTCCTTGGTAAGTCTCTCCTTTCTCCCACATGGGCTTGTGCCCCTCCTCCCTTTCCTCTTCAATCCCATGTCATGCTCACCCTCCACCACCCACCCCCACCCCACCCCACCCCACCCCACCCTCATGGGCTCTCCCTCACCCCTCCTGACTTCTGAGTAGTGTAATAACTTCATCATTTTTCTTTTCAGTCTTGTTTTATTTCAATCCTTTGGTAAAAGAGACAAAACCTCAGGGTTTGGAACTTAAGAAAGAACCTTTCTTGAGCCCCCAAACCCTAATACACTTCAATAAGGTACCACAGCACAGGAGAGAAGAATACTGCCAGTCACTAGACTGCCACTTCTTTCCAGTGTAGCCAACTGGGAACAGATTCCTTTCCTGCCTTTACCATCATTCATCTCACATGTGACCTTTTCAGGTGGGTAGGGGTTCTGTAGCTAGGACCCTAAGAGTAAGTTCTGCCTAGGACACCAGGTACATCACGACTTTCCCATTAGACTAAGATGGTTTTCAAGGGTAGCATCAGGTATGGGTCAAGAATGTAGATGGCCCACTATTTATATAACATTGCTGGCACCGCAGCATGCAAGAAGGCCTAACTTTTTTGGGTTACATAGGAAGAGGCTGGCTCAAACAAAACAAATGAAAAGAAACAATACAGTCTACATGAAGCAAAAATTTGGCACATTTCCTATCAGAACCCTGTTCTTTCTGATAACCTCTAAAAAGGATCAAAATTCTGATTATATAGGCCATGTTCCTATTTTAAAACCCAACAGAGGACTGGAGAGATTGCTTAGTGGTTAAGGCACTTGCCTACAAAACCAAAGGACCCTGATTTGATTCCCCAGGACACACATAAGCCAGATGCACAAGGTGGCACATGTGTTTAGAATTCCTTTGCAGCAGCTGAAGGCCTTGGTGCACCCATTCTCATTCATTCTCTTGCTCTCAAATAATAAGAATAGAAGATTAAAAAATAAAAAAACTCAGCAGAGCTGAGTGTGGTGGCACACGTCTTTAATCCCAGCACTTAAGTGGCAGAGGTAGGAAGATGGTTATAGTTCAAGGCCAGCCTAGGACTACAGAGTGAGATCCAGGTCGGCTTGGGCTACAGTGAGAACCTTTGGAAGAAAGGAAGGAAAAGAGAGAGAAAAAGAGAGAGAGAAAGAGAGAGAGAGAGAGAAGGAGGAAGGAGGGAAGGAGGGAGCGAGGGAAGAAGGGAAGGAAAGAGGAGGGGAGGAAGGAAGAGCTCCTTTTCTTATGGTAACTGGCCATAATTTTCCTTCTTTGCCTGTTGGTTCCCATCCCCTAACTCTCACGAAGCCAATCCCAAAGTGCTTCCTAGCTAACACTCAGGGCAAGAACAAGAGCTTTCTATACAAACAGACTGCAAGGTACCAGATAATCCAAATCCTCATAACGGTCCAGTTCTGGAGATCACAGGGTCCCAGCAGCAGTGAGAAAAAGGGCACTCCTCTAAAGTAAGCAAAACTTGGCTGTATACGGTACTACTCAGGGAGGGGGATGGGGCGACAGTGCCAGGTGGCTTTCAGCTAAAGCAACTCTTGTGGATGCCTGCAACACTTACACACACGTCCCTTCCACGCTTTTTATTATGACGGTGACCACAGTACTAAAGGCTGGATGTTAACACTTACAAACAATGCATCATTTTGAAGGGCTGGTCTCCAATTTGAACTAAGGGATGAGAAACCTTGAAGGGAAATAAGATATGGATTTAATTGAAGTCTGAACACTTAGCCAGGTGTGGTGGTGCATGCCTTTAATCCCAGCACTCAGGAGGTAGAGGTAGGAGGATCACCATTAGTTCGAGGCCAGCCTGAGACTGCACAGTGAATTCCAGGTCAGCCTGGGCTAGAGAGAGACCCTACCTTGAAAAACCAAAGGGGGGATTAAAAAAAGGTCACACACTTAACAAAGTTGTATTTTCAGACTCCTTTTCCTTCACATTGATAAGGAATGCTGGCAATTAAAACAAAGCACACAATTTCAACTCTTGTTTTACGAGTAAAGTATGTACAACTATTCTCTCGTGAAACTGACCATCAACCTGAAAAAGGATATATTCAGCTAGGCCGCCGCCCAGCCCTCACCAACAAAAAGGAAGAGATACTTGTACCTTTTACTTTTTTTTTTTTTTTTTTTTGAGGCAGGGCTCTACTCTAGCCCAAGCTGACCTGGAACTCACTCTATAGACCAAGTTGGCCTCTAACTCATGACAAATCTTCAGTTCCCCAGTGCTAGCATTAAAGATTTGAACCAGGCTGTAGAGATGGCTCAGCAGTTAAGGCACCGACGTGCAAAGGCTAATGACCAGGGTTCATTTCCCCAGGACCCACGTAAAGCCAGATGCACAAGGTGGCACATGTGCCTGGAGTTCATTCCTTGGAGTGGCTAAGGGCCCTGGTGTACCCATTTTCTTTCTCTTTCTATCTACCTCTTTTTCTCTCATAAATATTACACACACACACAACCTTTTAAGAAGGTGTGAACCACCATGTCCAGCATGAAATAGTTTTATGTTAGATCTTTGTTCTGAAAATTGTAATGACAACAAACTTAAAGGCCAGCTCCTAAAAGCCATGTTCAAAAAAGTTGTTTGTACTTAGCCAACTGTAGCTCTCCCTTCAACTGTCTGACCCTTACATTTAGTCCTCAACTCTGCCAGTTAACTAACTAAAGCAAATGTAGAAACCCACCTACAAACTTGTACTATTTGCATTAACCAGCAATAACTTTTACTATGTGTTGATCCCAGAAGTAAAAACAACATAAAAAAACCCTTCAAAGTGTATCAGGATCAAGTTAATCTCAATTGAATGTGAGAAGGGATCTGCTCCAAAGGTCCAAATGTTTACTTGCTGCCAATCTGATAAACACTGGGCATTCCATATCATTTTTATTACTCAAATGTAGGGAACAGTAAAGGGTTCCATTTCATCACAATTGAAATATCTAAAGTTGTGGTGAGGAAGATATACAACTGTATGGTGTTCACATCACCTGACACTCCAGGCAGATAATAGAACTCACTCTGTAGCCTAGGCTGGCCTTGAACCCATGACAATTCTTCTAGCACAGCCTCTCAAGTGCTGGGATTACAGATATAGGCCACAGGGTCTGATTCAACTCTTTTTTTTTAAATACACAAATGGTATTGTGGTGTTTTCCCACAAAGCCAAAGGATCCAGGTTTGATTTCCCAGTACCCATGTAAACCAGATGCACAAGATGGCACATGCATCTGGAATTTGTTTGTAGTGGCTAGAGACCCTGGTGTGCCCATTCTCTCTCTGTCTCTAATTCACAAATAAATAAATATTAAAAGATACCATGCCAGGCATGGCAACACATGCCTTTAATCCTAGCACTTGGGAGGCAGAGGGAGAAAGATCGCTGTGAATTTGAGGCCACCTAAGACTACATAGTGAATTCCAGGTCAGCCTGGGCTACAGTGAGATCCTACCTCGTTAAACCAAAAAAGAAAAGAAATGAAAAAAGGTATTGTAGCACAGGATCTGCTAACTTCTAGATGCAGCCACATTCCTGGATCTGAGGTTTGTCAAGGCAGCAATGCAAATCTGATGACTCAACAGCTCAACACTGATTGAGTTCATTCAATACCTCACTCTGTGAAGGTTGTGATTAGAACTAACAAAGCAAGAACTTTGCCCTCGAGAACCCTGATGCAGGGTGTGTAAACAAGCACTCTCACAAGAATATCACTGTTCACAAGAACATCACTGTTGCAAAGCAACAGATCACCATTCTCAAGCATGTAGATCTAGTCTACAGCTCTCAGCCAAGGGAAGAAAATGTTAAGGAAACCCAAGTGTCACACTGGTTTATCCCTATTAGTTAATCTTCATAATTACTTTGTTAGAAAGTGATATCACTCTTCATTTTACAGTTGAAGAGGAAGTGGAGCCTTAACTCCCCCAGGTCATACTGCTGGGAGAATAAAGCAACTCCTAGTGGGCATGTGATCTCGGAGGTTGAGCTCTAAGACAATGTACAATTTTGCTGGTTATCTTTGAACATGTTGGTGGCAGGCTACATATAGAAAAATGTTTAAAAGGATTTTATGTTTTTATCCCTTAATGCATATTTTATATGCTCATATAGGCTTCAGTATAGAATTCTGTTTGTTGATTTTTTGTTTTTCTATTTTGAGTCAGGATCTCACTCTATTCCAGGCTGGCCTGTACTTGGACTAAAAGCTTGTGCCACCACTTGTACTTGAGTATAGAATTTTAGGTACATTTAAAAATATGTAGTTTTGGTCAAGTGTGGTGGTACACACTTTTAATCCTAGCATCAGGAGGCAGAGGTAGGAGGTTCACTGTGAGTTCAAGGCCACGTTGAGAATACATAGTGAGTTCCAGGTCAGCCTGTGCTAGAGAGAGAACCTACTTCAAAAAAAACTAAAAATAAGATAAAATAAATGTATAGTTTGTCAGCTGAGAGCCTAAGAAAAAAGATAATACTTTATATCAACATCTCCTCAACTTAGTTGTAAATATTTTAAAAAATTGTTTAACAATAACTTTTAAAAGTTTGGCTATGATAATTTCCCCATCCAATGCCTCCCCACTGTCCTAACAAAGTTGTCTTACAATATTTTAAAAGGACTAACTCTTTAGGGAGAATGAAACCAAGCTCCTGTAAACAAAAAAACTTAATATAGACAAAACAAGAGATAGAGATTCTGAGGAGGTCCTCCAGAGTAACAAACAGATTAAGGTCAAAGAGATAGCCAAGATGTATTTCCCCAGCTCACTGAAGCAAAGTGAGGTGAGAAAATTCCAGCAAGAACACACTGAAGACCAGCTGGCACACCTCATTATCTAGAATGTTTTTTTTAAAGGCACTAATGGTCAGAAAGGCGCGAACAATCTAACCCATGGTTTCTACACTTGTCTTGACCATAACTGCAGCTAAAGAACAGTTTACATCTTGACGCAGAACCTACATAACAAAGTTTCACAAAACAATACTTACTTATCTTTAATATATTATGAAACATCCTGATAAATTTTATGCAGTTTGGAAAAAATCACTTAGGAATGTAAGTTGAAAAAGTAAGCTAGAATAGTACAAAAACAAGAACAAAATATTCAAGTTGAGAATCTCAGAAAGTTTCAAATGGAAAATTCCAACAGAATGGCTAATTTGTTGAGAAGACAGACAAATGATAATCCTGAAAACGGGCAGGAGAAAGATGGCAGGACGCATGCAGGGAGCAGAGGGGGTGCTAACAGGAGAAGGGGTGACACAGGTGTCACCAGTGCTGCACTGAAGGAAAAGAAGAATGGACCTGTGATGCTACATCCAGCATACAATATTTTAAGAGTAGAAGCAATATAAGACATTTTGGATGAAAGACTGATCACCAGTAGCATACACTACACTGAAAATACACTAGAGTTCCTGACTAAAAAGTAATTATACTCAGGGGAAAATGAAAATATCAAAAATAGTCATGCGGGCCAATAGGAGATCAAATTTAACTGCCTCTTAAAACTTTAAGGTATATATGATGGTTTGTACCAAAAATCATAGCATTTTATTCTGCAGATGTGATAACCATACAGCATTAAAACTAGGGGAGGATGTATCTCTCATTTGAGTGTGCATTCTTCACAACAGGGAAGAACCTAATTCTAAAAGGAACATAAAAAGAATATACAAAAGGAAAAAACTCAATAAACAGGGGTTGGGGAAATAAGTCAGTTGATAAGTGCTTGCCTCACAAGCATGAGGACCTGAGTTTGATCCCCATAGAAGTGCTAGGCATGGTAGTATTCACATGCTATCCCGGTGCCAGGGAAGCAAAGCAAGGATTCCTGGGGCCAGCCAGTCTAGCTGAACTGGCAAACTCCGGGCAAATGAGATCCCAAACAGTGAGTGCTATTCTTGAAGACGAAACCTAAAGCCATGTTGGCCTCCACACACTCATGCACGCACATACCTGTGTATCTGCACTTAGACACACACACACACACACACACACACACACACACACATACACACACACACAGTCAATAAATAAAACAGAATTCTGAAAGAAATAAAAAACTAACCCTAAAAAAGTGGAAAAGGAAGACTAATGTAACAACAAAAATAGAGAAAAAAGAGCAAAATTAAAGACGTTACACATAATCATGTCAATTATATCATAAACCCAACCACAAGAATAAATTCCAGTAAGCATTATAGTTAAAGGACTAAAGATTCCAATTAACAGAGCAAATTTTACGATGGACTCAACAAAAACAAGATTCAGCAATAAGATGCCTGTAAGAAGTACACATTACAAAGATCTGGGCTGAGAGATGGCTCAGCGGCTAAAGGTGGTTGCTTGCAAAGCCTGGCTGCCTGGGCTCAATTACCCAGTGCCCATGCAAAGCCACATGTACGAAGGGGTGCATCTACATGGAGTTCCTTTTTGGTGGCAGAAGGCCCTAACATGACTATTCTCTCCCTCTCCTTCTCAAATAAACAAATAAATACTACAAAAATTTAATATGAAAAGCTGGGCATGGTGGTGCTTGCCTTTAATCCTAGCACTCAGGAAGTGAAGGTAGGAGGATCCCTGAGAGTAAGACACCCTCAGACTACATAGTAAATTCCAGATCAGCCTGGGCTACAGCGAGACCCAACCACCAAAAAAACAACAAAGTACAAAGATTGTGTTAGCCTGACAACAGTCTTAACCTCACAGACATTTATAAAACATCATAAGTGCATAATATGTGTTCCTTTCAAGTGCAAATGGTACATAAACCCAAACAGATCACAGGTGGACTACTATAAAAATTCAGTAAATTTAAAATAAAATGGAAATTATGAAAAACATACTGTAAACACGAAAGATTTTAGGAACCAAGATCAAGCTATCAAACTAAACAATACACTCATCAATAATTAATAAATCAAAAAAGAAGTCACAGGAGAGCATGGTGGTCCACTTTAATCCCAGCATTCAGGAGGCAGAGGTAAGGTAGGAGGATCACTGTGAGTTGAAGGACAGCCTGAAACGGCAGTGATTTCCAGGTCAGCCAGAAGAGTGAGACAGTACCTTGAAAAACTAAGACACACCCAAGAAAACAAATAGAAAGCATGTTTAGTTTTGTTTTTGATACACCCCAAACTAGGCTTAAACTTCTGATCTCCCTACCTAGGCATGCATTACCATGCCCAGTTTATGAGATGCTGGGGTTAAATAGAATCTTCTGCATCAACGCAAGTACTCTATCTATACCAACTAACTTTTACATACCAGCCCCAGAACTAAATTTTTTTCTTTTAAAAAGATTTATAGATAAAGTCCCAGGATGCTATTGTTGCAGTCGGGTTCACATTGCTGGTAGAAATCAACAAACCAATAGCAGCTTGTCAGAAAAAAAAAAAAAAAAAGAGGTTTATTTTAGCTTACAAGCTCAAGGGGATGTTCCACGATGGCAGGGAAAACGACGGCATGGGTGGACATCCTCCCCTGACCAACATAAGGTGTACAATAGCAACAGCAGAGTGTGCCAAACACTGGTAAGGGAACATTGGCTATAACATCTATAAACCCACCCCCAACAATACACTCCCTCCAGGAGGTGTTGAGTCCACAGTCTCCCTCAGCTGGGAACTTAGCATTCAAAACACGTAAATTCATGGGGACACATGAATCAAACTACCACAGCTACCAAACTGCAAAATCCACCTTAAAGCTAAAGTAAGTGGGATTATGTGATATGGCCTAAGGAAATCTGATGCAAGAATAGGAGAGAGATAAGCATGGTGGCACATGCCTTTAATCCAGACACTCAGGAAGCAGAGAGTTCAGAGGATCGCAAAACCATTACAAATACTTTGCTAGAAAATGACTTCACAAAAATTAAAATTTTCTGGCTGGAGAGATGGTTTAGCAGTTAAGGTGCTTGCCTGTAAAGCTTAAAGACCCAGGTTCAATTCTTTAGTACCTATGTAAGCCAGATGCACAAAGTGGTCCATACGTCCTGGTATTTGTTTGCAGTGGCTAGAGGCCCTGGTGCATCCATTCTCTCTATCTGCCTCTCTCTCTTAAATATATAAATTAAAACTTTCTACTTAACCAAATTCCTATCATGAAAATAAATACCACTTTCCAAGAAAGTTTTAAGGATCTCCATAGAATTAAACATAAAACAACAAGGCAGACAGAGTTTGCTAAAACCAAAAGCCTTGGCAAGTCCTAGAATGATAGACAGCTATATTAAGCCCAGGACAGATGTGTTCCAAGCAGAGGAGTCAAGGCCAGCCAGAAGGAGGACATGGCTGGTGTGACAGATACACCTTCTGTTAGGTGGAAGGTGGGAAACATGCTTTATACACAGGCTTGTAAATGTGAAACTTCTTAGTCAAATATACAGAGAAAATGAAGACAAACATTGGAATAACCTAACTAGAGGGAGGGCGCAAAATGCTCAAGAAGGAGAAAAGGAAAAAACTACTTCACCAACACTGAAGAACTCAACAGTGTGGCTTGGGAGGCAGAGGTAGGAGAATTGCTGTGAGGTCAAGGCCACCCTGAGACTACATATTGAATTCCAAGTCAGCCTTAGCTAGAGGGAGACCCTGCCTCAAAAAAAAAGTTTGTCTGAATAAAATAAAGCCAATGAAATGGCTTAAACTAACACCAAATATGAGAACGTATGTCAGGCCCTAGGAATACAATAATCAACAAGAAAAAATTAATGCCTTAAAAACAATTATTTCTATAGAATAAAAAAAGAGAACAAACAAATTTATAATCCAAGTACAGGTAGTGATGAACATTACTAAAAACAAAGTAGCCTCATTGAGAATGGCTGAGACAGGGTGAGAGCACTATCTTTAAAACTACTTGTGTGTGTGGTAGGGGTAGAGAACAGAAGATCTCAAGGTGATACTCTTCTTTCTACTTCTCTTTTTTAATATTATTTTATTTATTTTTTTAAGGTAGGGTCTCACTCTAGCCCAGGCTGACCTGGAATTCACTATGGTGTCTCAGGGTGGCCTTGAACTCACGACAATCCTCCTACCTTTGCCTCCCAAGTGCTGAGATTAAAGGCATGTGCCACCATGCCTGGCTTTTTTAAAAAAGAAAGTTTTATTTTCACTTCCATCTCTCCAGCCCTTTCCAGTTCTTTTGACACAGGGCGTTTCTTGCTGCTGATACTGGAGCATGGCTCCACCTCCCACAGCCACAGGTACACTGTGATCACAGCCGCACTGGCTACTTTGAGTCTGGATCTTTGTGCTTGCTCATGAAGAGGAGGATCAAATTCAGGTTGGCAGGCTTGCAAGCAAGTGCCTTTAACTATTTAGCAACCTACCCAGCTCCAAGAATCTTTTTATTTTATTTTGTTTTTTCGAGGTAGGGTCTCACTCTAGCCTCAAACTCACGGTGATCCTCCTACCTCTGTCTCTCAAGTGCTGGGATTAAAGGCGTGCACCAACACGCCCATATCAAGAATATATTTTTGATTAAGTGTGCATAGAAGGATTCTCTGAGTAATGAAATTTAATCAGAAATTAATGGACTGGATTTAACAGGTATTCAATGTATGTTCTAGAAGAGAGGAAAGATTTTGCTTTTCATGTATGAAACCAGCAAAAGTCCAGAATTAACAGCAAAATTAGCTGGCAGAAAAATTAAGACAAGTACTGAGCAGTCAGAAATGAAAAACGGTCATAAACAATTAAAATGAGGCTGGAGGAATGGCTTAGCGGTTAAGTGATTTGCCTAAAAAGCCAAAAGACCCAGGTGCAAATCCCCAGGACCCACATTAGCCAGATGCACAAGGGGGCACATGTGTCTGGAGTTTGCAGTGGCTGGAGGCCCTGGCATAACCATTCTTTTTCTTTCTCCCTCTCTCTCTCCCTCTTTCCCTATGAAATAGCTAAATAAAATAAAAATTTTTTAATTTAAAATGGGCCAGGTGTAGTGGCACATGCTTTTGATCCCAGCACTTGGGAGGCAGAGGTAGGAAGATCACAAGGCCAGTCTTGAGACTACATACTGAATTCCAGGTCAGCCTGGGCTACAGTTAGATCCAACCTCAAAGAAGAAGAAAAAAAAAACTTAAAATGACCTTATACTGGGAACAATGGTAAATCCCTTCTAACTTGTGCCAGGACAGCACTAAATAAGTCCCGAGAGCTGGGTTTGGTGGCTCATGCCTTTAATCCCAGCACTTGTGAGGCAGGTAGGATCGCTGTGAGGCTGCACAGTGAATTCCAAGTCAGCCTTGGCTACAGTGAAACCCTACCTCAAAAAACAAAGAAACCCAAAACAAACAAACAAGTCCTAAGACATAAAATATATCTGTACAGTCCTTACTGGCACCCAATGGCTCTATGGGCCCTGCTACCCCCCAGGACAAATTTTAAAAGGTACACTCTGGAAGGCTATTATACAAAATATGGTGTATTTGCTAGAAACTGACTTCACAAAAATTAAAATTTGGGGGCTGGAGAGATGGCTTAGCGGCTAGGGATCTTGCCTGCAAAGCCAAAGTACCCAGGTTCAATTCCCTAGGACCCACATAAGCCAGATGCACAAGGCAGCGAGTTTGTTTACAGTGGCTAGAGGCCCTGGTGTGCCCATTATGTCTCTCTCTCTCAAATAAATTGCAAAAAATGGTATATTTGTCATTATCAAGATTGAATGTTAGCTGGGCGTGGTGGTGCACGCCTTTAATCCCAGCTCTCGGGAGGCAGAGGTAGGAGGATTGCTGTGAGTTCAAGGCCACCCTGAGAATACAGAGTGAATTCCAGTCAGCCTGAGCTACAGTGAAACCCTACCTCGAAAAAGAAAAAAAAAAAAAAAAGATTGAATGTTGTATATATATATTCCTGACAACTCTGCTAATATCTCATCTGTTTGACAAGCCATACAGGAACACAGAGACCATGTCAGACCCTGCTATGCCATTCGATGAGCAGTTCGGGAGAAAATCTCAGTCACCTCGTGCTCAGACAGTCCTGGGATAATCAACTCCATCCACCTGGCTTCCCTCAAGTGCTCTCCAAGGCCTACACAAGTCCACAAGAAGGACAACCCTGAAGGCGGCCAGTTTGCTGTGTAACCAACCACGTCTCATTAACTCCTTTCTTTTATTCATTCTCCCCAACATTTTTTTCCAAGACTATCCTCCTGCACTCCATCAATACACTTTCAGGGTCCTCTAGAACAGATCCTCTCTCCAGGACAGACTCTCTAACTGCCATATGTCTACATCCCTATTCAGCTGGAAGCAGTTAAATACTGGCCAGTCATTGTCCTCTTTCCTCTAAGAGCAGCTAAGAGTGCTTTTCAAGGGAGTAGGGAAGGAGAGGGAGTAGGCAGTTAAGAGTGACTGGGCCCATGAAAGTTAAAAAAAAAATCTGACTTCTTGTCTCCTGCCTAGTTCCCTAGACCTGTTTTTCCATACATAACCAGGACCCCTCCTGGGAGGGAGGTCTTTTGTAGGATTTAAACATTGGGGTTGGTCAAGTTCAGCCCCAGGAACTTGGTGTCAGGGCTGGCCTCTACCTGAGGCAGCCCCTAGCCCTAGCCAATCAGTTGTCCCTCTAGTTTACCTGAGTAGGAAGACCACAATAAGGTTATAAATACCTTTGCAAGGGGAGAGCAGGCTCTCTGACCACTTGGGAACTTCCAGTTGTGAATGAGTTTTTATGGGCCTGGGCTGAGCCAAGGGGAGAGGCCCCATCCCTTTTAATACAATTCATTCTATTGGCTATTCCTCTAGAGAACCCTATACAAACTGTGGTACCAGGAGTGGGATGAGATGAACCTGACCATGTAGATGTTGGTCTTTTAAAACTTTTGTTCTGGAGGAAAAGTCATGGACTTGGTGCTTGCAACTGAAGATGCCTTCTGGAGTGGTAAGCCAAGTTTTATGGACTATTATGATGAAAAGTTTGAGAATACTTAATGCAGACAGCACTGAACTTCAAGGCTTGGCTTGTGAACGTTCTAAGGGGAAGGAAAGACTACAGAGGACTTTATTGGAACTGAAATACTGGCATACAGGTTGGCTGTGTTCTGCTGCCCAGTCCCACAGAGTTTGATCAAGGTTACATTCGTAATGGACTGAAGTGCTTGGCTAAAGATAATTGGACTAAAAGATTTAAGATTGTTAAGCTGGAAAACCTCAAGCAAGTTAAAATTACAGGTACTGAGACTGGTCTTAGGTTACTGAACCTGCTATTGACAAACATATTAGTAATCTTAAGGAAGATGGTCCAACTGTTTTACATTAAAACAATGAAAAGGATGCCTAAGGAGAGCCTACCATAGAAATGCCAACTCTTTTGGAAAGAGTTGGCTGGAGAAGGAACCTACTTTTCAAGGTTATGGTTTATTTCATCACTGAATTAAGAATATGGCTGCGCTAGGGAGGAAATAAGCAAAAACAAAAAAGGAAAAAAAACAACAAAATACATGCTTCTACTGAAAAGTAAAGGTGTATAAGAAATTATCAACCACTGCAGAGAAATAGGAGAGACCCAGATATTCTAGAGACCACAGAAGCGGGCAGAAGTGGCTCCAGCAGAGACACCACTCTGCACAGCTGTGGCCACCAAGCTGTCTGAGCAGTAGGAAAAGCCAGGTGAAAGGATTTTTCCACTCACAACAGCCTCCTTCACAAACTCACAAAACCTGAAGAGGAAAACAGCAGGACCAGCTGAGCGGCTTCTAGTGAAGAGGACTGCAGGGACCAGCAGTACAACTTCAGGGACCATCCACAGCCTCCCCTCCCCAAAGAGTAGCACAAGAACCAGCAAGCACCTGAAACCCACAGCACCCTGTACAGGCTTTTAAAGCAGTGACACACCCACCCACCCAGCCTATCTGAGCCCACAGCACAACAAAGAGGGACCCAAGCAGGCACACAGCATAGCTGAGACCAAAGCCATCCCAAAAGGCAACAGGATGTACTTAGACCAGAGAAGCTTCTCTTTTCAGATGAGAGTGACTTCTGGGATGACTCAAAAGGCACCAAAGTACTGAGAAGTGACCAGAGGAGTGTCCAGCAGTGAAGCATCTCTATCATGCCTCTAAGGCAGAAGAGGTGGCAGAAAGAATCTAAGAGCAGAAGCAAGGGTAACACTGTCTACAATGCAATTGTCCAGAAAGAAACCAGCCCATTATCCATGATCTCACAGTGCCTAGTACTACTACCTTCCCAAGACCCTCATAATAGGAGGGAAAGACAATGACATCAAAATAGAAGAGACTAACAGAGAGGGGGAGAGGATATGATGGAGAATGGATTTGTGAAGGGGAAAGTGGGGGAGGGGAGGGAAATATCATGGTTTATTGTAAGTATGGAAGTTGTCAATAAAAAATTAGAGCTGTAGTTTAAAAAAATATGGGGTGCAGTGATGACTTAGTGGTTAAGGTGCTTATCTGTGAAGCCTAAGGACCCATGTTTGACTCTCCAGGTCCCACATAAGCCAGACACACAAAAGTGAGGCAAGTGAAAGGTCACACATGGCCACTAGGTGGCGCATGTATTTGAAGTTCGATTGCAGTAGCTGAGGTGTGCCAATTGTTTAAAAATAAAACAAAAATATGAAAAAAAAAAGAATATGGCTGTGTCCTGTACATCTGGTGTTGGCTTCAGATGAATGAAAAATGCGAGGAGTGGTTGTGAATTGCACACAGTTCCAGGTGCCGCTGCTGAGCTGTGGCATGAGGCAGGACTTGATGCCCTGATAGGCTGAAAGAGCCTTTGTGTGATGGACCGTGGTTTGCATGAAGACCTGAAGATGTTTTGGATAATCCAAGACTATGCAAGGCCTAGCATAGAGCGCACTGTTGGCCTAGGATGGAAGTGTTCCCTAGCTACTCTACCCAGTTGGATGGGCAGAGCTGGAAAATCTGGAAACTGTCAGTCTCTGGTTATATGGAACTTGAACTGAAGAAGTTTGATGTTTGTTTGATGGTGGTTGAGTTTGCATTGTTCCAGTCTGTCCTTGCTACACCTTATCCACCATCATGACATTCCACACAGCGTTCTTCTGACCAAGGAACTCACTTCACAGCCAAGGAAGTATGGCAGTGGGCTCATGATCATGGAATTCACTGAACTTACCATGTGCCCCGTCACCCTGAAGCAGCTGGCTTGATAGAACAGTGGAATGGCCTTTTAAAGAAACAGCTACAGCGCCAACTAGGTGGCAACAGCTTGGAAGGCTGGGGGAGTGTCTGTATATGCTCTGAATCAGCCTCCTATGTATGGCACTGTTTCCCCTGTAGCCTGGATTCACGGGTCCAGGAATCAAGGGGTGAAAATGGGAATGGTCCACTTACCATCATCCCAAGTGACCCATTAGCCAAATTTTTGCTTCTTGTTCCCGCAACCTTACGCTCTGCTGGCCTAGAGATCTTGGTTCCGAAGTGGGGAGTGCTTTTGCCAGGAGGCACAAAGAACATTTCATTGAACTGGAAGCTAAGAGTTCCCCTGGCTGTTTGCTACTTTCCAGTGTGGACCTAAGACCAGCATGGACTGAAGAGCAGTGACTCTCCAGGACACCTGCAGGCCTTCAGTGGCAGATTGGGACTGCCTCGTAGACTGAGCAGCTACCAGGTTCCTTGACTCTCAGGCCTGTAATTTGCTACTGTTGGACTGTCGTAAAATAATCCAATAAATTTCCTTTTAATACAATTCATTCTATCGGTTCTGTTCCTCTAGAGAACCCTGACTAAATACAATGTCCCTAAATAAACATAATAATTTAAAAATTTAAAAAAAGATTAAAATGAGAGCTGGGTATGTGGTGTATGCCTTTAGCCCCAGCATTCACTCAAGAGGCAGAGGTAGGAGGATCACCATGAGTTTGAAGCCACGCTGAGAGTACACAGTGAATTCCAGGTCAGCAAGACCCTACCTCGAAAAGAAAAAAAAAAAAAAAAAGTTAAAATGAGTGCTCAAAATGATAACACGAAATTCACTGATTAAAGCAAAATAACAAAATTGGGCTGATGTTCTTTGGTTATAAAAATGAACTATGGGGCTGGAGAGATGGTTTAGCGGTTAAGCGCTTGCCAGTGAAGCCTAAGGACCCCACTTCAAGGCTCGGTTCCCCAAGATGCACGAGGGGGCATACATGTCTGGAGTTTGTTTGCAGTGGCTGGAGGCCCCTGCGCGCACATTCTCTGACTCTTTCTCTCTCTGTGTGTCGCTCTCAAATAAATAAAAATGATTAAAAAATAAAAATGAACTATGAAGCCCTGTCTGAGAATGTGTTTGCAGTTACATCACAAAGACATACCTATGAAAATTAAGAGAAAACATTAAAAAAATCAAATAAGATAATCTTAAAGATCCCATCCACACACACAAGTACACATTTTATAAATATCCACACAAGCCATAGAGATATAAAATAATATTTGCAAAGTTAATCAGGTTTTGAAATTATTTCATCAGTCTTCTTACATAAAATGAAGCAATACAAAATTCCAGCTGGGTGTGGTGGTACAGGCCTTTAATCCCAGCACTGGGGAGGGAGGCAGAAGAAGGATCACCATGAGTTTGAGGCCACCTGAAACTACATAGTCAGGTCAGCCCAGGGCTAAAGCAAGACCCCTACCTTAGAAAAAAAAAATCCAGTATTTTATTTTTAAGTTGTTTTACTTAGACAATATGTGTTTTGGCATATTAGTATACTTCCTCCTCAAAAGGTATTCCACTAAAGATGCTTGTGACTCGTAAGTACACACATGTAAATCAAGAGTGATGAAATACTGAATGAAAGATAAGCGTTCTGGAAAGTCCATAAAATGAGCAAACACTGAATCACCCTGGCACTGATGCCCACCCCTCTCCACCCCATTGTGATTTAACTGGCAGAGTGGAGATGAGGACATGTAGCTCCAACACATAATTAAAATCAGGTAGCTGTGAATAGCATGTTTATAGTGGTAAAAAAAAAAAAAAAAAAGGAAAATGCCAGAATTCCTAGGTAATTTTGTTCATTCAGAAAACAAAAATCACAAAGACACAAAGATTTGAGTTTGATCCCATCATTCTTCTGCTTTAAGCAAACATCTAATCACCAAACTCTTCAAAGGCTCCCACTGCTTTCAATAGTCAGCTTAATGTCTCAGCCAGCATCTGAAACCCTCAGGGATCTGGCTTCCTGGACCTGGATTCCTCACCAATCCCATCTCTTAAAACTTTGCAACAAGCAGGCTGAGGTAGTAAAGTCAAACTAAACTCCCTTGAACTTTCAGCTTCCATAAATGCACCCAGCTTCTTTCAATCCTCTCTTTCTGTTTCTTCTCCTACAACAGCATGCCCTAGTTTATTCCTTCTACTTGGTATGCCTCCTTAAGCCCTGCTCATCAACAAGTTCCAGTACACCTTGCTTGGCAGTCTTCCGGATCCACCTGAGAACCATTCATCATTTTTCTTGGTGCCATCACCATTTTGTTTTTTCACAAACGTCTGTTAAGTAACTTACCGCATTGCCTTTCTTAGTGCTCGTCTAACTAAACTTGCGTTGTCTGAGAACCAAGTTTGTTTGTTCTTAACCTTAGTCTCTCCTAGGTCTAATTTTGAATAGTGATCTATGGACTATGAGAAAATGTTGTTTGAATGAGAATAAAGTGATAAAATAACCACTAGTTCTAAATCTTCAGTAGGAACGTTAAATAAAAACTCTAAGAAGGCTGGAGAGATGGCTTAGTGGTTAAGGTAGTTGTCTGTAAAGTCAAAGGACCCAAGTTCGATTCCCCAGCATCCACGTAAAGCTGGAAGCAAGAGTTGGCACAAGTATCTGGAGTTCACCCGCAGTGGCTAGAGGCCCTGGCATGCCCATTCTCTCTCTTTCTCTCTGCCTCTTTCTTTCTCTCTCTCAAATAAATACAGTAATTTTTAAAAGTTCTAAGAAGAAATGGGGATTTAGGAAACTTGAACACTTATGTGATAATAAAAGTTGTCCAGGAGCATTTTTCATCATCTTCTGTAATTTTCCTTTTTAATCTTTTTTTTCCTCTTCCCAGTCTGATTATGTATTCATCAAAAAAAAGAAAAAAAAACCCACAGGGAAACAGCAGTAGTCAAGGGTGTGAGGGAAGAACCACTGGTGATTTTTATTGCTTAAATTCAGGGGAATGATAGGTGATATCCATCCTTATGCTTCTTATTATACATTAAAATACACATTTACATTGTAAATTCATACAAGGATTAGAAAATGTAAGTTGCTGGAAAAAACTGCATTAAATTTATGGTTAACGTCCATGGGGGGGTTAAACTCTGGCCACTTTGAAATACTTAAGAAGTCACAATTGCTGGGCACGGCGGCGCATGACTTTAATCCCAGCAGAGGCAGAGGCAGGAGGATGGCCTTGAGTTTAAGGCCAGCCTGAGACCACACAGTGAATTCCAGGTCAGCGTGGGCTAGAGTGAGATCCTACCTGGAAGAAAACAAAAAACGGTAACTGTCTGTGGTACCTTCATACATATACACACGTTGAGTGCGCTTGAATGTTTTATATAAATAACCCTGAAAAAAAATACTATTTCAGTGTTATTATCAACCTACGGAACAAGTGGTCTTAAAGCTATTTACATTCTTTTCATGACTTTACATCCAGGAAAGACGACTCGCATATTAACAGTAACGTACTAGAACCGTCGTAAAACAAAACAAAACAAATCGTGCCTGACAAAATGACTTCACTTAAAATTGGCTTCCACAACTAGCGAACCTGTTAAGAGTGCCTAGGTGTTGCTGCAGCCCCCTTCGGTCTCTGCACAGCATCCGAGCCACAACAGGTCTGACAACTTGGTGTGTGGACCTGCAACTTCTGGCGGTTCCCAAACTCGCTCTAGACTGGTTACGGGCACGCAACATCTCACTCGGCCCTAAGACGCTTCTAGTCTGGGTTTTCTTTCAAAACCTCCGGAGGGTGGACGCAAGGACCGGGGCTTGCGGGCGAGCGGGCAGAACTGAAGCCAGCGCCGGGCGCAGGAGCCGGGGCGGGCCGAGCGAAGGGGCACAAGCACGAGCGCGGAGGCGAAGCAGGCTGGCTTTCCGTGCTTCGTACGGACAAGGACGGGAGCGCGTCCGGTTCGGGCGGACAGTCGAGCCGGCGCGGAGCTCCGGGGCGCGGGGCCGGCCGCGCGGCGTCCGGAGGCCGCCCGCCCGCCCGCCCGGGTCCGGGTCCGGGTGCGGGTGCGGCGCGCCGCAGCCCCCTCCCCTCCGCGCCCTCCTCCGCCCCGAGCCCCAGCCCGGCCGCCGCCGGCGCTCACCTTGGTTACAGAAGAGGCTCCACAGTTTGGCGAAGATCAGCCCCATCGTGAGCCCGGGGCGGCGGCGCTCGGCAGCAGGTGCCGGCACCGGCGGCGGGCCGCGGCCAAGCCCACCCGGCCCGGGCGCTCGGGGAGCCGCGATCCGCCCCGCCGCGTCCCCGCCGGAGAGTCCTTTGTGTCCGGGCCGCTGAGCCCAACGCCGACCCGTAGTCCCTCGGCGGAGCCCACCTACTCGGCCCAGACTCGGCGGCCCGCGCCCCGCCTCCGCCCCGCCCCGCCCCGCCCGGGCCCGCCCATCGCCGGAAGACGCGACGTGACGACGACGCGCTTACGTCAGCCCTCTCCTCCGACGTGGCGGTTCCCAGGTTTCGCTTTCGGTGCGCGGCCGAGCGGCGCGTGGGAGCTGTGGGCGCGCGGCCCCGTCCCGGCCCCCGCCCCCGCGCGCCCCCGCCCCCGCGCGCCCCCCCCCCCGCGCGCCCCCGCCCCCGCGCGCCCCCGCCCCCGCGCGCCCCCCGCCCCCGCGCGCCCCGGGACCGGAGAGCAGGCTGTGCGCGCCGGAGCTCCCAGGTCGAGCGGCATCCGCGCCACCCTTCCTGCAAGGTTGACTGACAGAGCGTCTGTGCTTGGAGAGCTGGAGTCGTGCAGGTCCATAGCTCGCCTACCTTGGACTGTCCTGACCTCCTGAAATCACCTCTCATTCCCCACCTCGGCTTAACTTAGTACTGTTGCTACTGTTGAAAGGCCCAAGAACTCAGAAGCTTAGAAATACTATCACGCTCCAAAGGGAGCTTAAGCGGGCCACCTGCATACCTCAAACTCCAGGCTTTACTCTCTGTTAGAAGCAAGTAAAGAATCCCTCTTCTCATTATATCAGAGCCCACTCCTAATATAAAACTAGGTAAAAAGGGCATGAGATAGCCCTCAAGGATGGGAAATGAGTAATAAAGTAAACCACTTATTTAGTTTCTGTAAATAACCTGCACCATAAGCCTTAATAGCCCACACTGTAAGCCTTAGTAGCCTTAATAGCCCACACTGTAAGCCTTAGTAACTTGCACCATAAGCTGTAGCAGCCTGCCTCAGACCACCAAGGCCATAGGAGGCTGATACCATACTCTGTTACCCCCACCTAAGGAATTGCACAAGTGCTGACCCCCAAGGTCACAGGAGACTGGTACCACACTCTGCTACTCCCACCTAAGGACCTGCGCAAACGCTGACCACCAAGGTCATAAGAGAGTGATTGGTCCATGAGGGGCTTGAGCAAAGTAAACTAATTGGCTTAGAAACTGTGGGGTGGCACAAACTGACTGGCTAACACCCTGCAGGGGCTCCTAATATTAAATAATGATTGGTCTAATACACAGGCTTTGTTAGAAACCCTATAAAAACTGCCCTGTTCCTGCATTCGGGGCTCTGCAGTCCTCTATCCTTGTGAGGTGTGTGACTGTGGGCCCCAGCGCGCTTGGAATAAAATCCTCTTGCAGTTTGCATCAAGACCGCTTCTCGTGAGTGATTTGGGGGTGTCGCCTTATCTGGGCAGAGCGTGGGGGACCCCCTGCGGGGGTTTTTTCCTACACTGTCAAGGGTAAATCTTTTGGAATGTAACAAGAATGCCATTAGATAACAAAGTTCTTAGCAGAGACTTCCCCGCTTTATTGTAACTTGCTTATTCGATGGTTCCAAAAATGTGTTAAAAAAGTACGGGGCAGGGGTGGGAAGGGCTGGACTGACTGCTTAACAGTTACGGCGCTTCCCGGCAAAACCTAAGGACCCGTGTGCAACTCCTCAGGACCCACCTAAGCCAGACGCACAAAGTGACACATGCACACAAGGTGGCACACATCTCTGGAGTTCATTACAGTGACTGGCACGCCAATTCTCTCTCTACCTCTCACTCTATCTCATTTAAAAAGAAAAGAGAAAAACTGTTGGATAGCCTAAATCTGCTCATATTTACCTTCAAAATAAATTTACTCCATTTGACATGACAGTTGTTTTTATGTGAACATATAGACTGCCTGTATCCAGATACCAACTGATTGCCTACTGCTTCTAATCGGAGCATTAAGTGTGTTTGTCAGTCCCAAATCAAAATTCTTACCCATTGAAAGAAAAGGCTCATGCCCCCAAATAAGGCAAATGTGTTCCTGAAACCACTTGGCAGCACAGGCCTAACTAAAGAGATGATGGGCTAAGGTGGTGTGATTCTAACACTGGAAGGGTGGCTTCATAGCATGCTAAATGATTGCCCATACGAAAACGAAGTGTGGGGCCCATGATGCCCTTAGTGCTACAGTTCAGACTCATTGCACACTTAGCTGCCGGATAAAATGCTCCAATCTCCCACAGAGAGGAAAAGGGATATAGTGAGGCTGTGCAAGCTTACCTTTAATGGCTATCAGTTGGGTCATAAGTATACATGAGTTTGTGGTCATTCAAACATTTTTTTTTTGCCTTGACATAGGGCCTCACTCTAGCCCCAGCTGACCTGGAATTCACTATGTAATCTCAGGCTGGCATTGAACTCACAGTGATCCTTTTCCCTCTGCCTTCCAACTGTTGGGATTAAAGGCATGTGCCAATATGCCAGACTGTTTAAACATTTATTTAAAAAAAAATTTTAACTCTATTAATTTTATTTATTTGAGAGAGAGGGAGAGAATGGGCATGCCAGGGCCTTCAGCCACTGTAAATGAACTGTATACATATGTGCCACCTTGTGCATCTGGCTTATGTGAGTCCTGGGGAATTGAACCTAAGCCCTTTGGCTTTGCAGGCAACCTCCCTAACCACTAAGCCATTTCTCCAGCCCAGAAAGTGACATTTTTACTCGGAGCTTTATCATTAAACATCAGATTCTTCAGTTATTAAACACAAATAGAAAGCATATTCTGTTTCTGATATTTAGATTTCTAGAGTCAGTATCTGTATTAAAATGCAGAGCTCTGAAAGAACAACCTGTAGTTTTTATGAGTTGGAGCTTATGACAGAGAAAGTGAATGTTAAGCTGTGTGTGGTGGCACATGCCTTTAATACCAGTACTGGAGAAGCAGGGGTAGGAGGATCACTGTGAGTTTGAGACCATGCTGACATACATAGTGAATTGCAGGTCAGCCTGGGCTAGAGTGAAACCCTACCTAGGGAGGGGGGAGGAGGGCAAAAACAACAAAAAAGTGAATTTTAATTATTTGTTCATTATCAAGTAAGTGGAGTGGGTATACTTGAGCAGGGCTATTGGCAGTTCTACTGTACTCATTTCAAATGTCTAACATTTTTATACCGAACAGTTAAAGTTTACATTTACTTTAAACATCACTATGAAAAAATCACCTGACAATGGGCCTTCTCTGCCATTGAAAACATTTCTATTAGTGGCTTCTAGTTAAGATAGCAGCATAGTGGCCACAACAAAGCAGCCGGGGGGGGGGGGGGGGGGGGGGGGAGGGGAATAAGCAGAAAAACAGCACAAAATACTCTTCGACCAAAAAGTGAAGGTGTATAAGGGATTATCAGCCACAGCAGAGAAGGAGAGACTCAGAACTTCTAGCAACCACACAACCAGCCAGAATCAGGTCCAGCTGCAGCCCCAGTGGCCTGCTGCGAAGAGTCACACATGCACCTGGCCCTGCTTGAGGCAGCAGGAGTAGAACCAAGGTAAAGAGATTGTCCATACACACCAGCCTCACAAAGTAAAAAAAAAAAAAGAAAGAAACTACAGGAGAAGACAATAAGGGTCAGCTGAGCATTTCCTGAAGAAGACAAATGGGACCAGCTGAACAGCTCTGGAGCTGCAGGCACTCTTTACAGCCTCCCTTCCACCAGCCCCTAGCAATAGGAGCCACTTGAGAATTCAGGATTGGAAGGGATCTTGGTCACCACACAGCATCCAGCACAGCCGATCAGAATAGTGGACCCACTGAGCCAACCAGCCTAGCCGAGCCCACAGCACAAGAAATAGGGACCCAGGTGGGCACTGAGCACAGGTGAGACCAGAAACCATCCCAAAACATAACAAAGCCTACTTACACTGGGTCAATACTGCTCCAAATCCAGGTATATAGGCCTTCACTGGCAGTGCTAATTATACCTTTCATGTCAGGGCAGGTTGTGTGTTAGATTTGATTGACGTACTCTTGGTCAGCGTTACCCTTCTTAAATAAGTTGTTTTTTAGGGTTAAGTTTTGTTGCTTTTGAGGTTTCCTGATTTACAGTGCCTTTTTGTGAAGGATCTCTACAATGAGAACCTTAAAACACTCAAGACAGAAATTGCAGAAGACTCTAGAAAATGGAAAGACACCCCATGATCTTGGATTGGAAGAATCAATATTGTGACAACGGTAATCTTACAAAAGCAGTTTACACAATTATGTAATCCCCATCAAAATTCCAATGTCATTCTTCACAGAAATAGCAAAAAAAAATCTTTAAATTCATTTGGAAGAACAAAAAACCTTGAATAGCAAGAACAACTTTGAACAACAAAAATAAGGCTGGTGGTATCACCATACTGGATTTTAAGACACATTGCACAGCCATAGTAACAAAAACAACATGGTACTGGTATAAAAACAAATGTAGATCAATGATGTAGATCAATGGAACAGAATAGAGGACCCAGATGTAAATCCAGGCAGCTACAGCCATCTGATTTTTGACAAAAAAAAAAAAAATTCATTGTATGGACTGGAGAGATGGCTTAGTGTTTAAGTGCTTGCCTGTGAAGCCTAAAGAGTCCGGTTCAAGGCTCAATTCTCCAAGAACCACATAAGCCAAATGCACAAGGTGGTGCATGTGTCTGGAGTTCATTTACAGTGGCTGGAGGCCCTGGCATGCCCATTCTCTCTCTCTCTCTCTGCCTCTTTCTGTGTCTGTCACTCTCAGATAAATAAAAATAAACAAAAAATTCATTGTAGAAAAGCCAGCTTCTTTAACAAATGGTGTTGGGAAAACTGAATATCTATATGTAAAAGGATTAAAATATACCCTTATCTCTCTCTATGCATAAGAATCAAGTCCAAATGGGTCAAAGACCTTAATATGAGACCTAAAACTCTGAAACTGCTAGAGGAAAAAGTAAGGGAAACCCTTCAACATATTGGCATAGGCAATGACTTTCTGAATATAATTCAAGTTGCTCAGGAAATAAAACCACAGATCAACTGGTGGGACCTCATGAAGTTAAAGCTTTTGCACAGCAAAGGACACTATGAGTAAAGCAAAGAGAATGAGAGAAAATCTTTGCCAGGTGTACATCTGACAAAGGATTAATAGCCAGGATAAACAAAGAAACTAAAAAAGTAAATAAGAACTGAAATAACCCAATTAAAAATGGGCTATGGGGCTGGAGAGATGGCTTAGCGGTTAAGCACTTGCCGGTGAAGCCTAAGGACCCCGGTTCAAGGCTCGGTTCCCCAGGTCCCACGTTAGCCAGATGCACAAGGGGACGCACGCATCTGGAGTTCCTTTGCAGAGGCTGGAAGCCCTGGCGCGCCCATTCTCTCTCTCTCCCTCTATCTGTCTTTCTCTCTGTGTGCCTGTCTCTCTCAAATAAATAAATAAATAAATAAATAAATAAAAAATGGGCTATGGAACTAAATAGAGAGTTCTCAAAAGAAGAAATAGAAGTGGCCTGTAAACATCTAAAAACATGTCCTATATCCTTAGCCATCAGGGAAATGGAAATTAACACTACTTTGAGATTTCATTTCATTCTTGTCAGAATGGCTATCATCAAGTAAACAAATATCAATAAATGCTGCTGAGGATGCAGAAAAAGAGGAACCTTTCTACACTCTAGGTGGGAATGTAAACTGGCACAGCCATTGTGGAGATCAGTGTGGAGGTTCCTGAGACAGCTAAACATAGATTTACCACATGACCCAGCTATAGCACTCCTAGGCATATATCCTAAGGACTCTTCTCACTACCTTAGCAGAGGCCAGTAAGCTATAAGGGAAGGAGGAGAGGGAAGGACTTAAGCAGAGGGTATTGGGGTATTGTATGTATGTAAGTAGATTAACAGATTACTGAGGATGCAATGGCCTAAATGAGGTCAAGGGATGGGACTGAGTAAAGGAAGGCTGGAAGGTGGATTAATCAAAATGCAAGATGTTATGAATAAGCCACGTGGAAACCTTTATTGGATAATTGCACATCCAGAAGCCATAGATTGTTACTAGAAAATTTTCAGTTCCAGGGATGGGATAACTTCCAGTGAGGCCAAGGAGGTCTTTGATGCCCCACTCCAAACATTACAGGCCATTGCCAAGTTTCCCACCAGAAATAGATGTTAAGAACCTATTGCTGAAGACTGCACATGCTTGGGCTACAAGGTCACTGAGAAATTGAGCTGGAGCTCAACTGAAAACCTCCTTCCTGTGGGCCAGCTGACAGAAAGCTGGAAAAAAGCTATCCTACATGTGGCCCTATGGGAGAGAGACCTCATCAATGGTGATAAACAGCAGTGGACACTGCAAACCTTAAGTTTGACCAGCTAGGCGAAATGAGCCAATAGGTACAATAGTGGCATGTCTGTTATGGCGGCAACCAACGACTCCATGAGAAAGAATACATACCTTGTACAGAAAACCTAGTCAAAAGCCTATGGCAAGGAGATCATAAGCTCAGGAGAGTAACATCTGCCATTATCTGGCTAAATGCATTTATTATGCTTAACAAACTGCTCTGTAAGCACTTTTCTTAATGTTCATTGCCATATATTAATGCCACTCTCATTTTTGCTTAGAGAGGCTTGTTTTTTCAGGTGGTAGTGACCGTTGGGTTGACTCAAAAGGTATCACAGGGTTGGAGAGATGGCTTAGTGGTTAAGCACTTGCCTGTGAAGTCTAAGGATCCTGGTTCGAGGCTCAATTTCCCAGGACCCATGTTAGCCAGATACACAAGGGGGCGCACGTGTCTGGAGTTTGTTTGCAGTGGCTGGAAGCCCTAATGTGCCCATTCTCTCTCTCTCTCTCTCTCTTTCTCTCTTTCTCTCCCTCTTTCTCTCTCTGCCTGTTGCTCTCAAATAAATAAATAAAAATAATGTTTTTAAAGGCATCACAATGCTGAGAAGCAGTAACAGAGGAGTGTTCATCACTGGGTGCCTGAGTCTGCCTGCTGAAAGGGTTTGAGCCTGATGGGGAGTGAGGATTAAGGAAAGACAGAAGAAAGAGTGAAAGCATGGATCCCAGTCCAGGGCTGAAGCAAGGCCTCAAGCCAGGACTAAAGACGCGGTTTATTTCACAGCATTCCTTTTTATATCTTTTTACAAACAGTTTTTTCATGGACAAAGATTTTATGAGCTTTACAAGTTCCTTATCAAAAAACCTTCCCTTACAGAGTTTTTGCATTTCAATCATTTCTCAGTACAAACTACCAGCCAAATGGCTGAAGATACCTAATCTTGCTTACAGGTAGGCTGTTATGGTTATGCTAATGTCTTGCTGCCAGATGGCTTCCTGACACTGAAGATGCACAATCTTACTTACAGGAAGGCTGTTATGGTTTTGCTAATGTCCTGAAGCCAGAAGCCCAGGACTATGGATACAAGTCCAGCCAAAATGGCTCCCGACAACTGGGATATCTCTATCACACTTTCCAAGGCTCTGGGTCCACTGCAGAAAAGGTTGTGGAAAGAATGCAAAATCCAAAGGAAGGGAAGGACTGCTTACAGTCCAATCATCTAGACCCAAAATGGCCTAGATATCCATGACCTCTCAGTTCTTTGTTCTACCTATACAAGACCTTCGTAATAAGAGAAAAAGATATTGACATCAAAATCAAAGAAGCTGGGCATGGTGGCACACGCCTTTAATTCCAGCACTCGGGAGGCAGAGTTAGGAGGATTGCTGTGAGTTCGAGGCCACCCTGTGACTACATAGTTAATTCCAGGTCAGCCTATACCAGACTGAGACCCTACCTCAGGAAAAAAAAAGAAAAAGAAAAACAACTAATTGAGATGGGGAGGGGATATGATAGGGGGTGGATATGTGAACGGAAAGTTGGGGAGCAGTGGGAATGCCCATGTTTTATTATCTGTAATTATGGAAGTTGTCAACAAAAAGTTTTTTTTTTTTTTTTTTTTTTAAATTTTTATTAACATTTTCCATGATTATAAAATATATCCCATGGTAATTCCCTCCCTCCCCACCCCCACACTTTCCCGTTTGAAATTCCATTCTCAATCATATTACCTCCCCATTACAATCATTGTAATTACATATATACAATATCAACCTATTAAGTATCCTCTTCCTTTCCTTTCTCCACCCTTTATGTCTCCTTTTCAACTTACTGGCCTCTGTTACTAAGTATTTTCATTCTCACACAGAAGCCCAGTCATCTGTAGCTAGGATCCCCATATGAGGGAGAACATGTGGCGCTTGGCTTTCTGGGCCTGGGTTACCTGACTTAGTATAATACTTTCCAGGTCCATCCATTTTTCTGCAAATTTCATAACTTCATTTTTCTTTACCGCTGAGTAGAACTCCATTGTATAAATGTACCACATCTTCATTATCCACTCATCTGTTGAGGGACATCTAGGCTGGTTCCATTTCCCAGCTATTATAAATTGAGCAGCAATAAACATGGTTGAGCATGTACTTCTAAGGAAATGAGATGAGTCCTTTGGATATATGCCTAGGAGTGCTATAGCTGGGTCATATGGTAGATCAATCTCTAGCTGCTTTAGGAACCTCCACACTGTTTTCCACAATGGCTGGACCAGATTGCATTCCCACCAGCAGTGCAGAAGGGTTCCTTTTTTTCCACATCCCCGCCAACATTTATGATCATTTGTTTTCATGATGGTGGCCAATCTGACAGGAGTGAGATGGAATCTCAATGTAGTTTTAATCTGCATTTCCCTGATGACTAGTGACGTAGAACATTTTTTTAGGTGCTTATATGCCATTCGTATTTCTTCCTTTGAGAACTCTCTATTTAGCTCCTTAGCCCATTTTTTGATTGGCCTGTTTGATTCCTTATTAGTTAACTTTTTGAGTTCTTTGTATATCCTAGATATTAATCCTTTATCAGATATATAGATGGCGAAGATTTTTTCCCATTCTGTAGGTTGCCTCTTTGCTTTTTTCACTGTGTTCTTTGCGGTGCAAAATCTTTGTAATTTCATTAGGTCCCAGTGGTTAATCTGTGGTTTTATTGCCTGAGCAATTGGGGTTGTATTTAGAAAGTCTTTGCCAAGACCAATATGTTGGAGGGTTTCCCCTACTTTTTCCTCTAGCAGTTTCAAAGTTTCCGGTCTGATGTTAAGGTCTTTAATCCATTTGGACCTAATTCTTGTGCATGGCGAGAGAGAAGAATCTATTTTCATCCTTCTGCAGATATTTATCCAGTTTTCAAAACACCATTTGCTGAAGAGGCTGTCTCTTCTCCATTGAGTATTTTTGGCATTTTTATCGAATATCAGGTGGCTATAGCTACTTGGGCTTACATCTGGGTCCTCTATTCTGTTCCACTGATCTACATGTCTGTTTTTGTGCCAGTACCATGCTGTTTTTGTTACTATGGCTCTGTAGTATAGGTTAAAATCAGGTATGGTGATACCACCAGCCTCTTTTTTGTTGCTCAGTATTATTTTAGATATTCGAGGTTTTTTATGATTCCAAATGAATTTTTGGATTGTTTTTTCTATTTCCATGAAGAAAGCCTTTGGAATTTTGATAGGGATTGCATTAAATGTGTAGATTGCTTTAGGTAAGATTGCCATTTTCACGATATTGATTCTTCCAAGCCAGGAACAAGGGATGTTTCTCCACTTTCTAGTGTCTTCTGCAATTTCTCGCTTGAGTGTCTTAAAGTTCTCATTGTATAGATTCTTTACTTCCTTAGTTAGGTTTATTCCAAGGTATTTTATTTTTTTTGATGCAATTGTGAATGGGAGTGATTCTCTGATTTCATCCTCTGTGTGTTTGTTGTTAGCATATACGAAGGCTACTGATTTCTGTGTATTTATTTTGTATCCTGCTACATTGCTGTAGGTTTTGATTAGCTCTAACAGCTTGCTAGTAGAGTCTTTAGGGTCCTTTATGTATAGAATCATGTCATCTGCAAATAGTGATAACTTGATTTCTTCCTTTCCAATTTGTATCCCTTTTATGTGTGTCTCTTGCCTTATTGCTATGGCTAAGACTTCCAAAACTATATTAAATAGAAGTGGAGACAGTGGACACCCTTGTCTTGTTCCTGATTTTAGTGGAAAAGCTTCCAGTTTTTCCCCATTTAGTAATATGTTGGCTGTAGGCTTGTCATAAATAGCCTTTATTATATTGAGATATGTTCCTTCTATTCCCAGTCTCTGTAGGACTTTTATCATGAAGGGATGTTGGATTTTGTCAAATGCTTTCTCTGCATCTAATGAGATGATCATGTGGTTTTTGTCCTTCAACCCATTTATGTAATGTATTACATTTATAGATTTGCGTATGTTGAACCATCCCTGCATCTCTGGGATAAAGCCTACTTGGTCAGGGTGAATGATCTTTTTGATATACTCTTGTATTCTGTTTGCCAATATTTTGTTGAGAATTTTTGCATCTATGTTCATGAGGGAGATTGGTCTGTAATTTTCTTTTTTTGTTCTATCTTTGCCTGGTTTTGGTATCAGGGTGATGCTGGCCTCATAGAAGGAGTTTGGTAGGATTCCTTCTTTTTCTATTTCCTGGAAAAGCTTAAGAAGCAATGGTGTTAGCTCTTCCTTAAAAGTCTGGTAAAATTCAGCAGTGAATCCATCCGGGCCTGGGCTTTTTTTAGTTGGGAGATTATTGATAACTGCTCGGATCTCTATGTTTGTTATAGGTCTATTTAAGTGATTAATCTCATTTTGATTTAATTTAGGTAGGTCATATAGATCAAGGAAATCATCCATTTCTTTCAGATTTTCATACTTTGTGGAGTATATGCTTTTATAGTATGTCCCTATAATTTTTTGAATTTCTCTGGAATCTGTTGTGATGTTACCTTGTTCATCTCTGATTTTATTAATTTGTGTCTCTTCTCTCTTTCTTTTGGTCAGATTTGCTAAGGGTTTATCAATCTTGTTTATCCTTTCAAAGAACCAACTCTTTGTTTCATTAATTCTTTGGATTGTTCTTTTTGTTTCTATTTCATTAATTTCTGCCCTAATCTTTATTATTTCTTCCCGTCTACTACTTTTTGGTTTGCCTTGTTCTTCTTTTTCCAAGGCTTTAAGGCGAAGCATTAGGTCGTTTACTTGCGACCTTTCTAATTTCTTAATATAGGCACTTAAGGCTATAAATTTACCTCTTAGAACTGCCTTCATTGTGTCCCAGAGATTTTGGTATGTTGTGTTCTCATTATCATTTGACTCTATAAATTTTTTGATTTCCTTTTTGATTTCTTCATTGACCCACTCATCATTTAGTAGTGTATTGTTTAGCTTCCATGATTTTGTGTATGCTCTGTAGCCTTTCTTGCTACTGATTTGTAGTTTAATTCCATTGTGGTCAGATAGAATGCAAGGAATTATTTCAATTTTCCTGAATTTGTTAAGATTTGCTTTGTGTCCTAATATATGGTCTATTTTAGAGAATGTTCCATGTGCTGCTGAAAAGAATGTATATTCTGCAGCCTTTGGATGAAATGTCCTGTATATATCTGTTAGGTCCATATCTTCTATGACCTCATTTAGTCCAGATGCCTCTCTGTTTATTCTTTCCCTGGATGACCTGTCAATTGATGAGAGTGGGGTGTTAAAGTCACCCACCACCACCGTGTTTGGTGTTATCTGTGACCTTAGTTCTAATAGTGTTTGTTTGACGAATTTGGGAGCCCCCATGTTAGGTGCATATATGTTTAGGATTGTAATGTCCTCCTGTTGGAGTGTGCCCTTAATCAATATAAAGTGACCTTCCTTATCTTTTTTGACTAACTTCGGACTAAAGTCCACCCTGTCTGATATTAGGATAGCAACCCCTGCTTGTTTTCTAGGCCCATTTGCTTGAAACACCGTCTTCCAACCTTTCACCCTAAGATAATGTCTATCCTTTGTAGAAAGGTGAGTTTCTTGAAGACAACAAATTGTAGGATCCTGCTTTTTAACCCAGTCTGCAAATCTATGTCTTTTCGTCAACAAAAAGTTTTAAAAATTCCTACTAAAAATTTATTTGAACCATGCGTAGTGGTGCATGCCTTTAATCCCAGCACTTGGGAGGCAGAGGTAGGATTGCAGAGAGTTCAAGGCCCCCTGGAGACTACATAGTAAATTCCAGGTCAGCCTGGGCTAGAGTGAGACCCTACCTTGAAAAATTATTTGGATATTTATATATTTGAACTTTTTACCAACTGTACACAGGAAAGAAAATTTACTCTGACTAAAAAGAAATTATTATTTACATAATATAGTAGCATATAATCTACACAGAAATAATGCTGTTTGTTGATATGTTAGACAAAACCTACCTCTGTTCATATTGTACATTTGTATTGATTATATATCAAATTGTAGTAAAATACCTTCTAGAAAATTCAGAGCTTTTTTTTAATGTAGCATCTAGAAACCAAGTACCTATGTTAATTTTTTCTTAAACTATCCATTTGTTTTATTCATTTACCATATGTGTGTATAGGCATGATAG
The DNA here is from genome assembly GCF_020740685.1 of Jaculus jaculus. Classification (NCBI taxonomy): domain Eukaryota; kingdom Metazoa; phylum Chordata; class Mammalia; order Rodentia; family Dipodidae; genus Jaculus; species Jaculus jaculus. Next base: position 60,977,292 of record NC_059116.1, read on the forward strand.
GCCTCTTACTGATATAAAGGAATGCCAGACACATGTGTCACTTGTCTGGCTTTAGGTGGGTACCTTTAACTGCTGAGCCATCTCCCTGATCCTCCCTTCAGTGTTTTTTTTTTTTTTTTAACTTTTGTTTTGGGTTTTGGAGGTAGGGCCTAGCACTAGCCCAGGCTGATCTGGAATTCACTATTAGTCTCAGGGGCCTTGAACTCATGGCAATCCTTCCTACCTCTGCTTCCCAAGTGCTGGAATTAATGGTATGTGCCACCATGAACAGCCCAGAACTTTTTTTTTTTTTTTTTTCTCGAGGTAGGGTCTCACTCTGGTCCAGGCTGACCTGGAATTAACTCTGTAGTCTCAGGGTGGCCTTGAACTCACGGCGATCCTCCTACCTCTGCCTCCCGAGTGCTGGGATTAAAGGCGTGCGCCACCACACCCTGCAACAGCCCAGAACTTTTAAAATATTTTTTTAAATTTATTTTCAAGGAGAGAGAGAATGTGAATGGGTGCTCCAGGGCCTCTAGCTACTGCAAATGAGCTCCAGATACATGTATCATTTTGTGCATCTGGCTTTACGTGGGTATTGGGTAATTGAACTCAGGTTGTTAGGCTTTGTAGGGAATTGTCTTAACCACTAAGCCATCTCTCCAGCCCCATAAAGTTTTTATTATTTATTTGAGAGAAAGAGAAAGGGAAAGAGGCAGAGAGAGAGAGAAAATGAGCATGCAAGGGCCTCCAGCCACTTTAAACAAACTCCAGACACATGCACCACTATGTGCATCTGGCTTACATGGGTATTGGGGAATTTTACCTGGGACTTTAGGCTTCACATGCAAGAGCCTTAACTGCTAAGCCATCTCTCCAGCCCAGAACCATAATGTTTCTAAAACTAATATCAGTGTAATCCTTGATAAAGAAGAGGTAACATTGCTCTATGCATTTTGAGAATGAATATATTTTAAATTTACAAAGTAAGAAAAATATAATGATAAAAGGGACATGATAATATCACCAATAGGAGCATGGTTTGTTTTGTTAAATGTTAATTATAATGTCAGTTTATTGAATTAGAATCCCATAAAAACTATCTAAATTAACAAAATATGCAAAGAGATAAATGCTATGCTTTGCACAAAATAATCTGAAATTTCAAGGAAGGAAAATAACACATTATGAAGCCTTAAAAGAACAGATATATACTAATTTCTTAGAAGGAACTATTATAAACTGACTTTGAATGGTATTTCCAAAAACTGGTTGTAATTGGAGTTAAGTCAATTTATTTATTTATTTATTTATTTGCAAGGAGAGTGAGAGAGAATAGTTGCATCAGGGAATCCAACCCAGGCTGTCAGGGCTTTGTAAACAAGTACCTTTAACCACTGAGACATCTCTCCAACCTGTGAATTCAATTAATTACTGTTAATATAGATCAATTCATACAGGTCTTAAAAGAGAATTCAAGGGAAAGTGTGTTCTGTCAGATAAGAACAAAAGCCACTCTTTAGAAACTTTTGCTGGGTGTGGTGGCACACGCCTTTAATCCCAGCACTTGGGAGGCAGAGGCAGGAGGATCATCATGAGTCCAAGGCCACCCTGAGAATACACAGTGAATTCCAAGTCACCCTGGCCTAGAGGGAGACCCAGCCTCAAAAAACAAACAAACAAACATAAGGAACGTTCTTTAACCTTTAAAGTAATGTTAATGATGGTGATTTTAGTGGAACTGGTCAGTTTCCAGATGAGTTGGTATTGACAGCTTTCCCATCAGGAAGTTCTTTTAAGCTATATGACCTGAGAAAACAACATGATTTCACCCAACAAATGTCTATGAAAACAAACTTCTTAGGTGATTCATGCAAAAGAAAACACTTCATTCCTAACAGGATATTATGTTCGTAAGTTTCTGATAAAGTTGTTGTATTTTCACAAAGAAGACTCATGGTTTCCTGTGTTTACCTGGCTAAAATATCCATATCCATGACTTCACTCATCATTTAGTCAGTGAGAATGAAGATTTCTACAGGAGTTTAGAGTTGTGTGCAGCTTTTCTCACATTTAGTAAGTGCACCTTTCTAGGGGGGCCTCTGAGCATTCCTCATGAGCATGTGTAATCCTTTAATGAGCTTCTCCCTCCTGGTGCAGTAGAAGCCATGCTGGGTTACAAAATCCTTGATTACAAGATCTACTTGAAGCTGATCCAGTTTATGAAATGTTCCAGATTCTCTTCTCTTTAGCAACATCTGTACCTCTCCCTTTGCTACAACACTGTGCCATAGGGTGGGGCCTTCATTTACATAACCCCTCATTAAAAACTTGAAACTAGAACGGCCTAAGTGAGGTCAGGATAAGAGATTGAGTAAAAGAAGGGGGGAGGGGCTGACCAAAATTCAGGATATTGTGAATAAGCCATATGATAACCTACCTTTTTGGATAATGCTACACCCAGAAGCCATAGACTGTTGCTAGAAAAATTTCAGTGCCAGGGATGGGATACCTTCCAATGAGTTGTTGGCCAGAGAGGTCTTTGATGCCCCCAAAACATTACAGGCTATTTCCAAGGCTCTTGGTTTCCTACCAGGAATAGATGGCAAGACTTATTGCTGAAGACCCTACATGCCTGGGCAGCAAGATCACTGAAAAATCAAACTGGGTCTGAGCTGAAAACCTCCTCCCTATAGACCAGATGACAGAAAGCTGGAAAAAGCTGCACTGCATGCAGCCTTATGGGAGACAGAAGTCGTCAGCAGAAAAAAGAGTGACACTACAAACCTCAAGTTTGGCCAACCAGGCCAACTGACCGAACTGGTGAAATAGTGGCACGTCTGTTACAGGGGAACCAACTGCTCCCAAGTTGGACTGGAGACCAGCTCTATAGAAGGGAGTACATGCCTGGTACTGAAAACCTAATTGAAAGCCTATGGTGAGGGAGATCATGAGCCTTAGGAGTGTAATGTCTGCTCTTGTATGGCTAAATACATATATTATGTTCACCAAACTGCCCTATAAGCCCTTTATTTAACATTGATTCCCGTATATTAATGCTACTTTCACTTTTGGTTAGAGAAGCTTCAGTTTTCAGATGGTGTTGACCACTGAGATGACCCAGAAGGCACCATAGTGATGAGAAAAAGTGAAACATCTCTATCACGCCTTCCAAGCTCAGGGTCCATTGTGGAAGAGGTGGAGGAAAGAATGTAAGAGCCAAAGGAAGGGTAGGACTGCTCACAATGCAATCATCTAGACAGATATTGCTATACATGACCTCTCTTAGTGTCTAGCGCTACCTTCACAAGACCCTCATAATAGGAGGAAAAAATGATGACATCAAAATAAAAGAGAAACGAATGGAGAGAGGGAGGGGATATGATGAAGAGTGGGTATGTAAAGGGGAAAGTGGGGGAGCGGAGTGAATTATCTTGATTTATTGTCTGTAAATATGAAATCTGTCAAAAAAAATTTGAAATCTTTACTCCTCCCCTGTATAGAACAGTTAGATCTTGACATAGCCAGATTTGGGTTACTGTAGTTCTTTTCTCCTACAGCCATTCATCCAACAGATGAGTGATGTACCATCTAACACTTATTGAGGATTGGCCTTTACTGCACTGTTTGAAGGCACTTTTCTAATATATTTAGTCTTTAGTAATGCTGAGAAGGGTCTATTGTCACCATCTAATAGATAAAAAATAAAATGCAAGAACTTGAATATTTTCTGTATGTATGTAAGCATTACTTCTTGTAAGTTTCCTCTGAGCAGTCACGGATATGCACACGTCATTGACCCAACTTTCACAAATAGGGGTACCACTCACTCACGACCCAAGTCTCATCTGGGTCTGTGGGAGGAAATCTCTGAACTCCAATGGTGGTTGGCGGGGCAGAGTACACTTGAAGTCACCCTAAAGGACAGCGTCCCTCCGCTCATCAGGTTAGCTCCTCCCTCCGCCGGCAGCAGCGAGGCTGGAGGAGATGGGCGGGCCGAGAGCGCAGCGGCTCGGAGGGCGGAGGGAGGAGGGGAGGAGGGAGGAGGGAGAGGTGGGAGGAGGGAGAAGGGAGAAGAAGGAGAGGTGGGTGGAGGGAGAGGGGGGAGGAGGGAGAGGGGAGGGGGGAGGAGGGAGGAGGGGAGGAGGGAGGAGGGAGAGGGGAGGAGGGAGGAGGGAGAGGGGAGGAGGGAGAGGGGAGAGGGGAGAGGAGGGAGGAGGGAGAGGGGAGGAGGGAGGAGGGAGAGGGGAGGAGGGAGGAGGGAGAGGGGAGGAGGGAGGGGGGAGAGGGGAGGAGGGAGGAGGGAGAGGGGAGGAGGGAGGAGGGAGAGGCAGGAGGAGGGAGAGGGGAGAGGGAGAAAGGGGAGGAGGGAGAGGTGGGAGGAGAGAGAGGGGAGAGGGAGAGGTGGGTGGAGGGAGAGGGGAGGAGGGAGAGGGGAGGAGGGAGAGAAGAGAGGAGGGAGAGGGGAGGAGGGAGGAGGGAGAGGGGAGGAGGGAGAGGGGAGAGGGAGAAGTGGGAGGAGGGAGGAGGGAGAGGGGAGGAGGGAGGAGGGAGAGGTGGGAGGAGGGAGAGGGGAGAGGGAGAAGGGGAGGAGGGAGAGGGGAGAGGGGAGAGGGGAGGAGGGAGGGGGAGGCGGGCGGCTGGGAGGCCGGGAGGGGGGAGGGAGGGAGGAGGGAGGAGGGAGGGAGGGAGGGGGAGGAGGGCGGGCGGGGGCGCGGGCGGGGACGCACTTCCGAGGCGGGCGGAAGCGCCGGGCGCCGGGCCGAGGAAGCCGCGAGCGCGGCCGGCTGCGGGCGGGAGCTGCGCCCGGCGCTGGCCGACTCGCGGCGAGGCCCTTTGCGGCTCCGCAGCCCGGGCTGCGGGGCTGGCGGCGGCGTCCCGGCGCCGGGCGCGTGGCTGCTCGCGGTTAATCGCCGCTGTCTTACTCAGAGGAAAAACACACCGATTCCCAGCGTTTTTCTTGGCGAGCTTGTGGAGAAAAATGTCTTTTTTCCCCAAGATATCTTTGAAACCTGAAGTTGAAAACTATCTTAAAGAGATCTTTATGAATAAAGAGGTAGGTCAGATAACTATATTTGCTGTTTGCAAAAATTCAAATACAGCTACACGGAAATAATAAGTCTAAAAGGGGCTTCTTTGCAATCTCAGTTTTGCCAGTTACTTATGTGAATGTTAAAAAAGGAAAGAACAGTATAATTTAAGGTTATCATATTGATGGAGACGAGGTTAAACGCGTATTTCCACTTGGGTGTAACAAAGAACTGTCTCATGCCAGTCGGGCTCAGTGCTGAGGGGTTACAAGGAGTTGCATGAAAAGGTTCCTGTCCTCACAACTCCAGATGCATCCGTTCTCTTTTGGCGCATGCTCTGGCCCTCCAAGTGGACAGGGTAATTTAATTTCAGTTCTATAGATGCCATAAATTGTGCTACATGGGTTGCAAACTCGCATGTTTTTGGTAGAGATTTGTTCTCATTTTAGAAAATGTGACAACTCAGCGCCCAGGTTGACATCACTATCCACCTACTGAAATCTGAAGGCAGAGAGCTCAGGAATCATGAAAAAAAATTCAGATTGAGAGTCTCAAGCATTTGGTTTTTGCATTCGTTTTTGAGTCCTCACTTCTCAACCTTAATTTCCTCTTTTAAAGAAATTGATTCAGGTTAAAAATATTTGCCAAAGTTGTTTTAAATGTACCAAACTTAAGTGAAGCAACTGCTACTATTTTGGCAAATGAGTGTTCAAAGAAAATGTTATTTACTACTGGTAGTGCTTAGCCTGGAAGTTCTCTGTTATTTCCTTTGAGTGCAAAGCACACCATGTCCTTTGTCATACAAACCACGTACACCACCTGTGGGCAACTGTGTCACATCACCATATGACCGATAGGCAATTTTTTTTTTTTGATAAATCTTTGGTTTTTCGATCCAGATTAAAGCCACTGAAATGTTCATTTTCAAATGTTATTGAAGTCAGATTTTTAATCTTTTATCTCTACATTTTATTGCCAAAGATAAATCCTAGCACTTGGGAGGCAGAGGTAGGAAGATTGCTGTGAGTTGGAGACCATCCTGAAACTACATATTGAATTCCAGGTCTGCCTGAGCTAGAGTTTGACAGAACCTCGACAAACAAAAACAAAAAAGAAAAAGAAAGAAAGATAGATCTTTGTAATTTGTAACAAAAAGTTTGGAAATTATCCCTTTTGAGTAATATTAGTAGAGCTAAGCATTGAGAAAATGCATACTTTGAGACTGGTGGATTATTAGGTGGACAAATGGTTTGTAAAGTTCCAGTGAAGAAAAAAGGGCATGTTGTGAGGCATCTAATCCCAGCACTAGGGAGGCTGAAGCAGGAGGCTTGCTGGGAGTTCTAGGCTAGCTACTTAGCAAGTTTGAGGTCAAGGCCAACCTGAGATACATATGTGGTCATACTTTGTCTAATAAAAGGAAAAAAAAAATCTCTGGGCTGGGGAGATGGCACAGGTATGAGGGAGGACTGGTGGTTCCCAGCACCTTGGGAAGTCCTGGGCCAGTAGGGCAGCCCAAGGGGCCCAGGAGGTGGAGACAGGATCATGGGCAAGCTGGCTAGCTAGACTAGCCGAATGGGGTTTAAGTGAGAGACCTTGCCTTAGTAGATATGATAGACAATGATCTAGAAAGACACTTGACATCAATCTTTACCCTCCAGAAACACACATAAGCATGTGCATTCACAAGTGTGCCTACCCACATATACACAAATACATGTGAACACACATCACAGAAATGCAAAAGAAAGCTGCTGACACAGGGTGTAATCCAATAGGAAAATATGTACTTTGAAAAGCACAATTTTAAAGAAAACCAACCAGGTTCTTTATACCTTCTTTTTTAAAAAACAATTTTATTTATGTGAGAGTGACAGAGAGAGAGGGAGAGGGAGAGTGAGAGAATGAGCATGCCAGGGCCCCCAGCCACTGCAAACGAACTCCAGATGCATGCACCACCTTGTGCATCTGGCTAATGTGGGTCCTGGAGAATCGAGCCTCGAACTGGGGTCCTTAGGCTCCACAGGCAAGTGCTTAACCACTAAGCCACCTCTCCAGCCCTCATTTATTTATTTATTTATTTTGATTTTTCAAGGTAGGGTCTTCCTGGCCCAGGCTGACCTGGAATTCACTGTGTAGCGTGAGTATGGCCTCGAATTTACAGCGATCCTCCCGAGTGCTGGGATTAAAAGTGTGCCACAATGCCCAGCTAAAACATTTATTTATTTATTTATTTTTAATTTTTATTAACATTTTCCATGATTATAAAATATATCCCATGGTAATTCCCTCCCTCCCTACTCCCACACTTTCCCATTTGAAATTCCATTCTCCATCATATTACCTCCCCGTTACAATCATTGTAATTACATATATACAATATCAACCTATTAAGTATCCTCCTCCCTTCCTTTCTCCACCCTTTATGTCTCCTTTTCAACTTACTGGCCTCTGCTACTAAGTATTTTCATTCTCACACAGAAGCCCAATCATCTGTAGCTAGGATCCACATATGAGAGAGAACATGTGGCGCTTGGCTTTCTGGGCCTGGGTTACCTGACGTAGTATAATACTTTCCAGGTCCATCCATTTTTCTGCAAATTTCATAACTTCATTTTTCTTTACCGCTGAGTAGAACTCCATTGTATAAATGTGCCACATCTTCATTATCCACTCATCTGTTGAGGGACATCTAGGCTGGTTCCATTTCCCAGCTATTATAAATTGAGCAGCAATAAACATGGTTGAGCATGTACTTCTAAGGAAATGAGATGAGTCCTTTGGATATATGCCTAGGAGTGCTATAGCTGGGTCATATGGTAGATCAATCTCTAGCTGTTTTAGGAACCTCCACACTGTTTTCCACAATGGCTGGACCAGATTGCATTCCCACCAGCAGTGCAGAAGGGTTCCTTTTTTTCCACATCCCCACCAACATTTATGATCATTTGTTTTCATGATGGTGGCCAATCTGACAGGAGTGAGATGGAATCTCAATGTAGTTTTAATCTGCATTTCCCTGATGACTAGTGACGTAGAGCATTTTTTTAGGTGCTTATATGCCATTCGTATTTCTTCCTTTGAGAACTCTCTATTTAGCTCCATAGCCCATTTTTTGATGGGCTTGTTTGATTCCTTATTATTTAACTTTTTGAGTTCTTTGTATATCCTAGATATTAATCCTCTATCAGATATATAGCTGGCGAAGATTTTTTCCCATTCTGTAGGTTGCTCTTTGCTTTTTTCACTGTGTCCTTTGCGGTGCAAAATCTTTGTAATTTCATTAGGTCCCAGTGGTTAATCTGTGGTTTTATTGCCTGAGCAATTGGGGTTGTATTCAGAAAGTCTTTGCCAAGACCAATATGTTGAAGGGTTTCCCCTACTTTTTCCTCTAGCAGTTTCAAAGTTTCCGGTCTGATGTTAAGGTCTTTAATCCATTTGGACTTAATTCTTGTGCATGGCGAGAGAGAAGAATCTATTTTCATCCTTCTGCAGATATTTATCCAGTTTTCAAAACACCATTTGCTGAAGAGGCTGTCTCTTCTCCAATGAGTATTTTTGGCATTTTTATCGAATATCAGGTGGCTATAGCTACTTGGGCTTACATCTGGGTCCTCTATTCTGTTCCACTGATCTACATGTCTGTTTTTGTGCCAGTACCATGCTGTTTTTGTTACTATGGCTCTGTAGTATAGGTTAAAATCAGGTATGGTGATACCACCAGCCTCTTTTTTGTTGCTCAGTATTATTTTAGATATTTGAGGTTTTTTGTGATTCCAAATGAATTTTTGGATTGATTTTTCTATTTCCATGAAGAAAGCCTTTGGAATTTTGATAGGGATTGCATTAAATGTGTAGATTGCTTTAGGTAAGATTGCCATTTTCACGATATTGATTCTTCCAATCCAGGAACAAGGGATGTTTCTCCACTTTCTAGTGTCTTCTGCAATTTCTCGCTTGAGTGTTTTAAAGTTCTCATTGTATAGATACTTTACTTCCTTGGTTAGGTTTATTCCAAGGTATTTTATTTTTTTTGATGCAATTGTGAATGGGAGTGATTCTCTGATTTCATCCTCTGTGTGTTTGTTGTTAGCATATATGAAGGCTACTGATTTCTGTGTATTTATTTTGTATCCTGCTACATTGCTGTAGGTTTTGATCAGCTCTAACAGCTTGCTAGTAGAGTCTTTAGGGTCCTTTATGTATAGAATCATGTCATCTGCAAATAATGATAACTTGATTTCTTCCTTTCCAATTTGTATCCCTTTTATGTGTGTCTCTTGCCTTATTGCTATGGCTAAGACTTCCAAAACTATATTAAATAGAAGTGGGGACAGTGGACACCCTTGTCTTGTTCCTGATTTTAGTGGAAAAGCTTCCAGTTTTTCCCCATTTAGTAATATGTTGGCTGTAGGCTTGTCATAAATAGCCTTTATATTGGGATATGTTCCTTCTATTCCCAGTTTCTGTAGGACTTTTATCATGAAGGGATGTTGGATTTTGTCAAATGCTTTCTCTGCATCTAATGAGATGATCATGTGATTTTTGTCCTTCAACCCGTTTATGTAATGTATTACATTTATAGATTTGCGTATGTTGAACCATCCCTGCATCTCTGGGATAAAGCCTACTTGGTCAGGGTGAATGATCTTTTTGATATACTCTTGTATTCTGTTTGCCAATATTTTGTTGAGAATTTTTGCATCTATGTTCATGAGGGAGATTGGTCTGTAATTTTCTTTTTTTGTTCTATCTTTGCCTGGTTTTGGTATCAGGGTGATGCTGGCCTCATAGAAGGAGTTTGGTAGAATTCCTTCTTTTTCTATTTCCTGGAAAAGCTTAAGAAGCAATGGTGTTAGCTCTTCCTTAAAAGTCTGGTAAAATTCAGCAGTGAATCCATCCAGGCCTGGGCTTTTTTAGTTGGGAGATTATTGATAACTCTTCAGATCTCCATGTTTGTTATAGGTCTATTTAAGTGATTAATCTCATTTTGATTTAATTTAGGTAGGTCATATAGATCAAGGAAATCATCCATTTCTTTCAGATTTTCATACTTTGTGGAGTATATGCTTTTATAGTATGTCCCTATGATTTTTTGAATTTCTCTGGAATCTGTTGTGATGTTACCTTGTTCATCTCAGATTTTATTAATTTGTGTCTCTTCTCTCTTTCTTTTGGTCAGATTTGCTAAGGGTTTATCAATGTTGTTTATCCTTTCAAAGAACCAACTCTTTGTTTCATTAATTCTTTGGATTGTTCTTTTTGTTTCTATTTCATTAATTTCTGCCCTAATCTTTATTATTTCTTCCCGTCTACTACTTTTTGGTTTGCCTTGTTCTTCTTTTTCCAAGGCTTTAAGGCGAAGCATTAGGTCGTTTACTTGCGACCTTTCAAATTTCTTAATATAGGCACTTAAGGCTATAAATTTACCTCTTAGAACTGCCTTCATTGTGTCCCAGAGATTTTGGTATGTTGTGTTCTCATTATCATTTGACTCTATAAATTTTTTGATTTCCTTTTTGATTTCTTCATTGACCCACTCATCATTTAGTAGTGTATTGTTTAGTTTCCATGATTTTGTGTATGCTCTATAGCCTTTCTTGCTACTGATTTGAAGTTGAATTCCATTGTGGTCAGATAGAATGCAAGGAATTATTTCAATTTTCCTGAATTTGTTAAGATTTGCTTTGTGTCCTAATATATGGTCTATTTTAGAGAATGTTCCATGTGCTGCTGAAAAGAATGTATATTCTGCAGCCTTTGGATGAAATGTCCTGTATATATCTGTTAGGTCCATTCCTTCTATGACCTCATTTAGTCCAGATGCCTCTCTGTTTATTCTTTCCCTGGATGACCTGTCAATTGATGAGAGTGGGGTGTTAAAGTCACCCACCACCACTGTGTTTGGTGTTATCTGTGACCTTAGTTCTAATAGTGTTTGTTTGACGAATTTGGGAGCCCCCATGTTAGGTGCATATATGTTTAGGATTGTAATGTCCTCCTGTTGGAGTGTGCCCTTAATCAATATAAAGTGACCTTCCTTGTCTTTCTTGACTAACGTCGGACTAAAGTCTACCCTGTCTGATATTAGGATAGCAACCCCTGCTTGTTTTCTAGGCCCATTTGCTTGAAACACCGTCTTCCAACCTTTCACCCTAAGATAATGTCTATCCTTTGTAGAAAGGTGAGTTTCTTGGAGACAACAAATTGTAGGATCCTGCTTTTTAACCCAGTCTGCAAATCTATGTCTTTTCGTTGGGGCATTGAGGCCGTTGATATTAAGAGATATTATTGAAAGGTGTGTATTTATGTTTGCCATTTTTGTGTGTGTGTGTGTGTGTTACTGGTTCTACCTGTGCTCTCTTCTGTTAACTGGTATTTGAGTATAGCTTGTTTTTTCTAGGTTCCTTATATGTGTGCTTTTCCTTTTGTTCAGCATGGAGGATTCTATCAAGTATTTTCTGTAGAGCTGGTTTTGTCTTCAAATACTCCTTTAACCAGCTTTTGTCATGGAATGTCTTTATTTCTCCATCTATTTGAATGGATAACTTTGCAGGATAAAGTAACCTTGGTTGACAGTTGTTATCTTTCAGAACTTGGAATATATCACTCCAAGCCCTTCTGGCTTTAAAGGTTTGTGTTGAATAATCTGCTGTAATCCTGATGGGCTTGCTTTTGTAGGTAACTTGATTTTTCTCTCTAACTGCTTTCAATATTTTGTCTTTGGTGTGTGTGTTTGGAAGTTTGATTTTAATATGGCGAGGAGAGGTTCTTTCTGGGTTTTGTCTGACTGGGGTTCTAAAGGCTTCCTGTATCTGTATTGGCACCTCTTTCCCAATTTGGGGGAAATTTTCCTCTATGATTTTGTTGAAGATGCCTACTATGCCTCTGGAATGGAGTTCTTCTCCTTCTACTATACCCTGAATTCTTATATTGGATCTTTTCATAGTGTCCCGAATATCTTGAAATTCACACTCATATTTTTCTATAAGTTTGTCTTTCTCTTTGTTGGACTGCATTAGGTCTGCCACCTGGTCTTCTAGCTTAGATATTCTGTCCTCTCCCTCATCCATCCTACTGGTGAGATTTTCTACAGAGTTTTTTATTTCGTTAACTGTGTTCTTCATTGCTAGTAATTCTGACTGGTTTTTCTTTATTATTTCTATTTCCCTATTTATGTCTTGTATTGCCTTCTTTATTTCATTAAATTGGTGTCCTGCCTCTTCTTTGATTCCTTTGATTTCCTCTTTGATTTCTTCTTTGATTGTTTTCATGTGTTCTTTGACCTCTTTGAACATATTTATAATTATTCTTTTGAACTCTTTCTCAGGCATTTCCTCTAACTCTTTCTCACTGGAGGACATTTCTGATGCAATAATACTTTTAGGTGGATTTATATTGTCTTGCTTTTTAGTGTTTCTTGTGTTATAATGTATATATTTTTGCATCTTGGATTAAGTTAATGCTTGGATTTTCTAGCTAGCTGTGTATTCTTAGCTGTATCAATTGATTTGATGTAATATATTTTCAGGGTAGGACCTTAAGGTATTAGGTGTGGCTCTTAATGCTCTCAGAGTATCTACAAAGATGTTTTTAGGGGTTGAATTTCCCTGCTATAGGAGTATTCAAGCAGGCTGAGTGGAATAAAATACAGGTAGATTCTAAAATTTAACTAAACACTGTACACATTCAATCAAAAACAGCCCCGAGTATGTATGCAAGAGTAGTTATAATGACCAGATCCTCTATCAACAAAGAGGTTTAGATTTCTGTTCTGTTGAGGGATCCAAGTCAGCTTGTGACCAAGTGAGACCCTTCCCTGGTGCAATCCCAGTTACCTTGGGTGATTTTGGTCTCAGTCAAGTTGCTGCCTGGGTCGTCGGGCTGCTGTTCTGATTTCTGGAGCTGGGCACTTGCTTTTCCTACGGGGCAAACTGAGCCGCTGCTGCTGCCTCTGCTGCTGCTGTAGCTGCCACTGCTGGAGCCCCCACTGCTGCTGAAGCTGCTGCTGCTGTGTCCACTGCCGCTGCTCCCCCTGAAGCTGCTGCTGCGGGATCTGCTGCTGCTGCTGCCGCTCCTGGGTCTGCTGCTGCTGGGGCCGCTGTTACTGGTGCTGGAGCTGCTGATGTTGCTCCTGAACTCTGCTCCTGCTTGTTTCCCGTTGTCAGCCCAAGTTGGCGTGGCCGGGTCCTGGGCCGCTGCTCTGTTCGCTGGAGCTGGGCTCAGGTGGTGGGGGAGGGGAGGGAGCCGTGGCTGCTCTGGTTGTCTCGCTGTTGCATGTGTTCTTCTACCTCGCGGTCTGCTCCTCTGCTGCTCGCTGCCGCTCTCGCCTCACGTTCCCGAGTTGCGGAGAGCGCGGTGCGAGGGAAAATCCCGCACCTGGCTTTTCCTGCGGCTCGAGCTGAGAGTCTGGCGGTTTTCTGCTGAGCCGCGGCCGCGGTGGTTGGCCGAGCTGCCGGAGCCGCTTTTCCCGCCTGTGCAGGCTCTGGATGCTCTATAACTCTTCTACTTCTCCGCTGCCGCTTCAATTTCCTATACACCTCACTTTTTAGTAAAGGTGTGTATTTTGCTGAGTTTTTTTGGTCTTTTTCCCCCCTAGGCTGTTTTGGCGTGGTACCTACGCCGCCATCTTAACCGGAAGTTCTAAAACATTTATTTTTAAGAATGGGTACATTAGGGCCTGTAGCCAATGCAAATGAATACCAGATGCATGCACCACTATGTGCATCTAGCTTACGTGGGTACTGGGGAATTGAACCTGGGTCCTTAGGCTTTGCAGGCAGTAACCTTAACTGCTAAGCCATCTCTCCAGCCAACAATGCTTTTCTTGACTCCTTTATGTCAGGTATTTTGTTCAATGTTTATTACCATGATTAAACTCAAGAATCATTTGAAGCATATCCAGACTCTCACTGTTACTAACACAAAGTGTAGTGTTACTGAACATGTGCTAAGAGATATTTCATTAGGTGGAACACATGTAAACCTCTGTTCCTTCAGGTATTTTTTCTTTTCCTTTTTATTCCTGAGGTAGTGTCTCGCTCTAGCCTAGAACTCTAGCCTAGAACCTGGAACTCACCCTGTAACTCCAGAAGAGTTGTGAACTCACACTCTGCCTCCTGATTGCTGAGATTAAGGCCCAGCTTTTACTTTTTGTGTGAATCAAAGCACTGACTTTTCATTTCAGGTCGTGTCTGCTTCAAGCACACAAGCAGCAGAAACGAAGTTTGAAACTCTGTTACGCCGCTTGTCACACCCTCCCTCATTCACAACTGTGAGAGTGAACACACACTTAGCCTCAGTTGAGCATGTGAAGAGACTGTTGCTGGAGGAACTTGAGAAGGTTTGTGCAAGTTTTTAAAAAATTTATTTATTTATTAGGGAGAGAGAATGGGCACTCCAAGGCCTCCAGCCACCTTGTGCATCTGGCTTATGTTGGTACTGAAGAATCAAACCTGGGTCTGTAGGCTTCACAGACAAGTGCCTTAATCACTAAGCCACCTCTCCATCCCTGGTTTGTACAAGATTTACATGTCATCTGCAACTGTATTTCTATCTTCTGTTATATTGCTCCCTATTAAAGTCCTGTGAATGATCTGTTGTTCCACTTTCCTTTTTCATTATTAAGGTTTTTTAAAAAATTGTTTGCTTGTGTGTGTGTGTGTATGTACCAGGGTCTTTTGCCACTGCAGATCAGTGCCTGTCTGGCTTTCCATGGGTGGCTGGGAAATTGAACCCAAGTTTATTTTATTTTATTTATTTATTTATTTATTTATTTATTTATTTTTTGAGGTAGGCTCTCATTCTAGCCTGGGTTGACCTTTAGTCACTGTTTAGTCCCAGGCTGGCCTCAAACTCAGAGTGTCACAATGATCCTCCTACCTCTGCCTTCCAATTAAAAGTGTGCACCCCCACATCTGGCTACATTGTGGGTTTTTGTTTGTTTGTTTGTTTTGGTTTTGGTTTTTAGGTTTTCAAGATAGGGTCTTGCTCTAGCCCAGGGTGACCTGGAAATCACTATGTAGTCTCAGGCTGGCATCTAACTCACAACAGTCCTCCTACCTCTGCCTGCCAAGTGCTGGGATTAAAGGCTTGCACCACCAAGCCTTGCCTACGTTGTGTTTTTGACTGCATACAGAAATTTGCCTCCAAAGACATGCGATAGAGGAAAATAGATGGTGGGGGATTCCCTTATAATAGTGTATTGTTATCAAGTATTTTTTAACATTTACCTGGTGGGTGTCAGCAGATGTTTCTCCCTAATTTGTATCTACATTTAAAGTAGGAGACGAACACTAAAGAGCATCCAAGTGTGTGTCACAGGTGGTGTTCTCAGTGTTCTGCAACAATTAGAAATTGTCAGAAAGTGATCTGTCATTACAGCATTATTTACAATGAAAAGGGATTATGGTGCAACTCATGACAGATACAGAATATTTATACAGCGAAGTGCTGTCCAGCAGTACAAGCGATTACAAATGTAGCTACCTAGATTAACTTCAAACATGAAGGGAAAGAAGTGAGATATCTCAGTAGACGATTGTGTTATTTATAGGAATTGTCCAGACAAGGCAAGATCATGTAAAAAGAAGAGTTGTCATGGCAACAGGGATGGATGGCAGGTGGGCCTCGAGGTGTTTGTGGGGCAGTGCAAATGGCCAGAAACTGGATTGTGGTAGGGATTACACAATTCTTCAAATGCACTAAAATATCTTTAACTTACATTCATAAAACGAGTCATTTTTTTTTTTTAAGTAGGCTCTCACTTTAGCTCAAGCTGACCTGGAATTCACTCTGTAGCCCCATGCTGGCCGTGATCTCATGGCACTCTTCCTACCTCACCCTCCTAACTGCTGGGTTTAAAGATGTATACTACTACACCTGGCAAGATGAGTGAATGTTATGCACGTAAATTACACCATTGTAAGACTACATTGAAGTGGGCATTGGGCAAAGACAGAAAAAAGTGACCCATGATATATTTGGTTTAAAAAATAAGTTTGGTTGGTCATGAAAGTCATTCATGTGTATGGTTTTATTTCTGTGTCACTTTAACATGCTGTGATAGAAAAGGAGAAGAGAACTTGGCTTGACAAGGATTGACCTATATAAAGTGTTTCTATATTGTAAAGCAAATAGTATTTATAAAACAAAATAAATTCTTTTCTTTTTGGTCAGATATGTTAACAGTAGTTGTAATAAAAGATATTAAAACAATGAGGGAGGGCTGGAGAGATGGCTTACAGTTAAGGTGCTTGTCTGTGAAGCTAAGGACCTATGTTCAACTCTCCAGATCCCACATAAGCCAGATGCACAAGGTGACACAAGTGTGCAAGTTCGCACATGTGTATAAAGTGGCACACATGTATGGAGTTCGATCGCAGTGGCTGGAGGCTGTGGTGTGCCAATTCTCTGTCATTAAAAAACAAAAACTCCCCCCAAAACAATGAGGGAGGGCTGGGGAAATGGCTCTGCAGTTAAAGTGCCGCTTGCAGAGGCTGGGTGTATTCCTTACACCCATGTAAAGCGGCACATGGTGCTGGATGTATTTTGTTGGCAGTGGCAGGAGATATTGGTGACTTCCATAAACATGCACAAATAAATAAGTACAATTTTAAAAAATGAGGGTGAGGAAAGGGAAAAGATTGCTTGCTTGGAAATCTGTTGGATATGGTTAAAGTCTGAAATACCCTTTGGAAGAAATCAGGAGAGACGTTGACTTGGTAGGATTATATTTACATTTCTAAAATACAGATTTTCTTCTTCCTTAACAGTTTATAAATAAGTTGATTTATAGGTTTCAGCTAGTATATAGATTTTACAAAGCAGTTAATTATGTATCACCATTATTCACCCATGTGGTAGATGAACATTTGTAAGTTGATAAATCTCAGCTTACATGGCATGTACTTTTCTCTCATGGAGTATAGCCTATCATCTGATCTGCTATGTGCTTTTTCTTCTCCCTTTTTGAATTATGCATTCTGTTACATATTCAAACAATCCACTTTTAAAGAAACATAATCCTGATTTGTGGTGTGCTGATTTCCATGGCGTAGATGTTCTCACTACAGTTAGTTTTAAGTTACGAGCATGCCTGCAGAGTTTTTGGGAGAGAGGCATAGGATGAGCTTGTTAGCTGGCTCCAGCAGCTTATAGTGCCAGCCCTGCATCTGTTTCCACTGTCCCGCTATGATGGATAATGCTGAAAACTATGTGTCTCTGATAAAAAGTGCTTTTTTCTTTTATCAAAGCTGGCATAGCTTGCTTACAAAGCCTGCTGGCCAAGTTCAATTCCAAGCCCCCACATAAGTACAAGTGTCTTATTGTGCATTCCACTGTGTTGTGTTGCAGTGGCAGGAGGTCCTACAGGGCCCATGCACACACACACACACATATGTATGTGCAAATAAATCAAATAATTACCATGGCTTCCAGTATTGATGGGGTATGTAATAGCATTTTCAATTTTTTATGCACTATTTTAACACATTTAAATATTTTTATTTGCAAGCAGAGAGAGACCAAAAGAGAGATCATGCATGTGTGTGCACCAGGGCCTCTGGCCGCTGCAAATGAACTCCAGATGCATGCATCACCTTGTGCATCTGGTTTTACATGGATGAATGTTCCATGGAGAATGGAACGTGGGTCCTTAGGCTTTGTAGGCAAGTGCCTTATCCACTGAACCATCTCTCCAGTCCCTATTTTAATACTTTAAAAAATGTTTTAGTATTCAGGAGCCAGAGGATCATTGTGAATTCAAGGCTACCCTGAGACTAAATAGTGAATTCCAGGTCAGCCTGGGCTAGAGCGAGACCCTACCTAGAAAGCCCCCCCCCCAAAAAAAAAAAAGAAAAATAAATAAATAAATAAATAAATAAAACGTTTTTGGGTGGAGTGTGAATCAATGTCTGGTTTTCTAAACAAGGCTCACCTGCAACTCATTGTGTTGCCCAGGCTGGCATTCAGTTATGACCCTCTTGCCTCAGCCTTTCAAGGGCTGGAATTAGAGTTGTGTGCCACCATGCCCAGCTTAAAAACTGATGTCTGCATGTTGTTCTGTGTTGGGTATATTTTCAAAGGAAGACACTTAAAATCAACATGGTTTGAATCTTAAAGGCAAGCAGTAAGTGAAATGACTTCCTGTGAAGAACTCAGCTGACAATGGTGATGCATACCTGTGATCTCAGCTACTATAGAGGCTGGGGTGAGAGGATCACAAGTTTGAAACTACCCTGGGCAGTTTTGGTAGATTCTGCCCCCAAATAAAGTTGGGATTGGGGGTATAGCTTAGTGGTAGAATGCTTACCTAGTGTGGCTGAGGCTCTGGAGTTCAGCCCCCGGCAGTCTGTCTCCAAAATGTTAGGATATCTCAATTAAATTTGAGAAGAAACATTTTGAGATCTTTTTGTTTTGTTTTCCATGAAGTACATTCCAGTTTTCAATTGTGGGTGAGAGTCATACTGACAAGACCCATAACATGTATTCAACATTGACTGCTTTATCACTTCATGTTCATCTTCACAGCAGTTTAATGGATTACAAGTTCCTGTTCTTCAGCATCCAGACCTTCCAGATGTCTTCCTAATTCCCGTCATTGGACCTAGGTTTGTGAGGGTTTTGTTTTCCTATGATATTCTAAATATGAACATGTCCAGGCGTCTTTGTATGTTGACAGTACTGAGTTTTTGCATTGTTAGCAACTTGGTACAGCATTCCTGAATTCCTGTAGGTGCATTTCTGGCTGTGTCATAGCAGGTGCTGTGACGGAGCACTAGGAGTGCCCCTAAGTGCCCCAGAGATGCCTGTTAGGTCCTTTTATTGCTCATGTGTGTTATGAGGTTATATTGCTGAATTATTTTTGTTGTTGTTTTTTGTTTTTGTGAAGTAGGGTCTCACTGTAGCCCAGGCTGACCTGGAATTCACTGTGTAGTCTCAGGGTGGCCTCGAGTTCACGTCAGTCCTCCTACCTCTGCCTCCCAAGTGCTGGGATTAAAGGCATGTGCCACCACGCCCTGGTAAATTAAAAAATTGTTGAGGCTGTAACAAATATCCAGCATAACATATTTCCTACTTTCAGTGTTTGTAAAATTTTATTCATAATTTAACAGTAATGGTAAATTACTGTATGCTAGGAATGGTTTTATTTATGTATCTATTTGGGAGGTATATATTTGAAAATTGCAGAAGAGGGCTGGAGAGATGGCTTAGTGGTTTAAGCACTTGCCTGCCAAATCTAAGGACCGTGGTTTGATTCCCCCAGTACTCACATAAGTCAGATGTACAAGATGGGGCATGCGTCTGGAGTTCATATGCAGTGGCTAGAGGCCCTGGTGTGCCATTCTCTCTCCAACAAATAAATAAAATATTTATTACAAAAAAGAAAACTGAAAAAGAGTGCTGATTTAAGGGGTGCACCACCACACCTGGCCTAGTTTATTGTTCTGTATTTCTAAGTCAAAGAGATTTCTTGTTTCTGTTTTATGATTTTCTTTCTTTCTTTCTTTCTTTTTTCTTTTTCTTTTTTTTTTTTTTTTGAGGTAGGGTCTCACTCTAGCTCAGGCCGACCTGGAATTCACTGTGTAGTCTCAGGGTGGCCTCAAACTCACAGTGATCCTCCTACCTTTGCCTCCCGAATGCTGCGATAAAGGAGTGTGCCACCATGCTCAGAAACTTTTATTATTCTTTCTACCATAATAGAGACTTTTCTCTTTAGTTGCTTTGAATATAGAGATGCATTTGAATTAATTTTATTTTTTGTATACTTTTTAATTTTCCATATGCTTATGAAGTTCTTTTTAATTTTTTTTTTTTTGGTACTATTCAGACATAGGTTGCATGTTGAATGAATGCTTTCTGTATGCTCCTCATCAAAGGGAAAAAGGTACACGCTCCTGTGCCATTTGCTCCAGAAGTGTGCAGAGTGGAGTAGAGCCTGTCTGAGGTCTGGTCTGACAGGCTTCCTCACACAGACTTCCTTGAGCTGTCCACTGAAGTCTGGCGGTCCTGATGAGCAGAACTGGTGAATGCTGCAGCTCTCTATGAGGGTTTGTAGCCCATGTCTATTGTCACTGGGGACGGTAGTTAGGTCTGTGTACTTAAGTCAGGGTATGACATCAGGCTATAACATTGCATTTAAATTAGCATTTTCCAAGACTGGATTTATATCTAGAGAATTCTTTGGGCTCCTACTTAGTTTTTTTTTTTTCTCAATTTTTATTAACATTTTCCATGATTATAAAAAATATCCCATGGTAATACCCTCCCTCCCCCCCACTTTCCCCTTTGAAATTCCATTCTCCATCATATCCCCTCCCCATCTCAATCAGTCTCTCTTTTATTTTGATGTCATGATCTTTTCCTCCTCTTATGATAGTCTTGTGTAGGTAGTATCAGGCACTATGAGGTCATGGATATCCAGGCCATTTTGTGTCTGGAGGAGCATGTTGTAAGGGGTCCCAGCCTTCCTTTGGCTCTTACATTCTTTCTACCACCTCTTCCACATTAGACCCTGAGCCTTGGAAGGTGTGATTGAGAGGTTACTCAGTAATCCAGTCACTTCTTTCTAGCACTATGATACCTTCTGAGTTATCCCAAGGTCACTGCCATCTGAAAAGAGAAGATTCTCTACCCAAAGTAAGAGTAGCATTAATATAAGGGTATAAATATTAAGGGAAGTGCTTACTGGGCAGTTTGATAAGCATAGTATATATACTTATCCAGACATCAGCAGATGTTATACCCCTAGGGCTCATGACAACCCTTGTTTTAAGTTTTCAGTATCAGGGATGTATTCCCCCCATGGAGTGGGCCTCCAGTCCAACTGGAGGGCAGTTGGCTTCCACTGTGACAGACGTGCCACTATTGCACCCGTTGGCTCATTTGGCCTGGCTGGCCAATTATAAGGCTTTCAGCATCCACTGTTGAGTATCCATCTTTACTGGTGGTATCTCTTTCTCCCATTGAACTACATGTAGAATGGCTTCTTCCAGCTTTCTGTCAGCTGGTCTACATGGAGGAGGTTATTAGCTCAGTTCCAGCAGGATTTCTCAGTGGCCTTGCAGCCCAAGTATGTGGAGTCTTCAGCAATAGGATCCCTACTTAGTTGTTTTTTTTTTTTTAAGCTTTTTTATTTATTTATTTGAGAGCGACAGACACAGAGAGAAAGACAGATAGAGGGAGAGAGAGAGAATGGGCGCGCTAGGGCTTCCAGCCTCTGCAAACGAACTCCAGACGCGTGCGCCCCCATGTGTATCTGGCTAACGTGGGACCTGGGGAACCGAGCCTCGAACCGGGGTCCTTAGGCTTCACAGGCACGCGCTTAACCACTAAGCCATCTCTCCAGCACCCTACTTAGTTTTTAATTTAAATAAATTTTATATTTTCTTTTAAGACTTCTTCCATTTTAGTAAAAATCTCACCCCAGTATTTGTAGCAGATCAGATCACTATATTTTTCATAATGAAATGCATGATTTAATGGCTTAAATCTTTTGAGATCCAAATGAGGCTAGACTTGAGAGCTGTGTGTATGTCTAGCCCAGCAGGCTGAGGCAGAAGAATTGCCATGTGATTGAGGCCACCATAGACTACATAGCACCAGATCAGCCAGGGCTGCTTAGCCAAGACCTATTTGTAAAACAAACAAAAAACAACAACAAAAAAAACCAAATGAGGCAAATTTACTCTCAGCTTGCTCGTTTCCTTCTTCTACAGCTGCCATATCAGTAATATCTGTCTAGTTTACTTCTCCCAGTTCTGGAGGTCAGAAGTCAGATAAGGCAGTGGTTTGGGTTCTGGTGAAAACCCTTCTCCAGGGTTCAGAGAGCTGACTTCTGCTCCCTTTGCAGAATGAGGATGAGCTGACCCTCAGGACCTCTTAGAATAAAGGCGCTAATCCTATTGGGGGCTGCTAGCTTCATACCTAATTATCTCCCCCCCCTACCTTCATGCACTTTGACACTGTAATTAGGATTTCAGAAGGTAACTTTTGAGTGGGATGCACATCCATTCCAGAGCACTCTAAGATTGGAATTTATGTTTTGCATGTGTAAATAGGGTTATTACAAAGGAACCTCAAGGTGCCTGCATACAGACCTCTCATTTAGTAAGGATACCACTCCCTTTGAAAAGCAGTTGGTTGACATGCAACAGTGTCATGAACTATCACAGAATTTTATTTAGCATCTCCAATTTTATAAACATTAACGTGAGCAGTTTAAAAAGTACCAGAGAGGGTTGGGGATATGGCTTAGTTGGCATTTGCCTGCAAAGTCTAAGTACCCATGTAAGTCAGATGTACAAAGTGGTGCGTATGTCTGGAGTTCCTTTGGAGTAACTGGAGGCTCTGGTGCATCCATTCTGTCTGCCTCATTCTCCCTCTTCCTCTCTTTCCAATAAATAAATAAGTAAGATAACTTTAAAAAAATTCCAGAGAAATATATGTATTTTTGTATGCTTTAATCAGGCATATAACAGTCTATTTTTAATTCCCAGCCATTCATTTTTAACTATTCTAATAGTTTTCTCTTAATGTAGATGTCTTTATACTATTTTCTCCAATCGTTGCTATAGTATTAGAGAATTATTTTTTTTATTAATTTCTTTTCTTCTTATATATATATTTTAATGGTTTTCAAGGTAGGGTTTCACTCTAGCCCAGGCTGACCTGGAATTCATTATGTAGTCTCAGGATGGCCTCGAACTCACAGTGATCCTCCTACCTCTGCCTCCCAAGTGGTGGGATTAAAGGCATGCGCCACCACACCCGGCTTAATTTAGTTTTTAAAATTATTTTTTTTATTTTTATTTACTACAGAGAGAGAAAATTGGCTCACACAGGGCTTCTTGGCCCTTCACATGATCTCCAGATACATGCACTACTTTGTGCATCTGGCTTTACATGGGTACTGGGGAATTGAACCTGGACTGGCCATCATCAGGCTTTGAAAGCAAGCATCTTTTAGCTGCTTAACTTCTTTTTTTTAAAGAAACGTTTCAATAAAAATCAAGTTTGTATTTCTTTTTGAAAGTTTCCTAGCTAAGGGCTGGAGAGATGGTTTAGCGGTTAAGTTTCCTAGCTAAAACACTTGTAATGAGCTAGAGATGTAGATTAATGATAAACTATTTGTCTAGCATGTATGAGGCTCTGGATTAGATCCCCAGTACAACAAAAACAAACAAACAAAGAAAAGCCCCTCTCTTTGTTGCTGACATTGTTGCTCGCTGCTATTGCTCAGTATGATACCACAATACTCAGGAAAATTCAGAATTTGGAATAGAGCCTATTATTTTCTTCTTGTACGGTCACAAAATTCCACGTTGAACCATTACAAGTGAAGGGCCATCTATTTTATGTCTTTTTAAAAAAAATATTTTTATTTATTAGAGAAAGAATGTGCATACCAGGGCCTTTAGCCACTCAAATGAGCTCCAGATGCATGTGCCCACCATGCGCATCTGGCTTATGTGGGTTCTGTGGAATCGAACCCGAGTTCTTGGGCTTCACAGATAAGCGCCTTAACTGCTAAGCTCTCTCTCTAGCCCCTGTTTTATGTCTTTATACAACTGTTCCTACTGCTGCTGCCTCCCCACTTCTGGGACACCTGGTCCTCTGAGACTACTCACAGCTGTAGCTGATGGCAGGAAAAGAAGGGGAGGCGCTGTCAGCAAGAGGGAAAGGCTCCTGGGGTGAGCCCGACAATGCCAGGCTCAAGCTTCCCGAGTTCTGTGCACCTGGAGTCACACAGGACACACTGAACAAGAGAACAAGCTGTGACTGTATGAATCAGTGCTGCTGGGGGCTCTCTTTCAAGGCTTGGGGACCATTATTCCTAGTCAGAGGTCATATAAACACTCCCGCCCCTTGGCCTGGCATAGATCCAAATTCTAGGCTCCAAACAGGAAAACTGGTTTTCCTCATAAGCCTTATTGTTTGTATAAATGACTTAGGTACAGTGAACCACTCTCTCAGCAAACAGTGTGGATTCCTGAAACCTGAATTTCCAGGAATCCATCAAGGACCAGCTGTGTAAGCAGGCCTTGCAATAGGTAAGAAGTCAGGCCTGTTTTGTTAATTCTTATCCAGAATCCACTGTTTTCTCTCCTTAACTTTCTGAGTAACATGACAGACATGTATAATTTTACAATACTTTTTAAAAAATTTGTGCTGTATGTAAGATGCAAGTGTGTTATAAAGATGAATGCTAGAGTTGTGTTTTCCCCATGGACAAATCTGCTATTTGTTTTATATAACACCTAAATCTCTATGCTTATATATTGTTCTGAGCTTACTGTTTCCTGCTAGGTAAAACCTGCTTGTTTTTTAAATTAACTAGTTAATTTATTTGTTTTTTATTAGTTGGGTGTATAGTATGTATATAGCTATGATGGTACCATCATCAGCCTTCTCCCTGTCGGCCCCCATGAGGATTGTAGGTCTTGCATTGTAGGGGTGGCCATCAGTTGTGGGGGAGAGGCAATGTCTCTGTGCATAATGACCAACTTATGGCTCTAACAATCTTTCTGCCCCCTCTTCCACAAATTTCCCTGAGCCATGTTGGGTTCATTTTAGGTCTGTTTCAGAGACAAGGTCTTAGGAGTCTCTGTGTTTCTGGATATCTAATTTGGTAGGAGTTGAGTGTTCTCTGTGTGTAACTCCTTCACCCTTGTGAGAAAGCATCTTTTAAATTGAGGTAGGATCTCAGTCTAGCCCAGGCTGACTTGGAATTCAGTATGCAGTCTCAGGGTGGCCTGGAACTCATGGCAGTCTCTTACCTCTGCCTCGTAAGTGTTGGGATTAAAGGCGTGCACCACCACACTTGACATTACATTCCTCTTAACTCCCAAGATCCAAGTATTTTAAGGATTGGACCCTTTGAGGCATCAGGATTCTCTGTCTCTTCAACCAATGAATGATTGGAATTAACCCTTCTTTTACCTCCAGCCTTGGAGGGGGGCTAAAGTCAGGGTGATTGGACCCCTGAAGGTGAAAAGGGCAGAAAAGTTGATGCATGCTAGAAATCCAAGATCCTCTGACTTCTTATCTTTTGCCTAGTTTGCTAGGGACCAGTTTTTCCACAGTCAGGACCCCTCCTGGTCGGGAGGTCTTTCATAGGCTTTAAACATTGTGGTTGGTCAAGTTCAGCCCCCAGAACTTGGTGCCAGAGCTAATTTCTTCCTGAGACAGCTCAGCCCTAACCAGTCAGCTGGCCCTCCGGTTCACCTGGGCCAAAAGAGAGCCTACCACTCTAAGGTTATAAATACCTTTGCAAGGGGAGGCTAGTGTCTCTCTGATCACTTAGGAACTTCCAGTTATGGGTGAGTTTTTCTCTCGCCTGGGCTGGCTTGACTCAGGCCCAGGGCTCAGGCCCAGCTAGGCGGCCTCCTAGCCCTTACTCTCCGCATGGGTTCTTCTTTATCCCCTCCACCTCCCCACATGGCAGGAGCTCCTTGAACTTTCTTTTCTCTTTCCACACTTTTTTCCCCCTGATCCGTATCTGGTCAAGTGGACTCCTGAGCTACAAGTGGCCCACATGGGTTTTTGGGCTCAGTGTGGTGTACTTCTCTTCTCCCCAGTTTATCTCCCCTTACCTCCCAGCCTTCCCCTTTCCGCACTCCTTTGTAAAATCTGAATAAAATGTGGTATTTTAAAATCATTCTCTTGAATCTAGAATTGCCAATTGTTTGGTTGATTTGCAGATATGAACTCAGGGCTTAGAGTTCCAGGAAGCACCCCAGAAACCCCAATTTCTGTATTATAGTCTTATGGGGGGCCATCTCTGGGAAAGTGGCAAGGATCTTTAAAATTCAGTGCTCAGGATTGTTATTCAGGCCTAATCAAACTAGCACCTCTTGATTTCTGAAAAAGTCTTTTTGAGTGTTGGCAGTGATGCCTAGCCTTTAGTGATTTAAAGAATGATCTAGATATGCAAAATTGAAAGAACGAAGAATTACCTTTACTTGCCTAGTTAAAAATATTCATAATTTACAATGCAGCAATTTATCATTTTACAAAAGTTTTGAAGACAGCAAACCTGTTGTTCTTCTAATGCTCTTGTGAAGGCCATGGGAGCTTGTTAAGTGATTAAACCTCTTCCTGTGGCACTCTCTCCCCCTTCTACCTTCCACCAGATGGACTTTGTACTTTTTCTTTTCCCAAGGCCCATTCGAGCTTCTCTATTTTATTATTATTTTTAAATATTATTTATTTATTTGAGAGATGGGGAAGAGGGAGAAAGGGTGCACCATGGCCTCCTGATATTGCAAATGAATTCCAGGTACTTATGCTCCTTTGTGTATCTGGCTTTATGTGGGTACTGGGGAATCAAACCCAGGCCATCAGGCTTTGTAAACAAGTGCCTTTAACTGCTGAGTCATTTCTCTAGCCCTACTCCCTTTTAAAATGTTATTGTATGTAACTCTTTTTTCAGCTTTCTTTTTCTCATTTATGCAGGAAAATCAAGACTAAATTACTTTATTATATAAAGTTTTTATTGAAATATTGAAAATTTTGTAGGCATTAAAGGACTATTTCTCTTTTCTTAACATTCCTAGAAAGAATATAAGAAAACAACAGTGTGAAGTTATTGTTGGAGCTCAGTGTGGCAATGCAGTGTTGAGAGGAGCCCATGTCTATGTTCCAGGAATCGTGTCGGCTTCAAAATGTAGGTATCAAGTCTAGGGCTCTCTGAAATTCAGGTGTGCCATCAGATGCAAAATGAATTTTAATCATTCAGGTGTATGTATCAAATTTATCCTTGTTAGGTATTATTTGAACTTTGTGTTTACTATAGTGTGTGGGGACTTTATCCAATAAAGATTAATAGTTAATCATCCACATAAAGCTTTCTGTCAATTTTTCCTTTCTATAAAAGGATCAATGTGATGATATAGTCCAGGAAAATTTGACTAATGGGTACAGTGTAAAACGAGAGTGAGGTTCATTTTGTAGTTTTGACATTGTTGTCTTACTACTTTGTCAAGATGTTTGTGAGGGAACATCTGAACAACGCAAATAAACTTGGTGCTCTTCAGTTATCTCCCCTGTTGATGGCATGTTGCATATGTTTAGAAAGTTAGAACTTCTGGTTAAGATGGTGGTGTAGGTACCATGCCAAAGCAGCCTAGGGAGGAAAAAGCCAAAAAAACCTCAGCAAAATACACACTTTTACTAAAAAGTGAGGTGTATAGGAAATTGAAATGGCAGCGGAGAAGTAGGAGAGATCCAGAGCCCGCACAGACCGGCAGAAGCAGCTCCGGCAGGTCTGCCATCCGCCGTGGCGGCCCTGGCACACTAGAAAGCCACCAGGCTCAGATTGAGCCACAGGAAGAGCCAGGTGAGGGGATTTTCCACTCACACCGGAGCTCTCTGCAACTCAAGAAATGTGAAGGGAGAGCGGCAGTGAACAATGGAGGAGGTAGAAGAACATGTGGAACAGTGAGAGAACTAGAGCAGCATCGGCTCCCTCTCTTCCCGCACGACCTATGCCCAGCTCCAGAGAATAGAGCAGTGGTCCAGGGACCCGGCCACGCCAACTTGAGCCGACAGCGGGACCTAAGCAGGAGCAGAGGTAACTGGGATTACATCAGGGAAGGTTATCACCTGGTTACAAGATGACTTGAAACCATCAACAGATCAGAAATCTTAACCTCCTTGTTGTCAGGATTAAGGGTATAGGTGGGGCACCACACACCCTAAGGGACAGTTAGGGGATCTGGTTGTCATAATACCTACTCTTAGATAAATACTGTGATAGTCTTGAGAGTCACACCTAATACCTTAATCTCCTATGCTGAAGTTATATAACATCAGATTATCTGATAAATCTAATAATACCCAGCTAACTAGAAAATCCAATCATTAAATAATCCAGGATGCAAAAATATATACATTATAACACAAGAAACACCAAAAATAAAGACAATATAAATCCACCAAAAAGTATTAATACAGCAGAAATGATCTCCAGTGAGAACGAGTTAGAGGAAATGCCTGAGAAAGATTTCAAAAGAATGATTGTAAATATGTTCAAAGAAGTCAAAGAAGAAATCAAAGAGGAAATCAAAGGAATTGAAGAAAACCTAGGACGCCAATTTAGTTAAATAAAGAGGTCAATACTAGACATAAATAAGGACATAGAAATAATAAAGAAAAATCAGTCAGAATTACTAGCAATGAAGAACACAGTTAATGAAATAAAAACTCTGTAGACGGGCTGGAGAGATGGCTTAGCAGTTAAGTGCTTGCCTGTGCAGCCTAAGGACCCCGGTTTAAGGCTCGGTTCCCCAGGTCCCACGTTAGCCAGATGCACAAGGGGGCGCACGCATCTGGAGTTCGTTTGCAGAGGCTGGAAGCCCTGGCGCGCCCACTCTCTCTCTCTCCCTCTATCTGTCTTTCTCTCTGTGTCTGTCGCTCTCAAATAAATAAATAAATAAAAATACTTAAAAAAAAAAAGTCTGTAGAAAATCTCACCAGTAGAATGGATGAAGGAGAGGCCAGAATTTCTAAGCTAGAAGACCAGGTGGCAGACCTAATGCAGTCCAACAAAGAGAAAGACAAACTAATAGAAAAGAATGAGTGGGAATTTCAAGATGTTCGGGACACTATGAAAAGATCAAATATAAGAATTCAGGGCATAGTAGAAGGAGAAGAATTCCACTCCAAAGGCATAGTAGGTGTCTTCAACAAAATCATAGAAGAAAACTTCCCTCAAATTGGGAAAGAGGTGCCAGTGCAGATATAGGAAGCCTTTAGAACACCGGCCAGACAAAACATGGAAAGAACCTCTCCTTGCCATATTATAATCAAACTACCAAACATACAATCCAAAGAAAAAATACTGAAAGCGTCAGAAAGAAAAATCAAGTTACCTATAAAGGCAAGCCTATCAGGATTACAGCAGATTATTCAACACAAACTTTAAAAGCCAGAAGGGCATGGAGTGATGTATTCCAAGTCCTCAAAAATAACAATTGTCCACCAAGTTTACTTTATTGTGCAAAGCTATCCATTAAAATAGACAGAGAAATTAGGACATTCCATGATAAAAGTAGGTTAAAGGAGTACGTGAAGACAAAACCAGCTCTACAGAAAATACCTGAAAGAATCCTCCATTCTGAAGAAAAGGAAAAGCACACATATAAGGAACCTGGAAAAAACAAGCAATACTCACGTACTAGTTAACACAAGAGAGCAAAGGTAGAACCACAAAAAAGGCAAACACAAATAAACACCTTTCAGTAATATCTCTTAATATCAACAGCCTCAATGCCCCAACCAAAAGACACAGGTTTTCAGACTGGGTTAAGAAGCAGGATCCAGCCGGGCGTGGTGGCACATGCCTTTAATCCTAGCACTCGGGAGGCAGAGGTAGGAGGATCGCCATGAGTTCAAGGCCACCCTGAGAGTACAGAGTTAATTCCAGGTCAGCCTGGACCAGAGTGAGACCCTACCTCGAAAAACCAAAAAAAAAAAAAAAAAAGAAGCAGGGTCCTACAATTTGTTGTCTCCAAGAAACTCACCTTTCTACAAAGGATAGACATTATCTTAGGGTGAAAGGTTGGAAAATGGTGTTTCAAGCAAATGGGCCTAGAAAACAAGCAGGGGTTGCTATCCTGATATCTGACAAAGGTAGACTTCAGTCCAACATTAGTCAAGAAAGACAAGGAAGATTGATTAAGGGCACACTCCAACAGGAGGACATTACAGTCCTAAACATATATGTACCTAACATGGGGGCTCCGAAATTCATCAAAAAAACACTATTAGAACTAAGGTCACAGATAACACCAAACACAGTGGTGGTGGGTGACTTTAACACCCCACTTTCATCAATTGACATGCCTTCCCAGGAAAAAATAAACAGAGAGGCATCTGGACTAAATGAGGTCATAGAAGGAATGGACCTAACAGATATATGCAGGACATTTCATCCAAATGCTGCAGAATATACATTTTTGCAGCAGCACATGAAACATTCTCTAAAATAGACCATATATTAGGACACAAAACAAGTCTTAACAAATTCAGGAAAATTGAAATAATTCCTTGCATTCTATCTGACCACAATGGAATTAAACTACAAATCAATAGCAAGAAAGGCTATAGAGCATACACAAAATCATGGAAAATAAACAATACCCTATTAAATGATGAATGGGTCAATGAATAAATCAAGAAGGAAATCAAAAATTTATAGTGTCAAATGATAATGAAAACACAATATACCAAAATCTCTGGGACACAATGAAGGCAGTTCTAAGAGGTAAATTTATAGCCTTAAGTGCCTATATTAAGAAATTAGAAAGGTCACAAGTAAACGACCTAATGTTTCACCTTAAAGCCTTGGAAAAAGAAGAACAAGGCAAACCAAAAATCAGTAGACAGAAAGAAATAATAAAGATTAGGGCAGAAATTAATGAAATAGGAACAAAAGAAAAAAAAATCCAAAGAATTAATGAAACAAAGAGTTGGTTCTTTGAAAGGATAAACAAGATTGATAAACCCTTACCAAATCTGACCAAAAGAAAGAGAGAAGAGACACAAATTAATAAAATCAGAGATGAACAAGGTAACATCACAACAGATTCCAGAGAAATTCAAAAAATCATAGGGACATACTATAAAATCATATACTCCACAAAGTATGAAAATCTGAAAGAAATGGATGATTTCCTTGATTTATATGACCTACCTAAATTAAATCAAGATGACATTAATCACTTAAATAGACCTATAACAAGCATGGAGATCCAAACAGTTATCAAAAATCTCCCAACCAAAAACAGCCCAGGCCCAGATGGATCCACTGCTGAATTTTACCAAACCTTCAGGGAAGAACTAACACCATTGCTTCTTAAGCTTATCCATAAAATAGAAAAAGAAGGGATCCTACCAAATTCCTTCTATGAAGCCAGCATCACCCTGATACCAAAACCAGGCAAAGATAGAACAAAAAAAGAAAATTACAGACCGATCTCCCTCATGAACACAGATGCAAAAATTCTCAACAAAATATGGGCAAACAGAATACAAGAATATCAGAAAGATCATTTACCCTGACCAAGTAGGCTTTATCCCAGAGATGCAGGGAAGTTCAACATATGCAAATCAATAAATGTAATACATGATATAAAAGGCCTGAAAGACAAAAATCATATGATCATCTCATTAGATGCAGAGAAAGCGATTGACAAAATCAACATCCCTTCATGATAAATGTCCTACAGAGACTGGGAATAGAAGGAACATATCTCAATATAATAAACGCTGCTAATGACAAGCCTACAGCCAACATATTACTAAATGGGAAAAAGCTGGAAGCTTTTCTACTAAAATCAGGAACAAGACAAGGGTGTCCACTGTCCCCGTTTTTATTTAATATAGTACTGGAAGTCTTAGCCATAGCAATAAGGCAAGAGACGCATATAAAAGGGATACAAATTGGAAAGGAAATCAAATTATCATTATTTGCAGATGACATTCTTCTATATATAAAGGACCCTAAAGACTACCAGCAAACTGTTAGAGCTGATAAACACCTACATCCATGTAGCAGGATACAAAATAAATTCACAGAAATCAGTAGCATTCCTATACGCTAACAACAAACACACAGAGGATGAATCAGACAATCACGCCCATTCACAATTGCATCAAAGAAAATAAAGTACCTTGGAATAAACCTAACCAAGGAAGTAAAGGATCTCTACAATGAAAACTATAAAACATTCAAACGAGAAATTGCAGAAGGCACTAGGAAATGGAAAAACATCCCTTGTTCCTGGATTGGAAGAATCAATAGTGTGAAAATGGCAATTAACCGAAAGCAATCTACACATTTAATGCAGTCCCCATCAAAATTCCAAAGGCATTCTTCATGGAAATAGAAAAAACATTCCAAAAATTCATTTGGAATCACAAAAAACCTTGAATATCTAAAATAATACTGAGCAACAAAAATAAGTCAGGAGGTATCAGCATACCTGATTTTAACCTATGCTACAAAGCCATAGTAACAAAAACAGCATGGTACTGGCACAAAAGCAGATACGTAGATTAATGGAACCGAATAGAGGACCCAGATGTAAGTCCAGGTAACTGTAGCCACCTGATATATGCCAAAAATACTTATTGGAGAAAAGACAGCCTCTTCAGCAAATGGTGCTGGGAAAATTGGATATGTATCTGTAGAAGGATGAAAATAGATTCTTCTCTCTCTCCATGCACAAGAATTAAATCCAAATGGACTAAAGACCTTAACATCAGACCTGAAACTCTGAAATTGCTAGAGGAAAAAGTAGGGGAAACTCTTCAACATATTGGTCTTGGCAAAGACTTTCTGAATATAACCCCAATTGCTCAGGCAATAAAACCACAGATTAACTACTGGGACCTCATGAAATTAACAAGATTTTGTACTGCAAAGGACACTGTGTATAAAGCAAAGAGGCATCCTACAGAATGGGATAAAATCTTTGCCAGCTATATATCTGATAGAGGATTAATATCTAGGATATACAAAGAACTCAAAAAGTTAAATGATAAGAAGTCAAACAAGCCAATTAAAAAATGGGCTATGCACCAAGGCTCAGGGAATGTTCTCAAAGAAGGTGCAGTAAGTTTGTAAGAGTCATATGGTGGGTAGGAATATCCTGAGGCATAGTCCCTCCTCACAGAGACTTCATGACCCCACAGTAAATATTAATAAACCCCCTTAGAAGGGCCTTCAGTGGTATGGGGGCAGGAGGGAAGGGATATCAGAGCATACTGTTTGAAAAAAAAATAAAACTTTCACATGTTCATCTTGGTCATCAACTAAGACAGAGCTGTCTGTAATTGAATTTTCTGAATAAATTATCCTATCCCATATAAAAAAAATGGGCTATGGAGCTAAATAGAGAGTTCTCACAGGAAGAAATACAAATGGCATATAAGCATCTAAAAAATGTTCTACGTCACTAGTCATCAGGGAAATGTAGATTAAAACTACATTGAGATTCCACCTCACTCCTGTCAGTTTGGCTACCATCATGAAAACAAAGGACCGTAAATGCTGGCAAGGATGTGGAAAAGAGGAACTCTTCTACATTGCTGGTGGGAATGCAATCTGGTCCAGCCATTGTGGAAATCAGTGTGAAGGTTCCTAACACAGCTAAAGATTGATCTACCATATGACCCAGCTATAGCACTCCTAGGCATATATCCTAAGGACTCATCCCATTTCGGTAGAAGTACGTGCTCAACCATGTTTATTGCTGCTCAATTCATAATAGCTGGGAAATGGAGCCAGCCTAGATGTCCCTCAACTGATTATACTAGAAAGTTAGCCATTCTGCCTCAGTGGGACCTTACTGGACTTGAAATCAGGAAACACTGGTTTTGATGCATTACAGATTTATTCTGCCCCTGATCCTCAGCCATCTTGCATTCTAGCCAGGTCTCACCCTTGCTTTTTTTTTTTTTTTCCTGGTTTTTTGAGGAGGGTCTCACTGTAGCCCAGGCTGACCTGGAATCTGGAATGCACTCTGTATTCTCAGGGTGGCCTCCAACTCACAGTGATCCACCTACCTCTGCCTCCTGAGTGCTGGGATTAAAAGCGTGCGCCACCATGCCTGGCTCTTGTTTGTTTTTGTCTGGTTTACAAACTAAGAATGTGCGTTTCTGTGTGTTTGGATGGATTTTTTTTCTTAATATAAACTTTTTTTGAGGCAAGCCCAACAGACTGCCTTTGTTTTTGGTTTATGCAAGAGTAAGAGAGAGAATTGGTGCGCCAGGGCCTCTAGCCTCTGCAGTTGAGCTCCAGACACTTGCGTCTCCTTGTGCGTATGTGTGACCTTGCACACTTGCATCACTTGTGCTTATGTGGGACCTAGGGAGTCAAACATGAGTCCTTAGGCTTCTAAGCCATCTCCCCAACCCTAATGTAAATTTCTGATGAACACTTCTGAAGAAAACTTAGAACATTTAATATTAAGTCAAGATACCACAGTTTACATAAAAGAATATATATATTTTTTGTTTTTTGTGGTAGGATCTCATTCTAGCTTTGGCTGGCCTGAATTCACTACATAGTCTCAGCGTGGCCTTGAACTCATGGCGATCCTCTTACCTCTGCCTTCCAAGTGCTGGGATTAAAGGTGTGCACCACCACACCTGGCAAAAGTATTAAGTACTGTTAGATTTGGGGGAAATAATTATTTTATTTTTTAACAGTTTTATGCATGTATTGCATGTATACAGTATATTTGGATTATAGTCACTCCCTGTTACCTTCCCTTGGTCCCTTCCCTCCTATGAATCCCTTATTCTTCCAAGCCAATCTACTCTGATATTTTCCTTCTTCTCCTTCTCTCCTTCCGTACCTCCCTCCTTCCCTCTTTCCCTCCCTCTTCCCCTCCTTCCTTTCTTTTAAGGTAGTTTCTCCCTGTAGCCTAGCCTGACTTGGAATGCACTATGTAGTCTCAGACTGGCCTGGAAGTCACAGTGATCTTCCTACCTCAGCCTCATGGGTGTTGGGATTAAAGGTGTGTGCCCCCATGCCCTCCTTTGTCCTCCTCTTCTTTTTTTCTTTCTTTGGTTTTTCGAGGTAGGGTCTCACACTAGTCCAGGCTGACCTGGAATTCACTCTGTCGTCTCAGGGTAGCCTTAAACTCACAGCGATCCTTCTACCTCTGCCTCCCGAGTGGTGGGATTAAAGGTGTGCACCACCACACTTGGCCATCCTCCTTTTCCTTTCTTATCCTTCTTTCTCTTCTATTCTCCTCCACTTAACCCTCTTTTTCTCCCCTCACCTGAGCTTACTTAGCATTACTTGTATGAGGATGGATGTGGAGGGTTCTTTTCTGGAGCATGGGCAAGTCACTAGTGGTTACACCATGGAAAAAAATGACTCAGGGGAAAGTAATATGTGTTGAAGATGTCCTTCCTTGTCTGTTTAGAATGTTTTGGGTACTCTTTTATTTTCATGCTCTCAATGAAAAAAAGAAATCTCCAGTTAGATAGGAATACTTAAAAGTTAAGAGTTGGATTTCATGTGAAGGATTATTATTGAGATAAATTTTAACTGGTTCATGTCTATAATTTCTGTCTCTTAGGTCCCACTCTTGCTTGAAGAATTTTCACAGTTCTGCCAAAAGCATGGATTATTATAATCTGACTTTCTTCTTCCTGTAGTTAT
The DNA here is from genome assembly GCF_020740685.1 of Jaculus jaculus. Taxonomy (NCBI): domain Eukaryota; kingdom Metazoa; phylum Chordata; class Mammalia; order Rodentia; family Dipodidae; genus Jaculus; species Jaculus jaculus. Next base: position 61,012,479 of record NC_059116.1, read on the forward strand.
GAAAGCTGGAGATGTTATTTCTGTATATTCTGATATTAAAGGAAAATGTAAGAAAGGAGCCAAAGAATTTGATGGAGCAAAAGTATTTCTTGGAAATGGAATTTCTGAACTAAGTCGCAAAGAAATCTTCAGTGGGCTACCTGAATTGAAGTATGTTATCATACACTGTGGGGAAAATAGTATTCTTTCTGTGGTTCAAAACCAAACAAACAAACAAAATACCTAAAAATAGGGCTAGGGAGATGGTTCAGTGGTTAATGGTGGTTCCTTACAAAGCCTGAAAGTTGGCAGCCAGTGTTCCATTACTCAGAATCCATGTAAAGCCAGATGCGCAAAGTAGAGCATGCCTCTCGAGTTCATTTGGAGTCTTTCTGCCTGCCTCTTATTCTCTGTCTCTTGTTCAAATAAATAAATACAAATATTTTTTTAAAACCAAAAATAATGTAAAAGTGTATCTAGTTGAATTATATGAATTCTTTAAATAAATTCAACTGGAAAAATAATTAGTCCAAGTATACATGATTTTTGGGATTAAAGAAAGTTATTTTAGGTTAAAAAAAATATAGACAGATTAAAAACCAACGTCATGGACTGGAGGTTAGTACAGTGGTTGGACACTTTCCTATCGCACCTGAGGCTTTGAGTGCAAACCGAGGAACAGAAAGCCCAAGTACACCGCAGGAGATACCTCCCTGTCAGTGAATTTTACTTGTCCTGAATGTTAATTATTTGAACTCTGAAGAACAATGCTTTCCTTATTGATTATCTTATTAATAACTAACTAGCTGACTTGATCTTTTTAACATTCTGATTTTGTCAAAGAAAAGTTTGACTTTAATGTAAATCAAAAGTATAAATTACTTTAAATGAAAATGACTTTTACTAGAAAGGCAGCATTTATTTATGGTCAGAACTGAACATCTGGATTTGTTCAAGCCAAATTGACATATATTTCATTCTAAATCTCTCTGGCTGTCCATAGCTCTAGTTTTGTTTCCCCTGTTTGCTTTAGGAATGCTGTGGAGAAAGAACTTCATTCCTTCCACATTAGCAGCTGGCAGACCGCACTGAGAACTGTAAAGCGCTCATCTCGCGCGGGCTGCTTTCCCGATTCCTGGAATGTCACTCCTGTTGGAGCAGTTATCCTGTAACGATTCTCGAGGAACACAGTATCGGGCTTCTTCATTCTAAGAAAGCAATTATTTCCAGATGGCCAGAATCCATTTTATACTCTTTAGAGTGTTTTGTGAATGTGAAGATTGTGTCTGTCTTTGATCTGTCAGAGGGAGCTGGTATTTTGATTGCCTTTGCTCGTTATTGGTGTTTTCTTCCCTCTTGATGCGCTGATTCTAGCTCCTGTCCCAGGACAGTTCTCTGTGTTGGTGGCAGTAAGAGCAGCTCGTTTGGAAAGAACAGCTGCTGTCCTAGTCTGGTGCTGGTGTGCTTTGTTGCCTTTGATACTGTTTTTTTTTTTTTTTTTTTGGAGGTATGGTCTCACTCTAGCTCAGGCTGACCTGGAATTCACTATGGAGTCTCAGGGTGGCCTCAAACTCATGGTGATCCTCCTACCTCTGCCTCCCGAGTGCTAGGATTAAAGGCGTGTGCACCCTCGCCTGGGTGCCTTTAACACTTTGTGAGCACATGTCTCAGATTGTCATAGCTGTTCTGAATTACTCTACACCCTACCATCCTGAGTCCTGGCCCTTCCTGTTCCAAACAACTCCACCGCCACTTGTAACTAAAATGAACAATGTTGAAAGGGCCATCTGGGTTGTGTCAGTACTGGGCAGTTATTCTATAAAAAGATGGGGGAGCACCAGGGTTGGGTTCTTGTCAGCATTTAGAGTCAACTTGATTCCAAGCATTGTCTCAGGTTCCATTAAGTGCCCAGCAGAGGACCTTGTGAATTCAGTCACTCACGACATGTTTTTGTTACCAGGAAGATTAGAGTCAATCTCAGTGAATAATTGGTGTTCTTTACCTTTTGGATATCAAAAGAAACCCTGTGCCTAACTAAAGTAATTGTGTAATTGTATCCACTTTAATCTCCAATACCCTTTCCTGTTCCAGACAAAGATTCAAAATCACAGGACATTTTATGTAGTTTGGTTTTAAATAAAGGTAGTTATAAAAAGTCAGACTTTTTTTTTCAAGGTAGGGTCTTACTCTGGCCCAGCCTGACTTGGAATTCACTATACAGTCTCAGGATGGTCTTGACCTCATGTACCTCTTCCTCCTGAGTGCTGAGATTAAAGGCATGTGCTGCCATGTCCGGCAAGTCAGAATTTTTTTTTTAAGCGAGAGGGAAAAAGAGAGAGAGAGAGAGAGAGAATTGGTGCACCAGGGCCTTAGCCACTGTAATCAAACTCCAGATGCTAGCGCCACCTAATGGGAATGTACATCCTTGCACTTGCCTCACCTTTGTGCATCTGGCCTACATGGGATCTGGAGAAAGATCCAACATAGGTCCATTGGCTTTGCAGGCAAGCGCCTTAACCACTAAACCATCTCTCCAGCTCCAAAATACTTTTTTTTTTTTTTTTTTGGTTTTTCGAGGTAGGGTCTCACTCCAGTCCAGGCTGACCTGGAACTCACTCTGTAGCTTGAGGGTGGCCTTGAACTCATAGTGATCCTCCCACCTCTGCCTCCTGAGTGCTGGGATTAAAGGCGTGCGCCACCACGCCCGGCTAGAATACTTTAAAAAATATTTTTACTTATTGATTTGCAAGCAACGAGAGATCGAAGAGAGACAGATGGAGAGAATGGCTGTGCCAGGTCCTATAGCCACTGCAAAAGGGCTCTAGATGTTTATGCCATTTTGTGCATCTGGCTTTACATGGGTACTAGGATATCAAACTCAGGTTGTTAGGCTTTGCAGGCAAGCACCTTAACTGCTAAGCCCTCTCCTCAGCCCAGTAGTCAGAATATTTTATAGATGATGTGTTGTTCGTTTGTGTTTTGTAAACTGTGAAGTTTATATAGCAACTAATGCTAGATTTCTTTTTTTTTAGAGGCATAGGCATCAGAATGACAGAACCTGTATATCTTAGCCCTTCCTTTGACCGTGTGCTGCCCAATTACTTATTTTTACAAGTAAGTTACTCATTAAAGTATTTAGACATTGACTTATTTGGAATCTGTTTTTTAAACTTATATGAGTATTTTGTGGTCGATTTACGTATTTTCTGGTCTATCTTTTATTAAACAGTAGGAGAAACCTTTATAAGCACACTTGTTTCTTTTTCTATATTGATTTTCAGCTACTTTTGCTTTTTCTTTTTTAAGAAAAAGCGAGCAAATGAGAAAGAGAGAGAGAGAGAGAGAGAGAGAGAGAGAGAGAAGAGAAGAGAAGAGAAGAGAAGAGAAGAGAAGAGGAGAGGAGAGATAGAGAATTGGCACCAGTGCCTCAGCCACTGCAATCAAACTCCACACTTGGAGCACCTAGTGGGCATGTACATCCTTGCACTTGCCTCACCTTTGTGCATCTGGCTAACTTGGGATCTGGAGAATAGAACATGAGTCCTTAGGCTTTGCAGCAAACTCCTTAACTGCTGTTGCAGTCAGGTTCACATTGCTAGTAGAAATCACCCAACCCAGAGCAGCTTGTGGGAAAAAAGAGGATTATTTTGGCTTATAGGCTCAAGTAGGAAGCTCCATGATGGCAGGGAAAACGATGAGGGTGGACACTACCCCCTTGCGACAGTAGCAACAGGGAGTGTGCCAAACACTGGCAAGGGGACACTGGCTGTAACACCCATGAGCTCGCCCCAACAACACACCTCCTCCAGGAGGCGCTAGTTCCCAAATCTCCACCAGCCGGGAACCCAGCATTCAGATCATCTAAGTTTATGGGGGACACCTGTGTCAAACCACCACAGCTGCTAAGGCATCTCTCCAGCCCCCAGCTACTTATTCTATCCTCTTGATCTGAAGGTGATTTAATGACATTGCAGTTACTGCTTTTTATCTCAGAATGTTAATACAATGTACACATTTGTTGTTCATATAAAATTCATGCTGGGCGTGGTGGTGCACGCCTTTAATCCTAGCACTTGGGTGGCAGAAGTAGGAGGACCACTGTGAGTTCGAGGCCACTCTGAGACTACATAGTGAATCCCAGGTCAGCCTGGACTAGAGTGAAACTCTACCTCAAAAAAAAAATGAATAAAAATTCAAATTGTTCACTGATACTGGGTTTCTGTCTGGTGGCTCTTAATTGTTGTGATATAAGAAATCTTTTTATGTTTTCAGTTTACTAAGTACTTTCATGTACGTGAACTTATTTGGTTTCAGTCTGATAGTTAGGTGATACTACTGTTACTTTTGCATCACATGAGATACTGAAGACTAGATCTGCTTGGGTTCTTGGCCCAGTGCACACCAGCAGTAGCTGGTAGAGTGTGAACACTAGCCGAAGTCCAGGTGCTGTGTGCTTTCTTACTTTCATAGAATTAAACCCAGAGATTAGGGCTGGAGAGAGGGCTTAGCAGTTAAGTGCTTGCCTGTGAAGCCTAAGGACCCAGTTTGAGGCTCGATTCCCCAGGACCCACGTTACCAGATGCACAAGGGGGCGCACACGTCTGGTGTTCGTTTGCAGTGACTGCAGGTCCTGGAGCGCCCATTCTCTCTGTCTGTCTGTCTCTCTCCCTATTTCTCTCTCTGTCACTCTCAAATAAATAAATAAAAATAAACATCAAAAAGAAAACCCCAGAGATTATCAAATGATTTGTGTTATCTGCACATTAGTGGTAATGTGAAATATGAGGACCTTACACATAATTGGTTGTGAATCACTTTGGTGGTTCTGTTTGCTTAGTTTTTGTTTCCTGCTTGCTTGTTTTCTAGTCCATTTTCATTCATTTATGATCGGCCGACAACATTGCCCTGAATCCTTGCAGGCATTTTCTGTCCTCCTTCACATTAGTAGTGACTAAAGCAATATTATTCTTTCTTATTTCTCTCTTTGCTAGAATAAAGAGCTCTACATTTGTTCTAAATTTAGTTTAGAACTTCTTTTCTTTTTTAAGATGAGGCCATTTTCTTATTTATTTAGTTATTTTACTTGGGGGGGGGGATGGGCGCACCAGGGTCTTCAGCTGCTCCAAATGAACTCCAGACACATGTGCCACCTTGTGCATCTGGCTTACGTGGGTCCTGGAATTGAACCTGGGTACTTTGGCTTTGCAGGCGAGTACCTTAGCTCTAAGCCATCTCTTCAGCCCTAGAATTTGTTTTTTTTATTGGAGATAGGATCTGACTCAAACCCAGACTGACCTCGAATTCATAGCGATCCTGCCTGTTGAGTGTTGGGATTAAAGGTGTATGCCACCACACCCAGCACAATCTATTTATTCATTTCTTCAGTTATTTATCTGTCTGTTTTGTGTGTGTTGTGTGAGTACGCACCATGGCACACACGTGGAGGTATTTCCCATTTTACCATAGATCATCTAGGATTATAGAAGCCTGCACAGCTCCTGGCTTTTGCATGAGGTTTAGGGATCTGAACTCAGGCACTCAAGAGTAACATGACAAGCACTTTGTCCACTGAGTTTTTATATTTATCTATCTATCAAGAGAGAGAGAAAGAGATGTAAGATCTTGCTCCAGTCCGGGCTGACCTGGAATTCACTATGTAGTATGAGGCTGGCCTTGAACTCACAGCCATCTTCCTACCTCTGCCTCCCATGTTCTGGGATTAAAGGCATGAGCTACCATGCTCAGCAGAGAGAGACAATGGGCATGCCAGGGTCTCTAGCAGCTGCAAATGAACAACACAAGCACCACCTTGTGCATCTGGCTTTACGTGGGTTCTGGGGAATTGAACTTGGGTCCTTTGGCTTTGCAGACCGGCACCTTAACTACTGAGCCATCTCTCCAGCCCTTCCTAGATTTTTTTAACAGAGAAAAATCAGTATAGTGCAAAACGATTTTTATATTTCTTGGTAAATATACCTATACCATTCTCCTTTCTATATTTATAACCTTAAAACAGCTTAAGGATGACTATAAAATAGAAGTTAGGAGACCATTCATGACTCATAATATCCATGCAGTACCATGGAGCTGCATTCTTAACATATTGCTAACTCCATAACAAAGGGCATTTGATCACTGCTGGAGTAAAGGTTTTGTACTTGTGAGTAGAATTTAGCTTTTTTGTTTGTTTTTGTTCTTTTTGAGGTAGGGTCTCACTCTAGACCAGGCTGACCTGGAACTCACTCTGCACTCTAAGCTGGCCTTGAACTCAACAGCAGTCCTCCTACCTTGCCTCCCAAATGCTGGAATTACAGGTATGTACCACCATGCCCAGAGTTTAGCTTTTTGTCTTTTCCATAGTGGAAGCTATTTTATTTTATGTAATCTATCATAATGACCATTAATTAACTGGACAGTAAAACTTACTGAAAATGATCATGGTAATAGCAGGTAACATGTATCGAGTAATTATTGCATTTTCTGTATTGTAGTTTTTGTTAACATACATTTAAGGTCATGGATAAGGAAATGGAGGCTTGGGTAAATAGAGTGCATATCACATAGTGGCATTCAAGAATTTCCCAGGGGCTAAATGAGTGCTTTACTGAGTGCCACCCAGATAGAAACGACCAACGCGAAAATTTGAACCTAGTTCTTTGACTCAAGCTTGAGCTTATGCTAAAAATGTGACCCTTTGAAGAATTGCACCCAGATCATGTGCAAGGCCTGTTGCAAATGCAAGTCTGTGGCCCTAGTTTGAAGTGAGGGGGTGAAGTCTCCAAGAAATTTACATGTTCCTTCTGTGTCCCAAGTGCTGCTTTTGCAGGTCCCCTGCCTGCATTTGTGGCAAATGTTTAATGTAAGAAATTAGTTGAGGGTCTGGAGAGATGGGTCTGTTGGCAGAGTGCTTGCCATACAGCATAAGAACCTGAGTTCAGAGCCCCAACAGCCATCCAAGTACAAGTACTTGTAATTCCAGGTCTCTGGCTAGCAACTCTAGCTGAATTGGTGAGGTCTGTCTATGTTCAGTGAGACCCTGTCTTAAAAAAACAGGGCAGGGAATTACTGAGGCAGACTCCCCTATGTCAACACGTTGAAACACGTGTGCCACACATGCAACAAAAACAGATTAGAATCACTAATAATTGATTTCATTTTCTCATAGAATTTGCCATCTGCTGTAGTAACTCATGTTCTGAATCCTCAGCCTGGAGAGAAGATTCTAGATTTATGTGCAGCACCTGGGGGCAAAACAACACATATTGCAGCATTGATGCATGACCAGGTAAGCTTGTCATTATAATCAAACTACTCAGCATATTGCATATGGCAGTGATGAAGGTAAAGATTACATATCATTTAGGAAGCAGAGATGTTCATAATCTAGATTTATTTCCAATTCAGCTAAAATTCTGTCAGTTATTGCTTTCAATTCAGTTGACATTATTTATGAAGACTGTTTACAGCCTTTCTTATATTCTCAGTTTGCTAATACAGTTATAGAATTATTCATTCATAGAGTTTTTATACAATAATTTTATTGACTTGTGTGGGGTGAGGGTTTGGGTTGGAGGTGTGTGTCATGGCACATGTGAAGGTCACAGAACAATCTCAAGATGTCTGCGTTCCTCCTCTGTGAGACAAGGTCTCTTGCTGCTGCATCTCAACTGACAGATTGCAAAGGAAGTCAGACTAGCTGGCCCATAAGCTTCACATTTTCTTGTCTCTACCTCCCATTCATTGTCATAGGCACTTTGGGATCATAGATCCATTTGCCACTTTGTATCTGACTTTATGTGGGTGTTGGAGAATTGAACCCAGGCCAGTAGGTTTTGTAAGCAAATACCTTTTACCACTGAGCAATCTCCCCAGCCCCTTTTGTAGTATTTATTTACTAAAACATTTAAGAGATCTTTTCATGTTCTTATTTTTAAAATCTTATACTTAATTGAAGTATTAAGATCAATTGTTAATAATAATTAGATGGTATGTTATCACCATTAATAGCATATGTATGATATATATGCATACATATTACACATGATAAACATAACCATACATATGGAATGCTTGTGTCTAGGAAAGAATATAATCTTTATAATCATGTTCCATCATCACAAAATAAGAGTATATCTGACCTTGAATGGCTTCAGTTCAAGTCTCACTGCATTTTTCTATGCATTTTTTATTTTCTCTTTTATTTATTTATATTTATTTATTTGCAAACAGAGGTAGGGAGAGAGAGAGGGAGAGAATGGGTGCACTGGAACCTCTAACTACTGCAAATGAACTCTAGATGTATGTACCACTTTGTGCATCTGTCTTTACATGGGTACTGGGGAATCAAACCTAGGCTGTTAGGCTATGCAAGTAAGTGCCTTAACCTGAGCCATTTCTTTAGCCCTGCATTTTCATTTTCCAAGGTGTTTGATTATGAGCTGATTTTCATCTGTGTTCAAAACTCATTGTGACCCTTTTATTCTTCAACTGAAGAAATGTGGCTATATGACGCCATCATTTTTCTTTCAAGTTCTATAAGTGGTTCCTAAAATCCTGACACATCCAACAACTTTTACCTGTATTAAGGTTTCCTGATCTATATAGATTGAACAACTATTTATTTAGTACTTGCTATGTTAAGGATTGGAGATTATGGTCCAAAAATATAGTAACAATAATTTCTAGCTTCATGGAGTTTACACTCTAAGGACAGAAAACAAAACAAACAAATGAATAATTGATAGACATATGTAAACCTGGTGCAGTATACATGCCTGAAATTCCAGCACTAGGGAGGCGGAGGCCAGAGGGTCACCACAAGTTTTAGAGTACTCTGGACTGCAAAGTAAGTTCCAGGCTAGCCAGGGCTACAGATTGAGGCCCTATCTCAACAGGCAGACAGATAGAATCCCCCCCCCCCTCAAAAAAGTAGCAGCATATGTGATTGTGGCAATAAAGTAAAGCTAAGGAAGTGGTGACCATTGACAGACAGGTGATAAAATGTAAAGGAACTGAGAATCGCTAAAGAAAGACCCCAGACTCAGATAGTATGTGAAATCAAAGAGTGTTTATTCTGCAGAGTCAGCCAGCATGCCGGGGCCAACCATTCATGTAAAATGGCGACCCTGAGAGGAGCTCACAGGCTCCTTTTAAGCACAGCTAGAGGAATTTTGGCGGGCTTAGTCTTTTCTAACATGATTGGCTAATTTGAACAGTAGTTGTACTTGCACTCTTTTGATTGGTCCTAAGGTTTTGGTGGGCTAGTCTAGGGGCATTTCAGGCAGGCTAGGTAATTTTTAAAATGATTGGCTAGGCAAGCAGCAGTTACAGTTGTGCATCTCTTATTGGCTGGGGCAGAAGGTGTGAAAGGGGCGTGTCTCCAGGAACTGACTCAGTCCCTGGGTGGTTATCTTTTCTGGCCACATGTCAGGATCACTGTTGATTAACAGCCCACCATTTCTCAGAAGTCTTGCCTGCCTCTCTGGGAAACTGGAACTTAGGCGGAGTTAGGGTGGCACCTTACTGAAGCCTGTCTTGGCATCAGTTTGGTCCTTTGAAAAGGAAGTCCTATGCTGTGAGGTTAAGAGCCACAAAGTAGATGAAGAGCAATTCTTTAAGGACAGAGCCGTGCTGTGAGGGAAGAGTCACTGTGAGGGAAGAGTCACTGTGAGGGAAGAGTCACTGTGAGGGAAAAGCAGTTCTGTGACAGAAGATTCACTCTAAGGGAAGAGCCATGTTATGGAGGCAGTATTTGAGGAAAGATTGAAAGTGATGAGCAGGATTGAAGTGGAGAGAATTCTAGGTAGGGGAGTAGCTGTCCTGAGGTGGGAGAGTATGCAGCTTGTTCAAAGAGCCTCAGTCGTTTTGGTAAAGTCCTTTAAGAGAGGGAAGAGATCAGAATGGTGTGGTCTTGGAGGTCTTTAGGATCAACAACTTTGTGGGATCTGAAAGAACTGTTGTTACTCAAAAGTTATAGGAAGTCATTAAAAGTTTTTGAGCAGAAAATTAATGTTAGCCTACTATTTAAAAATTTATATTTGCTGATAATTTTGAGAAGAAATTATAAATGGGAAAGGGCAGTAGAAACAGAGACCAGTGAGAAGACTGCAATTCTGAAAAAAAATAATGGCTGTGGTAAGCAGTGGGTGATGTTTTTATGGTAGAATTGTGAGGTGGCATTGGTAGATTGGATGTGGGCTGAGAAGGGAGAAGATGCTCAGTTCATTTGCTCATTCATTGAATTGGATTACATTCTTTTTTTTCAGTTAAAAAATTACTTGCCGGGCGTGGTGGCACACGCCTTTAATCCCAGTACTTGGGAGGCAGAGGTAGGAGGATTGCCTTGAGTTCGAGGCCAACCTGAGACTCCATAGTGAATTCCAGGTCAGCCTGAGCTAGAATGAGACCCTACCTCAGAAAAGAAAAAAAAAAAAATTACTTATTGCAGGCTGGAGAGACGGCTTAGCAGTTAAGCGCTTGCCTGTGAAGCCTAACGACCCTGATTTGAGGCTTAACTCCCCAGGACCCACGTTAGCCAGATGCACAAGGGAGTGCACGCATCTGGAATTCGTTTACAGTGGCTGGAGGCCCTGGTGCGCCCATTCTCTCTCCTTCTCTCTATCTGCCTCTTTCTCTGTCTGTCTCTCTCAAATAAATAAATAAAAATATTAAAAAAAAATTACTTATTGGGCTGGAGGGATGGCTTAGCAGTGAAGGCGTTTGCCCTCAAAGCCAAAGGACCCTTTCCCCAGGACCCATCTTAGCCAGATGCACAAGGGGGCACAAACATCTGGAGTTAGTTTACAGTGGCTGGAAGCCCTGGCACACCCATTCTCTTTCTCTCTGTCTCCCTCTTTCTCTGTCAAATAAATAAATAAAATAAAAATATATTAAAATTATTTATTATTTGAGAGTGAGAGAGGGAGAAATATGCACAGAGAAAGAGAGAGAGAGAGAGAGAATATGGTGTGCCAGGGCCTGCAGCTACTGCAAATAAACTCCAGACATATGCCCCACCTTGTGTATCTGGCTTTAAGTGGGTACTGGGGAATTGTTCCTAGGTCCTTAGGCTTTGCAAGCAATGCCCTAACCACCAAGCCGACTCCCTAGCCCCTACATGAGCATTTAAATTTCATTTCTTAGCCAGGTGTGGTGGGTACTGGGGAATCAAACCCAGGTTCTTAGTCTTCGACTTTCAGGGAAGTGTCTTCAATACTGAGTCATATCTCCAATCCAGATCTTTTAATTTAATTTAATTTAATTTTTTTTCCTCATTTTTCAAGGTAGGGTTTTACTCTAGCCCAGGCTGACCTGAAATTCACTATGGAGTCTCAAGGTGGCCTTGAACTCACAGCAATCCTCCTACTTCTGCCTCCTGAGTGCTGGGATTAAAGGATTAAAGGTGTGTGCCACTACACCTGGCTTATTTTATTTTATTTTTGCTATTTATTTATTTATTTGAGTGCGACAGACAGAGAGAGAAAGAGGCCGATAGATAGAGAATGGGCACGCCAGGGCCTCTAGCCACTGCAAAGGACCTCCAGATGCGTGTGCCCCTTGTGCATCTGGCTAACATGGGTCCTGGGGAATCAAGCCTCGAACCAGGGTCCTTAGGCTTGACAGGCAAGCGCTTAACCTCTAAGCCATCTCTCCAGCCCCACCTGGCTTATTTTAATTTCTTTTATTTTTTTTATTTTTTATTTTTTTAATTTTTATTAACATTTTCCATGATTATAAAATATATCCCATGGTAATTCCCTCCCTCCCCACCCCCACACTTTCCCGTTTGAAATTCCATTCTCAATCATATTACCTCCCCATTACAAACATTGTAATTACATATATACAATATCAACCTATTAAGTATACTCCTCCCTTCCTTTCTCCACCCTTTATGTCTCCTTTTCAACTTACTGGCCTCTGCTACTAAGTATTTTCATTCTCACGCAGAAGCCCAGTCATCTGCAGCTAGGATCCCCATATGAGAGAGAACATGTGGCGCTTGGCTTTCTGGGCCTGGGTTACCTGACTTAGTATAATACTTTCCAGGTCCATCCATTTTTCTGCAAATTTCATAACTTCATTTTTCTTTACCGCTGAGTAGAACTCCATTGTATAAATGTACCACATCTTCATTATCCACTCATCTGTTGAGGGACATCTAGGCTGGTTCCATTTCCCAGCTATTATAAATTGAGCAGCAATAAACATGGTTGAGCATGTACTTCTAAGGAAATGAGATGAGTCCTTTGGATATATGTCTAGGAGTGCTATAGCTGGGTCATATGGTAGATCAATCTCTAGCTGCTTTAGGAACCTCCACACTGTTTTCCACAATGGCTGGACCAGATTGCATTCCCACCAGCAGTGCAGAAGGGTTCCTTTTTTTCCACATCCCCGCCAACATTTATGATCATTTGTTTTCATGATGGTGGCCAATCTGACAGGAGTGAGATGGAATCTCAATGTAGTTTTAATCTGCATTTCCCTGATGACTAGTGACGTAGAACATTTTTTTAGGTGCTTATATGCCATTCGTATTTCTTCCTTTGAGAACTCTCTATTTAGCTCCTTAGCCCATTTTTTGATTGGCTTGTTTGATTCCTTATTAGTTAACTTTTTGAGTTCTTTGTATATCCTAGATATTAATCCTCTATCAGATATATAGCTGGCGATTTTTTTTATTTTTTAAGGTAGGGTCTCACTTTAGTCCAGGCTGACCTGGAACTCACTATGCAGTCTCAGGGTGGCCTTGAACTCACAGCAATCCTCTTACCTCTGCCTCCTGAGTGCTGGGATTAAAGACGTGCACCACCATGCCCAGCTGTATTTTAATTCTTTTTTACTACTGACAACCTACAGATTATAATTATATATAATTATAATTATAATTATAGACAATAAACTATGATAATTCCCTTCCCCCTACATTCCTCTTCACAACTCCACTCTCCATCATATCGCCATCAATCTTTTATTTGATGTCATCATCTTTTCCTCCAATTATGATGGCCTTGTGTAGATAGTATCAGACACTGCTAGGCCGTGGATATCCAGGTCACTTTGTGTCTGAATGATTGCGCTGAAGCAATCATTCAGCTTCCTTTGGCTCTTACATTCTTTCCGCCACCTCTTCCACTTCAGGTTTCTTGACTATGTGAGGAGGCTGGTGTCAGTGGAAAATCCCTCCACCTGGTTTCCGCTTCTGCAGCTCTGCACCATGGGGTGGGCACATGGAACGGGGCTGCTGGCACTTTGGCAGGAATGTGGCCGGTTTCCTCCTTTCTACCAGATCTGAGTTGCTCCTTCTCTTCTGTGGTTGACAATAACTTATGTGTCTTCACTTTTCAGGGGAAGAGTGTATTTTGCTGTTTTTCTGGTTACTCCCCTCCCTAGGCTGCTTTGGTGGGCCTGCTATGCCGGCATCTTCCCCAGAAGGCCATGAGTATGGACCGTCTTCTGTCCGGCACTTTTGTATGGTTACTTGGGATCAAACTCAAGTCGCATGCTTGAATGCAAGTACTTATCTCCCCAGCCCCTGTCATGTTTGACTGTAGTATGTCCTCAGCTTTTTTCTCCATCCTTGATGTTATTCTGCATTGTTGAATGTATGACTCATGAAGTGTGAGGGGTAGTTTATCTCCTCAGGTCTAACTACCTTCTGAAAAAGAAGACTTGATTCTCTAATGGAGAGTGAAGTCTGCATAGTTTACTGGGATAAGCATGAGCTCTACCTTTCAGGTGCTCCCCCTTACTCCTTTTGAGGGTATATCTTTTAGGCTATCTCCAAGGATAAAGGGTTCTATGATATCAGCTCATTTTGGATTTAATTTTGTGTTTGTTTGCCCCCTTTTTTCTCCCCCCAGGCCTTTCCATCCCTCTTGTCTGGAACTTAAGTTGCCTATCAGGTATGACAGCAACTCAAGCAGTTCCACGTTAGGAACTGCAGATAAGTGACACCATGTGGCGTTTGTCTTTCTGTGATTGTGTGAGTTCACTGAGTATGATCTGTTCCAAGTCCATTTTTTCTACAAATTTCATTGTATCATTTTTTTTCTTACTGCTGAGTAGAATTACATTGTACAAATGTATAACAATTTTGTTATCCATTCATTCAATGATGGGTACTTGGGTTGATTCTAGTTCTTAGCTATGATGAATTGAGCAGCTATAAAGATGGTTGAGCAAATGTGTCTGTATTGATGCATGCAGCATTTAGGATAAATACTCAGTAAGGGAATAACTGGGTCTATTGTTAGCTCTATGTTCATCCTTTTCAGGAATCTCCAAATTGCTTTCCATAGTGGTTGTACAAGTTTACATTTCCATCAGTAGAGGGTGAGAGTTCCTCTTTCCCCACATCCTTGCCAACATTTGTTGTTGTTAGATTTTTTTTTTTAAATGATTGCCATCCTTACTGGAGTAAGGGGGAATCTCATGGTTTTAATTTGCATTTCCCTAATGGCTAGGGATGTCTTTCCACTAAGAACTCCCTGTTCAGTTCTCTGCCCCATTTTTGGAATGGGCTGCTTGATTTTTTAATTGTTAGGTTTTTGAGTTCTTTGTAGATTCTAGACATCAGACTTCTGTCAGTAGTATAGCTGGTGAAGATTTTCTCCCATTCATCTGTTGGCTCTGCTTATAGTGTGCTTGTCTGTGCAAAAGCTTTTTATCTTCATGAGATCCCATTGGTTGAGTGATTGTTTAATTTCCCAGCCTACTGGGATTATGTTCAGGAAGTCTTTTCCCACTACTGTATCATGGGGAGTGCCTCCTAGTTTTTCTTCCAGTAGGAGAAGATTTTCAGATCTTATATTGAGGTCTTTTATCCCTTTGGACTTGGTTTTTCTACATATGGTTATCCAATTTGTTCAACATGATTTATTGAACATGCCATCTTTTCTTCAGTCTACATATTTACACCTTTGACAAAGATCAAGTAGCTGTAGTTACTTGACCTAAGGTCAGAGTCTTCAATTCTGTTCCATTGGTCCATGTTGTTGTTCTTATGCCAGTACCATGCTGTTTTTGTTACTTTGGCTTTGTAATATAACCTTACATTGGTTATGGTGATACCTCCAGATTTTTTTTTTCAAATTTTTACTAACAACATCCATGATTATAAGAAATACCCCATGATAATACCTTCCTTCCCCCACTTTCCCCTTTGAAACTCCATTCTCTATGATATCCCCTCCCCATCTCAATCAGTCTCTCTTTTATTTTCATGTCATGAGCTTTTCCTCCTATGATGGTCTTCTGTAGGTGGTGTCAGGCACTGTGAGGTCATGGATATACATGCCATTTTGTGTCTGGGGGGAGCACATTGTAAGGAGTCCTACCCTTCCTTTGGCTCTTACAGTCTTTCTACCACCTCTTCCTCATTAGACCCTGAGCCTTTTAAGGTGTGATAGAGATAATACAGTTCTGAGCACTCCAGTCACTTCCAGCACCATGATACCTTATGAATCATCCCAAGGTCACTGCCATCTGAAAAAAGAAGATTCTCTACCAAAAGTGAGAGTAGCATTAATATAAGGGTATGAACATTAAGAGAAGTGCTTACTTCAAAGTTTGATAAGCATAGTATATACATTTAGCCAGATAGCAACAGACGTTATACCCCTAGGGCTCAAGACTACCCCTGTTTTAAGTTTTCAGTATCAGGGATGTATTTCCTCCCATGAAGTGGGCCTCCAGTCCAATTAGAGGGCATTGGTTTCCACCATGACAGACGTGCCACTATTGCACCCGTTGGCTCATTTGGCCTGGCTGACCAAATATAAGGCTTGCAGTATCCACTGTTGAGTATCTTCACTGATGATTTCTCTCTCTCCCATTGAACTGCATGCAGAATGGCTTCTTCCAGATTTCTGTCAGCTGGTCTATATGGGGGAGGTGATCAGTTCAGGTTTTTTTTTTTTTTTTTTTTGAGGATTATGCTTAGATATCCAAGGTCTACTGCCATTCCATATGAATTTGGAGATCCGGTTTTCCTATCTCTGGGAGGAATAAAGCTGTTATCGATATTGCATTAAATCTGTATATTGCCTTTGCTAGAATTGCCATTTTTACAATATTAATCCTAACTATCCAGGAGCATGGAAGGTCTTTCCGTCTTCTCAAGTCCTCTTTGGATTCTTTCTTAAGTTTTTTTTTTTTTTTTTTTTTTAATGTTTTCATTATATAGGTCTTTCACATCCTTGGTTAGTGTTATTCCAAGGTACTTAATTTTTTTTTTTTTTTTTGCATCTAAGTTCATCAGGATATAGGCCTGTAGTTTTCTTGTTACATCTTTGTCTGGTTTTGCTATTAGGGTGATGCTAGCTTCATAGAAGGAGTTGGGGAGGATTCCTTGGTCTCCAATTATGTGAATCAGTTTGAAAAAAAATAGTTTCGGTTCTTGAATGAAGATTTTGTAGAATTCAGCTGAGAAGCCATTTGGTCCTGGACTTTTCTTTTGGGGGAGGTTTTTTATTACCTTTTAATATCCATGGATGTGTTAAGTTTGTTTAGGAGATTAATCTGCTCTATGTTTAGTTTTGGTAGGTGTTATGTGTCTAGGAATTCATCCATTTCTTCCAGATTATTCAATTTTGTGGAGTAGAGGTTTGGAAAGTTGCCCTGATAATTTTCCTAATTTCATTGATATCTGTTGTTACCCTCCCTTTTAATTTGTGATTTTGTTAATTTTTGTTAATAATTTTATTAATAATTATCCTTTTTCTTTTTCTTTTTCTTTTTTTCTCTTGATTGACCAAATTGGCCAGGGGTTTATCAATCTTGTTTATTTTTCAAAGACTGGTTCTTTGTTTCCTCAATTTTTTAAAAATTTTATTTATTTATTTATTTATTTTTTTCAAGATAGGGTCTCACTCTAGCTCAGGCTGACTTGGAATTTTCAATGTAGTCTCAGGATGGCCTTGAATTCACAGAGATTCTTCTACCTCTGCCTCCCAAGTGCTGGGATTAAAGGTATATGCTATCAAGCCCGGCATGTTTCCTCAATTTGTTAAAATAGTTTTTGTAGTTTCCAATTTTTAAATTTCTGCTCTGATTTTGATTATTTCCTTCAGTCTGGAGCTCTTAGGGGAGGATTGTTTATCCAGTGCCTTTAGGCGGAAAATTAGGTTATTAATTTGGGATCTCTCTCTTGTTATAAGGGCATTTAGCGCTATGCGTTTTCCTCTTAGGACTGCGTTCATTGTGTTTCATAAATTGGTAGGTTTTGTTTTCATTATCATTCAACTCTAAGGATTGTACAATTTCTTTTTTGATACCTTCTATGACCCAGTCATTATTTAAAAGTGTGTTATTTAGTCTCCAAAAGCTGGTGGAATTCTTGATGTGTCTCTTGTTGATTTCTAGCTTGAAAGCATTGTAATCTGCTGTGATGCAGGAAGTTACTTAAATTTCCCTGAATTTATGGAGGCATGCTTTATGGCCTAATATGTGGTCTATTTTGGAGAACTTTCCATGGGCTGCTGAGAAGAATGTGTGTTCTGTAGAGTTGGGGTGGAGAGTTCTATAGATGTCCATTTGTTCTAGTTGATCTATGGTGTTGTTGAGCTCTATTATTTCCTATTGATTTTCTGCTTATATGATCTATCTATTGATGATAGTGGAGTATTGAAGTCATGTTGCCTTTCTTTGTTGTTGTGTTTCTGGGTTGTGATTTGTTCATTTAGACCTCTCTTCTGGTTCTATTTGTTGATCTAATTGACTAACTTACTCTGGGAATCTCAATATCCAGTGTCACACAGGGAGAGAAAACACACTGCTGTGGTAGCAACATCAGTGTACACAAAATATAAATTAAAGTTGATTAAATGCTCTCTAGTATTTTTCAGTGATCATATAAGAGGAAACGGCAAAACTAATGCAGAAAATGCTGTGAGGCTTATTATCTGGAGTGGTTGTGGAGGCAGTAATGAATGAGAAACAGGGGAAAATAGAAGAAAAAACAAAGTCTAATAAGTGAAGAAAGAAGAGAAATGGAGAAGAATTTTATGGAGAGAAAAGGGCAAGAAAAATTATAAAACCCCAAGAAAACAAGTTTTTCCAGTTGGAGGGAAGCTTGGAAGTAAAATTAGGCACTTGTAAGATAGGAATAAAAAACTAAAAACATATATTTGGATTTTTGATTTAAAAATAATGTCAAAATACTATGAAAAGTAGAGAGGAAATGGCAGAAAGCATCGGCAAGAATAATAAAGGGCAAAAAAAGAAAGGAAGACAGTGCCTAATAATAAAAGTATAAACAAAATTAGATGAATGCTTAAAGTGACATAAAACGGAATAGACGTTTTGAAATGTGACAAGGTAAGAGGACTATAAGTTGGCTTGGCTCCACACCTTTAATTCCAGCACTCAGGAGGCAGAGGTAGGATTGCTGTGAGTTCCATGCCAGCCTGGGACGACTGAGTGAGGTCCAGGTCAGCCCACGTTACAGTGAGACCCTACCTTGGGGGGGGGGAAGTATAGAAGAAAAAGAAGCACAAGAGATCCCCTCCCCCCCAAAAAATATAACAGGGGTGGGAGAAGACAAAAAGGAAAACATGGAAGGGTTGGGACCACTTCTTTCTGTGCTCTTAGAATGTGAGATTTTTAGTTATATATGTAAGTGTGGGGCTGGAGGTCAGATGGATTTGTGGACTCTTGTCTTTTGTATGGTTTAAGCTGGCAATGCACCTGTAGGACAAGTGTCTGATGTCCACCAGAGCTGTCTTCACTTTAATAGCTTCCCTTCTTTGTGTACTAGGGACCTCTGCTGGATAGGACCTTTCACCCTCCTACCAACTCCCCAGATTGCTTCTCTGGGTAG
Organism: Jaculus jaculus; assembly: GCF_020740685.1. Lineage (NCBI taxonomy): Eukaryota > Metazoa > Chordata > Mammalia > Rodentia > Dipodidae > Jaculus > Jaculus jaculus. Next base: position 61,031,281 of record NC_059116.1, read on the forward strand.
TTAATGTTCTAGCGCTGGTGAGGGTTGTCTCTCCAGGGTACTGGGAGGGTGAGAAATAACCATACCACTAAACGTCGCCTAAGTATGAACCACCCTGCACTTCAGCTGCTCTTCAGTGTACTTGGGCTTTGCAATAGTGAAGGTCATGGGTCCTGAGGCTGATCGGCACTCTGACCTCGGACTCAGGGCTATAAACACTGGCTTTCAGTTCATTAGATCATCTACCTCCCCAGTCAAGGCGGGCTTGTGCTTCTGCTGCTGCTGCCTGCACTTTTCAGATTTTCTCTTTCAAACTGCCCAGGTGCTTCAGGGCTGTGGCAGATTAAATCTAAGCTTTCGGACTTGTGGTTGAGTCCTGTCCGCTGGTAGCTAAGTTTAGATAATAGTATTGTTCCCAAGGAAGCGCGCAGCCACTGCCCTCTGGGTCTTGTAGAAACAGCATGGGATTCCTCTTCACTGCTGCCCCGCCCCCAGGAGAAACCACTTGTTCCACAAAATGGTTTCTCCCGGGGATTTGTGAACTTTATGCGATACCACTCCAGAACATTTGGCTATGGGATACGGAAGTTTTGTTCCATCCCAGCAGGAGTGACATTTTGAAGAGACACTTGTGCCCTCCTTTTGATTATCAGACTTCTGAGACAGTGGACTGTAAGAAACTGGAATTCTCCCAGGAGTCTTCTCTTAGGAGAAGGAAAAGGCTGGGGATTTGGTGCCAGCCAGAAGGGGAACTTGTCTCCTAGAAAGATTCTTCACATGGGGACAAGTCAGACAATGACAGTGGGTGTCATATCTTGACTAAGCTTCATGTCAGGATGAAGATAGACTTCCAGGAGTCACTTCTGCCAACATGACCACAGTGAATAAATCTCCTTTTCCTTCTTTTCACTATTTTTTTTCCCTTTAATTGGCCTCTTATGGATAAGTGGTTGAGCCTAGCTTAGGTTAAGCCTAGGCTCTGACCCTCTCAGCTCCGGTAACAAATTGGGCTCATTTCTTGCTTTAGTTGCCAGAATTCACAGGAATTTCATATGAATAACTTGAAGATATTAAAGATGAGGATCAGTTTTACAAGCAACGTCTATTTACATACAAAAGTACTTGAGGGCTGGAGAAATGGCTTAATAGTTAATGGCACTTGCTTGCAATGCATGTTGGTTTGGGTTCAATTTCCCAGTACCCATGCCGAAGCCAGATACACAAAATGGCATGTGCATCTGGAGTTCGTTTATAGTGGCAGGAGGCCCGGCTACACTCATTCTCTCTCTTTGCCTTGTTTTCTTTGTCTCTCTCTCTCTTTTAAATAAATAAATAAATATTTTAAAAACATGTTTGAAGGTAGATGTCTGAGAGTTAAGCTCTTCCAAAGGGAGCAGTCACTACCAGACTGCTAGTTTTTAATGTTTACCTTCAACAGATGCCTTTCAATTTGTTGAGAATTATTTTAAATGCTGTTTTCATGCTTGATTTTAATTGATTAAAAGTAGCTAGTTATAAGATCAGTTGACAGGAGGGGTGCAAAGTTTAAAAGGGAAAGACAAGTATTCGAGGATATATTTATTTGTTATTATGTTTTGAAGTGCTGGTGATTTTACCCAGGGCTTGTGCATGCTGAGGAAGCACTATTACTGAACAACACTCCCACCAGTACAGATTTGATATATATTTTGCTAGTGAATTTAGCTATAAAAGTAGGTCTGGGCGTAAAGTGAGGAAGACCATAGCATTATACTGGTCTTTTCTGTTACTGGTTTTCAAGGCTGCTTTTTTTTGTTTGTTTGTTTTGTTCTTGGGTAGGGTCTCATCTAGCTCAGGATGAACTGAAATTCACTATGTAGTCTCAGGTGGCCTCAAACTCACAGCGTTCCTTCTACTCAGCCTCCCAAATGTTGGATTAAAGGTGTGCAACCACTATGCCAGCAAGGCTGATTTTGTGTTATCTTTATTTCTCTGTCTCTTTCTTTTTAGGGAGAAGTAATAGCATTGGACAAAATATCCAACAAAGTAGAAAAAATAAATGAGAATGCTTCATTATTAGGGCTGAATTCCATTAGAGCATTTTGCTTTGATGGAACAAAGGCATTTAAAGTTGACATGACTGAGAACACGGAAGGTAAGTGAATCATTTTTATCTGTTCCTATTTAAAAAAGTTTTATATTTGATATATTTTATATTTATATTTTATATTTTATTACTTGAGACAGAGGCAAGGAGAGAGGCAGAAGAGAGAGAGGAAGAGAGAGCAAATGGGTGCACCAGTGGTCCCCGCCACTGCCAACTCCAGATGCATGTGCCACTTTGTGGGGGAATCAATCCCAGGCATCAGGCTTTGCAAGCAAATGCCTTTAACTGCTGAGCAGTCTCTCTAGCCCTATCCTTTCTAGTTGACAGGCTTTACTGTATATATTTGGTATCTTTTTGTTGTTGTTGTTGTTTGAGGTAGGGTCTTGCTATTGCTCAGGCTGACCTGGAATTCACTATGTAGTCCCACAGTTGCCATTGAATTCACAGCAATTCTCCTACCTCTGCCTCCCAAGTGCTGGGATTAAAGGCATGCACCACCATGCCTGGTTGATATCTTGATATACATATAAATGTGGAGTAATCAACCAAAAATAACATCCATCACTTTCCATGATAAGATACTTAAAATTTACTCATAGCAATTTTGAAATATTGTTGTATAATAGATCTCAAAAACTGTCCACTGAAACTTTATGGCTTTGGAGTAGTTCTTTCCGTGTCTATCTTCTCCCACCCATCCACTCACTCAGTCTTTGGTAGACGCTATTCTACTCTTTGCTTTTCTGTGTTCTGTGTCACCAGAGGGGATACATAATTAAGATCATAAATTATTTGGTTTTTTTTGATCCCTTGCTTATTTCACTTAACATGTCTTCCACCTTCATCTATGTTGTTTCAAATAATAGTTTCCTTCTGTTTTCTAGGCAGAATAGTATTCCATTGTGTATATGTATACATTTCTTTGCCATTCCTTGCTGATGGACACTTGACTTGATTTTGTGACTTGGCTGCTGTGAATAATGCTGTATTAATCAGTGAGTACAGCTGTCTCTTTGATGTCTTGGGTTCAGAATTTGACCCCAGCCGTGGAACATACCCCCCCCTCCGAGTGGCTCTTTCCTCCTCAGTCAGAGCTCTCTGGAAGCGCCCTCTCGGACGCGCTGTCACAGAATGCCCGAGGTTTCTTCCTAGGTGACACTAAGTACAGTCAAATCGACAATGAGATGAACGATCACAAAAATTTAATTAAAAATTAACCTGACCACATTGTCTTATTTGGAATATTTAATACATTTTATTCCAGAAAATACTTTATTGATGAGGACTTACTAATGCCATTTTTGGATAGTTCTCTGATCTTGCAGCTTTCTGTTTTGTTGCTTTCCTTTGCAATGAGGTACTTTTCTGTGGTGGAGCTTTAAAAAATTTATATATATATATATATATATATATGTATAAATTTCCTAATTTGAAGTTACCTTAAGATTTGTACAAAACTTATTCATAACAGGCTATTTTAAGATAATTGAAGTTTTCATAAAACACTCAAGATTTTGCTTAACCACATTTATATTTTGTTTTTATTGACACACTTATATTTTTTTGTTTATGTATCCAAATTCTTGTAACTTACTGTTTTTAAGTGTTTTTTTTTGTTTTAAATTATACTTTTTTATTTAGCTAACAGAGAAGTAGGCTTCCACATGGCTTTTTCATAGCATTTCTCCTGTCTCCTCTTCCCCTCAATCTTCCACCACTATCACCACTTAAACCTCTTTACCTCCATATTATCTGCTTCTACTTACATTTCTTCTATCTCCTCCCCTTAAGCCTTTGCTCTTTAATCCCTCAACATGACCCCTTTCTAGCTTCCTATCATCTAATGACTAATTCTAATTTATATACAAATCTAATAATTTGAAATTAAGATTCACATATAAGAGAGAATATGTGACATTTCTTTCTGAGCCTGAGTTGCCTCCCTTAGTATACTTACTAGATCCGTCCATCTACTTGTGAATTTCAAATGTTTTTTCAGCTAAATAAACTCCACTCTTTATATGTGTCACATCTTCATTATCCATTCATCACTTGGTTGGCATCTGGGTTTGATTCCATTTCATAGCTATTGTTAATAGAGCAGCCTTAACCATTGGTAGCAAGGATCTCTACAGTAGACTTCTTAGATTATATGCCCAAGGGTGGTATAGCTTGTCATAGGAACTTTTTTATTAGATATGGACATACTTAGTATGTTAACCACACGTTAGTACCATCTTTTCCCTCTTCCCTGCCCCCTTTCTGAAGAAGCCTTCCCAGTTGTGGATGCAGGTCAACCCCATGGGGATTGTGAAGCATGCAATATGGGAGAGAGGGAGAGGCAATGTCTTTCTGCAAAATGTCCTAACTTGTGGCTCTAACAATCATTCTGCCCCCACTTCCACAAAATTCTCTGAGCCATGCTGGGAGCACTTTAAGTCTATTTCAGTGATGGGCACTTAGGAGCCTCTGGATCTCTGGTTTGGTAAGTGTTGAGTGTCCTCAGTGTCGATCTCCATCACCCTTGTGCTGATATCAGTTTCACTAAGAAAGCAGCTCTCTTGCTCATTTCTCCAATTCCTCTGTGGTTTCAGCTGGGGCCAAAGTGGAATACACTGGGTCGTTTATCTCCTTAGGTCCTGCTTCCATCTGAAAAAGAGCAACAGATTCTCTAACAGAGAATGAAGTCAGCACTGGTTAAATGGGATAGCCATTATTAATTTAGACAGAATTGAAAGGATGTATATCCTCTTATAGTCTAAGGTTAGTGGGAACTTGACATGGAAAGTGGAATCAGTACCTGGATATGATTCTGACTTGTTTCCCCAGTTCCAGATATGGTTTCCTTTATACTGAGCAGATCTGTTAGCCAATCCAAGAGCAGTTGGTTACCCACCATGGCTGTGTGCCACTATTGTACTTGTGTGAACATCATGTCAGGTTGTTTGCTTCTGAGTCACTTAGACTTTGAGTTGCTTGGACAGATGCTGGCCACTTTCCCCTGGTAGCTTGTGTAGTGCCTTCCAGCACTAGATGGGCTAATTGTCTGGGGACTGGCTCTCCTCTGGATTCCAACCAGGTCTCTCCATGGTCCATGCCAATGGTATCTTTAGCAGTAGGTCTTAACATTAACCTCTGGTGGGTAATCAAGTGCTCTGACAGAAGTCTGTCTTGTTTGTTTTTGTTTTGGGAGATCTAGTAGGTCTCTCTGATCAACAGCTCATTGTGGATGTAAACCATATCCTGGTACAGGGAATTACAGGCCAGTGCCAAGGGAAACGAAAAAAGAAAAAGAGAAAGAAAGAGAAACAGGAGAAATTTGAGGTTATGTTTCATTCATCTCACCCTCTCCAGGGCCCTTCGATTCAGGTGCTCCCTCTAAGGTCCTTTTGAGAGTTCCAACGTTTAGTTTGACTTCCAGGATATAGGATTTTATGGTACCAGGTCAATTTCGGTTTTGTGTCCCTCTACCCTACCTCTCCCCTCAAGCCCTACCCTCCCTATTGTCCAAGCCTCAAGATGCTATTCAGTTATGTCAGCAACTCAGGCTGATCCAGGTTAGGAACTACAGGTCAGTGAGATTATTTGATGGTTGTCTTTCTGTGATTATGTGAGTTTGCATAGAATAATCTGTTCCAAGTTCAATCATTTTTCTACAAATTTCAATGTGTCATTTTTTTTTTCTTACTGCTGAGTAGAATTCCATCGTGTAGATATACCACATCTTGGTTATCCATTCATCCAATGATGGAAACCTGGGTTGATTCTAGTTTTTAGCTATTATGAATTGAGCAGCTATGAACATTGTTGAGCAAATATTTCTGAACTGAGATATGGAGCTTTTAGGGTAAATGTCAGTAAGAGAACAACAGGGTCTGCTGGTAACTCTATATTCATCCTTTTTAGGAGTCTCCAAATTGATCTTCACAGTGGTTGTAACAGCTTACATTCCCTCCAACAGTGAATGACTGTTCCTATTTCTCCATAGCCTCACCAACATTTGTTTTTATTTCAATTTTTTAATATTTTCTATCCTTACTGGGGTAAGGTGGAATCTCATAGTTGTTTTAATTTGTATTTCCCTAATGGTTAGGGACGTTAAACATTTCCTTAAGTATGTGTTAGCTATTTGTAATTCTTCATGTGAGAACTCCCTATTTAGTTCTGTGCCCCACTTTGGAAGTGGGTCATTTGATTTTTTTATTGTTTAGTTTTTTGAGTTCTTTGTAGATTTTAGATGTTAGGCATCTGTCAGTGGTATAACTAACAAAGATTTTCTCCCATTCCATGGGTAATCTATTGGGTCTGCTTATGGTATGTTTGTCTGTGCAAAAACTTTTTAGCCTCATGGCATTCCATTGATTGAGTGCTTGTTTAATTTCCTGGACTACTGGTGTTTTTCCTTTTCCCAGTCCTATCATGGAGAGTGTCTCCTATTTTTTCTTCCAGTAGTTGAAGAGTTTCAGGTCTTATATTGAGATCTTTAATCCATCTGGACTTGATTTTTTTATATGGTGAAATGAGTGGGTCTAATTTCATTTTTCTACATATAGTCATCCAATTTTTCCAATACCATTTGTTGAAGATGCTGTCTTTTCTCCAGTCTACATTATTATTACGTTTGTCAAAGATCAAGCAGCTGTAGTTACTTGACCTCAGGTCTGGGTCTTCAATTCTGTTCTACTAGTAAATATTTCTGTTTTTATTCCAGTATCATGCTGTTTTCATCACTATGGCTTTGTAATATAGATTGGGTATGTTGATACCACCAGAGGGTTTTTATTTTTTTTCCTGAGGTTATGCTTGGATATCTGAGGCATTCTGCCATTCCATATGAATTTTGAGATCATTTTTTTCAATGCTGGTATCTTTATTGGTATTACATTAAATCTGTACATTGCTTTTGGTAGAATTGCCATTTTTACAATATTAATTTTACCTATCCAGGAGCATGGGTGGTCTTTCCATCTTAAGTCCTCTTCGATTTCTTTCTTAAGCGTTTTTATGCTTTCCTTGTATAGGTCTTTCACATCCTTGGTTAGTGTTATTCCAAAGTGTCTAATTTTTTTTTTTTTGTTGTTGTTGCTGCTGTTGAAAATGGGATAGCCTCACTGATTTCCCTCTGTGTATATTTGTTTTTTTGCATATAGAAAAGCTACTGATTTTTGTGCATTGATTTTTGTATCCTGCCACTTTGCTGAAGGAATTAATCACCATTAGAAGTTTTGAGATGGAGACTTGGGTCACTTATGTACAGGATCGTGTCATCTGCAAATAGGGCTAATTTGACTTCTTCCTTTCCAATTTGAATCCCTTTTATTTCTTTTCCCTGTGTTATTGCTTGAGCTAGTACGTCTAGTACTCTGTTGAAGAGCAGTGGTGAGAGTGGGCACCCCTGTCTTGTTCCCAATCTCAGTGGGAACTCCTTGAATTTCTTCCCCATTAAGTATTACTTGGTTTTTTAGGAGCTTTATTATAATATTATTTTATCTTATATATTATATTATATATATGTATAATAATTATAGAAGCCTTTATTGAGTTGAAATATAAGCCTCCCATGCCTATTCTTTCTAGCATTTTGATCATGAAGTGGTGGTATATTTTGTCAGACACCTTCTCTGCATCAATTGAGATGATCATGTGGCTCATATGGTTATGTTTGTTTATGTGGTGTATTACGTTGACCAGTTTCCATATGTTAAACCTTCCCTGCATCCCTGGGATGAAGCCTACTACATATAATGCTTTTGATGTGTTGTTAAATTCACTTTGCAGGATTTTGTTCAGGATCTTTGCATCTAAGTTCATTAGGAATATAGGTCTAAATTTTTCTTTCTTTCTTGCATCTCTGTCTGATTTTTGTATCAGGGTGATGCTAGCCTCATAAAAGGAGTTGGGAAGGATTCCCTGGTCTCGGATCATGTGGAACAGTTTGAGAACAGTTTTTTACTTGTTTTTAACCTTCATACTAAAGAAGTAATGATTTAAATACCAGGCATATGTGCGGTATTCTGGATTTCAGACCCATTTAACAATGATTTTGTATGTATATGTGTGCATGCATGTTTCTATGTATATGGTGTTATAAGTACATGCAGGTACATGTGCTTGTGGTGACCAGAGGTTGATGTCAGATGTCTTCCTGAGCATAGAGCTCATGACGTTCTCTTCTCTAGCTAGCCAGTGAGCCCCAGGGGTGCGGGGACTGCAGCACACCAGGCGGTTTACATGCTACTGGGGACTCAAGCTCCAGTTTTCATGCTGTTGCGGCAGGGACTTAACAACTGAGCCATCTCCCCAGCAGCTTATGTAACATTTAGTGTGCATTAATTTCTAAATGGGTTTTGTACTTCTGATGGCTTATATTGATTGTCAACTTTTATATTTTTGTTTTTACCATATATTTTTGTCATTACTATAGTTTTTTCACCTTAATCTCTATCATTTCTTGCAATAAAGGATTGCTGGTGGTGAATCTCAACTTCTTTTGGGGGATGTTTTAAGTCTTCATTTCTAAAGGATGGCATTTCTGACTAAAATAGTCTTTGCTAGGAGTTTGTTTGTTTGTTTGTTTTGATCAAAACTTTAAGTGTATCATTCTGGGGTGGTTTAATTCAGGTGTCCCCCATAAACTTAGGTTTTCTGAATGCTAGGTTCCCTGCTGATGGAGATTTGGGAATTAATGCCTCCTGGAGGCAGAGTATTGTTGGGGGTGGGCTTATGGGTGTTAAAGCCAGTTTCCCCTTGCCAGTGTTTGGCACACTCTCCTGTTGCTATTGTCCACCTTATGTTGGCCAGGGGGTGATGTCCACCTTCTGCTCATGCCATCATTTTCTTCTGCCATCATGGAGCCTCCCCTCGATCCTGTAAGCCAAAATAAATCTCTTTTTCCCAGAAGCTGCTCTCAGTTGGGTGATTTCTACCAGCAATGTGAACTGGACAGCAACAGTAAAGTGGTACTGAGGAGTCGGATTGCTGCTAGACACCTGACTGTGTTGCTTTGGCCTTTTGGAGCTGATTTTCAAGAGGAATGTGGAAGTATTTGAAACCTTGGCCTAAGAGATTCCTTGTAGTGCTGTAAACACAGCTTGATGGATTGTTCTTGTCAGATTTGAAAGACCTGAATGCAGTAAAAAGTACGGACTGTGCGGTTTGGCTTATGAGGGTGAGAAAGAGCTTGCTTGCAGTTGGTTGATTTCTACCAGCAACGTGAACTGGACTGCAACACATTCTGTAGTCTTCTAGCTTGTGAGACCTCTGTTGAGAAGTCTCTTGCAAGCTTTACTGGTTGTCTTCATCTTCCTTGTTACATTCAGGGGGCTCTGTCTTAGATTCTTGGCAGTTGGTTTGTATGTCTGTGTTTGTTTGGGTTGAATCTGATTGGTGAGCTTTGCTTTTTCTGGGTCTGTGCATTTATTTATATCTTTCCCCAGGTTTGCAAAGGTTTTTGCTCTTTTTAAAAATTACTTTTACTAACTTTACTGTGTGAAAAAAATCATGTTAGTCACATTCCTCTCCAGTTATCCTCTTATGTCCCTTCCTGTTGCCTCCATTCCTTTGAAGACTTTCCTTAATGGGTTTTTGGCATTCACTGTAGGGTCATGAATGCATCAGTCAGTCTCTCTGTGTGTGTGGAGGAGACAGTGCCTCAGGATACTCCTTTCCATCTTTATGATCTTTCTGCCTCCACTTCTGCAATGTTCCCTGGGCCTTGGCAGGGATGATGTTGAGGTCTCTATAACCTCTGAATTTCTGCTTTGATGAGTTTTTTTTTTTTTCCTTCAGTAGAATCTCTAACCCCGTGTTGTAGTCAGTTTGACGTTGCTGGAATGAATTTCCAAACCAGGCCCAGTTTATGGGGGGAAGGGATTTATCTGAAGCTTGCAGATCCAGGGGAAGTTCTATAATGGCAGAAGAAGCTGTCCCCTTTCATAGATCCACAAAGCAAGCAATCAGCAACAAAATACTAACAGTGGGCTCAGTGGTTGAGGCACTTGCCTGCAAAGCCAAAGGACCCAGGTTCAATTCACCAGGACCATGTAAGCCAGATGCACAACATGGCACATGTATCTGGAGTTTGTTTGCAGCAACTAGAGGCCCTGGTGTGCCCATTCTCAATCTCTCTCTGTCTCTTTTTCTGTCTTTCAAATGAATAAAAAGAAAATAAGAAAATAAAGAAAACACCAAAATCAAAAACATCAGGGACTTAGGCAGAACTCACTCTGCATGCTGTAGGATAGAAGTCAGATCCTCCCCCAGTAACACCTTAGGGCTGGACCACAGATCTTGCCATAGTGACACTTCTTTCAGCCAGGTGGCTCAAAATCCAAGTTACAGCTTGAAGAAGACATTTGAGTCGGCTGAGGGACATACATTCAAATTACCCCACTCATGCGGATCTAAAACTCACTTTAGTTCCAGGCTGGCCTCGAACTCAGTGATCCTCCTACCTCTGCTTCCCAAGTGCTGAGATTAAAGGTATGTGCCACCACACCTGGTTTTGATTTGTGTTGAGTGTCCTCATTTTCTATCACCATTTCTGTGGAGCTGGTTATCAGGCTAGCAGTGAGAGTAGCCCTTACATTTAAATTGCCACTTCCTCTTTAATGCCTCCTGGGTGTTGAAGATGTGAAACACATGGCTTGTCTTATGCTAGACAATTGGCTGTCCTTTTTAATGAATTTATTATTTTTATTTATTTTTTACATAGGTTAAAGTCTTATATCCTAATTCTCTTGGTCACCATTTTCCTGATGGCCCTCCTCAGTGTAGTTACTAGTTTCCTCTATGGGGTAATTAGTACCTCAGTCAGTCTGGGGAGGCAGGTTGTGTCTCAGGATATTTCTACTCACTCTGTGGTTCTTACAACCTCCCTGCTTCCTTCTACACAACAATCCCTGTGTCTTGGCAGGTCTATTAGCAGTTTGGTTTACTGTTGAGTTCTCTTCTAGCTATCTTTTCTTACGTTGATGGATCTTATTTCCCTGGTTTTCACTGACATCTTTAAAACAAACAAACAACAACAACAAAAAAAAAAACAGATTTTCCAACCAAGAGTGAGAGCATCATGAATTAAAGAGGATAAGCATAGTTATTTAAGAGACATTTTAGTATAGGCACTCCTCTTGGTCAAAGTCCAGTGGGAGCTTCTGTATGGAATTTATGACCTTCTTATCCCTAGTATTCTGACTTGGTTCTCAGTGGCAGGCATGACTTGTGACCCACTGAAGGGCCTCATATTCAATCAGAGAACAGCCATTGATTACCTACATAGGCCACTATTGCACAGGTATGTATCTCTTTCATAACTTACGGCATGGTCTTTAAACAAGTTTTTAGCATTTCTTATATTTTACTTTTAGATCTTCTGTAATTGGAAAATGTGGTCTTTGATGTGCTGTCCGTCCTTTAAAGCTTTCTTCATTTCTTTTTTCCCCTCTGACTATATATTTTCTAATAATTCTCTAAGTATACATATTCTTTCTTAGGCTTGATAAATCTTCTACTTTATATCTTATTTTTCAGATCTAGCATTTATTTTGAAACTATAAACATAAATCTTTTGAATGTGGCCTCTGAAAGTACATTGGTGGAATATGGAATACAGGAAGATAGTCCTGGCAGAAAATGTTGGGTAGGAAGAATAAAAGCAAGGCATTAGGGGAAAGTAGACATTGAGTAAATTGGGGATATTCAAGGTTCCCATTCTTGTAGACTTGAAGGCCTTGGAGGACAATCGAGGGGACACAGGTAGATGGAGTTTAGATTATTCCAGGGCTATCTGAATGTGAGCTGATGGCAATAAAGAGATAAAGTTAAAATAGCAACTGAGTACACAAGTTTCAAAAACTAGCAAAGTTACTATTATCAGAAATGATGGATATCATGAAGATCCAGAAATTTCTAAAGCTGTTCACCAAATGCCATGGTGGTTTCTGGAATGTTCCATATCTGCTCTTACAAAGCAGATTAGACATTATTAGAATTGCCAATAATATATAACCTTGATAAGGGTTCAGATGTCATTCTGAATAAGTACTTTATTTACTTCTTGGGTATACTTTTTCTTTCTGAATCTTTAAGACCATATAAGTAGCCAGAATTTCACTCTTATGTATTTTTAAGGTCACTTGCAGCTCTTTATGGACCTGAGAGGAGCTCTGAGCTCTGTGGCTCAGCATTTATGCCATCTTCAGGATATTTCATGGGCAGGCTGACCATGTAACCTCCATTGGAAGCATTGAGCACCTTCCCCTTTGTTTTGACTTTCCTTTACCAAACTGTACACCATTTTTCAAGTCCAGTCTCTGTGCCTCCATAATCTCGCTGATCAAGACCAGAGTTGTAGGATACACTAGGAGTGTCTGGTCATCTCATGTAGCCCTTTTGACCTGGGAGCAGGAATCAGAATATTGGTTGTCCTTTTTAGCTGTGGTGTCTTCAATTGGCTTTCACTTCTGCATGTACTTATTGAGCACCCAAAAGGACGGTTAAACCAGTCTTAAAGAAAAGTGTGAATAGAGGGCTAGAGAGGTGGCTTAGTGGTTAAGCGCTTGCCTGTGAAGTCTAAGGACCCTGGTTCTAGGCTTGATTTCCCAGGACCCATGTTAGCCAGATGAACAAGGGGGCACATGTGTCTGGAGTTCGTTTGCAGTGGCTGGAAGCCCTGGCATGCCCATTCTCTCTCTGTTTCTCTATCTGCCTCTTTGTCTCTCTGTCACTTTCAAATAAATGAAAATTAACAAAATTAAAAAAAAAAAGAAAAGTGTGAATAGAGAACAGATCTGATCACTTTAGTTTTGACCAAAATGGATCTTGTTAATGGTACAGAAGCTCAAAGTCATTCTGCCTAGCATTCAGATCTAGTTGCCTGGTACCTTTGTAAGCCATGTCTGGAACAAAAAAAGAAGAAATGTCTTATTTTATTAAATAGCTCACAGCTGTTAGCACAGGCTGAGCATGTTAACAAATCTATAAACAATTTTTTTATAAGATGTGGAGCATTCTGTCCCCTTTTCTTTTGTTTTAATTTTTTTTGTTATTTTTGTTTATTTATTTGAGAGAGACAGAGAGGGACAGAAAGAGGCAGATAGAGAGAGGGAGAGAGAATGGGCACACCAGGGCCTCCAGCCACTGCAAATGAACTCCAGATGCATGTGCCCCTTGTGCATCTGGCTAACGTGGGTCCTGGGGAGTCGAGCCTCAAACTGGGGTCCTTAAGCTTCACAGGCAAGCGCTTAACTGCTAAGCCATCTCTCCAGCCCTATAAGCAATTTTTTAATGTTGTATTTTCATTTATTTATTAGAGAGAGAGGAAGGGAGAGAGAGAGAGAAAAAGAGAGAGAGAGAGAAAGAGAGACAGAGAATGAGCATGTCAGGGCCTCTAGCCATTATAAACATACTCCAGATGCATGTGCCACCATGTACATCTGGCTTATGTGGAATCTGGAGACTCGAACCTGGGTCCTTAGGATTCAATGGCAAGTGCCTTGACCACTAAACCGGCTCTCCAGCCCCTATAAACAATATTTTATCAACAAATTATAAATACTTGGAAATGGTTTTGTTAAAACATAACTAAAACATTATAGAGTCCTGACATCTCTGCTTTAAGATATCAGAGCAAGTGTCCTCAGATTTAATTTGGTAGCTTTAGGGTAGGCTAGCCTCTAATTCCTGGTCCTTTTGCCTCTTAGGTGCTAAGATTAAAGGTATAAGCCATCACACCTAGCAGAATTGCCAATAGTCCCCTAAAATGCCTAGTGCTGAGATTCAAGGTGTGAGCCACTATGCCCAGCAAAAACCCTGTCACTCCCAGTATCCTCCTAAGCTGCTTGAGATGTCTTAAGGAGTGGATGAGAGACAAATAGCTGGACATGGGGAGACTTCCGCCCATTGAGAATTCCCTTAGTGGGCTAGGTTTTCTTATTTACCTGAAGGTATGTTACCTAGGATAATAAAATGGAGGGTTATGCCCTTCTCTTACTTATAACTTTATTAGCTTGGGGTTAATTTGCTGTGACACAGAAATTGTGAATGGAAGCCCTCAAAAATTGAGAAAACACATTGCCATAAAATGGAGACTTTCTTGCCTCCCTAAGAGCAAAAGTTAAAATAAATAAAACTAGATTATTTATTTTGTAAAACCTGGAATATGGGCTTGAGAGATGGTTTAGTGGTGAAGGCACTTGCTTGCAAGCCTGATGGTCCAGGTTTGAATCCCTAAGTACCCACATAGAGTCAGATGCACAAAGTAATGCATACATTCAGAGCTTTCTTATAGTGGCAAGAAGCCCTGGTATACCTCCCCCACTACTAGAAAAAAAATCTGAAATATAAACCCATCAATGACAAATCTGAATTATATTTATAGCATCATATTATAAATTAAGATTACTGTTTACATGTTGTTAAATTTTATAAAATCCTAAGCTTATTGTAAGCTGTAAGTCTTACTTAAATCTGGTTCTCTCTTTTGTTGTTGTTGTTGTCTGTTTATTTATTTTTTTTTTAAAAAAGCTATTTTTATTTATTTATTTGAGAGTGACAGAAAGAAGGAGAGAGAGAGAGAAAAAAAAAAATGGGCATGCCAGGGCCTCCAGCCACTGCAAATGAACTCCAGATGTGTGCACCCCTTGTGCATCTGGCTAACATGGGTCCTGGGGAATCGAGCCTCGAACTGGGGTCCTTAGGCTTCACAGGCAAGCACTTAACTACTAAGCCATCTCTCCAGCCCAGAGTCTTGCCTTTTTTAAAATTTATTTTTATTTATTTATTAGAGACACACACACAGAGAGAATGAAAATAGGCATGCCAGGGCATCTAGCCACTGTAAACCAACTCCAGATGCATGCACCACCATGTGCATCTGGCTTACATGGGACCTGAAGAATCAAACCTGGATCCTTAGGCTTTGCAGGCAAGTGCCTCTAACTGCTAAGCCATCTCTCCGGCCCTTGCCTTTTTTTCTTTTTCTTTTTATTTATTTATTTTTTTTTTGGTTTTTCGAGGTAGTGTCTCACTCTGGTCCAGGCTGACCTGGAATTAACTCTGTAGTCTCAGGGTGGCCTTGAACTCACGGCGATCCTCCTACCTCTGCCTCCCGAGTGCTGGGATTAAAGGCGTGCGCCACCACGCCCGGCCCCTTTTTTTCTTTTTAAATTGAAGAATATTATGAAAGGAAGAGACATTAGACAATTGTGTCTGTCAACTGGCAAACTTCCCTTATCAGCCAGTGTTGAAAGAAATTATCACAACAAATTATTATTTAATAATTTAAACAATGCAGATTTGTTATACCACAATTCTAGAGGCTAGAAGTCCCAAGTCTGTTTTAGTGTGCTAAAGTCAAGAGCTAGCAGAGCTGTTTTCCTTCTGGAAGCTTGAGGGGAAAGTGTGTTTCCTGGCCTTGGATAGATTTTAAGAGGTCACCTGCATTCTTTTTTTTTTTTTTTTTAATTTTTATTAACATTTTCCATGATTATAAAATATATCCCATGGTAATTCCCTCCCTCCCCACCCCCACACTTTCCCATTTGAAATTCCATTCTCCATCATATTACCTCCCCATTACAATCATTGTAATTACATATATATAATATCAACCTATTAAGTATCCTTTTCCCTTCCTTTCTCTACCCTTTATGTCTCCTTTTTACCTTACTGGCCTCTGCTACTAAGTATTTTCATTCTCACGCAGAAGCCCAATCATCTGTAGCTAGGATCCACATGTGAGAGAGAACATGTGGCACTTGGCTTTCTGGGCCTGGGTTACCTCACTTAGTATAATACTTTCCAGACCCATCCATTTTTCTGCAAATTTCATAACTTCATTTTTCTTTACCGCTGAGTAGAACTCCATTGTATAAATGTGCCACATCTTCATTATCCACTCATCTGTTGAGGGATATCTAGGCTGGTTCCAATTCCCAGCTATTATAGATTGAGCAGCAATAAACATGGTTGAGCACGTACTTCTAAGGATATATGCCTAGGAGTGCTATAGCTGGGTCATATGGTAGATCAATCTCTAGCTGTTTTAGGAACCTCCACACTGTTTTCCACAATGGCTGGACCAGATTGCATTCCCACCAGCAGTGCAGAAGGGTTCCTTTTTTTCCACATCCCCGCCAACATTTATGATAATTTGTTTTCATGATGGTGGCCAGTCTTTTTCTTTTTTTTTTTTTGAGGTAGGGTTTCACTGTAGCCCAGACTGACCTGGAATTCACTATGTGGTGTCAGGGTGGCCATCGAACTCACAGCAATCCTTCTACCTCAGCCTCCCAAGTGCTGGAATTAAAGGCACATGCCACGATGCCTGGCTGCATCAAATTTACTTCAACAAAATCATGTTTTCACCATGTCATATCAGACTTACGAGAAATAATTTTTTTGTTTGTTTTTGTTTTTCAAGGTAGGTTCTCCCTCTAGCCCAGGCTGACTTGGAATTCATTATGTGTTCTCAACATGACCTTGAACTCTAGGCGATCCTCCTACTTCTGCCTCCCAAGTGCTGAGATTAAAGGACTGTGCCACCATATACAGCCCGAGATCTTTACAGGTTTTGTAGGCATAAGCAGATCTTATTTTGTAAACAGAAAGTGAAATGGGGCCATGACAAGAGTCACTTTGGAATACTGTACATTTACTTTTCATTGATAAAGCAGGAATATCATTTAATATTTTAAACCCCAGTGCACTGAATTATAGGACACTTTATTTAATTATGAAACATGGGTTTTTAGGGAGTGTGGTAGTTTGAGTGCATGGCCCCATAAACGCAGGTGTTTTGTTAAAACAGTTTGCACTTCAGCCCCTAGCAGGCCCGACTCCTGCTGCAGGGAGGCCTGTCTCTGGTGGCCGTTCTGAATTCCAGTGTTTAGGGAGCAGCTTGAGCTCCAGGTTCCTGTTTACTTGGTTTTGGTGTTTGCTGGCTGGTGGTAGTTTCTCTTTGCTTAGATCTGTGAAAGGCAGCCTGTTTCTTCTGCCATTGATGGAACTTCCCCTGGACCTGTAAGCTTGACATAAGCAAGTCCCTTCCTCCTGTAAACTGGTTGGAAGTGTGTCTTAGCAATGTGGAGATGACTACAACAGAGTACAAAAGCAATAGGAAGGAGGCGGTCATTGGGCACTGTGGTTTGTTTTTGACTTTTATAATTTGGCTAAGAACAGTCAAGCCAAATCTTTGGGTGTTCCTAACAAGAGACAGTGGAGATAAAGTTAATGTAAAGTAGCTAGGTATCGGAGTATGTTCTAAGGCTTTTTAGAGTTTTTCATTTGTTTTGTTGTAAGTATTAATGTCAAAGTGTTGTACTTTGTAAAAAAAAAAAAAAAAGTGTAGTACTTTGACTGAATGTCCCCCAATAGATTCAGGAGTTTTACTACTTAATCTTGTGACTTAGTGTCATTGTGTGTGGATCCTAGGGTCCAGCCATAAGGTACTTAGGTAAGTGGCTTTTGGGGTGGCTCTGAAATTCCAGACTAAAGATATGCAGTGTTTGAGCTCTGCTTCAGGTGCCTGGAGTGTAATTGTGTTGTGGTATAGGTGGTAGTTGCTTTTCTTACTGTGTAGATCTGTGTAAAGAGGGCCAGTTTCTTCCACCATTATGGAACTTCCCCTGGGTCTGTAAACTTCAATAAATTCCATTCCTCCTATAAACTGTGTCTGGTCTAGAGGTTCATCCCATAAATATGAATCTGACTGTGACATAAAGGTAATTGTAGTTTAAGGGATTGGATCTAATTAATGTTCTTCTTTTTCTCATTAGTAAGAAGTCTGTTTTTGGCTCTAGGAGTTTGGATTTAAAATACAGGCATCCTTAATTGGAATTCCATTTGTAAGACTTCAGATAACTCTTTGTTAATTTAAAAAGTAGACTTTTAAAAATTCAAATCATACTGAATAATTAGAGAATTTTTTCCCACAAAGTAGTGAACAAAGAATCTTTTTTAAACATGAAGATTTGGTTTAAGTAAGGTAGGAGGTCTGGGTAAACAAATAGGCAAGATTAATGAAAGCACAAGATATCATCCTCAATTGCATCTTCAGTAATTAACATTTTTCTAGTACTTAGAAATATACTAAGAAAAAGTCTAAATATCTTTTTATTAGTACACTGTGGGTATATAGCCATGTTGGTACCATCATTAGCCTCCTCCCTATCCTCCCCCCTCCGCAGGGCCCCTCCTCATTGGGAAATGTGGGTTGTGTACTGTGGAGTTAGCCATCAGTTATGGATAAGAGGCAATGTCTATGTGCATAGTGTCCCAACATGTGGCTCTAACAATCTTAATGGGGAGCCCCCTCTTCCGCAAATTTTCCTGAGCCATGTTGGGTTCAACTTAGGTCTACTTCAGTGATGAGGTCTTGGGAGCCTCTGGTTCTCTGGGTCTCTGGTTTGGTAGGAGCTGAGTGTTCTCTGTGTCTGTCTCCTTCACGCTTGTGCTGGTACCAGGTTCACCAAGAAAGCAGCACTCTTGCTCATTTCCCCAGTTACTGTACAGTTTCAGCTGGGCCCCTGGTGAGGTGCAATGGGCTGATTTTCTCCTCAGGGTTTGCATCCATATGAAAAAGAGAAGCAGATTCTCCAACAGAGAGTGAAGTAAGCACCAGATAAATAGGATAACCACTATTATTTTAGAGAGAATTTAATAGGTTTAGGCCCTCTGTAGCCCATGATTGGTGGGAGCTTGATAATGGAGAACAGGCTCATTTTTTGGATATGGTTCTGACTTGTTTCCCAGATGTAGCTATGGGTTCTCTTCCACTGAGTGGATCTGTTAACCAAATCAAGGGCAGTTGGTTACCCAATAAAAAAGTGGCTTTATGCCACTATTGCACTTGTGTGAGCATCATGTCAGGTTGTTTGCTGCTGAGTAGCTTAGACCACGAGTTGCTTGGACAGATGTTGGTCATTTCCCCCCAGTTGCTCATGTAGTACCTTCTGGCATTAGATGAGCTAACTCTCTGGGGACTGACTGTCTTCCAGATTCCAGCCAGGTCACTCCATGTTCTGTAGAAACAGCATATGTTGTCTTTGGCAGCAGGGTCTTACCATTAACCTTTGGTGGGTCATCAAGTACTCTGACATAAATTTGTCTTCTTTTGGGAAACCTTGTAGGTGTCTCTGATCAACTGTGGATCTTAACTGCATGCTCGTACTTGGAGTTACAGGCCAGTGCCAGGGAAAAGAGGAAGAAAAAAATAGGTAATATAAAAGAGTAAGAGAGAAGGGGAGGGAGAAAGAGAGAGAGAAACAGGAGAATATTAATGTTAGTCTTCATCATACCCTCTCCAGGGCCTTGTGATTCAGGTGTTACCTCTAAGGATCTGATTAAGGTTCAACCATTTAGTCTTGTCTTTTAGGATATAGAATTTTATGGTAGCATTGCCATTTGGGTCCAGTTTTGTATGCCCCCCCCCCCCGCCCCGACTCTTCCCTCCTGCCACACCCTCCCTATTGTCCGGTCCTTGCTTATTAGGTATGTCAGCATCTCAGGCTGATTCAGGTTAGGAGCCACAGACGAGTGAGACCATGTGACAATTGTCTTTCTGTGGTTGGGCTGTTTACTGCTCACCTGCTGCTTTTCCTCAGAGTCTGGATACCAAGCAGAGCACTCCCTTGTGCTGGCCCTTGAGCCTTTCCTGTAGCGGGCTCTGGCCATTTCAGACTTACATGAAAGGAAAAATTTGGAAAATGCTGATGCCAAGGTTAAGGGTTGTTATGGTATAGTTTTTTATTTTTTATTGATGACTTCCATAATTATAGACAATAAACCATGATAATTTCTTGCCACCCTCACTTTCCCCTTTGCAACTCCACTCTCCATCATATACCCTCCCCCTCTCAATCAGTCTTTTATTTTGATGTCATCATCTTTTCTTCCTTTTATACTGGTCTTCTATAGGTAATGCCAGGCAATGTGATGTCATGGGTATCCAGGCCATTTTGTGCCTGGAGGAGCATGTTGTAAGGAGTCCTACCCTTCCTTTGGCTCTTGCATTTTTTCTGCCACCTCTTCCGCAGTGGACCCTGAGCCTTGGAAGGTTGATAGAGATGTTTCAGTGCTGAATCTCACAGCACTTCTCAGTGCTGTGTTGCCTTTTGAGTCATCCCACATGCTGCTGTGATCTGAAAAGAGAAGCTTCTCTGACCAAGAGTGAGAGTAGCATTAATATATGGGTATGAACATTAAGAGAAGTGCTTACTGGGCAGTAGTTTGGTGAGCATAATATAATGCATTTAGCCAGACACCAGTGGGTGTTACACCCCTAGGGCTCATGATCTCCCCTGTCATAGGTTTTCTATACCAGGCCTGTAATCCTTCCTGTGGAGCAGGCCAAAGTCCAATTAGAAAGTGGTTGATTTCCCCTATTACAGACATGCTACTTTGCACCCTATGCTGGCCAAATTTAAGGCTTGGAGTGTCCATTGTTGTTTATCTGCACTGATGACTTCTCTATCTCCCAAAGAGCTGCATGCAGTGTAGCTTTTTCCAGATTTCTGTCAGTTAGTCTACAGGAAGGAGGTTTTCAGCTCAGCTCCAGCAGGATTTCTCAGTGGCCTTGTAGCCCAAGCATGTGGAGTGTTCAGAATAGGGTCTTTCCATTTATTCCTGGTGGGAAACCAAGAGCCTGGGCAATGGCCTCTAATGTTGTGGGGGCATCAGGGACCTCCCTGGCCAACAACTCACTGAAAGGTATCCCATCCTTGGCACTTAGAATTTTCTAGTAATGATCTATGGCTTCTAGATGCTCCACTGTCCAAAAAAAATAGGTTTCCATATGACTTATTCATACCCTCTTAGATTTTGTTTAACCCTCCCCCACCCTTTCCATAGCCCATTTTTAATTGACTTGTCTGATTTATTTAGTTTTTTTTTTTTTTAGGTGTTTATATATCCTGGTTATTAATCCTCTATCATAGCTGGCAAAGATTTCTGCCATCCAGTAGGTGCTGCTCTTCACTGTGAATATAGGGTCCTTTATGTGCGAAAGCTTTGCACTTTCATGAGGTCCCAGTGGTTGACTAGTTTTTCTTTTATTATTATTATTATTTTCCTAAGCAACTGGGGTTAGATTCAGAAAGTCATTGCCTATGCCAGTAAGTTGAAGAGTTTTCCTGACTTTTTCTTCTAACAGTTTTAGAGTTTTAGGTCTGTTATTAGGATCCATTTGGACTTGGTTCTTATACATGGAAAGTGATAACGATGTATTTTTATCCTTCTTAGTATAGATGCCCAGTTTCCCTAGCATCATTTATTGAAGAGGCTATCTTTTCTCCCATGAGTACTTTTGGTATTTGTTGAAGATCAGGTGGCTGTAGCTGCCTGGACTTATATCTGGGACTTCTATTCTGTTCCATTGATCTATATATCTGTTTCTGTGCCAGTTCCATACTGTTTTTGTTACTATGGCTTTGTAATATAGGTTAAAATCAGGTATTGTGATACTACCAGCTTTATTTTGTCACTCAAAATTCTTCTGGTTATTCAAGGATTTTTGTACTTTCAAATGAATTAAAATTTTTTTTTTCTATTTCTGTGAAGAATGCCATTTTAATTTTAATGGGGATTGCATTAAATGTGTAGATTGTTTTTGGTAAGATTGACATTTTCACAATATTGATTCTTCCATTCCAGGAACATGGAATGTCTTTCCATTTCCTAGTGTCTTCTGTGATTTCTCAAACATTTTAAAGTTTTCATGGCAGAGATCCTTTGTTTCCTTGGTTAGGTTTATTCCATGGTACTTTATTTATTTATTTATTTGTTTTTGAGACAGTTGTGAATGGGAGTGATTCCTTGATTTCATCCTCAGCATGTTTGTTGTCAGTGTATAGGAAGGCTGCTTATTTCTGTGTGTCTATTATATATCCTGCTACATTGCTAAAAGTGATTATCAGCTCTAACTGTTTGCTGGTAGGATCGTTAGAGTACTTTATGTATAGAATCATATCATCTACAAATAACAATAATTTGATCTCTTCCTTTCCAATTTGTATCTCTTTTATTTGTGTCACTTGCCTTATTGCTATAGCTAAGTCTTCCCATACTATATTAAATAATAGTAGAGACAGTGGACACCCTTGTCTTACACCTGATTTTAGTGGAAAAGCTTCAAGTTTTTCCCCATTTGGTATTATTTTGGCTGCAGGTTTGTCACAAATAGCCTTTATTGTGTTGAAATATGTACCTTCTATTCCCAGTATCTGCAGGACTGTTATCATGAAGGGATGTTGGATTTTGTCATATGCCTTTTCTGTGTCTCTTGAGATCATGTGATTTTTGTTCATCGGTCCATTTATATAGTATATTACACCTATCACTTTGCATAGTTGAACCATCCCTGCATCTCTGGGATAAAGCCTCAGGGAGAAGGATCTTTTTAATATATTCTTGTATTCTGTTTGCCAATATTTGTTATGAAATTTTGCATATATGTTCATAAGGGAGATTGGTATCTAATTTTCTTCTTTTTTTGTTTCTGTTCTATCTTTGTCTTGTTTTTGTATCAAGGTCATGCAGGTTTTGTAGAAGGAGTTTGGTAGCTTTCCTTCCTTTTCTATTTTATGAAAAAGTTTGAGAAGCATTAGTGTTAGTTTTTCCATGAAGGTCTGGTAATATTCACCAATGAATTCATCTGGGCTTAGATGGTTTTTAGTTGGGAGACTTTTTTTTTTTTTTTTTTTACTTACTGCTTTGATCTTCATACTTGTTTTAGGTCTATTGAAATGGTTTATATCATCTTGATTTAATTTTGGTAGGTCATGTCAATCTATGAAATCATCCATTTCTTTCACATTTTTAAATCTTAAAGTATGCCCTTATAATTTTCTGAATCTCTTTGGTATCTATTAATATGGTACCCTTTTCATATCCAATTTTATTGAATTGTATCTCTTTTCTCTTTCAGTTAGATGTGCTAAGGGCTTACAAATCTTGTTTACCTTTCCAATAACCAAGTCTTTGTATCATTGATTCTTTGTCATTTTTTGCTTCTATTTCATTAACTTCTGCCCTAATCTTTATTATTTCTTTTTGTCTACTGATTTTTAGTTTGTCTTGTTCTTCTTTTCCCAGGGCCTTATGGTGAAGCATTATGTTATTTGTGACATTTCTAATTTCTTAATGCAGTCACTTAAGCTATTTCAGGTTTCCCTCTTAGAACTGCCTTTATTGTGTCCCAAAGATTTTATGTTATGTTCTCATTATCATTTGATTCTATGAATATTTTGATTAATATCCTCATTGACCTGTTCATCATTGAGTAGTGTACTCTTTAGTTTCCATTATTTTGTGTATGTACTATAGCTTTTCTTGCTGTTAATTTGTAGTTTAATCCCATTGTGACCAGATAGAGCACAAGGAATTATTTCAGTTTTCCTGTATCTGTTAAGATTTGCTTTGTGTCCTAATAGATGGTCTATTTTACAGAGTGTTCCATGTGCTGATGAAAAGAATGTGTATTCTGTGGTATTTGGATGGAATGTTCTGTAGATATCTGTTAGGTCCATTTGTCCTATGACATCATTTAATCCTCTGTTTATGTTTTGCTTGGATGACCTGTCAATTGAGAGTGGGGTATTGAAGTCACACACTACAATTGTGTTTGGTGTTACCTGTGACCTTAATTCTAATAGTGTTTGATGTAATTGGGAGCCCTGTGTTAGTTACATATATGTTTAGAATTGCAATGTCTTCCTGTTGGGAGATTTTCTTTAATCACTATAAACTGGCCTTCTTTATTTTTCCTAACTAATGTTGGTTTGAAGTCTACCCTGTTAGATATTAGGATAGCAACAACTGTTTGTTTTCTAGATCCATTTGCTTGATCTAGAGCCTTTCACCCTAAGATATGGAAAGGTGAGTTTCTTAGAGGCAACAAACAGAAGGATCATGTCTTTTAACCCAGTCTGCAAGCCTGTATCTTTTAATTGTGGCATTGAGGCCATTGATATTAAGAGTTATTATTGAAAAGTGTGCATTAATTCTTGCCTTTCTTCTTGTTTTATAGTTCTTCCTGTTTTTCCTTCCTCTTTTTTATTAACTATTTTTTGAGTGTGGTTTATTTTTTCCTATTTCCTTATGTGTGTGCTTTTCTTTCTCTTTAGCATGAAGGGTCTTTTCAAGTATTTTCTGTATAGCTTGTTTAGTGGTCACATACTCCTTTTGCCTGCTTTTGTTGTGGACTGTCCTTATTTCTCCATCTATTTGGATGGATAGCTTTTCTGCAAAAGTAATCTTGGTTGACAGTTGTTATCTCATAGAAATTGAAATACATCATTCCAAGCCCTTCAGGCTTTTAAAGTTTGTTTTAAGTAATCTGCTGTTGTTTTCTTGATGGACTTGCCCTTATAAGTAAGTTGAGGTTTTTCTCTAACTGCTTCAATATATTTTCTTGGTTTTGTGTGTTTTATAGATAAATTACAATATGTCAGTGAGAGGTTGCTTCCTGATTTTGTGTGTTTGGAGTTTAAAAAGCTTCCTGAATCTGTATTGGCATCACTTTTCCTATTTGGGGGAAATTTTCTTCTATGATTTTGTTGAAAATACCTACCATGAGCCAGGTATGGTGGTGCATGCCTTTAATCCCAGTACTTGGGAGGCAAAGATAGGAGGATTGCCATGAGTTTGAGGCTACCCTGAGTGTTCATAGTGAATTCCAGGTCATCTGGAAATAGAGTGAGACCTACCTCAAAAAACCAAACCAAAAAAAAAAAAAAAAAAATGAAGAAGAAAGAAAAGAAAATTCCTACTATGCCCTTGGAGTGAAATTCTACTGTGCCCTGAATTCTTAATGTTTGTTGTCTTTATAGTCCAGAATGTCTTGAAAATCCCAGACATGCCTTTCTTCTATGATTTTGTTGAAAATACCTACCATGAGCCAGGCATGGTGGTGCATGCCTTTAATCCCAGTACTTGAGAGGCAAAGATAGGAGGATTGCCATGAGTTTGAGGCTACCCTGAGTGTTCATAGTGAATTCCGGGTCATCTTGAAATAGAGTGAGACCTACCTCAAAAAACCAAACCAAAAAAAAAAAAAAAAAAAATGAAGAAGGAAGAAAAGAAAATTCCTACTATGCCCTTGGAGTGAAATTCTTCTACTGTGCCCTGAATTCTTATGTTTGTTATCTTTATAGTCCATAATGTCTTGAAAATCCCAGACTTGCCTTCCTATTAGTTTGTCTTTCTCTTTGTTGGACTGTATTGGATGTGCCACCTGGTCTTCTAGTTTAGATATTCTGTCCCCTTCTTGATCCATTCTGCTGGTGAGATTTTCTACAGAGTTTTCTATTTGATCTGCTCTGTTTTTCATTTCTAGTATTTCAGGCTGGTGTTTTTTGTTTTTTGTTTTTTTTTCTATTTCCTTAATCATGTCTTGTATTGACCTCATTTCATTAGGTTGGTGTCCTGTGTTCTCTTTCAGGAGTTTGTTTTCTTCTTTGATTCCTTTTATTTCTTCTTCAATTTTTGTTGTTGTTGTTTTTTTGAGGTAAGGTCTTGCTCTAGCTCAGGATGACCTGGAATTCACTGTGTAGTCTCAGGGTGGCCTTGAACTCACAGTGATCCTCCTACGTCTGCTGGGATTAAAGGCGTATACTACCACGCCCGCCTATGGCTCACATTTTTAATCCTAGCACTTGGGAGGCTGAGGTAGGATTGCTGTGAGTTTGAGGTCAGCCTGAGGCTACATAGTGAATCCAGGTCAGCCTGGGCTAGAGTGACCCTACATCGAAAAGACCCCCCCCCAAAAAAAAATCCATTCTGAGGAGGAGAGGAAAATATTTTGGGGAAAATAGGGTCATGATGATTACAGTATGGAACTTGTATAATCTTTGTAAAAAACTTAATTTCTTTAAACAGAAATCTGGCCAAAGCTGTACATAAGAAAGCAAAACATGTATAGAAGGTTGTAAGTCAAGTTACATTGATAATGGCTTGTATTTCATATCTTTGTAATTCGATAAAAGCAGAAAATAATCCTGGGTTTTAGAACCTTGCAGGAGAAGGCGCTCTAAAAACATTCAGTAGCAGTGTTTTCCTTGCAGGTAGATCATATACATATGCAATGTGACCATTCAGGTTCGTGTCTTTCTTCAGTAACACTAGATAGATTGTAAATCGGCACAGGGAAAATTTTTCAAAAGAATACTAAGGGAAACCTGTAGAATATTAAATCCAGAGAGTTAGCAGCCCATTCTGGACCGTAGCCAAACTGGTGGTGACAGAGTCTAAAGACCAGCAGAGCCAGAACCAGAGCCAATACCAGCATGTTTGGTCATATATCCCAATGGGCTCTGGCTTTTCTGGAGCTATCTGCATTGGAGTTATGAGGGAAATCCTTATTTTCACAATGACTAGAATTAACTACAGGTCCCAGTTCTGAAGTATCATGGCTTCTGAAGCTGGGAGTTCATTGGGTATCATTGGATTTTCTCTGAGTTTTGTATTGACACAACAACCCTCTAATCCTTCCACAAAGCAAAGTGTGTATGGAATCAAAGTCAGTACTGACTCAGTCAGCTATCTTAATCTTATTAAAAGGAGAAATTATTTTTCTGTATTTCTTTATTTTCTCTCCTGGATTATGATAAGCTTATGATCATTGATTTTATTTCATAAGTTTTCTATTGTAGATCAATGAAACAAATAGCATCTATGTTATAACTTCTTTTTATAGGTGCACCTCCATTCTTGCCAGAATCTTTTGATCGAATCCTCCTTGATGCTCCCTGCAGTGGTCTGGGACAGAGGCCGAATATGGCTTGGACTTGGACACTAAAGGAAGTGATGTCATACCAGCCACTACAGCGAAAGCTCTTTACTGTGGTATGTGGAAAGGAAGTTAACTTTCACTAGTTTGGTGTTCAGTCACCTGACAGAGGTAGAAGCAGCCCAAGTGCCCACTGACAGACAAGGAGACAAGTTATGTGTAGCCTTATGTGGATTATTGTTCAGCCTTAAAAGTCTCAGAAGCCAGACACGAAAGAACACATTTCATCTGATTGATTCTACTTATATGAGCTAACTAAAATAGGTAAATTCATAAGGAGAGAAAGTACAAGAAATGGAATTGGGTATGGGAGGAAAGAATTGTTGTTTAATAGTTACAAAGTACTCGGGAGGCAGAGGTAGGAGGATCGCCATGAGTTCGAGGCCACCCTGAGATTACAGAGTTAATTCCAGGTCAGCCTGGACCAGAGTGAGACCCTACTTTGAAAAACCAAAAAAAAAAAAAAAAAAAAAAAAAAAATAGTTACAGAGTTTTAGTTTGGAGTTTTGAAAAATTCCAGATAAATAGTGGTAATGGTTACACAAAAACACTTCATTAAATATTTAAAATGGTTAAATCAGTAATTTTGTGTTATGTACATTTTACCTCACATAACTAAAAGACTTGGAGGATTTTTATTTGTTTGTTGTTGGTTGTTGTTTGGAGATAGGGTGACACTACCTAGCCCATGCTGACTCACCTTTCAATCCTCTTGCCTCGGCCTCCTATGTGCTGGTATAACAGGCATGCACATGTCTGGCCATGTGCTTTAAAAACAGGGAGCTTTACTTCACATGGACTCATCCTTTAAAGCACATAGCTAGTAGTCTGTGGAGCTTCTTTGCTGAGACATTTCATTGATTTCAAATATTCTTCTCTTTTAAAAAAAAATCTGATTTATTGGGACAGGTACAGTGACACATGCCTTTAACCTGAACACTTGGGAGGCAGAGGTAGGAGGATTGCTGTGAGTTCAAGGCTACCAAGACTACATAGTGAATTCCAGGTTAGTCTGAGCTAAAGTGAGATCCTACCACAAGAGACAAAATAAATAAATAAATAAGATGTGTTCAATTTGTTCATGTCTAGTTAATAATTGATATAAAGACTTTAGTAACAATAAATTACTTACAATAGGGTTCCCGGGTCATCTTAGCTAGCAGATTAGAAGTAGTAAATCTAATTGAGTCAATCATATTATTACAATGTCAAGTGTGGAATAGAAGGACCACAATGTCTAGCAAGTAAATGATTTCTAATGCATCTCTGAAGCTCTGGTCATACCTTTGAGCATTTGTGCCAGTTCTGTCAGATGTTAGGAGATTGCAGGGTATAAAGTACTTCTGATTCCAGATGAATTCAATGTTTCCTTTCAGCCCATAAGTTACAAACATACAAACTGCAGCACTAGTGAATGTACTATAAGTATTTAGATTCTGAGGTTGTCTTTGAGTAAGTTTATTCATCTCCCGTGACATCTTCTTCCGTACAGAGGAAACACTGGATTATTTAACTGCTTTCTAGGTGGTCTTCAAAGAACATCTCCGTAGTGGTAAACAGTAATACCAGAAGATTCTTTCCAGCCACACCCACTTTGATTTGAGGATATGTTATGATATTGCTTTACTGTTTTTTGTTGTTGTTATTTTGGCATCAGGGAAATTCAGAAAGGTCTCCTATTTGGGGGGCACAACTCTGGAGTTGTGAGCACTTACCCTTGAGGTCTTGGGCAGAGGTGCTAGCTGCCTCTAGCAGCCTGAGGACAAAGCAGCTAATGCTTGCAGTTTCCCAAGCAAAGGCAAACCTGCTGCATCTACTGTGCCACTGCTCTGAATCTCACTGTGGCTGTAGCTTTCTTCATACAGGCCTTCATTGGCATTTTTATTAAACAACAAAGACCAGTAATACATGACCAAGTAGAACATTGCTTGAGCAGAGGGTAAGGATTTTTTGACTTTGGATAATTTTTAAACATAAGTTAAAGGAAGGGACTTAGGGGTGTGACACTCTTCACAAATGCAATCACATTAAGCTCACCTGTTGTCTTCAACAGATCTGTGGAGCCTTAGTTACTGACCTCATTGTCTTTAATGCTTTGATCACCACTTATGTATACATTCTTTTTTTTTTTTTTGGTTTTTCGAGGTAGGGTCTCACTCTGGTCCAGGCTGACCTGGAATTAACTCTGTAGTCTCAGGGTGGCCTTGAATTCACGGCGATCCTCCTACCTCTGCCTCCCGAGTGCTGGGATTAAAGGCATGCGCCACCACGCCCGGCTATGTATACATTCTTGTTCTGAGTCAAGAGTCAAATTAGTCTCTGAGTAAATTAGACAGAGAACATAGATTAGGATCAGTTAGCCTCTCTAAACATCATCTGTCAATATTGGCCAACTGTGCTGTTCAGCCCAAAGATACACCAAGGCAGAGGAAACCTAGTCACATTGTGTTAAGCTGGTAGATTACACAGTTGTGGGATTAACTTTAGGGCAAGTTATAAGTAAAGAAGTTAGCCTCTCACAGCAGTAATCCTTCAAAAAATTAATCTCCATAGTTCATTCCTGTATTTCATTCTTGTAGTTCATTTCCACAGAAAGGCTACTAGAAGTAGATAGATGGTTTCAGGGCACGTGAAGAGCTGACCATGTGTGAAGGAGGCATACCCTTTGGTATGGGGAGAAATCGATTGAGAATGTGGACTTTCGGGTCTGATATGCTTTGAATTGAGCTGTGGCTCCTCCACATCAGTGACTTTAGGTACATTTATTTCCATATTAGAGAAATGGAGGGAGTGCAAGTGTAAATTACAAAAGGATTTTTTCACTAAAATTTCAAACAAATTCTATGAGTTTGAAAAGAAAAACTTTATAGGTGGAGATATAACTCTGTTGTTAGGAGACTTGCCTAGAATGCATCAAGCCCTGGGACCAGCCTGCGGTGCCACACAGTCGGGGTGCGCTGGCACGTACCTATAATCTGCACTCAGATATAGGGCAGGAGGATTAGAGGTCAGAAGTTCAAAGTCACCCTCAACTACATAGGGGGTTTGAGGCCAGCCTGGGATACACATGAATCTTGTTCTAAAAAAAAAAAAGAGAGAGAGAGAGAAAAGATAAACTTTGAATATTTGCGGCAAAATAATTTAAGCATTGCATCACATATCCGGATTTACTCCTTTAATTGATAGATTCGCACTGAGCACCTGACTTGTGTAAGACATGCCCTCCTTTCAGGTGGTTTTGTTCTAATTGGGAAGGGGAGTAAGTAGCTTGTTACATTACATGACAGTAATCCTATAGAGCCAGTTAAGAAGGAAGATAGGATGGTATGGTTGGTTGACTACTTTAGTCAGGAAGATCTTAGTGGAAAAAGTGACCTATAAACAAAGGTTAGAAGGATTGTAAAGGAGCAAGCAGTACAAAGAATCGGGAGAGTTCTAACCTGGTGCCAAGATACTCAGATGAGAATGACCCTTACATGCCTCATGAAGAGCAGGAGGTCAAGCCACTAAAGCAGGAAGTAGGAGGTGCACCCCAATAGGGCTAAATGGCAAGGGACTCATCTATGTCAGGCCTGGGAAACCTCTTTATGGACTTTAAGGACTTTGAGTCTGGTGTTGCGAAGTAACACGTTGAAAAGGAGTACTGTGGGGGAAGTATGGAGGCTAGCTTGTAAGAGGGCAGAGCAGCACACAGGTAGCTGTTGCAGTAATGAGGTGAAAGATAAAAAGACCAGGACCAGAATGATAGCATCGGAAGTAGGGGCAGTAGCCAAATTCTGGGTATATTTCAAAAGGAGGATCAGTGGAGGTGATCAGAAGACAGGGAATGTGAGAGAATGAGAGACAAAAATGGTAACCTAAGGTTTGGGACCTGAGTATTTGGAAGGATGAGAAGACTTCTGCTGTACACTTTAGAAGGACAGTAAGCACTTTTGGAGGGACATGATAAGTGTGATAGCAGAAAGGCTGATAAGGCAATTGTATATGTGAATGGGTGCTGCAGTCAGGTTCATATTGCTGGCAGAAATCACCCAACCAAGAGCATCTTTTGGGAACATAAAGGGTTTATTTTGGCTTACAGACTCAAGGGGAAGCTCCATGATGGCAGGGGAAAGGATGGCATGAGCAGTGGGTTGACATCACCTCCTCACTAACATCAGATGGACAATAGCAATAGAAGAGTGTGCCAAACACTGGCATGGGGAAACTGGCTATAATATCCATAATCCTGTCCCCAACAATACACTGCCTCCAGGAGAAGTTAATTCCTGAATCTCCATCAGCTGGGAACCTAGCACTCAGAACACCTAAGTTTATGGGGGACACCTGAATCAAACCACCACATTCTGCCCCTGGCCCATATAAACTGGTAACTATCCATGATGTAAAATACAATGCATTCCAACTTTAAAAGTCCCCATAGTTTTATCAATCCCAGTGATCTTCAGACGTCATTTAACTGAGCCATAATACCAAAATGTCCCCCCCCCCCGAAACCCATAATGGCACAGAATAAACATTCATACTGCAAAAAAAATCATATTGGGCAAAGAAATATTCAACCAATCCAAGATTTACATCATATTTTGTAACTCCAAGTCCAACAATTCTATTCAGTGATAACTCTCCTAGTCTGATAATTGTAGCTACCTACAAGTTTCTGGAGTTCTATTTCTGCTCCTTCAGCTAGGCTACTCACAGTCCTGGAAAACTTCACCCAAGGCCTGCAGCTCTCCTTAGCAGCCATCTCATGGTCCTGGCATCTCTACTGGGTCTCCCTGCAACCCACAGTTATTCTCACAGCTCCCTTGTGTCTCCATGCAGGCCTCTAGCAAGCCTGCTTCACTTCACACTGCCCATGACCATTTCCAGAACACAAGACCATGTTGCAAATTCAATGACCTTTTCTTCCCTGCATGTCTCATACTTTAACAATACCAGATGGGGGGTGCCAATTTGTTAATCCAGGGGGGAATAAAGCCGACTTTGAAGAACAAGACATTCCTTAAGCATTCAGGCCCCTTCAAAAGAATCTACATTCTTCCTGTTGCCCCAGTGCAGGTCAGCTGGCCCAGTCTCAAAAGTTGTAATCTGTCATATAATTGCAGCTGAACAGGCAGAAGTTTCAGCCCAAAGACTTCATTTCTGTGCCATATTCCTCTGCTCACACCAGTCCTTTGTACACCAAGCAATCCTGCACAAGTTCTCAGGACACAGACATAACAGCAAGCCTCTCACACAAACTGCTTCTAGTCCAGTCCAAGCAAAGCTCTTTCTCACCCTCACAAGCCAAACCTCACAGTCCATAGTTATTACTGCATTTAGGTTTTTCAACTCTGATCAGAATAGTCCATTATCACTGCAAAGTGTCTCTTAGGCCGAGTTTTCAAATCTTTCCACATTCCTCTTGAAAATCAGCTCCAAAAGGCCAAAGCCACATAGTCAGGTGTCTAGCAGTGATCCCCGTCTAGTACCAACTTTACTATTGCAGTCAGGTTCCCAGTCCTAGCAGAAAGCACTCGACTAAGAGCAGCTTGTGGAATAAAAAAAGGTTTATTTTGGCTTATAGACTCAAGGGGAAGCTCCATGCTGACAGGGGAAAATGATGGCATGAGTGGAGGATGGACATCACCTCCTCGCCAGCATCAGGTGAATAACAGTAGCAGGAGAGTGTGCCAAGTACTTGGAAGGGGACACTGGCTATAACGCCCCCAACAAACAACACACTGCCTGCAGGAGGCATTAGTTCCCAAATCTCCATCATCTGGGAACCTGGCATTCAGAACACCTAAGTTTATGGGGGACACCTGAATCAAACCACCACAGTATATACTTCAGAAAGGAGACATGCCCTCAAAAGACAGATTTGTATTTTTGGCATAAAGATATCGAAAGGCATTAAAGTGAACATTGTTATGTGAACATCTTGGCGTGTGGAGTGTGAGATCTGCACACATTGCACTCTAAAACTTTGAAGTATTTACATATAACAGCTTCCAAAAAATTCTGTTAAATACTTGGAAATCATTATATGTTGCTGTACAAAATCCTTAAGTATTTTATTTCTGTTAAACATACTTGGAGGCTGGATGTTACTGTATAAAGTCCTTTCAGATGTTATGTTTGGTCTTGTGTTATGTGTGGTCGATCATAGTTTCTTTTTTTTTTTTTTAGGCAGTTCAGCTGCTAAAGCCAGGTGGGGTGCTGGTTTACAGTACATGCACTATAACTCTGGCAGAAAATGAAGAACAAGTTGCCTGGGCCCTTAAAACCTTCCCTTGTCTTCAGCTTCAACCCCAGGTAAGACTACTTCATTCCCTGTGCAGTGTAGTGATTCTCAGAAGATAAAGTGTGGCTGTGCACATAGGGTCTTATAGATTGTCTTCTGAATCATATTGTGATGATCAAGAAGAGTTCTCTTTAGATTGAGACTAACCATGGAAAATTTGCACATTTTCTTTCCTTCTGTACTTTGCCATTGTGTTAAGGTGACATAGAGCTTGGGTATATTTTTGCTAGATGTTTGCTTGGTAAGATGTGAACATATATCCAGTCACCCCAGATAGGGTGCAGCATACAGATGACAGACCAAAGAACAATTGCACCATAACCAATTTTGTTGAACCAATGAGTTTATTGGGGTTACTTACAGGGCAGGGCAAGGGGCTGTTTATTGGAGCCTGGGTGACCACTCATGGAAGCTGTGTCTTTGGAGCACATTATATGACTTGCAGGCAGCTCAACTGGTCAGAGAGACTCAATCAAAAAGTTGTGTCCTCTTTATATAACCCAAGGAGGGTGTTTGCCACGTTTGTCCCATACTTGTTGACCTCTTGGTCTCCTTAGCCTCTCTCCTCCTCAGCGGGGAGTGTTTCAATTCAGAGACAGTTGCTGCCGGACACTACTCAGTCCCCAGGTGCCTCTACAGTTGGGTTCTGCTCCTGTAGCCCTGGGGAGCAGTCCCATGACCTTTAAGTTTCAGCACTCCCAGACTAGTTGACCTTCTGACTCATCCTCCAGGAGGGAGTATTTCAACTTGGAGAAATTTGCTGTACAATAATGTTTATTGTTATTAGGTTTGTTTTTTAAAGGCCTTCATTTCCTTCTAGTCTTATATTTTTCTAAAAAAATGGAGCATTTTTTTTCTCACATTGTGACTCTGTTTCCCAAATATAACAATATCATATAAAATCCCAAACAGATTATCACAACTGCAGGCTGTGGCATATCAAAGGACCAGTCAAGGGGATATTGATCATTTACATTTTATTTTTTTGAGGTAGGGTCTTGCACTAGCCAAGGTTGATCTGGAATTGGTCTCAGACTGGCCTCAAACTCACAGCCATCCTCCTACCTTAGTCTCCTGAGTGCTGGGAGTTAAGGCGTATGCCATCATGCCTAGCCTTTTAAGTAAGCTTTTTTGTTTTTCATTTACAATTTTTATATATATTACATCATATTTTAAATGCCTTTTGCAGTTTGTTTTAGCTAGCACATCTTACTTTCTGTTACGATTTTTATTAAGCCTAATTCTGTTTTGAGATTTAAATATGTAATGAGTGTCATCCAAAGATAATGAACACCTGTCAATCTGGAAATGATTTCTAGGTTCAAAAAATAAGATTATAAGGTTGGAGAGATGGCTCAGTGTTTAAAGGCACTTGCTTGCAAAGCATGATGGCCCGGGTTCAGTTTTCCACACATGTAAAGCCAGCTGTGCAAAATGGTGCATGCATCTGGAGTTTGTTTGCAGTACCTAGAAGGGCCTGGCACACCTTTCCTACCTTGCCTCTATCTCCCTCTCTTTGCAAATAATCATCAAGCAAGTAAATAAGTCAATGATTATAAATAAAAGGAAAACCTCAGAATTTACATAGAATTTATATAGAAAATAATGGAATGTTTTTCCTTCACTTCCATGGATGATCATATTTTCTTTTTGGTGTTTGGTTTTTCTGAGGTAGGGTCTCATTCTAGCTCAGGCTGACCTGGAATTCACTGTGTAGACTCAGAGTGGCCTTGAACTCACAGTGATCCTCCTACCTCTGCCTCCTGAGTGTTGGGATTAAAGGTGCGCGCCACCACGCCTGGCCATATTTTCTTAACTATGTCTGAAAACCTTTCTTCATTATTATGTAAACACTTGTCTGTGAAATCATGACTTAAGCTAGGATTATGGAGCCTTGTAGTCACGATTTGTAAGAATCACTGAATTCCTTATGGTTTTATATTTCTTTAAGTTGTATAACCTTAATTTATACATATATTTATAGTAGGTGTTCTAGTGCATGTAAAAAGAAAACCTTTTATCATACATTCGTTGATTAAAGAAAAGTATTTTACATGTCACAGGAAGTCCTTCCACTATGAGAAAATAAAAAGGTGCTCACTTGCTTAATGTTGATGCCTTGTTTACTGTGTTCTGACATGTCAGAGCACCATTGTTATTAAAGAACTGAGCACTGTCTATTTTAATGAATTTTTAAAATAATTTATTATTGAGACAGGGAAAGAGAGAGAATAGGCATGCCAGGGCCTCTGCCTCTGCAAACAAACACTAGATGCATGTGCCACTTTTGTGGTTTTGGCTTTATGTGGGCATTAGGGTATTGAACCCTGTCTGTTAGCCTTTGGAAGTAAGCGCCATTGACCATTGAGCCATCTCTGAAGATCCTAGGTGTTTTATATATAAGGAAATGGAATTAGATAAAGCTATTTGCTTAAGGTCACATCTTCAAACCTGCTAGAGCTATAATTTAAATCCATGTTTCTAATCATACAGTTCTGACCTTCAAAATACCATAGATAAACATGTAGGGTATGTAGGACAAAAGTATTCCTTCATCAGGTGGCCATGTATTGCTGCTTCCCCACTCCTGAAAATAGCAGATACATTCAGCAAAAGTTAAAAGTATTTACTCATAGTTCAGTTTCTTGAAAATGTGATATGCACAGTCAAGCTGTCTATTAGCTTAAGTTTTACCAGGCCAGCTTACTAATTATAAGGTCTTCAAGTATATGTATTTATTTTTTCCCAACAGAAACCACACATCGGAGGAGAAGGAATGCTGGGAGCTGGCCTATCACCGGAGCAGTTGAAACAGCTACAGCGGTTTGACCCGTCCGCCGCACCCTTCCAACACACCTGCATTGATTCTCTCAGAGACGCCAGAGGAGAAGACATGGTTTGGTTGGCAAATAAGGATTGCATAGGGTTTTTTATTGCAAAATTTCTGAAATGTAAAAGCACAGAGGGGGTGGTTTCTTGAAATGAAAACAGCAAAGAAGCTGGCCAATAGAAGTATGTGTATGCTGTCCTGAGGAGTTGGGGGATATTCTAGGTTTGTAAATCAGCTTATTCTTTATAACCTGAATAGATGAAAAGGAGCTGTAAATTGGTATCTCGGACATATTTGCACTTGGCAGCTGTATTTTAATTTGTACATACTAGACTTTTGAATGTTAAAATTTGGTGAAACTGAGAACAAAAGAATAAAACTATCAACATTTAATACGACATAAAAAGTTACGTTGTTTCCACATTCTGAAGTTGCTACTTCCTTAAAAACAACTATGTGCTAGTAACTGAGGTAATAGGTTTGTCACCGACTCACTATCTGTGGTAAATTAGCCCTATTAAATGAGGTCTAGATCTCTTCCAAATGATAATATTAAGGGTGAAATAGGTATTTACTGCACAGCTAATGTAGATATAGTAAAGGTAGAAAAGTGACTGAGAAAAGCTTCCATTTTGGCTTCCTTGTATCATCTGTTGGAGCACACTCTGTGCGGATGAAAGGAAAACTGCTTGGCAAGAAAGAAAAAGCTGCTTCTGAGACCCTGGAACTAGCCTGGTGCTTAAAGCTGGGCATTGGCATTGGCCTGCTCTGCTGAACATTAATTAGCATTGTGTAGCATGCAGGTCAAGGCAGAAAAAAAAAAAAAGAGAATTTCTAGTCAAATCTAAACCCAGACAAAAACAACATCCAAACTGCAGAAGCAACCAGACCTCCTCCTGCTATTGTGCTCAGTGTGTCTGCTTTTTTTTTTTTTTTAAATTGTTTATTTTTATTTATTTATTTGAGAGTGACAGACAGAGAAAGAGGCAGATAGAGAGCGGGAGAATGGGCATGCTAGGGCTTCCAGCCACTACAAATGAACTCCAGATGTGTGTGCCCCCTTGTGCATCTGGCTAATGTGGGCCCTGGGGAATCGAGCCTCGAACCGGGGTCCTCAGGCTTCACAGGCAAGTGCTTAACCGCTAAACCATCTCTCCAGCCCAAGTGTCTCTGCCTTTTTTTTTTTTTTTCCCCAAATGAACTATTTAGGTAAGACCTGTTAAAATTTCAGAATGCAATCATAGTTTTTAAAGACTGCCTCATGTGCTAAACACATCAAATTGCGTGGCTTTTATTCTCAGCCTCCTAAATCACTGCCTTGAGTATATGAAATTAACAGTTGGAAACAATTGCCTGGTAGTTTATTTTCCTTGTTGGCTGCTTTTAAGAACTTTTCACAACCACTCACTATATTGCTAATGATGTCTTGGGTCAGGTGATACCAATGGGTGGCCTGTTCATGAAGAAAGCCTTAAACATCCATGAATTTGCTCAGTATCCTTCCAGTACCCAACACGCTCTAGTTTCTGTTTTCTTAGTTTTTTGTTGAGACAAAGTCTTGCTCAAGCTCAGGCTGACCTGGAATTCACTATGTAGTCATAGGCTGGCCTCGAACTCACAGCGATCCTCCTACCCCCTGCCTTCCGAGTGCTGGTACTATAGGCATACACTACCATGCTCAGCCTTTTCTTAAAAAATTATTTTACTTTCTTTCTTTTTTTTAAAGCAAAGTAAAAGTTTACTTGGGAGCTGCCAGGCTGTCTTGTGAGAGAAGAGCGCAGCCTATCTATTTGCAAGCAGAGAAACAGAGCAAAGAGAGACAGAGAGAATGGTGCACCAGGGCTTCCAGCTGCTGCAGAAGAACTCCAGCTACTGCCCATTGTGCATCTAGCCGTATGTGGGTCCTGGGGAACTGAATCACAGTTGTTAGGCTTTGCAGGCAAGCGCCTTAACCACTGAGCCATCTCTCCAGGCTCTCCCTTTTTTTTTGAGGCAGAGTCTTACCCTAACCTAAGCTGACCTGGAACTATGTAGCCCAGGCTAGCCTCAACTCAAGTGCTCCTCCTGTCCCCACTTTATATTCCAGTTTCTTCACTGCGCCCTTGAGCCACACTTGGAAAATGTATCTGGACATAAGACAACCCATCTTTTTCTTTCCTGTCACTACTTCAGAGGAGAAAGTCAATTGTGGAAAATATATATTTTTCAAAGTTCCCAAGATTCAGTCATGTGAGCAACCTTCCCATTCTGACTTGTGTCCAGTCGATGTTACTTGACAAAAAGAGACACCGTTGGCCTCTGCCACTTCTACCTCTGGGGTTCAGCATGCCTCCCCAAATTTTAAATGTACTTTAAGAAACTATATGTTATCGGGCTGGAGGGATGGCTTAGCAATTAAAGCATTTTCCTGCAAAGCCAAAGGATCTTGGTTCAATTCCTCAGTACCCATGTAAGCAAGATGCACAAGGGGGCACATGCATCTGGAGTTTGTTTGCTGTGGCTGGAGGCCCTGGCACACACATTCTTTCTGTGTCTTTCTCTCTATCAAGTAAATAAATAAAATATATTTAAAATATTAAAAACAGCATCAAAAAACTCCATACTGGGGCTGGAGAGATGGCTTAGTGGCTAAGGCACTTGTCTGCAAAGCCAAAGGACCCAAGTTTGATTCCCCAGGGGCCACATAAACCAGATGCACAAGGTGGCACTTGTGTCTGAAGTTCGTTTGCAGTGGCTGGTGGCCTTAGAACACTCTCTCTCAAATAAATAAATGAATAACCAAAAATATATATATTTTTAAAAACTCCATACTGTTTCCTTTCCCTGTGCACATGCTTATGTGATAGCTGGGATGAAAGTGGAAGAAAAGCAAACTTGCGTGGTACAGATTACTACCATCCATGTCAAAATGTAAGCACTACTCTAAAACAAAAGAAAACAGTTGCATATTTAAATCAGTAAGATAAAGAATATTGATAATTTTTTTCCTTTAACACATAAGCAATTTTCAGTGGGTTTCTTTCCATGAAGTTGGTAATAAGACATCTAAAGAACACAAAAATGTAAGAAAAATGCCATTAAGGGACAATCAGGGACATGTCAGATATTTTTGTATCTTTTTCTAAATTTAGTTTTGATATTTATATAGAAAGCAGAAAAGTTTTAAAATTCAATAGTAAATAATTTTACTCTAAAAAAGTCCCTGTGTTGGGTTTTAGTTTATATCACACAATGAAGTACAAATAATTTATAATGTATCTTTGCAGAGATTCAACTGACCCAGAAGCGTCAGTATGACTCTGATTTTAATTCATTGAAGTGTTACACAGACTACTGGCCACTGGGTATAGGGAAAGCATGTATTAAATTTGTCTCTAAGATGGATCTTCATTTTAAAAATGAAGAAACTTCCAACCATGATTGTACTTGTTAAATTAAGGTGGGAAGAAGGTTATTTTGTTGTAGCTCACATGCAGTCTTCTACCGTCTTGAACTTTGTGACAATCAGACATGGTGGGAGATTGCTGGAGAGCGCCCGGTGATAGCCGTGGTCCTCGGCGTGCTCAGCAGTGGCGAGCGCTGCGTCTGTAACCTTCTCCGTCACGAGAGTCACTCCTACAGTGGCGATTAATACTAGCGTAAACAGTGCAGAAGCCAGCTCTTTATTTGTTTTGTATGAAATGACTTAAACCAAGGTTGTTCAACAGTTCAGTGTAGCTGACAGTGAATGTTTGTTTCACAGGAATGCATGGCAGACCATGGTAAAATGTGGCACTGTCCTGAAGTACAGTACGACTGAGACATCCTACATTTAGCAGCACCATTTTTGTAACAGTAACTTAAATGAGTGGTTGAGAAAGAGCATAGGAAATACTAAAAAGATGATGACAAAGAAATATAACACTATTAAGCACATTTCCAGTATTTCTTATTGACTCCAAAAAGCCATCATGATTGTACCACTGCATAGGTTAAGATTAAACCTTTGTTGTGTAAAAACACTATAATTTTACATTCCACAAGGCAGTAAATATCCCATTGCCCTAGGTATTATTTCTCCATTTATGGATCCGCTACACGCTGCTCACACATACGCTTGGTATACACCGTCCATGGCAATACCTTTATGTCAGTTCCCTTAACATAGTTGAGGAACACTTTGCTTTGCACTAACAAGTTCCACAGTAAAGTGAGGAATAAACTTAAAAGTGGGTACAAAACTTAAAAAGATGGATGCTGTTAGCATGATTCTTTGGAAGTAGTTGATGACACTAGCAAGTATGAAAATACCATTTATGCTTCAAGAATCTAAATGTTCCAGAATCATTCATTTGATGAAATAATGTGTAGAAAAGGGCGGATTAGTGATTAACACCTTCCCATGATAAAAATTGTCAAAAAAAGCCGGGTGTGGTGGCGCACGCCTTTAATCCCAGCACTTGGGAGGCAGAGGTAGGAGGATCACTGTGAGTTCAAGGCCACCCTGAGACTCTATAGTGAATTCCAGGTCAGCCTGGGCTAGAGTGAGACCCTACCTCAAAAAAAAAAAAAAAAATTGTCAAAAAAGCAAGTTTAATTTGTTTTCCCAAATTAAAGTGAAAAGTGTGGATTAAAAATTAATATATAGCTGGGAGTGGTGGCACATGCCTTTAATCCCAGCATTTGGGATTAAATTAAATTAAGTTGGGATTAAATTAAATTTGCTAGGAGGATCACCATGAGTTCGAGGCCATCCTGAGACTACAGGTGAATTCTAGGTCAGCCTGCACTAGAATGAGACCCTAACTCGAAAAAACAACAACAAAAAAATTAATATGTAATGATTACTGTTGTATTCTACAAATCAGTTCTAGGTCAGTCTGCACTAGAATGAGACCCTAACTCGAAAAAACAACAACAAAAAAATTAATATGTAATGATTACTGTTTTATTCTACAAATCAGTTCTATAGTATAAAGTTAATAGCTTGATTCTGAATATCATTTTTTATTAGCTGATAAACCCTTGGTAAAATAGGATATGTAACTCCTTTTTTGATTTATTTATTTTGAGGCGGGGTCTCACTCTAATCCAGGCAGAACTGAATTCACTTGGTAGGCCAGGCCGGCCTCAGATTCACAGTGATGCTTCTACCTCAGCTTTCTGAGTGCTGGGATTAAAGGCTTGTGCTATCAAGTCCGATTGTAACTCATTTTTTTAAACTCTTGAGTTTTCTTGGGTCTAGGAAAAATAATTAAATGTAAAGCAGCTTTACTTATAAATGCCTGAGGATATTTGGCAATAATCTGCAATAATTAGGAAGCAAAACAATAAACAGATTTTTATACCTGCTATTGTTTCAGTAATAAATCTGAAGTTAGGCATCACAGATCAACATTTTCCTGTAGTAAGCTTGAAGTGCTAGAGACTTGCACACCTAATACCGTTTTTCTTATCCAGTTAACAGGACACTTAGGAGACATATGGAAGGTTCCAGCCTTAGCATCACATTAAGCTTCTTGCAGCAGTGTAAGCGGAAGCTGGAACTAGTGCTTCTAGGCTTCCTTGAGAGCAGATAGATGTCTCTTGTAGGAAAGTACTTGTAATTTTCTTTTCACTTCAAGTTACCCCATTTTGCCCTGATAACTTCTGAAGAGAGAAACTTTGGTTTATAAGAAGCACTTCTGGGTTCTGACAAAGCAACTATTCAAGTTGGTGGGGAGGGGTGGGGAGGAACAGGAGGTAACTGGGAGATAAGCAACAGGAATAGTAGGCCAGGTTAGAAAATGAAGTGGGAGAAGTTATAAAAATTTATTTTCCTATGAAATAGTTCTACAAGCTGTGTAAACATTTCTTACTAAAACAGATACTCTAACACACCAAGATTGTACATTTCCAGTGAAACACTCACAGTACAAGATACCTATGTTTTCACTTTGTAGGAGTGAAAATAAGGAGCCAGCAGAGGAATGCTTTCCTGGTTACCTTTGGCAGCAAGCTTCCAAACAGTCCCTGATAGCGACGCAGAGCACAGTTAACTCCAAAGCCAGATGGGCAGCAGTCTAGACATTGGCCTTGGGTTTCTCATTAGTCTTCAGCGTTTCACTTCACCTCAGCCCCACACATGCTCACAGACACACACACATACCTGTGCACACAGTGGGTTCTGGCTCGAATACTCCAGTGCAGTGACTATAACAGACACTAGCTGCTAAGAACGTGTTTGTCACAATCAGTGTAGACTGTATGGAATAGAACAATCTCTGGAGTTTGGTTATATTTACCATAATTTATGGTTAAAATTATAAACTTACAAGGATGGTATAACATTCAGAAATCAAACCTCAGGTCTAGCAGTCACACATATTTACAGTGTGTATAGAGACTTTCTGTTAGAATAGGATAGGTGTCTGTCTACACAACGGTATTACAAAGTTCCTGAATGTGGACATTTCTAGTCCCTGTGATTCATAAAGCAAATCTGCTGACTTGGCATTAAGACCCTAAAATAGTGTGATCAAACTGATATATATATATATATTATGTATATATTATATATAATTATAATAAGGTGTTTGCAGAAATAACATTTACAAACTGTCTATACAGTACACAGTACTAGTACATAGAAAATAGATTCTAATTTTATGATCCCCTTTGTGTAAGGCAAG
The DNA here is from genome assembly GCF_020740685.1 of Jaculus jaculus. Classification (NCBI taxonomy): domain Eukaryota; kingdom Metazoa; phylum Chordata; class Mammalia; order Rodentia; family Dipodidae; genus Jaculus; species Jaculus jaculus. The sequence goes on from NC_059116.1 coordinate 61,073,896, forward strand.
ACTGAATCTGTCCCCAAATTTAGTCAGCCAGAGGTACAAGCAAGAAACGTGGTCCATGGATGAATGAATATGTCAGTCGGGTATCTGGGTATTAAAAATCTGGAGAAATAAGAAATTCCACTTTTTAAAATCTGTGCTGTATCTGGCTTGCGGGATACATTAGCTACATTTCTTAAGCCACTTTAATCAGGTGGCAACTACCCACAAGTTTTTTGAAATGTCCAGTAGGAGGGATTACATCTGTACCCGGCCAGTGTAGATAATACCAAAGAAAATAATATATGTTAGTACTCTTGCATGCTATTGCTATTGAAGCAACAGCAACGCAGAACATACAAGACAGATGACATGATTGCAATGTTGACCCCAGAGATTTTTCTTGAGGGTGCTGTTACACGAGACGGGGCGGTGCACAAAGGGTCACGGGCGGATGTAAACATCCCGACTCCACTCCCCAGCCTCATTCCTTTTTTTTGATATTACTTCTCCATCCTTGTCACAGTAGCGATCCTTGGATTTGTGACGGCTTCGTTGCTTGTTGCACTCGTTGTGGTCCTGCTCTCGGTCCATGTCCCTTGGGCGGTGGCGAGGCTCCCTGTGTCTGTGGTCATTGCCTCCGTGGCTCTCGTCTCTGTGGCTGTGGTCACGGTGGGGAGCACAGTGGTCAACATGGTCATGGGAGTACTCTTCCCTGGGCTCCACGTAGGCAGAGTCTCGGCTCTCCTGGGTTTCAGAATCGAACGTCTCTTGTCTGGAGAGGCCTCGACTTGTCCCACCGCGGTGGTTGTGGTGTGGGGCTGAGGAGGAAGGGCGGTGCTGGGATTTTTTGACTGGTTCGAGGCAAGGTTCTTCAGCTTGGGACCCGGAACGGACAGGAGCAGAACGATCAATCCTTTGATTGCCTTGAGAACCCTGGCAGCAAAGGACAAGGGGTATCAACTGAGGTCAGAGAGTGAAGCATTAAGGTGTCAGAAAGCAGGACCATGCACATGTAGTCCTTTCGGAAGTCTCTGGAACGCAGCCTAACTGCGCTTGGTCCCAGAATTCCTCCCGAAAAAAAGCCCAGCGGTGCTGGCTCAGCTTTGCTTTATGTTAATTTATAAGTTCTTAGACCAACTTTACATTTCAATGAATAAATGAAGGTAGGGAATGTCCTCTTACATATTCTCTTGTGGTTCAAGGAAAGATTCAGGTGTCTGAGAGCTTTCCACATCTATGGAAAATAACCTACTCATGCAAAACTAGTCAAGATGTTAAGTTTGGGCTTAAGATAGGAAATGCTAAATGACATATGACATATGGGAGAGGCATGGTTTATTTTCCAAACTTCACAGATTTTATTTTGAAGCAGTGTCCTTAAGTTGCCCAGGCTTTCCTTAAACTTTTCATTCTTCTGCCTCAAACTCCCAAATAGCTGGGATTATAAGCATGGGCCACCACATACTATTATTTATGGCAGGCCTAGGATTTAAAGAGCAAAGACAAAACTTGAGCTAATTAATGATAATAGCCATTAGAAAGTGGTTGTTGTTATGGCTTCTAAGGCAAAAATGGTCAAGGAACATGGCAGCTGTACATGTGGACAGAGGTGGGGCAGGGTTGGACTCCAAGCACCTGCCATTAGAGTGACCATTTGGTTAGTGAGCATCAAAGCTGTGTATGCTAATACTGTGCCCTCTTTCTTACCCAGATTCAGGTTATACAGGGCCTGCTTAAGTGACCAGGTCTCTTGTGGCATGGAGAGAAGGCTGGCAGAGCAAGCAATGCGCTGGCTGGCTGGGCTCAAGGCCTGGGACCTCACCGTGGCTTCTCTGGGAGGACCACACACGCAGCATTCTCCTTACCTGTGAATTCGAGGCAAGGGTGGGGCTCATAGGCAGAGGTGCGGTGGCCAAGGTGCGACTGAGGAGTGGGTTGGGTTGGCTGCTGCTGGGCGGATGGGTGGCCTTCCAGTAGGCCTCCAGGTAGTCAGCCAGGTGTTCACAGGCATCCTCCAGCTGGTTCTCATCCAAAATCACATCAAATGATTCCTGCTGAGGCAAACATTTCCGAGAGCACCCTTATGGCAAGCCAGGACTGAGTTCCCCTTCTCTTCCCTAAACTCCTAAGTAGAGGAGGTACTGGGCCTCTGAATCTGCTCTTGCTGATACACAGGGCTCCCAGTTCTCTTAGCTGACTTAGCCTGTGTTCACCACCTCAGCTCTTCATTAATTAGGTCCAAAGTGAATAGCTGTCAAAATGGTTGGTAAGGGTCGGTTGGTATAGGGAAATTATTTATTGGTAGTGTTCAGGGAAACAGTCTGAACAGCTGAAGATGCCTGTCTTTGTTACAGGGCTTCAAAAAGCCCATGTCAGAAGTCAGTGAGGAAAAAGTGCAGCTGTGGTAGTTTGACTAGATGGCCTCCAATATTATTCAGTGTTTTATTATTTTTATTTTTATTATTGATTTATTATTTTTTGTTTATTTTTATTTATTTATTTGAGAGTAACAGACAGAGAGACAGAGAGGCAGAGATTGAGAATGGGTGTGCCAGGGCCTCCAGCCACTGCAAATGAACTCCAGATGCATGCACCCCCTTGTACATCTGGCTACCTTGGGTCCTGGGGAACCGAGCCTCAAACAAGGGTCCTTAGGCTTCACAGGCAAGCGCTTAACCACTAAGCCATCTCTCCAGTCCTGATTTATTATTTCATTATTATGTAGTTTTTTTTATTAATAGTAGTATTTTACTTGTAGTTTGCATCTGCAGCCACCTGGCTGGAGGCAGTGTCACTGGGTGGATCTTAAGGTGTGGTGGTGGGTTTGAGATTCCAATCTAAAGATACACAAAGTGTGCCTAGCTGGAGTTCCTGAAGTGTGCTGCGCTGAGTGCCTTTTGGCTTTTAGGCTTATGGCCTCTCCTTCTCTGCCTGGTCTTTTTAAGAGGGGCCAGCTTCCTCTGCCATTATGGAACTTCCCCTGGATCTGTGAGCTTCAATAAATCCTTTCTTCCATAACTGCCTGGTCTGGAAGTTCATCTCAGTGAACCTGCGGCTGTCTGCTACAGCAGCTGATGCTCCAGATTTAACAGTTCATTAGGGGAAAATGCCTTCCTTTTCAAGATGTTAAAAAGTATTTATCAAAAGCTTCAGCATACTTTAAAGCAATCACTCAAATCAAAATGGATATAAGTATAGCTTTGTAGCCTCTGAAGTAGCTATGTTTGTAAAGCCTGGATTAGTACTAGGAATGAATCCTGAATGTCGGGGTAACTTACAGGTTAAAATTCATTTTGATATGGTCTCAAGACAATTTCTCAGATACTTGATAAGAGTAGGCAATCCGCTTCCTGTGATTAGAGGTGCCAAGACCCCAACCCCAAGTCGTGCCATCTTACAATTCAGCTCTTTAGAACTATGGTCCTGTTGAGGGTGGCACAGACGCATGCAGGATTCTGAAAGTGTGGTCATTACCTGGCCTGCTTATGCTCAGAACACACGGTCATGTAACTGCAGGCTGGTGGTTTTCTTCTTTGGAGTGAACACATTTTAAGTGAGGAGAAATCTCTTTCCTTGAGGCATTTAGTTGTTGTTTCTTAAAATAAAATGCCAGGTGTGACCCTTCATCTGGATCCACGGTATGGAGGACTTACCGGAGGACACTGAGCTAGTTTATCAGCTGCTACCATCTGGACATTGAGGTGTTTAGCTTGTGACTTCCCTCGAGATTTTATTAACCTCTGTAACACCTGCAAAAGATGGAGGAGTATAGGCACTCAGGTAAGCTGCAAGACATTATGACTGACTCTTTCAGGAATGGGCTTTTTATAAACACTTGTTCATAGTTGACTGAGATACAGAGCAACACACAAGATTGTCTACAAAATTACCAGGTTCACATAAATCTCTTGCTAGCTTTGAACCAGAGCAAAGAGCTTATTCTGAGCCTCTTTTTCTAGCCTAAGAGTCTCAAAACTTTCTGCCTCATGATCTCCCAAAGGGCTATTGTTTCTAATACCAGAAAGTTTAACAGTATTAATCCACTTAAAATTAATAAATCTGGGGCTGGAGAGATTCCTCAGTGGTGTTAAGGTGCTTGCCTACAGAGCCTACTGACCTGGATTTGATTCCCTAGTACCCATGTAAAGCCAGATGCACAAAGTGGTGCATGCATCTGGAGTTTGCTTGCAACTGGAGGCCCTAGTGCACCCATTCTCTGTTTGTCTGTCTTCTGTCTCACTCTGCTTACAAATAAATAAAAATATTTTTTTAAATATTAATAAATCTAAGCAGGGTATGGTGGTGTATGCCTTTAATCCCAGCACTTGGGAGGCAGAGATAGGAGGATCACTATGAGTTTGAGGCCAGCCTGGAACTACAGAGTGAGTTCTAGCTTGGGCTAGAGGGAGAACCTACCTCAAACAAACAAAATACAAAAAATTAATCAGTTATATGTATGTGTGCATATGGAAGCCAAAAGCTAATGTCAGATATTTTCCTTAGTCATTCTCCACCTTATTTATTTATTTATATTTATTTTTTTGTTGTTTTTTTCAAGGTACGGTCTCACTCTAGCCCAGGCTGACCTGGCACTCACTCCATAGCCTCAAGGCTGGCCTCAAACTCAGAGCAGTCTTCTTACCTTTCCCTCCCAAGTGCTGGAATCTTTTAAAGGCATGCTCCACTATGCCTGGCTCCACCTTATTTCTCAAATTGGGTCTCACTGAGCCTGAAGCTTACTACTTCTGCTAGGCTAGCTGTCCAGCAAATCCCAGGAATCTGGCCGAACCTCCCAGCCCAGGAATTAGAGGTGACCACCACTACTCGCGGCTTCTACGTGGCTTCTGGGGAACTAAACTCAGGAGTTCATGCCTGTCTGGCAAGCACTTTACTGACTAAATCATCTCCCCCCACAAATCGCTTCCTTTTTTTTGATTTTCTGACGTAGGGTCTCACTCTAGCTCAAGCAGATCTGGAATTCACTGTGTAGTCTCAGGGTGGCTTCAAAGTCATGGTGATCCTCCCACCTCTGCCTCCTGAGTGCTGGGATTAAAGGCAGGTGCCATCATGCCTGGCACTTTTACAAATCTATACATGATTTCATTGAAGAAAACTGAAGTCTCTGCTATTTTATCTACTACGTACTGTTAAAGAGCCAACCTGACTCCATTTTAACAACAAAAGCCATGACTAGGTTAAGTTTCTGTCTGAGGTGGGGCTACAAACTGCTCCCTGGTTACTGTGCCCAAGATTGTGTATTCATAATGTTCGGGAAAGTAGTTTAACTATAACAGCTGGTCAGCTTCTGTCACCACGCTTACTTGCCTTCTATAAAACTCTGCCCCCTAACCTATGGTTTTTGTGATTTTACCCTATAAAAGGAGCCTGAGAAAGTAACTTGGGGCTGCTTTCCAGAACCCTGCCTTAGGGGGACAGCCACTGGACCGGCTGTATTGTACACAATTAAAAACTTGCTTCAACTTGGTCATAATTTGTGGTCAGTGGTCTTTATTCTTGCGAATTCTGGGGTAACATAATGGAGACCCCAACCCAAATTCAAAAGCTGGACCCTTCTCTCTGAACCTCCAGGACTGAAGCATTGCTCCCAGGGGGTGTGCACCTTGAAGATGTTCCAAGGCCCTGGGACCCGCTTTCTGCTCCATGGACAGCCGAGGTGAATGGCCGCACAAAAGTGAACCCAGCAAGCGCTGGTGTGGGGAGGCCTCAATTGGAGAGTCATAGCTTTTTTGCCATGACACTTGGTCTGGGTTGAAATCTCACTTGGGGCAGAGAGGTGTCTGACAAGACACATGCACATTCCTCTCCAGGGCAATTTCAAGTCATTTCACTGCCCACCTGGTTCAGGACAACGCAGAGCCTGCATTTTCTACTTGGTCCTGGTTCTAGGCAAGAGCGAAATGTCACTTTGTCTACTTGTTTCTGGTTTTGGGGCCCATATATCATTCAATTGTTGTCTTTTGTCTGTCTTTCCTTTGTTCTTTTGTGTCTTGTCCTGTTTAGTATTCGTTTTGTCCTTTTGTGCTTAACATTTTTATTTATTTATTTATTTTTTGGTTTTTCGAGGCAGGGTCTCACTCTGGCTCAGGCTGACCTGGAGTTCACTATGGAGTCTCAGGGTGGCCTCGAACTCACGGCAATCCTCCTACCTCTGCCTCCCGAGTGCTGGGATTAAAGGCGTGCACCACCACGCCCAGCTTTAACATTTTTAGATCCTCCTAGGAATTGCATATCAAGTCAGTTTGTCCTTGGGTAATCTGGACACCCAGACCATCCCAGGTAATTTGAAAATTGGAAATTTAAAAAGTTGGAATTGAGACTAATCAAATTTTGGTTTGGAAAGTCCTGAATATGAAATCTGAAATTATACTTAAAGTAATTCAAGATTTGATTTTGGTCTCCAGAGTTATAAATAAAAATAAAAATTTAAAAAATTAAATTAAAATTTAAAATGAGACCACATAGCTTTGGAATGAAAAAATAAATAGATGAATGTGTGAGGAGAAAATGTGTCTGAAGTCTATATGAAAAGTACACTTAAAATGAATGTGTGTGTGCCAGGCATGATGGTGCACGCCTTTTATCAGGAGGCAGAGGCAGGAGGATCACCATGAGTTCGAGGCCACCCTGAGACTACATAGTGAATTCCAGGCAGCCTGGGCTAGAGTGAGACCCTACCTCGAAAAAACAAACAATACAAAAAAAAAAGAATGTGTTATATATGAGCATATGTGTGGCTGGCTCACAGCCCTAAGTCTGAAGAATAAGGTTTTGCCTTGGTGTCTGTTCTGGAGAACCAACATAGTGGGAAATTCATTGTGGGGGATAGCCTCCACCAAGCCCACTGTCCTAGACTGCATGGCTAACTTTTACTGTTGAGTGTCCCCCAAAAGGAATATTGAAAATAATTAAAATCATAGACAGGAAAAAAAATGCAAGGTTCTCCTTCGTAAAAAGCTATAAAACGACAGGATCATAAAGCTGCCTTGTAGCCCTGAGGACAGTTCAAATTATCCCTGAAATTTTAGGGAAAAAAAGGGTGGGGGGAGGGAGGAAATGATGCTATCCCGCTGTGTTCCCCAGGGATAAAAAGTAGATAAAAAATAGTTGAGTTCTGGGTCAATCCCAGACAGATGCTAAAACCTGGGAAAACTGTCTTGCTGTCACATGCTGTGGCTGGGCAGTTCTCCATAACAAAGATAAAGTAGGGGACTACACATAAACAAGCACCTGCAATGTGTCACCTGGTGCTTTCCCCTCAAGGGCTTAATCTACAGATGGCCAGGTGGCCCTGGGAATAGAGGAGGAGCCTAACGCACAAGGCTCACTGTTGGACAGAAAGACAAGACCAGAGCTCTCTGGAGTTGACGCTGTCCCCAGGAGAATCCCGGATGGCTCTCAGCTTCCCTGCCTTGCAGAGCCAGCGGACTGCAGGCGTAGGGAATCTCAGAATCCTGGCCCCAACGTCATGATGGCTAAGTCCCAAATTGCCACAAATAGATGGCATAGACTTCTTGTAAAATAGACTTCTTGTAAAAAATTTACAACTGTTTTTAAGTTTATTTTATCTCTCAGTGCTTCTATGAGACTACTAACAGACAACAACTTCAAGATTAAAATTTAAAAGTAATAATGAGTTTTTCAAAAATTTTTCTAAAATTTCTAATAATGTTCAAATCTGCTTTCATATTTTTTAAAAATATGAAATATGATACTACATTAAAACTCAACTAGTTACCAAGAGGAAAACTTAATATAGTAGAATAAGAAAAGTCCCATTGGTCTCTGTTGAAATTTAAGTGGATCTTTCACCATGCATTATTTGCATTATACTCCCTTCACCATGTTTCTACATACTTCACTATATAAACATGATATTTGGTTGAGCATGGTGGCTCATGACTGTAATCCCAGAACTTCGGCGGCTGAGGTGAGAGAATCACTGAGAGGCCAGACTGGGCTAAAGTGAGATTTTGCCTCACTTCGCCCCGCCCCCCCCCCCAAAAGAAAAGACATTAGTTCTCTCTGAAGTGACAAACTCATTTTTCTCAAGAACAAAACAAAATAAAACAAAAACTACTAAGTTGTGAGTCTGAATAAGCCTAACCCATGCTTGATGTCGAGTTACTTCGTGGGAGCTTGCGATGCCGCCAGCTGCGCATCCTGAGGCTGCTGCGCTGCGCACTTGTCCCGCCGCCCAGCGCGTCTCAGGGCTGCGCCGAGCGAGGGCCGTGCCGCCGCATCAGGACCTTCTTAGGAACCCTGGCTCTTTAGGCGTTTTTAACTACAAGTATGATGGTGCTTAATACAGTAACTTGGTATATTTTCTTCCATACTCTGTTTTTTTTAACTTTATTTTATTTATTTGAGAGAGAAAGAGGTAGATAGAAAAAGAGAATGGGTGCGCCAGGGCCTTCAGTCTCTGCAAACAAACTCCAGACGCATGTGGCACCTTGTGCATCTTGGCATATGTGGGTCCTCGGGAATCAAACCTGGGTCTGGCTTCAAAGGCAAGTGCCTTAATTGCTAAGCCATCTCTCTAGCCCCATACTCTTATTTTTACCCAACATTGTTTTTGTACCATTTGTGCATGTGTCAAGAGTGATGTAAGGAATGCGTTAGTATCATGAAAGGAATAGTTTTCCCAGCACAGACCCTCTGAAGTTTTCTCCGTGATTATGACGGACTGTGAGTCACCGGGATGAGTCGTAAAAGGAGCCGCCAAGCTTCACTTCCACCAGTCTGAACGTTTCTGGACTGACCCGCACTCCCGAGTGTCAAGCACACTTCAGTGGTGTCAGCACAGAGCAAACAGGAGCGCTTTACCTTGGGAGACGAGATCTTCACGTACACCGTGATAGGGGCCAAGGAGGTTTTACTGAGCTGAGCGGGGTGGTTAATAGTATCTGCATCGAGGACTACCAACTGCAGGGTTCTTGCCAGCTCAAAGATCCTTTCAATTTCACTCTGAACTTCCGCTGGAAAAGGTTAAGCAGAGTCCAGTTATTTAAAGTTCATGTTTCTAGACTACATTGAGATGGACTAGAACATTCCTTCAATAGGAATGTCAGCAAGTCAGCTATTAGTTCAATGATCACAGACTATACCACTGATAGAAGGTGTCCGTTGGAAAGGGCTCTTTCTTCACACCTTCACTTCAAGAACTGCACTCTCGAGCAGCTCTCCTTTCACTTTGAGCCTGTGTGTGTCACCCACTATTGTCATTTTGAGATGTTTCATTACCAAGCTAAAGTACACTGTGAAAGGGGAGAGACAAGGGCACCTATCAGAATTTTCTTCTAAAAACACACTTCTCATATTTTTCATCACTGGAGGAAAGTTCTTGTAAAATTTCTTGTTTTAAAAGAGCTTTCTGCTAATGACAGCACTATGGAAATCCAAGTTATGAAACTTTTAGAAAAATATTACCAAGCACCTAAAAATATAAATGAACTCCAAAAAAGAAAAAAGAAACATTGAATTTAAGGTTTTTTTTTGTTTGGTTTTGTTTTTTGAGGTAGGGTCTCATTCTAGCCCAGGCTGACCTGGAATTCACTATGTACTCTCAGGGTGACCTCGAACTCATGACAACCCTCTGACCTCTGCTTCCTGACTGTTGGGATTAAAGGTGTGTGCCACCACACCTGACTTGAATTTTTAGATTTTTATAATATATCCGGAAACTACCATAGTAGGCAGCATGGAACTAGCATGCATATTTGTGTTGCTGTGGTTACCACTGTGGCCAGTTCAGGACTCCTTCAGGCCAGCCAACTGGGGCCTGTGAATGACCTCAATTTCTTTTATTAATCTGTACTCATGGAAGAAAATTCCAAAAAAGACAAGCTACTTATTACTTGCTTCACTATAATGTTGAGAGTTCTTTTACTGATTAGGTATCTTTGAGAAATCAGGACCTAATTACTTGAGATACTAACATATATGGTCACATACCACCCGTGATACAATCCTGCTAAGAGAAATTTGATCAAGCGTTTGAGTTTACCAATCTGTAAGAAATGGAGGGAACAGAGCTGCATAAAGGACACTGATGTAATACCGTCAGCAAAGCTGAACTATCAGTACCTTTCGGAAGTATGAAGTAGCCTAGTTTTATCAAGCAAAAAACTATAAGAAAAAAAAATCTTCTGAAAAGTGGGAGGCTTAAGATGCCTATGAACTATAACATAGATTTTATTTGTATCCTTTATAGCTTATAAGTTTATGATGCATAAATGAGTAAATTTGGTAAAACATGTCTGAGATTTGCTTACGAATGTTATGTGGGTGGGGGGAGAGGACTATAAATAAAACAAGACTGCCTGAATATAAAGAGACTTTAGCCGTGCATCTCCCTGAGGCGAGTGTGCCTAGCAGCGTAAGTTACATATGTACACGAGTCCTTGTTTTCGCACGTGGTTTCCCCAGAGGGGTCTTCTTGGTGTACAAGCACGCCTTGATTCTCAGCGTACTCTCTATTCCCTGGCTGGATGCTGTGCCAGAACTCCTAGACCACTGGCCAGCTGTTAGGTGGGAGAGGAATCTGAGCTTTTATAAAATGTCATTGCTGACACATAAGCTTTGTTATTTATAATGGGTTTTATTATTTATGTCAGAATTGAGTATGCATAAAACTTCTATGTTAAAAGCCTTCCAAAGAAGGTATATATTTAACATATAAATGGGGAAAGAATTAACTGATTTTAAACATTTTGCACTACTCTTAGAGGCTTTCCTATATAAAGGCAGAAAGCCTGGGCTGGGAGGACTGCTCAGGGCCTGAAATGGCAAGAGTCTAATTCTCTAGTACTTAATGCAACAGTCCTGTAAACAACTGGCCACAGCCGTACACACCTGTGGCCCAGTCCTGTGGGGAGTAGAGAGCTAAGAATCACTGGGCTCACTGGGCAGCCAGTCTGCCCTTCAAATACCCGTCTCGAGGAAACAAGCTGGCGAGCCGTAGAGATTCTTCTTCGGCGTCCACGTGGTGCACGTGGGGTGTGCACATCATGACATGAGCATACACCATACTCTGCATCGTACCAGAAATGCTTCACACAAATGCAAAATAACTAATAATCTAGTAATGAAATTTTGAAACTGATTAAACTCTGAACACATCACAAAGACATGAAACAGCTGTTGAAATGCCTGGTTTGGTTGTGTGTACACGGGTGCATGTGTGCTGTGCATACGGGGAGAGGTCACAGGACACCTTGGGGGGCTGGTCCTCTCCTCCACCTTGTTTCGGACAGGCTCTCCCTTCTCTTTCGCCACTGCCAAGGCCATACTATCTGGCCCGTAAGCCCTCATTGGCGATGTGTTGAGATTACAGGCATATGCTACTTGACCCTGGCTGCACATGGGTTCTGGCATCTGAACTCCAGTCATCAGGCTTGCTTTTAATACTTTGTTCATCTGCCCAGACCCAGAATTTGATCTTCTCAATAGTACATATTAACAGGCAATTTCCAGTCAGCCCCTCAGAATGTACGCATAAACCAAAATCCCTATACTGCTATTATATAAATAAAAAAATGCTGCCAGGCATGGGGGGTTACACCTTAATCACAGAATTTGGGAAGCAGAGGTGGGAGGATCACTGTGAGTTCAAGGCCACTCTGAGACTACAGAGTGAATTCTGGGTCAGCCTGGGCTAGAGTGAGACCCTACCTTGAAAAAAAAAGCTGACTCAGTAAGAGCAGATATGAATTGTTTTCATCCTTTAGCACTCAACACACATATAATCCTATTTTGAATATGACTTTATTACCAATAAAATCATTAATCATACTCAGCTCACATGTGTGACAAAACAGCCCATCCAGTGTCAATGCTAATGACGTGGGGTTTTAAACTTGAAGCCAACCTAATACTTCCTTCCATACTCTGGATCATTAAGACTAGACTGACGACTAACATTGATGTTTCTATCTGTGCCCTGGAATTATCTAATAGTTAGAGCTCCTTATCTGCCTGCTCGGGGCTGAAGCTCAGGTGTTTTAATAAAACACTTGAGTCTTTGGGGGATATGCATTCAAACTATCACAGCAAGGAATGTTTAATTAGCTTAACCTCATCAACATCTTACAGACTTACCTAAGCTTGACCTTGTGTTCGACCTTTCTATTATTGCATGCTTACTGGGATTGTTTAATACTGAGCGTTTGGCGAGAGAGATGTCAGCAGTGACCCTTGTGATAGATATCCTGCAGGAGAAAAAAATAAAAGACCCTCTAGTTGTTAGTCTAATAAAAGAACAGAGGTGCCCATGGTCAACATTTTTATGTGTGTATTGGACCAGACGTGTTAGGACATATAATCTTTTATCCTTATCATGCACTTGTCCTACCTAATGTTTTCTTTTTTTTAAAATTTGTGTTATTTCAACCAAATTTGACTAAATTGTCCCACATGCTTGCAAAAGATGCTGGCGAAGAAAATAAACTGTAGGTAGACTTACCCAAACCTTTGTATTTATTGAGTGACAGAGTTGGTGTTTAAAACTGACTCCTGTGACAGTGTTGTGACGGGCATGGGGAAGAAATAAGGACAAAGCCAATCAGCCTTCCTTCAGAGAACTGATGTGTGTGACAAGTATGAAGATCAGAGAAAGTGACCTCGTAAGTGCTGAAAGGTCATGGTAATTCTGTGAAGAGCACATACAGGGTACTGTGGTAGCAATAGTGAGCTAAGAGGGTTGCTTTAGATGGAGCAAAACCAAAAACAATATTTGGAAGCTGAAAATACTAAACAGCTTATACTAGGGAAGGCTGAATGTTCAGGTTGGCAGCAGGGAAAGTTAAAGGCTTACAACATCTGAAGACAGTGGTGGATGTAGAAGGGAAAACTAGAGGCTTGGTTAAACAGTCTTTCGGAGTCACCCCTGCACAACATTAAGTTGCAGATGTTAGTTACATTTTTGGTGTAGGCAGGCAGCTGAACACAGAGCCTGGAGTAGGGTACATTAGGTGGAAGGGATAAAGGATTCTGAATGTTGAGCTCTCATGTTTCCTCACTTAGTATTTTGGGAACCTGGCTTCTGCTTCTATCCTCTAGTCAGAAAGGAAGCATCTTCTCTGGGTAAACAGACTGCAGAAGAATAAAGACAAAGAGATAATGCGTACTGGAAGTTTCCTGTGTAATATATCAGCAAGAATATCCGGGAAGGGCTCCCTGTGAGCATGGAACTTGCAGCTCATTACTTCACAGCTCATTGTCCGCCAGGTCTCTCAGGGAAAGCTCTCATAGGGGAGGCGTTTGAGAAATTGTAGCCACTAGTAAATATTCATTGTTGAAAACCAAAATGTGATTGTGGAACTGGCAAACTTACGTTTAAAAAATAAGGAAATTGGGGGCTGGAGAGATGGCTTAGCAGTTAAGCGCTTGCCTGTGAAGCCTAAGTACCCCGGTTCGAGGCTCGGTTCCCCAGGTCCCACGTTAGCCAGATGCACAAGGGGGCGCACGCGTCTGGAGTTCGTTTGCAGAGGCTGGAAGCCCTGGCGCGCCCATTCTCTCTCTCTCCCTCTACCTGTCTTTCTCTCTGTGTCTGTCTCTCTCAAATAAATAAATAAATAAATAAATAAAAATAAGGAAATTGGGCTGGAGAGATGGCTTAGTGGTTAAGGCATTCCTTCCCTGCATATCTATGGGCTGCTTATTACTTGCTTTTAAGCTGCTATTTTATTATTATTATTATTTTTTTTTTTGGTTTCTCGAGGTAGGGCCTCACTCTAGTCCAGGCTGACCTGGAATTCATTGTGTGCTCTCAGGCTGGCCTCGAACTCATGGTGATCCTCCTACCTCTGCCTCCCTCCCGAGTGCAGGGATTAAAGGCGTGCGCCACCACACCCAGCATAAGCTGCTATTTTAAAGCAGGTGTTGTATGTGTACACAGGCAATGTAGTGAGACCCTTATATTGGGGTGAGGGAAGACAGTGTTACTATGGAACTGAAGTTCTTATGGAGAGGCAAAGAGTGGAGAGAAGCCGACAGATACAAAATACCAGTGTGTCATACTTCAGCAAGAAATGATGCACTACAGCAAAAGTGGGAATGGGAATGTGCTACTCAGAAATGACCTCTTAGTTAAGGTGACATTTTTCAAACCCAAAGGAAGCGATGCTGGGGGAAGGAGTCCCAATCAAAGGGAAAGCGAGCACCTAAATGCAGAGAGTGTTTGCTTTGCACGAGAGTGGGATTCCAGCACAGAGTGGGATTCCAGCACGGAGGCAGAGCTGAGGCTCCTTAGCTCTTGGCAGTCCCCAGGAGGCAACTGTCCTGGGGTGGGGACCACCCTGGGGCCCCAGTGGCGACACAGTACTGCTCAAGCAAGGCACTGCTTACCTTCCTATGTGCTCCGCTTTGCAGGCTGTATGGGCCTGGCCGTTAGTTCGGCTTTGAAGTCATGCCTTTGGAACTCATTACTTGGGGGTCTGTCTGTCCCCCCAGTTCTTGAAAATTCTAAGGGCAAAGTTTCTAAAGGACAATTCAGTTTTGAGAAGTGGTTCTTGCTCCTGTTAGTTTTTTTTTTTTGTTTGTTTGTTTTGTTTTTGTTTTTTGGTGTTTTGGTTTTTCGAGGTAGGGTCTCACTCTAGCCCAGGCTGACCTGGAATTCACTATGGAGTCTCAGGGTGGCCTTGAACTCACGGTAATCCTCCTACCTCTGCCTCCCGAGTGCTGGGATTAAATGTGTGCGCCACCATGCCTGGCTCCCTGTTAGTTTTTAATCAAAACAATTTTTATCAAAAAATGTTTATCAAAACAAAGCAAAGGTTTTTTTTTGTTTGTTTGTTTTGTTTTTAACCAAATGCCCATATTGTGCCTGGAGATTTGGTTTTAATTGGTAAATGGATAAGCAATAGGCTCTTGCTCTGGTTTGCTTTGTTTTTGGTGTTCTGAGTTAGGTTCTCTCTCCATGTAGTCCAGACTAGCCTCAAGTTTGTAATCTTCCTCTGTCCACCTCCTGAGTGCTAGATTTAGAAGTGTGTGCCACCATGTCTGGCATTAAAAAAAAAAAAATGTTTCAAGTAGTTTAACATGTAGCCCAGATAGATTTTGCACTAGCTTTGCAATTTTTTTCCTCACATCTAAACATCATGTACCAGAAAATAAAGTCATGTGATGTGTCCCAGGATTACTGATTTACAATATGCTTGCTTTCCAGAATATTCTGAGATTATAGGACATGACTCATACTGAGTACTGCTCTAGGCACTGAGATCACAGCACACTAGCAAACCTTGCCCTCACTGCCTAGATGATGGAGATTGATAACAAGATAAGTCAACATAAGTGTTTATATATAAGAACACTAGAAAACTAGAGAAGGGAGACAGGACATATGTGGATAATTTCCAGGAGAATATAGGAGAGGAGAGTGTGTATAGCAGAGGCTACTGCAGCCTACGGAGCTTGACTGGACATGGGTCTGGCCATCTGCGCACTAACAAGGAAGTCAGGGCTTGGTGGACATGTAACTGGAGCAGATGTGAGTGAGTGCAGAGAGTCAGCATGGCACATACAGCTCAGTCATGGTTTTTATAAAGAAATGGCCCAAAATGAGACAGCTGGGGACGAACATTCGGTTAAAGGTGAGAGCAACTATATCTTTGCATGCTGATGACATTTCCATTAGAAAGGAAATACTGATGAAGAGAGAAGAAAAGTTGGTAAGAGCTTGTGTGGAAAGTCTGAACAGAATGAGGATGTGAATGAGATCTGGTGCCCAGGAAATGTGTGGTAGCTGAGCAGCTGCTAGCAACACCACATAAAGGAGAAATGCAGAATATTCTGGAGAAACATCCAAGTAGGGAGATAGTTCATGTATAGACTCACATTCCGGTTTTACCTCTATTTCTCCCCTCCCCTGGTTCAAGATGGTCTAGATATGTAACCCAGGATGGCCTTGACTGCAAAGCAATCCTCTTGCCTCAGTTTCCTTAGTATTGGTATGACAGGCATGAGCCAGCATACCTGGTTTGCCTGTTTTCTTTTCTTTCTTTCTTTTTTTGTTTTTGTATTTTTGTATTTTTTTCAAGGTCTCATTCTAACCCAGCCTGACCTAGAACTCACTCTAGCCCCTGGATGGCCTTGAACTTGATCCTCTCCTCTGCCTCCCAAGTGTTGGTGTTAAAGGCATGCACCATCATGCTTGGCTGCCTCTGTTTTCATAATAGACAGGAATACAAGTTCATTGTGAGAAAATGCAATGAAAAGAAATGGTGGAAAGATCTATGGTGAGAGGAGATGGTATAAAAGTCTTTTAGAAGGTGGGAAAATGAGTGAAAGACGTACTAGTTAGTTATATTTAGGCAGCAGTAAGGAGCCAGTGCAGGGTGAATGGAGGGTGAGATGCATCACCAGTGTGGGGTCATGCTGAGCTTAGGGACACGGGTGCAGGGACGAGAGTGCACTGGGTTGAGGATGTGCAACACAAACATTAGGCTGTCTCCAGTGGAATGTGACTGATTTCCTGACATCAGAAACTACTTTGCTCTTGTGGCCACATGTCTGTCCCAGAAGGTTTGGTCATGTTCCAGACAAAATGCATAAATCAGTATTTTGAAATACTCACCGCCCTTCGAATCTGTGTTTTAAAAAATCAAACAATGCTTTTTGCATCATATCTGTGACCTGTAATTGAGAAAAATGGCAAATTAAATATGATAAAATATTTTTATAAAATTATTAGTAATTATGGTAATTATGCTATTCTCAATAACCCTTGAAAACCTGAGTTTCTCACTGGGAAATAATAGCATGTGAAGTTATCACATTTCTGCTTCTGAAATCTAATGAAGTGATAAGTATAAAGAGAAATGTTCTCCCAACTTACAATGTCTTAGTGATGGTAAATTGCATTTCAAATCTTTTCAGTCATTCTTCATTTGATATTGTTTACTAGACTAGGTAAATGGTAGGTTACAGGAATCTGCAAAGCCACCACAAGGTAAGAAAAACACTAAGCAATGTATACCCCAGCTTGGAAAACAACATGTTCAACTGCTATGAGCTCCAGTTCAAATTCCAGACTTCAGACTGGGAGGCAGAGTCACCGAGCACTTGAGCTTGCCAAAGTCAGATGTGCTACGGAGGGCAGCTGCTCACCTCATAGCCCTTTAGAGAAGGGCCCACCAGTACCACTGGCCGCATGGACGGGACCACATCATATGGAGGAGTGTGCTCTGTCTGCAGAGAGAGAGGACACTTAGACTTCTCGTAGGAAGGACACCCAAAAGGCTTTATGCATAATAAGGCAGTCTTTTCTGAACTCTGCTCTGTAAGGCACCAGTTTTTCAAATGTTTAACTTTTTCTAATTGCTTCTTATCTAAAGAAACCTAATGAAAGATTGCTGGGTTTATAACTATACTGAATGGCCTATAGTTTTCTTGCTCTTGTCAAGATGTGTTCATCCTGGAAGCAGGAAGTGCTGCGTGTGAATAAAAACTAGTTGGCATACCAAATATAAACACACCTCATGTAGACTAGGAGCTTTAGGTTCAACGGAAAGTTACTGCTTTTCAGGTGTGTCTGTGTTTTCTGTAGAGTTGAAATGACTTGACCTGACATTGGTGATTATGGAGAAAAAAACAGTTACCTGTGCTGCTTAGGTATTTGTGTGTCACCTGCATAAAATTTAATTTTTGAACAACATGACTCTCATTACCGAACATATGAAAATTCCATTTAAGTTATGAGAGTATAAATTGGCTTGCATGCCTGTTCTAGTAAACAGTAATGATCACTGCTCAGAACTTCGTGATTAATGCTTCTGGCTTTCTGGTTTCTATATGTTGGCAGTTAAATACAAAACATAAGATTTATGTGTAGTGGAGGGAACATTAATGTTTTATAATACATTTAACCATGCTTCAGTGGCCTCTAGTGTTCAAACTAGTTCTTTTGATAAAAGACAATACTAAAATGATCCAGAAATAACCTTTCTTTAATACAAAAGAGCAGCAGTTATGGTTTTAATACTGGGATAAGCACATCATTTGCCCTTATAACTTGTTTGCTCGGTAAGACTCCCTGCATTAAGGAGTATCTGACAAATCTATTTTAAGTATCACATGTACCAAAAGAGAAATGTCCTTTAAATTATTTTAAGGATTTGATAAACTGATGTGCGACTGTGACTGTCACTCAAGAACATTTTACTGGTGCTTACGGGGGCTATTTAAAGGCACATCAAGCTCAGACACTTCCATCCGAGCATTTAACCAGTAGCTGTAGACAGTATGATCAGAAGGGAAACAGATCTTATTGTGACTGTGCCGTCACAAGTTATTGTTTCACATTTAAGCACTCTATCTAATTTTAATGATACAATAAAGACAAAATACATTTTTGCATGGAATTCTGAAACAAGACAACACAGTGACAGCCAGAGGCCAGACAAACAGCACTCTAAAAGCACCGAACACAGAGATGAGCTCAGGCCGGCCCGGTGAGCACGCTCTACAAGCACTGAGCACACGCAGGACGAGCTCAGGCCGGCCAGGTGAGCACGCTCTACAAGCACTGAGCACACGCAGGACGAGCTCAGGCCGGCCCGGTGAGCACGCTCTACAAGCACTGAGCACACGCAGGACGAGCTCAGGCCGGCTCTTCTGAAGGCTACATCATTCACCACACAGTCAAGTAGAAGAATGAACACCAGTGCCGAAGGCATCATAAGCATGTTTGTTAAGTCATTATGTTTTTAAAACCACCTGGTATTGTGCCGGGAATGTTTGGAAGTCACAGCTTTACAACTGCAGTAGAAGATCTCCTTTCCCACCCTTCTAATGAGGAATATCAGTTGCATGCATTTTAGTAACAGCTTTCACAAGTTTTCATTTTAGGTCTTTAAGTCTCAAATGACCCAGTATTTGATAGGTCTTTGGTGCCTTTGATCTGTGACTGCCAATTAGCAAAGGGCTACCCATGCTGGTCGCCAGCCAGCTTCTCAGTCAATAGGGGTAACAACAGAAATTACCTTATTTGATGGAATATTAGTACTTTGTGTCCTGATAATGACATTTTAATCTACCCTTTCTAGCCTGTTCTGCTTGAAATATTCAGTGGAAAAAATTTTGCAAACATTTAAAAAGTTTTGAAATTGAAGGGTAAGCAAACTTCAGAACACTGTCTTGACTAATATGGTTTGATATTGTTCTGCTCTGTGTGAGCAGTGTTGGCTTGCTGACGTGAATACCGTCAGCCACCAGGGGGCGAGCTTCAGCTGGGATGAGAGGAGGACCCGGAGAGATGGCCTGCTGCTCTGGAGGAGCAGGAAGTTTGGGTTTTCTGTTGGAACTCAAAACCTCAGTTGTTTGAGCTTTGCCTTGAGTTCGCTTGTTAATTCAAATTTACTAAAAATCAGTGTTATGTATCATTATCTGACAACTTATTGATAAGCCAAGAGTTCCTCCACAAAACAAAACAGTTATTGCAGAGGGAAAGAGACATTCTGGGCAGAATGGATTTGACTTCATTTGTTTGAGCTAAAGCGTACCCATGGCTATGCTAGACTTGGTGGCCTTAGGGAAGCATGGATCTAAAAGACAGCACAGTGGCTATGGAAAAGTGTTATGTCAAAGAAGGGGAAAATGGAAATTGGGGGTGGGTCCTTTAAAACTAGAGCTAGGAAGCTATAAGACATGCTAAGAGGAAACAGACTGGTATAATGAAAGCTCAAAATTCCCTGGAGTTCAGTCAGGACAGTGTCAGGGTATAGCATCTTGTTTGGCCAATAGCAGAGGCTATGAGTATGGCCACCAGCCTTATTGTCCACTAGGTGAGATGCTGAAATCTGACTGACGGAGAAGGCAGAACATTGGGAAAGTATTTACATATGACAACAGGAAAAACTCACAGTAAACCGCCAGAACAAGCCTGCAGTTTCCAGGTGTCCTGTTCATCTGCAGAGTATGCACCTAGTGGATTAGAAGTTTAACACTGACTAAATTACAACTTGAATGATCTCCTTTAGTACAAGCTATGTATTTGGCTAGCATAAATCAGAATCTAATAACTGTTGCAATATACTTGATTATAAGTTCACTTTCTGGGAAAAAGAAAGACAGACAATACAGGCATGCACGGTTGAGGTGCATTATGTGGAGCTGTTGGTGTTGACGTCCTTGAATGTTTAAACAAATTCCCTTGGCAGATATTATTCCATCAAAAAGGCTCAGAACTGTGATGGTGTCTTAACAGGTCACAAACTGATTTTAGTTGGTTTGAAATGCATGGACTCAGCTGTTAGTAGGTTTTCTTAGAAATGTCTGTATTTAATAAAATGGAAGGAATTAATGCTAATGATGCCAGTGGCAGGAAAAACACAGCTTGTGTCAACGTAAACTTACCGCTTTCTGCTTCTGCTTGGCTACAGCAGCATGGAAAAGAAACAGAGAGTAACAGAGCATGCATGTTACCGGCTTGTCAAAGGACGCAGACAGTCAACAGGACTAGAAAGGTGACGCAGTGCGGTTGAGCGGTGGACAGTGGGAGCTGGGAAAGTCATGTTACCTTCTTAAAGAAGGGCATTCTTTTCTCTTTGGAGTGGGGTGACGTTACACTGTTTGCACTGGGTTTAGGGGAGCGGTGGTTTGCTGGAATATCATTTTCTTCTGCATCTAAGCCAGTAGCATCTATGTCTATAGCTATATACAGACAGACAATTCAAAAATCATCAGGTAGACAGGAGAGGAAAAACAGGTTATAAAGAAAATAAAATGAAAGTCAACAGACTAACTACTATAAAAGATCTACCATGAGTGCTTAACACATTACACAAAGCAAAATCTATAAAGGTTCAGCATGTTAAGAACGTGACATAACCAAATCTAACAAAGCTAAAGATGACTCTGATAGCGTCTGTTTGCTTGAGCAAATCTGCTTCATGCTAAATATCTGATGGATAGTTTTAAAGAAACATTTTAACTTGTCTCATGTTGATATTCTCTAAGTCAGCTGCATGAATGTATGGTTCTGCACATCTGGCTTCACTCAGTGCAATATCTTAGCCTATTTGATTTTATAAAAGACAAATATTCTGTAAAACATTTGATATAACAGGCCACACATTTCTCATTTTGTTTGATTGAAAATAAGGGACCATGGGAAAAGTTCACTAAAATTCCAATAGGCATTTGAGTGAAAGAGTAGAAAATCCTCAGTTTAGGCAACAGAAAGAAGTCACATGCAAGGCAAGTGGTTCAGAGAGGCTTCAGCATGGACTTCAAGACAGCATGAATGAACACTAGTTGGGGAAAACTGGGTTAATGGAATCAGTCTCATTAAATCAAATAAGATTCCAGCTGACTTAGAATGCCTCTGGGCATGCTATATAAGAGGCACAAAGACCTGAGGGAGTGTGCCTCTGGTTTCCACACATGCAAAATTAAGGTTATAGGCTGGGTGCTTGACATAATTTCACCTCTAAAAACTTTCAAACTGAAAATACAGCTCTAAGGGTAGTAAAAAAGCAATACATGACTTCATTACCAAATATGTAAAAATGTTTCCACGAGTTTGCTATAGAATTTTATAACTTAAAGAATCAAGTGGAAAGTAGATTACCTCTTAAGATCTGAAAGCTGAACTCGAAGTGTAACAGACATGCTTTGTGAGCACTCAGCCATGGCAGAACACAGACGCTCGCTCTACTGCCTCTGCGTCTCACTCAGGCCTCTACGATGCTGCCCTTTAGGTGAGGACACTGCTGGGCCCGGGCCCAGGTGTTCAGTTCTTTCTACTTCCCCTTTGGGGTTATGTCCCCAGTGTCAGGATTCAGAAAGATATCATAGACTTAGCTTGATAGGAAATCACTTTATGGTTGTTGAAATTAGGTCAAGCAGAAGAGAATTTACTTACCCTAGGAAGACATCACACTAAACATGTTAACTCTAACAAAAACCACACTGCACTCAAGTTTAAGGAGCAAGTTACCATTAGGAACAACAGTTTGGTCTTGCAGGACCATTTTCTGACATCTACAAACTGAACCTGGTGCTTAAAGAAGCCTCTTTGAGCCTTTTCAAAGGACCCAAGATCATCTGGCAGGCATCACATTATTTTTCAGTTTTGCAGTTATTCAGGCTTTTAAAAACTAGCATCTCATATTTAATTCTGTTTCTTTTGGTTAGTTCAGGAACCTGTGATGGAGTGAATACCTGGCTTTGTCTGCACAGTATTAATATATCAGCTCTGGCTTATATCATGAATGAATTAGGGTTTTCTATCAAAGGAAAGTAATGATGACTAAATAGATTTTATATGTTTGGGGGGAGGGCTTTCTTTTTGCCTCATATAGCATGCTAATGAACTAAAAGCTTGGTGAGCAGAGACACATCATACAACACAGGGGTTGAACCAATTTGGACATTTATAAAACACTATAGCTCTTTGCTCATATAGGAAAGTTTCCTTATAGGGTTCCTTGAATGACATTAGCCTGCTGGGGGGCAATGTCTGGAGGAACAGTTTTCCTCGACTCTAACAAGGAAACATGTTCTTTGGACCTTACAAACATGTAGGAGAGGATCCCAGACCATTTGATCACTCTCCTCACAGGTCTTGGGTTTCTCTTCTGGCAGCAAGTTCCCATACATGTTATCCTGTTCACCTCTCATGAAGCATATGAAAGCCGTGTTTAGATGCTAGCACCCTCCAAGACCTTTCTGGAAATTTGGATAGATACCCAGTCAGAGGCCAGACTTGACATAACCCAAGGACCCTAGTTATGAATTAGATTGTATGATTTGTCCATTGAATAGTCTTCGGTGATCATCAGATAGTTTATTTTAAAAGAAAGACTGGAAATCCATAGACAAGTAGAAATGTGTAGACAGGTAACAGAGGCACCGCCAAGATGTTTGGCTGTCCACCTGTGTAACGGAAACTCACCTGTACTTCAACACCAGGCACTCAGAACCCCTTTCCAACTCACTACTTTTGATTTTATGTGAATTTAGGTTTCAAAGTATCTGGATCCATTTCAAAACACTGAGAATTCTAAAACATGGCCACTTTAGAAGTATATTAAGAAACAACTCTTTGAGGGGTTCTATATACTTTTTTTAAAACTCAAATGATTCTCTTTTACTGCAAGATGGTACCCACTTTTTATTTCATAGTTGTATTTAAATACCCTGTCAAACATTAGTATTGGGGAAAGTATTTCCAAATATTTTATTCTTCACTGATATTTCTTTGCTTGTTTATTCATTTATGTTGAGAACCATGGGAACATTGTTGAAATATAAATTTTACATTAGTCTTAGAGCTTGGGTCAAATTGAGCAAAATTCAAAGGTGAAGTATACACACACGTGTAAGCATTTGATATGTGTTGTGCAACTGGCCACTACCTCATTTCTCAGTTATATATTAGAAATTATTCCTCATTTTAGCAATGAGGTGGAGGAATTATGGATAGGGCCTTTAGGAAACAAAGATAAAAAATACAATTTCAGGACAATTCACAATTAATTGGTGGGGCAGTTTTTCTTGAGAGTGAATTGTAGTAATTTTCTCTAGATTTTTCTGAAGCCTTCCTTTAGCTCTATTGAGCTATTAATATGAAAATCATCATAGAGTTCAGACGTCTTTACTGTGCATTTTACATTTGGTAATATATCCAGGCCAGTCAATCACAGTGTTTTCTATTCTGGGTATTCATGGAAGTGATGACAGCCTTATATCTGGCACACGCCTTTAATCCCAGCACTCGGGAGGCAGAGGTAGGAGGATCACTGTCAGTTTGAGGCCACCCTGAGACTACATAGTGAATTCTGGGTCAGCCTGGGCTACAGTGAAACCCAACTGTGAAAAACCAACACACACACACACACACACACACACACGTTTAAAATTCTAGCAAAGTTTTTAAGTCATCTTTATTTCATTAAGCTAGACTTTTACTAGTACATAGAGAGGACTCTATCACAAGTGATTTAACAGTTTTCCATTTTAAGAGCCTCCCGACAGTCTCAGGAGTCTCATGATTATCTTGAGATAATCTTGACAATATGTATGTAAGGTTTTAGAGGAATCCCTGCAGCTTTATACATTTCATAATAGCAGTAGGCTCCTTTCCCTTGAGCATCCAGAGGATTCTGATCAAGGAAGGACATAAGCTTCCTCTTAGAGCTGCAGAAGCATCGATTTTCACCCCAGGCATACATTTGATTTAATGTCGAGAAGCTTAATATTCCTCAGGTTATGTCATAGTTTCTGCTGTCAATATATATCCTATACCAATTAATTTTTGCACCTAGATTTTACTTACTTAAAAAACTGATTTTTTGCTTTTTGCTAAGTGTTTTGTTGTTAAAAGCTGTCAACATTCAGGAAGTAGCTATGGTGATTAGTAATAGAGAATACTGTTTCTTAAATGCAGTAGTCACACTACAGCCAGTTCCTTAATTTCTCCTTGGATGTACAATTTGATATCTTTTCATTTCTAGCTTTCTAGACCTCACTACAGAATCACTTTGCCTTAATGTTCTGGCAGCCAGTCCGAGGGATCTTTCTATGATTCCCAGTTAACAAACTCAGACATTAATTAGGTTTTTCACTCCAAGACAGTCTCTTAGTCATACAGAACTTCAACTTTTGCACATAATGGTAGAGCTGCCAAGTTTAGCAAAAAATTAAAATAAAATAGATATATAGATGTATGTATAGTTAAATTTATACATTTATGGGTGAACTTTATGTATAAATTTAGACATAAGTATACATGTTAATATAACATATAAATAGATATATAAATTTATAGATAAAATTTAGTGTTGTCTCATAAATTTTAAAGTATGTACATGTATTAAAAATATTTGTATTTATTTAACACTCAAATTTAACAGGATATCCTTCATTTTATCTAGCAAAAAAGCCCACTAAATTGGGGTTACAAAACAGAAGTTACTCCTACCTTACATGATGTTTTCTTTTTGTCTTAAATTTCTGCACATTATCTGTATCTTCCCCAAAGCTGGTTGGCTGTCTCTCATGGCGGGCCAGTCGTTCCACCTTTACTTGATTCTCTATTCCTCTCCTTTCTATAGTTTGAATCCCACTTCTCCCTTCATCTGACATTATACTGTGCTGTGATAGTTGTTGAACATTTGCATATTTACCACCCATGACAATTGTCATGCATAAACTATCAAATCCCTTTTGGCACCATAAAGTAAACCCATTGACACTCCTTTTTGTTTTTCAAAGTCATAACTGCCATAATTTTCCTAATTTCACAGGGACATTTTTATTGCTGCTAATTTTACCACTTGAAAGGTTACTGGAGATCCAGCGTATGTCAATGCACAGAATGAGGACGCCTGGTGGGAGCCTGAAGTGCAGCGCGCAGTGCTCGGCATGGGCCCACTTACCAGATGATGGTGGCGTAGATCTCCGGGAACTAGGTACTACGTCACCCAAACTGGACGATGAATTTCCTCCTGATTTACTGAAGTAAAGAAAAATTCACATTAAACCTGACACTTATTTCGGATCCTAAAATATTTATACTTCTCAACAATGTGTATAGTCCATTATGTTTTACTGAGATTTGTATGTGTATTTCTGGTAATGCAGTTTTTGGCTGGGCAAGCGCTGATCCACTGAGTTAAGTCCACAACCTCCTACATGTGTAGACATTTCTGGAGTACTTGAAAGCATCTTATGATACTATATGTTTTCAGGCTCAAGGATTAATTTTAAAGGTCTCTGTGAGAAGGGAAGAGAGCTAGGATAATTTCTGCAGCCATCAAGTTCTACAGCCAGAAAAACAGCAGAGGTTTTCTTTGTGTTTTTTAAAAAATATTTTTTTTATTTATTTGCAAGCAGAAGGAGAGAGAGTGAGAAAAAAATGGGTGTGTCAGGGCCTCGAGACACTGCAGTCAAACTCCAGATGCATGCACCACTTTGTGCATCTGGCTTTACATGGGTACTGGGGAATTGAACTCTGGTCATTAGGTTTTGCAGGCAAGTGCCTTAACCACTGAGCAATCTCTCCAACCCTCATTTTCTTTTTATTTCAGATCTGCTGGAGGCAATGTCCAGGACCTTAGGGCTAACAAACAGAATATTTCCCTCCAGCTTAGTTCTAGCTCCTTTGGCTTAGTTTGATTATCTTTAGTATTGTAAGCTTGAAGGTAGTCATGTTTTCACAGGCAGCCTGTAAAAGTAAAACAGCAGTGCCTATACTCACTAACCCTTAAGACACAGGAGGAAACCTGGACACAGACTGCATTATGCTTTAACCAGCAGACAGAATCTGGAACATATCCTAAGCATAATTAACATGGAGGTTTAAATGTGGCTAATTTTAAAACATTTTGAAGATTATTCAAAACTTCTGAACTACCAAATTCTAATGTTTCATGGAATGTATGCTCTGTCTTTTGAAGCTTTGGTGTTAATAAAACAATAACATTTATGGTTTATCAATATTCAGGAATGCAAAAATATTCTAAATTGTCTTTTCATACAAAGATGGCAAGGAACTTATTAAAAGGCTGTCTTGGAACTTGAGCAAGATGACTGCGGTGCCTGATGCTTTTTACCATGGAGGGCAGGCTCTGCCTGCAAGAACTTTTTACCAGGACTGTGCATTAAAGGACAATATTTGCCTAAGTACTGATATGAAGATATAAATTCTGCTTTCACTGATCCACTGAATTTTATTCCAGGCAGGAAGAAGGGTGCTGGGTCCTTGGACTTGTCTGCATATGGCGCCATGTAAAATTCACTATATTCTCACGAGTGTCTTAGGAAAGCTTCCTAGGAAGGCTTATTCAGCCCCAGCCTGTTACATCAATCACCTATCTGCTCTCTGCAAAGGCCATCTGAACTGGCTTCATACCTTCTTTTTGCATAGTAACAGTGAGTAGAACTGAAAATTGAACTTCTCAAGGGAAAATGAAACTAATAGGCAACAAGCACTGCGATTTGCCAGTGGTGTCTGAGCGCCATCTCTAAAGGGTCTCCCAGCCATGCCGAGCAGCTACGGACAGTGCGTTAGTCACCACAGCTATTCCATGCCAAGACTATTTTCAGTAAATGATTAGGACTTCAGAGTTTCTTTTGTGCTAAGATCAGAATGTAATATTTTGTGACCTTAGCTATTTTCATAAATGATCATAATTTGATTCTCAGATGGGATGAAAATTAGATAATGGGATGAAGTTTTTTATATATGCAGCAGCTGTGATGTGTCAATAAACCATATCAATGCCTATTCAGTGCATAATAAAGCTTATAGAATACAGCAAACCCCACAGGGTGTGAATGATGGTATAACCTGAGCTTCTTACATGGACACTTGACCTTTTCCTCGTACCTGGAATAGAATTTTCCTTGCTTGGCTCTCTGTTCATGTTGTAGCCTCATGTTTTCTATTTTGACCGGGCTTGGAATGAATCCAATTTCACAGCCTTCTTTTACCAATCTTCCTATCCACCAGTCATTATTAAATTTCTAAACAGAAAATCAAACATTAAAATCAGTGCATAGAAGTTCAAATTTCTGAATCTATTTCTTTCATATTAGCTATTTTCACTGGAGAGAAAGATGACAAGTACAATGAAATAAGCCTAAAATATCATAACTCAAGAAACCCTCAGGTTCATGCATGTTGTTCATGAGCGGGAAATTGGATGTACTCAGCAGGTCAATTCATGTTTTCTTGTGCTGAATTTGCCATATGCTGTCAGAGCAAGACACCACTAGGAACTGGGAAGTGGCATATAGCCCTTTCCCTCAGACAATCAAATAAATTATAAATATTAATAGAATAAATCATGAAATATATCTGAAAATTTTTGTGCCAGAACAAAATTTACCTTTGTGCAGTTTTGTAATTAGGCAATAGTGTTTCCAGGTGACTTTTCTTCTGCTCAGGTTGATCCTTTCTCTTTAGCAGGCAGAGTATCTTGAATGTGTACCATCTCATTTCATTGTCCTCAACTAAGCCTGCTCCTAGGCACTCGAGAAAAGAGTGCTTATTGTTTTTCTTGCTCTCGTAGAAGAGCCTCCTCTAAGTACTGGCTATCACGTGGATTAATCTAACACTGGTTATAAACCAGGAGTCTAGACATACCATCACTTCTGAAAACTTATTTTTTTTTCATTTAGCCAGCATTTCACATCTTTACCTACAAGTTACTGGAATAGAAGTCTCTTTTTGTGGGCAGTCATTACCCCATGTACTCACAGCCTTAAAGTACGTTCATGAGTTCAGTTTCCATAAGTTCCCTATGATGCATTGTCTCACAGGTGGAAGAATATCAATTTTAAGTCCCTTCCAGGCCCAAGAAAAGCTTGTGTGCACACAGAATACCATAATGGAGAGGGGGAGGGAATCTCTGTCACTTAATATGGCATTTAACACATGTTGATGCCAAACAAAATTTAAAAGTAAATATAAGAAAGGTTTCTTATCTACAGAGTGTGTCATTGTTACATAAGGGTGGGGGGAGGAGGAATTTTCCAGATATCTCTTTTCTTGATTCAATGGTTTAATTCCTACTATTTTTCTTTCCTACTGAAGAAATTTTGCACTTTTTTTTCCCCCCAAGGTAGGGTCTCACTCTAGCCCAGGCTGACCTGTAATTCACTATGGAGTCTCAGGGTGGCCTCGAACTCTTGGCAATCCTCCTACCTTTGCCTCCCGAGTGCTGGGATTAAAGGCATGCACCACCACACCTGGCAAAATTTTGCACTTTTTAAAAATATTTAATTTAATTTATTTATTTCAATGACAGAGAGAGAGAGAGAGAGAGAGAGAGGTGCACCAGGGCTTCTAGCCACTGCACACTCCAGGGCATGCACCACCTCACACATCTGGCGTACATGGTAGTAGGGAATCAAACCTGGGTCCTTAGGCTTTGTAGGCAAGCACCTTAACCACTAAACCATCTCTCTAGCCTGAAAATTTGCATTTTAAAGAGGAAAAGGAAAAGGGGCACCAGAGGTGTGAGTATAGAAGTTGTCAGAAGAGAACAGAGTAGGAATTCTGTTATTAAAACTCCCTAGGAGCCTGGCATGGTGGTTCACACTTATAATCCCAGCACTCAAGAGGCAGAAGCAGGAGGATCATGGTGAGTTTGAGATCATCTGAGCTACATAGTGAATTTCAGGCCAGCCTGGGCTACAATTTTTCTATAAATAAATTAATAAATTAAATGAATAGAAAGAAAAGCCATCAAACACTCTTCAGATGTTTAAATTTCAGACGTCAGGAAAATAAAGGTTAAACAGTAAGAGGAAAAGAACAGGTTCTGCATAAATGAAGGGATCTACTCTGTTCCCAATTCTAGGCCAGAGAGGCCAAGGGGACCTTAAGGTTGTGCCTGAAGACTCTGGCTCCTTTGTCCTCCAGAAGTGTTCACTTGTATCAGGAAACATTGACAGGCACTGATTCAGCGAGTGTGTTGCCCCACTGCAGCTAGACCCAGTGCTGTTTCCCTGCAGTGAAAAGTAAGCAATGATGTCACGAGATGGAAGGCCCTCCTGAGAGAAACTGAAATGATTTTCCTTACTTCCTTAACATGCAGAAAGTCTTTCGTCTCAAAGGAGATGGCCATGCCAGGCACGGGGACGTCATCTTCATGGGCTGCACTGTAGCTGACATTGGTCCGAACTGCAAATGCAACGGGTTTTGTCTGAAGAGAAGAGAAGAGAAGAAAAACAATGAGAAATTAAAAAAAAAAAAAAAAAAGAACAGTGTCATTTCCTGCTTCCTCTGAAATAGTAAGGCACCCTGAGCAATTGTGATTGTTGCATTGGTTCCTTATCACAAAACAGCTTGTTAGTATTCCCAGAGCAGGAGACAGCTCTCCACCACATACCACCCACTTCTGAACTAGAAAAAAGACCCTTGTTCTCTTTGAAAGGACAAAATAATTAAGTGAAGATGGATGACTGAAATACATGTTTACAACATAGCAATATGTAGCCATAACACTCAAATAGGAAGAAAATGTCCAGTTCTTTGGTTTTCGTGAAAAAGATATGGAAATTTCCTCCATACCTCAAACAGCCACTTTAATTAATCATTAATGATATGTTTCCCAATGGTACAATATTTTAGGTGAAAAAGAACCAGGGTGTATTACCTCCAACTTCATTATTCATGGCTACAGGGAATTATGAAACCATTGACATTTTATTCTAATATCTGTCCTTGAGTTTGCTCAGCCATAAATATAGCATTAGTTTCACTATCCTTCAGTATTTGATGCTTCTGATCACTTGTGGAGAAGCATCTGTCCTTTATTGGCAATACATTTATGTGCAAGATGAAAGCCGTAGCAGGCTGAGAAGTGGTTAAAGGACCCCACTGTTCTAACTGGCATTTGTGCTCCGCTCTATGGGGAAGTGGTTTGTCCCAAGAAGCTTCTTTCTACTCAGAGATGTTTATGTTTGGACCTGCCCAGGAGGACTGGGGTGGTAGAAATGGAGAAGACCCATCTTCATTCCCTAATAGTCCACAGTTAATCTACTACCTGATTATTGTCTGAGCTGAAGAGACCTGAGGTTATTCTGCTCCACCCACAATTTTCAGGTTGTGAAAGAAAAACCAAATAGATATGAAGTGGCTTTATATGTTCAAAAACCTATTCCATTAAAATTAAAATCCGTTAAAATTCATGTTTGTTAAGAAAGGGTCTAGCTGTGCATCCCAGGCTGAGCTCGTGAATTCATGATCCTCCTTCGGCTCCTGAGTGCTCGGATTATATAGACAACACACCACCACAGCTGGTGCACAACAATGTTTAATTATACTGGGAGTGCTGCCCCTTTATAGAGTGAGGACGTGCGTGGCGTGTGTGTGTGTATGTGTCTGTGTGTGTGTCTGTGTGTGTGTGTCTGTGTGTGTGTCTGTGTGTGTGTGTGTGTGTGTCATCAGCAGTTCTACCACTGAGAATCTTTGATATCATGATTATATTTCTATTTTTTTCTTATAATCTTTTTATATGTATATCTTTTACCTCCAGAGTACAATTGTTATGTATTTGATTTGGTCTAATATTTAGTATTTTCATGTATTTTTTCATGTGATATGTCTTCTACACGCAAGTAATTACCCTTATATGTACTTCTCGTCTAGTGAGACCCAACACAAGTCATTTAATTGCAATGTCTCTCTCACACCAAAGACGTTAACACAGCTGAATATGTGTCTCGTGATGCAAGTTCAGTCTCTGTCATATTCAAAATAGTTTACTCCATAAACTAGAATATCAAACTTTTTTTTTTTGAGGTATGGTCTCACTCTAGCCCAGACTGACCAGGAATTCACTATGTAGTCTCAGGTGGCCTAGAACTCACAGTGATCCTCCTACCTCTGCCTCCCCAGTGCTGGGATTAAAGGTATGCACCACCACACCTGGCTCAAAACTGTTCCATTTTCATGCTTATAGTGTTCTATATTTTTATTTCTGACTTTCTTCAGTAATACTCAGATACTGGGACACTTTCATCCTTTTCAAGCAACTCGATATTTCAAGGGAACATTTAAGGAATCCATTTACTGTAGGGAACAACTCTCTATTGGCTGTACCCTACTTTAGGTTGATGCATTGATGTTTGGCCAAACCTCAGTGTAGTTGAGAGCCACACAGGAATTTTTTTTTGTCTCAGCATGTGGGGCTTGTGATCTTGTGCTCACTGAGAAATTTCCTTTCATGTGGACACCTGCCATGTTTTCATAGTGTTCCAGTACTGTGGCCTTGGGACAGGAGTCAGTTCATTCCTGTTTCACTCTTGTGGAACTCAGCAGTTAAAGGCTGATAATATATAATGGATAGTATATATACATGTATGATATATAATATGTATTATATAATTATACAATAAAATATTTAAAAAGATCAGTGAATTTTGAGGCTGGAGAGATGGCTTAGCTATTAAGGTGTTTGCCTGCAAAGCTTAAGGACCCAGGTTCGATTCCCCAGAACCCACATAAGCCAGATGCACATGGTGGTACATGCATCTGGACCCGTGTGTAGTAGTTAGAGCTCTGGCGCACCCATTATTTCTCTCTAATAAATGAATAAATAAAATATTACAAAGAAGATTAGTGAATTCTAACTGAGTTTTAAAAATTATTTATTTGCAAGAAGTGAGAGAGGGAGAGGAAGGGAGGAGAGAGAGAGAATGGGTGCACCAGGGCCTCTTGCCTTTGCAAATGAACTCCAGATGCATGTGCCACTTTGTTCATCTGGATTTTCCATGGGTATTGGGGAATCCAACCTTGGCCATAAGGCTTTGCAAGCATGTACCTTAACTGCTGAGCCATCTCTCCAGCCACTTTTGTAGTATGAATGTTCTGAGACCAGTGACTCTTTCTCCCTCTCCTTTTCTCTCTCCTGGGATATAAGATCAACAGAGCCAAGAAACACTGGCTTTACAGGAGGGCTCCTAGGAATACACAACAGTGGAGACTGTAGGAGAGACTGATTGGCAGTGGACTCCAGAGTTGCTCTAGACTTTGAAGATAACTCTATTTTCACTATTCCAAGGACTTTATTTTCATGCTAGTGCCATAGCTTCAATCTACTTTTTCAGGCTTTTTTGTTTGTTTGTTTTTGGGTTTGGTTTTTTGGGGTAGGGTTTCACTCTTGTCCAGGCTAACTTGAAATTCACTATGTAGTCTCAGGGTGGCCTTGAACTCATGGAAATTCTCTTATCTCTGCCTCCCAAGTACTGTCATTAAAGGTGTACATCACCATTCCTGGCTCCTTTTTCAGTTTTTTTTTTTTTTTCTTGGTTTTTCGAGGTAGGGTCTCACTCTAGCCCAGGCTGACCTGGAATTCACTATGTAGTCTCAGGGTGGCCTCGAACTCATGGCGATTCTCCTACCTCTGCCTCTCGAGTGCTGGGATTAAAGGCACGCGCCACCACGCCCAGCCCTTTTTCAGTTTTTTAAAAAGATTTATTTTATTTATTAGAGAGATAGAGTGAGAGCGAGCATATGTGCCAGGGCCTCTGGCCACTGCAAGTGAACTTCAGACGTATGCGCCACCATGTGCATCTGGCGTATGTGGCACCTGGAGAATTGAAGTTGGGTCCTTAGGCTTTGCAGGCAAGCACCTTAACTACTAAGCCAACTTGTCAGCTCCTTTTTCAGTTTTTAAGAGAGTGTGAATGATTGCATATGTGTGTGCACATATGGATGTGCATGTCAAGGTTTGAGAATAACCCCGAAGTTGTCCTCTCCTTCCACTTTACCTGAGAAGGGTCTCCCTTGCAGTTTAAGTTTTGCCCATCTCTGTGTGTTAGTCTGTCTGGGAGCCTCTGCCTCCCGTTGTCTTCGGGTGTACAGGTGCATGTACCATTTTGTGGACAGCTTTACAAGGGTGCTGAGGAATTGGATCTGGGCCAACAGGCTTGCAAGTAAGTGCCTTTGACCACTGGGCCATGTCTCCAACCTGCTCTCTGCTGTTCCTGCGCTCTTAGCTCAGGGTGCTGTGGCCGTGAAGTGCCGGCTCATGGAGCAGAATGTAGACAATACCTTACTGTTCCAAGACAAGTGTAGTCGCCGCGTCTCATAGGGGAAATAGGAACTGAAGAAGCTGTCACGCACGCTCAGGCGTCCGATCACACTATCTGCTTAGGTGGTAGGTTTGGTGGTTTAAGTTCCATATATATTCTCTCATTATAATTTCTCAGTTTCATTTTGCTCTTTCAGTGACAAACAAAAATCTTTCCAATTTAGAAGGAAAAGTTTAAACTTTATTCCTTATATAGGGAGAAACTTTTCAACACATTTTTTTTTGTATAAGATTTCAGTCTTGTTAGATTTATTATAAACTATCAAAGGTAGTTTTAGAATTCTTCCAATAGTGAAATGTTAAACCAGCATAATAAAGAAAATATAACAGCTTGTTATTTGCCCTGATGACTGAGCAATAAGTCAGACTGAATAAAGCAGAAAATAACCACATATCATCATGAGATAAAATTTATGTATTCTGTTGGATGGTTTGAGAAACTGAACTGTTGGAAGGCCGTCTCCAGAATTCTTTTAGCAAATATATGTTAACATACTTTATATCTTAAGTCACTATTCTGGTATAGCATAATATTTTAGTGGTGATGATATCCTAACTAATATAATTTTAAAAATCACTAACACAAAGTCATATGTGTAGTATGTAACCATAGGGAAGGCCTGACAGGCAATATAAGATGAGGTGCTTGGGGAAAGCCTTTTCTACAATTTTTGTGGTACATGAAGGTTTGTATCTGATACAACTAGAATACATCAATGAACAACAGACATTAAGATTGCCTGCCTTCCACAGTTACACGGTAGACAGGAGACACAGACCAAAAGTAAAAGGGATTTATAAAATGAAGGATATAGAATGTTTAGTGGTAAAATCAAAATCAAACTAAGGGAATGCAGAGTGCAAGGTGACAGACAGGGGAGTATAGGTAGCTTGCATCGGAGTTGTTGGAAGAATAACACTAAGGAGAGGAAGTTCAGGTCTCTGAAAATCACCCGGGGGGAACAGAGAGGTTTCAAAGAAGGCGCAGAGAACCCCTGTGTTGGAGGAAGACAAGGAGTTCAAAATGACTGACATACAGTAAGGCAAGGAAGAAAAGATGAGGTAAGAGCTCTCAGGTCACAGGCAAGACTCTTTCAGCTTGTAGTCTCAGTGGTGAGGCTTTTCAACAGGGAAGTGACGTGGTCTGGTCTGATGTATTAAAGACTGTGCTGACTGTTAAGTAGGAAAGAGTTTAAGGGTAGGCTAAGCAGCAATGATTGAAGTTGGAGGTGATTTTGGTAATCCACACGTGGAGATGATGCTTGCTCAGATCAAAGCAGTAGCAATGAGTATGGTGAAAAAGTCTACTTTATCCAGATTCATTTTCAAGGTAGAAAGGCAAGATTTCCTGACAGGTTCATCATGAGTGTGAAGGAGAGTCAAAAATGATGCTAAATGTTTTGAGAACTAAAGGAGAGAAAATCAAAGTGATGTAGGTAAGACTGCAGGTCCAAATAGGAAGCAAAAATTAGAAATTCCATGTTGAATATGCAAAACTTGAGACAGTGTAAAACTAGTGTGTGGAAGAATGCATGAAGCCTGAAAGGAAGATCTGGGCTCAGACATACCAGTGGCATTTAAAGGCATGAATGTGGATGGCATAACCAAGGGAATATGCATACATCAGGACCCCTGAGCTAGCAAATAGGCTCAGAAGGAGCAATAGGAAGGAGAAGGACCATTAAACTGGAATTTTAGGAAGTAAAGAAAATAGGAGAAATGATGAACTGTGTTAAAAACGTCTAATAGGAGCTGGCTCAGTGGTTAAAAGCACTTGCTTGCAAAGCCTGACAGCACAGGTTCAATTCCCCAGTACATGTGTAAAAGCAGAAGTGCAAAGTGGCTCATACATCTGGAATTGTTTGCACTGGCAGGAGTCTCCAGTGCATCTGTACTTTCTCTTTCTCCCCCTCTCTGCTTGCAAATAAATACAAAATATTTTTTAATACTTCAAGAACCACCAAGTGGACTTGTAACCCAAAGACCACTGTTGGCTCGGTCAAACAGCTTGGTGGAGGTTAAAGCCGTAACAGAGTGAGGGCAGAAGAAAGGAGAGGATTTGGACATATGGTGATGTTGATCCAAGGTATCATTTGCTGCAGAAAGGTGAAAGAAATGGAGTAGAATGGTGCAAATCCTTCTCTTTTCAAATGATTTAAATTCTATTTCTGATTTTGGCCTTCACTGTTAGACATTAGTAATTGCTAGGGAAATAATTAAGGGATCTCTTTCTATTAGGGAAATCAGGTATCATGTAATTGTCCATCAACTACTATAGGCAAGACTGTCAGAAACGGCCAAACTACCAGAGACAGCAGGATAGCTGACTGGGGTTTTGCTCTATGATTAACGTGCATATATATAAATGTAAGTGTATATGTATTTACTAGTTTACTAAGAATTAAGCACAGGTTGGCTTTTAGTGGTGTTGTTGCTGTTGCCAGTAATGAAGAGGAACCCTAGGGCCTTATATCTATTAGGTACGCACTCTAGCACTGATATATATGTATGTATATCTCCTCAGCTTTCTTTTTCACTTTTTATTTTAAAACAGGTCTCACTAAGCTGCCCAGGCTATACTTGAACTTGTGATTCTCCTACTTCAGCTATCAAGTAGTTGCTATGACAAGATCTGTGCCACCAGGACCAGTGAGGGGAAACTATTTTTTTTTAATCTTATCACTGTAAAACCATGAAACTTACAAAATATGAACCCAGAGTTGTGATTTTTTTCATATGATTTTATCATTTCACAAATGATTAAAAAGTAGATGAATTTGCAAAGGTTTCATAAAGTGAATAGCAATTCTTAAAACATAATAACCTTAAGTGCTTATTTAAAATCAAGACTAAAGATAGCCCTTGTTGTAGTAGCTCCACGTTGCTGGGTGAGCACCCAAGCCAGGCCCAGCTCAGAGGAGGAAGGGCTTTATTTCCAGCGTATAGACCCAGGGGGCACTGCATCAGTGGGGGAAGAAATGGCTTCCATACATCCAATCAGAGAGAAACAACCACACAGCCAGCACACATCCAAAGCAGCAGAGGGATCCAGGCAGAGCTCAAGCCTCTCTGCACACCTTTGGGCTGGAGATCAGATCTGTCCTCAAACACTGTAGAACTGGACTCCAGGATGCCCCTCCCCCTGTGACACCTCAGCCATCCAGGTGGATGGACAGCCAAATTAAAAGCTTTAATAAAACACCTGAGTCTATGAGAGACATACATTCAATCTACCACAACACCTGAATATACCAGTCAAGGCAGTGTTCAGAGTGGCAGAGTCCATATTATTATGCTATTGATGACACACATGCATAGAAATGAAGCCCAGAATTTTCCTTTTGCTTATCAAAATGATGTCTTTGGATCAAGGTCTCCCACTGAAGTATGCAGAGCATTAACTAGTAGTTGCTCTGGGCTGCTTGTCTATGTCACTAACAACTATATGTTACACCCTAGTCCCCAGAGGAATGGTGTTTGTAGGTGCAACCTTTTGAGGTGAACAGCTCATGAGGGTGGAGTCTTCATGCATGAGACTGGTGCTCCAGGAGATTGCCTCTTCTGTTGATACATGAGGTTATAGCAGGATAATAGCTGGCTATGAGCCAAGAAGGAAGCCCTCTTCAGACACAAAATCTACTGCCATTCTGATCTTGGGCTTCTCAGCCTTCAGAAGGATATGAAATTTCTGTCGCTCATAAGCCCTCAAATCTATGATATTCTGCTACAAAAGTCCTAGTTTACCAGGACCCCAGACACCAGGAAAAGCAAACACCAAAAAGAAACATATCTAATGACAATTATATGCAAAGAGAGACTGTAATTGTAGCAAAGTTCACAGTCATAAGAAAGCACTCTCCTGCAATGAGAGCATACTGCCTTCTTTCCCCAGTGAAGCGCCTTTTACCACAGTAAGACTTTAGAAAATAAAGCAGTTCTGGGCTGAAGAGATGGTTTAGTGGTTAAGGTGCTTGCCTAAGAACTCATGTTTGACTCTCCAGGTCCTACATAAGCCAGATGCACAGCATGCCAGGTTGCACATGCACAGTAGGGGGCGTACATGTCTGGAGTTTGGTTGCAGTGGCTGGAGGTCCTGGCGTACCAATTCTCTCTTTCTCTCTCTCTCTCTCTCTCTCTCTCTCTCTCTCTCTCTCTCTCTCTCTGTCACACACACACACACACACACACACACACGGCCAAGTCTGTTGGATTTGCCTCAAAGAAATAAATAAAGAAAGAAAACAAAGCAGTTCTCCCAGGCTAATGAGAGAGAAATCAATATTGGGAGAAAGGGTCCCACTTTGTTTCCTCTGTATTGCAAAATGTCTTTGTCTTTGTACTGGAAGACATCTGAAACAATTCCCAGGTAATCTGGCATTTTAAGAATTAAAGCAGCCAGGAATGATGGTGCATGCCTTTAATCCCAGCACTTGGTAGGCAGAGGTAGGAGGATCACTGTGAATTCAAGGCCACCGTGAGACTCCATAGTGAAATCCAGGCCAGCCTGGCCTAGAGCAAGAGATCCTACTTCAAAAAAAAAAAAAGAATTAAAACAATTCACCATTAGTTATCTTTTTTTTTATTAAAAAAAAAAAAAACCAAAGCATTTTTATTTATTTATTTTGAGAAAGGGAAAGGGAGGGAAGGAGAGAGAATGGACATGCCAGGGCCTCAAGCCATTGTAAATGAACGCCAGAAACATGTGCCACCTTGTGGGAACTGAACCTGGATCCTTAGGCTTCACAGGAAGCACCTTAATCACTAATCCATCTCTCTAGCCCCATCACTAATTACCTTAGCAAGCATTATAACAGCAATTCACAAGTAATTTTGAAACAAATGACATAAATTTTGAGTGACTATTAATTTTAAGATTAGAATTTTGTAAAACAAAAGCAATCCTTGTTTTCTTCTATTGCCTAATCAAATGTGATAGTTTATATTTTTTAGTAAAAAACCACATCCTCAAATATATTATCTTTTGATTTACTTGTGTTCTTTTTTGTGTTTACTTGTTTTTATCATTTGTTTTTTTTTAAATTAGTTTTGTACTTAGTGAATACAGTCAAGTTGGTACCATTGTTAGCCTCCTCCCTGTCCTCCCCCCTCCACCTGGCCCTTCCTTGTTGGGGTATATGGGTCTTGCATTGTGGGGTTAGCCATCGGTTTCATGTCTGTTTTTGAGACAGGGTCTCACTATGTAGCCCAGGCTGGCCTTGAACTCATTTCTTCAGAAAAATATGGCAAGTATCCAGTTGAAAAAATATCTGCAGACTGGAGAGATGGCTTAGCAGTTAATGCACTTCATTGCAAAGCCTAAGGACCCACCTTTGACTCTCCAGATCCCATGTAAGCCAGACACACAAAGATAAGGCAAGCATTAGGTTGCACATGCCCACTAGGTGGCTCAAGAGTCTGGAGTTTGATTGCTGTGGCTGAGGTCCTGTGTACCACTTCTCTCTCTCTTTCTCTCTCTTTGTGTGTCTCTTAAATAAATAAAAATAGTCTGCCATGTTGGAGGCTGGGAAGATAGTTCATCAGTTAAAGGCACTTGGAAGCAAAGTCTTCAGGTAAGGATCAACTCTTAAGCTTCCCATCTAAGGCAGATGCAGAGTGAGGCAAACATCGGGTGTTCACTTGCAGTGGTAAAAGGCCCTGGTGTGCCCACATGCACACGAACACCCATGCAAATGGAAAAAAGTGTTTTAAAAATCGACTACCTCTTGATTCACACATACCTGGCATCTATTTCTTTAAAACCCAGCATTTCACAGCTGAATGGAGAAGATGGCACAAGGTACAGGCTGGCTTTAGTGTGCCATGATGTCCATGGCGAAGTCAGTGCCCACCAGAGACTTGAGCTAAGCAATTAAAAAGTTTAAGTTTTTTTTTTAACATTAATTTTGTTGCAAAGTTTGCAGTTGTTTGGGATGCATATGGAAAATATTTGTAAATTTTTAATCTTTTTTATTTTGTTAAACTTTTTCTTCTTTTATTAAACTTTTTATTGTCAATCTCTGTACATAGACAATATACCATGATCATAATCCCCTCTCATACCTGCCTTTTCCCCCTCTCAAATCCTCTGTGTACTGAAACTCTTCTTTCCAACTAGTCTCTTTTATTTTGATGTTGTCATTTTTTCTCCTTCCTGTTATGTGAGTTTTATGTGGTAGCATCTGCCAGTGTGAGGTCATGAGAAAAGTTTGGATTATTGTGTGCCTGGATTCAAACACATTTGCTATCTCTCTTCCATTGGTTGGATGGGTGTTTTCTGCTTCCAATTCTTTTTTTGTTTGTTTGTTTTTTGAGGTAGGGTCTCACTCTAGCCCAGGCTGAACTGGAATTCACTATGCAGTCTCAGAGTAGCCTCGAATTCATGCCGATCCTCCTACCTCTATCTCCCAAGTGCTGGGATTAAAGGCATGGGCCACCACACCTGGCTCCTGTTTCTAATTCTTAAAATAAACAAC
The DNA here is from genome assembly GCF_020740685.1 of Jaculus jaculus. Taxonomy (NCBI): domain Eukaryota; kingdom Metazoa; phylum Chordata; class Mammalia; order Rodentia; family Dipodidae; genus Jaculus; species Jaculus jaculus. Next base: position 61,113,917 of record NC_059116.1, read on the forward strand.
TTTTTATTCTTTGCTTATATTTTCCTCACTTACCTGTCCTATTGCTTAGCTGGTTTTGTTTACTATTGTTTCTATTTTTTTTTTCAAATACAAAAATAAAGAAAACAAAGGAAGAATGCGATAGGGTCACTTCTTTAGTTACCAGTGACACTGCCAGAGTGAGTCCAGCAAACATCCAGGACCCAGACTGCTCACCCGACCATCATGGCTCCACACTCAGTTTTGATTTCTACTATAAGGAGTGAGTAGAAGAATTAAGTGGAACCAGTAGTGGAGGTTCTTTTAAACCACTGCTTGGCATTTAAGTTGTTATACAATGTCTCTTCTATACTTATTTAGAAAATTATACCCTACAAAGAATTTCCAAAGAAGCATTCCAAACAAATACAAGAAAAGTCCATACAAAGTACATGCCAACAACCACAGGCAGACACATTATATTTTGTGGTAATTCAGTAATTTCCACTATCCCCTGTTCCAACAGCTGCTGTCTTAGCTAAGCTCACAAATTCTAGAGATCAAGAGTTTTGGGGGTGGGGAGATGGATCAGTGGTTACAGGGGCTTGCTTGCAAAGCCTACAAGCCCTGGTTTGATTCTCTAGTACCCACATAAAGTCAGATGAACCAAATGGTGCATACATGAGAAGTTCTTTGAAGCAACCAGAGGCTGTTTGCACCCTCAAATATATGGGTAAAATATTATTTTAAAAAGTTATATAGAATAGTTTGGGAGTGTTTATTTTTATCTAAGACAGAGAGAAAGGGAGAGAGTGAAAGAGAAAGAGAGAGAGAGAGAGAGAGAGAGAGAGAGAGAGAGAGAGAGAGAGAAAGTGGGTATGACAGGGCCTCCAGCCACTGCAAAGGAACTGAAGACACATGTACCACCATGTGCATCTGGCTTATGCAGGACCTGGAGAATCAAACATGGGTCCTTAGGCTTGGTAAGCAAGTGCCTTAACCACCAAGCCATCTTTCCAGCCTTTGGCAGTGTTGATTTTCCCATTATTTTTCCTGAAGTGTTTTGTTTTTCTGAAAGTGAAACAAAAACTTAGCAGATTTTCTGTATGACCAAACCAAACCATCTGTAAGGAACAAATCAGCCCAGAGAACCATGGTGTCACTCTAGAAACAAAAACATCTCTAGCTATTTTTTTATTAAGTAGGAGCTTTGAGTGGACACATCATGTGTTGGTACCATCATTTCCCTCCTCCCTGCCCCTACTCCCCCGAGCACCCTCCGCGGCGGGACTGCTGGGATTCACCACGCGGCTCTGGGTTATGAGCTGTGAGAGCAGCAGGCAGTCATGGGGGAGGCGCAAGGCCTCTGAGCATTCCCTCCCAACCTGTGGCTCTTACAATCTTTTGCTCCCTCTTCCACAAAATTTCCTGAGCCATGGTGGGTGTGTTTTAAGTCGACTTCACTGTTCAAGCTCTCAGGAGCCTGATTTCTGCTGTGGTGTGGTGAGTGTCCTCAGCGTCGCCCCGTCACCCTGGCGTGGATGTCAGGCTCCCCACGGGGACGCCGCTCTTGCTCATCTCCAAAGTTCCGCTGTGTCTCACTTGGGCCCTGGCTGGTGTGCAAGGGGTGCTTCATCTCCTGCCAGGGAGTCAGTCTAGCTAGCTGTTCTCTGTTGTTGTGAGACTTTGTGACCAAGGGTCACTGTGCTTGAGACAGATGGTGACAGCCAAGGCAGTGAAGAACAGAGGAAGGCAGAGGTCACCTCAACATACAGCCCTTGTCTGTGGCCATAAGTGAATATTCAGGAAGCAGATATCTAGAGTCCATGTGGTCTTTTCTTTTGTTTTACACTATAAAAGCATGTTCCAGCTGCAGAGATGGATCAACAGTTAAGGCGCTTGCTGACAAAGCCAAAGGACCCAGCTTCAGTTCTCCAGTACCCACATAAGCTAGATGCACAAAGTGGCGCATGAATCTGGAGTTCATTTGCTGTAGCTGTAGGCCTTGGCATGCCTATTCTCTCTCTCTCCCTCCTTCTCTCTTAAATAAGTAAAAAGAAAAACATGTTCCTTCATAGACACTGAACTATCACAAAAAGCGAGTGTAGTCTCTTTTGTAATATGATTGTTTTCATTTATTTATATGTATTCTAATTTTATAAAAAGTTCCATTATGTGTCATAAAACCTTAAGAAAATACTAAAAGGTTTACAGATTTTAGAACCTTGATCAAAGCTCCTCTGATTCATTTTTAACACTCAATTTAAAGTTACTGTCTTTTAGTTATAGCTTTTAAAGTTTGTTTTATAGCCAGCTGAATATTCTTTACAAAAGTAAAAAAGAAAAAAGATACGTCCATACACCTCCCAAAAAAATCCTACATGATTTCATCATTGAGATAATACTCTAGATGTAATGTGAATGCAGCATATTAGACACACAATTTCAGCTGTTACAGGCAATTTCTGGTTGTAAGGTGCACAGGATGAAGACTAGCCATGGAAACACATCTCTGGTCCTGTCCTTAGGGGATTTTCTAGATTAGGTTAGTTGAGATGGGAGGACCTACTGTTACCTAGGGCGGCAGCATGTCATGACCTGTGTTCCATCCAGCACTCTGCTTTGCTTCTTCATGTCATTTTTTTTTTAAATTTTATTTACTTATTTATTTGAGAGCGACAGACACAGAGAGAAAGACAGATAGAGGGAGAGAGAGAGGATGGGCGCGCCAGGGCTTCCAGCCTCTGCAAACGAACTCCAGATGCGTGCGCCCCCTTGTGCATCTGGCTAACGTGGGGCCTGGGGAACCGAGCCTCGAACCGGGGTCCTTAGGCTTCACAGGCAAGCGCTTAACCGCTAAGCCATCTCTCCAGCCCATCTTCATGTCATTTTTATTGGCTACAAATTCGATATCCATTGAAGTAATTACACAGCTTATTTAGCTCATGAAACAACTTCTTAGTTTTCCTAGCAAACAAGAGCTGAGGCAAAGAGTCTGTTGTGGGCCAGTTGAGAATACGGAAAGGAAAGGACGGAGCGAAGGACCGTCGGAGGCGCATGACCGGCGGCTCTCGCTGCGCGCGGCGGCGGCTTACTCCTTCAGACTGGGCTTCGCGGCGCCGCACTCCGCTCGCGGGCGCGCCTCCCGCCCGGGCGGAGCTCTCCCTGCGGTGAGACGCCCGCGTGCCTCGGTACACAGAATGGCTGCGGAGCGGTCCCGCGCTGTGCCTCCCCAAAGTCACGAGGGAAAATCTGTGGTCCCAAGAGGTACAGTGCTGAGCAGGTGAGACTGAAAAGATCATAAAGGACACTTCACAGGTGTCAATACCATTATTAAACATCTTGATATTAAAGATCTCATTTGAAGGGATGTATATTATCAAACGTTTCTCCAACACCATTCTCTTGCCCACAGCAGGGATAAACTTGGCTAGGTTCTTGGTGCCTCACCTCTGCCCTGCCCCGCCCCACCCTGCTCCTAAGCTTTGGGCATCACCATGATAAAAGATCCAAATTCTGTTTTCTGCAGATGAACCAGTTACAATTGGTAGACTAGTTCAGTAATTACTTTCCCTTTCATTCAGCAGCTGCTTATTAAGTGTCTCTTAACAAAAAGATGCACCATGCTCTGGCATGCCGATGCCCCCAGCATGTGACAACCACCAAACAATTCCATCATTTTTATTATTTGTGGGAAGTTTTACAAATGAGACATTGTATGTGCCAAGCTTGCCTTAGTTAACACAACGTAGGGAAGGCCAAGGGTAATGGGGTTTAACAATCATGGGTGTGGTGGTACAACCTTTACTCCCCACATGGAGGAGGCAGAGGTGGGGGAGCACTTTGAGTTCAAGGCCAGCCTGGGACTACAGAGTTCCAGGTCAGCCTGGGCTACAGTAATATTCTACCTTGAACCACCCTCTCCACTACCCAAAATAAAAATAATAATAATCAGGCTATCAACTATAATAGAGAAAAAAAATCCCACACTTCTAATACTTACAAAGTAAGTTAAAAAATAGTTATTCAAATAATTTTGGTATTTTGTTTTTAAATATTTTATCTATTTATTAGCAAGAGAGAGGCAGATAGAGACAGAGAGAGAATGGGTACACCAGAGCCTCCAACCGCTGCAAATGAACAACAGAGGCATTCACCATCTTGTGCACTTACCTTATATAGGTACCGGGGAACCAAACCCAGGCCCTTAGGCTTCACAAGCAAGTGTTTTAAGCCATCTCTCCAGCCCTCAGTATTTTATTTTTAAATAAGCAAGCATACACAAACTTATCCAAGTGAGTGGTGGACCCTTCAAAAAAAAATACTCTTGGGGAAAAATATGCCTACAGGGCTGGAGAGATGGCTCAGCAGTTAAAGGCACTTGATTGCAAAGCCTGCTGGCCCAAGCTTGATTCCCTAGCACTCACATTAAGCCAGATGGAAAGTGGTGGTAAGTCTGTGATCCTAGCATGCCTTTAATAATGGGAGGTGGAGCCAGGAGTCGTTGGAGCTCATAGGTGAGACTCACTGGCAGTGGGACATCGACAACTTGAGCTTGACCCTGATCTCCACATGTACATCGTAGTAGGCATGCCACCCCTTACTTACACAAAGGTCAAGAAAGTCTATAAAATGTGCTTATACTCTAAGGTTGTTTCTATTGTTTATAAGCTATTTAAAATTTATTTTTGAAAAGTATCAACAGAATCAAAGATTGTACTTAATATTGATAACTATTTTTTTTTTTTCTGTGAGAACAAGTTAGCTTTCTAAGACAGCCTAGAGTCATTCAAGGCCAAGTTAAGTGGATAAAATCAGTGATCAACTTGGGAGATAAACTTTTTACATTAAAAAAAAATTCTTGCTGGTGTGGTGGCACACACCTTTAATCCCAGCACTCAGGAGGCAAAGGTAGGAGGATTGCTGTGAGTTTGAGGCTATCCTGAAACTACCTAGTGAATTCCCGGTCAGCCTGGGCTAGAGTGGGACTCTACCTTAAAAAAAAAAAACAAAAACAAACAAAAATTCTTGATTCTAAATGTCACAAGCTGTCTTTCTTGAGTTCTGTATGTACTGCCTCAGAAGGCAGTCCTAACAGCTGGTTAACACTTAAAAAAATATTTTATTTATTTAATTGAGAAAGAGAGAGAGAGGAAGAGGCAGAGAGAAAGAAAGAAAGGATGAAGAAAAATTGGACCCACATACAGCTTATCCTGTTGTGGCATAAGCATAACTAAATGTAAGCAAGTGTAAATGATCCATTGTAGGCTTTTCATTAATTACCTCCTGCCCATGGTTTGGTGGCTCAAAAATTGTCCATTCTGACCCAGGGCTGAACTTCCTGTCTTACATGTCTGGACTGAGCTGATCCACTTTGCTGATGGTGATAGCTTCCCTGACTGGAAGGGCCTATTACTGACCCGTAATGTACAAAGAGAGTGCTTTCCTCCAGTGGAGATGGAGGGGGAGCTGGAAGGTGAGGAGGAGGAAGATGATGGTGATGAGGAGGACAAAGAAGACTTAAAAAAAGACGAGGGAGACTACGAAGATGATGATGACAATGACGCTGATGAAGATGTGTAAGAAACACATTTTTTTGTGTGTGTTTGCTTCATAGAATACAATCACTAAAGACCCTCTAAAGGGAAGAATATTCTTGTCTGCTAATGAAATGACCACTGACCTTCAAGTGGGGATTGTTGTCACTGAGAGCACTTGATAATTAGAAGGTTAGAACTTTCAGCCCTACCCAATGAGCCCTCCACCAGAGGAGGTTAGAGATTGACTTAATTACCAGTGGGCAATGATTTAATCAATCATGTCTAAGTAAGAATGCCTCCATGGGTACCCAGAGAAGCTTCTGGGCTGTTACGCACTGGGAGGTGAGGCACCCTGCCTCATACCCTCCCTGTGAGTCTTCCTGAAGCACATCCTTCTATAACAAGTGGGTCATCTAGTCCATAACTGGGTTCTAGAGTTCTGTGAGGTGTTCTGACAGATTACTGAGGGGTACAGGAATCTCTAATTCCTAGCCCACACAAGAAGAGTATATGACTTTGGGTCCTGCCATGGGTGAATGGTGTCTGCAATGGTCTTGTGGGACTGATCCTTTATCCAGGTGGGTGTGCACTGGACATCACAGATGAAACTGAGCTTATATCAGAGGAACACTAGAGAATTGCTTGGGGTACAGAAAGCCCCATATCTTGTGTCAGGACTACCATCCATAGACTGTTAGAGAGGGAATATTTTTTCTTTTAGGACAACACCATTCAGCGACACTGTGCTAATGGAGTCAACACTAATGTGATCTTTCAGAATACAGGTGAGCTTGTTTCACTGTGCCTCACAGCTACCAGCTGTCCACTGGGGTTTGTGACCCCAGAACTGAGAGTTGTCACTAAGCATCAGCAAGGATGTCACAAATCCCAGAAAAAAGTTGATAAATTGGCATTCCCACTTTGTACAGCCTAACAACTCACACTAATTGATGAATGCCATCTTACTTCATGAGCCCCACTAAGAGGGCTGCCAGAGACGACCATGAAATTATCCTGTCCATGGTCCTTAAGAGTCACCCTTCTTGGAACCTTGGCATCCTTGATGATTAGATCAGGAGTCTGCTGTTCCATCATCCTGCACTGCGGCTATGTTCACGCTACGTCCCCTACTATACCACAAGCTCCTTCCTACAAAAGAGTACAATTATAGCTTTTCAAAGGGCCCTTTTTAGGTGAGCAACTTTAGTAAATACCTTAAAGCATCATGTTTCATCAGCTTGATAATTAGAGCTAGAAGAGCTCTTTGCCAGAGAATCCAATACTCTCATTTTAAAAATGAAAAGCTGGGCTGGAGAGATGGCTTAGTGGTTAAGCGCTTGCCTGTGAAGCCTAAGGACCCTGGTTCAAGGCTCGGTTCCCCAGGTCCCACGTTAGCCAGATGCACAAGGGGGCGCATGCGTCTGGAGTTCGTTTGCAGAGGCTGGAAGCCCTGGCATGCCCATTCTCTCTCTCTCTATCTCCCTCTCTCTCTCTCTCTCTGTCTTTCTCTCTGTGTCTGTCATTCTCAAATAAATAAATAAATAATTTTAAAAAAATGAAAAGCAGAAGCCTAGTACTTTTGTGTATCAAGGTCACAGAGAGAAGCTCCTGGGGATTCCCGCCCCTTCAGGCTCTCTCCAGTTACATCTTCCCTAGTTCTGGTATAAGCAAAGCACACGTAAAACCTTGGCAAGTTATTTTAAACTTTACATGATAACTTTTAATTGCTGTGTTCAGCCAGAAAAAGATATGTTTTTATTTATTTTTCATTGTTTTGGTTTTTCAAGGTAGGGTCTCTCTCTAGCTCAGGCTGACCTGGAATTCACTATGTAGTCTCAGGGTGGTCTTGAACTCATGGTGATCCTCCTACCTCTGCCTCCTGAGTGCTGGGAGCAAAGGCACATGCCACCGTACCTGCTGGCAAGATAAGTATTTTTTTTAAGAAGCAAAAACAATTGTAAAGTTAATCTCTTTCCTCACCTTGGCTATTTAAAGGCAGTTGCGTTAATTCTCTGAGACACTGATAGGGGCAGTGAACATTTCTGGAATCACTTACCAGTGTACCAGTACACCAGATGAGTATTGACTGATGGCTCCAGACACTAATAAGTCCATAGTCTGTTCCTAGGAAAACACTTTGCATGCGTCATTAAGGCTATTTTCAGCCTTGCTGTCTTGAACTGAATGTCAACTAGCAGTGGTGTTTCTGAATTTAAATGTGCCTCTAATGAGAGATGGAGAGAGCTAACTGATATTTGCAGAGTTTAGATAGTTAGAAATATTTTTAAAGGTTGTACTAAATCTATAGCCCTTTGAAAGACTTTTTATAGTTTTTGAGAAATAACCTATAATTTCTTTGAATTCCAGGTGTAGCAGACAGCTTCAGGTTCACTGAGGTGAACTTCTAGGCCAGGCACAGTTATGGAGGAAGGGATATTTATTGAAGCTTACAGATCCAGGGGAATTCCATAATGGCAGAAGAAGCTGGCCTGCCTTCACAGGACCAAGCAGAGAGAGAGAAGCACAAGCCTAAAGGCCAAAAGCCACAGCACACTTCAGGAACTCCATCCAGCTAGGCACACTTTGCCTATCTTTAGATTGAAATCTGAAACCCACCACCACACCTTAAGAGCCACCCAGTGACACTGCCTCCAGCCAGGTGGCTGCAGATGCAAACTTCAAACAAATAAAGAACTGAATGTTTGGGGCCATCTCTTCAAACCACACCAGGCATGTCCAACCTGCTGCCCGCGGGCTGCATACTACAAGCAGCTATGAACAGAACACAACACAAGCTGTTTTTAAGCCATTGAGATTTATTTGCATTTTTTTGTAACTCAACTGTGTGGTTGTGAGGGTTAAAACTTCATAGAAAGAGATAAATAACAGCGTTTGGTTATAATATTAAAAATTTTGCCAGGCGTGGTGGCACATTCCTTTAATCCCAGCACTTAGGAGGCAGAGGTAGGAAGATAGCTGTGATTTCAAGGACACCCTGAGACTACAGAGTGAATTCCAGATCAGCGTGGGCTGGAGTGAAACCTTACTTCAAAGAAACAAAACAAAAAAGATGGATATTGATTGATTCATATAGTTTAAATTTAAATATAAAAACCATTATCCAAACCATGCCTTTATTTGTATCACAGATGTACTCGGCATAGTACACTGCCATGGTTTGAATAAGGAAGTACGTTGCTTGGCTGCAGTCAGTGGTCCTGTGGGGAGATGGCGAACTCTATAAAAGGTGAGACACAATGAAAAGGCAGGTCATTGTTGTGTGTGTCCTCACAGGGGATAATGGGACTCTTCCCATCCCTATCTCTTTTGATGCTTAGCTGTTGTGAGGTGAATACCTTCCTGCCAGGTGATCCCTCCATGACGAATGGCCTCACCATGGTCCCAAACCAACAGACTAACAGACCATAGATAAAACCTGTAATCCAAAACAAACCTTTTCTTTTTCTCTTTAGGTTGACTATACTATGTCAGCTCCAGATCACCATAACAGAAAGCTGACTAATGGAAATGATGTTTGATCTTTTTTTCTTTTTTTAAGTAAGCTGGGTACTTGAGAAGTACTATGTTGGATTGGGTGGAGCCAAACATGTGAAGATTTTTCACTGATGACCACAGTTGAATTGCAGACCAATCTTTGATTAAGAACCACACAGAAAAGCCATGTAAATTCTCATGAATCACTTTACCTCACCGAGTTCAGGAACTGAAATTTCCATGTGAACAATGAGAATATATTTGTTCTCCTCATTCATTCTCATATTTTTCTCTCTCTTCCCTCCCTCTGTCTCCCCGCTCTTGTCTTTCCTCTCTTCTTTCTCTGAGACATGAAGTATTATGTACCCAGACCTGCACTCTGCATACCTCCCAGCCAAGAATCTTACTGGTGTGTGTTCCCACTCCTGGCTCAGAATGTTTTCTTTCAGTATTGCCTAGCTACCTTTCATAGCAGATCCACCAGTGGAGTGAAGCCTGTTGAAAAGCAGAGTCTCACTTCAGGCAATCACCTTGACTGCTGAGCCATCTCTCCCTCCCGAGTCCTACTTCAGACCTACTGAACTGAAATTACTACAGGAACGTGAATCAGTATAAACAAAGCTATTCAGTATATTCAGAAGTCCACAACCTTAAGAATCAAACTTCTGGAAGTGTTCCTAAAAAGGCTACTCATTTTCTAAAGATTGAACTGAAAACAGTAAACCAAAAAGTTTATTGGGACAAAACACCCAACCAGAAACAGCTTATAGGAGGAAAGGGTTTATTTCCGGCTTACAGTTTTGAGGGAAACTTTCACCATGGTGGAGGCAGCTGGCTCACTTCATCATCCATCTGCAGCACAGAGAGCCCAGCTGCCTTTCAACACACGGAAGGCCGGATTCCTCAACCCCAAGGTCTGCCTCCAGGAACATGCCTCCTCTAGAAAGGCTACCTCTCCAGTGCATAAGCAGCTGGGGACCAAGCAGGTAGCTCTATGGGGACGTTTATATTCAAACTATCACCACTCAATTTTAATATAGATGTAGTTTTTATCAAGGACACTCTCCTATTAACTCTTCAAAGCTCCACTCCTGGGGTTAACATTAGGCTAACAAGGTGGCTGGTCTCATAGGACCAATTTAGGCAGGTAGGGAGGAAGGATGGGTTGATGGGTTGAGGGTCAAAGGCAATTGAGACTTCTAGGTACCACAGTGGGGTTCAAACACAGAAAGGAGAGTGAAGCCAGGAAGCCCCAGAAAGAGAGTGGAGGAATGTCAGGTTGCAAGGTACACATGAGTTCCAAGAGGAGATGGAGTATTAAGAAGGTTTTTTGAATATTTTTATTTATCTATTTGAAAGGAGAAAGAGAGAGAGAAGACAAAATGGACATGCCAGGGCCTCCACCCTCGAGAAACAAACTGCAGATGTATGCATCACTTTGTGCATCTTTATATGGGTACTGGTGAAGGGAACTGGGGTCCTTAGGCTTTTCAGGCAAGTGACTTAACTGCTGAGTCATCTCTCCAGTCCCAGGAATTAGTATTTTAAGGAGCCACATAGAGAGATGACTACTGATAAAAGCAGACTCTGTAATGGAACAATTTCAAGGTGAGACATATTTGTTTGTTTAGGTGTTCTCCAAAAACAGTTGAGCAAAGAACAATGTAATGATGTCATGATGTTTAGTGGGTAAAACGTGATACCTGTATAGACACTTGTATGTCATAAAGCATCTTTAAGACCTTTCCTAACAATGTACATTTGTCTATTTAGCTCCTCCCTCATTTCTAACGTGTGTGTTTGTGTGTGTGATATGTATGTAGTGTGTGTTTGTGGTGTGTGTAGTGTAGTATGGTGTGGTGCCCCACACATTAGCCTGTGGTGGGAACTGCTTTCCAGCAGTGGCCACAAACGATCATCAGGCATCTGGCTCCATCACTCTTCTACCTGGTCTTGTTTTGAGCCAAAATTTCTATTGATTCTGGAATTTTGGGGGCTCCAGTGATTCTTGGGTATCTGCTTCCCTGTAGAACTAGGGTTACGGGTCATGCCCAGCTGTTTACATGGGATTTGGAGATTTGAACTCTGGCTGTCTTGGATCCTCTTAGGCCTCGTGCTTGCACGGAAGGTGCACTTCACCATTGAGCCACGTCTCTGGCCTTCCTTTGCATTTTTTGAGACAGGGTTTGCCTATGCATCCCTGGTCTGGCAGGCTACTTTTGACCTTATAGTGATTCTCCTGCCTCAGCTTCCTGGGTGTTGGGATTACAGGTGTGAGTCATCACACCTGGCTTTAGCAGATACATATATTATACAGTGAATATTTTAGGGCTGGAGAGATGGTTAAGGCACTTGCCTGCAAAGCCTAAGGACCCATGTTCAACTCTCCAGGTCCTACGTAAGCCAGACACACAAAAGGTAAGGCAAGTGCAAGGTTGCACATGCTCACTAGGTGGCACAAGCATCTGCAGTTCAATTTCAGTGGCTGGGGCCCTGGAGTACCAATTGTCTTTGTCATTCTCTCTTGCTTTCTCTAAAGTAAAAAAAATAAATAAATAAAAAATAAAATGAACATTTTAAGTTCCCTTCTGTGTCATAACATCAGACATGTCAGTCAGGTACACAAGTAAAGTCCTATTCCCACTTGGCAAATGTAGAAAATCAGATGTCAGCCCCAAAGCAAATGGTTGCATGCAGTAGATACTCTAACCCATAATTCCAAATCCACTACCTCATAATTTCTGCTTCCATTTCAGGCTTTTACTGACGAGTACATCAGGAAGTGGAAAATCCAAGGACCTAAGAGGGGTGGGCTCGTAAAAACTAGTGCTAGCTGCACAATGGCTTCCTTTCTTGCAGAAAATCATGCTTATCAACAAGAGTAAATTTTTAATGTATTAAAATAAAATTAAATAAATTTTGTGAGAAAACAGCAGTTGTTTATCAATCATGTATAAAGAATTCCTTAATTTGAAGGGCTTCCAGGAATGCTTGTTCCATAAACATTCCAATTGTGTGTAACACCTTACATTTGACCATGTGTTGTGTGAAGACCTTGGAATGGCACCTGCCATCACGTTAAAGCTCTTGTCTAGAAAGAGAAGGGACATGGGCACAGGGCTCACATATTCATAGCCTGTCTGTCCATGTGTCTGCCTCTGTGACAGCAAAGCTCCTTTAAAAGCAGAGCATGTATCCTTTATCTGACTCTGCTCTTTCATTTGTTTAGGCAGGGTCTCACTCTAGCCCAGGCTGACCTGGAACTCATGGTGTAGTCCAGGCTGGCTTCACACTCACAGTATTCCTAACTCGGCCTCCTGAGCGCTGGGATTAAAAGTGTGCTACCACACCTGGCAGGCCAATTGTTTTTGTTTGTTCTTTAAACCTTTACCTTCCTTATTCTGCTCACACAGATACCTTCCACACCCAGCATTCAACAAGCACCAACGAACATTTGAACACTGACCAAGCTAAAGGCTTGGAAAAGTCAGTTTCAGGGAGTGAGTGGGTACAGCGCATGAGGTCTTATGAACTGTGCGATTCTACTATGAGAAAACTGATGCAAGTCTAGGAAGTAAGAGAGCTTCGAGATAAATATGCCAGACTATTTTTCTGAAGTCTTTGGCACACATGGGAGATTTATATTTAATGAGCAAAAAATAGATATGAGCACATAATGAATGAAGAAACCAAGACATGTATGCAGAAACCAATACAACAACTGAAACGGGAAACTAACGTAGAACATTTATTTTTAAATCTCACCACTCAGAGTAGGAAGACCGCATTCTCAGCCTCCAAGGGATTGGCTTTGCCATCTCTGCCCCATGGAAAGGGACCTATCATCTATTAAAAATCTGGGGCCACTTTCCATGTTTTTAAAAGTCCATTTATGTCATTCTGGAGTTGTTTTCCTCAATATATTTCTTTTTAACCTGGTGAATACAAGTATGTGGCTTCCTCAAACAAAAATGGAAATACATTGCATAAAGTAATGAGATGCCTTACTTTAAATGCTCATGATTTACCTGTACATTATTAATTATAAAGATGGGCTTTCAGCATAACAAAGAAAATATGTAGAGAATTTTTACATCATTGGATTATAGGCAAAAATATACAGAAAACAGGACCCTGTGGCTTGTGAGTATGGACCAATATATATCAGAGTTCACAGTGATTACACTGAGCAGAAAGGAGTTAGAATAAAACCATACCAACCATGAAGCTTATTCTTTCTAGTAACCAGATGTCTATGGATGTGGTAAGATTCAGCAGTGCTTTCTGGCCCAAACCATATTAACTTGGTTGAATTTAGATAACATTAACTTTCCATCTCAGGAAAGTCAGCATGTGTCTCTGAGCCACAAATTACTTAAATGTGAAGTAAGACTGAACTATCAACCCTTCTAAATAAGTTATGCTATGAGCCTCCCACTGAGGGGGTGTTACATACTTACAGGTTTGTATATGTTCTAGATTTTGTTAGAACTAAGCAAAATAGGCTAGGGGCATCTGAAATGTTCTTATACAAAACCTGAAGTGAAAACAACAATAAAAACCTCTGTAAGTCAGTGACATTTCTGCCAGGGTCTCGTTATGTAGCCCAGGCTAGCTTTTACCTCATGATTCTCCCCTTTCAACCTCCTAAGTACCTCGATCATAACCGTGCATCACAACATCATTGTGTATTTACTCTTCCTTATTTCTAAGCACCATGTTCCCAATGAAGGTATGTTGATACAGACTTACAAGGGCAGAGTTAAAATCTTCCAACTCATACCTTGTGAGTTCATGGGTCTCTTTAATTATAAAAGAAATTTTAGGGGTACATAATGACACTATATCACATGAACACTAGAAGAACTCCAAGATGAACATAAAGCCAGGTATGGGGAGATACACCTGTAATTATAATACTTGGAAGCCCAAGACAGGCAGTTCAAAGCAAGCTTAGTCTGAATAGCAATACCCTATAGTACAAACTATCAGGAAACAAGAAGAAAATGAGAGAAAAATGAGAAGAAAGATGAACATACAATAGTTACTGTCTCAAAGGAATCAGCATCTTGTGGTGGAGACATCCATACATCCATATATCTGCAGGCTGCAATATCTACAGAGAACTTAACACGAACTCACTAAAGTATGTCACAAAGATGGCCTTCATGGAATATGCTGGAGGAGGGGACCAACCTGCAGAACAGCTCCTTACGGCGGAGCTTCTTGAATTAACGGGGGGAAATAGGGCTCCAGGGTGCTGCAGTTGGGTGGATGCCACTAAGTTATTTTCCAGTTACTCATCCTGCAGTCCTCGAGATTGTTGCTCACCTGAAATCCCCCCAGGGCTTCACTTACTGTGTGAGGTGCTCAGCCGGCACACACTACCTGTGACCGCGCTGTTCTACGCAGGAAGCTCACGCTGTCTACTACTCCACACTGTTGTACTCAGTAAACTCACACTGCCTTCTACTTCGCACTGTTGTACTCAGTAAACTCACACTGCCTTCTACTTCGCACTGTTGTACTCAGTAAACTCACACTGCCTTCTACTTCGCACTGTTGTACTCAGTAAACTCACACTGCCTTCTACTTCGCACTGTTGTACTCAGCAAGCTTCCACCATCTGAGGCTATGTACTGTTTCACTCAGTGTTCTGTACACTGTCTACTACTTTCTGTTGCTCTGTTCCTTCTATGCAGTCTTATTAACCCAGGTTGCAAAGTCACCAATCTGAGCTCTGTAAAGTGGGAAATGTCTCTTACTCATCACTGTTGTTCTAGTACCTGGTATATATTTGATACCAATAAATATTTCTTGAACTCAATGTTACCCTTAAGGTTTTTCAGAACACAGCTGATATTTAAGTTCAAAGAATTCAATGTTGATGTTTGAACACTGGTGTTGAAAGTTGGTAAGTACTTGAGTTTTGTGACAAAAGGCACAGAATGAATTAGTCACCCCGATCGTGACACTCGCCCATAGAATGTTTCATACTCTTAAATATATAAGATTGCTTTCCCATTGCATGATATTTCATTTATAATTAAAATTTCATATTATTTGGACATTTACTTTTCTTTAAACTTGCTTCAATCTGTGATCAAATTTATCAGCATGTTTGTCAGCTTTGTGAGTAAACACTTGTCACTAGCTGTCACCGACTAGTGAGCTAGAATCTTAGGATGAAGAAACATTAAGAACTAGGACTATGAGAGTAACTAGCAGTATCTATAATAGATTATCTGAAAACACTACAAAGGAATCTAATTTTCTTCTCACTACGAAAGCACCAGCACACAGCATTTTGGGTGGGGCATTTTTATAATTAAAAAATTGACAGGTATACAAAAAATAATAAAAAAAAATAAACCTGCCACATTAGAGTATAGGTAAGACAGGTGAACACAGACTGTGGTTTTAGTGCCTCCACGTTATGATGCTTAGATGGCTGGGAGCTTTCTTTTTTTTCTTCTTTCAGATTCTTGGCTTTGTGCACCATGTGGGGTGGGATAAGTCACCCGCCCCCAGGGCCTGGGTGGGGAGGTGTGATGGGTATTTGTCACTTTGATGCTGGTCTAGATAACTGGAGATTAACTCCCAAAAATGTTCAGCAATAGAACCTTTGTAAAGAAGGTGGACTTTTGTGCTTAATCTTTGTGAGCAAGAGTGAAGAAGACTCGAAGAATCATACTTCCTTTTGTATGTGTCCTGGGAAAGGAATATCAGGTCACCGAAGGTACTGTGGAGCTGTGGAGCTCAGTCTGGAAGGAAAACAGATATGGACTGAAATCAACCTGAGGACAGCAGGCAGGGTTGACATTCCTATTTTCCCATTAATACATTTTCCTCTGTGACTTTGTCCACCTTTATGGCTTCAGGTATAACCTATAATGACATACGTTTACATATTTAGGCTATGTTTAAATATTTATACTGTTTTGTTCTAGTTGTCTCCTTATAACGAGCTCCAAGAATGTTCATATGTTGATCTTATAACAAGTTCAGCCTTCAGCTATGCGAATGCTGTTTTTCATCCTTCTCACATTGTTTGATATCATCTTTGTTCTTTCTCACTGTCCACTAAAGGCAGGAGGCTTTGACAGGTAGAAAGAGAAAGCATGAGGATCCAACGGGAGGAAGGACACTTATGCTCCAGCTGTGAGAAAGGAGGAGAACATGGGGCACAGGTGAAGACTGTTCGCAGATTAGATGGGGCAAGATGAGAGTGTGACTACCTGTGAACTTCTGTTTGCTCAGTGAACAATGAGGAAAGGTCAGTAAATTAAATGAAAATATAATAAAATACTAGTGAGCTAATTTTCTTTCCTAGAAGTCAAAAGAGATTGAAATAACTAAAAGTAATAGAGGGAATAGAAAATTTACAAAAGAAAGAAAATGTATAAGAATCATCTCATATAAAAGTCAACACTGGTGTGTGTATTTACAAATACCGCCTTTTTGCTTATGGCCTGTGGGCACTGTAAGAGCTATTTTTAGACATTTTTATCATTTAAAATTTATTTATTTATTTATTTATTTATTTATTTATTTATTTGCAAGCAGAGAGAGATAGAAGAGAGACATATGGAGACAGGGCCTCCAGCCCCTGCAAACAAACTCCAGACGTATGTGCTCCTTGTGCATCTGGCTTACGTGGGTCCTGGGGAATTGACCTGGGTTCTTTGGCTTCACAGGCAAATATCTTAACCACTAAGGAATCTATCCAGTCCCATTTTCATCATCTTTAAATAAATTTATTTATTTATTTGCACACAGAGAGAGACAGAGACAGAAAGAGACAGGGCTTCTAGCTCCTGCAAATGAACTCCAAATGCATGTACCACTTTGTGCATCTGACTTTATATGGGTACTGTGGAATCAAACTGTAGTTGTTAGATTTTGCAGACCAGCACCTTAATGGTGCCTTAATCACTGAACTACCTCTCTAGCCTTTTTTTTTCATCATTTCTTGTACTGAATATTGTCCTAGAATCCTTAGAAATTCTGCAAAGTTATGGGAAAAGACTGGGAAATCAAGGCTTCTGGGAGTCTTGTGAGAAGTTACTTTGTAAAGAAATCAGAGCAAGATGGAATCCACAGTCACCAGAGCTGGAGGAGTTCTACGTGGCAAGGATAGAGAAGCTTCTCTCTTTATAGTGAGTTAAAATCTAATGTGAAAAAAAATGATATGCCAGACATCTCTCCAGAGCTTCAGGGAGATTTGGGTGTGCTAGTGCAGCTACGACTTCTCACCCTTTGGGTGCATTTCCTTCCAGGATGACCAAGGGCAGATGGGAAACCATTATTTCCTAATCACACTCTGTTACGTCAAGGTTTAATGGTTCAAAAGTAGAAAGAATGGGGAGATAATTCAGCTGGGTGTAAAGTGTTTGTCACACAAACACAAGAACCTGAGTTTAGATCACCAACACCCATGTAACATGCTGGGCATGGTGGTGTGTGCCTTAATCCCAGCCCTCGGGAGCCGAGACAGAAGACAACTGGGTCTGTTGACTAGTCTAGTCCAATCAGTGAGCTCAGGGTTCCATGAGTTATCTTGTCTCAAAAACAAGGCGGAGAATGATAGAGGAAGATGGTGTGTGTGTGTGTGTGTGTGTGTGTGTGCAGTTTACTTAAAGAACCCCAGAATATGTTAGCAGTCTACTTTTACAACTAATTAAGAGCAAGCATTACCATGCTCATCACACACAATATCCAGCATATAAAGAGTATTGTAATTAGGAGTAATGTCATACATTACAATATAAATAGGCGAAGAGAATATTTACTATGACTGGCAGATTTTACTCAAGCATTGGCCATGTGTTGTTGACAGTTTCACAGTGCTTGGATGAACATCCAAACCAGACACAGTTTATGGGAGCAAGGAGTTTATGTCAAGTTTACAGACAAGGAGGAAGTTCCATCCATGGCAGAAGAAGCTGCTTCCATATATCCAAACAGAGAGAAACTGTCAACAGCCAGCAAACAGCAAAAGTGTCAGGCACAAAACCAGCAGCAGCAGCAGCAGCAGAAGCCCAGAGCTCAAACTATCCTGCATACCTTTGGGCTGGACCCCAGGATTTGTTCCCAGTGACACATCCTCTAGCCAGGTGGCTGGAGATCCAAGTTACAAGCGTTATTAAAACACCTGTCTATGGGGGATAAACAGTCAAACTACCATAACATGCTATGCAGAACTTTTAGCTCCAATGGTCAATACCACTGCTTTCTGACGTTTGAAGGATTTAGAAGTGCCCAGCAATGAGGTAGTGTCTGGGTTTGGGCCAAGCTCACGACACTAGCAGAATGCCCTTCACCCAGAAAAATACAAATCCCACTGGATAATCTCAGTCACCTCTATTGTTCAATATTGTCACAGATGAAAGTGTTATTTCTTCAGAAGAAATATACAATGGTTTGATAAGAGGAGCAAATTACAATTGGTCCAATGTTCCCACTGCCTCCAGTACATAAGACTCTTGCATTCAGAACTACAAAAGCAAGTCAGAAGTAGCAATTTGACTTTTAAAATAAAACCAAAAGCAGCATTTTATAAAAATGTAGCCTAGGGCTACGGAATGCTTCAGTCAGTAAAGCAGTTGCTCTACAAATATGATTTCCAAATCATGGGTCCCAATCTCCAGAAGCTACCTGAATGCAGATGTGGTAGCATGCACCTATGATCACAGCATCTGGGAGGCAGCGAGAGGCAGGACCCCGGAGCAAGCCGACTCTAGATTAGCTGAATGGGTGATCTGGGATCAGTGAGACACTGTGTGAATAAACAAGGTGGAGTGATAGAAGAAGACACCTGACACCAACATCTGCCTCCATGCACGTGTGCATCTGTCTACATGTACTCACATATAAACAAGCACAACATATTCACACATAGTGCATATACATGCAAGAAGCAGTATAATAATTCATAAAGAAGATCATCTTCAATGTGAAATTACCATCATGAACAAGTTTTTTTTTTTGTTTTTTTTTTTTTGAGGTAGGGTCTCACTCTAGCCCAGGCTGACCTGGAATTCACTATGGAGTCTCAGGGTGGCCTCGAACTCACGGAAATCCTCCTACCTCTGCCTCCTGAGTGCTGGGATTAAAGGCGTGCGCCACCACACCCGGCTAAGTTTTATTTCTGAAATCTGGGTAATGGTTGGGGAGATAGCCCACCAGTTGAAGTCACTTTTTGCAGAGCCTATGGACTGGGTTTGATTAACTAGTGCCCGTGTGAAGCACACAAGATACAGCACATGCATTTAGAGTTAAGTTACAGTGGCAGAAGGCCCTAGTGTGCCAATTCTCTCTTTCAATTAAATATTTTAAATCTTGGCACAAGCTCACCTTTCTTTCATGGTAATATGTATAGACCTCTGTGGTGGTTTGAATGTGGACTGCCCCCCATAGTCTCATATGTGTTGAATGCTTGGTTCCCAGCTGGTGGCAGTTTGGGAGGGAGAGCCTTGCTGGAGGAGGTGCATTGTTGAGGGAAGGCTTTGGGGTGTCATAGCCTTGCTGAAGCTCAGCTCACTCCTGCTGCTTTTTACCAGCTGTGGCAAGATGTGCTGTCCAGCTTTTGCCCATGCCATGCTTTTCCTTGCCAATATGAAGTTTCTTCTTCAGAGAGCAAGCCAAAATAAACTTTATTTTCATCAGTATCTTTTTTTAAAAGATTTTTTGTTTTATTTTATTTATTTATTTATTTTTTTATATTTATATATATATATTTATTTATATTATTTATTTATTTATATATATATTTTTATATATATATTTTATATTTATTATTATTATTTATTAGAGAGAGAGAGAGAGAGAGAGAGAGATTGACAAATAGAGAATAGTCATGCCAGGGCCTCCAGCCACTGCAAACAAACTCCAGATGCATGTGCCCCCTTGTGCATCTGGCTTATGTGGGTCCTGGGGAATCGAGCCTTGAACCGGGGTCCTTAGTCTTCATGGGCAAGCACTTAACTGCTAAGCCATCTTTCCAGCCCCCATCAGCATCTTTTGGTTTGGTGTTTTGTCCCAGCAATGCAAATATAACTACAACAGCCTTTGAGGTAGTTGGGCATTAAAATGAAGATGATGTAAAGTTAAACAAAAATCCTTCAATAGGCATTATTCATATGCATTTTTGTCTTATATGAATATTTCTTAAACCTTTATTAATTTCATGGTTATACATGAAGGAAAGCTAATGAAAAGTTTTCAAGTTAGATCATTACATTTTTTTCATTTTGTGTATCCAATATGAATTGAGTATCGACAATAGTAAATCATGTAACTAAATTAGAATAAAAATTTTCATATTTTTGAAATTTGTATGATCTTTGATGTGCAAATTTGTTTTCATCTGAGAGATTAATATTTTTATCTTCAGTTACTACATCACAGGAAGATAAGAATTTATTTGTAACCAAGCATTTTTGTAGATTTTATTACTTGTTTCCAAACATACTTCACTGTTTCAATGGATTAAGACACATTTTTTTTTCAAGGTAGGGTTTCTCTAGCCCAGGCTGTCCTAGAATTCACTATGTAGTCTTGGGGTGGCCTCGAACTCTAAGTGATCCTCCTACCTCTGCCTCCCAAGTGCTGGGATTAAAAGTGTGTGCTACCAGCCTGGCTAAGACACATGTTTTTTTTTTTTTTTTTTTTCCTTAGGTAGGGTCTCACTCTAGCCCAGGCTGACCTGAATTCACTACAGAGTCTCAGGGTGACCTTGAACTCATGGCAATCCTCCTACCTCTGACTCCCAAGTGACACATGTATTTTTAACAGAAATGATCTCAGCCATGTGTGGTGGTGCATGCCTCTAATCCCAGCACTCTGGAGGCAGAGGTAGGAGGATTGCCATAAGTTTGAGGCCACCCTGAAACTACATAGTGAATTCCAGGTCAGCCTTGGCTAGAGTGAGACCCTGCCTCAAACAAACAAACAAAACAAACAAACAAACAAAAAAAACCCAAGAAAAGCAAAAAAGGGTGGGGGCTGAAGAGATAGCTTAGCAATTAAGGTGCTTGCCTGCGAAGCCTAAGAACTCATGTTAGAATCTCCAGGTCCCATGTAGCCAGATGCACAGTGTCACAAGGGGGCGCACGCATTGGGAGTTTGTTCACAGTGGCTGGAGGCCCTGGTGCACTCATTCTCTTTCTCTCTTTCTCTCTGCCAGCCTCTCAAAAAAAAAAAAAAAAAGTAATGATCTCATAAAGATCAATTAAGTGGCTGACTGGTGACAGAGTTTCTCCAATGTCATCCACATCATTCAAAAATAATTTGTTAACTTAGCAAAATATATTTATAGTCCAAGACTGGTAATTATTTTTTAAATATTTTATTTTTATTTATTTTATTATTTGACAGAAAAAGGGAGAGTGAGAGAATGGGCGTGCCAAGGCCTCCAGCCATCTCAAACTAACTCCAGATGTGTGTGCCCCTTGTGCATCTGGCTAATGTGGGTCCTGGGGAAACAAACTGAGGCCCTTTGGCTTTGCAGGCAAATGCCTGAACTGCTAAGCCATCCCTCCAGCCCAAGACTGGTAATTATGTAAAGCATTTAGCCATGTCAAAACCAAATACAGTATACTAAAATGACTTAATTTTTTTTTTTTTTTGTATTTGGTTCTCCAAACATTTTCTCATGATAAACTTTTACTTTAAGACTAATAACTTTCCCAAGACTATATGTATATGCTCATCTACATAACATTAGATATAATTTTCCGTTTGTTACCTGAATGCTCAGATTAGAAGGAAAACACATATAAGATCCATTAATGTAGATGAGAGTCACATTTTCATGCATCCAGGATTTCAGAGGATTTAGCATTAATAGGATATGTTTCAGTGTGTTTAGTTCACTGGTGAGGTGAAAAGATATATTAAGTCTTGAATAATTTTCCAAGTAAGTTATAGTAATATTAAAGGAAGACTAAGACGGAGTAACAAGCATATACGCAAGCACCAGCAGAGCTGTGCAGTGCTGCTCCAGCTCTGGAGCCAGCATGAATGAACGTCCTTCCTCAGGCCATGGTCTGCGTGCAGAGTAAGCCCAACCGTAGAAGGGAGGAGCACTGTGGAGACAGAAAGAGGAGCAGGAAGCCTACACAGCCAACAGCGGAGCACGGAAGGGGCTAGGAACAAAGAGATCAGAGCTCACTTATGTTGGGAATAAATAAGAATAAAGTTGAAGAAGAATACTGGTTAGGCAGAAAGTAAGTTCAGCAGTCTGTAGATGATATATAGATGAATCAAATGCTTCCTAAGGGAGAAGCATTACAAGAATGATAATATGGATTAATCTGCAAAAAAATGATTACTCTATGAAGGAGATGAAGAATTGGAAAGGGAGGCTGGTGATGTGAGAAATCGAATATGAGCAAAGCATGTGTGTCTCTAGAGCCAGAAGCCTCTTTCCTCTGGGCAGTTGCACAAGCTAATGTTGGTATGAAAGGACAGTCAGCGTGAACAGGACCAACGCCACCCTCACTGAGCATCCTTCTTGGACCATCATGCCTCATTGCACTGCACATTAGTAAGGCTCAGTTCTACTTGGCTAAGGAAACAAGTTACTTCCCAAAGTGCAGAATTCAAAGCCCGTTGCTTTTGGGGGTTTTGTTCTTCTTATCATCACAAAGTATTACCCATTTGTAGCTGCCAAATGCCAGTCAGACTATTAAATGGGGCCTGCAGAGTTAAACCAGCCAGCAAATCTTGGTGCTGGTAACCTTCTTAACATTCCAGAAAGATAAGCAAGTGGAAAGTGTTGAGTGATACACAATTTGCCCTTGGGTTAAGTTCCATTATTTAAAACTCCTTGGCCCACATTCCTCACCCCACACTACTCTTCCTCCAGCTGTTGGGTATTTATTTAGCAGTGGTGAAGCAGGTGTTCCAACCAGAATTTACCTGTAGCAACAGTGGACAGAATCTGCATTGGTCTTCTTCTGAAAATGTTTACTTCATAATCTTTAAACACAGCTCTTTCATAGCCCTACCTCTTCCAGGCAACTTTATTAGCACTCATTTATGTATTTTACTGGTCAATAATTTCATTAATATTTCTAAATCTAAGTCTCAGGCAATCTTTTCTTACAAAGTCACCTGAGCAACCTTATCACCAAGAACTCTTGGAGTCAGGCAGCCCCCACATGTTCCTTTCCTCATTGTGCACTGATCACTTGCATTTGTCTGTCACATTTTCTCCTAAAATACAAGCTCCTCTAATACATTGTTTAATGTTCTTTTTTTGTGCCACTGCCTCATGATATATTGGGATATTTTTATGTGAACTCATATGACCTTGGGGTAACTTGACTATATTTAATATAAAAATCAAGATCACCCCCCTCAGTACTCTGCTTTGTTTTGAGCATTACATGTTAATATTTATTTGTTTAATTTATTTAAGTTTTTATTTTTTATTTGAGAGTGACAGACAGAGAGAGAAAGAGGCAGATAGAGAGAGAGGGAGAGAATGGGCGCTCTAGGGCTTCCAGCCACTGCAAACAAACTCCAGATGCATGCACCCCCTTGTGCATCTGACTAATGTGGGTCCTGGGGAATCGAGCCTCGAACTGGGGTCCTTAGGCTTCACAGGCAAGTGCTTAACCACTAAGCCATTTCTCAAGCCCACATGTTAATATTTAAAGAGCAAGTTTTATGATGGTATGCCAACTGCACTTCCTTCAAAACATGGTCTTGTGATTCATATCAAAAGTTTATTTTTTTATTTTTATTTATTTATTTATTTATTTGAGAGCGACAGACACAGAGAGAAAGACAGGTAGAAGGAGAGAGAGAGAATGGGCACGCCAGGGCTTCCAGCCTCTGCAAACGAACTCCAGACGCATGCGCCCCCTTGTGTATCGGGCTAACTTGGGACCTGGGGAACCGAGCCTTGAACCGGGGTCCTTAGGCTTCACAGGCAAGTGCTTAACCACTAAGCCATCTCTCCAGCCCATATCAAAACTTTAATATATGCATTTTAATAGACAAAGTTTTACTCCTAAGGAACCAACCATTTGTTTTTAGGAGCTAAAAGACAGTCTTATGATTGTATGCACAAAGACACATATATAGAATATATAGACATGAAGACAAACAATGGTATCTGTGTTATAAAATTTCATGGGGGAGATTAAGAGCAATTTTTCTAGAAAAGGCTCCTAAAAGGGTAAACAGTACAAAAGGTTGAAAAGCAGTGCTTTTCTATGGAATAATTAATGTTAATGTAATAACACACAATTTAGTTCCTAATTAGGGATCTGTGAAATATATAGTTATCGTTTCTCTGTACAATTTTTCCAAAATAGTTGATGAAGCTTCTGAATGCTCCATGGGTCTGAATCCTCCCATCGTAGTATGATTGCCCAGCGGGCCTTATCTCCTCACAACACTGAAGAGCGCAGGGAGTGTCTTTACTGATTCATTTAACACTCAATAGAACACTTATTGTGAGAAGGGCACTGGACTCACTCTTGAAAGTCAAGTAAGAAAAAGATAAGAATTTGGGCCTCCTGACACAAACTACCTGTGAGAAAAACAGACATCAAACAGGCTATGTAAATGGGTAACAATACATGAAACAATCTATTAAAAAAACAGGCTTAGCCTCCAAATTGCTGGGACCCAAAATATTTCACATTTTTAGCTTTTGGAAATTTGGAATATTTGCACATATATCTTGGAGATAGGACATAAACCTAAAAATCAGTTCATTTATGTTTCAATTTCACCTGACACATAGCACCTAAAGGCAACTTCATATAATATTTTTATGTCTGTGAGGTCAGGTGTTAGAATTTCCACTTGTGGGATATTAGGGTTTTGGAGTATTTTTGAGATGAGAGGTGCTCAACCTGTAACTCACTAAAGTTCTGTGGTGGAACCAATGGGTAGATGGCTGTGTCAAGAAGAAACCTTGAAGGTGGTGACTAGTTGGAATGTGGAAGACGGGCGCCCGCTGATGAGGAGTAATTCATGCTCTACCTTCTAATCCACAAGGTTTACCTTGGACTGGTAGAGGGAAGTCAGGATTGATGGTTAGACACATTAGAGACAAGACTCAAATGAAGAGTGAATAAACTCTCTGTAGTGTCCTGGGGAGGGGTGAAATGGACAGAGGAGAGTAGAATGGGAAGCTAGTTTAGTGTGATGAATTCAGTGGGACAGGACCCAGAATGGACTAGTGAGACAGAGATGAGGGGACAGGTATCAGTAGCCAGAGCTGAAAGGGCAGCACAGAGGGAAATCCAAGTGGGTGGAGGTTGGTGCCACTTGCCAAGAGGAATTAATCTGGGTGCCACCCTGTCTCTGGCCTTAGTCCTCATGCCAAGTGGGGACACTCCAGCAAGGCTCCACTAGGTACTCCCACTAAGAAATGACTAGGCTCAGGATGGAGATATTGTCCCATGGTAGAATGTTTGCCTAGCATGCACGAGGCCCTGGGTTTGATCCCCAGTACTGAAAAACAACAGTGGGCCTGGGGATATGGTTCAGGGGATAAAGCACTCACTGCTTAAGCCGGAGCACTTGAGTTCAAACTGCAGGCCCTACCAGAATCCATGGCAGGCTTCCGTAATCCCAGCATACAGACAGCGAGACGGGAGGTAGAGGCTGCAGAAGCTCTTAGAAGCTCGTGGGGAGAGAAGCAAAGAACAGCAGCAAGAGCCAGAGAGAAACCCAGCCACAAGCAAAGTGGAGAGCAGAGGACCGACCCAAAGGTGAATGCTGACTGCCTCAAATGCACCATGACATAAGCGCACCTGTACTCACACACATGAGCACACACAGAAAACGTGCTTTGGGCTAGAGAGATGGCTTAGTGATTACGGCGTTTGCCTACAAAGCCAAAGGACCTCGGTTCAATTCTCCAGGACCCATGTAATCCAGATGCACAAGGGGTTGCATGCATCTAGAGTTTGTTTGCAGTGGCTGGAGGCCCTGAACACCCATTCTTTCTCTCTGCCTCTTTTTCTCAAATAAATAAATACAATATTTTTTAAAAGTGCTTAGTGCTATGGATGGACAGGGGAACCTAATTTGTTTTGTTTTTGTTTGCTTTTGGTGGTTCATGCTGACAATCTCAGAATGAGAGAGACACAGATAAGACAATTCCAAGTTTGAGGCCAGTCTGTGCTACATGAGACCTTTCCAAAAAATAAAGGTCAAAATACCCCTGCTCCAAAACACAAATACATAAACCAGACATGAGAAAAGTACAGAGCACCTTTATTTATAAGGCCAGCCTTGAGACTCTCCATGTCTGCAAGATCAGTGCAGGGCCAGTCTTTCACAGGGTTGTGCTCTGATCAAGGATGCTTCCAGCATGTGGCCCACTGCAGAAATGCTCCGATCAAGGATGCTTCCAGCATGTGGCCCACTGCAGTAATGCTCTGATCAAGGATGCTTCAGCATGTGGCTCACTGCAGAAATGCTCCGATTAAGGATGCTTTCAACAGGATGAAAAGAGGAATTCATACAAAGTGTCATGCATGTTCCTTCTGTTTTAGGTGCCTTGGACTCAGCCTTAGCTGAAACAGAAGACCAGCTTCAATCCAGAGGGTCTGTGGTGACTTTCTGCACGGAGGCAGACCCTGCGTTCTATGCTTTTTAAACTTAAAAAGTTGTGCATGATCTTTGCTGCTCTGGCAAGACTCAGACTTTGGTCCAGCCTCATACAAAACCCCTGCTCCCTCTTTTAACCACCTTCTGGACAGCTTCAGTACTGGCTTCATAGCATTATCTTCCACCTCGTCCCATCTTCACTGTCAGAACTTCGAGATCCACGGTGACAGCCTCTGGGCTCTGGTTCTTCACTCACCAGTTCTACTGACTGCCACCTGTGCTGGTCCTTGCTGAAAGAGTTGAGTAACATTTTCACTTACTGCTGCCACTTTCCTTGCTGACAGTGTTTTGACATGGATGTGCCTTTTCTGCCTTCCAACGACACTTTCTCCTTTCTCTACAGCAGAGTTCCTTAGATTCTGGTGCCCAGATCTACAGCAACTGCAGCAGTTGAAAGCTTATTAGAAATGCCACTTGTTGGGCTCCCCATATTTACTAGACAGAAACTCTGGGTATGAGGCCAACAAGCCTATGTTTTACCCAGCCCACCAGAGAGGTCTGATACAGGATCATTTAAGCAGGATGTTCTAGGGAATTTATAGTAAATGAAAGCACAGCTAGTCTGCTATTATCCCTTTCCCTCTGCTTCTTTTCCTCTTAATGCACTGGGTCCTGTGTGCTCACATAAGGAAAGAAAAACCTTGAATCTTACTCCATCTACAAAGTTCCATGTAATTTTTACATTATTTTATAGCATTTCTAAACCAAGGACATAGCACACTTTCTTTTACGCTTTCTTTCCATGTCATCCAAGGTCCCCTCAGCTGGGCTCCCACCTTCTTCCCCATGGCATTCTCTTAAAAGTCTTCCTTCCCAGGCCAGGAGAACCTCTTCCTTGCTGCTCCTCCTGAGTCTCTTGGCTGCGTTTGACAGTTCCAAACACCTGCTAAGGCCTGAAATCTCTCCTATTTTCCTAAGACAGTAAGATCCCCATTCTCCAACTTGGCCATTCTGCCTTTTATCTTCCGCTATGTCATTCAGAAGTTTCCCAACTTTCATTCATTCCAGAAACCTCTCTTCCCCAGTGCTTTTGCCTTACTCATTTAATTATCACCTCTAGGTGATAAATGAATTCACTTACTATTCCAACCTCTCACCTAAGCTATACCCCACAGAAACATACAAGCTTCTAGATGCTTCTAACTCAAGGTCCACATTACTTCAAATTTAATTCATACTAAAGTTGACTTACTATCTTTTTTTTTTTTTTAAATTTTATTTATTTATTTATTTGAGAGTGACAGACACAGAGAGAAAGGCAGATAGAGGGAGAGAGAGAGAATGGGCGCGCCAGGGCTTCCAGCCTCTGCAAACGAACTCCAGACGCATGCGCCCCCTTGTGCATCTGGCCAACATGGGACCTGGGGAACCGAGCCTCGAACCGGGGTCCTTAGGCTTCACAGGCAAGCGCTTAACCACTAAGCCATCTCTCCAGCCCTTGACTTACTATCTTAAGCCTGTACCAAATTCTAATTTCATCTTCCAGTTTTTGTATGTGGATATGTATGTATGAAGTGTTTGTATGGGTGAATACATGTGTGTGTGTGTGTGTGTATGTGTGTGTGTGTGTAGATAATATTTATATTGTGCATGTGTGGGGGCCAGAGGTCAATGTTGTATGTTTTCCTCAATTGTTCTTCGCCTTATTTATTGAGACCAGGTCTCTTACTTAGCCCAGAGCTCACTGATTCTGCTAGTCTAGCTAGTTTGCCAAGGTATCTGCTTGTATCTGCCTCATGAGCACTGGAATTACAGACACGGAGCACCATGCCTGCCATTTACATGGGTTCTGGGGATCTGAACTCAGGCCCTCGTATTACTTGAAAAGTGTTTTAACAGTCTTCTCAGCCCAATTCCCCAACCTTATGACTGGCACCATCATTCTCAAATGTGAAACAGTGTACCCTTGTAATAATGTTCCAGAAAGATTAGAATGGAAACCAAAGAGGTTTTTGTGAACAAGTAAGTTTGGGAAATCAATGACAACATGTCTCTGAGGGTCGGTGGGGAGTGACTGAAACTCTGAGAAGTTCCATACAGAAGAAGCAGATGGTGCTAAGAAAGACCCTCCTTTCCATTCTAACACCAAGTGGTCTCCCTGCAAGTACCTACACACCTACTTCTTTGCTCAGATCCAGCGATCTGCCCAGGCTCATTGAGGGTTTTTTCTTCCAAGACTCTATTCCCAGGCTCCATCGCCTCCCTCTTCAGGCCCTTGCTGCTCCTTGCCCTGTGCTGCAGCTGAATATCCAGCTGAGATGCTCCTCAATCTTTCATCCAAGAAAATTAGTTACAGACATACTAATTTGCTCAAAGTACAGCTCAGATCATTTTGCACTCTCTGGTTTAAAATATTTTTTCAGTGAAATAATAAATGTCATCATATAGAAAATGACAGTTAAGTCTTTTCTCCCCACACAGATCCCTTCCCAGCTCCTCCTTTCCTGCCTCTCAGTCTGTGCTCTAGGTTTAATTTAATATGTACCTTTGACTCTCATATTTCCTCCCACCTAATTCTGGCTCTTGCTGTTTCCATGTTTCATTGTTTCCTCCATCATCGAAGTGTCTGGGTCTTACCTGCTCTCTGTCCACAGTTCAGATAAAACCTCAAGCCCTCCTACCCAACTCCCCAATGCTCTAGTTATAAATTATTAATGCTCCTTGGGAAATGCTAGAGACTCATTACACGTGGCCTTCATCTTCAGAACAAGGCACAGTGAGGGGGCTGGACAGATTGGTCAGTGGTTAGAGGTGCTTTATTGCAAAGCCTAATGGCCTGGGTTTGATTCCCCAGCACCCACATAAAGCCAGACACACAAAGTGGCACATACAAATGGAGTGCGTTTGCAATGGAAGTCAAGGCGAGAACAAAAACTGTGTCTCACTCATATTGGTGTCCCCAGCTGTACCTCCTGTTGCATCTTGCTCAGAAAGCTCTAGAAACAGTCTAGATAATGAATAAGGAGCATGCCACATTGACCTGAACACAGAGAAGGAAATGCATGCTTCTCCATTAGAACCAACAACATTGCAAAGCTGGTGCAGAGGCAATGAGAAAGAAAACTCTGGATGTTCTTCTTTCAGGTCAAGCTTCTTTTAATACTGAGTGCTGGAATTTGGTTGAGCTAATGCTCTGTGGTATGAGTAACTGTAATCACCATAGTTTAAGATAAACTGTCATATATAGTAGCTTAAACCAGTTCCCAGCACGTCTGCTCTTCCACAGTTTCCCCTTGTTTCTAAAAGGAATCAGATACCTCATATTCCCAGTAAGAATGTACTACTGAACTGAAGAATAACAGAATAATGTTAACGTACTCGCAGGTAACAAAAATCCAAAGGCATTGCCAAAGTGTGCACATGAGCCCTGCTCCCTCACTACATCTGAATGTCTCGTTAAAAAGGAACAACAGGCAAGCTCCAACCAGCAGCAAATATGTATAAAGCAAAAGAAAGACCGTACAGTTCAGAGGTTTTCATCTTTCAAGAAAACAAATGCTAAAATAATTAGTCAAAGGCGAAGTTTTTTCTTTCTTCTATTAAGTAATGGTGTATTTTTATAAGTTCACACATGTACATAATTCATTTTGTTTTTTAAAAAAATTTTCAGATTTTAACTTACTTATTTGTGAGGAGAGAGAGAGAAAGAGAGGGGGGGGGGACAAAGAGAGAGAATATGACACACTAGGATTTCTAGCTACTGCAAATGAACTCCAGGTGCATGTATCACATTGTGCATATGCCTTTAGGTGGGTACTGGGGAAGTGGATCCAGGTTGGTAGGCTACTGAGGTAACTATCGGCAAAAGCTGAGCCAGCTCTCCAGCTCCATA
Organism: Jaculus jaculus; assembly: GCF_020740685.1. Taxonomy (NCBI): domain Eukaryota; kingdom Metazoa; phylum Chordata; class Mammalia; order Rodentia; family Dipodidae; genus Jaculus; species Jaculus jaculus. The sequence continues at coordinate 61,144,385 of NC_059116.1, forward strand.
CTACATTTTGATGGTACCCCCAATACCTTCCCCTATCTCCCCCCACACCTGCTACACTCCCCAGTCTTCCCAATCAGTCCTCCATTCTACTTTCATGCCTCTTCAACTCAAACCCTCACATTATATGATTGTTTGTTCCTTTCTTCTTCCACTTAGAGTACCATATGCTATAATCTTGCCTAATACTGAGGCCACTCTATCAGAAGATCATCAAAAACTAAGGAGACAGGAGGGGCTTATTTATTTATTTTTCAAGCCACAGGCCACACAAAAAGCACTTTACCAAAGAATCACCTCCTGGGCTGACAGCTGATGAAACATCACAGCAAGCTTTGTCTGGGGGGGTCATTAATTTATGAAATCTGCTGCATACAGAACACATAAAGCAAATGATATAAAATCAACATGTGAGTTCAAATTCTGCTCTTTTTTATTGTCTATGTAGCCTTGAACAAGTTACTTAATACTTCTTCCCCAAATATATGAGATGCTAATAGCACACATCTTCCACAGGTATTACAAATATTAACCAAGATAATATTTATAAAATGCTTAGAAAACTTCTTGGTCATGGTAAACCAAGACATAATAATCAGAAAATATAATCAATTTAATAGTTACTTGAAGGACATAGTCAAATAAATGGTAGATGATTCTTTTCATTTCAAGACTTTATTTCAATGCCATGGAATATCTATTATTAATATTATTACTAATATAACATATATATTATATTGTATAAATTATATTACAGTGTGGGGGATTAAAACCAGGGTCTCACTTATGCTTGGAAATAGTACTCTTCCAATGATGTACATCCTCAGACATTGATGTCTGGACTTTAACCCAGGTCTTTCTGGCTCATTTCATTCCACTGTCCTTAATGTAAATGACAGTTTATAAGCTGACTGAGGTAAGATAGGACTGTGGGTCATCCTTCTCTAGCTGAGAAGCCTCTCATAGGTTTAACTGTGCCCCACAAAATTCAGATGCTCAAATCCTAACCCAAACTACCAAAAAATAGGCCCTTAGTTTGAGAAATGGTCTTACAAAGTGTATGGTGTATGAAATATCCCTGAAGGCACATATGATGCAGGCCTCGTCCTTACCTAGAGACATTAGAAAGTAAAGCCTAACTGGAAGAAGCAGGGCACAGAGGGCAGGTCCTTATGTGCATATCGTGCTTAGCTCCTTCCTCCTTCACACTCCGTGGTCAGTCTTCTACAAGGGGAACAGCTTTCCTTTGCCCTATACTCCCACCACGATGATGTACAATGGCAAAACATCCATGGATGACCCCTCTGAAGCCATGAGTCTAAATAAATCCTTCCAACTTTAAAGTGTTCTATCAGGTATTTGGTCATAGCAATTATAAAAATATCTAGTTCATATAGGTCATCAAGTTGAAATGAAGTCATTAAGGTAGACTCTATGCAAAGAGCTGGTGTCCCACTAAAGTAGGAAAGCTGGGCACCAGAGACATGAAGAGATGGGAGGAAATGTGAAGATACAGGGGAAAGAAAACGGGCATTCAGAAGCCAAGGAGAAAGGTCTGGAGAGATTCCCCCTCCCTGTCCTCAGAAGGAATCCGCCCTGGCTATGTGTTGATTTTGGACTTCCATATTTCAGAAAAGTAAGATATCACCACAGTTGCTTATGTTTTGATAATTTTAACTAATACAATATGTGCCCACAAACTACATTAAAAAGCAAAACCTAGCACGGTGACCTCCTGGAGCTAATTCAAAGTTGTCCGTTAACTAGAGCAGCTATAACAAAACGCCATACACTGGGTGGACTGAACAACAGAAATGTATTGTGCCCAGAGAGTGCTGGAGATTTGCTGCATGCACGTGCAGGGCTGTCTTCCTGCTCTATCCTCATAAGGTGGGAGTGATTAGGGAAACCTGTGGAGCTTGTTTCATGAGGGCCAAATACCACTGATGAGGGTTCTCTATCTTCAGAACCTCCCACAGGGTCTGCTTTCTAATTCTTGGGGTTTATAACTTCAAGTTATGAATTTGAGGGGATCACAATTAGATCAAAACAGACCATAATAGACTACAGCAGATGGGCTCATTAAGGGCAGCAGAGGTGCTGAGAGGGAGTAGTTTCCAGGGTCTGGTCTATTGGAGTACATACAGAAACAGTCATTTACCCAGCTCTCTACACCAGAGAGGAAACAGCACACTCTGCTGATGTTATACCGAGGGTCCTGGGAGCAATAAGGAGGATAAAGAGGATCCTTATCCTTGGGAGAACCATATTTGCTCAAATTAGTTAATACCCTTTCTGATGACCTGGCAAACTGGGTCTGTGCCTTCTTCTGAAGCTGCTGAGGAAACAAAACAAAACAAACACTGACACAACGTGCAGAGATGCACATGGGCTGTGAGATTCCTCTGAGGCTCCAGCTGACCCTGCACTGATGATCTTGCTGGTCAGAGGCTCAGTGGTAACATGGTCAACCTGACAAAGAGCCTTGGAGACTTGGGGTGAACTGATGACTGCCACTCAGTGACTCCCACCTGAAAATTACATCTTTCTTCTGCCAGAACACTAAGATATTTGCTACCTTGTCAATTATTGCACAAATGTATTGATTCACTCTGAGTGGGGCATGTGCGATGACTTAAGCAGGGTGATGGACATACAAACACAAATATTTGCACTACCCTTATTTCATGAAAATCATGTAAAATGCATCCTAAAGTAAAACAAAATTGGGTAGAAAAAGAGTTGAGTTGTTGAGCCCTTAAATTGCATTTAAACTATTTAATAGTCTCCATTTTAATAATTTCTGGGAGAAGTATGATCAAGTTTTGTACATAAGAAGACTAATCATGTTACTGCACCTAAGCTTACATGAAGTGCAACATTCGAACCAGGTGTGCACACTGCAACCCACAGACCCTCTCAGCTACCTTCTACTGTCTTTGCATACTCATCTCATTCAGAGGAAACAGAAGTGTCTAATCATGGAAGGTTGTAGAAGGAATTATGAGAACAGCTTGAGTGTTCTTAGAAAATAAAAGGAGATATGCTAACTACCATATATACTATTTACAAATAGCAAAACATCACATTATACAATGCAAATACATTTTTGAGTGTGCATGTATGTGTGTACGTGTCTGGGGGTATGTTTTCATGTACATGGAGATCAGATGTTTATGTCAAATATTTTCTTCAGTTGCTATCTACTTTATTTATTGAGATAGAGTTTGTTTAGTGTAGCTGCCAGTTTTTACTGGGGATCCACCTGTCTCTGCCTCCCCAGTGCTGGGATTACAGGTGCATGCCATAACTCCCATTTAGATGGGTTGTGGGGCTCCCAACACATCTCTTCGTGCTTGCCTTACTGAATGAGTCAATTCTTCACCTTATAAACACAATTTTTGTCAATTGTCATCTGAGGAAAACAAAGAAACCATGTAAACAAGATTTACAATAATCACAAGAAAAAAGTGGAAAGAAGGGAAGAAAACATAGTGAGGCACAGTAATATCACTGGAGCCAGTGAGTGCTGAAAATCCCAACCAACCCCTCAAGCAAGCACTGCCTCTGTAGATGATTGTCAAACTGGACCAAGGACTGGGGTTAAACAGACTGTGTGTGGCTTCCTGTCTTACTTGTTGTCTTGCTTCCACACTGGCTTCTAACCCTATGGCTGTTCCCCACAAGTGAGTGTGTTCCTTTTTCATTTTGATCTTTGAATACTCAAGATTTAAAGCAAGTCATTTTGATCTACACCAACATCTGTGGTCTGATGTGCTAAATACATTGCAAGCCTTCCTCCTTCAGGTCCACGTGTCTCTACATGAGCTTCAGCCTGCAGGGTTTGCCATTCTCTCAGATACATTGGTTTCTGTACTATTCCTATAAAGTGCATCAGAGCCTTTGCCTTTTTAGCCACACTGCCTGGGACACTGCGCTCCATCCAGGAGGCCTCATCCTCCACACTGCCTGGGACACTGCACTCCATCCTGCAGGCCTGTCCTGCACAATGCCTGCGACATTGCACTCCTTCCTGCAGACCTCATCCTCCACACTGCCTGGGACACTGCACTCCATCCTGCAGGCCTCGTCCTCCACACTGCCTGGGACACTGCACTCCATCCTGCAGGCCTCATCCTGCACAATGCCTGGGACACTGCACTCCATCCTGCAGGCCTCGTTCTCCACACTGCATGGGACACTGCACTCCTTCCTGCAGTCCTCGTCCTCCACACTGCATGGGACACTGCACTCCTTCCTGCAGTCCTCGTCCTCCACACTGCCTGGGACACTGCACTCCACCCTGCAGGCCTCATCCTCCACACTGCCTGGGACACTGCACTCCACCCTGCAGGCCTCATCCTCCACACTGCCTGGGACACTGCACTCCTTCCTGCAGGCCTTGTCCTCCACACTGCCTGGGACACTGCACTCCTTCCTGCAGGCCTCGTTCTCCACACTGCCTGGGACACTGCACTCCACCCTGCAGGCCTCGTCCTCCACACTGCCTGGGACACTGTACTCCTTCCTGCAGGCCTTGTCCTCCACACTGCCTGGGACACTGCACTCCACCCTGCAGGCCTCGTCCTCCACACTGCCTGGGACACTGCACTCCTTCCTGCAGGCCTCGTCCTCCACACTGCCTGGGACACTGCACTCCATCCTGCAGGCCTTGTCCTCCACACTGCCTGGGACACTGCACTCCATCCTGCTGGCCTCGTCCTTCACACTGCCTGCGACACTGCACCTGCTTCTATAACTATGAGAAGTAAGTTTCTCTTTTCTATAAACTACTGAGGCTCATGTAGGAACAGATTGAGACAACATGGGTTTCTTTTTAGCTTGTTTCTTTTTGTGATTTTTTTTTTAATTGGAGCCTTGTCTATTTTCTTGGGACAGCCTCATTGTATAGACTTGTACTCCTGAATGCAGGAATCTACTGTCTTAGCCTCCTGGGTTGCGTCATGTGCCACCATGTATGACTGCCTCATTACATTATAGATGGATGGATTTATGTACAGCCTGCTTTCCCCAATTATACTATCATCCTTCTGAGAGCATGGACTTTATTTATCCCATTCCTAGTATCAGGAACAGGAGAAACAGGGGGTAAGGATGAATTTGTCAACATTTCAGCCAAGATTCCATGTGACTTCTCTTAAGGAGAAAGTGACAGAATATGTATAATCAAATAATCAAGATGATTTATAATTGGTGTATAATAGCTAAACCTCAAAAGACTAGATGCATAGTGGGGCAATCCAAAGAGACCATTTTGAAGTAGTGGTGGGTTGGGGATGTGTCGACATTGAAGTAAGCAATTCAGAGTAGCTGCAGTAAGGGAGCAGGTCCCAAATTGCACCTTGCAGGGGATCAGCCTCTGTCACCCAAAGCAGGTCACCTTAGCACAGGCTTAACGTGAGCTGAAGTCAAATGAGGAAATCACCAGACACTAGAAGAGTTCTCGGCCTTCCCTTCAGATGACTAATCCCCAGGCACAGACGCTCCTTGTGAACCTGTCTCCTGCCCCCACACTCATCCCATAGCAGAACCAAAGAGTGACCCTGGTCACTTGTGAGGGAGTTGGCATCATGAACAGTTTGCACAAACAAGTATTACTAAAATAACCTTTATCTCTGTTATTAGGTTCCCCAAACATTTCGTAGCCATTTCTATACAATGCATCATATTTTGAAGCCTGACCCCCCTTTCCTTTTCTAAAATAGCATGTAAGCCCCCAGAAAAACACCTCTGAGTTTCACTAGCTTTCTGTGAATCTCTATGTCCATAAAATCCCAATAAAATAATATACATTTTCTCTTGTGAATCTGTGGTTTATAGTTACAAAGAAAAAAAAAAGGTTTTCCTCCCTAACAAACTTCATTTCACCCCATATGCCTTTCTAGTTCATTCTGCTCAGTGCTTGGTGAGATCATAACTTGAGCGTTTAATCTGGTATGTGTTGTTCTCTGTTTGAGTTCTATTTATACGATGTTCTGACAGGAGGAAGCCAGGGAAGGGGCATTAAAGCACATCACATGAAGACTTGGGGATTACCTGGCCAGCACCAAAATCTAAGCAGGGAAAAGATGCTCACGTATGCCATAAGGCCAGAAGGAACACATCTGGGATGAAATAATCAATGGTAAAGCATGGAGACGTTTGTCTTTATAAACCAAAAGCTGCTGGCAGAAGGCGTAGGCCACCAGCCAAGAGGAGAAGAAATGGCCTTTCTGGATGACTGTGGAGAGCAGGAGGACAGATGCACAACTGGCCTGGAACGATACCAGTGGTGATCACATAAACACAGGCAGAGCCCAGGTGCCCTTGAACCTCATCATTGCAGCAACCACCCAACAGCTGTGGGGGCTTTGCTGTCATGGACAAATATGGACATCATTTCTTCCTCAACAAAGCAAGGCAGATTAAACTGATAGTTGGCCAACCCATTTCTTAGAGCCAAAGTTTCTGAGGAGATAGCTGAGGGATACTGTTGAAGATGGAAATACAATTGAATCAAGTTGTTGTAGAACCCAACTCAGGGCCACTCTACTGTTAATGCAGTGGTGTTGTTTTCAAAACCAAGGTTTGATAGAAGATGCCATTTGGAAGGAAAATAAGAACTCTACTAATAAGAGTTTAAAATATGTGAATAGATTGAAGCTTCTTTCACTCCTGAAATCATGTATGTTGATGTGATTAAAACGATAATATTTGGGGGCTGAAGAGATGGCTTAGCAGGTAAGGTGCTTGCTTACCAAGTCTATGGACCCATGTTTGATTCATCAGGTCCCATGTTAGCCAGATGCACAAGGCGACACATGCACACAAGGTGGTTCACACTTCTGGAGTTCGATTCCAGTGGCTGAAGGTCCTGGTGAGCCAATTCTCTCCCTCTTCCCCCCTCACTCTCTCGCATAAAACAAAAATTTTAAAAAAAGGGAGCAGTCTGTTGGGCTTGCCTCAAAAACAAGTTGATATTTTTTGAAAGAATATGTAATTTAAATAGAACTGGAAGTAACTAGGCATTTGTTCTTCAGCATTCAATCTTACTGTTGTAATATATTTCTATGTTCCTTTTGTGCCAGTCTCTTGATTACAAAAACTTTTAAAAAATTTAATAGAGGTTGAGAGAATTGCTCAGTCATCAAAGGTGCTTACTCTGTGAGTCTGTTGACCCAAGTTTCATCTCCAGTAACCATGCAAAACTGGAAGTAGCACACATATCTTTTCTTTTTTTTGACAATGAAAGATCCTTTATTATTTTGTATTTATTTATTTCAGAGAGAAGGAGGGAGAAAGAGAGAGAGAGGGTGCACCAGGGCCTCGAGATGCTGCAAACAAACTCCAGATGTATGTGCCACCCTATAGCACACATACCTTTAATCCCAATGTGTCTACAGCAAAGTGAGGCAGAGTCAGGAGAACCCTGAATCTAGACCGCCCTTCCCAGTGGCACAACAGGGAGTCTGTGTCTCAGGAGAAGGTGGAAGGAGAAGACCAACCATGCAAGGCTGTCCTCTGACCTCCACACACATGGCAGGACACATGTGCATCCATGTTCCCACACATGCGCACGCCAATAATTTTTTAAACGTCTAATAATAAAGCATTTTCTCCTCTGGTCAGAGTTTGAGGTAAGCATTCCAAATAAAGTGTACAAATAGAAATACTTCCACATGTAAGGCAGTGATAGATTCTACAAATGAGGATCTTAAACCTGAGAGAACTCTTATGATGGCAAAGGAGAGTCACATGCTATGGAAGACATTGGTTGCTTACTACCTCCATTTTCCTCCTAGTTTCCTAGTTTTCCTTGCAGAAATGTAGGGCCCAAATGATTGTGTTTCAGACAGTGCAATATGAGTGAAGTTCCTACCTACCATTTTCCAGAGTAGCAATACAGGGCCCATGTGGGATTCCCCTATTCTGTCTCTTATCTTGGGGCTGATCTGAATGCTGTGTGTTAACCATGGTGGGGTCATGAAATAGACAGATCCTAGATCTCTAAGCACTGCTCAGAAGATGATGGAATGTGACATGTATGAGAAATAAAGCTTTCCTGGGACCGACCATGTGCCTAGGACTGTTACAGCAGATGACAGTGTATGTCCTAATATCAATGGCTACTTAAAATTCACATGCAAACTATTTAAATGTCACACTATATAAATATTATCTAACAAAGAAACATTATGCAATTTTCTTTTACCCCCATAATGGACATTAGCAGAGAGACAGGATTATTTAACTGATTTCTAGAGGAAACCTCCATTTAACTTGTTGGAATCAATATTTGTTTGAATTTCACCATGTTTACTATAACACCCAATATTTACAATTGTGAGCTCATATTCCCAGAAATGAATGCTAACTCTCCACTTAAATGTTTAAGCCAAATTTATCAAGTGACTTATATAAACATATTAAAATAAGATTGACTGAAGATCATTCAGGCCAATGTATATTTAGCAAATAGTACATTGTTGTCCATAATAAAGAATCTGACAATATTCTCCTTGTACTACTAAAGATCTATAGGGACTCAAAGATACAGCAACTCTTTTCTGAAGAATAATTTTGAGGGAAAAAGACTCATTTTATATTCAGGCATGTGTGGTAATCTTTGGCAAATTCTTATTTCTGAACATTCATCTTTGCATATTTTCTTTCTAAGTGTAAGTGGAAAAAACACGGTTTATTTTTGTTCTGTTGTATAACCTTCTTTCAGTTTGGCATTTCCATAGATTGGGAACTTACATTGTATATGTTTAAGAATCTCTGATTATTTTTTCAGGTGCCTTTGGGTTTTAAAAATGCCAAATATGCTTGGTTAGTGACGATGTTTTTGATTATAAATCCACATGTAAGTCAGGAATAATTAATGGACACATATTTTCAAGGACCAATAAGACCTTATAAGTTTTTTTCTAATTTTTTACAAAAATTACTGGTAGAGGGTATGGAGCAGAAATGTGACATATATGTTGTCTTTATTCTTGGAGTAGTTTTAAATATATTTTTCACTGTTGTTCTTAGCTTTGTTCATCAAGAACACATAATTCTAGGATGCTTAAGTTTATACTTTCCTGTCAAAATGGCTGGTTTAGTAAAGCAGATTTTGAATGATTTCTAAAAGTTGACTCAAATTTGAAATTAAACATATTTTTAAATGTATCATTAATAATGAGGAGAACACAATTACTGTTCATTAAATATTAATTAACTCACTGTGCTCTGTTCTTTCACTGTACCTTAGTTAAGACTTTCAAGGTGTAACAATCAAATAACTTACCCTGTAAAAACATTCTTCACAGAAGGTATAACTATGTAGTCTCAGGGTGGCCTTGAACTCATGTGATACTCCTACTTCTGCCTCCTGAGCACTGGGGGTACAGGCGTGCACCACCACGCCTGGCTGCAATATTCTTCTAGTGCTTAAAAAGTTGTCTTTTCCCCAAGGCCTGATCTACACAAGTACGAACACTCTGACTCACTGAAGTTATTAGCCCTGCAAAAAGGACTTGTATTGGTCAACCTCTATGTAGATCCCAATAATTCTGCTGTATGAATATGAATATTCACCTTTAAACACAACGCTTTAGGGATAAATATATTGAAAAGTTTTGTAGAAAGTAGTCAAGGACCTAGTTGATCATTATTTCATTGTATTATTAGACTGAGGCAATGAGGTGATCATTGGAAGGAAGTTCAATAAATAGCAAGAGAATTTTTCACATCTATGCAGTTTTGTCAAACCCAGTGGATTTTCACAGTTGCTTAACGAGATGCACAGGCTTGTTTACAGCCAACTCAGCCCCATGCTTCCCTAAGATCATGTTTTCTATACAGTACAGGCCATGGATCCTTGGTGTAGTCTATGGATATGGAGTATGCCAGTGCGGCAGTGGTTGGATCCCAAATGAGAACCTTGTGCATGAGAGGCAGAAGGCGAGAGATAGGCTGTTTTATTGCTCTACCAGCAGCAGAAGGCCTGTCTGTAGGCCCTGGCAGACAAGAGACTATTCAGCTTCATTCTACCAGCAATTCTCTAGTCTCCTTCAAGAATCCTAGAATTGACAGAGACATTTTGAGAAACCCCACAAGGTCAAAAACAACTTTATAATTATACTAAGATATCACAAGCCTTTTATGCTCTCATTATCTTATGATCACATGGTGACATTATCCAGAAGCTACACGGCCAGTGACAAGGTTATCATCAACCTGGTGAGTAAGGCATTGTGTACTGTGTACTCTTATGATTGAGTGTTTTCTGTTTTGATTTCGAACACAGTAAATGTCAGTAGATATAACCTATATAAACTAAGTCTTTTAGAGTAGTTAGTAGTTTCTAAGAACGTAAAGTGGCCATAAGACTAGAACATTAGAGAAGGGCTGTGGTCAGCTGTGTGCCGAGAATGCCCTGTGAAGTGCTGCCGGTGGCTGAGGTCATCAGTGTGGGTGCCCAGCAGCTGGCACATCTTCAGTCTGCCACGGCTACTGGCCAGCTTGAGAGCTGACTCCTTCCCTGACTTCATTCCTTCAGTCCCTCCAGGTCTTGCCACTTCCCTTTCCCATGTACCTCATTGCTTTGACCCTGAGATACTTAAGGTGGCTTTTTTTCCCCCTGACTAAAGTATGAATAGAGTTGACTGATGCTTGATCGAGGATACTGTGAATTTGTTTCTAGTAAATTTTAAAAGCATACCCTATGGAAAAATCTCTTCCTCACCCTTGCTACCAATCAGAGAAACTTACACTCAAATCACTGGCTTCTCATCAGTGGCCTCAACACTCCATGTTTTAGGTTCTGAAATGAGAATTCTGTGTAAAACATGTAATATGCCCTTCAGAGCAAGACCAAAATTAGCATAAAAACTTATAACGAATTTTACTATTATTCTTGTTGAAATGGCTATTGGTACTATAACATAGTTTGTTCTAATGCAGCAGTTGTGTTCCGAAAAGTTCCAAGTAGTTAAATAAATACCTATTAAGGACAATAGCTTTGATCACAGATGAAAAGGACTGGAGACTAGAAAGCTTCAAACTTTACATAAAGATTTCATTTTCTATGGGTATACACATAATTATTAAATTAAGAAAATAGTTATAAGTGCTAATTTTAAATTTATAGATCTAATACTTGAAAAAGGTTTTTATTTTCTAGTTTAAAATTGTAAGATCAACCCCATAATGCTAAATTAAATGCTCTATAACTGATCTGTTGACCCAAACCTCCAAGGGCCTTTAACTACCAATACCAATGAGGGTCAACCTCTGTAAATTTCTTACATCCCGGACTACATGAAGCCATTCAAACAAAGCCACTGAGCTGCAGAGCAAAGTCTATTCCTACAGGGTGCCATGCTTGTACTTGGACCACAACACAGTACAACCAAACAGACTTGGTATAATGCTGAACCTAGTGTATATTTTACCAGCTGATGTCCACAAAGACTAATTTATAAGAAATACTGGGATAAAAAGCAACATTTCTTTTCTAAAGTGGAATTGGCTATCTATGATCACAAACGCCATTATACTAAGTGCGGCTCCCAGAACAAATCTTGCTGTCTTCTGCTCTGAAGGGTGTGCTGCTGGTCCAGTCTATGCGCTCATGCTGCCTATCTGCAGCATCAGCCCTGCCTTGAACCTAATACAATTTCATATGTGTGTGTGTGTGTGCATGTACATATCTGATTAAGAAAGTGCATCTTAGCCAGGCATGGTGGTGCACACCTTTAATCCCAGCACTCGGAAAGCAGAGGTAGGAGGATCGCCGTGAGTTCAAGGCCACTCTGAGACTATATAGTGAATTCCATGTCAGCCTGAGCTAGAATGAGACTCTCCCTCAAAAAAAAAAAAAAGAGAAAAGAAAAGAAACCACATGTTATCTCAGCAGTCATGGTCTCATAAGGCAAAAAGTACAGCAGCAAGAATGGCTCTGCTCATTTATCTTTCATCTCAACATAATTAAATTATAAATTATATATTTTGGCTGTATTTAATGTTGCTTTCAAAATACAAGACCAAGGAATAGCTTTCTCCTAGAGACTTATGGAATATTTTTGAAATTTTATTTTTGTAATTTTGAGTAATAATAAGTGGTAATAGTGATGTCACAGGTCAAGAGGAAAGGATCACAAAGGAATGAAACTCTTGGGATATCAGATATGTCCTTGATCATTTAGATTCAAATACTCACTTCAGGTAGAATGTAAGTGGTACTACTTCAGCCTTTGATTTGGCTTAGAGCCAAGGAAAAATCTTGATGTCTTAGATTATTAAAAAGATCTTCTTGTCTTTTATTCCCCACAATAGATTGATCTGTCCTTCAAAAGGACAAATAATAGTCTTGGGGCAGAAATGTATCATTGGGAAGAAAATGCCATGTAGTCACCCTAAAGGTCTTTTGTGGGGCTGGAGAAATGTCTGTGTGGCTAAATGTGCTTGTTTGCAAAGCCTGATGGCCAGAGTTCAATTTCCCAGCATGCACATAGAACCAGGTGCACAGGTGGCACATGAGTCTGAAGTTCACTTGCAGTGGCTGGAGTCTCTATGGTGCCCATTCTCATTTTCATTTTCTCTCTACTTGTCTCTCTTGAACAAATAAAATATATACCAAAAAAGGTCTTTTGTGACCTATTTGTTTTGAATTAACAGCAAGCCCCAGTTAATTAATGAATTAATTTGTTTGTCACCTTCTCCCTCTCTCTTTTAGTGTTGTGTAGTGTTAGAACCTAGGTTCTGGAGCTAGATCTCTAGACAAATTTTGGTATTTTACATAGATAAATATTAATATTTATATGTAAAGCTCTTAATTAAGGCAGGAAACAACCCTGATTAATACTTTGCTTTGCATATGATGGGTGTTTAGTGGTAAGGTCTACATTTAAAAACAATGCAGCATTTTCATTAATTGTGGGGAAGTCTATTCTACATTTAAATTTTTTTCTTTCTTTCTTTCTTTATTTGAGAGTGACAGAGAGAGAAAGAGGCAGATAGGGAGAGAGAGATAGAGAATGGGTGCACCAGGGCTTCCAGTCACTGCAGACGAACTCCAGACGCATGTATCCCCTGTGCATCTGGATAACGTGGGTCCTGGGGAATCGAGCCTCGAACCAGGGTCCTTAGGCTTCACAGGCAAGTGCTTAACTGTTAAGCTATCTCTCCAGCCCACAATTAACAATATTTTTTTTGTGAAGGTTAACTACAGAGTTAATACTCATTTTATATATAGGTATTTTAAAATATTACTGATGAGGGCTGGAGAGCTGGCTTAGTCTACAAAGCCTAAGGACCCAGGTTCAACTCCCTAGAACTCATGTAAGCCAGCCACATAGGGTGATGCATGCACACAAGGTGGTGCATGAATCTGGACTTTGATTGCAGTGGCTAGAGGACCTGGTGTGCCAATTCTCTCTCTCATAAAAAATAAATTGTAAAAACAAGTATTAGTGATAAATCATGTTTAAGTTCTGAGCATATATGGTTTTAAATATAACTTTGCTCCTCTTCCAGATGTTTTTTTCTGTTTATTTATTTATTTATTATTAACATTTTCCATGATTATAAAAAAAATATCCCATGGGAAAAAAAAAATCCCATGGTAATACCCTCCCTCCCCCACCACACTTTTCCCTTTGAAATTCCATTCTCCATCATATTACCTCCTCATCTCAATTTTGTTTTTTTTTTAATTTTTTTTTAAAATTTTTATTAACATTTTCCATGATTATAAAAAATATCATGGTAATTCCCTCCCTCCCCACCCCCACACTTTCCCCTTTGAAATTCCATTCTCCATCATATTATATCCCCATTACAATCATTGCCAGATATGTTTTGAGAATCTCACAAATATAACTAAGTCATGGTTCATAGTAAAAACATGTTAACTTCCTCTGTAACCCACATGGGCTAGGGTTTTACCTTATCAGTTGTAATTCTATCCAGTGCAGCTCAGGTATGCTTTGAGATGAAACTTCAGAAGACACTAAAACCATAATATATATGGTTATTGTAAAGAACGTGTGACTCTATTGAGGAGCCCATACCCACATTGGGTAAGTCTTAATCCTTTCCTCTATTAAATCTTACTTTTTGCTAAATGTGTGTTCTTGATTTATATTAATATTTCCTCTTAAACTCCAACTTTGCTTCATACTAACTCATCTTTAAATTCTTTTCTGTGGTAAACAAAGAATTCTGTCTTGACCTGACTAGATGTCTCTGGAAAGAATCCCTCAAGCTGCTCAGGGGGATAGGGTGGAGCTGTTTCACTAACTCACATCTATCACCACCCACAACTGCACCTATCATACTTAGAGAATTCAGTTTCTTTTCTCTTATTATTTTGGCACTATGGAACTTAAAAAATATCTTGATTTTCTACTACTACATAAATACAGTCGCATGTCACTAGCCATGGGAAAACATGGAAAAGTACATTATTCAGCAATTTCATGACCTTTAAACATGAAATGTACACAGTAGGTTTGGAATACTCCATCACCTAAGAATCACAATGTAATAACACTAACTCTTTTAAAAGACAATCCAGGTGTGGTGGCACATGCCTTTAATCCCAGCACTAGGGAGGCAGAGGTAGGACTACCATGAGTTCGAGGCCACCCTGAGACTATAGAGTGATTCCCAGGTCAGCCTGAACTAGAGTGAGACCCTACCTTGAAAAAGAAAAAAAAAAAAAAAAAGACAAAAAATATTTTATGAAATAAAATATAAAATGAAACTATAAACCATTAAAATATAAAAACCTAAAACAAAGGAACAGATAAAATACCTGAAATTTAACAAGAGTAAAATGTCACAGAACAAATTTTGTGGGATGTAGTAAACCAGATTCTTAAACAGAAACATAACAAGTTTGTGTGATGAATAGAGGAGGGAATGAGAAATAATAAGCTAAGTATCATATTTAAAAGAAAAAGGGAAGAAATTTGAACACAATTTAAAAAGAGGATAAATTGGATTGGAGAGATGGCTTAGTGGTTAAGGTGCTCACCTTCAAAAACTAAGGATCCGTGTTCGATTCCCCAGGACCCATATAAGCCAGATGCACAAGGTAGCACATGCATCTGGAATTTGTTTGGAGTGGCTAGAGGCCCTGGTGTCCCTATTCTCTCTCTCTACCTCTTTCTTTCTAATAAATAAGAAATAAAATATATAAAAAAATTAAGAGGAGAACTTAATGGAATAAAAAACATGATTGTAAATTAAATTTTATATTTTGATGTAAGCAAATACAGAAACATCTAATGAAGCTTCTTGAGTGAAAATTGAAAGGACACAGATATAAGCTGTACATGCTCCAGAGATTAATAGGAAAATAAAAATATATTTATGTATAAAAAATCTGAAAATATAGATGAAATAGAAAAAGTACTAAAAAGCTTTTACACCAAAACTCACATTGGAAGAGAGTGAAAACCCATAAAATTTCTATAATAGTTTGAAAATTTGGACCAGGCACCAAAAATCACAGTATTTATAGGCATTTCCACAGTGAGTGTTAGAACTATTCGGAAGGAATAACCTTTAATATGAAGATCAAAATATACAAAACCATCCTAACATTGTGAGAGGAACAAACTTCAATCTCAACTATATGAGGACAGCTCAAGAGTGCAAACAGAGAGGCTGGCTGCTCTGATGCAATACAGTAAATCAAATAAAAATGAAGATACTGAAAGGTCAAATGCCACAACATAATAAAAACATGAAAATTATGTATCCAAACATGCCATGCCAGCTTCTTTGGAAAAACTAGTAAAAATATGCATTTCCACAATAACAAACATAAAATTTAAAGGAAACACTAATAGAATCTTAAAAGGGATTGTTTGATAAAAGTCAATATTAATTCATGAATTTTAGAAATAGAAGAAAATTTCCTTAACATGGAAAAATTCTCAGTGTGTCCACAGAAAGTTTACATGACACTTTAATCTAAATATTAACATTCTTTCAGGGCCTCACTATGTAATGAGGATGCTCACCATTGCCATGTAACTACTGCAACTGGATGAGGTAAAATTCAATGCTGAAAAGGACTGAGTTTTCATTACTCACCTGAGATTACTGATAGAAAGGTTATGAATCTACAGAGATTTTTGAGTATTTACTAAGCTTAGAAATATTCACAAACACAAAGGATTTCAGAAAAGCAAACTTAGATACAAATCTCAAAGGCATGACTCTTTGGAGGAGAGGGGTGCTGGGAATCAAGTGCAGATCCCATGCACAGCAGGCAAGTGTTTTACTTCCCATAAACATGGACTTTGTAGGAAAATTATAAAATACTCATGAACTAGATTACTGGGGAAAAAAAGCACTTCATATTTGAGAGTAAAATGACTCAATGCTTTAACAAAGTCTTTTCTCCCAAGTTCCTTTAGAGATTCAAATGCAATACCAAACAAAAATCCCAGCAGAGCATGATTGATTTTTTTCTTCCAGGGAGGTAGGTGTGTGTGTGTGTGTGTGATATATATATTTAACCTGGTGCGTGTATGCATGAGAGTGTGCAGGTGAGCACCCCATGTGGGCACACGCACAAGCCAGAGGGAAATGGCAGGTGCCTTCCTCCACTTCCTTGAGATGGAGTCTCTCACTAAACCTGAAGCTGCTGTTTGTTTCTGGCCAGACTGGATGACTAGAGAGTCCCAGTGATTCTTCTGTCCCTGATCCACCCCCCCACCCCCCACAGGACTGGGGTTACAGGCAAGTGTAGCCACACCCTTTGTATGTGGGTGCTTGCGATTGAACTCAGGCCCTATCAGTGTGGCAGGTGCCCTTATCTACTAAACCAGCTTACCGACCCGCCTTCCCTTCCCTTTCCCTTTCCTCCTTCCTTTCTCTTCCTTCCTTCCTTCCTTCCTTCCTTTCTTTCTTTCTTTCTTTCTTTCTTTCTTTCTTTCTTTCTTTCTTTCTTTCTTTCTTTCTTTCTGTCTGTTTCTCTTTTTCCTCCCTCCCTTTTCTCTCTTCTTCCTTTCTCATTGAATTTCATATGATACTTAAAATTTATGTAGAATAGAAGTTTATGGAATTTTTAATTCTGCCTTGAAGAATATGGCAAAATGACATGCCCAATCTATTTTTTTTCAAGGTAGGATCTCACTTTATCCCAGGCTGACTTGGAATTCACTCTGTAGTCCCAGGGTGGCTTTGAACTCACAGTAATCCTCCTATGTATTCCTCTTAAATGCTGGGGTTAAAGGCCTGTGATACCACACCCAGCTTACTTATTTCTTTATGGAGAGAGAGGGAGAGAGAGAGAGAGAGAGAGAGAGAGAGAGAGAGAGAGAGAGAGAGAGACAGGGAGAGAGAGAGATAGTGAGAGAGAGAGAGAGATAGGGAGAGAGAGAGAGAGAGAGGATGAATATGAATGAATGGCTGGATGGATGTATCAGGATTTCCTGCCACTGCAAATGAACTCCAGGTTCATGCACCACTTTGTATATCTGGCTTTATGTGGGTACTGGGTACTTGACCCCAGACCATAAGGCTTTGCAAGTAAGTGTTTTAAAGAGCCATCTCTCCAGCCCTTCACAATAATGAGGGAAAGCTTCATAATGGCAGGGAAAGGCATGGCATGAGCAGAGGCTTGACATCACCTCTGCCACAGCAAGTGGAAACAGTCACAGGAGCGTGAGCCAAACTCTTATGAAGGGCACCTGGTTATCATTCCCCTAAGCCCACCCCGACAACATACTTCCTCCAGCAAGGCCTCACCTCCAAAACTGCTATCTGCTAGCAACAAGCATTCAGGATATGAGTTTATGATGGACATCTAACTCAAACCACCACACTACTTCTGCCCCAAACTATTTAATAACTTTAAAAAAATACTACCAAAACCTCACCAAAGTAGCTAAAAGTCAGCGTATAACTCACTCACTGTCTGGCCACAGACAGGAGGCTATAGGTGAATTATGTATCCTCACAATCACTTGGGCTACAAGCAGTGCAGATAAAATGTAATCTCATCCTTTAAGAAATTATAAGATAACAATGTTTTATGATTCTATTCACACATTCCCATGATTTATCAAGTGATATGACTCATTTGGACTACAATTATATTCCATACTTCAGAAAGGAATTAAATTTCAAATGGCAACAAGACAGATTGCAGTCCAAGCTGTGCATGTTTGTGGTGAAAAAAGTTAGGGTACCATCATTCTACTCATGTTTGGGGTGAAAAAAGCTAGGGTGCCATCATTGCACTTCTTGAGTAGAAGCACAAACCCTATTTCTGAGGATGAGAGGGAGCAAGACAGGAGAGACAAAGGGTCAGAGGGACAGACCATGCTAGCACACATCTGCTGAATGACATGGGGGCTGTCAATGGGCTGGAAAAGTCCATTTGCTATCAACATTTGACATTTCATTTACTTGTTGAAGAAACCAAAAAGCTGGTAGAAGGTTTCTGTATGACTCATGTAAAAAGGACCTGGCATCAGATCATGTCATCATGTCATTTGTGACCTAGAGGCAGGATCCCCTCTGTATACCAAATGGGTGTTCTACTTATCTAAGTCAGACAGATAAGCTAGTCAAGAATAAACAAGGTAAGTATGGTCATTATATTTTATGTGAGCTAACACATAATACTATAGCAATTTAAAAGTCCATAAATAATACTAAGCCAGCACAGGCATGTGGCCAATCAAAACCACAGAGAAGATTAACTCCCACTATCTGCTAAACCTGCCAAACTTGAGAGGATGTTTTAGTTTGATTCCCTTTCATAAAGACCACTGAAAAATCTTAAAACAAAACATTGGTATCACTAATCACTGACAAATGTTTAAACTTGAACATGACTACGGCACATGAAAGTATTTGGAATAGTGTGTATTTGTCCAACCTCCGCTCCTACACTAGACTAAACACGTTAGCTAAAACCAGAACTCAGAGCATGCTGGTGGTAACCTCCTCAAGTATCAGCAAACAAAGGAAAACACTCCACATACTCAGGACAGTGACTTCTGATACCAGTCATTCATTCTAACTTCCGAGAGGGTCTCAGTTTTGTATACCTTAGGGATCTGTGAAGACCCTGCAAACAGAAGCCACACTGTGCAAATGTAAGCCATCCATTTCTCTGGAGAAAGCTCACAGACTTATTATATACTCAAAGGCATGCTGGTACTGAGAAATATGAAGAACCACTGTTATTTTAAGAAACCTCATGAATTCTACTAAAGCAAATGTGTTCTAGCCAAGGACACATGCATTTCAGGAAAATGTAAAAATAAAATTAAGAGCTAAGAGGATAATAAGGTGCCTGCTTTTCAAACCCAAGTTGATAATTTTTCTTAGGACACAGTCAACAACGGATGGTGGATCACTGATGATATGAGGACATTTTATATAGATATTCATTTCTATGGAAAATATTTAAAAGGACAGAGAGATGGCTCCATAGGTAAGGTGCTCATTGCACAGTCTGAGGACCCGAGATTAGATCCCCAGCAGCCACCTAAGATGCTGGACGCAGTGGTGTGTACCTACTATCCTAGTGATTAGTGGAGACAAGCTGGCAAGATGAACTAGCCCAGCTAGCAAGACCCAGGTTCAAGTAAGAGACCCTGCCTCAACAATTCAGGTGGGGGTTGGAGCAATGGCTCTGCCATTGAAGTGGTTGCCTGCAAGGCCTGATGGTTGGATTCCCCAGTGCCCACATCAAGCCAGATATATAGGGGGGCCCATGCATCCAGAATCCATTGGCTAGAGACACTGGCATGTCCATTCTCTCTGTCTCTATCACCTCTGTCTCTCTCTGCTTGCAAATAAATAAATAAAATATACTTTAAAATAAAGGTGGATGATGATTGAGTAAGACATGAAGTGTCAAGGTCAGATCTCTACATGCATATACACACAAATACATGCATCCCCAAACACATATGTATGTTTATATGTGTATGTATGCACATACATACATGTGCATACATACACATATAAGCATACATACACAAGTTTATGCACCCCACATACTTCCTAAGAAGATACATTTCCAAGAGATGGGAAGCAGGATCTAAAAGGTGTGTGCCACACAAGCATGAATTCAGATCCCCAGTGCCCACATTCAAGCCAGAAGTGGCAATGCATGCCTGTCATCCCAGCACTGGGGACAGAAAGATAGAAGATCCTTGGGCTTCTGGCTAGCTAGTCTAGCCGAATCAGTGAGCTTCAAGTTCAATGACAGATTCTGTCTCAAAAAATAAGGTGGACATTAAAATAGAAGAGTAATTAGATGAAAAAGAAAGGAGTTCACTGGAGGGGAGTAAGAGGGGAAGGACAAAAGAGTGGAGTGGAAGGGGATTATGATTAGGGTACATTATGTATATCTATGGGGGTTGACAATAAACTTCAAAAAATTTTATTTATTTATTTGAAAGGGGGGGGCAGACAGGGAGAGAGAAAGAAAGAGAGAGAGGGAAAATGGGCACACCAGGTTCTCCAGCCACTGCAAAGAAACTCCAGATGCATGCGCCACCTTGTGTTTCTGGCTTATGTGGGTACTGGAGAATTGAACCTAGGTCTTTAGGCTTTGCAGGCAAGTGCCTTAACTGCTAAGCCAATTCTCCAGTCCAGACAGTGAACATTTTTTAAAAAAGATAAAGAGTAATCGAGGAAGATTCCTGACATTGACCTCTGACCACCATACACATGACACACATGTACACCAACTCACATATGAATATCCCGAAACATGTATCCACATCTTACACACATGCAAAGAAGGTGATATATTTTCTGTACTTGTATGTTACTAAAATATTTATCAATAACAAAATATTCAAAAGGAATGGTCTATATTTGGCCAATCTTAATTCCTAGAATATGTAGAAAAAAACTAAAGCATCATTTTGAAGTATAAACATGACTGTATTAAACAAAGCTTTCCACTTTTTATGTTGTGGGAACTAAAATCCATATGGAGAGGGTCAAATGTAAAGTAAATGTCAAGCTAAATTATTTAATAAAGATGTTATACAGGCACAAATGAAACCTCATCCACAGGCTGTGATGGTTAATTTTTGGTCAACTCGATTACACAAGGGGTTCCCAGGTTAAACAGTATTTCTGGCATGTGTGAGGACATTTTATTTGAGATTAAATTTGTGGACTTGTTGAAGTTTACTACTCTACCAACTATGGGTGGGTATCATGTAGTTTGAGTTACTGAGCAGAGTGAAAAGCGGAGGAAGAATGTAGTCCTTCATCACACTTTCTGGGGTTGAGCAGGAACTTGGGTCTTTCCCTTCCTTTGCCTGGAGTTTATACCTCTGGCTTGTGAATTCTGGCTTGGTCTCCAGGTTATAGGTAACAGGTTGGGAGACTTCTCAGCTTCTGTAATCATGTGAGCCAATTTCTTATATTATCCATTTTTCCACTTCTGAATGTCCCATTGATTTTGTTTCCTTGAGAACCTTAAACCTTGGCTCATCCATGAACTGATGCTGGAAGAACTGGCATTTTTTTTTTTTCAAAGGGTTAATACTAGTTTGTTAGTGCACTAAACTTAGAAAAAGATGTTTAATATTTGAATGCATACCTTTCTCTGGCTTTCTGATCACTTGCATAGGAGGGTAATAATTCAGCTGCCACCTTTGAAATGCCAACTCAAAGGTCTACCTGCTCTACCAGGTGGGAAAAAAGCAACTCAACCAAACACACAGTGGTTTCTGAACGTTATATATCATATGTGACATGGGCCTCAGCATGACCTCCTTCCTGCTTTCATTTTAAAGTGAGTAGTGAAGTAAGATTTAATTATATACTCCCATAACATCACTGTGTTGGTTAATACTGATTATCAACTTGACAATGCCTAGAGAATCATCTGAGAGACACACTGCAGAGCATAGCTGCAGAGGAATATCTACACCGGGTCAGTTGAGTTGGGAAAGACAAATCCTCAGTGGAGATGGCACAGCTCCACATGCTGGGGTCCTGGGCAGAATTAAAAAGAGAGTGTGAGCTGATGCAGCATTCACCGCCCTCTGCTTCCTCACTGTGGACTGAATGTGACGAGCTGCCTCAAGGTCTTGCCACCATTCTTCCCTATTCTCAAACTATGAGTCAAAATAAACCATTCCTTCCTTAAATTCCTTCTTGTCAGCTTTGTTGTCATAGCAATGAAAAAACTAGCTACTGTGATTATTATTCAAATGCTCTATTGGATCAAGGACCAAGGCTTAATATGTTAGGTCCCCTAAGCTGTCAGCACAAGGTTAGTCACCCTTGCAAGAGTGTTGAGTAATAGTACATTTATACAGCATGCAGAGACCTTTGTCTCGTCAAAGGAATTATATACTCCATTCTGTGCATCCATATGACAAAATGAAGCAAGTACTTTTATATTCAGGGGAAAGAAGCAGTTCTCTGCCTAATCTACTATGACATTCCTTGTTTCATAAGTCATTACCAAGGATCTCCTTTAGTTTGGCTGAGTGTGTAAGACATTGAATTCTTTGTAAAAGAATTTGTAACTTAACTCTTGTCTGTAAGGAATCTAGGTTGATTTAAATGCAAGGTAACAATTAGCCTTATAAATATTTCATTCACATATAGTTCCCCTTAGGAGAAAATGGAACAATTGGTTGTTTAAAAGGTGAAAGTAGAATGAAAATTGCTGGACTGTGTAGCTTCTTCTCTACTCACTTCATGTCTAGGAAGGGCA
Organism: Jaculus jaculus; assembly: GCF_020740685.1. Taxonomy (NCBI): domain Eukaryota; kingdom Metazoa; phylum Chordata; class Mammalia; order Rodentia; family Dipodidae; genus Jaculus; species Jaculus jaculus. The sequence goes on from NC_059116.1 coordinate 61,167,105, forward strand.
GGACAAGTGGGTTCTGGCCTCATATATGTAAAGATTTATCTACAGGAAGCGTCTCACTGAAACAGTGTCAAGTCCATTTCCCTGACCCTTCAATAAAGCAAATTTAGAGAGCTCATATGCTGGACCTCTTTGTTTAGCTAACAACTTATTTGCTTCAAGAAATTTTAGCTCAAGATCTTTGTACAGTAATAATGAAATGCATGTAGCCAAATTGATGCAATTCAATCCTAAGATGCAAAAAAATTTGCAGAAGCAGCTTGTGGATATAGATAATGTTGTGGCCAGAAGCCATAGATTGTTATTTCAGTACCAGGGGTGGTATACCTTCCAGTGAGTTGTTTTCTAGGGAGGTCCCTGATGTACCAAAATATTACAAGCTTCTGCCAAGGTTCTTGGTTGCCTAACAGAACTAGATGTAAGACCCTATTGCTGAAGACTCCACATGCTTGGCTGCAAGGTCACTGAGAAATCAAACTAGAGCTGAGCTGGAAGTCTCCTACCTGTCGGCTAGCTGTCAGGATGCTGGAAAGAGCTATGCAGTCTATTTGGGGAGGGGAGGGAGGGTCATCAATGGTGTTAACCAGCAGTGGACCCTGAAAGCACTATTGCTGGCCAGCCAGGCCAAATATACCAACTGGTACAATAGTGTCATGTCAGTTATGGGGGAAAACAACTTCTCTCTGGTTGGACTTAAGGCCTGCTTCATGAGAAGGAATTCCTCCCTGATACTGAAAATCTAATCAAAAAAGCCTGTGGCTGGAGAGGTCATAAGCCCTAGGGGGGAACTATTTCTATTGTCTGGCTAATGGATATATTATGTCCACCAAACTACCCTGTAAATACTTATGTTTATGCCCAGACATTAATGTGACTTTCACTTCTGGTTAGAGAAGCTTTTTTTTTCAGATGATAGTGACTTAAAACTCACCAAAGTGCTGCAAAGAAATGATACTGGAATATTCAGTACTAAATGAGACCTATTTATCATACCCTCCAAGGCTCAGGGACCAGTGTGGAAGAGGTGGTAGAAAGACTGTAAGAGTCACAGGAAGAAGAGGAGTGCTTATAATACTGTCTTCCAGAAACAAGATGCCCTCAGCCTTCATGACTTCACAGTGGCTGATGCTACCTACACAAGATCTGCATACTAGGAGGAAAAGAAAAATGACAAAAATAGAAATGAAACTAGGTGGAAAGAAGAAGGGATTCAATGGAGCGAAGATTTGGGAGGGGGAAAGGGACTGTGGTGGGACAGATTATGATCACGGTATATTCTTTATATTTATGGAAGTTTTCACTAAAAGAATTTTAAAAAGATACAGAAAAAGTACTTTGGGGCTGGAGAGATGTACTGGTTAATGCACTTGCCAGCAAACCAAAGGACCCAGGTTCAATTCTCCAGTTCTTATGTAAAGCCAGATGCACAAGATGACACATGTATCTGGAGTTTGTTTTCCTCTTCCAGGAAATACTTTCCTTTGCAGCTGGGCACGTTCCTTTTTCCCTCTGCATGCTTGAAGACTTTTCTACCCTCATGTAATGGCTGGAGATTTATTTTGAAGAACATGAAAATGTCCTAAAATTGATTAGTGTCAGGAGTGTACAACTCTATACCAAAAACAACCATGAACTTGTATACTTTATCTTCTGGACAAAGGGTCTCATGCTGTAGTGTGGACTGGCCTTAAATCTGTAGCCTTTTTGTCTCTGCATTCCAGGTCCTAGTATTCCAGGCATGCACTACCTGAAATGCCTGGCTAATTGCATGCATTTTTTCATCTCTTTATGAACTCATTGATTGAAATAAGGAATGTAACAAATAAACAATATGAATGTATTTCTTTGAGTTCTAGATGTTGGGAACTGCAAGATCAGGGCCTACGTAGGGTGAGTGCCTTCTTGCTTCATCACACCACTGTAGAAGAAGACAGAGAAGGCAAGGCAGTGAGAAGGGGTCAAACTGCCCTCCATGAAACAACCTGACCCCAGGGAGCTAAGAACGTACTTCAACGATTAGATTACGTACCATGCAAGAAACGCTGGGTTCAATCCTCAGCACTACATAAATTAGATGTGGTGCTCAGTGACTGTGATTCCAGTACTTGGGAGGCAGAGGCCGGTGGCTCACAAATTAATTTTAAACATTAAGGCTTCAAGATCTCCCTCAGTTACATATGGAATTGAGGGCTAGCCTGATCTAGAGACTTTGTCTCAAAATGGAGGGAGGAAGAGAATGAGGCAAGGGGGCAGGATGGAAGGAAAAACAGAAGGAGGAAAAGAGGGAAGAAGTAAGAAAATGAGGGTGGGAGAGCGGAGGTGGGAAGAAGGAAGGAAGAAAAGAAAGGGATGAAGGAACTCACTCCCAGGACAATGAACCAACTTCCACAATAACTCCATGAAGTATTTATGAAGGTAAAGTCTTTCTGACCAAACACCTATTAGCCTTCATCCTCCAACACTGTTGTCTTAGAGATGAAGTTACCTGCATAAGAACTTTGGAGACAAATTCCAACCATTGCACAAAGACATTCCTAGTAATAATCTCTGATAGAATCTGGGAACTCTGCAGCAGCTCACTAAAATATCACCCTCGCCACAGGTCTCCAAATCAGTCATTTATTCTCTAGTCATCAAACAAGTATAAGCTGGAGATATGACTCAGTTGTTAAGCAGATGGCCTGCAAAACCTAACAACCTGAGTTCGATTCCTTAGTACCCACGTAAAGCCAGATACACAATGTATCTGGAGTTCATTTGCAGCAGCTGGAGGCCCTGGTGCAGGTACCCACTCTCTCTCTCCTACTGCCTCTTGCATGGTGGCACATACCTTTATTTTCAGAATTTAGGAGGCAGAGGTAGGAGGATCACTGTGAGACCACATTGTGAATCTACATAGTGAATTCCAGGCCAGCCTCGGAGAGGTGAGACCCTTAAATTACTTGGTGTCTACTATGTGCCAATCACCGCAGAGTTACATCTCAGCACACTAAGAAGAAGAAGTAGTCATCTATAATCCTTCTCTTGCATTCTTTCTTCAAGAATACTGGGATTAATAAGCAAAACCCACCAAACTGTGATTTTATTTATTTATTTTTAAATATTTTATTTACTCATTTGAGAGACAGAGAAAGAGGCAGATAGAGATAGAGAATGGGTGTGCCAGGGCCTGTAGCCACTGCAAACGAACTCCAGATGCATGAACCACCTTGTGTATCTATCTTACGTGAGTCCTGGGGAATTGAACCTAGGTCCTTTGGCTTTGCAGGCAAGCGCCTTAACCACTAAGACATCTCTCCAGTCCTTAACATAAATTTAAATCATACACCAATTATCTTGGAAAAGATTCATGTGGGAATGAATTAAATCTGTGTTACTTGTCTTTACAGCAACACTAGGGGCTAGGAAGTAGCCTGGTGGTTAGAGGTGCTTGATCTGCAAGCTTCCTGACTAGTTTGGATCCCAGCGTCAGCATAAGCAGGATGTGAAGCAGTGCACACACCAGGCCGCCCAGCACTCCACAGCCATGGCGACGGGAGGGTCAGAGGAACCTTGAAGCTCCAGGACCTGTAGTTTGGCCTGTTCAGCAGCAAACCAAGAAGAGAAGCCCTGTCCGCAGCACAGTGTGGAAGGAGAGGACTGTCCCTGAGGTGGTCCTCTGACCCCCACATGCACTGCACCTTACATTCATGCACATGTGTGTGCGTACACACACATGCACACAAACACAAATGAAAAAGGGAAAAATAAATTCTGTCAACAGCAACATCAAAGAGCATGAACTGGAGCAAGGCAGTATTTACAAAATGTATCAAGCTGCACAGAAGCACAACACACATTTGGGATCTGAAAAGACTAAGTTAAAAACAAAAGAGTCACTTGCCTTAGAACTGGCGGGAGCCCTCTAAGCTGTATTATTTAAGAGAAGCCATGGCAGAATGGTAGGGAAAATTCTGGGGTCTATTGCCAGCACAGCTGCCTTGTTATATAACCTTTTACATATCATTTAATTTCAAAAGGCAGTATTTCTAGTTTTACTACTTGCCAATTACCTTATTTCATAGAGGTATTATTAAGGCAATTAGTGGGTAATGTGGTTCATCCTTATATTGGTTTAGGATCTGAAAGCACAGCTGAGCTCTTTCTTTTCCAGGCATCTGTGCAGATTTACTACATTTGATGGGTAAAAACACCAACCTGTAAAGCCTTTCTGTTTGAATTTTCAAAATAAAGGCAGAACATATTTGGGTCTTTCAAAATGGATATGAAAACTGCAGAAACGACTTTAAATTAAATCATTCATTCATGTGTTACTTAATTTTTGAGACAGGCTCATGTAATCCTAGCTGAGAATGACCTTCAACTCCAGTGATAGGATGAAAGGCATGCACCACCCCCACGGCACTAAAGAGGGGATGGGGATCAAACCCAGGGCTTTGTGCATGTCAGGGAAGCACTGTGCCAATTGAACTACAGCGCCAGCCCTAACTCACGTGTTTTTAAACATTAAGGCTTCATTTTCACATAGGTCCCACAAGGGAATGATGACAGACTGGCAAAGGAGAATAGATTAAAAACAACCTAATAAAGAAGTAGACATACATAATCCTTCTTTTGCATTCTTTCTTCAAGGATCGTGAAATTAATATGCCAAACCTACCAAACCATGATTTGGATATGACCTTAAATCATAGTTCACTTATCTTCAATTAGAACATATCTAACTCCTCTGAGATTAGTCATTTGAGCACATCAAAGGTTCAATTTATTGGTTCAATTTATTGATTTGAAAGATAAGTGGATGTGAACCAACTATTTTCATTAAAGAAAATAGTCCTTCTACCATTTTGCCTTTGAAATTTTTTTCTTCCTTTTCTTTCATCTTTCACATCATTTTCAACTATGAAAGTTTTAGCTAGTATGACAAAAGCATAAAAAACATAAACCTGGTAATCTAGGCCAAAATTTAGGTCCTATATGTTGATCAGTGCTAGAGTTAAACATTTAAAAATTTGGGCTGGAGAGATGGCTTAACAGTTAAGCACTTGCCTGTGAAGCCTAAGGACCCCGGTTCGAGGCTCGATTCCCCAAGACCCACATTAGCCAGATGCACAAGTGGGTGCATGTGTCTGGAGTTCATTTGCAGTGGCTGGAAGCCCTGGCGCACCCATTCTCTGTCTCTCTCCCTCTTTCTCTCTCTGTCGCTTTTAAATAAATAAATAAAGTTAAACAAAAAATAGTTTAAGAAAATTAAAAATTCTCAGGGCTGGAAAGATGGCTTAGTGGTTAAAGTATTTGCCTGCAAAGCCAAAGGATCCTGGTTTGATTCTCTAGGAACAATGTAATCCAGAAGCTCAAGGGGGCGCATGCATCTGGAGTTCATTTGCAGTGGCTGGATGCCTGGCATGCCCATTCTCTCCCTCTCCCTCTTTCTCAAATAAATAAATAAAATGTATGTTAAAAAATTTAAAATTTTCTACAGCCATGTCACTGAGCTCATGCTCATAGAGCACAAATGTGGACAAAACACTCCCATCTGATAGTTTAAGCTTTTGTTAACTAAATCTATAACACACTGGTTTATATGATGAGGACTATTAACCTGAAATGGTTTGAGATCTGTGAGTATAAGAACCACCAATAAAATGATCTTATTTCTGTAACATAATCTGTTACTTTATTTTCTTGTTCTTTCTTTATGTTCAGGTACAAAAGACAGAATGTAGAATTTGTATTCTCAATTGTCAAATATACTTACTACAGTTATACTTGTGACAATTGCCTTGAGCAAGCATTCATTATTTACTGTTATTTAATCTCAACCTAACAGTGTACCCCATGTTAACATTAGGGAGCAGAACAGGTGATGGCCCTGGGCACTCCTTGCCTTAGCAGCTTACACTGTGAGAGTCCTGCCTGCCCTACTGTTTAGGACATGTCTAGCGTCAAGGCTATGGGGCCTAATGATGATATTCCTCCCAGCTGCTATACCAAAATTGAGTTTTAAAACTCAAGGTCTCTGAGCAGCTCCTCAGTAAACTACTAAGGCAGCTATGCTAGAGGCCGGGAATAGTACACAAGGCCCGTCCATGCATTCAGTCCACAATCGTCAAGCCGCGATTCCCATAGCAACACAGAACTCAGTCATCTCCCAGATGAAGCCACTAGGACAAGCTGTGTTATGCTGCCCTGATTTTTCTCACAAGATCAATGTCGTACTTACTCTTTTTCAAAACTAACTTGCTTTTTTTCAAAAGGCAACCAACAGCCATGTTCAAATGTGTTCACTTAGAAGTTACCTAGCGTCACATAAGCAAGCATACCTTAAATCTCGACAACAATCTGTGGTGTAAAAAATGGCTGTCACTCAAATGACTGCCAGGGAAAATAAGATTCAAATCATAGTGACTTGGACCTTCAATTCATAGTGAAACACAGTTCAGTCTGAGATAAATTTTTCATAGATTTCCTATCTGATTTAGAGCTTATCTGCAGTACTTACACCTTACTATAAGAGAACGAAGAAGAAAACATTCCAAGGGGAGGGACGTTTAAAACAACAAAATCCTTTGTTGTTTTACTTTCAAAAGTACCATAGGCAAAGATAGCATTATAAAAGTCCCAAGTTGTAAAATTGGGGGAAATAATTGTTCTAGACTAAGGGAATAAGTTTGTTTTTGTACAGAGATATAGGGTTTATTGGGAAAATGAAGTAAAATATTTTGATATTAAATGCAGTTTTCCCTCTTTGTATAGTGAGAGAGCCCTTTGTGTCTAAATAAGCGATGTACCTTGGAAACAAATGGCTTGCCTTACAAAGTACTGAAAGTAAAGATCATCATCCATATCACAACCTCTTTTCTACCATCCATAACACACCACATTCACTGTGCCCGTTTTAAAGTAGACAACAAAATACTTTGCTAGACCGAAAGCCAGCGTTGGGAGAGACTCCCACAGGTGGCCATGAGACCTAGGGCAACTTTGAAAGCAGGGTCTTGCAGGGAAGCCCAGCTCTGACCTTGGCCTTTTCCAGCTGGGCCTGGGCTTGCCGCTCGGCTTCTCTGCGCACCGCCTCCCGGTCCTCTTCCAAAGACACATCAGAATCCGATGGGCGGCTGGTGTAGGAGTCTGCTGAACCCTGGAGAGCAAAATGAGTATTTTAAAATAGATGCAATCAATGATGTTTGCCCTGAAAAAGCCTCACTGATGTGGCAGCTGGCTTCCTCCAATATGCCAAACATTCCTGAAAAGAGGAGAAAAGAATCCATTTTGCAGCCACCCACCTAGAAAACAGACAGTCCCAAGCCTGCAGTGCCCACTGCTCCCTTTCTGGAAGCTGCACGAAGTCCCTTTCTGATGACACCCGCTCGGTGGTGCAGTGCAGAGAAGGACACGGATGCCCTCAAGGGTAAGGGGCAGGGCACCTGCGAGCTAGGGCAAGGCTCCACACGCAGACCGCAAGCCCAGCAGAAGCACGAAGGAAGTGTGAGCAGTCAGACCCTTGAACTGCCCCAGCTGCACTGCCGTGACGACCCCACCGCAGTGCTGACAGTCCTCCCCTTCCCTGTCAGGCACCTGCCACCTTCCCAGACGGATGCTAAGACACTCCCTCTTCCAGCAACTCCTGCAGAAAATGCCTTTACATCGGTATTTACAAACAGCTGGCTACCGCAAACACCTGCCTGGGATATTTATCTGGCATAAATCGCCACGCAGAGAAAGGAGCTCAAAAAAAAAAAAAATGACAGGAATCTGCCGAGCTCCCTCTCTTGTAATCAGGAGCGCATTAACCAAATCAAAGCACCCCTCCGCCGGCCTCCCTGCGGCCGCAGCGAAGCAAGGAAAACAGCATCTCCCCCCAGGCAGCCCTGGCCATGCTTACACAGGCGTCGGAGTTCTTCAGCCTTCCGCCCCTGGCTCTTTTCAGAAGCCGGATCCAGGTGGCCTTCATGAGCCGGCTAGCGCCTGGGTCGTCCGCAGCCGCAGCCCCGGGCACGGAACCTCAGTGCGCTCGAGCCCTGGAGAATCCCAGCTCGCCGGCTAGCCATGCTCCGGGAAGCCCCTCTCCTCCGTCCCGTTCGCCTCCAGGGCTTTCAGTCCCTGCCCCTGAAGATTCAGGTCCCACAAAATCCCGATCTTCCCATTCAAGGGGGCGTGGGGGTGGGGCACACAACCCAAAGCTTTGTATTGCTTTCAAAATGACCAGTTTCAAGTGCGAAGACCGGCCTCCAAACTTAACGCATCTTCTTACTCTAAACGTTCTCTTCCCTGTCCCTGGGCAGTCAAAGGAAATCAATTGCAAGAGGATCTTAAAAAAAAAAAAACCTGCAAAAAACGTGTGCAGTGATATTTGCAAGTGCAAAGTTCAAGCCTTATCTTTAGAGATCTGGAGGGGAGGGAGGGGGAGGGAGGAAGACTTCCTCCCGCACTGGGCATGCTCCATATGTAGCCTTTTTACGCAGATGCTCACATCACACTGTTGGTCTATGTCAAATTGCCATTTTACATCCAACGTGTAAACAGCTGGAGCGTCTCGGCTTCTATAGTAACCAGCGCACACGGTGTGTTTGTCAGCTTTCTGTTCGAAATCACACCTCTCAAAGACCAAGTGTACAGTCTTTTTTTTTTTTTTTCATTTAATAATCCCTTTCCATTCCCTGCTACAGAAAGTATATCCTAGGCTACACAGGCAACTGGCAGGTAACAAATGTGATACTGAACAGCAAAAATTAAAGTGTCCTTCCATCATCATTTGATACTGCTGTTAATTGATTTTAACTGCTCAAACAAGATGTAAGGGAGATTTGACTGTTTAATTGAGGCATGGAAGTAATCACAGCTCTATGAAGCAATGAGCTCAAGAAAGCTCAAAATGACTTGGAACTGACTCTTGGCAAGACCCTTGAAGGAAGTCGGCATCAACAACTGAGAGCCCTTGAAATAAGTGAGGATCAACAACCCGAGTTGTTAGCAGTGTCGCTGAAGATCCTGAGGGCTTGAGGGCATCAGCTTGTGTTGACATTCACAGGACACAGTAATGCAGCTGTTCCTGAACAAAATGATAGGGGCTTAAGAAGGCATGGTACTAAAGCTATTAATCCTGTATGAATAGGATTACATTGTTAATGTTTATGGAGAAATGCATACTTTCAGTTTTTATAAAGAAAAGAAAAAATTAGAAACTACGTGTTTGTTGGTGTCATGAGATTATTTTGTAAAAAAGTGTAACAGACATAGAACAAGTCTCTTATTAAATAAACTCTAACAGGTCTATTGACATATGGCTATAACCTCAGCACTCGGGAGGCAGAAGCAAGAGAATCATAAATTTTAGGGCTACCTGGGCTACACAGTGATTCAGAGCTACATAGTAAGATGCTTTAAAAAAAAATGTGGCAGAGGTAGGAGGATCACCATGAGTTCAAAGTCAACCTGCGACTACATAGTGAATTGCAGGTCAGCCTGAGCAAGACCCTACCTCCTCAAAAAAACAAAAGAGGAAGAAACAACAGCAACAACAAATTATCTTTCCTTCCTTCTCCATTATGTCCTCCTTCTTTATATTTTCAGCCATTGCTAATTTTCATGAACCAGAAGCCAGAAAACACAGAATAGGTGCTTCCTTATGAATATTACAGACTGACTATGTCTGGATTCAATATTTAGACATACGTTAATACACAGATTTCATATGTTGTTATGGAGTAAATGTAAAATGTCTAGAGGACAGAAACACAGTTTTTGTGTGCGATGAAAATACACAAGGAACATGTTGGCTAGCTGTCTTAGTGCTACAAGGTGTTAAACAGGCTACTGGGGAAGAAAAGTCATCCAACTATCTTTACCAGCAGTGGGCCCTGAAAGCTACATAACCAACCAGTCCAGCAAGACGTCATGGGCCCTTGGAGGGGCGAGGGAGCTACTATTGTTTGGCTCAATGGACATGTTGTGTCCATCAAATTGGAAGAAGAAGTGGAAAGAAGTTAGAGCCAGAAGAGGGGCAGGAATGCTTTGGAAAGCTATCTTCCAGACACGAAGTGGTCACCACATTCATCACCTCACAGTGGCTTTGTTACCTTCTCAAGTTCTGCACAATATTGAGTCCATCAGCATTGTATCACAGATGATGCGGGGGGGGGGGGTATCAAAGTAGAAGAGGTTCTAGCTGGAAAAAAGAAGGGGTTCAGTGGAAGGAGGACTAGGACTGAGGGACAAAAAAATAATGGGAGGGATATGATCAAAACACACTATATGGGTGTAAGAAAACTGCCAATAAAAAAGTTTAAAAGGGCTGGAGAGATGGCTGAGCAGTTAAGGTGCTTGCCTGCAAAGCTTAAGTACCCAGATTCAATTCCCTAGTACCCACATAAGCCAGTTAGATGCACAAGGTGGCACATGTGTCTGGTGTTTGTTTGCAGTGGCCTCCGGCCCTGGTGTGCCCATTCTCTCTATTTCTCTATCTGTTTCTTTCTCTCTCAAATAAGTAAATAAATATTTTAAAAAATAAATTAAAAAGTTTAAAAACATACCCAAAGGACAAATTAATGTTTCAACACAAGTATATATGGGAAGAAATTTCTAATCTTCCTAGAGAATCTTTCTAAGCAATTAGTAGTATACTGGAAACTAATCAGAAAATACGATGAATCCCTCAGTCCCCATTGCCACAAGTCTTGGCATTTTAACCCCTACTTAAAGGCGCTATTCACCTGAGCACAGATAGAAGGTGATGAAGAACCACATAACAGCCAGGGGTGGTTGCGCTCACCTTTAATCCCAGCACCTGGGAGGCAGAAATAGGAGGATTTCTGGGAGTTCAAGGCCAGCCTAAGACTACATTTTGAGTTCCAGGTCAGCCTGAGCTAGAGTGAGACCCTACCTTGGAAGGAAAAAAAAGAACCACAGAAAACCAGGAAGTACATATGAAGAGAAATAATGTAACAATATAATACATACTGACCATGAAAAAACAATATAATGCAGACAATTTTATATAATCTCATTCTTTTATTTTATATATTTTTAATTTTTGGTTTTTTGAGGTAGGTTTCACTGTCATCCAGGCTGGCCTTGAATTAGTCTCAGGATGGCCTTGAACTCATGGTGATCCTCCTACCACTGCCTCCTGAGTGTTGGGAGTAAAGGCGTGCGCCACCATACCCTGCTGTCATCTCTTTTAAACAAAACAAGATTTCAAAGTCTTATGTGGGCTAGGGAAAGGGTTCAGCAATGAGCAAGTATGAGGGGCTTTTGGACTAGAAAAAAACAAGTCCTACTCCCCAGAGTCCGGGAAAAAGCAGGGTGTGGTCATACATGACTGTGCTGCTAGTGTTCTGTGTGTGCGTGAGGGGGCAGGAGAATCACTGGGGTTCCCCCGTGGATACAAGCTTGTGGTTGAGGGAAAGACTTTCTCCAGGAAAAAAATATGCAGATAACTAATAAGAGAACACCTGATGTTCTCATCTGGCCTCTACAAACATGGATATGAGGCATGTGCCTCATATGCACATATGTGCATATACCACATACCACACTCATCACACACAGCTTTTGTTAATAATCTCATGTAGCTTTTATATTGCATTATTATAGTGACTATGTCTCCAGGCTTAATAAAGTTATGTAGTTTTTAAAAATCTCTTCACTAAGTTTGGCAATAACTTTTTGAATATTTGCAGTGACTAGTTAATCTTTGACTAGTTTATGAGCCTATGAACTGATGTTTAGAGTGCTTACTATGTCTGTGAGAGTATAGAATCACGAAACAGTGCACTACAGAAGTTTTCTGAACCCATTGTCCTAAGAGAGATGCATCTATGTCCTTAAAGTTTCCCACTTTAAGAGACCCATGGCTGAAGTAACAGCAAGTTTTGCTTTGAAGAAGTGCTGCATCTTTGAAAGTCACGTTACAATTAACCTCCTTCCTCTGACAGTAGGGGTGTATGCAGTGAGAGGTGATATATCCAATTAAGATTTTGCCTTTAGTACCATATGGACTTTCTGGGTCATCGTGCCTGGAGTATTCTTGAGTGAGGAACATCTGGCAATCATTTCTATAATTCCCAAGCAGGTTCATTACAAGATATGCCCTTGATCTTTGCAGTTCCTGTAATGTGATGAGTTGGTTGTTTGCAGTATTTGTCCTTGTAGGTTCATCCTATTTTCAGCTGCGCATATTTCTCTCCTGCCTCATAATATTCACATCGCTAAACATACAGTTCCAAGATATAAGTAGAGCCTCGTGTCAACCAGCAGTTCATCCCAGGATCTTCCACTCCAGTCTCAGGAGTCTCACTCTAAATGCATCTGTGCTTAAAGGAAAACAGTTAAATCAGATTAGCTTACACTTTTTATTCTATTCTTTAACTGCTTTTCCCATTTTTATTGTCAAATATTTGTAGTATAAGGCATTATCCTTTTCCTTTATCATAGTTTTGTATTTCTACTTTGCTTTTTGATGGTCTATGTTTCAGTGTTATACATTTTCTATGCCAGCTTTATTGACTATTCTAATATTTTTTTCTTAAAGTCCAACATATAAGAGTTGTAAGTCTACTTGTGCCTGGCATCATAAATCTCAAACTGGGCCATCTCTTTTTGTAGGAGTCTTCACATGAAATCTACAGCAATGCTGAAGCAGAATCAACACCGCACAGTATTCCTAAGACACCTTGATTGAGACGAAGCAATGTGCTTTATGAGAAGACTCCAGATCCCCTTCTTGTACATAAGGCTATAGCAACGGAGCTGTAAATTTGACTCCAACTGCTTGCCCCTGAGACCCGCTGTGGGACAGATATGCTATCTCAGTGCACTACTAATAAGGGCTCATTGTTTTTTTAGAATAAAGGCAAAGTAAACAATACCTAGGGGGAAGTGGAGAAGGGTTATGTCTTGTATTATTTACTGGTGGGACTGACCATTCTTTCACTTTTCATATTGTCTTCATAATTTAGAATTATGTATTCAGAATATTTTGATTCAGGATGTGATACAGATATTTTTTAGAATTACTAATGAAAATTTCTTGATTTATTGCTTCCTTTATAAATAAAATCACAAACTATTCACAGATAATCAGGGCTTGACTCCAAAAATTAAAATATGATATAAGGTATAGAGGGGAAGCACACTTTTATAACTGCTATAAATTTAGTTTTAAAACGCCACATATTTATTTTACAAATTCATATGATAATGAGCATTACAAACAAGGTTATCCCTGTGTGATACTTTTATGATTATGTAAAAGCTGATATGTTCATTTTAACTTTATTAAGAGAATAGGAAATTTTTATAGACATTGTATTGCTATAGTAGGTACTGATGATCACATTTGATCATTGAAAACCATGTGTATTTACTGGACATTTACTTCTTTGAAACCAAATGTGCTATAGCTCTAAGGTAAATGCTGAACACATAGCTGTGAAAAAAATTGAAGCTCATTTTATATCAAACTTGTCACTTCAGTGAATGAGACTCATTTTTTTTTTTTTGGTTTTTCGAGGTAGGGCTTCACTCTAGCCCAGGCTGACCTGGAATTCACTATGGAGTCTCAGGGTGGCTTAGAACTCACGGCGGTCCTCCTACCTCTGTCTCCCGAGTGCTGGGATGAAAGATGTGCGCCACTGCACCCGGCTTCGTTCTTTTGTTTTAAGTAAAAATAAATGGTATTGGAGAAAATTTTTTAAATTTGAGAAAACAGACTGGCAATTAGAAATGATAGAATTGTGGGTACGGTGATGACAAGCTAAAATCCAAATGATAAAAGAAACTAGTTCATCCGGGAATGTGTTGAGAAAACAGAAGTACAAGCAGAGAGAATGGTATATGTTAAGGCCCGAGAGCAAGAAATATTCAGGATGTTCACCAGCGCATTGTGCAAGATGCCAGTGGAGCTACCAGGCTACTTTCCCAGAAGATTCCTTTACACTGTCTGCTTCCTGCTTATGCAGGTACCAAGAAAGCCTGGGTGAGGTGACTGAGGCTTCTGCATTTACATGGCTTCATCACACCAAAGCACTCCTCATACACTTGCTTCTCTAATTAGGAGGCATGGCATTTAAGTTGCTGTCAGTAAAAATTCCACATTATTAAAAACATTATGCCTTCTATGATTAAAACAAGGTTCTTTGGTTTTCTTTTTTCTAAATCCGGCACTGTCTCTTAAAAGCTAAATAGAATGTCTGTTTTATTAAAATAATGAAGGACAATCACACAATCAAGTTTTTACTTCATTAATGAACTATATTGATTCACAAGCATCATCTTAAATTTCTCATTATCTATATTTTTACTGATGAGAAAGCAGAGGCATAGCAAAGTTACTTTACCTGACTCAAATTACAAAGCTCATAACTAATGGAGTTTGAAGTCATTTTTTAACAAAACAAGTTCAGCCCCATGCACATACCTGTTCATAAGAATCCCTACATGCCACTGCGCTGGGATATTTCTATGTCCCAAGCCATCACCTCTACTGCTTGCGACTTCCAGTGCCCATAAATGACTTCCTAACTACTAATGTCATCTTTGCTAAGTTGGTACATGCATTTGTGAGTCCCCCTCTCATCTTCACAAGATTCAGTTTCCAAATAATACAGGAAAGGTACAATGGGGGGGGGTCTAGTAAAACATAGATAATTACACATTAAAAAATACAGTGCTATTTTGTAGAGTTGGCTATTATTCCGAATTTTTCCTCAGAGTATCTCGAAATTGTGGCACATTCTTTTCATTACCAATCTACAATAGCAAGTAGATAGTAAAATAAGAAAACAATAGAAGTCAAAAAACCCAGAATTTAAATGTTTCTTTTCCCTGGAAATGAATGCGACTTTGGCAAGCTCGCTCTCAGAAGCTAATCTGCTTTAAATAGGTAAGAATTCATAATCATTTGAGTAAACTTTCAGTTCACTAGGAAATGTTAAAATCTTGAAGCACTGAAAATTGATTTTAAAAAGCTAAATTAATTATTATTTTGAGACAATCTCTCTAAAGCTCAGGCTTGGAGCCTGCCACCCTCCTGCCTCATCCTCCTGAATGCTGGGATAACAACTATGCTATCACCACAGATGGCATGCATGAACTTACATATATTTTTTTAAAATAATTTTTAAAAAATTTTTTTATTTATTTATTTGAGAGCGACAGACACAGAGAGAAAGACAGATAGAGAGAGAGAGAGAGAATGGGCGCGCCAGGGCTTCCAGCCTCTGCAAACAAACTCCAGACACATGCGCCCCCTTGTGCATCTGGCTAACGTGGGACCTGGGGAACCAAGCCTCGAACCAGGGTCCTTAGGCTTCACAGGCAAGCGCTTAACCGCTAAGCCATCTCTCCAGCCCACATGTTTTTTAAGAGTAGCATTTTAAAACACTGTTATCATTAAATTATTTCTTAAAATAATGGCATGATGGCTGTTTATGTTTTGTACAAATGATTGTCTAAAACTTATAAAGTACAACATGGTCAAAAACAACATTTTTTAAAGGATACAATCAGATCACCAGTTTTAATATTATTTTGAGTTCTTGATATTGCATAGGATAATTTCCTTTCATAATCACTTTGTATGTACTGGGAAGTTTTTGAGGCCTTTATGGTGTATATACTGGTGTTGGGAAATGACAAAAAATTTTATGATAAAACACTTTCCTATGAAAATTTGTCATTCCAATCACACAAGTAGAAATGGGAAGTTAAGCAGCTAAATGATACCTGGCAAGAAGCAGCTCTCTTTTATGAGAAAGTTGGACTGTTTCAATATATTCCTGAAGAAAATGAATCAAACTGGGGAAAGGCATGCAAAGGTGGTTTCACAGGAAAGCCAAGGGATGGGAATTCCTGGTAGAAGTGCTGTGTAACATCTCTACATTTAGTCTTGCTAATGAACCATTTGAACCATTGCACAACAGAGTATGTCTGTGAACATGTTTCAGAAATCATTAAGACTGACCTAAATCTCCTACATCTTCCCTCCCTCCCCCTCCCCCTCTCCCCTCTATCTCTCTTCTCTCTAACTCTTGTATATTAGTTATCTTTTTCCTCAATTTCTTAGTGGACACTGACCTGTAACCCCCACTTCCAGCTTGGGCCTACATTCCACAATGAGCTTTTGATCAAAGAAACCTACAAGGTTTCCCAAAACAATGACAGACTTCTGTCAGAGTAATTGATGACCCACCAAAGGCCAGTGGTAAGACCCTATTGCTGAAGACTCCATACGCAGCTGACACGTAAAATGGAATGACATGGCTGGAAGCCAGGAGAGAGTCAGTCCCCAGACAGTCAGCGTGTCTAGTGCCAGAAGGCGCTACATAGGCGACTGGGGGAAGTGACCAAGATCTGTCCAAGCAACACATTGTTTAACCTAAGTAGCAACAATTAACCGGATGTGATACCCATACAAGTGCAATAGTGGTACACAGCCATGGTGAGGAATCAATTGCTCCTGATTTGGCTAACTGATCCACTCAGTGGTACTAGACCCTTAGCTGGAGCTGGGAAACAAGTCAGAACCATACCCAAACACAAGCCCACTCTACAATATCAAGCTACCATCAATCACGGGGTATAAGAGGGCCTACACCTATCAAACTGTCTATCAAAAAAGTAAGTGTTATCTCAATTTTCTGGGTGCTAACTCACTCTCCGTTGGAGAATCTGCTTCTCTTTTCCAGATAGATGCAGATCCTAAGAAGAGAGCTGCCCCAACATACCTCAGAAGGGGCCCAACTGAAACTAAGGACAACTGGCGAAATAAGCAAGGGTGATGTTTTCCTGTGAACTGGATACCAGCACAAAGGGGAAGGAGATCAATGCAGAGAAAAATCAACTCCTACCAAATCAGAGAGCCAGAGCCTCAGAGGCCCCCAACACCTCAGCACTGAAGCAGACCAAAAATGAACCCAACATGGCTCAGGGAAATCTTGCGGAAGAGGGGGCGGAAAGAATGTCAGAGTTACATGTTGGGTCATGATTTTCAGAGACATTTTTCATACTAATAACTGGGGGCTAACTCCACAATGCATGACCCATTTTCAATAATAAGGAGGGTCTAATGGGAGGGGGTAGATCACAGATGAGCCTAAACAATGGTACCAAACTGCCTGTATTTACTGAAAAGAAAACTAATAAATTAAATTTAAAAAAAAAAAAAAAAAAAAAAAAAAAAAAAACCACACTGAAGATATCTATATCTTTCTATCTCTATATATACACACATATAGTATATATATATATATATATAGATAGATAGATAGATAGATAGATAGATATAGATATAGATATAGATATGTTCTTATTCACATTCTTGATAAAAACCTTTGAATCACAATTGGAATTATAGATCAAAAGTAAATAAATTTTCAATTATTATAAATTTTATTAAATTTTGTCCTAAAATAAAATATGAGTAGCTAACTAAGAAGATATTATCCTTGAGTTTAGTCTTTACTAATAAATATAGATGTTTTTTGCAAACATCTTACTTAAAAATTATAACCCCCATTGCCTTTTAGCATTCTTTACCTTACCTTGTTTTACTTGTAAAACAGTGTTTCTACCTTCTTACAATATAATTTATTTGCTATATTTATTGTTTGGTGTTTGTCTCTCTTCCCCCTTGAATATAATCTCTATAATGTTTTCTTTCAATTTCATTCATACATACTCCAGAAATGCCTGAATAAAAATAGGCATGCTCTCTAAATATTTGTTGAATGAATGAAAAAAGTTGATGGAAGGAAGGAGGAAGAAAAGGAAAAAGAGAAAGAGGATGAGATTACCCCCCCTTAATCCTCTATTTTGAAGTATTCTGCAGTCTTCCCTAGCACTCCTAAACATTGCAAAACCTTTTGTAAATATGTTTGTATTCCTCCTTCAATAAGAAATCACCAACAGAAAGTTGAATGTTAATAATCAATATCTATAGCAATTAAAAAAACCTTAAACAAAGACTTGAACGTATTGATGATGTCTTATCACAAATCTCAATACTACAAAGTTAACTTAGCTTAGTGCATATTTCAACCACAAGCCAGCTGATATGTGATCATGTTCTATAACAAGTAAGCCATTCAACATAAAAAAGAAGGTATTGACCTTAAAATTTTTATAGCATCTTCTTTCCAAAGAGGCTGAAATTTTATACTTTGACAATATGACAAAAGCTTGCTTATATGTGCATGTGTATATGGTGTGTGTGTGTATGGTCTCTTTTTCCATTATTTTCACTTTTTTCCATTCTAGGAAATAAAGTTCCAATCCTATAACTGCCAATGACTCACAGCATAGACAAAGGCAAGTCATGTAAATATTACCAAGGCTAAATTTCCCCTCAGTGATGTGTATACTAAATTGAGGCTGTTAGAAAGAATGTACTTGAAGAATTTTTTTGTAGGTGGCTAAAAATAAATTATAAATATTACATTGTTGAATGTTTACTGAATGGCAGTTCTAAAACATGATCCCTGCCATTCTTATAGAGATGGGGCTGAAATACATAGCTGAAAATATAAGTATACAAATGACACCTAGTAATACAGAACATTTTTGTTTAGAAAATGCAAGCCAGAGCTGGGTTATAATCTCAGCACTTAGAAGGCAAGATATCAGGAGTTTGAGGCCACCTTGAACTGTAACTTCAAACTTGTCTCCAAAAAAATGAAAATGAAATGATGCATCCAATCAAACCAAAAGACATGAAAATAGAAGTGGTCCTATTTGGGAAGAGGAAGGGTATCAATGAGAGAGCCAAAGAGAGAAGACAGGGCAACTAGGGGATGAATATGATCAAAGACATTAATACGTGTATGAAAATATACAATAAAATCAGTATGTTGCACACTCTATCTGCCTGTCTCTCTCAAAGGAATAAATAGAAATAGTTTTTTAAAAAATCATTATTTTCTGCAATTAATGCATACTAATAAAAAAGAAAAAACAGCAAGCAAATATAGGAGGAAATGCCATTTCACATAATTCTACGTGTGTAAAGTATCATGCATTTGTCTTGTACTGAACTCAGGACGTCAAGCATACTAAATGGTGCTCTAGCCCTGAGCCACATTCCCAGCCCTAGAAATGCAATTAAGTGGGCAAATGTAAAAATATGCAACATCTTAATGGGCCTTCTGCTACTTAATCAAGGCCACATTAAAACATGACACCCCCAAGCGTTAGGCCTTTTCTTTAGCAGCAAAGTAATCAAGCAAATGAATCTTGTAAGTTTTCCCACAGGTAAAAATGCCTAGTTACCAGGAATGTCCTCCAGGGAACTATACCACTCTGAATGGGACATGGCTTCAGTCCTTAAAGAACTTACCCTCTAACACTTTGTATGATGCATACCACTTGATAGGAAAATCAGTAAGAAATTTACACATATACACAGACAAAATATTTGAACACAGGATTCACCCCCACAAATCAACTAGTCACAATCAACTGGAGAAAGTGTTCAATATGATTAAACACAATGCTATTGTCCCCAATAAATTAGTACCCTGTGCCAAGTATCAATTTACAGTGTGGGAAGGACACAGCAAAAGTGATATTTACACACATTGCTGACAGCTCTGATAAGAGTAACTTTTGCAAACTTCAGTTTCTTTTATATTCATATGTATCTAGATTAACAGTTTCATGAGTCCTAGTTGTGAAGATTTTTAAATTGTGGTCCATGGGGTATTATGAGGCAAACTTAACCACAGTGACCAAGGGCTGGGGAGATGATTTGGTTAATAAAGTGCTTGGTATGTAAGCATGAGAACTTGAGTTTAGAGCCCTAATACCCAAGTAATAGCCAGGCATAGCCATGTGTACCTGTAATCCCAGTGCTGGAAGGCAGGGACAGGAGGGTTTCTAGGGTTCACCAGCTAGCTAGTCTATCTGCATCAGTGAGTACCAGGTTCAGTGTGATTCTGTCTCAGAAACGTAGGTGAAAATAATAGACGAAGATACCTGAAGTTGACCTCTGGCCTCCATATGCATACACCAGCACACACATGTATGGCCCCCACATACAAACATGCATATGCACAGTCATGGATACCACCAACATACAGATGCAAAATAAGTAAATTAGTACATAAATAAAGCTACCAAGAATAAAAACTATTATGTAGAGGAAATTATTTATGATGATTATCTTCAATAAATCCAACCAAAAAACTAAATTCAAAATAATTTCTACATGCTAATATACTCATATTTGTAAAAATGCTAGAGATACAACAAAAATAATAGAAAAGACATAGTTGGCATACTTTTAAAAATTCATGGTTAGATCTCTTTCTATAATGCTAATAGGTTTTTTGGAATAAAAGTAAAAACTTTGTTTTACTAGCAAATGCTCTATCACTGAACTACATTCCAAGTTCTTAAATTTATTACCTGAGATAGGATTTCTCTGAGATACTCAGGCTAGCTTGGAAATCACTGTGTCACAGGCTGTCTGTCTATGAACTCATTCTGTAGCCCAACCTGGCCTTAAACATGTGATATTTTTTCCTCAACCACTAAGTAGCTGCTGTTATAAAACTACACCCAATGTCCACCTTGAAAAATTTTTGATGTAGTAAAAATATGGTGTATGAATATATATTTCTTGTAATTTGTTGATTTATCCTTGATAATTTTTGTGTAAGCTGAAGAAATCTAAGGACTGGTTCTCCCAAAAGTAATATATATTCAGAACATAGTCACAAAGTAAAGGTTGATGCAGGACTCGTGTGAGGTAAGGAGTTAGAGTTGAAAGAAGAGGAGGACTTACGCTAAACAAGTTACCATCCTAGGGCTGGAGGGATGCCATTGTTGGTAAAGGTCTTATAGTGCAAGGATGAGGACCTGACTTTGGATTCCATGTGCACACATGAAGTGCTAGGTGTGGTGGTAGTTAGGAGGTGGAGACAGGAGGATGCCAGGCACTTGCTGGCTAGCTAGCCTAGATGAATTGTTATGTCTCAGGGGTTTAGTAAGAAACTATCTAAAAAAAAAGTGACAGAGGAAGATACCCAAAGTAGACTTTTGACCTCTACATCCACATGTGTGCACATGCACTCATGCACACATTTGCTAACACTTGCATATAAGTGCACACACATGCACAAAACTATAAAGACATGCACATGCAAAAACTGTTAACATTCTATGGTTATTTTTCTGTTAAAATGTGTAAAATGATTACTTAACCTTTCACCTACAAACACTGGGATATTTTTATGTGAATATAGAAATAAATTGTTGGGACTGGGTAAGGTACTGAAGCAGGTCAAGTGACTGAGTAATTTGTAGTGAATTATTAATATACTGTCCCAAAAGTCTGACCTTCTAGAAAGTTATGACTTTGGTTTAGAGAGATTTTAATATTAAAAATAGGCTACATGATTAGGGATTTAGTTGGAAAAGCACCAATGATGTGCAGCATTTACTAATGAAGTACCACAAAGCACCCCAGTGACCTAATATAGTTAGTTCATCCATTAAGTGACTCATGTACCTTTGGGAAGGGACTTAAGAAGTAAAGACAATCTGGTTCAGATGTGGCTACATATCTGAAAAGGATGCATTTTTTTTTTTACTCAGCCATAAATATACCATTAGCATATACTACTAATGTTATAAAATTCAGGGTATGTTAACAGTTAGTTTCATAAAACATTGGACATATATAACTACATGCATGACATTTTAGACTAATGATAACATCAAGGTAAACAATGATGAGTGAATAATATATTTCTAAAGAATAGGAAAATGAGGTATTTGTCTCTAGTTAGCCATTCAGCTGAGGCCTTTACCATGTAGTATTTTGTAACCTGAATCACCTTTTTATGCTTAAAGTAAAATGTAATGTCTTTTCATCATTTATGATATAGTTGTTCATCAAAATTTATCACACAAAGATGTTCTGTGCTTAAATTCCTATTAGAATTTCTAATAAGGTGGTTTTTCACTATTCTGAAATTATTAAGATCTGACTTAAAATTTTTTAAAAAAAGAACCACTACATTGAATTGGTAAGTGATGGTGACTTCTAAACTAAAAAGTAAAATGTTCAAGATGTTATGAATAAGCCATATGGAAATCTAGTTCTTTGGATAATGGTGCAACAGAAGCCATAGATTGTTACTAGAAAATGTTCAGTGCCAGGGCTGGGATACCTCCCAGTAAGTTGTTGGCCAAAGAGGTGCCTGATGCCCCCAAAACATTACAGGCCATTTCCAAGGCTCTTGGTTGCTCACCAGAACTAGATAATTAGACCCTATTGTTAAAGACTCCACATGCTTGGGCTTCCGGTGGTCACTGTGAAATCAAGCTGTAGCCGAGGAGTTGGAAAACTCCTCCCTGTTGACTAGCTGTCAGAAAGCTGGAAAGAGCTATGTTGCATTGAGCCCTTTGAGAGAAAGAATTCATCAACAGTGTTAAACAGCAGTGGACCCTGAGAGCCTTAAAACTGGCCAGCCAGGCTAAGTGTAACAGCTAGGGTAACATGTCTGTTATAAGGGAATTGAACTGTTCTCTAATTGGACTGGAGGCTCACTCCACAGGGGGAAATACATGCCTGGTACTGAAAACCTAGTCAAAAGCCCATGGCTAGGGAGGTCATGAGCCCTAGGGGAGTAACAACTGCTGTTGTCTGACTAAATGCATAATATATTATGGTCACCAAAGTGCCCCCAAAGCACTTTTTTAATGTTTATGCTCATATATTAATGATACTCTTACTTTTGGCTAAAGAAACTTCTCTTTGCAGATGGTGGTGACCACTGGGATGACTCAAAAGTCACCTCCGTGCTGAGAAGAAGTGACTGGGGGTTTGCTCAGTAATCGAGTGCTTTTCTAGCATGTGCACAGCCCTGGGTTGATCTCCATCATGGTACAAAAGACTAAAACTGACCAAACAAACAACAACAAAAGAAAAGGAAATTTACGATGGATTGTAGCGTGGACAGGAAATAATCATAGAAAGAAGCACCAGGACAATATTCTAACACAGAAGAATCAACATGAAGGGAGAAGGATTTGAATGCTTTTAGAGTGCAAGCTTATTGAGCAAAAGAAAGGCTCCTAAAATCATTCAGCTGGAAATATCTTTGGTACCTAATTTTCAGGTATTAACCAAGCCATCCAAACACACAGGAAATTAAATTGTAGTAAGCAATCTATTAATTTTTTAGCTTCCCCAGCATGAGCGTGTGGAATCAGGTTTAATGATTCTTCATCATAATCATTTATATCCATCCACTCTTTCAACAAGTGCTTACTACACAGCCAGCCACTGGGGTGTCAGAATATAGGACACAGTCTCTGCTCTTGGGTCTTTTAATTTTTGTGGTAATCTTCATATGGGCAATAAACTTAGTGTGATGGATAATCTCTGGTTGTCTACTTGACAGAACTTAGAATCAACACAGAAAATATCTCTGTTCATGTCTATGAAGGATTTTCTAGGTTAGATCAGTTGAACTGATGTGGGAGGGACTACTCCACCCATCCCAACTATGGGTAGCAACATCCCTAGGACCGGGTTATTGGACTGTATGAAGAGGGAAAAGTGAGTCAACATTCAGCATTTATGCTCTCTACTTCTTTCCAAAGATGTGATGATGCAATCCTTGGTTCCTGCTCCCACCATGCTTTCTCTGCTGTGATAGATTCTATGCTTTGAAACCATAAAGTAAATAAGCTGTTTCTGTTCAGGTATTTTGTCTGACAATGAGCAAGTAGTATAGATAAACAGATAGATGATTGATAGATAGATAGATAGGTTGGTTGATAGATTGATAGATAATACATAGATAGGAAATTTCCAATTAGAGAAGTGGTACACTTTATTTTTGTTTATGTTTTTTTCCTTTTTTTTTTTTGAGGTAGGGTCTCACTCTGGCTCAGGCTGACCTGGAATTCACTATGTAGTTTCAGGGTGGCCTTGAACTCCCAGTGATCCCTCTACCTCTGCCTCCCAAGTGCTGGGATTAAAGGTATGCAGCACCACACCTGGCTTGGTACACTTTATTTGTAATGGTGAATATTATTCAAGTTACTCTCTAATATGACAAGTCAACCCAGAGGCAGAAAAAGATATTGGGCAGTTTGACTATTGGCTTTACAAGTGACTATAGAACCCTTTGGGAACACAGCCCCTCCTGCCCCTGTTGGCATTTGGGCACACCTTTTCCCCAAAATTGTCTTTCTCATCTTCCATCTCAAAGGTCATGATCTAGCATAAACAACTGTCACATACAAAATAGCAATCCATTAACTATCCAAAATTCCTGTTTTCTGTGTAATGTACCTCCATGTTTTCATTTTCCAGCATAGCAAGTGTGTGTTGATATACATGTATACATGCATGTGTATGTATGGTCTGACTCTGAACTAGCATGTAAACTTCATATATGCAGGAATTTATATTGTTTCTGTTTGCTGTTGAATCCTCCATATCTAGCACATAGTTTGTACATAGAAAGAAGCCAATAAACATTTGCGGGATGAAAATGAGCTGCTCTGTTATTCACCTTACTGCCCATTCTTTCCACTTCACCACCACAACCCTGGTCAAATCACTAATTAATGTCTTCTAGGCACTTCAGTAGTTTTCTTATAGGTTCTTCTACTCCTGCTAACCCAGAAAGCCTTGTATGTATACCCAGTTGCCAGATTTATCTTCTTGCACATGTAAGATCATATTACTCCTTTTTTCCCCCATTTCACTTAAGTAAGACCCTAACCCCTTTCCTATATAACTTGGCTTTGGCTTGCATCTCCAAACATATCTTGTAGCACAATGAACATTAGTGAGCAAGTAAAAAACAAAGAAAGCATTTGTCTATTGTACCAAACCTTGAGTGACCCTGGCCATGAGCACATAACTACCAGGCCTTGAATGATCATGGATGGTGAGCAGGAAACCAAGCACCAAGCCTCAGGTGGTAAACAGGTAGATCTGTGGCTTTTGTGGCTTTGGCATGTGCTCTACTGACATTAAGATCTGTGTTTCCCACCTGTGCAGATTCCAGTTATGAACACACCAGTTCCTTGGACACCCCATGATCCAAGAAAACACAGAGCAATTAGTGCAAAAAGGAGCAAATTCATAGAAAGCAAAGAAAAAAAAAACGCTTCTGGAACAATATTCATTTCAGGTCCCATTAGAAGGCTATTCTCAAAATTCTGGAAAGACTTGTACAAGTTCTAGACTAACAAAGCATTGAATTTTGTTCCTTTTTGTTTTGCTGCTGCTCCCATGGTTTTGGTACACTGAATTTTTTTTTTTTTTATTTCTTCAATGAATTAAGAAACATTATGTCAAAGCCCCATTGGGTGTCATTCATAACTTATACAATCTTGCTTAAAATGATGACATGGTAAAAAGGCATTGAAGTCTTATCTCACCATAGAAGTTTGATCTTGAGTGCTTTTTTTTTTTTAATGGTGTGTGTGATTTATAAGAAATAAGCAAGAGAATTTTGTTACAGTGTCCAGAGAGGGCTCTGTGGTCAGTGTGGAACCAGCAGGACTTTGGAGCTTTGGGTGAGCACACAATGAATGCACGTCCTTTTAGGAATTACATTTTTCACGACTTACTTCTGTCTGTATGTAGCACATATTTCTTTGATATAATGCTTGCTAATACCGTGCTACTCCTCCACATCCCAAGATCTGTCTGCAATTAAATCATATTAAAATGAACCTTTTATTATGTAGGAGAGGCAGGGCTTTCTACTTGTTTTACTGACAACAGAACCAATGGAGAGCAGCCTGGAGTATAATTTCCCCAGCTAGAACTGCATCTGCAGACTTGCTCTCAGCAATTAGTACTAACAACTCTGTTGATCTCCCTTCTTTTGGCTTTTGGAAAACCAGCTGCTCTCCTTCTTCAGTGTGGCTCCTGGGGGATGGAAGGCAGCCCACCACAGAAGGAGGGCACTACTGTTTCCTTTATGTAAGGGCAAATGTGCTAATTAGTATAAAATTTGGAATGCACGGAGAAAAGTGTTTTACACTTCTGTAAAAAGTAGAATCCCCCAATAGGTATGTTATTTCCTTTTGTATTCATTTTTTCTTTAGTGATTGGAGAAACTAATTGAAATGGCTCTTTCTCTAACCCTAACCTCAAAATTTCATTTTCTTAGTTAATATTTTTACATTTACTTTGGAAAATACTTGAAAGAATTTTCAAGGGTTCCCTACCATGCAAACTAAAACAAGCCAGGTACAAAGCATAACCACTGCACAGTCCCTGTTGTGTGGCGTCTGAGGGTCATCAGACGCACAGAGACAGAGGTGACTGCCAAACTTGGGGAGTGTGGAGCTAACAGGAAGTTAGGGCTGAATAGGGGCAGAGGGACAGGTGGGAAAGGTTAAAAACATTCTAGAAACATGTGGCTGTGATGGCTGCATATCAGGGTCAATATATTACACTGTGGAACTGTCTAATTAAAAACATGTGGCTTGGAAGTAGAGCTCAGTGGTAGAGTGCTTTTCCTGGTATGTTAAAGGCCCCAGGTTTAATCCCCACCAACACACATCCCAAGTAAAATAATAATAATAATAATAATAATAATAATAATAATAATAATAAAGGCCCCAAAAGATTTCTGGTACAGAAGGTTAAAAACAAACAAACAAATAACTGACACGACCAAAGAAATTTTGCCAAGCTAGCAAAACAGGTGCAATCAAGGGCTATTCAGTGGCTCCTTCTTGCCCACTGCCCCAGCACCTAGGACAGTGACAGTCCCCTGGGTATGCCACTCGGGTTGATTTGGGGAGCCAGGAACACAAAAGAGGAAGGAAAGTATATTTAAAGCAGTTCCAACGAGCGCTGTTCCTAGTGTCCTGTAGTAATAGGAAGAAGATAGCTACAGTCCAAAAAAAAAGTCAAATAATGATACTTATGACTGTTTGTTTGATCGTTGTGTTGTTATGGGGGGGAGGGGTGGGCAGCATATCACTGAAGTCAAGGCTGACATGGAGCTTACTCTGTAGCCCAGGCTGGCCTCGAACTCATGAGGACTTTTCTCTTCCCTTCTCTTAGGCCTCCCACATGCTTGGATTAGAGGCATGAGCCATCATGCCTGGAAAATTTGGGTTTGTTAATGGATTTATAAACTTGAATAAAACAAGCATATCTAGAAAAACTGGATGTGCTATCAAATTTTAAAATTGAGAGACTTTCACATTGTGTGTTTTAGGTAACAAATCATTTCAACATTGAAATACCTAATTAGCACTCATTCACAATCAAAATGTTGATATATCACCAAGTACACTGTTATTAGTCGAGTATAATAATTTAAATGTGAAAAGTGACACACTTTAGCTTTGCATTCAAGCTCAGGGAGTTTTATTATAATTTCTGGTTGAGTGGCCTTTGTTGCCACCCCTGGGATTCGCTCTCCCGGGTTTCCTGCTGTCCTAGCTGACACTCCGCCATACAAATTCCTACGGAGAGCATTTTCCTGATGCTAATACCTGCCACCTGCAGCCAAGGCTCCTGGTTTGGAATTAACACAGAGACAATGGCCTTTCACAAGAGCCAAGGAAAAGCGTTCAAGGACCCTGCCCACTATGGCAAGTATTCGCAGTCCATTCTCAGGTCTGGGTAGAAATTTAAGAGAACTGTCAATAAAGGACAGAAGGAACACAAGAGAGGAAGGAAGGATATGTTCTGGCTTTTAAAGCAATTGCAACAATCCCTGCTTTAAGTACTCTGAAAGAATAGGAAGATACCTACAATCAAGAGTCAAGAAAAAAAAAAAGCCAAAGTTTAATCTTCTTATTGGCAAGTAAATTTTTTAGAAATACCAATAAAATTTTGTTTCACAAAGAGCCACATGTAACAAATCTACAGATTTTATACTGGGTTTGTGTAAATTTTTGATGCTATACACAGTTTACACCAGGCATTGTTCGCCCTATAATTTCTGGGGGCAACTCAGTTCAGCTACCTTTTCCTGATTGAATTTTGAGCTAAGAATGGGGCTCACATTTTAAAAAAGTTAAAAAACTACCAAGGGAAGAAGAGTACCTCATGACAGGAGAAAAGTATATGAAACTCCAAGTTTTAGGTGTTATGGAGCTAAAATCTGGACAGGCGCTTTGAGTGGGACCCCGTTGCAACCCAGGGAGCAACGGTGGGTGACAGGGGCTCTTCTGGAGCTTACCGTGGATCCTGAGGGCCCTTAATCTCCACCCTACTCACCCTGTTCTCTCTCTGCCTCTCTTTTCCTCTCTCTTTCTCTCCATGGAGAATTGCAACTCCCCTGAGTAGGACTGTGAAGCCAAGACAAGGCTACTCTTCAGGGGCTTTCAAAACTCCAGGTGGCTGGAGCAAATCTCCTACAGCCACTTGGGATATTTCACCTACCAAAAAGTTTCCCCTCCCCACGCTTTCTTCAGCTCCAGCCATGGAGAGACCATTCATCATGTCCACTGGATCATCTAACACTGGACCATCTTTAACCCAAAGAGGTGGTGAGTCAGTCTTCATCCATCTGTCTTCCCACAGTCCTTAAGAGAGACAGATCGTGCTCCCTTGTCTGGTCCTCAGAGGACAGCCCTGGGAGCCTCCAGTCAGAAACAATTGCTCAGAAAAGCCTGCTTTCATTCTGCAACCCCCTCCCCCCTCACCCCACCCTTCTCCAGGGGAAGGTTTTTGGCTTCTGTCTTCAGATAGGAATGCCTACTCCTTAGACAGCTGCCCTGGCATTTTTCGCCTCTTCAAGGGTTCCCAAATTTCCAGAACTTCACTGGCCTCCCAGCTGGGCTATCTCCTGGACAAACTGGACAATGAAAAAGAGACATAAAGCCCAAGCACCTCTTTTTTTTGTTTTATTTTTCCAGTTTGGCCACAGTTCAAATTAGACAATGAAAATGACACATTTGACTTCCAAGTTCTTAAAAACCTTGATAACTTCATAAATCAGAAGTGCAAATGGCAAGAAGTCACCCATATTTAGGCATTTTTCTAATCAGATTCTTCCCTTTCTGTCAGCTCTGCTCACCAATGCAGATCCTCCTTCTGGGTGAACAGCCTTCACCCCATCACGCAGTTCCTATTAGCGATTCACCTTGCCCCAGCCCAAGATGACCACAGCCCTCCCTCACTGTGCTGCTGGAAATCTCTCTCTCTCTCTCTCTCCGGTCTCCTAAACTGCAGTTAAGTTTGCTTAACCTGTTTCTGTTCGAAGTGCAGCTGTAAAACTGGCCCTTTGAGAATGGCCTCCAGCCCATTCTCCAGACTCCACTGGTTTCTCTTTCGTGCCTCTGGTTCTACCTTCAAGATTTCTGACATGGTTTGCTTTCCCAGAGAAATCACCTGTGATCCACAGCCACAGAGAGATGAGAGAGATGGGGACTCTGTTCTCCCCTGTGTGGGCCTTCATTTACAGTCATAAACAGCTGCCACATAGATTGTTCTTTATGGCTCTACAGAATTAATAGGACCTGCCCATCAACTCCATGCATTCCCAGAGGCATGCAGGCCTCTCCCACATGTTACAGTCTTCCCAAAGGCAAAGAAAAACCTCACTGGCCTCCCAGCTGGGCTGTCTCCTGAACAAAAAAATTTTAAATTCCAACTGTAAGCAACTTTCACCCCCCCACACACACACCTTTTTTTTTTTTTTTTTTTTGAGGTAGGGTCTCACTCTAGCTCAGGTTGACTGACCTGGAATTCACTAAGTAGTCTCAGGGTGGCCTTGAACTCATGGTGATCCTCCTACCTCTGCCTCCAAGTGCTGGGATTAAAGGTGTGTGCCTCCACACCCAGTGGCTCAACTTGCTCTGTTTTTAAAATTACTTAATGCCTTAAATAATAATAATGATGATGATGATGATGATGAAAATTTGGCTTTTAAAATATTGTCTATGGGCTGGAGGGATGGATTAGCAGATAAGGTACTTGCCTGTGAAGCCTAAGGACCTATCTAGGCTTGATTCCTTATTACCCATATAAGCCAGATGCACAAAGTGGTGCGTGCATATGGAGTTCATTTGCAGTGGCTGGAGACCCTGGTGTGCTCATTCTTTTTCTATTGGCCTCTCTCTCTCTCTCTCTCTCTCTCAACTAAATAAAGATTTTCAAAAATTATTGTCTATATTGCTGATATGGGAACATTGGCTCACAAGTAAGTATTCATAATTAAAAATATCTGAACTATAACTAAAAGCTTAAGAAAAACCGTGTCTCCTTCTATGTTTCATGATCATTGTCATGTCTAATGCTGGCCAGCCATGTCATATCATGTATTTTATGTTTCATGTAGTCTATCTTTTTTTTCAAAGTTTATTTTTATTTATTTATTAGAGAAAGAGACAGACACAGAGAGGGAAAGATATAGATAGACAGAGAATGGGCATACAAGGGCCTTTAGCCACTGCAAATGAACTCCATATGCATGTGCTACCATGTGTATCTGGCTTATGTGGGATCTGGGGAAATCGAACCTGGGTCCTTAGACTTCACAGGGAAGTGCCTTAACCACCAAGCCATCTCTCCAGCCCTTGTCTGTCTTTACATGTAACTAAATTCTGGTCAGTAGTCATCATGGTCATTAAGTGTTCTGATGTTCATATATAGATTGTAAGATGATGTTAAATTGCTAGAAACAAGTTTACCATATATTTAAAATAATTTGGGTTACAAAAAGGTTATAAAATTTCTGACTGAGATATATTTAAAGTTAAACAAAAATATGACATGGGTATATTATTAAATATTGTTCAAGTTCTAAGGTCAAATTCAAGTTTTCTTAAATATAAATCTATTCTTAAATGTTTACAAAGTGTCTGAGTCTGTTACAACAACAGACCTCACAGATATTACTTTAGTAATGTTTGCAAAATGGGTTACAAACAAGAATTTTGTGTTAAATGAGATGCTCAGAACTTATTTTATAAATTATATTCCAATGCTGTTTTCCATCTAATATAAGATGTTTTCCATCTAATAAAACCTGTTTTTTGTTTGATAAAACATTTGCTTATAATAATAGAATTCTTAAATATTCTGCTCTCATATGTTTTCCCATTGGGTAAGACTTTTACTTGTCTGCTACATTTTTATTATGCCTGTAAAAAACTAAACTTAAAAAATTCTTCTATTTCAGGTCTTACTTCAAAACTAGTTTCTTGTACTTACCAATTCCTACCTTACTTAAGCCAAATCTTCACATTTCCAGAAATTTCTATTAATTCCTTATCCAAGTTAACAATTCCTTCATCCTTACTTTTGCAGATAGCACTTCTTGTTTCCTTACCTACCACATATATGATTTCAACCTTAGATAGAATATTCATGTCAAGTGTAAATGTCACTTCATATACAAGAAAGTTCACATGTAGATCATAATGGCTAGCAGATTTCACATGACCAAGGGGTTTCTTTAGTAACGGCTCTAGTAAGCACCTCCCTCCGAAGGAGCTGTGACCTTGCCTGTGCAGCATCATCTAAATGGGCTCGAGGAGAAAGCCTCCTGGCCAGGTGGGACCACAGCCTGCCAAGAGCACAGAGTGCAAGGTGAAGTGTTGCGGATGGGGAGCCAAATCCTGAGGCTCCCAGACGCCACACCTGCGTGACTCTAACTTCAACGCTGGACTGCAGCAGTTGTGGAGAAGCACATGTTACCAGTGCAGAGTCAAAACAATTTGGGACTATATTAGCCTTTTAAAACTGTGTATGACTTGACAACTCTGTGAGCAGCTGAGGTGCCTGTCGTTCTGGGTATAGTTCTAGTTCTTATAGTCATGTTCCTATTAAACTATGCCTGCTCAGAGCCCTTCCCAAGTTTCCAGAGTAAAGCTTGCCTCTGTGGTTGAGCGGTCTTCCCTCTCATTTCTTACCCGCTTTTTTTAACAGTGACGTGTGACGGGAACACAGCCAGCCGGGCTCACAGTGGGTGAACTGCTCCTGGCAGGTGCCAGGTTACAGCAGCAAAACTAAGGAGTTCTGAGAACACGAAACCGGTGACCCCTCAGCCTGACATGAGGTGTTTCCATCACGCCCTTCAAAGCTCAGAGAACATTTCGGAAGAGGGCGTGGAAAGAATGTAGGAGCCAGAGGACAGGAGGAGCACTTTCCAATGTCATCATGTGGACAGTAAGTGGCCTTTGCACCCATGACCTCACAGTGGCTGTTCTGACCACACAAGACCTAAACAATAGTGTGCCGTCAGCATTTCAGCTTGCATGACTGAGGATGGCGACACATGCACACACACACACACACACACACACACACATCATGTACTTGCAACAGACACTTTGAGGCTGCAAATATTTGCTTTTGACCTCTGACAACAATCCCTGTATTGTGAGTGAGTCCGGAGTAAAAGTGATGTAGCTAATATAATAGTATACTGTTACTGAGAGTAAATCAAATTATTTTTGCATCAGTGACTCTCTTTCTTGACATAGGCTCTTATATTGACCATGCTGATCTTAAATTTGTTATGTAGCCCCCGCTTGGCTTTCTAACTCAGTCTTCCTGCTTCAGCCTCCCAGCTGTTGGGTTTCTTGGTGTGTGCCACCATGGCTGCCCAAATGCCCTTTTTGCTGAGTGTAAGTGAAGTCATGTGTGTGGCACAAGAAAGTTCTTCTCTCTCTTCATGAACCCTTTCACCAATGCTAGTTACATTTAGTTGGCTTATAAACGAGTGATAGTTTCAAATAACAAAACTGGTTTTTATTTTCTAAACTAGGTCAAAGATATTTAAATGGAGACACCTTAGTAGAGGGGAACAAACCAGAAAAATGAAGCCACTCTTTAAAGGGGACAGAGGCAACATTAATCGGGGGCTCACTGCTTCTCCATCACATCTGCTGGTCTGCGTTGAAGGCGGCGTGTCTCAGGAATCACTCATAGATGGGGCTGTCCGTGTCCTCAGTAAGGGTCCAAGGGAAGATTCAGTTTCTTGCGAGTAGTATTTTGTGACAAATACCACTTTCTATTTCTGAATTCTAAGGGACGATCTTCCTTAAGGAAAGAGGGAAGATGTCTTCATCAACAAAAGCTGCCTTTTCAGTTTAAATTGCCTGATATTTTCCCAATGCACAGCTCTGAAAACTTAAAAAGAATAAATAACACCTACTAGAGGATTTAGAGAATGATTAATTTGGCAACGGACTTCATCCCCATTCCACATCGAGATTATCTCACTACAGATACAAGTATATTTCTCCTTATGGCATTGAGACAGGCTAGAGAGGCAGAGATCTGGGCATGAAATAGAACCGAGCACTTCACAGCGCTCAGTGCCCAGTCACCTTGATCCTGGTGTCAGTGACATTTCTGCTACTATAAAAATACCTGAGATAGACCTAGATAAACTCAACCTGTAAAGAGGAAAGATTTATTTTTACTCACAGTTTGTAAAGTTTAAGTGTATGACCTATTCACCCCATCACTTATGATTGTCGTTGCATAGTCCATCATGGAGGGAGCACAGATGAGTCAGTAAGTAAAATGAAGAGAAAAAGGAGGATCTAGTGCCCCATAATCCCGTTCTAGACACATCCCCAAAAACCACATGGTGTCCTGCTAGGTCCCACCAATTCAAGGCCTCACCATTTTCCCATGGTACCGAGCAAGGGACCAAGTCTTTAATACTCAAGCCCTTGGGGGTCACTTCACATCCAAACTGTAGCAGCCTCTGATACCAGAGAATGTAGGAACTTCTCCTCAGCTAAATCTTAGGGGTAAAGCCTTTGTTTTTATTAACTTGCCTTGTTTTTACACAGCTATGTTATAAATATTGAATCTTTTTTTAAAAAATTGTCATTTATTTATTTATTTGAGAGCAACAGACAGAAAGAGAAAGAGTTAGAGAGAGACAGAGAGAGAGTGAATGGGTATGCCAGGGCCTCCAGCCACTGCAAACGAATTCCAGATGTGTGCACTCCCTTGTGCATCTGGCTAACTTGAGTCCTGGGGAATCGAGCTTCGAACACGGGTCCTAAGGCTTCACAGGCAAGCGCTTAACTGATAAGCCATCTCTCCAGCCCAATATTGAATGTTAATTGGGTAACCTCAGCCAACTCAGAGAAATGAACAGCCACAGAGTCTAAAGAGCTGCCGGTATGGTCTTGGAATTCCATTTCAAGGATTCTTTCACAGTTCAAAGAGGTGAGGTCATCATTGTTTACATTAATTCTAAAAACATAATATGTGGCTGGGTGTGGTGGTGCACGCCTTTAATCCCAGCACTCAAGAGGCAAAGGTAGGAGGAACACTGTGAGTTCAAGGCCATCCTGAGAACTAGTGAATTCCAGGTCAGCCTGGGCAAGAGGGAGACCCTTCCTTGAAAAATTTAAAAAAGTATATAATATGTGACAAAAAATCCAACTATGGCACTCCATACCCTCTTTTCTTCAGAACAGGGAGCCATTACTTATGCTTCTCAAATTTCATTCAGATGAAAAATAAAAGTATATCCAGTGACTTAAGCCTGTTAAATCTAGTTTGCCTGATCTCCTTTGAGTCCTCCAACTGCAGGTAATGGGTGACACTCATCAGTCACTGAAGGCTTACCAAGTGTAAACACTTTGCTTAGGTCGCTCTGATGCATCCTCACAACAATACAGCAACCACAACTCACCAGCATCCCCATGTCACAGATGGGGAATTGAAGCTTAGGTAGTTTGATTTTCTCAGTGACTCACACCTAGTAAAGTGGCCAAGCTGGGTTTAAATTCCTTGTCTACCTTTAACCTGAGGTGTTTTCTCCTAGCTTCCAATCAACTTCTCAGAAATAAATGCATCATAGACTCCGAGGAGCTGGCATGCTCACATCTGCTCACCATCAGGAGCCTTCTGTGTCCAAAACCCTCTTCAGAACAGTGCTCCAACTGCACAGGGATTTTCTCAATCTGTGAATTCCAAGTCAAGGCCATGGCAAATCCTGAGACACTGCTTTCCTCACGAATGACAGGGGGAAGCAGGGAATGCACTTGGAATAGAAAGATCTCTAGTGAAAACTACACATGCGACTTTTAAATTTTCATAACTATTAAGTTCTTTAGTTAACACATTTCAAGGAATCTGATGCCTCTTCACAATACAGACAGGGCTAATAGCTACCAGTGAACTACCAATAAAGAGAATATTTTCATCATCAGATGAAGTTTCATTGGACATTGCTGGCTAGGGTATGCAAAAAGCAAGACCGAGTACTGCCAGGACTGCAAGGCTCACCGCGCATGTCTCAGTGTTCCCACTATTTTTATCCTAAAAAATCCACACTGTAGCACACATAATGGCTGCTACTGGCCTAGTTCCACCATTTAACCATGACCAGGAAATACAAATGATAATCCTTTGCATTGTAGCATATTTTAATATATTTCCATTGATACCATATCTATACAATATCCATGAGAAGTCTTTAAAATTATTTTACATGCACATATGTGTGTGGGTGCATGCATTTATGTGGCTACATGTGTGTGTATGTGTGTGCGTGTGTCTATGTGCATGCACCAGATGATAACCTTGATGTCATGATGGAGTTTGTTTGCAATTTCCCCAGTGAAATATCTGTTAAATGTAGTTGGAATGAAATGAACTGAGAGTTATTCTAGGATACCTTTTCTTAGATCCACTATAATTAATTGTTAGTAAAATTTCACTCTACACATGTTTTCTTGAAAATATTTAATCATTTTTAATTATGATTCAGATTTTTCTCAATCAATTCAGCTATATAAAATTTCATATTAATCCATCCAGTAAGATAAATAGAAAGCAGTAGCCTGCCTTTTAAGTGACTAAAAGATAAAACTGAACTTAATGAGGTATAGATTTGTTTAATTACGGTAAGCTGTTTTAAGCCATATATTTCTCATATATTTATTTATTTATTTATTTGAGAGATAGAGTGAGTATGAGTGCACCAGAACTGGGCTGGAGAGTTGGCCTAGCAGTTCAGGCGTTTGCCTGTAAAGCCTGAGGACTCATGTTTGATTCTCCAGGTCCTACATAAGCCAGCTGCACAAAGTGCATGAGCACGCAAGGCTGCACATGTGCACAAGGGGATGCGCCTGTCTGGAGTTTGACTGCAGTGGCTGAAGGCCCAGGCGCACCAATCCTCTCTCTCTCACTCTTGTTTTCTCACACAGAAAATAAAGAAAGAAAGACAAAAAGAAAGAAAGAGGTCAGTCTGTTGGCCTTGCCTCAGAAACCAAAAAAAAAAAAAAAAAAAGAATGCCATATTGTCCAATCTCAACACAATACAATGAAAATATTTCAACTAAATATTTCATTTTCTTTTTTTTTTTTCTGGGGTTTTGAGGTAAGGTCTCACTCTAGCCCAGGCTGACCTGGAATTCACTATGGAGTCTCAGGTGGCCTCGAACTCACGGCAATCCTCCTACCTCTGCCTCCTGAGTGCTGGGATTAAAGGCGTGTGCCACCACACCCGGCAAAATATTTCATTTTCAAGGAGTCCTTTTCATAATGATAGTAAAAGTTTTGCTAGACATCTTTGTAGTACAAGGACAAAATTTCTTCCAAGGAAGCCATCATTAATTAGAAATAATATGACCAATATGTTTAAGAGGTCGTATAGATTAAATATAGTATTGTGCAAAAAGGTTCAGCTTTGGGTGCTATTTCGAAGAACCACAATGGCAGCGCAAGTACGAGAGTCCAGATCACCTTGTACTTACACGTAATTGG
This sequence comes from Jaculus jaculus, assembly GCF_020740685.1. Lineage (NCBI taxonomy): Eukaryota > Metazoa > Chordata > Mammalia > Rodentia > Dipodidae > Jaculus > Jaculus jaculus. Next base: position 61,203,793 of record NC_059116.1, read on the forward strand.
TCATCTAATAGCTGCTAAAAAGGGTTTAAGGATGAGAATTAAAAACAAGCTGTTAAAGAGCATCTGTGTGGTCTTTTTGCATTCTGTTCAGAATCTTAAGGCCAGAGAGGTTAAATAAGTTATCCAGAGCAAATGAGATTGGAAGTTGTAAAGAAATAAAGTCCCAGATGATTCCTTTAACCAAACTCAGAGGTGAGAATGGACAGAAAACACAAGCAGGAAACAAGAGGATGGGGAAGGCAGAAATATCTTCAGGATCTACTCACTTGAGAAGTTCCTGTCTAGTCCAGGATGAGTCCTCAGCTCCTCTGGACATGCACTTTTATATCAAGGGGATTGGACTGAATGAATTTCCATGGCTCTTGATACCGTTAACATTCCAAAATTCTATGCATACAAATAAAGCAGCACTTGCTATAAATGCTACCCTAAAAACAAGAGAAACAGATTTCTGCACTTTATGAGCATTCTTTCATCCCCTGCCAGTTTTAAGCCATACTGCAGACAGGAATTAAAACTAAAGACTCCATCAGATAGACATACCATGAAAGAAATGGATTTTTGGCAGAAAGAGAAGCCTGGACCAGCAAAGGACAGCAGAATGAGGTAGCAGAAGAGCTGGTGGACAGAGATGCAGGGGGTCAGCCAATAAGATAAAGAAGAAACAGGAAGAGAGAGTATTGGCTGAGAGCTGAGAAAAAGGAAAAGGAGGCCAAGCAAACAGTCAAACCACATTGAAGTTACCATTATTACTGCAGCATCAATGAAAACACCACTCTAGCTAGGCATGGTGGCACATGCCTTTAATCCCAGCACCTGGGAAGCAGAAGTAGGAGAAATGCCAGGAGTTCAAGGCCACCTTGAGATTACATAGTAAATTCCAGGTCACCCGGGCTAGAGTGACTCTACCTCGAGCAACAACAACTAAAAAAAAAACAGCAACAACCAAAAGCACTCAGCTATAGCTTTTTGAGCCTCCTCAGGGCGGGGACTACACACCCAGTTTAGAGGGTGCTGAACGCAGGGATTGACACAAGCTAGGTAAACATTCAACCAACTGAGCTACATGCCCAGCCAGATAAACTTTTTCTTTTTAAAATTTATTAATTTATAAGCAGAGAGAGGGGGCTGTGGAATAGCCAGGGCCTCTCGCCACTGCAAACAAACTCCAGACACATGAAACACTTTGTGCATCTGGCTTTATGTGGGTACTGGGGAATTGAACCCAGGCTGCAAGCAAGGCCCTGAAAACAAGTGCCTTTTACCACCAAGCCATCTCTCCAACCCCAAATAAACCTTTTTATAACATTTATGAAACATTTCACACTTCACTCAAATTAATCTTCCTAAACTAAACCAACTTGTAGTATTATTATATTATTTATTTTTAACTTTTTTTATTTTTATTTATTTATTTGAGAGCAACAGACAGAGAGAGAAAGAGGCAGACAGAGAGAGAGAATGGGCGCACCAGAGCCTCCAGCCACTGCAAACAAACTCCAGATGCGTTCACCCCTTGTGCATTTGGCTAACGTGGATCCTGGGGATTCAAACTCGAACTGGGGTCCTTAGGCTTCACAGGCAAGCACTTAACAGCTAAGCTATCTCTCCAGCCCTATTATTTATTTTTAAAAAGAAACTGATATTCAAAGATGAGTCTCAAACACAAGGACACATGCTCATTGCATGGAGAAGTAAAAAGATGTGAATTAAGATCCTTATACCTAAATGCTTTTTTTTCTCAACCATATCATCATGCCAGCCTAGTCATATCTTTTAAAAAAATCCTATTAGATAGTAGCTTTGACCTTATTAGCTGGCTCTGGGGATTCTCTGAAAGTGTAAACCAGACAGGGCAGTAAGTAACTAGCAACAAACACTAACAGAAGGGAGCAGAAGAAGGGGTCTCCAGGGGAGCAAAGAAGGAAGAGGATTTGATCAGATCTTGGAAGACCCCTGAGGTGACTGGATGCAGGACATTCTCAAGTGAGAACAGGGCTCAGCATCAGCCTAAAGCAAGTTTGGAGAGGAAGTGAAGGAAGTGTGTCTGCAAAAGTGGCTGCATGCCAGGCTCGTGCACTTGAAACTGATCCTATCAACAGGGAGGAAGCCCGTGTTTGAACCCAGGGGCAGCGTTGTTGAACTCCTTATGCATAAAGACTGTTGTGTTATACATAGAAAGAATGACCTAGGATGAAGAAAGCCTAATGGGAAGGCTCTAAGATGTCTAAGAAGACAATGTGTGAACAGCAATGTGAAGGGATGGTAAACCAAAGGTCTTCAGGGCAGACTTCTACGTTTACTCACAGGCACAACCAATGAACACACAGTTCGTGAACTCGCTTAACAAAGAGTTCACCTAATAAGCTATCATTATTTTGTTGGTATATCATTTTTTTAATTATTTTTTTATTTATTCATTTGAGAGCAACAGACAAAGAGGCAAAGAGAGAGAGAGAGAGAGAGAGAGAGAGAGAGAGAGAGAGAAGAGAATGGGCATGCCAGGAATATCATTTTGAATGAATTGTTTATTTTATATGGACTTTAAAATCTATAACCCCACAGGTTATAACATTTGCCATTTTAAAATAAATTTTAAAGATGTTAAGGCTGGCCATTGTGGTACATGCCTGAAATGTCAGCATTGAGGAAGCTGAAGTGGGAGGATTGATAGTTTGAAGGAAGCCTTTATATACAGTGAGACATTCTCAAAATAAAATAAAGAAGGATGAAGATGATAAAAATGAAGATTTTAAACCAATATATTTTTTATACCCACTCTCTAAAATGACTAATAGAATCATCAGAGAGAAAAATATTCAGGGTACTATGAAATAAGAGAAATTATAACTTTTTAGAAATGTAAAAGTTAAGACCTTAAGAAGTCAAGAAATATGGTTACAAAGAATCCAGCTCAACCACGGGAACACCGGGAAGAACTGTGCCCGGTGCACAGTGTCACAGGAACGGACCTACTTTTACAGGTGCGTGGTAGCAATAACCAGGAAGTCAGAAACAGAACGTGTTAATTGTCATTTCAGCAATTAACAATCTTGCCTTCAACCTGATAATGGCAGGTGACAAACCATGGGGAAATGCACAGCAAGGATGGGGGCTTACATGAGTGGAAGTTTTTATAAAGATGATGGTTGAATCCACAACACACGCAAACCTCAGGAGACAGATGGTCACAGCAGGGAAGAGAACAGAGTGTTTGCAAAGCTCCGGGGAACACACGCATCACATCAAGTAGATGAGGCTGTGCTCAGGGAAGGAAGAAGCTGGGTACAAACAAAATGAGATGAAGGAGGGCTCAGGAACGGACTGAAAATGACACAGAAGGATCATGGCTGGGGACGACTACTGTTGGCTTCTCTATGTAGGAAGGCATTCATGTTTTGTTCCTTCTATCATTGGTTTTGTAGCAAGGTACATGGGACAGGATGGCTTCTGAAGTCAAACACGCCCTGCTGTGCACTTGGCAGGACCCTGACCTGCTCCTGAGAGGCAGGCCTGCTGAGCGGTGGGAGGGTCAACTCTGGAGCCTGCTCCCGCCTTCACAGCCGATGGCTAAAACGGCTTACTGGGGTCAGAGCTTCCGTGTGAAGCTGGTGTGCGCCTCAGCTTCCTTTCGTATCTGCAAGAAGGACGCATTAGTAGATCTACTCCACAGGACTCTTGTGAGTGAGTAATGAGTTACTAGATGTACACAGGAAGCACTAGGTCCATTTTTGTTTTTGTTTTTGTTTTGACGCAGTGTCCTGATATAAATGCAGTCCTTCTCCCAGCTCTCAGGTGCTGGAATTACAGATTTGAGCCACCACATCTGGAAGTAATTACTAATGCTAAAAAAAAAAAAAAAAACCTCAAACTCTGACCTTCAGTTTCCTCTTCTGTACAACAGAGAAAATACTGCCTTTTTCTGATGTCTTAATCACTGAGTAGTGTTGGGAGATGTGGGTGAGCATTAGTGCTACGGAAAAACATGGGGTGGAGGCTCAGGCTACAAAGGCACCTGCTGTTCCAGGGCTCCAGCCACGTCCATGACAGAACCAAGGTGTCTAAGCAATAACAGCAGCTATGGCAACAGGGCTCCTGCGGTCTGGATGGTCCTAGGGCCCCGGAGTGTGGCCTTTGTGAAAATCAGACTGTGTGTGTTTTCTCTTGACAGTTGACTCAGAGAAGAAACCAAATCAATGGTGAAGAGCCTTGTCAGCCATGTTTATATCCAATGGTAACTAGAACTGTGCATTTAGCAGAGTCTCTGTCATCCTAAAACATAAGATGAAAAGATAACATTTATTCGGGTGTTACCATTACTCATACATCCTAATTTATCATCTTGAGAATAAATCATAAAGAAAATAACACTGAAAGGTTAGTTGCATATGGAAATCTCATTATTTTTTTTAAAAATGTTTTATTTTGTTGTTTTCTAAAAAAAAAGCAGTAATGTCTTTTTCTTTCTGCCAAGGTTCCCATTGGAAAAGAATTACTAGGAGGGTTTATGAACAATAAGCTCCTTATTTACAGCCCAATATTCTTGAACTGTCACATAATGAGAGGTATTAGAAGTACCACGCTAAGCCCTCTGACACACTGAACTATATCCTTGTCACACCCAACACAACTGGATTTGGCTAGCAAGTGTCATGGTCTGTCTCTAGGACTCTCTCCAAGCCTCAGAGTTGGAGGAGAAGATGGTAGCTGAGCCTGTGGCAAGACAGAATTAAGGTTTTCATGGGACCTCACCAAGGAGATTGCTTCACAGAGAAGTAAGATCACCAGGAGCAGCTTAATGGCTCAAGTCAGGAGGAGAAGGACGCGCTAATCTTCTACAAATATTTTTCAAATGAGTCTTATCTCATGATCACACAGTGTTGCTGTATGTTTTAAATTGTCCATACTATATTTGGTCCTTGAGGTCCACAGGGTCATATCATGACTATTTCAAATGGAAACAAAAAAATAATAAGGATTGGGCTGGAGAGATGGCTTAGTGATTAAGCGCTTGCCTGTGAAGCCTAAGGACCCTGGTTCGAGGCTCGGTTCCCCAGGTCCCACGTTAGCCAGATGCACAAGGGGTGCACGCATCTGGAGTTCATTTGCAGAGGCTGGAAGCCCTGACGGGCCCATTCTCTCTCTCTCCCTCTATATGTCTTTCTCTCTGTGTCTGTCGCTCTCAAATAAATAAATAAAAAATTTAAAAAAAAGAAAAAAATTAAGGAAAATAACCTTCAGAGACATGGGTAATTCACACAGTATCACTCAGCCTGTTTCAGTTTGTTTTATTATATGTGTGATGTACATATGTGTGAGCATGCATTTGCGCAGAAAAGAATTAATATGAGGTGTCTTTCTCAGTCACATTCCATCCTCTTTTTTTTTTTAAAGGTTGTGACATTCCATCAACTTTTATGAGAGTGTCTTGAACATTCAGCTAGATTAGCTAGTCAGCAATACACAGGGGTCCTCCTGTCTCCATTTCCCCAGCCATGGTAATAGGTATGCACTGCTATGCCTTTAAAAAAATTAGATTGGGGGGGGAGGGAAGAGAGAGAGGGAGAGAGAGATTTTATTTTATTATTTTATAGGAGAGAGAATTGGTGCGCCAGGGCCTCAGCCTGTGCCACCTAGTGGGCATGTGCAACCTTGTGCTGCCTCACCTTTATGAGTCTGTCTGGCTTACCTCAGATCTGGAAAGTAGGACATGGGTCCTTAGGCTTCACAGGCCAGCACTTTAACCACTAGGCCATCTCTCCACCTTGTTTTTTTTTTAATGCTAAAAGGGGATTTGTTAGATTGGCTTCTGTGTTACGGGCTCAGCAGTAGAACAGAGATAGTCTGCAGGCTGAGAGTCTGAGAGCAGTGGCTGCTTAGTCCTCAAGGCTGGATAGCTGCGGCTGTTGTGTTGAAATGGGCTCATTTTTTAAAAACATGGGTATTAAGGATCTGAACTCAAATCCTCATGCTTGTGTAGCAAACACTACCCTCTGAGCACCTCCTGTGCCATAGTTTATTATTATGTTTTTCAGTACTCAGGATGGAAGCCTTACTCATACAAGACAGGGCTCTACCACCAAGCTGTGTTCCTAGTCCCGACTCCACCTGGTTCTTTTTTTTTTTCAAGGTTGGGTCTCACTCCAGCCCAGGCTGACCTGGCACTCACTTTGTAGTCTCAGGCTAGCCTCCAACTCATAGAAATCCCTCTGCCTCCTGAGCTCTGGGATTTAAAGCATGTGCCACTACACCTGGCTTCCGTCTGGTCCTTTAAAAACAATGATTTGTTTATTTGCAAGGAAAGAGAGAGAAAGGGGAGGAGAGTGTGTGTATGGGCACACCGGGTCTCTTGCTGCTGCAAACAAACTCCAGATGCGTGCACTACTTTGTGCATCTGGATTTATGTGGGTACTTTGGAACTGAATCTGGGATGTCAGGCTTGCAAGCAAGTGACTTTAAGTTCTGAGCCATCTCCCCAGCCCTTCATTTGGTTCTTTTTATTTATTTATTTTGTTTTTTGAGACAGAGTCTCACACTAGCCCCGACAGACCTGAAATTCACTATGTAGCTTCAGGGTAGCTTCTAACTCATGGAGACCCTACCTTTGCCTCCCAAGTGCTGGAATTAATTGTGTGTGCCACCATTCCTAGCTCTGTCTGGTTAAGGGTCCTAATTTCCATTTTAATATTCAAGTTATCAGAGATTGACTCCTATCTCTAAGTATCAGAATCCTTGACAAGATTAGGTAGGATATAGGTGGAAACTATACCTAGAAAGAATTGTTTGCCCTGGAAATAGAGCTTTGCTCATAGTGTTTCATTTTCACTTTAGTGAGACAGATAGTGACTCCCGTCACACTTGGTAGATTCTCTCAGAAAGCTAAGATCAGGATGAAGCTCTTCACTGCCACTGAGTAGCAGTTCTTAAGAGCTAAACTGGAAATTAAAGTGTATATTCTCAAACCAGGTTTCAATGAATGACAGCATGTAATTCTGGGAGAATTGCATCCTCTCTCTCAATGCTTTGCTTTCTTTTCCCCTTCAATTAGCTTTAGATGTTTTGCCTATTTTATTTTATTATTTTATTTTGATATATATCTTATGGTAAACCAACCCAGATTAATCTACTGAGAAGAAAATCTTGTGTACTTAAGTTTATTTTATAATGCATTGAACCAAGGACAGCTAAGATTCATGCTCTTAGCTAAGACTTTTTCAAGCACATAAAGTTTAGGATATAACAAAATCACATAAAAATTTAAAGTCCAACTATAATTTTAAACCATGTTATCATCTGAAATTAAAATATAAGCCATATTGTCAAGAAATCACATTTTCATACAAAATGATTATAAGTGGATTTTTATTTTTCATTATTACTTCATTTAACAGAACAGACTTGGGGCTGGAGAGATGGCTTAGCAGTTAAGGCGTCTGCTTGCAAAGCCCAAGGATCCCAGTTTGACTCTCCAGGACCCACATAAGCCAGATGTATAAGGGGGCACATGTATCTAGAGTTCATTTGCAGTGGCTGGAGGCCCTGGCTGTGTCTCTCTCTTTCTCCCTCCCTCTTTATTTCTCTCAAATAAATAAAATATCTTAAAAAAAACAGACTTTCCTACTGCCAAACTCTTTATAATGTTTAACTAAGAAAAATAAATAATATCCTGTAATTTGTGCCACCTACAATGATGTGAAGCATTTGATGAATTCAAAGCTTTACCTAATATTCTGGACATAGCTATTATGAGTGCTATGGCTTCTTCATCATTTATGTAGATGGAAGGATTTAATATACTGGCTAATAATTGCAAATCTGCTAAACACTACATGAAGACATTCTCCCTTTAAAGCTTATACACCAGTGGCTGGGAAGATGGCTCAGTCAATGAAGTGCTTGCTACTCAAGCGTGAGGACTTTAGTGTGGACCACACACCCATGAGAAAGCTGGATATGGCAGCTTATGCTCGTTTTCCTAGCATTAGGAAGGTGGAGACAAAAGGATCACAGGGGCTTGCTGGTGAGCTACAAGTTCATTGAGAGAAAATGCCCCCCCCCCAAAAAAAAATGAGGAGAGTGATTACAATGAAAGACACTTGTCATTGACCTCTGGCCTCCACATTCATGTGCACAACCATGCATGCACACAAATAGGTACAGTTGTATGCACTTGTAATCCCAGTGCTGGGGAAGAGGAGACGGGCTCGCTGGACAGCCAGTTTAGCCTAATTGATATGCTCCAGGCCAAGCAAAAAAAGGTGGCAGGCACCGAAGAATGGATGACAGGCACTTACCCACATGTGTACACATGCTCTGCCCCAACAAAGCCTACACAATGAAGTATTATAAAGGAATGTCTTCTTTCTGCATAACTTTTTAACTTTATTTATTTACTTATTTGAGAGAGAGAGAGAGAGACAGAGAGGGAGAGGCAGGTAGATAGATAGATAGATGATGGATGGATAGATGATAGATAGATAGACAGATAGACAGATAGATAGATAGGTAGATGGATAGATAAATAATGGGTATGCCAGGGCCTCCAGCCACTGCAAATAAACTTCAGATGCACTTGCCCCCTTGTGCATCTGGCTTACGTAGATCCTGGGGAATCTAACCAGGGTCCTTTGGCTTCACAGGCAAGTGCCTTAACTGCCAGGCCATCTCTCCAGCTCCCAGTATCACTCTCGTTTTCTTCTTCTTCTTTTTTTTTTTTTACTTTTTAAAAAACATTTTATCTTTATTTATTTATTTGAGAAAAAGAGATGGGGGGTGGGGAGAGAAAGATAGAGAATGCGCATGTCAGGGTCTCCAGCCACTGCAAACAAACTCCAGACACATGTGCCACCTTGTGCATCTGGCTTACATGGGTCATAGGGAGTTGAACCTGAGTCCTTTGGCTTTGCAGGCAAGCACCTTAACCACTAATCCTTCTCTCCAGCCCAAGTATCACTCTGAAAATAATTCTGTAACTAAAACAATGGAGTTCTTTGTATTTGTATAACAAGTAAGCTGATTACATTTTGACAGATGCTAAGTCCAGAGTTTCCAAAAAGAAACTGCCAAAGCTACAAGCAGGAAGAAGAACAGCAAAGAGGAGTTCTTTTAAGTGGAGGTCCTGGAATCCTTTTACCATGTGCGTGCTTGTCACTCACTGACTATTACCAGTTACTCTTTTCTGTGCCCATTTATCATCCCCACTTTTGTTTGTTCTCTATTTCAATATCCTTCCTTGATAACACTAGTCACTGACTGAATTCCACAACACAAGAGCATTCCAACAGCAGTGACATGTGCTATCTACATAGCCTTGTGAGATAAAGCAGCTATGTTCCCGGGTGTTACAACAGTGAACAAGTCCAGATGCCATGTTGTTCCCTCTTCAATGAGAAGGCTGTAAGGGGACACGATGTGATGTGCGGGTGTCACCTGGATTTATGCTACCAGGAAGATAACATCAATACACATGCAGTAACATGACCTCGTATCTGGGCGAGCATGTGGAAAGGAGGGCACTAGAATGCTCCACGGCTGAAGATAGTCAGCATGGCCCATCCCACAGGAGCGCTCCATGCCTCACCGAAGTGCATCTGTAGAAACATCAGGCAGAGCCCTGCAAGCAGGTCAAACACCCTTTTTAAAAAAGATCTTTATTTATTTATTTTTGGGGGGGGGGAGAAAGAAAGAGGCAGATAGAGAATGGGCACTCAGTGCCTCCAGCTACTGCAAACAAACTCCAGATACATGCTTCCCCTTGTGCATCTGGTTTATGCGGGTCCTGGGGAATCGAACCTGGGTCCTTTGGCTTTGCAGGCCAATGCCTTAAAGGCTAAGCCATTTTTCCAGCCCTCAAACATCCCTTTTAAGAGACTCAGAACTGGCCTTAAGTAAGCATTAGGAAGAGCCCGGGGATGTAGCTAAGTGGTAGCGTGCTTGCCTAGTACGGAAGAAGCCCTGGGTTCAATCCCCAGTACCACACCAAATAAACAGATTAATAAACAAACAAACAAGAAGCTTGGGGAAATAAACACTAAGGGGGAGAGAATCTTCTCTGTGTAAACTGATACCTTCACAACATAGAGTACTAACTACTGTACCACCTTGAAGTGCCATGCATGGGATGATTAGATCGGTATTTTTGATGCCACTATTTCTCTTTTCAGCTTTATGAACAATCAGCCACTTTGACTTGTTGAACTGACGAATGAATAAGAACGCACATCCCATAGATATACCACATCTTAAAAGTCTTCAACTTTGAAAGAAATATGACTGAGGACTCTTAAATTATGTTAAACATTTTCATTGAAATTCAATTTAATCATTATATTGAAGTGAATGAATCTTCTTTCCTCTGTTCTACATTATGAGCAGAGAGAAAATTATGTAAATATTCTATCAGAGGCGAAACAGCAACAAGAAGTGCCCGGCGGTCTGCTGTGTGCCCTGGGCACCAATGTGGCTGCTTGTCAGCTTCCAGTCCTTGCTTTGACACTGACACTTACATATTCAAGACTAGTGACTAACCTGGATATGTGTAGGTTTTTTACCAATATTAATATATCCACCCCACTGGGGTGCTATGAGGATTAAAAACAACTCCATACATAAATAATGTGGCCCCACACAAAGTACAGAGACCTTTTTCATTTTATTTTTTAAGACATGGGTAAAACAGTAATATATAATTAACCAGTTTTTTCTTTTGTAAGTGTTTGGAAGACCATAACCACCATCTGTGTTTAGAACATGTTCATCATCCCACACTGAGCAGCTGTGTTCAGGAGTCACTAAGCCATTCTACCCCTTCTCCCAGTTCCTGGTCACTACCACTCTGCTTTCTGTCTCAATACTTTTACTGTATCAGGTAAGTGGGAATCTCACAATTTTTGTCTTCAATTTTCATGGCATTTCCTTTTGCTTTGAATGGTATTTTTCTTTATTTTTTAGGCAGGGTCTCATTATGCAGCCCAGGCTGGCCTTGAGAGCCTAGTCCTCCTCCCTCAGCTTCCTGAGGGCTGACGGCACAACCGTGAGCCACTGTGGCTGGCTTTAGTGACATTCCATGTGCCGTGTTTGTGCTACTAGCATGGAAAACAGTCCCAGAGAAGCCATGCACTCCGATTCAGCTATAGAAATCAAACTGCTACCTATTTTCTCAACCCCAAAGCAGGCATGGAATCATCAGTAACAGGAAGTCATTTTTATTCACATATTGCTCTCTCAGGTTATTGTGGGGAATATTAAAGTGAAATCTCAGTAAAAACTATGCTTTCTGGGGTGTCTTTACAAAAACAGGTTTCAAAAACTTCTCTGCCCATTAGTTATCCCAGCAGCAGCTCCAGATCTGTTAGAAGTTACACGGAAGCAGGAGATGCAGCTTTTCATGGGCGCTCCACTCCCAGCACCCTGTAAAGTCCCATGAATTCCCATGTTCTGTATGAAACACAAAGAACAGGTTTAAGGTCTCATAAAAGTAGTAATTTTTACTGAGCTCAAATTGAATCCACATAGGCACACTGGGATTTTCCTCCCTCACTACAATATGAAACATGTGTATCTTAATTAAATCATTTTAAAGAGGCAGTTGGCTAGTCTATTCCATAATTGTTGCCACTCAGTAAGCATGTTAAGTCAAACTGAAGGCCACAACTTCCAAATTTTCAACTGCTTGTTAATCCTGAGAATTCCCTACATATTTATAACTATAATATAAAGAATTATGGCTCTCTATTCCTCAATATTTGCATAGTTACAAACGTATCATTTTACTTGATATTCACCCAAGTCTGTGGCAATTTCCACAAGAGAGAGCTCAGTTAACTTTCCTTAGATTGTTGCTGACACACACCATGTGTCACATATCATATGATTAGTATTCTTGGCCAAAACAGGACAGTTACTTTTTTATATTGTTATATTTGAGCACTTACAAGTCCTCTTAAAAAAAAACAAAGCACCCAAACACCAAATCAGCATAAATTATTCACGGCCCACTGTAAGAGCCTGGGAGCTCCGTAGGATGCACAAGCCTCTTGATGTGGAACTTAGCCTTGCAGGCTGCCTTCCAAGCATGATACTGAGCATTAAACCTTATTAAACTAAGCCTCAAACACAGCCACAAGCCTGGGCCCACCAGGCAAGATCTCTGTCTCATCGGGTTTAACATCATACAAATATCATAGAAATACCTGTGCTGTTAAATTCCTTGATATATATTTTTTTTGTATGTACCTTCTTCATGCAACTGCTTAAAGAAAAGACTAAATGACAAACTGCTATTCTGAAGTGCTTTGAATAAATGTCATATACTCAAGTGAGCATTTACAATCTCCCAGATAGAGCAATGAAGATATAGAAAACAAAATATTAAAATAATATCTCCATTTTACAGGGTTAAGAAAATAATAAACCCAGAGATATTAACCAACATGTCCCATGTAGCAAATGGTGTGAATGTAAACTCTCCCCATAGGCTCACGTGTTTGAATACTTGATCCCCAGGTGGTAGGACTATTCGGGAGGGCTGTGGAACATTTGTGAGTCTTCCTGGAGGAAGTGGGTCACTGGGGCCAGGCCTGTTGTCTCTCTGCTTCCTGACTCTGGTGAGATGTGACTTGACCTTCCTCATTAGCCTGCTTTGGCTTCTCTACCATGATAAACTCTACCTGCTGAAATTGTAGGCCAAAATAAATTCTTTTCCTTCCCAAAGTTGCTTCTGATCAAGAGTTTGTTCACTGCCATGAAAAATTAACCAATACATCCCAAAACTAACATATTAGTAGTTGTATCAAAAATAAAATTTAGCCAGGCATGGTGGTGCACATCTTTAATCCCAGCACTTGGGAGGCCAAGGTAGGAGGACTGCTGTGAGTTCAAGGCCAGCCTGAGACAACATAGTAAATTCCAGGTCAGCCTGGACTACAGTGGGACCCCAATTCAAAAAATCTGAAAAAACAATAAAATTTGCATTCTTCTTTAAGTGCACTGAGAGATTTGAATCTGATTATGTGATCAAATCAAAGTCATGTTTGGACAGAGAATGGCACAAAACAAGCTTTGTAAAGAGGACACTGCATCAGTGTGTCTACCTTTCTGATTGTGATGGATGCGTTATATATGTTGATAGCACAGATGAGGGTCTTAGATGATTTTATGGGCAAGATTTTATCTTTTTCTCTGATCCTTGACATACTGCTAAGTGGATAGCAAGGCTTTAACAAGGCTGTGAAATTGGGCCAAAATCTAAAGGCAGGTCGTTACTACTTGCAAGGTTTACAATCACATAATTTATATTAAAGTCAAAATGGGTGGGCTGGAGAGATGGCTTAATGGTTAAGGTGCTTGCCAGCAAAGCCAAAAGACCCAGGTTCGATTCTCCAGTACCCACGTAAAACCAGATGCACAAGGTAGCTCATACGTATGGAGTTCATTTGCAATGGCGAGAGTATATGGTATACCTATTTTCCCTCTCAATCTCTCTCTCTCTCTCTCTCTCTTTCTCTCTCTCTCTCTCTGTGGGTGTGTGTGTCTTTGCTTCTTACTCTCTCTTATAAATAAATAAATAATTTTTTTTTAAAAAATGACAACAAATTCCCTTACTAAGAAACAGTGTAGAAAATTCCAGCTCTCAGGGCTGGGGGTATAGCTCAGTGATCAAGTCCTAGACTAATGTGCAGGAAGCTTAGAGTTCAACACCCAGCATCCACTGCATAATTCATTCATTCATTCATTCATTCAAGTTCTCCAAATGCCCAGTAGGACAAAGAGCTACCCAAGAGGTACAACATCTCTTCCAGACCCTGTCAGTTCTGAATCAATATAGATGTGGTGATTTATTGGTGTATGCTGTCCTTGTCAATGAACATACTAGAAACATAAAGGTGAGACAACATCCACTTTTCATATTGACCGCATCTTGAGTTAGAAGTGGTTTACATCTTACTTGGTTAGCTCTGTTCAAAACAAGCCAGATATCTGAATAAAGTTGAAGGTTGTCCCACTTTCCAGAACTGAAAGTTAGCCTAGGCACTAGTCCATTGTTCACTTCTAACCATACTAATAATTTATTTTCTCAAAGTGTCTTTAATAATAGTAGTGTTAAAATATAAATGTAAGTTGAGTTGGTAGGAAAGAAAACATTTTGGAAGCTAGAGATAATGAGGGAAAACTATTTCTATTTCTACTCAGTTTTTTTTTTTTTACAAATACAATACATATTTTAATCTAAATATAGGAAGCCTAATAAAACTACAAAGAACTACACAGAATATACAAATACTCAAATACCTTCACTAGCGATCCAATAATTATTATCATATTTTGAGATAGTGCCTCACTATTTTGCTGAGGCTGGTCTCAAGCTCATCTTCCTGCGCCTCAGTCTTCTGAGTAGCTGGAATTAAAGATGTGTGTCACTGTACCTGGCTCATACAGTACAGTGTTGGTATTGTTAACAAAGTCATTTTGAAAAGAAATATCAAAGGCACAGCCAGAGATAATAAGAACATTCAAACCTATTCATGGTGAAAATAATTTCTTTTTTTTTTTTTTTTTTTGGTTTTTCGAGGTAGGGTCTCACTCTGGTCCAGGCTGACCTGGAATTCACTCTGTCATCTCAGGGTGGCCTTGAACTCACGGTGATCCTCCTACCTCTGCCTCCCGAGTGCTGGGATTAAAGGCGTGCGCCACCACGCCCGGCGAAAATAATTTCTTATCTGAGAATTTAGCTCATAGAAATTATTCAATCAATCCAAAATACTACATGCTCACAATTATTATTATGAGTCTATCTATAAAAATAATATAAACAGAATTTATCCCAAAGTCCAACAACAAACGGTCATTTATTTGGACAAAGAATAGCAAATATACAATATAATTTTATACTGTTATTAAGTACTGATCAAGATAAGAGTGAAAGAGGAATGCAAAATGAGTAAAGTACACACAGTGCAGTCACCACCATGAAAATATGTGTATTTATAGAAAAGGGCTAGAATGCAGCATGCCAGGATAGATATACCTATGCAAGATGCTGATATCAAGAGGTATTCATACATCCACAACATTTTCTTATTATCTCCTCTTTTTAATAGAAATAATTTAGCTAATTTCTTTGAAGGGTAAAGCTATCATCCAAGTTTAGCAATTTTAATTATAAAATTACTTTGTAAATGTCTGTTGGAATTTCATAAAATCATCCTTTTCATAAACTGATTGCTTTATGGGACAAGGAGACATCAACAAGCTGGTATGTCATATTGATGAAAGGTACCTATATTAGCAAACAGACCTTGTTAACATTAAATGCAAACTATATTTGGGGAATGATGCAAAAAGTTATAGCTTTATGACATTACATGTCCTATAATATGGGAGTACATAGTAACGTGCTAATTTATTGTTTACATTACTAAAGCCATATAAAGGAGAAAGAAAGATATTTTAAAAATACCAATCCTCTCAGAACATTTAACTTCCTCCATCCCTTTTGTAGTTCTCTTGGAACTATTTCTCCATTCAGAAATTCTATATATTTTTTTTCCCACTTTTTGGGAGCTGATGACCACTTTGAGAATGGGCTAAAGCCAGCAAGTGGTCATAGCTGTGTACACACAGGCTAGAGACCATCATGGCCATGTACACACAGGCTAGAGACCATCATGGCTGTGTACACACAGGCTAGAGAACATATGGCCATCTAGAGGCAGGCTAGAGAACACCACAGCCATGTACATGCAGGCTAGAGAATATCATGGCTGTGTACACACAGGCTGAAGATTTTGCATAGATTTAGAGCATTTATACTTGCCTTTTTCCAGACCTCTGAGAAGAAACTACATAGCTAGCAAGGATTTCTGTCTCCCCAGGTCTGTTAATAATCTCTTCTCTAAGCACGAGATACAGATATCCAGTGAGAAGTCCTACTTCACTAATCTCCTTGTGCTTTATTGTGCAAGTGAAAGCCAGCTTATAACCTCCACTTGCTACATGTCCAAAGTACTATAATTTGGGGACCTCAGAGCTAAGTTCCTTAGCCATTGCAGAACATGCAGAAAGGCAATATGCATTCCCTTAATAACTGCAGGGATTTTTCTAAACAATCTATACATAATCTCAATGTATATGTACTCTAACTTCTTTTAAAATTCTCTTGAAACATGTACACTATCATTATTCTTAATTTTAAAGTTGTTGAGACTAAGACTCAGACAACATAATGCCTTCCAAGTCACAGAGATATTACAGAAAAGCTATAGAATTCAATGTGGACTAAATGTTTTTAATGCTTTACTTATTTATTTATTTGAGAAAGGAAAAGGAAGAGAGACAGGAAGAGGCAGACAGAAAGAGAGAGAGAATGGACACACCAGGGCCTCTAGCCATTGCAAGTGAACTCCAGACAAAGGCATCATCTTGTGCATCTGGCTTATATGGGTACTGGCAAACTGAACCTGAGTCCTGAGACTTCTCAGGCAAGTGTCTTAACTGCTAAGCCATTTCTCCAGCCCTTGATATAAACTTTTGTTGTTAGCCACAGTCTGTTGTTACATGATAGAAAGGATACAAAAAGAAAAAATAAAATTCTTTTAAAGAAAAAACTTGTTATTGACAGCTTCCATGAAGGATGTAACATTTTTGGTCTAAGAATAATGGCATATAACCACAGTCAGTAAATAAACCATTTTCAAGAAACTTAATAATAATGCAACAATTCCAGACTTTAAGAGAAAGCAAAAAGTGTACTCAGTAGTAGGCAGACTAATGTATATCTTGCCTTTGGTATTGAAAAGTAATTATCTTTGCTAAATTACATTTAAAAATAATTTTATTTTAATGCAAGATAAAAATTAAATAAAAAATTTCCAAATGTATTTTCATGCAGTTGGGATTTGGAATGACTTTAGAAAACACAACTTATATAAAATTGATATCATACTTGGGTTAGAATAAAAATAACAACCACAGTTTATTTGATATCCTAAAAAGCTATTCCAAACTATATGCATAGATGTACATAAATACACATATATATGCATCTATTTAAAAATTCTCTCTAATAGTATTGTCCAGCCTTAAGAGAAAAAATTCCATCATTATTGGAAAATTTTGATGAAGTCTGGATTCAAATTGTTAAGTGGCTATAGAGGAAAGTTTTGATAGCTACTTTAAACTTTACAAAGATTCAGAATGATCCATGTATTTATCAGTCCTCTTCAAGGAATGGTTCAGGTTGAACAAGAGAGAGGTAGACCCAGGAACATAGACCTGTAATTCCAGGTTTTAAAAGGGCTGAGGCAAGAAGATTGTGAGTTTAAGGCCACATTGTGCAACACAGCAAGATTCTATATCAAAAACACACAAATAAGTTTGGTGTGGTGGTACATAGTTGTATCTCAGCATTTTGTAGGTTGAGGCAGGAGGATTAGGAGTTAGAGATAAGCCTGGGATAAATAACAAGATGCTGTCATAAAAACAAAGATCCTCAAATGAGTAGTAGTAGGCAGGTCATAGGGGGAAAAGTTTAGGTTTAGAAAAGAAGTTGTTTAAAAGAACAAATCTTCCTACATAACTTCCTCATACTATCTTGAGACTATAGGATAAACTGTTGACTGTAGAATCACACAGGTTAGCATCACTTAACTGTGACATTATTATGTCAAACTTCAGTGCTGAAATCACTTAAAATCATAAGTTGAATATACTTGCCAACTTGGGTAAGTTTTGAATTGGTGTCATGTATTTTTCTAGTTCATAACAGAATTCTTCTGCAAGAAAAATGCAGCAGTTATTTCATGTCTGATAACATTCCTAAAAAGCAGGTATGTTTACCAGAAACGATTATTCCACAAGTTCTTCAAAACAGAGACAATTACACAGTATTGAGTCCCTCTCACTTCCACACAAGCTTCTAAGAAATTTCTAATACCCCCAATCCACTGTGGTTACAACACCGATCTCACGTTGGATGCTAAAGGAATATAACTGGACCCGTAGTTGTTCAGTATTGGGGTTGAACCCAGCTCTTAGCACAGACTAGGCAAGCATTCTGAAACTGAGCTGCACCCCAGCCTGCATGTTTACAAAGTTTCATGTAGGCCAACACAAGCAGGAAATTCTGTATTTTTAGAAAATTTAAAATGAAAGCCAATTGTGAATATCACATAGGATTTAGCCAGATGTCTCAGAATTTATTGCTTGTGATACTGTTTTTATATGACATAGCATAGAACAAATGTTTTCCATACAGCTATTTCTTAGTACTAACTTTTTCCCTAAGTGCAGTTTGGGTTAGAACAAATAGGAAAGTTAGAATTTTTACACGATCTATATATAGTTGATTTTAAATGATCTGTGTATACCCATTAACATATATTTGTAACCTCACAAATTTTTTATTCACAAGCTGTAATTTAATTTTTGGCTCTGGATTTTTTAAAGCCTTCCCTAGAATAATGATAATGATAGCATCTTTATCTTTAATATGATTTGTTTTGAAATTCTATTTAAACACAGAAACTATGCTCCTAATCTTAGGTGGTGAAGTTAAAGCTCAGGAATGACTCATAAAACTGTATTGTCAAAACATAGTTATGTGGTTAATGACTATATGATCTTTTTTGTCATTGTTCTAAATCAAGGACTCTAATGGTGCTTGTGCAATAAAGCTTTATATTTTAGCATTTCAAACACTACACTCTCCTGCTTTCATTAGATTCAAAGCTATAAAAATGTTAATGAAAAAAAACCCTGGAAATCAAAACACCCCAATTTGCATGAGAAGGTCTCAGAAGGAGAGAAGCACAAGGCACCAGCTACCAGAGAGTTCACAAGGCCAGGAGGAGCAACACTTCATTTCCCACAAGTTCCCTGACCCTAATCCCCTCCCCAGCAGCCCAGATCTCAGTAAGACTGGGGTTAAAACCAGTTACACTTTTACTTGCTTGTGCAAAATCTTCTTCAGTACTGAAATGAAAACGTGAACGACATCTCTGGCAAGACAAGGAAATCTTCAGAAAGCAAAGCGAATAGCATGATTTCAGCTTCAGCTCAGAGGAGCTGAGAGCAGTTGGTTTTGCTTAACCCCCCTGAGCATCCTGATGGCCTCCTGCTGCCTCTTACCTCTGGAGTGCTGCGTTTAGTGTGGGGCGACATGAGGCGTCTGTCCAGCATGCCAGACCAGCTCCAGCACTGGAGGTGTCCTACCGCAAGACTTGGAAACCAGCTACCGGCTGCCCAGTCTGGCTTTATGGATCAGCATGTCGCGCTTGACACGTTTCCTCACTGTCTGGTTGTGCGGTCAGAATGACTTGATGACTTACTAAAGTTCCCCCTGTGACAAGCACTCGCTGTTTCCAGAACAACTCAGGCAAGACATCAAAGTCAATGAGCAAAGTCAGTGGGAGGGTCTTTTCCTACTTTGAGTGACGTCAGCTGGCTTGGACTAGAGGCGCCTGAAAACTCGTGGAAGCAGAGTAGCACTTCATTAGTATCAGATGCACGCCTGGGGCACACTGGCCACAGCAGGGCTTTAGAGATACTCAGTGGTGTGCACTAGATTGCACAACCGGATATGTGCTTAGCATTCAACTACTGTCCTGCAAAGTCCAGAATAAAAGTGAAAACATTCCTCTATTCCCAGCAGATGAAGAAATACTTTCTATTCTGCACACAAGAAAGTGAGCCCTTTCAAGCGTCTATGGAGGACAGAATTGCTTTATTTATTTATTTTTAAATTTTTATTTATTGATTTGAGGGAGAAAGAGAGAGAGAGAGAGACAGAGAGAATGGGCATGCCATGTGCTCCAGCCCCTGTAAATGAAGTCCAGACAAATGTATCACTTTGTGCATCTGGCTTATGTGGATCCTGGGGAATGGAACTTGGGTCCTTTGGCTTTGCAGGCAAGCTCCTTAACTGCTAAGCCATCTCTTCAGCCCAAGAACAGAAGTACTTTAAATTTTTTTCTTTTTTTATCTATTTATTAGAGAAAGTGAAAGAGGGCATGAGCCTGCCAGGGCCCCTGCCACTACAAATGAACTCAGGACACATGCATCACTTTGTTCTTCTAGCTTTCCACGGGTACTAGGGAATCAAATCTGGCCATGAAGCTTTGCAAGCAAGCATCTTTAACCACTGAGCTACCTCCTCAGCCCAAGATAAGGTCTTATTTGCCAGCACTTTTTAAGGGCAGAACCTTATCTAGCCCAGGCTGGTCTTGAACTCACAATGATCCTCCTACCTCAGCCTTCTCAGGGCTGGGATTAAAGTTGTAAACCACCACACCCAGACTAGAAGTACTTTTCCAGTCAAATAAAAATCCTGCTTGGTTAAATTTAGCCTAAATTAAAACTTAAAAAAAAATTTCTTTATCTATCTGAGAGAGACACAGAGGGAAAGAGGCAGACAGACAGAGAATGTGTATGGTGGACACAGGGCTTCCTACCACTACAAACAAACTGCAGATACATGTACTACTTTGTGCACCTGGCTTTACATGGGTACTAGGGAAGTGAACCCAGATCATCAGGCTTTGCAAGCAAGTGCCTGTAATCACTGAGCTTTCTCTCCAGGCCCCCTTTTGTAAAATCAAGGCACACATTTAATCCAGGCATAGTGGCTTGAAAATTCCAGCCCAGCACTTGGATGTTGAAGCAGGAGGATTATGCAGCTGAGGTATGGAGTTGAGACCCTGTTTCAATTACCAGCACAACAAAATCCATGCAATCAATGAAACCCTGACACATTAAGAAAACGAAATAGGTGCAACATCTTGAACACAATTGCAATGCTTAAAAGGGAGGTACATATCCAGACAATGGAAAGTATTCTTTATAAACCAATCAATTAGACCCACAAGTTACAAGAATATGATGGGTGGGAGGGGCTAGCAAATACATCACAAAAGAAAAAAATCTAACAGCCAGCAAGTAGAATAAAATGCCTGACCTCCCTACTAGTTGAGAAATATAAAACAAATCCTAATTTTACCTGTCACTCAACATGGTGAAAGCATTTAAGTGGTTGAAGTTACTGGATCTTGGTGAAAATGTGCAACGAGTGTTGGCAAACTATAGTCCATGGGGCAGTGTTTTGTATAACTTGTGCTGAAGATATGTGTTTTCAGCTCTTTATTTTTAATTTTGAGAATGGGCTCTACCTGGTTGCTTAAGCTGGCCTTGAATTCACTTTGTAGCCCAACTAGGCCTTGAGTTGTGAGGCTGGGGTTACAGCATGGTTGCTTCATACTTTTAAATGAGTAGGGAGGCTTTTAAATAATTGTCAAAAGCAGAAAGACATTTTTGTGATACATAAAAATTATGAAATTCAAATCCATGTTCTTAAATAAAGGTATATGGGAATATAGTCCACATTTTATTTTTGAATCCCTTGCTGCTTTTGCCTTATTGCAGAGTGGAATGGGGACCTTGTAACTGACAGTCTTTAACATTTCCTAATGTCACATCTACTAGCCCATGACGAAGACCATGAGCGGAGGCCCAGTGGGCAGGACAGTTTCATACTGCACATTATATTGATACCAAACTTGAAATCGCAAAATGTGATGTCATCAAAAAGAGATGAATAACAGTGGCGACTTCCAGGGCTTAGGGGTGAGCATGGCTCAAAAGCATCAGTCTAAGGGAGATCTTTGGCTGAAGGTGGGGGGTACATGCCTTGCACCCACCATTCCCAGCCCTCAGTAGCCCATTCTCCTTGCCTGTGAGTTCAATATTCATGGGGTCTTCTAAGCATGGATACTTGAAAAAATCTTTCATCAGCATTGAACAAGTATAAGATTTTCCTTAGTCATTACTAGGTATATAAACTATAAAGTTAGCATTTACCAAGTACTGGATATAACAAGTAATCTACAGATGATTTAAAGAATTCACAAAGATATGCAGTTTATAGGCAAATATGAGGTCTTACTTGAAGGGGCCTCAACTGTGGTTTTTGGAATTCAGAGGTGTCCTGGAACACTGGACACCAAGATTTGACACTGCACACCAGAGACCCCATCACACAGTTATACAAGCAGGCACATGGCAACATGTCCATAGCAACAGCAATGTTACAGTGTAAAATGGAAGCAGCCTAAATATATAAACAGCAACATGAGGAAACAAACTTTGCCGCACTATTTTGTAGTCAAAGTGGATGAAGTTTAACTACATGGACCAATTCCCCACAAAACAATGTTGTTACAAAAAGTAAGCAGTAACACTTTAAGGTAACTTAAGGAACTAAGTGTATAGAGTGTCCTTTTCTCTAAACTCCACCAACACACGTTATCTGGTCTTTTAAACACCATCCTAATAAGCATGTGGTGGTCTCTCTGGTTTTGACTGTCTCTGATGGGAAGTGATGCTGAATATCTTTTCCTGTGCCTGTTGGTCATTTGTGTCTTCTTTGTAGAGCTGCCTATTTCCTACTTAGGTTGTCTTTTTGTCTATTGAGGTCTGTGACTATTAACCCATTACTAACCATGGGGTTTGCTTATATATATATGGTATTTCTGTGTGTGTATACGTTCTTTCCTCTTGGTGATCATTTCCTTCCCTGCAGAAGGTTTTTGTTTGCTGTGGTCCAGTCACTCACTTTTGGCTGTGTTGCTTAAGCTTTTGGTGTGACAGCAAATAGCAAAAACAAAACAAAACAAACTCTCCAAAGCCAGTAAGGAACTTTTCTTCATGCATTCTTCTATTTTTATGATTTCAGAATATGATTTTGAATTCATTTCAAGTTAATTTTTGTAGATGTTATCAGAGTCCTCTTTCCTTTTACTATATTTATATACTTCAAAACTTCATGTTGCACACTTTAATTTTTTTATCATGTAGGGATCAAGCCAGGATGTTACACATGGTAAAAAAAGTAATGTAACACTGAGTTATGCCCTATCTTTTATGAAATGTTTTTCAAAAACAAAGTTATGATGGGATTGGGGCAATAGCTCAGGAGGCAAGGTGCTTTCCTTGCATGCGCAGGGCTCTGACTCTGACTCCCACACAAAAGTGCCAGTAATTACGGAGTGCTAGTAATCCCATCACTAAGGACACAGGGATAGATGAACTCCCTGGCCAGCCGCTGCAGCCTGCTTGATAAGTTCCAGTCCAGTGAGACTCTGACTCAAGAAAAGGTGAACTCAGGAGAATGCCCCAGAAACTTGTGGCAAACACAGCAAAGAACAACAATAGAGTGAGGTTTAGAGAGAGAAATTGCCTCAGATCAAAGGGAAAAGTAGAACCACCCCCAAAATTTCCTTAGGACCTCCACAAGTGTGCCGCAGCATACATGTGCCCACACTCCATCACACACAGAAAGTGAACAGTGCTCCTAAGGATGGCACCCAGTGCAGTCCTGTGGCCTCTACACATATAGACACAGGTGTGCACCCACATATGAACATGTGCACATACGTTACACATGTGCATGAAAAAACAAAGTTATGATAAGATAATCTATCCCTAGCCCTATCCCTAGCCTTAACTCTAACTATAGCCCCAGTGCTAGACACAACCCTAGTACTAATAACTGAAACTCACTTTCACCTTATCCCTAGCCCTAGCTCTCACCTTAACGTTAGCCCTAACCATCACCCTAAACCTAAACCTAAACCTAACCCTAACTCTAACATTATCTTTTTTTGTTGTTTTGTTTTGTTTTTCGAGGTAAGGTGTCACTCTAGCTCAGGCTGACCTGGAATGCACTCTGTAGTTTCAGGGAGTCCTTGAACTCATGGCGATCCTCCTACCTCTGCCTCCTAAATGCTGGGATTAAAGGCATGCACCATCATGCCCGGCTCTAACACTATCTATAACCCAAGCTTTAACCCTAACCCTAGCCATACCAATAACTCTGAACCTAACCCTAACTGTAACCCTCATCTTCACCATGGCCTTGGGCCTTGTCCTAGCCCTGACCCTAACCACAGCCCTCACCTTAACCTTAAATCTATCCCTAAACCTAATGCTAGCTCTAGCCCTAGCCTTAACTCTAACCTTAACCCTAACCCTAGCTCTAAACTCATCCCTAACCCTAATCCTGTAACTAGTCCTAACCTAAATGCAAAGACTAACCTTAATCCTACAATTAGGTTTGGGATATTTTCAGAAGGTGATCAGAAGATAACCTTTTGAACAAATACAGAAATACTAATACATTATATAAATGAAAAATTATAAAGAACAGTAGGGAAATAAATACCAAATTCCAGATACTGATTAGTTCTCAAAAGAAATATATTTGAAGAGGTTTCAAGGCCAATTTTTTCATGCTATTTTGTTTTGCAAAGTAGGCCACATTTAAACTGTTGTTTAACTTTTATTCCTATGCTTTGTATTCTGAAATATTTAACAAGTGTAGATAATTAGAAAAGAGTATGAAAAGGATCGTGACACATAAAGTGCCCAATCATTAAAATGTGTATTAGCCACGCTTTCTCACTCTCTCACTTTTTTCAAAAGACAGGGTCTCGCTATGTTTACCAGAATACCTTGGAACTCATGGTCCTCTTGCCTGCCTTCCACCTCCAGAGTGAAAGGATTACACATAGATCTCTGTCACTGATAGAACATTTATATCTTATAACTAATAGGTATAAGTTTAAGAATAAGAAAAACGTAAAAAGTAGATGTGATGGTTTGAGTATTGAGTGTTCCTGTAGCCTCATGTGTTTGTGATTAAGCCTCATGCTTAGTCTCCAGTTGGTGGAGCCTTCAGGAGGTGAGCCTTGCTGGAAGAGGGCTTGAACCCTGAGGTTTATTAGTCCAGCCCACTGGGTGTTCAGAGATAACTCACTCTTGCTTCTTATCAGGTGATGACAAGAAGTGATGCTCAGTTACCTGTTCTGTCATACTTTTCCCACCATGATGAAACTTGCCCTTAAGGCTATAGGCAGAAATAAATTCTTTCCTTCCACAAACTACTTCTAATCAGGTGTTTTGTTTTGTTTTTTACCCCCAGAAACAAGAAAGTAATGGCTTCAGGTGACTATCAATTTTTCTTCTTTCTTCTTTTCTTTTTTTGTGGTAAGGCCTCGCTCTAGCCCAGGCTGACCTGAAATTCACTATATCATCTCATGGTGGCCTTGAACTCACACCAATTGTCCTACTTCTGCCTTCTGAGTGCTGGGATTACAGGTGTGAGCCGCCACACCCAGCTTCAATTTTCCTATTTATAAACACATTGTATTGTTAAAAACATTTAGAAAATCTTGCAAGGAAATATATGAGTGACCTTAACAGAAGGTTATAGTTAGGTGGGTAGTGGTTTGAGTAAGATTGGTTACCATTTTTTAAAAATTATTTATTTATTTGAAAGAAAGAGAGAGGGAGAATATGGGTGTACCAGGGCCTCTTGCCACTGTAAACAAACTCCAGGTGCGTGTGCCACTTCGGCATCTGGCTTTACAAGAGTGCTGAGAACTGAACCTGAGTCAACAGGCTTTACAAACAAGTGCCTTTAAATGCTGAACCATATCCCCAGGCCCTCTTTACTTTTCTTTTAAAAACCAGTATTTTCAAACTTTCTACAATGAGTTTGTGATATGTTTTCTATCTTTAAAAAGGCTTACTCTTTCTACCATGAAAAATGAAAAGAAAAATTGTTTAATTTTCTAGAGAAATTAGAAATCTTTAATTCACTCACTATCTGCTCTGAATGTGTATTTATATTTCCATGAAGTGGACATCAACCTGCAGAAACCAAAACTGCAAATGAATCTGTCCAATAGAAAATAAGCAAATATTCCTGCCTTATGTGACAGACAACTTCTAAATTATGGTTTTATTGCCCTGTAAAGTATCAACTGCTTAAAATTTAACCATCTTAGCTAAGCATTCTTTCTTTTAATAATTCTAAGCATTATGCTTCTTCCATAATCTTTTATATTACCTGCTTTATTCTCTTCTTCCCACAATGAACATAAAACAAAAAACAACCAATACCAAGAAAAAAAAATATTGGGAGCCAGGCAACTTGGCACACAGCCATAATCCCAGGACTAGAAAGGCCATGGTAGGACTATTACAAATTGGACACCAACCTTTGTACATAGTGAGAACCTGTCTCAAAAATCAGAATAAACCCACAACCCTTTGGCATATACATTCATTCTTTCTTTGAAATAAAAGGACCTGAAATTTTATAAAAATTATATCTAGAAATCAATTTTAAATTTGAAAGTTTATTTCATTTCAAACACCAACATAAATGATTTTTAGCTTTCCAAGCCCAGCCCACTTTAATTTATAATGGCAGGAAAATATATAAACAATGAAAAATGTCAAGAATGATTTAAGGGGGCTGGAGAGTTGGTTTAGCAGTTAAGCGCTTGCCTGTGAAGCCTAAGGACCCCAGTTTGAGGCTTGATTCCCCAGAACCCATGTTAGCCAGATGCACAAGGGGACACATGCATCTGGAGTTCGTTTGCAGTGGCTGGAAGCCCTGGCGCACCCACTCTCTCCTTCTCTCTCTCTCTCTCCCTCTTTCTTTGCCTGTCACTCTCAAATAAATAAATAATAATAATAATAAAACTAAAAAAAGAATGATTTTGCGAAGCAAAATATTGGTATTTCAAAAGAAGAATGGGGATGAAAATTCTGAGTGAAACATATGGGAATTCAACACTTCCCTAAGCTTGTATACATTTTCTAATAAGAAGTAGCATCTTTCAGTTATATCATTATTATTCCAGTGTTAATTAGCATATTTTTCTTGCTCCTAAATGCGGTTGAGAGAGCCAAGGATGTAACACAGTTAGTTTAATGCTTGCCTAAGCATGTTCCAGGCTCTGAGTTCTATCCCCAGCATTGCATAAACCAACTGTGGTGGCATACACCTAGAATTCCAAAAATTAGGATGTGGAGGCAGAAGGATAAGGAATTCAAGGTCATCCTCTACTACACAGTGAGTCTGAAGTCACAGTTGGCTACATGACTGTTGTCTCAAAAAAGAGGGGAAAGGTTTGAGAGCTACTTCACTGAGGCCCTTGGATGGTCATGACAGAAAAACTGAACAGAAGAAATTGAGAAGGAAGTACACAACATTGTGAAGTGAAATAGTGAGTGAAACCCGGGGAAGGGACCATTTCAGGGACCCGTGGAACAGCCAGTGACAGATTTCAGAGGAGAGAGAGCGTGTCGTGCCAAAAGCCTAAGGAAATAAGTTCAAGGCAGTTTAGTCACTTTCCAGCATTAGGAGAAAAGGAAAGAAACTAACTTGTCTTAGATAAATAAACCCCAGCACAATAGTAGTTTTTGACAACTCATACTTCTGGTAAACTTTCAACTTAAATGTCACTAATCTAGGAAATACATATATAAAACACATACCCATGTAACAGAAAAATGTAGTAACATTTTCTTTTTTTATGTCTATGTGGACATTCTTTGGTTTCAATTTGTCTTCGCTGGAAAAGAAGAGGACGGCAGCAGCGCTGACAGCCCTTGCCGGCCCAGCCCTGACCCTCTGACATGGGGTCACACTTCAAAGGCTGACCGTTAGGTGACA
Organism: Jaculus jaculus; assembly: GCF_020740685.1. Taxonomy (NCBI): domain Eukaryota; kingdom Metazoa; phylum Chordata; class Mammalia; order Rodentia; family Dipodidae; genus Jaculus; species Jaculus jaculus. The sequence goes on from NC_059116.1 coordinate 61,231,310, forward strand.
GAAACATCTAGTGTACATCTGGTGTATCAGTTTCCAAACAAATGTTAGTTTCCTTTGTATAACTCAGGGGTTCTCAAAGTGATTCTCCTCCCAGAAGACATTGAGCAACATCTACCACCACTTTTGATTGCCCTAACAGCAAAGGGTGGGTAGTTTCCTGGCATTAAGTGGGCAGAGCCAGGGACACTGCTCAGCATCCTGCAACACACATGGCAGCCCACCACAGTGCCCTAAATGAGTGTGCCCATAGTACTGACGGAGAGACGCCGGCACAAAGGAAGGTGTCCTTATATCAACAGTGCTGGCGTGAAATGCATTTAGTTATTTCCAGAGATGACAGAGCATGAGATTCAAATTAGTTCTAGATCTATTGCAAGTTGCCTCAAAATGGGAGAAGGGAGTCTAGAAGCAGAGGACTACTGTGGTTTGGAGCCTCTGAAAGGTGCCCTCCAGGGGCTCAGCATAGTGCCTGGTTGTTCTGTGATGACAGAGGATGGCCACAGGCCGCTTGAGTAGTTAGAATTCAGATGTTCGCCTGTCAGCATTGGAAGTCTGTGCAATGCCTGGGAGCTATCACACCTGGCACAGCTGATGGAGCACACATTTCCTCTTTGCTCGGTGCCAGTCCTCTTTGGCCCCTTTTTTCTTCGCTGCCCTCTGCCCACCCCCAAACTGTGTTAAATGAAGGAAAGGGCTTAGTGAAAATGAAACCGATACAACCACAGAACTCCTGAAGGCCTAACATAATTACTAAAGACAAATGCTCCCTCATCTGCAAAGAGAAAGCGCTTCTCTCGTCTGTTATGCAGTACTGCTACAGTCTACGAGACAGGGAGCAGACCTTCAGTAATTTTGACTGTTCAATCCAAGACCACTTTTCTATGTGTTGTTTTAAACTCTAAAATAGCCCTAGAACTCTCTGGGTAGGGATATGGTAGCTGGAGTATAAATAAGTGAGGTTGCCAGGAGACGGGAAAAAATGCAGAATTTTGGAGGTCACATACTTCAAGCAGCTGGTCCGGACTTCAAAGTTGAGACTAGTGACCCAGCTGCCAGGACTGTGAAAACCTCCCCTTGCTCACACCCCGGTTCAGAGTTTATGCATCACTACTGCTGTCTTCGATTACAAAAGGCCATGATATGTGTACAAATGTGGATAATTATAGTATGTATGAACCAGACAGTGAATCATAACATCAAAACAGAACTCTAGCGTGTGTGCACACACTAAAGCTCACATGTGTTTTTAGTAAATAATAGTCAAATACATCATTTCCTCAAGAAATAAAAATAGGAAACAATTTGACATGCCAAATGGAAATAGTCACACATAATTGGGTTTTCTTTCCACATAACAATCTATGTCATTACTAGTTTTTTCTCTTTAAAAAAATATTTTTATTTTTATTTATTTATTTGAGAGAGAAAGTAGCAGATAAGTTGATAATGAGAGAGAGAGAGAGAGAGAGAGAGAGAGGGAGAGAGAGAGAGAATGGGTGCTCTAGGGCCTCTAGCTGCTGCAATTGATCTCCAGATGCATGTGCACCTTATGCATCTGGTTTACATAGGTCTTGGGGAATTGAACCTGAGTCCTTTGGCTTTGCAGGCAAGTGCTTGTAACCACTAAGCCATAAATATGAAAATTTTCCTATGCTCTGTAAAGACCTCATATTAGCCACAGAATTTTCCCTCTGGAGTCAGAATGTTCAATATAAACATCACAGCCAGGTCACTGCAAGAGTTGGAATGACCCTTTGCTCCTCATATTCCCAGCACCCATTGTTGACTGAGATGTTCCTGAAACATAAATGCTGCTGCAAGTGAAGAGGCTTGGAAAGGTCATTTCAACTATGCATATCAATGCTTCCACTTTAAATTTATTTGCATGTGTGTGCACATGTGTGCCAGGGCCTCTTGCCACTGCAAAGTAACACCAGTTGCATGTCGTTTTTTTCACCTAGAGGTACATGGGTACTAGGTATTTGAAGCTGGGACAGCAGTCTTTGTACATAAGCTCCTATAACCATGGCACTGGCTTCCCCAATGTTTCTACTTCAAACAGTTCCAGGAAAATTAGGATCAGGGCTTGTAGCAGGGCTGCTTTGACCTCATTATTGTGCTAAGGATCTTTTCCATTGTAAATATGAACCAAAAAGGCATAACTTGTATTTTTTTTTTTTTTTTTGGTACTTCTAACCCATGTTTGACATGGAAAAACCTATGCCACTAAAAACCAACACCTTTCCAGTGTTAATTGCAGAACTAGGGGTGACTTTCTATGACAGCTGAACAGATTTATGCAACCCAATTCAGATGTATAGTGTCTCAGTATCTTTCCTTGACAGAAGCGCCACTGAAAAACACAGCATTAGTGCGTGCTAGGAATTAGGAAAGGAGCTTCATCTTCTGAGAGCTCTCACGTTGTGTTTCCAGATGCTTCCTCTTCTCCCTGCCTTTCTCTGTCCTGCTTGCTTACTGTTTCCTCATGAAATTGTCACACCTTACCTGTATTGAGCAAACACATACCCCACCAGCCCTTGATTTCAGGGGCTGGTAGTGTAGCTTAGTGGTAGAGTGCTTCTGTAGCCTGTGAAAGGTCCTGGGTATTTATCCCTAGCATGGTGAAAAGCCATCAACCAGTCACCACCACCACGAATCCTCACAGAACCATACACTCCAAACCACACTCTCCAGGTCATTAGACTGGGGCTTCCTAAATGTTTCAGACTTAGGAATTACTGACAGGATGCCTCTCCATGGATTTCCAACAGGATTTTCTAACACACCAATTTCCATCCTACAAGAAATAGCATCACCATGCCTTAGAATTATCCAGACCAAAATAAGTACAAATTCCTTCCATTCTAGCTGCAAAGTCCTGCCCTCTCTGAGAGTATAACCCCCTGGCCCATTCATTCCTTGCCTGTTGTCCCATTACTACAGAGCATCTACAGGATTCTCCTAAGATGCAAGAATGGCCTTTCTTCTATTTCTCTGGATCTCATCTTACTGCAAATGAAATAAGCACAGCTGTGGGGCATAGTGTGAATTGGCTTTGCCCATGTCTCTGACATCACCTCCCTACACTGTGGACTCTGTCATCACACTGTAACCATAGTGATGTGCCCCAGACAGTGCCACAAGCACTCCTGTGTGGATGCCTCTGGTCTTCTCTCCCAGCAGCTGAGTCTGCTTATCGCACATCACTCAAGTCACCCATCAGAACTCCTCTTCTCAAGGGAGCCCCTAATGGTTCTGACCAAGGTGGAGCTACTCACTGTCACATTACCTAATTTGATGTTAGGACATATAGCAATGCTTCTAGGTATATTTTAAATATAGGAATATGTGGAATAGTCGAATCATATTTTAATGTATTGAATATAGTTACTCTCACAAATATTTATATAATGCACGTATACAAATATTTATCTTCCTTAATTAGAATGAATGACAAACTGATATCATGTCCACCATGCTAGCTTAAACTTCAGTGTAACCAGTGTGAACAGAACTATTTCGTTTGGAGTAATGCAACTTAGAACATTCAGTACAGTAAATATTACACTGGTTTTAGGTTGAAATAGGTTAGTCCTGGCACTGCTGCCCTTAACTAGCTGGTTAGGCTGCCAAAGCCTCAGAGACTTCTGAAGATTGGATGTATGACTGGGACAGGGGTAAGGAAGAGAGAGAGGAAAGAGAGGGGGTAAGAGATGAAGGTAGGAGAGGGAGGGAGAGAGAAACTGACTGATGGGTTACTTAATTTTAAAGTACAGAGTTCTAGAACTGTTGTTTCATTGAACATGCTGGAGGAAAAGGACTTCATGCGATGATCTCAATCCTCTAGAGCTAACAACTGCAAACTCTAGAACATACTTCAGTTCACTGCATGGGTGGGAGTCCAGATAAATGGTACTTGCTAAGTTAACTCCATTTTAAAATTTATTTATTTATTTGAGAGAAAGAGGCAGAGAGAAGGAGAGAGTGAGAAAATGGGGGCACCATTGCTTCCAGCCATTGCAAAGAACTCCAAATGCATGCGCCCCTTTGTGCATCTAGCTTACATGGGTCCTGGAGAATCGAACCAAGATCCTTTGGCTTTGCAAGCAAATGCCTTAACTGCTAAGCCATCTCTCCAGCCCATTTTAATATATATATTTTTAAAACTAAACTTGTGTGTTGTGGAGGGCATCCACCTGAGAGCTCCCTGCATTTAACCTTGAATGCATAAGTGTTGGCATGATATGCGATGCATGTGACACTAGCTTATGCAGTCTATCAAATATTTTCACATTGTTATGTGAAAAATCACTTATTATTACATAAGTCTTGTTTTTTGAAAACACAAATTTCCAAATTCAATGTAACAGAGTGAAATAAACAAAAATATATAAGACAAAATAATGAATAAAGGTAATGTTTACAAAAAGAAATAGAAGGCAGTTAGAAAATCATGAGCTAAATACAGTGGTTCTCAACATGTAATATCATTTTGCTAATCTCTCCAATGAAATACTGAAATAAATCCTACATTCTATTTGTAAATAGTACAAATCACAAAAATGTAATTGTTTACTCCCTGATTTTTACTGCAATGGCATAATTTTAAGCTCATTCTTTCCTTTTTTTATAATAAGAGATGATTTAGAAATACCAACTCTGGAAAAATATGAAATTATAATTCTGTCTTAAATATATTAAAGCCAAGACTGATCACTTACTTTTTGAGAATAAAACTTTAAAGTTATTGCTTTTACTATTTGCAGAATTTTGGACTACATTACAAGGAGGCCCCTTACTCATGCTTCACAATGGGATTCGTGCATGTTCAGCACGGGAGCTGAGGTAGTATTTCCCTAGGTATTCACGTCATTTTTGTAATACACTTACTTATCTACAACAGTATTTGACTTCTACATGGATAAGAATGCACAAACTTGATCTGAATGTAGTCCTATCACAGCTGAGTAGAAAAAGGACCGGGAAGTCAAGAGTAAAAAGAAAGCCAGCCAATTATCTGTTCACTTGGATGTGTTTCCACAGTGATGCTCTTGTATGAGCCTTAAGGACACGACATTATGGTCCCGAAAATTGCCTTATGAAAATGCTTTATTCTGATTGTAGCACAGTGAAGGAGGGCTGAAAGCTCACGGGAAGTGCACAGTGAAGGGGGCTGAAAGCTCATGGGAAGTGCATTTATTAACTTTTCTAAGGTTTGTTAAGAATAAACATGTATTCTACACTGGTCTTTTAAGTTAGATTGACAGTGTGAACTATTTCTTAGAGATGTGCCAGTTTTTGATGGTGTGCATTGAACCCTTGTAGTGACATAATACCCCTTAAGTATTTGCACAGAGGGTACAGTATAACTTAGTGTGTTCAAGTAAAATTGCAGTGAATACATGAGTTAATCTATGACCATGATGTATATGCTACTTAAGTGGTTAATCTAGACCAAAATTCCCTAATTAAACATTATCCATTACTTTAAACGACCCCTTCCTTCTCAGCCTTGCTGCAAAGTGGACTCAGATCAGACCTTTAAGTTATATAAATGCCTGGATTCTAGCCCTTGCAATTCTGCAATAACTGCTCTGGGATGCAACTTGGGCATTTGGCTTTTCCAAAGCTCCTCAGATGATTGTACTGTGAAGCCAAGGTAGAAAACTACTGCTGTAAGGTCAGGTAAAGTGTCTTATTTTCTCTGCAAGTTTCTTCATTGCATAGACTCTGAATTCTCATAGCCCTTGAACTGACATCTGGAAACCCAGCATTTGATCATGCTGGGATTCTGGTGTGAACGTTGTCCTGATAACCCCTGACTCCAGGTGCCTCGCCATCTTCAGCTCTTCTTGTGTGAGTAGCCACAGCTGCAGGGTTAGTTTCACAAGATGCCCTCATGATAGCTCTTCTTTCAGTGCTCAGTCCTAAGCCGCCATCAGATTTAAGCATGTGGCGTTTCTGACCTGCTCTGAACCCTACTGTGTCTTTGCTCCTGTCTTTTAGTCAACTTCTCTGGGACCCTTCTCATCCTGGTTCCAGAGGCCCCAGCATGCCAAATTCTGCTAATCAGTGAGAGGGGGTACTGAGATGTTGGGGTACACTTCTGTCCACTTGAGAAAATCGTGTCCAAATGTGGGCATTTATAGTAGCACAGGAAAAGTTTAGGATTTCCAGATGTGCATATTTCCAGAAAGCATTTATGTCTATCTGATATTTTTGGTGGCTGAAGAAATGAACCACAAGAGATTTCTTTTGTTTTCATGAAGAAAACATAATGAATACACTTAGAAAAAGATGCCCTTTAGGAAATAAGCATCGTCTGTGACTGTGCAGCTTGGCCCCTAAAACCCACAAGTGCTTTGGAATAGCATCACTTCAATGTGAATGAGCAAATCATGAATATTCTAGGAGTTATTCCTTAATACCATGGAATTTTGACTTCCTGCTCTTCCAAGAAAGGTGACTGTTGCAAATGTGTTTTTTTTTTTTCTTTCTTTTCTTTTCTGGGTTAACATGAAGCATTCATTCATAAAAGCGAATTCCAACAATGCAAGGACTGGATTGTCGCATTCCTTTGGAAAGCGAGGACCTGAGAGCAGACCTTCCTGCAGCGCCTGTGGTCATCAAGCACGAGCCACGGTGAGACTCTCACGCTGCGCGTACAGCAGGTTGCTGGGAGGACGCCGCAGGCCCGAGGATGGTTCAAAAGGGGGGGGGGGGGCTGGAGGCTTGTCTTTATCTGTTGCTGCTTCCTGCACTGAAGCACATGGATGTTCTGCTCTTTGCTTTTCTTTTCTTTAAATTTTGTTTATTTTTATTTGAGAGCAACAGACACAGAGAGAAAGGCACAGAAAGAGAGAGAGACAGAATGGGCGCGCCAAGGCCTCCAGCCACTGCAAACGAACTCCAGACACATGCGCCCCCTTGTGCATCTGGCTAACATGGGTCCTGGGGAATGGAGCCTCGAACCAGGGTCCTTCAGCTTCACAGGCAAGCGCTTAACCGCTAAGCCATCTCTCCAGCCCTGCTCTTTGCTTTTCTTGCATACGTTACTAAGGAATAGCAAGACGAGACCCTCATGGAGTTACCCCGTGGTGAGCAAAGCCTGAGCAGGTTCACCCTGAGACACGGTAGCAAGTGCACAGCTCCGGTTACCCTGAGGAGAGACTTACATTTACTAATCATTCACTTTGGATTTCCCCACCTAACTCAGGGTTATGTTCACATTAGCGAGGTTTCACTTAATCTTTTTTAAAAATATTTTTATGTTTATTTATTTATTTGAAAGTGACAGACAGAGAAGGAGGCAGAGAGAGAGAGAGAGAGAGAGAGAGAGAGCACGAGAGAGAATGGGCACGCCAGGGCCTCCAGCCACTGCAAACGAACTCCAGATGCATGTCCCCCTTTGTGCATCTGGCTAACATGGGTCCTGGGGAATCAAGCCTCGAACCGGGGTCCTTAGGCTTCACAGGCAAGCGCTTAACCACTAACCCATATCTCCAGCCCATCACTTAATCTTTTTAAAAACATATTTATTTATTTATTTAAGAGAGAGAGAGGTAGATGGAAAGAGAATGGGCACACCAGGGCCTCCAGCCATTGCAAAAGAATGCCAGACGTGTGCCCCACCTTGTGCATCTGACTTTCATGGGTCCTGGGGAATAAAGCCGGGGTCCTTTGGCTTTGCAGGCAGTGCCTTAACTGCTAAACCAGCTTTCTAGCCCTTACTTATTCTTTTTTAAAAATTATTTTTAGGGCTGGAGAAATGGCTTAGCGGTTAAGCGCTTGCCTGTTAAGTTTAAGGACCACGCTTTGAGACTCACGTCAGCCAGATGCACAAGGGCCGCACACATCTGGAGTTTGTTTGCAGTGGCTGGAGGCCCTGGTGAGCCCATTCTCTCTCTCTCTATCTGCCTCTTTCTCTGTGTGTCTGTCGCTCTCAAATAAATAAATAAAAATTTTAAAAAATTTATAAAAGAGACAGAGAGATAGATAGATAGACAGACAGATGATGAGCAGATGAGCGAGGGAATATTGGCACCCCTGGTCCTCTTACTGCAGCATATATGAACTCCAGACTTATGCATACTTTTTGAGTCTAGCTTTATATAGGTAATGAGGAATCAAACCTGGACAGGCAGGCTTTGCAAGCAAGTGCCTTTAACTGTTGGTCCATCTCCCCAGCCCTGTCTCATTCCATTTACTTTTCTTTTTCCAGTTTTTCTGTTGTTTTACACCAACTCTGGGGCTGTTTCTGTACTTTTTATTTTATTTTATTTTATTTTTTTTGATTTTTCAAGGTAGGGTCTCACTCTGGCTCAGGCTGACTTGAAATTCACTATTTACTCTCAGGGTGGCCTCGAACTCATGGCAATGCTCCTACCTCTGCCTCCAGATTAAAGGCATGTGCCACCATGCCTGGCTCTGTTTCTGTACTTTTGAGAGAGGGTCTCCTATAGCTCAGAATGGCCTAAAGCTCACTATCTAGTTGAAGATGAACGTGTACTCTTGGTCCTCCTACATCCACATCCAAAACTCTGGGATTAAGGCGTGTACCACCATTCCAAGCTCTTAATTCTGAGTAATTGTACCAGCTCCTATCTTCTACTCACTTATTCATCTTGAAAACTAGAGACAAGGGAGTTAGGCAAGCATTGGTATAAAAGCTCTGGGGTTGAGAGCTGGGAAGAGAGTCCAGTGGGTAAAGTGATGGCCTCTCAAATGTGAAGACTTGAGTTTGGATTCTCTGCACCCACGTAAAGCACCAGGTGTGGAGGTGCGCAACTGTAATCCCAATGTGGAGGATTCAGAAGCCGTAAATTCCTGGCGCTCACTGGCTCACTAGCCTGGCCAAATTGATTAGCTCTATGTGCAATGAAAGGTCCTGTCTCAAAGAACAAGGTGAAGAGTGACCAAGGATGAAACGCAGCGCCAATCTCCGGCCTCCATATGCAGGTACTTACAAGTGCACGTGGACCCCCACACACATGTCCCTGCACACATACATATGGCCATGAATACAAACATGCACGCTCACCACACGCACATACAAACACATGCAAAGATGAATAAATAAAAGAAGCTTGTGATGTGTCTTAATTCTACTGCATAGCTGAATGATAAAGGCTCGCTGCTGAGCTCTCACGTCCAGATTTCTGCAGCCAAAGAAAGCAAGTCGTACAGAGCAAGCACAATGTAGCACAGCATGCGTGGTTCAGAGCGATTAAAGAGTTACAAGAGCACCCATCCACTCATGGGGTCCCAAGCACAGAAGCCGGCCCTCACTCGTGAACAGCACATCTGCCCTGCACTGGTTGGTGATCACGGTGTCTGCGCATGCCCGTTCCCATACGCAAGAGTGCTGGGAGCCGCACACCGCGCTGCTCTCTCTGTAGCCCTGCTGTGCCAGGCTCGCGCCTGCACTAGGACTTATGTTCTCAGTGTGCACTGGTAATGCCGGCTGCATCCCGGAATGGGCCTCACACCGTCTCTCAGCAAACTCCAACCCATACTTTGGGACCTATTTGCAGTCCCCTTCCTTTCAGAAGCTTCCTCTGTTTTTCTCAGGGACACAGCTTTGTTCATTATCTACTACGCACCTCTCTGCACACCTCTAGCCACTCTGGGTAAGCACATATTTGTCTGATTATAGCGGTGTCACCTGGGGCTCAGCAGCTCCTTGTGAGCAGAAACTGTGCGCACTCATCTCTATGTCTTTGACTCTAATACAAGACAATACCTTATCAATACTTGATGGATGAATGCATGACTTATTCTTTGCAAGTCCGAGTATTCAAATTTCATTCACCTTCCCTGCCATTGTACTCACTTAGATGATCAGACAGATGTCTAAAATAGTATGTTTCCTTCATTTTTCTTGTTGTTCTCTTAGTTATCATCAGGTTATAAATAGTATGTAATGTGACATTTTCTATAAATAATTTCAAAATACAAGTGAATTGATTTATTATCTCATTTTAATGTGCTCAAAGAACTATAATCAATTGTAACTTCTTTAAAAAAAAAACTGAAAGAAACTCATTACTTTCTCAGGTAGAAAATATATGGGAGGGTTAGAGACTTTGTTTAGCAGCTAAGGCACTTTCCTGAAAAGCCTAAAGACCCAGGTTCAATTCCCCAGGACCCACATAAGCCAGATGCACAAGGTGGCACATGTGTCAGTTTATCTGCAGTAGCTGGAGGCCCTGGCATGCTCATTCTTTCTCTCTCTCTCTCTATCTGCCTCTTCCTCTCTTTCTTTACCTCCCTCACTCCCATACATAAATAAATAAATAAAATAGTTTTAAAAAGAAAAAGAAAATAGATGGGAAACATACAGATAACTACTTGAGAAGACAGAAATGGCAATTACCCTTGTTTGACTATTACATACGGTTTACAAGTATTAATCACACTGTACCTTATAAATATATGTAAATATTATGTGTCAATTAAAAAAGTGTCTTATTATTAGCGATCCACAACTCCTTATAAAAAGTCAAGGAGAACACAGAAAGAGAGAAATGTTTCAGCAACCTGACCTGACAGAAGAAATGGCTCCTGTGATTGTCCTACTTGGACTGTTGAAGGAACCGAAACAGAAAACAGAAACTACCTTCTGGATCACTCGAGCTGGGTATAAATTATATCCCCAAGTGCTGTGGTATTCTGTAATGCACACAGGAGCCAAACTAAGAGGATCTCCTACAGCCAAGTCCGCCACTGTAACTTGATCCCACGGTGCTCTAGTCCGTGGATCAGTTTAGTGAGGATTCCAGTGGATTGAAATGCAGTATCAACCTTTTGTTTGTTGAGGGTTTTTTAAACAGGTTTCACCATGGCCCAGGCTAGCCTGAAACATAATCCCTCTGCCTAACACAGTCTCCTGAGTGCTGGGCTTGCAGGCAGGCGACGCGGCGCTCATTCGGAGCTTCTCACTGTCTGACCTGCGCGGTGCAGCAGGGCTCTCCGTGTGTTGTCCATGAAAGACCCTCCTCGCTTTCCTGTTCTCCTGCTTCTGAGACTCAATTTACTTCCAGCTTGTCCTTTAGGCATCAACCGTGGTAGGAACATGAAGGGCTAATAAACTTTTCCTTAAAAGAAAAAGTCTGAGCTGTCTGTTACTCTTTAGAGTTGTCGTTCAGTAATTCTAACCACAAATCACAGAAATTAAGTAAGAATATATTTTAAGGCTGGGCATGGTGGCACACACCTTTAATCCCAGCACTCGGGAGGAAGAGGAAGGAAGATTGCCCAGAGTTCGAGGCCAGCCTGAGACTACATAGTGAATTTCAGGTCACTGTGAGCTAGAGTAAGATCCTACCTTGGGGGAAAAAAAAAAAAAAAGAAAATCTTTTAAACTCTCACTTTATTGGCTCTTGTTATTCTACTTATAATGAGAGGAATTTTGAGCATATCCTACCATTTTGTAAGTGTCATGCAAGGGTTCCTTGACAGAGAAGTGAAAATCAGTTATACTCTACTCAGTAAGAGATACCAGCACACACTTCCAAGATTTCCAGATAAATAGTTCTATATTATATGCATATAACTATACATATGGTTATATATGCATATGTACTCTCTTGTGAATGCTATAACTTAATTAATTTCATGCCCAAAGTGATTCTGTTGGATAAATACAACTATCTCCTTCATAAATATAAGAGAACAAAAGTATGAGAAGCCGAGTAACTTTTTAAAGAACAGACTCAGTAAGCGGCAGGGCTGGCCGGGCTCTGTCCCAGCTGTCCACATTTTGTATTTGTCAATAGTACATACTACTGCTCAGCAAAATCATGCCATTTGGAGGGTAAGGACTTAATTATAATCTATGTTTTAAGCACTAGTTTTCCATATTTTGTTAGAAGAGCATTCATTAAATATATATTCAATTTTTCAGTTAAGCCTTGACAAAGACTCAAAATCCAAAGCAAATGAATCAAAACAGCAGCAGCAACCAAGTCTTTGTCTTCAGTAAAAAAGGATAAACCTCCCACACTCTGGAGCTTCTAATATGGCTGAACATGGAAGAATACATAAGAACTGGGTATAAAATGTCAACACAATTTGACATGAGAATCAAAGAGGAAGAAATTAATCCAGGCTAATGCCCTGTTAGCTGCTCGAGGAACTGACATGTTCTCACAATGACGGTACATGTGATGGACCTGGTTCTGACTGAAGGGAAGGATATTTAATGCCCTGGGAAGTGAATCTGTTCACACTGCTCTGTCTACCACTTCTGTTCTTGAGTCTGAACAGGACAGCTCTCTACAGGGCCTTAGCTTTTACCTCCTGGACTGGAACAAACCATTCCTCAAACCACTAGGTGGCTTTCTTTGTCATTCAGGTTTCAGCTACAAAGAAACAGTCTGGGGAGAAACTGAAGGCAATGGCAATAGGTTGGCTTAATCATTTTTGTTATTTTAGAATGACATGCTTTTCTTTACTCACAATTGTACAAGGATGAGCTTGGAAATCTCAAGTGTTTACACATGTTCCTGACTTTCTGCTAGTAATTTTTATGATATGAATTAACAGGATATAAAAAGAAGAAAAACACATTTCCTGATCTAACAAAGGAAGAGCATATGTTCTGAGATTTGGGTCACAAATGGTTCAATCATTTTTGGCCATATGTGATCATAGCTGGGTATGTTTGAATCATCCCTATCCAAATGAACAATTTAACCCATAATTAAATTCATTAACCATGGAAACAGTCCTTAAGAAATATTTTTGATAAGTTGACAAATAAGATGGTTTTCAACTCCCAGTCCCAACTTTTAGCAGTACTTTATAGTTTTATAATAACTTTCTTTTTAAAAATGTACCTAACTATGATGTTGCCATTATAGTATAATAATTATAAATATTGAGTTTCATGTAATAAAATCCATATATTCTTATGTTTAATCATTCATCCACCCAACAACCAATATTAACTATAAAAAGTCACTGAAGGAGCTAGGAATATAGTTTAATGCTAAAGTGCTTGCAAGGCCCTGGACTCTTATCTCCAGCATCACACACACACGCACGCATGCACGCATGCACGCACGCACGCACCAGTAATGTTCTGAGGCCACTATAAAATCACTTGGTGTTTCAAATGGCCAGGTAAAATAATTATTTGTTTTCCAAAGTCTCTAGCAAATTAATCCTATTCATCCAAAAGCCTATGATGTTTCAATGGAGAATTAACTTTACCATAAATAGATGACCTTTGGGTCATTATTTTGTAGTAATCACAAATAGCAACAGCTCTTTGAAAAAGATTAACTGAAGGATTGCAATGTTTCCCATTACCGTGGGAACATACCACTTTCCTCAGTGGAATATATCTGGGATTCTTTTAACCAACAACAAACCTAGGAAGCCAAAGTCCTGCTCACAAGAGGGACAGTGCTGAGTGTGTTTGAAGAACAATTGTCCCTTAATATGTTCATTATTAATTTAAATAAAACTTTGAATTTAATTTCTTATCTTTACCCACTGAGCTTTGGAAACAATGGAAATGCTGACATTTTAATTATTTTCATGGGAAAGATAGAAAATTCCAAATGTAGAAAAAGAGCTTATAAAAGGGGAAAGGATAAATATACACACATGCATGTATATGCACAAGGTAAGTTAGTGCATACTTGTACATATGTAAGCTTGTCTGGTTATAAAACAGTGATTAATTTTCACTTGGACTCCTCTGAAGGTCACATGGCCATGTGGCAAAACCTGTGTGTAATGAAGGGAAAGGATTCACTGGTGTGCAGCAGCCAAGGATGCTGCTAAACATCCTCCAGTGAATATTACCCAGAACAGAAAAGCAAACAGTGGTGAAGTTGAGAACTTGCTATAAAGGTAAACTGACTTTGTATCATTAGATTAGTACAATATTACTCAGTAAAAACTGGGAATGCACTGGGTATACATGACACCAAATTCTGAATAATTTCATTCAACTTATGCATTTTCATTGACAGGGTCTTACCCAGTGCAGCCATACTGAATACTAGTTTTTGAGTCTGTGGCACATACACTAAGCACTGAGCTCTGGGCATGTTGCTCACATTATCTTGATTCAAATTAGTTAAAAGCATACTCTGTTCTAATGCTATCATAACACAGAGATGATGACGTATTGTACCAAGTATTCCTCTAAACGTCAGCAGCCACTTGCTGTGTCCCCAGTGATTGTCAGTAGCATGACCTTGAATGTTGTGACAAAGAGTCAGCCTTGTAGGAATGCTCTAGAACTCACATGGTATTACCTGAACACAGCTGAAGGGTTCTGCAGTGTTAAGCATTAGAAAATACAGGGAAAAGGGGGCAAGAGTTTATCAGAAGTGTTTGAATTAGATAGAAGAGGCACACACAAATCATCGAGGCTAAAAAGGGCAAAATCCAACCTTGTGCACAAAGGAGAAAGGAAAAGATAAGGGATTTTGAGGAGCTGGGTTATAAGAGCACCTCCTTACTCTAACCTCCACCTCCACACCCACACACATAAAGGTGAATGTCACCAATGAAAGGGCCTTACGATAGTGACACATATCTCATTTTTCTCCTTGATAAGGATTCATTCAGCACTGAGGCCAGTATTTCCACTCTATGTATTCCTGATCAGGTAAGATGATATCAAAGATCCCTTTGTGGGTAATTCAGGAGAATTTAGAATTAAAGTCAGAAATGTTTAGGGGCCAAATAAATGCAATTAATATTTTCAGGTAAAGAAACGTGTTCACATTTCATATACTTGAAATGTTCAAGAGAATTTTGCACAACTAAAAGACATCAGCCTTTTAATTATATAACTGAGAATTTTGTTTAGAGTTTACATTTTATGTTGAAATATATTATTTTATATATCAAACATTTAGAAGATCTTCAATTGTGCCATGTTTATGATAATGTTATTTTATTTTATTTTATTTTATTTTATTTTATTTTATTTTTTACAGAAAGAGACAGACAGGGAGAGAGAGAGAATTGGCGCACCAGGGCCTCAGCCACTGCAACTGAATGCCAGATGCTTGCGCCCCCTATAGGGCACATGTGACCTTGTGCTTGCTTCACTTTTGTAAGTCTGGCTTATGTGGCATCTGGAGGATCAAACATGGGTTCTTAGGCTTTGTAGACAAGCACCTTAACCATTAAGCCATATCTCCAGCCCAATAATGTTAATTTGTTATGCAATACTTACTTATATGAGGGTGTGGGGAAATAGTTCAGTGGTAATTTACCAAGTATATGTGAGGCCCTAGGTTCAATTTCTATCACCATATATTTTTTACTTATTTGGGAGTATTTTTTTAGCTGGACAATTTACATGTTTCACAAAGACAAAATATATAACTTCATTTTTCAAGGGGTTGGGATATCAGAGAAGCAAAGCAGTTGAAGGCAAATACACTCTGGAGTGTAGAAGGGGATAATTGGAAAGAAAAGACAGCTTTACCCAAGAGTGAAGTAAACTAAAGACTCTAACCGGCCTTCTCACCTTGGGTCCTTGCCTGGCAGTTCCCTGAATCCTCATCCTGAGTGAGACATCTGACTGACATCTGCTCACCCCACCTAGCAGCACCACCACTGCCGCCCATGGAGGAGACTGAACTCCTGGGGAGACAGAACTATGCATGACTGAAGACCCCATGGGCTTCCAAACTAAGATACTCATTCACCAACATGGATGGATGCATAATCCTTCAAGCCAGGTGTTTGAAAAACCAAAGAAAAAGGCTCAAAGAGAAGGTCAAAAATAAACAGCAAATATGACTCTGGAAAATACAGAAAGCAGTCAAGAAGCATGACAAACAGAAGAGACCAAACAAATCCATAAGATCAAAAACTGCACAGAGAATGAAGATAGTTGTTGCATTTATACAATAAGAACAGGAACCTATGACAATGTACCTGTGCAGCAATGGCAATGTCTTTGGACATTGAAACACACTTGCAACATGGAAATAATTACCTGACCAGAGTGGAAGCATACATAACAAGCAAAACTGATGAGGTATTGAAGTGCTTAAGAAATATGGATAATTTCAGGTGTCTAATGTTCATCTTCAAGGAAAATGGAGAATATAAAAAACACAGATTTAGATTAGATATATTAAACTGGGGCTGGAGACATGGCTTAGCAGTAAAAGTACTTGCATGCAAAGCCAAAGGACTCAGCTTCAATTCCCCAGGACCCACATAAGCCAGTTACACAGGTGGTGCTTGTATCTGGAGTTGGTTTGCAAGGGCTTGAAGCTCTGGTATGCCCAATCTCTCCCTCAATCTTTCCTCTGTCTCTCTCAAATAAATAAACAAAAATAAAATATTTTTAAAAAACATTAAACTGGATTCAAACATCCTGAAAAATTTTGAAATTCAGCGCTAAATTAAAAACAAGAAAAGCAGAAAAATCAAAGGGACAAATTACCTACAAAAGAAAATAATGAACTGATATGCTTCTTATTAATGATGGCTCACGACACCATAAAGATGATGAAAAATCCTTAGTGCCATATATTTTTCCACACACACATACATCATATTGTGTTTGTATGTGTGGTTTGGCATGTGTGCAGTACATTGACACGCATGTGTAGATGTGTACCCGGCTTATGTGGGCACTAGTAAACTGAACCTTGATCCTTAGGCTTAGCAGACTTTACTGCTAAGCTATCTCTCCAGACCATAAAACGCATTTTTGAATATATTATACAGCAGCAAGAAAGTGGTATTATTCAAGTTAAAAATAAGCTCCTTGGGGATAGAAAGATGGCTTAGTGGTTAGGGTGCTTGCCTGCTAAACCTAAGGACCCAGGCTCGATTCCCCAGTACTCACATAAACCAGATGCACAGGGTGGTACATGTGTCTGGACTTCGTTTGCAGTAACTAGAGGCCCTGGCATGCTCTCTCTCTCTTTTGCTCTTTTTTTGCTCTTAAATTAATAAATAAAATAACATTTTAAAAATAAGCTCTTTGAACATAAGCCAAAGCTTAGACACTAGAGAGCCAAGTGTCTGCAGTCAGGCTTGGGTTCAGTGGCAGCAGCAGCAGCATTCTGAAAGATTAGAATCAAATTGTTACTTCCTGCAACAAGTTTTCCTGTCTCTGGTCAAATGTTCCCTTTGTAAGGAAGGCGTTCTCTTTCATACCCTTTCAAAAAGCACCCCTGCCCTGCCGTCCTTCTTTATCTCCTCACCCCTGACCTCCTCTTGCACTTCTCACGCTGGTATGCAGTTGTTCATTTAGAGCTTTCTTCATCGCCAGGCTATGAGCTCCCCATCACGGGACTTTGTAACTCATTGAGTCCTCAGTACACATGACAGGTACGCAATTCTTATTTGTTGAATGAGTAAATTAAGCCTTCCTACAATATTTCCTCACATAACAACTGGTTTCAGCCAATGTCTTCATTTTCTTAATTAAAATGACAAGCTTAATGTCAATGTTCAAGTTATTTTTTCTATTACCATTTAATTGTCCACTTGGTAACTCCGGATATTTGCACGTTTTAACACATACATTTTACTCATCCTTAGTATGTTTTTATGACAGCATCCATTATAATATCTGTCTATCTATCTATCTATCTATCTATCTATCTATCTATCTATCTATCTATCTATCTACCTGCCTACCTAACTAATCTGTGATCGAATATAAACAGATGAGACAGCTCAGTGGATACAGGGCTTGTTGTGCACCTCTGTGTACCTAAGTTCAAACCCCCAGATCTCACATAAACGCTGGAAGTCATGGTATACTCTGTAACTCAAGTATGCTCATAGCAAGAAGAGGTCTCCTTATGTTGTCCAGGTTGATCTCCCTATGTTGCCCACAGTGCCCTTGAACTTGTGATCCTCCTGCATCTACCTCCTGAGTGCTGGGATTAAAATGACACACACCACCATACCTAGGTTGATGCATATTTTCTCAAATCATCCACCTCATTCAATACTGGTCGTGACAGGATTGAACTCAGAGTGTCAAGGGCTCCAGGCCCATTTCATGAGGATGGCTACTTTCCAGTCAAGCTCTGGCTTCATGATGAAACTCTGTGGTAGCCTGGTATTTGAGAATGCTAGAGATGCTTCTCTTTCATTCTGTCTTCCTTTTGGTTTCTGAACTGTCCCTGCCCCTTATTAACCCAGGATCCACTCAATTCTATCTTTCTACAAAATAAGTAGGACCAATTTAGTCCAGAAAGTTACCACTGGATAAGTTAAAATTTTAGAAGCAAGCTCAAACCACAGCTTCCAGTTTCTGTTACTTTAATACTGAACTGTTCACTTTAGTGAAAAAAAAAATGGTAATGAGAAGAGAAAGTCAATGGTATCACTTAGAAGTCAATATGCAATGTCTCCAACAGAAAGAGAATCAGAATAAGGTTGTATTCAAATGTTAACTCACATGAAAATCATACTTCAGGGATGGGGATGTAGCTCAGTTGGTAGAGTGCTTACCTACTATGTTTGAAGCCCCGAATTCAAATTCCCAGCACCATACCAACCAGCTATGGCAGAGCATTCCTGTAATCTCAGCACCCTGGTGGTGGAAGGATCAAAACTTCAAGGTCATCTTTGGCTATCTAGCAAGCTTAAGGTCAGCCTGGGTTACATCAGACCCTATCTCAAAGAAAAAAATGCATACTTCATTTTCTGGCTGATACCAGCAATTACAATTAGTAAGCTGATGACATTTTTGTGCAAAAGGGACATGTTAAACTCTAAAAAGTTGTCAAGTCATACCCTTGACTCATTTTGCCAAGAGCCAAAGGTGTCAAACATACCTTATGCCTTCCTTAGCTTGGCTGCCTTCTACACTTGGCACACCTAGGGTGGTTTTTGGCAAGCATTAGCGTGGTCCCAACAGCCAGATCTGAATTGTTGAAAGTGACCTTGTGGGGAAGCTGAATGGTAACCCAAGAAATCACTGCTGGGCATGTGCTGTGTTCCACTTAAGATATACTTTGGGCTAGGGGGTATAGCTTGGTGGTATAGCATTTGCCTAACACATGTGAGTTCCTGGGTTCAACCCTTACCTTCACAGAGAAATAAAATATTTGCCATTTTATAATATGCTTTCAGAAAATGTGAAAAACAAAATATTTTTGAATATTTTGACCTAAATCAACCATACTATTTGTTTATCCGACTGAAGCAGAACTGCTTGCAAAAATATTTAATCCATTTTTTTGCCCCCTGTAGGGCAGAAAATATTTTAATTCTATTTCTTTTGTAATTATTGATCCAAAGCATTTTGCTTTCCATGCATTTATTATTGGACAAGCTTCTTGCTGAAAACTCCAGAATATTTCCTATTTGTCTCACATTTCCTTAGATCCATGGTATCAAATTCCAGGTAACCCTTCACACCCCTGTGCTGTCTTTTAACTTGCACCACAGCTAACCCTTGAGGTTGTTCCCTCTGGGGACGAGATATTAGTCAGTGATGGGTGAAAGAAAGAAAGCATGGTCTTCATTTTCAGTTTTGTAGGGAGGAAGGGTGCAAGCATGCACACATAATATCAAATTTAAGATCATGTAACTAGCATGTGAGAAGTTATCTGTGCACTCACCAACTTCTGAGCTATTCCCTTGACTTTTCCAAGCACTATTTAACTGGGCTTGGCTTTGCTCCCTGCTGTCATCCAGGATGTTGAGTGCAAAGCCCTGCCTTGATCCTACTGGTCCCTGGCTTTCTGGTCCTACAGTGACATTCACTTCCTTACCAGCCACCTTCATGCCGTGAGTTGTCTTGTCTTTAGCCCAGTTTTTCCAATAAGCACCTCAGACCCTGAGACATTTTCTAATCATATCATTATATGTTCACCCTCTATCTGCTCCTTTGCTTAAGCTGAGCTTGCACTGGGTCCTTCCCCTGACTCCGAATGCCTGTGCAGGACCTCTGCTCCTCCAACCGCCTCCCAGAAACTCTTCCTTTGCTTTTTGCCCCGTATCACTTCTCAACATTCCACATTTCCACAGTCCACACTTTAACAGCCCCAAAGCCCTTCTTCCTTAGTTGTCTTTGGCTCCTGTCTTTTAACTCTATAGGAAATTTCAGATATTTTTCTCAAGTTACTAGGAAATGTTTACAAAATTTCAGCATATACCCCTTAATCTAGTTTCACCATGACACACAAGACCCTGGCCCCAGCCACTCTTTCCTTCTTACTGTACCCCCCCCCCCCGTCCCTTTTGCTTTCCATTGTCTTCTTCTCCAGTCCAACAAGACGGATATGAACCCAAATGGAATATACTGCCATAAACCACAAAATTTTACAAAGTAATCTATATGTTCTGGCTTCCTTTAAATTCTTTCAAATCCTAGACTTCTATCTAATCCTTCCTTCTGCCACATCCTTCAGAAGCTTATTCTCAGTCTATAAATACAGTCTACTTGTAGTACAGCTTATAGTGCTGAGTTTGCTAGTTTATATTGAAGCCAACACTTACAAATCAGGAGATTTTACATAAAACTGAACACGTAGTATACCTTGCAAAGCCATGCTTTGGGGCTAGGAAGATGGCTCAGCGGTGAAATACTTGCACAAACCTGAGGAACTTAGTCCCTTAGCCCAGATTCCCCAGCGCCCACACAGGGGCCTAGTGCGGTGCTGCTCACCTGCAGTCCTGGTGCTGGGGAGGCGGGCGAGGCAACCCTGGCTCACCAGCTAGCTAGGCGAGCAGAACTGCTGAGCTCTACATTCAGAGAGAGACTCTGCTTCAAAGAACAAAGTGGAAAGTAAGAGAGGAAATCACTCAACATCGACCCGCGGCTTCCACATGCACATGTACACACAAACATACACGTGCATGCACGTGACATACACACATATGAATATGCATATACACAGTGCAGACCACACATACATACAAAAAACAAACAAAAAAGAAAACCTGTGATTTATACCAATAGGAATAAGACAAAGTGGACTGGAAGTAGATATAAATGGCTGTTTGATGGTAAAGTAATAACAAAGATCATTTTTTAATCATGTAAGAGCTGAACATTTTGAGGATTTGTGTTGATACTGAGTGAATTTTGTGTCCTATTCTCCTTGTCATATCATGCATGTGTCACTCTGATAGTCCCACCTACGTGTTTTATCTCGTATTACCTCCCCCCATCTTATTTCAAGAAGGGTATGATTCACAGTCCTCCAAGCCACTTTGTCTCTGAATACTGAATTTATTTACTAAAAGCCGAGCTATAAAACAAATGAAAATATAAAAAAATAAACATTTTAAATTCCAAATTTTGTTCCAGTACAGGGGATATAAATTATCCTTGGGGTCGATGACATTATTTTGTTTAGCCCTGAGGCTGTGCTTATTCCTGACTGTAAGGCAAGGGCGTGTCCATGGGGAAGAGCATCAGCACGCCTGGGAGATGAGCATGGGCAGGAGAAAGGATCTGCACAGGAAGCCATTCCCTTCGTTCTCCTTTGACTCTATGCATAACACACAAGAACACATGATTGACAGTGATTAATCCTAAACTTCTACTTCTCAAAGTTGCCATTTCAGTTTTCATTACATCTTATTCCAAGAATATGGCATACATTTTTCTGCATAGGAAATGAAGAGCCAGAGTGAAAAGTACAGCATGACCTACAAGCAAAAGGACTGCCCTTGTTTTAATTACGGAAAAGCAGAAGAGGTTTCTTCTTCATTATTATTCAACCACATTGAAATGTTACCCTACAGGCTGGAGAGATGGCTTAGCGGTTAAGCTCTTGCCTGTGAAGCCTAAGGACCCCAGTTCGAGGTTTGATTCCCCAGGACCCATGTTAGCCAGATGCACAAGGGGGTGCAAGCATCTGGAGTTCGTTTGCAGTGGCTGGGGGCCCTGGCACGCCTGTTCTCTCTCTATCTGCCTCTTCCTCTCTCTGTCTGTCACTCTCAAGTAAAAAAATAAAAATAACAAATTAAAAAAAACGAAATGTTACCCTACTGTAATTTTTAAACTCCTAATGGCACTGAGCTAACATATTTAAAAGATTTACTTATGTTTTGAAAATGAACAGGCAGGCAGAATGCAGGGAGAATAAATGTCTGCATAGTGACAATGTAAATCAAGGTTGTGTTGGCTGCATTTGATTTCTTGCCTTGGTGCCTCCTAGCCCACCAAGATTGGTTGCCAGGCAACTGGAGAAACTTTGCTGAATATAGATATTAACAGGTTTAGGTTGTGCTGAAACAAATGGAGTGCAAATAGGCACAGATTTATCCTTCACCTGGAAATCAGGGAAAAATCAAGCCACCTCCTACACTCAGACTTCGAAAATAAATACGTTCAATGCATTCTATTATGCTCTACAACTCCTCAGTGCTATAAGGTAGCTCATTGCTTCATGTGAGGTAATGCCTCAGCCCACAGTGTATTGAAAGATATGCTTTTCTATTGTCACCATGACTTGCAATTCTGTGTTTAAAAACAGTGGTAAGTGACTTTAATAAATTTAAAATAAATTTCAAACTCACTTTAATAAGCGAGGAAGAATTATTTTATGATTTTCTTTAGTGTCAAATCTCATGGAGATCATCTTATTTGTGATTCGTTGTCAGAGGGCAGTAGAAGAGAAAAGTAGCTCCCTGCTGGGCAGACTAGAAACCTGACCTCAGGAAGGTGACCAGAGCTTCACTCGTTAAGGGCAGAGCTGGGATGTTCACGCACACAAACAGCTCACTTCAAAAAGCAATCTTCTCATATATTTTGATGTTATTATTAAGAAAATGGCAGAAAATGAAGACCCTCATAAGATCTGTCACTGCTTCTAAGACTTCAGTAACGAATCGTATGACGTAAAGGTGACACTTGAGACGCATGGCATAGAGATGCGTTTCTTTTCTTTCCTCCCTTCTCCCACATTTCTGTCTCTACTCCTGCAAACACTTCAGCGGAAAACTGAAAGCGAAAATGAATTCTCTCCTACCCTCCTATCTCCAAAGGCTACACCAGAGGCTAAGCAGGTCTGAACTCAAAGTTCTTCAATGGGTGTCCCACCCTGAGACTAATGGCCCTGCAGGGACCAACACGAAGCTTCAGAGTTTAAAAGACGCCTGTTTATGGGTATGCACCCGTGAGGCAGAGGGCTGTCTCCGCTCAGCCCAGTTTATACAACCCTGCAATGTGCCTGAGATAGTAGCAAAAGTGTAGCCCACATCTGTCATTTCATTCACATCTACAAGTACGTGATATCACTGCTGCTATTCAGATCTGTGAGCAGCTAACGTGAAAACTACTGTAACAAACACCACACTGAAATACTATAGGTTATGACCTCCACTGGGTAGCGACACCAACTCTTCTGCAATGCCCTGTCTACTCAGCAACTCTGAGATAGAGTTTCACTCTAGCCGAGGCTGACCTGGAATTCACTACGTAGCTCCAGGCTGCCCTCAAACTCAGTGATCCTCCTACCTCAGCCTTCTGAGTGCTGTGATTAAAGGCACAAGCCACAACATCTGGCTGATTATTGTGTCAGGTTGGGATGGCTGATATAAACAATTCTGAGCAATCTCATACAATGTTCTTCCTTCCTTCTGCTCTGAGATAATGGTAGCCTTTTTATTCCCAGTTCATCTAACTTAAGTAACATGTATAACTTGGATTATTTTCTTGAGACCCAGAGAAGGTGAGCTATTCGTTTCCTTCCCAGGTATGAGAAGACTCAGCAGATTCACCTTGGGGAAACTGGTTACCAGGAAGAACAGAAATGACAGCCTTGACCTCCAACTTTTGGTGCAAGGGTAACTAACATTCATGTTACCAGGGAGCAAAGCCAATTCAGGTCACTCTCTTAGTTTGACATGCAAAGTTAATAGTGATCATAAATTTAGGAACGAAGAGCTAGCAACTTGTGTCAAGATCAAGGCACAATGTTGTGTGGGGACAGGACAGGTAACACAATCACAGTCCTGAGCATGGATTCCCCTTTGTGAAAGGAGTATGTTTTTGTTTTGTACCGTGAGAGTGTTTACCTCACCTTCATTATATTTCTTTCTCTTTTCTTTTCATTTTTGGTATAATGAGAGTTAAAACCTGACACTTTTCATTTCTTGGGAATTAGCACTGTCCTTAGGAAATTTCTTCTTTCTTCCCCAGAGTATTTTTTTTTCTCCAAAATCATTGCATCTTTGTTGTTTTGTTTGCATTTTACATGCTGATTTTCAGAAGTAATATAAACATGGAAAATTGTAAAATATACTGTAATATCCATTTAGTTCTAGTAACATCAATATAAATGTAAAGCATGATTATAGTTGTATATGTGGTATGTGGCAAGGATAATTTCAATAATCTTCTTTTATTTCCTGTGATCTTTGCCAATAAGACTTGCCTTTGATCTTGGATTAGAGAAGTAGCAAAAATTAAACTTTAGGGTTCTGGAAGTAAGCTTGGTAGTCAAGCAGTGAGAACAGATATGAGATTCCATAAGGTGAATCAGAAAGGCAGAGTCTTGCTATGGAACTGACAGGGAACAGAGTAGAAATGGAGGGTGATATTGGACTGTGGACACTTTTGAAAGGTCAGCCTCAGAAATCCAGATCGGCACCAGAGGGGAATTTTGGTAGCGTGGCTGGGACACTTCTCATCCTAATACGCATATTCTTCATGCTCCAGTAAGCGATGTCCATTTAGCAGGTAAAGAAAGTATCTCTAATGAGATTAATTTCCCAGATCCCAAACCTGATGCCTCATTATCTATTATTTTTTAATTTTTTCTTTATTTTTCATTTATTTATTTGAGAGCAACAGACAGAGAGAAAGAGGGAGGGGGAGAGAGAGAGAATGGGCATGCCAGGACCTCCAGCCACTGCAAATGAACTCTAGATATGTGCGCCCCCTTGTGTATCTGGCTAACATGGGTCCTGGAGAATTGAGCCTCAAACTGGGATCCTTAGGCTTCACAGACGAGCGCTTAATGGCTAAGCCATTTCTCCAGCCCTTCTAATATTTAAAAAAATTTTTTTTACTATCTATTATTTAAAAAAATATTTATTTATTTTCAAGGAGAGAGAGAGAGAGAGAGAGAATGGGTACATCAGGGTCTCTGGCTACATGTGATACTTTGTGCATCTGGCATTATGTGGGTACTAGGGAATCAAACCTGGGTCTTTAGGTTTTATAGAAAAACACCTTAACTACTGGGTCATTTCTTCAGCCCCATGCCTCAGTATCTGAACTAGAGTCATCCATGGTCATATCCACACTCCTATAGTACTGAATTTTAGAGTACTTGCAAAAGCAGTTTTTCTGGAGAAAACTCAAACCTTCCCAAACTCTACCTTCTTTTCTACCTTAGTCAACTATTCACATTCTGCTTTCAAAACTAAAGTGATTATGCCATTTGCTGTTGAACGACAATGATGACAATGAAAGGTGACACAACCATAATTCCTGTGGAGAATTTGTATAATACAGGACGACAAGTCATCCTGCTGTGTTTCTTCATTCCAGTGTGTCACACGGAACCTAGGTTCTCAAGCATGCCAAGCTGGTATTCTACCATTGAGCTACACCCCATCATGCCCTTGGTTTTAAAGAACGCTTGCCACAAGACTCACAGTAACTTAATTTACAATCATTTACAGTAGAAGCTTTGCCTTTGAAGAAGGCCTCCTGTATCAGCTTTTTTTCTACATGATGGAAGCACAGAGATGGGAAATAATCTTTCTGGAAGTTTCTTCCCCGGCTGATGAAGGCCGCCAGCCCAGCAGCTTGTCCTGCATGGTGAGCTTCAACCTGGGCATTTCCCAGATCGCTGTGAACAAGTTGAGATTTGAACATGCACCGTCAATTTCATCTCTTGACTTGAGGGAACAAGCCATAACTGGTCTTCCCATTCCTAGGCCCAAGTAGCCTTGAATGTGGCACCTAAGGAACTTTTAGGCAGATGCACAGTCCCCAGAGAGAGCAAACGGTTGCGTGCTAGTATAAAATGAGCTCATGGAATGACAATGCTGCCCAAATGCCCTTTAATTTCTCCCTCAAGTTCAGACACAAGAGCTAGCAATGTCAGTGTAGCAACCTGGAGGGTGGAGATTCTGGTGGGCTGGAAAGTTACCTGGTCCACCACTGGACTCTGTTGTGGTTTGAGTATGACATGTCCACCAGAGAACGTTTGAGCACTTGATTTCCAGAGCTCAGCACTATTTTGGGATGTTGTAGAGCCTTTATGAGGTGGAATATAATCAGAGGAAATGGGTCACTGGAGGCAAGCCTTGCGCATTTACAGTCATGCTCCACTTCCTATATGTTCTCAGCTTTATTCATATGGCTATCTCTATGTGGGTTCATGTGTGTGTGTTCATGTGTGTATGCATGTGTTTGTGTGTGAGTGCAGGTCTGCATGTGCATGGTACGCATATGGAGGTCAGAAGACAACTTTTGGGTTGGTTCTTGCCTGTCCACCTCATTTGAGTCAGAGTCTCTTGCTCTACATTCTTGTTCTGCTGCTCTTTGCTGGACTTGCCTTGAGCTTCCAGAAAATTCTCTTGTCTCTGCCCCCATCTGCTTTCAGCATCAGTGTGCTGGAATTACATCATAGGATTTGTTCATGGAGTCTGGGATCAAACTGAGGAAACCCAACTGAGGTGCATGGGGTTAGTACACTGAAGCACCTGCACATTCTATGCTCAGCTTTCTGACTATCTATGTGACCAGCTGCTCCTGACACTGCATCTTCCTCATTATGATGGGCCATGCCCTCATACCACGAGTCAAAATCAGCCCTTTCTCTTTGACGTTGCTTTTGTCAGGCATTTAGTCAAAGTCACCAAATCAGAGTCACAGCAGTGGAAACAGAAAACAAATCATAGAGGAGCAAACTGGATTCTAAGTCACTTGGACAGGCTGGGGGTATGGAAAACACTTTATACACATTATTTTTCACAATGCTCCTATACAAAATGTTTTATCGCCATTGTTTCTACATATGAATACACTGATCCTCAGAGGTTAGTAGCCTAACCAAGGGCACACAGCTGGACTCCACAGCAGTTTCCCGCTGAAGAACTTGGTCATCAGGGCTTCACATGTGGGTGAGAGAGAACTATGCCATCTGGTGTCATCTGGGTGTGAGAGAATAATGTCATCTGGGTGTGTGAGCAAAGAAGGTCATCTAGTGTCATCTGGGTGTGTATGTGAGAGAACAATGTCATTTGGGTGTGTGAGAGAACAATGTCATCTTGTGTCATCAAAGTGTGTAAAAGAACAATGTTGTCTGGTGTCATCTAGGTTGAGGGAACAATGTTACCTGGGTGTGTGACAGAGCCTTGTCCTCTGGTGTCAACTGGGTTGAGGGAACAATGTCATCTGGGTGTGTGACAGTCATGTCATCTGGTGTCACCTGGGAATTTGAGAGAACAATGTCATCTGAATCCAAAGTGGGAAAGATGCTAGTTTAGAGACAAAGAATGATGAGTTGTTTCTTTTAAAATGTATGCGAACCTTGTGAGTTTGTACTAGGATTTTAAAAACACATGTATTTTAGCAGTTAATAAATATAATGAATAGTGACAGGTGACCCACGAATGCAGTCTTAGTGCTTTCTCTCTGGCTATATGAAGCATCACATAGTCATCTACAGTAGTGCCAACTGGGTGTAGCCCCTCAGACTTCCTAGCCTGGACAGTCAGGCTATGCAGAACAATATGTTGTCTTTGTTGGAGAAAGAACTGCCTCTGAGAGTGAGTGTCCGCAGGAAGATCAGCGGTTGTGTTCACAGGGGCAATTTTCATTCTCACTAGATTCATGACTTCATCCACTCTGAAGTAAAGTGAGGAAATTAAAACTTGCAAGTGTGAAGAAGTTTACTGAACTTTCTAATGGACCTTCTTTGTTCTCAGGACCTTCGTGTGCAGCCCAGGCTGGTTTGAACTTGCAGTGCCCACCACAGCGCCCACGTGCTGGGACTGCAGAACCACTCTCACCACGGTGCCTGGATCTGCTAGTGCTTCTTACAAGGGAAAGGCATTGGAAAATAAATAATAACAGGGAAGTCATTTCAATGATAGCATCAATATTTGAGCATAAAGGGAAATACACAGTTGGGTACTTTCAGACACTGTTATTATCTGAGAACCTAGTAAAATGTGTGTTCAGCAAAACACACAAACAAAATGAAGCAAATGTAACTGTGGTAAGTTTCCACAAAGTCAAGAGATTCAGTTTGAAAATCACAAAGACACACACAGTGAAAAAATACGGAGAAGGAAAATAAAACCTTCAGTAGTGATTTTTTACAATTTACATTTTTACAACAGCCATGTGGAAATAAGATGAAATACACACAGGAATCCAAAGGACTGAGGAAAGATGGGAGAGGCTGGACCTTGGTGGCCACTGTTTCGGGCATGAGCCAGCGCTCCGTCCTGTGGGCAATTTGGTTGGTAGTCGTGTTAGTCATAAACCAGTTTCAAGTCGCATCTATTTATAGTAACAGGATAACAATATTTCCTAATCACATCTCCATCACAAACAGAAAACAGGCCCCAGATCCTGAGCCCTTAACTTCCTTGCTAAGTGACAAGTGCTCATGCATGGTCTTTAGAACTTGCTGTGCAATAAGTATTCATTCTTGCTCTTTACAACTTGCTTTAACTTTTTAAAATAAATTATATTAGTTTCTTAAGGTAAATAATTAAAAAAAGAAAAAGCAGCTATCATATAATATAAATAAATGCATCACATACCAGAACATGGGTTTGGAGTTCTAGAAAGATCAGCATGAGTAACTTCAGTTCTTTAGAATTCAAAGACTAGCAGAGAGAGTCTGAAAAGCCAGGAGCCCAAATGGTTCACCACCACCCCCCCTTTTTTTTTTTTTTTTTTGCATTTCCAAGGCTAAATGATTTTCCATCAAAGTTAGTCAGTTAGTACGGCATGAAGTCAGATCTGTGTCTACAACTAGTATATATACTTCTCAAAAAAAAAAAAAAAAAAACTGCCCCAACAATCTCTTATCCACCCAGCACATACGGCAATTCTGTGTATTTAACTACATCCCAGCAAAGGAATATCGCTTGCTATGGAAGACACAGTGCACCATGAAGCTGAATTTTCACAACTACGTCTTTTCCAATAGTATCTTTATTTTATTCTCATTTGTTATACTGCAAACACCATTGTGTTCAACTGAGAAATTGTCTCAAAAACATTAATAAAGGAAAACAGCCTATTTTCAACTCTTACAAGCCACAGCCAGCTGTAAAGCATGACTGTGTTATGACAGTCAGTCCCTTGTAGTGACATTCGCTCAGCTCTCTTCTATTCCTGCTCTCTGTAACCTTATTTGTCGAATGCCCTCAACTATCTCTGGACAGGCAGATGCATCCGTGTTCTGGAACCGTGGACAGAGGTATCAAGGTCTGCCTTGGAATCGCAAGGCAGCAGCTGGCAGTGATGTGCAAGTACAACCGGCTGCGCGGCTGCTCTGTCGCCCTGGGGTTCAGCCACGTGCACAGCGCGCACGACGCCGCAGGGCCCCGCGCTGCACCGGCCGCTTTGCTGCAGGTCAACCGCGCACACAGCACAGGCGCCGCCTGGGGTGCGGTAAGTAAGCACGAGGTGATTTAAAGTACTCTGGGTGAAGTACGCAGCCTACAGGCCAATAGCCATTTTCTTTTTTATTTCTTTATCTTTCTTTTTTTCCCAAGACATGGTCCCTCACTAGCCCGGGCTGACTAGGACTTCATTATGTAGTCTTAGGGTGGCTTCGAACTCACAGCAATCCTTCTATGTCTTCCTCTCGAGTGCTAGGATTAAAGGCATGCACTACCACGCCCAGCCAAATATGGCATTTTCTATGAGGGAATATGATCCTTATAGTTTAGTCTCCTCAAGGATTATAGAGCCCATTCCCCCAGAAGTAGGATGACCACATACCAGAAATATAAATCAAAAGAATGACACCACAGCCCAGCCACACTGGCCTGTTCACCACTCCGTACTCCCTGGAGCATGCTCCAACCTCAGGGCATGCCTCAGAGCCCGTGTACTGGAGTCGCTCCTTCGGTGTTTGGGGAATGCTCTATTCTCCTCCTGGCCGACCTCATTCTCTGTTCAACTAAGTTTAACCAAACAATTTGTAAGAGCTCCTCAATTCCCAGGGCTTTAAAGAAATTAATTTTTTTTGAGGCAAGCCCAACAAAATGGCCTGTGTGTGTGTGTGTGTGTGTGTGTGTGTGCGCGTGTGCGTGAGAGAGAGAGAGATTTGGCACACCAGGGCCTCCAGCCACTGAAATCAAACTCTAGACATGTGTGCCATTTTGTGCACATGTGTGACCTTGTGCTTGCGTCACCTTGTGCGTCTGGCTTATGCGGGACCCGGAGGGTTCTTAGGCTTCACAGGCAGGCACCTTAACTGCTTGGCCATCTCTCCAGCCCTCCCAGGGCTTCTTATCCCTTTTGACTGTACTTCTTACATGCTACTTGTGAATTTGCTATCTGGGTGTCTCCCTTCACTAGAATGGAAGCTCCATGTGGTCTAAGAGTTTTAAATTTTTTTTTCCATTTTTTATTTATTTATTTGAGAGTGATAGAGAGAGAAAGAGGCAGATAGAGATAGAGAGAGAGAGAGAGAGAATGGGCACGCCAGGGCCTCCAGCCACTGCAAACGAAATCCAGACACATGCGGCCTTTGTGCATCTGGCTAACATGGGACCTGGAGAATCAAGCCTCGAACTGGGGTCCTTAGGCTTCACAGGCAAGCGCTTTACCACTAAGCCATCTCTCCAGCCCCTAAGAGTTTTAGAAATCATGTTCAATGCTATTTCCTCAAGGCATAGAATATTACCAGGAAGACACTTGATGCCCATTTCAGAAATGATTATTGAATTCTTGCTCTAGGCTGACCTGGAAGCCCTTCCCTCATCTCAGAGAAATGAGTGGTAACTACTACTATCATCCTGTTTTTTTTTTTTTTTTCTTACTACCATCTTTTTCATGTCACAGACTGGGAAAGTGTCAGGAAAACAGTGTCACTTACATAGGACATGTACATGGAAAATAAGATGGAATTTCCCTGAGGCATGTGGCTTTCTGTACATCGATACAATTAAGAAATTTTATTATAATCACTAATAGAAAGTTTTGGTTCATTATACAAACAACATGCCATACATCAACCAAATTACTATTGTCTTCCCTGTAATGCAGCAGTAATTAAACTCAAACTTTTAATTAAAAGCAACTCATTTCAACTTGATATGTATAATTGATGGAATATAATATAGTAACATTTTAATTTCAGCAAATGGAAATATTTAGACACATAGAATAAGTCCTTTTAAATTTCAAAGCAAGCAATTTGAACTTTTCAAAAATATTAGCATAAATGATCCTAAAGTAAACCAAATCCAAAGGCAGTCAAAATTAGTAAAATGTATTTGTTTTCATGTAACAAACATTCCTTGAGGCAGTTATTGCTCTGAGACTATTAACCTTTTAGGATGATTAACCAGATCACTGAGGGGATATACTTCTGCAACATTCCTTCTTAAAGTCTTTCTATGCTGATGGAAAATGGTGAGGCATGAGAATGCATATAGACTGAGTCATGCACTCAGGAATGCAAACTCAGCCATTCATTCTCTCAGTCTCTATGAAATAAATTTGGGAATTGTGTTATAAGTTAGAATGCATTTCCTTTAATTAGTTACTATAAATCATAACTCAGCCAAGTATGGGGGCATGGCTCCAAAATTTCAGTATCCAGGAGACTGGGGCTGGAAGATCACCAGTTCAAGGACAATCTGGGCTACATAGTGCATCAAAAATCAATGAAAAAAAAATGTTCTTAACAGAAAAAATGTCACAATCATCACTTTTGGACAAATATTGTGCTATTTCACATAAATTTTAGTGAATTTCCAATTGAGATAGTCAAATTATTATTTGAATAGAAGCGTTTACGTCTACCATGTTGCCTTAAGAAAACAATAAGCACAAACTAGTATAAACTCTCAGCTAAGCGTGGTTGTATTTGCGTGGACTTGTCCCAGATAACAACTTGGGGTTAAGTAAGAGGGCGGGTAGGAGGGCCTGCAGTCTTCTGTACGTGACATGGAGTAAACACTCATGAACACACAGCAGCTAGGGTTTCCTGCACATCCATCCTGCCAAGATGTCCTCATGGCTGGAGAAAGGGCTCAGTCTCCATCCACGCCTCTCACAGTAGCCAATGGCAGCTAATAGTTGCTGGGGATGGAGAGGCGTGTTCTTCAGGGCAGACACTGGTAGCTGTCTATACTTCAATCAATAGCCTGTTCCCCATTCCCCCATTTTCATGAAAGCAGCCCTGACTGGATGCAGGGAGTCACGAAAACAAGAGACAAAGAACAAAACAATACAACACAAACAAGGCATGCAAATAAGATGGGGATTAACCTGAAATAAGAAGGATTTTAGTGAGGAGGGAGGGAGATAAAAGATGGTAATTGGGAATTGACAACACAACTTTATCCAGACATTGGAAGAAAACCCAGTGCCTATTAATTTTAATGTGCAAATTTGCCTAAACCTAACAGCCAAAACTAAAGCCACTTGCTTTTTAAGAGTTTGCAAATGGCTTACTTTGAGCTCAATCTGACTTTTTTTGTTGTTGTTGTTGTTTGCTTTGGTAAGGAGCTACCTTGAAACAGTATTCAAGTGTCATTAGGTTTCACATGCCATTGTTATTCCTGAAATGTTCACCTTTCACCTAGCAAGTTTATTACTGGCTAATGGGAAGTAAGTTAGGCATATAAAATTAGAACTGTCTATCACTATCTTATCTGAAGAGAAACAAGGAAGATACTGTTAAGATCCCAAAGAATAAACACTGCACATTCTACCTGAATAGTGGCCAGACCTCCTGCCCATACTTGAAATCAACATGGCCAGTCCTTAAAATTGAAAAAAAAAATCTAAAAATCAAAGGTTTCACCTTCTATGAATGATTTAAAATTCTGCATATATGCGTGAAGTTGAAGCAAGTTGAAAATGCCAAAACAATCTTAGAGTCCATGTGACTTCTAGTTCATATTTTAGCAAGCATTTCATCATGATGTTGGTAGATATTTCTAACACATATTGATATTCTTCCTAAGGCAAATACATGTAAGGCTTTCCAGACACTCCAATAACACAAAACCACTAAGTCTCTTTTTGCTCTCAAATTATACATTGATACTTAAAATATATTTCTAAGAGATAGCAAACTATCGTCTACTTACCCAGGAGACATTTTTACCCTTAGGTGTTTTTAGCATGGCAACATGCAGGACCAAGGTGACCAGCAGTAGTTTCACCAGCATGGAAATCCAGTGGCGTATACTCCAAACGTCTGTGTTAACCAAATGCAAAAAGTCCCCTAGCTTTCCAGACACAGGTACGATTAACAACAAGGAAGGTCATCTTCTGAAACCCCATCTTCCATCCTGGTATGACGCATATGGACTTGCAAATCACAAGCACATGACAACTATAGTCACACAGTATGTGGAGGCCACAGCTGCACCCTTTATATCATCCATACAGCCACAAAATCCAGACTGGAGAAATCCCTTAAAAACATAGAGGATGAATCCATGTGGAAAGGCCCCAATCAAAAAACATTCCTCTGTTCAATCCAGTTACCTTCAAGATTTACTAAAAGGCTTGGAAGTGCTTGCTTGCACTAATTTTGACAAGCAAAAAAGTGAAAACAAAGAGCAAGAGACCTTGAAGGTTAGTTCCTGGTGGTGTCCATTTTAGGAGGCATCAGGCTTCAGGAAGACAAAGAGAAAGCAGAGCTGAGTCTCAATAAATAATACACAGCTCAGGTACAGCACACCTGGAAGGAATGTCTGCTCAGCCTCATGGCGTAGGCACCGTTTTCTCCGTGTCTCAGGGACTCCTGGTGCACCTGTTGTCGATGGACGCGCTCTGGGAAAAGACTAGTATCCTAACAACCAGATCTGTTTGTTTATAAGGTAAGAAAGAGAAAATTTCCCAGGGGCTGTAGATTAGTATCCCCAGCTGTAACAGCCAGGCTGGAAATCATGTGGCTCTGTCCCTGGGTTCCTGTGTCCTTGTGTCCCTTTCCTTTTACCTCCTGTCAATCTAGATTAACTAAGCAGAGCCAGGCTAAATTTTGCTACTATCAGTAGTGATTAGTGTGAGTTGATGAAATCGGATTATGCAGGCAGTCCTCGGCCGACTCCCTCAGCAACACCATGCAACCACAGAGCCTCTGTCCTTAGCACTGGACTGATGCTTTCTGGAAGGGTCTGTTGGAGAAGGCTGACAAGAGGAAATGTAATTGCTAAAGCCACTTAGACATAACAGAGGTGGAAAGAACTATTTAATTTTTCACCTTGTTTTTCTTCCAAATTCTCGTGATCTCTCAGATTGGAAGTCAAATTGCTATAGAAGCAATGCACACTAGGTTGCTAATTCATTCAAGTCTATTCTTGGCAGAGTGGCCACTTGGGCAGAAAGACAGAAGTCATGTGAAGTGCTAGAGGGAGATGGAAACTAGGAGCTTCTCCTTTCTCTGTCCCTCCTCCCCTGCTTTCTCTCTTCCTTTGCCCTCCTTTCAGTCCTCCCTCCTTTCCTTAACCTTCTTTCCTTCCTTCTTCCTCCCCTCATTTGTTGTTCCTTCCTTAATTTCTCTTTCTTCTTTCCTTCCTCTCTTCCTTCTCTCTTTCTTCTTTGAGACAATGTCTCATGTAGCTCAATCTGGCCTTGAACTTGTTAGGTAGATGAGGTTGTCCTTGAACTCCTGATTCTCCTTCCTCAGCCTCCCAAGAGCTTGGATTACAGTCATATGCTACATGCCAGGATAGGAATTCACACATATTCAGACTCATCCTTGGAACTAGGTATTAGTAGTATCACCACTTTACCTAGGAGAAAATCACAATTTAAAAACATTAAATACCTCTCAATCATGATCTATGGGCCAGAGCAATGCTTTCTAGACTCCCAGGGGAAATGAAAGGATACGTGGATTTGAGTCTCTCAATCCACTCTAAAGCATGAAGCACGGGCATGCACGTGCGTGTACACATACATACACACACTCTTCTAAAGGACCACATATTGCCCAAGTGTTTCTAAGAATGCTTTAAAATTATTGTTCATATTTTAAAAAATAATGATGTTTTGGGGGTACTTATAAGAAAACATTTGAAACAAAATTTTATTAACCAGAAAGCAATTAAATAGGACTGCAGAGTTCACTGCATGCAAATCATACTGTCAGCAAAAGGTTCCCATTTCTGATGCCTCTATGCTATGTGCTCAACATATGCAGATAGGACATGTGGAAAATGTTCCCTGTGGTGAATGTTTTGCCTTTTATCTCTGACTCTTTCTTTCTTTCTTTCTTTCTTTTTTTCTTTCTTTCTTTATCCAGGCTGACCTGGAACTCACTAAGTAGTCTCAGGGTGGCCTTGAACTCACGGTAATCCTGCTACCTCTGCCTCCCCAGTGTTGGACTTAGGGGCATGCTCCACCACACCCAGCTTCTGACTCAAATTAATGGTAGCCTCGTGAGTTGACTATTTAATAATTTTTGAATGCTTTTTGAATAACTTTTGATGATTTATTTTTGGTAAAGCCATATTAGTCCATTTTTAATTGTCAAAAAATATTACAATTAAACTTACATATTTAAATAGAATTTCCTTCAGTTCAAAATTCAAAAAAATTACAATACAGACAAAAGTGAAGATACAGGTTTTTAAAGTGAAGGATAAGCTTGGTCTAAGTGCTATATTTTGAGATGTGTGTGCATAAATCTCATTGCCTGCTTTGCTGGAAGCTCCCAAGGAGATTGTCCATTCTGACCAGACTTCCCTCCTGGGGAATATGGCACTCCAACTTGCTCAATAACTATTATTGACTAATTGGTTGCAGTTCTGTTATAAAATTTCAAACAATTCTTTGGGTACAGTCTTGGGTTACAAATTCTACACGACTATACTATTGAAAAGACGAATGAAACAAGATGGAGGCTAATGTTTTGTCTTAAGCATGTGTGTGAGGGCTACTTATTTAGATTTGAATTCTAATACCTAAAAATCTCTACAAACCATAACGAGACATCGAGTACAAGCCTAGATTTTAGAAGAATGTTTTTTCCCTGTAAGAGACCAGATCAAGTGACTCCAGACATATCTCACTTTAGATTAAATTTGAATTATTTAGTTGCAGTCTGCAACTAGGTTTTTGTTTCTCTGAATTAGATGGCCTTGTGCTGCTATGGGCTGAATTGTGGCCTCTGAAGTACTATATGACTACTGTCCTTATGAAAGAGGAATTTGGACATTGGATTGACTATATGGGCATTATCTGCAAAATTTTAAAAAATATTTTATATTTGAAAATATTCACAACAAAATTTTATAAAAAATATTATGTTACTAGTACTTGTAACTCATGACAGTAACTATGGCCACTATGTCTTATTCTGTAATGTATTATAAGAAGTATATATATCACTGTATCACATATGAGACTTTTGAAATATTTTGAAAGTGCTATCCTCATATGATTGGCTTCACACTGTGCATGTAAAAATCTGGCTCCATGGAAAGATCTGGGCTTCATTAGACTATAAGAAGGTCCATGGCACAACAAATCTAAGAATTTCATCTATAAGATTTTCATGAAAAAAAAAAACAACTGGTCAACAGCAATATTGATCCACAAAGTTACTTGAAAATTTAAAAAAGTTCCTTTCATTTATGGTTGGGAAAAGGTTAAAATCTAAATTAAAAAATAAAATTAAGGCTCTGCATGATGGTCTATGCCTTTAAATTCTAGCAGTTGGGAGGCAGAGGTAGGAGGTCATGGGGAGTTCAAGGCTAGCCTAGGACTACAGAGTAAGCTCCAGTTCAAGCAGTGCTTGAGGGACACTAGCTCAGAAATCAAAGGGGCAAGGGGAAAC
Organism: Jaculus jaculus; assembly: GCF_020740685.1. NCBI lineage: Eukaryota > Metazoa > Chordata > Mammalia > Rodentia > Dipodidae > Jaculus > Jaculus jaculus. The sequence continues at coordinate 61,268,239 of NC_059116.1, forward strand.
AAGTTGAATGTGGTAGTGCAAACCTTTATTTGGGAGGCTGAGGTAGTGAGTTTGAGGCTAGCCTGAGGCACAGAGTTCCAGGTCAACTTGGGCTAGAATATAACCCTATCTGAAAAAAGTAAGCAAATAAATAAATTTAATTACAAACCAAATCTTTAAGACATTCAACAACATGACATTTATACAAAACTGAAAGTCTGCTGATATTTAGGAGACAATTGAATGCATTTGATGTCAGTTACTTACTTGGAGCCAGTTTGCTGAGTAACAAGTATCTCACGTCTTAATGGCTTTAAAAGTTATGGATCTACAGGTCCACTGAGCCCCAGTGTTCAAATTAGCTTGAGGGATTTTGGTACTCATGGTGAGAAAACTACTGGGGCTGAGCCATCGAAGCCTTAGTCTAGCTTCCGGAGGACAAGCTGGCTGACCGTCCAGGAGTGCTCCCTCGCAGGACTGGAAGACCATCCTGGCTGTTCACTAGAAGCCCAGCGGAACCAGGTGGCCACAGCAGTACGTGTGACTTCTCTCTGCTGTGAACTGCTCACAGCTAACACACTGTGTGAATTCCAAGACTGTTCTCAGAGCAGGATTTCTGGGGAACCCTGTCGGGAAAGGGCTGCAAAGATTCTTAGCTAATCTTGAGAAGTCATGTGGCATTACATAATACTTGCTAAAAGTGAGTCACAGAGACAGCTCAGAATCCGAGCTGGAGGACCATACAGAGGATGAATACTGGGTGGATGGCTTGTGGCAGGACACAAGGACATTTATAGAGACCAGGCCACCCACATTCAGCACAGCCTGAGCAGAACGCTTCTGTGGATGGAGGGGACTTTGGTAACTCTGCTCACCCATGTCTCCAGAGTAGTCAACTAGCTTCTCATTGTTTCTCGGAGCCCTCAACGGGTTCATTTCCACTGAATTTCTTATTATGGCATTCAATAAGTAAAAATGGGACCAAATTTAGTACTTATCCACTTCCCCATCAGCTCTTAAAGTTTAACCACTCTCCTTCAACTCTTCTAATATTTGTGACTTTCTTTTCTTTTATTCTTATGGAGAAGGACAGATGCGAGACAAGCTCTTGTAACAAATCCAGAATGGCCTTGAGCTTGTTATTTGGTCCAAGACTGATCTCAAGCTAGTGATTCTCCTGCCTTGGCCTGAGTTCTAGGATTATAGGCATTTGACAATGTGCCTGATAAGAGTGATGCTTTGCAGAGATGAGAAATGCAGCAGATTTGTATTACTGTGTTTTCTGGTTTTCATGACATTCTTATTTCTAAGAGCAACCCCATTGCCTACTACATAGCAGCTGCCCTAAAATAATGTAACAACTTTCATTATAAAATTAAGGTTATGTGGGGCTGGAGAGATGGCTTAGCAGTTAAGCGCTTGCCTGTAAAACCTAAGGACCCCGGTTCAAGGCTCGATTCCCCAGGACCCACATTAGCCAGATGCACAAGGGGGCGTACACATCTGGAGTTCATTTGCAGTGGCCGGAGGCCCTAGCGTGCCCATTCTCTCTCGCTCTCTGCCTCTTTCTCTCTCTCTCTCTGTCGCTCTGAAATAAATAAAAATAAACAAACAAAAAAATTTTAAAAAAAGTAAGGTATGTGACTCTAACCTAGTCCTTGGAAATGGGTTGGAGGAATAAAAATTAGAAGTTGTTGTCTATTGGCACTCACACAGGAACACAGCAACCCTTTTGGGCTCAGAGTTTGTGGAGGGAATGGAAGGTTGTTTTAGATTCCACTATATGATTCAGTATTTTCCCTCAGTGGATGGGTTTTCAATAAAGATGTTTATTGCCTAATCAGGCCTACCTCGTTTAACCAATGTTTTCTTTTAAACTCTGGATATCCAGCGCTAGTGAATATAGTTTTCTATGGACATCATTAGACCTGGCAATCAGTTATATTCAAATACAGCTGGAGTCAGCATGAACAAAGGAACATAGATTTGGAGTCAGCCAGGCCATGGTTAGACTTGGACTCGCATTTACAAGTATAGAGACGAAGTAAGGCAATTCAGCCTATGTTGATGGGAGATTCCTATCACAAGGTGTGTCTGCGAACACCAAGTGAAAGCACATGAGCAGCATAAGACAGGGCCTCAGCACCCAGGCTGGTGCTCAGCACGCACTCGCGGGGTACTGACTGGGTCACGTTGTACTCATTGTATCATCGACACATAAAGCCACGTGAGCCTTGTGTTTCCCTTTTGTGAGGGAGAAATAATAAGCTGTCGTGTTTACTTCACTGAGTTGAAGACAAACTCAAATGAAATCATGCATGTAAAAGCTATCACAGGAGATGGAGGCAGGGAGAGGGAGCTCCGACATAGAGCCTTGGCCAACAGAATAATGACGAGCTGAATTCTCCCAGCAGAGCATGCTTAAAGAGAGAACCTTTGTCTAACATGCACATCTGGGCCCTAATGTCTAGTAGAGGCTTAAATAGTACACTTTGGCATTTATTTGTTAGACAGTCTTGGGCACAATCCCCTTACATCTCTGCTTTCTCATCCATCACAGAGTTTATAAATTATAAGGAACATACAGTATTTAGGATTACAGAATTTAAAATAAGATTTATTTTTATTTTTATTTATTTGTTGGACAGAGAAAGAGAGAGAATGGGCACGCCAGGGCTTCCAGCTATTGCAAACTAACTCCAGATGCATGCACCATCTTGTGTATCTGGCTAACATGGGTCCTAGGGAATCGAACCTGGGTCCTTTTGCAGGCAAACACCTTAACTCCTAAGCCAGGAGTTAACTCCCTCCAGCACAGGATTACAGCATTTAACATCGTGCCAGAAAACACAGTTCATTATGGTAGCTTGTGTAAATATAATTCATCCTACAGTTCAAATGATGGCAGGTGGTGAAACACAGACAGTATTAATAACCTGAAACAGAATTAGAGTCTATTCAAAGGCAATCTCTATGTATACATTTTTGAACAAGGCCAAGTAGAAATGGGTAAGCTTCTCTTTCTAATTTTGTGATGGATAAAATGGGGAAATGGAAGAACATGTTGAAGGGACTCCTGAAACACACAGGTTTTAAGAACCTCAGATGATGTAAAACAGCCTTCAGAATTTATTCCATTGACAGGAAATTTTTTTACTCATCCCAAGCCAGGACTATTGGTGCTGACAATTTTGGAGAGTTCTGCATTAGCTTTAGGCCAATATTGCAAATAGTTTGCCTAAAAATTTTGTCAACAGGCCTTAATAATTCTATGATAGCTAATGATGATTTATCAATTAAACACTGACCTTACTGGATTATAAACTTATCAAGAATGAGAAACCTATTCATCATTTTAGTAAATAGTACCATGACATATAGTAAATGAAACTGCTGGCTAAGATAATACAAATGGCTGCCAAGTGAACTTCAAGGACGAATCCCAGAAGAACACACTGCAATCCTGGGAGCCAGGGAGGACACAACGTGGACAATGAACGCTATAAAGCAATGTCTTCCTAAGCAGGGGTCTGACCACATTCTGTCCTCTTGGAGGGAGTCATCCACAATGATTTGTCATTCTTTTTTTTTTTTTCTTCCAGGTAGGGTCTCATTCTATCCCAGACTGACCTGGAATTCACTATGTAGTCGCAGGGTGGCCTTGAACTCACTGCAGCCCTCCTATCTCTGCTTCCCAAGTGCTGGGGTAAAAGGCATGTGCCACCAAGCCCAGTGATTTGTAATTTTTTGTAATGGTCACAAAGCTATTCCTGTCTTTTTCTTATAGTGACCAGTGGGGGTGGGTATGGGGAGGAAAAGGAGAGGGAGGGAGGGAGGGAGGGGCTCTCAGAACTTATTCCAAAAAGAACAGAACCATCTGTTTTTACCATATTTGGGACACTGTTTAAAAAGAGTCATATCCTTTCACATTTTTTTTTTTTTTCGTTTTTTGAGGTAGGGTTTCACGCTAGCTCAGGCTGACCTGGAATTCACTATGGAATTCACTCAGGCTGGCTTCAAACTCATAGGGATTCTCCTACGTCTGCCTCCTAAGTGCTGGGATTAAAGGCATGCGCCATCACACCTGGCTACCTTTCACAATTGATCAACTTGGCCAACAAGCTAAATTACATTGTCCTTGATAAGTAAGAGGGGGAGAAAGATCTATAGGGAGGAGTCTGAAGATTCACAACATCCTAATTCAACTTCAATTTACTAGAGATTTCAAAAAGTAACTATTTCTCTGGTCAAATAACCCAAATTGTATTGTGAAGAGCAAGTTATTTTTTGGGTTACCTTGAACATTTTAACCTCCAACACCTTTATTACAAATAAAATGTTGAACTAAATATATCCTGCTACATGAGAAATAATAGAAAAACTAGGATTAACACATTTGTGCTATATTTTCTTGTCCTCATATATTATGCTATAGCTGGTTATGGGAAACTGGTTTCCAACTCTTCAAATGTAATCTGACCATGTGAGCCTCATGCTTTGCTGCTGGACTCAAAGGTTTATATAAAAACAAAATTATGAGAGTAGTTTCATCCCAGCTAAGAGGCTATGTGTTTCTTGAGGGAAGCAAGTGTGGTTCACCTTAGCATTCACAGTGTGTCTGATATGTGCTAGGTATTAAATAGTTATTGAGAGAGTAAACATGAACTAAAACTTAACTGTGCCTCACCTTATAAGTCATCAGATGTCATGCTTTTATTATTCCTATTTAATGAGCCTCTCCATGTGAATATTGCATCTCGACCTTAAATGACTCGTTATGTAAAGTCACTTCAATATATGCTAATGGTTGGCATTCTTGTCTGTCTCTTCATCATATTTTTCCTTTGTGTTTTAACAGAGTTTGAGACACTCATTGGAAAGAGCATAGACCCCCAAAGCCCCCCCTACCGAGTGGGCCTTATTTAATCAATATATATTTGTGAGAACTTAGAAAATCTGGGTAATCAGAAAGGTCATTCATACATATGAATTGTATCACACACTGGCATTCACAGAAACATTTACCTGCATGCAGATGTTCTATCCACTTTCCTTTCTATTCGCCCCTCTCTTCTCCCTTCCCTGCCACCTTCTTCTCTTTTACTTTCCTCATATGTGTACACACACACACACACACACACACACACACTTTTTTTTAAAATTATTTTTTTTAATTTTATTTATTTATTTATTTGAGAGTGACAGACACAGAGAGAAAGACAGATAGAGGGAGAGAGAGAATGAATGGGCGCGCCAGGGCTTCCAGACTCTGCAAACGAACTCCAGACGCGTGCGCCCCCTTGTGCATCTGGCTAACGTGGGACCTGGGGAACCGAGCCTCGAACCGGGGTCCTTAGGCTTCACAGACAAGCGCTTAACCGCTAAGCCATTTCTCCAGCCCACACACACTTTTAAATTCCAGGAAGACTTTGATTTTACTCTCTCACTCTGCCATTACTATGGTTCTCTACAATTCCTGTGGCTCTAGTTTTTATATAACAACTGGCCACTTGAATGAGTCTTCTTTCTCTTTGAACATCATCACATAGCTTCTGCTTCTTTGCACTGATATGTTGATGCTGCTTTTGTGAAACAGGGTCTTGAACTCATGATCTATCTCCTGCCTCTGGTTAGTGCTGTGCAACCACATCTAGAACTCATGGTATATTTTTAAATTTTACTCAAAATTTGTGCTCAGCATCCCAATGACTCAACTCTCGTACTTGCTCTTCTCTCAACACCTGATTCCATGCTGATTCTGTGAATTCCCTGCACCTGAGTCAATGTGCTCATCACCTTAGTCAAATTCATGCTGGGCACCTATTTGGGAGTAGAAGGGTGGTGTTATTCACATAGTTCACACAGAGCTGCCCTTTGAGAAGGAGCTATATCAGGCAACTGAGCATGGTCACAGGCTGGGAAGTAGATGACGGACATTTTCACAAGACCGGCAGTTGTTCACTTCTTCATATTGGTTTCAATCTTTGTTTCTAAGTTTAATTTATTATGAAATTATGTGAGATCACTTTTGTAAAACCAGAATTTTCAACAGTTCTAACCATCTACTATGTGAAGCTGGAAACAATGCATGGTACACACACTTTTTACATTTGTTGAATATTTGAAATCACTACACAATATATTTTAACATTGTCATCCTGAAATTTTGAAAGACTGGCTAAGAACAAACAAAAGTGGAATCACAAGTTCCTCATTTAATCTGAACAACTTTAACCAGTCTGAGTGCAATTGAGTCATATATTTTGAAACCAGAGAAATGGGTTCACAGTATTAATGGATAATGCTTTACTCTGAATTTTGGGTTTTGTTGCTTTGCATGGTCACTTAGAAACCCCTAATAAAGGAGTTACTGAGTTCCTCCATTCTTTGCAGAAAGGAAAGCAATCATTTAAATGGAAGGAAAATGGAAAACCATGATGAGTTGCATAGGAAAATACAAATGCTGTTTTGTGTGTCAGTTCATTTTACTGAGAACAATTCCTTATTCACATAGTTCCATCAGCCTCCCAGAGGCTGATATTCAAAAATACATGTCATTCGTCTACTGTACAGTTTTCATCACTATGAAGCTCACTTTCCATTCATGAAGTACAGAAACATGTGACCTTGCAGGAGAAGACAAAGGATGGAGTCCAGATCTTCTAAGTAGGCTTTTTTCTTTTTCATTGAATCTAGGCCAAGGTTCATGATAGAGCCTTGTATCCAGGTTTCAGGGCCTCACACATGCTAGGCAAGTATTCTACTACTAAGCTACAATAGTCCCACCCAGCTGGATGTAGATTATTTCTTAATTCCCCCTTCCCCAACATCCTGTTGTACATCCCTTACAGAGGACCCTTGAAAGTTCCTAAGAAGTTTCTTTTCCTGAAGAGAGAGTGTTGTGCTCATCTTTTAGGAAAAAAGTTGAGACTCATCTCTGTGAGTAATGGCCATTGCATTTCACTGTTTCTCAGAACCAAAAGAAAAAAGTGGATTCATCCAACAGTGAAATTACTGGAAAGGAAGCAGTGAGGCACTTCAAAGAAGTTTCACAGACACCATTACAAAGGAAAAGGGAAGAGGATGAAGAAGAGGAGCATCATCAGCATGAAGTGAGGAAAGAGGGAGGGGGAAAGGAAAGAAAAGAAGAGCAGGAAAAGGTGAAGAGAACAAGAAAACTTATGCTTGAGTCACTGCGCTAAAGAAATTGCCTTTTCCTCAATGTCTTCATTCAGGTTTGCTATTTGGAAACATGAGTTGTTTGCATGAATCACATAGTCCTCTAGTGCAGGGAGAAGGGCATGCGTGCATCACAAAAGTGCAGGAAGAGGCTACTTCTGATGATTGAGACCGAGGGGAATTTGCCGTTGTCCCAGTGCAATACCCAGTAAGAGAACACACGCAGGAGTCCTGCTCAAAGGGAAGCAGTTCTATTCGTCCAAAAGGTCATTCTGCAACTGAAGCCTTCAAAACCAACAGCACAAAAGGTTGCTACCTGCCAAAGCTGAGACCCGGGGGAGGGGAGAGTGATGAATGACCTATCTCTTACAATCAGAGCTGCTCACTTTATTCATTGTAAGGACGCAAGGGTAGCTTTTATTTTTTAAATACGATATATATTATAACAGGTTATACTTTTTTATCTCCTTATCTATGCTGCTGCTTCCCTGGGGGCCTTCCTCAGTGGGGTTGTGGGATTCACTGTGGGACAGTTTTCAATACCTGTGGCTGTTCAACTTTTCTCAAGCTTTCATATAATCTAATGGTGTTTTTATTTTAAAATTGTTATGTTTAATGTAATTCAGTTTTTGCTTTTAAATATTTTTCCACTGTTTTAAAATAAAGTTAGGTAGTTGTTTTTAGTAAATTTCATCATTCAACTCAGAATTTAAAAGCTCTTCCTTATTTCAAGAGTTCTTTGTAATGGGCAAATGCACAAGTTCTTTCTTTAAATATTTAAAAGAAACATAAGATTACAACTAGCCAAACAAAATCAACAGAGTAAACTAATTAAACATCTTTAAATACAAGAAACAAAATTTCTCTTCTACTTTATACATATTCACAAGATCCAGGAACCTAACACTCTAGTATATAGTGAATTTTACAGAAAATGAACTTTTTACATAATAATGGCAAACAGGAACAGAAGGCATATAGTGGAAAAATAAAACTTTGATCATCTCTCTCCAGCATTAGCTTTATTTGTTCTCAATCAGCCTGTCTTGAGAGTGTTAGAGGCCAGACATTCTGCTGTGTCACAGGGTGCAACCATGAACCAGGAATGGAGGAGTGTAGAGTTCAGAGGGGAGCTGATGAAAAGAGGCATCACTGTGGCGAGATCAAGTGAGCGCTTTCACAGGAAAGCAGCAAGGTACCAAACCAAGCCTGGGCAAGGACCTCTACTGAGGGAAAAGAGCCCTAGGCATTGAGAACATCACGGCTTTCACTGCTGTTGCAGCCTTAGAGTGTGAGGGCGCTTCGGGATAAGGCCACAGAGGCTTAGAAGGGTTTGATCAAGAAGAGTCTGCATACATGTTGGTCAGACCATACTTAACTCTCAGAAAATGGAAACCAATGGAAGGTTTTAAGTAGAGACATGACATGATTTTAATTTGGGAACAATCACAATGGCAGCCGCCATGTGGAGGGTAGATTGATGGGGAATGGAGAATGAGATCAAATGACTAGGAAAGAGGAAATGCTCAGGACCCTCAAGAGGTTTGAATTTGGTGGAATACAGAACAGATTCCAGAACTTGGCTCTGCCTGCATAGGAGCTTCAGTTAAAAAGGAGTGACATGACTATCTGAATCTGACCATTGGGAGCTTAATGGTGCCAGTTAGCCAGCCTGGAGAGGTGGCAGTACATGACTCTGGTAAGAGACTAGAAGGGAGGAGAAGTGTTAGGAAGGAAACCGGGAGACTTAAGTGAAGCCTCGCAGAGATGCATGTGGTGTGCTTATGGAGTTCCTTCAGAGGCACTGGCAGCTGGTGCTGTGGTTCTGAACCCTGCAGGAAAGACCACAGCTGGATAGGACAGGCTACAATCATCACAGATACGAAACACTTCTTCAATTTTTATGGCCATTTATTCTAAACCTACTTTTTAAAGGTTTGCTGTCTTTCAGACACTCTTTTGAATTGAAGACAGATTTACAACCACTGGAATAAATAACAGCATAGACAAAGGGAAATTAAGACATCAGAAGAAGATGAGAAGAATGTGAAGGAAACCTTGGGGTCTGAGGTTATAGCTCAACCAGTACAGTGCTTCCCTGCAAACATCCGCACCTAAGTGTGATCCCTAGAATCCATGTACAAAAAACAAAAAACAAAAAACAAAAAACAAAAAACAAAAACAAGCCAACAAGCCAGATGCAGTGGCAGTCACTTGCAATCTCAGCACTGGGGAAGTGGAGACAGACAGATCTCTGTGGCTTGCTGGACAACTATTCTTGCCTGTAGGGTGAATTCCAGGTCACCAAGAGACTCAGTTGCAAACACGGTGGATGGCATCTGAAGAATAACATCCTGGATTGTGCTTTGACCTCTACATACATGTGCATACATATTCACATGAACCTCACATCTGTATGTACCTGTACATACTTGAATACATGTACACACATGCATACACAGACAGAGAGGAACTATGGGAACGGCACCATGAGGTATTACAGAAGTGAAGCAAAGGTCTTTCAAGACAGTGGGATGGAAACAAATCCAGCAGATACAACTGTGCCATTTTTATTCATGCATGTCTTTGAAGAAGTCTGACTCAACGAACCATCATAAATTGATGGAACTATCTCTCAACATGCCATTCCTCATCTGTTTTTGTTTCATGCACACTGATCATCATTAACTGCAGAGGAAATAGGCTAAGCAGAAAAGCTTGTATTGTGGTTTGAATATGAAGTGTTCCCCTCTAAAGGCTCATGTGTTGACAGTCTGATCCTTAGCTGGTGGAACTATTGAGGAGTGATAGAATCCTGAGGGCTCAAACCTAATCAGCGTATTAATCCCTTGATTGATTACTAATGTGGTATGATTTGGGAGGTGAAAACCTAGTTGGAGAAACTTGGGTCACTGGGGATATGCCATGGAAAAATATATCTTGTCCCGAGCACCTTCTCATCTCTCTGCTTCCTGGTTTCCATCAAGTGAGCAGCTTTTTATTTCTGCCATGCATTTCTCCCTTGACCTTCTGTCTCACCACAGGTCCAGAAACGATATAGACAGCTGCCTGTAGGCTGTAGCTGCTGAAACGGTGAGCCGAGATAAGGTATTTTCTCTTTTGTCTTGTGTTTGACTGGACTTTGTTACAGCAATGGAAAACAATGACTAAGACAGCATACCATGCTAGAGTACATATAAAATCAGTTGGTATCTGGAAAGATAGTTCAGTTGGTAAAGAGATTACCTCAAAAACATGAGGACCTGAGTTTGAAACCCAGAAGCTAAGTAAAAAACTGGGTATCTGGATATAGTGACATGCATTTGTAATCCCTGGAGAGGAGGTAACATACAGATCCCTGGGTCTTGCTGGCCAGCCACTCTAGCCTAGTTGACAAGTTCCAGGCCAATGAAAGACTATCTCAAAAATAAAGGTGGGTGGTAGCTGAGAAATGACACTCCCAGCAGACCTTTGTCCTCCACATGCACAAAAAGAAATACACACGTGTACTCACACACGTATTTACACACACACACATACACAAACACAACACACACACACACACACACACACACACGTACAAACTTGACAAAACTTGCCACCCTTTCTGGAGTAGGTTCTTAGCATGCAAAGCAAATGACTTGACCTTCTCCACAGGGAACACCTCTCTTTTCTGTATTCCAAAGTACTGTAAATATCCACCAATATTTCAAACAATAGTTCTTCAATTGATAAGCTATTTTCAGCCATTCACACTCAATGTAATTCAAATTAAGTAAAACAGTACATTAGAAAATACTAATCTAGAAACATGAGTATAATACATATGTAATTCATGTAAATTTTGTGGCAGACATCAAAGAATATCTGAAATAGAAATTTAACATAAAAGTTTTATATATACCAATGTGTGTGTGTGTGCGTATGCATGTGTGTAACAGTGCTGGAGAGAAAACCTAGGGTCCTGTGCATACTAGGGAAGCACTCTTTCCTTGATCCATATCTCTACCCTAGAAATGTGTCTTTTTATAAGCCTTCCTAGGAAAAGGTGAGGGATGAATTAACTTGGGGACAATTATCACATTAAATACTTATTACAAAAATAAAATGTGCTTGCCATAAAATGTCCAATGATATAAAAAGTAAAGTCCCCACCTGTCCCTTTTTAATCTCATTTCTGTGAGCTATCCACACACTATTAGGTTCATTTTCCAAAGAATCCTGGACAACAATGAAGGTATCAGTCTAAAAGTGACGGCCATTACTCAACACAGGCTCAGGTGTTCAGATACAGGAATGGCTACAAGTAACAACAGTCAAAATCTTACCAGGCTGGGGAGATGGCGCCATCAGACAAATGTTTGCCTTCCAAACCTGAAGACCTGAATTATGTCTCAAGAAACTTTGGGAGGAAGCTGTAGGTGGTGGACTGTCCCTCATATCCCAGTGCTGGGGAGGTGAACAAAGATGGAACCCAGGAACTCACCAGCCAGCCAGTCTTGCCTAAATGGTGAGTGAAAAACCCTATCTCAGAAATAGGGGAACTCACACTCAGCTAAGTTTCAGTTTCTGAGAATAACTTCAAGCAAGAAGCATGTGTACATGTTTAATGGTGAATATGATATATGGTTTTGTTGGGAATTTACCTGAATGGAGCTGGTAATGTATGCATTCAAACATCTATTAACTAGTTTTGTTTCATATTTTTATTTTTTCCTAAATTTGCCTTTCTAATGTAACTTACTTTGGGCATGGCGTCTCACACCTGTAGCCTCCCAGCATTCAAGAGGTTGAGACAGGTGCATACACACATGCATGTCACCCTGCGTACACGTATGCACCTGTTCACACATGATACACACACACTCAAGGACAAATAATCCAAACAATAGAAAAATAAAAAGTAATTTCACACTGGAGTATGAGCAAATTGTTTGTAGTTTTATTCTATATAATATTCACATGAACCTTTTGAGCAGAATTCTCTCAATAGTCCTCATTGCACAGGAAGGCAAACCGAGACACACAGTGGTGGAGCAATTTACCCAATGTTCTTCAGTGTGCAAAATCTAGGTTCCCAATCCTGAGTCAGTTGTCACTCACACATGAACCTGTCTCTCTCAGAGGAAGGGAAAGCACTGTGTAATGACAGGGATGGGGCTCACTGTGGAGAAGGAAAAGCATCCAAGGGTCCAATGCCCTAAAATTCACCCTGAGCTCATCCTCTGCACACAAACCCAAAGGCAGCCAGCTACAAACTTAACTTCACCCCCTCTCCAAAGGTACCTTTGTGTTCAGAGCACTGTTCACTATCTCATTTTCCAGCAATAAAGTTTTGGTATACAGAAAGTAATCTAACAAAATTCAAAGCTCTGGAAACTTCAGTCATTCAAGAGCATTTTATTCCCAGCGCTGAAATGCTCTGATGCTGACTGGTGCTGCCTGGATGCAGCCCATGCCCTCTTAGGGACTTTCTCACTTCCTAGAGTAATGAGCAGAATTGAAAAATCAGAAAAGTCAGATGTTGAGACAACCTTTAAAATTTGAAGGGTCAAATCTTGCTCTAGCCCAGGCTGACCAGGAATTCACTGTGTAGTTTCAGGGTGGCTTCGAACTCATGGCAATCCTCCTACTTCTCTGCCTCCTGAGTGCTGGGATTAAGGTGTGTGCTGCCACACCTGGCCAAATTAAGGATTTTAATAATAACAAAATTAAATCTATTATGAATCCAAGCTGTTCCAAATCTGAGAAAGTCACCAATCTTTCTTTTTTTTTTTTTAAATGTTTTTTGTCTATTTTTTATTTATTTATTTGAGAGCAACAGACACAGAGAGAAAGACAGATAGAGGGAGAGAGAGAGAATGGGCGCGCCAGGGCTTCCAGCCTCTGCAAACGAACTCCAGACACGTGCGCCCCCTTGTGCATCTGGCTAATGTGGGACCTGGGGAACCGAGCCTCGAACCGGGGTCCTTAGGCTTCACAGGCAAGCGCTTAACCACTAAGCCATCTCTCCAGCCCACCAATCTTATACATGTAACTTCTAAAGACATAGGACTTAAAAGTCAAATATGATCCCTAAGGACTTCTTAAGATTTATCTGAAAAAAATCCTATATTATTCCTTATAAATCCTTATAAAGGACAAATTCATGCATTGTGTGTGAAAAATTATAATGAAAAATATGTATGAGCTATAATTCTACTAACCAGAATCTGTATTATCTGGCATTCAGTACTTCTTAAGTGCAATTAAAACTGATGTTTATACTCAGAGGCAGTACAAAATTTTCATGTTGGTTGAATTTAATTATAATTCAATTATTTAAACATAGGGATACATTCCAAGAAACAGGACAGGAATAAAACAGCATACACAGAGAAAGATTCAGTCTATCTCAGCTTGGCCACCGACAGATTCTGAGGACTTTGGAGAGAAGAGCTGAGATGGAAAAGGGAATTGTAAGCAATTGCACTTGGTTACAATTACTACACTTGGTTGCTGCCTGGACTACTTCGTTGTAACTAAGACTCTTGAGAAGCTTCCACAAATGAGTGAGGGTTGGGAGCAACCTTGTATTACTTGTAATACAATGCAGTGTAAGCAACCTTACATGACTTGTAAGAACATACTTTCCTTAGATCAATTTGAACTCTGAGCATATGTAATTGAGGTGATGTTACTAAATGCATTACTTTTGTTTAAGTCACATAATTTAGCAATTCAATACTTGATTTTTTTATTAGTAACACTGTCTAATACAGTCTTTAAAGATTAAAAAAATTGTTTTGCTTGCTATCTGATTTGACAGTAAAGCAACTCTAAGTGTAGGCAAGACAAATGACAACATTACAATGGTACTGAAGAGAGACTGTCCATTTGAGGAATGACCTGCATTGCTAAGGGACAGGGTAACAGATTCCAATCCATAGAATTGTAGGTCATATGCACCATGTAGTGTAATTTTTCACTTAAAAGGCATACATTTTTCCTAAATTATAGATTTTCCAGATATATCTTAAGGTAATCTTTGCCTTTAAACTATTTATTTACTTATTTGTGAGGAGAGAGAGAATATGAATGAGTAAATGAATAATTATTGGCATACCAGGGTCTCTTACCTCTGCAAACACCATCCAAATGCATGTGCCATTTTGTTCATCTGGCTTTATAAGAGGACTGGAAAAGCAAACGTGGGGCAACAGGCTTTGCAAGCAAGTGCTTTTAACCACTGAGCAACCTCCCCAGCCCCGATGTTTGCCTTTTAAGACCTACATATGTCTATTTCTTATGGACTCTTTTTGTAGGGGTGACCATGGTTTTCAAAATTAACTGGAAACCAGTGAATATATAAAGTGACAACCAACATTATTTCAGTTCACATATTAAATTAAAGCATAATTTTACTATGACCCTGATTATATAGAAGACAATTATCAGACCCAAAAAATGGTGATTAGAAGGGAGAATAAGAATGATGACAAAGCCCGACTTCTTGGTTTGATTGCTGGTCACACCCCTCAAATTGACAATGGTAAATTTTGCATCACTTTCATATTTGTCATATGGGTTGAAGATCCCTGTCCTTGAATAAGTTTCAAAATTTTAGATTTTAAGGCATTTTTGGTTTTTGGATTAGGTATATTCTATCACAAATCAATGGAATTACTTCCAAACCTGAAAAATGCAAGAATCTCAGACGTTTCTCTAGTCTTAAGCATTTCAGAAACTCGGCCTGTACTGTGTTTCCTCAGCATCCACAGGGCACTGGCCTGTATAAGTACCAAAACTCAAGTGCAGGAAGGAGTTGCCAGATATAAGGGTGGGTTCTAAAGAATTCTTGTCAGACAAAATAACGATCTTGAAAATAATAATTTCAAAAAGAGAAACATACAACAAGTCTTGGGGCAAAAGACAGGGGTTCCAGTCACCACAGGGGCTACAGCTCACAGAACAGTTTTGGATATAAAGGCATGTTGAACAGGAGAGGGAGGAAAGCTGAATGCAGCAAGAGCTGTGAAAGGTAAAAAACTGGAAATGAAGAAGTATAGCTCATACATACAACTTTCTTTGAAGCCCACATAACTTTGACATTCTTTACGGAAGCCAATGGTAGAGGAGGAGGAATTCTTAACAAAGCTGTCCTCCTAAAAAATTGTTTAAAGAAAATCTTGTGAAAACCTGAGATACACAAAAAACTTTGCATCACTTAACAATGAAAATAAATCACTAGGCAATTCTGTAGTTGTGTGAGCATCATAGAGTGTATATACAAACTGAGTCAGGTAAATTGCTAGACATCATAATCTTATGACATCAGCTTATGCATTCCACCATTGTCTGAAATGCAGATATCTAGTGGATTTACATATACTTCATTTACAATAACACATATAGCCTATATGTAATTAACGCTAATAGATATTCATGTATATATGCAAGTGTTAGAACTTTGTGCTGGTATGATATGAGTTGTTATCCTCCCAAAATGACAATAGATTTGAGAGAAGACAGCATGATATTCTTTCTAATAAGAAGCCCCCACCGCTAGCATTTTTGGGGGGTTTGGGCTGCCCTGTGTCCTACTGTTCATTGGTTATTCAATCAGTAGTCCCCAGTGCTATCTGATTTGCAGAAAAATTAGGCCTCACTTATGGATTATACAAAGTAAATTCTTTTCCCCCAGGGTAACAGAGCATGGTTCAGATTTTATGGCTCCAAATCAGCCATCTACAAAGAAAGCTGAAATTCACATGTTAAAACGCCAGATCAGACCAAACAGCCACAGGTGGCCAATAAGCTAGAGCCGCCAAGACATATTATTCTAAAGTAAAGGAAAATTGACTTGCCTTGACCAAGATGCATACTTTTCTTACTTCTTTAAAATATATTTGTGCTACATATTTTATGATTCCTTGCTCAAAATATAAGTTTGAAATTATGAAGAAACAAATCCCTATGCTTTTTAGTCAGGACTCCAAAAAGTTATGGATTGTGTTGCTTCCCACTTCTTATGCATTGGCATACTTGTTTTAAGAAAATGCCAGAACAAGTAATGTACAAATTACTACTTTGAGTTCTCACCTCAGAAATTGCCCATACAATAGTCAATATAGCCAAAGATTTCTTTTAACTTGAAGTAAAAAATAAACAGAAAACTACAGAATTCATTCATCATTTGTCCATGAAAATACAGATTTTAACTTTGTTATTTTGGTTTTGAGATTCTCATTATGTGGAGTTTCACACACTAAAATGTTGCTAGTACTTATTACCAAGTCTTATTAAAAGCTGACACAATTTGCTATTGGAAAAAGCCACCTATCCCTGAATATGTCATCTGTAAGAAGCTTGGCTGGCTACCTCATTTCTACTCTAATTCCTGTGGTGTCAACTGTTGCATCCAGAGGACAAACAGCAACCAGTACATAACAGATATAAAATTTTCCAAAGAAAGGAGGCTTTAAACCTTTTCACTATTTAATAATAAAATTGGATCCTGTCTTTCAGAGCTGATAGGAATACGATGATCCCTTCTCCACATTTCTCCCCATACTCTCCAACTTTATGATTCAGATCATGTCTGATTTTGACCTTGTTTGTCCTAAGTCACACAGATCTCTTCTGCTGGGGGATTTTTTTTTTCCAAGGTAATACATTTCTTTTCATGATTGTACCCTTAACAATTGATTAGCTTTCACTGTCAATATTCTATTTGTTTTGTAGCCAGGAATCTCATATCAGCGCTAAACAATTCAGCCCTGCAGGCTGGCCAGCCTGCATACACCTCCTGTTCCTTTTCACATTCCGCCCTGAAAATGAAGTGGCTGCCTGCTAAAGGACATGAAAATAAAGCTGGCGCTTTCTCAAGGCCAACTAGTGTACTGAGAAGTGTATTTCAATTAGCATGCAATCATTTCAAATACCTCAGTATTTGTGTGAGCCTGCCCTGTAGAATTTAATACTCAGACAGCCATTTTGCAAAGACACAGCAGGTCCGCGAAGTAAGGGCTGGTCTGGTGGAGCAGTCTGGGGATGGTAAAGCCGTTATAAACACTGGCAGTATTGCAACAGCTGTGCCATCCATCAAGCCATTATCATCTATTTTTCTGAACCTGTTCAAAATAGGATTTAACATTAGCTTTTATGCCTGCCTTTAATTTGACAGACTCACCAGTTTATCTCTAGAAAAGAAATTTCTTGCCTATGGCAGAATTCAAATATAAAAGCAGGACTACACTAAGTCAAAGAGAATATCAACTGCTTTGAACTGATAGATATCTGAGACAACAGACCTCCCAAATCAATTCCTGTACAAGCGATTTGCAATCTTATTAAAGTAACCCGACACAAAAGAGATAGAACAACATCTCCAGAAAAGAATATCTCAAGACCTCAGAGACATCAGGTATCTTGACAACTGGTTGTACAAATGACTGATTGTCTGTCTGGGTCAGCCCAGGGACTAACACATCTGAAAGAAGCGACATGCACAGGACAGACACGAATCATATGTTCAGCTCCCAGCCACAAACTCACAGCAGGAGAAACTTACATAGGACACCCGTGCTCGCCGGCGGTGTACCAGCCCGCAGCACCGCATGAAGAGCAGGCAGAGCGCAGTCAGCGTGCGGCTTCACCAAGCTGCACTGTGCCTCGTCTTCTCGTCACGGCCTCTGGCCATTTCTTCCCTCCTTCCAGGCCCAGGTGAAAGTCATGGGAAAGTAGTACTGAGGTTCTGACTCTAGGCTGTTTCTGCAGACCTCATTCTCCCTGCAGGCATGCCAAAACTTTGTTCTCCATGTCTGTCTGCCTTTTTTTCTTTTCGTTTTTTTTTTTTAAACAGGTAATTTGAGATCTTTTTTCAGGGGGATTGCCTACTGGCAAAAATCTATAAAAAGTAGCATTTTCATCCTCAAGGTAACTATTGCTAACACAGAGTGATGCCTGTCCAAACCATCAGAGTTTCCAAACAACGCTTGTGCAGTAGCCATGCTCAACTCAGGAGCCTCGCAAGCTCTCAGAGGCTTACATTTCACTGCCTGCAGTGCTCCGCCGGGGAAGGGAGGCGGCCGGCCCTGGCTGCTGTTTATGTGACTGCTTCTGAGAGCAATGCTGCTCTGCCGCTGTCTGGCTGACACTGCCGTCCCTCACAATGCACAGACTGGCAACAGCATCCCTGATTCACGGGTACCTCTGTCACATTTTGGACATATCTGATTTGCTCGTTCTCTTCCTCTCCTCTCTGCACCCTGACAAATGAGTGAGTCTAGACTTTAATTCACTGTGGGCTTCTGGGACGATACAGTCACCCTCCCCTTTGTCAACTCTTTGTCCTGCGGTACATATTTCAAAGGAATTGTAAGGAGGACTGCCGGGCTGGCCTCAGGACCTGACTCATTCAGCCACTGCGGCTGCACAGCTCTGTGTGCTTGCTGCCAAGGACTCATTTTCTACATTGAAGCATGTTAAATAAACCTAGCTCTGGCAAGCAAATGTGATCAGACGCAGGTCTAATTAACGGGCTAGATAATATTTCATCTATGATTTAGACACAACAAGCTAAATGGCCTCCATGCCTGTGAGCTGACAAGTCAATACTACATGTAGGCTATTATTTATACCACTCCCCAAAGACAGCTTTCAGAGGCCGAACTGATCTTAGCATTCTTTCTCCAAGGCCTGTACATGGCACATCAAAAAAGATGAATCACTAATGCACTGAGAATTTGACTATTAATTTGGATGATATCAACCATTCTAGTAAGCAAGGATTCATATAAGCTTTCAGTGTCACAGATATTAATCCAAAGTTACCCCCACGCCCAAGTCACTCCATATACTGCTTTCGGTTAAGAAGGCACATTAGCTGGATGTGGCGGCACATGCCTTCAATCCCAGCACTAGGAGGGGTCTCCAGCCTCAGAGCCATGATATCCCATATCCTCTTTGTACTTTGTTCCCGTCCCTGCTGATACATTGTTATAATTGTAACAATTAAAAAACAAAATGTCTTGGACTGGAGGGATGGCTTGGCAGTTAAGGCACTTGCCTACAAGGCCAAAGGGCCCAGGTTCAATTCCCCAGAACCCACGTAAGCCAGATGCACAAGGTGGAGCATGTGTTTGGAGTTCATTCATAGTGGCTGGAGGCCTTGGAACACCTATTCTCTCTGTTTGTCTGTCTTTCTCTCTCTCTGTCTGTCTCTTTCAAATAAATAAATAAAATTTTAATTTTTTTTTTTATTTATTTGAGAGCGACAGACACACAGAGAAAGACAGATAGAGGGAGAGAGAGAGAATGGGCGCGCCAGGGCTTCCAGCCTCTGCAAACGAACTCCAGACGCGTGCGCCCCCTTGTGCATCTGGCTAACATGGGACCTGGGGAACCGAGCCTTGAACCGGGGTCCTTAGGCTTCACAGGTGAGCGCTTAACCGCTAAGCCATCTCTCCAGCCCAAATAAAATTTTAAAAGCTTAAAAAATATTTTAAAGTCTTTCCCCTACATTCATAAAAACAAAACTAAAAGAGGACCATCTATTGAGTGAACAATATCCCCTGAGGGTTGCTGACCTTGAATGCTCATCTGTGAGGCACTGGTCATAAACTGATCAGTATGATCATCCAGCTTCTTGAATATGGGGCGGGAGTGGGGAGGTAGCTCAGTGGGTAGAGAGCTTCTTCATAAGCATGGGCACCTGAGTTGAGACCCCTAGAAACCACGTAAAATGCTGAGTGTGGTAGTACATTCCAATAACCCCAGAGCTGGGGAGACAGAATCCTTAAAGCTCACTGGCCAGCTAGACTACACAAATCAGAGAGCTCTAGGTTCAGTGAGAGCCTTTGTCTCAACAAACAAGTTGGGGAGTGACTGAACAGGACTCCTGATATCAACCTTTTGCCCCTATATACACGTACATGTACCCAAACACCTGTGTACATACATACACACACACACACACACACACACACACACACACACACACATATACAAATGTACATGCCAAAAACAAGTTCTAGAGGGAAAATTTCAGTCTACTAATCATATAAACATCTTTGGATAAAAATACAAAATGCTATGAAAGAGCAAATACTCATTACAATTACAAAAGGCAGAAAAGGGTTTTCTGGGGCAGTATTATCTGACCTGAAGCTGAAGGACGGGAAGGAGGAGAGGAAACGCAGCAGAGGAGCCACCTCACAGGAAGGAACAAGGCTCACACAAGCATGCCTGTGGTGGAGGGAAGAAAGCCATGCTTATACAGCTGGGGTCAGGCAACAGAGAGGGGCCAGAGGAGGCTTGCAAGGCAGGTGCCGCCACATCCTGGCCACTGGACTGAGGACTTTTGTCTTTCCTGAGGGGCAGTGGGTTTAATGCATGATCAGAAGGAGAACATTTAAAGCATCCTTGAAGAGGGGTTGCAGCTAGGTTGGAAGACGGCTACAAAGAGTGCAGCACAGACAGGATCCACTGGTCATCCAGTGGAGGTAAGGCGTGCGTGCGTGCGTGCGTGCGTGCGTGTAGGAAGTGAATGAATTCATGAGATACTAGGAATTAAAATAGGTAAGTAAAACTGAAAAGTAAAACCCAGTTCAAAGACCCATGCTTCCTAATTCATTTCCGCGTATCCCCGGCTGCCGCTCAGCGCATGTCGGCTTGCCTGCCTCCAGGCATGCTGTGATCCTCACCTCCTTCTCCAGGAACCTGAGCAGACTCACTATCTGGTTCACGTATGTCCATCCATCTCTACTTGTTTTGCCACCAAAATGCATCACTCTGTTTTACTCCGATTTCTACAAAGGGAATGCTACTCGTTCTCCCATTGTTTCTCTGTCACTGAAAGGTATGTTTCCTTTTGATCTATCTACTATGTGGTTTTTTTGTTTTTTCCTGCAGACTAATAGCCAGCTTGTTAGTAATAAATGTACAACACTATGGGCACTTGGCAAAAATAATGAAATTTCAACTCTTTAAAAAACATTTTTTTTTGAAATTTATGAAGATATTCAAGTGTGTTGCCACTCATTTTTCTATGCTAAATTACCAAATTGCAATGGTATTTTCTTTCTATGCTTATTTCATCTGTTTTCCTTAGGATGTGTCCCCAAGCAGCATAAATATGTGTAGTGGTTTGAATCAGATGTCTCCCATAAACTCATGTGTTTTGAATGCTTGCTACCCAGCTGGTGGCAATTGAGAAGGTAGAGCCTTGCTGGAGGAAGAGTGCTGTTTGGCTTAGGGATGTTATAGCCACCACCACCCCCACGTGCTAGAACTTGGCTCACTCTCCTGCTCCTGTTTCAAGCCTGCTGTGACAGAGGTGATGTCCAGCCTCTGTTCTACCATGCTTTCTGGCCATCATGAAGATTCCCCTCAAGAACATAAGCCAAAATAGATCCTTTTCTCCCATCAAAAGAGTAGTAATTCACAATTCACAACCTCCGTGAACATAGCAGCACAGTCCACAAAATGACCCCCTAGCATGCAGGAAGGGGAAGTTATCCTTCCACAATGGCTAAGACTCATGGAATGGGTACTGAGCTTCAGAGACAAGATGTAGTGGTTTGATTCAGGTGTCCCCCGTAAACTTGAGTGTTCTGGGTGTTGGGTTCCCAGCTGATGGAGATTTGGGAATTAACACCTCCTAGAAGCAGTGTTGCTGTGCCCTTATGGGTGTCACGGCTACTTTGCCCTTGCCAGGGTTTGGCACACTCTCCTGCTCCTGTTGTCCACGTGGTGTCGGCCAGGAGGTGGTTTCCACCCTCTGCTCACGCCATCATTTTCCCCTGCCGTCATGGAGCTTCCTCTCAAGCCTGTAAGCCAAAAGAAACCCTCTTTTCCCACAAACTGCTCTTGGTCTGGTGATTTCTGCCAGCAATGTAAATGAGACTGTATGGCAGGTTTAAGATAGATTTTGTGTTACAGAGTTAGCTACATTAAAGAGTGTGTGAAAACTGTGTAACCTTAATAAATCCCAGTTCTCTTGTGACCCAATCACATCCAAAGAAGTGTAATCCAGTAACAATAGTCATTTAAATCCAAATGTTTGCCCTTAATTGCAGCAGCACTCTTTCAAAACTATTGAGTCTGTCTCCAATTTCTAACCCAAATTAAAACATTAAACAGGAAAAGCTCAAGGTTAGAGAGAAGGCTCAGTGGTAAAAGTGCTTGTTCCATGTACCTGATGACTCAGAGTTTAGATCCCTAGAACCCACATAAAGCCAAATGCAAGTGATATGTGTATCTGCAAGCTCCTATAGCAACAAGAGATGAAGTCAGGCGAATCCTGAAGTCTGGGATGGGGCAGCAGTGGCACGAGAGTGTCCTTGTTGCAAACAAGATGAAAGACGAGCACAGACACTACAAGGCTGTCCTCCAACTTCCACATGTGCACCGCGGACTGTGAGCGCCCGTACCGACCCTCCACACACATGAATACACACACACTACAACACGACACAGTGAAACCTCACTCAGCTTCCTGACTCCACCTCAACTAAGTATCGAGCAGATTTGTAGTTTATTTTCTTTCAAATCTCCCTGGATCAACCATTTCTCAGCTAACAAGCAAAGCAAACCTTCATTTATTTTATGCTCCAACTTTTGTCCAATTTCTCGATACCCCCGAGTGCAGGAAATTGAGAGAACATGATTCCAGGCTGACTGAGGAGCACACTGAGAGGAAGGGAGAAGTGACTTGTCACCGTACTTAGAGAAATTAGAAAAGAGAAGAGAATAGCCAAGAATAGTCATTGCTTAAAATATAAAATGGCTGCTTCATCAGAGAGAATACCTGACCCACTCATTTCATTCACGGACTTAAGGCAATACAATATGTTTGCTAGAAAGAAAATATTGCCTTCTGGGTAGGAAAGAGCAAAGTATGCTATTTGTATTATAACATGTCATGAACAATTCTATGATCATAATAGCATAAGATACTTCTCAGTGGTTATTTTGAATTCTTCTTTGATTGAGAAAAGACCAAAAAAGGTAAATGTACATTTCCTTTTATGTTACCACAAAGCATTCCTGATAAATTTCAGAATTTCATGACATACTGAAAGCCTATGTGTATTGTTATTAAAATTCTTACTTATCATCTACATCAGCCCAATCATTAACCCCATCAAGTCATACATCTACAAAACTGAGAATCTGCCCCTTTTTGAAAATGTCAGGTCTCAAGTAGAGTAGATAAAGAATACCAGCTGACGTGCAGTGACTCCTATTGGGTTCTAGTACCGCGTCCACACACTTCACACAGATGGCTCTCTCAGGAAAACTCTATGTAATGAGCAATCTCAGCATTTATCTGAAGTTTATAGATGAAGAAGGAAGGCCAGGGGAAAGAGGATGTTTTACTGCATGCATTTCTCCCTTTCCTCCTTCTATTTCATCCAGGCCCTCAATGTATGCAATCGTGCCACCTATGTTCAGTGTAGTTCTGAAGGAAATGCCTCAGACATACTCAGATATGTGTCTTCTTTCTAATCCAATCAAATAAACAATCAAGATTCACAGTCACCCTGAGGCATTGTGAAGGCAATGCCAGTGTGTGGATTTCCCAAGTTTAGAGCCATAGTCTTACATATATTCCTCCTCTATGTCAGGTAAAAATTAAATCTCCAAGCTGACCCTGGAGAAGGATGCGCTTTCCCACCATCAACACAGTCAACCTGCCTCTCTAGGACTTCTTGTCTAATTCTTTCAGGTGACCTGTCTTCTATAAAGGATTTCTTTCTCGGAATTTATCTTTCTCTTGTTAAAAACACTGAATTATTTTTTCCACATGGCAATTCATTCTACGTCACTAATGTCTTTTAATGAAAAATTAACATCTTAACCATAGGATTGTAATGAGAAAAATTAAAAACTATATTCTAGTTATTCATCTGTTTTCTGTCTCTCACATTGAGAAATAATTTAAGGTAATTAAGAATAATTATAATAATAATTATTATTTTTTGGCAGCATGGGGCATTGAATCCAGGCCCCTTTGCATGCTAGGTAAGCATTCTTCCACTGAGCCCCACCTGCAACCTCCAAAAATAATTAAGAAATCATGTTTAAATAGCATAAGAGAGTGAAAGACGAACAAAGATATGGATACAAAATGGAGACAGAAATGATTGAAACATGCCCATGATGAACAACCTGCTGCCTGCAAATGAGCCATGAATTTGACTCTAAGCTTTGTAGCAGTGAACTCAAAAAGAGAAACTCGGTCAGTTACATAATTTATGGTCCATATGCTTAAAATAAACCCAATTCTCAGAAGCACCACTCTGCTTGGCACTCGGATCAGACACTGAATGCTTCAGGAGCCTGGTGAAGAGGAACACCCTGTGAAGGCACACAGCACCTGATCAGGGCCCAGGAATGCCACAAGCAGGCTTGACCTTTGGAGGGCACCAAATGCCTCACACCAGGGTCAAGTTGAGATCCTCAAGGGAGTGAGGGAGAAGGGGCTGAACATGATGACGCCTCCTCAGAGACTGGCTGTGTTCCAAGAGTAAAGACAAAACAAGAATGAAAGAGCTAACACGTAGTGGTGCAGACACCCAGCCTATTACAAGAAGACTATTAATCTCAAGTCTGGAAACAAAACTGATATTTTTACCACTGCTGGGTCTTTTTCAAAATGTATTAATATATAATGGGTGTTTAATAATATTACTTAGTTAAATAAATGAATAAATACTTCTCTCTCTGTCTCTCTCTTTTTTCTGAGGTAGTGTCTCACTCTAGCTCTGGCTGACCTGGAATTCACTGTCTCAGGATGGCCTCCAGCTCACGGCGATCCTCCTACCTCTGCCTCCCGAGTGCTGGGATTAAAGGCGTGCACCACCACATTCGGCATATAAATGAATAAATACTTTTAAACATGCCTTGGCGTTAAAAAGACATATCAGGCCAAAGTCCAGACATCAATAATAATAAGCAAAATAAATTTGATGGCAACAAGAAGCCCTTTAGAGAAAACAAATTCAAAGGAGCTAGAGAAGGAAGGAGAAAAGCATTAATGTTTAAAAATAGAGACTGGGCAGGTAGGAACTGGCTATAAAAAAATTTAAAATCATTGTATGACACATTAGTTGACTGGAAAACAATCTCTCTTCTTCCTTATCCCCTTCCTCTGGCCTTCCCTCCTTCCCATGCTCTTTTTTCCTTCTTCCTACAAAAGCATTTTTTTTATCTGTTGGAAGTCTAGATTTATATTCCAATATGTATAGTTGAGTATTTTCATGATCTAATACTTTACTGTTCATACTTCAGTTTTCACCCATTAGAGTTTTTTTATTTTAAGGTTAGCACACAACAAAATAAATGTTATTATTATATGTTATTATAAAATCTTTATAATACTATGTCATTATGTTTGGGGCTCATTCATTCCCCTCCCTCACTGCCTTACTTTGTAGTCCCTGCCCCTTCCTACTGGTCCCTTCCTCCAGTAGATGCCCCTTTCTGTTTTCTTACCTTGTGTATTTCATTGCTAAGAGAGGACCCTTTCTGAACTATTTTCCCAGTGTGCCACAGTGAAAGCTCTTATTTCTTCCCCAGCATACCAATGGATTGCCTCCCATGGCCTAGTTAGTAAGGAAGAATGTGTAATTTCAAAATCAAGGTCAGAATAAAAGTCAGTGAACTATACTGAACAAAGGAATGGAGAAACATTTCCAACCTCCTGTCACCCTTCCTCTGGATTTTAGAAATTTCTGGTATTAGGACTTCACGATCGGCTCTGGCTACCACATTGCTGGAGAGCAAGAGGCCTAGAAACCCAGGCCCTTCTCTCTTCTGTGTGGAATAGAGGTCAGCACATGGCTCACTCCGATAGCCAAGCATGCTTTGTATTGTGTTTGGCAGTAATTATAAACCTCAAAATGAGCAGGATTCCTTACAACATTCTGTCTTCTCTCCCCACATACCGCAGTCACACATGTGGCTGCCTGTGTGCATTTCCTAAGTATTCTGTAACCTACTATCATCAATTTTAAGGTTAAAATAAAGCAGACATACTCTCTTATAATCTCAAACTCTGAGTCCAAAGTGATTCTCACCGAGGAAAGAATGAGGGTTTTAGCAGAGTGTTTCCCTACTTTTGCTTTGGAAGAAACTGGTTTGTTGGCTTTTCCGTGGAGGCTATTGTGTCCCATGTTTATGGCTCCTTCCATCTTCAAAGCCAGAAAACATCTCCCTTTGTACTCTGCTTCTGTTGTCATATCTCTTGATATCTGACTCTTCTATCTTCTGCTCTGATTTACAAGAAATCTTGGAGTTACATCATGATCAGCTGGATAGTACAGAAACATTTTCCCACTTTGTTGTAGTCAGTTCCATCTTGCTGGGATGAACAAACCAGACACAGCGGAAGGGAGGAAGGGGTTTATTTTAAGCTTACAGATCCTGGGGAAGTTTCATAATGGTGGAAGAAGCTGGCTCCCATTAGTAAATCCAAACAGAGAGGGAAACCAACATCAAGCTATCAAACACCAGAAACAGCAAACAGAAGGGGACTCAGGCAGAGATCAAACCTCCCTGCAGACCTTTCTGCTGAAATTTAGGTCCACCCACATTGGCACCGTAGGGCTGAACTCTAGGATCTGCCACGCCGGTGAATTCTCCTCCAGCCAGGAGGCTGGAGACACAATTCACAAACTTAATAAATCACCCGAGTCTACAAGGGACGTACATTCAAATTACTACACAGCTTAAGATCCATAAGTTAATCATGTCTATAAAATTCTGGCTGCCATGTAAGGTAACATGACATTAACGGGACCCTGGGAAATGGCTCAGTGGGAAGAGCACTTGCTGTGCAAACCTGAAGGCCTGAGTTCAATCCCAAGCACCTATGTCAAAAGCCAGCCAGGAATGTCACACATGCTTGTAACTCTGGGACTGCAGGTAGAAACAGGATGATTGATGGGACTCCCTGATCAGCCAATCTAGCCAAAACACTGGGAGCTCGAGGTTCACTGAGAGACTCTGACTCTGAGAAATAAGGCAGAAGAGTAGCAATAGAGGACATCAGATAAAACCCATCTGTCCTGTGCGTAGGGTACACGTATCTATGCAAATGCAGTGTATATTGCACATGCCCATACACAGAGCGAGTGAGTGAGTGAGAGCGAGAGGGGGAGGGAGAGAGGGCGCTAACGATCACAGAACCCATGGGTTGAGAGAGGCAGTTTTCATACCCATCACGGTGATCTGTGCCTCCTTCTATGACGTTGCTTCCTCATCTACTGCTCCTAAATCTCAAATCCTCTTACTTACAAATGAGTCCAAGAGGCTATTTAGAAAATAAAAGAAATAAAAAATAAATAAATACCGGGGGCCGGGGACATGGCTGCGAGTTTAAAGGTGTTTACTGTAGAGCCTGCTGCCTGCATTCAGTTTCCCAGGTCCACGTAAAGCCAGACGCACAAAGTGGCACAAGCATCTGGAATTCACTGACAGGGGCAAGAGGCCCTTATCTGCCATACCTTCTCTCTTCTCTGCAAGAATATGGGCATGCCAGGGCCTCCAGCCACTGCAAACAAACTACAGATGTATGAGCCACCTTGTGTATCTGGCTTTATGTAGTTACTGGGGAAACAAATCAGAGTTCTTAGACTTTGCAGGCAAGCACCTTAACCACTAAACAATCTTTCCAGCCCCAGAATATTTTTTAAATCCTAGAAAGATTGTTGATGTAACTTGGAATAGATATGAGTATATGTTTCACCTGAATTCATGTACCACATTGTTTAAATAAGGGGTCATAGTCCACATTAGGGGAAACCATATTGTTCATTGGCACCAAATGCGATTGGGAAATGGTTGGATCATCCTCATTCACGTTGTGAAATGAATTTTGTTTAAAGGTAACATTTTGATGTCTGAAAATCACTGCTGAATTCAGTGTTGTCTTCTGTATGAATCTCAACAAAGTAACCTGATATCTGTTGCTCCAAAATGAACTCTTTTTGATATGGCTTAAAGACAGGAAATGCCTTTTGAGGATGGAATAGAGTCACTGTCGAGGTAATTATAGCAAATGTCTATGGCCCTATAACATGTAGAAGCAGGTCTGGCTGTTCTTGATTGAGGTTTTTCATACAGTCAGCTGTGCAAGGCAGCAATTTTGACCCTGCAGCCTTGAACCATTTAATTATCCCCCCAAAAGAGCAACTACAGTTAGTAGTAATTCAGTCTCACAGTTAAAGAACTGGGGTTCCTGGACTGAAGTGACATGTCCAAGGACATCTGCTGATGAGTTCTAGCGTTATGATTCAGTTCAAAGTCCTATGATACTACAGCTCAAAGCCTCTTACACTCTTCTGGTAGTCTTGGGTACGGGCTCCATTTCCATCCCATTTCCATTCTTAAAGATGATCCTCAGAAGAGGCAGGTTACGTTAGCACATATGTCCCACCTCACTTGAGCCACGCTGGGAAGAAACACTTTTTGTGTGTGTCTGTGTTACAATGCTTGACAGGAACCTCAAACTTATTTTTTGACTACGTCTCTACTGAAATCTAGTAATGTCATACATTCATAGTCCTGTAGGTTCCAAAATAGTCTCTTTACACACGTACTGGGACCTTTGTTATATAGTACTGGTGTGGTGTGTGGGGTGTGGGTGTGGTACGCACACGTGTGCATCAGGATGTACCTGTACACAGAGGCCAGAGAAGAACATGAAGTGTCCTTCCCCCGAGCTCGTGCACTTGCTCCTCTGAGACCAAGTCTCTCACTGAACCCAGAGCTGCCAATCTAAGTTGGGCTAGCTCACCATAAAACCCCAGAGATATTTTGGTCTCTGCTCCCCACAGGACTGGGGTTCTATGTGTGGGGGCCACACCCAGCTGGTTACTTGGGCTCTGGGACATCAAACACAGGATGAGAATCAGGTCCTCTCCAAACATCATGCTTGTACCACAAATGTGTAACCCACCAAGCCATCTTCCCAATGCCACATTTGACAATTCTAAAAAATTTATTGAAAATATAACTCTACTGACAATTTTGAAAGCATCAATTAAAATTTAGTCTTTATCTCAACATATAAATTAGGTCTCTTTGTACATTTTATTTAAAATTTTCATCACTTTTACCATACTGATAACGTAGATAATTCTGAGTTTAGCTCATGTCCCGGAAGCCTTAGAGTATGCAGAAGCCATTAAGGGATGCTTTGTTGATTCTTTCATTTATTTGCATCAGACACTCCCTGGCATATAGTTTTGTTTTCTTGTTACAAAGTTTTATATTTTGAAGGAAGAGTATGTGTCTCTTTGTAAATATTGTCATATTATATCAAAACCGAGACTTGAACCTTTCCGTTATCTTGGTATTTAAAGTCTTATTCAAATCATGATTTGTTTCATGTCTAAAATTACCTTTGACACAAATTATAGGTCTAATTTTAAGTAAACAAATCCAGTTACTCTGGTATAATTAACATTTTTTGTTTATTTATTTATTTGAGAGTAACAGACAGAGACAGAAAGAGGCAGATAGATAAGTAATTGGCATGCCAGGGCTTCCAGCCACTGCAAATTAACTCCAGATGCATGCGCCCCTTTGTGCATCTGGTTTATGTGGGTCCTGGGGAATTAAACCCAGGTCCTTAGGCTTTGGAGGCAAGTGCCTTAAACACTAAGCCATCTTTCCAACCCTCCAATATAATTTTATACTGTTTGATAAGTCATCATTATCCTTTGTCTCATGTTCTTTTTCATCCATTATATAAAGTGGAGGCCAGTGGAGACTTAAATTTATATAGCAGAGTGCTTATTGTTTAAAATGCTCTATTATGCATATTTGTTTTCCAATGCATTTACCTTACTCATTACTACTTGCATATATAATTATGTGTATTTGTACTTTCATATAAATATTGATTATTAATTGCTTCAGTATGTATTTGAAGTTGTTTGTTGTTACTTGAATATTTTGTTTACTGTTACTTTAGCTTAATTGAAAAGACACATCACAGCTGGAGAGATGCTCAGCAGATAAGAGCACTTACTTGCCACAAGCACGAGGGCCCAAGTCTTTCTGAGCTCAATCCCTCAGGACCCACATAAACAGCTGGGTATTTTCATGCACATCTCTAACCCTAGTCCTGTGAAGAGCAGAGATAAGAGAAACTCTCAAAGACCACAGTTTTGCATTCAGAAAGAGACTGCAACTCAAGGAAATATGTGGATGAGTGATAGAGGAAAGACACCCAATGTTCTCCACATGCCTGCAAGTACATCTTCACGTCCATGTGCATACACCATGCATGCACAGATGCACACCCCATTACACATTAAACATGCACAATGATTCTCTGCTTGCTTACCGCTTTTCTTTTTCAAAATATAGCATAAGTTAGAGTTCCTTTCAGTTGACATTATGATCTGTGTGATTATTTCTAGTCATTTCTTTGGCCTTTCAGTAAAATAAACTATAAAGATTGAAAATTCAGTAAAAGTAGATAGATATAAGTAAACATAATTAAAGCAACATGTAAGT
Organism: Jaculus jaculus; assembly: GCF_020740685.1. Lineage (NCBI taxonomy): Eukaryota > Metazoa > Chordata > Mammalia > Rodentia > Dipodidae > Jaculus > Jaculus jaculus. The sequence continues at coordinate 61,298,911 of NC_059116.1, forward strand.
TGTCGAGGGGTTAGCCTGAACATCTAGTTAACTAATGATAGGGACACACCAGGTATTAAGGGGCAAAATTCTCCTTGGGTTTTAGCTCAGGAACAGGACTTACATTGTTAAATACCAATGCCATTCATAGCTCATATGGCATGTGGGCTGCACAAGCAGGGGCTCTGTCTTGACCATATGAGGCTGCCCTGTGCAAATCACAGAAGTGTGTGTACCTATAGGGCCACATCAGTAAACCTTTGCTTATTTTTGTTTGTTTTTGAGTTAGGGTCTTAACAAAACCTTGCTTATTGGGCTGGAGAGATGGCTTAACATTTAAGCTACTTGCCCACAAAGATACATTTGCCCCCCGCCACAATATATATATATGGTATGTGGGTGTGCTTATCTCTGTAGACAGAGTCTTGCTATGTAGCCCAGTTCAGCCTTGGCCTCGTGGTCCTCTGGTCTTGGTCTTTCAGGTGCTAGGATTACAGGATGTACCACTGGGCCTGGTCTGTTCCATTACTCTGTATTTTTATGCTTCTGAAATATTTCAATTTTAAGCCTTTTTTTAGTCTATAAGGAATACGTTTGGGGTCTTAATAATAATGAAGCTAAGCCTATGAATTCTCTTGAATGAAGTATGTAGTATTCTCTGTATTCTTCAAGTATTTCTCAAATTACACATCTATAAATGAGCACCAAAATGTATAAATGAAATATAAACATATCTCTGTAATTTTAAAAACAAAAGGAATAAAATAACAATTACCTATAATTTGCTCACCTAGTTAAAAATCTGATACATTGGCACATTTATTTCTGGTGTTTTTCTAAAAATAGAATTTTCCAATTGTTCATTTTAAAAAATATTTTTATTTATTTATCTGTAAGGAGAGACAAAAACAGAGTGAACAGGTGATGCAGGACCTCTTGCCACTACAAACAAAATCCAGACATATGCATCATTTTGTGCAATTGACTTTACATGGGTACTGGGGAATTGAATCTGGGTAAGCAGACTTTGCAAGAAAGCACCTTCAACTGTTGAGCCATCTCCCCATGCCCCAGTTTTCTTAAAAAATATCAAATAATTGGGAAATTATTATGATTATTTTGTTTTTTCAAGCTTAGGTCTCACTCTAGCCCAGGCTGACCTGGAATTCACTATGTAGTCTCAGGGTGGCCTTGAACTCACAGCTATCCTTCTACCTCTTCCTTCCAAGTGCTGAGATTAAAGACATGTGCCGTCATGCCTGGCAGGAAATTATTTTATAAAGCAAAAGGTACAAAGGTGAGAGATTTAAAAAAGTACTATTTTAATTAAAAGAAATAAAAACAGTAAGTACTAGCAACCAGAAAGAATTACAATAGTTTCAAACTATCCCCTTTAATAGGATGGTTTCTAGAAAAATAAGATCACATAATTGATATTCTTATAATTTAAAAAAGTCTTAAATTAGAGAGTGAAGAGATGGCTTAGCGGTTAAGGAACTTGCCTGTGAAGCCTAAAGACCCAGGTTTGATTCCCCAATATCCATGTGAACCAGATGCTTAAGATGGTGCCAACTTCCGAGTTCCTTTGCCAAGGTTAGATGCCCTGGTGCACTCAATCTCATTCTCATTCTCTCTCCCTCTCTCTCCATCTTTCTGTCACAAATAAGTAAAGAAAATATTTTTTAAAAGTCTAAAAGTTACTTAAATTTTCAGTAAATTAAAAAATTACAACTAAAAATAATTGAAGTACTAAATTTTAAATAATGATTATTTCATATGATAGTAACATTTCATAAATGACCTCTCTAGAGTTAACAGATCATGAAAGCAATAAGATACTGGAGTGATTGGGTTCTTGGTTCTTTTTCTATCTCACCTTTTGTAAATTATTGATTTCTAAGAGAAATGTTGGTGCTAGTTCAAACCCAAGTTGGTCATACTGGGCTGTTTTTCTTTCGTAACTGCTGTGGAGAGCAGAAGTGACCTTCCTGTCATACACTGTGTAACTATTAGTACTCTCCCACACTTCTCATTTACCCAGCACTCAATTCCCACTTGTTTATATTATTTTTATATCTTAACATTTAAATCTATACTTTCTGTTATGTAACACACTGCTCCTTGGTGTAAGTTCTATATTTAAATGGAATCAGTGCTTAATACAGACTTTCTCCCACAAGTATCTTTTTCTTATGTTCTCTTTTCTGACTTAGGCATTCAATGGATGAGTTTCATTGTCAAGTAGGTGCCCAGAAAAGACTCAGGGCTGTTATATTCTCTGAAGATTTTCTTGTTTTGCTGTTCTGGTGGATGGACCTTTCAGATGCAAACAAGATCATAGGCATATCCTTTCAGATCTTTGCAGAAAATGTCCCATTGTCGTCAGATATTAAAAGGTATATGGAGATATGTGATGAGATCTGAATTTTTACGTAGCCCGAACCATTTTTTTTTGTTTTGTTTTTCAAGGTAGGGTCTCACTCTAGCTCAGGCTGATCTGGAAGTCACTATGGAGTCTCAGGGTGGCCTCGAACTCACGGCAATCCTCCTACCTCTGCCTCCCGAGTGCCGGGATTAAAGGCGTGCACCACCACGCCCGGCTCTGAACCATTTTTTAATACTTGAAATTAGATAGCTATTCTGCATTTTTTAATTAAATCTAATGGATTCTTGTAATCATCGTAGTTTTCATTTCAAAGAATTCATCTTATTACATTATTTTTTCTAGTACGTTATTTTTTCTCTTTAAATATGATTTATCTATTTTTGGCTCATCGTTGCCTTCTCAATTGATTGGTGTCACCCTACTTGCTTTTAACATGAGTCCTTTCATCTCCAGTCACTATGATTACCCCAACCTTTTACTCTGTGCCAATGATTGTTATCTGTAGCTTGTTTATTCCTAAACTTTTTATGATGCAATTGCTCAGAGATAATAGTTTTCGGTTCTGTATTTCCTCAGACCTCCCTCACCTTTCATTAACATAGTTTTTCTCTTGTTTCCATGAGGGACTTTTTTCTTTTTCTTTCTCTTTTTACTTTTTGTTTTTTTTGAGGTAGGGTCTTACTCTATCTCAGGCTCACCTGGAATTCACTATGGAGTCTCAGGGTAGCCTTGAATTCACGGTGATCCTCCTACCTCTGCCTCCTGAGTGCTGGGATTAAAGGCGTGCGCCACCACGCCTGGCTTAAGGGGCTGTTTTATTAAATCTACACTGTTATCATTCACATTACGTGTGCAGCAATTGAGAGAATTTTCCTCTAAATCTTGCTTCTTCTTCTGTTACTTTCTTCTTGGTTTTGCTTTGCACACTGCTTTGCCACCACTTGCCCACGCAGCAGTCCGTTCGAGCATTGCTGCTTCCCTGGCTCTTGTTCTTTGTGGAAAGCTCTTCCCAGTCACTTGTTACGGGGTGGGCAAATTTTTGATTCTCTTTCCATAACACCCCAGATCCATGTGATTTTGCCCCTGAGGTACACTTTAAGGGATGGACATCTTATGCTACTTGGGAAATAACAGTGCATGTACGGTGTGAACATGCAGGGGGGCAGTGTGGGATTACAGGCTCAGTAGCATACTTGGTCACCGTTCTGCTTTCGGGGACTGTGTTCCTTGCCATTGTTTCCCTAGCTTTGGAAGATTTCAACATATCATATATGTTTGAAATTTTCACTTCTGCAAAAGTACCTGATGTTCACCTTCTGTCCTACTCATTTCTTGGTCATGTTCCCTGCTCCTCACTTTTAATAGAAAATTTAAGGGGGCTGGAGCGATGGCCTAGCAGTTAAGGCATTTGCCTGCAAAGCCAAAGGATCCTGGTTTGATTCTCCAGGACCCACATAAGCCAGATGCACAAGGGAGCGCATGTGCCTGAAGTTTTTTGCAGTGGCTGGAGGATCTGGTGTGCCAATTCTCTCTCTCTCAAATAAATAAATAAAAATAAAGAAAATTTAAGCATAGATGCATTAAAGGAACCAGCTGGGCGAGAAGCGCACGCCTGTGCAATAGTGAAACAAAGCCTATGGGCAACCAACGGTTTTCACTGGACACGAGACCCCTCAGTGGGGTAGAGCTCACATCTGGCGCTGGGAACTAAGCCAGATTCTCAGGGATAGGAAACAAATAAACTGTATAAAGAACCCCCACTGCTCTTGGACTAAGAAGAGTGAGCATACACATCATCAAATCTCTCTAATAACTATGCTTATCTCCTTTACTTTAAGCTGTTCTCACTTTTGGTTGGAGAATCTGTTTTATCTTACAGATGGTAGAGAATACTGGAGAAATCCAGGATACCTCAATACAACAAAAATAGAGAGCTGGGCTAGAGAGATGGCTTAGTGGTTAAGGTTCTTTCCTGCAAAGCCTGCGGACCCAGGTTTGATTCTCCAGGTCCCATGTAAGGCAGATGCACATGGTGGCACATGCATCTGGAGTTCGTTTGCAGCAGCTAGAGGCCCTGACATGCCTATGTCACTGTCTCTCTCTCTCCTTCTCTGTCTCTACCACGAGACCAGCCCCCTCCACCACCTCTGCGCAGCCCAAAGTCACTGCAGAAGAAATGGTGACAGGAGGACTGCTCTTCCCGCTGGCCTGTGAGTCAGTCCCAGAGACATGGCAGCAGACACTGTGGTTCATCAAAGCAGAAATCCAGAGGCTACAGAGAATGCAACACTAAATCAAGCTCTCAAACACGCCTGCCCAGGCTCAGGGAACGCTGCAGAAGAAGGGACTGAAAGACTGGGACAGCTGCAGGGAGTTCGGGAGTGGCCTGGGATACCGACCCCCCCCCCCAGACTGACTGGGGCATTTAGACCCCATGGTGAATACCAATATCCCCACTGATGAGGATCCTCAGTAAAATGAGCGTGGGGAGAGGGGATATAAGAGCATAGCATTTTTTTCTTAATTTTATAAAAAAATCAGTTTAAGAAAGGAATGCTTATGGAAGCTTGCATCAGTGTTGAGCTACATAACATGCTTCTGCTCTGCTCCAGAATCTTCTAATGATTTAAATGCCAGTTTTCCTTATTCGCTTACTGTTGATAAACAATATGCTATTTTTCTTTAATAAACTTGTGGTAAATAATTTGCTATTTACTCTTAATATCTTTTACTTATATCTTTAGGCACTAGTTGTTTTTTTTTATTTTTTCTTTTTAAGCTGTGGATCACACCCAGAGCTTCACACATGCTAGGGAAGTGCTGTAAATTATCCCCCACCCCACGCCACGCCATGCTCTAGAGATCTTCTATGACACAGTTTTAATGCACCATCTTAACCTTCAGTTAATACTCATTTTCTTCTTATCTATTATTGTTGGGCTTTGAGAGGCCCAGGCGTGAGGCTTAGTGGAACTTCCTGAGTCTAGCTAAAGTTTGGCGACCTGTCTCTGGCCAGCTAGGACTCAGCAAGACGCCTAATGGCTTCTTGCCTGCTACTTCCATGCAGGAGTTGAAATTATCATTTTTAATAGTCACAGTTTACTATTGGCCCTTACCTCTCCCCCATCCTAAAGTCCCCGCCTTTGTCCCTAGAATTATATAGGCAACTGCTTTTAACAATAAAGCGAGTTCCTCTGAGTTTCTGCTTCCACAAGACTCCCGACTCAGTGTGGTTTTTCTCCGGTGAACAGGAGAGGTTCTGAGTCATCCGACGCTCATTCCTTCTCCTCAACCCCTTGGGAGGAACTAGCAGGCCTGATCCTTCCTTCAGCACGACCTACCCGCTGAGGAGGAGCCCGACATATTATAGCAGAAAATGTAGCCCTGTGTGTCCCAGGGCAAGGCGCCTGTGATGGGGGAACTGCTGTGCCCCATTAGGTTGACTCAGCCAGTCTTAACTATGACCATACCACTGTCACACAGTGCCTACGTCCAGCCATCCTGGTAGCAAGCCTGGGTAAATGATTATCTTTCAGCCTAACATGAGCCATGCATAATTTACTTTAATTTATCCTTGGTAATTTCAAATAGATCTCAGTCCTTGTGTTTATTTTCCATTGCCTCATTTTTATGTATAATGCCATTTTTTCTAAAATATGTTTTTATTTATTTGTAAGGACAGAGTAGAGGGAAAGAGTATCCAGGTGTCTGGGGCATTTAGTAGAAATCAGGTATTGGAGAAAGAGGTAGTGATTCTCTAGGGGGTAAATGCAGACAGACTCCAGTCTCAAAGGAAACTATAATGGTATCAAGCAGCTTTCAGAAGAGACTTAGACTCTGTGAACCCTGACAATAGATGCATGTGGTCTGAGTTCAGGGAATATTTCTGAGGACATAAAGCAAGAACTGAGATCTGAATAATGACGTTAGAGAAATGGAAAGACAGAAGGGAGCAGTAATGCAGGGAGAAAGGCTAGGATGTGCGGCGGTTTTGCGGGAGGAAGCTTTCTGAATAAAATGCCAGTGTAGGGGATAGTTATTCTGAGACTGGATAGAAAACTCATGGCACATCATGTAAGGCCTTTAGGCAAGTTTTAAGTTTTATTGAGAGGCTTGAGAGATGGCTTAGCAGTTAAGGCACTTGCCTATGAAGCCTTAAGACCCAGGTTTGATTCCCCAGTACCCACATAATCCAGATGCACATGGTGGTGCATATGTCTGGAGTTCATTTGCAGTGGCTGGAAGCCCTGGCATACCTATTATCTCTCTCTTTCTTTCCCTCTTTCTCTCTCTCAAACAAATAAATGAATAACATATTTTTTTAAAGTTTTATTTGAGGTGTAAGTAGAAAGTAAAATTAGAGTAGATTTGAGGTGTATACTGTGCTATTTGCTATACTATCCATAATGAAACATTCATGATAATCAAGTTAATGGACACATCCATCACTTCCCATAATTGCTATTTCTGTGTGTGTAGTGAGAACAGTAAGATCTATTTTCTTAATGAGTTTTATGCCTACAGTGTGTTATTGGTAACTGTGCTCCTTAGGCTGGGTATAGGACCTTCAAAACTTACTCATCTTAGAAAGAGTACCTCTTCCCAAAATTGTTTGCAAATGCCCTTCTACTCTCTGCTTCAAAATGATAGGCAAAGACTATACTTTCAAAAATAATTTCTACAGTTCTTTAAAGCATTAAGCACCTTGAAAGGGTTTTGTATTTGTTATTAGAATAATGGGAAGTTAATGAAAGGTTTCAGCAAGAGAGAGTCGTGATTAGACTTCCATGTTGAATAGATCACTCTGGGTACTTACAGTGTGGAAAGTGAGCTGGATGGAAGGCGGAACAGAGACGGGCTGACCAGGTAAAGAGGAGAGAGGATGGGGCCCACTCTGGAGAGTTGAAAGGTTGGGGCCAAACAAATTAGTTTGGGCTCCCAGCTCCCAGGGAGAAGAAAGTTATCCAGAATGACTCATATTTTACTATCCTTCCACTCCATACCTCTTCACCTCCTGCTCAGACCCCTTTCTAGTTTACTGGGCTCTCCAGAAACTCACTCCAACTTAAACACACAGATACAAAAATTCTGAGCTAGGGTGTGCATTTTCCTCAGTGGTGTAGCCGCTCGTCACTTGTCTGTGCTCTGGTAAAACACCCCACTCATGTTCATGCAAGCAGCCCTGATTCAACTCAGTGGATCATCCAAACAAAAAGACCTGAAAGTAGGAGAGGAATGGTTGGGAGGAAGAAAGGATCTAGTGGGAGCTGGATGGAGGCAAGGGAAGGAGGGAGGGGAATAAATATGATCAAAATGCATTAGGTACATGTATGAAATTGTGAAATAAGTAGTTTTAAAAGCATGATTTGTACATTATTTGTCTATCTAGATATAGAAAGAGAAATGCCACTTAGGGACAGAGAGAGAGAGAGAGTGAGAGGGAGAGAGAGGATACTGAAAATGCATAGTTTGGGTGGCAAACACGATCACAAGTTAGTTTAGGGTGTATTAAATCTGACGTGTCTTTGAGGAAATCTGTCCAGATAAAAGTGGCTCACCTGGCTATGCCCTTCATGCCCTCATTATCTTACCACAGGCACTGCATGGAAATCTAGAATCGGGCAACTCTTTCTGCAAAACCTGCAGCCACGGAGCTGCTGTGAAACTGCTCTTCAGTCTACAGGAGACTTTAATCAAAGGTTGGGTTACATTTTAAACATGTGAGAAAAAAGGCTTAGTTACTTCAGTCACTGGACCTTTTGCAACATGTTTTTTTTGGATCAGACACTAATGCTGTTCAAGAAAGAGTCCAGGTGGAACTGAATGAAATGTCAAGTAAACATGATTTTAGGCATTTTTCTAATTTCAATAGACTACTTCTAGCTTTTTGTTTTGTGAGTTTCAAGCAAAGCTGCTTCTATAACTGTAGTCATTCAATATTTTATAAAAATTGTACAACATGAAAAATTATAATGGTTTACATTTGTAATCCTAATACTCAGGAGCAAAAGCAGGAAGGTCAAGTTCAAGTCCAGACTGAGCTATGTAGTAAGTTCCAGGCCATCTTGGGCTAATAGTGAGAACCTGACTCAAAAAAGTCACATTAAAAAATTTATTAAGAATACTTTTATTTCCTTATTTGTAAGCAGAGAGATGTAAAAGATAGACTGAGCATGCCAGGGCCTCCAGCCTCTGCAAACAAACTCCAGATGCATGTGCTGCTTTGTGTATCTGGCTTTATGTGGGTGCTGGGAAATCGAACCCAGGTTGTTAGGTTTTGCAAGCAAGCACCCTAACTGCTGAGCCATCTCTCCAGCCCCCTTTTAAATTGTTTTGTTGCAGCTGATAAGAGAGGCAGCTAGCTGAGTGCAAACAGAATTAGCATGGCTTATGGGCATGTGTATGTTCTCTCACATGAATAGGACTCAGCTCCTAAAAATCCTGTTTGAGACAAAAGTACTTAGTGCTTCATTAGATTTAGAGAGGGGCGCCAGTCTAAAAATGTAAAACCACTGGAACAACTAATGTCCAAGATTTACATGTTTTCAGAACACTTTCCTCCTTTTGTCTAGATTCCATTTTTTTGGGAGGGGGTTCTTTTTCTTAAAATTTTTTTTGTTTATTTTTACTTATTTGAGAGCGACACAGAAAGAGAAAGAGGCAGATAGAGAGAGAGAATGGGCGCGCCAGGGCCTCCAGCCACTGCAAACGAACTCAGGACGCGTGCGCCCCCTTGCGCATCTGGCTAACGCGGTCCTGGAGAATCGAGCCTCAAACCGGGGTCCTCAGGCTTCACAGGCAAGCGCTTAACCGCTAAGCCATCTCTCCAGCCCTAGATTCCATTTTTAAAAAATCACCTAGTTAATGTAATAAGTACATTCAACAGTGATATCATTTTGTACAGTGGTTTTAAAATAAAAGCCATTCCTTGTTTGTCCCCGTGGCCACTAGGTGGCAAGCTTTGCTAACTATGCTGCTGCTCTCAAATCTGAAGCTACTTCCCCAGAGTTTTCACTCCCACTGACATTAAAAAGTAACCTCACAGTTTGATAATGTTAGACTTTAGATATCATCTAACTGGGCCTCTTTCATGTTCTAGACCATAGAAAACAAAAATAGTTGGAAAGTTTGCTGTTGTTGAGTCTATTAATGGAAGGTGGGCCCTTGGCATCTCCAGTGATTAGTACTTTTCCACTGTGCTTTTAAAAACTAAGTGCAGTAGTAGTTACAGTTGTTTGAATGGAGCTACTCTGGCAGATATTAAGTCATTTTTTTCATGCAGGAATTATAAATCACAAATTCAAGATACACTCATGATACACTATTGGAAGCTTCTTAGGAGTTTGCAAGATTTAAAAGAACCCCAATTTAAGAAAGTAGTTACTTATATTGGAGGTTTCCTTCTTCTTGTTTTGTTTTGGTTCACATTCTGTAGAAAATATGTTAGTTCAAAAAAATTAGAAGAAGCAGTAATGACACAATGAGAAAGATGAAATAACCTGGGCTTATGATAAGAGAAGTAAGATTTGAACAATCAAACCAAGATGGACCTCAAGACTAGCTTTTCACACATAGGGCCTACACACATTCAAGTCAGGTTTGGTACAGGAGCAAACAAAAGCTTTGGTTTGGTTTAGTAAAAGTCAACTCGGGTTGGAAGGCTTTCATGAAATGGTGCCAAGAATCAGCAAACCAGAAGAGATTTTAACCATCCCTTGGATGTAAGCATGCTATATGCCAGTCATAAACTTATGGCTGGGGTGGATATGGGAACAATATAAAATCAAATGCCAAATGCAATGAGAGATGGTTTAGAAAACACTCCACATATTTCCCACCCTAGACTCTGTACATTTGATCCATTTTTCCTCTGGAAGGTTGCTAGGCAACAGCAGGTGCAAACTAGGGGATGATCTATGCTACAGAGAAAATGGGTAACAGATTATATAGAGCTCTTAGAGCCTTTGTGATCCTTCAGCTACGAAATCCTCAGTGAGCCAAGGCTGGGCTTCTTGAGTGTTCTGTCCCACCACATCAGTCCCACCACAATGCCATTGGGCCTTCATGCAGTCCCCAGGGAAGTAGCTCAATAGTGTGGATCTGAATGTTCCCCAAAAGTCTGGGCGTTAGAGGCATAGGTAGGTAGGTGGGAGGCCCTTAGCCTCTACAGGGCAGAGCTGGACTTCAGCTCCTTCCTACTTCACTTTTGCTTTTAATTTATGTCCCCAGGTGGGAAGCTTTGCTGGACTGCATTTCTGCCTTGACGAACTATCTCACCACAGGCCCAGAGCAGATCATAGTTTGGAACTTCCAAAGCTGTGATGGCAAAGATGTTGCAAGGTACCACACACCAGGCGACTTAGAGGAATAGAAATGCATTCTCTCATTGTTCTAGGGGCCAGAAGCCCCAACATGAAAACCTTAGCAGAGCCGTGCTCTCCCCCCAGGCTCTAGAGGGGACGCTGCCTCCTGCCATTCTCGGCCTCGGTTCTCAGTTCTTGCTGCAGTCCTTGCAGACCCGTTAGCATCCTGCCTGCCTCCATCGTAACATGGCCATTCTCTCTGTCTGCATCTCGATTTTCTCCTCTGAGAAGAGCCCCAGTCATTTTGGCTGGGGCTCACCCTGATCAAATGTGACTCCATCTTTTTTTTTAAATTTTTTTTTTGTTCATTATTTATTTATTTATTTGAGAGTGACAGAGAGAGAGAGAGAGAGAGAAAGAGACAGAGAGAGAGATTGAGAACAGGAACACTAGGGCCCCCTGGGAAACTTTCACTTTATGCCTTTTTGAGTTCAGTTACCTTAAATGCTTCATATAAGTGAAGTTACACAGCATTTGTTCTTTGATGACTGGCTTGTTCAGGTGCTATAATGCAGGGCTCCTCTGTGTGCCATGGGTCATACTTCCATTACTTTTTAAGGCTGAAAACTGTTCTACTGTATGGATATGGCCCATGTTGCTTATCTATTCATTTAATGATGGTCAAAACATTTTTCTCCACCTTAAAGTGCAGGGATAATATTACTATGAGCCTAGATGTGCATATCTTTCTCCATTCCCTCCTTACTTCCAGTTCATTTGTGTATTATTTAAGTGGGAAGTCCTGGATCAAGTGCTAATTTAATGTTTAATTTTGTCATGAACTGCCACATGGTTTTCCACAATAGCTGCACCCTTTTACAACTTTATCACAGTATTTACAATACATACATATGTGTGTGTGTGTGTATATATATATATACACACATGTGTACATAAAAACACACATACGTATACACACACACATACACACACACATATATATATGTGTGTGTGTATATGTATGTGTGGTGGTTTGATTCATGTGCCTCCTATAAACTTACGTGTTCTGAATGCTAGGTTCCTAGCTGATGGAGATTTGGGAATTAACATCTCCTGGATGCAGTGTATTGTTGGGGTGGGCTTATGGGTGTTATAGCCAGTGTCCCCTTGCCAGTGTTTTGTACACTCTCCTGTTGCTATGGTCCACCTTACATTGGCCAGGGGGTGATGTCCACCCTCTGCTCATGCTGTCGTTTTTCCCTGCCATTGTGGAGCTCCCCCCTTGAGCTTGTAAGCCTAAATAAACCTTTTTTTTTTCCCCCACAAGCTGCTCTTGGTTTGGTGATTTCTACCAGCAAAGTGAACCTGACTGCAACAGTATGTATATAAATAACTATTCTTAAGAGAAAAGTGACCCAAACATTTCCATTCATGGCAAAGTACATGAAAGAGTGATACCCCTGACAATGTCTCTTGACAATCTCATACTAATGGAACAGAGAGCGTGTGTCTCCCTTTTCAGACAATCGTCTCAGTCAGTAGCTGTGCCCTGAGGATCCTATGCTGGAGCCTGTGCTCCACTGCCCAGCACTGTCCTTGGGATATCTTAGTACTGACAGACCAGGAACTTGGGCTTGTGGTCTTACATATCAGAGCCCCTCTAAGCTCTGAGCAGGAAAACACTGGCATTTTGGGGTTGTTTCACATGATCTGGATAATGGGTAGCAGTTACTCTGCTTGGCTCATTACCAGCTTCCCTTCCTGAGCACTTGCTGTTACTGTTTCATACGCTAATGGAGACAGAGATGAGACACTGATTACTAAATCTGAAGTTACTATTGAAATTTAATTCTAAATGTCATGCTATAAAATAGGTATCCCATAGGTTGATGAGTAAGCTCATAGGAGCAGGGATTTTGTTTATTCTTTTGTGCCCAAAAGACCCTAACCTAGTACTTCTTTCACTTAAAAGAAACCTGCTCACAGAAGGTCATATGCACACTGCACTCAGCACAGTCTGTGTGTTAGAGCTCACTACGTGCTGGGCACGTCAAAAAACAATGTTCAAAGAACTGTTATAATGTGCTTAAATTCTAAGTTCTGGCAGAGTGCAATCATATCCTTAATTTTCAGGGCAATATGCTGTTTAAAGATTTCATCTGTATTTTTTTAGTTAATGAAAAATAAGCTAAGTAGTCAGTGATGGAGAAAACAGATGTTCTCACTAGAGACCAGCTTCCAAATCTCAAGTCCTCAAGTTTTAAAAAGAAAAAACAAAAAATTCTAAGCAAAGGTCATTAAACACATAAAAGTGACAATGTGGCGAATACATAAAGTAGACTTAAGTCTCAATGCTCAAGTGTAAACTAGTGAAGGAAGTGAAAAGTGGCAAGTCCCAGACCAGACTGCTGATGCTCACAGGATGCCTAGATCAGGAAGCAAGCCAGACTCGCCAGCCTCAGGCCACCACCGTGTGAGGAATATGTGTACGTAGTTTCCCTAGCTCACTAATATACTTGAATGATAGCGGGAAAATTAGATTTTTGCTTTTTTTAAAAATTTTTTTTGTTTATTTTAGTTATTTATTTGAGAGTAACAGACACAGAGAGAGAAAGAGGCAGAGAGAGAGAATGGGCACGCCAGGGCTTCCAGCCACTGCAAACTAACTCCAGACGCGTGTGCCCCCTCGTGCATCTGGCTAACGTGGGTCCTGGGGAATCGAGCCTCAAACCAGGGTCCTTAGGCTTCACAGGCAAGCGTTTAACCGCTAAGCCATCTCTCCAGCCCCGATTTTTGCTTTTAATGAATGCATAGAAATGATTTTAAAGTGCTTCAAAATTATCACAGTCCCCAAAAGAACAGTTCAATCTTTTATAATAGCAAGTTTTAGGCAAAACTGACAATATAGTTCAGCTATCCCTACTGATGACTCCAATATACTGTACTTACCAAAATTGAAGGAATACATGAGTATAATTCTGATCCTCAAATGTTTTAAGAATTCATGGTTAATTCAAAAAACTACTTTTATTACTAGAACAAACATGAGTTTGAAATACAAATTATTCCTTTCTGGTTAATTTCCTACTTATAAAGAAGCTGAATGGTACAATGGCCAATCTCGTGGCTTTAAGCAAACCTTGCCCTGATCTCTTATGCTCCCTCTTCTGGAAAGTGAGAATGAAAATCCCAGCAATTTATGGACTACTTTGGCCTTGAGACCTAAGTGAGTGATTACATGCAAAGCCTCATGGGCAATGCTACTGTTGTCATTTTCAGGAACATTTTCTTGCTATGCTTTGAGATATTCCTCAAAATAAAAAAAAAAATCATAGAGCATGTATCATTACCTTCAAAAGAGATCTTAAAATGCTCTGTATAAATGCCTTTGCTGATAGTTTTTTTTTTTTTTTTTTTTTGAGAGAGAGAAGAATTGGCATGCCAGGACCTTGGTCAAGCAGTCAAACTCCAGATGCTTGTGCCACCTTGTGCTTCCCTAACCTTTGTGCATCTGGCTTATGTGGGATCTGGAGAGAGATGGAGCATGGGTCCTTAGGCTTTGCAGGCAAGTGCCTTAAACACTAAGCAATCGCTCCAGCCCTTTGCTGATGTTCTTTATGTACTTAGGGAGGAAAAACAAAGTAAAGTCAGTCAAGGACAACTTTTGAAATAAAGCATTCTACAAGGGGTTGGAATTGGTCCTTTCCAAATATTCAGGTATTATCACAATTAAGACCAAGAATGTTACAAACCAAAATAAATATTTCTTGTTGCTAACAAAAAGGATTAGGGGAATGTACAGGGCTGTAACTACTGGCATGAGGCATTCTTACACTGTGAATAATGAATCTTGAGTAAAAAGTTGGAAAGCAACTGCCGCATTCTCATTGCTACAGGAAAGAAAGAATTTGATTTGCAACACATGTCTTTGCCAGTCTGTACCTCTAAATCACCCAGATGAAACATAAAGCTTCTATTTCTTTTTTCTTTTTTTTGTTTTTTTTTTTTTTGTTTGGTAGGGTCTCACTCTAGCCCAGGCTGACCTGGAATTCACTATGTAGTCTCAGGGTGGCCTGGAACTCATGCAATCCTCCTACATCTGCCTTTCGAGTGCTGGCATTAAAGGCGTGTGCCACCATGCTCGGCAAAGCTTCTATTTCTTCAGTGCAGCTGTCATTGTACCAGCAAATGTACCACCAAGTTTTAATGGGCACCACAGAACAGTTAAGGTTTGATGGATAAAAGTACATGAAAACATGGTGGGTATGTGTCCAAAATGAAATAGCAGGCTACTTGGAGAGGACGTACAGAATAAAGACAACATAAAGAGTTTTATGCAATACCACAAGACATGTGGAATGGTTCGCAGAGACACAAAGGGGGATTCTTTCCAGTATGCCTAGATAACGCTCTTTCTGTGCGTGTCGTGAGAATACACCAAAGCTGAGATTTTGAGAAGCATCTCCTTTCCCTAGTCTACTAACACTTCTCCTCCCCTGATTCAGTTCATATATTATGCATACTGCCATTGGGGCTATGGGGTAATTTCTTTCTTTTTCTTGATAAACATTAGGTAATGCGTGGTATACGTACTATGCACACATTTAAGGAGAACAAAGGGAGATGCCGATTCCTGCGCTGTCGCTCTTCTGCCTTATTCCTTGATAGATGCTCTCGCTGACCCCGGGGCTCCCTGCTTGCTCATGAGCTTGGCTGATCAGAGAGCATCAGCAATCTTCCTGTCTCTGTTCCTCTCAGAGCTGGAATTACAGGCATGCACAGCAATTTACATGAGTGCTGGCTTGAGGTATTGAACTTGGGTTCTTATACCTATGCAGCAAGCTCTCTTACTCACTGAACCATATCCTCACACCACAATTCTTAACTTAAAAAAAAAAAAAAACTTTGAGTTTCATTTTCATCCCTGTACGTATACAACTGTGGATGAGGAGGTACAAAAGCAAAATATGCCCAGGAACCCCTTTGTCTCCAGTTAGTCTGCTAGCTGTGGGAGGTGAAGTGATCATTTACAATTCTAACTCAGGAAGGTCACTCTCCATCTAACAAAGTAGTTGGAGAGGAAGAAGCTGGACTATGTGACCTTTAAGATTCCCGCTACATCTAATTTTTTCAAAAAGACAACTTTGCTGTAGTCATCATTTCTATATTTTTTCCAAGAGAAAATAATTTTTCCCATTTTCATTCTTCATTCTTACTGCAAAAAAGTGCCACAGATGATGATGATGTCTTTAAGTCTCAAGAAACTACAAAACTATACACATATGCTATTCTATGCCCTTGTTTGCTGAGAATCGTTCCAATTAACCCTTGTTCCATATTCTTTTCCTTATATTAATCTATGCCCATATGCTTAATAATATTGTGAGGGAAAAGCACCTGGAGGTGACAAGCGTGAAGGTGACAATGTGACAGCGGTAGCTTTCTCCACAAGATGGAGCTCATTCTTCTTGCTTTCATTTTCCAGCTTCCAGGAAATTTTGCATTGCTGCAGAAACATTCATACGTTGCTAATCTGAAACATGTTCTTAAAGATTTGCTATTTTTTCTTAACAATTCCAGTTGAGAGGTTACTATTTATTGGGAAACAAGGGAGACGAGGGTGCTGTGCCTCTGTCCTGCTTCTACTCTAGTGGTGTTAGCCCTTTTGAGCTATCTAAAATATGATAGATACCTCTTATGGTAGGAATCATAGAGAATAAAGTTGCAGTAATCACAGAATACAAGCACTGAGATAAGCACTCTTCCTTGAGTTTCACTTATTGAGGGATAAATCATAAAGATTCATCTGTACATTTTGTTTTGCAAATGGATGATGCCTTGTGTCAATACTAAAGAGATTAAAAAAAACATGACTTAAATGGTAGGATTAATGCAACATCTAAGCTTACCATGTTAAATCTAAATTTAAATTAGCTACATAAAAAAGAAACAACCATAAGTATCCTTTAGAAAGTGTTATGGGATGTGGGGAGATTTCTTAGTGGTTAAAGGTACTTGTTTACAAAGCATCCTGGCCCAGTTTAAATTCCCCAGCATCCACATACAGGCAGGTAAAGCCAGGTGCATAAGGTAGCATGTGCATCTCGAGTTTGTCTGCAGTGGTCAGAGGCCCTGGTGTGCCCATACTCTAAAGCACTCTCTCTCTTTCTTAAATAAATAAATAAATAATTATTTTAAAAATGTTCCAATATCAGCTTTTGTACCGGTCATTGCCACATAGGTGGATCTATCAGTGTGTAAGTCAGTTGCTCAGAATTTAGAACTGCAACTACAAGAAAGATTGCTGTCTTTTTATTTAGCAAATGATACCTAGTAAGGCCTTAAAAAATCATTTTATTAATACTTCATATTGAATACATTTTTGTGTTGTCAAACATTTTAAGTATTGCTATCATAAAAATGTAAATACATTCCTTAAATGATTTTGATAGCTCACCAAGTAAAACTAAAAACATGTTGAAAAGTGAACTTTCTATTTGCTTTGTACAGTGCTACTTTGAACTATCTAATTCCATGAACTTTAAAATCCCACATTAAATTTGGCTGGGTACATATCTGTGGTCTAATAAGACTAATTTTAGATCTCTGCTATTTTCCCAAGCAGAAATACAGCTAAAGTTTTGAACTTCTGCCTCAACCCCTGAATATGGAAATAATCATTCTTGTTTTCTAAGAATAAATAAATACAATTGTGTAACTGAACTTGTGGATGTGGCATCCATGTTGATAAGATGTACCCACCTGTTTTCCATTAATACACATTTTATTAACCATACTAATGAGTAATGCTAATCTCATTCTAATGAACTAATGCTATACCTATAGCTGTCTAAGAAATACAGTTGAAGTATCTTACTTTACTCCCATAAAAATGCTTTGTAGAATAGGAAAGAAATCCATAATGGGGAAAAGGATGAAAATTAGCCACAAAACTGGCATAGGCTATGACTACAGATCATATTAATTCCTGCCTCCTGCCCTCCATGGTCCTCAGATACCATGCAATGTACCAAAGTCACACAGGAGGAGGAAGAGCTGGGATTCAAGTATCCTTCACTATTGCTCTACAGTATCTTGGGGAATTTATGAAGTGCTTTATATATTTGCCTTATTATTTATTTATTTTTTTGGTTTTTTTTTTGAGGTAGGGTCTCACTCTAGTCCAGGCTGACCTGGAACTCACTATGTAGTCTCAGGGTGGCCTTGAACTCACAGTGATCCTCCTACTTCTGCCTCCAGAGTGCTGAGATTAAAGGCATGCGCCACCACTCCCGGCTTCTTTTTATTTTTATCTATTTATTAGAGACAGAGAGAGAGAGAGAAAGAGAGGGAGAATGGGCATGCCAGGGCCTCTAGCCACTGCAAACAAACTCCAGATGCATGCACAACCATGTACATCTGGCTTACATGGGACCTGGAGAATTGAACCTGGGTCCTTAGGCTTTGCAGGCAAGCGCCTTAACTACTAAGCAATCTCTCTAGCCCTTGCCTTAAAATTTTTTAATGAGACATCAAATAATGCAACCTTTTGTTGATATGTTTTCATTTGTAACAGAAAAGATACTCCACTGAAAAGACTGTCTTCTCACTGGCAAGCCTGGAAAAATGTCAACTTTTTTCTCCTGGGAGTTAATGCTCAAGGCATCACTAGCTTCTTCTGGCTTTGCTGAACAGATAATGTTGGAAGGAAGAACCGAATAAACACATTTCTAGGCTTTTTATTTTTTTTTTTCTCATTGGTCCATCGGCCAGTTCTCAAGCTAGGCCATCGTTCCCACACATTTCTGATTTTACATCTTCCCTCATCTTCCACACCTGGGCCTGTGTTTTCATCCCATCTCAGTTAGAAAGAACCTGACCTTTTTCCATCTTTTGCTTTGGTAAATGATCTATTCAGTAAAACCTACTTCCAATGGTATTACCTCTGTAGAACTGGATTGACCTCATTACACAATTGGACATAAAACTTTTTTCTAGCCTCAGGAAATATATTATGACTATGCCTTCTATGTGGACTGCTACTGCCATCCTTAGTGCTAAGGATAAAGAAGGTTTCTTTTTATTATTTATTTATTTATTATTTGAGAGACAGAGAGAAAGAGGCAGAGAGAGGGAGGGAGGGGGAGAGAAAGAATGGGCATGTCAGGGCCTGTAGCCACTACAAACTAACTCCAGACACATGTGCCACCTTGTGCATCTGACTTATGTGGGTACTGGGGTCCTGGGTCCTTAGGCTTCACAGGCAAAGCCTTAACCACTAACCCATCTCTCTAGCCCAAGAAGGTTTATTTTAAGTGGCCATTCTCCTGGGTTTGAAACCTCAGCTATCCCACAACCTCCCTCCTGCCTCCTCCATGCATATATTCAGGCTCAACAGTGCCACTGTGTGCAGTTCTGCAGTGTCACCAAACTCAGAATCAAAAGGCAGATGTGTCCTGAACCTAAGGGCTCTGGTGTGCTTGTGAGTGACTTGGTTTTCAGGTTCCTTGACCTATTTCTTTAAGGTTTGGAGGATGAGATTTGCCTAAGAGTGTACCCCTGGCAATATTTTGTAAACTACCCAAGAATATAGACATGTACAATGCAAAGCATCTCCTACACCTTGGATCTGAAACCTCCACAGAGACCTAATTGCTAAAGGTTTGTCCCCTGTCAGGTAGTGCCATTGGGCCGAGGTGAAACACGGGAGAGCTGAGGTCTAGTTGGAAGATCGGAGGTTACTGGGGGAGTGCCCCTGAAAGGGATACTGGGAAAACCAGGCCCTCCTCTTTTTCCTCTTTGTGTTTCTTGGCTGCCATGAGGCGAGTGGCTTTGCTCCACCACCTGCCCCTGCCATGGTACACTTGCTCGCCACATGCCCAGGACAATGGCGCCAAGTGACCATGGGTTGAAACCTCTGGATCCGTAAATCAAATCATGGACTATGTATCTCTGGAAGGTGTTACTAAAATGGAAAGCACTGCATCCATTCAACCTGGTTTCATTGAGTTAATTGGTTGAAGATTATTTGATCAGGCATTCGTGGCTTGTAAGAAGTAATGAATGTGCATGTATCC
Source organism: Jaculus jaculus (assembly GCF_020740685.1). Classification (NCBI taxonomy): domain Eukaryota; kingdom Metazoa; phylum Chordata; class Mammalia; order Rodentia; family Dipodidae; genus Jaculus; species Jaculus jaculus. Next base: position 61,318,656 of record NC_059116.1, read on the forward strand.
CAAAGGTCTAAGACTTCCCTAGCAAGCGCATGGCTCTGAGTTCAATCCTCAGCCACACACATGCACATATGTGCATACGCACATGCACGTGTACACACACACACACACATGTGGTACAAGCAGATGCTACAAAAAAATTAGGTTTTAAGTCTCCTGCAACTTTTTAGTGATATGGTCTTGAGATCAAACAGAAGAAAGTGTGAAACAGTACACAGATTTCTAAGAGGCACTAAAATATAACTAGAGCAATTTTGGGAAAATGTACAGTCAACAGAGATATCTTTGATAATCCTTTAAAGCCAACAAAATGTGTAATGTGTCCAATGCCTGCTGAAGTAGCTAGTCATTGGTCAGAAACTAAGTGGCTTTCCTCATCTTTGCCAACCTTCTATCCCTACTGACAATTAAGATACTTGAATGAAGAACAATGCACAGTCTGCCTGTGGGCCCACCAATCCTGAACGGTCTTGTCTCAGGCAACCGACTTCTTAAGATCTCAGTTTCATGTCCTATAAAACAAGACATATAGTACTTATTGTGAAAGACTCATAGTAGACAGCCTCAGGTCTCTGGGATGAGCTTCTAAACCAGGCATAGTTTATGGAAGAATTGACATTTGTTTGAAACTTACAGATCCAGGGGAAGTTCCATAATGGCAGAAGAAGCTGTGCCCCCTTTCATGGGCCCACACAGAGAGAAAAGCCACTACCAAAACAAAGAGCAAAAAAACAGCAGCCAAACCACAGGGAACCACAGGCAAAACTCTGGCACTTTACATATCTTTAGACTGGAATTCCAAATCCACCCCCAGGCAGCTGGAGATCCAAGTTACAAGCTTCTAGTAAACTCCTGAATCAATTGGGGGACATCTATTCAAACCACAACAACTCCTATAGTAATTTGATTTCTTTTTCTTTTTTTGAGACAGGTTCTCTTATGTAGCCCAGGTTAGCCTGAAGCTTGTCCTCCTGCTGTCCCATCTTGTAAGTACTGGATTATATGCATGTACTACCAGGTTCAGCTCACTGTAGCAATGTTTTGAAATGACATATAAAGTTTTTATACCAAGTGGGGACTTCATCAACTGAAACTACTAGAATGAATTTAAAGCCAACTAACTTTTCACTCTCTTCACCCTCCTACCCTTCTCTGCCAAGCATTTTTTAATATCTAATATGCAAAATAATTAATTAAAATTCCTGAAAACATAATAGGATTTGAAAGAATACAATGAATCACATTTTTTTCCTCCAAAATGCTTATTATGCATGGTCAGAAGCCTGAGAAATAACAGGTCATGCATAATGAAGGGCATAAAATATCTATGTGAAATAGTCATGTAACCTTGTCCTTGCACAGACCAACTTCAAGTGTTGGCCAACTTCAGAAAAGAACAAAGACCTTGGAAAAGAGGACTGCACTCAACATCTTTGGAGTCCAAACTAAACTCATCTGGTGAGGTGAGTGAGCGGCGATGGGCCGGGGTGTCTTCAGGACACTCATGATGTGTGTAAGTGAGCGGCGATGGGCCGGGGTTCTTTCAGGACACTCATGGTGTGTGTAAGTGAGCGGCGATGGGCCGGGGTGTCTTCAGGACACTCATGATGTGTGTAAGTGAGTGGCGATGGGCTGGGGTGTCTTCAGGACACTCATGATGTGTGTAAGTGAGCGGCGATGGGCCGGGGTGTCTTCAGGACACTCATGATGTGTGTAAGTGAGTGGCGATGGGCTGGGGTGTCTTCAGGACACTCATGATGTGTGTAAGTGAGCGGCGATGGGCCGGGGTTCTTTCAGGTCACTCATGGTGTGTGTAAGTGAGCGGCGATGGGCTGGGTGTCTTCAGGACACTCATGATGTGTGTAAGTGAGCGGCGATGGGCCGCGGTGTCTTCAGGACACTCATGGTGTGTGTAAGTGAGCGGCGATGGGCTGGGTGTCTTCAGGACACTCATGATGTGTGTAAGTGAGCGGCGATGGGCCGGGGTTCTTTCAGGTCACTCATGGTGTGTGTAAATGAGTGGCGATGGGCCGGGGTGTCTTCAGGACACTCATGATGTGTGTAAGTGAGTGGTGATGGGCCGCGGTGTCTTCAGGACACTCATGGTGTGTGTAAGTGAGCGGCGATGGGCTGGGTGTCTTCAGGACACTCATGATGTGTGTAAGTGAGCGGCGATGGGCCGCGGTGTCTTCAGGACACTCATGGTGTGTGTAAGTGAGCGGCGATGGGCTGGGTGTCTTCAGGACACTCATGATGTGTGTAAGTGAGCGGCGATGGGCCGCGGTGTCTTCAGGACACTCATGGTGTGTGTAAGTGAGCGGCGATGGGCTGGGTGTCTTCAGGACACTCATGATGTGTGTAAGTGAGCGGCGATGGGCCGCGGTGTCTTCAGGACACTCATGGTGTGTGTAAGTGAGCGGCGATGGGCTGGGTGTCTTCAGGACACTCATGATGTGTGTAAGTGAGCGGCGATGGGCCGGGGTTCTTTCAGGTCACTCATGGTGTGTGTAAGTGAGCGGCGATGGGCCAGGGTTCTTTCAGGTCACTCATGGTGTGTGTAAGTGAGCGGCGATGGGCCGGGGTTCTTTCAGGACACTCATGATGTGTGTAAGTGAGCGGCGATGGGCCGGGGTGTCTTCAGGACACTCATGATGTGTGTAAGTGAGCGGCGACGGGCCGGGGTTCTTTCAGGACACTCATGATGTGTGTAAGTGAGCGGCGATGGGCCGGGGTTCTTTCAGGACACTCATGATGTGTGTAAGTGAGCGGCGATGGGCCGGGGTTCTTTCAGGACACTCATGATGTGTGTAAGTGAGCGGCGATGGGCCGGGGTGTCTTCAGGACACTCATGATGTGTGTAAGTGAGTGGCGATGGGCCGGGGTGTCTTCAGGACACTCATGATGTGTGTAAGTGAGTGGCGATGGGCTGGGTGTCTTCAGGACACTCATGATGTGTGTAAGTGAACGGCGATGGGCCGGGGTGTCTTCAGGACACTCATGGTGTGTGTAAGTGAGCGGCGATGGGCCGGGGTTCTTTCAGGACACTCATGGTGTGTGTAAGTGAGCGGCGATGGGCCGGGGTTCTTTCAGGTCACTCATGATGTGTGTAAGTGAGCGGCGATGGGCTGGGGTGTCTTCAGGACACTCATGGTGTGTGTAAATGAGTGGCGATGGGCCGGGGTGTCTTCAGGACACTCATGATGTGTGTAAGTGAGTGGCGATGGGCCGGGGTGTCTTCAGGACACTCATGATGTGTGTAAGTGAGCGGCGATGGGCCGGGGTGTCTTCAGGACACTCATGGTGTGTGTAAATGAGTGGCGATGGGCCGGGGTTCTTTCAGGACACTCATGGTGTGTGTAAGTGAGCGGCGATGGGCCGGGGTTCTTTCAGGTCACTCATGATGTGTGTAAGTGAGCGGCGATGGGCTGGGGTGTCTTCAGGACACTCATGGTGTGTGTAAATGAGTGGCGATGGGCCGGGGTTCTTTCAGGACACTCATGGTGTGTGTAAGTGAGCGGCGATGGGCCGCGGTGTCTTCAGGACACTCATGGTGTGTGTAAATGAGTGGCGATGGGCCGCGGTGTCTTCAGGACACTCATGATGTGTGTAAGTGAGCGGCGATGGGCCGGGGTGTCTTCAGGACACTCATGGTCTGTGGCGGAGCAGCAGGGCTTGGACCATTTTAGCTGCTTCTACTTCTACAACCCAGAAACTCAGCTAGATTTCAACTTGGCTTTGTTGACCATGGAAGCTGGTAATATTCTTATTGTTTTGGAAGAAAGATCCAACATCATATTGAACTCCAAGAAACACTGATAATCAAGGTTATGGGACATAAGATCCTGCCACAAGCATGACTCTGACACTCAAATGCAGACCAGGTCCTTGCCCAGCCTTGATCAACAAGATTGATCTAAGTTTATCTGATGGCCAAAGTCTCACTAAATCAAGAATGTGTTCTACCCCTTCGTGGTTTAGGGAAAAGTTCTTTGTAAAGTATGAAGTAACATAGAGATCAATCAGCAGACAATTTTATCAAATAGGATAGAATTCCTTTTAATTTTGCACAAAATTCACTTCTCTAGGTTGATTTAATATCTAGTTGGGTAGACATGTTTCTTACTAGCTTACTGAGCCTGGAGACAGAAAGCAGCTGGACGTTTCTCTGGAAGGGAGGCAGTGGGAGAGACCAAAAGGAAGAGCACACAAAGGTAGAACATAACAGGGCTTCAGTCAGACAGGATTGGGTGGAAGAGCTTCTCCGAGGGTTGGGAAATTGCTCCATGGGTAAAGTGATTGCTGCACACGTGTGAGTACCTGGTTCAGATCCCAGAACCCGTCCAGGAGCGGTGGCCTATGCCTGCAATGACAGCTGGAGAGACAGGCAGGAGGACCCCGTGGCTTGCTTGCTGGCTGGGCTAGCCAGATCAGGAGAGCCTCAGGTTTAGTACAAGACCTTGCCTTGAAGGATAAGGTTGGGAGCACTGTAGGAAGACAGCATACATCAACTTTTGGCCTTCACATGCATGCTCACATGTGCTCCATCACACATATGAATATGCACACACACACACACACACACACACACACACATCACACATACATACACGTGCTATTTTTTCAAGCTTTTCTATATTTCAAGTGTTTGCTCCATTTTATGGAAGTCATTCTCTACAAAGAAGACAAAACGCAGTGGCATTGAGGGAGCTGTGAGGAGGTAAGCTGGTAAGGAGTAATGCAGGTTGAGAATCCCCAACCTGAAACTCTGAGGACCAATGGACTCCATGCCTCTGACAGTTCAGTAGCATTCAAGCAGATTCAAGAAGAAGCTGCTATGAAATAAGATCACCTCAGGTACATATATAGGGTCTCTATGAAACGGAAATTATTTTCATATTTAGACATGGGCTCTCCCAAAATATGCTATAAATAAGCAAATATTTCCCAAAACAGAAAATCTCAAGAGGAAAAACATTTTTGGTCCCAAGCATTGCAAATAAAATTTTATTCAGTCTATACTTTATGTTTTGCTACCAAGTGCTGTAACTACAGGCATGTGCCACTGTGCAGAGCTCAAATTCCATTACCCCTAGTAATTAAAAGGGGCCTGTTATTATCAAGGCAAAAAAAAAATTCCTTAATTTCAAAATGTTACTGGCAAGGCAGGCTGTACTTACTTCCTATCTATTGTACGTGTTGCATAGATAAATTAGTTACCATTTGCTGAAAGCCTAGCAGTTCCTATTTTGTTAGAGAAGGGGAAATATACAAAATATATGGTTTCTGGGATGATTTTAGGGACTCTGACTCAAAAATTAAAGATGAGAATTATTTTCTTCTGTGTGTAGTATGTATGGTATACATGTGTGCACGTGATTCATGCCAGGTGTGTGCAGATATACATGTGAAGGCCACAGGAGGACATGGGTGATCTCCTCTGTCTCTCTTCCACTGTGTTCCCTTGAGACAGTGTCACCCGCTGGAGCTGGAGCTCATACCAATTTCCAGACGGCCTGGCGAGTGAGCATCGTGACCTGCTCCCAGTGTCTCTGCTCCCATTGGTGCTCTGGCTACAGGCATGGCAGTTTTTTTTAATGGAAGCAAACTCATGTACTGATGCTTTGATGCTGACTCAGTTATTCTTAAAATGGTAATAATATTTGGATTTTGTGTATGTGTTTGTGTGGGTGCACATGTGTGTGTGTGCATGTGCATGCATTTGTGTAGACCACAGGACTACCTTGAGTACAGTTTGTCAGGAATACAACACACCTCTTGCTTGAGACAGTTCTCCTTGGCCTGCAGCTGATCAGCTGGACAGGCTACATGGATTGGCCCAGGACCTGCAGCGAGCACCCAGCCTTGCTCCTCTGTGTCAGGATTCCAAGCGCCAGCCACCAGGCCTGGCTTTTCTTTGTTTCTTCTTCCTGCTTTCTTCTTTCTTTCTTTCTCTTTTTCTTTCTTTTCTTCTTTCTTTTTTTTTTAGCATAGGGTCTGGTGATCAAACTCAGGTCCTCATGCTTACAAGATGACCATTTTACCTACTGTGCTATCTCTCCAGCCCTTGATTATAGTGTTGGTTTATGAAAGGAGAAAAATTAAAATGCTAATAATGGTTGTATATTCAGATAGAATAAAACTTTTTTGGAACCTCTGAATTTTTTATTAGTGATCATATAATTGTTTATAAAGAAAAAGGTCTTTTTTAATAAAGAAAAGATAATTACTTTCTTTTTGAGGTGTGTGCCTGTATGTGTGTGTTGGGAACAGAAGAACCCAGAGCCTTATATATCCTAGGCTAGTAGCCCCAAAAGTCAGCCAACCTCTCCCCCTTTCCTTACTTCCCTCAGAGCCTCACTCCCTGTCTCTTCCTCTTTCCCTCTGTCTTTCTTTTTTGCCTTTCTTTTCTTTGTTAGGAAGAACTCACTATGTAGGCCATAGCTCTCAATCCTCCTGCCTCAGCCTACAGAGTATTGGGGTGACAGGTGTGTGTTGTCTTGGTCTTGTACACTACAGGAAGTTTCTTTTTTAAAGATAGTTATTTGAGAGACAGAGGCAGATGAGAGAGAGAGAAAGACACACACAGAGAGAGAGAGGAAGAAAGGGGACATTAAGACCTCTAGCCACTGCAAACATACTCCAGATACATATACCATCTTGTACATCTGGCTTTATGTGGGTACTGGGAAGTTAAATCCAGGTTCTTAGGCTTTGCAGGCAAGCATCTTAACCACTGAGCCACCTCTCCAGCTCCAGAAGGTTTCTTTACTTAAAAAGATATTTTAGGCTTCCAGTTAAGATGGTGGCGTAAGAACCACACCAAAGCAGCCTAGGGGAGAAAAAGCCCCCCCCCCCAAAAAAAAAAACCAGAAAAATACACACTTTTACTAAAAAGTGAGGTGTATAAGAAGTTAAAACAGCAGCAGAGAAGTAGGAGAGACCCAGGGCATCCAGGGCCCACACAGGCCAGCAGAAGCAGCTCCAGCAGCAGCGGCACCAGGTCCACAGGACCACAGCGGCCAGGCTCGGCTTGAGCTGCAGAAAAAGCCAGGTGAGGGGATTTTCCACTCACACCAGAGCTCTTCACACACTCAAGAAACATGAAGGGAGAACGGCAGTGAACAATGGAGGGGCAGATCATAAGGTAGAGGATCACGTGGACGAGAGAGAGCTAGAGCCACCATTGACAGCCACCCCCCCACCGCCAGTGCCCAGCTCCAGTGGACAGAACAGTGGTCCAGTGACCCAGCCAGTCTACTTGAGCCCACAGTGCACCAAAGAGGGACCCAAGCAGCAGCGCAGCATAACTGACACCAAAATCATCCCAAAAGGTAACTGGGATTACACCAGGTCAGTACCCGCCTAATAAAACTGGTATATAGCCCTGAACTGGAAGTGCTAATTGCACCTTCCATATCAGGATAAATTACATGTTAAATCTGATGGATGGTCAGATTTGCCATTCTTAAATAAGCTATATTTTGGGCTTGTTATTTGTTGCTTTTTGATTTATAGTGGCTTTGTTTCCTCTTCTGTTATACATTAGGAAAGGGTCTCACTTGGTCACAAGCTGACTTGGAGCCCTCAACAGGTCAGAAATCTTAGCCTCCTTGTCAGGATTAAGGGTGTGGGTAGGACACCACACACCCTAAGGGACAGTGACTTTGTTAGAGGATCTGGTTGTCATAATACCTACTCTTGCATAAATACTCTGCGCTGTTTGTCATCGAATGTGTACATTGTTTAGTGAAATTTTAGAATCTATCTGTATTTTGTTCCACTCAGCCTACTTGAATACTCTCATAGCAGGCAAACCCAACACCTAGGTTCACTTTTGTAGATAATCTGAGAGTCTTAAGAGCCACACCTAGCACCTTAAGCTCCTATCCTGAAGAGATATAACATCAGATTGATTGATATATCTAATAATAACTAGAAAATCCAAGCATTAAATTCATCCAAACTGCAAAAAAATATTTTACTTATATATTTGCAAGCAGAGAGAACGAGAAAGCAGACAGAGAGGTCGTGCATGCCAAGGCCTCAAGCCACTGCAAATGACCTCTAGACACATGCTCCACTCTGTGTGTTTGGCTTACATGGGTACTGGGGAATAAAACCCAGGTTGTTAGGCTCTGCACCTTAACCACTGACCATCTCTCCAGCCCCAGAAAGTTTATTAATGTCAAAACAAACACAAAACAAAACAAAACAAGAGGTCTCCAAAGAGCATTCTACCCTATAGGCTTTTGTGCAGCAGCATTAAAAATGAGCATATTCACTAGGCGTGGTAGTGCACGCCTTTAATCCCAGCACTCGGGAGGCAGAGGCAGGAGGATTGTAGTGAGTTAGAGGCCACCCTGAAGTTACATAGTGAATTCCAGGTCTGCCTGAGCTAGTGAGACTCTACCTTAAAAAACAAACAAAATAAGCACATTCTTAACAATTGTAAAACATCAAGGTAATTGTATTACAAGAATTCACTTAGTATTCTTTTTTCTTTTCTTTTTTTTTTTTTTTTTTACAAAAATTCAATTATACTAAATGAAGTTTCAGTTGTTCATTCACAAAATGTTGGGTGACTTTTTATTACTGATAAGCGTCTTTGATAATATATGATTTTAAAGTGATGTAGAGTTATTTCTTTTATCTTATACCAATATTAAATATTACATATGTAGGAGATGCTGGCTACATAATTTAGTTCATAGTTCACATAAACAAAGTTCAATATAAATTAATTAATATTAATGTCATATAAACATAGTTTATCAATAACAATAAATTATTTTTGAAACAAAAACTAATGATGATTAGAATCCAATTTAAATGGTTTCATGTATCCATGAGTCACGCATATGGTATATGTATATAATTGACAGCAAAACATCAAGCATTTCTGAGCTGTCAGTGGGATTGATGAGTCATTTATGTGACACAATTCAAAGAAAATAAGTTTACAGTGCATGGAAAGCCAAATTTTGAGACACATTTCACATTATATCCAATGTAATTTTTAAAAAATATTTTTGGTTATTTTTATTTATTTACTTGAGAGAGACAGAGAGAGAAAGAGGCAGATACAGAATGGGTGTGCCAGGGCCTCAAGCCACTACAAAAGAACTCCAGATGCATGTGCCCCCTTGTGCATCTGGCTTACATGAGTCCTGGGGAATTGAGCCTAACCAGAGTCCTTAGACTTCACAGGCAAGCGCTTAACTGCTAAACCATCTCTCCAGCCCCCAATGTACTTTTTAACGTCCATATATTTCACTTTTCATTTATCTCATTTGAAATATTTCCACAAATATTTTAGTGTCCCCAAAACTTTGGTGCTACTTGAAAACTATTCAGTAAGTGCCAACTATCATAATTATCACAAGCTCAAAACTGACAGCAATTCTTTACTAGCATCTGCCTGGTCCATACCTCCCCTCTCACTTGAGAATTATTCTCCTTTGAATAAAATCAGGACCCAAATAAGGTTCACACATTCCACTTTGTGTCAGAGATCTTTATTCAGCCAATTCTATGCCTCTGCTCTTCATTGTTCACTGTGTAATATGGCTGTGACCAAAAGTGCTCACGTATTTTACAGGACTTCGCATCATTCAGAGTTTGTATTTCTATGTGGTGGTTTACTGTAGCTCAGTGTAGATTGCTATTTAGATCTAGCAGTCAGATGAGGTTTTGGTTTGAGACTGGCAGGACACCTCACAGGTGTGCTGCGTCCTCAGACCAGCAGCGCCAGGCTTTTGCTTTCGCTGTGATCTCAGCAGCTACGGTGCTGCTGCCGAGAGCCAGTAAGTCAAGAAAGGAGTGGGGAAGCGAGTCTCTGATCCTTTCTTCAATTCACCAGTTGAAATACTTCTATAAAGACAAATTATTCCAACACATCCAGGCAATGACAGATTTTAAAAGTGAATTTCTAAATTTTTGATAAATATACAAAATATAGTCCATGACTCTGGGTTGGCATCAGTGGCAGAAACAAACACTGTACTAGAGAATAAGGCATCATTTAACAATAATTTTACTTCTTTTAGTGAGTATATTAGGGTGTTTTCTGTGTTGCCTGTGTGTGCTGCGTGTGTACGTATGTGTGTGGTATGCTGTGGTATGCATGTACAGGTCAGAGGACAACCTTGGGTTGTAGGCCCTCATCTTCCACTGGCTTGAGACAGGGCCCCTCTTGTTGTTTTAACACTGTATGTGCCGGGCAAGCTGGTCCATGCGTTTCAAGATTTTCCTAACTCTGCCTCCTATTGCCATAAGTGCATTAGGATTCAACGTGTGTGTGCTACTTGTGTCTTGCTTTAGATGGTTTCCAGGGTTCTGAACTCCAGTCATAATGCTTGTACAGAAATCCTTTCAACCACTGAACCATGACCCCTGCCCCTCAAGGTCTATTAAAATGCTTTTCCATACTCAGGAGCACAATCTTCCTTTCACTATCACTTTATTCTTGTGAATGAAGTAAGGGATTCTGTAGACAAAGCCATAGTTCCAAGCACACGCAGGGTAGGTGTGGTGCTGGCATAAGTGAAAATCAGTCTTCACCTCATACATTTGTACTACTTGGCCCTGGGATGAATTTGCATACTTGTTCTGGCAAATAAGCACAAACATGTGTTAGGCTGAAAGTTCTTATGACTTGAAGAGGATGAAGGCCATCTTTGGAAAAAGCTGTTATAAGAGGCCACAGGGCATCCTGGCTTTCCTTGTATTCTCCCTCTTCTGTCCTGAGCCCCTAACTAGAGCAGGAAGGCCAGCCAGACAAAACTGCTCTATCCTCATCAAAGTCAACTTCTATTATTAGCCACTTTTCTCTTGCTGTGACAAAATAGCTGACTGAAGTTTATTTTGGCTTATACTTTGATATGGAATGCTTCACGAATTTGCGTGTCGTTTTTGCTCAAGGGCCATGTGAATCTTCTCTGTATTGTTCCATTTTTAGTATATGTGCTGCTGAAGGGAGCACTTATAGTTTAATAAAAAACAGTCTATTACAGAGACTGGGAGGTATGGTGGCTTAAACAACTTGGGCCATGCGTTAGAAGCTTGCTGGGCAACTCATTCACATCTTGGCAGATCAAGAAGCAGACAGTATGGGCTGGAGAAATGGCTTAGTGGTTAAGGCACCTGCATCCAAAGTCAAAGGACCCAGATTCAAGTCCCCAGGACCCATGTAAGCCAGATGTACAAGGTGGATCTAGAGTTTTTTGGAATGGCTAGAGGCCCTGGAATAACAATTCTCTCTCTCTCTCTCTCTCTCTCTCTCTCTCTCTCTCTCTCTCTCTCTCTGCATCTTTCTCTCTCTCTCAAATAGATAAATAACAATTTTTTTTTGGTATATAAAAAGAAGAAGAAAGCAAGACCAGAAGCAGGCTGAGGCTATAACCCTCAGAGGTCTACTTCCAGTGTCCTATACTTACCAGTTTGGTCCTATGTCCCAAAGGCTCTATAGCAACCCAAGCACATCATCACCACCAGCTGGAGACCCAGTGTCTAGTATAAATAAGCCTTTGGGGGTACATTTCAGATCCAAAACATAACACCTCTATGTCACAAATAAGATTATATGCAGTGTCCTGTAAAATCTGAACTTCATCCCTTTGGGATCCTTTTAATTGAAGAAATAAACATAAAATGACACCCAGTAATTACAGAAAAGGGGCCATGATTAAAAGCAAATATGGTCAGGGGTAAGCTGGAAAAGATTATGTATGATAGTAGTCATAGTTGGCAGAGATAAGATGAGCAATGGTGAGAAGCTATTGCACGTTAGGGAAATTAGAACTATGAGAGTGGCCAGAAGCCAATACCTGCATTTCCTTAATGTCTCTACTTTCCAAAGGATGGTAAGCTAATGTACAGGTGATAAACAGCCGGCAGCACCTCTAGCCTGTCTTCTATGCTAGTTCACACTTGTCCTTGACAACCTGCTCTGGGCTGTAAGCTAGGGCCAAGGCCAGGAAAAGTATTTTCTAATAATTATACTTGAGAGCTAGCCTTTTGAAAATGCCCTTTCTGAGAAGGTCACATTTCTTTTCCAACAGTACTAGGAAACTATATTATCAGGTCATCTGATTCTCTCCCATTTTTCACCACCAGCTAAAATTGCTTCTTTTTCTTCACCCTTGAACAATGACGGATAAGTCATTTTACCTTCCAGATAAAAGAGGCACAAGTTATAGTCAGCAACTCCTTGAAATTTACTTGTCTTCCTCCAAGGACAGCAGTGGAAATTTGTAGCTCTGGATTGAGTGGGTGGAAGTATTGCCAACAGGAGACAAGGTTCAGGCAGATACACGACCTGGTGAAATGCAGACCGACTGAAAGTAGTGGTTCCCGCACCCCCCCTGCAGAGTGACAAAGTTGTACAGAAAGAAGTTAGTGTCCTTTGGGATCTAAAATTTGAAGAATCTTTCACTAATTCAAAGGGATTGAATTAGATTCTATCTTACCTAATGAATAGGCTAGTTAGCTGAATTAATTAGTCCAATAATAATATCACTCTGGTAGTGATAAAAATGGCTTCAGGTTTCAGTGAGACAAATTCTACCACAGAGTTTACATTTGGTACAGATGAGTCAACTAAGAAATACTATTTATATTGAATTGGTAATGACATATTAAACTGCAGAGGGCCTAGCTCAGGCTTTTACCAACATAGCTCCTATATGCACTGAATCCTGTATCCATTAGAATCTAATTGCCCTCCAATATTCAGAATGTCCTGTAAAATGTAACATGGACAGTGAATATATCAGACATGACCTAGCATGATATCAACAACATAATGGACTCTTCATACCTATAAGGAAAACATATTCAAAACTGTGGCAAACAAGGAGGGGGCCGTTGGAGATATACATGGAAATGCAGTTCCTGAGAACAAGAAAAGTTTTAGGTATGAGCTGGACTTGGTTCCCTGACTCGTCATCCCCACTTCCTTAAATTCAGCACACAGGCCTCCTTGATGTTTCTGAACACACTAGATACATTTTGTTATGGTTTGAGCATGGAATGTTCTCCATAGACTCACTTGGCCCCAGCTGGTGAGGCTATTTTTGGAGGTTCTGGAGACATTAGGAAGAAGTGGGTTTAGAGGTGTGTCTTTGGAAGCTATATCTCCTCCTAAGCTCCTCTCTCTCTCTCTCTCTGTCTCCCCCCCACATTCCTACCTAATATACTAGCAGGTAAAGAATTTCCTCCTGCTGCTACGATATTATTATGCAAGCACAAGCACTCCAGAACGTGGGCTGAACCCACTGAAACCAATCCTTCTTCCCCTAAGTTGTTTTTATCAAATAACTTGGTAACAAGGACACAGCAGCAACAATAACTTATATAGACTTTCTCAATGGGCCTTTGCAAAGGTGTTTCCTCAGTGAAGAAGTTTCTCCCTCTAAGTATCTGTGTGACTTAGTTTCCACATCCAGTTTTGCTCAAATGTGATGTTCTCCCAGAGGACACCTTTAGAATTTCCCACTTAAGACTGAAAACAATGGTGTCTTATCAAGATATCCATTTTCTTACTTACTATAACATTTACAAGCAAGAGCCGTATGGCTTATTCATGGCATTATTTGTAGCAGTAAGCTCCAAATAAAGCATAAACCCCGTGGATGCAGGGAATTTTATGGATTACGCAAAGGGAGAAAGGAAGATGTGTTAAGCCATGTATCTCACAGACTGGGCATGTTCTAAGTAACTGTCTGTTTAATAAATGCATGAAGAAGGACATGACTCTGAAGATTCTGTGTACTGACCAGGAAGGCTCTCTCTCTGGGCCATGGCCGACTTGCAACAAGTAAGTCAACAAGGCAAAGGAAGGCATTCACAGAACCGCCATTCTGAGTGTCATTCCTGTTGTCATTCGCCTGCGTTAAAGGAAGGCATTCACAGTGCCGCCATTCTGTGTGGGTGTTCATGTTCTCATTCACCCTGTCACCTAGGCAGCAACCAGCAGCTCACTGTTTATATATGCTTGGTTTTAATGAACACTTCATCAAGATCTTTGTCTGGAACTTGGAGAGGCTAAGGAATAGCTGAGTTTCATATAATAAACTTCTTTAAATTACATGGGGGGGCTCTGAGAGCAAAGGAAAGTACCATGGCATGGCTCTCTATCTTTCTCCTCTCATCAACTTTAAATAACAGAATAGGATTTGTTACTGGTTTGGTACACAAGATCCTAGTTTTTAAAAATACTTTTATGAAAACCCACATGTTTTTACAGCGCTGAGGTAGAGGCACTCTAGAGCTGGGTCACTGCTGTCACGATCCAGCCCCAGCAGCAGTCATGGACCTGCACTAGTAGGGTATGTACACTGGAAACAGAGTTGCTATTTATTTTTGTTTTGCTTAAGACAAAGGGAATTAAAGATGTATGGGAAAACCTCTTCTGACAAACAATAACAGACAGAAATGCAGATTAAAAAAAATCAGCAAATCATTTCAGATTATCAAGGAAACACTAAAAAATGACCATGACCGGGGATCACAAAGGTGCATGTGGCCAGGAGCGCAGCTGCACACAGCCCAGGCTTATGAGCATCAAAAACTGACCAGAAGCTGGCCGTGGTGGCGCACGCCTTTAATCCCAGCGCTCTGGAGGCAGAGGCAGAGGCAGGAGGATTGCTGCGAGTTTAAGGCCACCCTGAGGCTACATAGTGAACTCCTGGTCAGCCTGGGACAGAGTGATACCCTACCTCGAAAAACCAAAAAAAAAATAAATAAATAAAAAAATAAAAAGATCCAGAGCTGGGGAGACAGCTCCATGAGAAAAGCACTTGCATAATGACCTGAATTCAGGCCCCCAGGGCCCCTGTAAAATCCCAACTATGTGAACACCTATGAGGTCCCAGCCTGAAGAAAGATGGGGAGTAGAAGTAGGAGAATTCCTAGAAGCTCGCAGGCCAGTCAGCCTGTCATATACATCGGTGACCAGCCAGAGACCCTGCATCAAACAAGGTTGAGGGGAGGACCAGGACCCCCAGTTCTCTGTCCACCTGTGTGCATAGCATGTGTCCACCTGCAGTCTCTCGCACACCAAGAAATTTCTTTTGCTGTTTGTTTTGCAAAGGAGGGTCTCACTGTAGTCCAGAATTTTTTAAAAAGAATTGATTCAAGAAATGAGCAATAAATACCCACTTTGCCCCAACATTCAGCTATTATTTGAAGCGCAGGTGGCTCTTACATACCAACATGGCCTTGTAAGGCTCAACAAGTATGAGGTAGAGAGACACAGTACAGAAAGGGGTTTTATTGTGTCTCAAACCTATTTCCATAGTGCTGGATTCATGGCAGACAATCCTTAAATCACAAACAAGATAAAAAGTTACACGGTGAAAGCACGTAGGTACATACACCCATGAACGATTACAGTAGGTTCTTTCATAAGACTTTTCCTGTCACCTCTAAAGCAAAATCGTTTTGTTTTTTTTTTTAAGAGAAAAGGCTCAGGTGAGTTTGTGCCCTCTTTTTTATTGAAAGTGGTTTTGTGTTCACTTAAAATCCTTTGCCAATCCTCAGATTAGTCCTCAAAATGTCTGATTCTCAGGGGCCTTTGAGCTCTGAACTTTTGGAGTGAGGCCAACATCCAAGCAGAGCGCCTTGCCTCATTGTCAGAGTGATTATGAAAATCTGGAGCAAACCAATTCTCCTGACTGAGATGAACGTGCTGGGCTTCAAGCATGGTAAAACCCAGACCACAGATGAAGTAATCCACTCTAGGCTACTTCTGACTTGCTTCTTTCGGAGTCACTGCTGTCTTGAGAGGGAACACTAGATGTCACTGCTCCCATGAAATGCCTTAACTCTAACTTAAGTATGAATTCAGTAAACCTTTTACCGTCTTAAATTTTCACATCGAAAGATTAGCACCTCACAGCCAATGAGGCCCAAGAATTTTTATTTTAATTACTACTATTAAATTCTATCTTCCTCTTATTCTGGTACAGGTAGATTATCCTGAGTAGATGAGGACACAGGACATTCAGCCAGAGAACACAGACAGCTGTGCCATAGCTACCATAACTAGACTCTTCCTTGTTTTCATAGAAGTGGCCACAATTTCAAGTCCCTAAGTCTGTCCCTCTCACATCTTCTGCCCTGAACTCTCACTATGATCCAACCTCTTGAGGGTTACAGGCTAATCCAGAAAGGTGATGATAGATGGTCTTCCTGACCGGGGTTTGTCATGTTGGCCAACTGTTATACATTCTTTCTACTACTTCTTGAGATAAGTGAAAATGGATGCTGACTTAGAAGACTGACGTCACTCTAATCCATGCTTTCAAGTCAGTTCTAAGATGCTGGAAAAGCTTTTTTGAAAAACAAATTTTAAATAAGGTAATGAAAATTGAGCTTTGGGTACCTTTTAGAAGGCTGAGTGTACCCACTCAAATAATCAAAAGATGTGGGTCATACAAATAACAGTACAGGTGTCAACAATGGCCCAGGAGCAAGCTCTTGGGAAGTCCTCTCTATGCTGGCGTGCACTAAAAGGAATGATAGAGAGACGATCTCTTCAGTTTGCTTCACTCCTATATGTAGTTAAAGAGTTGTGCTTCCTCAGTTTATGGTTTTCAAAAATAAAAGACCTAGCACATCAAGTATTCATAGGACACTGACAGATACATATTTATTTTGTTTAACTGAAAACAAAATGAACTTTTAAATTGAAATTTACTCCTTTGTAGTAAAAGAAATCACTTCTGATATATCATAAGTTCATAACAAGAAAATTTAAATTATAAAGGATATTTCATGAAGGCATATATTAAAGAGTTGATAGTGAACTTTGAAAATAACCAACCTTAACACTAATCATGTTTTTATGTATTTTCAGATACCCAACCTCTAATTAGAAAATAATGTGACATGAATAATGAATGAGGAAGTTTATTTGGTATAGGAAATTATATTTTTATAAGTAGCTATGTGAAGTAAGAGTTCTTTTAAAAATCATAAATAACCTGAGGAAATTATCAGGAATTTATCTCCTAATATATTTAATATGCAGCCTTTTGTATACTTAGCAAATCCTACCAGAAAAATGTTATGTGTTTCTTGAATAAAAAATGTTGGAAAAAGCAGAATTATTCGCATTTCATTGCAAATAGCCTATATCTACTTGCTAGATAAATCTAGTACATGATTTACTGTTTTAAAATAAAATATGAAATTAATAAAGACAAAGATTGCTTGCACATGTTAATGGATTGGAGATGACATGTAGGAGATTAATCTCAATAATGCAGACAAAAATCCAGAAGTCTCATGGAAAGCATTATCATGTCTTTAGTATCCAAAGAATTGGTTTTTTTGTTTGCATTTGTTTCAGTTGTACAATTTGAGTAATAATGGCTTTATTTTCTAAGATAGTCACAGGGGTCATTACCCACCTTGAAGTGTAGCCTCCCAATAGTGTCTGCAGGATTCTTGCTAATCTACTCTGATGTTAGGGCCAGAGGTGTCAGGGCTATGAGACTCATGATAGAGAATTTCATAACATGTTTGTCAGAAAAAAATTAAGTTTCTCTGATAAACATAATGACAAAGTAAGTTTTTAAGATAGTCAACCTCCAAAAATGTTTTGTATCTTACTATAGAGAAAAGTATGTAAGTATCGTTAGTGTAGTCAAGTTTTCAGGAATGCCAATGATACCAAAAAGGAAACAATCCTTAAGAGTAAAATATGATCCTTATTAAAAAGGCATTCTAAGCAATTATAATTAATCCATATTACAAAAATTTATAGTACTAGGAAATAAATATGGGAAACTCAGCAGCCATGGGTAAAGAATGACATGGATCCCTAGAATGACTTTTAAGTTTTATCTAATAAGCCATATGCAGAAATACATGAACAGTAGCATTAAGTAGCCAGCATGTATCGGTCCATTAGTATGTGATATAACACTTAGTATTTTATGTGCATTAAAAAAGTAAAAGCACAGAGTCATGTGAAATAAACTACTCTTGTCATCTCCACTTCACAGAAAACAAGTCCACTAGTGTTTAGAGAAGTTAACTAAATCCTCTTCCTAATTTTTGACCACCAAAACCGAGCTGACGAGATGGTTCTATGAGCTAATGGTGGTGTGTTTCCATTGTAAGTAGCCTGGAAAACATATTTTTGTGTATGTATGATTACAGTGCTGTGGATCAGATAATGTTCCCACCACATGCCCCATTGCAATTTCACTCACAAAGGTGGCTTTGAATGTTTGTTATGTGTTGCTGAAAACACACCAATATTATTTAAAACTTTTCAATGAGCATCTAATTCACTTAAGTGTTTTGCTTGTAGAATAATTTACATTATGGAATTAAGTGAGGAAACTTATTGAAAAATAGTACCTTTTGAGTACAGAAAATTTAACGTTGATCTCAACCATGACCTCCAGGCATTATAAAGCAAAGCAGGGAGCTGGAGAGATGGGTCAGCATGGCATGGCCATTCTCTCTCTCTCAATCTCTCTCTCTCTGCTTACAAACAATTAAATAAAATTAAAATAAAGAAGTCTCAACCTCTTATGAACAAATATAAGGCCAATTTGCAGGTTCTAAAAGACAACCAACCATCTGTTTGGTCCTAGCAAAGCTGTTTATAGTTGTGTAGCATTATATTGTGCATGCTCTCAAAAAGTGAAGACACTGCAAATTACCTGGTCCCTCTTCAACCAGAGGAAACCAAGGTAAAAAGCAACTCCCAAAGTCTACCACTCCTCCAGCCTCCAAGAGGAAACAGCCCCAAAGGCCTCCGCTGTGTGAGATCAGATACCTTTTTTTATGTGTGTCTTGTGGTCTGCCAAGGACCAAACAAGAAGGAACTAGGACTTTTAGTTTTTGAAACATGGTCCTACCTCAGCATCTTGACCACTGGGATTACAGACAAGTGCTGTCATGTCTAGCTCTAGAAATAAATCTTGGACACACTGCTTTTTTTTTTTTTTTTTTTTTTTTTTTAATGGCATGCAGCTGCATGAGGCCAGCATAATCACTTGCAGAGGTAGGATCCTCTATTTTCTTACTTTCCTCTATTCTCTGTCACAAACCTACAACCTAACAAATTCTAGCATCCAGTGTCTCTCTCTCTCTCTCTCTCTCTCTCACACACACACACACACACACACACACACACATATATATACTATGGAGACACAAAGGCTCCATCTTACATTCTCACTTTGAAGCCAACTCTTCTTACTTTCAATCCAAAGTTTTAAGTGTTGGTATCTGGGGAAGGACATCGAGGTTGTTATTTTATTTTATCCACTCTATTTTAAGCTTCATAAACAAACTTGAAAATAAAAGCCAAATAGGCATTTGGTACATGGTAGATTTGCTCTCACAGATTTAAGAGAAAGAGGAATTATTTTTCAAGTTATCCTAGAACAATTTATTATCTAACTAGAAAACAAAATAAGATTATTCCCTGACAAAGTAACAAGAAAAAAAAAACCTTTAAGACTTCATGAGTAAATACAGAATATTTTTATGTCTTTACAGTATTAGGGAAAGATTTCTTACAAGATAAGAAATGAAAATAATTAAAGAAAAAAATGCTAAAGTTGAATATATTGTAATTTAGAACTTATTAATCAGAAATATGGTAGATAAACAATTTATAAACTAGGAATACCTGTTTACAACACCAATAGGATTACTGTAAGAATATATAAACACACAAACGCATACAAAGACCAAACAACATAATATATGGCAGAAGATATAAAAGTAAAGTATAAAGCAAAAGAGAATTAACCAAGAAAACCTTTGAGTCTGATGTTAACAGGTATGGCAAGGACACAAGGGAATGAGAACTTATGTGCTGCAGGTGGGGAAGGAAAAATGTTCCAAGAATTTGGAAGAATAATTTTATACAATCTAATTAGTTAAAATAAGCACAGTCGAACAACTCAGCCACTACACCCCAAGGTGCTCCAAATATAGGGCACCCCACCAGTCAACTGAGGCAAATGAGTTCCTGGTGGGACTGAGCTGTCTGTCTACTCAGATGTGCAGGCATGGGCAGCTGGCACAGGTGTGAGCAGTCTGCCAAAATGGTGTTTTCACTTATACAGTATCTTAGGAAAGGCTGGCAAAGCAGTGCCCTAGGGAAATGCATATACATTGATACTGCACTTGGGTTTTCACAGTATCTTTGTTGGTAATGCAAGGAGAAAGAAGAGAAGAGAAGAATGCGTGAGGGGGAGACAAATAGGAAGGGGAGGGAGGGAAGGAGGAGAGGATGAAGGAAGGGAGTAAGGGAGGGAGGCTAGCTTAAATGTCCATCAAAATAAGATGCCATAAATAAGTTGTGCTGTGTCCACACAATAGAAAATTACCATACCAATTGAAAATGAATGAACATTATAGATGAACAAGAGGAGTGCTCGAAGAAACATGCTACAGCATTCTATTACTTGTATAAAGCTAAAACATTTAGTAGGAAAACTTATATGAACGCTCGCTCTATGTTATATGCAAATATAGTTAAAGTATTTTTTTTCTTTTCTGGGTGTTTCAAGGTAGGGTTTCTTTGTAGCCCAGCCTGATCTAGAATTCACTATGTCTCAGGGTGGCCTTGAACTCAAGGTGATCCCCCTACCTCTGCCTCCCAAGTGCTGGGATTAAAGGCGTTTGCCACCACACCCAGCTAGTAAAAGTATTTTTTTTAAAATATTTTTTGTTTATTTTTATTTTATTTATTTGAGAGTGACAGACACAGAGAGAGAAAGAGCCTGGGGGGGGGGGGAGGAACGGGGGCGCCAGGGCTTCCAGCCACTGCAAACAAACTCCAGACGCATGCACCCCCCCTTGTGCATCTGGCTAACGTGGGTCCTGTGGAATCTAGCCTCGAACTGGGGTCCTTAGGCTTCACAGGCAAGCGCTTTACCACTAAGCCACCTCTCCAGCCCAAAAGTGTTTTTAAACCATGAAGGTGGTTTAAGGAATTGAAGGTAGTGCTTTCTTCCAGTGAGAGGAGTGTAACACAGAGAGAAGCAGTTGGCAACAAGAATGAACCTGGCTTAGGAAGTTGACACATATATAATTATTTGAATATTTTTGGTATCATTTTAAACTTTTATTGACATTTTTATGCATGCACATACTGTATTTTAATCATAATTCCCTCCTAGTTCCTTCCCTCATGCCACTTTCCACTGGTGCAAGATAATTTGAAAAACTAGAAGTAGTCAGGCTACTTCCTAATAAACGTCTACAGGAGGAACAGGGGAGTATGCAGTTCAAAGACCAGGGTTTCATAGATGCCAGGTTCACGTACAGTGTCTCAGTCTGGCTCCTCACACTTCAAAACCTAAGCTGTCCGCTGCCTTCTGTCTCCCATGTGGTCGGACGTCCTCTGTCCTCTTTCTCCCTTCACTCACCTTGTCCTCTATTTCCTATCTTCCACAAGCTCCATAGCTGCGCCTGCACCTCAATTCATCAGGAGCATCGATGACACTAATGAAAGCTGATGTTTACAGTGAGACAGCCAGTCTTCATCTACTGCAGCCATTTGGGAGGCAATGCAAATATCATGATGTCGGGCCAACTGGAGGAAACCAGTGCCGGGGGCCTGACCTTGAGGTTTCTAGCCTGCCTCTGCCCCGACTCTCTCATCTCTCATTCCTGAACTGCTCCAATTTGGATGTGAGCAAACGCCCCGCCCCTGCCAAGCTTCCCAGCACAATGGACTGTGTGCCCCCAAACTATGAGATAAGTAAAGCCTGCATTCCTTAATTTGCCTCTTTCAAATATTTTACAACAGTGAGAGAAAAGTAACTGGCCATACCATGTGGGCCATTGTCAGTGTGGAACGTGGTGTGTCATTTGGTGTTCACAATACTATAGTAAAGCCTATTTATGCACAAGTTCATGGAAATTTACAAAGACTGAGAAACTTGTCCAGAGGCAAGCAGCTATGAATCAGAAGACCCATACTACCACCTCACATGCTCTGAAGCCAAAAACAATACCTATCAACTCTCTTGTCCTAGAATTCAGCTTGCAGAATGTACATTTACTGACAGAGTGTTTTCTTAGCATGTTCAAGACCGAAGGCGTGATAACCAGCTCTGAATATATATAATATATTAAGGTTATTTAAAAGCATTTAAATTCCCTGATCATTATGAAAATTAATAGAGAATAAAAATTAATGGTCTTACTTATAAGTTTTGAATTCTTTTTATTTTTTTGAGGTGAGCACAACACACTGGCTGTTTTTTACTTTTTTTAATGCAAGAGAGACAGAGAGACAGAAAGAGAATTAGCATGCCAGGGCCTCCAGATATAATCGAACTCCAGAACATGCACCACCTTGTGCACATGTACAACCTTGTATGCTTGCATCACCTTGTACATCTGGCTTACATGAGACCTGGAGAGTTGAACATGGGTCCTTAGGCTTTGCAGGCTAGTGTCTTAACCCCTAAGTTTAGAATTCTTAATAATAACATACAAAACTTGCTATGTTTGATGCTGACAGCAAATCTGGGAGGTAGAGTTATTTATCATCAGATCTCAGACAAGGACACTGAGGTTAAGAGATAAGTGCAGCCCAAAGTTATACACAGTTCAGAGCCAGCATTCAAACTCAGGTCTTACCTATAACCATTAATCCCAGATTTTTAACTGTATATGACACATGTAATTGCCTTTACAAATCCACACCCACAACAACCTCTGCCAACTCCTAAGGTCTATGGGAGGAAGAAATTCTTCATATTGTTTACAGAGGATTATAAAACAATGCCATGCAGTTCCCTCAGTCAGTAAGCATGCAATTCATTGTAAGGATAAAAGTGTTATGTGTACACACACACACACACACACACACACACACACACACACACACACACCTTTTCTCTATTTGGGAGCTGCATTTTCCCTGTGACAAACTTAGAATGGCTAAACTCTGTGTATAGTCATCTGCTTGGATGTATTTTAAAATGACCTAAAGCACAGATTACTCATTTGGCAGGTCACAGCCCCGTCAAGCTTCCAAGTGGAGCCCCAGAAATGTAGTCTTGGTGGGATGGCAGTCTGCTTTTAAAGTGAGAAAGTTTCTCCTCCTGGAAATCTAAAGGGGATCTTTCTTCAACTTTAGCATAGCTTCTCTGAGAGAACAGCTTGATTCCCTGGTAGCATTAAGAAGATGTTGTTTCTTTTTTCCTTTTCATTTCAAAAGCTGGACATTGACCAAAGTGCCTCTGATTTTTTGTCAATGACAAGATGGTTTCTTCTTATTTGAATATTCAAATTAATGTAATATTTTTAACTTCAAAAATAGGTCTTATTAAAAATTAATGATTTGGGACCTAGAGAGATGGCTTAGTGGTTAAGGTACTTGCCTGCAAATCCTAAGGACACATATTCAACTATTCAGGTCCCACATGAGCCTGACGCAAAAGATCACACATGTACACAAGAGGCACACATGTCTGGAGTTTGACTGCAGTGGCTGGAGGCCCTGGCATGCCAATTCTCTCTGTCTCTCTCACTCTCTATTTCTTTGGTTCTCTTTCTCATAAAAAATTAACTATTTTGGTGCGTGCGTGTGTGCGTGTGTGTGTGTGTGTGCGTGTGTGTGTGTGTGTGTGTGTCTGTAAGCACAACATGCCATGCCATACACATGGAGGTCAGAGGACAACCCTGGCTGCCAGTCCTTCCCTCCTGCCTCATGTTGTTCACTGCTAAGAATGCCTGGCTGGCCCATGGACTTCCGAGGCTCTGCTGTCTCTGCCTCCCATCTTAGGTAGGAGGTCTGGGATTACAGATGCTCCCTGTTGTGTCTGGCTTTCTGTGGGGTCTAGGGATCCAAATGTGGGTTATTAAATCACTTTACCCACTGAGGAACCTCCCTCGTCTCCAAAAAGATCTTTTTAATACCCTGGTGTCACATGTTAGGTAAGCATTATACCACTGAGCAACAACTCTGGCCCCAAAACTCTGGCTGTGAAAACTTTTTCTCAGACGATGCACTGTTTATCTCATTAAATCTGTCTAAAGAAATATTCAGCACATCAAGGGCTGGAGGAAGTTAATAGTTTGGGAGACATTAATTTCTAAGATTAACTAAAGAAAATATCATGCTACCTTTAAAACAAATTTTTGTTGAAGTTGAGACATATAATTCATGGATAAAGCCCTTACCTAACACACAAGGCCCTCAGTCCCACCTCTACAATACAAAGAGAAAAGAGAAGAGAGGAAGGAGAGAGAGAGAGAGAGAGAGAGGAGAGGGAAGACAGATGAGAGAAAGGAGAGAGTAAAGAGAAAGTAGAGACAGAAGATAGAGGAGGGGAGAGAGGAAGAGAAAAAAGGGGGGGAGGAGAGAAGAAAGGAGAGAATAGAGAGATAAAAGAAACAAAAATCAACAGAACATGATGGTTCTAATTAAAACAATGAATTAACAAGATGTGAAAAATAGCCAGTTTGAGAATACTACATATAAATATTTAAATCTTTGATATATATAGTCAGCTCACCAACTCAGTAAATCATATACTTATAAGAAGTCTGTAATGTGTTTACAAAATTTCAAATCGATTCCTTCATTGTCAGTATAATAAGCTCAAAATTACCCCAAACTTGGGTGTCAACTCAAAAATCCAGGATCTTGGTGAAAAGCAAGCATTAACATCTGGAAAAATATATCCCTGTTTCTATTTCCTGCTATAAAAGTTGAAAACAGGCAGAGTTAAGAGAAGGCTTCTCCAGAAAGTTAATCATTTGTAAGTTAAAACAGAAAGCCCCCAAAGAACACACCCATGTCATTGAGAACATCTTTAGTTCTTTATGAAATTGGTCTTCCCCAAGGCAAACAATCAAAAAAAATAAGCCATATTTTTGTTACTGCAATGGAAGTGATTGTTTGGCAGGCAGTTCTTGTACGCAGTCCATGCTGAGCTGCTGCGCATGAGCTCAGCCCACAACCCGCAGACGGGGGTAAGCAGCTCCGCAGGGCCGAGGGGCATAGCCAATCCAGAGCACATCAGGTTAAGGTTTGCAGTCTGTAGTTTAGGTCCTGTTTAAAAGCTTTTTGCTTATTTTTATTTATTTATTTGAGAGCAACAGACAGAGAGAGAAAGAGGCAGAGAGAGAGAAGGGGCATGCCAGGGCCTCCAGCCACTGCAAACGAACTCCAGCTGCATGCATCACCTTGTGCATCTGGCTAACATGGGTCCTGGGGAATCAAGCCTTGAACCAGGGTCCTTAGGCTTCACAGGCAAGCTCTTAACCATTAAGCCATCTCTCCAGCCCTAGTTCCTGTTTAAATATGGATGTTTTCTAATTGAGACACAATGATTTTACAGTCATTCAATGAAACAAGGATGCACGCTGTGGAATACCAAATGGAATTTAACATCACCCTAGATTCATATGCAAATGTTGATTAATTCCTGAGAATTCTTCCGAATTTGGGTTTAGGCTTACTCTCTGTAAGTATAGGATCTTCTATGACTTAGAACATATTTGCAAAAGTAAATGTAAGTAAGTAGCTTAGATAATTAGAAATGGACTTCAGACCTTCTGCAGGTTTAGCTCCAGACTATGAAAATTCGATGAATGGGGCACTGAGTGGTCACCTTCTCATTGCTGAGACAGAATACTTGATCAGAAGCAGCTTACGGAAGGCTGATTTCTGCTTCCAGTTTTGAGGGGAAGTGTCCTATGGTTTAGAAAGCATGGCAGAGGCAGACAGCTGGCGGTACATGTTCATATCAGCAGGATGAAGTAAAAAGCTAAAGAGGACCAAGCAGGGCTGGACTCCAATACCTCAAAGGTGGCCTTCAGTGACAGATTTCTTCCAGCAAGGCTCCAACTCCTAAAGGTTCTGCAAACTTCCCAGTCCAAACAGTGTTCCCAATGGGGAACCAAGTATTAAACACATGCATCTATGGGGCACATTTTATAGTCATATCACTACCTGGTGATCAAGCAATGAGCAATAAAGATTAAGGAACACCAACAGAGCCATGAAGAGAACTGTCAATGAAAACAGCCCTTTTGAAGTTCATAAATGACATATATTTACATACCTGGGACTCAGTATTTGTGTTAACCTGGTGTTTTATAGTGCTTTTACTACAAAGATGCATGTAATATTTGTATCTCTTAAAAATCCATGGTTTAGGGCTGGAGAGATGGCTTAGCGGTTAAGCGCTTGCCTGTGAAGCCTAAGGACCCCGGTTCGAGGCTCGGTTCCCCAGGTCCCACGTTAGCCAGATGCACAAGGGGGTGCAGGCATCTGGAGTTCGTTTGCAGAGGCTGGAAGCCCTGGTGCGCCCATTCTCTCTCTCTCTCTCCCTCTATCTGTCTTTCTCTCTGTGTCTGTCACTCTCAAATAAATAAATAAAAATAAAAAAAAAATCCATGGTTTAAAAAGGAGCCTTAAAGTTTTAGCAAGCAGTAACACAAGCAGTGTCAACTTGTACTAGGCCAAATTTGACATCAAAACTCTAGAAACAAGATAGCAAAATCAGGTTGGGCAGATGGCTCAGCAGTTAAAAGTGCTTGCTTGCAAAGCCTGCTGGCTTGGGTTCAATTATCCCATGTCCATGTAAAGACAAATGCACAGAGTGGTGCACGTGTCTTAAGTTTATTTTCAGCAGAAAAGCACCTGGCATGCCCATGTATGTGCTCCCTCTCTCTCCCCTTCCAAATGAATACAAAGAAACTTTTTTTTTTAATATTTCTTTTGTTCATTTTTTATTTATTTATTTGAGAGCGACAGACACAGAGAGAAAGACAGATAGAGGGAGAGAGATAGAATGGGCGCGCCAGGGCTTCCAGCCACTGCAAACAAATTCCAGACGCGTGCGCCCCCTTGTGCATCTGGCTAACGTGGGACCTGGGGAACCGAGCCTTGAACCGGGGTCCTTAGGCTTCACAGGCAAGTGCTTAACCGCTAAGTCATCTCTCCAGCCCTGAATACAAAGAAACTTTATTAAGGTAGCAAAACCCATGAGTTTTGACTATTTAACATGTGAGTCACGCATATGTTCTCTACATACTTAGACAGCAGCTGCTACCACCTATGGTCACATCACTGTGAATAGCCATGCTTAGTACTTTATAAATCCCATTTAATTCTCACAGTAACTATATGAGACGTATGAGCATTATTATTCCCATTACATAAATAAGAAAACTGAACTTCTCAATGATGCACAGGCAAGATGCTTATATTCAAGTCAGTTTGATTCAAGGGATCATGTTTCTTATCAGTGTGAGACAACTATCTTGTTAATAATGTACCCTGAAAGGTAAGGTCATAACATTTACATTTATGGGTGGAAAACAGAAAAACACAGTACAGCAAAAACAGACTTAAGATCTACAAATTAGTATAAATTTAGAATACAGAATGAAAGCCTAATTTATTTCTACTAAAGTATAAGGAATCCAGCATTTTGCCATTAATAGGTATTTAATAATTATTCAACAAACTGCTCAAGAGTTAAAATGACTTAACATAGAAATTAGACAATTAATTTAATTAACATAGAAAGTAGAGTACAAAATATCCATGTGTTCAGAACTAATCCCATGTATATTCATTCAATCCACAAGGGGCTTTGAGGGCTGACCATGAATCAGGCTCTGAATGGGAAAGAGTAAACAGAATAGGTAATGCACCTGCTCTCATGGAGCTTATGACATACATCTTTCATACCAGAAATTAAATGATTTACTTAAGGTCATATCAAATGTCCAGCAACCATTGCAGAGCAGAAATTCTGAGCCTTATTATGGTATCAACTTTGAGGAGACCTTAAGTCTTATAGAGATGCTATTAAAGAAAACAACTATTCCATCTGTCAGTCAAAACAACATTTTGGCTGGAAAGATGGCTTAGCGGTAAAGGTATTTGCCTGCCAAGCCTAATGACCAGGGGTTTGGTTCCCCAGTACTCATGTAAAGCCAGATGAACAAAGGGGCATATGCATCTGGAGTTTGTTTGCAGTGGCTAGACACCCTGGCATGCCCATTTTCTCTCCCTCTCTCTTTCTCTCTCTGTGCTTGCAAATAAATAAATAAAACAAAACAATTTTTATGGCATTAATGCTTCAAATAGTCTGGTTAACAAATACAGTGCACATCTGTGGGTAGTTTTAGGTCCCAGTGCCATGCACTAACTGGTGTTTAATGGTGATGGTTTACCTTGTGTTATACTTTATTGGTTAATGCATAATCCATATGCTTCATTATAAGTCAGTTGTGAAAAGCATAAATGATACTTCTAACAAACATTTACATGTGGCAGCCCCATACACACCATAGCAACTGAAAGAAATTGATGAAAAGGTTTGGTTTCTATAGTAACTATCACATGGACCATCTGTAAGCCAAACCGTAGCAACGGGAGCGAGATGAGCACTTTCAAAATCTGCAGTGATCCCTTTGTCTAGTTAAACATACTGTTCCAATTTAATACTTTCTACTATCAGAATAAGCTGCTTTCATTTGCATTTCACAATAGGAGTGATTTTTTGTTTGAATGAGCTTGTTTTTATTGAAGCTTATGAATCTAACCTTTACAAAAATGACTGTATTTTCCTACTCAAACTTCCATGGATAAATGAATAAGCCCAAATACAATGGATACTTGGCAAAAGCCATGAAACATGGATTTTGAAAAATTATATTTCA
Source organism: Jaculus jaculus (assembly GCF_020740685.1). Classification (NCBI taxonomy): domain Eukaryota; kingdom Metazoa; phylum Chordata; class Mammalia; order Rodentia; family Dipodidae; genus Jaculus; species Jaculus jaculus. The sequence continues at coordinate 61,347,333 of NC_059116.1, forward strand.
AAAGACATATTTTATAAAATGCTATTATAAAACTACAATCCTGTTTATTTAGTGACCTCTACTTCAACAGCTTGCTTTTCATAATAGCCGTCACTAGCAAAAGGGAGAGGAGAGAAATTACAGCACAATTACTTGTTCCTTCTTCATTACCATATATGTCATTGTGCCGCTCACTCAACCGTCTGCTAACATGATCGATGACCACGTACATGGAGCTTAACGCTCTCTGTTATGAACCCATGCACATATGCATGTGTGCATGTACTGCTGATAATTTATTTATGTTTCCTCCTACTAACTCATCTCTTTATGAAGGTACTAGTTGCACTACATAGAAAAAATAATCAACATTTGATATGCCTTAAATATTATCTTTATAAGAAATGCTTTTCTGAGCTCTTTTATGGTATTTTACTTAGAGGATACACACAGGAACAAAAGCTGAAAAAAATCAACATGTAAAAATGGATTATCATCATCAGAGGAATAAAAGTCTTTTTGGTCACTGGCCACACTTCAGGCTATGCATGCCAGGCTTTGTGAGGCTGCCAGGCTTCATGGGCCCGCCCAGCTGATCCTCAACTAGCCTGTGGTGACACTCAGCTACAATTTCTACCTTCCAAGCTTCTTCCCTACCACGTCTTCTTCAAGTCACATGCATAGAATACAGAAGGAACCAGCTTTCCCTGGAGAACTGTGGGTAGGTGCTATGACATCTCTGGTGTCCCCTCTGTACCCAGTAACTGTGCAGACTGTCCCTGAAGCTTGCTGTAGCACTGTGCCTTCAAAGGATGACTGGCAGAAGCATTAGGATCAACCAAAGAAGGGTGGGTGACAACTCAGGATCCGGGGAACAGAGCTATCCAAACAAAATGCTAGCAATCAGACTCCAGTGCACAGTGTCAGTTTGGACCTCCAGAAAGAAAATTTCAGTGTAAAACATGCAGATTACAAAGACAATGCTTTGTAAAACAGACAGCTAAAGCAAAGAACTGGCTATTTCTAGAAGCTACAACATTGCAGGGGGAAGTTACTGCTCTGGCATAACACAGAGCAGATAAACATCCCAAAATAGAAATGTGAGAGGGATTCTGGAGCCATGACACTTGTACAACCTTCTCAATTCATTCTACTTGGCTGCCTTTTATGGAGCAATGACTCTGTTCTAGGCACTAAATAGATCCTTAGTCTATCTCCTCTTTGCTATTTTCCCCATTGCAGTATAGTACAGTCAATTGCAGTCTAGCACAGGTTGTATATCATTACCTCTTCTTTGCCAGTAAGGACATGAAGATTTGAAAGAGTGAAGAGATAATTTGAATTCAGTGACAAAGGTGACTTAGTAACCCAAATCTCTGACTCCCAAAGCTCCGGATCTCAGCACCATAACCATTGTTGGCTGCTGTTCACTCACTGTCCACCTTTTACACTATCCTTCGTCCTTAGTTAAGAAATGGGAATAATCAATAGTTGCAACTTGCTACTTATAATGCCATTGTACAAATCATAAATTCAGTAAAGTTTTGTTTTTCTCATTAGAAATGCTCATTAGAAAATGTTCAACAACCCTAACCATTAGGAACATGCAAATTAAAACAACCATGAGATTCCACCTTTCTCTGGTGAGGATGGCAATCTTATAAAATCTAACAACAACAAATGTTGGTGAGGATGTGGGGAAAAAGGAACCCTCATCCACTGTTGGTGGGAATGCAAACTAGTACAACCACTATGGAAATTAATTTGAAGATTGCTGAAAAGAATGAACATAGAGTTACCAACAGACTCAGTTATTTCCTTACTGAGCATGTATCCTAAATGCTGCATGCATCAATACACAGACATTTACTCAACCATGTTTATAGCTGCTCAATTCATCATAGTTAAGAACTGTAATCCACCCAGATGCCCATCATTAGATAAATGGATAAGAAAGTTGTGATACATTTACACAATGGAATTCTACTCAGCAGTAAGAAAAAAAATGATACAATGAAATTTGTAGAAAAATGGATAGACTTGGAATAGATCATACTCAGCAAACTCCCACAATCACAGAAAGACAAGCATCTCATGGTCTCACTCATATGTGGTTCCTAACCCAGAACTGCTCTAGCTGCTGTCATACCTGATAGGCAACTCAAGGCCCAGAAAATACGAATAGGGATGGGAGGGTCTTGGGGGAGGGGAGGAAAGGGGGACGGAAGAAAAAGAACACAAAATTATATCCAAAGTGAGTTGTTACCATAGAAATGTTTATCCTTGGAGATAGCTTAAAAGACATAATCCTCAAAAAAAAAAAAAAAAAAAAAGAAAATAAAATAAGGGCAGAGCATCTGAAGAGTAGGGCTCTGGTGAAGGTGGGATGAAACCTAAGCTTAAAAGAAAATTCTTTTTTTTTCTGTCTCTGACCTGAAGCTCCCAGTACCAGGGATTGGTTGCTACACACATTGAGCTATGGCTACTGATCAGAGAGACCTACGAGGTCCCCAAATCAAGACAGTTTTCTGTCAAAGCACTTACTTATCTGCCTGAGGTAAAAGCTAAGACCCTATTGCTGAAGACACCATATGCTGCTGACACAGAGCATGGAGAGACCGGGCTAGAATTCAGAAGAAAGCCAGTTCCCAGACAGTGTGCTTTTCTGGTGCTGGAAAGCACTCCATCAGCTACTGAGGGGAGATGGTCAACAAAAGTCTGAGTGACCAGAGGTCTAAGCTACTCAGAAGCAAACAATGTACGATGTTTAAGATGTAAATGCCAGGGCAATAATGGCACACAGCCTCAGTGGGTTACAAATAGCTTTCTGATTGGCTAAGAGATCTACTCAGTATAAAGAAATCCATATCTGGAATTGGGAAGCATATCAGAATCCTATGGAAACAAAGATAATGTTCTCCAGTGTCAAGCTCTCACTAGTCTCTAGCTAAAAGAGGGGTTACATATAACACATTCTCCCTAAATTAATAATGTGTATCCCATTTAAACTTTGCTGACTTGCTGACTTCACTCCCCATTGAAGAATCTGTTCTTATTTTCCAGAAGGTAGAGAGACCAGAGGAGTCAACTATCCCTCGCACTTCAGCCAAGCCACAGCTAATTCTGCAGAAGAATGGGGAGATGAGCAAGAGTGTTGCTTCCATGCTGTTCCTGATAACTAGTGCCAGGGTGTAGGAGACAGACCCCGAGGACACTCAACCCCTACCAAAGCAGAGATCCAGAGGCTCCTAAGAGCTCATCACTGAAGTTGACTTAAAACTCGCCCACCAAGGCTCAGAGAATTCTGTGGAAGAGGGGTAGAAAGATTGTAAGAGCCATAGGTTGAGACATCATACCCAGAGGCATTCCCTCCCCACAAAATAAGTGACTACTGTTCCCACAACATATAAACTACAACCCCATGGGGAGTACCTGCAACTGTACTGAGGAGGGTCCCAATGGAATGGCAGCAGGAACAAAGGAAAATAGGGTACCAACACATGATATATCCATGTGATACATCTTGTTAATCATCATCATCATCATCATAAGATAAAGAATATCAAAGTTGGGCTTAGGACATGTCTTAGTGGGTAAGTGGCAAGAATAAGAGAGTTCAAAGTCCAGCCTTAAATACCTCAAGCTTGGTTACATGTGCCTTTAACCCTAGTGCTAAAGGTGGGTGGAGACAGGAGGGTCAATGGGATTTATTAATTAGCCTGTCTAACCAAAAAATATTATAAGTGCCAGTTTCAGTGAAAGACTATTTCAGGGAAATAAGGCAGAAGAGCTATAAAAGAAAAACCTTGACTTCCTCCTCTGTCCTCTGCATTATGTACGTATGGGATGTACCTATCTGCAAACAAGTGAGCACATGCACATAAACACACACACAAGCATGTGCACACACACACGCATGTGCATACACACACATGCAAAAGAAAAATGCTAAAGACTTCGCTTTGGTCAGAATTATTTCATTAGGGAAAATAAATGAATCAATTCACTAGAAAAAATAATGAACATTCAAATGATAGTGACAACATTCTTAACATAAAAAAATCATTTTGCTAGCTGGAGAGATGGCTTAGCAGTTAAGCGCTTGCCTGTGAAGCCTAAGGACACTGGTTCAAGGCTCGATTCCCCAGGACCCATGTTAGCCAGATGCACAAGGGGGCGCACGCATCTGGAGTTCATTTGCAGTGGCTGGAGGCCCCCCTGGCGCTCTCTCTCTCTCTCTCTCTCTCTCTCTCTCTCTGCCCCTTTCTCTCTCTGTCTGTTGCTCTCAAATAAATAAACAAATATAAACAAAAATTTTAAAGATCATTTTGCTGGGCTTTTAAAGGTTTATTAGTTTAAATTATTTTTATTCTCTTGTATGCACTATTTCAAGTAAACTTTCCCTTCCTGCTATCAATGGAAAGGAAGCATATTCAAACTTCAGACAACTAATGATATTCCCAAGATTATTGCAAGTAGGATAAATTTTAAAAGTCAGCACAAAAATCTATTACAGAAATCAAAATAGCCTTGAATTACTTATGGCATCAACAATGAAGTTTTGCAACATGCTAAATTTTAAGATGTAATCAATTTAATCTCTACAAAAGATATCTAAATTATAGAGATTTCAGAAAACAATGTCACAAAGAAAAAGCAATCACTGTTAGTGACTTTTGGCATCATCACATTGCCATTTATTTAGGGTGTGTGTGTTGTATGTGTGTGTGTGTGTGTGTGTGTGTGTGCGTGTGTGCGTGCGTGTGTGTGTGTGTATGTGTGTGTGTGTGTGTGTGCGTGTGTGTGCGTGCGTGTGTGTGTGTGTTTGTGTGTGTGTTGCTGGCTCTTGCACTTACGGTCTCGGAGATCAAGCTAGGCCTGCAATCTGCTTCTGAGTCACATCCAAGAGCCCATATTTAGTACTTAAAATAATCTTAGAGAATTTAACATTTTGGTACTAATATTTTTTCTGTTTTTTTAAAAAAATTATTTGCAAACCGAGAGAGGAGAGAGAGAGAGAGAGAGAGAAGAAAGACAGAGATAATGGATGTGTCAGGGATTCCAGTCTCTGCAAACTAACTCTAGATGCATGGGCCACCTTGTGTATCTGGATTAACTGGGCACTGAGGTATCAAACCCTGGTGGTTAGGCTTTGCAGGCAAGTGCCTTAACCTCTAAGCCATTTCTCCAGTCCATTAATATTTTTAAATGTTCTTTGCTTAAGGATGCCTAACTGGGTCACAAAATTAATCATATACTCAATTTTTGAAAAGACTTTAGTATCTCACTTCACTCTTTCTGAGACTTTGTTTATAATGACAAATACACACACACATACAATTCATTTCCAACCCATCAGCAGATTCTGTTACTTCTCCCTTCCACTTCTCCATTCTCGCAATATCCTAGACCAAGTCACCATCCTGCCCACCTCTTCCACCACACAGCAGCCTCCTCTCTGGGCTCTGTCCTTCCTGACTTGTTCCCTAAAAGTCCACTCACACCAGAGACAAAGCAATTCTCTTAAAATGTAAAACAAGTCAGATTCTTGTTGGGTAAAAGCGGGCGGCAGGGAGCTTGGGGGAGATACATCTTGTCCCTGGACTCTTTTCCTTTACCTCAGTGCTTTGCAAATACCGTAAGGTGAGCAGTTGTGTTATCATGTGCTCTATACCATGGTGCCCTATTTTGCCATGGATGCAGAGCAATGTAGCTGACCCACCTTGAGTGGTAAACACTGAAACCATGAGCCACAAGAAACCTTTCCTGTAAGTTGAGTTTCTCGAGGTTGTGCAAAGTGACTAACACAGATGTATCACTTGCCTTTCAACTAGAAATATGCTTGCAGTCATATTTTCAGCTCTCCTGAAGGCAAAATTAAATATTTATATGTACTCAATTCAACCTAGTGGCTGAGGTACTATTTTGCAACTGGTTGGTTCTTAGTAAACATGTCTGTATATGACATCTGAGAAAAGTAGAATCAAGCAAACACGTTAATCACATTAAAACTGTGAAGGTTCCTTGAGGCTCTTTGCAAAGCAGCAGTACAGATTATTACTGGGAACCTCTTATCAACCAAAGACTGTTCAAGGATCTGGATCTTACTACAATGAATTGCCAAGGGAAGCTTCCATGACTACAAGGAACGACCAGAGTAAGCGTTCCTCAGCAAGCAACATATGCTAAATGCTGTGCTTTACTCATAAAAGCTAGAGTATTTACAGTACAGGCAAATTGCTTCAAAGCAGAGTGGCTGTGAAGTGCTTCACAAAGAACAACCGAGGTGGCTCTTGAAAGTAGGGTTAGGACTTCATTAGAAAACAATCTTCCCGGGATGCTGACATACCTAATAAGCATCTCCAGGACTGGCCAATAGGGAGGGTGGGGTTGTGGGAAAGGGTAAGGCATGGGGAGGAGAAGACAAAACTGGACCCAAATGGCAATGGCACCATAAAATTCTACATCCTAAAAGACAGACTAAATGGTTGAACCGTCATCAGGTCCTTAGAGGGAACACCTGAATCACAGGGCCCTGGAGAGGGTATGATGAAGATTAACCTTAATTTTCTTATCTTTCTCTCTTTCCCTCTTCTCTCTTTCTCTTATATATTACCTATCTTTTCCTTCCTTCTTTTCCTTGGCACTGGCTTGTAACTCCCTGTACCTGCAAGGGGTTAACATCCACAATTAGCTATTGATCAGAAACACCTACAAGGTTTCCCAAAAGAAGACAGATTTCTGTCAGTGTGCTTGATGACCCACCAAAAATTAGAAGTAAGACCCTACTGCTGAAGTCACCATATGCTGTTGGAATGGAACATGAAGCAACCTGACTGGGATCTGGAAGAGAGTCAGTCCCAGACAGTGAGCTTCTCCAGTGCCAGAAGTGCTACATGAGCAACTGGGGGGAAATGACCAACACATGTCCAAGCAAATCGTGATCTAAGCTACCCAGCAGCCAACAACCTGACGTGATGCTCACACAAGTGCAATAGTGCCACACAGGTAACCAACTGTCCTTGATTTGGCTAACTGATCTGCTCAGTGAAACAGAACCCATAGCTGGATCTAGGAAACAAGTCAGAACTGTATCCAAAAAACGAGCCCACTCTCTACTATCAAGCTCCCACCAACTGTGGGCTACAAGAGAGACTAAATCTATTAAATTCTCTCTAGAATTATGTTTATCCCATTCATCTGGTGCTAACTTCACTCAATTTGCTTCTCTTTTTCTGATGGATGTAGAACCTGAGGAGAGAATCAGGCAATTGCACCTCACCAGGGCCCCAGCTGAAACCATAGAGTAATTGAGGAAATGAGCAAGAGTGCTGCTTTCTTGGTGAACCTGGTACCAGCACAAGGGTGAAGGAGATAGACACAGAGAACACTCAGCTCCTACCAAACAAATCCAGAGGCACAGAGGCTCCCAATACCTCATCACTGAAGTAGATCTAAAATGAACCGTACATGGCTCAGGGAAATTTGCAGAAGAGGGGGTGGAAAAAATGTTAGAGCCACATGTTGAGACATTATGCACAGAGACATTGCCTCTTACCCATAACTTATGGCTAATCCCACAATGCATGACCCACGTTCCCCAATGAGGAGAATCCCTGCAGAGGAGGGAGCACAGGGAGGAGGCTAATGATGGTACCAACATGGCTGTATATATACTGTGTTCATAACTAATAAAAAAAAGTGCAGAGGTAAAACAAAGACATGTGTTTTCAGAGAACAATTAGTAAGTCCCTTTAGCCAAATCCCAGTCTCACTGCGCAAGTGTGCTGCGAGATGCATCTGGGAGAGTGGCGTGGGAGGGTCTTAAATGTCAGGATATTTTCTATCTGGGAGCTTTTGTGCTTCCCTGAGAATTTTATGTTTGTTTTTCTATTTCTGTAAAGAATGGTGATGGAATTTTGATGGATAGTGAGTTGAATCTTCATAGTGCTTTGGTAAGATGCCATTTTACAATATGAGTTTTAAGCAATGAGGGTGGAAGGTCACCAAAGAGGTTTTATAGAGTCTAGAGCAACATTGCTGTTGGTCACGACCCCTAAGATTATCTCCTATCCCAACAGCTGCCCAAATTTTAGTCAGGCTTCCATTCTCCATAAGAGGCTGTGTGCTCCAGGTGATTTGCCTGGATTTCTCGTCTGTGTATGTATACACAGAATTCAGGGGTGTGCATATACATATTTGAATGCATGTGTACACGCCTGTGGCAGGTGCATGTGCATGTCTGTGGGTATGCGATGTAGGCCAGAGGTTGATGTGAGATGTCTTTCTTATTCTCCACCTTGTTTGGAGACAGGGCCTCTCACTGGGCCTAGAGTGCCCTGCTTCTGCTAGACAACTGCACATAGTTCTCCTCATTGTTGCGCCATCAATGCCATGCCCAGAGGGCGAACTTCACACCAATATCCAGAAGGACTAGAGAGCAGAGTGTGCACAGGTAGATACACAAAGAAAAATGAGTCCTGCCATCTCCGCCTCCCCTGTGCTGGGATCGCAGGTGTGTGCTGACATGCTTGGTGTTTTATGTGGCTGTTGGGGATCTGACCTCAGGTTCTTGTTCTTGCACAGCAAGTGTTTTACTGACTGAACCATCTCCCCAGGCCCTTAACCATGACTTTGTGTTTCAAAGAAATTTCATGTCTATGTTACTCCCCTGGCCTCAAAAATGACTTTGTAGCCAGCATGTGACCCAAATTAGAGCAACCAAATACAGAGAAATGTTTACTAGAAACTTCCAAGAAAAACACCCTCTGAAATATACTTTGGATGTCACTGTGGCCAGATTTGAGGACCTAGAATCTCACTGGCCCAGAGAATCACAATGAAACCCAGTGGAGATCTGGCAGGAGCCCACCTTGAGACCGGCTTCATCTCTAGAGTGATAGTTCTGCCAGCCAATAGTTCCCATTGCTTGAGCTCTCTTCCCATCACAGGTAGGACAGCTGAGGCTTGACATAAAAATGGGAGTCTAGCTTATGAGCAGAGGAGGAGAAGAAATGAGGAAGGAAAGTATTTGCTCATTCAGTTAATGTTTACTGAGTGGTTCACACATGTCAGGTGTAAATACTCAAGAACAAGAAAGTGATCATGATGCAGTTCAGGCAGTAGAGAGTTCTGGATCTCAAATTCATGGGCCATAGTCATGATCCTTACAACACAGCAGTATCCAGGAGGCTGGAAGCATAATGCAGTGCTGTGAGGGAAGAAAATGAGGAAGGGGAGAAAGAGAGGGAGAAAAGAAAATGGAAATGGGAGAGAGGAGGAGAGGAGAGAGAGAAAAGTCTTAATTCAAGGGTATATCCTAATTCAAGAACAGCAAGGAAAATTGGTCATTTAAATTCTGTTGCTTTGAATTTTGTCTTAAATTTCTTCCTAAATTAATTTTGAGACAAAAGGGCACATATACAAAGGGCATTTTCTCCATAGTGATGCTCCTAGAGAACAGAAGAGGCCCTTCTTAGGTCAGAGATGATTTTTCATTGAACATCAGTGATGTCAAATGATATCACCATATTGAAGACTTACTTGAATGCAACTAGCCAGAGGGAGCACTCCCAATTATTTCCTTGTTCTTATTGCCCTGCTTTGTGATCAATAGCATGGTGTATGGTGAAAGTAAACTCTGGGACCATGTCCTGAGCCCAAACCCCACAGTTTACAAATTCTCTTTCACATTCAGATAATAGGGATGGTCATAATAATACTAAGGACCCAAGGCATTAAGATAGGAAATGTATGTGCAAAACCCAGGCTTGGGCATTATAAGTATAGTATTCTTGCTGCTGCTCTTATGACATTGTGAGTAAGAGGGGCTAAAAATGAGTAAGTTTCAATAGGCATTTTAGATGTCCAGATAACCACTCATTTTTAAGAATACAACTGGATTTTGTTAATGAACTAATAGATAAGATGCTGTCTCATGATGAAAGCAGGTACCTACAATACAGCAGCAAAATAAAAAGCATTTTTGTGTCCTGTGCCTGCTCTAGGCCAGCACCAACCCAGGGAGCAGCTGAGCAATGTCAAGTCCGCTGCCATCCGGAGGGAAGGAGATGGCATCTTATCACCAAAGGCAGGTGTTGCAGGGAAACACAGCCATGCCAGGCACGGCCGTCCGAGCAGATTCCACTCCTGGGCACTAGCCTGAGGTGCTATGCCTCTCTCTGGCCAGGCGCCAGTGGCTCATAACCCACACTCCTTCACTGACTGGAATGCATTCATGAGACTATCACCAGGGCCAAAGCACAGTCTGTAACTGCAGAGAACCTCGCTTCCCCCTTCTCCCCGCCCTGAACTTGAACTAGAGATCTGGCCTTCCTAGCCCCACTTGGTAACCTGAAGATATGAATCACCCCAGAACCTCTTTAAAGTCAGGGTGGCTCAACTTGTGTTCATGATCTTGTACTTTTGAGCTTTTCCTCAGTTGGAATGAAGGATAATGCTGGGTGCTTCCGTTTGAAGCCCTGAGTCTCTTCTCCCTTGTTTATACTGGAATGTCTCCTATGGCATTTAAAGTCTCAAAATATGCAGTTTTATTATATAAACTTACTAGACTAGCTAACAACTGTTTAATGACTGTCTAAAATAACAGGAGTGACAAAGAGCAAGCCCATTCCATTGTGAAGTATTTCTGAGGTGTTTTGCATTCTCCTTTGCAAGAGCTGGATATTTAAAGAAATGTCTTGTCTTCATTATTCATATAGTTTTAAATTCAAAGAGGAAAAATTAGAGACCATAAATATGCTAAAAATCAACCTAGGTGTACTTATTTAAATACCACATATAGAGCTAAGCATTTAAAAGCCAAAAGACATTCTTTTAAATTTCTGAAATGAACTTCTGACAAATTGTAGAACCACATCCTGAAATATGAACCAACACCACATCTAAGCTGTTTCTATTCTGCTGACTAGAGGTGCTAGAAGCACAGTCACAGGTGCTTCACTTGAGAAAAGACCTCACAGAATGACAACCTGCTGTGGCCACAACACCTGACAAACAACTCCCAGGAAGGAAGATTTACTTTGCCTGACATTCCATTGGAATTCAGTGTGTCATGGTAAAGCAGCTCAGTGCATGGCTGGGAAGAAGTGGTGGGGGGTGTTCATGTCATCAGCCTTCAAAGGCCTGGCCCTAGTGGCTCACCAGCAGCCCCCTCTGAAGGTTCCACAGCTTCATAAAAGAGGGCTGCCAGCTGGACACAAGAATTCAAGATATGAAACTTTGGGGAATATTTCACATTCACACAACTAACAGACTACCTAGATAAGGGTCAATGTGGATCATAGCTGAATCACTAAATTTTCAAGTGAAAGTATTGTAATGAAGCACTCAACACATGTTCCTCTCCCCCATATCTGCAAATGTACCAAAATGGACAGGTTCCCATAAAAAGAAAATTGCAGGAAAGACCTGGCTAGCTTCAGACCCTGGTAGGAGTCTTCAAAATAAACCACCAGAAACCTAGGGCACACCCAAGAACAACTGATTTTTTGAGGTACAAAGATGTCTAGAATGTTCTGCAGGAGAAGACAATACCCGGCAAACTGAATCAAGACTTTGGTGGGAGTCAGAGTTGGTCAAGGCCCATCAGAGCATAATTGGTAAAGAAAAAATGCTTAGTGGGTAAGGAGCTTTACTTTGGAACGATAGAAATGTAACTAGATAGATATAGTAGTTATATAACACTGAATATATTAAATGCCACTGAATAGTTCACATTAAAATAGTTCTATTCTGTGAGTTTCATATCAATTAATTATTAAAAATTAGTGAATATGGACTGGAGAGATGGCTGAGCAGTGAAGGTGTATGCCTGCAGAGCCTAAGGGCCCAGGTTAGATTCCCCAGGACCCACATAAGCCAGATGCACAAGGGGCACATGCATCTGGAGTTTGTTTGCAGTAGCTATAGGCTGTGGCATACCTATTCCCTCTCTGTCTCTCTTCTCTTTCTCTCTCTGCTTGAAAACAAATGAATCAAAATTTTAAAAAATTATAAAAACATGAGCAAATAAATGAATGAATGAAACCTCTTAGGTCTAGGTGATACAGACAAAGTAAATTAGAGTATTCTGGTGATCAAACACACTGAGGTTTTTAATCTAAAGAAAAGATAAACAATGAGGTGTATCTTTGGCCCTGCTCTTTCCTGTCTGTGTACCCACTGAAGGTCAGATAAACTAGGCTAAAAGTGGAGGAGTTGACAGGTCTGGGACTGAGGTGCAGCAGTACTTATCCAGCACCCTCAGTTGTGCCTGAAATGCTGAATGCTGCACATAAGGTGTCTTTTCCTATTCTACACACCTATGGTAACAATGGATTTGTAAATTAGACTGTTAAAGATTAATAACAACCAGTAGTTACAAGGGGGAACAACCATAATGCATGCAGTAATAAAATCATGTGACTGACCTCTCTCTCCCTCCTACCCTTCAAAATGTGGAAATTTACATTTAATATTATTGGACCACTGCTGGCCTTGACTTACCGAAATCACAGGCGGTGACCTGGCAAGGGAGGGGAACAACCGCACTGCACATTCTAGCTCCTGTCCCAGGGGTGGCTGCCTCACTTGCACTTGCTCCTTATGTAGACTAGAGCAGACTTTAGTCCTTTTTTTTTTTAACACATCAGAAATGAGAAAACTGGCTATAGAGATGTTTTGATTTATTAACTTTCATTAATCAACAAAAAAGGAAGGACTATGAAGGAGACAACACAGCAAAGGTTATGAGTCTCAAGTTCTAGTTTCTTCACCCGCCCCAGGTCAAAGAGCCAATCAGTTTCTCTTCCTTCATGATTGGTGCTAAGAAGGCCTGTCCTGACTATCTGTAGGGTGACCTCAACAGTCAAAGGAGAAAACTAGAACAGTACTTTGGAAAGATCCAGTATCCAGTCCCACCTGTTTTACCTTCTGTGATTTTTTTTTAACTTCATCTATTTCCTTTTCTTTTCATCTGTTTCTTTATCACAGTTCATGACATCATCATCATCTCCAACCTGCATCCCTGACTCTACTCCCAACGGGCACTTTCCTTTGCCTTCTCCATCCTGCCACCACATGGCCTTTCAAAACCATATCCAATCATGGAACACTTCTGCTCAAATTTCCAATATTTTTCCATTGCCTCCAGGGTAAAACTTCTAACATGGCTTCCAGACTATGGATGATGCAGACCCATTTTATCCTTCCTGCTCCTCTCATATCAATACCAAGCCCTGATCTTGAATATTGCATGCTATTTGAAATAGTTTCTCCATCTCTCTACTTCTTCTGTTTCCCAACCCTTCTGCTACTACTTTTCCAGATGCTTTACTTGAACACATGCTCTCAAAAATCTATCAAACATTTCAATAGAATGTTGCCTCTTTGAGGAAGTCTTCCATAATTCTTCCCTACATGAATGGATAGCATGTATACCACTCCTACACAGACAAATTACCCTAAAGGGCAAAGAGAAAATATGGCAGGTGGCTGCTTGGTACTCTTCGTGAAATAGTGGTTGTAAATGTAGAGAGATTACAGGCTGTGACCATGCCACCAGATTCTTAGCACTCTGTATCTAATTAACCCTATATAAATATGTCTATTATTACTAGACCTATCTTTTACTGTGGGTGATTAGTTCAAGCCCTTGATGCATGTCCATTCCTGACTAGTGTCTGCTGACATCCTGGTATTTTCAAAGCACACAGAGAACAGAGATGTGGACAATGCATGCCCTGGGGCCCCGTGCACCTTCAGACATGGAGGGGTGCCGGGCTGATGAGTCATCCCCCTGCTTCAGGTTTCCATAGCTCCAATATTTGCTATAGCTTTATAACAGCTTTGAAACATGGGCTGGGAAGATGGTCCACTAGTTAAAGGTGCTTCTTTGCAAGCCTGTGGGCCCAAGTTTAACTCAAAAGTGACACATGTGTCTGTGATCCCAACATACCTGAAGTCCTGGGAGGTGGAACCAGGAGAATCAGGAAGCTCAGAGGCCAACTAGACTGGGGAAGCTGAGAGCAAGAACAAATTAACAAAGAGAGCTTGTCTCAGACAGGTTGGAGAGACAGAATAAACACCCTGAGGTTGTCCTTATATCCTCATGAACACACGAGCATCCTTCAGACATGTGCACACACAAACCCTTTCATTTAAAAATATCTTCCAAAGGCGTTCTAAACAGAACTCTAACCTTATATGTGGTGGTTTGGGGTAAGTTAGCAGAGATGACTCTCTTCAAGTAGACTGGTTAAGAAAAGGCACTCCTTCTTCTCTTGCCACAGGCACTGGCTGTATTTCCAGTTCTACTCATAGCATGGCCCCTTGTATGGGGATCAGTCAGAATCTCTGCCTAATCACATGCTATGGAGAGCTCTCACTGCCTGGTCTGATCCAGTCTCTTCTTTCCACTCTTCCTACATGAAAGGGAGGTATATCTTCTGTTAAAGGATTTCAATCCATAATCCATAGTGGGAAGGAGAGGATGTGAAGCCAGCTTTCCCCACAGAGAGGTAAACTATAAGAAAACATTTGCCCTGCAGACTCACTAGTCCTCAATGTCAAAGCTAAATCTTATTCTATTTCTCTTTTTTTGTTTACTTTTATTTATTCATTTGAGAGCAAGAGAGAGAGAATGGGCATGCCAGGGCCTCCAGCCACTGCAAACAAACTCCAGACACATGCACCTCCTTGTGCATCTGGCTAACGTGGGTCCTGGGGAATCGAGCCTTGAACTGGGATCCTTATGCTTCACAGACAAGTGCTTAACTACTAAGCAATCTCTCCAGCCCTATTTTCTTTTATTTTGTATTTTAACACATCAAAGAGATATTCTATTTTTGTTCAGAAAATGACAGATCTTGGAGTTTTAAGTCAACAGGATAAAAATCATTTTTATAACCAGATGAATTATCCTATCTTTGTTTGTTTTCAGAAAGCTTGTCCAAAGGTCACTTACCCTAACTCAAGAATCCTGACATATGTATAATGTCATGACCAAATGACTTGCTGACTATAGTAAAATGACTCCACCATGAGCATGCTCTTGAGACTTGTCCTCCAGTGTTGGAAGAGGAGTTTGCTGGCTCAACACTGAAAGGCTTCCACCATGATCAAGCTCTTATGGGTGTGTTCCTCTGTCTTGGTCAGCTCAGAACAAACCATGAATTTGCTCAGCTGCCATCAGGAAATCCCATAGAGAATATGGTATAAGCAACAAATATTTCTCTTGGTGATAGAGGTTGAGAAGTCCAAGTAGAGGTTACTGAAAACTCTTGTGCTTGGTGAGAATCTACCTTCTGGTTTGCACACAGTTTCCTTTTCACTGTATCACCATATGGCAGACAAATGAAGAGCAACCTCTTTCCTATCTCTTCTACTAAGGGCCTTAATTCCATCATGAGGGTCTACCTTCATGTCCTACTTACCTCCAAAAGGCCTCATTTCCAAGCACCATTATCAAAGGGATTAGAGTTTCAATATCTGAGTTTGGTGGAGACATACCATTCAGCTCATAATACCATCTGGTGACCCGTTTATGAGGAGGAAGCAATGAGACCCAGTCATTATGGCCTGAGATGGCTCCCCATGTAGCTTCTGAGGCTGAAGTTGATCTTGGATTGCATTCTTTATCCACAGTCTGCCTCTTGTCCCAGCCATGTCCTGATAAAGTACATTCTGCATTATGTTTCAGAGTCTACATCCCAGAGAACCCAATGGTAACACTGACCATGTCCCTTTATATCAACATCCTAGCTTGGCTGGGAAAATAACATTACCAATGGCATAAAGCTATAAGTATAAAATCTAGTTGAATTATTAATTTCCCATAAAGAAAATTCTTTAAGGGATGCTTTTTGAAACCCCTTTGGCAGAAAGCTGGCTCTCCTGAAACTACTTCCTCCCAAAAATCAAGGCAAGTGCATCAGGACAATCAACAAATGCCATCATCTTTACACACACACACACACACACACACACACACACACACACACACACACACAACAAAACAAACAAACAAACAAACAAACAAACAAACAAAACAGAGGATAGGGAGCACAGAGAAGCTTAAAGCCACCACTGGCTCTGGCTTCTAAGAATTATGAATAAAGAATAAAGAATATTTCCACAAGGGTTTCCTGCACGTTCCATTCCTCAGTCTCAACACCACCTTCACCCAGGCTCAATCAGTTGCTTTGACTTAAAAACTACCTACACCAATCACAGGCAGGTTGTTTTGGGACAGAGAAGGAACTGTGTCTCTGCCTTATACGTGATGAGCTACAGGAAGGAGAAGGAACTAGTCTCACAAACATACTTTTCCTGAAGACCACTGGTTACCACTGCATTATAAGTCATTTTCCCTTCCTATGTTTTAGATGCAAATGTTAAAAATATGAGACAAGTTCTAAAGCTCTCTTAGAGGGTTTTATGTTCCTAAAATATTTGCAACACTTAAAATTTGGAAATTGAAAAACTTTACATAATAATTAAAATCTTCTTGTAGGATGAAAATCACTTATCTATGGCTCAAATAATTACTAATGAATGTATATGGAATAGAGGATCAAGAACCTGGAAAGATGTTTGTTTTCTATGATGTGAACACGCCACAAGAATAAATTTCCATTCCCATATCATGGACACCAATCATAGCAGTGAATTCTGAAGTTCCAAGGCCATGTTACCTAGTCTTCACTATCCAAACCTGTCATCGTGTACGTCCCTGTGTCTAATCATACAAGTGCTGAAATGTAACAAAATGCGCTTACGGATCTCCCACTTATACTTGTTACATGAACTGTCTAAAAACATGGCCAGGGCATAAAGGAACAGATGAACAGATTGATTGGCCTGGTAGAGAGAAAAAGACGTAAAAGCATGGGAGATGGGATGTGAAGGTATCTGAGTGCAATCTCATCTGACCCACTGCTCCAGGGTGGTCGACTGGTAGCATGTAGCAAGGCTTTTTAAAATATTTACACTTAATGCTGAGTAATTCAACTTCTAAAGTGCATTGTCAGGCAGGGTTCTGATGCCAATTTCGCCACTGTGCTGCTTTTGATACTGAAACAAGCCACTTTTCTTACAATAAAAACTTAGCTTAAAAGAACCAAAATAAGACCAGGCATGGTGGCACACGCTTTTGATCCCAGCACTTGGGAGGCAGTAGTAAGAGGACTGCAGTGAGTTTGAGGCCAGCCTGAGACTGCATAGTGAATTCCAGGTCAGCCTGGGATAGAGCAAGAGTCTACCTAAAAAAAAAAAAAAAAAAAAAAGGAAAGGAGAAAGAACCACAATAAACCATAAGCCATTCTGCCAATGAAAACTTTAATAGGTTTTAATATATTAAAAAGGGAAATGGTCACAATGTTCAGCTTCATAAGGAAAATAAACTACGAAAATAAGACAGTCATTTTTTTGCATAAAAATACTCTGTACAAATGAGTACATCCATGAAGTTCTACTGTGTGTGTGTGTGTGTGTGTGCATTTGTGCATGTGTATGGTATGTATGTGCATGTGGCACAGCACAGTATCGAGGTCTGAGAACAACCCCCACGTATGTTTCTGCTCCTTCCTCCCTGCTGGAGACAGAATCCAGTTGTTACTTTATTTTACCCACTGGGTTCGTGTGTGCCAGTCTACCTGTCCCACAAGCTTCTGCCTTCTCCTGCCTCCATCTTCCGTTGCCATAGGCGTGTTTGGATCACAGATGCATTTGGTGTCTGCTTTATGTGGGTGCTGAGCAGACAAACTTGAGATGGCAGGCTTACAAGCAAGTGTGTCCTTAACCCCTGACCTACACTAAATCCTCATTCAAAATAAAATGCTCACAGCCGCAACTAAAGTGGTCAATTTAACCAGAGTGAAGAAAACAGAACAGTGGCCAGATGCAACAGCACAAAATTTTAAGAAAGATCTACTTTGCTTGTTTACTTATCTGTTTTTTGAGATAGAGTCTCATGTATCCCAGGCTGGCCTCAAACTTCCTATGTGCTCCAGGATGGCCCTGAACTTCTGATCTTTCTGCCTTCAGCTCCTGGGTAGTTGAGATTACAGATGTGTTCCACTAACCCTGGTTTTTGAAGAGCTTGTTATCAAACCCAGGGACTTGTGCATACTGGGAAAGCACTCTACCCAGTGAGCCACAACCCTGCCCCAGAGAGAGCTGCTTCAAAAGCTTATTTAAAATACCAATCCTCTAAATTATACTCTTTATCCCTTTCTGGGACCTGTTTTATACTAATCTGAGTTCAACTTTTTTAATATGAAATAAGCACATACATATTCTCCTTCAAAAAATCCATTTTATAGGCTATAAATATATGGTTTATTGATGGGATAAAGTATTTGTATTTCCTATTTTCCAAAATAGCATGTCTTACTTTTTTTTAGGATTTTTAAAATTAAGATTATACTTTGTAGGGACACACCATAATTTCCCTCCTCCCTGACCACATTCCACTGAGGGTCCTTCTCAGTGGGGTTGCTGACTTCCCCATTGGGTTGTGGGTTATGAGTTACGACAGTCAGTCATTGTGGGGAGGGGAAATGCCTCTGGATATGCCCTCCGAACCTGTGGCTCCTACAATCTTTCCACCCCTTCTTCCACAAAATTCCCTGAGCTGAATGTATTACTTTTAGCATAAAAAATATATATTAGAAATAGAAGGCTAGGCATTGCAGTGTATACTTTGAAACCAGCGCTCAGGAGGCTGTGGCAGGAGAATTCCAAATTCAAAGATAGCTTAGCCTACATAGAGTTCCAAACCAGCCTGAGCTAGATAGTGAGATTCTGTGTCAAAAAAAACAGAAATCACATAATTGTTAGGAAACATATTAGGAATTCACAAATAAAATGGCCTTAATTTGCAAAGCTTACAATTGTGAAACTCTATGAAATCCTTTTAGGATTTAAACAATAAGTGAATTTGGGGTGATGAGCTTCTGTTTCTTGGTAACTAAGAAAAATATGAAATTCAACATGCAGTGTTACCAAGCAACCTGAAACCCGTAGGGCGGGCTCATATCATATGGAGTTCCCTCAGCGCCAGAAAGGACTCTAACTCCTCACTCTCCCGTCAGTGACTATCAGCTGTCATTACCCTCCTTTTAAGACAACTCCACAGTTGCATCTGGACATTCCTAAAACTGCAGGGACATCTTAGAAGCCAAACATTAGACATTATTTTTTATTCTTAACAAGTCTTCATAAAGTCATTTCTCATTGAGGATGTCATATCAGAACACTTAAAAGATGATGTGCAGCATTAAGTAACTGAATGTACCCAAAGAAAAGATTTAAACAAAGATAATTCACTTTATCAGATTAGGACTGCTTTGTTGTCCAGAGCTCACATGAATAATACTTCTAAATGCTTCCTTTAGAGTTTCTTCTAATGATGTTTGTAGAAGGAATAAAATATACTAATGTTCAGTATCCTAGGATCAAAAACCATCTTCCTAAAAATAATTCCTCTTTTTCTTATTAATGCAATTATTTTTACAGTGCTTCCATATGAACTTCTGATTTTTAGCTATTTGAACAAAGAATCAGAAAAGTGACATGTAAGGACCTTCTAGTAAAATCTAATATATACTCTATACTTTTATTTACTGAGCAGTTATTGTGACAATAAGAATATATATATCTGAAGAAGAGGGTGTAATCAGGCAAGTTAGAATTTCCTCCCACTCTACCCCAGGATATTCTCCTAGCCCCATGTGCCCAGGCACAAGGGCTTCCCTTCCAATCTGCCTTCGCCTTCACCTTCCTCCTGTGAGGCTCTCAGCCAGGAGTCTCTTCTTCCTATAAGCCTTTCCTGACAGCTCAGATTGCTCTTCCCACCCCCATCTGCTCACTCCCAGTTCCCTAAGCTCTCTCTCCCCAGCTCCACTCATGCCCATCTCCTGGCTCTCAGTTCTCATTCTCCCTCCCCAGCTCTTTCCACCGCAGGCCACTGAAGGACTTAGTTGATTAGCATCCTGCACCTGCTCAAGGCTGCAAGTTCCAGGGGCACACAAACTCTGAATTTTACTTTTATGTCCCTAGGGCATAGCCCAATATCAGTCATATAACCAGCCTTTGGGTCTTGTGCTATTTTGAGTGAACAAATTATAATGAAAGATTCCAAAGAGAACTTTCGTATTGAAGAACTTTCACTGAAATATATAACTATCTGTGACTCGGTTTAAGTGCCAACTCCAAGAGCTTCCTGAGCACCTCCAGATGGCCCTGCTCTGCCAGCTCACCTTAACTTCAGTCTAGTTTTTGCCTCCCACACATATGTGTTCACTGTGGAGCTGCACCATCACCATGGAATCCCCATGTGATTTTGTCCACTTTGTTCTTTGCTGAATCTCAAGCACCCAGAACAGCTCTGGCAAGAGTACTGAATAAATATTTGCTCTATGAATGAACAAACATGCCGGGTGTGCAGGGAAAGCAAACTCAATGAGAGTCCCATCTACACACCCTGATTTCCTCTTTCTGCCCACCCTGACTCATTCCATGTCAGTCTGCAATCAAGGTAAGGGTTGCATTTCCATTTTCCTTTCTGTTTTTGAAATGAGAGATATTTTGACATCAGTAAAATTTCAGCCAGTATGTAAGAACAAGTACCCTACCAGAAGCTATGTCTAAAACAGCCCCAGATGCCAGAACAAATTCATTCCTTTCAGTATTTCCAGGGTAACAGCAAACCCAAGATGACCTTCCCATTCCCCTTTGCCAAAATGTATTGAAACCCTGCTTGAGAGGCTCACCAGAACCATCTGAAATCATCATATAAATGGAATCTAAAGACTACATTTCCTATCTGGAAAGGGTTTGTTTAAGTAATATTTTTTTGACAAATTTTAGGTAAATACAATAAAGCTACCAGTGAATGAATTTACATGTCATTTGTTACACACTTTACACTTTATGAACTTTGTAGTATATATTCTTTTCTCACTTGAAAATTTTTAGTGTTTTTCAATTGACAAGTAGCAATTGTTTATGCTCATGTAATAGAACGTGATTTTTCACATGTATACAGTGTACCAAAAATTACCAATAATCAAATAGAATTTTATAATAGGTGCTTTAAAGTTTTTGTCCTGATAATTCAAAATGAAGAAAGGAAAAGCTTCTATTCATTGTGAACACCAGTTTGGTTCTTACTTGGTACTGACATTTTAATTGTTAAACAAAAATTATTCTGCTTTTAAAAATAGCAACTAGAAAATATTGTTATTATTTGTGCATAACCAACACAGGACTTTTCTTGGATTGAATATAGAGTCCAAGAAACTAACAAGGTGCTTCTTTACTGTACTATATAGATTTCTGATCATTTTAACATCAATCACATATATCTTTATATTTTGTATATTTTATCCTACGCAACTTAAAATCTATCTATATGGATATATCTATATGTCTATATCTATCTATATCTATCTATCTATATCTATAGATAGATATAGATAGATAGATAGATAGATAGATTTGCTATTTTTGTTTCTGAATTATTTTTTATTTTATTTTTTTAAATTTTTATTAACATTTTCCATGATTATAAAATATATCCCATGGTAATTCCCTCCCTCCCCACCCCACACATTCCCATTTGAAATTCCATTCTCCATCATATTATCTCCCAATTACAATCATTGTAATTACATATATACAATATCAACCTATTAAGTATCCTCCTCCCTTCCTTTCTCTACCCTTTATGTCTCCTTTTTAACTTACTGGCCCCTGCTACTAAGTATTTTCCTTCTCAAGCAGAAGCCCAGTCATCTGTAGCTAGGATCCACATATGAGAGAGAACATGTAGCGCTTGGCTTTCTGGGCCTGGGTTACCTCACTTAGTATAATCCTTTCCAGGTCCATCCATTTTTCTGCAAATTTCATAACTTCATTTTTCTTTACCACTGAGTAGAACTCCATTGTATAAATGTGCCACATCTTCATTATCCCCTCATCTGTTGAGGGAGATCTAGGCTGGTTCCATTTCCCAGCTATTATAAATTAAGCAGCAATAAACATGGTGGAGCACGTACTTCTAAGGAAATGAGATGAGTCCTTTGGATATATGCCTAGGAGTGCTATAGCTGGGTCATATGGTTGATCAATCTCTAGCTGTTTTAGGAACCTCCACACTGTTTTCCACAATGGCTGGACCAGATTGCATTCCCACCAGCAGTGTAGAAGGGTTCCTTTTCTTCCACATCCCCGCAAACATTTATGATCATTTGTTTTCATGATGGTGGCCAATCTGACAGGAGTGAGATGGAATCTCAATATAGTTTTGATCTGCATTTCCCTGATGACTAGTGACGTAGAACATTTTTTTAGATGCTTATATGCCATTCGTATTTCTTCCTTTGAGAACTCTCTATTTAGCTCCATAGCCCATTTTTTGATTGGCTTGTTTGATTCCTTATTATTTAACTTATTGAGTTCTTTGTATATCCTAGATATTAATCCTCTATCAGATATATAGTTTGCGAAGACTTTTTCCCTTTCTGTAGGTTGCCTCTTTGCTTTTTTCACTGTGTCCTTTGTGGTGCAAAATCTTTGTAATTTCATGAGGTCCCAGTGGTTAATCTGTGGTTTTATTGCCTGAGCAATTGGGGTTGTATTCAGAAAGTCTTTGCCAAGACCAATATGTTGAAGGGTTTCCCCTACTTTTTCCTCTAGCAGTTTCAGAGTTTCAGGTCTGATGTTAAGGTCTTTAATCCATTTGGACTTAGTTCTTGTGCATGGCGAGAGAGAAGAATCTATTTTCATCTTTCTGCAGATATATATCCAGTTTTCAAAACACCATTTGCTGAAGAGGCTGTCTCTTCTCCAGTGAGTATTTTGGCATTTTTATCGAATATCAGGTGGCTATAGCTACTTGGGCTTACATCTGGGTCTTCTATTCTGTTCCACTGATCTACATATCTGTTTTTGTGCCAGTACCATGCTGTTTTTGTTACTATGGCTCTGTAGTATAGGTTAAAATCAGGTATGGTGATACAACCAGCCTCTTTTTTGTTGCTCAGTATTATTTTAGATATTCAAGTTTTTTTTTGATTCCAAATGTATTTTTGGATTGTTCTTTCTATTTCCATGAAGAAAGCCTTTGGAATTTTGATAGGGATTGCATTAAATGTGTAGATTGCTTTAGGTAAGATTGCCATTTTCACAATATTGATTCTTCCAATCCAGGAACAAGGGATGTTTCTCCACTTTCTAGTGTCTTCTGCAATTTCTCGCTTGAGTGTTTTAAAGTTCTCATTGTAGAGATTCTTTACTCCTTGGTTAGGTTTATTCCAAGGTACTTTATTTTTTTAGATGCAATTGTGAATGGGAGTGATTCTCTGATTTCATCCTCTGTGCGTTTGTTGTTAGCATATATGCAGGCTACTGATATCTGTGTATTTATTTTGTATCCTGATACATTGCTGTAGGTTTTGATCAGCTCTAACAGCTTGCTAGTAGAGTCTTTAGGGTCCTTTATGTATAGAATCATGTCATCTGCAAATAATGATAACTTGATTTCTTCCTTTCCAATTTGTATCCCTTTTATGTGTGTCTCTTGCCTTATTGCTATGGCTAAGACTTCCAGAACTATATTAAATAAAAGTGGGGACAGTGGACACCCTTATCTTGTTCCTGATTTTAGTGGAAAAGCTTCCAGTTTTTCCCCATTTAGTAATATGTTGGCTGTAGGCTTGTCATAAATAGCCTTTATTATATTGAGATATGTTCCTTCTATTCCCAATTTCTGTAGGACTTTTATCATGAAGGGATGTTGGATTTTGTCAAATGCTTTCTCTGCGTCTAATGAGATGATCATGTGATTTTTGTCCTTCAACCCGTTTATCTAATGTATTACATTTATAGATTTGCGTATGTTGAACCATCCCTGCATCTCTGGGATAAAGCCTACTTGGTCAGGGTGAATGATCTTTTTGATATACTCTTGTATTCTGTTTGCCAATATTTTGTTGAGAATTTTTGCATCTATGCTCATGAGGGAGATTGGTCTGTAATTTTCTTTTTTTGTTCTATCTTTGCCTGGTTTTGGTATCAGGGTGATGCTGGCCTCATAGAAGGAGTTTGGTAGAATTCCTTCTTTTTCTATTTCCTGGAAGAGCTTAAGAAGCAATGGTGTTAGCTCTTCCTTAAAAGTCTGGTAAAATTCAGCAGTGAATCCATCCGGGCCTGGGCTTTTTTTAGTTGGGAGATTATAGATAACTGTTCGGATCTCCATGTTTGTTATAGGTCTATTTAAGTGATTAATCTCAGTTTGATTTAATTTAGGTAGGTCATATAGATCAAGGAAATCATCCATTTCTTTCAGATTTTCATACTTTGTGGAGTATATGTTTTTATAGTATGTCCCTATGATTTTTTGAATTTCTCTGGAATCTGTTGTGATGTTACCTTGTTCACCTCTGATTTTATTAATTTGTGTCTCTTCTCTCTTTCTTTTGGTCAGATTTGCTAAGGGTTTATCAATCTTGTTTATCCTTTCAAAGAACCAACTCTTTGTTTCATTAATTCTTTGGATTGTTCTTTTTGTTTCTATTTCATTAATTTCTGCCCTAATCTTTATTATTTCTTCCCGTGTACTGATTTTTGGTTTGCCTTGTTCTTCTTTTTCCAAGGCTTTAAGGCGAAGCATTAGGTCGTTTACTTGCGACCTTTCTAATTTCTTAATATAGGCACTTAAGGCTATAAATTTACCTCTTAGAACTGCCTTCATTGTGTCCCAGAGATTTTGGTATGTCTTGTTCTCATTATCGTTTGACTCTATAAATTTTTTGATTTCCTTTTTGATTTCTTCATTGACCCATTCATTATTTAGTAGTGTATTGTTTAGTTTCCATGATTTTGTGTATGCTCTATAGCCTTTCTTGCTACTGATTTGTAGTTTAATTCCATTGTGGTCAGATAGAATGCAAGGAATTATTTCAATTTTCCTGAATTTGTTAAGATTTGCTTTGTGTCCTAATATATGGTCTATTTTAGAGAATGTTCCATGTGCTGTTGAAAAGAATGTATATTCTGCAGCCTTTGGATGAAATGTCCTGTATATATCTGTTAGGTCCATTCCTTCTATGACCTCATTTAGTACAGATGCCTCTCTGTTTATTCTTTCCCTGGATGACCTGTGAATTGATGAGCGTGGGGTGTTAAAGTCACCCACCACCACTGTGTTTGGCGTTATCAGTGACCTTAGTTCTAATAGTGTTTGTTTGACGAATTTGGGAGCCCCCATGTTAGGTGCATATATGTTTAGGATTGTAATGTCCTCCTGTTGGAGTGTGCCCTTAATCAATATAAAGTGACCTTCCTTATCTTTCTTAACTAACGTCAGACTAAAGTCTACCCTGTCTGATATTAGGATAGCAACCCGTGCTTGTTTTCTAGGCCCATTTGCTTGAAACACCGTTTTCCAACCTTTCACCCTAAGATAATGTCTATCCTTTGTAGAAAGGTGAGTTTCTTGGAGACAACAAATTGTAGGATCCTGCTTTTTAACCCAGTCTGCAAATCTATGTCTTTTCGTTGGGGCATTGAGGCCGCTGATATTAAGAGATATTATTGAAAGGTGTGTATTTGTGTTTGCCATTTGTGTGTGTGTGTGTGTGTGTGTGTGTGTGTTTCTGGTTCTACCTGCGCTCTCTTCTGTTAACTAGTATTTGAGTATTGCTTGTTTTTTCTAGGTTCCTTATATGTGTGCTTTTCCTTTTCTTTAGCATGGAGGATTCTATCAAGTATTTTCTGTAGAGCTGGTTTTGTCTTCAGATACTCCTTTAACCTGCTTTTGTCATGGAATGTCTTTGTTTCTCCATCTATTTGAATGGATAACTTTGCAGGATAAAGTAACCTTGGTTGACAGTTGTTATCTTTCAGAACTTGGAATACATCACTCCAAGCCCTTCTGGCTTTAAAAGTTTGTGTTGAATAATCTGCTGTAATCCTGATGGGCTTGCTTTTGTAGGTAACTTGATTTTTCTCTCTAACTGCTTTCAATATTTTTTCTTTGGTGTGTGTGTTTGGAAGTTTGATTATAATATGGCGAGGAGAGGTTCTTTCTGGGTTTTCTCTGGCTGGGGTTCTAATGGCTTCCTGTATCTGAATTGGCACCTCTTTCTCAATTTGGGGGAAATTTTCTTCTATGATTTTGTTGAAGATGCCTACTATGCCTCTGGAGTGGAGTTCTTCTCCTTCTACTATGCCCTGAATTCTTATATTGGATCTTCTCATAGTGTCCCGAATATCTTGAAATTCCTACTCATACTTTTCTATAAGTTTGTCTTTCTCTTTGTTGGACTGCATTAGGTCTGCTACCTGGTCTTCTAGCTTAGATATTCTGTCCTCTCCCTCATCCATCCTACTGGTGAGATTTTCTATAGAGTTTTTTATTTCATTAACTGTGTTCTTCATTGCTAGTAATTCTGACTGGTTTTTCTTTATTATTTCTATTTCCTTATTTATGTCTTGTATTGCCTTCTTTATTTCATTAAATTGGTGTCCTGCATCTTCTTCGATTCCTTTGATTTCCTCTTTGATTTCTTCTTTGATTGTTTTGATGTGTTCTTTGACCTCTTTGAACATATTTATAATCATTCTTTTGAACTCTTTCTCAGGCATTTCCTCTAACTCTTTCTCACTGGAGGACATTTCTGATGCATTAATACTTTTAGGTGGATTTATCTCGTCTTGCTTTTTAGTGTTTCTTGTGTTATAATGTATATATATATGCATCTTGGATTAAGTTAATGCTTGGATTTTCTAGCTAGCTGTGTATTCTTAGCTGTATCAATTGATTTGATGTAATATATTTTCAGGGTAGGACCTTAGGGTGCTAGGTGTGGCTCTTAAGACTCTCAGAGTATCTACAAAGATGTTCTTAGGGGTTGAGTTTCCCTGCTATAGGAGTATTCAAGCAGGCTGAGTGGAATAAAATACAGGTAGATTCTAAAATTTAACTAAACACTGTACACATTCTATCAAAAACATCCCCGAGTATGTATGCAAGAGTAGTTATTATAACGACCTGATCCTCTATCAACAAAGAGGTTAAGATTTCTGGTCTGTTGTGGGATCCAAGTCAGCTTGTGACCAAGTGAGACCCTTCCCTGGTGCAATCCCAGTTACCTTGGATGATTTTGGTCTCAGTCAAGTTGTTGCCTGGGTCGTCGGGCTGCTGTTCTGATTTCTGGAGCTGGGCACTTGGTTTTCCTGTGGGGCAAACCGAGCCGCTGCTGCTGCCTCTGCTGCTGCTGTAGCTGCCACTGCTGGAGTCACCACTGCTGCTGAAGCTGCTGCTGCTGTGTCCATTGCCGCTGCTCCCCCTGAAGCTGCTGCTGCCGAGTCTGCTGCTGCTGCCACTCCTGGGTCTGCTGCTGCTGGGGCTGCTGTTACCGGTGCTGGAGCCGCTGATGTTGCTGCCGAACTCTGCTCCTGCTTGGGTCCCGCTGTCAGCCCAAGTTGGCGTGGCCAGGTCCCGGGCCCCTGCTCTGTTCACCGGAGCTGGGCTCAGGTGGTGGGGGAGGGGAGGGAGCCACAGCTGCTCTGGTTCTCTCGCTGCTCCACGCGTTCTTCTAACTCGCGGTCTGCTCCTCCGCTGCTCGCTGCCGCTCTCCCTTCACATTTCCCGAGTTGCGGAGAGCGCGGTGTGAGGGGAAGCACCCGCACCTGGCTTTTCCTGCGGCTTGAGCCGAGTCTGTTGGCTTTCTGGCACGCTGCAGCCGCGGCGGTTGGCAGAGCTGCCGGAGCCACTTTTCCTGCCTGTGCAGGCTCTGGATGCTCTGGAACTCTTCTACTTCTCCGCTGCTGCTTCAATTTCCTACACACCTCACTTTTTAGTAAAAGTGTGTATTTTGCTGAGTTTTTTTGGTCTTTTTCTCCCGTAGGCTGCTTTGGCGTGGTACCTACGCCGCCATCTTAACTGGAAGTCCTCTTGTTTCTGAATTTTGAGATAGGTGGCTATTTGGCCCCAAATGGCCTTAAACTTACTATCTGCCTCCTGAGTACTAGGATCCAATGTTTGTTGAACTTTTTTTAGTAACTTCCAAACAAGGTATATTGATATGGTATTTTATTTTCTTTTAAAATGCTAGTTAAAGAGCATTCTATAAAATATTGACCTTAAAATCTCAAATACTATCAAAGTCATCAAAAATTAAGTAAAGCCAAAGACACCATTCTAGTCAAGAAGAGCTTCATCAGATGTGATCATGAAATATAGCCAGGATGGGACCAAGGGTTTTCTTTTTAAAGACCTTGGGAAGAAAGTGAGGACATTGAATATAACATGAAATTAAGTTAGTAAATTGTGTGAGCACTGATCCATCAATTGTACCAAACATACCTAAGATGTTACCATTGGGGAAACTGAGCACAGGTCACACAGGAACCATTTTACTGTTTGCAGTAATTCTGTAAACCTAAAACTGTCATTAAAAAACAATGAAGACTAGGTGTGAGGAAGCATGTCTACAGTAATGGTATTCTGAAGGCTGGAGCAGAAGGACAGTGAGTTTAAGTCCAGCCAAAGCTACATAGCAAGACCCTGACTCAAAAACAAAAGTAGTTTCAGTTTCCTTTAGTATATTAAATTTAGAGCCTAATTTTTCAATAACCATGAAGCCTCAGTAATAAAATCACAGTTGTGTCATCTTCCCAAGTATTTCTGCCTTTCTCTTGCTATTTTCATCCCAGTGTAATTGAGTTCACTATCTCCTGCATCTGGAACTGGGGTAGGCTTACAATGACTGCAAAGTTAACTATGACAAAATGCATTCTTCTCTTTTAAATTGGATGTTACACTTAAATAGTTCTAAAGCAACATTTTCGGTATAATCATGGACTAAATCTTTCAATCTCTATGATCCCACAGTAAATCCTAAAACAGTGCCACCTCCATAGAAGTGGAGATAAAGCTACCCAGTGCCTTCCCAAACCTTAAGAGCAGGTGGTAATGCTGCTGATATTGAACTTGAAGAGTTTAATGAAGCATCTTGTGTTAACTCTACACCATCTAGCAGCTTAGCACTCAGAGATGCATATCTAAGACAGGCCTCATGGCTGTAGTTAGCTTCCTGCTATAGCACAAAGCACCCAATCAAAAGAAGCTCTTGGGAGGAGTTTATTTTGGCCTATAGACCCAAAGAAAACTACATGATGGCAAGGGAAAATGTGACACAAGTGGAGGCTGGACATCACTTCCTGACTCACATCAGGTGGACAATAGCAATAGCATAGTGTGCCAAACACTGGAAAAGCTATAACGCCCACAAGCCTGACCCCAACAACACACCTCCTCCAGTAAGGCTCTAATTCCCAAACTGCCATGAGCTGGGGACCAAACATTCAGAACACGTGTTTATGGGGGAACACCTAATTCAAATCCCTACGCTCCTTCTTAGACAATTTCTATTAGTGTGACAAACTTTGAATTAAGCTTCCTATTTCTATTAGTGTTTTGTTGATAAGAAAAAGGATAGAGTAGAGAGAAGATATGAAAATTCTGTTCCTATAAAATCATGCTTGTGACAATTAACTTAGAAAGAGGAAAGGAGGGGGCAGGATATGGATGAGCCTAACAATGGTACCAACTTGACTGTATTCACTGCTTACAAAACTAATTAATGAAAGAGAGAGAGAGAGAGAGAGAGAGAGAGAGAGAGAGAGAGAGAGAGAGAGGAAAGGTTTACTTTGCTCAAAGACTCGGAGGTCTCAGTGCACGGCTGCTTTGATGCCTATGGCGCGGAGCTATGCCATTGTGCTGCCCTGGGGTTGAGGAAAGGCCAACCACCTCCTGGCAGCAGGAAGAAAAAAGAGACAGAGGAAATATCTAGAATCCCAATGTCCTTTCATAAGCACATACCCAATACCTTTTTTTTAAAATCCCAGTAGGTGTAATTTTTTAAGTTTCTACCACCTAACAATAGCTTCACAGATTAGGGAACAGGCCTTGGGGACCACCCAGAGAGCAGATCATAGAAGGGATGGAGAGAAACCACTACAGAGCGGAAAGCTAATGATCACTGTTTGTTTCATTAAAACCTTAAAGGACACAGACTTCCTGGAGGGTGGGACTGCGTCTTGCGTATCTAGGGGCCTGTGTCAGCCTTACAACTCGGTGGTGTCTGTACAGATGCTGGAATCAACATTTTGTCGTCATGAAATGGAAGCCTACAAGTTGCTGTCATCATCCCATGTTTTTGCTGTGAAGCAAGCGTTCTTTTCGCGATCACTAGTCACATACATGGTTAAGTGATAGGTTGTGATAGAAGGATTTAGGCAAAATCTCCCAACCTACTAATAATAGTACAGTTGAAACTTTAGGTGGAGGTCATTCTCATTTTCTTCCTTTTTTCAATTTTCTATTGTGAGTACATGTTACTTACATGTTTTAGGGGAAAGAGCAAAAAAATTATTTAGTTCTTGTAAAGTTAAATTATAGATCTCTATATAATTTTACCTAAGTTTTGAGTTCTAATACTGTACTGCAAAGCTGATGAGCAGCTAGCTAGTAAAGCTCTGCCGCTGAGCTTTGGCATGTGTTAGACCACGCCTTCTCTCCCTAGCACAGAAAAGAAATTGTGATAAGCACACACTTCAGACACAAGTGGGTCTAGGAATGCAGCCCACTGTCTGTTCACAGGAGGTGAGGCCAAGGGGATGTTGCCTCGCCCAGCCACCCAGGAGTGTCTTCTACAAGTGGACAGAATACTAGACTGTCTATGGGTGGCACTAATAGTTAAGGTTCAATTCATTCACCTGTGCCTTAAAGTGGATCCAAAATTTCAGACTCTGAGTAGCAGTTGTTTGTTTAATGTGAAGGGCAGTGTAGGAAATATGTTATTTTTTCCAGAAGTCTGAACCTCAGTACGAAGTTCCAAATAGCCAGTCAGTCTTAACCCAGACTATCATCTCCTCACTCACTTTAAGGATTACAAGCATAACCTGCAAAGGATGTTCCAATTCTTAGCCTTTGCTTTTGCAAGGAGGAAAATTTCATTGACAAAAGGATGGACTTGGGTAAAGTCATTTCAGTTCACCTGTCAGAATTTCAGAGAGCAAGGTGACCATGAGCCAATGGAGTCAAAGGGTAGAAACAGAAGAAAAAGGAACAAGATTGCCAAGATACACTTGACTTTCTCGGCTAAAGTCCTTAATGTGAAGCCTCCAGAGAAAAAAAAGCTTTGCCCCATTTTTTTTTTTTTTTTTTTTTTTAGTTTTTTTTTTTTAACTGAGTTTTCACTATTTGATCAGCATCTGCCCTGGGCCCAATATTTACAAGGGATTTAATTTACCATTTTATGGATAAGGACAGAGAAGATCAGGGATGTTGACCTTCTCATCACTGTGACCAAGATTAAAATCCAGTTTTACGTGGTTCATGTTCGTCACATTGCATCACCCTGTCTGTCCTGGCAGCATGATGGAAAATCATTGGCCTCAAGGGAAACATCATGTCTCTGATAAGCAAGGAAAATGACAAGAGAATTTGTGGTATCACCAACCTCCCAGAAGAACTAGCTAGATTTGATTTAGTTCCATAGATAGCAGTTCTTTCATCTAGGACACTGTCCTCTCATTCCACTTTAGACTAGTCCATGCCCGATGCAGACGTGGTTTCAAGTCTCGCTTGTGTATCTGAGGGTGTGTGGAGGCAGAGTGATGTGCCTTGTAATTCACTTCATCCTGTTACGTTTATACGTTGGCAAATACAAGGCCATTCTCTCTGCAGCGAGCAAAGGCACAGGAGGCCACTGGGTCTCTAAACTACAGTCTTATATGGCTTCAGAGTTCTCCCTTGCATAAATACATGCTGATATGCTCACTCGGAAGCCAAGAAAAGAAACTATAAATAGCCCCAGCTTCAGCCAGCAGAGGAAGTGGACCCGTAGTCATGCCAACTTGTACATATAAGCATAGGATGGAATCTTCGGGACACGTCTTTGTGGAAAGCATCATCCACAGCAATTCCATAAAGAATATCTGAGCTAACAATAAGGTAGGTGTTGGTATGGAATCCCACAAGTCATAGAATTAATGGTAAATTTTAGTCTATTGAAGGAAACTGGATTTAAATTTCTTATCTGAATTGAGCTTTAAAGTCATCCTTTCAGGTTAAAGTACATTTATTTATTGATTTTTTTTTTAATGAAAACAGGTTGCATACATATGCCATTCACCACCCACCCAAATCTGCTGAGAATTGCCTTTGGTGGGGTTATTTGTACATTTTAAACCTAGGCACACATTTCTTCATAAACCAACAGAAAGTAAATAGTGTACAATTATTCCAAACAAAGTCATATACTCCCAAACTAAAGTACTTGGAAAACAATCTTTGAATTTGATTTTTAATATCTACTTATATGAGTTTCTTTATCCAAAGATTGCCCCTGCCCTCCAAAATCAACAGGAAGAGGTAAACTTCTATGCATTGTGGTATATTCAGATTGACTTGATTCTAAAAACAAAATTTGACCATAAAAATCAGGTCTTGGGGGCTGGAGAGATGGTTTAGAAATTAAGGCATTTACCTGCAAAGCCAAAGGACCCAGGTTCAATTCCCTAGGACCCACGTTTGCCAGATGCACAAAGGAGCACATGGGTCTGGAATTCATTTGCAGTGGTTGGAGGCCCTGGCATGCCCATTTTCTCTGCCTCTGTCTCTCTCTCAAATAAATAAATAAAAGATTTTTTTAAAAAACAGGTCTTGGGTTGGAGATAGAGCTCAGTGAGAGTGTTTGCATGCATAAAGCCCTGGGGTCAGTTCCCAACACCAAAAAGAAAATCATTTTATTCACTGACAATGACAAGGAGCCTAAAGACTGGATGACAGCAGCTAAGGCTAAGGGTGGAAGCAGGGTAGGGGTAAGGGGACCAGCCTACTTAATTTTCTCATGTTCCCTTTACAAGGGACACAGAGGACCTTTACTAATGGTCTTGGGATCAACTTGTTATATTTGCGACATAGCAAGGACTGCTAATCTTGCTCTTTATAAATTCTTTCTTTGGAGTTCCTAATATGACTGTCTTTTTCTAATATTCTGCTAAAATAAAACAGGAAATGTATTTCAATAAAAAAGTCTGTATTTATTTGGTTTGAAAAGTCTGTTCTATAGCACTGCATATATAATTTGAGTTGTTTATATGAACGTCCCAACTGTAGCATATACCTGCTGGAGGGCTGACAGACTGCCCGGCTTCATCTTTCAAACATACGACGTTATCTAAGTAGACCTCATAGCTGATCTGTATTCCAGCTCCCTCCCTTCTCCTTCAGGCCCCTCCCCTTTCCATCTGCAAATACCTCAGGCTCCCCAGGAGCCCATTACTGCGCCTATCCAACACAGTTTCCCTGTGCCTCAAAGGTTCTAGAATTTCAAGCAAAGTTTCCAATGGCAGTTGCTTTTACGTCTCCATCTCCGTGGCAACACTATGGTGAATCCTTGGACCAGATGCCTTATAAGCACACATGACAATTCAGACTTCCTGAAAGACACAGCCACCCTCACATCTGTATTGTTACATTCAAGCAAACATGCTTTCACAACATGCCTGTGCTAATGAAGCAAAGAAAAGGAACAGAGGCTGCTCACCTAATCTAGGGGTAACAGTCAAAACAGAGACTCTTATGGTCAATAGGATGCTTTAGAACAGTGCCCCAGTCTGATTCATAGCTGTATGATTTTCAGGACCACCATATTTAAATGACGATATACATATAGCACATTGAGCAAATTTTTCCTGAATTAATGAGTCTGAGAATATCCCTTAATACTTCAGGACTAACAAAGCATAGTAATTCTGACCACGATTTCCACACAGCTCCTCCTCTTTCTTTTTGTCTCTCATTCCTTGGATGTGTTTACTATGTCCCCTAAAACTGAGCCATGAGCACACTTCTCTGTGTCCTTCACCCCTGAAGTTTCCCTTTGCATGCAGCCTTCTGTGAGACATCCCCACAGGGGACAGCACCTCTACCACAGCCCACTCAAGTAAAGTGTCACCTCCAGACCAAATTGCCCGTACCCTGTAAAGTCTAACTCCTCCTTCGCTCTTCTAGCTGTCAAAGTTTTCTTCAACCTATCTTTCTAAATTCACCTTTCACTAGTTTTCTACAGGGACCCATTTTCTTTCCCATAGCTCCACACCTCTAGACCCTTCTCTCCATTCTCATTCCCTTGGTGTGGCTCCAACTTAATTTCTCTCTCAATGCTTTTTGGAGCCCCTAGTAATAATATTATCTCCGAACACTAAATTTCTATAGCACCTTCTCCAGTTCCCCATATAAAGTGCTTCCCCTTTCTCCTATCAAGTACATTGTGGGTACTTTAGCCTCTTACTTGTAGTAAAGTGAGCTTCTTACAATCCGAGACTTTATCTTTCTCATATGATCAACCATTCCAGCCAGTATCATGCATTATATATTGGGGGTTACTGACCTCTCAATCATGGATGTTTTTTCTTCCTCGCCATGTTTATTCAGAGTCAAATACACAAACATTCATGTGGTTATGGGGTAAACACTTTGTGGTCAATTGTTGAAGTGTGTAATTTTCCTCGGAATTCTAAAAATAACATTGATGCAAGAATATAGAGTGCTCTCCTATACAACATGCTTCACCCAAAATTTAGCCCAGTCACAATACCACAGAAGTCTCCTTTGAGAACAATACCATGACTTCACTCCTCTCTGGCTTCTGCCATCTTTCCACTGGATCCAGCAGCAGTGTAGAGTATGGAGTTCCATGTCTTCTAGCACAGCATACATGGATGCAAGTATATCTGTGTACACAGGCATATGTATGCTCATGTATGTTTAGGGGGAAGAAGAGGGAAGAAGCACAGATTTCAAAGACTTCCTTAACAGGAACCATAAACATTAATGAAATGAATGTTCCTTATTTTTGTTCCCAATACTGATTTAATTTTTCAATAATTCTCAGTATTCTTGAAACATTTTCATTTTGACTCAACGTATAAATTTTTTTTTTTTTTTTTTTTTTGGTTTTTCAAGGTAGGGTCTCATTGTAGCTCAGGCTGACCCGAAATTCACCCTGTAGTCTCAGGGTGGCCTCGAACTCACAGTGATCTTCCTACCTCTGCCTCCCAAGTGCTGGGATTAAAGGCATGTGGCACCATGCCCAGCTTAAATGTATTTCTTAAGTATGCAACAAGTAAACCGGTAGAGATAAGATGGTCAGCTACATACTTAACAGAGTCAGTTTCCTTTTGCATTTTCCAATGTTTCTTTGAGATTGAAAGAATATACTTCATTTTCAAAGTAGAACCATTGTGAAAAATAAGAGTATCAATGGTTGTCTGACCTTTTTATTTATAAGTTTGTGGTGCTGAGAATTAAGCCCAGGCTAACATGGTAAACTAGTATTATACCACTGAACCAAACCTCTAGTGCCCAGATGTAAATATGCATTACAAAAGTACTGGGAATGTAAGTATGCTAACAAGCACAATCAAATTGAATCTAACGTCAATAAATGTGGAAAATCCTAAAATTCTATAGATTTGTTTAAAAGGATTTTAAAACAAGACCTTAGAGAGATAAATTGTCATTAGCCATATAAAATCATCTTATCATTATCTAACAGTGGTCAACAGAACAGGTTTAATGAGTATTACATTTATACATAGCTTTGTCATTGGTGCTGTAACCATAATTTCATTTATGCTTTTAAACTGATTTTATTACAGTATTAAAACACATAATTTGTTTTAAGCAGTTTTATTATGAAAGAATTTAAAGATGACAAAATAACTCTGAATTGTGTTTAACTTTAACTTTAAAACAGTTTTCTCACATACTTTTTGCTCTGTAGTGCTCAAATCGAGCAGGTTGGCAGAAAACAAATCTCAAGTAGAAATAAAGTGTCTAAGTTCCTATCTTCAGGGCTGGGGAGAGGCTCAGTAGATTAAGTGCCTTTCATACAAATATGGGGACATGAGTTTGGATCCCCAGAACCTATGTAAAATGTTGAGTGCAGCCATGTGCACCTGTAATCTTTGTGCTGGGAAAGCAGGGACAAGAGGACCCTCTGGCTCACTGGCTGGCTAGTCTTGCTAGACCAGGAAGCTGCAGGCTCAGCAAGAGAACCGATGTCCAAGAGTCAAAGAGGACAGTGACTGAGGACTGTACCCAGCCCCTGCTTTGGCCTTCACATGCATACGTGCACCCACTCACACACACGTGCAACCACACAACCACACATACACACATGAAAATTACACATCTTGAAAGGTGTTACTTTTTCAAATAATAAGATTAAAGAAACAGAAGACAATTTTAGTAATTATTTAAGGATAACAAATAGACTGTTCTACTGATATCATAGAAAACAATGTTTATGATTTTCCATGTTTCTTGACCATATCTGTATAAAATACCTATTTAACAAAGGACATCTAAGACTGACCAGCCTTGCCTTTTCACTGGTAAATGACCATTGCTATCGCCAGCTCCTCCCCAAGCTTCCTAATTCAGCACAGATATTTGTGGTACTTTTATAGACTATAACATCTAAACATTTAAATGTTTCATTGGATTGCCAAGCATTTTATAAACCTACAAAAATGCAAGCAGATAGAATCCTGCCACTGAATGGACATATCTTCATGTCAACAGAACAAACATGCTCTTGCTCCTAACATCAAGAAAACATGTTAAACAATTTAATAATATGTCTTCCCATATTCAGAAGCCCAGTGATTCACTGTACAATATTAATCCCATGAACAGAAAATATGAAATCACAATTTTGTTTGGAGACAGGAGCTCTCCATGTAGCAAAGGCTAGCCTCAATCCTCCTGCTGATGCCTGACAAGTGCTGGGTTACAGTTAAGTGATGACAGACTCTGCTTAAATGATAAATTTGATGTTATAAGAAAACATGCACCTGCCCTATAACATTTCCATGGTTTGCAATTCTTCAGACCCCATTCTTAAAATCTTCCAAAATTTCTCAACCAGGAATCCATCCTCACCTTTCCTACCTGTGGCTAGCCTATAAAAATACACACAGCTCTAAAATAAGCTACCAGCCCAGTGGTTTATTAACACCACTGGCACTAACATTTATAATGCTTGCCATGTACCAGGCATTGTGCTAATGTAAACCACAGTGCCTGACGGATTGTCTTGACTTTGTCTATACTGTCTCTTTCATTTCTCACGGTAGCTTTATAAGATGGGCCTTATTTTATTACCCAGAACTCAAGGGCATTAAGTGACTTGCATAATACCAGACAACTGAAGAGGTCAGCTGTACACATTTGAACTTAGGCCATCTGACTCTGGAGTCTATGGTCTTAGTTGCTCGGTAATTCTGTCACTAAATGGCAAACACAACATGCTACTCTCACCCTTGTCCATCAACTATGAAACATATAGTTTGAGGCTTTTCTCAATGAATGCTGATGACACCAGTAGTAGTAACACTTTGATAAACAACAATCTGGCTTGTAGAGTATGTATTCACGCCTTAAATCTTGCTTCTGTCATTTTCTACCTCTGGGAACCTGAACCTAATTTCTCTGAACCTGGCTTTTCATGCTTACAGTTATGCTGCATGACTTTAAAGAAACTAGGAAGGAGGGCTGGAGAGATGGCTTAGTGGTTAAGCACTTACCTGTGAAGCCTAAGGACCCCGGTTCAAGGCTCAGTTCCCCAGGGCCCACATTAGCCATATGCACAAGGGGGCAGAGGCGTCTGGAGTTCGTTTGCAGTGGCCAGAAGCCCTGGCGCACCCATTCTCTCTCTCTCTCTCTCTCTCTCTCTCTCTCTCTCTCTCTCTCTGCCTCTTTCTCTCTCTCTCTGTCAGTCTCAAATAAATAATAAAACAAGAATGAACAACAACAACAAAAAAGAAACTAGGAAGGAAATGTATGTGGTAGTATAAAACCAGTGCTGATGGAATCTCAGAGAAAAGCCTGTTCTCTGTCACACAATAGATGGTAGGGTATGTTGTGGCTGGAATGTGAAATGGCCCCAATGGGCTCATGGGTTCAACACTTGGTTTCTAGCTGCGGTGTTATTGTGGGAGGGATGAGGAATTTTATAAGGTGGACATAGCTGGAGTTAAGTAGGTGCGGGCAAGGGAGGGGTGTTGAAGGATGCCTGCTCCCCAGTCCCTTCTTCTTAGTGTGCTCTCTGTCACTATAAGGTGAGCTCCCAAGCTCCTGAGACCATGATTTGCTGTCCAAGCACATAGGAGCCAGCACCCATGACCCAAGGCTCTGAAAGCATGAGTCAAAACAAATCATTCCTCCTTTTAAGTTGTTTCCTCCGTTAGTTTAGTTACAGCCATACAAAAGTAACTGATACAAACGACTAACGTTTTACTCCTTGAAGGATCAAGACACTGGCTTTTTAGTTCAAGGGTCCTAGACCTCTCAACCATGCACTTTCCCTTCCTCTTCACCTAGGTATGTTCCTAAAGTAAGGGTCATGAGGTATCTTGTACTCTGCTCATTGTATAGAAGCCAAAAAGACATTTATATAAGCAACATATATAATAGAAGTTAGTTCTTTTTGCGAATAGTTGCTCAAAATCCCTTTTTGACTTCTACTGTGTTGATTGAACTGTACTTCCCTTAGCATAAGTATGCTATCTGCCCATCTTTTTATCATACACGTTTGATTGAAACTGGTCTACCGGATGTTTTTATCCTTGTCTGTGGAGATGGGCCCTAGCACGACACATTGACTAAGGAGGAGAAGCAAGCCCTTCTCTGTTTTTCTCCTGATATCAAATCTGGGAATGAAGGAGCCTAGATCCTCATCTGCCATTCCCCTCTCAGCTTGGGGAAAGCGTGTCTGTGGTAAGAGACCAAATATTCTCACAGGAGACACGGTCCTGGCAGCATCCTGTGTCTCCCTTAACATCCTTGCTTTCCACAGCTACATATGACAGCAAATCCTCTTTTGTTTATGCAAACTGGAAATGGAATTCTGACACTTGCAATGAAAAAACAATCTTTGGGGATTTTTTTGTTTTGTTTTTGTTTTTCAAAGTAGGGACTCACTTTAGTCCAGGCTGACCTGGAATTCACTATGTAGTCTCAGGGTGGTCTTGAATTCATAGAAATCCTCCTACCTCTGCCTCCCAAGTGCTGGGATTAAAGGCATGCACCACTACGCGTAGCAAAAAATAATCTTAATGTCATACAATCCTCCAGAAAATCTGAGGTGAGATAGCTATAAAGGATTCTAGTGTCAAGCAAAAGATGGAACCTCTAAAGACTATTTGCAAAGAGTCCTGTGCTGTTAAGCATATGGGAAAATTATTAATACAGAGGGATGAAAACAACAAGAATAGCAATGTGTGCTTCTAATGACAAAGCCAGCAGTACCAAATATAGCAACACACAGTATCAAACATCTCAGCATTGCCAAATGAATCCTTTCCATGGAATTAAGATTCCAAGCAAAGTTATCTTTAAAATCACATTCTAAATCTTAATATGTTAATTTGCCCCAATTAGGAAGATTCTCAAACATTTCATTAAATTTCCTTAAGATGTCTACTGTTGTGGTGGAGTTTGACAATAATAAATTAAAGTTAAAAAAAAAACACACCAATAACTCTCTGTTCTTTCTCTGGCCCAAATAATTCTCAAATGATTTTAAGACAATACTAACCAAATTTCATCAGCTGTCTCTACAAGGACCTTTTTAAGACATGTATATACTGATGAAAAATATTCCAATGTTATATTGGCAACTGATTTTAACACAAATCTAAAACCTGATGATTTAAACAACAGAGGCAGTCTACTTGACCATATATGCACATTCAGATACAAATGTTTTACTTGTATGTCATAGTTTGAATATAAAATGTTTCCTCACAGATTCTTATGTTGAAATGCCTGTCCCAGTTAGCAGTATTTTAGCAGGTTGTGCAAATGTTAAGAGGTAGAGCCTTAATGAAGGAAGGACCTAACTGGGTGGGGGAGGCTCATCCTTGCTCCTAGCTCCTTCCTGTCTCCTCTCTGCTTCCTGGCCGCCCTGAAGTAAGCAGCTCTCCTTGCCCACATGCCCATCACCTTGATAGTGTGCCTCACATCAGGCATCAAACAATAAAGACAACTATGGACTGAAACAGTGACCTGAAATAAATTTTTCCTACCATATATTGTTTCTCTCAGATATTTATCATAAGGAAAAAGTCCAACTAATGCACTATGCATGCCCAAGAAGATATATTTTGATAGTCTCACTCATCCATGTTAGGAACCACCCTGTTGCTACATAGCCTGGGTACAGCACAGTTTAAAGCACACATGAGGGGTTCCAATTACCATTTTGTTATCTGTATCTGGAAACCAATATTTTCTTAAGTCATTCTACAGAAACCAAGTGGACAGGTTAACAGGTTTCAGGCATCCTCAGAGTAGAAGAGACCTTAATTCTTTTGTTAGCACCCTTTATCCATTCATTCTTCCTCTGGTAACAGCCCTGTAAGGACTATCCCTTCACTTTGTTTTATGTCACTGACTCCACAGTAAACACATGTTTGGGCCTGGCCCATGAGTAGGTTGAAGATCCACAGCTAATGCAGCCAATGAGATTCAACAGAAAGTGAATCTAGAAGGAAAAAGACTTAAAGCTTGTGGAAAACATCTGACTACCATCTAGAACAAAGAATAAAACCAACAGGAAAAATCAGAGGCCAGTCAGGTGCCTAATTACATCATATGAGGCATCCCTGAGTTTTGCAATTTGATGAGGTCAAAACTATCCTTGTCACTTGAGCCACCCAACTCTGAATCAAGTCAGTGGTCTCCTGTAACAGAGATTTCTGATGAAGGCATTCTGTTTTTACTCTTTTAGAAGACTGGCATAGGTAAACACCTCTGGGAAGAGAATGTATAAACTGACAAAATACTTCCAGAAATGTGGCAGACATAGAACAAACACTGACTCAGGAAGAAAGGCTTTCCAAAAACTACTCATCTATACTCTACCTTACAAAATGTAAGCATTTATCTAGGGGGCTGGGAAGATAGGTCAATCAGTAAAGTGCTTGTCCAGGACCCACATAAAAAAAGCTGGGCATGGGAGTATGATTCCTCCCTATGTGTATTTGGTCAGAAAAGTCCATTGCCTCCCCAACCCAGCACACATAATGCAGGCTGTTGCCCTGGCTCTTGATTGCCTACCATAATTAGATGATAAGCTCTTTTAACTGGACATTTTACACACCTTGGTCACAGGACATAGAGAATTAAGATAGAGCTCAGCTGCAAGCCTCCTCTTTGCTGGCTAGCTTTCAAAGTGCTAGAAGGTGCTATGTGGGCTGCTGGAGGGACAAAGCAATTGATAGTGTTAGTGATGAACCTGGGGTGTTCCACAACCAACCATCCAGGCAAGATACACCCATCGGTGCAATAGTAGTAGCACGGCTGTTATAGAGGTAACCAATTACTACTCTCAGATTGGATCTGAGGCCCTCTCCACAGGAGCTAATTTATGCCTGGTCACGTAAAGCTTGTCAAAAGTCTATAGCTGAAGAGTTCATAGGCCCTCTTGGAGAAGCTTCTACTGTTATTTTGTTAAATGTTATGCTCATCAAAGTACCTTCAAAATATTTATGTTTGTGTCCATAGATTAGTGATGAAGTCACTTTTGGTCAGAGAAGTTTCTTTTTGCAATGGGTAGCAAATACTGGGGACAACTAAAACTCAAAGTGCTAAGAACAAGTGACTGCAGAATGCTTAGCCCTAAGTGGGTCCTCAATAATATCCCCTCCAAAGCTCAGGGAACATCATGGAAGAGAGGGTAGAAACTGTGTAAGAGCCAGAAACAGAGGAGGGCTGTGGGACGCTGTTTTCTGGATATAGCTTGACCATTGTCCTTATGGGTTCCTAGTATCTGTGGATGCCTGCATCAGACTTGGATGAGATTGTGCCTGCCAATATTCTGCAATGGAGGTTGAAGAACTCATGAAGCCCTACTTCTCCTTGAGGAGCACCTGGCAGTTACTGGGGCAGTGGAAGCCATCTTAGTAACAATGTAGCTGCTAGCAATTTGCTCATGAACCAGTAAATAACCCCTCACCCATGCTCATACAAGGAACCTTAAGATCACTGGGCCACCAAAACAAATTAATAAATTTAAAAAGACCCTGAAAGTATAAGACAAACTAGTTGGAAAGAGGAAGCGGTTCACATTCACACACATTAACACACACACACACACACACACACACACACACACACACACACACATGTATATGCATACATTTGTTTAAAAGCCTAGCTATGACCAAGGGAAGTACCTTATGTTGAAGTGGAAGACAATTTAGCAGTTTATTCAGTGGGTACTATTATCACCATAAAGTAATGTCACTTATTACTCATTCTCCACATTTTATTATTCTAATTTGCATTTATTTGCTTACACACATGTGTGTGTACACACACCAGGGTCTCTAGCAAATAAACACCAGACCTATGCACCACTTTTTGGCTGTTACATTTTATTTTAACATGAACTATACCTGAGTAAGGTTATCTCTATTTTCTGAGTCATTTTAATTAACCTGTATTCATTTTATAATCAGAAAGAAAAACCAATTTATAAACATATGACACAGACAATAATCATATATTCTTTTAAATTTGTTTATTTTATTTATTTATTTGAGAGTGACAAACAGACAGAGAGAGAGGCAAAGAGAGAGAGAAAGAGAGAGAGAGGGAGGGAGGGAGAGAATGGGCACACCAGCATCTCCAGCCACTGCAAATGAACTTCAGATGCATGTGCCACCTTGTGTATATGGTTTACGTGGGTCCTGGGGAATTGAGGCTCTAACCGGGCTCCTTAGGCTTCACAGGCAAGTGCTTAACCACTAAGCCATCTCTCTACCTCTAAAGATATTTTAAATTGAATCATCTTGTAATACAATGATGTCCTCCTGAAGAAAAGAGCTACTGGTTCACACAAGCTTAGAAAGTCATCTTTAACTTAATTTTTAAAGTGCATGCCAGAAATATAGTAAAAAGAAGAAATATATTATGAAATTACTATCAATTATAACTGTATGACACTCCTGATTGTCACTGATAGTTGGAACAGCTTTTATTGGAATAACAAGGTTTTTGAGGCTAGTCAGGTGAACTACTCACCATTCATGATGTATATTTAAGTGGGCATTATAAATTAACCAAGCAAAGAAAATTGTTTTGAAAATGTTTGGAAGATTATGTCTTAAGATCAAGCACATGTTAAAAGATCTTTAAAAAGAAACAGAAGCCAGCCAAACTAAAATCACTGGTTCACATAAAAAAAAGTGCCACCATCAAAATCATTCACAAGGACTTCATATTGGAATATGTAAAGATTGTTTTTCAAAGTGGATTTCTTTAGTAAATCAATTATCCTTGAAGTGGCTGACAATTCTTTCCATGCACTGCTCATCACAGGAAAGACAGATCTCTCTCAGTGCACTGCTCAGCAGAGGAAAGACAGACCTCTCTCTCTGTGCACTGCTCAGCAGAGGAAAGACAGACCTCTCTCTGTGCACTGCTCATCAGAGGAAAGACAGACTTCTCTCTGTGCACTGCTCAGCAGAGGAAAGACAGACTTCTCTCTGTGCACTGCTCAGCAGAGGAAAGACAGACCTCTCTCCGTGCACTGCTCAGCAGAGGAAAGACAGACTTCTCTCTGTGCACTGCTCAGCAGAGGAAAGACAGACCTCTCTCAGTGCACTGCTCAGCAGAGGAAAGACAGACCTCTCTCCATGCACTGCTCAGCAGAGGAAAGACAGACCTCTCTCGTGCACTGCTCAGCAGAGGAAAGACAGACCTCTCTCAGTGCACTGCTCAGCAGAGGAAAGACAGACCTCTCTCGGTGCACTGCTCAGCAGAGGAAAGACAGACCTCTCTCCATGCACTGCTCAGCAGAGGAAAGACAGACTTCTCTCTGTGCACTGCTCAGCAGAGGAAAGACAGACCTCTCTCCATGCACTGCTCAGCAGAGGAAAGACAGACCTCTCTCCATGCACTGCTCAGCAGAGGAAAGACAGACTTCTCTCTGTGCACTGCTCAGCAGAGGAAAGACAGACCTCTCTCCATGCACTGCTCAGCAGAGGAAAGACAGACCTCTCTCCGTGCACTGCTCAGCAGAGGAAAGACAGACCTCTCTCAGTGCACTGCTCAGCAGAGGAAAGACAGACCTCTCTCCATGCACTGCTCAGCAGAGGAAAGACAGACCTCTCTCCATGCACTGCTCAGCAGAGGAAAGACAGACCTCTCTCGGTGCACTGCTCAGCAGAGGAAAGACAGACCTCTCTCCATGCACTGCTCAGCAGAGGAAAGACAGACTTCTCTCTGTGCACTGCTCAGCAGAGGAAAGACAGACCTCTCTCTGTGCACTGCTCATCAGAGGAAAGACAGACCTCTCTCCGTGCACTGCTCAGCAGAGGAAAGACAGACTTCTCTCTGTGCACTGCTCAGCAGAGGAAAGACAGACCTCTCTCTGTGCACTGCTCAGCAGAGGAAAGACAGACCTCTCTCTGTGCACTGCTCAGCAGAGGAAAGACAGACCTCTCTCCGTGCACTGCTCAGCAGAGGAAAGACAGACCTCTCTCGGTGGACTGCTCAGCAGAGGAAAGAC
The DNA here is from genome assembly GCF_020740685.1 of Jaculus jaculus. NCBI lineage: Eukaryota > Metazoa > Chordata > Mammalia > Rodentia > Dipodidae > Jaculus > Jaculus jaculus. Next base: position 61,391,978 of record NC_059116.1, read on the forward strand.
AGACCTCTCTCTGTGCACTGCTCAGCAGAGGAAAGACAGACCTCTCTCCGTGCACTGCTCAGCAGAGGAAAGACAGACCTCTCTCCGTGCACTGCTCAGCAGAGGAAAGACAGACCTCTCTCCGTGCACTGCTCAGCAGAGGAAAGACAGACCTCTCTCCGTGCACTGCTCAGCAGAGGAAAGACAGACCTCTCTCGGTGGACTGCTCAGCAGAGGAAAGACAGACCTCTCTCGGTGCACTGCTCAGCAGAGGAAAGACAGACCTCTCTCCGTGCACTGCTCAGCAGAGGAAAGACAGACCTCTCTCGGTGCACTGCTCAGCAGAGGAAAGACAGACCTCTCTCAGTGCACTGCTCAGCAGAGGAAAGACAGACCTCTCTCCGTGCACTGCTCAGCAGAGGAAAGACAGACCTCTCTCGGTGGACTGCTCAGCAGAGGAAAGACAGACCTCTCTCAGTGCACTGCTCAGCAGAGGAAAGACAGACCTCTCTCGGTGGACTGCTCAGCAGAGGAAAGACAGACCTCTCTCGGTGCACTGCTCAGCAGAGGAAAGACAGACCTCTCTCTGTGCACTGCTCAGCAGAGGAAAGACAGACCTCTCTCGGTGCACTGCTCAGAGAGGAAAGACAGACCTCTCTCCATGCACTGCTCAGCAGAGGAAAGACAGACCTCTCTCCATGCACTGCTCAGCAGAGGAAAAACAGACCTCTCTCTGTGCACTGCTCATCAGAGGAAAAACAGACTGCTCTCAGCAAGACCATGGAGCCCCAGCTAAGAAGCTCAAAACTATTCTAGCCACTTATAGCAATTACCTTCTCATTACTGGAACAAAATGCCTAACCAGAAGCTGCTTATAGAAAAAGAAGATATACTTCCATCTTACAGTTTTGAGGGGAAGATTCGCCACCATGGGGAAAGCATGGCAGGAGAGCCAGGCAGCATTTCATCTCCACGTCAACAGTAGAGAAGAAGAGAAAGTAAAGGTTTGAGCTCTAACACCCCAAGGCCCATCCCTAGTGACACACCTCCGTCAGCAAGGCTCTACCAGCTGGGGACTAGACATAGGGGACAGTTTACATTCAAACCATAACTCTAGCTTTCCCTTTTTTATTACAGGGCAAGGCAGTAGGAGAGGCTTCAGGATAGCTCTTTGGGGCTCTACAAACTTTTTAGTTCTGTTCTCAGCAGTTAGGAAGGGAAATTGGAAGGACTCAAGAGCTTAGGAGGTGTTCAAGAGCTTCCTTCTTCTTGCTTACACATTCTCCATTCCACAGATCTGATACACAGATAACTATTCTCATCAAAATAGGGTATACTTAACCTCTTAAGTATATCTCTGAGCCTTAAACAATGTAACTCATAAATGCAGGCAATATTGATTCAGGTTTGAACAACCTTGACTTTTAAGACTTTTGACTGTTAATTTATTACAGAAATATTTAATGCCATTGATAATAATGTTACCTGGATGTGGTAGCAAATGCCTATAATCCAAAAATTCAGAAGACTAAGGCAGGAGGATGCCTAGATCAAGGCCAATTTGGGCTATATAGCAAGTTCTCAGCCAGTCTAGGTTACAAGGTAAGACCCAGCCACAAAACAAACAAAACAGTAATAAAGTTAGATTGCATAAGTAATCCCAGATCCCTCTTAATGTAATACTGAAGTCATTCATGACGGGAAACGTTCAGAAATAGGTACAAGTAAGATCAATTTTGACTTAAAACTGTATATCTTACAAAACAGGCTCTATAAATGATCCTCTTTGATGTACAAAATAACTAAAACAAATACGACGTTTCTGACCCAGAAACCTACAAGTTTTCAAACCACAGAAATATAAACATCAGTCAGTTGTAGAGGAAATAAAAAAAGCATGCGACTTTTGTTAATAAACATGCTGCCCTTTAACATCTTTCACACTAACAGAGGAAATGCATCCTTATCTGATGTCTGCTGGGACAAAGTAACTCCTACATAGCTAATTTAGGATGGGTACACACTTGGTCCTTTGCACATGTAGTTCCAACCCACGTAGGATAGAAAATATCTACAAAATAAAAAAGTATTTCTATTGAACATATGTAGCTTTTTTCTTATCATTCCATAAGGATATAATGCAGTAACTATTGGCAACATACCTAATACAATGTATAGGCATAATAAGTAGTCTAAGATGACAATGTTCACAGGACAGTGTGCACAGATTAGAAGCAGAACTATATTAAGCATTCAGATTTTGGGACCTACAGGGGCACTTGATCCAACCCACAAGTACTGTGGGCAGCAGATGTGTTTTGGGACACATAAGCATCTCCTTGACACAGAGCGCTCTTTGTATGCGTGATATATGGGTGGTCACATATGCATATGCTCCATGAGTGTGCGTGCAGAAGACACAGTAGAATACGGGAATCCTTCTCTGTCACTCTTCTGTGCTGGTTCTTTGAAAAGAACAGAGTCTCTCACTGAACCTGGAGCTGCGCTTTTTCAGTCAGACTGGCTCACCAGCGCCCCAGAAATTCACCTGCCCTGGCCCTGTTTGGCACTGGCATCATTGGCATGTGTGGCCATGCAAGCTTTTGATTTTGGTACTAGGGATTGAGCTCATCTCCTCGTGCTTTCATAGCAAGTGATCTTATCTGCCAAGACATCTAACCAGCCCCATAATATTTTTCTTGAGGAAGAAAAGCAAGGTGAACCTGTGTACACCATCTGTGAGTCCCAGCTATGAGGACAAATTTTTCTCTGTTTTGATGCTAGACATTTTCAGAACCTGATTTTGTCATATTTGTCTAACCCCATCTGTCACTCACACAGCCACCAACACACCAGGTAATGTCCCCCTCCCCCACTCCTCCCGCCTTTGCACAGAGAGAGCTGTCTTGACCTGGCGCATCTCTTCTCTTCCCAGTGTACTCTCCTAAACTATGTGGCCTTAGCCTTTGATATTCAGCTTAAATATGACTTTCCCTAAAGTCCTTCCTTTACCCCATGGTGGAAATACTCAGTCCACTCGCTCTGTCCACTCCAAGTTTGCATGCACCTTTAGTGCAGAATAAATCATGGGCTCTGTGGCATAAATTCATTCAGCACTTTAATATAGGGATTGTATCATTTCATTCTATAACTGGCCTGCTGTCTGGTAATGTCACTCCACATGATAGGGAATAAATGAGTAAAGGAGCATGAGGAGTACAGAGGGAACTCAGTATAGGCAGAGTAGAAGAGTCTGAAATGTCATGGCTCTGTCTCTATTTCCAATGTTGTTTTTTTACATATACAAAAGAGAGAAAGTTTTTCATAATAAAAGCTCCTTCAAATCCCGAGTTCACAGCCACTCTTCTGCTTTCAATAAAAGAGACTAAACACAGACATGTGATTCTAAAACAACTGTGTTTGGAAATTACACATGATCTCTTTCACTTAATCATTTTAACACTTAAAACATTAATGTTTTACGTCTCAACATGCTGTAATATAAAAAAGGAGGGTAGAAAATGCTAGTAGAATGTGTGTGTGTATACTGTAAATATCTCCTGAAAGAATATTAACATTTGGAGCTATCTAATAAATGCTAAAAAGACAAATTCTATAAAAAAGGGCAATTATATAGGTTACTTGGGTAGCGTCATTTGGTTACCAAATAATCTAATTTTGTTAAAAAATGTTCCCCTGCAAACAAATAGCCTAAGGCAGAGAATGGCCAATTTTTAAATTATAAGACCACCCCAATGACTGCTTCTGGGCAAGGGGAAAAATGGTCTATTAGCCTCAGCTTTAAGTGGTTTACATAACTTCACAGAAAAAGCCTCAATAGGGAATTAGGATAAGCAGCTGTTTGGAGCCATAAATGCCCTGACTCCCTAACCTTCTACTTGTGATCTGTGAGGACAAGCCATTGATGTGGTTATTGAACATAGTTTTATCTGCTGAAAATATTTTACAAGATATTTTTTTAAAATGTAAAGCTGTGCAATGTAAAGTATAAAATGTTAGCATTGGGGATGGAAAGATTTCTCAGTGGTTAAAGGTGCTTGCTTACAAAGCCTGGCTACCAGGTTAAATTCCTCAGTACCCATGAAAAGCCAGATGTACAAAGTGGCACATGCATATGAAATTCATTTGTAATGGCAAGAGACCCAGGCGTGCCCATTCATTCGCTCTCTCTCTCTCTCCCTCACTCTCTTCCTTGCAAATAGATAAGATATTTTTGGTTTATTTTTATTTATTTATTTGAGAATGACTGACAGAGAGAAGGAAGGAGAGAGAGACAGAGAATGGGTGCGCCAGGGCCTCCAGCCACTGCCAATGAACTCCAGACGCGTGCACCCCCTGTGCATCTGGCTAACATGGGTCCTGAGGAATCAAGCCTTGAACCAGGGTCCTTAGGCTTCACAGGCAAGCGCTTAACTGCTAAGCCATCTCTCCAGCCCAAGATAAAATATTTTTTAAAAACTATCAGATGTCACCTCTCGTCCCTGACCAGGTCAGCACTGCCAGGCCTCTGACGAGGCCAGTAGACAGATGCCGTCCAAGGACTCTCCCCAACTCCACAATTGCTTGTGTTTGCTTGTTTGTTTTACCTCAGAAAAATGTGAAATCACTCCTCTGGGTGCCTAGCTAGGAGAGGGAAAACACTTGTTCACCAAGCACAGCCCCTGAAACCCTGCCCCACAGTTGGGTCTCTCCCTCAGAGCTTCTGCCTCTTATTTTACCCAATATCCTGCTGACTTTGTTCCTGTCCCATGGCTTCTTTCTGCCCTTCCCCACAATTATTCGCCTTAATTTTTTTTTTTAATTTAAAACCTAAAGAAAACCTGACAGAATGATACAATTAATACCGTAGAACCTTCCCACAGATTCATTAACAATAAGCATCTTTCTTTGTGCTCAACATGAAACAGGTAACCCCTAATAATCCTTCAGTGGTTTCATAGCTCTGTCTTGGACAAGCTCAGCTCTGGTAACTTGCCACGTGGCCCAGATGTTGCCAGACTTCTACTTTGAGTGGTGAGACTTTGTTTATCATGTCCACAGTCATCATTGCTGGTTTTGGCCTCCGGACCTAAAGCAACCACAGCCTTTCCCAGCAAATGTTGAGCATGCTGTTGCTGAAAGTCTCATATTGCTCAGAAACATCCAAACATTCCCCAAAGCATGCCAATTTGGTATAATAAATTTGATGTACTTTTAAGTGCATGAACTTGGAAAAATGAATTAACATTATTTTTTTCCAGACATGGTCTTATGTAGCCCAATATGGCCTTGAACTCACTCTGCCAGGGATGTCCTTGAATTAAAGATCTTCCTGCCTGTTGCTCCCAAGTGCTGGGATTTCAGGTCAATACTACCATGCCCAGTTTAGGCAGTGCGGGAAGTCAAACCCAGGGCTTTGTGCATGCCAGGTGAGCACTCCACCAACTGAGCTACATCGTCAGCCTCAAACGATCATTATTAATGAAAATACAAGCAACACTCATTAATGTGTGCTAATTATTAAAGAACCTACCACAGCACTGGCTCATTGTAAGCCTGCATTATCTATTTAATTATTATTATTTTTTTAATTTTTATTAATTTATTTAAGAGTGGCAGGCAGAGAGAGAATAGGGAGATAGGGAAAGAGAGAGAATGGGTGTGCCAGGGACTCCAGCCTCTGCAAACGAACTCCAGATGAGTGTGCCCCTTATTCATCTGGCTAACATGGGTCCTGGGGAATTGAGCCTCGAACTGGGGTCCTTAGGCTTTACAGGCAAGTGCTTAACTGATAAGCCATCTCGCCAGCCCTATTTTATTATTTTTCTACAAGCATTTTTTTGGCAATGCTTGATTTTTCAATTTGTCAATCTACCACTGTTATCTTATTTTGTTTGTTATTTTTGGTGGTGGTTTTATTTATTTATTTATTATGTTTTATTTTTTTTAATTTATTTATTTGAAAGCGACAGAGAGATAAAAAGGCAGATAGAGAGAGCGAATGGGCATGCATGCCAGGGCCTCTAGCCACTGCAAATGAACTCCAGATGCATGTGCTGCCTTGTGGCTTACATGGATCCTGGGGAATGAAACCTCAAACTGGGGTCCTCAGGCTTCACAGGCAAGCACTTAACCACTAAGCCATCTCTCTAGCCTGGTGATGGCTTTTTAAATTTATATTTATTTACTTATTTGAGAGAGAAGAGAGACAGACAGACAGTGAGTGAGTATGGGTACCCCAGATGTCCCTGCCACTGTAAACAAACTCCAAACTGTATGCGCCACTCAGTGCATTTGGCTTGACCTAGACACCAGGGAATCAAACCCAGTGTCACTATGTAGCACATACTGGCTTCACACTGTTCACTTCTGCATCGGTGTTAGGATTTCAGGTATGTACCACTGATTCTGGCTGCTACCACTTTGTTTCCAATATTCTTCTTGATCCCAGTATGTCATAGCAGTCTCATGGCACTGAAGTCCCCCAGTTCTTGGTGCTCTCCTGTAAGCCACCAACCTCATGCTCCACCCCTCTTTCCACCTATTCTCATCCCAAGCACACAGGTAGTTACTATCCCAGGAATGCACTTTGCATCAGCAATGTTCCAAATTACTGTAGAGATTAACACCGCAATGCTTTTGTACACATTATTCAGAATACATCACTTACAGGCTTAAGAGATCGTTCAGTGGATAAAGCACTTGTTAAACAAGCATGAATACACCAGTTCGGATCCTCAGAACTCATACACAGCTAGAAGATGTAGCATTACCATCAGGAATCCCAGCATACGTATGGCAAGGGAGGAGGAAACAGAAGAATCTTCTGGAAGCTCATGTGCCAACACTGGTGAACAATGGACTCTACCTCAAACATGTGGAAGGTGAGGATAAATACTGGAAGAGCTATGGCCCACAGGTGACTGCACTCACACACGTGAACATGCGTGCTTGTACACACACACACTCACTTCCTTCAGGCTCACACTGGACTATCTTTTGCTTCTGTAGGAAAGCACAAACTTCCTGCGTGTTCAAAGGAATAGCTATTTATATGTTAATAAATCTTGCCTAGGCTTACCATTTCCCTGGGAGCTGGTTTCTACCTCAGTTTTTTCTTTATGACCCAGTCTGACCCTTTGATCCCTTCCAGGTCAGAGTGCCTGCTGAGCAAATCATCTACGGGACTGCGAACCTTCCATAGAGCTTTCTGGATTTGACTGCTTAAACACATTCTGTTTAGCAAAGAAGAACATCTTGAAATAAAATTTTGAGAGGAGCAAATAATGTTCTTCGGTGGAACTCAAACTGAGTCAGCAGTGCACATCAAATAAATCAGCAGGAAGTGACACGTGATGGCTTAAGAGCTCTGTGTTTCCAATGACCAGCACATATCCGGGCATCCTGACTTTCCATGTGGGCTTTCTTCCTGTAACTGACAGGGAAAGATTAAGGGAGACTCTTCATTCTTCCCTCTTTTTCATATTAAACTTCTAAAAGCTTGAAGTAAAACTAAGACTCAACAGATTTATTCACATACTATGAGAACTGGAAGAATAAGAATTGCTCCCGAATAATTTTAGCACACTATGAAGGACACTGACTTAAGTATATCATTACATTTTAACATATAATCCTGTTTTTAAACATAGTAGATAGATAGTACTAACCAAAAGGTGGCAGAATACATATTCATAGATACATATATAGAAGTGTTGTGACTCAGCGCTCTAATGAAAATAGTGTGATTCGTCTACTATACATATATAGTGGATCATATGGATTTTTTAAATTAGAAAAATTATGTTACAAATTAAACCAGAATCCAAGTTATACTGATGAGTTTAATCCTCAAAAGCCCCAAGTCTTTTGTTTCTTTTTGTTTTTCAGACAGGGTCTCAGTCTGTATCCAAGACTAGTCTGGAACTTAATATGTAGCCTAGCCTTGAATTCTGAATCCCAAGTGCTAAAATTATAGGTGTGTGTCACCATGTCTAGCAAAAAGCCCAAGTTTAAAATGCTTTAAAATTTTCTATATGCATTAGTTACAATTATTGAGGCATTAGGAAGAGATTTAATGCTTTGGCAAAGCAGTGCACTATAAATAAAAATCCATGTGTTGCAGTCAGGTTCACATTGCTGGGAGAAATCACCCAACCAAGAGCAGCTTATAGGGAAAAAATAAAAAGGTTTGTTTTGGCTTACAGGCTCGAGGGGAAGCTCCACGATGACAAGGGAAAACAATGCCATAAGCAGAGGGTGGACATCACCTCCTGGCCAACATAAGGTGGACAACAGGAACAGGAGACTGTGCCACACATTGGCAAGGGGAAATAGGCTATAACACCCATAAGCCCACCCCATCAGTACATTGCCTACAGGAGGCTTTAGTTCCCAAATCTCCATCAGCTGGGAACCTAATATTCAGAACACTTAAGTTTACAGGGGGACACATGAATCAAACTGCCATACCATGTTAAAAAAAAAAAAAAACAAACTAAAATGTGTTTCTAAGATATTGGTTTAATTTATTAAGTATTTTACTTAATAAAACTAATAAAAGTATATAAAATTATTTAATTTCTATATCAATTTTATTGACACAATAGCAAATTTACCTTTTTACTACTTCATTTCACTGGCAAATAACATTTTTATGACCTTCTAGTATATTCTAGCTTTTTTTTTTTTTTTTTTGGTTTTTTGAGGAAGGGTCTCACTCTATCCCAGGCTGCCCTGGAATTCACTTTGTATTCTCAGGGTGGCCTTGAACTCATGGCAATCCTCCTACCTCTGCCTCCCGAGTGCTGGTATTAAAGGCATATGCCACCACGCCTGGCTATTCTAGCTTTTTTTTTTTTTTATTCTATGCTTTCTAGTGTAAGTCTTTAAGGAAATAAAATAATGTGTGAAGGTATTATGATAGTAAAGATCTGTTATATTGAATTGTATCCCCCAAGACATTCTTGTATAAGAGGCCTAAGTTGAAAGACCTTAGAATGCAAAGTTATTTGGAGACACAATTTTGTACCAGTGATGTAGTTCAATGAGTTCATTAGGATGAGCCTTAGTCCACCATAACTTCTGTCCTTATGAGTAGGTGAAGTACGGGGCACAGACGCGCCTCAGGGGGAAGAGCTCGTGAAGATGCAGACAGCCATCTTGGAGCAAAGAGCAGCACCAAGGCAGGTTCTCCCTCTCAGATTTGAGGAGGAATCCGCTCTGCAGACATCCTGACCTTGGACCTTTAGCCTGCCTCCCCGAGACCGTAACCTTCTGTGGCTTATGCCTCCCAGTGTGATGACTCATTACAACAGTCCTAGAAAATTAATATGTCTTTGATGTCACACTTTTCTTTCAAATTAAATGTTTACTAGCATGCTTTGATGGTGGGGGGGGTGTTAAAATGTGATCATTTTCTGATTTTCATATGCAATGCTTTGACCAAAAAGAAACACTTCTTTAAATGGCCATGAAACATGAATAGAAAAGTGGGAGGCTAGAGCTAAAGACAGAGATTCAGGATGGGGCTTTCCAAGAAGGACGGCTGAGGAGGTCATGAGACCCTGCCTGTCAGACAGGACTGATGGAGAGGAGACAGTGGGATTGGAGCACAGTGCCTTGTCATAAGTCCAAATGGAAGGCCGCCTGAGGCCCCCTTTGACAGCTGCAAATGAGGACTGGGGGCTGGGTCTGTCTTCTGTAAGGATACAAGGGAATATCAGGAGAAGTGACAAGCCCTAGGCCAACATAATTCTCTGAAAGGTGGTGACAGGCTTTGGATGGTGGCAGGAGACAGGAATTGCCTCAAGAGCTATACTAAATTTCCCCAAGTATGCATACATGAAGGGAGTACATGCAAAGTCTCCCACTCTCCTCTGATCATCTTCTTGGTTGTTTTTCTCTTTAATCCTAAAATGCTGAAATGAGCAGAAGACAGGAAGGTAACTATGAAAGTGGGAAACAAAACAAAACAAAAACCCACAAAAGCACAGAATAAACATTCACACTGCAAAAGATGGCACTGGGCATAGCAAAAAAAAAAAAAAAAAAAGATTGAACCAGTACAAGTTTTAAAACAAACAGGGCAAATATCAAGTTCTATAGCTCTAAGTCCAACATCTCTAACCAGTCTCTAAAATTCTAATTCTGCCCCTTCATCTTGGCTGCTCATAACGGGGGGGGGGGGGGGTGTGGGTTGGGGGAGAGGAGCAATTCCAAGCCATCAGCTCTCCTTAGCAGCCATCCCATAATCCTGGCATCTCCACTAGATCCCATGGTTCACATTGTACTTGGCCATTTCTAAAAAGCCAAAATCACCTTGCAAATCCAATAACCCTCACTTTTCTGCATTTGATATATTCCATAGTACCAGGTGGACTACCAATTTGTTAATCCAGGAGGATTAAAGCCAACTTTAAAGGACAGGACACTCCTTCAACATTCAGGCCCCTTATTTTCAAGAGTCAGTATTCTTCCTGCTGTCCCAATGCAGGTTAGCTGACCCAATCACAGAACTTGTAATCTCTAAAACAATGTCAGCTGTACTGAGCTATTATCTTTAGTTTGAAGTTTTCATGTCTTTCTGTACCATACCCATCAGCTCATACCAGTCCATTTCTATGCAACACAATCCTACACAAGTCCTCAGGACACCAGTATGCAGAATACAGAAAGCCTCTCACACAAACTACTTCTAGACCAGTACTGACAAGGTTCTTTCTCAACCTCGTAAGCCAAACCTTACAGACCATAGTTCTCACTGCATTCAGGTCTTTCAACTCTGACCAGAATGCTCCATCAAACTCTGCCTTCAGCATGACAAGGCATCTCTTAGATGTAGGTTTCAAAACCTGCCACATTCCTTCCACAACTCAGTTCCAAAAAGCCAAAAGCCAAACAGCCACAACCCCACTTCTTGGTACCAACTTTCCGGGTGCAGTTGCCTTCGGATTGTTCGCATAAAAAACTCAACCTTACAGGCTGCAGGAGAAACTCTATGATGGCAGGAGAAAGCATGGCATGAGTAGAGGCTGGATAATCACCTCCTGGCTAACAACAGGCATATAAGAGCAGCAGGAGAGTGTGCCAAACACTGCCAAGGGGAAGCTGGCTATAACACCCATAAGCCCACTCCCAACAACACACCTCCTCCAGGAGGGTCTAAATGTCAGATTGCCATTAGCTGGGGGGGGGAACACAGGAACACAGGAGTTTTTAGAGGACACCTAATTTTTTTTAAATTTTATTTATTTATTTATTTATTTATTTATTCATTTATTTATTTGAGAGCGACAGACACAGAGAGAAAGACAGATAGAGGGAGAGAGAGAGAATGGGTGCACCAGGGCCTCCAGCCATTGCAAACGAACTCCAGACGCGTGCGCCCCCTTATGCATCTGGCTAACGTGGGACCTGGGGAACCGAGCCTCGAACCGGGGTCCTTAGGCTTCACAGGCAAGCGCTTAACCGCTAAGCCATCTCTCCAGCCCGAGGACCCCTAATTTAAACCACCACAGATAGGTATTTCAAATCCATGAAAAAGCACCCAGTAATATAGGAGGTTTCCTATACATATACACCCTTGTTCTTCCATAGGAAATTATGTATATTCAGAATTAGATGCTGGAGTACAAAATATAAAATTTGTTTTATCATTTCTAAGGTACACAAGTCTCTAAAAAGACAAAAAGTAAAATGGTCACAGTGGTATACAAGCTGAACCACAGAAAGAACAAGGGAATTCTTCATTATAAAGATAAACATTTGTATATTGATGTGCTTTAAAAGTTTTTAAGATGACACAAGACAGATCTTGCCATTCACAAAACCCAAGCAAATGCCTTGCAAGATAGAAAGACATTTACAGAAAATCACAGAGGCAATAAATCTACTGCTTTATTATTTATGGCTGTGTTTGTGACAAGTGCAGCATGACAAGGCACCACGCCAGTGTTTAAGGGCTGAGAGATTTACCCAACCTTAAACATATCAGTCTATGCAGGCCTGCAGTCTGTAATCATTATCACAGTTTAATCTGCCTTTGCAAAACAGGACTGAAAAATAGACTGTGTGTCTCTGTGATGAATCATTCATATTTAAAGCTAATCTGAACGAATATAAAAGGTCCAAAAAGCAGTACCAAGAACACAGACTAGGGGACGATGGAATTTGTTTAGAATACCATGTTCTGAAAGTGTCATGCAACCTTCTGTTAAATATTTTGTTCATTCCATTTTGTCATCCTGGATTGAATTCTGGAAGCCCTTGGGAGCTGCAGGATTATTTCATTATAACCATAACATATGTTGGTGAGCAAAAGTCCAAGATCAGTGGCTAGGTTCTTCTCTGCTAACGACAAAGAGTAATAGTACTTGAAAAAAAAAAAAAACAGAAAAAAAAGAAGATATTGAGTCAAAAGCTTTAACTTTCCACATAAAGAACATGAGTCAGTACAACTCAGTGACCTACAAATGTAAGTGGTATAAACAGCTGATGAGTCCTGAACCCAGCACAGCAGGAGCCTGTAGCGGAGCGGCGCTGACTGCCCCGCGTGGGAAGTGGCCACACTGTGGAGCCCCACACGGAAGCAGAGCTGGCAAACTGTCTCCTGAGCATTTGGTGTTCATCTTAGCAGGGCTGCCAGGTACTCCAGTGCAGCCAGAGAGAACATATGTTTTCATGAAGATGATAAAGAAAGAACAAGTAGTCTGAGAAAATTAGAAAAATACAGAATGAAGGGAAGAGAGAGAGAGAAACAAAGCAGACAGAGGAAGAGGGAGGAAGAGTATAGGGAGGGAAGGATTGAGAAAGAGAGAACAAGGTCACTTGGCAAAAGAAAAATAACAACCTATGGCCTCTAACTCTGCCTCCTCTGCCATCACCCCCAGCTGCTTTAATTTTGATGATCAAATCTATCTACAGATGGACATAGTTCTGACCAAACCTATCTACAGATGGCCAGTTTTCTATGATCTTGGCAACATCAAAGACTTTATACAGTCAGTGGTTCCTGCGCAATCACTCAAAGAGCAGCACAAATGTTTTCTGTCCTTCAGTGCCAGGCAAGCTTTGCTACTTCTAGTCCACCTGTTTTTCTTCCAGTAAACTAATTTACTCACTTAGGGTCTTGTGTTAAAATAAATATCTTCTTTATAAATAATAGTTTATATGGTTATTATTCCTGTTCATGAAGTTGGAAGGAAAGAGCTAAGTCAAAAATAGCTTAATTTGGGCTGGAGAGATGGCTCAGCAGGTAAGGTGTTTGCCTGCAAAGCCTAACAACCCAGGTTCAATTCATCACTAACCATGTGAAGTCAGATGCACAAAGTGGCATATGTGTCTAGAGTTCATTTGCAGTGGCTAGAGACCCTGGTGTTATCTTTCTTTCTTTTTCTCTCTCTTTCTCCTTGCAAATAAATAAAACATAAAATACTTAAAAAAATAAATATCTTCATTCAATTAATAGATTAAAAGTTTATGCAATGGATTTTAAGGATGAAAAGTTTATGCAATTCACTAATGCAAAGGGTTTTAATAATTATAGATTTTTGGCTTATTATGACTAGTAAATACCTCTCATTCATGCATGTGTTCCCAATATACAGCTAAAAAGTACAATTTATATTAGAATTAAAGACAGTTTTAATGCCTACAATTATCTTAATAATAATCTAACATAACTAGAGCTTTATATATTAGATACCTTTAAGCAATTCAAATAATATTCATTAATTTATAGTACCTGGAAGTAATATATGGCCTTTGATTCATTACAATTAATGGATCTGTTATACTTACAAGACCAAAGCCCCAGGAGATTACAAACTGTTTCTAAAGTAGTCTAACATAAAACCTGATGCAAGGCTTGACAAAGTTCTCCAGGTCATAAAGGGACATTAGCCACAGGCATCCTCAGAGCAGACCCACACAGGCCATAGGAAATTCACATTCAAGTTCAATCTGTTTATTTAAGAAGGGGGGGGCGGATTTCAGAATCCCAAAATATTTATGTTTCTGAAAACTTTTGGGAGGAACTAAAAGAAAACACATTCCCAACTCAAATTGTCCTTTTCACCACTAATAAGAGAATTGGTATTTACTGAACTGGTGACAGAACATAAGGGAATGGTGCTGGTATTTTTAAAATTGTGATATGTAGTGAAAGTTTACAGTATTAAAACTCCCCTTACTTTTCTGTGTGGAAGGATGATAAGAGTGGCGGGCAACTCTGTGTTTGTCTCTGTGTTTGAACACTTGCTCTACAACACCCAGCTGGCGAAGTGGTTTGGGGAGACTGGGGAGCCTGGGAGACTCTGGCCTCACTGGCATAAGTGAGTCACTGAGGGAAGCCTTGAAGGTCATATCTACTTCTGGTTTCCACTAGACTTCTCTGCTTTCTGAACTGCAAAGATGAGAGAAGCCTCAGGCACAGGTCCTGCCACCCTGATGGGCTGACAACCCCTCAGATCCTTCCTCCTTCAAATTGCTTCTGTCAGGAGTTTGGTTAGACTAATGTGGAAAAGTAGCTAACATAAGGTGTTTCCTTCTAAAAGCACTGGTTGGGAATGTTCTACATGTCCTCCTTGGCTAAAAGAGTTAAATATTTGCTATGGATTTTAATTTATGTAAGACCTCCCACAGCTCAGGGGAAATGCTACTGACATCTTCACTACCTAGCCCAGGACAAAGGATCCCCTGATGACAATGCGGACACCAGTACAAGCTCTAGCATGGAACTGATGGTGTGCTTCAAAGTGGAGAGTCATCCTGAAATCCTCAACAGAACACATACCAAAGGAGATGGTTTGTTGGTCAGATAATCAACTGGTTAACAAGTGGACCTTCTACCTGGGGCTGCAGTATGATTTATGACACTTGTAATCTTGCAGAAATTTATCTATGCACATTGTTTCCTTAAGACTTTTTCTTTGAGTGAGTTTAGTAGAGTACCACACAGATAATGGCACAAACCATGACAGCAAATCTGAAGCCTTAACCTACAGGTGAACCGTGTGTAGCTTTTCTTCATGCTCATGTTCTGAAATACCCCAATGTGCTTCAACACACTCCAGTTAGTAGTCGTGATACAAGTGTAATCAGATGGTTATAGGTCCAGTTGTTATAATTGATGAGATATGTGCTATAGTGACAAAATACCCTCAGATGTTTGTTCAGACTAGGCCTATTTATATGTGGTCTTCCCTAGACATTCCAGACCCAGCTACAGGGAAATAGTGACTTAGTACCAGCCAATAGAGTTGACTGTCATAAAATGACTGAAGTGAAGCACAGACATTAAGTGGCTACCCATGAAAAAATGACATGAGTACATGCTCCTGATATGTGGGGCGGGGAGGGGGGATGCAAATTGCCACAACCACTTTGGAGAACTGCCCCACAGTACTGACTTCATTGAACATACACACACCATAGGATCCCACATTCCACTCCAGTCATTGAACAAAAAAGCAGCCAGGCACCAAAGGTACATCTAAGTGTTCCTATAGAGGTATCATCCCCAGTCCTTCAAGGATTTTTACAGAACATCATCTCTAATACCTCCAGGAGAAAGCCGAGTGTCCACTGAAAGCAGAGCACATGAACCAGCTGTGGGCACATCTATACGACGCAAAGCTATAGACATTCCCAAACCTCCCCAATAGGCGATGAGAGTAAGCATGAAACTGAGTGCAAGGGTTCAAATACAAAGTGATTTAACTTAAGAAAGCAGACAAAATGGGTGAGGTAGATAGCTCAGTTGGTACAATGACTGCCTTGCAAGCATGAGGACCTCAGTTTGTTTCCCAGAACCCATACAAAATAAGCTTGATGGCATACATCTGAAATCTCAGCACTGAGAAGGTGTAGACAAAAGGAGCTTTGGGGCTTGCTGGCAAGACAATCTCATCTAATTGTGAACTCCAGGACAGTGAGAAACCCTATCTCAATAAAAAAAAAAAAAAAAAAGAAGGTGGATGGCACCTGAGGAAGAATATCTGAGGTTGTCCTTTAACCATACATGTGAATACATGAACACATGTATCTATATATACATGAACAAACATATATACACAAAAAAGCAGGTAAAATGAATTTATGGTATCTAAAAGAAAAGAAATAGTTAACTTTAGTGTGAAGGGAGGAAGGAACAAAGATTGAAAAGGATCCAAAGGGGCATCTGAGTCATGGTAGCACTTATTTTTGACCTTGGTGGTATTTCTATGGGTATGTTGAATCTGTGAAAAGCTTGCTGGACTAAACACACTTTAGATACACACTTCTTGGTACATATGCCACATAATCAGCAGGAGAAAAGATTTAAAATTATAAAAGAAAAAGGTTTTTCTCACACTTGCTCTAGGTAAAGCTTTGTTGCCCTGCTTGAGCTGCCATGACAGAACATTTCAGAGTGGCTTAAATAGTTAATCTCCCAGTGCTGGAAGCCAAGGGTCCAAGGCCAAGGTTCAACAAAGGCAGCTGCTAGTGAGGCCTCTCTCCTTGACTTGCAGATGGATGCTGGGTCCTAACAGGGCCTTCCCGCACGTGAATCGCATCTCCACTGCATTGTCCTATAAAGACAGCAGTGCCTTCGAAGGGTGAGCCCACCCTTCTCCCTTGCATGCCCCTGAGAAGACCACCTCTAAATTCAGTCACATGTGAGTTTTCAGAGGGAACAAGTAGCCCAAAACAAGCTCCCTGATGTTTCCTAACTGTAAAAATAATAAAAATTCCTAATGTTTTTTTCTATATGTTAACTTTTCATATTTCCAAATTCTAAAACTTTTATATCTCAATATGATTACCTAAAAGTCCCCAATGTTTCCCAATTTTAAGTCCTTATACATAATACACTGTTTATAAAAATAAAATTAGAAGGTTTTCAAAATTATAGAAATAATTTTTAATTTGAAGGCCATAGTAGAACCTAATTGCATGACACTTGTGTTTGTGTATGATGCATGTGTGCAAGAGAGAGAGGGACAGAGAGAGACCGTGGGCACATACACGCTACAGCAAGTACATGGCATAGGACTATGATTCCACGTCCTTGGGAGGCTGACAGAGGAGGATAATTTGATTCCATGGGTTCAAGACCAGCCTGGATAATATATCAGAACCCTGTTTCAGAACAAAGAAAACATGAAGAAAGCAAGCAGAGAGAAAAGAAGGAAGGGAGGAAAGGAGAAGAAAAAGGAGGTAAAGAAATGAAGGGAAGAAAGAGAGAAAGAAAAGAGGAATACAGAAAAGAAAGTACAGTTATATGAACCAAACACTCTTAAAATCACAATTACAAAGCCAGGTGTGGTGGCACACACCTTTAATCCTAGCACTCGGGAGACAGAGGAAGGAGGATCGCCGTGAGTTCGAGGCCACCCTGAGACTTCATAGTGAATTCCAGGTCAGCCTGGACCCTACTTCAAATAACAAACAAACAAAAAAACTCACAATTACAAATGCCCTGCAGCCAGACACATAAGTACTGTACGATGATACGAGTCACTTGTTTAACAAGACATGTGCTTATGATGGGGACAAACAGCTCGTGTCCATTCTGAAACCCACAGGACATATCCATTCCAACATAGCTACAAATGGCCCAAACACATCTGTACATGGCAATGTCATCTACAAGTCACAAAATTAAATGGTGTTTGTTCAAATTACTTAATAATCCCACATGCCTACAGCTACATTTTGGCATGCATTTCTACAAACACTCTCAGAAACCACTTCTATTCTATACCTACCCATGTCACAATAACCCACTTCTCTGTGATATCTGATCATGTCATTGCAGCTTTTGCCTATTTTCAAGTGGCAGCAAAACATGAATAATGTGTTAATTGAGACAAAATTATTCAAACAAAAATACAGTTTCTAACTCCAAAGTCTTCCAGAAATGCTGGTCTCTTGTTCTCTGATGATGCAAGTGTTGTTTTTTTTTAATTTATTTCATTATTTATTTGTGTGCATATAAATGCATGTTCATGTGTGTGAATGTGAGCATGGTTGTGCCATGGTACATCTGCAGAGGTCAAAGGACAACCAAGGTCAACTCTTGGGTCCCTCTTCTACCTTTCCACCTTGTTTGAGGCTGGGTTTTTCATTCTACTTTCTCGCTGCATTTTTCTTTGTTGGACTTGCCATGCTCTTCTGAGAAATTCCCCTGTCTCCACCTCCCATCTCACCATCAGCAACAGCATGCTGGAATAACAAAAGCCTGTTCACAACTTTGAGCCTTTTCTGTGGTGGTTGGGGATTGAACTCAGATACTTTAGTTCGAGTGGAAAATGCTTTATCCACTAAGCCATCTCACCAGACCTGCGAGTGGGTTTGATGACCTGCTTGCATAACTTCCACCCCCAATCCACGCCACAGTGAGCACTTCATTCCTCTCAGGCTCTCGGAGATAGACCTCCAAGGTCACTTTCTGGAGTAGGTTTTCTTCTGACTCTTTACATGCTCACATGTTGTAACAGTCTGTATGCACAGTTAGATAATTTAACTGATCTCTTGCTCACTCATAATTGTGTCTCAAGCAAGCCTATTTTACTAAGAAGTCATTGTCAGAGAAAGTTATGAGAAAAACAAATTCAAGCTCATTTATATGCAGTGTGATAACCATGATAATTGTTTCCTTCTTTTGAATGAGAAGGGAATGCACAACCAAAGATATAAAGGGAAGACCGGAAGACAATTGCCTCTCAAAGACATTACTTAGAGCTTACATGGGCAATAATGAACTACGGACTGTCAATTTCACCTCACTCCATCTTGTTCACTTGAAACATCTGTTTCTACTTTCATGCAAGTTCACCAAGCTGCCTGGCATTGCCCATGTTTTGGTACAGCCACTGTGCAGCTCTAGGAAACTTGAATAGTTCTGTGTCAGGTCCTCCAGTACTCAGCTCTGACAGGTCAACTCAAAGTTGTGACTTGAGCTCTACAAGCTCAGTGTTCTTGCCCCCACAGCAAAATAAACACAGACACTTTTGACTGAGTCACCTAAAGTTAAGTGACTATGTCCCAAGTCTCTTCATCATACTCAGGTCTACTTGTGATACCACCAGGATATATACCATGGGCCCTTCTTATTCTCTTTCCAGTTCCCTCTGACACCATTGGAATATTGCTTTGAATGGAATATACTTAGCTTCCTCTTTTTTTTTTTTGGCTTTTTGAGGTAGGGTCTTGCTCTAGCCCAGGCTGGCCTGGAATTCAGTCTCAGGCTGTCACAGGATGGCCTTGAACTCACAGTGATCTGCCTACCTCTGCCTCCCAAGTGCTGAGATTAAAGGCATGCGCCACCACACCCAGCACCTCTTTTTCTTTTCAAATGTTTTTAGCAAATAAGTTCCTCTCCTTTTGGACCCATTCTCTTTTTCTAACTTCCTGATATCAAAACAATTCCTAGTTGGCACAGATCAAACTTTTTCTAGTTGCCTAAATGGTACTCATATGTTCCACTGGTGTTGTTAAAGACTGCAAGAGTAGACTGATGGGAAGGCAGACTTACCCTCAAGTATCAGGTGACCCCAGCCAAACAGTATGGACACCCCATGGTCGGCGCAGGCGGACAAGTTAAGCCAACTATTGAAAGTCACAAGTGAAGACGTTGGGGCCATATTACAAAGTGCCATCAGACTCAACAAGGAAGAAGGGGATCAAATGTTATAATCTCCAACACAAATAAAACTCCCCAAAGGCAAAAAGGGTTCCTAGAAGATCCTGGCAAACAAAGTGTAGGGGCTACAGTGAAGCCTGGAGTTACAATAAAGGACCCATAAGGCAAATGAGAAAAGTTATACCTAGAGAAGCGAAGCTTTGCCCTTGACAACCGTTACTCTGGGTTTCTCTCCACAAAAGAACACCCATGGGTGTACAGGCCACCATTCAGCCAAGAAAGTTTTCTCCATCCCACCCTTCTCACATCTTCCACCACGCTGAGAGGCACTAGAGGAAGGTGTGTGCTTACTTGCACCTTGCGAGGCTTTTGTGCTGACACATCACCAGAGTCCTTGGAGGCCGGCTGCCTATGTCGCTGTTCTGGGACGTGAAGTGGAAAACAGTTCCAGACTGCTGGGCAGGATACGCCACAAGCTAATCCCAGTAAACACAATATCCATCTCCAACAACAGCAATCATTTAAGTTACAGCTCAAAGCCGTCAAACATTTTATGTAACCTTGGAATCTCCAACCACTTCAAGGCCAAAGACAATTTTCTCATTCTAAGTCCAAGGCCGAAGAAAGGGAGCTGAAGGACTAAAGCTAGAGAAATGCCCATGTCTCAACCTTGTACTTGGGGAAGTGAGTGTCCCCTCCCTGCTTCCTTAGGGAAAGCCACAAACTTGTCATCTTTCTGCAGGGACTCTTCCATCATCTGTTAGGGAGACCCTCCATAATAAAGTCTACAGTTGACTGTCCCCAACTTGCCAAGAACAAATGCAATGCTTAAAGTCTCACATAGAATATAAATATTTTTATTGGAACATTAAAGTGCACAACTTTCATTATGATTTCCAGTAAAATATACTGTATATATTAAGCATAACAATTTAAAACTCATTTTAAACATACCTCTTGGGGCTGAGGAAATGGCTCAGCAGGTAAAGACACTTGTCATGTAAGTAAGAACAAGTGCCTGAGGGAGCCTGTGGTGGCCTGCATTTGATCCCCAGCACCCATGTAAAAAGCTTGGCATGGCCACACCAGCCTATAAGCCCAGTCCTGCGAGGAATGGAGACAGTTCAGCCACTGGGATTCACTGGTCATCCTTGAGAGGAACCATCTCCAGGAAACAACATGGAACAGTGAAGGGAAAGACAGCCACAGCTCTCCTCTGGATGAGGTGCTCATGTACACAGGACATGTGTGCACACACACACACACACACACACTCACACACACACACATGGCAAACACCATACATATACACACAATACTATGCACACATACACCAAACAAAGAAAAAGTATGTATATATACTTCTCAAAACCATGAATTTAAGGGCTCCTTACCTGACGAACAAAACTGTTTGAGGTAGTGTCTGATGAAGTGCTCCCATCCGACCCCTTAAATCTGTTTTTCCTTCTGGCTCCTTTCCCATATGACTACAAAAGAAGAGAGAAAGAAAAATTAGATTATCCAACTGTTTTACAAGAATCTAGTTCTCATTCTAGAAAATTTCAGAGGCCAAAACAAATTTCCTTTTATATGGCCATCATTTAAAATGTAACATTAGTGAAATCATTAAAATTTATTTCAATTTTCTCTATATATATATGAATGAGTGAAAGAAATGCATGGACAAAGCATTTAGTAAGTGGCGAACTGTTCCAAGTTACAGCCCTGAGAATATGTCAGCAGCCAAAAGGCAAAGGTCCTAAAGAGAGAGCTTTTAAAAACAAGAAACTGCAGATAAAAATTTTATAATTAAACATGGCTTGTCTCAATAACAGGACCAAGCCCAGCACAAACATTTACTAATGAACTTGCTTTTTCTTTTGTATTTACAGTTTACTTTCCTGATGGTAAACTAGGCATCGACTAATCTGTACTTCAAAGCACAGATAGCATTATTCAAATATTAAACTTTAAAATATGTGAAAAATAGTTCAACACTGACTTTTTTCAAGTTAAATCCATGGAATGGAATCCAACCTGCAACAGACTTTGAGAATTCTTTGCATGCATCACTATTTCCACCTTTAAATGGGACCGTGTTAAGTATTAAACAAATTAAAACCTCATACAGTTGCTTAAAGTACTCAATGTAATAAGGTGCTTATAGAATTTAAAGATCTAGCACATGGTAAAGATTTAAGTAAGATACAAAAAGTAAAACCCACACAAGGATTGAAAAGTCAGAGGACAGACTTGGTTAAAATGCATGTGTTCCTAAGAATTGTTAGGCATTTAGAGACTTCATTAAATTAGTAAAATTTATAGCTTGTAAGTTTTTTTAAATCACCATATTCAGGTTTTGAAAATGCTACTTGGTTGTTTGATGTTTTCATAATGTTTTAATTAAAATAAAAATAGCTTATAAACCATAATATACATACCACTTATGCAAGCTGAAATCTTTTGCAAACATTTTATGTTCTGAGTAATTCAACTGGATTTGCCATCACTGAGAGTGGTTTAGTATTAAAGCAAATTTTTTTTCTTAAATATGTTTGCTCTCTTCCAAGTATCTAAGGGATTTATAGAATACAAACGTGTTTCCATGACACTTAATTAACTGTCCACTTTGTAAAAGGGCGGAGAAGCTAGCCGGGCTTTCACAACGTAAGCACGAGGCTCTCTTCACCTCGCAGCCTATTCCTCTTCCTTGCATAAACAGAGTCCAGTGAGCTGTGGGAAAATAACATTCTTTAACAATGCTCTTCCTTCTCCCAGAACCATCTCACAAGGCACAAGCACACTAAAACAGGGCATGAAAATCTTATTTTCTTTTTCTCTTTTTTTAAATTTCTATTTACTTATTTATTTGAGAGAGAGGGAGAGTAGGCAGAGAGAGAGAAAGAGAGAGAGAGAGAGAGATGTCACGGCCTCTAGCCACTATAAAAGAACTCCAGCTGTGTGTGCCCCCTTGTGCATCTGTCTTACATGGGGAATCAAGCCTGGGTCCTTTGACTTTACAGGCAAGTGCTCTAACCACTAAGCCATCTCTCCAGCCCCAAAATCTTATATTCTTAAAAAAAAATAAAACCTGTCATTATTTCATATGGAAAATTACTTGTCTTTGAAGTACACTTAAGGCCTAAGGTTTCTTTAGGAGGCTTGGGAAGGATCAACATTAACACACCCCTTATCCTCAAGAGGAATATGTTACTTGTGAGAACAAAGACAAAATCCTATCCCATTATCAATTTTTTCTTTCCTTTTGGTACCATTTTGAAATGACAGAAAAGCAGGCCTTTGAAATTCTATTGTTATTTCAGCCTTTAATGATACGTATGTCTGTTCTTCAGTGCCTTGGATGTCTATAGCTTTTTCGAGGTTGCTCACAATTGCCCAATCAGCCCTGAGAGGAACACATGGTGGATGCTAAGGACATTCAGTCGCAGGGATGCTGTTTTCTTTAGGAAAAAAAAAATGGACACATTTAAAAATTCACATTAATTTTTCCAAGCTTCTGGCAATATTGTTGATCAATATTATTTCAGGTATACTTAAATATCTACTCTGTAGATATTATGGAATTATTCAGCTTTCAGCCACACTGAGATAAAGCTTTCACTGTAAGCAAACTAGTGACTAAGGTTTTAGAAAACACATGTTTTCTTTCACTTAAACGTTCACAGGCTGACTAAAGACATTAATACACGCATGCTTATTTAGTTTGGTTGGTTGGTTGGTGGGTTTGTTTTTGAGGCACAGTCTCACTTAGCCCCAGGCTGTTCTGCATCTCATTGTAAAGCCCAGGCTGGCCTTGAACTCATAGTGATCCTTCTACCTCGGCCACCTGAGTACTGGAGTGCTAAGATTAAAAGTGTGAGCCACAGCATTCATATTTACTAGGGACAAAATAAACCAATATACTTAACCATACCTCATTTCTGATATTTTACTCATTTCAGTATAATTTTTCTTTTAAACTGTCCTTGTTTTTGTAACTAAGTAACTCTTTAAAGTCTGGTTATTTTTATAACATCAGGATAAAGGAAACAAATTTTAAAGTATCTCTGGTAAGCTAGTAGTCTACTTTTTATGTACTTTTTAAAATGGTGCAAATGTATACTACTATTAAGTTCCCTTTAATCAAATGCATATTTAAAATTAGGTCCATAGAAAAAACAATCCAAAAATTCATTTGGAGTCACAAAAAGCCTCAAATACCTAAAATAATACTGAGCAACAAAAATAAGGCTGGTGGTATCACCATATCTGATTTTAACCTATACGACAGAGCCATAGTAACAAAAATGGTGTGGTACTGGCACAAAAACAGACATGTAGATCAGTGGAACAGAATAGAGGACCCAGATGTAAGCCCAAGTAACTATAGCCACCTGATATTCGATAAAAATGCCAAAAATACTCATTGGAGAAAAGACAGCCTCTTCAGCAAATGGTGTTGCGAAAACTGGATATATATCTGCAGAAGGATGAAAATAGATTCTTCTCTCTTGCCATGCACAAGAATTAAGTCTAAATGGATTAAAGACCTTAACATCAGACCTGAAACTCTGAAACTGCTAGAGGAAAAAGTAGGGGAAACCCTTCAATATATTGGTCTTGGCAAAAACTTTCTGAATACAGCCCCAATTGCTCAGGCAATAAAACCACAAATTAATCACTGGGACCTCATGAAATTACAAAGATTTTGCACTGCAAAGGACACAGTGAAAAAAGCAAAGAGACAACCTACAGAATGGGAAAAAAATCTTCGCCAGTTATATATCTGATAGAGGATTAATATGTAGGATATACAAAGAACTCAAAAAGTTAAATAATAAGGAATCAAACAACCAATCAAAAAAATGGGCTATGGAGCTAAATAGAGCATTTTCAAAGGAAGAAATGTGAATGGCATAATAGCATCTAAAAAAATGGTCTACGTCACTAGTCATCAGGAAATGTTGATTAAAACTACATTGAGATTCCATCTCACTCCTGTCAGATAGGCCACCTTCATGAAAACAAATGATCTGAAATGTTGGCAGGGATGTGGAAAAAGCAGAACCCTTCTACACTGTTGGTGGGAATGCAATCTGGTCCAGCCATTGTGGAAATCAGTGTGGAGGTTCCTAAAACAGCTAAACATTGATCTACCATATGACCCAGCTATAGCACTCCTAGGCATATATCCAAAGAACTCATCTCATTTCCTTAGAAGTACGTGCTCAACCATGTGTATTGCTGCTCAATTTAAAATAGCTGGGAAATGGAACCAGCCTAGATGTCCCTCAACTGATGAGTGGATAATGAAGATGTGGCACATTTATACAATGGAGTTCTACTCAGCGATAAAGAAAAATGAAGTTAGGAAATTTGCAGAAAAATGGATGGACCTGGAAAGGATTATACTAAGTGAGGTAACCCAGGCCCAGGAAGCCAAGCGCCACATGTTCTCTCTCATATGTGGATCCTAGATACAGATGATTGGGCTTCTGTGTGAGAATCAAAATACTTAGTAGCAGGGGCCAGTAAGTTAAAAAGGAGACATAAACGGAAGAGAAAGGAAGGGAGGAGGGTTCTGAATAGGTTGATATTGTATATATGTAAGTACAATGATTGTGATGGGGAGGTAATATGATGGAGAATGGAATTTCAAAGGGGAAAGTGGAGGGGGGAGGGAGGGAATTACCATGGGATTTTTTTTATAATCATGGAAAATGCTAATAAAAATTTTTTAAAAATTTAAAAAAAAGTTCTTTTAGTTGCTCTGAACCAAAGATTTCAGGCACTAGAAAAGGAGTTTTAAGAAGTTACCACAAAAATATTAATAACATTAAAGATATTCAGAATGCATCAGCCTTCTGTGGCCATCTTCCTTGACACTAATTAACTTTTGAAAGTGGATCTGTCTCAAAATCAGCAAAGAAATGTTCATCTTTAAGGGGCAATTAAAATCTCCCATCTGAATGGTTGGAGGAGTAGCAGTTAGTTAAGGTTGTTGTCAGTTAACTGGAGATTTCAGCAGGGCAAACAAAGCTTTCTGTCATGGTAGCATCTTGGGGACAGTTTAAGGATGCCGATTCTGTGCTTGATGACCTTGGTGACAGTTCTCCTACCTACAAATTGCTCCCCTGCGCAAAGTGCTGCTGCCTGCGATGAGTCGATGTTCATGCCTTTGAATTTCAGACTTTGCTCACGTCTTAGATCAATGCCAACAAAATCAAAACTACCACAAAGGAATCACCCACGATATTTCCTTGTTTACCAGCACCTTGGTGTGAACATGGCTGGCAGGTCCTTCACTAAGTGAGAAGTCCTGGAGATTACCTTCTTTGGAAAAAGGAAACACAGGAAGTGAGTTCACCCAGAAACAGAAAGAAATCAGGGAGGCAACATGGAGAAAAATCTGACAGGGGGGCCGAGGAGAGGGATTTGTCCTGGAAGCAGGGTTCATCCAAACGGATTTTAACAGACAGAAAGGGCAGAAAAGAGCCAAGGACAAATCATACCTTTTTCACAATGCCGTGCTATTATTTTTAAGAAAGGTCCAATTGCTACAGCAGTATCATAAGCAGTTTTCACTCTAGTTGTCAAAGTAATATCTGGTCCCTGCCCTCCAGTAGGATCCTGAATGTCCAACAGTCACAAAGTTGATGAGTGCTCCAGCTCCTACAGGCTTGACACATTCTGCTAAGCATTACTAAAAGGAGCCAAGTCTATGTACTGTTTAATGAAACAATAGACAAGCTAAGTATTACAAAGAAAAAAAAGAGGAAAAACAGAAAATAGAGTGCCTAGCATGTGCAAAACATTAGGTTCCACCCCACACGCCACAAATGAGAAAGTGGAGGAGGCCACAGTGGCAAAGCTACCAAAGTCCCATGAGTAGCCAACCTTCTGCCATTGTGACATGATGCTCTCTTTTACAGAGCTCACATCGCGAGCCACACAGCTGAGTTACTCACCTCTCATAGCGCTCTAAGTAAATTCACAATTCTGTGATGGGCTGCAATCACAGCCGTCCTGGCCAGGGGTGGGCGTGCCTGGATCTCATACCACTCAGATTTTATATTGGGAATTTCAGAATGAACCTAGAAATTCTGACTGGATTTTTTTTCACTTTTTCCCAAGCAACTCCAGAACAAAAATACCATTGAACAGTGATTCAGAAAGTTGGTTTTAGTAAAACATAAAGCCCAGACCCCATGGCCAGTACATCTAGAGAGAAGACTCTTATGTTTCAAGGAGCTGAGAATGTTTCTGGAAAACGGTGCTAACTTGGCTCAGGAGCTGGGGAGGAAGGCTGCCTTTCTTTTTTGATAAAGTCCCAGCTTCAGCAGTTGCCACAACCTGGCTGTTTCTATGACATCCTTGAAAGGCAGCTGGTGACCTGGCTGGGGCGGAACCAGCTGGGATGGGTTGCTAGGAGCAAAACAAACAGGCCTTCTGCTTTCTGACTTTTGTTTTCAGGTGTGACTGCAGAGGCTGGGTACCTTCTCTTTGAGGCCTAAGCTGAAGAAATTCTGCTGTTCCTGGTCCATTTCCTCTCCTGTCACCATCCTTTCAATCCTCATTACCTGCTTCCCACCCACCTGCCCTTCAACAAGGAGCTATTGCACTCCCTGGAGAATTACCAGTTCCATACTTTAGAATAGCGCTGTCTATCATGAACCTAATTGGAACCACCCATGTAATTGACCTGGGGGCGGCTACGGAAGGTATCATCTACCTTTTTTTGAGACAGGGCCTCTCACTGGCCTTGAACTTGCAAATTAGGTTAGGCCTGGCTGGCTAGTGAGCTCCAGACATCCACCTGTCTAGGTCGGTCCTGAGATGGGATTTCAAGCATGCCCACTTATGCCTGGCCTCATCATGTGGATTCTGAGGGTCAAGTTTGGGTCCTCAAGACTAAGACTTGTTACTAACTGAGCTGTCTTCCCAGCCCTGTAACTGACATGTCCTAGTAGCTATAGTAACAGGGGAAATTAATCATGACAATGCATTTTATTTAACCTAACATATGTAAAATATCTTCCCTTCGGTGCATACTTTTAAATGCACTCTACTTTAAAATTTCTTTATGCAGTTGTGCCTTATTTAGCATTGTACAGTAAGCCATGGAAATCAGGAGTGTGGTGCCCATGGGCAATACATCTCAGGTCAGCCGAGCCACATTTTAAGGACTCAGAAACCCCAAGTTACTGTTGTAGACTGAGCAGATTTGGAATGTACAGAGCCCCAGGTAAGCAGCCAGACTTTGTGGCAGACTGGGTCCAAGTTTGCAGTGAAATTTCTCAGCAGGTTACCTAAGAAGCAATGCAATTTGCTTAAGCCAGAATATTTAAGACTTTGCATGGCCTCGTGCCTATCAGTAAGACTTGCATCCATTTTGCTCATCACAAGTGATTGGGAAAGGGGCTAGAATGTATGAGGTTATCCAGGATTATTGGTATCAAAAGAAGCATGTAACTGAGAAGACTGTGAATTTACATCTTTTGTTTTGTTCATCAATTCCTGAGGTGAGAATAAAAGGACTCTTAAAGCCAATCATAGCTTAAAGGATTCACTTGCAAATGGGCACTCATTTTTATGTTTCTGATGATAATTATTATTGTTTGATGCCTCCAAAATGGAGATTAAAAAAAAAAAGCTAGTGATAAGGAAGACAAACTTCTGAGACAGTCTCCTCTCTCAGGTGACTTTATGCCTAATGTGCTGTGCCCAAATAAAGATAGAATGCATGGCTTTGCCAAGTTTCAAATGAACTCTATGATACCAGAATTTACCAGATATAACATAAACAAGGCAATTCCACTCTCAGGTAATGCATGTGATACAAACACAATTGAAGCAAAACTGCTTTCATTTTTCAGAAGCCAGAAAAGGAGAAAGAAGAATATGCAGACCTTCCTTATAAAATCCGTTCCTCTCTTTCCCTTCTATATCCTGCATCTGGGTAGTCACATACTCACTGCCATGGCTTGCTCTTTGAAATGTCCAGTGCATAGACCTGTCCCACCCATAACCTTTTCAGTTCTGTTTAGTTCAGCACTGCCCCCCAACTGTTGTATCTCTCAGTCTCCTTTTCTGGCAGCTCCTTTCTACTCAGTCCCACACAAACGATGCCAGGGAGCATTCTTGGTAGATCTTTCCATGGAATTGTCAAAGCTCTTTTTCTGAACAAGCCCACAGATCTGTTATTGAATATACCATGTATTTCAATGTGTCTAAGGGGTCAGACTCGAGCCAAACTTTATGCCTTTCTACCTTTGCCTTCTGTTCACACTGGGAACCAGAAAAGCATGCTGTACATAAGGCTTCTAGTTTCTAGGACTATTTTTTGCATGGCTCACTACCATCTCTTGAAAAACTCTGTTGAAACTTAGCTCATCCCTCAATTTCTTTTCAAATGCCATCATTCTTGTAAAGCCCTTGCAGGCTACTCAAAATAGATTATTTGTGACTTTTACTCATGGCAGACAACCACCATG
This sequence comes from Jaculus jaculus, assembly GCF_020740685.1. Taxonomy (NCBI): domain Eukaryota; kingdom Metazoa; phylum Chordata; class Mammalia; order Rodentia; family Dipodidae; genus Jaculus; species Jaculus jaculus. The sequence goes on from NC_059116.1 coordinate 61,421,078, forward strand.
TTTACCACACTAGCAACTGATAGGATATGCATTTAACGAAAGAAACCGTCTTCCCTAACTGGAATTATTTGCTACCGCTCCTGCACAACTAATATTTGTTGATGGATGCATAAATAAAATAGTGCCCCCTATCTGAATGCAGCCATGCTTTTTGGTGTCAGGTTTAACCTTGATTTCCAAGATTTCTATATCTACTTGAAAAGAAAGTCACAAGAACATTTTTTTAACCCTCTCATAGATCATCCAAGAGTTCTAAGTCCCTCTATCAATACTCGAGACCGAGATATCTACATACATATTTCTCATCTAAGCTGGTAAGCATCATGATAAAATCGGAGTCTAAAAACAAAAGTGAAATGTGTGGGTTATAATTCAAATCCTCGGGCAGAATCTACTTGGAAATGCTGGTGGTTGCCTGGACGTCCCCCTGGTCTGAGCCCACTAAAATCTTCTTGTTTTCCCACCATGAACAGAACTGGTTACTGATTATACAAATGCTTAAAATTTCCCTGTTTCCCACTGCAAACGGAATGGGTTTCTGATTATACAAATGGTTACTGCCTACATTCTTCCCCCATCTCAAATCAAAGTAAATGGTGTCTTCCAAGCCAGCATAGTAGAAAGTTCACTAATGGCAGACTCTGCTACTTGGAACTGCCATTACCACAGTACAGAAAACTTTCTCCTGCCCTTCCCGGTGGATCAGAACCGCCCCATTCCCACCTCGCTGCTGCCCAGTAAATGCTCTCATGTGCTCTGTGTATGTGTGCCCTGTGTATGTTTGTATGTTCACATGTCGCAATTTACCACCAGTCAAATGGAGGCTTTAAAGTCAGTAAGCCAAGGGCCGGGGAAAGAGCCCAGGGGCCAGGTCTATCAGGGGCAAGGACCCAGTGTCCAGGAGCAACAGCAGCAAGCCAGAAGAAGAAACACCCCTGTGGAACGATGCTGGGAGTGCAAGCCTAACCTCTTCTCAGCTCTCGCCCGCCAGCCACTGCCCTGAGTCTGAAGCCATTTCTTCCTGAAGATTAGAGTTAAGAGACTCCTTACCCCAGATATCTGGAGGTGTCAGTGACCCAAAGTGTACCTGCCAAAACCTTACGTAAAGCCACCTTATCATGCCCAACACTGACGACTGCCATCTCCTATTTCACAAAGAGCAGCGAAGCGGAATTTTTCTCGAAACCGCTAAGGATCATCAGAGAGCCAGCAGCCGGAAGGCTGAAAGGACTGAACTTTCAAGGGAGATGTCAAAATAAAAAACTTTCTCCTCTCCAGGCTCGATCTCTCCTTAAAGGAAACCTTGGCAAGTGCCCTAGGGGCGAGCCGAGGTGCCAGGGAGGCATCCCGCCCCAGGTGCCCAGGGTGGTCGCAGGGGTTCCGGTCCACCGTTGGGGGGGGGGGGGAGAAAACGCGGCGGGCCGCGGAGCCCTCCCGGCCGCGCACTCACGGTCTTGAGCCGCGCGGGTCCCGTCCCCTCGCCCGGTTCTCGTCCCTCCATGTGCCTGTCCCGGGCGGGGAGAGCCGGGGCGCGGGCCCTGAAGCCCGAGGAGACGGCAGGTCTCCGGCGCCCCTTCCCGCTCGCTTTTCGGAAGCAGAGCTGGAAGCAGCGCCGGGGGAGGCTCTGGGGGCCGGGGTCCGCAGCAGCCGGCGCGGGCGGGAGGGAGGCCGGGCGGGCGGGCGGCGGTACCTGTGCTCCGAGCGCCCCCGCGGGCGCCGCGCTCTCCAGCAGCTCCATCGCGGTCTCCTGCGCCGCCGCCGCCGCCGCCGCGGGGGGAGGCGACTTGGACGTGTCGCGTTGGACCATTGGCGAAAAGTCAGCTCCACACCGGCGGCCGCAGCCCCTGGCGGCCGGGCCGGGCCGGTCCTCCGCACCCCGCCCCGCTGTGCGGTCCCCCGGGCTCGCTCGGCTCTCAGGGCGCACGGCGCGGCGGGACCATCGCGCCCGGGCGACGCGGGGCCGGAGGCGGTGGCGCGGGTGGCGGGGCACGGGGCTCGGCGCGGCGGGGCGGGCTCGGGGAGGGAAGGACGGACGGACGGACAGAGGGAGGGAGGGAGGGCGCTCCGGGGGCGGCGCGTCGAAAGTGAGAGTGACGGGCAGCCGGTGCGCGGAAAAGTTCCTCGCGGGGGGCGGGAGGTGATGGTCCCGCGGGGAGCTCTCTGTCCACGGCCCCCAGCCCGGTCCCGAGCTCCCGCCGCGGGAGGAAGCAGGTCTCTGACTCGGGGGAGGATGGCGGTGTGGGCTCCGAAACTGAGTTTGAAATAGGTAAACGGCAGGCAGCCTCCCTCCCTCAGAGCAGAAGTCTGCCAAGAACGTCTCCCAGGCAGTGGAAAGCAGTTTTGTCCCTAAGGAGGAGCTAGAGGAGAAATGGGGCTGATAAGTAAGGATGGGGCTCCCACAGCCTGAGCCAGCAGCTGGCCTCTTCCAGTACACCAAAATACACATCTGGACCCAGCTTCTCCATCAGATTTGTTTTCTCCTCCGTGCCCATCTCCTCTTCTCTAGCTTTCTTTCTCTTTTCTCCTCTTCCTCCCTATCCTCCTCCTCTCCCTCCTCCTCCTCTTAATCCTCCTCCTCCTCCTCTTCCTCCTCCTCCTCTCTCTTCTTTGTAAATAGCATTCCTTTGCTCACAAACTGAACTTTTCTTATGGGATTAAGACGCCTTATTGTGACACATGAAATACGAAAAGTAATTCGTTACGATCCTGAAAGCTTGCTAAGTGGCTAAAGAAAGAACGTTTCTCTAAGAATACTCCATTTAGATATTGGTAACAAGACATGGGGTGATTTGAACGTGTAACCCCATAGACTCAGGCTTGTAACCTGAGTCTCCAGCAGGGGGAGCCTACTTGAGCAGAAACATGTCACTGGGGCAGATCTTAAGTGTAGCCCTAAGGTGTGTGGAAAGCAGTTTGAGTTGGGGCTGTTCTCCGCCATGTCTCTCTGGTTGAATCTATGGAAGTGAGCCAGTTTCTTCTGCCATTGATGGTGTCCCCCTGGAAGTGGTAAGCCTGAAATAAACCCTTTTCTCCTATAAGCTGTTTCTGGTTAGGGTTCTGGATTGTCCCAGCAACGAGAACTTGACTTCAATAGTAAATTGGTACCAGAAGTGGGGTTGTTAAATGAATCTGCCCATATGGATTTTCGTCTTTTGGAATTTGTGGGTAGGAGGAATGTGGAAGAACTTGGAACTGGAGAAGCCTCACAGTGTTGTAAGGAGAGCTTGATGGACTAATCTGGTGAGACTTTGAAAATGCTAAATACAGAGAGAATTATGGACTGTAAAGGCTTGGCTTATAAACTTTTAAAGCGGGAAATAGGTTGGAACTGGGCTACTGACATAAAGGCTGGCTGTGTACTTCTGCCCATGACCAGATAGTCTGATCAAGGTTGAATTTAAAAGTAATGTATTGGTGTTCTATAGAACAGGAAAATGTGAAATATATACAGTTTATCAAGGTAGTTTAAAGTTACAGGCACAATGACTTGTTTTAAGTCACTGAAGCTACATTTGTTAGGTTGACCACCATTAAAGGTAAACCAACTGCTTTGCATTGGGAAAATGGAAAAGATGCTTGAGGTTGAAATCCACCCATGGTAGGCTCAAATGATAAGAATGCACATTCATTTGAAAGGAGATGGCTTGAAGGAAAAGTTTTAAGTAAGTAACCTGCTGCTCAAGGTCAAGGTTTATTCCCCTCTGTATTTACAAATTTGGCTATACTGCTTACCTGGCAATGGTTTTGGAAGTGTGAAAATGCAGGAAAGCAGATCATAAAGTGCACACAGTTCCAGGAATGGAAAGCATGGATAGGTCCCTGTGTAGAGGTCCAGTAATGCCATTGTATAAACCAGCTCCAGAAGCCTCTGCTGAGATTGGAATGTGAAGCAGAGTTGAAATCCTTGTTTTAAAGACCAAGTAAGGCCCTCATACGGAGCTGTGAAATGGACTGAGGTTTGCAGTGTAGAACTGAAGATGTTTTGTATACACCAAGACTGGTGCAACAGCTGGCAGCTAGCGGGCGGAAACAGAATCCAGAGACTTTTATCACTGGTGATGGATGTTGGACTTGAACTGCAGATGTTTGATGTTTGCCTATTGTTTATTGATTTTGCACTGGCCCAATCTCTCTTTGTTATTTGTTTGTTTGTTTGTTTGGTTGGTTGGTTGTTTTTTTTTTTTAATAGAAATATTTACTCTGCACCATTATGTGTTGAAAGTATGCAATTTGTTTTGATTTTACAGGACTCAAAGTTAAGAGACAGTCTTAAATCTCAGATGAGACTTAGGACTTTTGAACAATGTTAAAATTGAACTAAATACAATTTACATTGTGAGATGATCATAAGTCTATGGTGGCCAGGGGTGGAATGTGGTGGTTTGATGTATGGCCTCATAGACTCAGGTTGAGTCACCAGCAGGTGGAGCCCTGTTTGGGAATGTCTCTGGAGGCAGATCTTAAATACAGCCCCAAGGTGTGTGGAGGACAGTTGGAGTTGTGGCTTTTCTGGGTGCTGGCTGTCTTGTGCTGGCTGTTGGTGGAGTCTCTCTACTTAGATGTATGGAAGTGAACCAGTTTCTTCCACCTTTGATGGCATAATATCTAAGCCCAAAATAAACCATTTCTTCCCATAAACTGCTTCTGGTCAGGTGTTTAACTTCAGCCCTTATTATTATTATTATTTTTTGTAAAGTTCATTCATGACAATTGGCAGTGCATGAGTGTGTGTGTGTGTGTGTGTGTGTGTGTGCGCGCGTGCGCGCATGCATGTGTACATGTGTGTGTGTGCTATCTATCTAGGGTATGTATGTATGTGTGTTGAACGCTTTGGAGTAAAAGTTGAGTATAACATATGATCAGTTGCCAGTATTACTCTTCTGTCCCTATTAAATTAATCACACTAGTGTGAATTTTCTTGAGACTGTAGATTTCGGGCCCATTGAGTCTACACTAGACTGTAAACTTTGTCATACAGGAACCCCACTGATTCACCAGGGTACACTCAGGATTCAGTGTCTTTAGACTCAGAGTGCTTTTACTGTGTAGTCAATAAACCACAAGTCAAATTCCTTTTTGTGTGGCTACAAGATCATAGCCAACCCAAACTGGCCTCTGGGGGTTGTGGAATGAATGCTGAATCCCAACACAGGTTATAAATCTACAGGTTTTCCAGGTATGTTAGCATATTCCAGTAAATACTAGCTTTGGGGAGACTGAGGCAGAAGGATGAGGCTGGTTAGGATAAGACTGTCTCAAAAACCAAACACCTACAGGTTTGATGAAACTTAGTGTTTTCCCATGACATCTGCCTGACTTCTTATAGCATACCTAATTACTTGTCATTCTTTTTCAATTATGACCATTTGTGAAGTAGAATTTTATCTTTCATCAAATTTTTAAGAGACCACAAAATATCCAAACAACTTTGAAAATAATATTTACTAATGTTTATGGCTATAGCCAGAGGGTAAGAAAAACTTGAATTAAATGTTTAGTGTGATGTGGTATATTCATTTCATAAAACTTATGATGTTAAACTCTTTGAGTTTGTGTTTCTTTCCACCACTGGACAAGCTTCCTGGGGCCAGCAGTTGGATGTTGCTCAGTTTCTATCCCTAGAACCATGTGTGGTGCTTACCCTTTATTAATTCTGACCAAAAAACACTTGTCTCATGAATGAATGAAATGAATGAATGAGTGCTGAATGGCCTGTCATCATTTATCTGAAAACAGCATATTTTTATGCACAAAGACAGCATTTACTTAATCATGACTCCTTTGAGAACATTATATTAATTATTTCTTTATAACCCATGCTAATTTAATTAGCGTGTATTGAACATTGAACAATACAGTGTACAAAACATTGTACAGTTAGGGTTGTCTCACTTGTTAAAGTTTTCAAATAAAAAGTAAGCAAAATGTATTCCTTTAAAAGGAGCAATGTCAGAATAAAAAGGCTTGGGACACTTATCATCAATGTTTTCCATCATTGGTGCAATGATTTTTGTTGTTGTTTGTTTGTTCTGAGGTAGGGTCTCACTCTAGGCCAGGCTGACCTGGAACTGATTAGTCTCAGGGTGGCCTTGAACTCACAGAGATTCTCCTACCTCTGCCTCCCTAGTGCTGGGATTAAAGGCATGCACCACCACGCCCTGCTGGTGCAATGTTTAAAAGCCAGGGTTTAATGAAAATCAAGTAAGTAAAGCCCAATTCTTTTAATGTTACAAGGAACACAAGTGCTGGAAACTCCAAGCAACAATGAGCTGCTATCACTCTGGGAGGCTTTCTATGCAGAGAACAGATCTCTTCAAGCCATGTGTTAGCTTCCCTGATCACGTTAGTAAAGACTAGGTATATTCCAGGTACCACTAATATGCTGACATGACAATGGGCCACTAAGTAAGACACTTTGGCCAAAGAAGCCAGTTTTTATGAAAGAAGCATGACTGAAATGACTTCACTCCTTTCTCACTTGCAGTTTGTGGTTACACTGGAGACCTTGGGCAGATCTGGAGCAAATACCATGTGCAATTTCTCATTTTACTTACATCTTTTTTTACTTTACAGTTCTTAACCTCTGCCATTCTGAGTAGCATCTTCATCAAATTTGCCTGTATTGACCACTAGCTTAATGTGCTGGATTCCATAGAATTCCACACTGACTATTTGTAAAATTCTAATATAAAATGAATACACTGGATTTCAGATTATTAAATAAACTTGTTATGATGCCAGTAAATCCAGCAGACAAGATGTGTGTATGTTGTGAGATATAAAATTAAACTAGACATATGGAAAAGTAAAGTTGATTTTGCAACTTTAAGAAGGTTTCACCAAAGTGAAATTTCATGAGTTCTAAAACTGACCCACCTGAAGAAATTTCAGAACATCCCATGTCTGCATAACACTGTTAGTTTATAAAGCCAGCTCATTTGTCTTCTGATTGACTTCTCATCTGAACCATGTTACAAAGTATACACTTGATATCTTCACTTATACTGGGTGTGACAGGATTTGTACTAAAGACTTGTATGCATTCTGTGAGGCAGACATTATGATACTCTATGTTAGTGAGGGTAAGTCAAGCTCTGGAACAAAGAAAACTTAAATATTTAGTTGCTTATAAAGAAATGTATCCCTTTGATACTGGAGTAGTTTCCCATCCCAAGCAGCTTTGCTTCTGGCTGACATTTGGAAACCAAAGCTTGAGTGACTATCACAATGGCTTCCAGTGTTGCCATGGCTACTCCCATCTGGGCTTGACAGATGGAGCACAAGTGAGAGTAGACAGTAGGAGATGCAAGATTTGTTGGCCAAACTTAGAAATGGTTCATATTATCTCTACTTATATTGCTAGAACTTGATCACGTAGACATGCTGATATATGTGGTTTAGTTGTGTGCCTTCAGAGGCAAAAAGAGTGCATTCTGAACAGCTGCACAGAGGGGCAATTGTCTGGAGGCACTGACAGGCATAATGACTGGAGTCAACCTGTCTCTTCAATCCCAATGCTGGTTGTCTGTCTGGTGTATTCTCTAACTGCCTGCCATATGTTTTCAACTTTAAAATATACACTGCAGAATTTTTTTTCCTTATAAGCATAGATAATTCAGCTTCATTTTAAAATGGCTGTATTTATTTGTATTAACAAACTTAAATTTACTTAAGCTCTCTGTGCCCATCCTGAACTAATTCTAAGGGATTAGCTTTACTGCTACTATTTGATAGAGAAGTAAACTATAGTTCAGAAAACGAACTCACTGAAAGCTCATGCAGGCAGCACACGTGTGGTGCTTCTGTAGTAACAAGGCTGTGCCTTTAAAGTTCTAAGTCATAGATGGGGACATTCTTCTCTCTGTTTTGTGCTTGGTCAGTCTGTCAAACGCCTGGAAGGATAGTCCTGTGATATCACTGGGTAAATTCCAACATTCAAAAACAAAATCAAAAAACCTTGGTCCCAGGAAGCTTACCCTCATTATCCTAGCTGCGGTGGGGTGCCTCTCCTTGGTATTTTTATTCCTCACTTACCAAACTAAATGACTGATACATGAAACTTTAAACATTACAAATGTAAAAACTTAAAGTATTCAAAGAACCCACAATGGTAGGCATCTAACATCATCAGGGCCTTCATTTCCGTTTGGAACTTGGAATCTGGATTTTTTTTTTAACTTTTTATTTTATGTGTTTGAGGGGGTGTGCAGAGAGAGAGAGAATGGGCATGCCAGAACATTCAGCTGCCTCGAACGAATTCCAGACAAGCACCATCTTGTGCATCTGGCTTACATGGGTCCTGGGGAATCCAGCCCAGGTCCTTTGGCTTTGCAGGTGAGCACCTTAACCACTAAGCCATCTCTCCAACCAGGAACCTGGATTCTGACAATGCTGCTGCTGTTGATTTTAAAAGATAGACTAACTTTGTGAAGTCCAACTAACAAAGTAATTTTAGAATGGGGAAAGTTTGCAATAACATTTCTTTAATCCATTATAAACCCTAGTTTTAACCCAGCAGCAAGCACCTGCTTTCAGATTGCTCGTAGGAATAATCAGTGTTCTGTTTATACACTACTACAAGGAAGCCATGTCAAGTCAGGAAGACCTCAGATGACTCAGGCACATTCAAACACAGAGCTTGGCATCCCCAGTTTCAGTCCTGTGTCTTCTTAGATGACTAAAGAACTACAACATTATATCCAGGAGAAACAACAAGAGGAATTTGGGTATTTGGAGATGACCATTTGCAATATGACCTTCAACCATACAAGTTTTATAAGGCACATAGCACTGGTGCATTCTTTACCACAGTAAAAAAACGCCACATGGTGTCACAGCTCCAGATACTTTGTCTTAGAAGAATTCACGTCTTCCTCCTATCACCACCCCCTAAGAAAATCACAACAAAAGTAGTAAAACTATTAAACACAAATGTTACTGAGATGAATTTAGGCAAGAGAGTATTTGTCTTTAAATCACAGAACTCATTTTGGTAATTGTTCTGTTCCAAGCAAACTGCCTTGCATAAAGCATATCAGGCTAGCAGCCCCTTACACCAGAGGACTTACTGCTATTTTATAGTCAAGAGAACTGAGGCTTAGGAAAGAACTATCTCCAAATATTTACTGAATATCCATTGAAATTATTGTGAAACTAAGCAGAGCCTTGCTCTCGATTTCAATGACCTCTTTTCTACTGAGGTCCGTCCTCCCTGGTGTTATCAGTGTAAAGTCACGAATGCAACAGTCAATCCCTTTAGGGCTCAGTGACTCAGAGTACACCCCACTCTATGGCTTTACAATGTGCCCTGAACTTGGAGGGCTTGTTAAAAGTCGACTTTAGTGTTGAGCTCTCAGCAGCCTCTGACTTTCTCCTTTGATGAGTTTTGATTCTTCTCAGTGTCTATTGCCATCTCCTTGGAGGAAGTTCCCAGGCTAGAAGTAACAGCAAAACTCATTTTTAATCTATCACTTCCTCTGTAATGTTTCTTGGGCCCTTGTAGTCATGATAAACATGATTTGTCTCTCAGTCAGCTACCTTTTCTGGTCATTCTGATGGGTCTTGAGTCTTCTCAGCATTTGTGGCCACCTGTAAGAAGATTCTTTTAACCAAGAGTGAAAATAGCATGAAGCCAAGGGGCTAAGCATAGCCAGGAAAAAGACTTTTTGATAGGTATAACCTCTCCTTTCAGCAAAAGAAGAGTAGAAACTTCCCTCTAGGATATATAGCCTTCCATGCCATAGGTTTCTGGCTTACTTCTCAGTACCATGCATGAATTCCCTCCCATTAAGCCTGCCTATGAGTACTTATACCTGGATTGTCTATTCTGCTCAATTGATCTATATGTCTGTTTTTGTGACAGTACAATGCTGTTTTTACTACTATGGCTTTGTAGTATATTTTAAAATCAGGTATGGTGATACCACCTGTAGTGTTATTTCTTGCTTAGGACATTTTTGGCTCTTTGAGGCCTTTTTACTTCCATATGATTTTTGAGAATATTTTTTCTATTTCTGTGAAGAATAGCACATTTCCTCACAACTGCATTGAATCTGTATATTGCTTTTGTTTGGATAGCCATTTTCATATTAGTTCTTCTAATCCATGAACATGAGAGGTCTTTATATCTTCTGCAATTTATTTCTTCAGTATTTTGATGGTGGCAGTGAAGGAATCTTTCACTTTCTGGGACAGGAATACTTCAAGATCTTCAATTTTTTGTAACTATTGTAAATTTGACTGTTTAACTGATTTACTTCTCAGTGTGTTTAACATTGGTGTATACAAAAGCTATTGATTTTTGTGTGTTGACTTTACATCCAACCACTTTGCTGAAAGTATTTGGCAGCTTTAAGGCATATGTTAATTTAATTTATTTATTTGCACGGAGAGAGAGAGAGAGAGAGAGAGAGAGAGAGAGAGAGAGAGAGAGAGAGAGAGAATGGGTATGCCAGAGCCTCTAGCTACTGCAAACAAACTCCAGACACATGTGCCCCTTGTGCCTTTAGATTATGTGGGTCCTGGGGAATCTAACCTGGGTCCTTTGGCTTTGCAAGCAAATGCCTTAATGGCTAAGCCATCTCTTCAGCCCTAAGGTATATTTTTTAATGGAGTCTTTCAGGTCTCTTAAGTACTGAATCCTATCATTTGCAAATGAAGCTAATTTGACTCTCTCTTTTCCAATTTGTAGCACATTTATTGATCTTGTCTTATTACTCTAGCTAAGACTTTAAGAACTATGTTAAATAGGCACGGGGAGAGTGGAAAACCCTGTCTTGTTCCATATTTTAGTGGGAATGCTTCTTTTTTCCCATTTAGTATGATGTTGCCTTTAGGTCTGTTATATATAGCATTATTATGCTGAGATATGATCCTGCTATCCCTAGTCTCACCAGTGTTTTAATTATGAAGGAATCTTATATGTTATCAGTGGTTTTTTCTGTGCCTACTGAAATAGTCATATTATTTCTGTCTTTAAGACTATGTGATATATTAATCTTATCAATGTCTGTATATTGAACCATTCCTGCATCCCAAGATGAAACCTTTTTGGTTGAGATGAATGATATGTTTTGTGTGTTCTTGGATTTGATTTGCAAGAATTGTGTGTGTGTGTGTGTGTGTGTGTGTGTGTGTGTGTGTAAGTTCATCAGGGATATTGGTCTATAATTTTCTTTCCTTGTTGTGTCTCTATCAGATTTCAGTATTGGTACAGTGTTGGCTTCTTGCAAGGTGTTACGGGGCATTTCCTGCGTTTCAATTATGTAATATAATTTGAGAAGTAATAGTTTAGTTCTTCTATAAAGTTTGATTGAATTCAGCAGTGATTCCATCTGGGTCTGGATTTTTTTGTTTGTTTGTTTAGGACTCTTTTATTATTATTTAAATCTCATTAATTGTTTTAGTTCTACTCAGATAATTTCCCTCTTCTGGGTTTAGCTTTAGGTCTGCTATATATAGCATCATATATATATATAAAATCATATAGTTAAGAAATTCATTCATTTCTCCCAAATTTTCCAGTTTTGTGGAATATTGGTTTTTGACATATGTCCCGATGAGTCACCTAATTTTTTTTTATTAATTAGTTTTGTGCTCAGCGAATACAGTCAATTTGGTACCATTATTAGGCTCATTTATGACCTACCCTCTCCCCTTGGTCCCTCCTTGTTGAAGTATGTGGGTCATGCATTGTGGAGTTAGCCCACAGTTATGGGTAGGATAAATGTCTCTGCATATCATGACCCAACATGTAGCTCTGACATTCTTTCCACCCCATCTTCTGCAAAATTTCCCTGATCCATGTTGGGTTCATTTTGGGTCTGCTTCAGTGATGAGGTGTTGGGGGCCTCTGGGTCTCTGGATCTCTGATTTGGTAGGAGTTGATTTTTCTCTGTGTTGATCTCCTTCACCCTTGTGCTGGTGCCCTGTTCACCAAGAAAACAGCACCCTTGCTTGTTTCACCAATTATTCTTAGTTTCAGCCAGAGCCCTTTTGAGGTGGCTCTTTACTTAGGATCTGCATCTATCTGAAAAAGAGAAGCAGATTGTCCAACGGAGAGTAAGTTAGCACCAGACAAATGAGATAACCTTTACTTTTTTATAGACAATTTAATAGGTCTAAGCCCTCTTGTAGCCCATGATTGGTGGTAGCTTGATAATGGAGAGCAGGCTTATGTTTGGATATGTTTCTGACTTGTTTCCCAGCTCTAGCTATGGGTCCCTTACCACTGAGGGGATCAGTTAACTGAATCAAGAGCAGTTGATTTCCCACCATGGCTGTGTGCCACTATTGCACTTGTGTGAGCATCAGTAAATGGAATGTGGATGAAATAAAAAATGAAATTGCAAAATTTCTAGAAATGAATAACAATGAGAACACATCGTACCAAAACTTATGGAACACAATAAAGGCGGTCCTCAGGGGAAAATTCATAGCACTCAATGCCTTCATAAAAAAAGACAGAGAGATCCCAAATCAATAACCTAACCACCCACCTAAAGGCACTGGAAAAACAAGAAAAATCCAACCCAAAGAGCTCCAGAAGGAAAGAAATAATTAAAATCAGAGTCTCCTGATTTTATTGGTATGTGTTGTCACATCTCCTTTTCATCTCTAATCTTGCTGGTTAGGGTCTTTCCTTTTCTCTTGTGTATGAGAGACAGAGAGTGTACCAGGACTTCCAGCCACTGCAAACAAACTTGAAATGCATGTGCCACCTTGTGTAGCTGGTTTACATGGGCCCTGGGGAATCAAACCTGGATCCTTTGACTTTGCAGGCAAGCACCTTAACTGCTAACCAAGCTGTCTAGTCCTCTCCACTTCTTTTGATTAATTTCGTCAGGGGTTTATCACTCTTAATTATTTTTTGAAGAACTAGACCTTTTGTATCATCAAATTTTAAATTGTTTTCATTGTTAAATTTCTTGATTTCTTCCCTGATCTTAATTTTTTCTTTCTACCTGGTACTTTTTTGTTTGGATTGTTTTTGTTTTTCCAATGACTTCAGATGGATCATTAAATTATTTAATTTAGATTAATTGATTTTTATAATGAAGGCATTTAGAGCTACAAACTCTCTTAGGACTGTCTTCATTGTGTCCCATAGGTTTTGGTATATTGTTTTTTATTTTCATATAGTTCTAGGAATTCTATTTTTATTTTATTTTATATATATAGAGAGAATTAGTACTCCAGGGCCTCAGCCACTATATTCAAACTCCAGGTGTTTTCTCCACCTAGTGGGCATGTGCAACCTTGTGCTTGCCTCACCTTTGTGCATCTGGCTTACATGGGATCTGGAGAGTTGAGCATGGGTCTATCTTAGAGAAGCTTTCATGGGAAGCTGAGAAGAATGTGTATTCAGTAGAGTTTGAATGGAGTGTGATGTAGATGTCATTTGAGTCCATTTGATCTTTGGTGTCCCTTGGCTCCATTGTTTCAAGGACTGGCTCAGCTCTAACATCCTGACTACATGAACAGAAGCTGAAATAAAATTGAAATACGATTTCTTTTACTATAGGTCCCATTTTCAGTTAATTTGTTTAGAGATACCCATTTCCATCAGCTTTCTGAAAATGGACTTCAGGTCCTTCATTTATGCTCTTTTCCAAACTAACCATCACAATGCATTCAAAACCTACTGAATATGTTCAACAGGAAATGTGTGTTTGATGATAGAACACATTGTTCAGCCTAACAGTCTCTCACTATAGCTTATGAGAAGCAAATACTTCATATTTAGAAACAGTTTATGTTCTTCTAATAAGTAATCCAGACATCACATATGTAAGAAAAATGTCTGAGTCATGCTTGAAGAGGCACCTTAAAGGACTTTACAACTACAGCAGTAATAATAGTGTAGTCTGTAGATACAATACCTTACATCTAAGTATTTCCAAGAACTTTACAAATTAAAGTAAATTAATATTATTTTGGCTATTAGATTCCTGCAATATGTTGCAGATGTTGGAAAGGGTGCTTGCTGCCACCTCCTTGATGCTGTGACAAGTACAACTGGGACGAGATAGCACACCCAGCTGCCTGCCGTGCTTTCCCTGACACGAGGGAACGCTTCCTTGAAATTGTACGCTGAAATGAAATCTTTCCTTTTTTATTCAAGGCAGGGTCTCAGGTGTCGTGTCCCAGCAATGAGGATATAACTGCCAACAACAGGTATGCTGTCCATCTTGTCTTCACTGGAAGGATCCATGCTATCTTTCCTCTTTTGTTGCTCCATCCAATCACACAGGAAATTATGTTTGCTCTTCCTTCACAAACTGTCTGAGAAGGTTCCTCTTGTCCTTGCCATGGCTGAGTCAATATCAGCTAGACATGTCTCACTTTATATCTGGAAACCTCTGTAGGGTGGTAGTTGGGAGGCCTTCTGTCTCCAGCCACATCTACACACTGCCAGCAGATTCATGTTAAAGCAAAACAAGAGATGCCGCTCTAATGCTTGACTTCAAGCACCACAAAGGCACACTTGTGTCAAGCCTATTATGTGGGGAACTTTTTATCAAATTCTTGCTGCTGGAATTCTCAGTCTAGTCCAACCAGACGTCACTGTCCCTCCTCAACTTCATATGTTCACTGACCTAGTAACCGTACCATGATCCTCTCTGCATGTCCCTGTCCTTGTGTTTGTTGCATAGTAGCCACAGTGAACACTGGTTTATAAATGGTTTCCTCATGGAGCCACTCTCCATTAAAAGAAAAAAAATAGAGTCTCAAAGTGGGCTTCTCAACCCCCTCTTGCCTCCCTGGACAACAGCTCCACCTTGCTTCCTCCTCTTATATTCTAAAGTTTTAAGGTATAATAAAATCCTTCTGAACCTTAAAAAAAAAACTTTAATCCTTTTCCTCACCTTACAAAAGCAGACCCCACACAAAGACTCCTTGTATGTCTGTATGTTCATGCTTTAAACTTAGTTTTAATATATAAATTTTATAGGCAATGACAGGTTTATTTAAACATGTTTGGGGGGGGCAAATTATTTTATTACTGCAATAAATCATGTTTTATGGGAGCTATGTTCTATAATTTAGAGAATATTATAAGATGATAAATTGTAAAAATGGTTGCATGTAACTGTTAGTAATGTAACTTTAGAAATATTCATTATTATTAAATTTTTAGGGATAGTAAATGCAAAATAAACAAGTGAATCAAAAGTCTGAAGGAAAAGAACAAATTGAACTTCAGGAGGGACATGTGATGAGGCTCAAAGCCTTCCATATTGTTGTCTTGGCCTTGTGTGCTTGCATGCATGACTTATTAGTAAATGTTCTTGCTATGGAGTGGCTTGCACAGAGCATTTGTGAATCCTCCAAAACTTGTATGAAGAAATCCTGGTCATCAAAATTCTAGTATTTGTGGAGATGAGGCCTTTGGGAGTTGACTGGGTCATACAGATGGAAACTTCAGAATGGGTTGGTGCCTTTATAAGAAGGAGGCAGGTGATATTTTAAAAGTATTTGAAACTGGTATTTTTTAGAGTAAGTTTTAAAGGCTAATTAATCTTGTATAGATTTTTTTTAAACATCACATAAAAATTCCAAAGTCAAAATATTTTTAAGTAATCTCATTATCTTAGGCATATTATATATACATTTAATAATATGTAATCTAATAAATTTACCTCAAGATTTAAAAAAATTGTTATTTTGTTCATTTTATTGAAAAAACAATAATTTTTATATTTTATAATGCTCTCAGAAAGTGACCTTTTTTAAAACGAAGAATTATAAACACAAAGACTCTCTTATATCCTCTCCCCACAAGATCCAACCAGAGAGTGCACAGCAGCACAGCAGAACCAGAGCTGAGCAATGCTGGCAAATGCCATTTATTTAATATTATGAAAGCAGTAATAATCATAGTCTCAACAAGTAAGAGGTTTTAAGTAGTCAATTAACATGAAATTCTTTAAATCCTATACAGAAAATTCTGCATTGTACAATTTGACAAGCTTGGGCTAACTTTCTGTTGTTATCATCAATTTAACATTGTGTTAAGTGTCAAATGAATCAGAGACAAATGAACAAGTACTGTGAGTAATCTTTTTTTCTGAGTTAGTTATGGAGGAATGGTAGTTATTTTCAACAGATTTTTACTTGGAAATCATTCTTTAAATCCTTACCATGGCATGCTATTATGCCATGGATATCACTCTTGCTATATTTATTTTGATACAATGATGACTGATAATATAATCTGTACTTCTTTTTAAAGTAATGGAATGACCCAGGAGTGATGATGGGGTACGTGAGCATTGTAGAATTCATGGACAATACAACTTTGTGAGGTTCTTGGAAAGGTTCAATGACTGGAGTTGCTTTGAACATAGTAAACTTCAATAAAGCTGAAAAAGTATATTTATAAGTACAAGATTTGTGTTAGTTATATCAGTAGCTTAAAATGCCTATGCCTTGTTTGGTTCTGGATAAACTTGAATTAAGTAAATATTATTATTATTATTATTATTATTATTATTATTATTTTGGTTTTTCAAGGTAGGGTCTCACTCTAGTCCAGGCTGATCTGGAATTCACTCAGTAGCCTCAGGGTGGCCTTGAACTCATGGCAATCCTCCTACCTCTGCCTTCCAAGTGCTGGGATTAAAGGCATACACCACCATGCCCAGCAAGTAAACATTATTTTTTATCTAAATCAATATAATCTGAATTAGTACCATTTATTTTATATCGTAGCACTTCAAATAGGAAAAATATGGGTTATTTGCAAAGACATGGGAACATGAAAGCATTTTATCTTCAAGAGATCTTGCTGCTATGTTTGCTATTTTCTTTATGGAAGTTTTGTCTTCTAACTCATTGTAACTCTAAATTATGCTCAGTTGAATCTTAAATGGGATACATATGAAATGTAATTACTATCTTGAAATAACATAGTTTGCTAACCAAAAGACCTCAAAGTTATAGGTTTTAGTCCTTGGCATTTCATTGAAAGATAGCATACTTACAGAAAAATGCACAAGTCATTAGTACATAACATGATACATTTTCACATAATGAGTAGACACTGTGTACCAGCGTCAGCCAGCATAGTGGTTCAGGCTTCAACCTGCCTACTCAGGAGTCTGGTTCAGCTTCATTTAAAGTAGATGGACCACTTTATGTTCCCCAAACAGGGAGAGTTCCATCTGCTTCAGATCCTCTCCAATACTTGTTGTGAATCTTTTATGTCTGGCCATCCTAGAGTGTATACAATGTCAAGAACAAAAAGGGGGCCTGAGATTTTATCTTATGTTGAAGCTAATTAGCTTGCTGCACCATTATGGAGCTGAGAAGACACAATGCTCCTAGGTCACAAACGCAGGGCAGCAGTTGGTTACCACACAGCATAACAGTAACCAGAGTATCATGATTTCGGTGTCACATCTCCAAGCCCCAGCTCCACTAGTGAGGCTAAGGAAGGCAGATGGCCCCTGCAGGAGCTGCATTACAAGGGCTCATGAGTTCTTATAGCACCCAGTAGGCATGCCTTTGCTCCAGAGAGAGACAATAGCTCTGTGATCTAAGGCTGTGCATGACACAAACATCTTTGAGAAAGTAATCTGAAAGAAAAGTAAAGTTACTAAAGCAGAACATAGCCACTATTTGCAAAATATGCAGGAACAATAAAGAGCTCTGAAAAGTTACCTCCAAAGGCAGTAACACATTGTGGTTTTAATTTGTATTTTCATGCTAGCTGATGAAGGTGAGCCCTGTGTTTGTTAGCCACCTGTCATTTGTGTGTGGTCTCTGAGAACTTGCTTGTGGAAATCTTTCTGCCTGTATTTCTGTTGGGTTGTCTAGTGCTGGGGATATTCATTTTCTAATTCATTTATAAATTTCTTCTAGATTCACTTGCAGATTCATAACATCAAAGTTGTGTCTTATATGTATTTGCCAATAGTTTTTCTGTCTATGTGGTTTCTTTTTGGCCTTTTAAAAAAATTCTCTTGATGTGTTTTTTGATTAATAGGGTTTAAAAAAAAACTTTAAAATTTTTTGTTTACTTTTTTTTTAAATTTATTTGAGAGTGACAGACAGAGAAAGAGAGAGAGAGAGGGAGAGAATGGTCGCATCAGGGCCTCCTGCCACTGCAAAAGAACTCCAGATGCCTGCACCACCTTGCACATCTGGCTTTCATGGGTACTCGGGAATCAAGTCTCAAACTGGGGTCCTTAGGCTTTATAGGCAAGTGCTTAACCACTAAACAATCTTTCCAGCCATGATTAATAGTTTTTAACTATAGTGTCCATCCTATATAAATAAAGCAATAAATAAAATAAATAAAGGAGTCTAGAGCCACTGCATATATAACAAGATACCTTGTACTGGGTAACATAGAAACAAATGAAGTTTATTTTGTACATTCCTTCTATTTGTCCTCAGATTATGCAAGGCTGGGAAGAGTGGTGACCTACCATGAGTTGTTTTTGAGAGTTTCACTATGTAACCCCGGGCTGGTCTTGAACTTCAATCCTTGGCCCTGTTAGTCTCCGAGAGCTGGGATTACAGGTAAGAACCAGAGCCAACTTCTTGAGCCTCTTATGCAGAGGGTCCAATTTATTCATGAGGATGGGACTGCCATGACTTAATCTTTCCCAAAGCACCCATTTCATAATGTCATAGTAGTGTTTGATTTCAATGAGATTGAGGCATAAAACCAGACCACTGCACCCACGTTTTGCATCATTAAGTGATTAAGTGAGGAAAACTGTTTTTTATTGTTTACATTAATATGCACGCATAAAAGTCATCATGAAATTAACAATGATCTTCATATCATATTATAATATAAATCCCTCCTTAGGAGGATGATAGAGATAAATATAAATTGAAAACTCATAAAGTTTTAGAATAAAACAAGAATGTTTACTGTTAACTTGGGGTAGGTAAAAATGTCCTGAAAAAGTACTTTAACATATTAGCCATAAAGAAAAAATGATAACTTTATATCAATGTTACAACTTATAATTATCAATCTGAGTCTCATATGGGTACGAGATTTAAATAAAATGCAACTTATTTATATATTTTCCCTCTAGGATATCTTCCAGCACAAGAAGAATTTAAATTCTGAGATAATAAAAAAATGTAGAAAAAGCAGCATAAATCCTCAGAATATAAAACTCCAAAGCTTCAGAGTTAAGGTATTACAATAACGGACACTAGTGCTATACCTTGTTAATGACAAATAAAGCCTTTTCATTGCTTAATTCATTAGGGTATTTAATATTTTTCATGTTACCATAATGATCAGAAAGAAAAACAAATACATCTTCTAGCCTGTGTGACAAGCTATTAATGTGCTTGAAAAACACATTACGTGTCTTAACCACACATTGTGTTGTAAATGCTGTCTGCTTTGAGGAAGTTCAGCAACTGGAAACAGAGCTTGAGATCCAGCCAGAGTCAGCCCTACTCAGTGACTCAATGACATGGAATCTGGGAATCCAGTAAGGATAAGTCTTAGGGTCTGTGACTGGTCAAGACTTTATCTAGAGTCTGAGAGTTCCAGTACACTTATGTTTGCTTCCGCATGTAGAACCCTTGGAAACACATAACCCTAGGAACCAGAGTCATCTCTTGGCCGGTTAACTTTCTTTGCTAAGGTTTCTATGCCATGGGCACACAATATTGTCTCTGTCGACAGGCATCCATGGTTACTTTTAATGTCACTTCCTCATGAATTTGGTGCCCTTGGCATACGACAGCTTCTTAGGACACTCTTGCTTTCAGATTCTTTCATGTTAGTCACTGTCCAATTCATTCAGCAGCCCAAAATAGAAGGCTAGGCTAGGGATTGGCTTATCTAGTCCATTTGTACCAGACACACTATGATGCAGTTATCAAACAGTTGGCCTTGTGTCCAGTACCGTTTCCTGGCTCAGGATGGTTGTAGGACATATGACTACTGCCTTCTTCTTCAACAGGGGCTTCCGTCACCATCGTTAATGTTTCCATCTCTGATCCACCAGAAAACACCAGTTTCTGGTTGAAAGAAAGGTCAGCAGTGGGAGTATGGCACACACACCTCCTACTGAGTACATTACATAAAGATATGGCAAGAACCTACAACTGTTAAGTAAGAGTAGGTTGCAGATATATAGAAATTTGGAATGAGCTTGAGCTCTCTGGGCTAATGGGCAGTCTCAGTGGCCCTGATGTGAAGAAACCTTAAAATAGCTCAGGTCAGCTCTTCTGTGGAATGTCGGTGCTCTCCCAAGGAATGTTGCCTGTGACATGGAGGGGAGGGGTGGGCATCACAGCTTCTCCCGTAGTAGTTATATCTGCAGCATGTGCCACATATTATGGACCAGGGTTATCCAAACATAACTAATTTATAACAGACTTACCACAGCTGCTAAGTCATTTTTCAGGTGGTTAGTGGTGTTGTGATATGATTCATTAAATGAGATTTGGGCTAGAAAAAAATACTAGAATTATTAATGAACATATTTAATTAGTAGAAAATATTAGGAGAGGAAGTTTCTGTGCAGGGTAATTTTTTTTAGCCAGTGTTTAGAATAGGCTGTATAGATGTGGGGAAGGAAGTGAGTTACTTTAACAATAAAAAGCACATTGAAGTTTTATAAGGCAAATAAAAGTTTGTCTCAGAAGAAATCAGCGGCTTTATGTGTGGGTAGACAGACAGTTGGGAACATAGGGACAGAACCAAAGGCAGGAAATCACAATTGTATCAGAAAGCAGTGGGCAGAAAAACAGCCCCTTCCCACTAGTGATAAAGGACAGAAGAAGGTCATCTAGTTGATTGACATCTGAGCTACACTGAAAATGGCCTAACACATGACATCATTTAGAATTGACTTAAATTTGTTATATAATTGAATAATATTTTCATGAAATTTCAAACATCTCTCCCTCCTGCCTATTGATTTCTTCTCCCCTTATGAGAATGTTCAATAAGCCAATGAAATAAACTTTTATATAGAATGAGGAGAGAGAGGGGATATATATATATATATATATATATATATATATATATATATATATGATAAGATTACAGATTCTTTCATCTCTTCATTAATAAAACAGCAAATAAAAATATGCTCGCTGAACACCAGTCATGTGCAAAGCATTATTTTTTACCTGCTTGAAGATACTAATACAGAGATCTCTCTCCTCTTTATTGCCCTTCCCCTTCCTCCCACTTCCTTCTTTCTTCCCTCCCTCCATTCTTTCCATTTTAGAAAAATATTTTTATTTATTTATTTTTAAGCAGAGAGAGATAGAAGAGAGACAGAAAGGAAGATTAGGTGCACTAGGGCCTACAGCCACTTCCAATGGAGTCCAGAACATGTATCTTTTTGTGCATCTGGCTTTATATACTGGGAAATCCAACTCAGGTCATTAGATTTATAGGCAAGTGCCTTAAATTCTGAACCATCTTTCCTGCCCTCTTTGTTACTTCTTTATTTTCCTTCCTTCCTTCCTTCCTTCCTTCCTTCCTTTCTCTCTTTTTCTTTCTTTCTTCACAGTGTCTTGATATGTACTTCAGGCTGGCATCAAAATCTCAATCTCCCTCAATCTCTCTCTTCAGGGCTGGGATTACTAGTATGTGAACCACCATGGGCCTTTTTGATTCATCCTCCTCAATAATCCTCTCTATGATCATTCCTATCAGTATACTAACATTTTAATATTTTAAAACACCAATAAACTCTTTTTAACCCACTTCTAACCTTGATTTTCCAGATCATCTTAGCAAAATTCTTTCAAAGGATCATTTATACTCAGAGCAGAGCCTGAAACTTCTGTCCCGCAATTTTTTACATTTTAATTAGGTATTTTCTTCTGCCATTCAACAGAAGTTACCCTTTTGGTTTTAGTCTTTTCCTTATGGTCACTGCCTGGTCTTCCAGGCCATCATTCTCTTTGGGTTTCTTTGTACCTTGGTGGTGGCTTCTCAGTGTCCTCTCAGATTCTTCCCTGTGTTATCAGTTTGGCCGAGGGGTCAAAACTCAGTAGTTGGCCCTCTATTTTCTACTTGCTCTCTTCCTTTCATCCAAATGCATGGCTTTTAATACCATATACACACTAGTGGTGTCCAAGTTTTTATCTGCAGCTCAGACTTCTCTCCAACACTGACTGAAGCACACAAGTGTCTACATAACCCACCTGCTGGGACAAGGAATAGACATCTGTGGTGCGTAAGCCTCACACTGAGATACTGATATTTCAAGCTTAACTCATCCAGTATCTTTTCTTTGTCAGTTAAAGATAACTCTTCTTTCCTGATGTTCATGTCCCAAGTGTCATCCTTGATTCCTTGGGTTCCTGTCCCTACTAGTAACATAAACCCAGACGCATACCATAATAATCACTGGCACTCCTACCACACTGGTCCTAGCCATCAATGTCTCCTAAATGAAAGTAGTCTCCTAATAGGTTCCCTTGTTCTGCCTCCTGTCTTTGCATCCTTAGGATCAGTAATCAAAACCCCAACAACCCTGCCTTCTTCAACTCATTGTTTATTTTTTCTGTTTACTCTGTTGTGTTGATTCATTGTAAACCCTGATTTGAAGAGGTGCAGCTAGGTCAAATTACTGAATGAGATGAGGAAGCTATCCAGCTACAAAGACTTAGGAAGGCCAATGGGACCAGAGCTGATGGACCAGGGCAAAGCTACCAAGACATTAAACAGCTTCTGTGAAGTCTACAGTTCTCAAGAGAAACATTTCTCTGAGCTATTTATCAATAACAAAAATTCAGTATAAAACCATACTTTAGAGAAAGCATTTTTAAAATATTTTTATGTATTATTTGAGAGAGAGGAAGACGCAGAAAGAAAAAGAAAGAATGGGCACACCAGGGGCCTCCAACCACTGCAAATGAACTCCAGATGCGTGTGCCCCCTTGTGCATCTGGCTTACCCGAGTCCTGGGGAATCGACCTGGATTCCTTAGCCTTCACTGGCAAATACCTTAACCACTAAGCTATTTCCCCAGCCCTTCAAAGAAAGCATTTTAGTGTCAACTTGTGCTTGCATTCAATTAAATATTGAGTTGAGTCTAGCCTCAAACTAAATCAATATATTCAGTTTAATGCAGACACAGTATAGGTGTATCAAGGTTAGAAATATAGTGGCCAGAAGTAAAGAGATGAGTCTGCTCATGGTAAAGACTTTGAAGTAGGATTGGAGAGAAGGCTCAGTTGGTAAATTGATTGCCTTGCAAGAGTGAGGACCTGTGTTTGGTTCCACAGAATTTGGGAACTAGTGAATGTCTACAATCCCAGCACCAGCTCAAGAAGTAGACACAGATGGATCCCTGGGGATTGGAAAGTAGGTAGACTAGCCAAATTGAATTCAGTAAGAGAATGTATTTCAATAAATAGGTGGCTTGTGATTGAGGAAGACACTTTACATTGACCCTTGACCTCCAAACACATACACGTACACACAGATGCTTGCATATCTGTACACACATGTGTTGCCACATATTTATGATCATAAATACATACATGCACACACATACATTTGTATATAAGAAGAGATTTTGAACTATATCTTAAAGGTAGTGAGGGGCTACTTTGTAAGAAGAGAAATTAATGACCGGATCTGTGTTACATTTGGTGTTGGATTAGAAATAGGCTGGTGGAAGAAATACTTTTTTTTTCAATAAAAGGAAGAGCAATAGTGAAGGTTCTAGACTAGGGAAGACTAAAACATGGGCAATAATAACTATCCTGATATGTCAGTGTTATTCAAAAACAAGTGTCTTTTATCACTAATAAATTTCAGACCTGAAGAACTCTTTTAGGAAGAGAGAATTGATTTAACAATGGAGGGGACAGTAGAAGTAACACACAGAATAACTCTGGTTATAAAGCAAGAGATTTGAGGTAGATCATGGCACCACTGCCCAAGAAAATGAAGTCAGCAATACAAAGCAGCTGAGAGAGGAGTGAACATAATGTGCTTACATTTTCTAATGTGCTACATTTCTGGGTTGGTGAAGCTCTAAAGACACTCAAAGCACATGTCAGACAAGGCAGTAGAATAGAAATCTGTTGCTCAGGGGGCTGGGAATTGAAATTTTGGTGTTATTACTTGACATGACAAAATACAAACAGGGGCAATGTGGAGGAGGAGACAAGAGATTCAAGGACAGACTGGGATGGCATGCAGGAACGTGTAAAAACTAAAGGACTCTCAGAAGTTGTATCATGGAAGCCTGAAGAAGTTTCAAGATTATTCCTCTTTCTTTGTTATACATACCCTCACTCATCCTTTTATGGTCAAAAAATCCAGGACTAAAATTCTGCAAAAGAACACTCCACATGAAGCCACACATCCAATGCCTATCAACAGTTTAGATAAGTCTAGAGTGTCAGAGTCTTCCTATAGATAAGGAAAGAAAAACAACAATTAGCGGTCAGGGCCAGGTATAACTCTGAAACCTTATATATAATTCCCATGACTTTATATGTAACTCTCCGTGACTCTATGTGGGTTTTAGGTTTTCTATTAAGTATGAATAAATGGAGGCTCACTCTGTGTCCAAAGGTCAAAGCTCTAAGCTCAAAGCAAGTGAAAAACTGAGGAATTCAGTCTGAAGACTCCAGTTCCTTTTGTTCCACTTCTCATTCCTATTTGAGTGCCTTTGAGCCTTAAATTGGATGACAGTCAGTCTCATTCCACATACATCCTTTATAATAAAGAAGATCTAATCCAAAAAGTTAAATATCACTATGATATAAGCAAACAATGTTTGTCATTAAGAACAAATCTGAGTGTACAAAAGCGATCTTAAAACATGAGTAGACTGATGAAAGGACCGTAGTAACATAAATAAGTGCATACTTATTTATTAGAGACATGGGAATAGAAATGTTTGAAAAGCACTCAAAAAAAAAAAGTCCAATATTTACCCTATCCTGCAGATAATTTCTATCTGCACTGTTTCTTTTCTTTCTTTTGCTAAACTAATCTGAATAAATGTTTAGTCATCTTTACTTTATCAAGTATGTCCAAATGTCTACGCTTAAGCCTTCACACCATGTCCAAAAGAGGATCATGTTCCCAGTGTCAGACTGGCTGTTCTGATGGGGAATCTGCAGATGCCTTCTTTGCAGGTCTCATGACTGAGACCTGTTTATAGAGGGACCTTTTCATGTTGAAATAACTTAAGAGCAAGTTAACTTCATCTGTTATTAAGGATTCTGGGGTACCTTTTCAATACACTGAAGGTTTTTTTTTCTGTCATTAAGTTGGAGTCATTAAGGTTTTTTTCACTTAAGAAAATTTGTCAACCATCGGGGCAAATCCAAAATGAAATTTTCATGAAATGATCTTGGAGCCATAGATATGCTAAACCTTCAAAAACAACAACAATAAAATCATGGGGATGAGGCAGGGTGACATTACTGAATTATTAAAGGAAAATGTTGAATGCAATGACTGATGCAAATGAAATTAGTGGAAAAAATCTAGGTGGCTGTATTTCTTTACTCTTACTCATAGTTTCATAACTGAAGTTTCTGGGAAAGTGCATTCTATTATACAATAGGCCCAATTCAGTGAAAAATGCTATTATTTCATTGGTTCTGTTAATTAACATGATGGACAAAGAGTCTAATAAGTGACAAATACATCAACTTCAGAAAACTGAAATAACCATGAAGACTTAATTTGTAAACTTTATAGTAAAATGGTGATTGGAAAGACAGAGAAATAGAACAAAATAAAATGAAATAAAACAGGAAGAAACACTACTTCCTGCTTCTGCTATCACTGCTCCTGCCCAGCAGTGGAGGGTCAAGATGAAGACTTCTCAGTGTCCATCTGTACTTAAACTTCAAGTCCAGCCCTGACTGATCTCATGTTATATCCATGTCTAGAGTTTCCCTAAAGACATTAACAGTATATTATGGTCACACTTGTAAAATGATTGCAAAAGATTAACTTTCTCCTCTGAATTACTTTAAATAACTAACTGAATTACATTGCCAACGTAGATTGTTCCAGCAAGAAGTATTAGTCAGAAAGTGCAAAATGTCAAATTCATTTGGACTTTAGGTTGTGTGGTAGTTTGAATATATATCCTTCATTGACTCGGGTGTTAAAATTAAAATTGTGAGTTGAATCTCTAGCTGCCACTGGTGGGGAGCAAGGGGGGATCCTGTGATCCAGCCCAAAGGAGTGCTGGTGGTCTGACTGAACTCCAGCCCAAAGGTGCAGAGGGCTTGAGCTCTGTCGGGTCCTGCTTGCTGGAGGTTGTGTGTGCTTGCTGCTTCTGGTGTTTGCTAGCTTTTTGATCATTTCTTTGTGTTTGTATGGAAGCAGCCATTCATAGAACTCTCCCTGGATCTGTAAGCTTGAAATAAACCCCTTCCTCCCACAGACTGTATCTGGTTTGGATGTTTATCTCAGCACACAGAACTGACCACTACAAATTGCTATTCTAGACAAATTTTGATTCAGAATGTCTAACTTTAGACTACAAAATGACACCTCCCAATTCACCACACTTAACCTAAATGTCCAAGCTGTTGGTCATGTATCCTTAAGCATGAAACTTTTGGACAAATAAAGGATGCCTGCATCTAAGGATAGGGGTGGTCACAAATCATATGATGCCAAGTATTTGCTTTAGCTGCATGATACCAGCATTTGACCATTCCACCTATGCCTGGAGAATGAGAAGCATCTGCAGTCACATTTAGGAAGAGCATCCCTGTCTTAGTTACTTAATGGTAGGTAATTAATTCTCTCAAAATAAATACAAGTTTGGGCTGCAGAGATGGCTTAGTGGTTAAGCGCTTGCCTGTGAAGCCTAAGGATCTCTGTTCGAGGCTCAATTGTCCAGGACCCACATTAGCCAGATGCACAAGGGGGCTCACGTGTCTGGTGTTTGTTTGCAGTGGCTGGTGGCACTGGCGCTTCCCCCTCCCCCTCTGCTGCCTTCTCTCTGTCTGTTGCTCTCAAATAAATAAAAATAAACAAACAAAAAAATTACAAGTTTAGTAAACCATTCATCCTAAAGGACAGAATTTGTCTACAGCAGGATATGTATGGGGTCTGTTCATTGCCAGTGTCTGGCAAGGAATAAGGGCTCCATTATGTACTGGATAAATGCTCTTCTTTTCTTTTATTATATTTATTTATTTAATTTTTATTAACATTTTCCAAGATTATAAAAAAATCCCATGGTAATACTCTCCCTCACCCTCCACACTTTCCCTTTGACATTCCATTCTCCATCATATTACCTCCCCATCTCAATCACTGTACTTACATATATACAATACCAACCTATTAAGTACCCTCCTCCCTTCCTTTCTTTTCCCTTTATATCTCCTTTTTAACTTACTGGCCTCTGCTACTAAGAATTTTCCTCCTCACACAGAAGCCCAATCATTTGTAGCTAGGATCCACATATGAGGGAGAACATGTGGCACTTGGCTTTCTTGGCCTGGGTTACCTCAGTTAGTATAATCCTCTCCAGATCCGTCCATTTTCTTCTGCAAATTTCGTAACTTCATTTTTCTTTACTGCTGAGTAGAACTCCATTGTATAATTGTGCCACATCTTCATTATCCACTCATCAGTTGAGGGACATCTAGGCTGGTTCCATTTACCAGCTATTATAAATTGAGCACCAACAAACATGGTTGAGCACGTACTTCTAAGGAAATGAGATGAGTCCTTCGTATATATGCCTAGGAGTGCTATAGCTGGGTCATATGGTAGATCAACCTTTAGCTGTTTTAGGAACCTCCACACTTATTTCCACAATGGCTGGACCAGATTGCATTCCCACCAACAGTGTAGAAGGGTTCCTCTTTTTCCACATCCCTGCCAACATTTATGATCATTTGTTGTCATAATGGTGGCCAATCTGAGAGTAGTGAGATGGAATCTCAATGTAGTTTTAATCTGCATTTCCCTGATGACTAGTGACATAGAAAATTTTTTTAGATGCTTATATGCCATTCGTATTTCTTCCTTTGAAAATGCTCTATTTAGCTCCAAAGCCCATTTTTTTATTGGCTTGTTTGACTCCTTATTATTTAACTTTTGAGTTCTTTGTATATCCTAGATATTAATCCTCTATCAGATATATAGCTGGCAAAGAATTTTTCCCATTCTGTAGGTTGCCTCTTTGCTTTATTCACTGTGTCCTTTGCAGTGCAAAACCTTTATAATGTCATGAGCTTCCAGTGATTAATATGTGGTTTTATTGCCTGAGCAATTGGGGTTGTATTAAGAAAATCTTTGCCAAGACCAATATGTTGAAGGGTTTCCCCTACTTTTTCCTCTAGCAGTTTCAGAGTTTCAGGTCTGATGTTAAGGTCTTTAAACCATTTGGACTTAATTCTTGTACATGGCGAGAGAAAAGAATCTATTTTCATCCTTCTGCAGATATATATCCAGTATTCCCAACACCATTTGCTGAAGAGGCTGTCTTTTCTCCAATGAGTATTTTGGGCATTTTTATCGAATATCAGGTGGCTATAGCTACTTGGGCTTACATCTGGGTCCTCTATTCTGTTCCACTGATCTACATGTCTGTTTTTGTGCCAGTACCATGCTGCTTTTGTTACTATGGCTCTGTAGTATAGGTTAAAATCAGGTATGGTGATACCACCAGCCTCTTTTTTGTTGCTCAGTATTATTTTAGATATTCAAGGTTTTTTTTGTGATTCCAAATGAATTTTTGGATTTTTTTTTTCTAAATCCATGAAGAGTGCCTTTGGAATTTTGATAGGGATAGCATTAAATGTGTAGATTGCTTTGAAAGATTCCCATTTTCACAACATTGATTCTTCCAATCCAGGAACAAGGGATGTTTCTCCACTTTCTAGTGTCTTCTGCAATTTCTCGCTTGAGTGTTTTAAAGTTCTCATTGTAGAGATTCTTTACTTCCTTGGTTAGGTTTATCCCAAGGTACTTTATTTTTTTTGATGCAATTCTGAATGGGAGTGATTCTCTGATTACGTCCTCTGTGTGTTTGTTGTTAGCATTTATGAAGGCTACTGATTTCTGTGTATTTATTTTGTATCCTGCTACATGGCTGTAGGTTTTGATCAGCTCTAACAGTTTGCTAGTAGAGTCTTTAGGGTCCTTTATGTATAGAATCATGTCATCTGCAAATAATGATAACTTGATCTCTTCCTTTCCAATCTGTATCCTGTTTATGTGTTTCTCTTGCCTTATTGCTATGGCTAAGACTTCCAAAACTATGTTAAATAAAAGTGGGGACAGTGGACACCCTTGTCTTGTTCCTGATGTTAGTGGAAAAGCTTCCAGTTTTCCCCATTTAGTAATATGTTGGCTATAGGCTTGTCATAAATAGATTTTTTTTTTTTGAGATATGTTCCTTCTATTCCCAGTCTCTGTAGGACTTTCATCATGAAGGGATGTTGGATTTTGTCAAATGCTTTCTCTGCATCTAATGAGATGATCATGTGACTTTTGTCCTTCAGCTCATTTACACAATGTATTACTTTTATAGATTTGTATATATTGAACCATCCCTGCATCTCTGGGATAAAGCCTACTTGGTCAGGGTGAATGATCTTTCTGATATACTCTTGTATTCTCTTTGCCAATATTTTGTTGAGAATTTTTGCATCTATGTTCATGAGGGAGATTGGTCTATAATTTTCTTCTTTTGTTCTAGCTTTGCCTGGTTTTGGTATCAAGGTGATGCTGGCCTCATAGAAGGAGATTGGTAGAATTCCTTCTTTTTCTATTTCTTGGAAAAGCTTAAGAAACAATGGTGTTAGTTCTTCCTTAAAGGTCTGGTAAAATTCAGCAGTGAATCCATCTGGGCCTGGGCTCTTTTTAGTTGGGAGATTATTGATAACTGTTCGGATCTCCATGTTTGTTATAAGTCTATTTAAGTGATTAATCTCATTTTCATTTAATTTAGGTAGGTCATATAAATCAAGGAAATCATCCATTTCTTTCAGATTTTCATACTTTGTGGAGTATTTGCTTTTATAGTATGTCCCTATGATTTTTTGAATTTCTCTGGAATCTGTTGTGATGTTACCTTTTTCATCTCTGATTGTATTAATTTGTGTCTCTTCTCTCTCTTTTTTTTTTTTTTTTTTTGGTCAGAATTGCTAAGGGTTTATTAATCTTGTTTATCCTGTCAAAGAACCAACTCTTTGTTTCATTAATTCTTTGGATTTTTTGTTTGTTTGTTTGTTTCTATTTCATTAATTTCTGCCCTAATCTTTGTTATTTCTTCCCATCTACTGATGTTTGGTTTGCCTTGTTCTTCTTTTTCCAAGGCTTTAAGGTGAAGCATTAGGTTGTTTACTTGCAATCTTTCTAATTTTTTTTTAATTAATTAATTTATTTATTTGAGAGCGACAGACACAGATAAAGACAGATAGAGGGAGAGAGAGAGAATGGGCGTGCCAGGGCTAACAGCCTCTGCAAACGAACTCCAGACGCGTGCGCCCCCTTGTGCATCTGGCTAACGTGGGACCTGGGGAACTGAGCCTCGAACCAGGGTCCTTAGGCTTCACAGGCAAGCGCTTAACCGCTAAACCATCTCTCCAGCCCAATCTTTCTAATTTTTTAATATAGGCAATTAAGGCTATAAATTTACCTCTTAGAACTGCCTTCATTGTGTCCCAGAGATTTTGGTATGTCTTGTTCTCATTATCGTTTGACTCTATAAATTTTTTGATTTCCTTCTTGATTTCTTCATTGACCCATTAATCATTTAGTAGTGTATTGCTTAGTTTTCATGATTTTGTGTATGCTCTATAGCCTTTCTTGCTACTGATTTACAGTTTAATTTCATTGTGGTCAGACAGAATGCAAGGAATTATTTCAATTTTCCTGAATTTGTTAAGATTTGCTTTGTGTCCTAATATATGGTCTATTTTAGAGAATGTTCCATGTGCTGCTGAAAAGAATGTATATTATGCAGCATTTGGATGAAATGTCCTGTGTATATCTGCTAGGTCCATTCCTTCTATGACCTCATTTAGTCCAGATGCCTCTCTGTTTTTTCTTTGTTTGTTTGTTTGTTTTTTTTGTCCCCTGGGATGACCTGTCAATTGATGAGAGTGGGGTGTTAAAGTCACCCACCACCACTGTATTTGGTGTTATCTGTGACCTTAGTTCTAATAGTGTTTGTTTGATGAATTTGCGAGCCCCCATGTTAGGTGCATATATGTTTAGGATTGTAATGTCCTCCTGTTGGAGTGTGCCCTTAATCAATATAAAGTGATCTTCCTTATCTTTCTTGACCAATGTTGGAATGAAGTCTACCTTGTCAGATATTAGGATAGCAACCCCTGCTTGTTTTCTAGACCCATTTGCTTGAAACACTGTTTTCCAACCTTTCACCCTAAGATAATGTCTCTCCTTTGTAGAAAGGTGAGTTTCTTGGAGACAACAAATTGTAGGATCCTGCTTTTTAACCCAGTCTGCAAACCTATGTCTTTTGGTTGGGGCATTGAGGCCGATGATATTAAGAGATATTATTGAAAGGTGTGTATTTATGTTTGCCATTTTTTTTTGTGTGTGTGTGTGGTTCTGGTTCTACCTTTGCTCTCTTGTGTTAACTAGTATTTGAGTATTGCTTGTTTTTTTCCAGGTTCCTTAAGTATGTGCTTTTCCTTTTCTTCAGCATGGAGGATCCTTTCAAGTATTTTCTGTAGAGCTGGTTTTGTCTTCAAGTACTACTTTAACCTACTTTTGTCATGGAGTGTCCTTATTTCTCTGTCTACTTGAATGGATAGCTTTTCAGGATAAAGTAACCTTGGTTGACAGTTGTTATCTTTCAGAACTTGGAATACATCACTCCAAGCCCTTCTGGCTTTTAAAGTTTGTGTTGAATAATCTGCTGGAATCCTGAGGGGCTTGCCTTTGTAGGTAACTTGATTTTTCTCTCTAACTGCTTTCAATATTTTTTCCTTGGTTGTGTGTTTGGTAGTTTGATTATAATATGACAAGGAGAGGTTCTTTTCAGGTTTTGTCTGGCTGATGTTCTAAAGGCTTCCTGTATCTTCAGTGGCACCTCTTTCCCAATTTGGGGGAAGTTTTCTTCTATGATTTTGTTGAAGATGCCTACTATGCCTTTGGAGTGGAATTCTTCTCCTTCTACTATGCCCTGAATTCTTATATTTGATCTTTTCATAGTGTCCTGAATATCTTGAAATTCTCATTCACACCTTCCTATTAGTTGTCTTTCTCTTTGTTGGCCTGTAGTAGATCTGCCACCTGGTCTTCTAGCTTAGATATTCTGTCCTCACCTTCATCCATTCTACTAGTGAGATTTTCTACATTTTTTTATTTCATTAACTGTGTTCTTCATTGCTAGTAATTCTGACTGGTTTTTCTTTATTATTTCTATTTCCTTATTTATGTCTTGGTTTGCCTTCTTTATTTCATGAAATTGGTGTCCTGCATCTTCTTTGATTCCTTTGATTTCCTCTTTTAGTTCCTCTTTGACTCCTTTGATTTGTTCTCTCACTTCTTTGAACATACTTACAATCATTCTTTTGAAATCTTTCTCAGGCATTTCCTCTAACTCGTTCTAACTTGAGGTCATTTCTGATGCATTAATACTGTTATGTGGATTTATATTGTCTTGCTTTTTAGTGTTTCTTATGTTATAATGGATATATTTTTGCATCTTGGATTAAGTTAATGCTTGGATTATCTAGCTAGCTAGGTATTCTTAGCTGTATCAATTGATTTGATGTTATATATCTTCAGGATAGGAGCTTAAGGTGTTAGGCGTGGCTCTTAAGGCTCGTAGAGTATCTACAAAGGTGTTCCTAGGGGTTGAGTTTGCCTGCTATGGGAGTATCCAAGTGGGCTGAATGGAATAAAATACAGGTAGATTCTAAAATCTAACTAAACACTGTACACATTCAATCAAAAACAGCACTGAATATTTATGCAAGAGTAGTTATTATAACAACCAGATCCTCTAGCAACAAAGAGGTTAAGATTTCTGGTCTGTTGAGGGATCCAAGTCAGCTTGTGACCAAGTGAGACCCTTCCCTGCTGCAATCAATCCCAGTTACGTTTTTGGATGATTTTGGTCTCAGTCAAGTTGCTGGCTGGGTCGTTGGGCTGCTGTTATGATTTCTGGATCTGAGCACTGGCTTTTCCTGTGGGGCAAACTGAGCCTGGCAACTGTGGCCCTGCAGATCAGCACTCCCATTGCTTGAACCGCCACTGCTGCTAAAGCTGCTTCTGCTGGGTCTGTCACCTCTGCCGGGTCCACTGCTGCTGCTGCCGCTGCTGCTGCTGCTTTAGCTCCCACTGCTGGATCCTCTGCTGCTGCTGCTGGATCTGTGACTGCTGCCTCTGAAGCTGCTGCTGCTGGATCTGCTGCTGCTGCCACTACTGGATCTGCCACTGCTTGGGCCGCTGCTGCTGGTACCGGAGCCACTGACGTTGCTGCGGGACCCTGCTCCTGCTTGGGTCCCACTGTTTGCTCAAGTTGGCGTGGCTGGGTCCCGGGACCACTGCTCTGTTAGCTGGAGCTGGGCACAGGTGGTGGGGGAGGAGAGGGAGCCGCGGCTGCTCTGGTTCTCTCGCTGTTCCACGTGTTCTTCTACCTTGTGGTCTTCTCCTCTGTTGTTCACTGCAGCTCTCCCTTCACGTTTCTTGAGTTGCAGAGAGCGCTGGTGTGAGGGGAAGCTCCCCTCACCTGGATTTTCCTGCAGCTGGATCCGAGCCTGGCGGCTTTCCAGTGCACTGCTGCCATAGTCGGCAGAACTGCCGGGGCCACTGTTGCTGGCCTGTGTGGGCTCTGGATCTCTTCTACTTCTCCACTACCATTTAGATTTCCTATATACCTCGCTTTTTAGTAAAAGTGTGTATTTTGCTGAGTTTTTTCGGTCTCCCCCCCCCCCCACCCAGGCTGCTTTGGCGTGGTACCTAAGCCGCCATCTTAACTAGAAGTCTCAATGCTCTTCTTGTAGGATAGATGTGTGGGTTTCATTGAAAGAGCTGTAATCAATGGTTAAATCCATTAAGAAGAATATTCCTAATACCTGTTTTTCTTCTTGCTTTATCAGTAAGTACAGGCCTGGTCAGCAGAGGGCAGCATAATAGATTGAAGGGTTATTTTCAACTAAAAATTGTGGGTAGGAAGGAGGAGAAAGAGGAGAGAGAGAGACATAAATTACTGTCCTTTGATTGGTGCAAAATCTACCATATCTACTTTTCTTATAGCAGTCACACCATGGCAGTGTGACTTCTTATGGCCACTAGAGTGTTCAAGAAAGAAAATTCCCAGTTTCTGGCTTAATGCCCAATTCTAGGGCAGAGTATTGCTTCTTAAAGTAATATGGGTCTCTTAGGACCATTAAGAATATTTATCACAAATTAAATATTATAATAGTGCTTTTCAATAAAAATGAACAAAAACATTTACCAGGTCTTAAGGAGCATTCCACACTCATGAAAACAGGACTAAAAATAGATGAAGTCACTTCAAGCAATCCTAAAAGAATCCATGTGTTTCTGACAAAGAAAAAGACAAAGGTCGCTTATATCCCCTGCCATGAGCACTAGAAAGGACCGACATTATTTCTGGCACTGGGCTAGGAAATGACAACTATTGCAGCTGCTGTACTCTAAGTTCCACACGTTCACTTCACATTTGACAGCGTGGACACATGTTCTGACTCTCTTTTTGGGAATGAATAACCGAAGATCATTCTACAACTATGTATTGAGAGTACTTTTCATTTGTGATCATTTCTAGTGAGTATATATTTTCTTTTTCTACCTTCTCACTTTACTAATTATGGAATTGTTTAATAAATGATATGTGGTTAGTATTGTACCTTTGAGAGCTTTCCTTAGCATCCACAATGTAAGAAACATTATCTTTCTTTTTTATAGCAAGCATTCTGCTATACTTCATTATCTGGCACCAAGGCACTTGATCTGCCTTCTCGTCACTCACAGCATGCACACAGGAACAGCTCACTGGGGTAGGCTGGAGCTCAGTGCTGAGTGTCCGTGTAGTGTGCAAGCAGCCCGAGTTCAGTCTCTAGCATCAGAAAAACATATACAGTGGGTTGGAGGAGGCCATCCACCCCTCCTTCTTCAGGTGTGTCTTATTTCTGACATATGCTCTCCATATTTATTTATTTAGTTATTTATTTTTATGGTGACCGTGTCTGGCTCTTTATACCAGACTGGACTGGAACTGGCCATGTTGCCCAGGTTGGGCTCCAATTCATGTTCCCCCTGTCTCAGTCTCCTGAGAGCTGAAATTACAAGCTTCTTGATATCTTTTTAAAGTTAATTTCAGCAACATTTATTGATTCCTTACAAAGAACTCCAGCATAATAAGTGTACAATTGAGGCTTATATGTCAGTGAGCCTTGGGGAAATTCTGCTAACTTAAGGACTAGGCATTAGGTTATAGGGAGTATAAAGTTGCTTGCTCCAATTTTAAAATCATATGGGGACCAAGACTCACCACTTTCTCAAAAACAGCTCAGTGCCCAGCTTCAGACTGAAATTGAAAATGGCAGTACTTTGGGAAATAGATGGAACTACTGCCAACAACCACTATTGTAGTCAGTTTCACATCACTGGGATGCACCTGAGCAAAAGCAGCTGATGGAAGCAAAGTGTTGTGGCTTACATTTTTGAGGGGAAGCTTCATGATGCCAGGGAAAGCATGGCATGAGCAGAGATTGGATATCGTCTCTGCCATGGCTGGTGGAAAATAGCAGCAGGACAGGGGGGAGTTGGCTATTATACTCCTAGGCCAACCCCCAACAGCACACCTCCTTCAACAAGACCCCACCTCCAAAACTGCCACCAGCTGAGAACCAAGCATTCAAAATGTGTGGGTTTATGGGGGACATCTGATTCAAGCCACCACAACTATGTACCAAAAACCTGAACCATTGTCTGAGTTCTCCAACAATAGGTAAAGGAGATTTTTCTTCCATTAAAAATTAAAAGGATTTTTTAATGAAGTTAATCTGGCCCTAAGCACTTTGTTTAATTTGCTCCCCTAAAGTAACATAGTTGGTATTCTCATCTTTTTGTTTGGCGTAGAAGGAAGTTAATGGCCATACTTCATGTTACAAGATGAAAGTAAAGGCAGTGTGAATGCATTAGAAAACTGTAGCAGATGCTCCCCACAATTACTATGCCCCAAAGTCAGTCATCATTCCCTTCAACCAGGTGTGCTTTCAGAGTCAGGTGTCCTCAAATGCAACTTGGGCTTCACATTTGAAGAAGAAAAGGCTGTGTGTGTTTGTCATGACCATGTTACTTTCCTTCTCTATGCAGTTGCTTTCTGGCTGGAACATGGGGTAACCTTTGCTTCACAGGTTACTGTGAGGACTATTGAACATTGTAAAGCATTTCTCACTAGGCTGCCTATAGCCATTAGCTATTATAGTCATTATACTGATTCATCCTGGTTATATGTATTTACTCTTAAATAAATAAATACCAAGAAAAGGGCAACAGGGGCTCACATGTGGCCAAGTGAGTATTCTTATGACCAGATGTAGATACTCAGGGATATAAAGAAAAATTAGCTGTTCTTGAGAGAGCATCACAATGGCCAATGGTCAAGTTTCTGATGCAGCAATGAAATGTGAGGTACTACTCACCCCTCTTCTCTAAAGGTCTCCATTCTTTGGAACAGAATTCTTGCCTAGAAACTAGCAATATAAGGGTAATGCATGACTGTCATCTTAGTATTCAGGAGGCAAAGGCAGGACGATGATGAGTTTAAGACCTGCCTAGGGTACATGAAACCCTGACACCAAAGTAAAATGGGAAAATTCTGTTATGTAATTAAGTGTTCATATTTTCAGGCTACTCCAAAGATTCACTTATAGCATAAAAGCCATTTATTCAATCATGCAACAAGTTATGGCTCCCTAACATATCAGAGAATATTAATCTATGAGAAATATGCATGACTCACCTGAGCTCAGGGAACAATTTCTGTTGGCCATAATCAGTGTTTGTGTTTCTATTCATTTGCTATAGTAAGAGAGTGGCCATACTTATAACAGTTTGTCTATTCTCAATGAAACAATTCCATACAAAACAACATTCATTTAAAGGGAATAAGACATAAAAGAAATAGGGCCTTGCAATCCAATAAAATTAACACAGGCAGACACAAGTTGCTGGCAAGAGTATTTTGCTTATGTGTTAGCAAAACTATAACAGTCATGGGTTGTGGAGTCAAAGGCTCTGTGGAAAATGCTTCTTTTACAAGCATAAGGACCTGAGTTCCATCCCCAGTATGCACATAAGAGTGCAGGGTGTGTTGGTATGCATCCGTAATCCCTGCACTAGGGAGGGAACCCTGGGGCTTGCCAGACAGCCAGTCCAGCCTACTTGGTAAGCTCCAGGCCAATGAGAGACTCTGTCTCGAGATGGATGACATTGCTGAGGATGACATCCTAGGCTGTCCTCAGGCCCATACATACATATGTACGTACATACATATGTACATACATACACATACACACAAACTTAAGCACATAAACATGGGTACATGTACCATACATAAACATGTATGTTAATAAATACGTACATTTATAAAATAGTCTCTTGACATTTCCAGAACTTTTCCTATGAGATAGTCACAATAGTTTGTAGGTAAAACCATTACTATCTCTACAAGACGGATATGAAGTCAACATTCCTATTTTGCAAAGGGAAATGAACACCAGGGTCAGCTCAATTATGTGATTTTTCTGCCATTTTTACTTCCATCAAGAATTGAATAATTTGAGAAAAACGTTACCTTCAGCAAATGTTTAAATTTCAGCAATTTAAAATATTTACAAGCAGACCATGGATGAAGGACTTCATCTCTTTATTGCAAGGCAGATGAATGCTATGGTCTCTCTCATACTGCATAACCACAGTAAAGTATATCTAGGGTGCTGACTCGTTTTTTCAAGAAAAACTCATTGAAATCTCACTTTACTATGGTTTATGGGCTAGAGAGATGGGTCAGCAGATAAAGGCACTTGCTTACAAAGCCTGACAGACTAGGTTCAATTCCCCAGTGTCCAGGTAAAGCCAGATGCACAAAGTGGTCACATGAATCTGGAGTTTGTTTGCAGAGGGAGGCAGAGGCCTTGGCTGCCCATATTCAATTTCTGTCTGTCTCTTTCTCTCTGACCCGCAAATAAATAAATACAATTATGTATATATAGAAAGATAATATATATGGTTATACATACATACATACATACATACACACACACACACACACACACATTAGATGTAGTTTGGTAATCTCATTGCTTTGGTCATTCAGAAAGCTATAACAAAATAGCCCAAATTTGTTAATGCACAACACAGCAATTTATTGCTACCACTTCCAGAGGCTGGGAACTTTTAGCTTCAGGCATCAGCAAATTTGGCTTTTGGTTAAAGCTGGTCTCCATAAAAGGGATGGATCGGAAAGTGTTGTGCCCTCACAGAGCAGAAGAGGAAAACCACACTCCCTCAAGTTCCCCCACTTTTTAATTATAAAGGCCTTACATCTTAGTATCTTTTGCAATGCGAGATTATGTTTCTGCATGAATTCTAGAGCAGACATAAACATTGAAAACATAGCTTTCATGTTTCCTTCTAAAATTCCTTTTCATTATTTTTTTTTTATTAGTTTTCTATTCAGCAAATACAGGCAGTTTGGTACCATTATTAGGCTCATCCATGACCTGCAGCTCCCCATTGGCTCCTCCTTGTTGAGGTATATGGGTCATGCCTTGTGGAATTAGCCCACAGTTTAAAATTCCTTTTCAAAGACTCAGATCTAGCTCATTCTCCTGAGCTGGCCAACTAGGGAAGTAGAAATCACACTGAGAAGCTCTGAGTGCTATCTTATCTCTTCTATCCACTATTAAACCTTCAATGTTAGCACTTTCATCTTGGCATTTTATAGGTGAAAAATTTTGAGGGAAGTAAGAAATTTGCAACATGCTGAACAATCAGTAGGAGATATGATGAAAACACGGGTCTGTATGACTTCACAATTCTGCTTGATCCAGCCACAAGGAAATTTCTGATTTGGGGCTTTATGACTGACATCCCTGAATTAAGGGCCTCTGTTATTTTTTTCATCATTGTGACTAAATGTCTGACAAGAAGCAACTTACAGGAGAAATGATCTATTTGGCTCACCAGTCAAGGGACACGGCCCACCATGGAGGTGAGTGGCCGAGGGCTCCATGGAAGCAGGAGGGAGCATCTGTTTACCACCACCTCTGTAGACCAGAAACAGAGAGGTGGGTGGGCACCAATGCCAGGCTATAATGCATTGGCAACAAGTATATCTCTATAGAATATTCACCTAGATGAATCAGAATCATTGGTTTTCTACTTAGTTATAAAATAGCCAAAACGTGGAGTCAACACAGAAGAGTGTTGGATATTCTGCAATCAATTTTACACTAAAAATGTGCTTTTATGGACACTGGGAAGATGGCTCAGTCAACAAAGTACTTCCTGTGCTTGAGAAAATACTTTGAAGTACACGGGGACCTGAGTTCCAGCCCCAGTACCCATGTAAGAACAAAAACAAAACCAGAGCCAGCAGTGCTTGCCGGTAACCCCATCACTGGAAGGCAGAGACAAGAGTATCCTGAAAGCTTGATGGCTAGCTAGTCTAGCCAGATTTGTGAGCTCCAAGTTCAGCAAAAGACCCTGTCTCATAAATAAGGTTGAAGAGTGTTTAAGGAGGACCCATGATACCAACCTCTGGCCGGCATATTCATGCACACATACGAGGTCTTTCATTATTTTTAGTCTTAATTTTTCTTTTATTTTCCAAATATAATCTAAATATGTTACTTTAAACTGAGTTTGTTAAACTTTTAGGAGTTTACCAAAAGGGGACTATTTTGGAAAAGTTGGAGATAATTTTGGTTTGAATATTGGGCATTATTTGGCTTGGGCACCTCCGTCCTCAGGATCAGAGAGCTACTTCATCCGTCCTTTTCTCCTTTAGGGGAGGCCATTGTCACCAGCCTCCCCTATCTTACCTACCATGTCCCTGCTCTTCTCTAACAGGAGATTGTCTTCTCCCTTTCTCATCCAAGCTAATGCTGAAATTTTATAATCAAATCTAAAGACCTGCTAGGTCTTTTCCCACTTAAAGACCATTTTCTTGCATTAGTATGCTGTCTTCCTAGGGCTGTCTGCACAAAAATTTGACAACAAAAGCATTTTCAATTATTCAAATATTCAGGCTATTTGGAAATATCCTTGGAATTTCCAACCCTTGTAATATAGTGAGTTGTCAAAATATTCTTGTTCTGCAAATTGGATGAACAAAACCCAGCACACTAAATGCACTCCTTCCTTTCCTCCCTCTTCTCTTCCTTCCTTTTCTACCTCCTTTTCTTTCATTCTTCTCTTCCTCCCTGCTTTTCCCTTTGGGCCCTTAGCTGTCCATAGCTGCTCCCATCTGACCCATGACCCTCTTAGTCATGTGCTGTGTATGTTACTTTTACCTGAAGAACTTACAAGGGGAAAAAAGGCCTCACTGGCTCCCATCCAAAGAACCCTTTCAATAGTCTGTCTCTCTTTCTAGCTTATACATGGGTGAGGTAGAAACCCGGGCTAGCAATTAAAATAATGATGACTCAGAAAACCAAAGTATAATTCAAACACAATGTTTCTTATTCTGTAAGCCTTTGCTACTTGATGTATTTCCAAAATGCAATC
This sequence comes from Jaculus jaculus, assembly GCF_020740685.1. Taxonomy (NCBI): domain Eukaryota; kingdom Metazoa; phylum Chordata; class Mammalia; order Rodentia; family Dipodidae; genus Jaculus; species Jaculus jaculus. The sequence goes on from NC_059116.1 coordinate 61,461,783, forward strand.
CACTAAACACTCAAACTTACAATTGCAGAAGTTCTGTAAGGAAAAATGAAACTCACTCATGAATTGATATTGTATTTGCAAGATGACGGCAAGAAATATAGAGGCATTCCTGATAGGAAGGTTGAATCAGGCTCGGGTGAAGGAAGATGCACCAGGAACCAAGGACTGCACTTGCATCTAGGTTGTCACCTGCTTTTACCTCCCTCCTTTATGTCACAAATCTCAGCATCTATAGAGGGGACAGACAGAAATATACAAGTAGACAGTAGAGCTGGAGATATGTATTTGTACAGATTTTGAAACTGGCAGCCTAGTACTGCAACTTTGAAGGCATATGCTTCTATGAAATCTGAAGCTGGTCTTTTGCAGTCTATGGTCAGCAGCTTGAGAATGAACATCTGATAGGGTCTCCAGGTTTTCACGAACATTCTGAAGGAAAATGAAGAGAAAGATTTCCTAATGAGGGAAAATACGCAACTTCAATTTGTGGGTGGTAAAAAGTTAGCTTTCAAAGTTAACTATCTTACTGCAGGTTACATCACTAAAGCTGAGGGTGGAGTGTGGGTTTCGGTGACTGAGTCATCTGTACTCATTTGGTTTTCTATTAATCATGCTGTAGCTAGTAGCTTTGTCAGAAGATGTGATTTTAGAAGTACTCAGGAACTCTGAAGACACTATATTACAGGATATATAGGTCATAAAGTTTTAGGAAGGAAAAACATGGAAAAAGAAATATTTCTATTTATTATATAAATCTTTCTACTAATTTCCCCTTCATATGATTCAGGGACCTGACTTTATTCTATATTCTTATAATCCTAAAATATGTTGATTAGCCTTTTTTTGTTGTTGTTGTTACAGTGGCAAAATACCTGGCAGAAGCACCATAAGTGAGGAAGAGTGTATTTTGGCTCCCAGTTAGAAGAGACAGTCCATCCGGGGGAGAAGTCACAGTTCCTGCAGCTCTAAGCTCACAACGTCCTCATCGCTGACTGGGTGAAGAAGCGCAGAGGGCTCAGTCCAGAAGCCAGACTGGCTGCAGCATTACGAGCCGGTCTCCAACAGCTCATTCCTTCCGCACCTCCTAAAGGTTCCACAGCCTTCCAAAACAGCTGGGAAACAAGTGCTAAAACATATGAACTTGTTGAAGACATTTCACCTTCATGCCATCACATCACCCTAGTCCAGGCTTTAACTGAATCAAACTGAGTTGCTACAGCAGTGACTATGAAGCTCCATAACTGAACGCGGGTCACTCATCCACAGCCCTCTGCTGCATAGATACCACCTACCTTACATGGAGGCACATCTTCCCCAAAGCACGAGATACATTGTTATTGTACCTTCCCCTTCTCGCTTGGCTCCTCATGTCCTATGCCCAAGCTCTGGCTGGGTCCAGAGCAGCCTGCATGCCTGTCCTCTTCTTTGAATCCTTGTCGCAGTTAGGCATCCTTTATTGTGGTTGCCCTCCAGATTAGATAGTGCCCTCTTTGAAGAGACTGAGTCTCGGGATTTGACATGAGCGCAGTTCCATTGTTCAGCACAATCGAGATCAGAGCAGGAATTCCATGCATACTGACTGTTTCATTATAGGGGGACTATTAACATATATATAAGAGGGGACATTTAAGGGGATATATTAAAGGAATCACTTCAGGTCTCCTTGTGAGTTTAAGTAGGTTTTACTCTGCCTCACACAGCTGGAAGCATTTCAAACCCCCTAATCCAGTCTGAGATCAGCATATGCACCAAGTCAGAATCTTATCATTTGGGGTAACTTACATTATGGGAATTTCTATATAGCTCTTTTTTAATTCATAAAATCTTTGTCCTAACACTCTGTAATTTCTACAGCTATTGTATTTTGTGAGGGCCACCCAAAATATAGCCTGGTTAAAGCTAATGATTAAAGGCAATAGCTGTGGATAGTAGGTACAGAGAGACCAGCACATTCTGAAATATTTCAAGATCAGTCTGCTAAGCAAAGCACCCCATGTCTTTGTAAAATGAGGATGGCCTTTTATCTATTGGTACTCAGAGTCTGTTCAAGCAGGAAGCTTTGAACTCTGCATTGGGCACATTTCCCAGGAGTTCCACATATCTTTGTCTGGCCATTGGCCAACAGACGAATGCTCAAGGATGGGGCTAAGCTTTGTTTGAAGTGCTCTGTGTATCCTGGCTTTCTGCACCAGGACTGTCCACCATGTTCTGAGCCCTCTTTCAAGTCCATCTGAAAGCCCTCTTCTGGAAACAGTTTTGGCCCATGATCTAGAGCTCAGAAGCCAATCCTACCCCTCTACCTTTCTTAATCTTTACAAAACATTCCAAGGAGAGAAAAAAGCTTAGTTTTCACATGAAATGAAATGCCTGAGATAAGTTATCCTGCCCTCATGGTTAAATATTTCCTTTAAAACTAGAGTATATCCTTCAGATATGACCATCCAACTCTACACTTCAGAACTAATGAGGAGTTTCAGCCAAAAATACTGAAGAACTAGGTTCCCACATAAATGATACAGTACACAGACTTTTCCAAAAATGACATTTGAAAAATTACACATGTGCAATGAGAAAATAAATAACATTATCTGTGCAAAATTGCTATTCAAACCTCATGACAACATTTTGCCTCTTATAACATTTTAAGAGCATTTCTCACACATTAGCATTTGATTGAGTCTTGAAACTAAGGCATTCCTTGCTAATACTATTTGTCATGCTAGACTGTGGAGTCCAGGTCCTTGGAGGACTTTTCCATATCAGAAAGAAGTGTATACATGCAATCTACTGATTCAACATTTGTTTGAATTAATAAGATTTTCTTTGAATATGCAGAGAGCCTGTGTAGGAAATAAACATAGCATATATTTTACCAACAGTCCCCATAGATTCAACACAGTCAGCAGGGGCTAGAGACATGCCAAGTGATTAAAGGCACTTGCTTCAAAGCCTATAGACCGGGGTTGTATAGCCCAGTACACACGTAAAATCAGATGAACAGAGTGGAACATGTGTCGGGAGTTCGTTTACAGAGGCAGGAAGCCATGGGGTACCTATTCTCTCCCTCTCGCTTCTCCCCTCCCTCTCTCCCTCCCTTCCTCTTTCTCCCTCTCCCTCTCCCTTTCTCTCTCCTTTTCTATCTCTCTGTCAAATAAAATAAAACACACTCAGCAAATTCAGCTACTCTGAAGAAATCGATATTACAATGGGATGGTGGAAATGGAAAGGTAGGTGTTTGGCAATATATTACGTCTGAAAATAGGAGGAATCATAAGGTAGATCCAACATGCATTTGCTTGCCTGACTCCTCACAAAGGCTTTCAGACTTGAGAGAGGAGTATTAGGAGACAGGAAGAGGAAGCATGTGCATTCTCAGGTCCCTCTACAACTTGAAATATTCCTGGACCCTGAGTGCCTGCCATCTTTTCTTTTCTTTTCTTTTTTGTTTGTTTGTTTTTTCAAGGTAGTGTCTCACTAGCCCAGGCTTATCTGGAATTCACTATGTAGTCTCAGGATGGCCTTGCACTCATGGGGATCTTCCTACCTCTGCCTCCAAAGTGCTGGGATTAAAGGCGTGCACTACCATGCCTGGCTCCATCTTTTCTTTTAATGTCACATGAAAATGTCCTCTATGATTGTTTTCTCTAAATTGAGAAATTCTTCAAGTCTTCGTCACCCATCTAAAAGCTTTCTAACTTTCACGAAGGAAGTGTCATTTGGATGAAGCAGAACAAGGGAAAGAGCCACCTGAGTCTCTAGGACGACAGGCTTGAGGCTAGAGCTCAGATGGTAGTTGCCTAGCAGGCAGGGAGTCCTGGATTCAATCCCAAACACTATAAAATATAAGCTTGTAACACCAGTATTCAAGAGGTGGAGGAAGGGGAATCAGAAGTTCAAGGTCATCCTTGGCTTCAGTGGGAATTCAAAGTTAGCCTGGGCTGCATGAGACCCTGTGTTAAAGCAATTATTTTGATTTATTATGCAGTAATCTAGAGTGTATGCTTACCTGTGTGTGAGAGGAGAGCAAATAGAAATCGAACAAGATGGGGAGGAAGTTAGGAAGGCAAGCAAGGTAGAGAAACAAGAACACAATATATTAAAAATGAGGACATTTTAGACTATACGAGGATATTCCAGAAGAATCATCTACACAGCTCCTACTCCTGCCCCCTAAGAACCAAAACTCTTCCTCCCTCTCTCCTCTACTTCATGCTGTAGCCTCTACAACTCAGGAAGAAGAGACAATGACAACACCGGGCATCACAGAGCCTGGGGAAATGGCAGGAAGAACATGATGCTCCCGGTCATTGTTCAGAGCTGAAACAGCCATACGGAGCCAAGAGGCGGGAGGGTGATTGCTCTTCTAAGAAGTCTTCCTTATAATTCAGAAACTTAGTCATCAGACTCCGAGAACAGATAAGAGAGTGGGAGGAAGTACTGTGGAACAGCAGTGGGGAAGCATTTAATAAAGCTCAAAGTCCTCAGCCATCAATCACAGAACTCTTGACAGCATCCCTTCTGCAAGGAACATCAGGAAAACAAAGGACTAACAGGATAACATGCATGGAAACCTGCCACATGATGCAGTGCAAATGTAATCAACACCCAACTGACAGGTTTGTGACACTGAAGATTATTAAAAAAAAAATACCACTAGATATGATTATAGTCAGTCCTCATAGAACTCTGAAAAATGTGGCTCAATTATGAAAAATGACCATTTCTTGTCTAAGCGGCCTTTTTCTCTTGAAAGCCTTTATCACTGTAACTGCAGGTTTAAGAAAATAAAAACATTATGTTTTCATCGGATCTACAGGAGACAAAGAAATACAGAAACAAAAACAGAGGCTCAAATTGCCCATCCATACAAGGTTACCTGGAAACAGATAATTCAATATGTATCTCAGTGTTAATACTTTTTATCCAAAAAAAGACACAAAACCTTAAAAAATTTATAGGGAAACTCTCATAGCCCTGAACATATAACACCAAACCCCTATAAGTCTATGGTCCCTGGTTTGAGGTTTAAAAGGCATTTATTTTCTTTGAGCATAGACTATTGCTTGCTGACACTGTGTTGGGGGGGCAGTACTGGAGGCAGATGCACTTTGGTACCCATGGTGATCACTGAGGCAGAAGGCAAGGGATGAAAACTGGCAGTGGAAGGAAGAGTAAGAGGATTAAAGGCGTGCACTACCATGCCTGGCTCCCTCATGGGTCGGTGGGGTATTGAGGGTGTGGAGAACTGAGAAAAAAGAAAGAACAATGGCTCTAACTGTGAGCCACTTAAGTCACACAGGTAGGTTTTAAGGGTCCTAATTAGAGTATTGTAATGTGGCAACAAGTTCCTGGGTACTACTGATTAAAGAAAAGTCTGTAGAAGGGATATACTTGGAGGGGGATTTGTAACTAAGCTTGAGCCCTGTACAAACATTTGTAGGCTCTAAAAGCCAACATTCATTATTTGCAAAAAGTTAGGCTAAGTGGGAGAGCAAAATAGATTTAAAAAATCTGAGTGCTGACTGACAGAAAGGTACAGAAAGAAAAAAAATGGCACTGGATAAAAATGAACTGTAGAAATCTTTTTGTGAATTGTTTTAGCTAAAATGAACTTCAGTTTTAAAGAGAGAAGATAAAGACACAGATAAGATTTTTCTGAAGGAATTTTAAATGGTTACTATGCTCTCTGCAAACAGAAGTGAACAGCTTGTTTTTTCAGGATAAACTGCCACTTACAGCAGCTGTCCCTGCCTCTGAGGGCCACCTGCACAAGCACACTGATTGCATATTGCCACTGGGCTCCCCACATGGTGGCCCACCCAAAGACACAGGAAGAATTTCATACAAAAGAATCCTTCTTACACTAACAGCAAGTGATTCAGATTGTGATTGAAGAACAAGACATTTATATTATTATCACACTGAGGTGGGATTTTTTTTTTTCTTTTTACTGGCACAAAGTAATCAAAAAAAGAATGGAAAATTACTCCTGTTTACTTCAAAGAATCATGCTGATTTCCTCGAAATATGCTACATGTGGGTGTTGCCCAAGGCAACTGGTTTATTCACAGTGATCATGCCTGTGGCTGACATCTTAAGAAAGGTGAAGTTTATTTGCACCAGATTTGAGATCAGATATAATGGAGATGTAGAAAGATCTCAAGCAGTTCAGAAAACAACAGCAGCTTTTAAATATGTGTCACTATTCAACAAAAGACTATTACATAAGTCTGAGATCTTGTGAGAATCTGCATGCAAGCTATTGAATAGCTTCTAAGAAAAGGTTTGGCTGGAGGCATAAAAGTAACTAAACAAATCCAGCTAATGCATTTTCACACAGCAACCAGATGTCACTACATAAAACTGAATCCAAAACACCTTATTGAAAGGCTCTCACTAGGTCGAAAGGAAGTCAGACACAAATATTTATAGGTGTGAATGCAACTGACAGTCTGAAGTAGACTTCTCAGAGCTACAAATCCCTCCCAAACAAATGTTATTTATTTTTTAGGTTCTTCTTTCCTTATGTATTTGGATTTTTGAAACAGGGTCTTGTTGTATAGCCCAATCTTTCTGCCTCAGCCTTTGAAGTGCAGGAGCTACAGGCATACACCATCATAACCTGCTTCAAACACACACACACACACACACACACACACACACACACACACACAGAGGTATATATGATCTTTGCATTCCTTTTGAATAAAATAAACAAAGCAATTTGTAAGATTTTCAAAGACATTTCCAACCAAGGGAATATTTCCAAATGAGTTATTTATTGAAGGTAGCTTCTAGTAAACACTAATTTGCTGGCGATATCTGTTGTTTGACAATAATCTATTGAGTCAGCATGACTCTGAGTTCAGTTCATACAAAGTTGGTCAGAGACCATGGAAAATAGCTGCAACACTCATATTTTCAGCATTACATTACATTTTTTTTTTTTTTTTTTTTTTTTTTTGCTCAGGCAAAATAGTTTTATCCTACTGTATTCCTTTTGTATCACATACACACTTAAATTGCAGCCAATTGGCTCTGTATTTATTTAAATTATCTTCATATCTGACTCCAAGAAGCTTGAATGCTTTTGAGAGCAGAGAATATTTGTAGTTTTAGATGCTAGCCAAAGGCCTAATTCCCTGCTAGAGTCAATAGGCATGCATTAAACAAATGAATGACTGAGTGAGTGATTCCTTGAAGTCTTGGTAGTCTTCACACATCAACACTTAGTTTAGGCTGTAGTATAGCGCTTGTCTAACACACAAGGCCCTGGTGTGAGCCCCTGCACTGCCAGCAAACAAAAACAACAATAAAGCAGAACCCTAGTGTACAGTTTTAGGCATTGAAGAGGATCAGATTATAGCGTCTCTAAATCAGGCTCACTGTGGCACAAGTATTACTTACAGCTGGAGATGACAGAATCAACACTCACAGAAAGTGTTCTCTGCCCTCCCTGTTCTGCTGAAAAGTTGAGGATAAATATCTGGCTGTGAAGGTGTCCACTACACCAAACTCAACCCAACACCAGAAAAGGAAAAGCAGTTCTTATCATTTGAGACAGGGAAACAACATCAAGACAAATTTGTATATAGATTTTATACATAAAACTAAGAATGTTATGCATAAGCCAGATAGAAACCTACTTCTTTGTTAGTTAATTTAAAAAATGTAATTAGAAAATAAGAGAGAGAAACACAGTTTGGTCAGAAGTACCCTAATGTGAGGGGAAAGCTTATCCTTGAAGCAATAGGCCCACTGAAAACACAAGCTACTGTATGTAAGTATAAGCTAGCTCTTGGTTTCCCACCAGAAGTAGATAGTAAGAGGCTAAAGAAACCACAGGCCGTGGTCATGGGACACCAAGAAATCAAGCTGGAACTGAGCTGGAAGCTCTCTGCTGGCTAGGTGCCATAGTGTTGCAGTGTTATACAGGCTATGGAGGGAGAAAAGCCACTAGTTTTATCAAGCAATGGATCCTGCAAGCTACAGATCAGACAGGCAAGATGTGCATATGTGTACAATAGGGGCATGCAGGTAACCAACTGCTCTCTGATTGGACTTGAGGCCTGCTCAGTAGGAGGGAACTCATGCTGCAAGTCAAAAGCCTATATATGGGCTGGAAAGGTGGCTTAGTGGTTAAGGCACTTGCCTGAAAAACCAAAAGACCCAGGCTCAATTCCCTAGGACCCACATAAGCCAGATGCACAAGGTGGTCCATGTGTCTTGAGTTCACATGCAGCAGCTGGAAGCCCAAGAGTGCCCATTCTCTCTCTCTCTTTCTCTCTCTCTTAAATAAATGAATTTACATACATATATTTTTTAATTTTTTTAAATTTTTATTTTTTTATTTGAGAGTGACAGACACAGAGAGAGAAAGACACACACACACACACACACACACACACACACACACACACACAGAAAGAGAGAGAGAGAGAGAGAGAGAATGGGTGTGCCAGGACCTCCATACACTGCAAATGAACTCCAGACACGTGCATCCCCCTGTGCATCTGGCTAAAGTGTGGGTCCTGGGGAATGGAGCCTCAAACCGGGATCCTTAGGCTTCACAGGCAAGTGTTAAACTGCTAAGCCATCTATTCAGCCTCTACACATATATTTTTAAAAGCCTATATGCTTGGAAAGACAAAGGCCCTAGAGGGAAGCTACCACTGTTCTTTAGCTAAATCAATATGTTGAGCTCCTCAAAATGTCTTTAAATGTATGCTTATGCCCATCAATTAAGGCTGCTTTCATGTTTACTTAAAGAAGCTTCTTTTTACAGATGGCAATGAAATCTGGGGAGACCAAGACTTACAGGACTTAAGCAGGAGAGAGAGCCCAGTGTCTAGCAAAGGAGTTGCCTTTGTTACACCCACCAGGGGCTCAAGGAACATTGCAGAGGGGTGGCAGAAAAAAATCTTAGTTATGCTACTACTGCTAACCAGAGAAGCTTCTCTGTGGAGATGGTGGTAGACACTGAGGAGACTCAAAACTAACCAAAGTAGAAAATACAAGGCAGTTGAGAGCTGTACCCTAAAGGAGCAATCTCTCAAATCCTAGGCTTAGGGACTTTTGTGGAAGTGGAGTTGAAAAGAAGAACCACAGGTTAAGAAGGAGTACTTTGAGGCATTGCCATCTGTGTACAAACTGGCTGATGTATTTATGACCCCACAGTGGCTGTTATTATCCCCACAAAATCTGCACAATTCTGAGTCCATTAACATTTTGTTACGTAGAAGATGGAAGAGGACAAAAAGAGTGAGATATTAGAACAGAAGAAGGATATTTGGAACACGGAAGGTGCACAATAGAATAGGGGTGGAGGGTAGGGTACAAAAAGGGTAACGAGACAGAAATACAATAAAATTACAGTATTCCATATATTAAAATTCTCATTAAAATGTTAAAAATTTAAGTTTAAAAAGAAACTCCTGTGGCTCATGGTTAAGATAGTGGAATAGGAGCCACACTGAATAAAATTGAAGAAAAAAAGAGGTTGGGTAATGCCCAATACATGCTTCTACCAAAAATTGGAGGTGTGTAAGGAATTATTAACTTTATCAGAGTAAACGGAGGGAGGTGGAGCTCCCAGCAACTACACAAAAAGCCAAAATCAGACATTCCACAGGGAAGAGCCTTTAACCAAGGGAAGGAATTCCTCGACTCACTCCAGCCTTGCAAAATCAAAGTTTCTGAAGGAGAAGGCAGCAGGAATCAGCTGAGCAGCTTCAGGACAGCTTGTGATAGCTTCTCCCCCGCCCCCCAGCTCCCAGCACCTGGAACAGCTCGGACCTCAAGACCCTAACAGGTCAGAGCCACCCCGTCCACACACAGCATCCAGCACAGCTGGTCTGAAGAGCTGCATACCTAGCCAGCTGAGCTGAGCACCGAAAAGGAAAAACAAAACAAAACAAACAAATAAAGACTTCACACTCAATGTAGGTGAGACAAAATGTCACCCCAAAAGGTAACAGGGCTGTTTTACACTGGGGTACTACATACTCAAAACTAGGTATTCTTTGTCATTCTTAGATAAGTTGTATTGGTATGAATCCTTGTCACTTTTGATCTTTCTTAGTTTATAGTGCCTTTCTTTTACTTCTTCTTCTTCTTCTTTTTTTTTTTTTTGAGGGGCAGGGTCTTTCTGTAGCCAGGATTACCTGGATCCGCCTGCACTGCAGCCCAGGAATTTCAGCCCCCATCTGACAGCACGAAGGGTGTGAGTCACTGTGCCGCCACAATGCAGAGCCTTTGATCTTGTTAGGTTGTCTGCTTGTTTTAATCCCCACTCATGTACAAATATTACACTTTAGGTATGTTTGCCTTTGATGCTTCTCAGTTAGATTTTTGGTTTGTTATATATTTTTCTCCAAATAGGCTGCTATTGGAATCTTTCTACTTTTTCCCCATACACAATTTGCTTACTCTCACTCAACGTCCAGCCTTTAATCCTCATTCTCTCCATATCATCCTCTCTGCTATATTCTCCATAATAGCATCCACCACCTCTAAAATGTTTGGAAACTGAAAGGACCCCAAGTTCCCTGTCCCAGACACCTCTGGCACCTCCATCTTTTTCAAGGTAAATACTAGTGCTCACACTAATTCATTCTTTACTGCTCCCATATCTAAATAACCCAAACCCTAGCTTCGATAGCATGGTTCACACTAGCATGTATTGAAGTCAAAAGAAACGTTTTTAATTTGACACTAAAGCACTTTCATGACAGGCATATTCACCAGCATGGGTAATATAGAAGCCAAATTTGACACTTTAAGCTCCTACCTTGAAGAAATAACTCCTGACCTACATGTCTAAGAATATAAAAGGCAACCAGAAAATAAAGCACTAAAATAACTTGAGATACATAAATCTGTACATGATAATACAAGAAGCATAAAAAAATCAGGTCAATATAAGTCCTCCAAAAATTATAAAGCCAATAGTAATGAACTACAGTGAAACTGAATTAGATGAAATGCCTGACAGAAAATTTAAGAGAATGATTTGGTTTTAAATAAATTCAAAGAAGTAAAAGCTGAAATCAAAGGAAGGAAAGTATAGGACAAACCCCTATGTGAATCCCAAGAGAGCACAGTAAGTCAACTCAATGGAATAAGGAGGTCAGTATGAGGTGAGTAAGGAAATTGAAATACTGAAGAAATTCCAACTAGAAACACTAGAAAAAAAAATAGAGTAAATATATTTTTTTAAAAGCTCTATAGAGAGTTTCATGATTATAATGGATGAAGGAGAGGGAAAAAATGTATAGGCAGATTTGGAACATTTCAACAAGGAGAAAAACAAACTAATAGAAAAGTATGAATGGGAATTTCAAGACACTTTGGACACTATGAAAAAGATCAAACTTAAGAATTCAGTTATAGAAGAAGAATACTTTCACTCTAAAGGCATATCAAGCATATATCAAGCATTTTTTAACAACAATCTTAGAAGAAAGCCAGGTGTGGTGGTGCACACCTTTAATCCCAGTACTTGGGAGGCAGAGGTAGGAGGATAGCCATGAGTTTGAGGCCACCTTGAGACTACATAGTGAATTACAGGTCAGCCTAAGCTAGAATGAGACCCTGCCTTGATAATCAAAAGCAAAATATCTTAGAAGAAAATTTTCCCAAGTAGCCAAAGAGGTACAATCCAGATACAGGGAGCATTTAGAATACCAAATAGACAAGACCAGAAAATAATCTCTCTTTGCCATATTATAGTTAAATTGCTAAATTCAGACAAAAAAATATTGAAAACAGTAAGAGAACAGCACCTAGTGTCCTACAAAGGCAATTAGATTAATAGCAGATTACTCACACAAACATTAAAAGCCAGAAGAGCTTTGAATGATGTGTTCCAAATTCTGATGCCAGCTGAGACTATGATACCCAGCTCGGCTAACTGTCACGATTGAAAGAAAAATGAGAATTTCCCATGAAAAAAACAAGCTAAAGGAATACATGCCTGCTAAGCCATCTCTACAGAAAATATTTAAATTTAATATTAATTTTATTATATATATATTATATATATATTTATAATTTATAATTATATATAATTATATTATAATTTATAATTATATATTATTATCACCTCATACTGACCTCCTTATTCCATTGAGTTGACTTACTGTGCTCTCTTGGGATTCACATAGGGGTTTGTCCTATACTTTCCTTCCTTTGATTTCAGCTTTTACTTCTTTGAATTTATTTAAAATTCTTAAAATTAATATTTTCTTAAAAGATCCTTCTGTCTGAAGAGAAGGAAGAGCACATACATAAGACCATAAGAATGAATAAGCCATGCTCAAATAAAAGTGAATGCAAGAGAGTAATGAGAAAAAAATTAGCAAGCTCTACAAAAGCAAGTACAGCAGGAATGTGTACACACCTTTCAATAATAACTCAATATCAATTGTCTAAATACCCAAACAAAAAGACACAGACTTGCAGACTGGATCAAAACGCAGGACCCTTCTGTCCATTGCCTCCAAGAATATCACTTCACCTTAAAAACAGATGCTATCTGTGGTAGTTTGAATAGATGGCCCCCAATATTTTCAGTGTTTTATTACTTTGTAGTTTGGATCTGCAGCCACCTAGTTGGAAGTGGTGTCACTGGACAACTCTTAAGGTGTGGCAGTGGGTTTGCGATTTCAATCTAAAGATAAGCAAAGGGTGCCTAGCTGGAGTTCCTGAAGTGTGCTGTGCAGTACAGATTTTGGCTTTTAGTCTTGTGCTTTTCTCTCTCTGCTTGTACCTGTGAAGGCAGGTCAACTTCTTTTGCCATTATAGAACTTCCCTTGGATCTGTAACCTTCAATAAATCCCTTCCTCCATAACTGTGCCTGGTCTGGAAGTTCATCTCAATGAACCTGAAGCTGTCTGCTCCACTATCTTAGAGTGAAAGGGTGGGAAATGGTGTTTCAAGCAAATGGGCCTAGCAAACAAGTGGGAATTTCTGTTCTAATTAATGACAGAATAGGCTTTAAACCAATATTACTTAGAAGATATTAAGGGAACAATCCAACAAGAGGACATCACAATTTTAACACATATGCACCAATTATAGGTGCACCTAATTTCATTAAACAAGCACCACTAAATATAAAGTCATAGATAACCCTAAACACAACTGTAGTGGGTGACTTCAATACCCTGCTCTTCCCAGTTGTAGGTCATCTGGCCAAAAATAGAAAAAAAAGGTGTCTGGACTAAAGGAAGTCATAGAAAAGAAATGGACCTAACAGTCATCTGCAGAATATTCCATCCAAATGCTGCAGAGTAATATTCTTTCAGCAGCAGATAGAAATTTCTCTAAAATGCAAATAAACAACAAATACAGAAAAATTGAAATAACTCTTGTACAGTATCTGATCACAATGGTATTAAACTATAAATCAACAGCAAGAAATATTATAGAACCTACAAAAGCTCATGGACGCTAAACAATATACTACTGAGTGATGAATGGGTAATTGAAGAAATCAAAAAGAAAATAAAAATGTATAGCATAACATGATAATGAAAACACAACATGCCAAAACCTATGGGATATATTCAAGCCAGTCATAAGAGGGAAATGTACCATTTAAGAGCCTGAATTAAGAAATTAGAGAGGTCACTGGTAAACACCTTAATGCTATACCTTAAAACCTTTGAAAAAAGAAGAACAAGTCAAACAAAAAATGAATAGAAGGAAAAACATAATAAAGATCAGTGTAGAAATTAATGAAATAGAAACAAAAGAAACCCACAATACAAACAATTAGTGAAACAAAGAATTAGTTCTTTGAAAGGACTGACAAACTCTTAGCAAAACTGACCAAAATAAAAGAGAAAAGAGGCCCAGCTTAATAAAATTAGACATGAAATCAGCACCATGACAACAGATACCAATGAAAGTTAGAAAATCATAAGGATATACCTTAAGAACATATATTTGAAAATCTGAAAGAAATGAATGTGTTTCTAGCTATGTATGACCTAACAACATTAAACAAGATGAGATAAACCACTTAAATTGACCTATCAATTAAACTGACCAATCAAAGAAATAAAACCACCTAAAAAAGTCTCCCAACTTGGGCTGGAGAGATGGCTTAGCAGTTAAGGCACATGTCCATGAAGCCTAAAGACTCAGGTTCAATTCCCCAGTATTCATATATACCAGGTGCACAAGGTGGTGTATGCATCTGGAGTTTTTTGTTTTGTTTTTTTGCTAGAGACCCTGGCATGCCCATTCTCTTTCTCTGTCTGTCTCTTTTTCTCTCACTCTCTCCTTCCAATAAATAATAAATAATTTTTTTTTTAATTCTACCAACTAAAGTTTGGTGTGTTGGTGAACATCTATAATCCCAGAATTTGGGAGGCTGATATAGGAGGATGGCTGTGAGTTTGTGGCCAGCCTGAGGCTACACAGTGAATTCCCGGTCAGCCTGGGATAGAGCTAGATCCTACCTTGAAAAACCAAAACCAAAACAAAACAAAACAAAACAAAATCTCCCAAATAAAAAAGTCCAGATGGATTCACTGGTGAAGTCTACCAGTCCTGTGCAAAACTAATACCAAACTTCTCAAACTTTTTAATAAAATAGAAAAGAAAGGAATATTTATAAACTCCTTTTATGAAGCCAGCATCACTTTGATACCAAAACCAGAGACAACAAAAAAAGAAAGTTACAGACCAATCTCCCTCATAAACATAGATGGAAAAATTCTCAGCAAGGGGCTGGAGAGATGGCTTAGTGTTTAAGGCACTTGCCTGCAAAGCCAATTCCCCAAGACCCACGTAAGCCAGATGCACAAAGGGGCATATGCATCTGGAGTTCATTTGCAGTGGTTGGAGACCTGGCATGCCCATTTATTCATTGATTCTCTCTCTCTCTTTCTCTCTCTATTTCTGTATCTCTCTCAAACAAATAAATAAAAATAAAATAAATTCTCAACAAAATACTGGCAAATAGAATACAGGAATATAGTAAAAAGATCATGTACCTTGACTAGGTAGGTTTTATTCCAGAGATGCAGGGTAGTTCAACATATGCAAATTGGTAAATATAAGATGCTGTACACATGCACTGAAAGACAAAAATTACAAAATTATCTCCATAGATGCAGAAAACGTATTTGACAATATTCAATAGCTCTTCATTATAAAAGTCCTAAAGCAACTAGGAATAGAAGGAACACATCTCAACATAAAAAGCTATTTATGACAAACCTATAGCCAACCTTATACTAAATGGGGAAAACTCAAAGTATTTCCATTAAAATTAGGAACAAGATAAGGGTATCTACTTTTCCCACTTTTATTTAACATAGTCTTAGCTAAAGCATTAACACAGGGACACACATAAAAGGGTTATAAATTGGAAAGGAAGAGATCAAACTATAATTATTTGCAAATGATATGATTCTATACATAAGGGACCCTAAAGACTCTACCAGCAAACTGTTAAGCAAAGTAGTAGGATATAAAATTCACACAAATAAATAGCCTTCCTATGTTTTAATAACAAACATGCTGAGGATGGTATCAGGGAAACACTCCCATTCACAATTGCCCCAAAAGAGAAAAGAAAGGAACCTTGGAATAAATATAACCAAGGACATGAAGGATCTCTACAATGAAAACTTTAAAACACTCAACAGAGAAATTGAAGAAAACAGTAGGATATGGAAAAGACATCCCATATTTATGGATTGAAAGAGTCAATATGGTAAAAATGTCAATCTTACCAAAAGCAATCTATAGGTTTAATGCAACCACCATCAAATATCCAGTGGCATTCCTTCCCAAAATAGACAAAACAATCCTAAATTTCATTTGGAACCACAAAAAACCTCAAGTAATCAAAGCAATTCTGAGCAACAAAAATAGGCTGGCAGTATCTCCATACCTGATTTTAGGATATATTATATAGTCACAAAAACAGCACATAGATCAATAAGCCAGAATAGAGGACCAAGATCTGATTTTGTTGTTGTTGTTATTTTAGTTTTTCAAGGTGGGTTCTCACTCTAGCTTAGACTGACCTGGAATTCACTATGTAGTCTCAGGGTGGCCTTGAACTCACAGTGATTCCCCCACCTCTGTCTCCTGAATGCTGGGATCAAAGGTGTGTACCACCATGCCCAGCCATCTGAATTTTTTAAAAAGATAGATTTATTTATTTATGTGAGAGAGGCAGATATGTATAGAAACAGTGGGCATGCCAGGGCCTCTAGCCACTGTAAATGATTTCCAGATGCATGCACCATCTCATGCATCTGGTTTATGTGGGTACTGGGGAATCAAACCTGGGTCCTTAGGCTTCACAGGCAAGTACCTTAACTGATAAGCCATTTCTCCAGTCTAGCCACCAGATTTTTGACAAAAACTTCTAGAAATATTCTCTAGAGAAAAGTCAGCATCTTTCACTGGTGCTGGGAAAAGTGGATGTCTATATGTAGAAGGATGAAAGTATGCCTTTATCTCTCTCCATGTGTAAGAACCAAGTCCAAATGGATTAAAGATCTCAGTACCAGACCCGAAACTCTGAAACTGACAGAAGAAATAGTAGGAGGAACACTTCAATACATAGGCATGGGCAACAATTTATGAAGATATCCACAGCTGCTCAAAAGTAAATCCACTAATTAACCATTAGAACTTAATGAAATTTAAAAGCTTTGGTACAGCAAAGAACATTGTAAGTAGAGCAAATAGGTAACCTATATATAGAATGGGAGAAAATTTTTGCCAGCTATACATGCGACAGAGGATTAACTTCCAGGATATACAAAGAACTCAAAAAATTAAGTAATAAGAAATCACAAAACCCAATCAAATAATGGGTTATAAAACTGAATAGAGAGTTCTCAAAAGAAGAAATACAAATGGCCAATAGATGTCTAAAAATGTTCTACTACTTCCTTAGCCATCTGGGAAGTACAAATTAAAACTGCTTTGAGACTGCATCTAACTCCTGTCAGAATGGCTGTTATCAAGTAAACAAATCACAGTAAATGCTGGCAAGGGTGTAGAAGAAGAAGAGTGCTTCTCCATTGTTGGTAGCAATGTATATTAGTATACCCACTGTGGATCCGTGTGGAGTTTCCTGAGACAGCTAAATGGAGAATTAGCATATGAACTAGCCATACCACTCCTTGGCATATTCCCTAAGGACTCGATATAACTACAGGGATACTTGTTTATTGCACTGTATTCACAGTCATGAGGAAATGGGCCAGCCTAGATGCCCCTTAAATGAAGAATGGGTAATGAGATGTGGTACATTTACAGAATGGAGTTTTATTCACTTAGAAAAGAAAATTGAAATTATGAAAATTTTAAGGAAATGGATGGATCTGGAAAGGATTATACTTGAGGTAACCCAAGCCAGAAAGCCAAATGCCACATGTTCTCTCTCATATGTGCAAATGTTTAGATTTGTATGTGTATTGGAGTAAAAGTCAGTAGTAGAGGTCAGTAAGCTAAAAAGGGGCTACCAGGGAGGTATGATAGGGAAGGGCTTGGGGGGTATTATAGATATGTAAGTAGGGGGACAGTATGCTGGGGGTGGAATGGTCTAAGTGACCTCAGGGGAAGGAATGGAGGATAGGAGGGTTGCAAGGAGGGTTAATCAAAATTTAAGATGTTATAAATAAGCCATATGGAAACATACATCATTCTTAGAAAATAATACATATACTAAGAAAGAGAGAGAGAGAGAGAGAGAGAGAGAGAGAGAGAGAGAGAGCTTGGAAGAAATATCCTATGGAGGTGTTCCCAGAAGCCACAGGTTGTTAATAGAAAAATTTCAGTGACAGAGGTGGATACCTTCTATTGAGTTTTTGGCCAAGGAGGCTTCTGAAGTCCCCCAAAGCATTACAGACCATTGCCAAAGCTCTTGTTTGTCCATCAGAACTAGATGGTAAGACCCTATTGCTAAAAACTCCACATGATTTAGCTGCAGGCCTTACTAAGAAACCAAGCTAAAGCTAGCTGGAAACCTTCTCAGTGTTGACTAGCTGTCAGGATGCAGGAAAGAGCTATGCAGCATCCAACCTGTTGGGAGAGAGAAGTCATGAACCATGTTAAACAGCAGTAGACCCTGCAAGCTTTAAGATTGGCCAGACAGGTCAAATGTGTCAAGTGGTGCAATAGTGGCATGTCTGCTATGAGGGAAGCAACTGCCCTCTCTCTGATTGGACTTGAGGCCCCTCCATGGGAGGGAATACATGCCTGGTACTGAAAACCTACTCAAAATTCTATGGCTGGAGAGGACATAAACTACAGGGGAGTAGCAACTACTCTGGCTAAATGCACATAGTATGCCCACCAAGCTGCTGTCTAAACACTGGTGTTTATATTTGTATATTACTGCTAATCTCACTTTTAGTTTGAGAAGCTTTTCTTCTCAAACAGCAGTGACCACTGAGGTGACTCCAAACTCACCAGAGTGCTGAGAAGGAGTGGCAGGGGAGGTTCAACACTGACACATACCTATCACACCCTCCAAGTCGCAGAATCCATCGTGGAAGAGATGCTGGAAAGAATGTAAGAGCCAAGCACTTACAATGCTTTCAGACACAGTGTAGCCTTTCTAGTCATGACCTCACATTGAGTACACCAGCTACACAAGATTTTCATCATAGGAAGGAAAAATGATAAATAGAAGAGATGAATTAGAAAGGAGAAAGGATTCAATGGAGGGAAGATTTAAGAGAGGGAAATTAGGGTGGTAGGAGTGAAATATCGTGGTTTATTGTCTATACCTATAGAAGTTGTCAATAAAAAAGAAACTCTTATCTTCCATTAGTTTCCCAGTATTAGCTCCTATATTTTAATTTGCAGACTCGGTAAGAGACCAAGAGGATATAAGAAGAAATGTTTCTTTCTCAACACCACTATGTTTATTACTATTTCTTTTTATATCATTTGCACATTCTGAAGGTTTTGTGATGAGGGTGAAATGATCATATTTTCATTTAAAAATCATTATGTAGATAGTATAGAAGATAGACTGAGGGTCATGGCCACAGATGTTCAGAAGAGCTGTTGGAAGACCAAGAATGACTTCATTGTTAGGGATAGGAGTCTATCTTGAGGTGGTACCCAGCAGGACAGCTTACCTGCCTGGATTTACTGCAGCCCAGGAGTAGCTTAATGGCTTTACAAATACATATGAGGGTCTATATGTATCTATATTCACAACATGTTGTTGTTCAAGCATTAATGGCTGAAATAAGACATGTAAATCCTAAGTCTGACCATAGATAATTAAAAATAAATAACTTTTTGGTTTAAAGGCAAGCTTTGGAAATCAAAAGGTTATTGAGATCTTAGGTACAACAGAGAAATTTACAAATTAGAAGCATTCAACATTTCCCTTCCCCATTTTTCCTGTATTTACTTGCTGATAATTTGTTATCTTTAGTGCTGTATTTGTTATCTATTGCTAATGTAACAAATTACCGCTGGCTTCAGGGCTTCCTATAACACAATTTTATTCTCTTAGACTGTGGTTTGTCAGAAGTCTGACACAGTTATCATGGGGCTAAAACTACAGTGTGATCTGGACTATGGCTTCATTCTAGAAGCTTTACAGGAGACTTTTTCCTTTCCATTTCTAGCTTCTAGAGGCCATCCATCCTCCCTGGCCTGTGACTGCTTCTCCCAGCTTCACAATCACCCATGGTGGGATAAGTTTTTCTCATACATTTCTCTGACTTAAAAAAAAAAATCCCACTTTCATTTTAAGAATCCTGCTAATTATACAGAGCCCAAGCAAAAAATCCACTATCTTCTCTGAATTTAATATCAGCTGATTAGTAACTTTTAATCCATTTGCAACCTTAATTTCCTCAGATCACAAAACTTTCATCAATCTGCAAAGATTCTTGTCATGTAAGATAACATGCTGACAGATTCTTAGCATTAGGATGTGGCATCTTTAGGGGATGTTATTCTGACTACGCCAAATATATTGTTTCATTTAACCTTTAACCCTCTAAATGTTATTATTACTTCCACTTTTCATAGTCTCACAACACTGTACTATTATTTTTCTGCATAAAAGTACTGAACCTAAAGCTTAGGGGAGTTAAGTACAATGGCCCATATGTTTCAAGGATGGCCAGTGACAGAGCTAAGATTTTTATCCAATGTCTGTTTCAGTCCCTAATCTCTAAATGGTTTGATTTTTCTCCTGCCTACTCCTATTAGTAGTTATTCCCAGTTACCCCCCCCCCAGGAGAAATGATCCAAGACTCAGTGGATGCCTGAAACCTTAGACAGTACAGAATCTTTTCTTAATATTTAATTAATTTATTTATTTGAGAAAGATGCAAATATATATATAGAGAATGGGCACACCAGGCCTCTAGCCGCTGCCAATGAACTCCAGATGCATATGCTACCTTGTGCATCTGGGTAATGCAGAATAGAACTTGGGTCCTTAGGCTTCATAGGTAAGTGTCTTAATTGCTAAGCCATTTCTCCAACCCCTCAATCTTATACAAATTATGTTTCTTTGTATATATGATGCACATACATATATCCACATATGCATATATGGATGTATGCACAATAAAGTTTAACTTATAAATTAGACATTGTGGTGGATTGATTCAGGTGTCTCCCATAAACTTAGGTGATCTGAATGCTAGGTTCCCCAACTGATGCCAATTGGAAATTAACACCTCCTGGAGGCAGTGTATTGTTGGGGGTGGGCTTATGGGTGTCATAGCCAGTGTCCCCTTGCCAGTGTTTTGCATATTCTTCTTTCCTGTTGTCCACCTGATGTTGTCCAGGGGGTGATGTCCACCCTTTGCTCATGCCATCATTTTCCCTGCCATTATGGAGCATCCCCTCAAGTCTGTAAGTCAAAATAAACCCTTTTGTTCCCCCAAAGCTGCTCTTGGTTGGGCGATTTCTGCCAGCAATGTGAACCTGACTGCAACAGTAATGTTAGTCCTGAGGAGTGGCATCATTTGCTGCTCGACATCTGACTGTGTGTTTTTGGCCTTTCGGGGCTAATTTTCAAGTCGAATAAGAGGAATATGGAAGGATTGGAAATGTTGGCCTAAGAGACACCTTGCAGTGCTATAAGTATAGCTTGATGGACTATTCTGGTCAGAGTTGAAAGACCTGAATGCAGTAAGAACTATGAACTGTGAGGTTTGGCTTATGAGGGTGAGAAAGAGCTTTGCCTGCACAGGCTACAAGGAGTTTGTGTGAGTTTGCTGTTATGCCTGTGTCCTGAGAAGTTGTGCAGGGTTGCTTTGTGTAGAAATGGACTGGTGTGAGTAGAGGAATATGGCACAGAAAAAATGAAATCTTTGAGCTGAAACTTTTGCCTGTTCAGCTACAATTATATGAGAGATTACAACCATTGAGATTGGGTCATCTGACCTGTACTGGGGCAACAGGAAGAATGTAGACTCTTTTGAAGGGGCTTGAATTCTCAAAGAGTGTCCTATTCTTCAAAGTCTGGTTTATTCCCCCTGTATCAACAAATTGGCATCTTACCTGGCATCATGGAGTATAAGAAATGCAGGAAAGAGAGTGTCGTTGAGTTTGCAATGTGGTCTTGTGTTTTGGAAATGGCCATGGGCAGTCTGTAGCAGGTTTGCCAGATGCCTGCATGGAGACCTGATGGAGCCATGAGGATGAACCAGAGATTGCAGTGGAGATGCAGGGACCACGAGATGGCTGCTAAGAAAAGCTGCTGGCCCTGGATGAAATTTTCCAGGACTGTGAGTAGCCTAGCTGGAGGGATAGAATTGGAATTTCAGAGACTTGTTGCTGGCTAATATTATGAAACTTGGAGACTTGTTACTCACTGAAGTTGTTGGGTTTGGAGGTACAGAGTTTCATGTTTGCCCTGTTTTAATCTTGTATTTGTCAAGTATTTCTTTGCTATGCCCAGTGCCACCTTTTGCAGTGTGAATATTTATCCTTTGCCATTATGGGTTTGGGGGGGGGGGATTTCTTTGTATTATGGCTCAGTTAAAAGATCTCAGACTATGGGCATGTATGAACATCATTGGAACTGATAAAATCTATAGGGACTTTTAAAGTTGGATGAATGCATTGCATTTTACATCATGGATGGTTATCAGTTTATGGGGGCCAGGGTGGAATGTGGTGGTTTGATTCAGGCGTTACCCATAAACTTAGGTGTTCTGGATGCTAGGTTCCCCAGCTGATGGTAATTGGAAATTAATGCCTCCTAGAGGCAGTGTATTGGTCGGGGCGGGCTTATGGGTATTATAGCCAGTGTCCTCTTGCCAGTGGTTGGCACACTCTCCTATTTCTATTGTCCACCTTATGTTGGCCAGGGGTGATGTCCACCCTCTGGTCATGCCAACATTTTCCCTGCCATCATAAAGCTTCTCCCTCAAGCCTGTAAGCCAAAATAAACCTCTTTTTTCGGACAAGCTTCTCTTGGTTGGGAGATTTCTACCAGCAATGCAAACCTGACTACAACAGACATATTAAGAGTTTATTAATAAAATAGAAAATAATACTATACTGTAGTGAAAATTATGGGAAGGTGTTTTCTTTCTTGGAACAGCCTCCTTTTACCCATCGCATCAACCCTGTACACACTACGTACCTGTTAACCCTCCCAAGATGCTACTTGAAAACACTGCAGCTTCTCTCTGCACATTTGTATTACCAGCATCATTACTCTTATCTGTTATAAGAGATATTTTTATGTAAGATAAGGGCTGTTGGACTACAAGCATGTGTATTTACAACAGTGGATATGGGGAAAGCTGAGGTGGCTATTAGCAATTACCAGGTGCTAGTTGACAAAGAGATGATTTACATCTCAGGCACAGAGTGCAAAATTTCATCATGCTACTCAGAAGGACATAAAACTTACAGGCATTTTTGTGTTTGAATGTTCACCTTACTTCATCATTACTATCACATTTCATATTTTTTATTCATCAAACAAAATTTCATAGATATTCATAATAATTAGCAAAGTATCTGAGAATGTTGAAGTATCTTTAGGATCACTTGGGTTAGAATCACTTGGGATTTACAGAATGGCTGAACATTCTAGTGTATTACATCTTATTCCTGGAAACAACCTCATTCCCAATTAGCACCAATCAGGAATTTTGAAACCCTTGTTCAAATCCTGCCTGTCAGTTTAATGCCTGTGTAGTTCTGGGACAAACACTGTTTTGTGCTTTGGTATCACTGTCAATAAAAAGGGGACAATTAGGGCTGGAGAGATGGCTTAGTGGTTAAGGAATTTGCCTGCAAAGCCAAAGGACCTCAGTTCGATTCCCCAGGACCCACTTAAGCCAGATCACAAGGTGGCACATGGGTCTAAAGTCCGTTTGCAGTGGCTGGAGGTCCCGACATGCTCATTCTCTCTCTCTCTCTCTCAAATAAATAAATAATTTTTTAAAAGGGGGACAATTATACCACAACGTTTGTTGTAATGATTTAATAAGATTATGCATGTGAATACCTCACTCTCAACAGCACAAATACCCCAAGTAACAGATAGGCAGAAGGACTTCCCCTGAACCCTTTCACATTCAAAGAGCTTTGAACTCATCAGTTTGCCCTAACAAGACTAGAATGCTAAACAACTAAAAACTCACTAACTTTTCATCTCTCCAATGGATAGTGATGCCACAGGGCACACCACTGCACCAAGAAATGAAGGAGATAGGCACCAATAAGGCATCACAACTTCCTTGAGCAGAGTCCCTTCTCCTCAGCAGCCACATGGTCAGTACTAATTAACTGCTGGAAGTAGGTTGCTGACAAATCTGAGTTAAACACTCCTAGGGCCAAGTCATGAGAGTCCTACATGCTTTTGTGAGTTTTATGAAATGCACCATCTTAAACAAAAAAAAAAAACACCAAATGATCATTTCAATACACACAGAGAAGACCTTCATCAAAATATAACAGCACTTCATGATCAAAACACTGGAGAGACTAGGCATGAATGGATTATATCTCAACATAATAGGCTAGATACAAACACCTAAAGCACAAATCACACTTAGTGGGGAAAGACTCAAGGAGTTCCCAATAATACTGAGAACAAAACATGGATGCCATTCTCACCACTGCTCTTCACCATCATACTAGAAATCCTATTCCAAGAAATAATGCAGAAGAAACATGTGAAAAGGATATAAAATAGAAAGGAAGAGGTCAAATTTACCCTATTTGCAGATGGCATGATCCTATACATAAGTGACCCAAAGGACTCTACCATAAAATTTCTAAAGGTATAAATTCCTTCAGCAAAATGGCAGGATACAAAATCAATACACAACAACCAGTAGCCTTCCTATATACAGAAGACAAATACACACACACAAAATAAGTCATCAAGACTGTCCAATTTCCAATAGCTACAAAAAAATCAAAAACCTTGGAATAACACTAACAGAGGAAGTTAAAAACCTATATAAGGGGCTGGAGAAATGGCTTAGTGGTTAAGGCATTTGCCTGTGAAGCCCAAGGACCCTGGCTCGATTCCCCAGGACCCATATAAGTCAGGTGCACAAGGGGACGCATGCATCTGGAGTTTGTTTGCAGTGGCTGGAGGCCCTGGTGCACCTGTTCTGTCTTTCTCTCTGCCTCTTCCTCTTTCTCTTTTAAATGAATGAATGAATGAATAAATAAATAAATAAAATATTTTTTAAATGCTATATAATGAAAATATAAAAACAATCAAGAAAAAAATCAAGGAGGACTTGAGAAGATGGAAGGACCTTTCATCCTTGATAAGTAGAATTAATATTGTGAAAATGACAATTCTACTAAAAGCAATAAACAGATTCAATGCAATATCAGTAAGAACTCCAGCATCATTCTTCACAGAGATAGCAACTATAATCTCAAAATTCATATGGAATGGCAGAAGGCCCCAAATATACAAAAATATCCTCAGCAAAAGAAACAGCTCTGGAGGTATCACTATCCCTGATTTAAGGTATAGTACAAAGCCATAGTAACAAAACAGCATGATATGGACATAAAAACCAACAAATAAACCAATGGAACAGAATTGAAAACCCAGACTTTAGTTCAAGTAACCATAGCTACTTGACCTTTGACAAAGAAACCAATATTGCAAACTGGAGAAAAGATAGCATTTTCAACAAATGGCTCTGGACAAACTGGACAACCACATGTGGAAAAATGAAACTAGACTCACTCTCACTATGCACAAAAATCAACACCAAATGGATTAAAGATCTAAATATAAGACCTGAAACTCTTAAACTACTGGATGAAAAGATAGAGGGGACTCTTTATGATTTAGTAGTGGGGAAAGACATCCTGAACAATATCCCAGTGATCCAGGAAATTAAGCATTCAACCAGTGGGATCACATGGAGCTAAAAAGCTTTTGTACAAACTTCCAGTCAGGATGGCATTGGCCTAACTGTGCCACACCTCCTGGGGAGGGAAAGGCAAAATACTGAGGTTTCATTGGGTCTTTTGGTGGGGGAGGGGAGAATCAGACTCCAATAAAACTCCAGTGGGAGGGCATGGAGGAGCAGAGAAGGGAATTGGCTAATTGCCATGGTCACAGGTACCCCCCCCCCCCAGTCCCCCAACTCCCTCAAGCAGCTGTCCTAGCCACAGACCCTGCCTCAGGCTCCTCCTGTACTAACCACAGGCAAGGGGACCCAACCCAGCAGGCCATAGTAGTTCCACCCATGCCTCCATGCTGGAGAACCCTGTCCCACTTGCCGTTTCCCCCCACCTCCACGGTCTCAGAGCAGCAGGTTAGCATTCCCCCAGGGTCTCTCCAGCATGAACACCATCCCACTAACCACCACCACCCCATCCACATGTGCAGACTCAAGCCAGCAGACCAGTGTAGCTACACCCATGCCTACATGCCAACGCCACCTCCCACCCCAGTGCACAGACCCAGACCAGCAGGTTAGCGTCCACCTTCCAGGCATCCCTGCCACCAAAGAGCTCCACAGGAGAACTCTGCTGCCCCCCATCCCCATCTGTGGACCCAGGCCAGCAGGCTAGCGTTCCCCCCAGGGGACCTCCATCAAGGAACACTGTCCCACTCACTGGAGCCCTCTCCCCAGTGTACCAACCTTGCCAGCAGGCTAGCATTTCCCCAGAGGATCTCCACATGAGAAAGCCTTCCCACTGGCTGCCATCCCCCACTTCCCTGCTCAGTCCCAGGTCATCAGGCTAGGGCTCCCCCTGCCACCACCAGGAACCTCCACATGCCACTGTCCCTCTGTGCATGAACAAAGGCCAACAGGCTGGTATTCCCCACTCTTGGCTCTCCAACCAAAGGGGACCTCCAATTCCCCCTCCATGTGTCACCTGACCTACATAAGTTCCGATGTCCCCACTCTGCCCTGTCACAGGAGCCAACAGTCCCATTCACCCCTGGTATAGGGTTCCAAGGGACACACTGTCCCATCCTTTCACCCTTCAGCAATGCAGAAACACCACACATTACCATCTTCCCCACCTCAGCAGTCCAGCTACAACACTAGTCTGCTTTGTCCCATCCCCACCTACCCCATCACCTTGGGCCACCTGACCATGCAGTCCCATACTCTGAATCATGGAACAACAAGCCCCTATTTCAGGTCCCCAGGACCCCACTAGAGCCTTATGGGCTCTGAGCAGGCAGGCCCAATTTCCATCACAAGTCCAGGGGAAGCAAACATAAAAGGGAATAATAACTGAAGACACTTGAAGGATAACTAAAGCGTTCTCCTAAATTAAATAACACTCCTACCCTGTGATGGGCACACCACAGCACAAAAGGAATAACATGAAAAATTATATGCAAGTAAATCCAGTAAGATCACCCAGTCCTACAATGGATATCTCTAGTCAAAACATAGAAGAGATATTAGGATCAGAATCCCAAAATGAAGATACAAGCAATGCAACCCTGGCCAAACAAATAGCAGGACATGCAGAAAAGCAACAAAGGACCACTAATAGTATGAATGTTGTCCTTGCTAGATTAGACCTAATAGATAAGAACCAGGAAGTGTTCCAAAGACAGTAAAATGATCTAAAGGAAAGCAGGGGGTTAAAAAAAATCACCTAATAACCAGCTGGCTAAGCTCAATGAAGACATAAAGAAATGCAAGGACAAATGCCAAGAAGCATTAAGAAAATCAGAAAATGACATGAAAAGGAAACTCAACAGAGGGATGGAAACTCTACATAAAAGTGTAGTAGAAAATACAATCGCAAATGAATAAACTCAAAACTCTCTACAGAAGCTTTGAAGAATAGAATCAGCCATGTGGAAGATAGAAATTTAAAACTGATGACAAAACAGAAGAAACAGTTCATGAGTCCAAAAGTTTCAATAACTTCAAAAAGTTTTGTGAGCAGAACATAAGAGAACTGTGGGATACCCATGAAGGTCCCAATATTCAGATCATGGGAATACCAGAAGGGGAAGAAATTCAGACCAAAGGCATGGAGAACTTATTCCACAGAATTATCAAAGAAAACTTTCCCACTCTCTCAAAAGAAAGTCCCATCAAGTTCAAGAAACTAACAGAACTCCAAAAAGACTGGACCAAAGGGGAAATTCTCCAAGACATATTATTATTAAGACTCTAAACATCAATACCAAAGAGCAAGTCCTAAAAGCAGCTAGGGAAAGACAACACATTACATATAAAGGTAATCCCATCAGAATTACTTTAGACTTCTCAATGGAACCCTTGAAAGCCAGAAAGACCTGAAATGGAACCCTGCAATGTCTAAGCACCTATGGCTTCCAACCCAAACTACTCTACCCTACACAGCAGAAGTGTCACTCATAATAGATGGTAAAGAAAAACTTTCCATGATAAAACTCAGCTTTACAACTAACTATATGAACACAAGCCAAACCTGCAGAGAGTACTTCAGGAAATTCTCCACACAGAAGAATCAAATAACCAACGTCAAGGGCCTATATGAAGCAGATGAAAATAACCAAACTCAGAGAAGGTACACAACTACAAAGTCCAAGGAAACACCAAACCACATAAACCACCACAATATGTCAGGAATTAAATCAAACCTCACAGTCATTTCCCTAAATACTAATGGCCTTAATTCACCCATTAAGAGATATAAGATAACATGGTGGATCAGAAAATTAGACACCTCACCACTAAAGACAGACACCTCCTCAGGGTGAATGATAGTCCAAGCAAACAGAAATAAGAAACAAGCAGGCATAGCTATACTAATATCAGATAAAATAGACTTCAAACCAAAAGTAACTAAAAAAGACAAAGAAGGCCATTTCCTACTTATCAAGGGAATGATCCAACAAGAGGATATCACAATCATTAATCTTTATGCACTAAACACAGGTGTACCACAATTCATAAAACAAAACCTACTTGACAACAAAACAGAAATAACCACAAACACCATCATAGGTATGGACTTCAATACTCCACTATCAGCAGTAGATAGGTCATCCAAACAGAAAATTAACAGGGAAATGAGAGAGCTCAAAAAAAAAAAAAAAATACATAGAACAATTAGACTGAACAGACATCTATAGAACATTCTATCCCAAATCCACACACTACACATTCTTCTCAGCAGCCCATGGAATATTCTCTAAAATAGATCATATACTGGGTCACAAAGCCTGCCCCCATATATTTAGGAAGATTGACATAATTTCCTGCATGATATCCTATCACAATGCTGTGTTGGTAGAAATTAACAACAAAAGATGCACCAGGAACCCCATCGGCTTCTGGAAACTAAACAACACACATTTTTTTTTTTTTGTGTTTATTTTTATTTACTTATTTGAGAGTAACAGACAGAGAGAGAAAGAGGCAAATAGATAGGAGAGAATGACTGTGCCAGGGCCTCCAGCCACTGTAAATAAACTGCAGGTGCATGTGCCCCCTTGTGAATATGGCTTACATGGGTCCTGGGGAATCAAGCCTCAAACCAGAGTCCTTAAGCTTCACAGACAAGCGCTTAACCGCTAAGCCATCTCTCCAGCTCAGAACAACATACTTTTAAACAATAAATGTGCGTTGGATGAAATAAAAAAAATGAAATTGCAAAATTTCTAAAAATGAATGACAATGAGAACATATTGTACCAAAACTATGGGACATAATTGAGGCGGTCATCAGGGGAAAATTCATAGCACTAAATGCCTTCGTAACAAAGACAGAGAGATCCCAAATCCATAACCTAACCATCCACCTAAAAGCACTGGAAAAGCAAGAAGAATCCAACTCAAAAAGCTCCAGATGGAAAGAAATAATTAAGATCAAGCAGAAATTAATGAATTTGAAACTAAGAAAACAATTAAGAAAATTGATGAAACAAAGACCTGGTTCTTTGAAAAAATAAACAAAATTGATAAGCCCCTGGCCAGTTTTATCAATTGAAAAAAAGAGATGGTTCAAATTAATAAAATTAGAAATCAAAAATGAGAAATCACAAAAAAAAATGAGAGATCACAACAGACATAAGTGAAATTGGGAGAATCATCAGGACTTATTTCAAAAACCTCTACTCAGATTTGAGAGATGGCTTAGTGGTTAAGCACTTGCCTGTGAAGCCTAAGGACCCCGGTTCAAGACTTGATTCCCCAGGACCCACGTTAGCCAGATGCACAAGGGGGCACACGTGTCTGGAGTTCATTTGCAGTGGCTGGAGGCCCTGGAGTTCACATTCTCTCTCTCTCTCTCTCTCTCTCTCTCTCTGCCTCTTTCTCTCTCTGTCACTCTCAAAAAAAATAAATAAATAAACAAAGAATTAAAAAAAAAAAAAAACCTCTACTCCACAAAACTGGATAATATGGAGGAAATGGATGAATTCCTGAACACATACCACCTATGAAAGCTAAACTCAGAGCAGATTAATCTCCTAAACAAACCTATCACACCCATTGAGATTGAAAAGGTAATAAAAAAAAAAAAATCTCTCTAAGAAGAGTCCAGGACCAGATGGCTTCTCAGTTAAATTCTATCACACCTGGAAGAACTGAAACCAATTTTTCTCAAACTGTGCCACACAATTGGAGAACAGGGAAATCTCCCATTCTCCTTCTATGAAGCTACTATTACCCTAACACCAAAACCAGGCAGAGATGCCACAAACAAAAAGAAAACTATAGGCCTATGTCCTTGATGAACTTAGACATAAAGGTCTTGAACAAAATGCTTGCAAACCAGATTCAACAACATATCAAAAACATTATCCATCTTTGCCAGGCTCCTCTGGTGGACAGGTAGTGCTGAGGGAAGGACCAGGCCTGCTGGTTCCTCCCAAGGGGTTGAGGAGGAAGATGAGCATACGAGGACTCAGAAACCTCTCCTAGCCACTGGAGAAAAACCACACTGAGTCGGGAGTCTTTTCAAAGCAGGAACTCACAGAAAAACTCACTTTATTGCTATGAGCAGTTGCCTATACCATATTGGGGATGAAGGTGGGGATTTTAGGATGGGGGTGGGGAGGGAGAGGTAAGGGCCAATAGTAAACTGTAACTATTGAAATGGTAATTTTACTCCTGCTCAGAAGTAGCAGGCCAGAAGCCATTAGGCATCTTGCTGAGTCCTAGCTGGCCAGAGACAGGTCGCCAAACTTTAGCTAGGCTCAGGAAGTTCCACTAGGCCTCATGCCTGGGCCTTTCAGGACCCAACATCTCCCCCTTTTGTTTTTGTAAGAGGATTAGTCTCCATGGCCCCTGTCTTAGGTTGTCCCCCTCTGGCGATCTTACCCATCATTGAGTACCAGGTGATTAGCTCACTAAGAAGCCACTCCATAGCCTGTCTTATGTTGTCCCCCTCTGGGGATCATACCCATCATTGGGTTCCATGTATTTAGCTCCCTGAGAACCCACTCCATGGCCTGTCTTAGGTTGTCCCCCTCTGGGGATCTTACTCATCATTGGTCACATGGAGGGCAGAGGAGGTGGCAGTGGGTCATCTGAGGAACTTAGTTCCTGAGTTGCCAGCCTGCGATAATGTATTTTGACCTGATGAAGTTTTATTGCCTCTAGCCACTGGTGAATAAATTGTGTAATTTTGTTAATTACACAAGGCCTGACAATGAGGAGAAGGAGGGGAAGGGGTCCAGGTAGAAGGAGAAGGTAGGGTAAGATGTCATATAAGCCCGTCTGCAGCAGGTAGTCCTGGAGGTCCCAGGACTCCTCTCCAAGTCTTCCTGGAGTCTCTTAAACTTGTCTTGGACTATTTGCAATTTATTGGTGTAAAAGCAGCATTTTTCTTGTAAAAACAAACTTACGCCTCCCTTTTCGGCTGTTAGTAGGTCTAGTCCTCCTCTGTTTTGTAGGACTACCTCAGCCAGGGAATCTAGCTACCAGGAATTATATCTACATTGGGGATTAAGGTGGCTGGGGCACAAGGGCACGTCCAATTGGTGGGCAGAAATTTATAGGCCATCCTGCCTTCACAAACATAAACCATTCCAGAAGGCAGGCAGCATTGAACACTGGGCTCAGTTGTGTTAAAAGTACAGAAGGAAGGATGAATGTATCCCACATCTATACTGGAATTATTAGGGGAAGATGGGGCCCAAATGCCCAGAGGAGACATTGGGAAAAGCTGGACGGGGATGGGGAAGGTGGCTGAGCAATGTTTTAAGGTCGTATGGGCAACTGTACTGCAAGCAGCCAGGGAGGCCCAGATATTTTAGGTCTCTCGTTGGTACCCAAATGGATCTTTTTCTTTTTACAAAGTTTTCCCATGGATAAAAATTCCATGAGCTTTACATAAGTTTCTATCAAAAAACTCCTTTCTATTACAGAGTTTTTGTACTTTAATCACTTCTCAGTATGAAAGATTATTCCAAGGTTAGGAAACAAATAAACCCTTTGATCTTAACAATATAAACATAAATCTTAAGGAATGGCCAGCTCTTATCAGTAACACTGAATGTGTATAATCTTGTTTACATGTAGGTGTTAAAGTCTTGCTGTCAAATGGCCCAGAGCTATTGATACAAGGCCAGCCAAATGGCTTTAGACAATTTCTTCCCTTTTTTATTTATTATTTTTTATGAACCGGGCCCCTCTGGGCCTCAGTGCAGAAAGACTGTGTCTGTCTTAGGTTGTCCTCTACGATATTTAGGCCTTACCCATCATCGGTATATGAACTTCATCATTCATGCCCTGTCTTAGGTTGACCTAATTCGAGAGAATCTTACCCATCTTTGATTACCAGCCTCTGCAGGGGCTTTAAGATAATGTCTCAGGAAGCTTGGGTCGGGTCCATAGCTGTAGCCTATGTATTTTTGCATGGATATTTATAATGGATCTCAAAAGGCATTTAACGAGTATGGGCAGCAGACACAGAATGAGCAAGACAAACACCTGTAGCAGTAAAGCTTCCTAACCAAGAAGTGAGAGAATTCCATCCAGGCAATGCAGATTTAAAAGCAGATATTAAGTCATCAGCAGCTTTAGCTGCATCAAATGTAAGATGATTATTTTGCAAACACAAAATCTCTGAATGTAACTGAATCAGATCTAAGGAAATATTATCATTGTGCCAAATATCTCTTAAATGTATTTTCCCAATGCTGTTGACTGTCATTATATTTTTTAGAAGTAACATAAATTTATTGAAAATCTACATGACACTCCAAAGGAGTTTTAACTTTTAACCCTAGTATATAGAGCGTCTAACAGGTGAAACTGTATCTAGGGTAAGGATCAAGCCCAGGATCTTAAAGGGAGGTACAGTTTGAACTTTCTCAGGAGCTACTTTAAAGCTGTGAGTATGAAGGATAGTTAGACATTAAAAGTACAAACCTAAAGCCAAAAGCCACAGCACACTTCAGGAACACCTGTTAGGCACACTTTGTATATCTTTAGATTGAAATCTGAAACCCACCGTCACACCTTAAGATAAACAATTGAATACATTGGGGGCCATTTATTTAAGTTACCACATTTCACCCCTGGAGTCCAATAGATTTATAACCATCATATGTTATAAATTGTTAGAAAAAATTAACATATTTAGGATAAATAATATTTAGGGTAGATAATGTCTTTTATAGTTGGTCATGTGGGGGTAAGGATTCCCCCTTTTGCTTTTGTAATTGAGACTTGAGATTTTGATTATATCTTTTAATGATAGCTTGGCCCCAGGAGTTGTATGGGATGCCTGTGGAATGTGAAAATTTTCAGGTCTGGAGAAAATCTACAATGGCCTTGCTGTACAAAGCAGGGGCCATTATCTGTTTTTCTTTGATCAGGCAGCCCAAGAGTGGCAAAACATTGAAGTATATGACTAATGGCATGTTTATATTTTTTCCCACTGTTTCATAGAAAACTGAATTAAAATGTAGTTCAGAGTCTTCATCATTCTCACTTTAGAGCAGAGACACAAGTCCTGTTATTCATAGCCCAGATTCTAAGGCAGAAGCCAGACAATGAGACTAGATGCTTCACAGAGGTCCTTATCTTGAGAAGGGATCCAGGAAACAGGAGAATAAAATTGAGAAAGACTACATGCCAGGTCATTCTTTCATGACTGTTCTAGGAGCTGTGTAGAATGCATGGCAGTGGTCTTGTCCAAGACAGTGGATTTTCTTACTTGCTCTCCTATCTGTTGTATCATTGTATCTATACATCATACTGTTCGGGACAGACAGTCTGCTGGATGCCTGCTCCTAGAGCAGCTCTAGAGAGGTCTCAGGTCCAAACATGAAATTAATGCAGCAGAAGTATGTTCTACAGTGTGACATCTGGGGTAAGAGTGACCGAGCAGACGCACTGGGTGGCACAAGAGAAGCTTGGAGTAAGAAGATGTAGTTATAAACCTAAACAGCAAGCTTGTCTTTGGAAAATGAGACATTGCTCTTAGAAATCTCTGGAAGCTTCACTTTCTCTCATGTAAAATATCAAACTATTAGTTGAGATTTCTGAAGCCTCCACAGTTTTACTTCAACCTGTCTTTCTAGAATTTTAATCCATGACTCACCTCTCTGTTCCATTATGCAACCCAACCACTTCCTGTATTCCAAATCTATTTTACTGCCTTGACTTTCTCTTGATAATTCCTGCTACCTGGAAATCCCTTTTACTTCTAGAAAGCTACCCAATCTCAAGCAAAATAATCAAATCCCTCTTCTATCAGAAAGTTCTTCCTGACCATACTGTCTGGCATGGGTGAGTCCAGTGTGGCTAGCCAGGCAAGTTCCCTGGAGCAGAGACAATGTGCAGAATAGATCCCCTGTGTATATGACATGTGGAGCAAAGTGCTCTAGTTCATGATCACATCCTGAAGGAACACAGGGCAAACATGAAAAAGCAATTTAAAACTAAAGTTCTCATCCAAGAAAGCTAAACTAAGAGAATAGGACCAAAACTTGAATTGCACTGAGATGAGGAACCCAGATGGTAAAATAAAAAGACAAGAAGTAAAAGAGAAAAGAAGGTCTCTCTCTCTCTCTCTCTGTCTCTCTCTCTCTCTCCCTCTGTGTGTGTGTGTGTGTGTGTGTGTGTGTGTGTGTGTGTGTGTATGCGCGCATGTGCATGCGCACATAGGTGTAGACTGGAACTGATTTTTGGGCTAGAGGTTCCTGATTCTTCTTCTGGGTTCCCATTGCTATCCATATGCCTCGTATGTTATTTTGTGACCCTAGCACCACCACAATAGGTCTTTGCACTGCACATGGCTTAATCTCATGCACAGATGGCAAAATCCTGGAAAATTAACATCATGCATTTTATACTTCATGCAATAAAAGGCTTTCAAAATGGATGTAAGTAGACATATGTTGAATTGGCCAACTTAAACATATGGCATGACTGGGCAAGAGGTACAGTTTTTATCTTTGGCTGATCTAAAAGGATCTTGAAATAGAAGGGTTTAGTTGGATAGGAAACTTAACTACTAATGCACAGTAGAATAACTGCTGTTGATAGTACTTAATTGCACATTTAAAAATAGCCAGCAGTTGGGTTGGAGAGATGGCTTAGTGGTTAAGGTGTTTGCCTGCAAAGTCAAAGGACCTCTGTTCAATTCCCCATGACCCACATAAAGCAGATGCACAAGGGGGCAAATGGATCTGGACTTTGTTTGCAGTGGCTGGAGGCACTGGCGCACCCATTCTCTCCCTCTTCTCTCTCTCTCTCTCTCTCTCTCTCTCTCTCTTTCTCTCTCTCTCTCTGTGTGTGTGTTTTCTTTCCACTGTGAGCTGTGTAGCTCCTCTCTTGCACATGTACCCATTGTCATGTTCTTCTAGAGAACATGGGCCAAGCAACCATGCACTAGGATCTCTGAAACTATGAGCCAAAAAAAAAAAAAAGAAAAAGAAAACTTGTTCCTTCAGGCTGTTCTCTCAGGTGGTTTGGCCATAGAATGCATAGCGATACATCTGAAATTTAGTGAAGCACCAGGCTCTGTGGTGGGTGGCCGGATCTATCCCCTCACATCCTGCACTCAAGCCCAGACACACAACATGGCTCACCTAATACCATTCAGCAAACTTAAAGTAGAGCATGCTATGCTGCACAACCGCTTACCTCTGGGTATTTTACAGCTCGGTTTCTAGAAGTTTCAGCCATTTCCCGAAGGCTGAGGTGCCATAGCTGCCCAGCCCTCTCCTTTAACCAGAAACATTTGCTTTAGCATGGAGCTTCCTCACAAGGCCTCACGTGAGGATACTGGAGGGTACTGCCATCGGGAGATCAGAAGCCCAATTCCCAGCCATCTTCTCTAGGGAGGACATAGTGTTCTCTTTAATCAAAGATGCACGTGTTATCTTCTCTTAAAAATTTCTTTCTTTTGTTAAATAAAAAAGCCTTATTAAAATTTTACATAATCCCCTCCCACCACTTTTCTTTATCCTTTCTCTCCCAAAAGTTACATTTGTCTTTTACCCAATGAAGTTTCCATAATTATTTTATCCTTACTTTTTATAAGTTGTAAGAGCTGAGAAGAAAGGATATTTGGAAAATCTGGTTGTCTCAGACTGCAAGACCCATTATCTCATCTCCACCCACGGGGTAGGATGGTAGAGCCTCCTTAGCCCGGCTCCTTTGACTTCATTTGTCCTTGGTCCTATATCCTCAAGCAGACAGAGCAGACACAGTCGCTGAAGTCTGAGAGGGGCTGCTGAAGATCAGCGGTGGCAGAAGGTGGCTGAGGAAAGGTGTTTTCTTAGTTCTTTAGAGCCTCTTAAAGCCTTCCAGTGGGGCTAGGAAAGGAGTGGAGTGCTTCTGAGTTGCCTCTAACAAGACCCTGGAAGCCAAACCTTGGTTTCTGTTTGAGTGGGGACAAGTGCAGTCCTCCTGGATGGTGGACTTTCTGTGAGTATTTCCCCCACAATAGAGTCACTGTGTCAGGCAACTTGGAGCCTATCTGTCACCATAAATCACGACTCAAGGCCAAGCCTCTTGTAGCGTTAACCTTATCTGAAAGGTCATTGTGATCAGGGAAGGCTTGGCAACCTGCGTAGGCTCAGTGTGGCCCAAAGGGTCATAGTGCTTTCACTGCTCCAGTTCATTTCCACTGGGCCAACTGAAGGCACAGCAAACACAGTGTCAATGTGATGACTAAAGAGACACAAACCAGAGACCGCATGGCTAAGTTAAGTACATTCAGAGGGGAAATATTTATATTTTACATTTTAAATAGTCCCCGGGGGATGTGCAATATGTTTCTCATCTCATTTGTGTTTAAGAACTCACCACCCTTGAAAAGCAAAGCAGCCCCCTCCCCAGGCTGTGGATTTGAATGATAGTGTGCTTTTTGTTGTGTTCATCAAAATAACAGGCTTCAAATACAAACATGCTTATTGTGCAAATATACATTCACAAAGTAGACTCTTCAGAAGAAAGGGGAAATGGCCACACTAATGATAAGAGGGCATTCTGTGATAAGGCCAGGCCTCCTGACATGGCATCTAACAGGTCACACATGTGTCACCATGCATCTCCTGTGTCATTATTCAGCACAAATGCACATTTCAGAATTCCTTTTCTGTGACACTGAGGGAATGATGTTCAGATTTGTGAAAGGGAGGGAGTAGGAACATTCTAGAAAACTTACATACAAAAAAAGAAACAATATACAAGAATATTTCTGATCTGGTTTGACCAAAACCAATAATGAGGGTGAAAATGGAATTGTTTTAAAGAGAAATTAGATTGAGAAAGAATGCTAACATTATTATTATTATAATATTATTATTATTATTATTATTATTATTATTATTATTGGTTTTTCGAGGTAGGGTCTCACTCTGGCTCAGGCTGACCTGGAATTCATTATTTAGTCAGTCTCAGGGTGTCCTTGAACTCATGATAATCCTGCTACCTCTGCCTCTCAAGTGCTGGGATTAAAGGCACATGCCACCAGGCCCGGCTCTTTTTTATTTCTAATTTATTATTATTAATAACATATTTTGTAGGGATACATCATGTGTTGGTACAGTCTTTTCCATCATCCCTGCCTGCATCCTCCTGAGTGAGGTTGCAGGTATAACCTATGGGGCTGTGGGTCATGCATTACAGGAGCAGCAGCCAGTTGTTTTGTGGGGAGGGAATGCCTCTGGGCATGATGTCTCAACCTGTGGCTCTTACAATGTTTTCGGCCCCTCTTCTACAAAATTCCCTGAGCCATGGTGGGTGAGTTTTAAGTCTACTTCAGTGATGAGCTCTCAGGAGCCCCTGGATCTCTGCTTTGGTAGGTGTTGAGTGTCCTCAGAGTCTCCTTCACCCTGGCGCTGATTATCAGGTTCACCATGAAAGCAGCACTCACTCGTCTCCCCATTCCTCTGTGGTATCAGCTGTGGCTTGGCTGAAGTGAGGGGGTGGTTTATCTCCTCCAGTCTTGCTACCTTCTGAAAAAGAACAGATTCTCCAATGGAGAGTGAAGTCAGCATAGTTTAAATGGGATAAATATTATTAATTTGATATATGTAACTTCTCTTTTAGTCAAAGACTAGTGAGAACTTGACACTGTGAGAACATAATCTTTGTCTCCATAGAATTCTGATCTGGTTCCCAATACCAAATATGTGTTCCTTTACACTGAGTGGATCTCTTAGCCAGTCAGAAAGCTATTGTAACTCACTGAGGCTGTGTGCCACTATTGCACTGGCATGTACATCCTGTCAGGGTGTTTCCTTCTGAGTAGCTTAGACCTCTGATTGCTCAGACTACTGTTGGCTACTTTCCTCCCATATAGCACTTTCCAGCACTAGACAGGCTAACTGTCTGGGGACTTGCTTTCTTTTGAATTCCATCCAGGTCTCTCCGTGCTCTGTTTTGGCAGCATATGATGTCTTCTGAAGTAAGGTCTTACCTATTGCCTCGGGTGGGTAATCAAATACTTTGACAGAAACCTGTCATCTTGGACCTCTTAGGTCTCTCCAATCGACAGCTCATTATGGGTAACAACCAATTTCTGGTACTTGGAGTTATAGGCCAGAGATGGAAAAAAAATTGTTTTTTAAATCTTAGGCTTCAACCCACCCTCTCCTGGGCTCTTCTTTTCAGCTGCTTCCCCCTTACTCCCTTTGAGGGCTATATCTTTTAGTCCGTTTCCAAGGATAAAGGTTTCTATGGTTCCAGTTCGTTTTGAATTTAGTTTTGTGTCTGCTTTTCCCCCACCCTCTTCTTCTCCCCCCCCCAAACCCTTCTGTGATGGCTAAGTTTTGTGTCAACTTGATCTGTTTAGGAATCCACAGACATTCCTCATGAGTGAGTTTCTGAGGTTGCTTCCAGGAAGGATTAACGAAAGGAGGAATCCTTCCCCCAGGGTGAGTCCTTCCACCAGATTGGGTGGCCCCTCTAGGATGGGGGACTTTATTTAAGGAAGTTCTGGGAAGGCAAGTATCCCACCCCCATCTCACCTGGCTGTTGGTGCTGCTTGCTGCTTTCCAGTGTGGACTGAAGACTGCAGTTTTCCAGAACACCTCCAGGCCTGCAGAGCTAGATTGGGGCTGCTGAGGCATCCAGCCTCGTGGACTGAGCAGTTACCTGGTTCTGTGACTCTCAGGCTTGCAAACTGCTATTGTTGGACTGCTGTAAACTAATCCAATAAACTGCCTTTCAATTCAATTCATTCTATTGGTTCTGTTCCTCTAAAGAACCCTGACTAATAGAGATTGTGGTATCAGAAGTGGTTCTAGAGAAACAGAATTGTAAGAATGGATTTCCCTAGTGGGCTTGGTGCTCTCTGGAGTTGACTCTCCCACTTCATGTCACTAAAAGCCCTACTGGTAATAAGAAGATTGCTTTTACCAGTAATAAGGATAGCAATAATAATCCATGGTGTGAATAATTTAAAGAACTCTGTAGGATAGATATATTTGGTGATCCTGAGTCATATCTTGTGAAGAGTGAGGAATTTAGTGACTTTGTTTCTAAATCTTTTGAATATTTGTAAGATGAATTATGATGCTGGTTGGTTGCTTCTAACATTTCAGGATAAACTATTGAGAGAAAAGCAGCACCTCAGAAAGAAAGTTTCCAAGCTTAAGACCCACATACATGACCTGGAGGTTTCTAAGGGAGCCCTGGCGGAGAGTCTCCTCTCTAGGCAGAACAGGGCTCAAATTAGAAAACCATATCCAAGCTCTCACTGTGAGACTGGCTAACCTGAAATGTAAACTCAAACACCAGCCTCAAAGGCTATCAGAAGTTAAAGCGAGGGCACTGATTGGAAAACAGTGGGATCCTATGACTTGGAATGGGGATCTGTGGGGAGATCCTGAAAAAATCTGTGGACATTGAACTCAGACTCTGAAGAAGTTGTTTTGCATGAGAATGTGGTCTCCCATCCTTTAGCAGCAGTTGCATCCCACCCCCAAGCCCTCAAGTCTTGCCATCTCCACCCTTGCCTGGGGGAATTACTCCTTCTTTGTCTGAGGAACCAGCAATGACCCTCCCTGTA
This sequence comes from Jaculus jaculus, assembly GCF_020740685.1. Classification (NCBI taxonomy): domain Eukaryota; kingdom Metazoa; phylum Chordata; class Mammalia; order Rodentia; family Dipodidae; genus Jaculus; species Jaculus jaculus. Next base: position 61,501,694 of record NC_059116.1, read on the forward strand.
GGAGGCGCACATACTCCTCAGTGCCCTCCCAACTTTGCCTCTAAGCCTATAACATGGCTTAAGGCTAGGCAGGCCCCTAAAGGTGAGATAAAAAGTATGACACAAGAGGAAGTGAGGTACACCCCTAATGAACTTCAGGAGATTTCTAATGTGTACAGGCAGAAGCATGGACAATATGTGTGAGGATGGATTTTAAGGATGTAGGATGATGGAAGAAGAAATATAGGATTAGATCAGGCTGAATTTATTGACATGGGCCCACTGAACAGAGATTTTAGATTTAACACTGCAGCTCATGCAGTTGGAAGAGCTGCCAAGAGTTTAGTTGATTGGTTGGCTGAAGTATGGCTCCAAAGGTGTCCTACTGTGAGTGAGCTCAAGCTGCATGATATCCCTTGGCTCAATGCTGATGAAGGGATTGAAAGGCTCAGAGAACTTGGAATGCTGGAGTGGATTTGTCATGTACACTCCTCTTTGTCCCCACAATGAGAGTGTCCAGAAGATGTGCTCTTCATTAAGACTATAAGAAACAGATTTGTGAAGAGAGCCCCAGCATACTTAAAGTTGCCAGTAGTTGCCATAATATGGAAATAAGACATCACAGTGGGAACCACAGCTACTACATTAGGTGACTTAGATGCAGTGGGTCTAACTGGATCTTGGGGTAACAAGGGCCAAGTGGCAGCATGGAATAACCAAAGGTGAGGTGAGCATGTTTACCATAATGGACAGACTGGGCAAAACAATGCTCACAATAGTATGACTCGTGAAGATCTTTGGTACCAGCTGATTAATCATGGTGTTTCCAGAAGTGAAATAGATAAGAAGCCCACTAAGTTCCTATTTGATCTCTATAGGCAGAAAAGTTCCAGACCAAAGGAACAAAAGGCCACTTTGAATTATAGCAAGAGAGAATCAAGACCTCTTAACCAGTTTCCATACATGAGCCTGCTTACAGATCCTGAGCCCCTTTATTGAAGGGGTAGCTGAGTCCCCTCAAGGAAGGAGCCTCCCACAATCCCCAAAAGTTTCAATATTAAGCATAGTTCTATCCTTTCTCAGAGGGACCTCTGGCCTTTTGCTAGGGTAACTGTACACTGGGATAAAGGAAATAATCAGACTTTTGGGGGCTTATTTGACACTGGCTCTGAATTGACATTGATCCCAGGAGAACCCAAACAGCATTATGACCCTCCAGTTAAAGCAGGTGCTTACAGAGGTCAGGTGGTCAATGGAGTTTTGGCAAATTTTAGATGTCCAGTGGGTCCCTGAACTCACCCTGTGGTTATTTTCCCAGTCCCAGAATGCATAATTGGGATAGATATATTTAGGAGTTGGTAGAACCCACACATTGGTTCCCTGTCTTGTTGAGTGAAGGCTATTATGGTTGTAAAGGCCAAATGGAAGCTATTGGTGCTCCCCCCACAAGGAAAAATAGTGAGCCCAAAATGATATTGCATCCTTGCAGGGATTTCAGAAATTAATGCCACTATAAAGGACTTGAAGGATGCAGGGTGGTGCTCTCCACCACGTCTCCCTTTAATTTTTCTATTTGGTCTGCTCAGAAAACAGATGGATCCTAGAGAAGGGTAGTGAATTATCAGCAACTTAATCAAGTGGTGACTCCAATTTCAGCTACTGTACCAGATGTGGTTTCTTTACTTGAACAGATTAACACATCTCTTATTCCTAGTATGCAGCCATTGATCTTGTGAATGCTTTTTTTCCCACACCTGTCCATAAGAACCACCAGAAGCAATTTGCTTTCAACTGGCAAGGTCAGCCGATACCTTTACTGTTTTACCTCAAGGTTATATTAAGTCTCCAGTTCTGTTCCATAGCTTAGTTCACAGGAATCTTGATTACCTGTACTTTCCACAAGGTGTCATATTGGTCCATTATATAGATGACTTTATACTGACTGGATCAAATGAACAGGAGGTGGCAACCACTCTGAAGTTGTTCATACAGCATGTGCACATCAGAAGATGGGAAATAAATCCATCCAAAATTCAAGGACTTTCCAACTCAGTAAAATTTCTAGTAGTTAGTGATGTGGGGCATACAGGGGTATTCCTTCTAAGGTGAAGGATAAGTTGTTTCACCTGTCCCCTCCTGCCATTAAGAAAGAAGCATATGTCTAGTGGGCTTATTTTGATTTTGGAGACACACATTCCTCACTTGGGTGTGTTACTCTGTCCCGTATTGGAAAGCTAGTAGTTTTCAGTTGGGCCCAGAAGAAGAGAAGGCTTTTCTACAGGTCCAAATAGATGTGCAGGCTACTCTGCCACTTGGGCCATATGATCCCAGTAGATTCAATGGTACTTGAGGTGTTTGTGGTAGATAGGGATGCCCTTTGGAGCCTTTGTCAGGCCCACATAGCTGAATCACAGCAGAGGCCCTTGGGATTCTGTAACAAGGCTCTGCCATCATCTAAAGATAATTTTTCTCCCTTTGAGAGATAGCTCTTGGCCTGCTATTGGGCCTTAGACAAAACTGAATGCTTGACAATGGGCCATCAAGTTACTATGAGAACTGAGCTGCCTATTATGAATTGGGTATTGTCTGACCCACCAGGCCATAAAGTTAGACATACACAGCAGGAGCTCATCATCAAGTGGAAGTGGTATATGTAAGGTTCAGGAGTGACCAAGACCATGGAGAGCACTCTGAGGCAAAGATGGAAGTTTTTATTTGGGGGAAAATCATGAGCTGCCAGGACTGACTAACAAGAGTGGGAGCAGTCAGTTTGGGGTTACAGATAGTGGATTTTATAGATTCTTCAGTTGGGAGGGGGGGAGGTGAGAAAGGAAACTTTCTTGTTGGGGCAGTAAATCTCTGTTCTTTACATTAGCCATATGGGGAGACCAGAACTATCCCTGGTGACAGATAAGGGAGCAGTAAATCTCTGTTCTTAGGGTGAGACCAGAAGTGACCTGGTGAGAGGTAAGGGGGGGGGGCAATAAATCTGGACTTGGGGAATCATTAATAGCTGAGCAATTTCTTAAGGAATGTGGATGGTCCACTACTTTATATCTCTCTGTCACCATCCTGTTTTCTTTGGTGACTCCCTTTTTGGGAAGCCCTCTTGACCTAACAGTATGTATGTGAGCAGGCTCACGCAGACCCTGAAGCCACAAGTAAGTTACATGAAGAAAATGCCCAAATGCCCATGGTTTTTACTCCTGTTACAATGCCCTCTGTCCCCAAGCAGGCCACCTATGGCATTATGGGGTGTGCCCTATGATCAACTGACTGAGGAGGAGAGGACTAGAGCATGGTTTACAGATGGTTCAGCACGTTATGCAGGCACCTCCCAGAAGTGGACAGCTGCAGCATTATAGCCCCTTTCTGGGACAACTCTGAAGGACTGTGATGAAGGGAAGTCTTCACAGTGGGCAGAACTATGGGTAGTGCACTTGGTTGTGCATTTTGCTTGGAAGGAAAAATGGCCAGATGTGCAGTTACACACTGATTTATGGGCTGTGGCCAGTGGTTTAACTGGATGGTCTGGGACTTGGAAGGAGCACAACTGGAAAATTGGTGAGCAGGACATTTGGGGAAGGTGTATGTGGACAGAACTCTCTGAATGTGCAAAGAATATAAATATACTTTTGTCCCATGTTAATGCTCATCAGAAGGTGACCTCACATCAGAGGATAACTTTAATAATCAAGTAGACAAGCTGACCCATTCTATGGAGAGTGCTCAACCTCTTTCCTCAGCAATTCCTGGCATTGCTCAATGGGCCCATGAACAAAGTGGCCATGGCAGCAGGGTTGCAGGTTATGCATGGGCCCAACAACATGGATTTCTACTACCTGAGGCTGACATGGCTGCTGCTGAGTGCCAAAGTATTTACCTGAATTCGTACACTGACAATGTGAAGTAGGTAGTGAGGATTGATTTAAGGATTGAGATAGTATAGATTGTTATTTGTAAAACAGTGCCCAAAATAGCAAGAGTGCTCAACAAGTATTGATATTATTACTGTTGCTTTTAAATACAACTAGTTTAAGTTTTATTCATTTTCTAGTAACTGGCATGTTCATAAATATTAGCAGATGTGATAACATAATAATAAAAATAATGTATTGAGTTTATTATGTGGCAGGAACTACATTATTTTTTGTTAGGTTATTGTTGCCATTACCATCTTGTTGCTGGGACAAACATGTGACCAGAAGCAGGGAAAGGTTATGGAGGAAAAGGTTTATTTCAAGCTTACTGATTCCAGGAGACACTTAATCATGGTGGAAGAAGCTGGCTCACTTTAGCATTCAAAACAGAGAGAGGAAAAAGCAACACTAGCAAGTATGAACATCAGAGCTCAAACTAGCTCTCTACACACCTAGTAGGGCTGGACTGAAGATCTGTCCCATGACATAATTCTAACAGGGCTCTGCCTATTAGAGACTTATGTAGGAAGCTTAATCTTAATGAAAAATATCTGAGTCTATGGGATCATTTACACTCAAACCACCACATTCCACCCATGTGCTCCATAGACTCATGATCATCTCACAAGAAAAATGTGCTCAATCTAATTGCAGTTTATAAAACAGTACTCAAAATAGTAATAGTGCTTGACAAGCGCTGATATTACTATGGTTACTTTCTATTTTTATTTATTAGAATCAGAGAAAGAGGGAAAGTGAGTGAGAATGGGTGATCCAGATCTTCCAGCCACTGCAAATGAACTCCAGACACACATGCCACCATTGCATCTGGCTTATGTGGGACCTGGAGAATAAAACCTGGGTCCTTAGTCTTCACAGGAAAGCACCTTAACTGCTAAGTCATCTCTCCAGCCCACTACTGTCACTGTTAAATGGAACTAATTTAAGTTTTATCCATTTTCTAGTAACTGACATATGAATATCAACAGCAGATGTAATAACGTAAGGATAACAATAATGCATTGAGTGCTCAGTATATGGCAGTTTTTGTTATGGTATGATTATGAAATTTCCCTTAAAGCCCATGTGTTGAAGACTTGGTTTCCAGTGTGATGATCAGAGGTGGAGCTTTAAGAGTGGGGCCACCATAAGGGCTCTTACCACATGAATGGACTGAAATACCAATAGATTCCTGACATGATGGCATTATTGGGAAGTGATAGAAACTAGAAGGTGGAGTTCAGCTGAAGAAGGGTGGTCACTGGGGCCATGACTTTGATGGAAATATCTTTTCCCAAGTCCTCATTCTCTCCACTTCCCAGCTACTTTTAATGAGCACCTTTCCTTTGCTATGCCCTTTCACCATAATGTGTCTGCCATCTGCCTGTCCTAGATCCACAGCAATGGAGCGACAGCTATGGACTAACACCTCTGAAACTGGGAGTCAAAATAATCTTTCCTCCTTTAAATTTCCTTGGATATTTTGTCACAGCAATGAAAAACCAAGTAACATATATTCCTGACCCATATAAACCCTGTAGAGCAGAAAATGTTACATCTGAGATGAGAACTAGATTCATAATTTTGGCCAAATTAACACAATGAGTGTCAGAGGCAGACTCCAAAAACTCATATTCTCTAAGCACTCTAGTCTATGGAGGACAAAAATAATAAACAAAGTTCATTATTATCAGATAGACTATATTTTTTTGCTGTGCTTTTGCTTTTTTATTTTATTTTTTTATCTTTTCACAATTTTTATTAACAATTTTCCATGATTATAAAAAATATCCCATGGTAATACCCTCCCCCCCCCCCGCACTTTCCCCTTTGAAATTCCATTCTCCATCATATTACCTCCCCATCTCAATCATTCTACTTACATATATACAATACCAACCTATAAAGTACCCTCCTCCCTTCCTTTCTCTTCCCTTAATATGTCCTTTTTAAACTTACTGGCCTCTGCTACTAAGTATTTTCCTTCTCATGCAGAAGACCAATCATCTGTAGCTCGGATCCACATATGAGGGAGAACATGTGGCGATTGGCTTTCTGGGCGTGGGTTACCTCACTTAGTATAATCCTTTCCAGGTCCATCCAATTTTCTGCAAATTTCATAACTTCATTTTTCTTTACCGCTGAGTAGAAATCCATTGTATAAATGTGCCACATCTTCATTATCCACTCATCAGTTGAGGGACATCTAGGCTGGTTCCATTTCCCAGCTATTATAAATTGAGCACCAATAAACATGGTTGAGCACATACTTCTAAGGAAATGAGATGATTCCTTTGGATATATGCCTAGGAGTGCTATAGCTGGGTCATATGGAAGATCAATCTTTAGCTGTTTTAGGAACCTACACAATGATTTCCACAATGGCTGGACCAGATTGCATTCCCACCAGCAGTGTAGAAGGGTTCCTCTTTTTCCACATCCCCGCCAGCATTTATGATCATTTATTTTCATGATGGTGGCCAATCTGACAGGAGTGAGATGGAATCTCAATGTAGTTTTAACCTGCATTTGCCTGATGACTACTGATGTAGAACATTTTTTTAGATACTTATATGCCATTCATATTTCTTCCTTTGAGAATGCTCTATTTAGCTCCATAGCCCATTTTTGATTGGCTTATTTGATTCCTTATTATTTAACTGTTTGAGTTCTTTGTATATCCTAGATATTAATTCTCTATCAGATGTATAGCTGGCAAAGAATTTTTCACATTCTGTAGGTTGCCTCTTTGCTTTATAAACTGCCCTTTGCAGTGCAAAATCATCTTTTCTTGTTCCTACTTTTAGTTGAAAAGCTTCCAGTTTTTCCCCCTGGACTTACATCTGGGTCCTCTATTCTGTTCCATTGATCTACATGTCTGTTTCTGTGCCAGTACCACACTGTTTTGTTACTATGGCTCTGTAGTATAGGTTAAAATCAGGTATGGTGATACCACCAGATTCATTTTTGTTGCTCCTAGTATTATTTTAGATATTTGAGGGTTTTTGTGATTCCAAATGAATTTTTGGATTGTTTTTTCTATTTCCATGAAGAATGTCTTTGGAATTTTGATAGGGATTGCATTAAATGTGTAGATTGCTTTTGGTAAGATTGCCATTTTCACAACATTGATTCTTCAATCCAACAACAAGGGATGTTTTTCAGTTTCTAGTGTCTTTTGCAATTTCTTGCCTTAGAGTCTTAAAGTTCTCATTATAGAGATACTTTACTTCCTTTGTTAAGTTTATTCCAAGGTACTTTATTTTCTTTGATGCAATTGTGAATGGGAGTGATTCTCCGATTTCATCCTCTGTGTGTTTGTTGTTAGCATATATGAAGGCTACTGATTTCTGTGTATTTATTTTGTATCCTGCTATATGGCTGTAGGTTTTGACCAGCTCTAACAGTTTGCTAGTAGTCTTTAAGGTCCTTTATGTATAGAATTATGTCATGTGCAAATAATGATAACTTAATCTCTTCCTTTCCAAGTTGTATCCCTTTTATGTGTGTCTTTTGCCTTATTGCTATGGCTAAGACTTCCAAGACTATGTTAAATAAAAGTGGGGACAGTGGACACCCTTGTCTTGTTCCTGCTTTTAGTTGAAAAGCTTCCAGTTTTTCCCCATTTAGTAATATGTTGGCTATAGGCTTGTCATAAATAGTCTTTATTATATTGAGATATGTTCCTTCTATTCCCAGTCTCTGTAAGACTTTTATCATGAAGGGATGTTGGATTTTGTCAAACACTTTCTCTGCATCTAATGAGATGATCATGTGATTTTTGTCCTTCAACCCATTTATATAATGTATTACTTTATAGATTTGTGTATATTGAACCATCCCTGCATCTCGGGGATAAAGCCTACTTGGTCAGGGTGAATAATCTTTCTGATATAACCTTGTATTCTTTTTGCCAATATTTTGTTGAGAATTTTTGCATCTTGTTCATGAGGGAGATTGGTCTGTAATTTTCTTTCTTTGTTCTATTTTTGCCTGGTTTTGGTATCAAGGTGCTGCTGGCTTCATAGAAGGAATTTGGTAGAATTCCTTCTTTTGCTATTTCCTGGAAAAGCTTGAGAAGCAATGGTGTTAGCTCTTCCTTAAATGTCTAGTAAAATTCAGCAGTGAATCCATCTGGGCCAGGGCTTTTTTAAGTTGGGAGATTATTGATAACTGTTCAATTTCCATGATTGTTATAGGTCTACTTAATTGATTAATCTCATCTTGATTTAATTTAGGTAGGTCATATAGATCAAGGAAATCATCCATTTCCTTCAGATTTTCATACTTTGTGGATATGTGCTTTTATAGTATGTCCCTATGATTTTTTGAATTTCTCTGAAATCTGTTGTGATGTTACCTTTTTCATCTTTTATTAATTTGTGTCTCTTCTCTCTTTTGGTCAGAATTGCTAAGGGTTTATCAATCTTGTTTATCCTTTCAAAGAACCAACTCTTTGTTTCATTAAGTTTTTGGATTTTTTTGTTTCTATTTCATTAATTTCTGCCCTAATCTTTATTATTCCTTCCCATCTACTGATTTTTGGTTTGCCTTGTTCTTCTTTTTCCAAGGCTTTAAGGTGAAGCATTAGGTCGTTTACTTGCGACCTTTCTAATTATTTAATATAGGCACTTAAAGCTATAAATTTACCTCTTAGGACTGCCTTCATTGTGTCCCAGAGATTTTGGTATGTTGTGTTTCATTATCATTTGATTCTATAAATTTTTTGATTTTCTTCTTGATTACTTCATTGACCCATTCTTCATATAGTAGGGTATTGTTTAGTTTCCATGATTTTGTATATGTTCTGTAGTCTTTCTTGCTATTGATTTGTAGTTTAATTCCATTGTGGTCAGACAGAATGCAAGGTATTATTTCAATTTTCCTGAATTTGTTAAGATTTGCTTTGTGTCCTAATATATGGTCTATTTTAGAGAATGTTCCATGTGCTGCTGAAAAGAATGTATATTCTGCAGCATTTGGATGAAATGTCCTGTATATATCTGTTAGGTCCATTCCTTCAATGACCTCATATAGTCTAGATGCCTCTCTGTTTATTTTTTCCTGGGAAGGCCTGCCAATTGATGAGAGTGGGGTGTTAAAGTCACCCACCACCACTGTGTTTGGTGTTATCTGTGACCTTAGTTCTAATAGTGTTTGTTTGATGAATTTGGGAGCCCCCATGTTAGGTGCATATATGTTTAGGATTGTAATGTCCTCCTGTTGGAGTGTGCCCTTAATCAAAATAAAGTGACCTGGGCTGGAGAGATGGCTTAGCGGTTAAGCGCTTGCCTGTGAAGCCTAAGGACCCCGGTTCAAGGCTTGGTTCCCCAGGTCCCACGTTAGCCAGATGCACAAGGGGGCGCACGCATCTGGAGTTCGTTTGCAGAGGCTGGAAGCCCTGGCGCGCCCATTCTCTCTCTCTCCCTCTATCTGTCTTTCTCTCTGTGTCTGTTGTTCTCAAATAAATAAAAATTAAAAAAAAATAAATAAAATAAAGTGACCTTCCTTATCTTTATTGACCAATGTTGGACTGCAGTCTACCTTGTCAGAGACTAGGATAGCAACCCCTGCTTGGTTTCTAGGTCCATTTGCTTGAAACACAGTTTTCCAGCCTTCACTCTAAGATAATGTCTATCCCTTGTAGAAAGGTGAGTTTCTTGGAGACAACATATTGTAGGATCCTGCTTTTTAACCTAGTCTGCAAACCTATCTCTTTTGGTTGGGACATTGAGGCTGTTGATATTAAGAGATATTATTGAAAGGTGTGTATTTATGTTTGCCTTTTTTTTTTTTTTTGTGGTTCTGGTTCTACCTTTGCTCTCTTGTGTTAACTAGTATTTGAGTATTGCTTGTTTTTTTCCAGGTTCCTTAAGTGTGTGCTTTTCCTTTTCTTCAGCATGGAGGATCCTTTCAAGTATTTTCTGTAGAGCTGGTTTTGTCTTCAAGTACTACTTTAACCTACTTTTGTCATGGAGTGTCCTTATTTCTCTGTCTACTTGAATGGATAGCTTTTCAGGATAAAGTAACCTTGGTTGACAGTTGTTATCTTTCAGAACTTGGAATACATCACTCCAAGCCCTTCTGGCTTTTAAAGTTTGTGTTGAATAATCTGCTGGAATCCTGAGGGGCTTGCCTTTGTAGGTAACTTGATTTTTCTCTCTAACTGCTTTCAATATTTTTTCCTTGGTTGTGTGTTTGGTAGTTTGATTATAATATGACAAGGAGAGGTTCTTTCCAGGTTTTGTCTGGCTGATGTTCTAAAGGCTTCCTTTATCTGCATTGGCACCTCTTTCCCAATTTGGGGGAAGTTTCCTTCTATGATTTTGTTGAAGATGCCAACTATGCCTTTGGAGTGGAGTTATTCTCCTTCTACTATGCCCTGAATTCTTATGTTTGATCTTTTCATAGTGTCCTGAATATCTTGAAATTCCCACTCATACTTTTCTATAACTTTGTCTTTCTCTTTATTGGCCTGTATTAGATCTGCCACCTGGTCTTCTAGCTTAGATATTCTGTCCTCACCTTCATCCATTCTACTGGTGAGATTTTCTACAGAGTTTTTTAGTTCATTAACTGTGTTCTTCATTGCTAGTAATTCTGACTGGCTTTTTTTATTATTTCTATTTCCTTATTTATGTCTTGTATTGCCTTCTTTATTTCATGAAATTGGTGTCATGTGTCTTCTTTGATTCCTTTGATTTCCTCTTTTAGTTCCTCTTTGACTCCTTTGATTTGTTCTTTGACTTCTTTGAGCATATTTACAATCATTGTTTTGAAAGCTTTCTCAGGAATTCCCTCTAACTTGTTCTCACTGGAGGTCATTTCTGATGCATTAATGCTTTTAGGTGGATTTATATTGTCTTGCTTTTTAGTGATTCTTGTGTTTAATGTATATATTTTTGCATCTTGTATTAAGTTAGTGCTTGGATTTTCTAGCTAGCTGGGTATTCTTAGCTGTATGAATTGATCTGATGGTATATATCTTCAGGGTAGGAGCTTAAGTTGTTAGGTGTGGCTCTTAAGACTCTCAGAGTATCTACAAAGGTGTTCCTGGGGGTTGAGTTTGCCTGATATTGGAGTATTCAAGTAGGCTGAGTGGAATAAAATACAAGTAGATTCTAAAATCTAACTAAACACTGTACACATTCAATCAAAAACAGCACCAAGTACTTATGTAACAGTAGGTATTATAATAACCAGATCCTCTATCAACAAAGAGGTTAAGATTTCTGGTCTGTTGAGGGATCCAAGTCAGCTTGTGACCAAGTGAGACCCTTCCCTGGTGCAATCCCAGTTACCTTTTTGGATGATTTTGGTCTCAGTCCAGTTGCTGGCTGGGTCGTTGGGCCACTGTTGTGATTTCTGGATCTGGGCACTGGCTTTTCCTGTGGGGCAAACTGAGCCTGGCAACTGTAGCTCTGCAGATAGGCACCCCCAGTGCTGGAAGTGCTGCTGAAGCTACTGCTGCTGCTGAAGCTGCCGCTGCTGGATCCTTTGCTGCTGCTGCTGTTACTGTCGCTGCCACTGCTGGATCCTCCACTGCTGCCTCTGAAGCTGCTGCTGCTGGAACTGCTGAGGCTACTGCTGAAGCTGCCGCTGCTGGGGCCACTGTTGCTGGTGCCAGAGCTGCTGATGTTGCTGCCAGACTTTGCTCCTGCTTGGGTCCCGCTGTCGGCTCAAGTTGGCGTGGACAGGTCCTGGGACGGCTGCTCTGTTCACTAGAGCTGGGCACTGGCTTTGGGGGAGGGGAAGGGAGGGAGCCGATGCTGATCTAGTGCTCTAGCTGTTCCACATGCTTTTCTACCTTGTGATCTACTCCTCTGTTGTTCACTGCCGCTCTCCCTTCACATCTCTAGAGTTTGTGGAGAGCTCCAGTGTGATTAGAAACACCCCTTATCTGGTTTTTCCTGCGGCTCAGGCTGAGCCTGGTGGCTTTCTGGTGCCAGACTATACATTTTTAATTTAAAATGAGGTTAAGTCCTGATGTCCATCATAGCATGAAAATATCCTAAGTTGAAAATGCATGTAATATACTTTACCTAATAATAGTGCAACTCTGCCAAGTTTGCCTTAATCAAGTTTGCAATGCCATTGTTAGCCCGTGGTTGGCAAATCACCTGGTACAAACCATATCTTATATTAAAAAAGTGTTGAGTATCTTGTGTTGTTAATTATTAAATACCCTGTCCAGAAAACATTGTCAGCACAGTATACTATGGAGTATTGATTAAGTCTGTTCACGTGTAAGCAGTGATGCATGACAGAGCAACAGAGATATGGTAATAGGTGTATAATATCATGTAATTGTTTTAAATTACAATTATCCAGTAACAGATGATACTGAACATTTTTTCTGGGTTCATTTGCCACATACCATCTTTGGTAAGTTGACTGTTTAACCAGGTTATTGTGTTTTCTTATTGTTGAATTTTAAGAGGTCTTTGTACATACCAGATAATGTTGTATGTCAAGTTCTTCAAAACTAAACATTCCCACCTGGGGGTGTTGTAGAAAGGAAGCTTGGGAGACTCCGGAAGTCAACAAGTCTGAGAAAACCTCCCTAAAACTATGCAAAGGGGAAACCCAACTGTTTGGGGTGATTCTCTATGACCAAGCTGCCTGCAAGTCCAGTATACTGAGACTCTCCCACAAGCAAGCTGCACATAGGCTGTGCAGCGAGCTCCAGAGGCGCAGGATCTGTGAATCATCTCCTGGGCTGGGATGGGCTTTTCAGTGATGCAGTTTCCTTTGAGTCACCCACCCCTCACCCTGCTCTGCAAGTGACCCCAATAAATTGATTGGCTCACCAGAGCTGGGTTTGGTATAATCATCCTTGGTCTGTAATCTGTAGTTTATCTGGAATGAAGACATGTGTTTGTGTCTCCCCAAGGGAAAAGCTTGGCACTTAGTGACACTTGGTGCCCAATGTGGAGCTTGATATCCAAAGATGAAATTGAGAGGAGCAACTACATGGTTCTGGCTATGGGCAGCAAGGTATGCAGCTGAGGTTGAGGGTGGAGTGTCTGTAGGGGATCCCAACATTCCTCCCTTTGTGGTGTGTGTGCTCATGTTCCTTCCTGTGGGGGTAGTGACTGCATGAGTCTTGCTCAGGTGCTTAGAAATGTAACTAAGGCTGAGCCATCAAGAGGAATATTGTCTGTGGGAAGAATCCCATGGTGGCTTCCTTCCTATACCTGACATGAGGTAGTATGTAAGCTTGTTGAGTGGGGTCCACTGCGGTAATACAGAGAAACCCCCAAAACACTGAAGGACTAGAGAATATGTTGAAGTCCCTGAGTGTGGCATACAGGGGACTCGAGTATGGGCAAGCTGGTGCAAAGGTAGTCTGGCTGTTGTTATGGGTAATGACGTATACAACTGAGGCCAAAATAGTTATGCAGAGACAGCTTGTTCATGTCAAAGAGGAGTCAGATAGTGAGGAGGGAAAGAGTTAAAGGTAATAGGAGATACCCCCAGATCCAACCTTTATTAATGCAATTTGATAACGTCCATTATATTTCTTCTCTCAACATATAAAACTTAACTTGGACTGATGAGGTGTTACTGGTCATCCTTGGTTAAAATTAATACAAGTTTCCCTCTAAACGACACTCTGATCATTCTCTTGTAGTGCAAGTACTTTAACATATATATGTAGTCCCCCTCAAAATAAATTATTCTCTGTTAGATAAATTGAGAATATAGAAGGGAGCTAGTTGTGTTGGTGCTTGCCTTCAATCCCAGCCCTTGGAAGGCAGATGTAGAAGTATTACTGTGAGTTCTACACAAGCCTGGAACTACAGAGAGAGTCCCAGGTCAGCCTGAATTCAGTGAGACCATACCACAAAAAAAAAAAAAAAAAAAAAAAATCAAAACAAAATATAGGAAGGATTATTGTGTTTTTATTTATTCATTTTCTATACTTTTCATTTGTTTGTCAGCTTTCTGATCTACAGCATCGTTTTCTGAAAAGTTTCTTTTTAAGATTTGAAAAATTGAATTCTTTCAATCTTTATTTATTTATTTATTTATTTTATTTTATTTTATTTTTTTGAGGTAGGGTCTCACTCTGGCTCAACCTGACCTGGAATTAACTATGTAGTCTCAGGGTGGCCTCGAGCTCACAGCAATCCTCCTAACTCTGCCTCCTGAGTGCTGGGATTAAAGGCGTGCGCCACCATGCCCGGCCTCAATCTTCATTTTGGAAAATAGTAATTTCTCCTTCACTTCTGAGGACAGTATCATTGGATAAAGAATTACATATCAGTGGTTCTTGTCCTCTCATATATAAAATGTTTTTCTCTATTTTTGATGAAATGGAGTCTGAAGAGAAATCTAATGTAATTCTTCTTCTGACTTTGGCACATATATAAATAAAAATAAGTTTTTCTGGATTCTTTCAAGGTAGTCTCTTTGTGTTTGTGGCTTTTTCTTTTAAGCTTAACAATGGCATGTTTGAGTGCATATTTGTCATTTATCCCATTGCATGTTCTCTGAACCTTCTGGATATGGAATTGGGCATCTTACTAATTTTGGTAAATTCTAATTCAGCATTGTTTCAAATGCTTGTTCTGCTAGATAGTTTGATTTTTACTTCTTCATTGCGTCTTTCCTAATTGTCTCACAGTTGTTGGGCATTCTCTTTTTTACATTTTTTTCTCTTTTTATTTTAGGTTTGGATGGTTATATTGATCTTCTTCAAATTCATTTATACTTTCATTGGTTATATGTAGGTGCTTGAACGTAAAATGCTCCCCTTTATAGAGGCTCCTCTGTTTGAACACTTGGTTTCCAGCTGGTGGCGCTGTTTGGGAAGGTTGTGGAACCTTTAGGAGGTGGACTCGGGCTGGAGGACGTGGGTCAGGCAGGCCTAGAGGCGTTAGAGCCAGCTCTCCACTTCTGCTCTCTCTCTGCTACCTGACTGCTGAGATGTGATATGGCCCATGATGAAATTGACCTCCGCGGGTGTAAGAAGTAATCACCCACAAACTGCTTCTAGTGAGGCACTTTGTCCCAGCAATGAGAAAGTGACTGGTACCCTTGTAAAGAGTCCATCAAAAATATTTCTTTTTTTTTTAATTCCCCTCCTTAAGATTTATTTTTAGTTATTTATTTACTTGAGAGAGAGAATGAATGGGCACGCCAGGACCTCCAGCCACTGCAAATGAACTCGACACGTGAACCCCTGTGCATCTGGCTAACGTGGGGACTGGGGAATCGAACCTGGTCCTTTGGCTTTGCAGGCAAACACCTTAACTGCTAAGCCATTCCTCCAGCCCAAAATATTTCTTTTTCTTTAAGAATTTCTGGCATTTATTTTTATTAGTTCATTTCCTTTTTTAAAAAATGAGATATTTTAAACATATATCTCTGGTTGCCCTGGAATTCAGTATGTAGGTCAAGCTGACTTTAAACTCATGGTGATCCTCCTGCCTCTGCCGACTTGGTATTGAACTTCCCTGATCCAGAACTGTGAGGAAATTCTGCTTTAGAGTACCCAGACTGTGGCTCAGTTCAGAACTCAACAACTTCTGTTAATATGAATAATTCATATATATCCATATATCAGTGTGAGCAAACCTATATAGTCTGTGCAAAAGAATTAGGGTTTTTGTCATCCTAAATATATGAAGAACAATATTTTATTTTTTAAAATTTTTTTGTTCATTTTTTATTTATTTATTTGAGAGCAACAGGCATAGAGAGAAAGACAGATAGAGGGAGAGAGAGAGAATGGGCGCGACAGGGCTTCCAGCCTCTGCAAACGAACTCCGGACGCGTGCGCCCCCTTGTGCATCTGGCTAACGTGGGACCTGGGGAACCGAGCCTCGAACCGGGGTTCTTAGGCTTCACAGGCAAGCGTTTAACCGCTAAGCCATCTCTCCAGCCCAAGAACAATATTTTAAAAACCTGAGTTTATGGTTGACTTTAAACTATTTAAAGTGTCATTAATGGTCACTCACTTTTTAGGCTCTTCATGAATATCACACTAACAAGCTTGACAAAGTCCTAGAAAGCATACTTTCAAATTTGTTGATAATGCAAATCATGGAAACATATCTATGTCTGTAAAACAGAATGAGGATTCTGAAAAAATAACAGGAGAATGGAAAGCAAGTGACACATGGATATAAGGCTAAGCTAGGCTCCACAGGAAAGCTCAAAGCGGAACAGTCTTCTGCCAGCGAGGAGGCGGCAGTACAGCAGCGGCTTTCACTGCACTTCGAGTAACCACAGTTGTGTTTAAAGGAGAACATATTTGGGACCTGCATACATGCTGTTAACTGTCCATTCTCAATGTGAGGAGAATCAGATGACTCTCAGAAGGCAATTCCAAGGGCTACCGAAATGTGCTAGCACATCACTGGGAGGCAGTGAGAGGCTCAAACTAAATATCTGAACGGGGTTCTGCCGCCATCGTCTTGTGATTTTGAGGTTATAAATGAAACCCTCCAGGGTTCAGAGAATATTGGATGATGAGGCAGAGAAATGAAAGAGCTAGAGGAGGAGGATGAGTGCTTGTGGAACTTTGGTATCCACATGACAAAGCCGTTGTGCTCATGGACTCACGTCAAACTGGCTACCTGCTCAGGACAGGCTCGTTACAGCGGGGGAGGGGCTGGGGCCCGCCCTGACCGCTCTTCCACGGCGCAGCCACTGGAAGCTGGATGAGGAGGAGGGCAGTAAGACCGATGGGATAAGAGAAGGTGATGTGACTATGTATGATCAGAATGAAATACATGCACAGAAATACCAAAACCAAAAAAGGACAATAAGGTTATTCTCATTTGGGTTTTGAGAGGGACATGACAACTCAGAACTGGTTCTCCACACTCTTTGGGGTACATAAAGGCCCCCAATGTCCAGGTGCCCTTCCTGGGAGCACTGGTTCTATGCACTCCCAGCTGAGAAAAGCTTGCCCTGGAAGATGTGTAAAGTTGGGAGAACAAGTGGTGGGTGCCATCACTCCTGTGGAAGTGAGGCGAGGTGTAAAAGCACGTATGATGTATTTGAACACCTATGTGGAGGAGCTGGTCTGGGACTATAACGGCTTTATTTTATTTTGTTTGTTTTTAGAGCTAACGATTGAACACAGGGCCTCAGGCATACTAGGGAAGTGCTCTACCATGGAGCCTTAGCTCCCAGAATGTGGATATGTGTTTTCAAAGGCTTTATGCCCATTCTCCACTAAAAAAAAACCTCATTTTCCAGTCTCTGCAAAGCAACATTTAAAACTGGCTTTGTTGGGATGATGAATACACAAATGAGATTTCTTCACAATTTCCTCTTTGATTTTTCTCCAGCAGCATTTTTAGTGCAGTGATTAAAAAAAATAACAAATCAATCATCAAGTAGAAATAAAGAAGAATCCTAAATTTAATCCCAGGAAACAGAAACATGCTAACATTATTGAAAAATCTGGTTTCAAGGGAAATGTTATTGACCCTAAAGATCAGCGGGTCACACACAGCCTGAGCAGTCTGAAGAGGTGACCGCTGTTAGCGTCCCCAGCGCACGCTCTGCTCGTGGTTCAGAGGGCAGAGTCGCCATCACTTCCCTGAACCACTGCCCCTCAGATTTCAGAAGCAGAGATTCCTTCACAATTCTCAGGTTGCTTACGGTTTGATATGTAGAACACAATATGGATTAGTAATAATCCAGTTAGCAGGTAGATAAAGGAGAAAGGGGAATCTAGAAAGATTTCCTCAGAAGTTATACATCACAATATCTTTAGGATGACCTCTGAGAGGCCAAATCTCGATTTTCCATCAATCAGGGTACACTGGTAATAAGCTTCCAATGAGTCCTTCAGTTCCAACTGATGAGCCTAGCCTATGCAGTGAGTGACTGGCAGCCTGTGACCCTGGCCTTTACCTCCAGCTCTCTAACAGAGAGCCTCTGAGCCCTTCTTAATCTTACTCCCAACCTCACCGGGAACAAGCTCACTTTAACATGAAGCAGCTCATATCCAGAATTTCAATTAAGATAGTCTAAGCTCCTTTATCCTGCAACTGTAAACAGTATCATCCCTCAGAACTGTTCAGTTAAGTTGGCATAAATGAAGGCTCAATGTCAAAAGCAGAACCTGGACACAGAAACTCAACGAGGCAAGGGCAGGTTCTTCTTGTCTGCCACCGCCACACCAAGGCCACCTGTACAAAGGGATGTTTGCTCAGCTCCAGTTTACTGTCTGCCCAAAGCAGGACAAAGCTGTGTGTGTGTCAAATCTGCTTACTTCTCTCAGCAAAGATATATCAAAGCCCAGAAGTGTTACCAGTGTAGTCAAAAACACACAGCTCCTAGGTCCTGTCTGTCTGTCTTTCTGTCTGACTGACTTCTGTCATGCCAGTGGCGATCAGAGTTTCAGACAGCAATGTCAGCACTGCCTTCTGTTCAAAGTGACGATCTCAGGACTCTCACCAAAGCCACAGCATCTGAAACTATAGGGAGTAAGTGGGCTCTCTGTGTTTTCCAAGGTTAAGTCCTCCAGCTATGCACTAGAGTGTGTAAGGACCTCAAACACAATGATGCCTGTTAAAGCAAGGGCTACTGACAACTGGAGAAGAAAGCCACTTCATTTTGAAACTTAAAAAAAGGAGTTGAAAAAGATAGTGTTTGGGTGAGGGCATGGCAGAGAACTTCTACCACTTGGTAAGAGGTGAGAGGTATATAATTACTTAAAGAGTAAAATAGTCTTTTCCATGGTCAATACATAGCATTGAAAAAGATAAGAAAAACATTAGGTTTCCATTTTTACAGAAAAAAAAACTAAATCACAAGTTGTTTTCTCTTATAATAGTTTTGCTAGTTTATTAGTAATGTTGCTTATTCATGAACTTGCCTACTAAAATCCTGTTACAATCTCCATGCATTCTCAGAAATAATAGAAAATACATCTCAGAAAGATCACTCCTGCAAGTGTGCCCTGTTACACAAGATGTGTGAGTTTAGACATTAATTTCCTGCCTGACTCTTTGTTATTTTAAAAACTTTGGAACTTGATCATTTGTTTCCAGTTCTGCTTGCCTGGAACAGACTTCATTTGGTGACTTGTACAGATTAACAGATATGTTACCATAACTTTTAGGCTTCCCAAAATACTACTTCAACGTTGCTGAACTAAAAGGCGAGACTTCTAAGTGGCTTTGTTAGAGACGACTTGTAATTTGACTCACAGTAACAAGGCATAATACAAACCATTCCATTAAAACTACTTTATTACATTTTAATGTAATTTTTGATTATGGCTTATAAATATTACAGAAAAATGCATTATTGACATCAAAAAAGTCACATCTAATTTTATCACAGCAGGTATCTATTTCAAATAATACAAAAAATTCTTATATAAGGAAACTGTATGTTTTGGTTTACTAGCATTAACTTGGAATTTACTAATACTAAACATTTCTGTATTCCATCACAGTGTCAGAAACCAAAAACAAATTTCAGTGAACAAAAATATATGTGTGCAAACAAAATTTGATATGAAATTAATAAGTTAAGACACACTATTTGCTTAAAACAAAAATACCTAATTTACTAATCATGATAGACATAGAAGAAATGAAATGTAACCACAGAAACTCATTTCTGAAGGAGTTTGAGAATCTCAACTTATATCTTTATATTTTGTTCATATACAGCCAATAGTAAGAGAGAAAGCCAGCCGAGGACCAATCCAATATTTTGCAGGAGAAACATCACCCAAGGCTGTCGTGTCTGGACATGAGTCATTTCAGGAAGCTAAAAAAAGAATGAGAAACCCGAATAAGATCCAGATATATTCAACTGCTGGGAAAAACTTGGTGGGAAAGCATGAGAGACTCTGTTATTCAGAACTTAATAACCTTTAAAATTCCCCAAATAGTTACAAAATGTTTAATACCTATTCTTGCCACAAGTTTGAAATGTAAGCTAAATTGAGTGACTTTATCATGGTTCTAAGGACCCTGGTATTGGCAGAAGTCTTAAGATGACACAGCTGTCAGCAGAAATCAAGTTCTTACTTTTGTTTTCAAGAAAAGTATAAATTAGGAACAGATAAGACATGAAAGGTATGATTTTCAATTGCTCTGTTAGGCTTATAAAACTGCTAAATGCACCAGCCATTGCAAAGCATCTATGTTTATTTCTTCTCAGAGATGACCAAGGTCTCAATGACCTTTATAACATTAAAGGCATCATTTTCTAGGACTGTAAGAAACAAGTAGAAATCACTTCATATTTGTCACATGTCATAACTCCACGGAAAGGAATGTGCACTTGGGCATCTTTGTGAAGGTCATTGGCTATTTTTTTTTTTTAGCTTGTATTAGTTCAAATGCCTCACCCTGACAAGGTCAGAGAGAGAATATCACACTACAGTCATTTTTGTTGGTGTATGCACAGGCTCAGTTCAGGTCAACATGGACTGGGGATCTAACTCAGTCTTGGCACCCTGACATCTGGGCCTATCAGGTAACTGCCCTCTGTTGGATGCTTAGCTGTGTCCTTCGACTCCACTAGATGGCAGCTGGGCTAAATGTCATGTGCACCTCTGCCCCCAGTCATGATGGCCAAAGGTCACCTTAGAGATAAAAATCACCTCTTTATCTATTAAATAAAAGGTCCACATGTAGCATCTTCAAAGACTTTGAATTCCTGTAGGGAAGCACTCAAAGGTCTGAGTGCACTTGGAATGGGCATCTCTTCCTCTTAAATACTGTGCTTAGAATGTCATCTCTTCCTATTAAACAGGCAACTCAATGGAATAGGATTTGGATTTCTGTGACTTGCTTACCACAGTGTTGAGTAGTGAGTAGACTAAATGACAAAGCAGAAGCCAGAACTGCTTTCCTGGATAGACAGCCTTCAACCAATTACACACTGCTGTGGTGACTCATGTATTTATTTTTGCCATGCTTAAACATGCAACTAGCGAAACCCCATATGACGGATGCCCTTTGAAAAAACTCTAAAGACTAGGTATAATACATAATCTCATATTTCCAACTTTATACTAAGGTAACTTAGTAAAAGGAAGGTGAAGCATTTAATTCTATTGTACATTTTTAAAAATATTTTTAAAAATTTTTTATTTATTTATTTGAGAGCGACAGACACAGAGAGAAAGACAGGTAGAGGGAGAGAGAGAATGGGCGCGCCAGGGCTTCTAGCCTCTGCAAATGAACTCCAGATGCATGCGCCCCCTTGTGCATCTGGCTAACGTGGGACCTGGGGAACCGAGCCTCGAACTGGGGTCCTTAGGCTTCACAGGCAAGCGCTTAACCGCTAAGCCATCTCTCCAGCCCTAATTCTATTGTACATTTTACATATCATATATTTTCAGTTACATTGAATGTTTAAATTAGATGTAACCATAGCAAGTTCTTCATACAGTTAACTATGGATTTATGATAAACTCTCCTTATGTATTCATACATGGTGAATGAACATCTGTTAGCAACACTATTTGGGTTTTCAGTACCTTGGCTTTAATGTACATCCCTAGTGGATAATGGCAATTTTTACACATCTGGATTACAACATAAAACTAGAGGAGTGGAAATGACAAGAGTATTTCATTAGCTAAGTAAAAGGATGCAAAAACAGAATTTTAGCAAAACAGTCTATCCCAGAGATGTGCAAAGAAGAAAATTCTGTAGACTTATGTCCAAACTTGGAAACCTTAGAGTAGAGAGGTAACTTACTTTTTGTTTGTTTTTTTTCTTTGTTTTTCAAGGTGGGGTCTTATTGTAGCCCCAAGCTGACCTGGAACTCACTTTGTCATCCCAGCTGGCCTGAAACTCACAGGCACGTCTCTACCTCCTCCCAGGGCTGGGATTAAAGGCATGCACCAACAAACCTGGCTAAACATAACTTACTTGTTTTGTTGGTTTGTTTGTTTTTTGAGGTAGGGTCTTACTCTGGTCCAGGCTGTCCTGGAATTAACTATGTAGTCTCAGAGTGGCCTTGAACTCATGGTGATCCTCTTACCTCTGCCTCTTGAGTGCTGGGATTAAAGGTGTGCACCACCACGCCCGGCTATAACTTACTTTTTTAATACCATACTTAACAATTTACTTAGCTCATATCAATATATGGAAAGATACTACCTACACCCAAAGAATTGTTAATTATCCAGAGCTCTTCACTGTCAAATGGACTGTGTTTGTCATCAATTCTGAGTGTGCCTCTGAGGATGTGTGCAGAAAGGTTAGATGGAGAAGTCCCACCCTGAAGGTGATCAGCGTTAACCCATGGGCTGAAGTCCTTGACTGGGTGAGAAGGAGAAAGTGAGATGTCCACCAGCACTCATCTCTCCTGACTGAAGACGCAGTGGAGCCAGGTGCTTCACCCTCCAGTGTTGAGCCTTTCCCACCAAGATGGACTGTAACCGAACAAAGCCTTCCTTCCTTATTTACTTCTGTTGGGTGTTTTGTTTCAGCAATGGAAAAACAAATTTTTTTTAAGCCACAGATAAGAAATCCCTTAAAATGCACCTGAGTAGACACATTACCTGATTTGTCTACAGATAGTGGTCAATGCAAGTTTAATACCTACCCAAGACATAGTTACAGCTACTAGCCACTAAATGGGATTTCTGATTGCATTTAAAAAAAAAATTCGGTAAATGTCTTAAACCACCATTATTTATGATAGTTGTGATCTTAATAAAGCAGAAATTGTAAAGTAAATCTCCATGTGAAAATTGTGAGGAACATGAAAGAACAATGCAGACGAAAGCCCAGGACCGACGTGCAACCACACAGCAGGGAGGACATATCACAAAACGAGAAACACCCTCAGGAGCTGGCACTTGGTCCCACTGTCGTGCATGTCGACAATCAGACTGGCAGCCAGCACGGCGCTCCCGGAGCAGTTCCGCCTGCAGTCAGAACCAGTTCCTTGTTGGTACCACTAAAGACCCTTGGTTGAATGTTTCAGTATTTATATTTGTCTTTCCTAAATGTATATTCTAAGGGAGATCAGAATACTTCTAAGATAAAGTTAACAAAAGAGGGCTGGAGAGATGGCTTAGCAGTTAAGCGCTTGCCTGTGAAGCCTAAGGACCCCGGTTCGAGGCTCGGTTCCCCAGGTCCCACGTTAGCCAGATGCACAAGGGGGCGCACGCGTCTGGAGTTCGTTTGCAGAGGCTGGAAGCCCTGGCGCGCCCATTCTCTCTCTCCCTCTATCTGTCTTTCTCTCTGTGTCTGTCACTCTCAAATAAATAAATAAATAATAAACAAAAAATATTTTTTAAAAAAAGTTAACAAAAGACCTTTTATTATTAAAAATGTGCAATTCAAATGTATGAATTTTTGTCTGGGAAGATAGCTCACTTGGTAAAGTGCTTGATGTGCAAACATGAGGACTTGAGTTTGATCCCCAGAACCAATATTACAAAAACAAAGGTGGGCTTCATGAAGTAAACTTGGAATCCCCGTGCTGGGGAGGTAGATCCTGGGCTCACTGGCTATCCCATCTAGTGTACTTGGCAACCTCCAGGCCATTGAGAAAATGTGTCTCATAAAAGGTGGCTGGGGGCTCTAGAGATGGCTTAGCTGTTAAGGCACTTGCCTGCAAAGCCTAAGGACCCATGTTCAATTCTCCAGATCTCAAGTAAGCCAGATGCATAAAGTGCAAGGTCGCCCATGCCCAATAAGTGGCGCAAGCGCCTTGAGTTTAATTTCAGTGGTTGAGCCTTGACTCACCAATTCTCTCTCTTCCCCACTTCTTCTTCTCTCTCTCTCTAAAATAAAAATTGTCAAAAAAGATGTCTAGTACCAGAGAAGTCTGAAACCCAAGGTTGAACTCTGGCTGCTACATGCACACCCTCCATATATACTTATGAATCCCCCCACATAAGAACACATGCGCTCAATCACACATAAATATAGAAGCTCAATATTAATTATTGAACATACCTGCATATATTAGTTATGAATATAAAATTGTATTCCTAATAGTTTTCTGTCTTGGAAATACACGTCTTTGGCCATGTCTTCAACCATCATTTGTTGAGAAATGATTTACTTCCCTATTCTGACAGCCTGCTTGAGAGGTGATATTATCCTCCTTTCAAGAGGACTACTAAAACCCACTGTGCACATTTAAGTGGGGATATTTTGTATTTGAAAGGCAGAATCATCTTTGATCCTCAGAATGATGAAGAGATCACAGAAATGTACTTTAGAGACTGTCCTAATTTGCATGATCTCCGGCCAGCTGGTCAAACTTGGCCACATTTGTAAGTGGCAGACTGTGTTCTTACTGATGGTACACATCTAGGAACTGAGCCAAGTTGTGTAAGTCACCATTCGCGTAGCAAATCTTCAGGTACTTGTTTGCACCGTGAGCATACACTGTAGCGTTCACCATCACGGCAGGGACAGATTGGCTGCATCTCTGTGGCCCTCCATCAGGCACGAGGCATCAGGGCCCCCAAGGTAACTCATTCAAAGAAGTTAGTTGGATATGTTCAGTGTGGTAACAGATATTACAAACTTTCCTTTTAAGAATTGTTTTTATAACAGACTCAAGGATACCACGTTGGAAACTGTCTCCATGTGACATGATAAATGAGAAAAGTTAGAATAACAAAAATAGAATCTAAAGATGGAGACATTTGAAGAACACCAGAAGTCACAGAGGAGGGGACAGGATGGCTGAAAACTGAGGAGAAACAGAAGAACCATATAGCAAAAGAACTAGCAATTCACAGATCCAGTCAGCATCTCCTCCAAAAGACAAACCAGGCACATGTGTGTGAAAAGAGGCTCAATAGCACTAGCAACAGGGTAAGCCCAAAGTCATTTTAAATCTCAGACCCACGTGTAAGTTTTAGTGACGCACAACTTCTCTGATGGAACCTGTCAGCAGTGGAGATGAGTTATATTTGACCACTCCTCATGTCTCAGAGGTCTGTGGCCAGGTGCCATCCTAAGAAAGATCCTATTATTTAACACTGAGCTGTACTTAAGGCCTGATAAGGAGGAGTCAGTCCATGTATTTTCAGTCATCTGCCACTCTACAATCAAACTGCCACAGCCCAGCTCCACAGGTAGTTGTGGAGATGGAGAGGGCTAGATGCTAACAGGAAAAAAAGTTCAAGCCGTTAGCGGTTTGGCTCAGGCAGTGATGAATAACATGAGTGGTAGTAACCATTCCCTTAATGGGTAGCAGCTGGACCTTTTAGCTGAGACTGACTGCAGAGTCGGATCCCCCTGAGCATGAGGTAGTGGGTGTCCTGGCACAGGGAGCCACCTGTCTGTAGCAAGTACTCTGATATCTATGTGCCATGTGATCCTGCAGCCGCATCACTCCACAGGGTACACAATGCTGAGAGGCTTGAAAGCATAAAGACTGGTCCGCCTATACACCCCTAGTGCCGTGTACTTTCTACACTCCCTACACGCTCAGGAGATGTCCCCTGGCTAGAATGTAAGCCACTAAAGTGTATGCAAACCGAGGAATCTCAAGAACAGGAGACAACCTGCCCAGCCTACAGACTACAGAGCTAAATCCTGCCAACAGAGGCATGCAAAACAGACCTGTGGCTTACAGAACACATCTATGCATGTGGCCCAACACAAAACCATAAACTTACTTAAAACGGTATGATTTGTTTTTGCAATTTTTTGTAACTTAATCATGCAGTTCTTGTGTGAGAATTTTGGAGGTAACAATTCTATGTTGCAAAGATTTGTTGGACACAACTGAATATAAGAGAGAGAAAACTCTGGGAGGCTTCTGGCACACAATTGGTCAGGGTTATAAAAGCCTAAATTGTAGGAAAGTCAAGAGTAGTGTCTTCAATTCCCATTAATCCTCCCCACTTCCCACCTGGCAAGCTGCAACTTACACACCTCAAAAGATGCTCTAAGACATCATTTTCCTCATTTCTGTTTGCCCTTTTTCCTTTTTATAAACTATATTTTGGTAGTATTTTGTCATAAAATTTAAAAATTGTGTGTTTATTTTATTCCTCTTTTGAACATATCTAGTTTTGTTTATACAGTTTACTTTGCTGGGAATCAAAGTTTCTTTTAAATCTCTTTCTCTTTTCTCCTCATCATAATGTTCTTCTGTTCTTCTCTATATTTCTTCCTCATTTTCCTTCCTTTTTGGCTGGGGGGCGTTGAGGTAGGGTTTCACTCTAGTTCAGGCTGACCTAGAATTCACTATGTAGTCTCAGGCTGGCCTTGAACTCACGGCAATCCTTTTAACTCTTCTAATTCTGCCTCCCAAGTGTTGGGATTAAAGGCATGTGCCATCACGCCTGGCTCTTCCTCATTTTCCTACTGAATCTTGCTTCTCTGTTCTTTTCTCCTTTCCCTGCTTTTTCCTTCATTTCACTCATTTACTATTTTGCTTCTACAGTGGATAATTTTTAACTTCATAGTCCTCTCTCTCTCTCTCTCTCTCTCTCCATGTATGTGTATAGATAGATAGATAGATAGATAGATGGCTATGTTCTGATCTAAGGTAGTTTATGGCATCCTCGTCAGCTTGAGTCACGAGTAGATGTCTTCTGTGTCACGTCGTTTTGGTTGCGTTGCTGTCACAGTGGTTGCTTTTCTTCTGAGTGGGGCTGGGGACTGAGCCCACAACTGCTGTCAGGCTGCCTACTCAGAGCATTCTCAAGTGGAACTCAAATTGCACATCAACAGATGTGCAATTACAGCTCAAAAACATAAGAATCACGAGAAAGCAAGACCACATGGTGCTTCAAGAGAAATCATTATTTTTCAGGTAATCCAAAAATATTGTGATGGTTAAAATGACAAAGACATGGAAAACTGACTTCTAAAAATGAATGATTATAACATTAATTGATAAGTTCCTTCAAGGGGAAAACAAATAAGTAAGCAGATAAAGGAATTAAGGAAAAAATTCATAATGTAGCTAAGTAAACAGTTTAGAAGAACTACATAGCAACATGGAGGAAATTTCAGCAAGGAAATTGAGACCTTAAGGGAAAAATATAGAAATATTGGAAATGAAAAAAAAACCAGTCAAATAAAAAGCACAGTGGGAAGCATCACCAATAGACAAGAGCAAACAAACAAACAAAAATATCAGGAATATATGACAAGAGTGAAGAAAAACCATATTCAAACATGAAAATAAACACCCTAATGACAATAATTCTGGAACATGATCAAGTAGTCAAGAAACAACTGAGATAAAACTAAAGCAATGGGGCTGGAGAGATGGCTTAGCAATTAAGGCAATTAAGGCACTTGCCTGCAAAGCCTAAGGACCCAGGTTTGACTCTACCTAAGCCAGACACTCAGGTGATGCAAGCACACAAAGTCACACATGTGCATAAGGTAACACACACATCTGGAGTTCAATTGCAGTGGCTAAGGCCCTGTTATGCCAGTTCTCTCTCTCTCTCTCTCTCTCTCCCCCTCCCTCTCTCTCTCTTGTTTTCTCCTTAAAAAAAAATTATCATTTCTGAGGAGTACAGACAGTAAGCCAAAAAATTTTTAAATAATGAAAATAAAACAACTAAAGATAGTAAATTCTAGCAACTTAAATTAGTAAGAGCTGGAAATATTTTTCAGCAGTTAAAGGTACTTGCTTGCAAAACCTGATGGCCCTTGTTCTATTCAGTATTTATATAAAGCCAGATAATCAAAGTTGCACATGCAAGAGGCCATGGCTGGCATTCCCATCTCTCTCTCTCTCTCTCTTTTCCTCTCTCTCTCCTTTCAAATAAATAAAAGTACTTAGAAAATTGAATTTCATGGGCTGGAGACATGGCTTAGTGGTTAAGGCACTTGTTTGTGAAGCCTAAGGACTCATGTTCCACTCTCCAGGTCTCATGTAAGTCAGATGTAAAAAGTGATACAAGTGTGCAATGTTGCACATGCTCACAAGGGATGCATGCATCTGGATTTTGGTTTCAGTGGCTGAGGCCCTGGGAAGGCCAATTCTTTCTCTCCCTCTCTCTCTTACTCTCTTGCATTAAAAAAGGCTAGTCTCTTGGGCTTGCCTCAAAAAAAATGGATATCACAAAAGTTACCCACATCTAGGAGAAGAAAGAAATATCTAAGTACAAGAGGCATTAAGAATGCCAAATATACATGACCAGACAATAAACTCTCCATGATACATTTTAGCTACAATGCCAAAACTTCAAAATAAGGTATTAAAAGCTGCATGAGAAAAACACCACTTCACTTACACAGACAAACCTATCAGATGAGATCAGGTGCATTCAGGGTGGTGAGGCAATAGACAGACAAACTTGTCACAATACCAGACCACTAGAGGAAATACTAAAAGCCAGGAAATCCGAGAAAGGACACATTCTGAGCCTTGAAAATAAATAATTGTCAAATGAGATTATCTGGCAAATTGTTCTTTAGGAGCAAAGAAAAACTAAAAATATTCCGAGACAAGCACAAAGTAAAGCAATCCATGACCATGAAGCCAGCATTACAAAAGATCCTCAAAGCAACACGATAAAAGGAAGAGGAAGAAAGACAATTTCAATCAGGATAGCACAGGAAAGAGTAAATTTTATTACAGGAATGGATAAACAAAGGTGTACTAGGGAAAAATCAACCACATTCAATTTAATATACCAGCAAATCCCACCAAGAAAATCTTGGGACAAAGTAATTAATAAATGACTGAATCAATGAAGAAACAACTTACCAAGCAAAGGAGTCAGAAAACTCTTCTCAATAATAACCATACATGTAAATAACCTCAGCCACTCAATTAAAAGACATGGATTAGTTCATTTGATTAAACAAGCATGATCTAATCACTTGTTTCTACAATAAACAAACACACAGTGACTGGAAGTGAAAGGATAGAAAATGATACGGTAAGCAAGTGGAAACTAGAAACAATAAGTCGCACATGTATTTCTATGTGTCAAGTTAGATGTTAAGACAAAATTAATCATAAAGGATAAAGAAGGTCACTGTATATGACCAAAGAGAACCACACAAAACACAAATACTGGGCGGGGTACAGCTAGGCACTGGTCCCTGGCTGTGCTCACACATGGAAGATAGGGAAGTGCTGGTTCTCCTGCATGCTCACATGGGGGCAAGGAGGGAACGATCGGATCCCCATACAAGACATGTTGGGGCAGGTTCACGAGCAAGGATCAGCCTGCAATCATGGATTCCAGATGATCTCCACAACATATGACCCAAGCCAGACCAGTAACCAGGGTGATGGCGATCCACCCCAGCAAGTGGGAGCCCTGGTATCTGCTCACCCTGCCTGCTACCAGTAGTCACAGCCAAGCCCGCCACCAGGGACCAGGAAGCAAGTGTCAGAGAGGCAACAGGACCCTGGTCATTGAGTTGGCCAGGCATTCCAGGGCCTCCCTCCCCAGAATTCCCAGGAGAGAGAATACACAACAGAAACCTGGCTCAGGCTCAAGAACACCTGAATAAAGCAATCAAAATAAATATATTGTACAAGAGACTAATTGCACACTCCTGGTAAAACAAGATGACTATCTCAAGATAGGAAAACCCCAGCACAAAACAAAGATTGCAAGACACCAAGCTTAAAGATCCCCACCAAGTACACGTAGCCCTATAATGTAAGCCTCCGTTGCAAACCTAGAGGTAACTCTGGCCATAGAGCCCTCAAAGGAAACTCTGATATGCATATTTAACAGACTTACTGAGGCCATGAATAAAAGAGTGGAAAAATCAGTTGAAAACTTAAGTAAACAACTCACAAAAGGATTTAGAGCAAGGCTGAACAAAGTAAATCAATACAAAGAATTCAAGAATTAACTCAAAGCATAGCTGAAGGAAATGGAAACAAATCAGCAAAAAGAATTCAATACACATCTGAAAAAAATTGAAGACAATAAAAAATAACTTGATAGAAGGATAAAGGAAATGGAGTCAAACCAACAAAAAATGACCTCATGGGCAGTGGAGTAAGCTCAACGAAGACATAATCAAAAGCAGGAATGGACTCCAACGAGCAACAAGCAAAGCTAATCAAGAAATGAAATTGGGGGATTTCCGGTCAAGATGGTGGACTCATGACCACACTAGAGCTCCTGGGGTGATATCACACAAGAATTGTGGGGCTTGAGTTATGGGGGTGACAAGGTGCACAGTCAGGAATGTGGTGATTCCTTGCTTTCATGTAGCCTACTAGCCCCTCTCATGGGGGCAAGGGGTGATCTGTTGTTTGCCTAAGTCTACTCAGGTGGGCAATCCTCTGGTCCACCTTGGCCTACATGCCCTACACCCAGGGTCCAGCCCACAGAGCAGGCACACACAGCATGGGAACAGGGCCCATGTTTCAGCCCCTTCATATCTGTACTGCCCTTGCATGCACCGCTCAGGTTCCCCCGCCTAAAACTACTCAACCCCTGTCTTGCTGCCCCCACACACCAGTCCCCTGCATCCCACACTGACTGCAGTCACCCTTGGGTCATGCCCATGGAGCCCCTGTAAGTCTGCCACACCAGGTGCCTGCTAATCCCCAGAACCTGGGCTGCCAGCATGTGCACTTGGGTTGTGCATACCTGCAAGCTCACGCCTGCAAGTCTAACACCCCTGTCCCCACACATCCTGTACCACTTTGGGTCACCCATACTCACAGCAGCTTTTTCCCATGGCCCTTGTGAGTCTGACACAACCCATACTGTCCACACATGCACTTGGGTGGCACACGCCCCACGCAGCACCCCACACCCTGTTAGTCCACCACACCCCATACCACCACTGATTGCTCCCTTGGGTCACACACACACCCTGGCATAGCCCCCTTGAGTGCCCTGTGAGGTCCCCACAGTCAGCCTCACACCCAGTGCCCTTGGGTCACACACCCCCCAAGAAGGCTGTGCAGGCCCTGCTTGCTACCCCTCCCCCACACACACACCAGGATTTCCACCTCTGATTGCTGGCCACCACCATATACCAACACCCCCAGACTGGCCAGCTCCCTGGTCTGGCCTGGTCTATGAAGCTAAGTGAACTCCACCACCTCCTCACCATCCTGACCCTTCCCAGCAACGACTTGGGGCATTGCATCTGCCCCCAGAAGAGGAGCATAGGAATACCTGGCAACCACTTGCCAGGGAACAAGTGCGTCCACCATAACTTCCCAAAGGGTACAGTAGGGGAGCAAGGGCAGGTGCTACTGGCCCTGAGCCCCATCGGTACATCTGTGGTTGGGCAAACAGATTCCAGACTTCCAACCTCAGGTACGGTATCAGCCACCAACGCAGGGCTGTTTATGCACTCACAATCTTCACAATCTAAACACCCATGGATTCAAAGCCATCCCATTCCTATCCCATTCAAACACAAAGCAGAGCACTCACTGCAGATGCTACAAGGGAAAATTCTTGCTTCCTTCTTAATTAAATAATACTTTCACCCTAAGATGGGCAGACCCAGTGCAAAAACAACAACAGGAGACAACATACTGAGAGATCTCCAACAAGGTTGGATAGTCTTCCAATTTAATACATGTTTGTTTCTGTGACTCAGATTCCAAATAAATCTCTATATTGCAATCGGCTGGACAGGTCCTGTAAGACCTATCACATCTCTAGGTTATTTTATCTTTCACTTTCCTTTTCCATGTCATTGCTCCTAGTTTCTTGCAGCCTGTATTTTGCCTTCATTGCACACTCAAGGTAGCAAAACAGGTAGCATAATAGCATGTTTAGTACAGTTTCAATAAACAAATCTCAACATTGTGGATAAAACAAGAGTTGGGATAAACTACCACTCGCACTCTAGCCAAGCCACAGCTGAAACCACAGGGGAATTGGGGAGTGAGCAAGAGCGCTGCTTCCACGTTGAACCTGATAATCAGCACCAGGGTGAAGGAGACAGACCCCGAGGATACTCAACACCTATCAAAGCAGAGATCCAGAAGTTCCTAAGAGCTCATTGCTGAAGTAAACTTAAAACTCACCCACCATGGCTCAGGGGATTTTGTGGAAGAGGAGGTGGAAAGATTGTAAAAGCTGCAGGTTGAGACATCATGCCCAGAGGCACTACCTGTTCCCTGAAACTACTGACTGCTGCTCCCACGATGCATAAACCACAACTCAATGGGGAATATCTGCAACCCCAATGAGGAGTGTCCCCAGTGGAATGGAGGCAGGGACGAGGGAAAAGAGGGTACCAACACATGATGTATCCATACAAAATATGTTGTTAATAATTACTATAATAGTAATAGTAAATTAAAATTTTAAAAAGAGTTGAGGAAAAGAAAAATGTAAAAGCCATGCCATATCTGCTCTTAGGATATATGGATGAAAGCACAAAGTACTCATACAAAGAGAACTGTATGATCCCAGCATGCCTGGAGAAGAAATTACCCCATTTTCTGTTGCTGCAACTATATACCACATATCGAGCTAATGATATTGCTTTGATTAGCTGTTTATGTCTATGGCTTATTGTGATATTCAGTAGCTAGCATTTGGATTATACCTAAGAACCTATGTGGTAGGAAAAAGTGCTATTGCCTGATTAAGGTTCATTGCCATTGCTTGTGACTGAAAAAATCAAAGTTCAATGTCATGTTTTGGACTCAGTCTCAGAGTGTAAACTGAGCTCTAATTCTTCATAATGAATCACAAAATTATCCATTTCTAGAGTGCTAAGCCCTTTCTTCTAGTAATTTGTTCTGCTGTCTGTTTGGGATTTCTCTGTGCCTGCCCACATGGACAAGATGGAAAGGCTTTAGAGTCACCTCTTCCTTAAGTGTGATGAGAGTGGCTGAAAAGGTTTCCCGTCTGCACAGATTAAGTTTTATCAGCCATAAAAGCTCAGGAGAGGCTTGAGTTTCTCTTTTTACAACCGCATCAGTTAATTTTGTATCCTATAACCAAATTACCTGACAGAATCAACTTCAGCCAAGATTTATTTGAGCTCATGGTTTCAGAGGAGTATCAGTCCATCATGTTGGGGAGGCAGCGAAGCGCTAATGACAGTGACGGTGAGTGGGGAGATAATAGGATGGCAAGCAGAAAGTGGTAGACACTGGAGGCCAGGTGCAGTCTTCAAAGGCCCACCCCCATGAACTACTCCCAGGGACAGGGCCCACATCCTAAAGTTGGGGTTCCAGACTTTGGGCTCCTCTAGGTCACATGGACATGAAGAATTGTCTTGGATCAGGCCCTAATTAAATAATCACTAACAAAAGCTGATAATGTAAAAAAAAAGTCTCTGCATAATGTTCATGATATCAACCACCGTAGACAGTAAAAAATATCGTCACATAATAATTCCTAATTATGTAGTCCCCATTCAGACTCCTTTACCTCATGAAGCAAGTCCCTTGCAATCACTATTAAAGAAAATGAAAATATGTAAGTAATACATCTTCATTGATTTTATATAATTTATTATAAAAGAGAAAACATAAAGGTAGTGGCCTATTTGACATTATATTTCAACTGGAAGTTGAAATTTGAACTTAATGCACTATCTGGTTGGATGGAAGTTGTTGGAATTCTCAGTGAATTCCCAAAGTGCTCATCAGATATTTTACTTCTAATCTTACTCTTATGGTGCTTCATTCTTGAAAATAGTTGCTCACAAAGAGGTGTTGCCAAAAAACCATGACATGACCAGTGTGATTGAGAGGTAAGAGATGCTGTCTTTGGGAAGACAGTTCATATAAAGGTCTAGAAGAGAGACGAGCATCATATTTTCTTGAAGTTGATGTCAGATAAAATTTCTGTGCATATCACTAGAAAATTGGCAAATAATGTATATATGTCAACTGAAAATGGAGTTGCCCATATATAAAAATATTATTTTCCCAGAAACCTTAAAATCTGTTTTCAAATTTGCATCAAACAAAAAGCAAAGCAATGTAGTATTTTTTTTCTTACTTTTCACAAGACTGTGTTTAGCTAATACACTAAAATATATAAAACTGCTTGATCTAATTTGAGCTTTCAATAATTTAATATTCACTGAAATGTGATGATGTGAAACATTGTATTGATAAATTTTCACATTGAAGTTATATATCTAACTTATTTAAATAAGCAGTTAAATCCATTATGTATGCAAAATCTATAAGCCAATTTTGTCTTTTTTGACATTCATACAAAAGATATTGTATATATTCTATGTTTAGGACTATATTTTATTAGTAATAGTATGGGCTTTTCAACACAGATTGCTGTGTGACTCAACAATACCCTGAAATTGGTAGTTTTGTTACCATTAATAAAAAGCCTGTTTTGAATTGGGATTTTGTTGTTGTTGTTGTTTTGTTTTTCGAGGTAGGGTCTCACACTAGTCCAGACTAACCTGGAATTCACTCTGTCATCTCAGGGTAGCCTTGAACTCACAGCGACCCTCCTACCTCTGCCTCCCAAGTGCTGGGATTAAAGGCGTGCACTACCACACCTGGCTTGAATTGGAATTTTTTAAAATTAGTAACTATGCTTTTATTTAAGTAAAACTAACATAGCAATTTTCACGTTTCTTATCAAGCAAAAAGCCAAGGGCCACAGTACTCAATATATCTGTGATGGGTCAAATACAAACACTGGAAATTTTATTTGTCAAATACAGTATATTATTAGAGGCCAAGGCAATTCATATAGCAGAAGATAAATGAAAACTGTCATTTGAAAACAGGGTTATATAAAATAAAGATCACTTCACTGCTGTATACAATTAGGAGAGACAAAACATTACCTGCTTTAAGATTGTATTAAAATTCATACTTACAAAAACAAAATCAAATAAATAATTCACACTTGCGCTTTTTGCTAAAAGTCATGCACTTACATAAATTATTTTATTTATTCACTCATTTGTTTGTTTGTTCATTCATTTTAGTGGTAGGGAATGAACATAGTTCCTCAGGCATGTTAAGCAAGCCTTTCCCATTGAGCAATAGTCTCAGACCAAGACAAATCCCCAACTGTAGAGTCCAACAAAGACAGCTATTAGCTAGTTAGTATCTTAATGAGAAATAGGAAGCTTACATGATGTGTGCTTGCAAATACTCATGGGCATGCACTAGAAGGGTTTTAGAGAGAAGCTAAAAGAAAAGAGATAGTAGCAACAGGAACAAGAGATATCTCATAGGGCTTGTCTTAAAACACAGAGTAATTATGTTTTTACTAAAATAAAAACAACCTAATTCACCAAAGTTAGGTCTGTTAGGTATTATCTCATCCTTAGGGAAATGCAAGTTCAAACAACTTGGAGATTCCATTTCACTCCTTTCAGAATGGCTTAATTCTGACAGAAAACAAATGACAATAAATGCTGGTGAGGGTGCAGATAAAGAAAAGCCCTTCTACACTGTTGCTGGGAATGTAATCTGGTAAAACCATTATGGAAATCAGTGTGGAGGTTCCTGAGAGAGCTAAAAGTAGAACTACCATATGACCCAGCTATAGCACTCCTAGGCATATATCTTAAGGACTCATCTCATTGCTTTAGAGAAACTTGCACATCCATGTTTATTGCTGCTCTATTCACAATAGTTAGGAAATGGAACAAGCCTAGTTACCCTCAACTGATGAATGGATGATGAAGATGTGGTACATTGATACAATGGAGTTCTATTCAGTGATAAAGAAAAATGAAATTATGGAATTTTCAGGGAAATGGATGGATCTGGAAAGGATTATAGTAAGCGAGGTAACCCAGGCCCAGAAAGCCAAGCACTGCATGTTCTCTCTCATATGTGAATCCTAGCTACAAATGTTTGGATTTGTATGTGAGTTGGAATAAAACTCAGTAGCAGGGCTGGAGGGATGGCTTAGCGATTGAGGAGTTTGCCTGCAAAGCCATAGGACCCAGGTTTGCTTCCCCAGGACCCACGTCATCCAGATGCATAAGAGGGTGCAAGCGTCTGGAATTCATTTGCAGTGGCTGGAGGCCCTGGCACACCCATTTTCTCTCTCTCTCTCTTTCTCTATCAAAACAAAATAAATAAATAAATAGTAAAAAATTTTAAAACTCAGTAGCAGAGGATAGTCAGGTATAAAGTGTGGGAGGATACGGGAGGATTTAAGGGGATGGTATTATATATATGCAAGGAGAAGAACAGATTACAGGGGTGGAAAGGCCTAAGTGAGGTCAGAAGAAGAGATTGAGTAAAGGAAAGGTGGGGATAGGGTTAATAAATATCTAAGATGGTATGAATAAGTCATATGGAAACTTACTTTTTTGGACAATGACACACCCAGAAGACATAGATTATTACTAGAAAAGTTTTAGTACCAGGTATGGGATAACTTCCAGTGAGTTGTTAGCCAGGGAGGACCCTGATGCCCCCAAAACATTAGGGCTATTCCTAGGCTCTTGGTTTCCCACCAGGAACAGATGGTAAGACCCTATTATTGAACACTCCACATGCTTGGGCTATCAGGTCACTGAGAAATCCTGCTGGAGCTAAACTGAAAACCATCTCCCTGTAGACCAACTGACAAAAAGCTGGAAAAAGCTACGCTAAATGCAGTTCAATGGGAAAGAGAGAGGTCTCATCAGTGGAGATAAACAACAGTGGACAAAGCAAGTCTTAAGTTTGTCCAGCATAGGGTGCAAAGTGGCATGTCT
This sequence comes from Jaculus jaculus, assembly GCF_020740685.1. Lineage (NCBI taxonomy): Eukaryota > Metazoa > Chordata > Mammalia > Rodentia > Dipodidae > Jaculus > Jaculus jaculus. The sequence continues at coordinate 61,538,145 of NC_059116.1, forward strand.
TTAATGGGGGAAACCAACGGCTCTGGAATTGGACTGGAGGCCCACTCCATGGAAGGGAATACATGACTGATATTAAAAACCTATGATGGGGACTTCTGGCCAAGATGGCGACCGCCTAGCTGCCCTGCAAATCCCAGGGAAAGAAAGGCAAGACATTAAGGGTTTCCTGGGACTTCTTATCAGTGGGAGGGCACAGAGTGGGGGAACAGTGAATTATGGATCCCATGTGGGCAGGTAGACCACCCCAACACCAAGTAGCCTTTGCAACCTGCCACCGCAGCCCTGGTCGCTCCTCCGCAGTTCCGCACCCACCTCAGTTCTGCGACTGCTGGAGGGAACATGTGCCCACCTCCACGGACCTGCAACCCGCCATCATGGTCCCGCACCCTGCCGCTGCGGCTGTGGCTGCGGCTGCACCTGCACCTGCACGCACAGATCAATCCCTGCATGTGGAAGCTTAAACCACTCTGCACACTTGCCCACAATACTGTTCAGTGAGCCCAGTCCCACAGCAATTGCCACACAAGCCCAGAGTGTCTCTCGCTTGCACCAGCTCAGGTGCCCTCTCCTACCTGTCTGCCATGCCCGCCATCATACATTCTCCTGTGGCAGGGGAGCACAGACTGTTTCCAGGACCCAGGGTTGCCAGCCAGAGTTTGGGCTGCTTCAGGGCTTTGTACCTCAGTCCCCCTCTAAACTTGAAGGCAGGCAGCTTTGGCACATTACCGCTTCAGAATTCAGGCAACTTTGGCACCCCTGTCAGGCAGTAGATAGGCGGCTTTGGAAAGTGGGAGCCAAAGCCCAGACTGCCTGACAACTGACAACTGCCCCAGCCTGCCTCAGATTCCCATTGCGCTAGAGCCCAGGCTGATCCAGCCACCTACCTGCCCATACATTGTCATGGGCAGACCACAGCACAAAAGAAATAACATGAAAAATCAAATGCAAGAAAACCCAGTTAGACCACCCAGTCCTACAATGAATGCCTACAAGAAGCAGATCACAACAACCAAACCCAGAGTAGGCACAAAAAACTTCAAAGCCCATGAAAACAGCAACACACATCTACCACCACAGTATGGCAGGAATCAAATCAAATCTCACAGTCATTACCCTAAATAGTAATGGCCTTAATTCACCCACCAAGAGATACAAGCTAACAGGATGGATCAAAAAATTAGACCCCTCAATCTGTTGCCTTCAAGAAACCCACCTCACCACTAAAGACAGACACCTCTTCAGGGTAAAGGGGTGGAAGACAATATTCCAAGCAAATGGGAATAAGAAACAAGCAGGTGTAGCTATATTAATATCAGATAAAATAGACTTCAAACCAAATATAATCAAAAAAGACAAAGAAGCTTATTTCCTACTCATCAAGGGAATGATCCATCAAGAGGATATTACAATCATAAATTTGTATGCACCAAACCTAGGGGCACCACAGTTCATAAAACAAAACCTACTTGACAATAAAACAGAAATAACCACCAACACCATCATAGCTGGGGACTTCAATACACCATTATCAGTAATAGACAAATTATCCAAACAGAAACTCAACAGGGAAGTAAGAGAGCTCAACAAAACCATAGAGCACTTAGACCTAATGGACATCTACAAATCCACAGACTACACATTCTTCTCAGCAGCCCATGGAACATTTTCTAAAATAGACCATATACTGGGTCACAAAGACTGCCTCCACATATTTAGGAAATTGACATAATTCCCTGCATGATATCAGATCACAATGCTATATTGCTAGAAATCAACAACAAAAGACCCACCAAGAATCCCAATGGCACCTGGAAACTGAACAGCACACTTTTAAACAATAAATGGATAGTGGATGAAATAAAAAAAAGGAAGTTGCAAAATTCCTGGAATTGAATGACAATGAGAACACATCATACCAAAACTTATGGGACACAATGAAGGCAGTCCTCAGGTGAAAATTCACAGCACTCAATGCCTTCATAAAAAAGACAGAAAGATCCTAAATCAATAACCTAACCATCCACATAAAGGCACTGGAAAAACAAGAAAAATCCAACCCAAAGAGCTCCAGAAGGAAAGAAATAATTAAAATTAGAGCAGAAATTAATGAATTGGAAACCAAGAAAACAATTAAGACAATTAAAACAAAGAGCTGGTTCTTTGAAAAAAATAAACCAGATTGACAAACCCCTGGCCAATTTGATCAAGCAAAAAAAGGGGGAAGCTCCAAATTAACAAAATTCAAAATGAAAAAGGAGAGAGCACAACAGACATAAGTGAAATTGGGAGAATCATCAGGACTTATCTCAAAAACCTCTACTCCACAAAACTAGATAATGTGGAGGAGATGGATAAATTCCTGGATGCATACCATCTATCAAAGCTAAACTCAGAGCAGATTAATCACCTCAATGAACCCATCACACTCATGGAGATTTAAAAAGTAATAAAAAACCTCCCCAAAAAGAAGAGTCCAGGACCAGATGGCTTCTCGGCTGAATTCTATCAAACCTTCATGGAAGAAATCAAACCAATCTTTCTAAAGCTGTGCCACACAATTGAATAACAGGGAAAGCTACCCAACTCCTTTTATGAAGTGAGTATCACCCTAGTCCCAAAACCAGGCAGAGATGCCACAAGAAAAGAAAACTACTGGCCTATTTCCCTAATGAACTTAGATGCAAAGATCCTGAACAAAATACTCGCAAACCAAATCCAACAACACATCAAAAGCATTATCCACCTTGACCAAGTGGAATTTATCCCAGGAACACAAGGGTGGTTCAACATACAGAAATCTGTCAATGTAATACACCACATAAACAAGGTTAAACATAAAAACCACATGATCATTTCGATAAATGCAGAAAAGGCCTTTGACAAGATACAATATCACTTCATGATCAAAACATTGGAGAGAATTGGCATGGTTGGTTCATATCTTAACATAATAAAGGCAATATACAAAGCTCCAAAGGCCCAAATAATTCTTAATGGAGAGAGACTGGAGGAATTCCCATTAAGATCAGGAACAAGACAGGGTTGTCCTCTCTCACCTCTGCTTTTCAATATAGTACTGGAAGTACTGGCTCAAGCAATAAGACAGGAGAAGGAAATAAAAGGAATACAATTTGGAAAGGAAGAAGTTAAGTTAGCTCTATTTGCTGATGACATGATTGTATATGTAAGAGACCCAAGAGACTCCATCCCAAAACTCCTGAAGGTGATTAACTCCTATAGCAAAGTAACAGGATACAAAATCAATGCACAAAAATCAGTCGCATTCCTATATGCAAATGACAAAGATACAGGGAAAGAAATAAGGGACATAGTCCCATTTTCCATAGCAACAACAACAACAACAAAAAATACCTTGAAATAATGTTAACCAAGGAAATGAAAGATCTATAAGAAGAAAACATAAAATCCCTCAAAAAAGAAATTGAGGAGGACTTGAGAAAATGGAAAGACCTTGCATGCTCCTGGATAGGTAGAATTAACATTGTGAAGATAGCAATCCTACCAAAGGCAATATATAGATTTAATGCAATTCCAATTAAAATCCCTACAGTGTTCTTCACAGAAATAGAAAAAATGATCCCAAAGTTCATATGGAAAGGCAGAAGGCCTTGCATATCCAAACATATCCTCAGCAAAAGAAATACCTCTGGTGGCATCACCATACCTGATCTAAAGCTATATTACAATGCCATAGTAATAAAAACAGCACAGTACTGGCATAAAAACAGGAGTATAGACCAATGGAATGGACTTGAGGACCCAGGCTTTGGGTCAAGCAACTATAGCTACTTGATATTCGACAAAGGCCCAAACAATATAGGCTGGAAAAAAGACAGCATCTTCAACAACTGGTGCTGGACAAACTGGATTACCATGTGCAGGAAACTGAAACTTGATCGACACATTTCACCATGCACTACACTCAAATCCAAATGGATCAAAGACCTCAATATAAGACCAGAAACTCGAATACTACTGGAAGAAAATCTAGGAAGTACTTTCTATGATATAGGAATGGAAAAAGACTTCCTGAACAAAACCCCAGTAGCTCACGATCTTAAACAGTCACTCAACCAATGGGATCACATGAAGCTGAAGAGTTTCTTTACAGACAAGCATACAATAAGCAAAGCCAATAGATTATCCACAGAATGGGAGAAAACACTCACGGGTTATTCAACTGATACAGGCCTAATCTCTAGAACCTACAAAGAACTCAAAAATCTAAACAGTAAGAAGTCAAACACCCCACTCACAAAATGGGGCAAAGAGCTGAACATGCAGTTCACAGAGGAAAAAATACAAAGGGCAAACACACACTTAAGAAAATGTTCATCATCCCTAATCATCAGAGAAATGCAAATTAAAACAACTATGAGATTCCACCTTACCCCAATAAGGATAGCAAACATCAAAAAAAATAAACGAAAATAAATGCTGGCGAGGATGTGGAGGAGTAGGAACACTTACCCACTGTTGGTGGGAATGTAGGATGGTACAACCACTTTGGAGAGCAATATGGAGACTCCTGAAATAGCTGACTATAGAGTTACCAACAGACCTAGTTATTCCCTTACTGGGCATCTACCCTAAAACCTTCAAACCACAGGCCAGAGAGATTTGCTCAACCATGATTGTAGCTGCTCAATTCATAATAGCTTAGAGCTGGATTCAATCCAGATGTCCATCACTATAAGAATGGATAACTAAGATGTGGGATATCTATACAATGGAATTCTACACAGCAGTAAGAAAAAATGATACAAAGAAGTTTGAGGAAAAAATGGGTGAACCTGGAATAGATCATCCTCAGTGAACTTACCCAATCACCGAAAAAAAATCGCCACATAGTCTCACTCATCTACAGCACCTAACCTGAATCTACCCAAGATACCTTACATACCCAGCAAGCATCTCATGGACTACACACTAAGATGGATGGTGAGGGAGGGGAGGGCATAAAAGGGGTGAGAAACACTAATTTAGACCCAAATGGCAATGGTACCATAAAATTCTACTTCCTAGAAGGCAGACCAAATGGTTGAACCCTCACCAGGCCCATATAGGAAACACCTGAAAGACAAGACACTAGAGAGGGTAGGATCAATCTAACCTAAACCTTCAACATCTTACTTCCCTCCTTCTCCCTCTCCCCCCGCCAACTCTTGTATATTAGTTATAGTCTTCCTCATTTTCTTAGTGGGCACTGACCTGTGACTCCCAGGACCAGCATGGGGCTATCATCCACAATGAGCTTTTGATCAGAGAAACCTACAAGGTTTCCTAAAACAATGACAGATTTCTGTCAGAGTACTTGACCCACAGAAGGTTAGTGGTAAGACCCTATTGCTGAAGACACCATATGCAGCTGACACAAAAAATGGAATGGCATGGTTGGAAGCCAAGAGAGAGTCAGTCCCCAGACAGTCAGCATATCTAGTACCAGAAGGTGCTTCACGGGCGACTGGGGGAAATAACCAATATCTGTCCAAGCAACTCATGGTCTAACCTATTTAGCAACAAATAACCAGTTGTAATGCCCACACAAGTGCAATAGTGGCACACAGCCATGGTGGGGAACCAACTGCTCTTGATTTGGCTAACTGATCCCCTCAGTGGTATGAGACCCATAGCTGGAGCTGGGAAACAAGTCAGAATCATATACAAACATAAGCCCTCTCTCCAATATCAAGCTACCATCAATCATGGGCTACAAGAGGGCCTACACCTATTAAACTCTCTATTAAAAAAAAAGTAAGGGTTATTTCATTTGTCCTGGAACTAACTTACTCTCCGTTGGAGAATCTGCTTTTTTTTTTCAGATAGATGCAGATCCTAAGGAGAGAGCCACCCCATCATATCTCAAAAGGGCTCTGGCTGAAACTAAGGAAAATTAGCGAAACAAACAAGGGTGCTGATTTCCTGATGAACCAGACACCAGCACAAGGGGGAAGGAGACCAATACAGAGAAAAATCAACTCCTACCAAATCAGAGAGCCAGAGCCTCAGAGGCCCCCAACACCTTATCATTGAAGCAGACCAAAAATGACCCCAACATGGCTCAGGGAAATTTTGTGGAAGAGGGGGGTGTAAAGAATGTCAGAGTCACATGTTGGATCAGGATATGCAGAGACATTTATCATACCAATAAGTGTGGGCTAACTCCACAAGACATGACCCATATACCTCAACAAGGAGGGGCCAATGGGGAGGGGGTAGGTAATGGATGAGCCTAATAATGGTACCAATGTGCCTGTATTTGCTGAATAGAAAACTAATAAAAAAAATACATTTCCTTAAAATTAAAAAAAAAAAAAAACTATGATGGAGCAAGTCATGAGCCCTAGGGGTATAACACCTGTTGGTGTTTGGCTAAATAACACTAGACTCACCAAACTGCCTGGTAAGCACTTTTCTTAATGTTCATATCCATATACTAATGCTACTCTCATTTTTGGTTAGAGAAGCTTTTCTTTTCAGATGGTAATGACCTCTGGAATGAGTTAAAAAGCACCATACCACTGAGAAGAAGTGACAATGGAGTGCTCAGAACTGAAATATCTCAATAACACCTTCCAAGGAGGTCCAGAGTTCATTGCAGAAGTGGTGGTGGAAAGAATGTAAGAGCCAAAGTAAGGGATAGGACTGCTTACAATACACTCTTCCTGACACATAATGGCCTTGATATCCATGACCTCACAGTGTATGGCACTACCTACACAAGGACCTCATAATAAGAGGAAAAGATGATGACATCAAAATTAAAGAGAACCTGATTGAGAGGGTGAGGGTATATGATGAAGAGTAAAGTTGTGAAGGAGAAAGTTTGGGGGGAGGGAACTATCATGTTTTATTATCTATAATTATGGAAGTTATAAATAAAAACAGTTATCAGTGTTTGGGAGATGGCTCAGCAGTTAAAGACACTTGCTTTCAAAGCCTGCCAACCTGGCTTTGATTCCCCAGATCCCACATAAAGTCAGATGCACAAAATGGTATATGTGTCTAGAATTCATTTGCAAAGGCATGCCCATACACACATTCTCTCTCACTTTCTATCTCTCTTATTCAAATATATATTTTTTATTACTTTTATTTTTGAGAGAGAGAGGGAGACATGTCAGGACTTTCAGCCTGCTGCGAATGAACTCCAGACATATGCACCCCCTTGTTGCGTCTACAGTACTGAACACTTGCATCACTGTGCTCCTAGCTATGTGGGACCTGGAGTTTTGAACATAAATTCAAGCGCCTTAACCACTAAACCATCTCTCCAGCCCTCAAATAAATAATTTTTTAAAAAATTATCAAAATATTATTAAACTGCCTCCATGGTATGATATGTAGTAACAAGTAGTTCATGGGATAATACAAGCTACAAACTGCTCCTCTGAGTGGATTCCACAATAACAGTAACCGGTGGCTTGCATCTTAAGTCTTTATTGTTCACTGCATTTCTGTATTTAAAAAAAATCATTAATATTTCATCTGAGTTGCTTTGTGTAGATTTCTCCCACTGTTGGAATATGAAATTGGAAACTCATTTAGATAAATAGTACATATTGACAAAATAAAATTTCTAAATGTGTGTTTAATTTTTTTCCATAAAAATGTATTTCATATTTGTTGGTAATTATGATTCATACTTCTTACTTTTGTGGAGAAATAATTTTCAATATTAAGGTATATTAATTTCACTGTCTTAAATGGTGTTTTAATACTGACCACTTCTTTATCAGCAAGAGTATTAAGATGATAACAGTTATGCTCATTGTATTCAAGTATTATAAAATATTTGTCTTAGAGAAACTGGTATATAAAAGTTACTTCACATGGATTTTTCAAGCAAAATAGCTCCTTCCTATGAATGGATAATATCTGACATTATACTTAGTTGTTGCCAAACTTCCAGAATGTATGATTTTATAGACTTTCAGATGAGAAAAGTATCATTTTTCAGACCACTTATTAATGGTAGACATTGAATTGAATTGTATATCTGTAGATTTCTCTGAGGTAGAAGAACTCAAACTCAGTAAGATGAAAGAGAGAAAGAGTGACACGAGGGTGGGATGAGGTCAAATGCCTGAGAGCGTGGAGCCCTAGTTGACTCTCACAGTCACATGGTGAGGAGAGGAGAAGAGAGGCTGCAAAGGTTTGCTTCCTGCGGCCAAATTCACTATCATGAAGCTGTTATTATTTATTGAAGTAAAATAATAGTACAAAAGCCCAAACTAAATTATTAATGACCTGTTTTATTGTTTGGATTAAATAATTAAATCTCTTTTTTACACTTTTGCATATTATTTAAAGGCCGATAATCTTAAGTTTGAATTCAAAATACTATTTATCCCCCAGCCTCTCACATGAGAAAAATTAACTGGAAACTGGGAAATACTACAGAAAATGGTCTTATTGTGATGGCACTTCTGGGAAGCACTTTCTGGAAGGAAGTGGACATTAACTGTTCTAAATGAATGATACTTAATTTTGGCTTTTCCTTCCATTGTTTTGTAAAAAGAATAGGTTTGAAGTAATATAAATAGTAGTCTTTAAGAGGTTACATCCCAAAAGAGCATCCAAAACGCAGTGGCATAGGGGAGAGAAAAGATTCAGAAAACATACAAAGGCATGGGAAATAGTTGGGAGGCTGAGGTTGGAAATGGGCACACCATCACTGCTCAGTTCTCAGAAGCCTCTATTCTAGAACCTCCCTCGGATGCCAAGATCTATGGATGCTCAAGACCCTTGTGTAAAGTGGCTCAGCACTTTCATGTAACCTGCACAGTAAATAACTTTATGCTGGATACAACTATATGGGGCATGATTGCTATACTGCTTGTTTAGAGTAGTAACAAGAAAACTGCCAGTACGTGTGCAGTGCAGAATAATGCTTTGGCTACTTTTGCTCAGCAGTTGGCTGATTCATGTGTGTGGAAATGGCAGGTATGAAGGACTGCTCATGTTCTCCACTGATTTGCCGGAAGCTCACATGGAGAGGGCACCTGCACCTTCTTTGGCTTGCTTTCCTCTTCTGTAGGTCAGCTCTATGAGTTTTCACTTCTCTCATACCCACTTGGGTTCTATTAATTGAGTGGACCCTGGGCAATTGTCCAGTTCTCTTGATTCTAGGGAAATCTCTAGTTACATCTGCATTTGGAGTCCCTTGAGGTTGCCACATGCCTGTTGCTATGGAAACAGTCTGCAGAATCTAAAACCATAGGGGAAAAAGTGCCCTAAGATTTGAAATGTGGTTACATCTGCAAAAGTAAGCCTCCATTGGCATAACTCATTTATGTTCTTAAAAATTAATTAATTTATATCATAGTATAAATCATATTAGTTAAAAATAAAGTGTCTCTATCCATGCTGAAGGAACAATACTGTGTGGGATTATCACTTTATGTCCAATTGGGTTTTTTTGGTGGGTGTATAGAGAGGCTGAATATGAGAAATCCTATATACTTTAATTCTGAGAATTTTCTTACAGGGGGTTTTGGATTCTCAGACAGAATGAGATGCCTCTGCATAGCTGTCTCCATTTACAATTAAATGTAAATGTCAGCGAGTAACAAATGATCACAAACTCGTTGCCCTGAAGCAACACAAATTTTCTATCTTATAGTTCTGTATGCCCCAAGTTCAACATAGGTCTTGCTAACCTAAAGCCAATGTGTTGGCATGGCTGTGTTCCCTTCTATATTGTATTAGGTATAAAAATAATATACAGTTGATTGTAACAGACACTAGTTATATTAGTTTTAGATGTTATACACCTGACCCTACCATTTTGTTCCTAAAAGATAGGTTCAAAGGACAACAAAATGTAATTGGTGGGAGTGAGTAGGCCAGAGCTCTAGCTTCCTTCCCCATCTCCTAGTTCCCTGGTCTTGGTACCCCTGCTGCTGGCTTGGGACAAACTGCATGAGTGCTGCCAAAGTAAGCCTTTTGTTCTGGATTCGTGATTGAACAGCCCCTGGGTCCTCAAATCCCTGTTTCCATGAGACAGAGGGTACATGGGACACTGTGGGGGGTGGCCTCATGACCCTGGCTCCCTAGGTCCTGGTTCCTGGTCCCCCAGTCCCTGGTTCCCTTGTGCTAAAGAGTGTGCACATGTGGAGTGAGTAGGACAGAGTCCCAGCTCCCCAGGTTCCTCTGATGCACTTGCAAGCTCCACAGTCTGTGCCTCTGTGGTCACAATCCCACTCTACACCAATCTGGCTCACATTTAAAACAGAACACTCAGTGAAGATCCTACAATGACGAATACTTGCTTCCTCTTCAATAAAATAAGACTTCTCCCTGAGATGGGCACACCACAATGCGAAAAAGAAAGTTAGAAAACTGAGAGATCTTCACTAAGGATTCCTAGTCCCACAATGAAAGCCACCAATAAAATCATACAGAAAACAACAGAAATTGAATCCCAAAATGAAAACACAAAAACATCTCTTGGAGCACTCAGCTTTTGTCACTATACTTATTAATTAAAGAAAACCAGAGAGGCTTCAAAAGAGACATAAATGAATTAAAGGTGATTGAACAAGTAGAGAAACTCAATAACAAGCTGGTTAAGCTTAATGGAGACATGATCAATGCAAGAAAGCATTCTAGGAACCATCAAAAAAATCAGACCTTGAACTGAAATCATACCTCAAAAGAGAGATGGGGACATGATAGAAATAACACAACAGAAAACAAAAATAATATAGAGCTTTTAGAAACATCTATACAACCACTCACAAACAGAGTCACTCATGTGAAAGAAAGAACCTCTCAGTTGGAAAACAAGACAGAAGTTTATCAGGAGTCCAAAAACTGCTAAGTTCAAAAACTCATACAAACAGAATATGAAGGAACTATGGCAAACCCTAAAATAGCCAAACATCTGTATCATGGGTATACATAAGCAGAAAAGAATCCAGGCCAGAGGCAAAGAGAATATATTCAATGACTTTCTTGAAGAAAATATTCCCAATCTCACAAAAGAGAGGCCCACCAAGAAAAAAGAATCTCACAGAACACCAAATACACAGGAACAAAGGAGGAACTCTCCAAGGCACATCATAGATAAAACTCTTAACAATGAAAACAAAAACAGAGTGCTAAAAGGACCAAGAGAGAAACAACTCACTATGTACAAAGGCAGTCCCATCAGAATTACCTCATATTTATCAGTGGAAACCCTGAAAGCCAGAAGGACCTGGAGTGGAACACTTTAAAGTCTAAAAAAATGATGGCTTCCAAGCCAAACTACTGTGTCCATTGAAAGTATCCCTCATAACAGATGGTAAAAGGAAAACTTTCCACGAAAAAAAAAAAAAAAAGAGCTCTTTGATTATATCAACACAAAGCCAAACCTACAGAGAATACTTTAGGGAAAAATCCACACAGAAGAGTCAAATAACCAATCTCCAGAGCCTACAAGAAGAAGATCACAATAACTAAAACTAGAGCAGTCTCAAAAAAAAGACAAAGCCCAGGAAAGCACCAAATCCTGTAAAACACCCCACCATGGCAGGGGTTAAATCAAACCTCACAATTATAATCTTAAACACTAATGACCTTAACTTACCCATCAAAAGACACAAGTTAACAGGGTGGATCAGAAAAGTGGACCCTTCTATCTGATGTCTTTCAGAAACCTGCTTCACCACTAAAGACAGAAACTTCTTCAGGGTAGAATGATGGAAAATGATATCCCAAGCAAATGGAAATAAGAAACAAGCAGATGTTGCTATATTAATATCTGGCAAAATAGACTTCAAACCAAAAGTAATCAAAAAAGACAAAGAAGACTAATTCTTACCCATTAAGGGAATAATCCAACGTGAGAACATCACAATTATAAATCTATATGCACCAAACACAGGTGCACCACAGTTTATTTAACAAAACCTACTTGAAAATAAAAGAGAAATAAACATCATCACCATTATAGTTGAGGACTACAAATGTTCCAGTATCATCACTAGACAAATCATCCAAGCAGAAAATCAACAAGGAAATAATAGAGCTCAACAACACTACAAATCAACTAGACCTAGTGGACAGAACTTTCCATTCAAATTCCATAGAGCACACATTCTTATCAACAGCCATGGAACATTCTCAAAAACAAATCACATAGCTGGGTGTGGTGGTGCACATCTTTAATCCCAGCACTCATGAGGCAGAGGTAGCAGAATCACCATGAGTTCAAGGCCATGCTGAGACTACATAGTGAATTCCCAGTCAGCCTAGACTAGACTGAAACCCTACTTCAAAAAACCGAAAAACAAAAAACTAAATATATATGTGTGTGTGTGTGTGTGTGTGTGTGTGTGTGTGTATACACATATATATATTAGGCTATTAAGCATGCCTCAATAAGTTCAGAAAAATTGATGTAACTTCCTGCAAAATAACAGATCATATTGCTTTAAAACTACAAGTTAAAAATAAGAGTCATCAGAAATTCCACCGGCTCCTGGAGACTTAGCAACACACTTTTAAATAATGAATGACTTGTGGAAGAAATTGCAAAATTCATAGAATTGAATGAAAATGAAAACACAACCTACAAAAATTTATGGGACACAATGAAGGCAGTCCTAAGGGGAAAATCCATAGCAGTGAATGCCAGGTGTCCATCATTGGATGAGTGGATAATGACGTTGTAGTACCTATACACAGTGGAATTCTATTCAGCAGGTTGGTTTTTTTTTTTTTTTTAAGATACAACAAAATTTGTAGGGAAATGGATGGACTTAGAACAGATCATACTCAGGAAACACATGCAATCACAGAAAGACAAGCATGTTCTCACTTGTCTGTTACTTCTAACCTGGACCAGCCTGAGCTGCTGACATATGGAATAAGCAACTTGAGACCTAGACAGTAGGCATGGGAGGGCTTGGGGGGAGGGGAGTGATAGGGTGGGAGGAATAAATATAAAACTAAACCCACAGTAAACTGGTACCATAGAAACCTTTCTCCTTGAAGGTAGACTAGAAGATATACTCCTCAACAGGAGTTTAGGGGGAATGCCAAAAAAGAAGAGCTCTGAAGAGTGTGGTATGAAACCTAACCTTAACAACTTTGGCTCTGACCTCTAACTTGCAGTACCAGAAGTGGGTGCTAACCACACTGAGCTGTTGATAGGAGAGACCCATGAGGTCTGCAAAATAAGACAGGCTTCTGTCAAAGCACTTGATTACCAGTCTGAGGTGAAAGGTAAGACCCTATTGCTGAACACACCATATGCTGCTGGCACAGAACACAGAGAGACCTGGCTGGGATCCAGAAGAATGTTAGTCCCCAGGCAGTTTGCCAGTCTAGCGCTAGAAAGTGCTACATGAACCACTGGGGGAAAGTAGTCAACAACGGTGTGAGCAAGCAGGGGTCTAAGCTGCTCTAAACCAACCAGCCTGACAGGAAGTACACACCAGTGCAGTGGTGGCAGACAGCCTTGCTGGGTAACCAGTGGCTTTCTGATTGGCTTAGAATCTGCTCATTGGAAAGGAACCCATACCTGGCATTTGGAAGCAGGTCTGAATCCTATGGAGACAATGATTATGCTCTCCAATGTCAAGCTCCCATTAGTTCTGGCTAAAAGAGGGGCTACACCCATCTAACGCTCCCTAAATTAATAACATTTATCCAATTTAACCTATGATGACTTTTACTCTCCATTGGAGAATCTCTTTTTCTTTTTCAGAAGGTAGCAGGACCCAAGCAGATAAATCGCCCTTTGCATCTCAGCTAAAGCCCAGGAGAAACCACAGAGGAATTGGGGAGATGAGCAAGAGTGCTTCTTCCATGGTGAGCCAGCCTGACCAGCAGCACCAGGGTGAAGGAGATGGACCCTGAGGATATACATCACATACCAAAGCACAAATCCAGTAAGTGCTGAGGGATCATCACTGAAGTAGACTTAAAACACACCCACCAAGGCCCAAGGAATTTTGTGGAAGAGGAGTGAAAAGTGTAAGAGTCACAAGTTGGGATGTCATGCCCAGAGGCACTACCTCCCCAAAATAACTGATGGCTGCTCCCACAATGCATAACCCACAACCCCATGAGGAATACAAGCAGCCCCACTGAGGAGGGTCCCCTGTGGCATGGGGGCAGGGAAGAGGGCAAAGATGGCACAAACACATGATATATCCATATGCAAATAATAGAGGGAAACAGATGTGACTGTGACAGTAGCAGAAATAGCAGATTCCAATACAAGGAGTTTTTTACCAAAAATTAAAAGGGAAGTATCATCAGGACATATAATATCCATGCTGTGAACTGAAAGTTTGTGCACCCCCCATTTGTTGAAAGCCTAATATCCATTGCAAAGGTATGTGAGTAAAATGTAGAGTCTCCTTCTGAACCCAGCTCTCCTGTAAGCTTTGAGAAAGGCTTTATTTTAGCTCAGTTTGAGAGGGCTCATTTATGATCACTTAACTTCATTTTGGGGTCCATTGTGAAGCTGGACATTATGGCGGGGGGGGCATGTGGAGAGGTCGTTCATCTCCTGGTGGATAGGAAGCAGGAAAGACAGGAAGGGGGCAGGGCAAAGCATGTCCTTAAAAGACATGCCCAAGTGATCCACTTCCTCCAGCCAAGCCTCACTTCCTAAAGTGTCCACTACCTCCAAGAGCGCACCACCAGCTGGGGCACCAAGTATTCAATATATAAAAGCCTGTGGGAAAAAACTTCATATTCAAACCACACCAAGAGTAATTATGTCATGAATTAGGTCCTTGTGGTAGGATGAGCACCTTCATAAGAGACTAGAAATCAAAATTTTCATTCATTGCCTTGCTTCCAACAGCAGGAAGATGCCTGTCTGAAAACCAAGAAAGCCCTTATCGCGGATCAAATCAGCCAGCACCCTGGTGCACTTCTCAGTCTCTAAAACTGTGACACATAATTTTTTTGTTTTAAAGTTCACCTAAGCTATGGTATTTTTGTGATATGAACCCAAACTGGCTAAGAAGATCTTTAAATATGCATTATCAAATGCCAGAAGTTCAAACACATTAAAACAACTTATCAGAAAAATGGGAAGACTCACATGTATAGGCTGATTTTTAATATCAGACATGTAGAGAAAGAAATCAAGGATTAATGTGACAATATGATCCATAATACCAAAAACACCTCATCTAACAACTTACATATTCATGCACCATTCAAATATATGTAGAATCATTTATTCAATCAATAAAACAAGCTTAAAAACATTTCTGTGGACTAAAATAAAATAGGACATACAATTGCTCTAAAAACAAATTTTATTAAAATCAATAACTAAAGGGTATTTAGAAATGTTCCAAACACTGATTAAGCAGCATACTTTGATACAACCCATGCATCAAATATGAGGGGGGGAAAGACATAAGATATTTAAAAACATTTCAAAATGGTTAGTACTGAAACTACAAAGTATGCAATTATGGACTGGGGCTTGCTGTGCAAGCATAAGGTCTTGAGTTTATAGTGTCTGCAATCCTAGTTCTGGGGAGGTGGAAATGGAAGAATCCCAAGGTTCAGTGGTTAGCTAGATCAGGCAAATAGATGAGCTCTGAGTTCAGTGAGAGACCTTGTCTCAAAAATACAGTGGAAAGCAATTAAGGAAGACACTCAATGTCAAACTCTTGCCTTAAAACACATGCACATAAACATACATCTGCACCCAGATGTGCACCACACATATGAACTCATATATACATGTTTGTGCCACACACATACACAAGCAAAGATATATGTAAGAGTCAAATATAGCAGTACTCCAGGAGAAGTTTATAGCTTCAGTTGTGTAATACTGTCCTCCGAGGAAACAGCTACCTTTTCTAGAAGAAGCTAAGATGGCATATGAGAGACTCTCTGGATTGGATCTATTCTTATTTCCCCCATAGAAGAAGGGTGGGGAATGATGGTCTTCACCTGAGATCTCAGGTGAACCTGTGCTGGCTGCATGCAATGCTGCATGAGGTCTCATGTCCTCAAGGGAGGGTAAGCACACCTACCCATCCATGGAAAGGCTGTTATTCAGGCTGGAATGAGACCCTTTATTGTGATGCTTTGGAGTCTCCATACTCCTATCAGTAACCCTTCCCCAGTGCTCTAAAAGAAAGCCAGATAAACTCACTGGTTCACCAAATAAACAATGGTAAGGATCTGCCTTCAGTTCCTGTGGTGTTCTTTGCCTGGGGGAGCAAACACATGTTGCTTTCTTTCCAGAAAATACTTCACACAACACTTGGCACTTGAACAGAGATGCTGACAGAACTAAAGATATGTTTGGGAGGAGGGCATGCAGGGCCCTTGCTCTGGGTAATAGGGTATGCAACCAAGGAGTTGTTGAGGACGGAGCATCAAAGAGAGGGTCTCACTATGGCCATTCCTGCCCATGTGGAGTGTGGTAGTATACTTTCATGTTTTGATGAAGATTGTGTGGGCCCTGCTATGGATATAGTGAAATATGTAACTAAGGCTGAGCCACCTGGAGGTGGTAGCAGTCTTCCTGTAAGTGGTATGGAGTGACATGGCTACCTGATGAATGGGGGCCACCTTATGAATATGGGGATGCTATGGAAGCTGATAAAACTCTAGTGCAAATACTGAAGTCCCCAAGAGTAGCACACAAAGGACAAGGGTATTGGCAAGCTTCGACAGTGGTGGAGTGGTGTCCATTATGAAGTATAATGAGATTTGCACCTGCGGCTAAGGTGGCTGCTCAGAGGAACTTGTTTGTATGAAAGAGAAGTTATGATGGGAAAAGAACATGCAGAGCATCCTCCGCACTAGCCTCTTAATTTGCTGGTAAATGAAATAAAGGGGTAAGATGAAGGTATTTGCTTGCTATTTCTTATGCCTTGAGGGTCAAAGGGGACAGAGAGCACAAATTGGTTTGGTACTACAGAAGCATTCCTGGGATGCAAAAATTTGGAACCCATGGGGAGACTCAGATGAGAAGGAGGGAGAAGCGATGGAAGATACAATCCAGGTCTAATCTCCACTACAAAGGAAGAGAAAATCCACAATTCTCAGGGTGTTAAGAATGGTCCAGAGCCGGAGACTATGGTGATTATGAAATATTCAGCATGTGAACTGCTTGATTAGGGAAAAACATGTACACAAGCAATGAAAGAGCCTCTCCCAGCCTGACTTGTAGACTATGGATATGGGAACACATGGAATCAGCCTCAGTGCTGTGGAGGCAGAGACACAGAGTATAAAGACCCATCACTCCTTAAGGCAAAAGATGTGAAATGGGAATTTGGGGATTCCTTGCCACTGAGACAATACAGAGTTGATGGAGAAATAATGGGCTGGGGCTATATGAACCACTAGAGAAACTTGGTTGTCACTGGCTGAGGTCCCTATGAGTGTCAGGAACTCGATGACTATAGAGGTAAGCATTACTGAGGGAGCTGGGCATGTGGGAGGTGATGTTCGGTACTCCTTTCATGGGACCAGATAGAACTGTGTTCACTGGACAGTTAAGCAAGAAGTTGACTCCGTAGGGACCCTGGGGCTGGAACTGGGCTCTCATGCTTCTGCTGCACCCTCAGGGAAGCATGAGCTTTATGAGGCAGGAGAGGTCCTCATAGATTCAGGTGATCTAGACCAGTGTGTAGGTCAGGGTCATATAGCAATTAAGGACAAGAGAGAGCAACCAGGCAGAGAATCCTGTCCACATTACTTGAAAACAAATGCACCAAGCTGGAGGTCATAAGTTAAAAATGGACAGAAAGCCAAACGCTGTGCTAGTGAGCCTCTGGGAGGCTTGCAAGCCTCAAGGGTCGTCCTCAGAATGTGCATAAATGGTGTGGTGGAGCAGATGAGACAGACGAAGCTTGTCCCACAGGTGGGCAATGATCTCCCCTGAGCAAGCAGTGTGTAGTTCTGTGACAAAGTGTGCGAGGGGTGGACAATTTTCACCTAGCCTGGGGTCTTCACAGCTGCCAGGTGTGGCCAATGAAAGAGAAGTCTCAGTGCCAGCCCAGCCCCTGTCAGACCCGGGGAGCCAGACTGAGCAGTGGGCAAGAGCACAGCCTCACTCCACCCTGGAGGAGTGGGAACTACATAAACAGGCACACCACACCCCTTTGTGGTGTGGGGATACAGAGTGGCCCCAAAACACAGCCAGGAAAAGGGACAGTTTGTGGGAATTATTGTGAACATGGAGAGCTAGGTAAAGTAGTATTTCCCCCCAACATATCTGCCCAAGTATTGCTTTTATCTTTGAGGAAACAATTGATACAAGCAGTGCAATGTTTGCATGCTGCATTGAACCACGCTAATCTTTTTCTGTAGTATCCCCTTAGCTGGTGACTCTGGAGACCAATTGGGACTTTCTTGGTGTGGATAGTGGTAGGCCTGCAGAGATCCTGCCCTCATGCTGGACAAAGGTTTTGTTGAGTGGGTGGTATGATGTTAATATCTTGAGTGTCCAGCAGATTTTAAAATCATGCACACCTGAAGGAACATGGATGGCAAATCAATCCCCATAAGGTGCAATGGCCATGACACAAACCATTGAACCAACAGACCCAACATGTAGAATATTGCAACAGATGAAATCCATTGCTGGGTCCACGGCACTGAAGTGAAGACAGTTGATTCATAAAGGCAGTGGATTGAAACCTGTGTGTCCAAGCCTCTTTCAGGGATGCAAAAGGTCTAACCGGACAAGCGGCATGCAAGCCTGTGGCAAAGTGGGGTGCTGTCACTGGTCTTGTCTTTGATGCGTGCAGCCTGTCTTGAGGCCACTGTCTTTTCATTCCACTGAATTTCCCAACAACTGAACCAATATCCAAGACTCAAAACATTTCTGGGCTAGACAATGGAGATGAAGGAACCTCTCTAGAAAGTGAGGGATTCCTTGGTGCCTCTCCTAGTGCTTCCCTGCCTGCACTAATGGTGAGCAGGCCTTGAGAGGAAGCTCTACGGGACAGGGACAGAGAAACTAGAACCCAGACAGGCCTCTCCCTAATGGCCTGTGCGATCCTGCTCAGCCGTCCATTGCTGGGACAACAGACACTTCCCAAAGCAGCTTATGAAAGGAAGGGCGTTTACTTGAGCACAGTTTCAGGTGACAGCCCATCGTGGCAGGGAGGGCATGGTGTTTAGTCACATTTAGTCCCGCGGCGAGAAAGCAGTGACGAATGCCAGTGCTCAGCCAGTTCTCTTTTTATAACAGCCAGGACCTCAGCCCATGGAAGCCTGCCACCCACAGTTAAGGTGCATCTTCCCACCTCAATTGACCTAATCAGTGGGCATGCACAGACACTAACATAATCTAGGTAGTCCTTCACAGGTGATTCTAGTTCCCGACAAGTTGACAGTCACATGTCCCAAGTGTGAGGTGGGGGTGAGGAGAATCAAGACTGGGTGTGAGAGGACTGAAAAGGTAAGAACCAGTTATGAGCTCAAGACCACTTACTCCTCCATGTGCTGTGTTAAGTCTTTGTCGAGCTCTTGACTGGTTACCACCAGATAGGAACCCTGAGGTAGATAGGACTTAAAAGTAAAAGAGGCTGGAGCACGTGTGAATGGTGGAAGGGGACGCAGTTCATGGACATCATGCTCTGTCAGCGCCATCTTCTGCCCCACCACAGCTGCAGAGACCAGTTGCAGGAAGACATAAAGATTTGTCTTGTCTAGTCCCTTGATTTAGTCCTATGCTTCATTCCTCTCTTCTGTCCTGTGGTTCTCAGTGGGATGGTCTATGACTCCTAGGGAAATGTTCTTGTCATACAAACATGGAAATGTGGAAAAAGAAATGTTCATAGGGACAGCTTTGAGCAATGTGGACAAGAGCTGTAGAAAAAGCCTCTTGCATGCCCTAGGTAAACTACTTTGAGACAAATTTTTAAGCCTCTTCAGAAAGTTCTGCACAATATGCTCCTAGAGAGGGGTTGAATTAATAAAATCACAGTGCTACATCAGCATTGCCTCCTTCTCTGTTTCAATACTTCCCTTTCCTTCTTCTCCTCTTAGGGTCACCTCCCAAATGAACCACTCTCGCATGCCTGAGTCATTCAGAGAAACCCAGCCAAGGGCACTGATCTTCATAACTGAGAGCTGATTTTCTCTGACCACGTAGAACTGCATCACTCTTCCTCCTTTAGAAGTGAGTCTATGAGAGGTGGGTTCAGTGGTCAGTATGGTGAGGACAGAGTCTATGAGCGGATTCAGTGGAAAGCAAAGTCCATGAGGGGTTCAGTGGCAATGGGGTGAAGAGAATCTAATGGGAGACAGGTAGGTGGTGGAAACAAGGGAGGAAGCTTGGCAGATTCGGTGTTCAGGGTACATTATAGACATGTATGAAAATTGTCAATAAACTGAAATGAATAAATAAACAAACAAAATGAGTCTAGCAGCTGACATCCATGGGCTTGGGTAAGGCAACCTCACTTTTAGAGAATTAAGGCTGGCACTTTTCCCTGGGAAAACTTCCTTGTTCGTTGACCTCATTGCCTGTGAACCTATTCTTCCTCTTGTTTGTTCCCAATAGGAATTCAACTTCTTTGAAACAGACAAACCAGGAAAGCATCTAGTCTTCTCACATTGAATCTGCTTTGGTGTACCTGGTGAGTATACAGGATTTAGCAAACAGCTAGTGCCCTAAAATATTCCCCTGCACCCTTCCCTGGCTGCCATTTATTTTCTTTGCTGTTTCACAGTCTTGAAATCATGTTTTTTCTCTTTAAATGACACACTGTTTTCTCTGGCACAGTCCCAAAGTACAGCAACAGTTAAACTTGCTGTTATGTGAAAGAGCTGTATTTGTTTAGAATTCACTCTGGAGGCCGTGAGAGCAAGCGACCTGGATTTTAGGAAGCAGCCCCAGGAAATTCAGAGTATTTTCTTTCCTGTCTTCTTGCCAGGATGCTAGTTTTTCTTTGGCCAGTAGCAATTTGAAATAAGGTCAAAATTTATGCTGGAATCTCTTAGGATATCCACAGACATGCTTTCTTATAAGTAATTGCTAACCCTTATACTGTAAGCAACAGAAACCTTGAGGGGAAACTGACATCTTCAGCTTAGGTTCTATGTAACAAACTGTGCTCTATAATCTTCACAGGTCAATTTTGGAAGGGTAGATTCCATAGCAAAGAAAAGGGATTGATTCTGTCCACATACCTCCATCATTCAGTCTGGATTAAATAACAGAATTTATTTCAAAAGGATCAAGCAAATGTCCCCATCTGACCCATAACGAAAGAAGAAATGGGGGAGGGGACAAGAGGATTAAAAAAGAAACTGAGGACTCGTGGAGACATTTTGAACAATGCCTAATGCCCTCCTCACATCACCTAATGGAGGATGACAGTGTGTCTTTCAAGTCACAAAAGGCTAGAAATCCAGAGAGCTCTCACTGAAAGGAGTGCGGGATTCTCTAACATTGACCTTGGGCTAGGAGAAGACAGTCAGGGTCATAAAAATTGGCTCTACTTTTAGTTTTATTTCCAAAGTTTAAAAATGTTCAGGACATGACCAAAAAGAAAAAAATTCTAAACATGGAAGTGCATTTGGTGTTAAGCTTGCTCACTTGAATCTCCTAATAACTACGGAAAACAGCCAGAGATTCAGACGCATGAAGTTAAAGAAGGTATTTATCGTGAGGGTCCCCTTTCTGAAATCTGCTTTCCGAATGCACTGCTACTCTGTTCTGTCCGCTCTGACCTCAGTGCCTCACCTCCCTTACTCTTACTTCCAGGAGAGCATGTGACTGGTCTGCGCTACACCAGTAGTCAGTCCCCGGTGGCTGGTGCCACCCATTACCATTAGGACTGTTTGTTTTGCTTTATTATCTCCTGGATCTAGGAAATAACATAATTTGTTTCCATTAGATGGACTTAGTCATTAGTATTTCTTTTGTCAATTTACTTCATTGGTAGTTTTCTTATTCCAGCACATGAGAAGGATGAATTATTGAGCTTTTACCCTAAAGCTATTTAAAATGTGAACAAGTCCTACAGAGGGTGACCTTAGAAAAAGAGGTTTATCTTGTAGAGACCAGAATTCAAAAAAAAAAAATTTTTTTTAAAGCCAACATGGAGTGAACTTTCCCAGGTGGAAATCTTCCATAAGAATCCAGAGAATGAAAAGCAGTGATTGAATCATCATTAAAATCAATAAGAACCTCCCCAAAAACATGCTGCAATTCAAGAAACCAAGTGGCTGTCCTGATCTTTCTTCCTCATTTCTCTAGCATGAGAGTTCTCTAGCACTTAAAGATGACATCCTTATGTGAAGAAAATATGATTGGCTAATAAAATCCTACAGCTAAGTTAATGACCAATTTAGTGGAACAATTATAAAATGTGCAAACAAAATGGCTAACAGAACTTTGCCTAATTCAATTGGAGGCAAAGTGTCTGATACACATGCAAAGCTGGGACATAGTAGGCCATTGCCCAATTTTAGACAGTTACAAAAGTTTTGTTCCAGCCAGGCATGGTGGCACACACCTTTAATCCCAGCACTCCAGAGGCAGAGGTAGTAGGATTGCTGTGAGTTTGAGGCCACCCAGAAACTGCATAGTGAATTCCAGGTCAGCCTGGGCTAGAGTGAAAACCTACCTTGCAAAACAAAAACAAAACAAAACAAAACAAAACAAAAAAGAGTTTTATTCCACTCAAATTACTGGAAGCATATTAATATTTTCTGTTTCTCCCATATGTGCCTTCTACCTATAATGTATCTTCTTGGATTACATGGAGTATTTACACACACACACACACACACACAATTTTATTAAGGACAATCTTTGTATGCACACATCATGTGTTGGTACTATCTTTTCCCTCATCCCTGCTCCCATTCCTCTGAGGGCCCTTCTCAGTGGGATTGCTGGTAGTTACCATAGGGTGTGGGTTATGAATTGCAAGAGCAATCAGTCATTGAGGAGGGGGCAGTGTCTCTGGATATTCCCTCCCACCCTGTATCTTTCTGCCCCCTCTTCCACAAAATTCCCTGAGCCAGTGATGGGTGTGATTTAAGTGTGCATTAGTGTTGACTTGGACACTACTATATGAAAGCAAACAGCCTGACAAGATATACACACTTGTGCAATGGTGGCACTTAGCCTAGGTGGGTGACCAATGGCTTTCTGATTGGCTAAGAGATTTTCTCAGTGGAAAGAAGCCCATAGCCAGAACTGGGAACCAGGTCAGAATCCTATGGTGACCAAGATTATGGTTTCCAATGAGAAGCACCTATAGCCATCAAAATCTCTCAACATTAATGATGTTTATCCCCTTTAACCTATGCTGATTTCACTCTCTATTAGAAAATCTATTTTTCTTTTTCAGAAGACAGTGAGAACCAAAGGCAACCAAAATCTATCAAAAAGAGAAGAAAAGATAGCTGATTCCCTGGCAGGATGTGATCCACTCCTCGCACATCAGTCAGGACTCAGGTGAAACCGCAGAGGAGCTGGTGAGATGACGAGAGCGCTGCTTCCATGGCGAGCCTGACATCCCGGCCAGGGTGATGGAGACAGACACTGAGGAGACTCAGATACATTTTAACCTACATTCTTCAATTAGGCTACCTATTTATCTATCCATTTCAATTGCTTTCTCCGTTTTTTTTTCCAATTTGTGTTTGTATTTTCAGTGTGTAAAAACCAAGTAGAAAAGCCACAAAGCTTACCATTTCCACCAAAGCCAAATATAAAAACATCCCAGCTGTCACTGTTAAGATCCAATCTTGGACACAGGGGTCAGTGGACACTGAGAGGCCAATGTAGAGTCCTACAAAGGCAGTGAGAGCACTGAGGCTGTTCATCAGCACAGCAGTCTTAATGGAAAGTCCAGAGCTTAAGAGCACTGCAAAGTCTCCTAGAGTTTTAAGGGGAAAAGAAAGTTTTACTAGATTGAACAGAAGACACCTTTGATAAGCTCAAGTACTACTAGTCAGTTCTTTCCTATATTCCTCTAGAGTTCACAACAGTTGAAGTTTGAAAGGTCTGTTATTTTTCTTTCTCAAATCAGTCTACCAGAGAGGTCTATGACATACTCTCTAGTTCCTGAGATCCAGTTCCTCAGGCATCGTTCAATTTACATAATGCAGAATAAAGTTACCCTCTAGTCCAGGGTTTATAAATAATTTTTTGCCAGAGAATAATGGCATATGGGCTTTGATGACTTACCTATTTATGTCCTACTATGGGTAAAGAGAAAGCTACTAAATCATAAATTTTAAATCACCTCAAAAATTGATTAGAGAAACATGTTTCCCTTCAGCAAATGGTTTTCTGCTTTCAGGGTTAGAGAAAAATGACACCTATCCTTCAGATGATGAAATCTCTATCAGCAAACCCGAAAGTATCATTGTAGCTTTCAAGGACTGAGGAGAGACTGAATAAGGGATAGTATGGGGCTCCATTTCCTAGTTACCATGCATACCTTCAGGAACATGTCTTGATAAACCACACTACCCTGCTATAAGCTGTCATGTGTGACTTGACGTTGAGGCTCAAGTATTGTACTATTATCATAGAAGCTAAACACATAGTCATAAAATTTGGCTGCCTGTTGAGTTAAATTTCAGTGGGCTCAAAAAGGACCTTGGATAAACTATCATATGAAGCATGAGCCAGTAATGATTTGGTGACAGTATTTTGGGGAATGGGCACTGAGCACAAGAGGGCAAGATAGCCCAAGGGCCAACACAGACCTGAAGGTGCTTACCAAGAGCCCTCTCTCTAGGGCATGTGCGTATGCAGTTCCCTCTCTGCTATTTTGAGATCTATTTTAGAAACCTCTAGTCAATCATATCTTGGTTCCTGGGAGGCAGGATTTGAATTACAGGGCTATTATAATTATGCAGAAAAAAGCCTTATGTGTATCTGATCCGGTATGCCTGTCATTTCAATTTTATGCTTAGTTTTACACATTTTGTATAAATCAGGTTGATGAAACCGTGGTTTGGTTTTAATTTAAATGTTATTTTATCTCTTAGGCCCATTTTCTAATATAATGAGTAACATTTTTCTCTTAATATTTTTCCAATATTTAATATGTAGAGCTTTAAAATCTTTGCCAACATCCTTTAAAACGGGATTTCTGTAAATGACTCTCTCTCATAGACAGTTCTCTGGAATCCAGAAAGCATCAGTGATGCCTCTGGGCAAAACAATTAAGGAATCTGGTTGAGTTTGGTGTCAAGGTAGAGGAAATTTTAGTCCATTTCCCATCTATAATTTAAGTATTAATCTTTCAGGTTTACTTTGGAGTAAACAAATGTTGGGAATGTATGAATTTTTTCAATAAGCAGGAAGCAGTCCTTCTAGTGTCAGACTTACCCATTTCATGAGGAACTTCATGACACAAGATGGCAATTGTTGTGGTCAATCCAGACTCAGATGAAGATGAGAAGGCCGCTCCTATCACAAGGCCATCTGCAAAATTGTGCAAGCTATCCCCAACCAGTATCATCACGGCTAACAAGCTAATATCTTTGCCTAGAGAGCCAGATAAAGGTGTGAGAAACATTAGCAGAGAACTACATATATCATGGAATCCTTCAAATTCACCTGACTTTTCCATGTGCCCTTGCTAATGCTGCATCTCATTAAACGATCCCATTTTGTTTCACCTCTGAAAATGCTCATTGTTTTTCTAACTGGCTTGATCAATAGTGGAATAAATCACATGTTGGCATTCACCATTTTATCATTTTATCAGGATATGCCAAAGGATAAAATCAAAATGCTATAACCTCCCCAAATACTAACAGTGCCCTTTCTATGATTGTCTTTTGTAATGGATTTAAAAACTAATTTAAGAACCCTTCTGTCTGCAGAGTATTTGTGTCTTGCATTCATATGTTGAAGCTTACTTTCTGCATGTGCTGGTGTTAAGAAGTAGGGCTTTTGAGAGCTGATTAGATGGTAAAGCTTGAGTCCTCAGAATGGAACTAATGTCCTCATAAAGGTTGCTTTATAAAGGTGCTCCCTTACCCTTTCTGCCATGTGAGAGCACCATGAGAAGGTGGCAGCTATGAACCAGAAAGTGGGCCCTCGCTTCACCTCGATCTTGGACTTCAGCTTCCAGACTGCGGAAAAGAGACTACAAACTACCTAGTGTTATACCAGCCAATAAAATACCAGTAAGGTTGTATTGACCATCCAGCACCACTTTCACGACTTTGATTGCACCATTTCAATCAGCTCCATGTACTTTCTTCCACTGTGTGCTCCTTGCCTTTACTGATGGGACTAATGCCCCTCCTAAACTGTCTTATTTGCTCCCCAACCATCATTGTAACCCATCCACAACCAACCCTTCTATCTCCCAAATTATCTTTTGGACAATAACTCCATGTTCTTGCCTTTCTGCAACATAACTTTAGTACTAGACCAGTTAGCAGTTGAAAAAAATAAAGAGTTTCTATTTTATAGGATTCTGACCTGTTGTGGCATTATGTAAGAAGGAGTTGATAAGATAATTTTGATTATAATTGGGTTGAGATATTTCTATTTTGAGAAACCCAGGTTGTGTATAACAACCCAATCACAGAGCCAAACAACTAATAAACACAAAACACATTTTAAGGATGACCCTTGTTCTGTTGGTAACCTGTCAGATGTTCCAGGTGTTCTGTTTGATGAGACCGGCGTGCTTATGATGGCATGGCCATAGACAAGTATATATTTGATAAGAACAGACATCCGCCAAGTGCCATAGTCTAAAACTTCATTGTTTGGCTTAAAGTATATTGTACAAGAGTGTAAACAATGGTTGTTATTAGTAGAAGTGAATAAACTATTCTGATCATACTACTTATTACAAATAGGAAGGAATAATGTTTGCTTTATACTTCATACATAGTCTAAACCTGAGAGAGATTGTAAGGTAACATGATTTGATATTACCATAAAAAGTAAGTTAATAAAATGACAACCGTGGCCCAGGTTTTTCAGCCTAGAGATAACTATATTGACTGTGTTACAAAGGTGGCCTATGCAATTTATTTCTAAAATACATACTTATTTATAAAAATCAGTGGTAGGACTAATGGATGAGGGATGTGGCTCAGTGGCAGAACACTTGGTTGACATGAAAAAAAGCATAATAGAACTAAAATATCTTTCTTGTAGCTTACTAATTTGTTTCGTCATTAAAAATAGATTTTAGGCAAGTCATAAACACACAGAATAAATATCAAATTATTGAATTCAGAGAGTCCTTGTTGACATTGCCTGGAAATGCTTAGATTCTAACAATAATACTTTTCTTGCCAATTTTCAGCAATAAAATTTCTCTTTTTAAAAAAGTTAAAGTAGGGCTGGAGAGATAGCTTAGCAGTTAAACACTTGCCTGTGAAGCCTAAGGACCCCAGTTCAAGGCTCGATTGCCCAGGTCCCACACTAGCCAGATGCACAAGGGGGTGCAAGCATCTGGAGTGCATTGGCTGGAGGCCCTGGCGCGCCCATTCTCTCTCTCTCTCTCTCTCTCTCTCTCTCTCTCTCTCTCTCTCTTTCTCTCTCTGTCTGTCACTCTTAAATAAATAAATAAATAAAAATAAACAAAATTTAAAGTAATACATTTGAGAGCATTTTAGCTTGCAAACCGTTATGATTTCCTTATATCTATATTTAGTTTTAATACTAAAAGAAGATGTTCAAATATGACATTTTAACAATATATATCCATATAGGAAATAGTATGGGCTATTTTTACTGGTTTTGTTTTAAATTTTAAATTTTATTATCTCTGATTAAGTATTTCTAAATGTCACAATACAAATATGTAACAAACCATGGGACAAATATACATTTTGTATGTAAGCACAAAGGATACACCATGTATATTCTTTAAGATAATTCTAACATTTGGGGAAGATAAGCACTTGCTATTTGTTTAATGTACTCACTACAGAAGTAACTATAATATTTTACTTCCCTTCATGTACCTGGCAGTCACTGGAATTCCACATTTCTGAACTTTCTGAGATTTCCCCACCATAAAATGTGGGTTGGAACTAACATGATTTAGGTTTTGTTTATTTAAATCAGACTGGGGGTAGTATTTTCACATCCTGCCTTTTGAAACATAAATTGAGCTCTACTAATGAGGTAATGTGAGACAAACAATCCCATATTTGAAGCTAATTCAGTATTTTCCTGGAAAGGGGCAGGTAAGCAGCCTAACTTGGGTTTATTCACCAAGCTTGATATCTGAACAATGATGATATAAGGATCAAAAGATTGTCTTAAGACCATTGTTATTCCCTGATCTAGTTTCCACACCCCATACCTACACTGACTTGGCATTTCCTTATTTTCATTTATTTCTCTCAAAAATAAAAACAAAATCAAAAGTCTCATGTAGATTTACCAGGTGCCAAGTATTCTAAATTAATCCTGGAAGACAAAATTTGAAAAGAAAAATATTAAAAATGATCTGAATGCAAAATGGGGCAGAGCATACAATGTATGAATCAAATCAATTTCATGAGCTAACACAGATAAAACACTCAGAGTAGGCATAATTATAATAGCATTTATAATACTAGTAAATGTTTGTTCTGACTAGTGCTTCCATCTCAAGCTGCATAGCAAACTACGTACAAAGAACGTAATTATTCAGTTCATCAGTGTCTAAAGCACAGCACAGCAGAGCTTTAAAATATTTCCATGCTGGTTATTGAACTCAGGACCTTGAAATCCTAGGCAAAGCCCAGTCCACTGAACTCCCTCTCCATGTGTGTGTTGGGGTGGGGGGGTAAGCCGATGCACGGGCTCCATGTGCGTGCATACAGAAGCCAGAGTAGAATGTCAGGTAACTTCACTGTTCTACACTGTTTCTTGAGTCCGAATCCATTGTTGAAACTGGAGCTGAAGCTTTTCAGTTGGACTTGCTCATAATCTAGCTCCAGCAAATCTTTTGTCTCTGTTCCCTTAAGGACTGGGCTTATAGACATGCATGACCATGTCCAAGTTTTTGTGGATATTGGAGACCAAACTCAGGTTCTCACACTTGCACATTAAACATTCTTATCAGCTGAGCCATTTTCCCAAGCCCTCCTGAAAAGAATATAGCATGGATACATGCATGAATGAATGATCTCAAAGAAATTGTTGACACATTAACATTTCTTCAGTTGCCTTATGCTGGAGCTCACTAGCTATATACCCTCTCCAACAGCTGATGTCTTTGTATAATTTGATATTTACTCTTACTTCCTTAGTTGTAAGGGTCTTGAATGAAACAATCCACACCAAGGGTTTTGCACTGTGCCTGGCATATAAGGACTCTTCAATTTATGGTAGCTATTTTTCTAATTGGTCAGCTGATTTATTGTGGTAGAATGGTAATGGTTAATAATGACTCATTAGCATTAAAGCAGTATGAAGATTTTGTTACAAAAGAGCAAATTAAGTGAGAAAAATGGTGTAGTTGTAAGACCAGCTGATGAAAATCAAGCTAAACACAAATTAAAACTACAAATCACATAGGACCATAAGCAAAAAAGACACAGTACTTAAGAGAAATTCCATCCATAGTAATGGAAATCAAGCCAGGGTAGTGACTTATCCCTATAATCCTAGGACTTGGGAAGCTGAGGTAGAAGGATTGCTATGGTGTTTGAGTCCAGCTTGAATTACATAGTAAGTTCCAAGCTAGCCTGGGCTACCACTGGTTTGAATATGAAATGTCTCCCATAAGCTCGTGTGGTTCAATAGTTGGGTCTCTAGCCACTGAGAAAGCTGTGGAACCTTTAAGAGGCAGAGTAGGTCACTGAGGTAGGCCTTAGGTTTTATAGCCTGGCCCTATGTCCTGTCCACCCTCTGCATCTTGGCTGTACATAAAATATGAGCAGCTGCTTCCTGCTTCTAACTCATGCCTTCCCCACATGATGAATGATAAACTTGAACTGTAAGTGGAAATAACCCTTCCTTCTTTAAATTGTTCATGTCAGGTATTTTGTCATGGCAATAAGAAATAAATAATGCAACTACAGAATGAGACTCTACCATCATCCCCCCACCCTCCCGCCATCAAAAAAGAAAAAAATAGAGGAAGTCATTGAAAGAAAAGTGAGTTGTAGACTAGCAGGTGAATGAATCATCATATACCTACTCCTGCTGTCTTAATAACAGTATAATATGCTAGACAGACATTTGTGATGAGTTTTCAAGTGACCATGAAAGAATTTTTACAAGCTAATGGGGTTCTTTTTCAGAAGGTAGTGAGACCCAAGGAGATAAACCACCCCTCACACTTCAGCCAAGGCCCAGGTGAAGCCACAGAGGATCTAGTGTGATGAGGAAGAGTGCTGCTTCCATAGCAAGCCTGATAGTCAGTGCCGGGATAAAGGAGACAGAGGCTGAGGATACTCCACACATACCAAAGCAGAGATCCAGAAGCTACGGACAGCTTTTCACTGAAGTAATCTTAAAACCCACTCACCATAGCTCAGGGAATTTTGCGGAAGAGGAGCCAGAAAGATGTAAGAGCCACAAGTTGAGACATCATACCCACGGACATTGCCCCCTCCCCACTGACTGACTGCTGCTCACACAACTCATAACCCACAACCCCATTCGGAAATCCAGAAACCCCACCAAGGAGGGCCCTCAGTGGGACAGGGGCAGGGGGAGGGAAATGATGGTTCCAACACACAATGTGTCCATACAAAGTATATTCATAATAAAAAAGATAAAATAAAAGTACTAATGGTGTCTCTATAAATCATAGTGAACTAAAATTCAAACATCATAAAACAATAGTTAAAAAGAGCCTTGGTAATCATGTACATAGATACAGTAATTGAAGATTTCAGGAAATTAACATTAAACTACTGGAGAACACATTTTAATGGAGTAAATTTGATATTCCTATGTGACAGACAGATGAGAATAGGCCTTCAAGTCCCTCTCTGATGGTCAGTCAGCAGAGGGTTTATCTCCTTGACTTTTTCCTTTCAGTTTTTTAAAAAATATTCTTTTTAAAATTTATTTATGAGAGAGAAAGAATGGGTGTGTCAAGGCCTCTAACCACTGCAAATGAACTCCAGACACATGAGCC
Source organism: Jaculus jaculus (assembly GCF_020740685.1). Lineage (NCBI taxonomy): Eukaryota > Metazoa > Chordata > Mammalia > Rodentia > Dipodidae > Jaculus > Jaculus jaculus. The sequence goes on from NC_059116.1 coordinate 61,569,200, forward strand.
ACCTTATGCATCTGGCTTAGGTGGGTTCTGGGGAGTCAAACCTGGTTCCTTAGGCTTCACAGGAAAGCGCCTGAACCACTAAGCAATATCTCCAGCCCTCCTTTCACTTTTCCACACAAAAAAAGTTTGTTGTCTCTATTATAAGTTTTTTTCTCGAAACTTGCTTCCTTTCTGTAATAAATTTTCTTCTTCAAAACTCAGAAAGGAATAGGTCTTTATTAAGATTTTACTACATTTTTATTAATAAAGTAGACAATCAATATGAAATCTGTATGGATTTGACATATTTATTATAAAACAGATATAACCATTTTTGATGGCACTCTGCATTTAAAAATATACATGCTTACAATAGATACTCACGTTTTCTGTTGGAAGAAGTCATACTGTCTATGGGGATTTCGGCTGCCTGTGAGTCTTCTGGGCCTTTCTATCCAAAATAAAATAAATGCTTTGTTAGGCTGAACCTAGAAGCATCTGAGATTTGAGCTGAGTTTTCACAATTCCACATGCAGTTCAAGCTACTGTGTTTCATAAGGTGTTTCGCGGGAAGTAGTGCTGAGAGTCTATGAGCAGAACATCCCTTTACAATATCTTGGGTGAACACAGTGCTTTTAATAGATCAGTATCTTCCATAGAGAGCTGAATATGGGAATACAGATATACATTATGTGAGCCTTTATGAAATACAAAAGTTTAGAAAAGAATGGCTCTTGGCCCAATTTTACACATCTCCTGGAGGATAGGCTGTAGATATAGGATTCATTATAGTCTATAAACAGATGGAGTATTTCTGGATGTAGAAACAAACAAACAAACCTAACTCTTGATTTCATTCATTATGGCACAATTTCCTCTTTTGTTTGCCAGACAGCAAAAGGAGCTTGCCATTTTATACTAAGTAGACTGACAAAAGACAGATTATTCAAAGTTTCCCCCTTTCATATGACTGAGAAGTGGGGCTTTGAAATTACCTTCTATAGTAGAAATTAAAATCTCAATTTCAGAAACTAACTCAGATTCTTAATCTATTTTATAAAGATGGCACTGCTTATCTACTATGAAACATGTCTTTCTGAAGGCATATTCATAAAATTCTATCACTCAAAGTTGTAGAAACTGGCAGAAATTTTATGTAATACTTAGCATCGTTTTATGTGAAATAGATTAAAATTAAGGTTCACAAGTTAAAAATCATACTACCTATTTAAAAGATAGGCTAGTTTGGGAGAAACTAAGGTAAAGTGTTAAGACTGGACCTATAGAAAATACTCATTAGAGTCCCAGAAATCGTGCCTAAAATTGGATGGATCTAGCAACAAAGAAAACCCCTGTGGAACTAATTATATCTTATCTCGAAGTCTAATTATAATTGCAATGATCTACGGTTCTGCTAAAAAGACAGGAATCAAATATTTATGCTTTTTCACACAAAGCCATATACACAGAGGCTAGGAAGAGGCACAGTGAGTAAGATTACTTGTCATGCAAGAATGACAGGACTGAGAAGGTCTGAGTTTGAGCCCCAGCATCCATGTAGAAAGCCACATGTGCCTGTTAGCCCAGTCCTGCCAGCCTGGAGGCAGGAGAATGGCAGAGGAAGGGGCTCACTGGTCAGCCAGTCTCACTGGAAATGACAACTCCAGGTTCCGTGACGGATGGCCCTTTTCAAGGAAGCAATGCAGAAAGTGCTGGAAGAAGACACATGGCTTCTCTGGCCTCCACATGGGGCACATGTATCTTCACATGCATATACTGTGCATACATGTACCACACACCACACATACTGCAAACATGCCTGTCAAAAAGAAAACTATACACTATCACATTGTACAAAGGAACACAGAGGCAAGCATCCAAGTACAACTGTAGACAGAAAGAATTATAAATTTTTCTCCTCTAACCTAATTTCCTGAAAAAATTAGAAATTAACTCAACAAACCAAAAAGTCATATGAATTCGAAAATGCTTTGGATTGATTTTGCAGCTTAAACACAAAAAGAACAATGAATGTGTTACTGTTCTGGAGTGTTCAAGAAGTTCAAAATTCAGTGGATTTTTTTACATGTGTGTTAGGATTGGGACCCTTCACTGAAACAGAGGAGGAAATAAAGCCAATAGTAAAGTGATTTTTTAAAGCTAATCTCACCCCAAAGTTATCTGTCCCTAGGCCACATTTAAGCAATAAATAAAGCTTTGAAACTATGTTGAAGGAACACTTCTTTTCATGTACCCAAGTTAACATGATATCTGTAATCTTCCACGTTTTCTCTTGCCCTGCCAATGTCTCATAAATCACTAACATCTCTTTCTCTGTTAAAAATCTATCCTGGGATTGCAACCCCCAATACCACCAAAGCCATGTGCCCAGCAGGCAAGTACACAATTATATTCCCTTCATATTTGTCTTGTCTTCACATTTTTTTTATTTAAGAACTAGAATAGGAATACTGTCTCAGACTTATTTGGACTTGTAGTTTAGAAGTTTATATGGAAAATTTTGTTGGGAAAAATACAGTAAAGACAAAGGCATTTACTAAGAAATATTTCCTGAGACAGAATTGGTTCTTTCCTGCATAATGAAAGGAACGTGCTAGTCCTAGACAACTAAGCCCTTGCTCATGCTCATTTGCATCATCCTACAAAGGAATTAAGGGTTGTGCATAACCCAAAGGTCAACTAGTTTATGAAAAGTTGTAAACAGAAATATGCAAAGTGACGATGATGCCAATTTGATCCACTGTTTCACAGTGCAGACAGCCGAGACTTGAGTCTGTAGGGGTTGTGTGCCTTCCTCTGTAAACATCTTTGAAGTGCCTGGCAAAGTTTTCCAAACAGTGCTTATTGTGGTCAAGAACAGGCAAGTCAGGAGCAGATTCTACTCATCTATACCTACTGCTTTTCATCTGCTCATCAAGGAAGAAAGAAAAAGGTGTGAGGAAAGAACAAACGGAAATAAAAGGAAACTAGAAAGGAGGCAGGAAAGGGGGAAAAGGAAACAAGATAATCATTTGGAATTCTTTGTATGCTAATAAAAATACTTTTTTGTGATTTGTTAATATTTATTTTTAAAATTTTTTTTTAACTTTTATTAACATTTTCCATGATTATAAAAAAATAAATAAATAAATAAAAAATAAAAATAAATTTTAAAATGTTCAGTGTATTATGGATAAAATAAAAGTATGAAAACTTTTTAAAAGAAATAAGTAGAATGCCTCAGATCAGTAACCTACCAACTGGATAGTTGAGGTAGATTTGCCTCTGCTTGACTGGCTGCTTAACTCGGGATTGAGTGTAAGGTGGTGGGAGTGCCCCACGTGTCCATTTGCCAGTGACTGGCCCTGCTGGATAAGAACAGTTCAAAATTAGTCAGAGGGACTGGAAAGGTGGCTCCATAGTTGAAGCTACTTGATTGCAAAGCTTGTCAGCCCATAGTTCAGTTCCCAAGCTGCTTGCTAGACACATACACAAAAGGCACATGCCTCTGGTGTTTGTTTGCATAGAGACAAGAGGTCCAGATGCACCCATAAAACACACACATACACACACGTGAAAGTAAATAAATATTTTAAAAATATTAGTCACAGGCTGGAAGAACATGGGTGCAGACTTGAACAACTAAGCGTTTTGTTTAGCAATGTTGTGTGGTATAAAATGGTAATGACCATTCAGTAGCTATTGGTGAATATTTCCTAAAATGTCTTACCTTGGGGAAACATCATACATACTTAAAATACTTTAAGGGTGCAACTGCAAAAAGTTCAGTTATGATTAAAAAAGGCTGGAAAAGTTGTAGTTTTTATTTTCTTTTTGCTATATAAAAATTATAGTGACACAAACTTGGAATGTTGATCCTTACTGATAGAGATACAAAGGAATTTTATAACAGAATTTGTAAATTCAAAATAACTTAGAGACAAACGTCCAAGGTCCTTGTAGATTGGGAAGAACTGTGGGCATGGACGCTGCACGTATGCTGTCAGTCACTATGGAAACAGCTACAATGCCACAGAGGGAGTGGAAACCCACAGGGCCCCGGGAATCTGTAAGGAAAGCTGGCCTTGTTGTTAACTTTTGGAGTCCTTTACAAGTAATTACTTCTTTAACCATCTCATCACATATGTAACTTATTTTTCTTGTCCAGTAATGTATAAGAATAGTAGAAAATAATTCATAAATCACACTGCTTTCTATATGCCATCTTTGATGAGGTTTATCCAACATAAGAATAATGAAAGCAATTATTCAAACTAGGAAAAGATTTGCTATAAATCACATTCCTGGGTTTCTTGTTAATATTATTATAAATGCTCTTAAGCATATAAATGCTCTTGAGCAGGTGATATTGTCTATTTTCATATATATCATTGGTGAGAAAAAAATCTAAGACATTGATTAGTAACCAGGACTTTTGGCCCCAAAAGCCTGAAATAATCTGTTTTAAATCAGCCATGAAGGTTAAATAGAAGACTGCAAAAATACATTAATTAGACAGCAACCATTTTCTTTTAATTAATAAGTGTAGGAGCTGGGGAGAATACTCCATGGTTAAGAAGGCTTGTGTAAACCTGAAGGGCTGAGGTGGCCTGAGACTACCAGAGTTTGGTTCTTTAGCGCCCATGTAAACCCCAGAGCAGAGACTGGAGAATTGCTTGGTTCACAAAAATATCAAGCTCTGAAATCAGTGAAAGACCCCATCTTAAGGAAACACTCAGAATAATGATGGAGTGGAGACACTCAGCATTCTCCTCTGGCCTCCTGGCACACATGGGTTAGTGCAACTGCACACACGGGTTAGTGCAACTGCACACACATGTGTATATACTATACACACCACAATAGTACACATGCACAAATTCCAAAGAACACTAATAACTATACTTATGAGAGAGAGACTTGGCAGTCAGAATAATCTGTGTGTTCTTGAAATTAGTGTGCTATCCCTTATATAGATGACTTCGTGAATGTGTCACTACTTTTTTGTAGCATTAGGGATTGAACTCAGGACTTTGTGCTTGCTAAGCACTCTACCACTAAGATACATCCCAATCCTTCTTTTTAGTTGATCTATCTTTTAAGTTATTTATTCATTATTTCATTTATTTTGAGACAGGATTTCCTTTATCACAAGCTGGTCTCAAACTCATTATATAGCAGAGGATATTCTCGAACTCCTGACCCTCTTGCCTCCTTCCAGACTCCCAAGTGCTGGTATTGTAGGGATGTGACACCATGTCCAGCTTATGTGGTAGTAGGGATCAAACTCAGGGTTTCGTGCATTGTAGATATAGCACTCTATCAACTGAGCTGTATGCCCCCTCTCGCTTTCTAAAAATATATTCTTATTTATTTATTTGAGAGAGAGAGGCAAATAGAAAGAGAATGGGCACACCAGGGCCTCTAGCCACTGCAAACTAATTCCAGACACATATGCTACCTTGTGCATCTGGCTTACATGGGTACTGGGGAAACAAACCTGGGTCCTTAGGCCTCACAGGCAAGTGTCTTAACCACTAAGCCATCTCTCCAGCCCTGTGCCCCCTCTCTTATTTAGTGACAGGATCTTACTATGTTGCCCAGGCTGACCTTCAACTAGTGATTCTCCTGCCTCAGCATCCCAAGGATTAAAGGCATATGCCACAATATATGACTTGTGACTACTTTTAAACAAGTACTTTTGAAATAAAAACTAATATTATAAAACTTTGAAGCAAAAGAAAAAGTTAAATTTATACCTTAGAATTTGGTGATACAAGAAGAATAAAACATTTTTCTATCAAGAAAAATCCATGGATACCTCCAATTAACCCCAGTAGCTTCCAAATATAACCTTTGTTTTCATGGAAATGTCCAAATTCTGAAGTTTCCTGCCTATGTAAACCAAGAACCTTAAAAGAAAAAAGAAAGAAAAATTTTAAACGAAAGAAGAAAATAACTTTAATGTCTTGGATATCCAATAGTAGACATAGTGGTTGAATACATCTAGCTTTCATCTATGGATCCCATAACAACAGAAACCACTCAAAACTCAGTTCAGAGCTGGAGAGATGGCTTAGCAGTCACGGCACTTGCCTGCGAAGACTAATGATCTAGGTTAGATTCCCCAGAACCCATGTAAGCCAGATGCACAAAGTAGCACATGCATGAGGAATTTGATTGCAGTGGCTCAAGGCCCTGGCATACCCATTCTATCTGTCTGTCTCCCTTTTTTCTTCCTTCCCATTTGCAAATAAATAAATAAAATGAAATAAAACTCAGTCTGGTGTTGGATGTCACATATTGGTGTCAATATGTCCCAGCATAACTTAATCAGGGTCAAAGAAAACATAACTAAAGATAAATGAGGACTGCAGACAGCTTGCACTAGTGACTAGATTGACACTTAAGCTTTATTTTAGCAAGTGGCTGAGATTTTCACAAATTCTGTCGTAGTTGAAGGCTTTCTCTGGTGTTCTATGTGGATGGCAAGGCTTCATAAGATATCAACATATTTTATATCGGAATACCCTTAATATACTTCATTTGAGGTTTTCCCCATACAAGGCCTATTACAATTAAAATAAACTTTTAATAAGTACTGAGTTACGGGCTGGAGAGATGGCTTAGTGGTTAAGCGCTTGCCTGTGAAGCCTAAGGACCCTGGTTCGAAGCTGGATTCCCCAGGACCCACGTTAGCCAGATGCACAAGGGGGCGCATGCATCTGGAGTTAGTTTGCAGTGGCTGGAAGCCTTGGCGCGCCCATTTTCTCTCTCCCTCTATCTGTCTTTCTCTCTGTCACTCTCAAATAAATAAATTAATTAATTAATTAAAAAAAATAACTACTGAGTTAGGAAATAAATCTACCCAAAAGATAATCCATTCAGTGTTAACTTTATAATCAGCAATACTGATGGTTCTCTCAGACAAAATATACAAGAAGTATAATAAGAATTTTCTTCTAGTTAACTCATTCCACTCAACCCCTTGATTGACTCTATGATTTTTTGTAAGTAGTCATTACATATCCTTTCCAAAAAGATAGCAACTTATAAAACTGGCTTTCAGACTTAGAATGTTCTCAACTTCTAAATATAAACTGTTTATGCAGATATTTATGACTACATGCTCATACATATATGCATGTAGGTATTTATTTTTATGTACATAGACAGTCATTGGTTTTACATACACATATTCAATCAACTGTCAACAAAAATATCAACAAAATTGCATATCTTCTGAACAATTACAGACTTTTCTAAACAATATAATATTACCACTATTTTGCATAACATTTATATTTTGGCTTATTAAAAGTAATGTGGAGATGATTATGCAGGAAGATAAACATAGGGCATATACAAGTTCCATACCATTTTATATAAAGGACATGATCACTTGTGGATTTTTATGTCCTCAGTTCTGGACCCAATTCTGTGGACAGCAATGGGCACTTGCATGTACACAAGTGCATATGCATGTGTAAAAACCAACAGATGACAGATGGTGGCTAATTTGTTTTCTTGGTAGAAACATTCATGTAATGCTTGCACTTATCACTGTTTCATAAAGTACAGAGCACTATATCCCAAAATAAAAGAAAACCCCATGTGATGGTTGACCTATAAAATGTCCCCCATTGCTCATGTGTTTGAATATTTAATCCCCAGTTGGTTGCCTGTTTGTGAAGGTGGTAGAACCTTTAAGAGGTGGAGCCTTACTGGAGCCTTGCTCTAGTGTGTCACTTGGGCCAACCTCAAGATGTTACAGCCCAGCATCTCCTGCTGCTCTGCAGCATCCTGCTTCCTCCCGGTTGGTGTTATGATAGGTGCCGACTTCCTGCTCTACCATGCCTTCCCTTCCGTGACAGTCCTTCACCTCAAAACTGTAAGCCAAAAATGAGTCCTTTCCTTCCTGAAGCTGCTTCTGGTTGGGTGTTTTATCCCAGTGATGAGAAAGTAACTGAAATACCTTACAATCACAGAATAGAGCATGATATATTTATGTTGAACAAATCCAGCTACTTATTAGAGGAAATCACAACAGTGGGATAATTTAGCTTCTGTTCAGACTTTTGGACATCTGTCTCACACGCATTGCCACTGGTCTCTCCAGCTTCCCACCATACTTAGGCTACATCTTTCTTCCAATAACACGTCCTTACCTCTTTTCTCAGCCAAAAACCTGCCTTCTAAATGTCCTGTTGCCAAGCTAATCTTTTCACTTTACCTCTGCAGCATTACCAGGATTACTGCTCCAGCTGTGCACTGCCCCCTAGAAACAGAACCTGGGCTGCCTCCTGCTGTTTCCCAGGATCCAGGGCAGTAAACAACTCTGTAACTACCATGGTGACCTAGAAAGGCTTTTGCCACTGCCTCAAGCCCTTAAATGAGCCCTGAAATATTTCCAGAAAATTAGATTACAAGGGAAGTTAAAACTAATAATGGTTGGTTTTATTTCTCCAATGCTCACTTTGTGATTTTCTGAGTAATGATTGAGCCCCTAGGCAACCACAGTGACCCTGTAGGAAATTGCCAGAGGCTTATGGAAAATTTTAAATCTCTGGCTTTTCAAGAGACAGGGTCATTGGTCCCTGTCACCATCCATTTTAAGAGATTTCACAGGGAAACATAGCCATCTATATAGGGCCTTCTAGAAGCCCGAAATCTTTCAGTACCTCAGGTCTGATTCCTTTCACTTCTGGTAAGGGCAAACCCTCGGATGACTTCAACAAGGGCCAGCTTCCTGCTGCCTATGTTTTTGCCTTAAAAGAAGGAAGGAAGGAAGGAAGGAAGGAAGGAAGGGAGAGGAAGGAAAGAAAGGAAGGATGGATAAAGGAAAGAAATCCAAATGCCCATTAGTTGGGTTACAGAGATCTACTCTGAGGATTCAAATGAAAAGATGTTAGTGATGATATTATGACAGTATTTGTGCAGGGCTGGGGACTAATTAGGAACCCAGGGACCTAGGAAGCCACTGCAACTCTCAGTTCTGAAGTGACTCAGGGAGGGCCGACACTGCTCAGAAGCTCAATGAGAGGATCTGTGGAGGGGACTCCAGCTGCCAGCAGCCAGCCAGAAATCACCTACTTCTGGAGCAGGTGCCAGACCCAGAAAGGAGCTGGAAGAAGCACTCCTGCCTCTCTTTCTCCTTTTCTGGATTTTCCTATGTGTTTCCCATTGGCTGAGACCCAACAAAAGTCTACCCTGCAATGAAGCTGGTAAGATGCAATCTATTGAGGCAGAGAATAGAGCACAGTCAAGTGGAGAAGGGATGTAATTTGGGGGGTGAAGAGACACAGCTAGAGAAAAGCCAGCATCAAATTTCATTGCCCCCTTTATTTTCTGAATTTTTGCATGGGTGTGTATATATGCACATGCATGTGGGTGCATATTAAAGTGCACGTAGAGACCAGGTATGTTCCTCCATCACTCTTTACCTTATTTTTGTTGAGACAAGTCCTCTCACTTTAGACCAAGAGATCACCATTTCAGCTAGTCTAGTTAGCCAGCTTGCTCTGGGGACATCCTGCCTCACCTTTCCAGCATTAGGATTACAGGCAGCAGCCATGCCTACCCAGAGTTACATGACTACCGGGGATCCAAACGAAGTTTCTCACAGTTGTGAAGCAGCACTTTACCAACTGAGCTGTCCCCCTAGTCCCCCAAATATTCTTAATATAAATCTAAATCTGAACATTGTTTATTTCAAGAATAACATCCAAGCCAGGTGTGGTGGTGTTCACCTTTAATCCCAGCACTCTGGAGGCAGAGGTCGGAGGATTGCCTTGAATTTGAGGCTACTCTGAGGCTACATAGTGAATTCCCGGTCAACCTGAACCAAAGTGAGACCTTACCTCAAAAAACAAAAACAAGCAACCAAAACTAATAACATACTAAGGGCTGGAGAGATAGCTTAGTGGTTAATTGCTTGCCTGAGAAGCCTAAGGACCCCGGTTCCATGCTCGGTTCTCTAGGACCCACGTTAGCCAGATGCACAAGGGGGAGCACGCGCCCGCACGCGTTTGCAGTGGCTGGAAGCCCTGGCGTGCCCATTCTCTCTCTCTCTCTCTCTCTCTCTCTCTCTCTCTCTCTCTCTCTCTCTACCTCTTTCTCTCTCTCTGTTACTCTCAAATAAATAAATAAGAATGAACAACAACAACAACAAAAATTAAATAATAACATACTAAGAATGTCTGCACATGTCTACTACAAGTACATTTTTGCCCCGAGGCAAACACTAGCCACTATGTATTTATTCACTGAAATCATATGAAAATTTTGCATAAATGTCACTAATAGTTACATGCAAGATAAATTATACATTGTCTATTTAAAATGGAACCAGGTTACCTGAGGGATCAGGTGAAACAGAGCATCTCCCGAGAGAGTCCCAACAGCCAAGCCCACGAACAGCTGTAAAATGAGGCTGTAGTTCTCCTCGCAGCTGTGGAACAGGACCAGTGCTGTGCCAAGCATGGAGCTCAGGGTGAGAAGTGTCACAGCCGCTGTGCTGTATCCATATTCTAGACAAAGGAGAGGAGCAAAGGGTCAACACCCACTCATGCCTCAGCTAGTGACAATGCCAAAGACATTTTTCACAATAATGATTGATAGGGACACACCATTGTTTTATAAGTTTAATGTGGGATACAGGATTTTCCGAATTTTAATATGACCACAAGGAGGCAGTATTGAAAGTGGGCCTTCAGGCGGCAGTGAGGTCATGCGGGCTCTGTCTCCAGGAGTGGGAGTGGGACCCTGACAAGGGGCTACAGAAGACACTCTTGTTGCTCCATCAGGCGGAGCAACAGTGAGAGGTACCAGCTATGAAGCGGGGAGAAGACCAACGCCACACATAGAGTCTACTGGCACCTGGAGTTTGGACTTCTCAGCCTCCAGAACCATAAGAGACAAATTCTTGCCTTTTATAGTATTCTAATACAGTAAGCATGAAAACAAGGCATAACACTTGGCACAGGTGGGAAAAATGTCAATAAAAACATTAAAAAATACAAAATGGGGCTGAGGAGATGGTTCGGTGATTAACCCTTTCTACACTAGCATGAGGTCCCCAGAAGACTTGAGAAACAACTAGGCTTCAATTCCCAAGAGCCAAATAAACAGCTGGCCATGGCCACATGCATCTGTATCTCTAGTCCTATAGACCCAAGAATTGTCAGTGCTCACAAAAAAAAAGAAAGAAAGAAAGAAAGAAAGAAAGAAAGAAAGAAAGAAAGAAAGAAAGAAGGAAAGAAGGAAAGAAAGAAAGAAGAAAGAGGCAAGCTCTTGGGTCAGTGAGAGACTGGGCCTCACATTACTATGGGTAGAAGAGTGAAGGACTGGCCTCCACTCCTTAGCACCTGCCCCACCCAGCTGAAGGTGAGAGCATGGTGGGGGGAGGTGCATGGTACGAAAATGTGCATATACCACACACACACAATAAATAAGTAATAAAAATAACAAGAAAAAAACACTTGACCTTTCTGCTTAAATGTATATCTCCAATTTAGAGTGGCAACAGCTATGGACAGATGTCAGTAAGACTCCCACCTACTTACCCTTTAAACCTTCAAAAAGCAAGGCAGTGGGGAGGAAGAAGACGCTCAGAGCAGCCTTGTCAGAGGCCCACGTTTGTGAGTGAAATGAGTACTCACATCAGCAGAACTATCTTCCAAAGCCTTCCCCAAACCACTGTTCACTTAAGTGATGATTATTCTCAGTGACTAAACTGGTGAAAATTGACCCATGAAGGTGAGGTGTTGATTATATAAATTTGAACAGTCTACACTTTGGATTTGCATAACAATTTTAATAATCCTTGAAATTGATTTTATGTTTATAGGCTCCCAGGCATTGTTTCAATATTCAAAAAAAGTAAGACTTGAAGATTCTTTGAAAAGTAAACTTACATGAAAAGAAAACCAAGGAGGAAAGGGAAGATATCCATCAACACCAGGAAGAAATGCCTTTCAGATCAAATATAATTGAGATTGAGTTGTTCACACCCTCATTTCATTGCAAACATTAGAGCAAATGATTTGTTTTGTTCCATTTAGAAATTACTATCAAATCGCTAGTGACCATAGATGTGCTGTATAAAGCAAATAGCCCACTTATCATAATGCTTTAATCCCATTGCAGTCTTAAAAAGCATATCCTCTCAAAGTTTGTTATAATAAAAAATGTTCCGTTTTCATCATACCTGTATTGTACTAGTAGGTTCACCCTTCATATGAGGTCATTTTAATGACTCAACTATTAACATGACAGTGGGCTTATGATTCTACGAGGATCTTTGTGACACACGGATATAATATTATAACACGGACTATGCTAAAATGAAGTGGGAACTTGTCAAATTCTAATTCTGCCACCTCCCCTCTTCTGCCTTTTCACTACAATAGAACCTCTTAGAAATGATCTAGGTGGATGAAAATGTGAAGCTGTTCTTCAATAGGTCCAGAATTTCAGTTTTGAAAGCTAAAAAATTTCTAGAGATTTTTGCATAATAATGTGAATATATATATAACTTCTGAACCCCCTAAACAAGCATGATTAAGCAGATATCACTGCTTTGTAAAGAAAGCTACTTGGGAAGTAGAAATTGCTTAACATCACATGGCACCTGGGGATGGAAGACAGGACTTAACTATGCATTTCAGATTCTAATACTGATGGTTTCTCTGTTCTATCTGTCTCAACTGCAGAGTTTTAAGTTACTCCATGATCAACACAAGCATAAGGGATAAAATTAATTTACATAAGTTATGAACAAAATATAAAACATTCATTGAAAATAGATAGGCATGGTGGTACATGCTTATAATCTCAGCACTTGAGAGGCTAAGTCAGGACAATCATGAGTTCCAGGCCATCCTTGGCTACATAGCAAGATTCTAACGTAACAGCAGCAAAAACAATAAAATTTGATGAAAAACTAGTACAGGACACTTGACACAAGGACACTGGGATCAGCTCACTTGGCCTTGACTTTCAACTTCAACACTTTCCAAGTATGTGTCTTTGTGTCACTCACTTGACATAGATCAATGTGCCTCAATGCCCTCATAGTAAAATGGGGACCGTAATGATTCCTACCTTTGCATCACTGGGAAGATTAAATGAGTTGTATGTGTGAAATGCTTAGAGTACCTGATATATAGGGACTGTCCAGGGCTCACTATCATTACTACATTTATCGTGGACATCAGCTTTCTAATGAGGAACCTAGACTTACTTTCCAAAGTGCTGGGGGAAACCTTTGCTTGTTGGTCCCTAGGCAGCTGGCAAGAGCAGCTGAGTAATTGCTGGATGATTCCTGGGCACAGCTGCTTAAAGTCTTCCTTAGAAATGGTTGAGTGCTGATTCCGTAGAAATATCTCCACCAACTCCCTAGCAGAGAAGCAAGTCTGCATGGAGAAATCACATGATTAAAAGCATCACCCTTGAGCCAGATGCAACACCACCTATCACCTGAGGATCCAGAACTCGATGGACCGAGAACAGTGGGGCATGAAGCCATCATCACAGCTACCTGTGCCCATTCCCAACTATCTATGCTCATTAACCTTTTGCTATCATTCAAGAGTTATTTGAAAACCTCCAAAGTTTGCAATCCTTCACTTTTATTCTGAATATAATTTCAAATTCCTTGCACACATTTCTCTTTTCTGTAAAGACAACCTGTTTTGTAATGTGTTGAAATAAAACCAGCAACCTTCAAAAGTTTGAATGTTTTTGTTGATTTTTTCAATGGGAGAAATTTTGTGTTCACAAAACCATGACTTCATATGATAAATAAGAGCTCTGTGGCAATGAGACCATGACCTTCCGTACTCTAACTGAGGGAGCCTGTGTTGGTGACACATACTTTCAAAAGCAATTAAAAGTCGCATTTGAAAAGTGATGTTATGAGGATTAGGGATGTGGCTGAATGAATGAAACACTCATTACTCAAGCCTGAGTATTGGAGACCACCATGAACAGCTAGAACCCATGGTGAGACAAGAGGTGGAAACAGGAGGCTTTCCTGGATCTCAGGGTTAGCATAGCAAAGAAAGAATTTAGAGAAACTCTGACTCAAACAAGGTGGACAGACAAGGACTGCCTCTCTCCATGAAAAGGACAGAAATCATTTTTGACTGACTACCTAGTTTACATAAAATTTTATATTTTTCTCATTATATAGGCATACTTATAAGATATGAAATTCATAAATAAATATAGCATGTTTAAAAATTGCCCTAAAACATTTTTCCATCTGAAGAGTAAAATTCTGACATCATATTCATCAACACTTACAACTTAAAAGTTTTAATATGTAAATAAGAATGAACTGTGGGTTTCATCATGAATGACTTCTATTGAAAGAAGAGCCAGTCCAAAGCAATGCTTCTGTGAACTTCAACTGCAATCAATAAAGCATTTTTAGAGAAATCAATGATTTACAAGGCTGGTCCAATTTGTTATGGTGGAGAATATAAAGATTTTCATCAAAGATGTTAACCAGCAAATAGTGATCACAAATTACTGCTTTTACTCTCCCACATTAAAACCTTTGGAGATAACCCCATGGGTAAGAAAGCTTTATTATTTGCCAGGCATGGTGGCTCATGCCTTTAATCCCAGCACTCGGGAGGCAGAGGTGGGAGGATCACTATGAGTTCAAGGCCACCCTGAGACTACATAGTGAATTCCAGGTCAGCCTGAGCTAGAGTGAGATCCTACAGCAAAAAAAAAAAAAAAAAAAAAAAAAAAAAAAAAAAAAAAAGCTTTATTATGACCAGGAAATTTCTGCATCCATGAAACAGAAGCCACTCAAACCAGAAAACCAATACGAGACTTCAATAAAAAGGCATAAGCAAAGCTGAAGAGGTAGCTTAGTGGTTAAGCGCTTGCCAGTGAAGCCTAAGTTTGAGGCTCAATTCCACAGGATCCATGTAAGCCAGATGCGCAAGGTGGCACTTGCATCTGGAGTTCGTTTGCAGTGGCTGGAGGCCCTGGCACATCCATTTTCTCTCTATCTGCTTCTTCCTCTCTCTGTCTGTCACTCTCAAATAAATAAAAACAAACAACAACAAAAAAGGCACAAAGAATCCAGGGATTGAAGGAAATCCTAACACTTCATAAGGAACCACAACCCAAACTGGAAAATCAGAACCAAATAGGGGTAATCCAGCCTGACCTTGAACACCAAGCATGTTTTTTCCTTTCTGTTTAACTCTGCATCCATTTCCTTTTACAGTTTATCTCTCTCATTTAGTAAGCACATAAGTAAGTGTCTACTCTGAAGTGACCTTTCAGTCAAGAACCTAAGAGTCAATTGAACCTTTCGATCCCAAAACAGATTTCCTTGGTCTTGCGTTAGGCATCCGTCTGGATGGATTAGCTCTGCCCACACATAACAGTACGGAATAGGTTTCTTATAAAGAAATTGAGTGAGAACTCCAGGAATGATAGATGTAGAGATATGCACTAGAGAGACTGAGACAGGAAGGAGTGTCTTGAGTCCAAGGCCAGTCTGGGCTACATAATGAGACCCTGAATCAGAAGATGAGGTTGGGGTATAGCTCAGTGGTAGAGCCCTGACCTAGCATTGCAAGGCTCTAGGTTAGAGCTGCAACACTGAGGAGAGAAAGCACTCTGAAAAAATTCTTCAATAAAGCATCAATAAAAGCTCAAACTTACAGCATTCTCCTTCCGTCAAAATGATGTGTATCTCACACTATTTTCTTTACATTATTTGTTACTGGTAGAAATAATTACTTCATCTGTAAAATGCTGACAAACAGAAAGGAAGACTAGGAACGAGCTTTGAAGGAGGCACTTGTGAAGTGAATATTCCTGCTGGAAAACTCCTGAGGAGGAAGTAGGAGTCAGGAGGCATACAACGGCAGAGTGCCGTGCATCCTCCCCGGCTCCGTGTCAAGACGTTGGATAGGTTCTAGTTTTAGAACACTTCCTCAAAGAGGAAGGTGAGTCTACCATAGTTACCACGCCCTTGGTCTTCACTTGCTGCTCTGGGTCACCCAGGACATTATTTTATCTTTCTTTGAAGTCACTAACACAAAAGTATTTACTTATTATGAAATTTTAAATATGATTTTTTAATACAGAGAAGTGAGTGACCAATAATCTTTAGAACATCTTTACTCCTTTTGCATAAAAATTCAATATACACTTATACTTGTGGCTATATCATCAGGTTTCAATGAAAGTTTTCAAATGTGCTCTAAACTTGTTAGTCTTTAATTTTGAGAATTATTCTTATTAAAAGAGATCATTTAGATCCACTCTCAGGGGTTCTTATTCAGTATGTTCTGGTGTGTAATCTAATAAATTGTTTTGGTTTTTTGAAATATGAAATGTTTTATTTATTTATTTTCAAGGAAAGAGAATGGGTGCCGCAGGGTCTCCTGCCTCTGCAAATGCTCTCCAGATGGGAGCGCCTCTTTGTGCATCTGGCTTTACGTGAGTTCTGGTGAATCAAACCCACGCCATGAGGCTTTGCAAGGAAGCTCTTTGAACTACTGATCCATCTCTCCAGCATGAGTCACCACACCTGGCTATGAGCTGCATTTCTAATGAATTCCCAAGTGATACTGATGTGCCTGGCTTGAGACAAAACGTGGGAAAGCATTGGTTCGAGTCACGTGGGCAGTGTCCTCAGAAGTGGTGACTAGTGCTCAGATCCCATAAGAGCCACCACAAAAGTGACAAGTTCAGACAGAGAGGAATAATTGCAGAAGAGATTGTTTTATTTTTGCATAGCCAGCACAAACCATGATTACTAAAGTTCTTATGAAATGTGTTTCTTAAGTAATCTTTAAATTTTAAGAAGGTTACTTTTCTTTCTTAAAATATTTCTTAATATATTATTTTAAATATATAGGGGTTTTATAAGGTAAATTTATTCCTTTCCCAAGTGTTGACACTGAAAAAATTATTTAAAGAGACTTCACAAAGATCAATTTGTCACCTTCAGTTGATTATAAGTATGATATGAAAAAAATCAACTCTAATACATATGGGTTTACTGGAAAAATTAATAGAACCCGATTTTTGTTTGGCAGGAATGGTGAAGGGAACCACATGCAGGATCTCACCCATGTGAGGCAGGTGCTCCACCGCTGCCTGCGCCCCATACCCACACGCTAGGGTGCTCTGTAACTGCACTGCCTCCACAGCCCAGGCCTTGGCTTCTTCAAACATATTGCACTTTGCAACATAGGATGCCATGCAGCCCTGCATTTATTATGTATGAACATAACATCCAACATTGTTAGGGAACATTAAGAATATCTCTTAAGACACGAATCATGTTCCACAGTAGTATTGCTTGTTTAACATACAAACAACAAAAGAATTAACAATTTAAACCATTTTCCAAGCAATAATATAATTGGTAAGAGCAAAGAATGCTATCAGACAACCTACATACATATCCCTGGTTTCTGTAAAGTTAGCCAATTATTTATTAGCGCCAAGACTTATCAATAGGATTCAATACAAAGTATCCTTAGATAATTGTATCAATATTAATATGATAATGCAAGTAAAATGCTTAGTACATAACTATTCAATAAATAAGCCATTACCATAGAACAGTAAGTATAACTTCTGAATATTATTAATGATTTTTAATGCCCTCCCAGAAAAAGCATATATGGTCAAAGTGAGCAATGCTGAGCTCATTAAGATTAAAAGATTTGTTTCCTAATGGGTTTCCCTTGACTCTAATGTGCTACATACGTAACTACAGAATTTCTGCTGATGAATTGACCGTAGTGCCTCTTTTGGAAAAGAAATGCCAGATACTCAGGAACAGGAAGACTGCAAAGCTGCCTAACTGGACTAGACTTGAATTTAGTGAGACCCTTTCTTGAAATTGTATGTATGTATATATGTTGCAAGAGATGTAGCTCAATGGTAACTCTATATTTAATTCCCAGTACTACCAAAGAGATAGAGAGAGAACCCTGAGGTAGACCAGAGAGTAATATACTGTGAAATACAATTTTAAGAAATACAGATAGAGTTATGTTCATAGGCTTGCTTTTCACCATTCCTCAGAAACCTCAGTGCCATCTATTGCGTAAATACGTTTCTATTGATCACAGCCGTAAATTTAAAGTGCTAGTCACCACTGTGATTATGTGCATTTTGGTCACAGCCCTAGATTTAAAGGTCTCACCATTGTGATTATGTGTTGTTTAAATCCTTGTCCTCTCCTTAAGGGCTGGCCCTATTGTTTGACGCTGCATTCTTCAAGCTCGGGATATGACTAATATATTAAAACCTAGATATATGTTTCCTAATTAATTATTCATGCATGCATTTAACATAGACCCAAGAGAGAAAAGATCGATGTGTATCATTCTCTTAAATATCATGCCCTTATTTTTATATCTGCAAAAATATGCTTATAGGAAACTAAAACCATGCACATGAAATAGTTTTGTTTTAAGAAAGTACATGCTAGCTTCATAAGTTTTTCTTTGTGTTTGTGTGTGTGTGTGTGTGTGTGTGTGTGGCTTATGTGGTATTTGCACATGTGTGTGCCCACACAGTGCCCATGTGCTTGCCCTTGGCAGGGGAAGCAGGAATGCTTGCCTGCAGGGGCTTCCACAGAGCTCCATAGTTCTGCTCACTCTCATTTTGAATCCAAGTCTCTCACTGATGCAGGAGCTTGGTGTTTTCTATGAGCCTGGGTGATGCCCTGCTTCCTGTTCCCCTTTTCTGGACTGGGGTTACAGACACATATGACCATGCCAAGCTGTTGACCTGGGATATGGAGATTCAAATTTGAGGACCTCATGCTTGTTTGGGAAGATCTCTTAACCACTGAGCCTGTAATGGAATGTTCATGTTCCTTTAACAATAGCAAATGATGGTATAAAAAAGAAAACAGTGGAAATACCTGATCCCAGGCAACTGGAAGATGATCGCCTGATGTTCTGTCTGTAAATGCTGATGGATCAGCGTGCTCCCAGTCATGGATGGGTATGTTGCTTTGTGTCCTTTGAAATTGATGCATTTTATCCTCTTTAACACAGATGCTTTTGGTCCACAGTGTGTTGAGGAGTTGTTCAAGTTCTAAAATTTTCATATAAAATCTGATATCATATAGACTAGGCAAATCACCTTCAAAATAATCATGACTTCACATGGCTGAAGAAAAACTTTAAATTTTTTAATTTAGTGACAACTTCTATACAAAACCATGATATTTCCCTTCCCTACCCCACTTGCCCCTTCACAACTCCACTCTCCCTCATATCCTCCCCCTCAGTTACCCTCTTTTATTTTCATGTCATCAACTTTTTCTCCTATTATAAGGGTATTGCTAGGTATTGTGAAGTCATGGATATTGAGGCCAATTTTTGTCTGGACAGTTATATTGTAAGCAGATGTACCCTTCCTTTGGCTATACATTCTTTCTACCACCTCTTCCATAATGGAGCCCAAGCCTTGGAGGGTGTGATAGAGATGGAGAATTATTTTTTTTTTAATGTGGTGTGTTGGGGGAGGGGAATGCTCCTGTACACAGCACATGCACTGTTACAGCAGAGGACAAGTCTTGAGGCAGTCCCGCCTTCCACCTCACTGGAGGCAGTTTCTTTGTTTGCCACTCCATTTGGGAGATTCTGAAAAATTCTCCTTTCTCAGCTTCCCTTCTCTCCATAGGTGCTGTGATTACAGAAACCCACCATAGCATCTGGCTTTTACATGAAGTATAGGATCCAAACTTAGATACTCAGAGTTGTAGAGCAAGTGTGTTCTCTGCTGAGCTATCTCCCCAGGTAACAAGCAAAGACTTGTTAAATGGTAAAGTTAGTTCTAATGAAAAAACAAAATTTATCTTGGACAAAACTAAAGAGTATCTACAGTTTACATAGGTATCAATTTCCTCACAAGCTTGGATAAATGAGTGATGAGCCAATCTCTCCAGGGTGTTCTTACCATTTTTATATCCTAATTCTAAAATGAGCAGCCCAAACAATGGGCATGCATTCCATTGAGCCAACTATTCTCCTTTCTATAAAACATAAAATTAAAGAAGAAAGTAGCCTAATTTTTAGGAAACTTGTTTCTTTAACACAGTTACAACCTTAGTGGATCAACTATTTGGTGAAAGTAGTTAAATCAATCAAAATTTTCTCTTCTGTCCATATGAAGAAAACAAAAGGAAGTAAAAGTGAGCTGAATTATAGAGACAAAGTAGAACTCGTGTTCTGATGCTAGCAGGGACGGCTGTGTGCTCATAGATGGCAATTAAGTTTCCCTCAATGTGACTCCAGGCTTTCAAAAGGATTGATGCAAGGAGTAATTAAATGTACTATAAATTCTATGGATTTACTCATCTTCACACTTACACATTAAATGTCTTAGAATTTTCCTAAACATTGTAATAGTTATAAGAAAAATTACAAAGTAATCTTATTGTGAATAACTAGCTTTCACAAGAAAGCAATTATGAGATTTTCATATAATCTGAAATATGTGGCCCACAGTTAGGAAAAGGTCAGTCAAAAAAAAAAAATCACTGAGTATTAGACCATGTCTTCAAAAGAGCTATAAAAATATGTCAAGAAATTAGAGGAAATCATATTTTAAAACTTAAAGAAAAGTATGAGAATTAAAAAATTGCCTAAATATAATTTTTAATAATAAAATCAAGGTTATAGAAAAATTGCAGTGGAAATTCTGGACTTGGAAGATACAACAGAAACAAACAAAAAAAAATCATTAAAACAAAATCACTAAGTAACATGTGAGGAGGCAGAAGACAAAAATCACAGAACATATAGCCTGACAGAAAGAATCCATCCTGAAAAACAGATTGAGAAAAGAACTGGAAGAAGTCTCAGAGACACAAAATGAAAAAATCATTTTGAAAGCAGCATGATTAAATCACTCATCAGATGCTGGAGACCATTAATATAAATATAAATTATAAATTATTATAAATAGTGGCTGACTTCCCAACTGAACAACAGAGACCAAAAAGTAGAATGAGTCCCATACCACTGAGGGGATCAGTTAGCCAAATCAAGAGCAGTTGGTTCCCCACCATGGCTGTGTGCCACTATTGCACTTGTGTGGGCATCACACCAGGTTATTTGTTGCTAAGTAGGCTAGACCATGAGTTGCTTGGACAGATATTGGTCATTTTCCCCCAGTCGCCCATGTAGCACATTCTGGCACTAGATGCGCTGACTGTCTGGGGACTGACTGTCTTCTAGCTTCCAGCCATGCCATTCCATTTTATGTGTCAACCACATAAGGTGTCTTCAGCAATAGGGTCTTACCACTAACCTTTGGTGGGTCATCAAGTACTCTGACAGAAATCTATCTTTCTTTTAGGAAACCTTGTAGGTCTCTCTGATCAAAAGCTCATTGTGGAATATAGCCACATGCTGGTACTAGGAGTTAAAGGTTAGTGCCCACTAAGAAAAGGAAGAAAAAGATAACTAATATAAAAGAGTTAGAGAGGAGAGAGGGGGAGAGAGAGAAGCTGTAGAAGATTAAGGTCAGTCTTCATCATACCCTCTCCAGTGTCTTGTGGCTCAGGTGTTCCCTCTAAGGGCCTGGTGAAGGTTCAGCCATTTAGTCTGCCTTTTAGGATGTAGAATTTTATGGTACCATTGCCATTTGGGTGTAGATTTGTGTTTTCCACCTTGCCCTCTCCTCCCTCCCCACCCACCCTATTGTCTATTCCACGAGAAGCTCGCTGGTTATGTAAGGCATCTTGGGTAGATTCAGGTTAGATGCTCTAGATGAGTGAGATTATGAGGCAATTTTCTTTCTGTGGACCCAGAGGCCCCCAACACCTCATCACTGAAGCAGACCAAAAATGAACCCAACATGGCTCAGGGAAATTTTGTGGAAGAAGGGGCAGAAAGAATGTCAGAGCCACATGTTGGGTCATGATATGCAGAAACATTTATCCTACCCATAGCTGTGGGCGTTAGAGTAACTCCAGAATGCATAACCCATATATCTCAACAAGGAGGGGTCAGGATGAGGGGGTAGGACATGGATGAGCCTAACAATGGCACCAAATTGACTGTATTCACTGAGTACAAAACTAATTAATAAAACTAAAAAATTAAAAAAATTTTAAAAGTAGAATGATATAGTCAAAGAATTGGAAGAAGAAAAATAGTCAGTTACTTATACCCAGCAAAAGAATCTCTCAAAATGAATTTTTTTTAATTTTTTTTATTTATTTGAGAGAGACAGACACAGAGAGAAAGACAGGTTGAGGGAGAGAGAGAGAATGGGCCCACCAGGGCTTCCAGCCTCTGCAAACGAACTCCAGATGCGTGTGCCCCCTTGTACATCTGGCTAACGTGGGACCTGGGGAACCGAGCCTCGAACTGGGGTCCTTAGGCTTCACAGGCAAGTGCTTAACCGCTAAGCCATCTCTCCAGCCCTCAAAATGAATTTTAAAACAATTCTTGGAGAACAATAAATGTAAGAATACATTGCTAACAGACCAGTATTATGAGAAGTATAGAACAAAGTTCTTTCAGTTGGAAAGAAATGACCTGAACTTCCCCATGGGTCAATTTTCCATTTTGGTCAAGTTCATAATTAGAAATAAAAATTATTATAAATATGAGACTATGACTTGATGTAAGGCTCAATAAATACATTTGATTCATTTACTTTCTAAATATAATGAGACTACAAGCTTTTCCTTCAAACTCAGAAACATGGCTACCAATACCTCTTAGTACTAACTAACATTATATTACAATTACTAACCAAAGCAAGTAATGAAAAAAGACAAAACTGTATCAAAAGATTATCCAATGATGTATCTAGAACTACTAAGATGTTCAATGTAAAACCAAGTTACAAAATTAATCTATAAAAGCCAGTGGTTTTCCTACGTACAACCAACTTGAAGATCCAGTCAGGGCTGGGGACATGGATCAGTAGTTAAAAGTGCTTGCTACCAAGCCTGTGACTTGCGTTCAGAGTCCCAGAACCTGCATGGAGCTGAACAAAAGCAGCACAAGTGTCCGTTATCACAATGCCCACGGCAACGGGAGACAGAGTTAGGAGAGTTCCAAAGCTCCAAGGCCAGCTAGTCTGCTACTCACAGTGGTAAACAACAGGAGAGACCCTGACTCAAATGAGGGGAAAGAGAACCGAGCACCCCAAGGGTGTTGTCTGTCAGTTCTCTACAGACACGCCACAGCACATGTGTACACACACATACACACACACACACACACACACACAGATAAAATGAAAGATCTCATAGAAGATGGCCCATAATAAAGATAAGTGCCTATGTATAAATGTAAAAAAAAAAGTCTAAAATCTGTTAATAAAAATTGAGAAAAAATAAAAAGTAAAATAAAATATACAACAAAGTGATTATAAGTAAGACAGTATGCATTATCATATTAACAGATATTGACAAATAAAATAGAATAGAAAATAATGAAATTGAGTCAATTGAATTTAGAAATCTATTTTCTTATATAAAAACAGTATCTCAAATCATAGCCACATGTACCAAATAGAGAAGTGAGTTAGTTCTCCTGGAAACTCTAACTCTCTGTATTTTGCTCTACATCTGCAATTCCATCACTGCACAAATAGGCCAAGTTCATGTTTCTGCCTCATCACTGCATAGACTTCACAGTATGTTTGCCCTAGAAATCCATCTTATCTACATGCCAAGATAAAATGGTATTGACAACATAACTGAATAAATTCACTCACCAAAATGTTCCAGCCTCTGAAGCCGGGTGTGTGTGGTGGCACATACCTTTAATCCCAGCACTTAGGAGGCAGAGGTAGGAGGATCGCCATGAGTTCAAGGCCACCCTGAGACTACATAGTGAATTCCAGGTCAGCCAGAGCTAGAGTGAGACCCTACCTCAAAAAATCAAAAACAACAACAACAACAAAATGTTCCAGCCTCTGTTTTGAAACAACTTATCAGGCAGATATGATTGAGGAATGAAGCTCATGAAAAGCACCCTTCCTTACCTGCTACGTGAAGGGTGTTGGTACTATTCAAGAAGCTGAAAATATACTCTGTAAAATAGTCTGGCAAAGGCAAACTTCTCCCCAGACAAACCCCTTGGAGTGACAAAGCCAGGATGGTGACAGCCAGCTGAGGAAGAGTCTTTTCACCAGCACCATCATTGCTCAGTATTCCAGATCTTCTCTGTAACATCTCAGCATCCATACACTGAAACCAGATGAGTAAGACATCCTTAGGACTCCTCATCTCAAAATGAGGAATTTTTAGCCACCATGCTCATGATTGAAGTCCTTAGAGTATAGTCAAGGATGCCCATCTTCTATTCAAGATCTGGGGGTAGTGAAGAGCTCTGAACATGGCTGTGCACCTTTACTGTGGACTGAGCAAACAGAAGAAAGGGCACTAGGTATTCACTCAGGAAGATGAAGCAGAGTTACTTAGACACTTGAAAGTGAAGGAATGTTTATATTCTGGTCTTTGAGTTTGACAGGATCAGGACATTAAGGCATAAAGCTACTTCTCTTAGGAGCAAGTTGAGGCTCACTGAGAATGACCACTATGGGCTGGACCTAACATAGTCAAGCCCTGTGTAGATCAAGACCTGGCAATGAAGGCCAGATATGTGGCTCATACCTGTAATCCTAGCTCTCAGGAGGCTGAGTTTCCCAAAGTGGGAGTTGGTAGAGATAAGTATGTAAGCAGACCTGTATCCATGTGACACAAATGAAAAACCACACAACGGATGCTGTCATGAGCAATGTTTTATTCTTTCACTTTTAAATATATATTTTTTTTATTTATTTGAGAGAGAGAATGGGGACGCCAGGGTCTCCAGCCACTGCAAAAGAATTCCAGACGCATGTGCCCCCTTGTGCATCTGGCTTACGTGGGTTCTAGAAAGTCAAACTGGGATCCTTTGACTTTGTAGGTAAATGCCTTAACCGCTAAGCCTTCTCTCCAGCCCTGAGCAATTTTTTTTAAAAGCTATTTCTTCAGTGAAATACCTACTGATAAATTCATCTCTCAATTTGTTCATGGCTTCTTCCCTAACCAGAAGGTCTCGAGGCTTTTTGCCCTCTACCATCTCCTTGGATATGGATCAGAAAGCCTTGAGTCACAGCTACTCAGGAGAAGAAACTCCGCTGTCACCTGGCCTGCCTGTCCAGCCACCCACCTAGCTTCTGGCTAAAAGTCACCTTCAATTAGTCATTCCATTTCCATTTGAAATTTTAAATCAAGTCATTTGTCACACCAGAGTTAAAAAATCAGAAATACTTACCTCTCTTAGAAGTTCGTCAATGTTTTGGGAGTTAAGTGACAAAAAAAAAAAAAAACAACTCTGACACTCATCTTAATAGCGGTACCAGTTACCTCTTCTTACCTGGCTCCTGGGTGTGTCAAAGTACTGTCTGGTAAAAGCCAAGATGTCTTCTATTTCATGCTGTGAAAGGAAATGGGAGTCTTCATCCCGCCTGAGACTCAGAAGGCTCTGCAGGTAAAATGCGTACTCTCTATGACTCATGTTGAGCTTTGCAGAACAGATCTCTTCCTGGTGAATAATGTAGTAGAGGAGGAGAAGACAAACTCTTTGGACCACCTCCTCTCCAAGCTGATCTTCAAAGTCTCCCCCAGCGATGAGTAACAGTGCATCTGGTTCCAAACACTGTGAGGAAGAGGGAGGGAGAAAGAATCAACAAATACTTCCAGAATCACAATCACCCTAGGATCTCCACTACTAATATTGTATGAATATAAGGAAAAAGTAGCCAGACCCAATAGCTACACACAAATGACAGAGTCATTATAAAGCTTTTATATGACAATGTTGTCCTCCTATAAACTTCTGTGATTTTTTTTACTAATCCATCAAACTGACAACCTCCTTGCTTCCCTCATTTCTCAGATCTTAAAGTTGCACCCTTTATGGAGGCCTTCCTAAGACCTCCAAGCTATGTTCTCAGCATAATGCTTTTCTACAGAAATATCATAAAAGTCAAATATGTCTTTGAAATCTTTTAGAAGCCCACATTTTTAAAAGTAAAAATAGGGCTGGAGAGATGGCTTAGCGGTTAAGCACTTGCTTGTGAAGCCTAAGGACCCTGGTTCAAGGCTCAACTCCCCAGGACCCACATTAGCCAGATGCACAAAGGGGCGCACGCGCCTGGAGTTTGTTTGCAGTGGCGGGAAGCCCTGGAGCACCCATTCTCTCTCTCTCTCTCTCTCTCTCTCTCTCTCTCTCACCCCCACCCCGTCTTTCTCTTGTCACTCAAATAAATAAACAAAAAAAAAATTTAAAAAAAAAAAGTAAAAATAGGTAAAATTAATTTGAATATGTGACAAAAATTATAGATCTAAGATACAATAATTTGAGCATGGAATCAAAGTCTAAAACTGACTGAGATATTTAATATTCTTTTTGTAGCACTAGGCCTTTGAAATCTAGTGTGTATTTTACACTTACCAGAAGAGCTCAGTTCTGACAAGTCATATACAGCTGTGCTGAACAGCAAGTCTCAAGAACATATCACAGTTGCATTTCCTTCATGGCACTATATTATAAGATCAGTTTGCTGACATTTCTTATGTTTCACCCTAATGACTACAAAAGGTCGTTCGAGCAGGTTTTATCCATTTTGTGCAGGTCTACTATCAGCATATAGCACAAAATAGCATTAGGGGATGTAAGGGGCTGGAGAGATGGCTGAGTTTAAGACGGTTGCCTGCAAAGCTTGATGACCCCAATTCAGTTCCTCAGTATCCACTAAAGCCAGATGTACAAAGAGGCACATGTCTCTGGAATTCATCTGCAGCAACTAGAGGTCCTGATGTGCCCACTCTTTCTGTCTGCCTCTCTCCTCTCTATCTCTTTCTGCTTATGAATAAATAAAAATACTTTTAGAGAGATGTAAGCATTCAGTGAGTAAATTGCCTCTGGCCTCTACTATTCTTACCTAAGAGACTTAATAAAAATGCTTTATTTCATAAGCAACGCACAAATTTAGATCCTATAAGGGGGCATATTTTAAGGGGACTGGGATAAGAAGAGAAAGAGAGAGAGAGAGAAAATGGGGGCGCAGGGCCTCCAGCCACTGCAAAAGAACTCCAGATGCGTGCGTCCCCTTGTGCATCTGCCTAACGTGAGTCCTGGGGAGTCGAGCCTTGAACCAGGGTCCTTAGGCTTCACAGGCAAGCACTTAACTGCTAAGTCATCTCTCCAGCCCTACTTTCTTATTTTAACAAATATTATTCATTTATTTATTTGAAAGAGTGTGTGAGGGAGAAACAGGTACATAGAGTGAGAGAGGTAATGGGCACGCCAGGGCATCTGGCCATTGCAAATGAACTCCAGGTGCATGTGCCACCTTGAGCATCTGGCTTTTTATGTGTACTGGAGAATTGAACTTAGGTCCTCGAGGCTTGCAAGCAAGCACCTTAACAACTTACCAGTCTCTCAAGCCCCAGCAAAGCTACTTTCTTCAGAGACTGTAAAGGTATTTTCTTAATATCTGAGAAGCAATTCCATTACCCAGCAACAGAAACATAAGTATGCCTGTCCTGAGTCACAGACAGACTTACCCCACTGTGGAGATAATATACTTCACGTTACTTCAAGCTATTCTCAGAGCTGAAACTTTTGGAGGTTCTAATTCCATGACTGCCATGCGACCTGCTAGGTACCATATGTTCCATACTATATGCATCCGGAAGAAACAGATACCCCCATCTGCAAAGGAGGCATACTTTGCAACGCCACACATAGTTCAGTCCTTCCTGAATCAAGATCAAGGGATGGAGAACTATATAGCAAACAGAAATACCAGACTTCAGTGAAGACCAGTTTTCTTTATTAAATGTTTTTTATTTGAGTGTGTGTGTGTGTGTGTGTGTGTGTGTGTGTGTGTGTGTGTGTGTGTGTGTATGGTGAACTAGGGCCCTTTGCTGCTGCAAACAAACTCCAGATGCATGTGCACCTTTGTATATCTGGCTTTACATGGGTACTGGGGAATTAAACCCAGTCTGTGAGGCTTTACAAGCAAGTTCCTTTAAAACCAAGCTGTCTCTCCAGCCCAGAACCAATTTTCAGGGTGAATATTGGGCTCCCCTCTGAAGCCACGGCAGTACTTTTGTTCTCCATAGGCATCTCTCATCCCCAGGATATTCATTGGAACTTTTTTTTTTTTTTTTTTTAGTTTTTCGAGGTAGGGTCTCACTCTGGTCCAGGCTGACCTGGAATTCACTATGGTGTCTCAGGGTAGCCTTGAACTCATAGTGATCCTCCTACCTCTGCCTCCTGAATGCTGGGATTAAATGGCACTTCTTAATAGGATTGATTCTAAGATACAAAGAAGAAAGAAGTGACTTGGCTGAAACCAAAATGTAATGAAGCTATTATGAGTCCCAAATAACCTTCTGAAGTTTTATTTCTAGCAGTGTCAGCTGTGATTTATTAGCAGCTGTGTGCCCAACATTGGGCTAAGCACCTTATACATACTAAGATGTTTCCAAAGTATGTTCTACCTGATGCTGGAAACTATTTAGCATAATTACTTTTGATACTGTAAATTCTACTGTAATTAGAAAAACTATTCTCAACCTATATAATAATTCTCCAAACAGTTCCCCATAATATAAGGCATATAAACTATTAATTGTGCAATTACTTAATGCTTAATAAATTAATGGGTACAAGTATGAGCTATAATTCCCCTTTTATTAAAACGTGTTTTCATAATACAAATGAAACCAAGATTGGAAGAGAAATTTGCTTGAAGCTACATGGCTAGTGAGTCTTAAATCCCGTATGGCCAATGACTGACCTTATTCTCTTATTCCTTTCCTTTGTACCATAGATAGCATAAACTAGGTATGCATTTGACAGGCAGACCTTTCAACAAATAATTTTCTGTTTTTCCTATTTGGTAGGCATAAGAGTCAAATAAGATGGAAGAGAATTGATAAGTCACTAACATTAGTCAGAATGAGAAAGAAGACGAGTGAGCAGGTCAGTGGGAAGAGCCATGTCAACATCAGGACTGGGAGAGTCACGAGGCCCCAGAACCATGTGCATGTAAGCCAGGGTTTGATCAATGAGCACACAAATGCTTCATGCTTTCTAAGATGCATGAGTCTCCTGTCCCTTCCTGATCAGTTTTCAATATTTAAAGCCAGGGTACATGGCAGGAGACAGTAGGGAATAGGATATCCACCAATATGGTAAAAATAGATGTTCCAGATAGGTAAATAATACAAAGCATACTACTCAGTTTCTTGTTGATGGAAGAGTTTAAATCAGTTATGAAAACATCTTATTTTACATTTCATTCACACTCAGCCTTTGCTCTAACTTTTTGAGACCCAATAAAATAAAATATTGCTATGTTTCAAATGAGCATGAGCTAAATATTTGCTTCATTGTATGAGGTTTGAATCATCAAAGGGGGACAGAAGGTGGTGAGTTGAGGAAAGACAGCTGGAGGAAGCACCACAAGAAGTAAGAGAATATAAACTCCCGCTCTGGTCATGGTTATGACACAAAGCACTGTGCCTGTGATATGGGAGGCCTGCAAATTTTCAATTCATCACCACTGAATTTATTTTTCTTTTCAAAGATTTTGGTAGTTAGCACAGTTGTGTTTGGGAAAGGATGTTTAGTGAAATTTTGCAAACATTGCCACCCCATAGGCATCAAGACCCGTCCAAAGCTACACCTGGTGAGATGACTCTTAATTAAAGAAGAAGAGACTCATTCAGCAATGAATAATACACTGATTTCCCCTTAAATCATAGCAGGTGGTTGCGCACACTTGAAAAGGTAGGAAGCAAACATAGATTCAAGGATTAGTTACAACTTCTACAGGAATAAAAATGGGCAAAAGATTACTTAAAATTCAAGCAAAAATCCCACTTCAAAGCTATATTCGCTACTCAGACACTGAATCCAAATCAAATTGCCTTTCAGCTATATCAGTCAGTTTTGTGTAAGCCAGGTGAATGCTGCAGTGGCCAAAAGCAATATGACCTCTTCCTTTATCCAAAGACAGTTGTCAGCAAAATAAACCAGACTCAGAAAGTAGCAAACCCCTTTCTTTAAATAGATGATGATATATAGATTAGATAGATAGATAAACAGAGATAGATGATAGATTATTTAGATAAACAGATAAATGATTGATAGATACACAATAAACAGATAGATAGATGATAGATATAGAATTGATAGATGATAGGTAGATGACAAATAGATGGATGACATAGATAAATGATAGATACATAGATTAGATAGATAGATAATAGATAAAGAGATGATAAATCGAGAGATGATAGATCAAGGATAGATAGATAGGTAGACAGATAGATAGATGTAGGTAGATGACAGATAGACAGATGATAGATGACAGATCAATATATATTTAGATAGATTAGGTAGATAGATGATAGACAGATAGATATGAGATTGAGATGACAGAGATATAATATAGAAAGAGGCTATTTAGGGAAAAGAAGAGGATGGGGGAAGGTCACAAGAAGTACTAGTGGGAAAATATGGTCAAAATATGGGCTATACTTAAATTAAATGTCATTATTCAACCTAGTTTTATAATAAATTTATGGCAATTTTAAAAACTTTGTTGCTATCTACAAGAGAAACTTTAGAAAATTTAGTCCACAAAATGTTTAAAATAATTTAGACACAATGGTAAATCCA
Organism: Jaculus jaculus; assembly: GCF_020740685.1. NCBI lineage: Eukaryota > Metazoa > Chordata > Mammalia > Rodentia > Dipodidae > Jaculus > Jaculus jaculus. The sequence goes on from NC_059116.1 coordinate 61,599,904, forward strand.
CTGTCTTCTTTTTTCTTTTTACTTTTTTTAAAGATTTATTTTTTTATTTATTGAAGACAGAGGGAGAGAGACACACAGAGAGTGATAGTGGGCGCACCAGGGCCTCCAGCACTGCAAACGAGCTCCAGACGCGCGCACCACCATGTGCATCTGGCTTACTTGAGACCTGGGGAGTCAAACATGCCTCCTTAGGCTTTGTAGGCATGTGTCTTACCTGCTAAGCCATCTCTCCAGCCCCCCCTTTTTTTTTTTTTTTACTTTTTTTGCAGACGGAGAGAGAGAGAAGAGAGACAGAGAGAATAGGCACAGCAGGGCCTCCAGCCACTGCAAACAAGCCCCAGATGCATGTTTCACTTTGTGCATCTGGCTTCACATAGATACTAGAGAACGGAACTTGGGTCGCTAGCTTTGTAGGCAAGTACCTTAACTGCTAAGCCATCTCTCCAGCCCCCAATGTTCTCTTTTAAATCCTTGAATTGTTTATGAGGTTATAGGATTTTTTTGTTTGTTTGTTTTCAAGATAGGGTCTCTTATGGCCACGCTAGCACCAAACTTTCTAGGTAAATGAAGATGGCCCTCCTGAGCCTCCTGCCTGCACTTCCCAAAGCTAGGGTTAGAGATGGCCACCACCATGTTGGGCTTAAAGATATATTTTTTAATGAATAACACTTGGCTGTAAAGCATAAGGAAATTATATTCCTTCCTTTCCCAGATAAACAAAGAGGTCAGAGGATGTTCACTGGCTGATGGCAACACCAGTTCTTAAAGAGCCTGCACTAGATTTGGTAACTTTTCTAACAACAACAACAACAAAATTCTTCCATGAATGAGCTCAAATAAACTATTTAAATATGAATATTAAAGTCAGGACAAATGAATCAAAATTTGGACCAGGTATGAACTAAAAAGAGAGTACCTTACAGCCATGGTCCTCTGCCTTGAAATTGTCTGAGAATTTAGTTAAAATCCCAAGCATCTGGGAGAGTCAGTGGGAACTATGAGGACAGGCAGGAAGGTATTTCTGAGAAATGCCACTGTTCTGGACATCCTGGAAAGATTAGACATTGCTACAAGGAAAGGAAGCAGAAGGAAATGGAGAAGTGCCAGCACTTGAACCGTGCCCAGATCAGGCGTATATGCCACGTGCTCACACAGTGATGGCTGTCAAGTGACTCTACCTCAAGCACAGGATCAGGAAGTGAGGCTCAGTATGACCCCCCAGCTAGAAGGTGCTACAACAGGGCTTTACCCCCTCAAAGAACCCATGTAGGCTCATGTTCTCACTATGACTGAAGTGCAACTTACATTTGGGGAGTTACTTAATCTCTCACTAAGTCCACTAAACCCTATTCTAGGACCAGGAAGATGGCTCAATTGGAAAAATGTTTGCTGTGAAACCACAGGGACCTGTGTCTGGATACCCAGCACCCACCGAAATTCCAGGCACGGTGGTGTGTGCCTGTAACCTTAGTTCTTGAGAAGCAAAAACCAGAAGACCCTGGTCAAGCTGCCTAGCTACACCAGCCAAATCTGTGAGCTCCGGATTCAGTGAGAGAGCCTGCCGGGGGAAATACGATGGAGAGCAGCTGAGGAAAACACCAGTGCCAGCCTCTGGCCTCCAAACGTCCATACACACACATGCACATGTGCATACACACACCACACACACCTACATTCTTAAAAATACAATAAAATTAATTTACAAAATTTAATCTCATTTTTAAAAGAATAGAAAAGGTCAAGGTCAGGCTCAAACCACCCATTGGATTTATTTTAACTGCCCAGTGTTCTCATATACCTCAGACATATTTTTTTAATTCCATTTTTTACCTAACCGAAATGTGGGAACATTGGTTTTCTTTCTTACAAACTCAAGACAGCTACTTCTCTACTTTTTTTTTTTTTTTTTTTTTTACCAACATTGAGAGATCTGAGCATGCTCTCTTTCTCTCCCTCTCTCCCTCTGTCCCTCTATCCCTCTCTGTCTCTCTCCACCACAGAATGTCTAACATGAGCCTTGCCTGTCAACAACACATCTTAAATGTTAAAAGAGACTCACAACAAGCCAAATTTCTGTACTTTGGGTCAGAACCCAAGTGCCTGTGACATGAAGAGAACTGAGTTTTCATTGGCTTTTCCTGAAGTTCCAGGGCCGCGTCTGGAGATCCTCTTAGATGGAGGATTCAGTGGATTGGGACAGGAACAGGTGAACCTGAGTCACCTTGGTTTCACCTCAATTTCTTTCCCAGAAAAAAAAAAATGCAGCCACCAGAAGGAAAAACCGTTATACTGAGTATTGCAAATCCTGGAAATAGAAATAATTCAAGTGGAAGCCAAACTGGCCAAACTTTCATTAATGTCACAGAAAGCAATAAGCACAAAGCCAGCCCATCCCTCTCCAGCCTTTGCCTGCTTACATTCATCCTAGCAAAACATTCAACCAGCCTTAATAAGGCTCTTCATGTCATTAAAGGAGAACACTGCCCTGAAGCAAATTCTCAGAGGACATTAATAAGATATGTCTCTTGGCTATTTCCAGTGGGATGTCTTCTGTTGCTATCTATATCTATTAATGTCATCACAGACAAGTTGCCTATTATAACACATTTCCTCTGGGAACCACTAAACATTTTAATAATTGTGGAATTATTTATCATTCACAAAGAGCAGAGAAGAATTTTGTCTGTGAGCAAGACCCCTTCTGACATGAGAGAAAAAAGAAAACATTTGGCCAGGAAATGTTCACCCACTCTTACCCTACAACTATGCATGGTTGAGAAAGTCTGCCAAAATTTATTCTAGAAGTAGTTACGAGCTTCTGTTTTGCTTATTTACTTGCATTTTCATTTATCTATGTATTTGTAGGTTTTCCTTTAAAATTTTATCAGTCTGGAGGGGCTTAATGAAGCGGGATTTTATCACATGTTCTTTCAGTCATTTTAAGACACAGGCTGTCCCCATGTGCTGCCGCACGAAGCCCCTCCTGTGACGCTCACATACTCTAATGTCGGGGATCCATAGCTCTCGCTGACTTCACGAATGTTTTTTATTATTATTAAATTCCATGTTTAGCAACTTGAATCCCAGTTTGGGGAGATTAGATGCCTATATGGGGATTTTGTGACACCTGCCCAGCTGATTCAGATGTACAGGTGAGGTACGGGTTCACATTGTAAGCTAAGACAAGGCTATGAAATGGGCCTCAGGAGCCATGGGTCAAATTTGGCTTCTAAATGTACCATTTATTCCACCCCATGCCCCAGCTCTAAATAATCCAATCATTACCCCCACCAATCGTTATTAGCAAAAAGCACTCAGGAATGGAATGTTAGAGAAATATCAGGTTACTATGAGTGTCCACAGAAAATAACATCTATCTAACAAACATCACACATGCTTGCTGCAGGCTCCAATGAAGGATTAGAAAGTCAGAAATAAGAAAGGACTGACTGACAGTTTATGCTAGCAAGTAAGTATATCTAGCAAAGCAGAAAGCTTAAGTGTTACCCTTCCAATGAAAATGGCAATGTCTGATCTTGAATTGACTTGTCTGCAGAATGCTGAATGACTGGTTGTATCCCACTTACTGAAGTTATTTAGCTACATTTTATTCCCACTTGTTTTTGAAAGTTGTGCATTTCCAATGTCCTGACATTTTCTTGCTCCCTTTGAACATGCCTTGCTACCTGATCCCATTTTTATCACTGACCAGTTTGCATTCTTCTTGCACTCTGTTCGCTCTCCGTGGACACCCAGCCATCTCCAGCAGGGCTTTGATAAGGCCTCTTGAATTGCCGATGGACGAGTAGTTACCAGCAGAGAGAGCCTGCAGGACTTCTGCCAGCTGACCTGGAGGCACAGGGCTCCCGTATTCTTGGGAGGAGGGTTTGTCTGTCTCAGTGGAGGGGATGGGGATGAGAAAAAACAGTAGAACCCAAACTACTGACAGCTCTGTCCAGAAGTACATGTCTGCTCGTCCTTTCCCTCGAGTTGGCTTTGGATGGGGATATGTGAGTGGCTATGTGCACGATACTTGTAAGCAGAGGAATTTCTGTGGTAGAGAGGGAAAATAAAGACCTCAATTATTGTGACTGCAACATGTTTGAAAGGACTCACTAATTGGGTAGCTAAGCTGATTTGCAGTGTCAACAACAGGGGTTCTGTAAATAGCTTATAATCCCCAAAAACAGACAGGAAAGGTCCCCATACAGAGCAGCCAGGAAGCTTGTGCTGTTGCCTCTACCTGAAGTAAGTAGAGTCAAGAGTTAAAAGGAGAAAATCTCTCCTTTTGTCTGCAGGTGATACATACTATAGGCCAAGGTTTTCACCTCATCCCATCGCAAAGAACTCCATGAGACTGGTTACCCAAATCACTGAAGTTATTGAATAAAAGTGAAGAGAAAAATAACGTCTAGTGGATTACCAGTACAATGTTCAGTTAGAAGGTTTTAAACAAGGCAAAGTACTGGAAAAAATAGTAGTATTCAGGAAATATTGGCTACTTTTTAACTTAAAGAAAACCAGGATTTCATGACCCTAGGAACAGTGATTAATTCACTCATTCACCAGTCATTGGAAGGATGGAAGATGACTTTAAATTCAGTCACAATTTTTGGAGAAACAAAAACTCTCTTCAATTGGTTGCATAAGGAATGCAAAATGTTAGGAGTATCTTATGTCAGATCCTGGGCCAGAGATGAGCTAATGACAACCTTGGTCATAAATAACAAGATACTAGGATTATTTTCATAGCTTCAAGAAAAGGAAAACAACTTTCAGATTCTTATGTTAGCATTTAAAAAATGAGAGGATGACATGAACATTATTAAACCCAGGGCTTACCTTAAGAAAGATAAATGATTATTTATCTCAAGCTCCACAGCCTTTTAAATCTCAGAGAGTATTCTGTCGTTTCAAAGTCCTCTGTTTTTAAAATTCCTTGACTGTGCTCTGGGAACCAGAAAGGATTATTTCAACCCAGAGAAGTTTCCAGTTGCTATGGAGAGGGCTACTCTGAAGGTAAAAATGGAGGTGGATAAAAGTAGGAACTTTGAAAGATCTTTAGGATAATCAAATAAATGTGGTAAAGGAATTTGTCTTTTGCCATCCATATTTAACCACATACTTTAGAATTGTCCACAGTTATGTTTTCCCCCTTGCAGAGTTTTGTAAACACAGTGTTAGATCAAGATTTTTTTCTTTCCAGCTGATAATTGCTTTATTCAGACCTATGCCAGGAATTTCTTGGAAAAAAGGGGTTCTTTAGAACTTTGTCTCAGAAGGTGCAGAAGTTTAAGATATCTAAGGGTTGCATAAATAGATTTTCAAAAAAAAAAGAATTTGTTGAGGAAATAAATACATAACTAGAGAAATAAGTGCATGCATGTGGGGAATTTTAATTAGCTGCACAGATTATGTTCCAGATTGGAGGAGTGGGTCTTTGGTAGGCTTAATTACATTAGAGTCTTTCAGATCCTGCAAAATATAGCCTCTCAGTAAATTACTAGGGAATACATGACTTAAGGTCCAAATAAGACAGTAAATTTTACATAAGACAAGAGAAGTTAAAACTTATGATTCAAAGTTAATGGAAGATATGCAAATAATGTAGAGTGTACAGCCACCCAAAGTGATTCCAAAGACAATGGGAAGAGATGTGTGTGTGTGTGTGTGTGTGTGTTGTGGGTACATAAGTGAGACAAGGGAAACTAGGAAAGAAAGAGGAGGGTCTCTTCAATCACAAACTGAGTATGAAACAGGAACAGAAAGGTAGGATACTTCCCAAACAATGTTGATAGCAGTGATAGACTATTGGAAGGGAAATGATCCCTGAAACAACAGTATTCTTTCTTTCTCTCTTCCTCTTTCTCTATTATTATTGACAACTTCTATACTTACAGACAACAAACCATGATATTTCCCTCCCCTCCCCCACTTTCCCTCTCACAGCTCTGCTCTCCATCACATCCCCTCCCTCTCTCTGTTAGTCTCTCTGTTATTTTGATGTCAGCATCTTTTTCTCCTATTATGAAGTTCCTGTGTAGGTATTGCTAGGCACTGTGAGGTCATGGATATTGAGGCCAATTTTTGTCTGGACAGTTGTATGTGGTACCCTTCCTTTGGCTCTTACATTCTTTCTGCAACATCTTTCGCAATGGACCCTGAACCTTACAAGATGTGATAGAGATATTTCAGTACTGGATACTCCTCCGTTCCTTCTTCTCAGCACTATGTTGGCTTGTGGGTCATCCCAGTGATCATTGCCTTCTGAAAAGAGAAGCTTCTCTAACCAGAAGTGAGAGTAGCATTAATGTATGAATATGAACATTAAGTATAGTGCTTTCAGGGCAATTTGGTGAGAGTAATATACACATTTATTCAGAGAAGTGCAGGCTTTATACCCCTAAGGCTCATGAGCATCCCTGACATAGGCTTTTGATTAGGTTTTCAGTACCAGGCATGTATTTCCTCCCATACTGCAGGCCTTCAGTCCAATTCAAGAACAGTTGGTTTTCCCCGGAGCAGACATGCCACTATTGTACTCATTCAGTCATATGGCCTATGTGGCCAAACTTGAGGCTTCCAGTGTCCACTGTTTTCACCACTGATGACTTCTGTCTCCCACAGAGCTGCATGCAGTGCAGCTTTTTCAAGCTGTCAGTTGACTGATCTACAGGGAGAAAGTTTTCAGCTCAGCCCCAGCTTGATTTCTCAGTGACCTTGCCTCTCAGGCATGTGAAGTCTTCAACAATAGGGTCTTACCATCTGTTTCTCAAGGGACACCAAGGACCTCAGCGACAGCCTGTAATATTTTGGAGACAACAGGGACCTCCCTGGCCAACAACTCACTGGAAGGTATCCCATCCCTGGTACTGAAGATTTTCTAGTGACAATCTATGGTTTCTGGATGTACCATTATTCAAAAAAGTAGTTTTTCATATGCCTTATTCAGAATATCTTGATTTTTGATTGACCCTCCCCCACCCTTCTTTTACCTAATCTTTTCCCCTGGCCTTTCCCCTCCCTGTAATTTATTCTTCTACTTACATATATATAATACCATCACCTTGAGTCCCTCCTTCTCCTCCCTTCCTTATAGCCTTTTTCTAGTCTACTAGTCTCTGCTACCAATTTTTGGTACCAGCTCACATACAAGTTTATACATTTTTAGCTAGGATCCACATATGGATAGAGAACATGTGACATCTGGCTTTCTGGGCCTGGGTTACCTCACTTAGTATAATCCTTTCCAGATCCATCCATTTTCCTTAAAATTTCATAACTTCATTTTTCTTTTCTGCTGAATAGAACTCTGTTGTATGAATGTGCCCCATCTTTATTATCCATTCATCTGTTGAGGGACATATAGGCTTCTTCTATTCCCTAGCTATTGTGAACAGAGCAGCAATAAACATGGCTGTGCAAGTATCTCTAAGGTAGTGAAAAGAGTCATTAGGATATATGCCTAAGAGTGCTATAGCTGGATGTGGTAAATTATTTTAGCTGTCTCAAGAAACTCCACAATGGCTGTACCAGATTACATTCTCACCGACACTGTAGAAGGGCTCCCCTTTTTCTGCATCCTGGCCAACATTTATTGCCATTTATTTTCTTGATGGTAGCCATTCTGACAGGAATGAGATAGAATCTCAAATTAGTTTTAATTTGCATTTCCCTGATGGCTAAGGATGTAGAACACTTTTTTAGAATTTTATATGCCATCTGTACTTCTTCCAATGAGAACTCTCTATTTAGTTCTGTAGCCCATTTTCTAATAGGGTTGTTTGATTGCTTATTGTTTTGTTTTTTAGGTTCTTTGTATATTCTGGATATTAATCCTCTGTCAGATAAATAGCTGACAAAGATTTTCTCCCATTCTGTAGATTGTCTGTTTGCTCTATTCACAGTGTCCTTTGCTATACAAAAGCTTTGTAATTTCATGAGATCCAGTGGTTGATTAGTGGTTTTATTTCCTGAGCAATTGGGGTTATATTGAGAAAGTCATTGCCTATGACAATATGTTGAAGATTTTCTCCTACGTTTTCCTCTGGTAATTTCAGAGTTTCAGGTCTGATATTAAGGTCCCTGATCCACTTGGACTTGATTGTTGTGCATGGAGAAAGACAAGGATCTGTTTTCATCCTTCTACATACAGATATCCAATTTTCCTAGTACTACTTATTGAAGAGGCTGTCTTTTCTCCAATGAATATTTTTGGCATTTTGTATCTGCCTGGATTAACATCTGTGTCCTCTATTCTGTTCCATTGATCTATGTGCCAGTCTTTTCTTTTCTGTTTTGTTACAATGGCTTTGTAATATAGCTTAAAATTGGGTATGGTGATACAACCAGCCTTATTTTTGTTGCTCAAAATTGTTTTGGCTATTAGAAGGTTTGTGCTTCTGATTTAACTTTAAGATTGTTTTTTCTATATATGTGAAAAATGTCATTGGGATTTAAATGGGATTGCATTAAATGTGTAGATTGTTTTTGGTAAGATTGACATTTTCACAGTATTGATTCTTCCAATCCAATAACAAAAGATGTTTTTCCATTTACTTATGTCTTTTGCAATTTCTCATTTGAGTGTTTTAAAGTTATCATTCTAGAGATCTGTCACTTCATTGGTTAAGTTTATTTCAAGGTGCTTTTTTTTTTTTTTGAGTCAGTTGTGAATGGGAGACATTCCCTGATTTCATCCTTCGCATATTCCTTTTATTTCTTTGAGTATAGATAAAATCATTTTTTAAATCTTTGTCAGGCATTTCATTTAAATCAGTCTCATTGGTGATCATTTCTGATGGATTTATAGTTTTTAGTGGGATTGTATTGTCTTGATTCTTTGTGATGCTTGTAATATAATGTAGCAACTTTGGCAACCTGAATTGATTTGATGCTTGGGTTTTCTACTTATTTGCAGTATTCTTAGATGTGGCAATCCAACTTTATATACTTTCATGGAATGAGTTTAAGGTGTCAAATGTAGTTCTTGTACTGCAATCCAACTGCATAAGTAATCCTAGGTGTTTGGTTTGCCTGTTAAGTAAGTATTCTAGTGAACTGGTTGGAACAATTTACTGGCAAATTCTAAACTTCAACTGAGCACTATACACAATCAATAAAAACCAGCACAAAGTATATAAAAGTGTGGGAATTAAAACAAACAGTCTTATACAGCCAAAATCCCTAAGGGTGTGTGTTGCTCTATACCCTTAATCCTGTCAGATAGGAGTTAGAGAATTTTGTTCTAAATTGGGTTCCAGATCAGCCTGAATTGGAATCACACCCTGCCCCCAATAATGGCAGAAGCAAAAAATCTGAAAGCATCAAAGGCAACAATATCCAATATCCAAATAGAGCTTAATTGAAAATGGCAAAGCCAGCCAAGAATATGTAACCCACAACCTGCCCTGACATGAAAGAATAGATTAGAACTTCCAATGCAGGCCTATGTACTGTTTTTTGTTTACTTGCTTGTTTGGTTTTTGGCTTATCAAGGTAGGGTCTCACTCTGGTCCAGGCTGACCTGGAATTAACTAGTAGTCTCAAAATGGCCTCAAACTCTTGATGATCCTCCTACCTCTGCCTCCTGAGTGCTGGGATTAAAGGCGTGGGCCGCCATGCCTGGCTTGCTTTGTTTATTTTTTTTTTTTTTGTCAGTTGCACTCATTACCCTTTGGGGTAGCTTCCAACCTCACAATTGCTGAGCACCAAGATCAATCCCTCTGTGTTGTCCTATGGAGGTGGAGTTCTGACCAGCTGTGCTGCCGCTGGGGGCTGAATGCCGGGGGTTCACTGTTCTTATGGTTGGGGGAGGGGAGAGTGCAGAAGCCTGGAGTTGCTCACGCAGTGCCGCCTGTGTCCCTTTCAGTAGCTCCTTAGCTGATCTCAGCTGTCTTTCCTTCAGACTTCCCGACTTTACAAGGAGGCTGATGAGGTTGGAACATCCCCTTGTTTGGTTTCTGCTGGGTGCGGCTGCTCAGGCTTGGCACCTGGCCGGCAGTGGGTGGCGGGTGCATGGGTCGCACGGGTGGGGGCGCAAGCACCGCAGAGGGATTCCTGCCATTTTCCTCCTTTCTGGTGGATCTTCCTCTCTTCTGTTTTTCTGCTGTGGTTTTGCTTAAATTCCTCCCTAGGCTGGTTTGGCATGGCTCCTATGCTATCACCTCACCCAGAAGTCTCCAGTGTTCTCTTAATCAGCTCTTATGTGCTTAGATTTATCTCAGCTATGAAGGAAAAAGACTGGGGATTTTCTCAGGAACACCATGGTGCAATCACCTGAGTGTGAGATCATCAAAGAAGCAGGGGTTAGTCCAAAGTGAAGACCTTTAAGCTGAGGATCCCACTGATGAAGGAAGGGCAGGATGCACTGCACTAAACTCACTGCAGGCACCACCCCTGGCTGCCCCTGCAGCAGGACTCACTTGAGTATCATGCATGGGTCTGACCTTAGTCAATCTCAATGACTTGTTTAGGAGATTACTAAAGAAGTAATTCAATACCTATGCAAAAAAAAATTTATTGTATTTGACTGATTCTTATAAGTACCTTGCTTTGCAATTCCCTTCACACCTAGCTGAGTTCTAAGGAGTAGATCCTCAGATCTTTCAAGCACCACAGTGTAATCTGTCCCATTACTGCAAAATTAGATTTGTTCTGGCCTGTGTTCCCAGAGCAGGGGCCCTGCTGGGCATTGTGACCTGCTTCCTGATTCCCTTTATGGCAGCCTCCAGCCTGAAACTCCTACATGGTCTCAGGTTATGGCTCAGGAATGGAGCTTCACCCATTATACATTCAACCAGTCCCTTTCCCCAAAGCCCAACTGTTTTCAGAGAAAAAGATCAAAATACAGTATGTACATGTATAAAATTGTCAAAAAATTAATTACAAAGCAAAAAAATAATCTAAAGTAGACCTTTCACATAAATATACTTTTAGGCTCACTTCTTTTATAACACTTGCTAACAATGTATTATTCTTTCTCTTAACTGTTTTCTGAGAGTTAGTTTTTCTTTCATCACTGTGACAGAGAAAATACTTGAGGTAAAGGATTTATCTTGGCTCACAGTTTCAGAGGTTTTAATCCATGCATGCTTGGTTCCGTTGCTTCTGGAAAATGTGTAGCATCCAGTACTATGTGCTGGTGGATAGGCACTTACCTCGTGGTGGACAAGAAGCAAAGAGAGAGAAAGAATAGACCAGGGACAAAACAGACCCTTCAAAGGCCCACTCCTATGACCTAATTCCTCCAACCATCCCCCATATCATAATAGCCCATTCAGTTAGGACTCATCAATGGATTAATATAAAAATGAAGTCAACATCTTCATGATCCAACCACCCCTTAATGGTCCCCAGCTGGAGACCAAGCCCTCAATATCTGAACCTTTGTGTCCATTTCAAAAGAAACTAGTCTTACATGTATCTCTCTTTGTGACACAGTAAAAATTACTATATTTCCAACACTTATAAAAATTCCAGTTATGTTCAATTTAGCCTTTTGAGTTGTCTTTGATTTGGAATCTGACAGAATGACAAAAGTAACCATACTTTTTCAGTGACTCTCCAAAAATATTTTTCTTCTTCATATAAAATATATACATGATCATAAATTTAAAACCTGGAAAAAGTAATTGCTAAGTACAGTTAAAAAAGAAAAAGGTGGGATGGAGAACTGACTCATCAGTTTAGATACTTGCCTACAAAGCCTAACAACCAGAGTTTGATTCCCCAGTACCCACACAAAAGCCAGATGCACAAAGTGGTGCTTATATCTGGAGTCCTTTTACAGTGGATGGAGGCCCTGATACGCCCTTTCTCTGTCTGGTTGCAAATAAATAAATAAAATTATTTTTTAAAAAGGAAAGATAATCTCTCCACAAAAAAAATAAAAGAGATTTTCTGGTCTTTTCTCTTAATTATTTTAACACAATTGAAAACATACGAGTAATTTTGTTGTTCACTGTTTTCTATTTATAATACTGTCTCATTCTTATTAGATGTGAGTCTGTCCTATTACTCAATTCAGAAGCCCACTTTTCCAATTGTGAAGATGAAAGATGTCATTTGTGTCATTCCTAGTTTCCGTCCATGGATGTTTGAGTAAGACTAATAAACCTCATGTCTGTGACAGTATTTTCAAGCGTTCTACTCATTTAGGCCAAATATTAACACTTGTACAGCTTGAAGCAGCAATCATCTTTTAATGGTACATTTCTTTTTATTTATTTATTACTATTAACAACATACTTTGCATGGATACCTCATGTGTTGGTACCCTCTTTTCCCTCGCCCCTGCCCCCGCTCTGCTGGGGACCCTCCTTAGTGAGGTTGCAGGTATTCCCCATGGGATTGTGGGTTGTGCCTTTGTGGGAATAACAGTCAGGTTTTTTTGGAGTTGGGGAGGAAATGCTTCTGGGAATAATGTCTCAACCTGTGGCTCTTACAATCTTTCTGGCCCTTCTTCCAAATTCCCTGAGCCATGGTGTGTGAGTTTTAAGTCTACTTCAGTGATGAGCTCTTAGAAGCCTCTGGATCTCTACTTTGGTAGGTGTTCAGTGTCATCAGAATCTGTCTACTTCACCCTGGTGCTGATTACCAGGTTCAGGATGGAAGCAGCACTCTTGCTCGTCTCCCCAGTTCCTGTGTGGATTCAGCTGTGGCTTGGCTGAAGTGCAAAGGGTAGTTTATCTCCATGGATCTCTCTATACCTTTCAAAAAAGAAAAACAGATTCTCCAACTGAGAGTGAAGTCAGCACAATTTAAATGTGATAAGCATTATTAATTTAGGGAGAATCTTATGTCTGTAACTAACCCCTAGTTTAGCCAAAGACTAATGAGAGCTTGACACTGAAGAGGATAATCCTTGTCTCTATAGGTTTCCAATTCCAAATATGGATTCCTTTTCATTGACTGGATCTCATAGCCAATCATAAGGCTATTGGTTACCCACCAAGGCTGTGGGCCAGTATTTCAATGATGTATTGAGCAAATATATCTGTAGTGAAGCATGAAGCATTTAGGATGAATGCTCATTAAGGGAATGACTGGGTCTGTTGGTAACTCTATATTAAGCCTTTTCAGGAATCTCCACATTGTTTTCCATAGTGGTTGTACACATTTACATTCCCACCAACAATGAACGAGGGTTCTTCATTCCCCACATCCTTGCCTGTGTCTGTTATTGTTTGATTTTTTTAATGATTGTCATCCTTACTGGAGTAAGGTGGAATCTTATAATTGTTTAAATTTGCATTACCCTAGTGGCTAGGGATGCTGATCATTGTCTTAAGTGTGTTACCATTTGTATTTCTTCCTCTGAGAACTCCCTATTCAGTTCTCTGCCCTATTTTTTGAGTGGGTTGTTTGATTTTTTTTATTGTTTAGCTTTTGAGTTCTTTGTAGATTCAGACATTAGGCCTCTGTCAGTGGTATAGCTGGTAAAAATTTTCTCCCATTCTGTGAGGAATCTATTGGCTCTCATTATGGCATGTTTGTCTATGCAAAGAAAGCTTTTTAGCTTCATGAAATACCACTGGTTGAGTGATTGTATAATTTGCTGGGCTCCTGAGATACTGTTCAGGAAGTCTTTCCCCACTCCTATATTATAGTGGAGAGTTCCTCCTATTTTTTTTCTTCCAGTAGGAGAAGACTAGCATGTCTTATATTGAGGTCTTTAATCAACTTGGACTTGATTTTTGTTTATTGTGTGATGCTTGGGTCTACTTTTATTTTTCTACATATGGTTAGCCAATTTTCCAGCACTATTTGATGAAGATAATTTCTTATTTCCATTCTATATCATTGGTACCTTAGTAAAAGATCAATTAGCTATAGTTACTTGACCTGAGGTCTGGGTCTTCAATTCTGTTCCATTGGTCTACATTTCTGTTTTTATGCCAGAGCCATGCTGTTTTGTGACTATGGCTTTGTAATATAGCTTTAGAATGGGTATAGTGATACCTCTAGAAGTGTTTCTTTTGATGAGCATATGTTTGGCTATCCAAGGGCAGCTGCCATCCATATGAATTTTGACATCATTTTTTCTATCTCTGTGAAGAATGATGCTGGCTTGTTGTTGTTGTTGTTGTTTCAAGGTAGGGTCTCACTGTAGCTCAGGCTGACCTGGAATTCGCTATGTAGTCTCAGGCTGACCTCAAACTCACAGCAATCCTCCTACATCTGCTTCCCAAGTGCTGGTATTAAAGGCATGCACCACCACACCCAGCTGATGCTGGTATTTTTATTGGTAGTCCATTAAATCTATATATTGCTTTTGATAAAATTACCATCTTCACAATATTAATTCTACCTATCTAAGAACATGGGAGGTCTTTACATCTTCTGAAGTGCTCCTTTATTTATTTATTGAGTTTTTTTATGTTTTCATTATAAAGATCTTTCACATCCTTTGTTAGTGCTATTCCAAAGTATTTAGGGGGTTTGTTGCTATTGAAAATGGGACAGACTCACTGATTTATTTCTTTGTTTATTTGTCCTTTGCATATAGAAAGGCTACTGATTTTTTGTGTTGATTTTGTATCCTGCCACTTTATTGAAGGAATTAATCACCTTTGGGAGTTTTGAGATGGAAACTTTTTCATCACTTATATATAGGATTATATCATCTGCAGCTATGGCTAACTTGACTTCTTCCTTTACAATTTGTATCCCTTTTATTTCTTTTTCATGTCCTATTGCTTGGGCTAGGACTTCTAGTACTATGTTGAAGAGCTCCTCTGTCTTGTGCCCAATTTCAATGGAAACTCCTTGAGTATTTCTCCATTAAATACTATTTGGGCTTATGTATTTTATATGTAGCCTTTATTGTGTTGAAATTTAAAAACTCCATGCCTAATCTCTCCAGCATTTTCATCACAAAATGATGTTGTATTTTGTCAAAAGCCTTTGCTGCATCAATTGAGACAGTCGTGTGGTTCTTACAATCAAGTTTATTTATGTGGAGTATTATGTTGACTGATTTCCTTATGTTGAACCATCCCTCCATCCCTGGGATGAAGCCTACTTGAACAAGGTGAATAATGCTTTTGTGTGTTATTGAATTTGGTTTGCAAGGATTTTGTTCAGGATCTTTGCATCTAAATTCATCAGGGATTTAGGCCTGTTATTTTTTTTTCTTGTATTTCTATCTGGTTTTGGTATTAGGGTGATTATAGCTTCATAAAAAGAATTGAGAAGCCTTCCCTACCATCTGATTATGTGAAACAATTTGAGAAAAGTTGGTTTCTGTTCTTCAATAAGATTTGATAGAATTAGGCTTAGAAGCCATCTGGTCCTGGACTTTTCTTCTTGGGGAAGGTTTTGATTACTTTTACTTTTTCAATCTTGATTGATATCATAGATTAGTTTAGGATATTAAGCTGTTTTGAGTTCAGTTTTGGTAGGTGGTATGTGGCTAGAAATTCATTCTTTTTTCCAGATTACCCAATTTTATGAAATAGAGGAATAGAGGGTTTGAAAGTAAGTCCTGATGATTCTTCCGGTTTCATTGATGCCTGTTGTGGCCTTGACTTTTTCATTTCTGATTTTGTTAATTTGAGACTTTTTTTTCCACTTGATCAAATTTGCTAGTTTATCAATCTTGTTTATTTTTTCAAAGAACCAGCTCTTCATTTTGATTTTCTTAATCATTTTCTTAGTTTCTAATTCATTAATTTCTGCCTTGGTGTTAATTATGTCTTTCCATCTGGAGCAATTAGGGTTGTATTCTTTTTTTCCAACCCTTTAGGTTATTCATTTTGGATCTCTCCATGTTTGTTATAAAGGCATTTAGCACTGTGAATTTTCCCCTTAGGGCTGCCTTTTTGTGCCCCATAAGTTTTGGTAAGTTATGTTTTCATTATCATTCAATTCTAGAAATTTTACAATTTTTTTATTTCTTCCAGAACCCATTAATTTTTTTAAAGTGTATAGTTCAGTCTCCAGGAAATGGTGGATTTCCTGATGTGTCTCTTGTTAATTTCTAACTTTAAAACATTATGATCTGATACGATGCAGGAAGCCATTTCAATTTTCCTGAATTCATGGAGGCATGCTTTATTGCCTAATATATGGTCTATTTTGGAGAAGGTTCAATGGGCTACTGAGAAGAATATGTATTCTCTGGAAATGGAGTGGAAAGTTCTGTAGATGTCTGTTAGGTCTAGTTGGTCTATGTTGTTGTTGAGCTCTGTTATTTCCCTGTTGATTTTCTGCTTGGATGATCTGACTATTGGTGATAGTGGAGTATTGAAGTCCCCAGTTATGATGTTGTTGGTATTTATTTATGTTTTGGTGTCACATAGGATTTGTTTAACAAAGTGTGGTGCTCCTGTGTTTGGTGCATATAGATTTATGATTGTGATGTCTTCATGTTGCATCATTCCCTTGATGAGTAAGAAGTGGACTTCTGTTTCGTTTTTGATTACTTTTGGTTTGAAGTTTACTTTATCAGATATTAATATAGCAACACCTGCTTTTTTCTTATTTCCATTTGCTTGGAATATCATTTTCCATCCTTTCACCCTGAGGAAGTGTTTGTCTTTAGTGGTGAGGTGGGTTTCTTGAAGACAGCAGATAGAAGGGTCCATTTTTTCTAATCCACCCTATTAGCTTGTGTCTTATGATGGGTGTGAGTGAGTTACAACCATTAATATTTAAGACTGTAACTCTGAGGTTCAAATTGTTCCTGCTATGATAGGGTGCTTTATGGGGTTTGGTGTTTCCTTGTGCCTTGTACATTTTGGAGCCTTCTTTAGTTTTGGTTATTGTGATCTTCTTGTATGTGCTTAAGATTGGTTGTTTGACTCTTCTGTGTGGAGTATTCCCTGAAGTATTCTCTGTAAGTTGGACTTTGTGTTCAAATCATCATAGAGTTGACTTTTTCATAGACTGTTTTCCTTTCACCATCTATTATGAACATTTAAAGAGAAGCAAGTGTTTGTTCCTGTAGGATCTTCAGTAAGTGTTCTGTTTTAAATGTGAACCAGATTGATGAATAATGACATTGTAACTGCAGATATGTAGACTGAGGAGAGTGCAAGGGAATGATCCTGGGGACCTGGGAGTTCAGGCCTACTCCATCCAGTGGCCCATACTCTTCAGTACAAGGGGACCAGAGGTTAGGGACCCAGTTGCTAGGAATCTGGGGAGCCAGGAGCAAGAGGTCAGGTCCCACAGTGGTGGGCTCACCCTCTGGCTCAGGGAAATAGGGATGTGGTTACCTAGGAGAGGACAATCAAGAAACCAAAGGCATGCTTCCACAGCATACAAGCAAGGGCCAGGCAGCCCCAAGCCAACAGCAAGGAATTTGGAGGTGGGCAGAGCAAGGGGCTTTCTTCTGCAGGAAGCTCGCAGAGTCCAGGCAGCTCCAGGCTGGCAGCAGGGAAACTGGGAGGTGGGGAAGGAAACGGGAGCTCTGACCTACTCACTCCACAGTGCACCCTCTGTATCAGGGGATCTGGGAGTTGAAGATCCAGAGCCACCTAATCAGGAAGCAATATTTCTTTCTTTCTTTTTTTTTTTTTTACCTCTTAAATGCCGTCCACTGCCAACATTCACTAGAGCTGAACCAGTGGGAGCCACCCCATCTTCACCTTTGCACCTCCAGAACTAGAAACTAAATAAACTGTTTAGAATGTAAATTTACCCAGCCTCAGGCATGACTTAATAAGTCTACTAATACATTCAAACATACTTTCATTCTACAAACCAAAACCATTTCCCATTTTTAGGATATTTTAAGAAAAACAAAAGGACACTATCTTTTGCATTATTCTGTTAAGAGTAACACTTTTGCATTGATGTATCCATCCCGTTATGTCACTTATACTAAAATCCTTATCTTTCTAACTGCAAAACTAAGAACTTTTTAAAAATTTTTGGACACAATATTTCCAAGAACAAGGTTACAATGTTATGTTGTGGCATTGACAATCAAACAAATTGCTCAAAGTTTACTCTTCAGTGGATTTTAGTCTTCATATATATAACAAAAAATCCTTTCAGAGCTGGGAGTGGTGGCACACAATTTTAATCTCAGCACTGGGGAGGTAGAGGTAGGAGGATTGCTGTGAGTTCTATGTTAGCCTGAGTCTACATAGTGAATTCCAGGTCAGCATGAGCTACAGTGAGATCCTACCTCAAAAAAAAAAGAAGGGCTGGAGAGATGGCTTAGTGGTTAAGCGCTTGCCTGTGAAGCCTAAGGATCCCAGTTCAAGGCTTGGTTCCCCAGGTGCACAGCCAGATGCACAAGGGGGCGCACGCGTCTGGAGTTCGTTTGCAGAGGCTGGAAGCCCTGGTGCACCCATTCTCTCTCTCCCTCTGTCTTTCTCTCTGTGTCTATTGCTCTCAAACAAATAAATAAAAAATGGACAAAAATTTTTTTAAATAAGAAAAAGAAAAAAGGAATCCTTTCAATACTTTTGCAGTTGATAGGCAAAATTTATTATAGTAAACTGTTTTTAAACATTTATATGTGTTGTTATAGCTAGGTGGTATATATCTGTGACTCCAGCACTTGGAAAAGAGGGTTGAGATTTCAAGGCCAGCCTGGGCTATATAGCAACACCCAGTCTTGGAGAACAAGGAAACAATATAACACCTACAAACAAAAAACAAAAGTAGAGCTGGGTGTGGTGGCTCGCACCTTTAATCCCAGCACTCGGGAGGCAGAAGTAGGAGGATTGCCATGAGTTCAAGTCCACCCTGAGACTATATAGTGAATTCCAGGTCAGCCTGAGCTAGAATGAGACCCTACCTTGAAAAACAAAAACAATAGATAGATAGATGATAGATAGATAGATAGATAGATAGATAGATAGATAGATAGATAACTGTTACATGTATTCATCACAAAACATTGGACATCTATAAAGAATTAATTATGGCTATCCATGGATGGTAGAAACATATGGGATTTTTGCTTCTATTTCTTATACTTTTCAATTTTTCTCATTTAAAAAGTATGACATTTTAGGGCTGGAGAGACAGCTTAGCGGTTAAGCGGTTGCCTGTGAAGCCTAAGGACCCCCTGTTGGAGGCTAGATTCTCTAGGACCCATGTTAGCCAGATGCACAAGGGGGAGCACACGTCTGGAGTTCATTTGCAGTGGCTGGAAGCCCTGGCTTGCCCATTCTCTCTCTCTCTCTCTCTCTCTCTCTCTCTCCCTCTTTATCTATCTGTCTCTCTCAAATAAATAAATAACAATAAAAAGTGTGCCATTTTACATATCTAGAAAAATCTTTAAAAAAGAAAATTGGACTAAGTTAATGGTTTTTCTTTCAATAAAATAATTTGTTTTAACCTCAAAAGTCTTCTTTTTGGAGAAATTTTTAGCATGCACTATAATATACAAACCTAGGGAAAGCAATTACATTTAGAAGGTATTTTGTACTCTTTGTGGAATTCCAGTAGGGTCAAGTATACTTTGAAACAAAATTTGAACCTGACCTTAGATCAGGCCTGGACAATAGTAGGAGTGTGACAGACCTGAACAAAGAGTTCTGGCTCTAAGTAGGACTAGTGAAGGATCCTGGAGCTCTTCATGCTTAAAACAGAAATGTCACCTGTCATCCTCATGGCCCTTTGGTGTCTGACACATCTGTATTCTTAGTAAATGATGCTATCACATTGCAAGCCACATAGCATCATGCTGGAAACCCGATCTTCTCAAGCCCTCTCGATGGCTCCTCCTCCAAGCCATCTGAACTTGCTTCCGGGAGGGTTGCCAGATTCTGGTATTCATGCTATTGTCACAGGCTGCAAAACTCTATTCTCCCCCAAACTTCCGAATCCACAGGGTTGTTTGTTTGTTTGTTCATTTCAAGACACAGCTGAAATACTTTACTATAGAAAACCTTCCCTGGCTCCCTGGCAGTGGGAGAGCCCTGCTCTGTGGTTGCGGGCTTTGTCTTAGGCTGCTGCTCATGGTGTGTTGGTAGACATGGAGCATCTGCCCGCGCTCTTCAGCAGGCTGGGCTGTCAATCATCTTTCTGTCCTTGGTGACTGGTGCTGTAGCTGACAACATCCATGACTGGAAAATGGTGACCATTAGACTCTAGCTTAACCCCAGCAGACATAGATTCATACAAGTTTTCAGTAGAAATAAATCAAAATTTTGGCTCCTACCACTAAATGTAGCATCAAAGGGTGTTTATGAGTGAATGAAATTCCTGATTTGAGAGGAAGGGTAATGGAAAATGAAAAGGCACAACACTTCCCTTGAGTTCTGGAGATGAGCAAAAGCATTACAACATGAAAATAAACACATCTCAAGTCATCCCAGAAGGTGTTACAATGTAAGCCACTGCAGAAATCAAAATCAGCTTCCAGTCACTTGGTTAAACCCAGCTAGCTAATAGCCAAGAAACCCATTGCTTTTTCCAAACATCTAACTTAATTTATACTGCTGAGGGAGTCAGTGTTATAGGTAGTCTTAATTTGAAACTTAACTGGATTAAAATATGACAGGACTGGTGAAACCTATGTCTACTTCCAGAGAAAACTAACATATGGGATGGTGACTGGAGTGCAGGGAAGACCCGCCATGCATGACGGTGGTGCCTTTCAAGCGGTGGACTGTCCTAGAGCTGAAGCGAAGTGAGGGGAAGACAGAGGGACCTGAAGACCCCTTTCTTCTCTCAGTTAGCATGGCCATCCTCTACTATTACTGCCACATGCTGACATCTGACTCCAGCTTCTTGGGCTTCTCAATGTAAACTCAATACCAATAATTGAACAAAGAACTTCCAGACGTTCAGTCATTTCCTGGATTGTGAACCTGATTCTCGGCCTCTCAAGTATGCCCAGAGCCACTGATGTATTATCCAGCCCCTATAGTGAAAGCCAATCCTACACACACACACACACACACACACACATATAGAGGGAGAGAGAGAGAGAGAACCCTGTTCAATACAGAGTAGCAAAGGCACATGAGAGGAACAAGTCTTCCCTTTATTTTCTGTCATCAACTTCATTCTAAGTATGAGCCTCAGGGAGATTGGTTGGAAAGCAATGCTTTCCCTAAGGTGGGACCGAAGTCATAGGTCCAACCACAGAAAAGCCGTGTAGTGAGGAGCAAGACCCCCTCCTTGAGAAGAAGCTTCTTGTCCTGAGTCCTGTGGTATGCTTTTGTTTATTGCCTGAACTATTTCCTCTGTGCATGCAGGGCTCAGCAAGAAACAAGGCACTTGAACTGAGATCTTGTCATCCTGGTTCCTGCTTCAGTACCATGAGTTAGACTGTAGTCCTAGGTGGACACATACGTATGTGCTGGTAAAATGTCCTTTGTCCCTTTCTCTCTTTATAAATATTCTTTCTTCTCTCATCTTAAATACCCCTGACAACTCTCTCTGATGAAATGGGCTCTTATGAAAGGCAGAAGGATATAAAATAAATTTTTAAAAAATCATGAAGATTCTATCTGCTGGTTTGGAATGTGGAAGAAAATATAGGGTTTTTTTGTTTTTTTTTTTTAATTTTTTTTGGTTTATTTTTATTTATTTATTTGAGAGCAACAGAGAAAGAGGCAGAGAGAGAGGGAGAGAGAGAGAGAGAGAATGGGTGCGCCAGGGCTTCCAGCCACTGCTGACGAATTCCAGATGAGTGCACTCCCTTGTGCATCTGGCTAACGTGGGTCCTGGGGAATCGAGCCTTGAACTGGGGTCCTTAGGCTTCACAGGCAAGCGCTTAACCGCTAAGCCATCTCTCCAGCCCTTTTTTTTTTCTGATAGGTAGTCCTAGAATGGTTATCTTTATTACTTACTAAAGAAATTGCTCCTTGAACAAATCTTTAATTCAACATATAACAACTTAATTCAGCAAATGCATTCTGAGCCTACTACATGAAAATGATGATTATGGCTTTGTGAAAAGTGAGATCTATGGCATCAAGGTCATGTTCCCTATGTGCTGGATCTGGTGACAGATGCTAATCTCTACCTTGAACAATCCTAGGACAGGTTTGGGGGATGTCTGCTCTGAGCATGTGCAAGAGAAATTTCTCAGCTCTGACAAAGCATAGAGATTAGGGTTTCATTTTTAGTGGATTATATACAATGAGGAAAAATAATTCTATCTGGGAATTTCTCTTCTAATAAAACTTTGCAAAAGCAAGAGAAGAATAAAAAGATAATGCTAAGTAGGGATTTGTAAAGACTTGGAGGCTAGAGATACAGAAGTATTGCCTTAACCTGTGTGATACTATTTTATTCATTCTGGGCTTTTTCACTGTGCATGTGTCTTCCTTTCTACATTCTTCCATAACCACTCTCCAATACCCAGTTATCAATTCCTGTGACCTCTGACCCATTCCATCAATGTTCAGTTTGTACTTCATGTTCCCATAGTCCCTACTATGCACCTTCATGGTTTACTATAACTTACCATTATCACATGCCTTTCAGTAAAATTTATTTGGACCATAGCTTGTTTAAATTCTGCCATGCAGGGAGGGGCAATGTCTGAAAGTGTTATATGACCAATGTTCACATAGTACCTGGCAAATAGTTGGTGCTCAACAAGAACTTGATAAGTATTGTAGTCAGCTCTAAATTGCTGAGGCAAACATCCAACCAGACACAGTTTATGGGAGAAAGGGGTTTGTTTCAGGCTGAAGATCCAGAGGAAGTTCTATCCATGCCAGAAGAAACCGGCTACCTTAGCAGAGAGATATCACCAACAGCCAGCAAACACCAAAAGCAGCAAGCAAGCATAAACGATCAGAGCTCGAATTTCTCTCCACACACCAGTGGGCTGGAGTTCAGATCTGTCCCAAAATGCACCATAGGTACAGATGCCAGAACTCAGCCCAGGTGACACCTCTTCTGGCTGAGTGACTGAAGGTACAAGTCACAAGTTTAATGTTAATGAAACACCTGCATCTATGGGGACGTACATTAACACTGTCACATTCAAACATCCTCAGTGAGTGAATGGAAAACTTAATTAATGATCCAGAGGAGGGAACACTGATTACAATGGATGCTTTGTCAGTGGGTAAAAGGATGGGGGACATTCTTCAGGCCAGAAGAGAAGAGGACTAGCTTGAAATAATGGCTCACTGAAAATACAAAAAGATGATCAAGTGTTGAATTCAGAAAATGGTGACAAAATGAACCAACTCCTCATCTCTCATGATACTTCAAGTCCTTCTTTCCTGGAAAGAAAATGAAGCAAGAATCTTGACCTTAATTTCTGGATGCATGAGGCCAGTGTGGGCAAAAGATGACTGTGTTGTGTGTGTGTGTGTGTGTGTGTGTGTGTGTGTGTGTGTAAGGCTCTATCCTGGAAGAAGAAAGAGGAGAGAGAGGAAGGGGCAAGGACAGAATCAAAGACTAATATGAAATTATGAAAGGATAAAGGTAGAGATAAAATTGAAAATAGCACCAAAAAATTAGTTTCTGTAACTGAAGGACATAAACTTCCAGGTTAAAAAAGGTAACAAATTCTGTCATTATAAAATTCTTCAATACTTGAAATTAGGATCAGATCCCAGTAACTTACAAAGAGAAAAAGCTGGCCATCTATAAAAGATAACTGAATTTTAAAGAAGCTGACCTCAGAAACAACTCTAAATATTGAGAGATGGAGTTATTTTTCCAAATTCTTAAACAAATCAACTCATAAGAAGAGAGGCAGGATACTACAATGAAATTTTCTACAAAATGAAAGCAAGTTTAAGGCATTGCCTTATTTGTTTGAATTAGGTAACGTGAATGACTGCATATAGGAATAAATTTTATGAATGCTCCTTTAAAAAAGAAGGAAATAAAAAAATGGATAAAGAAAATTTCCTTTGGAGCTAAATCTAAAAATTATATAAGAAAGAAAATGTCAACCTTTAACTAAATAACTCCAGATTTAAAAAAAAAAAAACTGTGATAAGCAGTGAATACTGATACACAAAGAATAGCAATGCAGCTATGCTTTTAAGAAATACCTCAAAGAATAAACTTACTTTGGAAAGATTTATTTTGGTTCATAGTTTCAAAGGGTTGAGTTGATTCCGGCTAACATACTATGGCGGAAAGAGAAGTTCATGAGGAGGAGATGGAGGCAGAACAGAGAAGTCCATGAGGTGGAGATGAGACAGAGCAGAGAAGTCCATGAGGTAGAGAGTGAGGAAGAGCAGAGAAGTCAATGAGGTGGAGATTGAGGCAGAGCAGAGAAGTTCATGAGGTCGAGATTGAGAAAGAGCAGAGAAGTCCATGAGGTGGAGATTGAGGCATAGCAGAGAAATCCATGAGGTGGAGAGAGAGGCAGAGCAGAGAGGTCGATGAGGTGGAGAGTGAGGCAGAGCAGAGAAGTTCATGAGGTGGAGAGTGAGGCAGAGCAGAGAAGTCCATGAGGTGGAGAGTGAGGCAGAACAGAGAAGTTCATAAGATGGAGATTGAGAAAGAGCAGAGGAGTCCATGACGTGGAGATTGAGGCATAGAAGAGAAGTTCATGAGGTAGAGATTGAGAAAGAGCAGAGAAGTTCACAAGGTGGAGACTGAGAAAGAGCAGAGAAGTCCATGACGTTGAGATTGAGGCAGAGCAGAGAAATTCATGATGGAGAGATTGAGAAAGAGCAGAGGGGTAAATGAGGTGGAGAGAGGCAGAGCAGAGAAGTTCATGAGGTGGAGATTGAGAAAGAGGAGAGAAATTCATGAGGTGGAGAGTGACGCAGAGCAGAGAAGTCAATGAGGTGGAGATTGAGGCAGAGCAGAGAAATCCATGAGGTGGAGAGTGAGGCAGAGCAGAGAAGTCCATGAGGTGGAGATTGAGGGAGAGCAGAGAATTCCATGAGGTGGAGATTGAGGCAGAGCAGAGAAATCCATGAGGTGGAGAGTGAGGCACAGCAGAGAAGTCCATGAGGTGGAGATTGAAACAGAGCAGAGAAGTTCATGAGATGGAGAGTGAGGCAAAGCAGAAAATTCCATGAGGTGGAGATTGAGGCAGAGAAGAGAAGTACATGAGGTGGAGATTGACAAAGAGCAGAGAAGTTTATGAGGTGGAGAGTGAGGGAGAGCAGAGAAGTCCATTAGGTGGAGAGTGAAGCAGAGCAGAGAAGTCCATGACGTGGGGAGTGAGGCAGAGCAGAGATGTCCATGAGGTGGAGATTGAGACAGAGCAGAGAAAGCCATGAGGTGGAGAGTGAGGCAGAGCAGAGAAGTTCATGAGGTGGAGAGTGAGGCAGAGCAGACAGTTCCATGACATGGAGATTGAGGCATAGCAGAGAAATTCATGAGTTGGAGAGTGGTGCAGAGCAGAGAAGTCCATGAGGTGGAGAGTGAGGCAGAGCAGAGAAATTCATGAGGTAGAGAGTGCGGAAGAGCAGATAAGTCCATGAGGTGGAGAGTGAGAAAGAGCATGGAAGTACATGAGATGGAGAGTGAGGCCGAGCAGACAAGTCCAAGAGGTGGAGAGTGAGGTAGAGCAGAGAAGTCCATGAGGATGAGAGTGAGGTAGAGGAGAGAAGTCCATGAGGTGGAGATTGAGGCAGAGCAGAGTAATCCATGAGGTGGAGAGTGAGGCAGAGCAGAGAAGTCAATGAGGTGGATAGTGAGAAAGAGCAGAGAAGTCCAAGAAGTGGAGAGTGAGGGACAGCAGAGAAGTCCATGAGGTGGAGAGTGAAGCAGAGCAGAGACGTCCATGAGGTGGACATTGAGAAAGAGGAGAGAAGTCCATATCATGGAGATTGAGGTGGAGCAGAGAAGTTCATGATGTAGAGATTGAGAAAGAGCAGAGAGGTAAATCAGGTTGAGAGAAGCAGAGCAGAGAAGTTCATGAGGTGGAGATTGAGAAAGAGCAGAGAAATTCATGAGGTGGAGAGTGAGGCACAGCAGAGAAGTTCATGAGGTGGAGAGTGACGCAGAGCAGAGAACTAAATGAGGTGGAGATTGAGGCAGAGCAGAGAAATCCATGAGGTGGAGAGTGAGGCAGAGCACAGAAGGCCATGAGGTGGAGATTGAGGCAGAGCAGAAAAGTTCATGAGGTGGAGAGTGACGCAGAGCAGAGAAGTCAATGAGGTGGAGATTGAGGCAGAGCAGAGAAATCCATGAGGTGGAGAGTTAGGCAGAACAGAGAAGTCGATGAGGTGGAGAGTGAGGCAGAGCAGAGAAGTCCATGAGGTGGAGAATGAGGCAGAACAGAGAAGTTCATAAGATGGAGATTGAGAAAGAGCAGAGGAGTCCATGATGTGGAGATTGAGGCATAGAAGAGAAGTTCATGAGGTAGAGATTGAGAAAGAGCAGAGAAGTCCATGACGTGGAGATTGATGCAGAGCAGAGAAATTCATGATGTAGAGATTGAGAAAGAGCAGAGCGGTAAATGAGGTGGAGAGAGGCAGAGCAGAGAAGTTCAGGAGTAGGAGATTGAGAAAGAGGAGAGAAATTCATGAGGTGGAGAGTGACACAGAGCAGAGAAGTCAATGAGGTGGAGATTGAGGCAGAGCAGAGAAATCCATGAGGTGGAGAGTGAGGCAGAGCAGAGAAGTCCATGAGGTGGAGGTTGAGGCAGAGCAGAAAAGTTCATGAGGTGGAGAGTGACGCAGAGCACAGAAGTCAATGAGGTGGAGATTGAGGCAGAGCAGAGAAATCCATGAGGTGGAGAGTTAGGCAGAACAGAGAAGTCGATGAGGTGGAGAGTGAGGCAGAGCAGAGAAGTCCATGAGGTGGAGAGTGAGGCAAAACAGAGAAGTTCATAAGATGGAGATTGAGAAAGACCAGAGGAGTACATGACGTGGAAATTGAGGCACAGCAGAGAAATTCATGATGTAGAGATTGAGAAAGAGCAGAGCGGTAAATGAGGTGGAGAGAGGCAGAGCAGAGAAGTTCATGAGATGGAGATTGAGAAAGAGGAGAGAAATTCATTAGGTGGAGAGTGACGCAGAGCAGAGAAGTCAATGAGGTGGTGATTGAGGCAGAGCAGAGAAATCCATGAGGTGGAGAGTGAGGCAGAGCAGAGAAGTCAATGAGGTGGAGATTGAGGGAGAGCAGAAAAGTTCAAAAGGTGGAGAGTGACGCAGAGCAGAGAAGTCAATGAGGTGGAGATTGAAGCAGAGCAGAGAAATGCATGAGGTGGAGAGTGAGGCAGAGCAGAAAAGTCCATGAGGTGGAGAATGAGAAAGAGTAGGGAAGTACATGAGGTGGAGAATGAGGCCGAGCAGGGAAGTCCAAGAAGTGGAGAGTGAGGTAGTGCAGAGAAGTCCATGAGGTGGAGATTGTGGCAGAGCAGAGAAGTTCATGAGATGGAGAGTGAGGCAAAGCAGAGAATTCCATGAGGTGGAGTTTGTGGCAGAGAAGAGAAGTACATGAGGTGGAGATTGACAAAGAGCAGAGAAGTTTATGAGGTGGAGAATAGGGACAGAAAAGAAGTCCATTAGGTGGAGAGTGAAGCAGAGCAGAGAAGTCCATGATGTGGGGAGTGAGGCAGAGCAGAGATGTCCATGAGGTGGAGATTGAGACAGAGCAGAGAAAGCCATGAGGTGGAAAGTGAGGCAGAGCAGAGAAGTTCATGAGGTGGAGAGTGAGGCAGAGCAGACAGTTCCATGACATGGAGATTGAGGCAGAGCAGAGAAGTTCATGAGGAGGAGAGTGAGGCATAGCAGAGAAATTCATGAGTTGGAGAGTGAGGGAGAGCAAAGAAGTTCATGAGGTGGAGATTGAGAAAGAGCAGAGAAGTCCATGAGGTGGAGATTGAGGCAGAGCAGAGAAGTTCAGGAAGTCAAGATTGAGAAAGAGCAGAGAAGTCCATCAGGTGGAGATTGAGGCAGAGCAGAGAAGCTCATGAGGTGGAGATTGACAAAGAACAGAGAAGTTCACGAGGTGGAGAGTGAGGCTGCGCAGAGAAGTCAATGAGGTGGAGAGTGAGGCTGAGCAGAGAAGTCAATGAGGTGGAGAGTGAGACAGAGCAGAGAAGTCCAAGAGGTGGAGAGTGAGGGAGAGCAGAGAAGTCCATGAGGTGGAGAGTGAGGCAGAGCAGAGAAGTCCATGACGTGGAGAGTGAGGCAGAGCAGAGATGTCCATGAGGTGGATATTGAGACAGAGCAGAGAAATCCATGAGGTGGAGAGTGAGACAGAGCAGAGAAGTCGATGAGGTGGAGAGTGAGGCAGAGCAGAGAAGTTCATGAGGTGCAGAGTGAGGCACAGCACAGAAGTCCATGAGGTGGAGTGTGAGAAAGAGCAGGGAAGTACATGAGGTGGAGAGTGAGGCAGAGCAGAAAAGTCGATGAGGTGGAAAGTGAGGCAGAGCAGAGAAGTCCATGAGGTGTAGATTGAGGCAGAGCAGAAAAGTTCATGAGGTGGAGTTGTGGCAGAGCAGAGAAGTCCATGAGGTGAAGAGTGAGGCAGAGCAGAGAAGTCCATGAGGTGGAGAGTGAAAAAGAGCAGGGAAGTACATGAGGTGGAGAGTGAGGCCAAGCACAGTAGTCCGATACGTGGAGAGTGAGGTAGAGCAGAGAAGTCCATGAGGTGGAGAGTGAGGCAGAGCAGAGAAGTCAATGAGGTGGAGAGTGAGGCAGAGCAGAGAAGTCCATGAGGTGGAGAGTGAGGCAGAGCAGAGGAGTCCATGAGGTGGAGAGTGAGAAAGAGCAAGGAGGTACATGAGGAGGAGTGTGAGGCCGAGCACAGAAGTATAAGAGGTGGAGAGTGAGGTAGAGCAGAGAAGTCCATGAGGTGGAGATTGAGGCAGAGCAGAGAAGTCCATGAGGTGGAGAATGAGGCAGAGCAGAGAAGTTCATGAAGTGGATATTGAGAAAGAGCAGAGAAATTCATGAGGTGGAGAGTGAGGCAGAGCAGAGAAGTCCATGAGGTGGAGAGTGAGACAGAGCAGAGAAGTCGATGAGGTGGAGAGTGATGCAGAGCAGAGAAGTCCATGAGGTGGAGAGTGAGGTAGAGCAGAGAAGTTCATGAGAAGGAGATTGAGGCAGAACAGAGAAGTTCATGAGGTGGAGATTGACAAAGAGCAGCGAAGGTCATGAGGTGGAGCGTGAGGTGGAGCGTGAGGCAGAGCAGAGAAGTCCATGACGTGGAGAGTGAGGCAAAGCAGAGAGGTTCATGAGGTTGAGATTGAGGCAGAGCAGAGAAGTCCATGAGATGGAGATTGAGGGTGAGCAGAGAACTCCATGAGGTAGAGAGTGAGAGTTAGCAGAGAACTCCATGAGGTGGAGAGTGAGGCAGAGCAAAGAAGTCCATGAGGTGGAGACACAGACAGAGCACAGAAATCCATGAGGTGGAGAGTGAGGTAGAGCAGAAATTCCATGAGGTGGAGATTGAGGCAGAGCAGAGAAGTTCATGAGGTCGAGATTGAGAAAGAGCAGAGAAGTCCATGAGGTGGAGATTGAGGCATAGCAGAGAAATCCATGAGGTGGAGAGAGAGGCAGAGCAGAGAGGTCGATGAGGTGGAGAGTGAGGCAGAGCAGAGAAGTTCATGAGGTGGAGAGTGAGGCAGAGCAGAGAAGTCCATGAGGTGGAGAGTGAGGCAGAACAGAGAAGTTCATAAGATGGAGATTGAGAAAGAGCAGAGGAGTCCATGACGTGGAGATTGAGGCATAGAAGAGAAGTTCATGAGGTAGAGATTGAGAAAGAGCAGAGAAGTTCACAAGGTGGAGACTGAGAAAGAGCAGAGAAGTCCATGACGTTGAGATTGAGGCAGAGCAGAGAAATTCATGATGGAGAGATTGAGAAAGAGCAGAGGGGTAAATGAGGTGGAGAGAGGCAGAGCAGAGAAGTTCATGAGGTGGAGATTGAGAAAGAGGAGAGAAATTCATGAGGTGGAGAGTGACGCAGAGCAGAGAAGTCAATGAGGTGGAGATTGAGGCAGAGCAGAGAAATCCATGAGGTGGAGAGTGAGGCAGAGCAGAGAAGTCCATGAGGTGGAGATTGAGGGAGAGCAGAGAATTCCATGAGGTGGAGATTGAGGCAGAGCAGAGAAATCCATGAGGTGGAGAGTGAGGCACAGCAGAGAAGTCCATGAGGTGGAGATTGAAACAGAGCAGAGAAGTTCATGAGATGGAGAGTGAGGCAAAGCAGAAAATTCCATGAGGTGGAGATTGAGGCAGAGAAGAGAAGTACATGAGGTGGAGATTGACAAAGAGGAGAGAAGTTTATGAGGTGGAGAGTGAGGGACAGCAGAGAAGTCCATTAGGTGGAGAGTGAAGCAGAGCAGAGAAGTCCATGACGTGGGGAGTGAGGCAGAGCAGAGATGTCCATGAGGTGGAGATTGAGACAGAGCAGAGAAAGCCATGAGGTGGAGAGTGAGGCAGAGCAGAGAAGTTCATGAGGTGGAGAGTGAGGCAGAGCAGACAGTTCCATGACATGGAGATTGAGGCATAGCAGAGAAATTCATGAGTTGGAGAGTGGTGCAGAGCAGAGAAGTCCATGAGGTGGAGAGTGAGGCAGAGCAGAGAAATTCATGAGGTAGAGAGTGCGGAAGAGCAGATAAGTCCATGAGGTGGAGAGTGAGAAAGAGCATGGAAGTACATGAGATGGAGAGTGAGGCCGAGCAGACAAGTCCAAGAGGTGGAGAGTGAGGTAGAGCAGAGAAGTCCATGAGGATGAGAGTGAGGTAGAGGAGAGAAGTCCATGAGGTGGAGATTGAGGCAGAGCAGAGTAATCCATGAGGTGGAGAGTGAGGCAGAGCAGAGAAGTCAATGAGGTGGATAGTGAGAAAGAGCAGAGAAGTCCAAGAAGTGGAGAGTGAGGGACAGCAGAGAAGTCCATGAGGTGGAGAGTGAAGCAGAGCAGAGACGTCCATGAGGTGGACATTGAGAAAGAGGAGAGAAGTCCATATCATGGAGATTGAGGTGGAGCAGAGAAGTTCATGATGTAGAGATTGAGAAAGAGCAGAGAGGTAAATCAGGTTGAGAGAAGCAGAGCAGAGAATTTCATGAGGTGGAGATTGAGAAAGAGCAGAGAAATTCATGAGGTGGAGAGTGAGGCACAGCAGAGAAGTTCATGAGGTGGAGAGTGACGCAGAGCAGAGAACTAAATGAGGTGGAGATTGAGGCAGAGCAGAGAAATCCATGAGGTGGA
Source organism: Jaculus jaculus (assembly GCF_020740685.1). Taxonomy (NCBI): domain Eukaryota; kingdom Metazoa; phylum Chordata; class Mammalia; order Rodentia; family Dipodidae; genus Jaculus; species Jaculus jaculus. The sequence goes on from NC_059116.1 coordinate 61,630,921, forward strand.
GAGTGAGGCAGAGCACAGAAGGCCATGAGGTGGAGATTGAGGCAGAGCAGAAAAGTTCATGAGGTGGAGAGTGACGCAGAGCAGAGAAGTCAATGAGGTGGAGATTGAGGCAGAGCAGAGAAATCCATGAGGTGGAGAGTTAGGCAGAACAGAGAAAGTCGATGAGGTGGAGAGTGAGGCAGAGCAGAGAAGTCCATGAGGTGGAGAATGAGGCAGAACAGAGAAGTTCATAAGATGGAGATTGAGAAAGAGCAGAGGAGTCCATGATGTGGAGATTGAGGCATAGAAGAGAAGTTCATGAGGTAGAGATTGAGAAAGAGCAGAGAAGTCCATGACGTGGAGATTGATGCAGAGCAGAGAAATTCATGATGTAGAGATTGAGAAAGAGCAGAGCGGTAAATGAGGTGGAGAGAGGCAGAGCAGAGAAGTTCAGGAGTAGGAGATTGAGAAAGAGGAGAGAAATTCATGAGGTGGAGAGTGACACAGAGCAGAGAAGTCAATGAGGTGGAGATTGAGGCAGAGCAGAGAAATCCATGAGGTGGAGAGTGAGGCAGAGCAGAGAAGTCCATGAGGTGGAGGTTGAGGCAGAGCAGAAAAGTTCATGAGGTGGAGAGTGACGCAGAGCACAGAAGTCAATGAGGTGGAGATTGAGGCAGAGCAGAGAAATCCATGAGGTGGAGAGTTAGGCAGAACAGAGAAGTCGATGAGGTGGAGAGTGAGGCAGAGCAGAGAAGTCCATGAGGTGGAGAGTGAGGCAAAACAGAGAAGTTCATAAGATGGAGATTGAGAAAGACCAGAGGAGTACATGACGTGGAAATTGAGGCACAGCAGAGAAATTCATGATGTAGAGATTGAGAAAGAGCAGAGCGGTAAATGAGGTGGAGAGAGGCAGAGCAGAGAAGTTCATGAGATGGAGATTGAGAAAGAGGAGAGAAATTCATTAGGTGGAGAGTGACGCAGAGCAGAGAAGTCAATGAGGTGGTGATTGAGGCAGAGCAGAGAAATCCATGAGGTGGAGAGTGAGGCAGAGCAGAGAAGTCAATGAGGTGGAGATTGAGGGAGAGCAGAAAAGTTCAAAAGGTGGAGAGTGACGCAGAGCAGAGAAGTCAATGAGGTGGAGATTGAAGCAGAGCAGAGAAATGCATGAGGTGGAGAGTGAGGCAGAGCAGAAAAGTCCATGAGGTGGAGAATGAGAAAGAGTAGGGAAGTACATGAGGTGGAGAATGAGGCCGAGCAGGGAAGTCCAAGAAGTGGAGAGTGAGGTAGTGCAGAGAAGTCCATGAGGTGGAGATTGTGGCAGAGCAGAGAAGTTCATGAGATGGAGAGTGAGGCAAAGCAGAGAATTCCATGAGGTGGAGTTTGTGGCAGAGAAGAGAAGTACATGAGGTGGAGATTGACAAAGAGCAGAGAAGTTTATGAGGTGGAGAATAGGGACAGAAAAGAAGTCCATTAGGTGGAGAGTGAAGCAGAGCAGAGAAGTCCATGATGTGGGGAGTGAGGCAGAGCAGAGATGTCCATGAGGTGGAGATTGAGACAGAGCAGAGAAAGCCATGAGGTGGAAAGTGAGGCAGAGCAGAGAAGTTCATGAGGTGGAGAGTGAGGCAGAGCAGACAGTTCCATGACATGGAGATTGAGGCAGAGCAGAGAAGTTCATGAGGAGGAGAGTGAGGCATAGCAGAGAAATTCATGAGTTGGAGAGTGAGGGAGAGCAAAGAAGTTCATGAGGTGGAGATTGAGAAAGAGCAGAGAAGTCCATGAGGTGGAGATTGAGGCAGAGCAGAGAAGTTCAGGAAGTCAAGATTGAGAAAGAGCAGAGAAGTCCATCAGGTGGAGATTGAGGCAGAGCAGAGAAGCTCATGAGGTGGAGATTGACAAAGAACAGAGAAGTTCACGAGGTGGAGAGTGAGGCTGCGCAGAGAAGTCAATGAGGTGGAGAGTGAGGCTGAGCAGAGAAGTCAATGAGGTGGAGAGTGAGACAGAGCAGAGAAGTCCAAGAGGTGGAGAGTGAGGGAGAGCAGAGAAGTCCATGAGGTGGAGAGTGAGGCAGAGCAGAGAAGTCCATGACGTGGAGAGTGAGGCAGAGCAGAGATGTCCATGAGGTGGATATTGAGACAGAGCAGAGAAATCCATGAGGTGGAGAGTGAGACAGAGCAGAGAAGTCGATGAGGTGGAGAGTGAGGCAGAGCAGAGAAGTTCATGAGGTGCAGAGTGAGGCACAGCACAGAAGTCCATGAGGTGGAGTGTGAGAAAGAGCAGGGAAGTACATGAGGTGGAGAGTGAGGCAGAGCAGAAAAGTCGATGAGGTGGAAAGTGAGGCAGAGCAGAGAAGTCCATGAGGTGTAGATTGAGGCAGAGCAGAAAAGTTCATGAGGTGGAGTTGTGGCAGAGCAGAGAAGTCCATGAGGTGAAGAGTGAGGCAGAGCAGAGAAGTCCATGAGGTGGAGAGTGAAAAAGAGCAGGGAAGTACATGAGGTGGAGAGTGAGGCCAAGCACAGTAGTCCGATACGTGGAGAGTGAGGTAGAGCAGAGAAGTCCATGAGGTGGAGAGTGAGGCAGAGCAGAGAAGTCAATGAGGTGGAGAGTGAGGCAGAGCAGAGAAGTCCATGAGGTGGAGAGTGAGGCAGAGCAGAGGAGTCCATGAGGTGGAGAGTGAGAAAGAGCAAGGAGGTACATGAGGAGGAGTGTGAGGCCGAGCACAGAAGTATAAGAGGTGGAGAGTGAGGTAGAGCAGAGAAGTCCATGAGGTGGAGATTGAGGCAGAGCAGAGAAGTCCATGAGGTGGAGAATGAGGCAGAGCAGAGAAGTTCATGAAGTGGATATTGAGAAAGAGCAGAGAAATTCATGAGGTGGAGAGTGAGGCAGAGCAGAGAAGTCCATGAGGTGGAGAGTGAGACAGAGCAGAGAAGTCGATGAGGTGGAGAGTGATGCAGAGCAGAGAAGTCCATGAGGTGGAGAGTGAGGTAGAGCAGAGAAGTTCATGAGAAGGAGATTGAGGCAGAACAGAGAAGTTCATGAGGTGGAGATTGACAAAGAGCAGCGAAGGTCATGAGGTGGAGCGTGAGGTGGAGCGTGAGGCAGAGCAGAGAAGTCCATGACGTGGAGAGTGAGGCAAAGCAGAGAGGTTCATGAGGTTGAGATTGAGGCAGAGCAGAGAAGTCCATGAGATGGAGATTGAGGGTGAGCAGAGAACTCCATGAGGTAGAGAGTGAGAGTTAGCAGAGAACTCCATGAGGTGGAGAGTGAGGCAGAGCAAAGAAGTCCATGAGGTGGAGACACAGACAGAGCACAGAAATCCATGAGGTGGAGAGTGAGGTAGAGCAGAAATTCCATGAGGTGGAGATTGAGGCAGAGTAGAGAAGTTCATGAGGTGGATATTGAGAAAGAGCAGAGAAGTTCATGAGGTGGAGAGTGAGACAGAACAGAGAAGTTCATGAGGTGGAGATTGAGAAAGAGCAGAGAAGTCCATGAGGTGGAGAGTGAGGCAGAGCAGAGAATTCCATGACTTGGAGAGTGAGGCAGAGCAAAGATGTCCATGAGGTGGACGTTGAGACAGAGCAGAGAAATCCACGAGGTAGAGAGTGAGGGAGAGCAGAGAAGTTCATGAAGTGGAGATTGAGAAAGAGCAGAAAATTCCATGACGTGGAGATTGAGACACAGCAGAGAAGTCCATAAGGTGGAGATTGAGACAGAGCAGAGAAATCAGTGTGTTGGACAGTGAGGCAGAGCAGAGCAGTTCATGAGGTGGAGAGTTAGACAGTGAAGAAAAGTTCATGAGGTGGAGAGTGATGCAGAGCAGAGAAGTTCATGAGGTGGGGAGTGAGGCATAGCAGAGAAGTCCATGACATGGAGATTGAGACAGAGCAGAGAAGTCAATGAGGTGGAGATTGAGGCAGAGCAGAGAAATCCATGAGGTGGAGAGTGAGGCAGACCAGAGTAGTCGATGATGTGGAGAGTGAGGCAGAGCAGAGAAGTCCATGAAGTGGAGATTGAGGCAGAGCAGAAAACTCCATGAGGTGGATTGTGAGGAACAGCACAGAAGTCGATGAGGTGGAGAGTGAGGCAGAGCAGAGAAGTCCATGAAGTGGAGATTGAGGCAGAGCAGAAAAATTCATGAGGTGGAGAGTGACGTAGAGCAGAGAAGTCAATTAGATGGAGATTGAGACAGAGCAGGGAAATCCATGAGGTGGAGAGTGAGGCAGAGCAGAGAAGTCGGAGAGGTGTAGAGTGAGGCAGAGCAGAGAAGTCCATGAGGTGGTGAGGTAGAGCAGAGAAGTCCATGAGGTGGAGATTGAGGCAGAGCAGAGAAGTTCATCAGGTGGATATTGAGAAAGAGCAGAGAAGTTCATGAGGTGGAGAGTGAGAAAGAACAGAGAAGTTCATGATGTGGAGAGTGAGGCAGAGCAAAGATGCCCATAAGTGAACATTAAGACTGAGCAGAGAAATCCATGAGGTAGAGAGTGAGTCAGAGCAGAGAAGTTCATGATGTGGAGATTGAGAAAGAGCAGAGACCTCCATGACGTGGAGATTGAGGCAGAGCAGATATGTTCATGATGTAGAGATTGAGAAAGAGCAGAGAGGTAAATGAGGTGGAGAGAGGCAGTGCAGAGAAGTTCATGATGTGGAGATTGAGAAAGAGGAGAGAAATTCATGAGGTTGAGAGTGAGGCAGAGTAGAGGAGTTCATGACGTGGAGAGTGGGGCAGAACAGAGAAGTCCATGAGGTGGATAGTAAGGTAGAGCAGAGAAGTCCATGAGGTGGAGATTGAGGCAGAGCAGAGAAGTTCATAAGGTGGATATTGAGAAAGAGCAGAGAAGTTCATGAGGTGGAGTGTGAGGCAGAGCAGAGAAGTCCATGAGGTGGATATTGAGGCAGAGCAGAAAAATTCATGAGGTGGAGAGTGATGTAGAGCAAAGAAGCCAATTAGATGGAGATTGAGGCAGAGCCGAGAAATCCATGAGGTGTAGACTGAGGCAGAGCAGAGAAGTCGATGAGGTGGAGAGTTAGGCAGAGCAGAGAAGTCCATGTTGTGGAGAGTGAGGAAGAGCAGAGAAGTCCTTCAGGTGGAGATTGAGGCAGAGCAGAGAAGTCCATCTGGCGGAGAGTGAGGCAGAGCAGAGAGGTTCATGAGGTGGAGATTACGACAGAGCAGAGAAGTCCATGAGATGGAGAGTGAGGCAGAGTAGACAATTCCATGAGGTGGATATTGAGGCAGAGCAGAGAAGTCCATGAGATGGAGAGTGAGGCAGAGCAGAGAAGTCCATATGGTGGAGGTTGAGGCAGAGCAGAGAATTCCATGAGGTGGAGAGTGTAGCAGAACAGAGAAGTCCATTAGATGGAGAGTGAGACATAGCAGAAAAGTACATGACGTGGAGACTGAGAGAGAGCAGAGAAGTCCATGAGGTGGAGATTGAGGCAGAGCAGAGAAGTCCATGATATGGAGAGTGAGACATAGCAGAGAAGTCCATGAGGTGGAGAGTGAGGTACAGCAGATAAGTCCATGAGGTAGAGATTGAGGCAGACCAGAGAAGTTTATGAGGTGGATATTGAGAAAGAGCAGAGAAGTTCATGAGGTGGAGAGTGAGACAGAGCAGAGAAGTCCATGAGTTGGAGAGTGAGACATAGCAGAAAAGTCCATGAGCTGGAGAGTGAGGCAGAGCACAGCAGTTGATGAGGTGGAGTGTGAGGCAGAGCAGAGAAGTCCATGAGGTGGAGATTGAGGAAGAGCAGAAAAATTCATGAGGTGGAGAGTGATGTAGAGCAGAGAAGCCAATTAGATGGAGATTGAGGCATAGCCGAGAAATCTTTGAGGTGTAGAGCGAGACAGAGCAGAGAAGTCGATGAGGTGGAGAGTGAGGCAGAGCAGAGAAGTACATGGGGTGGAGAATGATTTAGAGCACAGAAGTCCATGAGGTGGAGAATGAGGCAGAGCAGAGAAGTTCATGAGGTGGATATTGAGAAAGAGCAGAGAAGTTCATGAGGTGGAGAGTGAGACAGAGCAGAGAAGTCCATGAGTTGGAGAGTGAGACATAGCAGAGAAGTCCATGAGGTGGAGAGTGAGGCAGAGCACAGAAGTCGATGAGGTGGAGTGTGAGGCAGAGGAGAGAAGTCCATGAGGTGGAGATTGAGGCAGAGCAGGAAAATTCATGAGGTGGAGAGTGACGTAGGGCAGAGAAGTCAACTAGATGGAGATTGAGGCAGAGCCAAGAAATTCATGTGGTGGAAAGTGAGGCAGACCAGAGAAGTCGATGAGGTGGAGAGTGAGGCAGAGCAGAGAAGTCCATGAGGTGGAGAGTGAGTTCGAGCAGAGAAGTCCATGAGGTGGAGATTGAGGCAGAGCAGAGAAGTTCATGAGGTGGATATTGAGAAAGAGCAGAGAAGTCCATGAGGTGGAGAGGTAGTTGGAGCAGAGAAGACCATGAGGCGGAGAGTGAGGCAGAGCAGAGAAGTTCATCAGGTGGAGATTGAGAAAGAGCAGAGAAATTCATGAGGTTGAGAGTGAGGCAGAGCAGAGAAGTTCATGACGTGGATAGTAGGGCAGAGCAGAGAAGTCCATGAGGTGGAGAGTGAGGTAGAGCAGAGAAGTCCATGAGGTGGAGATTGCGGCAGAGCAGAAAAGTTCATGAGGTGTAGAGTGACGCAGAGCAGAGAAGTCAATGAAGTCGAGATTGACACAGAGCAGAGAAATCCATGAGGTGGAGAGTGAGGCAGACCACAGAAGTCGATGAGGTGGAGAGTGAGGCAGAGCAGAGAAGTCCATGAAGTGGAGATTGAGGCAGAGCAGGAACATTCATGAGGTGGAGAGTGACGTAGAGCAGAGAAGTCAATTAGATGGAGATTGAGACAGAGCAGAGAAATCCATGAGGTGGTGAGTGAGGCAGAGCAGAGAAGTAGATGAGGTGGAGAGTGAGGCAGAGCAGAGAAGTCCATGAGGTGGTGAGGTAGAGCAGCGAAGTCCATGAGGTGGAGATTGAGGCAGAGCAGAGAAGTTCATCAGGTGGATATTGAGAAAGAGCAGAGAAGTCCATGAGGTGGAGACTGAGGTAGAGCAGAGAAGTTTATGAGGTCGAGATTGAGGCAGAGCTGAGAAGTTCGTGAGGTGGAGAGTGAGACAGAACAGAGAAGTCCATGAGGTGGAGAGTGAGACAGAGCCGAGAAGTCCATAAGGTGGAGAGTGAGACATAGCAGAGAAGTCCATGAGGTGGAGAGTGAGGGAGAGCAGAGAAGGCCAATAGATGGAGAGTGAAGCAGAGCAGAGTAGTCCATGATGTGGAGAGTGAGGCAGAGCAAAGATGTCCATGAGGTGCACATTGAGACAGAGCCGAGAAATCCATGACGTGGAGATTGAGGCGGAGCAGGGAAGATCATGATGTAGAGATTGAGAAGGAGCAGAGAGGTAAATGAGGTGGAGAGAGGCAGTGTAGAGAAGTTCATGAGGTGGAGATTGAGAAAGAGCAGAGATGTCCATGAGGTGGAGAGTGAGGCAGAGCACAGAAGTCGATGAGGTGGAGTGTGAGGCAGAGGAGAGAAGTCCATGTGGTGGAGATGGAGGCAGAGCAGAAAAATTCATGAGGTGGAGAGTGACGTAGAGCAGAGAAGTCAATTAGATGGAGATTGAGGCAGAGCCGAGAAATCCATGAGGTGGAGAGTGAGGCAGAGCAGAGAAGTCGATGAGGTGGAGAGTGAGGCAGAGGAGAGAAGTCCATGAGGTGGAGAGTGAGTTAGAGCAGAGAAGACCATGAGGTGGAGAGTGAGGCAGAGCAGAGAAGTCCATTAGGTGGAGAGTGAGATAGAGCAGAGATGTACATGAGGTGGAGCATGAGGTAGAGCATAGAAGTCCATGAGGTGGAGATTGAGGCAGAGCAGAGAAGTTCATCAGGTTGATATTGAGAAAGAGCAGAGAAGTTCATGAGGTGGAGAGAGAGACAGAACAGAGACGTTCATGAGGTGGAGATTGAGAAAGAGCAGAGAAGTCCATGATATAGAGATTGAGGCGGAGCAGAGAAGTTCGTGATGTAGAGATTGAGAAAGAGTAGAGAGGTAAATGAGGTGGAGAGAGGCAGAGCAGATAAGTTCATCAGGTGGAGATTGAGAAGGAGCAGAGAAATTCATGAGGTTGAGAGTGAGGCAGAGCAGAGAAGTTCATGACGTGGAGAGTGGGGCAGAGCAGAGAAGTCCATAGGGTGGAGAGTGAGGTAGAGCAGAGAAGTCCATAAGGTGGAGATTGAGGCAGAGCAGAAAAGTTCATGAGGTGTAGAGTGACGCAGAGCAGAGAAGTCAATGAAGTGGAGATTGACGCAGAGCAGAGAAATCCATGAGGTGGAGAGTGAGGCAGACCACAGAAGTCGATGAGGTGGAGAGTGAGGCAGAGTAGAGAAGTCCATGAAGTGGAGATTGAGGCAGAGCAGGAAAATTCATGAGGTTGAGAGTGACGTAGAGCAGAGAAGTCAATTAGATGGAGATTGAGACCGAGCAGAGAAATCCATGAGGTGGAGAGTGAGGCAGAGCAGAGAAGTCCATGACGTGGAGAGTGAGGCAGAGCAAAGATGTCCATGAAGTGGACATTGAGACAGAGCAGAGAAATCCATGAGGTACACAGAGAGGCAGAGCAGAGTAGTTCATGAGGTGGAGATTGACAAATAGCAGAGAAGTCCATGACGTGGAGATTGAGGCAGAGTAAAGAAGTTCAGGATGTAGAGATTGAGAAAGAGCAGAGAGGTAAATGAGGTGGAGAGAGGCAGAGCAGAGAAGTTCATGAGTTTAGATTGAGAAAGAGGAGAGAAATTCATGAGGTTGAGAGTGAGGCAGAGCAGAGAAGTCCATGTTGTGGAGAGTGAGGAAGAGCAGAGAAGTCCTTCAGGTGGAGATTGAGGCAGAGCAGAGAAGTCCATCTGGCGGAGAGTGAGGCAGAGCAGAGAGGTTCATGAGGTGGAGATTACGACAGAGCAGAGAAGTCCATGAGATGGAGAGTGAGGCAGAGCAGAGAAGTCCATATGGTGGAGGTTGAGGCAGAGCAGAGAATTCCATGAGGTGGAGAGTGTAGCAGAGCAGAGAAGTCCATTAGATGGAGAGTGAGGCATAGCAGAAAAGTACTTGAAGTGGAGACTGAGACAGAGCAGAGAAGTCCATGAGGTGGAGATTGAGGCAGAGCAGAGAAGTCCATGATATGGAGAGTGAGACATAGCAGAGAAGTCCATGAGGTGGAGAGTGAGGTACAGCAGATAAGTCCATGAGGTAGAGATTGAGGCAGAGCAGAGAAGTCAATGAGGTGGAGATTGAGGCAGAGCAGAGAAATCCATAAGGTGGAGAGTGAGGCAGAGCAGAAAAGTCCATGAGGTGGAGATTGAGGCAGACCTGAAAACTTCATGAGGTGGAGATTGAGAAAGAGCAGAGAAGTCCATGATATGGAGATTGAGGCGGACCAGACAAGTTCATGATGTAGAGATTGATAAAGAGCAGACAGGTAAATGAGGTGGAGAGAGGCAGAGCAGAGAAGTTATTGAGTTGGAGATTGAGAAAGAGCAGAGAAATTCATGAGTTTGAGAGTGAGGCAGAGCAGAGAAGTTCATGACGTAGAGAGTGGGGCAGAGCAGAGAAGTCCATGACGTGGAGAGTGAGGTAGAGCAGAGAAGACCATGAGGTGGAGATTGAGGCAGAGCATAGAAGTTGATGAGGTGGATATTGAGAAAGAGCAGAGAAGTTCATGAGGTAGAGAGTGAAACAGAGCAGAGAAGTTCATGAGGTGGAGAGTAAGGGAGAGCAGAGAAGTCCATGAGTTGGAGAGTGAGGAAGAGCAGAGAAGTCCATGACGTGTAGAGAGAGGCAGAGCAAAGATATCCATGAGTTGGACATTGAGACAGAGCAGAGAAATCCATGAGGTAGAGAGTGAGGCAGACCAGAGAAGTTCATGAGGTGGAGATGGAGAGAGAGCAGAGAAGTCCATGACCTGGAGATTGAGGCAGAATAGAGAAGTTCAGGATGTAGAGATTGAGAAAGACCAGAGAGGTAAATGAGGTGGAGAGAGGCAGTGCAGGGAAGTTCATGAGGTTGAGATTGAGAAAGTGCAGAGAAATTCATGAGGTTGAGAGTGAGGCAGAGCAGAGAAGTCCATGAGGTGGAGAGTGGGCCAGAGCAGAGAAGTCCATGTTGTGGAGAGTGAGGAAGAGCAGAGAAGTCCTTGAGGTGGAGATTGAGGCAGAGCAGAGAAGTCCATCTGACGGAGAGTGAGGCAGAGCAGAGAGGTTCATGAGGTGGAGATTACGGCAGAGCAGAGAAGTCCATGAGATGGAGAGTGAGGCAGAGTAGACAATTCCATGAGGTGGATATTGAGGCAGAGCCGAGAAGTCCATGAGATGGAGAGTGAGGCATAGCAGAGAAGTCCATGTGGTGGATGTTGAGGCAGAGCAGAGAAGTCCATGAGGTGGAGAGTGTAGCAGAGCAGAGAAGTCCATTAGATGGAGAGTGAGGCATAGCAGAAAAGTACATGAGCTGGAGTGTGAGGCAGAGCAGAGAAGTCCATGAGGTGGAGATTGAGGCAGAGCACAGAAGTCCATGATATGGAGAGTGAGACATAGCAGAGAAGTCCATGAGGTGGAGAGTGAGGGTGAGCAGAGAACTCCATGAGGTGGAGAGTGAGGGTTAGCAGAGAACTCCATGATGTGGAGAGTGAGGGAGAGCAGAGAAGTCCATGAGGTGGAGAGTGAGGCAGAGAAGAGAAGTCCATGACGTGGAGAGTAAGGCAGAGCAAAGATGCCCATGAGGTGGACATTGAGACAGAGCAGAGAAATCCATGAGGTACAGAGAGAGGCATAGCAGAGTAGTTCATGAGGTGGAGAGTGAGAAAGAACAGAGAAGTCCATGAGGTGGAGTGTGAGGTAGAGCAGAGAAGTCCATGAGTTGGAGAGTGAGACACAGCAGAGAAGTCCATGAGGTGGAGAGTGAGGTACAGCAGATAAGTCCATGAGGTGGGGATTGAGGCAGACCAGAGAAGTTTATGAGGTTGAAATTGAGAAAGAGCAGAGAAGTTCATGAGGTGGAGAGTGAGACAGAGCAGAGAAGTCCATGAGGTGGAGAGTGAGGCAGAGCAGAGAAGTCCATGACGTGGAGTGTGAGGCAGAGCAGAGAAGTCCATGAGGTGGAGATTGAGGCAGAGCAGAAAAATTCATGAGGTGGAGAGTGATGTAGAGCAAAGAAGCCAATTAGATGGAGATTGAGGCAGAGCCGAGAAATCCATGAGGTGTAGAGTGAGGCAGAGCAGAGAAGTCCATGAGGTGGAGATTGAGGCAGAGCAGAAAAATTCATGAGGTGGAGAGTGATGTAGAGCAAAGAAGCCAATTAGATGGAGATTGAGGCAGAGCCGAGAAATCCATGAGGTGTAGAGTGAGGCAGAGCAGAGAAGTCGATGAGGTGGAGAGTTAGGCAGAGCAGAGAAGTCCATGTTGTGGAGAGTGAGGAAGAGCAGAGAAGTCCTTCAGGTGGAGATTGAGGCAGAGCAAAGAAGTCCATCTGGCGGAGAGTGAGGCAGAGCAGAGAGGTTCATGAGGTGGAGATTATGGCAGAGCAGAGAAATCCATGAGATGGAGAGTGAGGCAGAGTAGACAATTCCAAGGTGGATATTGAGGCAGAGCAGAGAAGTCCATGAGATGGAGAGTGAGGCAGAGCAGAGAAGTCCATATGGTGGAGGTTGAGGCAGAGCAGAGAATTCCATGAGGTGGAGAGTGTAGCAGAACAGAGAAGTCCATTAGATGGAGAGTGAGGCATAGCAGAAAAGTACATGACGTGGAGACTGAGAGAGAGCAGAGAAGTCCATGAGGTGGAGATTGAGGCAGAGCAGAGAAGTCCATGATATGGAGAGTGAGACATAGCAGAGAAGTCCATGAGGTGGAGAGTGAGGTACAGCAGATAAGTCCATGAGGTAGAGATTGAGGCAGACCAGAGAAGTTTATGAGGTGGATATTGAGAAAGAGCAGAGAAGTTCATGAGGTGGAGAGTGAGACAGAGCAGAGAAGTCCATGAGTTGGAGAGTGAGACATAGCAGAAAAGTCCATGAGCTGGAGAGTGAGGCAGAGCACAGAAGTTGTTGAGGTGGAGTGTGAGGCAGAGCAGAGAAGTCCATGAGGTGGAGATTGAGGAAGAGCAGAAAAATTCATGAGGTTGAGAGTGACGTAGAGCAGAGAAGCCAATTAGATGGAGATTGAGGCATAGCCGAGAAATCTTTGAGGTGTAGAGCGAGGCAGAGCAGAGAAGTCGATGAGGTGGAGAGTGTGGCAGAGCAGAGAAGTACATGGGGTGGAGAGTGATTAGAGCACAGAAGTCCATGAGGTGGAGAATGAGGCAGAGCAGAGAAGTTCATGAGGTGGATATTGAGAAAGAGCAGAGAAGTTCATGAGATGGAGAGTGAGACAGAGCAGAGAAGTCCATGAGTTGGAGAGTGAGACATAGCAGAGAAGTCCATGAGGTGGAGAGTGAGGCAGAACAGAGAAGTCGATGAGGTGGAGAGTTAGGCAGAGCAGAGAAGTCCATGTTGTGGAGAGTGAGGAAGAGCAGAGAAGTCCTTCAGGTGGAGATTGAGGCAGAGCAGAGAAGTCCATCTGGCGGAATGTGAGGCAGAGCAGAGAGGTTCATGAGGTGGAGATTATGGCAGAGCAGAGAAGTCCATGAGATGGAGAGTGAGGCAGAGTAGACAATTCCATGAGGTGGATATTGAGGCAGAGCAGAGAAGTCCATGAGATGGAGAGTGAGGCAGAGCAGAGAAGTCCATATGGTGGAGGTTGAAGCAGAGCAGAGAATTCCATGAGGTGGAGAGTGTAGCAGAACAGAGAAGTCCATTAGATGGAGAGTGAGGCATAGCAGAAAAGTACATGACGTGGAGACTGAGAGAGAGCAGAGAAGTCCATGAGGTGGAGATTGAGGCAGAGCAGAGAAGTCCATGATATGGAGAGTGAGACATAGCAGAGAAGTCCATGAGGTGGAGAGTGAGGTACAGCAGATAAGTCCATGAGGTAGAGATTGAGGCAGACCAGAGAAGTTTATGAGGTGGATATTGAGAAAGAGCAGAGAAGTTCATGAGGTGGAGAGTGAGACAGAGCAGAGAAGTCCATGAGTTGGAGAGTGAGACATAGCAGAAAAGTCCATGAGCTGGAGAGTGAGGCAGAGCACAGAAGTTGATGAGGTGGAGTGTGAGGCAGAGCAGAGAAGTCCATGAGGTGGAGATTGAGGAAGAGCAGAAAAATTCATGAGGTGGAGAGTGACGTAGAGCAGAGAAGCCAATTAGATGGAGATTGAGGCATAGCCGAGAAATCTTTGAGGTGTAGAGCGAGGCAGAGCAGAGAAGTCGATGAGGTGGAGAGTGAGGCAGAGCAGAGAAGTACATGGGGTGGAGAGTGAGTTAGAGCACAGAAGTCCATGAGGTGGAGAATGAGGCAGAGCAGAGAAGTTCATGAGGTGGATATTGAGAAAGAGCAGAGAAGTTCATGAGGTGGAGAGTGAGACAGAGCAGAGAAGTCCATGAGTTGGAGAGTGAGACATAGCAGAGAAGTCCATGAGGTGGAGAGTGAGGCAGAGCACAGAAGTCGATGAGGTGGAGTGTGAGGCAGAGGAGAGAAGTCCATGAGGTGGAGATTGAGGCAGAGCAGGAAAATTCATGAGGTGGAGAGTGACGTAGGGCAGAGAAGTCAATTAGATGGAGATTGAGGCAGAGCCAAGAAATTCATGTGGTGGAAAGTGAGGCAGACCAGAGAAGTCGATGAGGTGGAGAGTGAGGCAGAGCAGAGAAGTCCATGAGGTGGAGAGTGAGTTCGAGCAGAGAAGTCCATGAGGTGGAGATTGAGGCAGAGCAGAGAAGTTCATGAGGTGGATATTGAGAAAGAGCAGAGAAGTCCATGAGGTGGAGCGGTAGTTGGAGCAGAGAAGACCATGAGGTGGAGAGTGAGGCAGAGCAGAGAAGTTCATCAGGTGGAGATTGAGAAAGAGCAGAGAAATTCATGAGGTTGAGAGTGAGGCAGAGCAGAGAAGTTCATGACGTGGATAGTAGGGCAGAGCAGAGAAGTCCATGAGGTGGAGAGTGAGGTAGAGCAGAGAAGTCCATGAGGTGGAGATTGCGGCAGAGCAGAAAAGTTCATGAGGTGTAGAGTGACGCAGAGCAGAGAAGTCAATGAAGTGGAGATTGAAACAGAGCAGAGAAATCCATGAGGTGGAGAGTGAGGCAGACCACAGAAGTCGATGAGGTGGAGAGTGAGGCAAAGCAGAGAAGTCCATGAAGTGGAGATTGAGGCAGAGCAGGAACATTCATGAGGTGGAGAGTGACGTAGAGCAGAGAAGTCAATTAGATGGAGATTGAGACAGAGCAGAGAAATCCATGAGGTGGTGAGTGAGGCAGAGCAGAGAAGTCGATGAGGTGGAGAGTGAGGCAGAGCAGAGAAGTCCATGAGGTGGTGAGGTAGAGCAGCGAAGTCCATGAGGTGGAGATTGAGGCAGAGCAGAGAAGTTCATCAGGTGGATATTGAGAAAGAGCAGAGAAGTCCATGAGGTGGAGACTGAGGTATAGCAGAGAAGTTCATGAGGTGGAGATTGAGGCAGAGCAGAGAAGTTCGTGAGGTGGAGAGTGAGACAGAACAGAGAAGTCCATGAGGTGGAGAGTGAGACAGAGCCGAGAAGTCCATAAGGTGGAGAGTGAGACATAGCAGAGAAGTCCATGAGGTGGAGAGTGAGGGAGAGCAGAGAAGTCCAATAGATGGAGAGTGAAGCAGAGCAGAGAAGTCCATGATGTGGAGAGTGAGGCAGAGCAAAGATGTCCATGAGGTGCACATTGAGACAGAGCAGAGAAATCCATGACGTGGAGATTGAGGCGGAGCAGAGAAGATCATGATGTAGAGATTGAGAAGGAGCAGAGAGGTAAATGAGGTGGAGAGAGGCAGTGTAGAGAAGTTCATGAGGTGGAGATTGAGGAAGAGCAGAGAAGTCCATGAGGTGGAGAGTGAGGCAGAGCACAGAAGTCGATGAGGTGGAGTGTGAGGCAGAGGAGAGAAGTCCATGAGGTGGAGATGGAGGCAGAGCAGAAAAATTCATGAGGTGGAGAGTGACGTAGAGCAGAGAAGTCAATTAGATGGAGATTGAGGCAGAGCCGAGAAATCCATGAGGTGGAGAGTGAGGCAGATCAGAGAAGTCGATGAGGTGGAGAGTGAGGCAGAGGAGAGAAGTCCATGAGGTGGAGAGTGAGTTAGAGCAGAGAAGACCATGAGGTGGAGAGTGAGGCAGAGCAGAGAAGTCCATGAGGTGGAGAGTGAGATAGAGCAGAGATGTACATGAGGTGGAGCATGAGGTAGAGCATAGAAGTCCATGAGGTGGAGATTGAGGCAGAGCAGAGAAGTTCATCAGGTTGATATTGAGAAAGAGCAGAGAAGTTCATGAGGTGGAGAGAGAGACAGAACAGAGACGTTCATGAGGTGGAGATTGAGAAAGAGCAGAGAAGTCCATGATATAGAGATTGAGGCGGAGCAGAGAAGTTCGTGATGTAGAGATTGAGAAAGAGTAGAGAGGTAAATGAGGTGGAGAGAGGCAGAGCAGATAAGTTCATCAGGTGGAGATTGAGAAGGAGCAGAGAAATTCATGAGGTTGAGAGTGAGGCAGAGCAGAGAAGTTCATGACGTGGAGAGTGGGGCAGAGCAGAGAAGTCCATAGGGTGGAGAGTGAGGTAGAGCAGAGAAGTCCATAAGGTGGAGATTGAGGCAGAGCAGAAAAGTTCATGAGGTGTAGAGTGACGCAGAGCAGAGAAGTCAATGAAGTGGAGATTGACGCAGAGCAGAGAAATCCATGAGGTGGAGAGTGAGGCAGACCACAGAAGTCGATGAGGTGGAGAGTGAGGCAGAGTAGAGAAGTCCATGAAGTGGAGATTGAGGCAGAGCAGGAAAATTCATGAGGTTGAGAGTGACGTAGAGCAGAGAAGTCAATTAGATGGAGATTGAGACCGAGCAGAGAAATCCATGAGGTGGAGAGTGAGGCAGAGCAGAGAAGTCCATGACGTGGAGAGTGAGGCAGAGCAAAGATGTCCATGAAGTGGACATTGAGACAGAGCAGAGAAATCCATGAGGTACACAGAGAGGCAGAGCAGAGTAGTTCATGAGGTGGAGATTGACAAATAGCAGAGAAGTCCATGACGTGGAGATTGAGGCAGAGTAAAGAAGTTCAGGATGTAGAGATTAAGAAAGAGCAGAGAGGTAAATGAGGTGGAGAGAGGCAGAGCAGAGAAGTTCATGAGTTTAGATTGAGAAAGAGGAGAGAAATTCATGAGGTTGAGAGTGAGGCAGAGCAGAGAAGTCCATGTTGTGGAGAGTGAGGAAGAGCAGAGAAGTCCTTCAGGTGGAGATTGAGGCAGAGCAGAGAAGTCCATCTGGCGGAGAGTGAGGCAGAGCAGAGAGGTTCATGAGGTGGAGATTACGACAGAGCAGAGAAGTCCATGAGATGGAGAGTGAGGCAGAGTAGACAATTCCATGAGGTGGATATTGAGGCAGAGCAGAGAAGTCCATGAGATGGAGAGTGAGGCAGAGCAGAGAAGTCCATATGGTGGAGGTTGAGGCAGAGCAGAGAATTCCATGAGGTGGAGAGTGTAGCAGAGCAGAGAAGTCCATTAGATGGAGAGTGAGGCATAGCAGAAAAGTACATGACGTGGAGACTGAGACAGAGCAGAGAAGTCCATGAGGTGGAGATTGAGGCAGAGCAGAGAAGTCCATGATATGGAGAGTGAGACATAGCAGAGAAGTCCATGAGGAGGATAGTGAGGTACAGCAGATAAGTCCATGAGGTAGAGATTGAGGCAGACCAGAGAAGTTTATGAGGTGGATATTGAGAAAGAGCAGAGAAGTTCATGAGGTGGAGAGTGAGACAGAGCAGAGAAGTCCATGAGTTGGAGAGTGAGACATAGCAGAAAAGTCCATGAGCTGGAGAGTGAGGCAGAGCACAGAAGTTGATGAGGTGGAGTGTGAGGCAGAGGAGAGAAGTCCATGAGGTGGAGATTGAGGCAGAGCAGAAAAATTCATGAGGTGGAGAGTGACGTAGGGCAGAGAAGTCAATTAGATGGAGATTGAGGCAGAGCCAAGAAATTCATGTGGTGGAGAGTGAGGCAGAGCAGAGAAGTCGATGAGGTGGAGAGTGAGGCAGAGCAGAGAAGTCCATGAGGTGGAGAGTGAGTTCGAGCAGAGAAGTCCATGAGGTGGAGAGTGAGGCAGAGCAGAGAAGTCCATGACGTGGAGAGTGAGGCAGAGCAAAGATGTCCATGAAGTGGACATTGAGACAGAGCAGAGAAATCCATGAGGTACACAGAGAGGCAGAGCAGAGTAGTTCATGAGGTGGAGATTGACAAATAGCAGAGAAGTCCATGACGTGGAGATTGAGGCAGAGTAAAGAAGTTCAGGATGTAGAGATTGAGAAAGAGCAGAGAGGTAAATGAGGTGGAGAGAGGCAGAGCAGAGAAGTTCATGAGTTTAGATTGAGAAAGAGGAGAGAAATTCATGAGGTTGAGAGTGAGGCAGAGCAGAGAAGTCCATGTTGTGGAGAGTGAGGAAGAGCAGAGAAGTCCTTCAGGTGGAGATTGAGGCAGAGCAGAGAAGTCCATCTGGCGGAGAGTGAGGCAGAGTAGAGAGGTTCATGAGGTGGAGATTACGACAGAGCAGAGAAGTCCATGAGATGGAGAGTGAGGCAGAGTAGACAATTCCATGAGGTGGATATTGAGGCAGAGCAGAGAAGTCCATGAGATGGAGAGTGAGGCAGAGCAGAGAAGTCCATATGCTGGAGGTTGAGGCAGAGCAGAGAATTCCATGAGGTGGAGAGTGTAGCAGAGCAGAGAAGTCCATTAGATGGAGAGTGAGGCATAGCAGAAAAGTACATGACGTGGAGACTGAGACAGAGCAGAGAAGTCCATGAGGTGGAGATTGAGTCAGAGCAGAGAAGTCCATGATATGGAGAGTGAGACATAGCAGAGAAGTCCATGAGGAGGATAGTGAGGTACAGCAGATAAGTCCATGAGGTAGAGATTGAGGCAGACCAGAGAAGTCCATGAGGTGGAGACTGAGAAAGAGCAGAGAAGTTCATGAGGTGGAGAGTGAGACAGAGCAGAGAAGTCCATGAGTTGGAGAGTGAGACATAGCAGAAAAGTCCATGAGCTGGAGAGTGAGGCAGAGCACAGAAGTTGATGAGGTGGAGTGTGAGGCAGAGGAGAGAAGTCCATGAGGTGGAGATTGAGGCAGAGCAGAAAAATTCATGAGGTGGAGAGTGACGTAGGGCAGAGAAGTCAATTAGATGGAGATTGAGGCAGAGCCAAGAAATTCATTTGGAGGAGAGTGAGGCAGAGCAGAGAAGTCGATGAGGTGGAGAGTGAGGCAGAGCAGAGAAGTCCATGAGGTGGAGAGTGAGTTAGAGCAGAGAAGTCCATGAGGTGGAGATTGAGGCAGAGCAGAGAATTTCATGAGGTGGATATTGAGAAAGAATAGAGAAGTTCATGAGGTGGAGAGTGAGGCAGAGCAGAGAAGTCGATGAGGTGGAGAGTGAGGCAGAGGAGAGAAGTCCATGAAGTGGAGAGTTAGTTAGAACAGAGAAGACCATGAGGTGGAGAGTGAGGCAGAGCAGAGAAGTCCATGAGGTGGAGAGTGAGATAGAGCAGAGATGTACATGAGGTGGAGCAGGAGATAGAGCATAGAAGTCCATGAGGTGGAGATTGAGGCAGAGCAGATAAGTTCATCAGGTGGAGATTGAGAAAGAGCAGAGAAATTCATGAGGTTGAGAGTGAGGCAGAGCAGAGAAGTTCATGACGTGGAGAGTGGGGCAGAGCAGAGAAGTACATGAGGTGGAGATTGAGGCAGAGCAGAAAAGTTCATGAGGTGTAGAGTGACGCAGAGCAGAGAAGTCAATGAAGTGGAGATTGACACAGAGCAGAGAAATCCATGAGGTGGAGAGTTAGGCAGACCACAGAAGTCGATGAGGTGGAGAGTGAGGCAGAGCAGAGAAGTCCATGAAGTGGAGATTGAGGCAGAGCAGGAAAATTCATGAGGTTGAGAGTGAGGCAGAGCAGAGAAGTTCATGACGTGGAGAGTGGGGCAGAGCAGAGAAGTCCATAGGGTGGAGAGTGAGGTAGAGCAGAGAAGTCCATAAGGTGGAGATTGAGGCAGAGCAGAAAAGTTCATGAGGTGTAGAGTGACGCAGAGCAGAGAAGTCAATGAAGTGGAGATTGACACAGAGCAGAGAAATCCATGAGGTAGAGAGTGAGGCAGACCACAGAAGTCGATGAGGTGGAGAGTGAGGCAAAGCAGAGAAGTCCATGAAGTGGAGATTGAGGCAGAGCAGGAAAATTCATGAGGTGGAGAGTGACGTAGACAGAGAAGTCAATTAGATGGAGATTGAGACAGAGCAGAGAAATCCATGAGGTGGAGAGTGAGGCAGAGCAGAGAAGTCCATGAGGTGGAGAGTGAGATAGAGCAGAGATGTACATGAGGTGGAGCATGAGATAGAGCATAGAAGTCCATGAGGTGGAGATTGAGGCAGAGCAGATAAGTTCATCAGGTGGAGATTGAGAAAGAGCAGAGAAATTCATGAGGTTGAGAGTGAGGCAGAGCAGAGAAGTTCATGACGTGGAGAGTGGGGCGATTGAGGCAGAGCAGATAAGATCATCAGGTGGAGATTGAGAAAGAGCAGAGAAATTCATGAGGTTGAGAGTGAGGCAGAGCAGAGAAGTTCATGACGTGGAGAGTGGGACAGAGCAGAGAAGTCCATGAGGTGGAGAGTGAGGTAGAGCAGAGAAGTCCATGAGGTGGAGATTGAGGCAGAGCAGAAAAGTTCATGAGGTGTAGAGTGACGCAGAGCAGAGAAGTCAATGAAGTGGAGATTGACACAGAGCAGAGAAATCCATGAGGTGGAGAGTGAGGCAGACCACAGAAGTCGATGAGGTGGAGAGTGAGGCAGAGCAGAGAAGTCCATGAAGTGGAGATTGAGGCAGAGCAGGAAAATTCATGAGGTTGAGAGTGAGGCAGAGCAGAGAAGTTCATGACGTGGAGAGTGGGGCAGAGCAGAGAAGTCCATGAGGTGGAGAGTGAGGTAGAGCAGAGAAGTCCATGAGGTGGAGATTGAGGCAGAGCAGAAATGTTCATGAGGTGTAGAGTGACGCAGAGCAGAGAAGTCAATGAAGTGGAGATTGACACAGAGCAGAGAAATCCATGAGGTGGAGAGTGAGGCAGACCACAGAAGTCGATGAGGTGGAGAGTGAGGCAGAGCAGAGAAGTCCATGAAGTGGAGATTGAGGCAGAGCAGGAAAATTCATGAGGTTGAGAGTGACGTAGAGCAGAGAAGTCAATTAGATGGAGATTGAGACCGAGCAGAGAAATCCATGAGGTGGAGAGTGAGGCAGAGCAGAGAAGTCCATGACGTGGAGAGTGAGGCAGAGCAAAGATGTCCATGAGGTGGACATTGAGACAGAGCAGAGAAATCCATGAGGTACAGAGAGAGGCAGAGCAGAGTAGTTCATGAGGTGGAGATTGACAAATAGCAGAGAAGTCCATGACGTGGAGATTGAGGCGGAGTAAAGAAATTCAGGATGTAGAGATTGAGAAAGAGCAGGGAGGTAAATGAGGTGGAGAGAGGCAGAGCAGAGAAGTTCATCAGGTGGAGATTGAGAAGGAGCAGAGAAATTCATGAGGTTGAGAGTGAGGCAGAGCAGAGAAGTCCATGTTGTGGAGAGTGAGGAGGAGCAGAGAAGTCCATGTTGCCTTGTGGAGAGTGAGGAAGAGCAGAGAAGTCCTTCAGGTGGAGATTGAGGCAGAGCAGAGAAGTCCATGTGTTGGAGAGTGAGGCAGAGTAGACAATTCCATGAGGTGGAATATGAGGCAGAGCAGAGAAGTTCATGAGGTGGAGAGTGAGGCATAGCAGAGAAGTCCATGTGGTGGAGGTTGAGGCAGAGCAGAGAAGTCCATGAGGTGGAGAGTGTAGCAGAGCAGACAAGTCCATTAGATGGAGAGTGAGGCATAGCAGAGAAGTCCATGACGTGGAGATTGAGACAGAGCAGAGAAGTCCAAGAGGTGGAGATTGTGACAGAGCAGAGAAATCAGGGAAGTGGAGAGTGAGGCAGAGCAGAGAAGTTCATGAGGTGGAGAGTGAGAAAGAACAGAGAAGTCCATGAGGTGGAGAGTGAGGCAGAGCACAGAAGTCGATGAGGTGTAGTGTGAGGCAGAGAAGAGAAGTCCATGAGGTGGAGATTGAGGCAGAGCAGAAAAATTCATGAGGTGGAGAGTGACGTAGAGCAGAGAAGTCAATTATATGGAGATTGGGGCAGAGCTGAGAAATCCATGAGGTGGAGAGTGAAGCAGAGCAGAGAAGTCGATGAGGTGGAGAGTGAGGCAGAGCAGAGAAGTCCATGAGGTGGAGAGTGAGTTAGAGCAGAGAAATCCATGAGGTGGAGATTGAGGCAGAGCAGAGAATTTCATGAGATGGATATTGAGAAAGAGCAGAGAAGTTCATGAGGTGGAGAGTGAGGCAGAGCAGAGAAGTCGATGAGGTGGAGAGTGAGGCAGAGGAGAGAAGTCCATGAGGTCGAGAGTGAGTTAGAGCAGAGAAGACCATGAGGTGGAGAGTGAGATAGAGCAGAGATGTACATGAGGTGAAGCATGAGGTAGAGCATAGAAGTCCATGAGGTGGAGATTGAGGCAGAGCAGAGAAGTTCATCAGGTGGATACTGAGAAAGAGCAGAGAAGTTCATGAGTTGGAGAGAGAGACAGAACAGAGACCTTCATGAGGTGGAGATTGAGAAAGAGCAGAGAAGTCCATGATATAGAGATTGAGGCGGAGCAGAGAAGTTCGTGATGTAGAGATTGAGAAAGAGTAGAGAGGTAAATGAGGTGGAGAGAGGCAGAGCAGATAAGTTCATCAGGTGGAGATTGAGAAGGAGCAGAGAAAATCATGAGGTTGAGAGTGAGGCAGAACAGAGAAGTTCATGACGTGGAGAGTGGGGCAGAGCAGAGAAGTCCATAGGGTGGAGAGTGAGGTAGAGCAGAGAAGTCCATGAGGTGGAGATTGAGGCAGAGCAGAAAAGTTCATGAGGTGTAGAGTGACGCAGAGCAGAGAAGTCAATGAAGTGGAGATTGACGCAGAGCAGAGAAATCCATGAGATGGAGAGTGAGACAGAGCACAGAAGTCGATGAGGTGGAGAGTGAGACAGAGCAGAGAAGTCCATGAAGTGGAGAGTGAGGCAGAGCAAAGATGTCCATGAGGTGGACATTGAGACAGAGCAGAGAAATCCATGAGGTACAGAGAGAGGCAGAGCAGAGTAGTTCATGAGGTGGAGATTGACAAATAGCAGAGAAGTCCATGACGTGGAGATTGAGGCGGAGTAAAGAAGTTCAGGATGTAGAGATTGAGAAAGAGCAGAGGGGTAAATGAGGTGGAGAGAGGCAGAGCAGAGAAGTTCATGAGTTTAGATTGAGAAAGAGGAGAGAAATTCATGAGGTTGAGAGTGAGGCAGAGCAGAGAAGTCCATGTTGTGGAGAGTGAGGAAGAGCAGAGAAGTCCTTCAGGTGGAGATTGAGGCAGAGCAGAGAAGTCCATCTGGCGGAGAGTGAGGCAGAGAGGAGAGGTTCATGAGGTGGAGATTATGGCAGAGCAGAGAAGTCCATGAGATGGAGAGTGAGGCAGACTAGACAATTCCATGAGGTGGATATTGAGGCAGAGCAGAGAAGTCCATGAGATGGAGAGTGAGGCAGAGCAGAGAAGTCCATATGGTGGAGGTTGAGGCTGAGCAGAGAATTCCATGAGGTGGAGAGTGTAGCAGAACAGAGAAGTCCATTAGATGGAGAGTGAGGCATAGCAGAAAAGTACATGACGTGGAGACTGAGAGAGAGCAGAGAAGTCCATGAGGTGGAGATTGAGGCAGAGCAGAGAAGTCCATGATATGGAGAGTGAGACATAGCAGAGAAGTCCATGAGGTGGAGAGTGAGGTACAGCAGATAAGTCCATGAGGTAGAGATTGAGGCAGACCAGAGAAGTTTATGAGGTGGATATTGAGAAAGAGCACAGAAGTTCATGAGGTGGAGAGTGAGACAGAGCAGAGAAGTCCATGAGTTGGAGAGTGAGGCAGAGCACAGAAGTTGATGAGGTGGAGTGTGAGGCAGAGCAGAGAAGTCCATGAGGTGGAAATTGAGGCAGAGCAGAAAAATTCATGAGGTGGAGAGTGACGTAGAGCAGAGAAGCCAATTAGATGGAGATTGAGACATAGCCGAGAAATCTTTGAGGTGTAGAGCGAGGCAGAGAAGAGAAGTCGATGAGGTGGAGAGTGAAGCAGAGCAGAGAAGTCCATGGGGTGGAGAGTGAGTTAGACCAGAGAAGTCCATGAGGTGGAGATTGAGGCAGAGCAGTGAAGTTTATGAGGTGGATATTGAGAAAGAGCAGAGAAGTTCATGAGGTGGAGAGTGAGACATAGCAGAGAAGTCCATGAGTTGGAGAGTGAGACATAGCAGAAAAGTCCATGAGGTGGAGAGTGCGGCAGAGCACAGAAGTCGATGAGGTGCAGTGTGAGGCAGAGGAGAGAAGTCCAAGAGGTGGAGATTGAGGCAGAGCAGAAAAATTCATGAGGTGGAGAGTGACGTAGGGCAGAGAAATCAATTAGATGGAGATTGAGGCAGAGCCAAGAAATTCATGTGGTGGAGAGTGAGGCAGAGCAGAGATGTCGATGAGGTGGAGAGTGAGGCAGAGCAGAGAAGTCCATGAGGTGGAGAGTGAGTTCGAGCAGAGAAGTCCATGAGGTGGAGATTGAAGCAGAGCAGAGAATTTCATGAGGTGGATATTGAGAAAGAGCAGAGAAGTTCATGAAGTGGAGAGTGAGGCAGAGCAGAGAAGTCGATGAGGTGCAGAGTGAGGCAGAGGAGAGAAGTCCATGAGGTGGAGAGTTAGTTAGAGCAGAGAAGACCATGAGGTGGAGAGTGAGGCAGAGCAGAGAAGTCCATGAGGTGGAGAGTGAGATAAACCAGAGATGTACATGAGGTGGATCATGAGATAGAGCATAGAACTCCATGAGGTGGAGATTGAGGCAGAGCAGATAAGTTCATCAGGTGGAGATTGAGAAAGAGCAGAGAAATTCATGAGGTTGAGAGTGAGGCAGAGCAGAGAAGTCCATGAGGTGGAGTGTGAGGCAGAGCACAGAAGTCGATGAGGTGGAGAGTGAGGCAGAGAAGAGAAGTCCATGAGGTGGAGAGTGAGGTAGAGCAGAGAAGTCCATGAGGTGGAGATTGAGGCAGAGCAGAAAAGTTCATGAGGTGGAGAGTGAGGCAGAGCATAGAAGTCGATGAGGTGGAGAATGAGGCAGAGCAGAGAAGTCCATGAAGTGGAGATTGAGGCAGAGCAGGAACATTCATGAGATGGAGAGTGACGTAGAGCAGAGAATCAATTAGATGGAGATTGAGACAGAGCAGAGAAATCCATGAGGTGGAGAGTGAAGCAGAGCAGAGAAGTCGATGAGGTGGAGAGTGAGGCAGAGCAGAGAAGTCCATGAGGTGGTGAGGTAGAGCAGCGAAGTCCATGAGGTGGAGATTGAGGCAGAGCAGAGAAGTTCATCAGGTGGATATTGAGAAAGAGCAGAGAAGTCCATGAGGTGGAGAGTGAGATAGAGCAGAGAAGTCCAGGAGGTGGAGCGTGAGGTAGAACAGAGAAATCCATGAGGTGGAGATTGAGGTAGAGCAGAGAAGTTCTTGAGGTGGAGATTGAGGCAGAGCAGAGATGTTCGTGAGGTGGAGAGTGAGACAAAATAGAGAAGTCCATGAGGTGGAGTTTGAGACAGAGCCGAGAAGTCCATAAGGTGGAGAGTGAGACATAGCAGAGAAGTCCATGAGGTGGAGAGTGAGGGAGAGCAGAGATGTCCAATAGATGGAGAGTGAAGCAGAGCAGAGAAGTCCATGATGTGGAGAGTGAGGCAGAGCAAAGATGTCCATGAGGTGCACATTGAGACAGAGCAGAGAAATCCATGACGGGGAGATTGAGGCGTAGCAGAGAAGTTCATGATGTAGAGATTGAGAAGGAGCAGAGAGGTAAATGAGGTGGAGAGAGGCAGTGTAGAGAAGTTCATGAGGTGGATATTGAGAAAGAGCAGAGAAGTCCATGAGGTGGAGAGTGAGGCAGAGCACAGAAGTCGAAGAGGTGGAGTGTGAGGCAAAGGAGAGAAGTCCATGAGGTGGAGATGGAGGCAGAGCAGAAAAATTCATGAGGTGGAGAGTGACGTAGAGCAGAGAAGTCAATTAGATGGAGATTGAGGCAGAGCTGAGAAATACATGAGGTGGAGATTGAGGCAGAGCAGAGAAGTCCATGAGGTGGAGAGTGAGTTCGAGCAGAGAAGTATATGAGGTGGAGATTGAGGAAGAGCAGAGAATTTCATGAGGTGGATATTGAGAAAGAGCAGAGAAATTCATGAGGTGGAGAGTGAGGCAGAGCAGAGAAGTCGATGAGGTGGAGAGTGAGGCAGAGGAGAGAAGTCCATGAGGTGGAGAGTGAATTAGAGCAGAGAAGACCATGAGGTGGAGAGTGAGGCAGAGCAGAGAAGTCCATGAGGTGGAGAGAGAGATAGAGCAGAGATGTACATGAGGTGGAGCATGAGGGAGAGCATAGAAGTCCATGAGGTGGAGATTGAGGCAGAGAAGAGAAGTTCATCAGGTTGATATTGAGAAAGAGCAGAGAAGTTCATGAGGTGGAGAGAGAGACAGAACAGAGACGTTCATGAGGTGGAGATTGAGAAAGAGCAGAGAAGTCCATGATATAGAGATTGAGGCGGAGCAGAGAAGTTCGTGATGTAGAGATTGAGAAAGAGTAGAGAGGTAAATGAGGTGGAGAGAGGCAGAGCAGATAAGTTCATCAGGTGGAAATTGAGAAGGAGCAGGGAAATTCATGAGGTTGATAGTGAGGTAGAGCAGAGAAGTTCATGACCTGGAGAATGGGGCAGAGCAGAGAAGTCCACAGGGAGGAGAGTGAGGTAGAGCAGAGAAGTCCATAAGGTGGAGATTGAGGCAGAGCAGAAAAGTTCATGAGGTGTACAGTGACGCAGAGCAGAGAAGTCAATGAAGTGGAGATTGACGCAGAGCAGAGAAATCCATGAGGTGGAGAGTGAGGCAGACCACAGAAGTCGATGAGGTGGAGAGTGAGGCAGAGCAGAGAAGTCCATGAAGTGGAGATTGAGGCAGAGCAGGAAAATTCATGAGGTTGAGAGTGACGTAGAGCAGAGAAGTCAATTAGATGGAGATTGAGACCGAGCAGAGGAATCCATGAGGTGGAGAATGAGACAGAGCAGAGAAGTTCATGACGTGCAGAGTGAGGCAGAGCAAAGATGTCCATGAGGTGGACATTGAGACAGAGCAGAGAAATCCATGAGGTACAGAGAGAGGCAGAGCAGAGTAGTTCATGAGGTGGAGATTGACAAATAGCAGAGAATTCCATGACGTGGAGATTGAGGCAGAGTAAAGAAGTTCAGGATGTAGAGATTGAGAAAGAGCAGAGAGGTAAATGAGGTGGAGAGAGGCAGAGCAGAGAAGTTCATGAGTTTAGATTGAGAAAGAGGAGAGAAATTCGAGAGGTTGAGTATGAGGCAGAGTAGAGAAGTCCATGTTGTGGAGAGTGAGGAAGAGCAGAGAAGTCCTTCAGGTGGAGATTGAGGCAGAGCAGAGAAGTCCATCTGGCGGAGAGTGAGGCAGAGCAGAGAGGTTCATGAGGTGGAGATTGAGGCAGAGCAGAAAAATTCATGAGTTGGAGAGTGACGTAGAGCAGAGAAGCCAATTAGATGGAGATTGAGACATAGCCGAGAAATCTTTGAGGTGTAGAGCGAGGCAGAGCAGAGAAGTCGATGAGGTGGAGAGTGAGGCAGAGCAGAGAAGTCCATGGGGTGGAGAGTGAGTTAGAGCAGAGAAGTCCATGAGGTGGAGTTTGAGGCAGAGCAGAGAAGTTCATGAGGTGGATATTGAGAAAGAGCAGAGAAGTTCATGAGGTGGAGAGTGAGACAGAGCAGAGAAGTCCATGAGTTGGAGAGTGAGACATAGCAGAGAAGTCCATGAGGTGGAGAGTGAGGCAGAGCACAAAAGTCGATGAGGTGCAGTGTGAGGCAGAGGAGAGAAGTCCATGAGGTGGAGATTGAGGCAGAGCAGAAAAATTCATGAGGTGGAGAGTGACGTAGGTCAGAGATATCAATTAGATGGAGATTGAGGCAGAGCCAAGAAATTCTTGTGGTGGAGAGTGAGGCAGAGCAGAGAAGTTGATGAGGTGGAGAGTGAGGCAGAGCAGAGAAGTCCATGAGGTGGAGAGTGAGTTCGAGCAGAGAAGTCCATGAGGTGGAGATTGAGGCAGAGCAGAGAATTTCATGAGGTGGATATTGAGAAAGAGCAAAGAAGTTCATGAGGTGGAGAGTGAGGCAGAGCAGAGAAGTCGATGAGGTGGAGAGTGAGGCAGAGAAGAGAAGTCCATGACTTGGAGAGTTAGTTAGAGCAGAGAAGACCATGAGGTGGAGAGTGAGGCAGAGCAGAGAAGTCCATGAGGTGGAGAGTGAGGGAGAGCAGAGAAGTCCAATAGATGGAGAGTGAAGCAGAGCAGAGAAGTCCATGATGTGGAGAGTGAGGCAGAGCAAAGATGTCCATGAGGTGCACATTGCAACAGAGCAGAGAAATCCATGACGTGGAGATTGAGGCGGAGCAGAGAAGTTCATGATGTAGAGATGGAGAAGGAGCAGAGAGGTAAATGTGGTGGAGAGAGGCAGTGTAGAGAAGTTCATGAGGTGGAGATTGAGAAAGAGCAGAGAAGTCCATGAGGTGGAGAGTGAGGCAGAGCACAGAAGTCGATGAGGTGGAGTGTGAGGCAAAGGAGAGAAGTCCATGAGGTGGAGATGGAGGCAGAGCAGAAAAATTCATGAGGTGGAGAGTGACGTAGAGCAGAGAAGTCAATTAGATGGAGATTGAGGCAGAGCCGAGAAATACATGAGGTGGAGAGTGAGGCAGAGCAGAGAAGTCGATGAGGTGGAGAGTGAGGCAGAGCAGAGAAGTCCATGAGGTGGAGAGTGAGTTCGAGCAGAGAAGTCCATGAGGTGGAGATTGAGGCAGAGCAGAGAATTTCATGAGGTGGATATTGAGAAAGAGCAGAGAAGTTCATGAGGTGGAGAGTGAGGCAGAGCAGAGAAGTCGATGAGGTGGAGAGTGAGGCAGAGGAGAGAAGTCCATGAGGTGGAGAGTGAATTAGAGCAGAGAAGACCATGAGGTGGAGCGTGAGGCAGAGCAGAGAAGTCCATGAGGTGGAGAGTGAGATAAAGCAGAGATGTACATGAGGTGGAGCATGAGGTAGAGCATAGAAGTCCATGAGGTGGAGATTGAGGCAGAGAAGAGCAGTTCATCAGGTGGATATTGAGAAAGAGCAGAGAAGTTCATAAGGTGGAGAGAGAGACAGAACAGAGACGTTCATGAAGTGGAGATTGAGAAAGAGTAGAGAGGTAAATGAGGTGGAGAGAGGCAGAGAAGATAAGTTCATCAGGTGGAAATTGAGAAGGAGCAGGGAAATTCATGAGGTTGAGAGTGAGGCAGAGCAGAGAAGTCCATAAGGTGGAGATTGAGGCAGAGCAGAAAAGTTCATGAGGTATAGAGTGACACAGATTAAAGAAGTCAATGAAGTGGAGATTGACACAGAGCAGAGAAATCCATGAGGTGGAGAGTGAGGCAGACCACAGAAGTCGATGAGGTGGAGAGTGAGGCAGAGCAGAGAAGTCCATGATATTGAGATTGAGGCGGAACAGAGAAGTTCGTGATGTAGAGATTGAGAAAGAGTAGAGAGGTAAATGAGGTGGAGAGAGGCAGAGCAGATAAGTTCATCAGGTGGAAATTGAGAAGGAGCAGGGAAATTCATGACGTTGAGAGTGAGGCAGAGCAGAGAAGTTCATGACGTGGAGAATGGGGCAGAGCAGAGAAGTCCACAGGGTGGAGAGTGAGGTAGAGCAGAGAAGTCCATAAGGTGGAGATTGAGGCAGAGCAGAAAAGTTCATGAGGTGTAGAGTGACGCAGAGTAGAGAAGTCAATGAAGTGGAGATTGACGCAGAGCAGAGAAATCCATGAGGTGGAGAGTGAGGCAGACCACAGAAGTCGATGAGGTGGAGAGTGAGGCAGAGCAGAGAAGTCTATGAAGTGGAGATTGAGGCAGAGCAGGAAAATTCATGAGGTTGAGAGTGACGTAGAGCAGAGAAGTCAATTAGATGGAGATTGAGACCGAGCACAGAAATCCATGAGGTGGAGAGTGAGGCAGAGTAGAGAAGTCCATGACGTGGAGAGTGAGGCAGAGCAAAGATGTCCATGAGGTGGACATTGAGACAGAGCAGAGAAATCCATGAGGTACAGAGAGAGGCAGAGCAGAGTAGTTCATGAGGTGGAGATTGACAAATAGCAGAGAAGTCCATGACGGGGAGATTGAGGCGGAGTAAAGAAGTTCAGGATGTATAGATTGAGAAAGAGCAGAGAGGTAAATGAGGTGGAGAGAGGCAGAGCAGAGAAGTTCATGAGTTTAGATTGAGAAAGAGGAGAGAAATTCAAGAGGTTGAGAATGAGGCAGAGTAGAGAAGTCCATGTTGTGGAGAGTGAGGAAGAGCAGAGAAGTCCTTCAGGTGGAGATTGAGGCAGAGCAGAGAAGTCCATCTGGCGGAGAGTGAGGCAGAGCAGAGAGGTTCATGAGGTGGAGATTGAGGCAGAGCAGAAAAATTCATGAGGTGGAGAGTGACGTAGAGCAGAGAAGCCAGTTAGATGGAGATTGTGACATAGCCGAGAAATCTTTGAGGTGTAGAGCGAGGCAGAGCAGAGAAGTCGATGAGGTGGAGAGTGAGGCAGAGCAGAGAAGTCCATGGGGTGGAGAGTGAGTTAGAGCAGAGAAGTCCATGAGGTGGAGTTTGAGGCAGAGCAGAGAAGTTCATGAGGTGGATATTGAGAAAGAGCATAGAAGTTCATGAGGTGGAGAGTGAGACAGAGCAGAGAAGTCCATGAGTTGGAGAGTGAGACATAGCAGAGAAGTCCATGAGGTGGAGAGTGAGGCAGAGCACAGAAGTCGATGAGGTGCAGTGTGAGGCAGAGGAGAGAAGTCCATGAGGTGGAGATTGAGGCAGAGCAGAAAAATTCATGAGGTGGAGAGTGACGTAGGTCAGAGATATCAATTAGATGGAGATTGAGGCAGAGCCAAGAAATTCATGTGGTGGAGAGTGAGGCAGAGCAGAGAAGTCGATGAGGTGGAGAGTGAGGCAGAGCAGAGAAGTCCATGAGGTGGAGAGTGAGTTCGAGCAGAGAAGTCCATGAGGTGGAGATTGAGGTAGAGCAGAGAATTTCATGAGGTGGATATTGAGAAAGAGCAAAGAAGTTCATGAGGTGGAGAGTGAGGCAGAGCAGAGAAGTCGATGAGGTGTAGAGTGAGGCAGAGAAGAGAAGTCCATGAGGTGGAGAGTTAGTTAGAGCAGAGAAGACCATGAGGTGGAGAGTAAGGCAGAGCAGAGAAGTCCATGATGTGGAGTGTGAGATAGAGCAGAGATGTACATGAGGTGGAGCATGAGAAAGAGCATAGAAGTCCATGAGGTGGAGATTGAGGCAGAGCAGATAAGTTCATCAGGTGGAGTTGAGAAAGAGCAGAGAAATTCATGAGGTTGAGAGTGAGGCAGAGCAGAGAAGTTCATGACGTGAAGAGTGGGGCAGAGCAGAGAAGTCCATGAGGTGGAGAGTGAGGTAGAGCTGAGAAGTCCATGAGGTGGAGTGAGGCAGAGCAGAAAAGTTCATGAGGTGTAGAGTGACGGAGAGCAGAGAAGTCAATGAAGTAGAGATTGACGCAGTGCAGAGAAATCCATGAGGTGGAGAGTGAGGCAGAGCACAGAAGTCGATGAGGTGGAGTGAGGCAGAGCAGAGAAGTCCATGAAGTGGAGATTGAGGCAGAGCAGGAACATTCATGAGATGGAGAGTGACATAGAGCAGAGAAGTCAATTAGATGGAGATTGAGACAGAGCAGAGAAATCCATGAGGTGGAGTGTGAGGCAGAGGAGAGAAGTCCATGAGGTGGAGATGGAGGCAGAGCAGAAAAATTCATGAGGTGGAGAGTGACGTAGAGCAGAGAAGTCAATTAGATGGAGATTGAGGCAGAGCCGAGAAATACATGAGGTGGAGAGTGAGGCAGAGCAGAGAAGTCGATGAGGTGGAGAGTGAGGCAGAGCAGAGAAGTCCATGAGGTGGAGAGTGAGTTCGAGCAGAGAAGTCCATGAGGTGGAGATTGAGGCAGAGCAGAGAATTTCATGAGGTGGATATTGAGAAAGAGCAGAGAAGTTCATGAGGTGGAGAGTGACGCAGAGCAGAGAAGTCGATGAGGTGGAGAGTGAGGCAGAGGAGAGAAGTCCATGAGGTGGAGAGTGAATTAGAGCAGAGAAGACCATGAGGTGGAGAGTGAGGCAGAGCAGAGAAGTCCATGAGGTGGAGAGTGAGATAAAGCAGAGATGTACATGAGGTGGAGCATGAGGTAGAGCATAGAAGTCCATGAGGTGGAGATTGAGGCAGAGAAGAGAAATTCATCAGGTGGATATTGAGAAAGAGCAGAGAAGTTCATAAGGTGGAGAGAGAGACAGAACAGAGACGTTCATGAGGTGGAGATTGAGAAAGAGTAGAGAGGTAAATGAGGTGGAGAGAGGCAGAGCAGATAAGTTCATCAGGTGGAAATTGAGAAGGAGCAGGGAAATTCATGAGGTTGAGAGTGAGGCAGAGCAGAGAAGTCCATAAGGTGGAGATTGAGGCAGAGCAGAAAAGTTCATGAGGTGTAGAGTGACGCAGATTAGAGAAGTCAATGAAGTGGAGATTGACGCAGAGCAGAGAAATCCATGAGGTGGAGAGTGAGGCAGACCACAGAAGTCGATGAGGTGGAGAGTGAGGCAGAGCAGAGAAGTCCATGAAGTGGAGATTGAGGCAGAGCAGGAAAATTCATGACGTTGAGAGTGACGTAGAGCAGAGAAGTCAATTAGATGGAGATTGAGACCGAGCAGAGGAATCCATGAGGTGGAGAATGAGACAGAGCAGAGAAGTTCATGACGTGTAGAGTGAGGCAGAGCAAAGATGTCCATGAGGTGGACATTGAGACAGAGCAGAGAAATCCATGAGGTACAGAGAGAGGCAGAGCAGAGTAGTTCATGAGGTGGAGATTGACAAATAGCAGAGAAATCCATGACGTGGAGATTGAGGAGGAGTAAAGAAGTTCAGGTTGTAGAGATTGAGAAAGAGCAGAGAGGTAAATGAGGTGGAGAGAGGCAGAGCAGAGAAGTTCATTAGTTTAGATTGAGAAAGAGGAGGGAAATTCATGAGGTTGAGAGTGAGGCAGAGCAGTGAAGCCCATGTTGTGGAGAGTGAGGAAGAGCAGAGAAGTCCTTCAGGTGGAGATTGTGGCAGAGCAGAGAAGTCCATCTGGCGGAGAGTGAGGCAGAGCAGAGAGGTTCATGAGGTGGAGAGTACGGCAGAGCAGAGAAGTCCATGAGATGGAGAGTGAGGCAGAGTAGACAATTCCATGA
Organism: Jaculus jaculus; assembly: GCF_020740685.1. Classification (NCBI taxonomy): domain Eukaryota; kingdom Metazoa; phylum Chordata; class Mammalia; order Rodentia; family Dipodidae; genus Jaculus; species Jaculus jaculus. The sequence goes on from NC_059116.1 coordinate 61,663,463, forward strand.
GGTGGATATTGAGGCAGAGCAGAGAAGTCCATGAGATGGAGAGTGAGGCAGAGCAGAGAAGTCCATATGGTGGAGGTTGAGGCAGAGCAGAGAATTCCATGAGTTGGAGAGTGTAGCAGAGCAGAGAAGTCCATTAGATGGAGAGTGAGGCATAGCAGAAAAATACATGACGTGGAGACTGAGACAGAGCAGAGAAGTCCATGAGGTAGAGATTGAGGCAGAGCAGAGACGTCCATGATATGGAAAGTGAGACATAGCAGAGAAGTCCATGAGGTGGAGAGTGAGGCAGAGCAGAGAAGTCCATGAGGTGGAGAGTGAGTTCGAGCAGAGAAGTCCATGAGGTGGAGATTGAGGCAGAGCAGAGAATTTCATGAGGTGGATATTGAGAAAGAGCAGAGAAGTTCATGAGGTGGAGAGTGACGCAGAGCAGAGAAGTCGATGAGGTGGAGAGTGAGGCAGAGGAGAGAAGTCCATGAGGTGGAGAGTGAATTAGAGCAGAGAAGACCATGAGGTGGAGAGTGAGGCAGAGCAGAGAAGTCCATGAGGTGGAGAGTGAGATAAAGCAGAGATGTACATGAGGTGGAGCATGAGGTAGAGCATAGAAGTCCATGAGGTGGAGATTGAGGCAGAGAAGAGAAATTCATCAGGTGGATATTGAGAAAGAGCAGAGAAGTTCATAAGGTGGAGAGAGAGACAGAACAGAGACGTTCATGAGGTGGAGATTGAGAAAGAGTAGAGAGGTAAATGAGGTGGAGAGAGGCAGAGCAGATAAGTTCATCAGGTGGAAATTGAGAAGGAGCAGGGAAATTCATGAGGTTGAGAGTGAGGCAGAGCAGAGAAGTCCATAAGGTGGAGATTGAGGCAGAGCAGAAAAGTTCATGAGGTGTAGAGTGACGCAGATTAGAGAAGTCAATGAAGTGGAGATTGACGCAGAGCAGAGAAATCCATGAGGTGGAGAGTGAGGCAGACCACAGAAGTCGATGAGGTGGAGAGTGAGGCAGAGCAGAGAAGTCCATGAAGTGGAGATTGAGGCAGAGCAGGAAAATTCATGACGTTGAGAGTGACGTAGAGCAGAGAAGTCAATTAGATGGAGATTGAGACCGAGCAGAGGAATCCATGAGGTGGAGAATGAGACAGAGCAGAGAAGTTCATGACGTGTAGAGTGAGGCAGAGCAAAGATGTCCATGAGGTGGACATTGAGACAGAGCAGAGAAATCCATGAGGTACAGAGAGAGGCAGAGCAGAGTAGTTCATGAGGTGGAGATTGACAAATAGCAGAGAAATCCATGACGTGGAGATTGAGGAGGAGTAAAGAAGTTCAGGTTGTAGAGATTGAGAAAGAGCAGAGAGGTAAATGAGGTGGAGAGAGGCAGAGCAGAGAAGTTCATTAGTTTAGATTGAGAAAGAGGAGGGAAATTCATGAGGTTGAGAGTGAGGCAGAGCAGTGAAGCCCATGTTGTGGAGAGTGAGGAAGAGCAGAGAAGTCCTTCAGGTGGAGATTGTGGCAGAGCAGAGAAGTCCATCTGGCGGAGAGTGAGGCAGAGCAGAGAGGTTCATGAGGTGGAGAGTACGGCAGAGCAGAGAAGTCCATGAGATGGAGAGTGAGGCAGAGTAGACAATTCCATGAGGTGGATATTGAGGCAGAGCAGAGAAGTCCATGAGATGGAGAGTGAGGCAGAGCAGAGAAGTCCATATGGTGGAGGTTGAGGCAGAGCAGAGAATTCCATGAGTTGGAGAGTGTAGCAGAGCAGAGAAGTCCATTAGATGGAGAGTGAGGCATAGCAGAAAAATACATGACGTGGAGACTGAGACAGAGCAGAGAAGTCCATGAGGTAGAGATTGAGGCAGAGCAGAGACGTCCATGATATGGAAAGTGAGACATAGCAGAGAAGTCCATGAGGTGGAGAGTGAGGTACAGCAGATAAGTCCATGAGGTAGAGATTGAGGCAGACCAGAGAAGTTTATGAGGTGGATATTGAGAAAGAGCAGAGAAGTTCATGAGGTGGAGAGTGAGACAGAGCAGAGAAGTCCATGAGTTGGAGAGTGAGACATAGCAGAAAAGTCCATGAGCTGGAGAGTGAGGCAGAGCACAGAAGTTGATGAGGTGGAGTGTGAGGCAGAGCAGAGAAGTCCATGATGTGGAGATTGAGGCTGAGCAGAAAAATTCATGCGGTGGAGAGTGACGTAGAGCAGAGAAGCCAATTAGATGGAGATTGAGGCATAGCCGAGAAATCTTTGAGGTGTAGAGCGAGGCAGAGCAGAGAAGTCGATGAGGTGGAGAGTGATGCAGAGCAGGGAAGTCCATGGGGTGGAGAGTGAGTTAGAGCAGAGAAGTCCATGAGGTGGAGATTGAGGCCGAGCAGAGAAGTTCATGAGGTGGATATTGAGAAAGAGCAGAGAAGTTCATGAGGTGGAGAGTGAGACAGAGCAGAGAAGTCCATGAGTTGGAGAGTGAGACATAGCAGAGAAGTCCATGAGGTGGAGAGTGAGGCAGAGCACAGAAGTCGATGAGGTGCAGTGTGAGGCAGAGGAGAGAAGTCCATGAGGTGGAGATTGAGGCAGAGCAGAAAAATTCATGAGGTGGAGAGTGACGTAGGGCAGAGAAGTCAATTAGATGGAGATTGAGACAGAGCCAAGAAATTCATGTGGTGGAGAGTGAGGCAGAGCAGAGAAGTCGATGAGGTGGAGAGTGAGGCAGAGCAGAGAAGTTCATGAGGTGGAGAGTGAGTTCGAGCAGTGAAGTCAATGAGGTGGAGATTGAGGCAGAGCAGAGAATTTCATGAGGTGGATATTGAGAAAGAGCAGAGAAGTTCATGAGGTGGAGAGTGAGGCAGAGCAGAGAAGTCGATGAGGTGGAGAGTGAGGCAGAGGGGAGAAGTCCATGAGGTGGAGAGTTAGTTAGAGCAGAGAAGACCATGAGGTGGAGAGTGAGGCAGAGCAGAGAAGTCCATGAGGTGGAGAGTGAGATAGAGTAGAGATGTACATGAGGTGGAGCATGAGGTAGAGCATAGAAGTCCATGAGGTGGAGATTGAGGTAGAGTAGATAAGTTCATCAGGTGGAGATTGAGAAAGAGCAGAGAAATTCATGAGGTTGAGAGTGAGGCAGAGCAGAGAAGTCCATGAGGTGGAGTGTGAGGCAGAGCCCAGAAGTCGATGTGGTGGAGAGTGAGGCAGAGCAGAGAAGTCCATATAGTGGAGATTGAGGCAGAGCAGGAAAATTCATGAGGTGGAGAATGACGTAGAGCAGAGAAGTCAATTAAATGGAGTTTGAGACAGAGCAGAGAAATCTATGAGGTGGAGAGTGAGGCAGAGCAGAGAAATAGTGAGTTGGACAGTGAGACAGAGCAGAGCAGTTCATGAGATGGACAGTTAGACAGTGAATTAAAGTTCATGAGGTGGAGAGTGTGGCAGAGCAGAGAATTTCATGAGGTGGAGAGTGAGGCATAGCAGAGAAGTCCATGACATGGAGATTGAGACAGAGCAGAGAAATCCATGAGGTGTAGTGAGGCAGAGCACAGAAGTCGATGAGGTGGAGAGTGAGGCAGAGCAGAGAAGTCCATGAATTGGAGATTTAGGCAGAGCAGAAAAATTCATGAGGTGGAGAGTGACGTAGAGTAGAGAAGTCGGAGTTGGAGAGTGAAGCAGAGCACAGAAGTCCATGAGGTGGTGAGGTACAGCAGAGAAGTCCATGAGGTGGAGATTGAGGCAGAGCAGAGAAGTTCATGAGGTGGATATTGAGAAAGAGCAGAGAAGTTCATGAGGTGGAGAGTGTGGCAGAGCAGAGAAGTCCATGAGGTGGAGAGTGAGATACAGCAGAGGAGTCCATGAAGTGGTGAGGTAGAGCCGAGAATTCCATGAGTTGGAAATTGAGGCAGAGCACAGAAGTTCATGAGGTGGAGATTGAGGCAGAGCAGAGAAGTTTGTGAGGTGGAGAGTGAGACAGAACAGAGAAGTCCATGAAGTTGAGAGTGAGACAGAGCCGAGAAGTCCATAAGGTGGAGAGTGAGACATAGCAGAGAAGTCCATGAGGTGGAGAGTGAGGGAGAGCAGAGAAGTCCATGAGGTGGAGAGTGAAGCAAAGCAGAGAAGTCCATGATGTGGACAGTGAGGCAGAGCAAAGATGTCCATGAGGTGGACATTGAGACAGAGCAGAGAAATCCATGAGGTAGAGAGTGAGTCAGAGCAGAAAAGTTCATGAGGTGGAGATTGAGAAAGAGCAGAGAAGTCCATGACGTGGAGATTGAGGCGGAGCAGAGAAGTTCATGATGTAGAGATTGAGAAAGAGCAGAGAGGTAAATGAGGTGGAGAGAGGCAGAGCAGAGAAGTTCATGAGGTGGAGATTGAGAAAGAGCAGAGAAATTCATGAGGTTCAGAGAGAGGCAGAGAAGAGAAGTTCATGACATGGAGAGTGGTGCAGAGCAGAGAAGTCCATGAGTTGGAGATTGAGGCAGAGCAGAGAAGTCCATGAGGTGGAGAGTGAGGCAGAGCAGAGAGGTTCATGAGGTGGAGATTAAGGCAGAGAAGAAAACTCCATGAGATGGATAGTGAGGCAGAGTAGACAATTCAAAGAGGTGGAATTTGAGGCAGAGCAGAGAAGTCAATGTGGTGGAGGTTGAGGCAGAGCAGAGAAGTCCATGAGGTGGAGAGTGTAGCAGAACAGACAAGTCCATTAGATGGAGAGTGAGGCATAGCAGAGAAGTCCATGACGTGGAGATTGAGACAGAGCAGAGAAGTCCATGACGTGGAGATTGAGACAGAGCAGAGAAATCAGTGAGGTGGAGAGTGAGGCAGAGCAGAGAAGTTCAAGAGGTGGAGAGTTAGACAGCGAAGAAAAGTTCATGAGGTGGTGAGTGAGGCAGAGCAGAGAAGTTCATGAGGTGGAGAGTGAGAAAGAACAGAGAAGTCCGTGAGGTGGAGAGTGAGGCACAGCAGAGAAGTCCATGAGGTGGAGAGTGAGACAGAGCAGAGAAGTCCATGAGGTGGAGAGTGAGGTACAGCAGATAAGTCCATGAGGTGGAGATTGAGGCAGACCAGAGAAGTTCATGAGGTGGATATTGAGAAAGAGCAGAGAAGTTCATGAGGTGGAGAGTGAGAAAGAGCAGAGAAGTCCATGAGTTGGAGAGTGAGGCAGAGCACAGAAGTCGATGAGGTGGAGAGTGAGACAGAGCAGAGAAGTGCATGAGGTGGAGAGTGAGGTACTGCAGATAAGTCCATGAGGTGGAGATTGAGGCAGACCAGAGAAGTTCATGAGGTGGAGAGTGAGAAAGAGCAGAGAAGTTCATGAGGTGGAGAGTGAGAAAGAGCAGAGAAGTCCATGAGTTGGAGAGTGAGGCAGAGCACAGAAGTCGATGAGGTGGAGTGTGAGGCAGAGCAGAAAAATTCATGAGGTGGAGAGTGACGTAGAGCAGAGAAGTCAATTAGATGGAGATTGAGGCAGAGCCGAGAAATCCATGAGTTGGAGCGTGAGGCAGAGCAGAGAAGGCGATGAGGTGGAGAGTGAGGCACAGCACAGAAGTTGATGAGGTGTAGTGTGAGGCAGAGTAGAGAAGTCCATGAGGTGGAGATTGAGGCAGAGCAGAGAAGTCCATGAGGTGGAGAGTGAGGCAGAGCAGAGAGGTTCATGAGGTGTAGGTTAAGGCAGAGCATAGAAGTCCATGAGATGGAGAGTGAGGCAGAGTAGACAATTCCATGAGGTGGAGTTTGAGGCACAGCAGCGAAGTCCATGAAATGGAGAGTGAGGCAGAGCAGAGAAGTCAATGTGGTGGAGGTTGAGGCAGATCAGAGAACTCCATGAGGTGGAGAGTGAAGCAGAGCAGAGAAGTCCATTAGATGGAGAGTAAGGCATAGCAGACAAGTCCATGACGTGGAGTTTAAGACAGAGCAGAGAAGTCCATGACGTGGAGATTGAGACAGAGCAGAGAAATCAGTGAGGTGGAGAGTGAGGCAGAGCAGAGAAGTTCATGAGGTGGAGAGTTAGACAGAGAAGAAAAGTTCATAAGGTGGTGAGTGAGGCATAGCAGAGTAGTTCATGAGGTGGAGAGTGAGAAAGAACAGAGAAGTCCATGAGGTGGAGAGTGAGGCACAGCAGAGAAGTCCATGAGGTGGAGAGTGAGGTACAGCAGAGAAGTCCATGAGGTGGAGATTGAGGCAGAGCAGTGAAGTTCATGAGGTGGATATAGAGAAAGAGCAGAGAAGTTCATGATGTGGAGAGTGAGACATAGCAGAGAAGTCCATGTGTTGGAGAGTGAGACATAGCAGAGAAATCCATGAGGTGGAGAGTGAGGCAGAGCACAGAAGTCGATGAGGTGGAGTGTGAGGCAGAGTAGAGAAGTCCATGAGGTGGAGATTGAGGCAGAGCAGAAAAATTCATGAGGTGGAGTGTGACGTACAGCAGAGAAGTCAATTAGATGGAGATTGAGGCAGAGCCGAGAAATCCATGAGGTGGAGCGTGAGGCAGAGCAGAGAATTCGATGAGGTGGAGAGTGAGGCAGAGAAGAGAAGTCCATGAGGTGGAGAGTGAGTTAGAGCAGAGAAGTTCTTGAGGTGGAGATTGAGGCAGAGCAGAGAAGTTCATGAGGTGGATATTGAGAAAGAGGAGAGAAGTTCATGAGGTGGAGTGTGAGGCAGAGCAGAGAAGCCCATGAGGTGGAGAGTGAGATAGAGCAGAGATGTCCATGAGGTGGAGCGTGAGGTAGAGCAGGGAAGTCCATGAGGTGGAGATTGAGGTAGAACAGAGAAGTTCATGAGGTGGAGATTGAGAAAGAGCAGAGAAGTTCATTAGGTGGAGAGTGGGACAGAACAGAGAAGTCCATGATGTTGAGAGTGAGACAGACCAGAGAAGTCCATGAGGTGGAGAGTGAGACAGCAGAGAATTCCATGACGTGGAGAGTGAGGTAGAGCAGATAAGTCCATGAGGTGGAGATTGAGGCATAGCAGAGAAGATCATGAGGTGGATATTGAGAAAGAGCAGAGAAGTTCATGAAGTGGAGAGTGAGACAGAGCAGAGAAGTCCATGAGGTGGAGAGTGAAGCAGAGCAGACAAGTTCAGGAGGTGGAGATTGAGAAAAGGCATAGAAGTCCAGGACGTGGATATTGAGGCAGAGCAGAGAAGTTGATGATGTAGAGGTTGAGAAAGAGCAAAGAGGTAAATGAGGTGGAGAGAGGCAGAGTAGAGAAGTTCATTAGGTGGACATTGAGAAAGAGCAGAGAAATTAATGAGGTTGACAGTGAGTAAGAGCAGAGAAGTTCATGAGTTGGAGAGTGGGGTAGAGCAGAGAAGTCCATGTTGTGGAGAGTGTGGTAGAGCAGAGAATTCCTTGACTTGGAGATTGAGGCAGAGCAGACAGATTCATCAGGTGGAGATTAAGGCAGGGCAGAGAAGTCCATATGGTGGAGATGGAGGCAGAGCAGAGAAATCCATGAGGTGGAGATTGAGGGAGAGCAGAGAAGTCCCTGAGTTGGACATTGAGGCAGAGTAGAGAATTCCATGAGGTGGAGATTGAGGCCGAGCAGAGAAATCCAGGAGGTGGAGAGTGAGGCAGAGCAGAGAAGTCGAAGAGCTGGAGAGTGAGGCAGAGCAGAGAAGACCATGACGTGGAGATTGAGGCAGAGCAGAAATGGTCATGAGGTGGAGAGTGACGCAGAGCAGAGAAGTCAATGAGGTGGAGACTGAGGCAGAGCAGAGAAATCCATGAGTTGGAGAGTAAGGCAGAGCAGAGAAGTCGATGAGGTTGAGACTCAGGTACAGCAGAGAAGTTCATGAGGTGGAGAGTGAGGCAGAGCACAGAAGTCCATGAGGTGGAGAGTGAGAAAGAGCAGGGAAGTACATGAGGTGGATAGTGAGGCAGAGCAGAGAAGTCCATGAGGTGGAGAGTGAGGCAGAGCAAAGATGTCCATGAGTTGGAGATTGAGACAGTGCAGAGAAATCCATGAGGTAGAGAGTGAGGCAGAGCAGCGAAGTTCATGAGGTGGCGATTGAGAAAGAGCAGAGAAGTCCATGACGTTTAGATTGAGGCGGAGTAGAGAAGTTCATGATGTAGAGATTGAGAAAGAGCAAAGAGGTAAATGAGGTGGGGAGTGAGGCATAGCACAGAAGTCCATGAGGTGGAGATTGAGGCAGAGCAGAGTAATCCATGAGGAGGAGAGTGAGGCAGAGCAGAGAAGTCAATGAGGTGGATAGTGAGAAAGAGCAGAGAAGTCCAAGAAGTGGAGAGTGAGGGAGAGCAGAGAAGTCCATGACGTGGAGAGTGAGGCAGAGCACAGAAGTCCAAGAGGTGGAGAGTGAGAAAGAGCAGGGAAGTACATGAGTTGGAGATTGAGGCAGAGCAGTGAAGTTCATGAGGTGGATATTGAGGAAGAGCAGAGAATTCCATGAGGTGGAGAGTGAGGCAGATCAGAGAAGTCCATGTGGTGGAGAGTGATACAGAGCAGAGAAGTCCTTGAGGTGGAGAGTGAGGGAGAGCAGAGAAGTCCATGACGTGGAGAGTGAGGCAGAGCAAAAATGTCCATGACGTGGAGATTGAGACAGTGCAGAGAAATCCAGGAGGTAGACAGTGATGCAGAGCAGAGAAGTTCATGAGTTGGAGATTGAGAAAGAGCAGAGAAGTCCATGACGTGGAGATTGAAGTGGAGCAGAGAAGTTCATGATGTAGAGATTGGCGAAGAGCAGAGAGGTAAATGATGTGGAGAGAGGCAGAGCAGAGAAGTTCATGAGGTGGACATTGAGAAAGAGCAGAGAAATTCATGAGGTTGACAGTGAGGCAGAGCAGAGAAGTTCATGAGATGGAGAGTGGGCCAGAGCAGAGAAGTCCATGTTGTGGAGAGTGAGGTAGAGCAGAGAAGTCCTTGAGGTGGAGTTTCAGGCGGAGCAGAGATGTTCATGATGTAGAGATTGAGAAAGAGCAGAGAGGTAAATGAGGTGGAGAGATGCAGAGGAGAGAAGGTCATGAGGTGGAGATTGAAAAGTGCAGACAAATTCATGAGGTGCAGAGTGAGGCAGAGCAGAGAAGTTCATGAGGTGGGAAGTGACGCAGAGCAGAGAAGTCCATGAGGAGGAGATTGAGGCAGAGCAGAGAAATACATGAGGTGGAGAGAGGCAGAGCAGAGAAGTTCATGAGGTGGACATTGAGAAAGAGCGGAGAAATTCATGAGATTGACAGTGAGGAAGAGCAGAGAAGTTCATGAGTTGGAGAGTGGGGCTGAGCAGAGAAGTCCATGTTGTGGAGAGTGAGGTAGAACAGAGAAGACCTTGACATGGAGATTGAGGCAGAGCAGAGAAGTCCATGAGGTGGAGATTAAGGCATAGCAGAGAAGTCCATGAGATGTAGAGTGAGGCAGAGCAGAGAACTCAATATGGTGGAGATTGAGGCAGAGCAGAGAAATCCATGAGGTGGAGATTGAGGGAGAGCAGAGAAGTCCCTGAGTTGGACATTGAGACAGAGCAGAGAATTCCATGAGGTGGAGATTGAGGCCGAGCAGAGAAATCCAGGAGGTGGAGAGTGAGGCAGAGCAGAGAAGTCCATGACGTGGAGATAGATGCAGACCAGAGAAATCCATGAAGTGGAGAGTGAGGCAGAGCAGAGAAGTCCATGAGGTGGAGATTGAGGCGGAGTAGAAAAATTCATGAGGTTGAGACTGACGCAGTACAGAGAAGTCAATGAGGTGGAGATTGAGGCAGAGCAGAGAAATCCATTAGGTGGAGAGTGAGGCAGAGCAGAGAAGTCGATTAGGTGGAGAGTGAGGCAGAGCAGAGAAATTCATGAGGTGGAGAGTGAGGCAGAGCACAGAAGTCCAGGAGGTGTAGAATGAGAAAGAGCAATGAAGTACCTGAGGTGGAGACTGAGGCCGAGCAGAGAAGTCCAAGAGGTGGAGAGTGAGGTAGAGCAGAGAATTGCATGAGGTAGAGCAGAGAATTTCATGAGGTGGATATTGAGGAAGATCAGAGAAGTTCAGGAGGTGGAGAGTGAGGCAGAGCACAGAAGTACATGAGGTGGAGAGTGAGACAGAGCAGAGAAGTCCATGAGGTGGAGTGTGAGGCAGAGCAGAGAAGTCCATGAGGTGGAGATGGAAGCAGAGCAGAGAAGTGCATGAGGTGGAGATTGAGGCAGAGCAGAGAAGTTCATGTGGTTGAGATTGACAAAGAGCCGAGAACTCCATGAGTTGGTGATTGAGGCACAGCAGAGAAGTTCATGAGGTGGAGATTGACAAAGAGCAGAGAAGGTTTTGATGTGGAGAGTGAGGCAGAGCACAGAAGTCCAAGAGGTGGAGTGTGAGACAGAGCAGAGAAGTCCATGAGGTGGAGAGTGAGGCAGAGCAGAGAATTCCATGACGTGGAGAGTGAGGCAGAGCAAAGATGTGCATGAGGTGGAGAGTGAGGGAGAGCACAGAAGTCCAAGAGGTGGAGAGTGAGGTAGAGCAGAGACGTGCATCAGGTGGAGATTGAGGCAGAGCAGAGAAATACATGAGGTGGAGTGTGAGGCAGAGCAGAGAAGTCCATGAGGTGGAGAGTGAGGCAGAACAGAGAACTCAATGAGGTGGAGATTGAGGCAGAGCAGAGAAATCCATGAGGTGGAGAGTGAGGCAGAGCAGAGAAGTTCATGAGGTGGAGAGTGAGGCAGAGCACAGATGTCCATGAGGTGGAGAGTGAGAAAGAGCAGGGAAGTACATGAGTTGTAGAGTGAGGCAGAGCAGAGAAGTCCATGAGGTGGAGAGTGATGCAGAGCAGAGAAGTCCATGAGGTGGAGATTGAGGCGAGGCAGAAAAATTCATGAGGTTGAGATGACGCAGTGTAAAGAAGTCAATGAGGTGGAGAGTGAGGCAGAGCAGAGAAGTTCATGACGTGGACAGTGAGGCCGAGCAGAGAAGTCCAATAGGTGGAGAGTGAGGTAGAGCAGAGAATTGCATGAGGTGCAGATTGAAGCAGAGCAGAGAAGTTCATGAGGTGGACATTGAGGAAGATCAGAGAAGTTCATGAGGTGGAGAGTGAGGCAGAGCAGCGAAGTTCATGAGGTGGAGATTGGGAAATCGCAGAGAAGTCCATGACGTGGAGCTTGAGGTGGAGCAGAGAAGTTCATGATGTAGTGATTGAGAAAGAGCAAAGAGGTAAATGAGGTGGGGAGTGAGGCAGAGAATAGATGTTCATGAGGTGGAGAGTGAGGCAGAGCACAGAAGCCCATGAGGTGGAGAGTTAGAAAGAGCAGGGAAGTACATGAGGTGGAGAGTGAGGCCGAGCAGAGAAGTCCAAGATGTGGAGAGTGAGGTAGAGCAGAGAAGTGCATGAGGTGGAGATTGAGGCAGAGCAGAGAAGTTCATGAGGTGTATATTGAGGAAGATCAGAGAAGTCCATGAGGTGGAGAGTGAGACAGAGCAGAGAAGTCCATGAGGTGGAGAGTGAGGCAGAGCAGAGAAGTCTATGACGGGGAGAGTGAGGCAGAGCAGAGAAGTTCATGAGGTGGAGAGTTAGACAGAGAAGAAAAGTTCATGAGGTGGTGAGTGAGGCAGAGCAGAGAAGTTCATGAGGTGGAGAGTGAGAAAGAACAGAGAAGTCCATGAGGTGGAGAGTGAGGCACAGCAGAGAAGTCCATGAGGTGGAGAGTGAGGTACAGCAGAGAAGTCCATGAGATGGAGATTGAGGCAGAGCAGAGAAGTTCATGAGGTGGATATTGAGAAAGAGCAGAGAAGTTCATGATGTGGAGAGTGAGACAGAGCAGAGAAATCCATGTGTTGGAGAGTGAGACATAGCAGAGAAGTCCATGAGATGGAGAGTGAGGCAGAGCACAGAAGTCGATGAGGTGGAGTGTGAGGCAGAGTAGAGAAGTCCATGAGGTGGAGATTGAGGCAGAGCAGAAAAATTCATGAGGTGGAGTGTGACGTACAGCAGAGAAGTCAATTAGATGGAGATTGAGGCATAGCCGAGAAATCCATGACGTGGAGCGTGAGGCAGAGCAGAGAAGTCGATGAGGTGGAGAGTGAGGCAGAGAAGAGAAGTCCATGAGGTGGAGAGTGAGTGAGAGCAGAGAAGTCCATGAGGTGGAGATTGAGGCAGAGCAGAGAAGTTCATGAGGTGGATATTGGGAAAGAGCAGAGAAGTTCATGAGGTGGAGTGTGAGGCAGAGCAGAGAAGCCCATGAGGTGGAGAGTGAGATAGATCAGAGATGTCCATGAGGTGGAGCGTGAGGTAGAGCAGGGAAGTCCATGAGGTGGAGATTGAGGTAGAGCAGAGAAGTTCATGAGGTGGATATTGAGAAAGAGCAGAGAAGTTCATTAGGTGGAGAGTGAGACAGAACAGAGAAGTCCATGAGGTTGAGAGTGAGACAGACCAGAGAAGTCCATGAGGTGGAGAGTGAGACAGCAGAGAATTCCATGATGTGGAGAGTGTTGTAGAGCAGATAAGTCCATGAGGTGGAGATTGAGGCATAGCAGAGAAGATCATGAGGTGGATATTGAGAAAGAGCAGAGAAGTTCATGATGTGGAGAGTGAGACAGAGCAGAGAAGTCCATGTGTTGGAGTGTGAGACATAGCAGAGAAGTCCATGAGGTGGAGTGTGAGGCAGAGCACAGAAGTCGATGAGGTGGAGTGTGAGGCAGGGTAGAGAAGTCCATGAGGTGGAGATTGAGGCAGAGCAGAAAAATTCATGAGGTGGAGTGTGATGTACAGCAGAGAAGTCAATTAGATGGAGATTGAAGCAGAGCCGAGAAATCCATGAGGTGGAGGGTGGGGCAGAGCAGAGAAGTCGATGAGGTGGAGAGTGAGGCAGAGAAGAGAAGTCCATGACGTGGAGAGTGAGTTAGAGCAGAGAAGTCCATGAGGTGGAGATTGAGGCAGAGCAGAGAAGTTCATGAGGTGGATATTGAGAAAGAGCAGAGAAGTTCATGAGGTGGAGTGTGAGGCAGAGCAGAGAAGCCCATGAGGTGGAGAGTGAGATAGAGCAGAGATGTCCATGAGGTGGAGCGTGAGGTAGAGCAGGGAAGTCCATGAGGTGGAGATTGAGGTAGAGCAGAGAAGTTCATGAGGTGGAGATTGAGAAAGAGCAGAGAAGTTCATTAGGTGGAGAGTGGGACAGAACAGAGAAGTCCATGAGGTTGAGAGTGAGACAGACCAGAGAAGTCCATGAGGTGGAGAGTGAGACAGCAGAGAATTCCATGACGTGGAGAGTGTTGTAGAGCAGATAAGTCCATGAGGTGGAGATTGAGGCATAGCAGAGAAGATCATGAGGTGGATATTGAGAAAGAGCAGAGAAGTTCATGATGTGGAGAGTGAGACAGAGCAGAGAAGTCCATGTGTTGGAGTGTGAGACATAGCAGAGAAGTCCATGAGGTGGAGTGTGAGGCAGAGCACAGAAGTCGATGAGGTGGAGTGTGAGGCAGAGTAGAGAAGTCCATGAGGTGGAGATTGAGGCAGAGCAGAAAAATTCATGAGGTGGAGTGTTATGTACAGCAGAGAAGTCAATTAGATGGAGATTGAAGCAGAGCCGAGAAATCCATGAGGTGGAGGGTGAGGCAGAGCAGAGAAGTCGATGAGGTGGAGAGTGAGGCAGAGAAGAGAAGTCCATGAGGTGGAGAGTGAGTTAGAGCAGAGAAGTCCATGAGGTGGAGATTGAGGCAGAGCAGAGAAGTTCATGAGGTGGATATTGAGAAAGAGCAGAGAAGTTCATGAGGTGGAGTGTGAGGCAGAGCAGAGAAGCCCATGAGGTGGAGAGTGAGATAGAGCAGAGATGTCCATGAGGTGGAGCGTGAGGTAGAGCAGGGAAGTCCATGAGGTGGAGATTGAGGTAGAGCAGAGAAGTTCATGAGGTGGAGATTGAGAAAGAGCAGAGAAGTTCATTAGGTGGAGAGTGGGACAGAACAGAGAAGTCCATGAGGTTGAGAGTGAGACAGACCAGAGAAGTCCATGAGGTGGAGAGTGAGACAGCAGAGAATTCCATGACGTGGAGAGTGAGGTAGAGCAGATAAGTCCATGAGGTGGAGATTGAGGCATAGCAGAGAAGATCATGAGGTGGATATTGAGAAAGAGCAGAGAAGTTCATGAAGTGGAGAGTGAGACAGAGCAGAGAAGTCCATGAGGTGGAGAGTGAAGCAGAGCAGAGAAGTTCAGGAGGTGGAGATTGAGAAAAGGCATAGAAGTCCAGGACGTGGATATTGAGGCAGAGCAGAGAAGTTGATGATGTAGAGGTTGAGAAAGAGCAAAGAGGTAAATGAGGTGGAGAGAGGCAGAGTAGAGAAGTTCATTAGGTGGACATTGAGAAAGAGCAGAGAAATTAATGAGGTTGACAGTGAGTAAGAGCAGAGAAGTTCATGAGTTGGAGAGTGGGGTAGAGCAGAGAAGTCCATGTTGTGGAGAGTGTGGTAGAGCAGAGAATTCCTTGACTTGGAGATTGAGGCAGAGCAGAGAAGTCCATGAGGTGGAGAGTGAGGCAGAGCAGACAGATTCATGAGGTGGAGATTAAGGCAGGGCAGAGAAGTCCATATGGTGGAGATGGAGTCAGAGCAGAAAAATCCATGAGGTGGAGATTGAGGGAGAGCAGAGAAGTCCCTGAGTTGGACATTGAGGCAGAGTAGAGAATTCCATGAGGTGGAGATTGAGGCCGAGCAGAGAAATCCAGGAGGTGGAGAGTGAGGCAGAGCAGAGAAGTCGATGAGCTGGAGAGTGAGGCAGAGCAGAGAAGACCATGACGTGGTGATTGAGGCAGAGCAGAAATGGTCATGAGGTGGAGAGTGACGCAGAGCAGAGAAGTCAATGAGGTGGAGACTGAGGCATAGCAGAGAAATCCATGAGTTGGAGAGTAAGGCAGAGCAGAGAAGTCGATGAGGTTGAGGCTCAGGTACAGCAGAGAAGTTCATGAGGTGGAGAGTGAGGCAGAGCACAAAAGTCCATGAGGTGGAGAGTGAGAAAGAGCAGGGAAGTACATGAGGTGGAGAGTGAGGCAGAGCAGAGAAGTCCATGAGGTGGAGAGTGAGACAGAGCAGAGAAGTCCATGAGGTAGAGAGTGAGGGAGAGCACAGAAGTCCATGAGGTGGAGAGTGAGGCAGAGCAGAGAAGTCCATGAGGTGGAGAGTGAGGCAGAGCAAAGATGTCCATGAGTTGGAGATTGAGACAGTGCAGAGAAATCCATGAGGTAGAGAGTGAGGCAGAGCAGCGAAGTTCATGAGGTGGCGATTGAGAAAGAGCAGAGAAGTCCATGACGTTTAGATTGAGGCGGAGTAGAGAAGTTCATGATGTAGAGATTGAGAAAGAGCAAAGAGGTAAATGAGGTGGGGAGTGAGGCATAGCACAGAAGTCCATGAAGTGGAGATTGACGCAGAGCAGAAAAATTCATGAGGTGGACAGTGAAGCAGTACAGAGAAGTCAATGAGGTGGAGAATGAGGCAGAACAGAGAAATCCATGACGTGGAGAGTGAGGCATAGCAGAGAAGTTCATGAGGTGGAGAGTGAGGCAGAGCACAGAATTCCAAGAGGTGGAGTGTGAGAAAGAGCAGGGAAGTACATGAGGTGGAGGGTGAGGCCGAGCAGAGAAGTCCAGGAGGTGGAGAGTGAGGTAGAGCAGAGAAGTCCATGAGGATGAGAGTGAGGTAGAGGAGAGAAGTCCATGAGGTGGAGATTGAGGCAGAGCAGAGTAATCCATGAGGTGGAGAGTGAGGCAGAGCAGAGAAGTCAATGAGGTGGATAGTGAGAAAGAGCAGAGAAGTCCAAGAAGTGGAGAGTGAGGGAGAGCAGAGAAGTCCATAACGTGGAGAGTGAGGCAGAGCACAGAAGTCCAAGAGGTGGAGAGTGAGAAAGAGCAGGGAAGTACATGAGTTGGAGATTGAGGCAGAGCAGAGAAGTTCATGAGGTGGATATTGAGGAAGAGCAGAGAATTCCATGAGGTGGAGAGTGAGGCAGATCAGAGAAGTCCATGTGGTGGAGAGTGATACAGAGCAGAGAAGTCCATGAGGTGGAGAGTGAGGGAGAGCAGAGAAGTCCATGAGGTGGAGAGTGAGGCAGAGCAGAGAAGTCCATGAGGTGGAGATGGAAGCAGAGTAGAGAAGTGCATGAGGTGGAGATTGAGGCAGAGCAGAGAAATTCATGAGGTCGAGATTGACAAAGAGCCGAGAACTCCATGAGTTGGTGATTGAGGCAGAGCAGAGAAGTTCATGAGGTGGAGATTGACAAAGAGCAGAGAAGGTTTTGATGTGGAGAGTGAGGCAGAGCACAGAAGTCCAAGAGGTGGAGTGTGAGACAGAGCAGAGAAGTCGATGAGGTGGAGAGTGAGGCAGAGCAGAGAATTCCATGACGTGGAGAGTGAGGCAGAGCACAGATGTCCATGAGGTGGAGAGTGCGAAAGAGCAGGGAAGTACATGAGTTGTAGAGTGAGGCAGAGCAGAGAAGTCCATGAGGTGGAGAGTGATGCAGAGCAGAGAAGTCCATGAGGTGGAGATTGAGGCGAGGCAGAAAAATTCATGAGGTTGAGATGACGCAGTGTAAAGAAGTCAATGAGGTGGAGAGTGAGGCAGAGCAGAGAAGTTCATGACGTGGACAGTGAGGCCGAGCAGAGAAGTCCAATAGGTGGAGAGTGAGGTAGAGCAGAGAATTGCATGAGGTGGAGATTGAAGCAGAGCAGAGAAGTTCATGAGGTGGACATTGAGGAAGATCAGAGAAGTTCATGAGGTGGAGAGTGAGGCAGAGCAGCGAAGTTCATGAGGTGGAGATTGAGAAATAGCAGAGAAGTCCATGACGTGGAGATTGAGGCGGAGCAGAGAAGTTCATGATGTAGTGATTGAGAAAGAGCAAAGAGGTAAATGAGGTGGGGAGTGAGGCAGAGCATAGATGTTCATGAGGTGGAGAGTGAGGCAGAGCCCAGAAGCCCATGAGGTGGAGAGTTAGAAAGAGCAGGGAAGTACATGAGGTGGAGAGTGAGGCCGAGCAGAGAAGTCCAAGAGGTGGAGAGTGAGGTAGAGCAGAGAAGAGCATGAGGTGGAGATTGAGGCAGAGCAGAGAAGTTCATGAGGTGGATATTGAGGAAGATCAGAGAAGTCCATGAGGTGGAGAGTGAGACAGAACAGAGAAGTCCATGAGGTGGAGAGTGAGGCAGAGCAGAGAAGTCTATGACGGGGAGAGTGAGGCAGAGCAAAGATGTCCATGAGATGGAGATTGAGACAGTTCAGAGAAATCCAGGAGGTAGAGAGTGAGGCAGAGCAGCGAAGTTCATGAAGTGGAGATTGAGAAAGAGCAGAGAAGTCCATGACGTGGAAATTGAGGCGGAGCAGAGAAGTTCATGATGTAGAGATTGAGAAAGAGCAAAGAGGTAAATGAGGTGGGGAGTGAGGCAGAGCAGAGAATTCCATTGGATGGAGAGTGTGGCCGAGCAGAGAAGTCCATTAGATGGAGAGTGAGGCATTGCATGTGGTGGAGAGTGATACAGAGCAGAGAAGTCCATGAGGTGGAGAGTGAGGCAGAGAGAGAAGTTCATGAGTTGGAGTGTGAGGCAGAGCAGAGAAGACCATGAGGTAGAGAGTGAGGCACAGCAGAGAAGTCCATGATGTGGAGAGTCAGACAGATCAGAGAAGTCCTTTCGATGGAGAGTGAGGCAGAGCAGAGAAGTTCATGAGGTACAGCTTGAGACAGAGCAGAGAAGTCCATGAGGTGGAGATTCAGGCAGAGCAGAGAAGTCCATGATGTGGAGATTGAGGCACAGCAGAGAAGTTCATGAGGTGGGGAGTGGGGCAGAGCAGAGAAGTCGATTAGGTGAATAGTGAGGCAGGACATGGAAGCCCTTGAGCTGGAGATTGAGGCAGAGCAGAGAGTCAATGACTTGGATATTCAGGCAAAACAGAGAAGTCCATGAGATGGAGAGTGAGACAGAGCAGAGAAGTTCATGAGGTGGGCCGTCAGGCTGAGCAGACGCGTTCATGAGGTGGAGATTGAGGCAGAGCAGAGAAGTCCATGAGATGGAGAGTGAGGCAGAGCAGAGAAGTCTATGAATTGGAGATTGAGGCAGAGCAGAGAAATACATGAGGTGGAATTTGAGGCACAGCAGAGAAGTCCATGAGGTATAGACTGAGACAGAGCAGAGACGTTTATAAGGTGGAACATGAGGCAGAACAGAAAAGTCCATAAAGTGGATACTGAGGCAGAGCAGAGATGCCCAAGAGATGGAGAGTAAGTCAGAGCAGAGAAGTCCATGAGGTGTAGATTGAGGTACAGCAGAGTATTTCATAAGGTGGAGATTGAGACAGACCAGAGAAATCCATGAGTTGGAGAGTGAGGCAGAACAGAGAAGTCCATGAGTTGGACAGTGAGGCAAAGCAGATAACTCCATGAAGTGGAGATTGAAACAGAGCAGAGAATTTCATGAGGTGGAGAGTGAGGCAGAGCAAAGAAGTCTTTGAGGTGGAGATTGAGGCAGAGCAGAGAAATCCATGAGGTCGAGAGTGAGGCACAGCAGAGAAGTCCATGAGGTGGAGACTGAGAAAGAGCAGAGAAGTTCATGAGGTGGAACGTGAGGCAGAACAGAGAAGTCCATAAAGTGGAGATTGAGGCAGAGCAGAGGTGCCCATGCGATGGAGAGTAAGGCAGAGCAGAGAAGTCCATGAGGTGTAGATTGAGGCAGAGCAGAACAGTCCATTTGGTGGAGAGTGCGGCATAGCAGAGAAGTCCCTGACGTGGAGATTGAGACAGAGCAGAGAAGTTCATGTGGTAGAGATTGAGACAGACCACAGAAATCCGTGAGATGGAGAGTCAGACAGAGCAGAGAAGTCCATTGGATGGTAAGTAAGGCAGAGCAGAGAAGTTCATGAGGTGGAGAGTGAGACAGACCAGTGAACTCTATGAGGTGTAGATTGAGGCAGAACATAGAAGTCCATGAGATGGAGAGTGAGGCAGAGCAGAGAAGTCCAAGTGGTTGAGATTGAGACAGAGCAGAGAAATCCATGAGGTGGCGATTTAGGGAGAGCAGAGAAGTCCCTGAGGTGGAGATTGAGGCAGAGCAGAGAAGTCCATGAGGTTGAGATTGAGGCAGAGCAGAGAAGTTCATGAGGTGGAACGTGAGGCAGAGCAGAGAAGTCCATGAGGTGGAGAGTGAGGCAGAGAAGAGTAATCCATGAGGAGGAGAGTGAGGCACACAGAGAAGTCCATGTGGTGGAGATTGAGACAGAGCAGAGAAGTTCATGAGGTGGAGAGTGAGCCAGAGAAGAGAAGTTCAAGATGTGGAGAGTAGGCAGAGCAGCGAAGTTCATGAGTGTGGAGAGTGAGACAGAGTAGAGAAGATCATGAGGTAGAGAGTGAGGCAGAGCAGAGAAGTCCATGAGGTGGAGAGTGAGGCAGAGCAGAGAAGTCCATGAGGTGGAGAGTGAGGAAGAGCAGAGAAGTTCATGAGGTGGAGATTGAGACAGAGCAGAGAATTCCATGCGGTAGAGATGGAGACAGAGCAGAGAAATCCGTGCGGTGGAGAGTGAGGCACAGTAGAGATGTCCATGTGGTGGAGAGTGAGGCAGAGCAGAGAAATTCATGAGGTGGACAGTGAGGAAGAGCAGAGAAGACCATGAGGGCAGAGTGAGGCCGAGAGAGAAGTTCATGAGGTGGAGAGTGAGGCAGAGCAGAGACGTCCATGAGGTGGAGAGCGAGGCAGAGCAGAGAAGTCCATGATGTGGAGAGTCAGGCAGAGCAGAGAAGTCCATTGGATAGGAGAGTGAGGCAGAGCAGAGAAGTTCATGAGGTTGAGAGTGAGACAGACCAGAGAAGTCCATGAGGTGGAGATTGAGGCACGCAGAGAAATCCATGATGTGTAGAGTCAGGCAGAGCAGAGAAATCCATTGGATGGAGAGTGAGGCAGAGCAGAGAAGTTCACGACGTGGAGAGTGAGACACAGCAGAGAAGTCCATGTTGTGGAGAAACAGGCAAAGCCGAGAAGTCCATGAGATGGAGAGTCCGGCAGAGCAGAGAATTCCATGAGGTGGATATTGAGGCAGAGCATAGAAGTCCATGAGATGGAGAGTGAGGCAGAGCAGAGAATCCCATGCAGTTGAGATTGAGACAGAGCAGAGAAATCCATGAGGTGGAGATTGAGGGAGAGCAGAGAAGTCCCTGAAGTGGAGATTGAGACAGAGCAGAGAATTCCATGAGGTGGATTTTGAGGCAGAGCAGAGAAGTCCATGAGGTTGAGATTGACAGAGAGTAGAGAGGTTCATGAGGTGGAATGTGAGGCAGAGCAGAGAAGACCATGAGGTGGAGAGTGAGGCAGAGCAGAGAAGTCCATGTGGTGGAGATTGAGACACATCAGAGAAGTTCATGAGTTGGAAAGTGCGGTAGAGCAGAGTAGTCCATGAGGTGTAAATTGAGGCAGAGCAGAGAAGTCCATCAGGTGGAGAATGAGACACCCAGAGAAATCCATGAAGTGGAGATTGTGACAGAGCAGAAAAGTCCGTAAGGTGAAGAGTGTGGCACAGCAGAGAAGTCGAAGAGGTGGAGTGTTAGGCACAGCAGAGAAGTCCATGAAGTGGAGATTGAGACAGAGCATAGATGTTCATGAGGTGGAGAGTGAGGCAGAGCAGAGAATTCATGATGTGGAGAGTGAGGCGGAGCAGAGAAGTCCATTGGATGGAGAGTGAGGCAGAACAGAGAAGTCCATGAGGTGGAGAGTGAGGCAGATCAGAGAAGTTCATGAGGAGGGGAGTGAGGCAGTGCAGAGAAGTCCATGAGATGGAGAGTGAGGCATAGCAGAGAAGTCCATGACATGGAGAGTGAGGCATAGCAGAGAAGTCCGTGACGTGGAGATTGAGACAGAGCAGACAAATCCGTGAGGTGGAAAGTTAGGCAGACTAGAGAAGTCCATGAGGTGGAGATTGAGGCAGAACAGTGAAGTTCATGAGGTGCAGCTTCAAGCCGAGCAGAGAAGTCCATGAGTTGGAGGGTGAGACAGAGCAGAGAAATCTATGAGGTGGAGAGTGAGGCAGAGCAGAGAAGTTCATGAGTGTGGAGAGTGAGACAGAGTAGGGAAGATCATGAGGTGGAGAGTGAGGCAGAGCAGAGAAGTCCATGCGGTGGAGAGTGAGGAAGAGCAGAGAAGTTCATGATGTGGAGAGTGAGCCAGAGCAGAGAAGTCCATTTGGTGGAGAGTGCGGCACAGCAGAGAAGTCCATGACGTGGAGATTTAGACAGAGCAGAGAAGTCCATGCGGTAGAGACAGAGACAGACCAGAGAAATCCGTGAGGTGGAGAGTGAGGCATAGCAGAGAAGTCCATGAGTTGGACAGTGAGGCACAGCAGAGAAGTCCATGAAGTGGAGATTGAAACAGAGCAGAGAAGTTCATGGCACGGAGAATGAGGCAGAGCAGAGAATTCCATTGGATGGAGAGTGTGGCAGAGGAGAGAAGTTTGTGAGGTGGAGAGTGACACAGAGCAGAGAAGTTCATGAGGTGGAGAGTGAGCCAGAGCAGAGAAATCCATTAGATGGAGAGTGAGGCATAGCAAAGAAGTTCATGACGTGGAGATTGAGACAGAGCAGAGAAGTCCATGAGGCAGAGATTGAGACACAGCAGAGATATCCGTGAGGTGGAGAGTGAGGCAGAGCAGAGAAGTCCATGAAGTGGAGATTGAGACAGAACAATGAAATCCATGAGTTGGAGGGTGACACAGAGCAGAGATATCTATGAGGTGGAGTGTGAGGCAGAGCAGAGAAGTCCATTAGATGGAGAGTGAGGCAGAGCACAGAAGACCATGAGTTGGAGATTGAGACAGAACAGAGAAATAGATGAGGTGGAGATGGAGGCAGAGCAGAGAAGTCCATGAGGTGGATATTGAGGCAGAACAGAGAAGTCCATGAGATGGAGAGTGAGGCAGAGCATACAAGTCTATGAATTGGAGATTGAGGCACAGCAGAGAAATACAAGAGGTGGAGTTTGAGGCACAGCAGAGAAGTCCATGAGGTGTAGACTGAGAGAGAGCAGAGAAGTTCATGAGGTGGAACGTGAGGCAGAACAGAGAAGTCCATAAATTGGAGATTGAGGCAGAGCAGAGATGCCCATGAGATGGAGAGTAAAGCAGAGCAGAGAAGTCCATGAGGTGTAGATTGAGGCAGAGCAGAGAAGTTCATGAGGTGGAGATTGAGACAGACCAGAGAAATCCAGGAGATGGAGATTGAGGCAGAGCAGAGAAGTCCATGAGTTGGATAGTGAGAAAGAGCAGATAAGTCCATAAAGTGGAGGTTGAAACAGAGCAGAGAAGTTCATGACGTGGAGAGTGAGGCAGAGCAGAGAAGTCTATGAGGTGGAGATTGAGGCAGTGCAGAGAAATCCATGAGGTCGAGAGTGAGGCACAGCAGAGAAGTCCATGAGGTGGAAACTGAGAAAGAGCAGGGAAGTTCATGAGGTGGAACGTGAGGCAGAACAGAGAAGTCCATGGGGTGGAGATTGAGGCAGAGCAGAAAAGTCCGTTTGGTTGAGAGTGAGGCATACCAGAGAAGTCCATGACGTGGATATTGAGAAAGAGCAGAGAAGTTCATGAGGTAGAGATTGAGAAAGACCAGAGAAGTCCATGAGGTAGAGACTGAGACAGACTAGAGGGGTCGAAGAGGTGGAGACTGAGGCAGAGCAGTGATGTCCATGATGTGGATATTGAGACAGAACACAGAAATCCATGAGGTGGAGAGTGAGACAGACGAGAGAAGTTCATGAGGTGGAGAGTGAGGCAGAGCAGAGAAGACTATGAGTGGAGATTGAGGCAGAGCAGAGAAATCCATGAGGTGGAGTTTGAGGCAGAGCAGAAATTTCCATTTGGTGGAGAGTGCGGCATAGCAGAGAAGTCCATGACGTGGAGATTGAGACAGAGCAGAGAACTTCATGCGGTAGAGATTGAGACAGACCAGAGAAATCCGTGCGATGGAGAGTGAAGCAGAGCAGAGAAGTCCATGAGGTGGAGAGTGAGGCAGAGCAAAGAAGTCCATGAAGTGGAGAGTCAGACAGAGCAGAGAAGTCCATTGGATGGTGAGTGAGGCAGAGCAGAGAAGTTCATGAGGTGGAGAGTGAGACAGACCAGAGAAGTCTATGAGGTGTAGATTGTGGCAGAGCATGAAGTCCATAAGATGGAGAGTGAGGCAGAGCAGAGAAGTCCATGTGGTTGAGATTGAGACAGTGCAGAGAAATCCATGAGGAGGAGATTGATGGAGAGCAGAGAGTCCCTGAGGTGGAGATTGAGGCAGAGCAGAGAAGTCCATGAGGTTGAGATTGAGACAGAGCAGAGAAGTAAATGAGGTGGAAAGTGAGGCAGAGCAGAGAAGTTCATGAGGTGAAGAGGGAGGCAGAGAAGGGAATTCCATGAGGTCGAAAGTGAGGCAGAGCAGAGAAGTTTATGATGTGGAGAGAGGGCCAGAGCAGAGAAATCCATTAGATGGAGAGTGAGGCAAGCAGAGAAGTCCATGACGTGGAGTTTGCACAGAGCAGAGAATTCCGTGAGGTAGAGATTGAGACAGAGCAGAGATATCTGTGAGGTGGAGACTGAGGCAGAGCAGAGGGGTCGATGAGGTGCAGTCTGAGGCAGAGCAGTGATGTCCATGAGGTGGATATTGAGACAGAACACAGAAATCCATGAGGTGGAGAGTGAGACAGACCAGAGAAGTTCATGAGGTGGAGAGTGAGGCAGAGCAGAGAAGTCTATGAGGTGGAGATTGAGGCAGAGCAGAGAAATCCATGAGGTGGAGATTGAGGCAGAGCAGAGAAGTTCATGATGTGGAGAGTGAGGCAGAGCAGAGAAGTCCATTAGATGGAGAGTGAGGCAAGCAGAGAAGTCCATGACGTGGAGTTTGGACAGAGCAGAGAATTCCATTACGTAGAGATTGAGACAGAGCAGAGATATACGTGAGGTGGAGAGTGAGGCAGAGCAGAGAAGTCCATGAGTTGGAGAGTGAGGCAGGGCAGAGAAGTCCATGAAGTGGAGATTGAGAGAAAACAGAGAAATCCATGAGGTGGAGAGTGAGACAGACCAGAGAAGTTCATGAAGTGGAGAGTGAGGCAGAGCAGAGAAGTCCATTAGGTGGAACGTTAGGCAGAGCACAGAAGTTCATGAGGTCGAGCGTGAGGCAGAGCAGAGATGACCATTGGATGGAGAGTGTGGCAGAGCAGAGATGTTCATGAGGTGGAGAGTGAGCCAGAGCAGAGAAGTCCATTAGATTGAGAGTGAGGCATAGCAGAGAAGTCCATGACGTGGAGATTGAGACAGAGCAGAGATATCTGTGAGGTGGAGAGTAAGGCAGAGCAGAGAAGTCCATGAGTTGGAGAGTGAGGCAGGGCAGAGAAGTCCATGAAGTGGAGATTGGGAGATAACAGAGTAATCCATGAGGTGGAGAGTGAGACAGACCAGAGAAGTTCATGAGGTGGAGACAGGCAGAGCATAGAAGTCCATGAGATGGACCGTGAGGCAGATAGGGAAGTCCATGAAGTGGAGATTGAGACAGAGCAGACATGTACATGTGGTGGAGAGTGAGGCAGAGCAGAGAAGTCCATGATGTGGACAGTCAGGCAGAGCAGAGAAGTCCTTTGGATGAAGAGTGAGGCAGAGCAGAGAAATTCATGAGATACAGAGTGAGACAGAGCAGAGAAGTCCATGAGGTGGAGATTGAGGCAGAGCACAGAAGTCCATGAGTTGGAGATTGAGAAAGAGCAGAGAAATTCATGAGGTGGACAGTGATGAAGAGCAGAGAAGTCCATGAGGTGGAGACTGAGGCAGAGCAGAGAAGTCCATGAGGTGGGGAGTGAGGCAGAGAGAGAAGTCCATGAGGTGGAGAGTGAGGCAGAGCAGAGAAGTCCTTTGGATGGAGAGTGAGGCAGAGCAGAGAAGTTCATGAGGTACAGAGTGAGACAGAGCAGAGAAGTCCATGAGGTGGAGATTGAGACAGAGCTTAGAAGTCCATGAGATGGAGATTGAGGCAGAACAGAGAATTTCATGAGATGGAGATTCAGGCAGAGCAGAGATGTCCTTGAAGTGGAGATTGAGGCAGAGCAGAGAAGTGCATGAGAAGGAGATTTAGGCAGAATCGAGAAGTCCATGAGGTGGAGAATGAGGCAGAGCAGATAAGTCCATGAGTTTGAGAGTGAGGCAGAGCAGAGAAGTCCATGATGTGGAGAGTCAAGCAAAGCAGAGAAGTCCATTGGTTGGAGAGTGAGGCAGAGCATAGAAATTCATGAGGTGGAGATTGAGGTAGAGTAGAGAAGTCGATGAGGTGAAGATTAAGTCAGAGCAGAGAAGTTCATGAAGTGGAGAGTGAGGCAGAGCAGAGAAATCCAGGAGGTGGAGATTGAGGTAGAGCAGACAAGTCCATGAGGTGGAGAGTGTAGCAGAGCAGAGAAGTCCATCAGGTTGAGATTGAGACAGACAGAGAAATCCGTGAGATGGAGAGTGAGGCAGAGCAGGGAAGTCCATGAGGTGGAGAGTGAGGCAGAGCAATGAAGTCCATGATGTGGAAAGTCAGACAGAGCAGAGAAGTCCATTGGATGGTGAGTGAGGCAGAGCAGAGAAGTTCATGAGGTGGAGAGTGAGACAGACCAGAGAAGTCTATGAGGTGTAGCTTGAGGCAGAGCATAGAAGTCCATGAGATGGAGAGTGAGGCAGAGCAGAGAAGTCCATGTGGTTGAGATTGAGACAGAGCAGAAAAATCCATGAGGTCGAGATTGAGGGAGAGCAGAGAGTCCCTGAGGTGGAGATTGAGGCAGAGCAGAGAAGTCCATGAGGTTGAGATTGAGACAGAGCAGAGAAGTTCATGAGGTGGAACGTGAGGCAGAGCAGAGAAGTCCATGAGGTGGAGAGTGAGGCACAGCCAAGAAGTCCATGTGGTGGAGATTGAGACAGAGCAGAGAAGTTCATGAGGTGGAAAGTGAGGCAGAGGAGAGAAGTCCATGAGGTGTAGATTGAGGCAGAGCAGAGAAGTCCATCAGTTGGAGATTGAGACACCCAGAGAAATCCATGAGGTGGCGATTGAGACAGAGCAGAGAAGTCCATGAGGTGGAGAGTGAGACAGAGCAGAGAAATCCGGGAGGTGGAGAGTGAGGCAGAGTAGAGAAGTCCATGAGGTGGAGAGTGAGGCAGAGTGGAGAAGTCCATGAGGTGGAGATTGACGCAGAGGAGAGAAGTTCATGAGGTGGAGAGTGAGGCAGAGCAGAGAATTCCATGAAGCGGAGATTGAGACAGAGCAGAGAAGTTAATGAGGTGGAGATTGAGGCAGAGCAGAGAAGTCCATGAGGTTGAGATTGAGACAGAGCAGAGAAGTTCATGAGGTGGAACGTGAGGCAGAGCAGAGAAGTCCATGAGGTGGAGAGTGAGGCAGAGCAGAGAAATCCATGAGGTGGAGAGTGAGGCACAGCCAAGAAGTCCATGTGGTGGAGATTGAGACAGAGCAGAGAAGTCCATGAGGTGGAGATTGAGACAGAGCAGAGTAATCCGTGAGGTGGAGAGTGAGGCAGAGTAGAGAAGTCCATGAGGTGGAGAGTGAGGCAGAGCGGAGAAGTCCATGAGGTGGAGATTGAGGCAGAGGAGAGAAGTTCATGAGGTGGAGAGTGAGGCAGAGCAGAGAAGTCCATGAAGCGGAGATTGAGACAGAGCAGAGAAGTTCATGAGGTGGAGATTGAGGCAGAGTAGAGAAGTCTATGAGCTGGAGAGTGAGGAACAGCAGAGAAGTTCATGAGGTGGAGAGTGAGGCAGAGCAGAGATGTCCATTATGTGGAGAGTGCGGCATACCAGAGAAGTCCGTGACGTGGAGATTGAGCTAGAGCAGAGAATTCCATGTGGTAGAGATTGAAACAGAGCAGAGAAATCCGTGACGTGGAGAGTGAGACCGAGCAGAGAGGTCCATGAGTTGGAGGGTGAGGCAGAGCAGAGAAGTCCATGAGTTGGACTGTGACGCAGAGCAGATATGTCCATGAAGTGGAGATTGAGACAGAGCAGAGAAGTTCATGTGGGGGTGAGTGAGGCAGAGCAGAGAATTCCATTGGATGGAGAGTGTGGCAGAGCAGAGAAGTTCATGAGGTGGAGAGGGAGGCAGAGCAGGGAAGTTCATGAGGTCGAGAGTGAGGCAGAGCAGAGAAGTTCATGATGTGGAGAGTGAGCCCGAGCAGAGAAGTCCATTATATGGAGAGTGAGGCATAGCAGAGAAGTCCATGACGTGGAGATTGAGACAGAGCAGAGAAGTCCATGAGCTAGAGAATGAGACAGAGCAGAGGAGTCGATGAGGTGGAGAGTGAGGCAGAGCAGTGATGTCCATGAGGTGGAGATTGAGACAGAACACAGAAATCCATGAGGTGGAGAGTGAGACATACCAGAGAAGTTCATGAGGTGGAGCGTGAGGCAGAGCAGAGAAGTCTATAAGGTGGAGATTGAGGCAGAGAAGAGAAATCCATGAGGTCGAGAGTGAGGCACAGCAGAGAAATCCATGAGGTGGAAACTGAGAAAGAGCAGAGAAGTTCTTGAGGTGGAACGGGAGGCAGAACAGAGAAGTCCATAAAGTGGAGATTGAGGTGGTGCAGGGTGCCCATGCGATGGAGAGTAAGGCAGAGCAGAGAAGTCCATGAGGTGGAGATTGAGGCAGAGCAGAAAAGTCCATTTGGTTGAGAGTGCGGCATAGCAGAGAAGTCCATGACATGGAGATTGACACAGAGCAGAGAAGTTCATGCGGTAGAGATTGAGACAGAGCAGAGATATCCTTGAGTTGGAGAGTGAGGCAGAGCAGAGAAGTCCAGGAGTTGCAGATTTAGGCAGAGCAGAGAAGACCATGTGGTGGAGAATGAGGCAGAGCAGAGAAGTCCATGAGGTGGAGATTGAGGCAGAGCAGAGAAGACCATGAGGTGGAGATAGAGGCAGAGCAGAGAATTCCATGAGTTGGAGAGTGAGGCAGAGCAGAGAAGTCCATGAGTTGTAGATTGAGAAACAGCAAAGAAATTCATGATGTGGACAGTGAGGAAGAGCAGAGAAGTCCATGAGATGGAGACTGAGGCAGAGCAGAGCAGTCCATAGGTGGAGAGTGAGGCAGACAGAGAAGTTCATGAGGTGTAGAATGAGGCAGATCAGAGAAGTCCATGATGTGGAGAATGAGGCAGAGTACAGAAGTCCATGATGTGGAGAGTCAGGCAGAGCAGAGAAGTCCTTTGGATGGAGAGTGAGGCAGAGCAGAGAAGTTCATGAGGTACAGAGTGAGACAGAGCAGAGAAGTCCAAGAGGAAGAGATTGAGGCAGAGCAGAGAAGACCTTGAGGTGGAGATTGAGGCACAGCATTGAAGATCATGAGGTGGAGAGTGGGGCAGAGCAGAGAAGTCAATGATGTGGAGAGTCAGGCAGAGCAGAGAATTCCATTGGATAGGAGAGTGAGGCAGAGCAGAGAAGTTCATGAGGTGGAGAGTGAGACAGCCCAGAGAAGTCCATGAGGTGGAGATTGAGGCACGCAGAGAAGTCCATGATGTGGACAGTCAGGCAGAGCAGAGAAATCCATTGCATGGAGAGTGAGGCAGAGCAGAGAAGTTCACAACGTGGAGTGTGAGACAGAGCAGAGAAGTCCATGCCGTGGAGATTGAGGCAGAGCAGAGAAGTTTATGAGGTGGAGAGTGAGGCAGAGCAGAGAAGTCCATGTTGTGGAGAAACAGGCAAAGCCGAGAAGTCCATGAGATGGAGAGTCCGGCAGAGCAGAGAATTCCATGAGGTGGATATTGAGGCAGAGCAGAGAAGTCCATGACATGGAGAGTGAGGCAGAGCAGAGAAGTCCATGAGATGGACACTGAAGCAGAGCAGAGAAATCAATGAGTTGGAGATTGAGGGAGAGCAGAGATGTCCCTGAGGTGGAGTATGACACAGAGCAGAGAATTCCATGAGGTGGATTTTGAGGCAGAGCAGAGAAGTCCATGAGGTTGAGATTGAGACAGAGTAGAGAAGTTCATGGGGTGGAATGTGAGGCAGAGCAGAAAAGTCCATGAGGTGGAGAGTGAGGCAGAGCAGAGAAGTCCATGAGGTGTAAATTGAGGCAGAGTAGAGAAGTCCATCAGGTGGAAAATGAAACACCCAGAGAAATCCATGAAGTGGAGATTGAGACAGAGCAGAAAACTCCATGTGGTGAAGAGTGTGGCACAGCAGAGAAGTCGAAGAGGTGGAGAGTTAGGCACAGCAGAGAAGTCCATGAAGTGGAGATTGAGACAGAGCAGAGAAGTTCATGAGGTGGAGAGTGAGGCAGAGCAGAGAATTCATGATGTGGAGAGTGAGGCACAGCAGAGAGGTCCATTGGATGGAGAGTGAGGCAGAACAGAGAAGTCCATGAGGTGGAGAGTGAGGCAGAGCCGACAAGTTCATGAGGAGGAGAGTGAAGCACAGCAGAGAAGACCATTAGTTGGAGAGTGAGGCATAGCAGAGAAGTCCATGACATGGAGATTGAGACAGACCAGAGAAGTCCGTGACGTGGAGATTGAGACAGAGCAGACAAATACGTGAGGTGGAGAGTTAGGCAGAGGAGAGAAGT
This sequence comes from Jaculus jaculus, assembly GCF_020740685.1. Taxonomy (NCBI): domain Eukaryota; kingdom Metazoa; phylum Chordata; class Mammalia; order Rodentia; family Dipodidae; genus Jaculus; species Jaculus jaculus. Next base: position 61,692,915 of record NC_059116.1, read on the forward strand.
CCATGAGGTGGAGATTGTGGCAGAACAGTGAAGTTCATGAGGTGGAGATTCAGGCCGAGCAGAGAAATCCATGAGTTGGAGGGTGAGACAGAGCAGAGAAATCTATGAGGTGGAGAGTGAGGCACAGCCGAGAAGTTCATGAGGTTGAGAGTGAGGCAGTGAGGAGAAGTTCATGATGTGGAGAGTGAGGCAGAGCAGAGAAGTTCATGAGGTTGAGAGTGAGGCAGAGGAGAGAAGATCATGAGGTGGAGAGTGAGGCAGAGCAGAGAACACCATGCGGTGGAGAGTGAGGAAGAGTAGAGAAGTTCATGAGGTGGAGAGTGAGGCAGAGCAGAGAAGTCCATTTGGTGGAGAGTGCGGCATAGCAGAGAAGTCCATGACGTGGAGATTGAGACAGAGCAGAGAACTTCATGCGGTAGAGATTGAGACAGACCAGAGAAATCCGTGCGATGGAGAGTGAAGCAGAGCAGAGAAGTCCATGAGGTGGAGAGTGAGGCAGAGCAAAGAAGTCCATGGAGTGGAGAGTCAGACAGAGCAGAGAAGTCCATTGGATGGTGAGTGAGGCAGAGCAGAGAAGTTCATGAGGTGGAGAGTGAGACAGACCAGAGAAGTCTATGAGGTGTAGATTGTGGCAGAGCATGAAGTCCATAAGATGGAGAGTGAGGCAGAGCAGAGAAGTCCATGTGGTTGAGATTGAGACAGTGCAGAGAAATCCATGAGGAGGAGATTGATGGAGAGCAGAGAGTCCCTGAGGTGGAGATTGAGGCAGAGCAGAGAAGTCCATGAGGTTGAGATTGAGACAGAGCAGAGAAGTAAATGAGGTGGAAAGTGAGGCAGAGCAGAGAAGTTCATGAGGTGAAGAGGGAGGCAGAGAAGGGAATTCCATGAGGTCGAAAGTGAGGCAGAGCAGAGAAGTTTATGATGTGGAGAGAGGGCCAGAGCAGAGAAATCCATTAGATGGAGAGTGAGGCAAGCAGAGAAGTCCATGACGTGGAGTTTGCACAGAGCAGAGAATTCCGTGAGGTAGAGATTGAGACAGAGCAGAGATATCTGTGAGGTGGAGACTGAGGCAGAGCAGAGGGGTCGATGAGGTGCAGTCTGAGGCAGAGCAGTGATGTCCATGAGGTGGATATTGAGACAGAACACAGAAATCCATGAGGTGGAGAGTGAGACAGACCAGAGAAGTTCATGAGGTGGAGAGTGAGGCAGAGCAGAGAAGTCTATGAGGTGGAGATTGAGGCAGAGCAAAGAAATCCATGAGGTGGAGATTGAGGCAGAGCAGAGAAGTTCATGATGTGGAGAGTGAGGCAGAGCAGAGAAGTCCATTAGATGGAGAGTGAGGCAAGCAGAGAAGTCCATGACGTGGAGTTTGGACAGAGCAGAGAATTCCATTACGTAGAGATTGAGACAGAGCAGAGATATACGTGAGGTGGAGAGTGAGGCAGAGCAGAGAAGTCCATGAGTTGGAGAGTGAGGCAGGGCAGAGAAGTCCATGAAGTGGAGATTGAGAGAAAACAGAGAAATCCATGAGGTGGAGAGTGAGACAGACCAGAGAAGTTCATGAAGTGGAGAGTGAGGCAGAGCAGAGAAGTCCATTAGGTGGAACGTTAGGCAGAGCACAGAAGTTCATGAGGTCGAGCGTGAGGCAGAGCAGAGATGACCATTGGATGGAGAGTGTGGCAGAGCAGAGATGTTCATGAGGTGGAGAGTGAGCCAGAGCAGAGAAGTCCATTAGATTGAGAGTGAGGCATAGCAGAGAAGTCCATGACGTGGAGATTGAGACAGAGCAGAGATATCTGTGAGGTGGAGAGTAAGGCAGAGCAGAGAAGTCCATGAGTTGGAGAGTGAGGCAGGGCAGAGAAGTCCATGAAGTGGAGATTGGGAGATAACAGAGTAATCCATGAGGTGGAGAGTGAGACAGACCAGAGAAGTTCATGAGGTGGAGACAGGCAGAGCATAGAAGTCCATGAGATGGACCGTGAGGCAGATAGGGAAGTCCATGAAGTGGAGATTGAGACAGAGCAGACATGTACATGTGGTGGAGAGTGAGGCAGAGCAGAGAAGTCCATGATGTGGACAGTCAGGCAGAGCAGAGAAGTCCTTTGGATGAAGAGTGAGGCAGAGCAGAGAAATTCATGAGATACAGAGTGAGACAGAGCAGAGAAGTCCATGAGGTGGAGATTGAGAAAGAGCAGAGAAATTCATGAGGTGGACAGTGATGAAGAGCAGAGAAGTCCATGAGGTGGAGACTGAGGCAGAGCAGAGAAGTCCATGAGGTGGGGAGTGAGGCAGAGAGAGAAGTCCATGAGGTGGAGAGTGAGGCAGAGCAGAGAAGTCCTTTGGATGGAGAGTGAGGCAGAGCAGAGAAGTTCATGAGGTACAGAGTGAGACAGAGCAGAGAAGTCCATGAGGTGGAGATTGAGACAGAGCTTAGAAGTCCATGAGATGGAGATTGAGGCAGAACAGAGAATTTCATGAGATGGAGATTCAGGCAGAGCAGAGATGTCCTTGAAGTGGAGATTGAGGCAGAGCAGAGAAGTGCATGAGAAGGAGATTTAGGCAGAATCGAGAAGTCCATGAGGTGGAGAATGAGGCAGAGCAGATAAGTCCATGAGTTTGAGAGTGAGGCAGAGCAGAGAAGTCCATGATGTGGAGAGTCAAGCAAAGCAGAGAAGTCCATTGGTTGGAGAGTGAGGCAGAGCATAGAAATTCATGAGGTGGAGATTGAGGTAGAGTAGAGAAGTCGATGAGGTGAAGATTAAGTCAGAGCAGAGAAGTTCATGAAGTGGAGAGTGAGGCAGAGCAGAGAAATCCAGGAGGTGGAGATTGAGGTAGAGCAGACAAGTCCATGAGGTGGAGAGTGTAGCAGAGCAGAGAAGTCCATCAGGTTGAGATTGAGACAGACAGAGAAATCCGTGAGATGGAGAGTGAGGCAGAGCAGGGAAGTCCATGAGGTGGAGAGTGAGGCAGAGCAATGAAGTCCATGATGTGGAAAGTCAGACAGAGCAGAGAAGTCCATTGGATGGTGAGTGAGGCAGAGCAGAGAAGTTCATGAGGTGGAGAGTGAGACAGACCAGAGAAGTCTATGAGGTGTAGCTTGAGGCAGAGCATAGAAGTCCATGAGATGGAGAGTGAGGCAGAGCAGAGAAGTCCATGTGGTTGAGATTGAGACAGAGCAGAAAAATCCATGAGGTCGAGATTGAGGGAGAGCAGAGAGTCCCTGAGGTGGAGATTGAGGCAGAGCAGAGAAGTCCATGAGGTTGAGATTGAGACAGAGCAGAGAAGTTCATGAGGTGGAACGTGAGGCAGAGCAGAGAAGTCCATGAGGTGGAGAGTGAGGCACAGCCAAGAAGTCCATGTGGTGGAGATTGAGACAGAGCAGAGAAGTTCATGAGGTGGAAAGTGAGGCAGAGCAGAGAAGTCCATGAGGTGTAGATTGAGGCAGAGCAGAGAAGTCCATCAGTTGGAGATTGAGACACCCAGAGAAATCCATGAGGTGGCGATTGAGACAGAGCAGAGAAGTCCATGAGGTGGAGAGTGAGACAGAGCAGAGAAATCCGGGAGGTGGAGAGTGAGGCAGAGTAGAGAAGTCCATGAGGTGGAGAGTGAGGCAGAGTGGAGAAGTCCATGAGGTGGAGATTGACGCAGAGGAGAGAAGTTCATGAGGTGGAGAGTGAGGCAGAGCAGAGAATTCCATGAAGCGGAGATTGAGACAGAGCAGAGAAGTTAATGAGGTGGAGATTGAGGCAGAGCAGAGAAGTCCATGAGGTTGAGATTGAGACAGAGCAGAGAAGTTCATGAGGTGGAACGTGAGGCAGAGCAGAGAAGTCCATGAGGTGGAGAGTGAGGCAGAGCAGAGAAATCCATGAGGTGGAGAGTGAGGCACAGCCAAGAAGTCCATGTGGTGGAGATTGAGACAGAGCAGAGAAGTCCATGAGGTGGAGATTGAGACAGAGCAGAGTAATCCGTGAGGTGGAGAGTGAGGCAGAGTAGAGAAGTCCATGAGGTGGAGAGTGAGGCAGAGCGGAGAAGTCCATGAGGTGGAGATTGAGGCAGAGGAGAGAAGTTCATGAGGTGGAGAGTGAGGCAGAGCAGAGAAGTCCATGAAGCGGAGATTGAGACAGAGCAGAGAAGTTCATGAGGTGGAGATTGAGGCAGAGTAGAGAAGTCTATGAGCTGGAGAGTGAGGAACAGCAGAGAAGTTCATGAGGTGGAGAGTGAGGCAGAGCAGAGATGTCCATTATGTGGAGAGTGCGGCATACCAGAGAAGTCCGTGACGTGGAGATTGAGCTAGAGCAGAGAATTCCATGTGGTAGAGATTGAAACAGAGCAGAGAAATCCGTGACGTGGAGAGTGAGACCGAGCAGAGAGGTCCATGAGTTGGAGGGTGAGGCAGAGCAGAGAAGTCCATGAGTTGGACTGTGACGCAGAGCAGATATGTCCATGAAGTGGAGATTGAGACAGAGCAGAGAAGTTCATGTGGGGGTGAGTGAGGCAGAGCAGAGAATTCCATTGGATGGAGAGTGTGGCAGAGCAGAGAAGTTCATGAGGTGGAGAGGGAGGCAGAGCAGGGAAGTTCATGAGGTCGAGAGTGAGGCAGAGCAGAGAAGTTCATGATGTGGAGAGTGAGCCCGAGCAGAGAAGTCCATTATATGGAGAGTGAGGCATAGCAGAGAAGTCCATGACGTGGAGATTGAGACAGAGCAGAGAAGTCCATGAGCTAGAGAATGAGACAGAGCAGAGGAGTCGATGAGGTGGAGAGTGAGGCAGAGCAGTGATGTCCATGAGGTGGAGATTGAGACAGAACACAGAAATCCATGAGGTGGAGAGTGAGACATACCAGAGAAGTTCATGAGGTGGAGCGTGAGGCAGAGCAGAGAAGTCTATAAGGTGGAGATTGAGGCAGAGAAGAGAAATCCATGAGGTCGAGAGTGAGGCACAGCAGAGAAATCCATGAGGTGGAAACTGAGAAAGAGCAGAGAAGTTCTTGAGGTGGAACGGGAGGCAGAACAGAGAAGTCCATAAAGTGGAGATTGAGGTGGTGCAGGGTGCCCATGCGATGGAGAGTAAGGCAGAGCAGAGAAGTCCATGAGGTGGAGATTGAGGCAGAGCAGAAAAGTCCATTTGGTTGAGAGTGCGGCATAGCAGAGAAGTCCATGACATGGAGATTGACACAGAGCAGAGAAGTTCATGCGGTAGAGATTGAGACAGAGCAGAGATATCCTTGAGTTGGAGAGTGAGGCAGAGCAGAGAAGTCCAGGAGTTGCAGATTTAGGCAGAGCAGAGAAGACCATGTGGTGGAGAATGAGGCAGAGCAGAGAAGTCCATGAGGTGGAGATTGAGGCAGAGCAGAGAAGACCATGAGGTGGAGATAGAGGCAGAGCAGAGAATTCCATGAGTTGGAGAGTGAGGCAGAGCAGAGAAGTCCATGAGTTGTAGATTGAGAAACAGCAAAGAAATTCATGATGTGGACAGTGAGGAAGAGCAGAGAAGTCCATGAGATGGAGACTGAGGCAGAGCAGAGCAGTCCATAGGTGGAGAGTGAGGCAGACAGAGAAGTTCATGAGGTGTAGAATGAGGCAGATCAGAGAAGTCCATGATGTGGAGAATGAGGCAGAGTACAGAAGTCCATGATGTGGAGAGTCAGGCAGAGCAGAGAAGTCCTTTGGATGGAGAGTGAGGCAGAGCAGAGAAGTTCATGAGGTACAGAGTGAGACAGAGCAGAGAAGTCCAAGAGGAAGAGATTGAGGCAGAGCAGAGAAGACCTTGAGGTGGAGATTGAGGCACAGCATTGAAGATCATGAGGTGGAGAGTGGGGCAGAGCAGAGAAGTCAATGATGTGGAGAGTCAGGCAGAGCAGAGAATTCCATTGGATAGGAGAGTGAGGCAGAGCAGAGAAGTTCATGAGGTGGAGAGTGAGACAGCCCAGAGAAGTCCATGAGGTGGAGATTGAGGCACGCAGAGAAGTCCATGATGTGGACAGTCAGGCAGAGCAGAGAAATCCATTGCATGGAGAGTGAGGCAGAGCAGAGAAGTTCACAACGTGGAGTGTGAGACAGAGCAGAGAAGTCCATGCCGTGGAGATTGAGGCAGAGCAGAGAAGTTTATGAGGTGGAGAGTGAGGCAGAGCAGAGAAGTCCATGTTGTGGAGAAACAGGCAAAGCCGAGAAGTCCATGAGATGGAGAGTCCGGCAGAGCAGAGAATTCCATGAGGTGGATATTGAGGCAGAGCAGAGAAGTCCATGACATGGAGAGTGAGGCAGAGCAGAGAAGTCCATGAGATGGACACTGAAGCAGAGCAGAGAAATCAATGAGTTGGAGATTGAGGGAGAGCAGAGATGTCCCTGAGGTGGAGTATGACACAGAGCAGAGAATTCCATGAGGTGGATTTTGAGGCAGAGCAGAGAAGTCCATGAGGTTGAGATTGAGACAGAGTAGAGAAGTTCATGGGGTGGAATGTGAGGCAGAGCAGAAAAGTCCATGAGGTGGAGAGTGAGGCAGAGCAGAGAAGTCCATGAGGTGTAAATTGAGGCAGAGTAGAGAAGTCCATCAGGTGGAAAATGAAACACCCAGAGAAATCCATGAAGTGGAGATTGAGACAGAGCAGAAAACTCCATGTGGTGAAGAGTGTGGCACAGCAGAGAAGTCGAAGAGGTGGAGAGTTAGGCACAGCAGAGAAGTCCATGAAGTGGAGATTGAGACAGAGCAGAGAAGTTCATGAGGTGGAGAGTGAGGCAGAGCAGAGAATTCATGATGTGGAGAGTGAGGCACAGCAGAGAGGTCCATTGGATGGAGAGTGAGGCAGAACAGAGAAGTCCATGAGGTGGAGAGTGAGGCAGAGCCGACAAGTTCATGAGGAGGAGAGTGAAGCACAGCAGAGAAGACCATTAGTTGGAGAGTGAGGCATAGCAGAGAAGTCCATGACATGGAGATTGAGACAGACCAGAGAAGTCCGTGACGTGGAGATTGAGACAGAGCAGACAAATACGTGAGGTGGAGAGTTAGGCAGAGGAGAGAAGTCCATGAGGTGGAGATTGTGGCAGAACAGTGAAGTTCATGAGGTGGAGATTCAGGCCGAGCAGAGAAATCCATGAGTTGGAGGGTGAGACAGAGCAGAGAAATCTATGAGGTGGAGAGTGAGGCACAGCCGAGAAGTTCATGAGGTTGAGAGTGAGGCAGTGAGGAGAAGTTCATGATGTGGAGAGTGAGGCAGAGCAGAGAAGTTCATGAGGTTGAGAGTGAGGCAGAGGAGAGAAGATCATGAGGTGGAGAGTGAGGCAGAGCAGAGAACACCATGCGGTGGAGAGTGAGGAAGAGTAGAGAAGTTCATGAGGTGGAGAGTGAGGCAGAGCAGAGAAGTCCATTTGGTGGAGAGTGCGGCATAGCAGAGAAGTCCATGACGTGGAGATTTAGACAGAGCAGAGAAGTGCATGCTGTAGAGATGGAAACAGAGCAGAGAAATCCGTGAGGTGGAGAGTGAGGCACAGCAGAGAAGTCCATGAGTCGGACAGTGAGGCAGAGCAGATAAGTCCATGAAGTGGAGATTGAAAAAGAGCAGAGAAGTTCATGACGCGGAGAGTGAGTCAGAGCAGAGAATTCCATTGGATGGAGAGTGTGGCACAGCAGAGTAGTTCGTGAGGTGGAGAGTGAGACAGAGCAGAGAAGTTCATGAGGTGGAGAGTGAGGCAGAGCAGCGAAGTCCATGAATTGTAGAGTGAGGCAGAGCAGAGAAGTCCATGAAGTGGATATTGAGAAAGAACAGAGAAATCCATGAGTTGGAGGGTGAGACAGAGCAGAGAAATCTATGAGGTGGAGAGTGAGGCAGAGCAGAGAAGTCCATGAGTTGGTCAGTGAGGCAGAGCAGATAAGTCCATGAAGTGGAGGTTGAAACAGAGCAGAGAAGTTCATGACGTGGAGAGTGAGGCAGAGCAGAGAATTCCATTGGCTGGAGAGTGTGGGAGAGCAGAGAAGTTCATGAAGTGGAGAGTGAGACACTCAGGAGAAGTTCATAAGGTGGAGAGTGAGGCAGAGCAGAGAAGTACATTAGTTGGAGAGTGTGGCAGAGCACAGAACACCATGAGGTGGAGATTGAGAAAGAACAGAGAAATCCATGAGGTGGAGATTGAGGCAGAGCAGAGAAGTCCATGAGGTGGAGATTGAGACAGAGAAGAGAAGTCCATGAGGAGGAGATCGATACAGAGTACAAAAATCCGTGAGGTGGAGAGTGAGGTAGAGTAGAGAAGTCCAAGAAGTGGAGAGTGAGGCAGAGCAGAGAAGTCCATGAGGTGGAGATTGAGGCACGCAGAGAAGTCCATGATGTGGAGAGTCAGGCAGAGCAGAGAAATCCATTGGATGGAGAGTGAGGCAAGCAGAGAAGTTCACGACGTGGAGAGTGAGACAGAGCAGAGAAGTCCATGCCGTGGAGATTGAGGCAGAGCAGAGAAGATCATGAGGTGGAGAGTGAGGCAGAGCAGAGAAGTCCATGTTGTGGAGAAAGAGGCAGAGCCGAGAAGTCCATGAGATGGAGAATGTGGCAGAGAGGATAATTCCATGAGGTGGATATTCACGCAAAGCATAGAAGTCCATTAGATGGAGAGTGAGGCAGAGCAGAGAAGTACATGCGGTTGAAATTGAGACAGAGCAGAGAAATCCATGCGGTGGAGATTGCGGGAGAGGAGAGAAGTCCCTGAGGTGGAGATTGAGACAGAGCAGAGAATTCCATGAGGTGGATTTTGAGGCAGAGCAGAGAAGTCCATGAGGTTGAGATTGAGACAGAGCAGACAAGTTCATGAGGTGGAACGTGAGGCAGAGCAGAGAAGTCCATGAGGTGGAGAGTGAGGCAGAGCAGAGAAATCCATGAGGTGGAGAGTGAGGCACAGCAGAGAAGTCCATGTGGTGCAGATTGAGACAGAGCAGAGAAGTTCATGAGGTGGAAATTGAGGCAGAGGAGAGAAGTCCATGAGGTGTAGATTGAGGCAGAGCAGAGAAGACTATGAGGTGGAGATTGAGAGAGAGCAGAGATATCCTTGAGGTGGAGAGTGAGGCAGAGCAGAGAAGTCCATGAGTTGCAGATTTAGGCAGAGCAGAGAACACCATGTGGTGGAGATTGAGGCAGAGCAGAGAAGTCCATGAGGTGGAGAGTGAGGCAGAGCAGAGAAGTTCATGAGTTGTAGATTGAGAAACAGCAGAGAAATTCATGATGTGGACAGTGAGGAAGAGCAGAGAAGTCCAGGAGATGGAGACTGAGGCAGAGCAGAGCAGTCCATGAGGTGGAGAGTGAGGCAGAAAGAGAAGTCCATGATGTGGAGAGTGAGGCAGAGTACAGAAGTCCATGATGTGGAGAGTCAGGCAGAGCAGAGAAGTGCTTTGGATGGAGAGTGAGACAGAGCAGAGAAGTCCAAGAGGTAGAGATTGAGGCAGAGCAGAGAAGACCATGAGGTGGAGAGTTGGGCAGAGCAGAGAAGTCCATGATGTGGAGAGTCAGGCAGAACAGAGAAGTCCATTGGATACGAGAGTGAGACAGAGCAGAGAAGTTCATGAGGTGGAGAGTGAGACACACCAGAGAAGTCCATGAGGTGGAGATTGAGGCACGCAGAGAAGTCCATGACGTGGAGAGTCAGGCAGAGCAGAGAAATCCATTGGATGGAGAGTGAGGCAGAGCAGAGAATTTCACGACGTGGAGAGTGAGACAGAGCAGAGAAGTCCATACCGTGGAGATTGAGGCAGAGCAGAGAAGTTCATGAGGTGGAGAGTGAGGCAGAGCAGAGAAGTCCATGTTGTGGAGAAACAGGCAAAGCCGAGAAGTCCATGAGATGGAGAGTGAGGCAGAGCAGAAAATCCATGAGGTGGAGATTGAGGATGAGCAGAGAAGTCTCTGAAGTGGAGATTGACACAGAGCAGAGAATTCCATGAGGTGGATTTTGAGGCAGAGCAGAGAAGTCCATGAGGTTGAGATTGAGACAGCGTAGAGAAGTTCATGGGGTGGAATGTGAGGCAGAGCAGAAAAGTCCATGAGGTGGAGAGTGAGGCAGAGCAGAGAAATCTATGAGGTGGACAGTGAGGCAGAGCAGAGACGTCCATGAGGTGTAAATTGAGGCAGAGTAGAGAAGTCCATCAGGTGGGTAATGAGACACCCAGAGAAAACCATGAAGTGGAGATTGAGACAGAGCAGAAAAGTCCATGTGGTGGAGAGTGTGGCACAGCAGAGAAGTCGAAGAGGTGGAGAGTTAGGCACAGCAGAGAAGTTCATGAAGTGGAGATTGAGACAGAGCAGAGAAGTTCATGAGGTGGACAGTGAGGCAGAGCAGAGAATTCATGATGTGGAGAGTGAGGCATAGCAGTGAAGTCCATTGGTTGGAGAGTGAGGCAGAACAGAGAAGTCCATGAGGTGGAGAGTGAGGCAGAGCAGAGAAGTTCATGAGGAGGAGAGTGAGGCAGAGCCGAGAAGTCCATTAGGTGGAGAGTGAGGCATAGCAGAGAAGTCCATGACGTGGAGATTGAAACAGAACAGAGAAGTCCGTGACATGGAGATTGGGACAGAGCAGACAAATCCATGAGTTGGAGAGTTAGGCAGAGTAGAGTAGTCCATGAGGTGGAGGTTGTGGCAGAACAGTGAAGTTCATGAGGTGTAGTTTCAGGCCGAGCAGAGAAGTCCATGAGTTGGAGGGTAAGACCGAGCAGAGAAATCTATGAGGTGGAGAGTGAGGCACAGCAGAGAAGTCGAAGAGGTGGAGAGTGAGGCAGAGCAGAGAAGTCCGTGAAGCGGAGATTGAGACACAGCAGAGAAATTCATGAGGTGGAGAGTGAGCCAGAGAAGAGAAGTTCATGATGTGAAGAGTGAGGCAGAGCAGAGAAGTTCATGAGTGTGGAGAGTGAGACAGAGTAGAGAAGATCATGAGGTGGAGAGTGAGGCAGAGCAGAGAAGTCCATGAGGTGGAGAATGAGGAAGAGCAGAGAAGTCCATGAGGTGGAATATGAGAAAGACCAGAGAAGTTCTTGAGGTGGAACGTGAGGCAGAACAGAGAAGGCCATAAAGTGGAGATTGAGGCAGTGCAGAGGTGCCCATGTGATGGAGAGTAAGGCAGACCAGAAAAGTCCATGAGGTGGAGATAGTGGCAGAACAGTGAAGTTCATGAGGTGGAGATTCAGGCTGAGCAGAGATGTCCATGAGTTGGAGCGTGAGACAGAGCAGAGAATTCTATGAGGTGGAGAGTGAGGCACAGCAGAGAATTCGAAGAGGTGGAGAGTGAGGCAGAGCAGAGAAGTCCATGAAGCGGAGATTGAGACACAGCAGAGAAGTTCATGAGGTGGAGAGTGAGGCAGAGAGGAGAAGTTCATGATGTGGAGAGTGAGGCAGAGCAGAGAAGTCCATGAAGCGGAGATTGAGACACAGCAGAGAAGTTCATGATGTGGAGAGTGAGGCAGAGCAGACAAGTTCATGAGTGTGGAGAGTGAGGCAGAGTAGAGAAGATCATGAGGTGGAGAGTGAGGCAGAGCAGAGAAGTCCATGCGGTGGAGAGTGAGGAAGAGTTATGAAGTTCATGAGGTGGAGAGTGAGGCAGAGCAGAGAAGTCCATTTTGTGGAGAATGAGGCATAGCAGAGAAGTCCATGACGTGGAGATTTAGACAGAGCAGAGAAGTGCATGCTGTAGAGATGGAGACAGAGCAGAGAAATCCTTGAGGTGGAGAGTGAGGCACAGCAGTGAAGTCCATGAGTCGGACAGGGAGGCAGAGCAATTAAGTCCATTAGTGAAGATTGAAACAGAGCAGAGAAGTTCATGACGCGGAGAGTGAGTCAGAGCAGAAAATTCCATTGGATGGAGAGTGTTGCAGAGCAGAATAGTTCGTGACGTGGAGAGTGAGACAGAGTAGAGAAGTTCATGAGGTGGAGAGGGAGGCAGAGCAGGGAAGTCCATGAGGTCGAGAGTGAGGCAGAGCAGAGAAGTCCATGACGTGGAGATTGAGACAGAGCAGAGAAGTCCATGAGGCAGAGATTGAGACAGAGCAGAGACATCCATGAGGTGGAGAGTGAGGCAGAGCAGAGAAGTACATGAGTTGGAGAGTGAGGCAGAGCAGAGAAGTCCATGAAGTGGATATTGAGACAGAACAGAGAAATCCATGAGTTGGAGGGTGAGACAGAGCAGAGAAATCTATGAGGTGGAGAGTAAGGCAATGCAGAGAAGTCCATGAGTAGGACAGTGAGGCAGAGCAGATAAATCCATGAAGTGGAGTTGAAACAGCAGAGAAGTTCATGAAGTGGAGAGTGAGGCAGAGCAGAGAATTCCATTTGATGGAGAGTGTGGGAGAGCAGAGAAGTTCATGAAGTGGAGAGTGAGACAGACCAGAGAAGTTCATGAGGTGTAGAGTGAGGCAGAGCAGAGAAGTCCATGAAGTGGACATTGAGACAGAGCAGAGATATCCTTGAGGTGTAGAGTGAGGCAGAGCAGTGAAGTCCATGAGTTGCAGATTTAGGCAGAGCAGAGAAGACCATGTGGTGGAGATTGAGACAGAACAGAGAAATCCATGAGGTGGAGATTGAGGCAGAGCAGAGAAGTCCATGGGGTGGAGATAGAGGCAGAGCAGAGAAGACCATGAGGTGGAGATTGAGGCAGAGCAGAGAAGTCCATGAGGTGGAGAGTGAGGCAGAGCAGAGAAGTCCGTGAGTTGTAGATTGAGAAACAGCAGAGAAATTCAAGATGTGGACAGTGAGGCAGAGCAGAGCAGTCCATGAGGTGGAGAATGAGGCAGAAAGAGAAGTTCATGAGGTGGAGATTGAGGCAGAGCAGAGAAATCCATGATGTTGAGAGTGAGGCAGAGCACAGAAGTCCATGATGTGGAGAGTCAGGCAGAGCAGAGAAGTCCTTTGGATGGAGAGTGAGGCAGAGCAGAGAAGTTCATGAGGTGGATTTTGAGGCAGAGCAGAGAAGTCCATGAGGTTGAGATTGAGACAGAGTGGAGAAGTTCATGAGGTGGAATTGAGGCAGACCAGAGAAGTCCATGAGGTTGAGATTGAGACAGAGTGGAGAAGTTCATGAGGTGGAATTGAGGCAGACCAGAGAAGTCCATGAGGTGGAGAGTGAGGCAGAGCAGAGAAGTCCATGTTGTGAAGATTGAGACACATCAGGGAAGTTCATGAGTTGGAAAGTGAGGCAGAGCAGAGTAGTCCATGAGGAGTAAATTGAGGCAGAGCAGAGAAGTCCATCAGGTGGAGAATGAGACACCCAGAGAAATCCTGAAGTGGAGATTGAGACAGAGCTGAAATGTCCATGTGGTGAAGAGTGTGGCACAGCAGAGAAGTCGAAGAGGTGGAGAGTTAGGCACAGCAGAGAAGTACATGAAGTGGAGATTGAGACAGAGCAGAGAAGTTCATGAGGTGGAGAGTGAGGCAGAGCAGAGAATTCATGATGTGGAGAGTGAGGCGTAGCAGAGAAGTCCATTGGATGGAGAGTGAGGCAGAGCAGAGAAGTTCACTATGTGGGGAGTGAGAAAGACCAGACAAGTATATGAGGTGGAGAGTGAGGCAGAACAGACAAGTCCAGGAGGTGGAGAGTGAGGCAGAGCAGAGAAGTTCATGAGGAGGAGAGTGAGGCAGAGCAGGGAAGTCCAGTAGATGGAGGGTGAGGCATAGCAGAGAAGTCCATGACATGGAGATTGAAACAGACCAGAGAAGTCCGTAACGTGGAGATTGAGACAGAGCAGACAAATCCATGAGGTGGAGAGTTAGGCAGAGGAGAGAAGTCCATGAGGTGGAGATTGTGGAAGAACAGTAAAGTTCATGAGGTGGAGATTCAGGCCGAGCAGAGAAGTCCATGAGTTGGAGGGTGAGACAGAGCAGAGAAATCTATGAGGTGCGGAGTAAGGCAGAGCAGAGAAGTCCATTAGATGGAGAATGTGGCAGAGCACAGAAGACCATGAGGTGGAGATTAAGAAAGAACAGAGAAATCCATGAGGTGGAGATTGAGGCAGAACAGAGAAGTCCATGAGGTGGATATTGAAACAGAGCAGAGATATCCTTGAGGTGGACAGTGAGGCAGAGCAGAGAAGTCCATGAGTTGCAGATTTAGGCAGAGCAGAGAAGACCATGTGGTGGATATTGAGACAGAACAGAGAAATCCATGAGGTGGAGATTGAGGCAGAAAAGAGAAGTCCATCAGGTGGAGAATGAGACACCCAGAGAAATCCATGAAGTGGAGGTTGAGACAGAGCAGAAAAGTCCATGAGGTGAAGAGTGTGGCACAGCAGGGAAGTCGAAGAGGTGGAGAGTTAAGCACAGCAGAGAAGTCCATGAAGTGGAGATTGAGACAGAGCAGAGAAGTTCATGAGGTGGAGAGTGAGGCAGAGCAGAGAATTCATGATGTGGAGAGTGAGGTGGAGCAGAGAAGTCCATTGGATGAAGAGGGAGGCAGAGCAGAGAATTTCACTATGTGGAGAGTGAGACAGACCAGAGAAGTATATGAGGAGGAGAGTGAGGCAGAACGGAGAAGTCCATTAGATGGAGAGTGAGGCATAGCAGAGAAGTCCATGACGTGGAGATTGACACAGACCAGAGAAGTTCGTGACATGCAGATTGAGACAGAGCAGACAAATCCGTGAGGTGGAGAGTTAGGCAGAGTAGAGATCATGAGGTGGAGAGTGAGGCAGAGCAGAGAAGTCCATGCGGTGGAGAGTGAGGAAGAGCAGAGAAGTCCATGAAGTGGAAACTGAGAAAGAGCAGAGAATTTCCTGAGGTGGAACGTGAGGCAGAACAGAGAAGTCCATAAAGTGGAGATTGAGGCAGTGCAGAGGTGCCCATGCGATGGAGAGTAAGGCAGAGCAGAGAAGTCCATGAGGTGGAGATTGAGGCAGAGCAGAAAAGTCCATTTGGTGGAGAATGCGGCATAGCAGAGAAGTCCATGACGTGGAGATTGAGACAGAGCAGAGAAGTTCATGCGGTAGAGATTGAGACAGACCAGAGAAATCCGTGAGATGGACAGTGAGGCAGAGCAGAGAAGTCCATGAGGTGGAGAGTGAGGCAGAGCAAAGAAGTCCATGATGTGGAGAGTCAGACAGAGCAGAGAAGTCCATTGGATGGTGAGTGAGGCAGAGCAGAGAAGTTCATGAATTGGAGAGTGAGACAGACCAGAGAAGTCTCTGAGGTGTAGATTGAGGCAGAGCATAGAAGTCAATGAGATGGAGAGTGAGGCAGAGCAGAGAAGTCCATGTGGTTGAGATTGAGACAGAGCAGAGAAATCCATGATGAGGAGATTGAGGGAGAGCAGAGAGTCCCTGAGGTGGAGATTGGGGCAGAGCAGAGAAGTCCATGAGGTTGAGATTGAGACAGAGCAGAGAAGTTCATGAGGTGGAACGTGAGGCAAGCAGAGAAGTCCATGAGGTGGAGAGTGAGGCAGAGCAGAGGAATCCATGAGGAGGAGAGTGAGGCACAGCAGAGAAGTCCATGTGGTGGAGAATGAGACAGAGCAGAGAAGTTCATGAGGTGGAAAGTGAGGCAGAGGAGAGACGTCCATGAGGTATAGATTGAGGCAGAGCAGAGAAGTCCATGTGGTGGAGATTGAGACACAGCAGACAAGTCCATGAGGTTGAGATTGAGACAGGGCAGAGAAGTTCATGAGGCGGAAAGTGAGGCAGAGCAGAGAAGTCCATGAGGTAGAGAGTGAGGCAGAGCAGAGAAGTCCATGTGGTGGAGATTGAGACAGAGCAGAGAAGTTCATGAGGTGGAAAGTGCGGCAGAGCAGAGAAGTCCACGACTTGGAGATTGTGGCAGAGCAGATGTCCATGAGATGGACACTAAGGCAGAGCAGAGAAGTCCATGAGGTGTAGATTGAAGCAGAGCAGAGAAGTCCATCAGGTGGATCTTGAGACACCCAGAGAAATCCATGAGGTGGAGATTGAGACAAAGCAGAGAAGTCCATGAGGTGGAGAGGGAGGCAGAGCAGAGAAGTCCATGAGGTGGAGAGTGAGGCAGAGCAGAGAAGTTCATGAGTTGGAGATTGAGGAAGAGCAGAGAAGTCCATGAGGTGTAGATTGAGAAACAGTAGAGAAATTCATGATGTGGACAGTGAGGAAGAGCAGAGAAGTCCATGAGTTGGAGACTGAGGCAGAGCAGAGCAGTCCATGAGGTGGAGAGTGTGGCAGACAAAGAAGTTCATGAGGTGGAGAGTAAGGCAGAGCAGAGAAGTCCATGATGTGGAGAGTGAGGCAGACCACAGAAGTCCATGATGTGGACAGTCAGGCAGAGCAGAGAAGTCCTTTGGATGGAGAGTGAGGCAGAGCAGAGAAGTTCATGAGGTACAGACTGAGACAGAGCAGAGAAGTCCAAGAGGTTGAGATTGAGGCAGAGCAGAGAAGACCATGAGGTGGAGAGTGAGGCAAAGCAGACAAGTCCATTGGATGGAGAGAGAGGCAGAGCAGAGAAGTCCATTGGATAGGAGAGTGAGGCAGAGCAGAGAAGTTCATGAGGTGGAGAGTGAGACAGACCAGAGAATTCCATGAGGTGGAGATTGAGGCACGCAGAGAAGTCCATAATGTGTAGAGTCAGGCAGAGCAGAGAAATCCATTGGATGGAGAGGGAAGCAGAGCAGAGAAGTTCACGACGTGGAGAGTGAGACAGAGCAGAGAAGTCCATGCCGTGGAGATTGAGGCAGAGCAGAGAAGTTCATGAGGTGGAGAGTGAGGCAGAGCAGAGAAGTCCATGTTGTGGAGAAACAGGCAAAGCCGAGAAGTCCATGAGATGGAGAGTACAGCAGAGCAGAGAATTAAATGAGGTGGATATTGAGGCAGAGCAGAGAAGTCCATGTGATGGAGAGTGAGGCAGAGCAGAGAAGTCCATGCAGCTGAGATTCAGACAGAGCAGAGAAATCCATGAGTTGGAGATTGAGGGAGAGCAGAAAAGTCCCTGAGGTGGAGATTGAGACAGAGTAGAGAAGTTCATTGGGTGGAATGTGAGACAGAGCAGAAAAGTCCATGAGGTGGAGAGTGAGGCAGAGCAGAGAAATCCATGAGGTGGAGAGTGAGGCAGAGCAGAGAAGTCCATGAGGTGTAAATTGAGGCAGAGTAGTGAAGTCCATCAGGTGGAGGATGAGACAGAGCAGACAAATCTGTGAGGTGGAGAGTTAGGCAGAGTAGAGAAGTCCATGAGGTGGAGATTGAGGCAGAACAGTGAAGTTCATGAGGTGGAGATTCAGGCCGAGCAGAGAAATCCATGAGTTGGAGGGTGAGACAGAGCAGAGAAATCTATGAGGTGGAGAGTGAGGCACAGCAGAGAAGTCGAAGAGGTGGAGAGTGAGGCAGAGCAGAGAAGTCCATGAAGCGGAGATTGAGACACAGCAGATAAGTTCATGAGGTGGAGAGTGAGGCAGAGAGGACAAGTTCATGATGTGGAGACTGAGACAGAGCAGAGAAGTTCCTGAGTGTGGAGAGTGAGACAGAGTAGAGAAGATCATGAGGAGGAGAGTGAGGCAGAGCAGAGAAGTCCATGTGGTGGAGAGTGAGGAAGAGTAGAGAAGTTCATGAGGTGGAGAGTGAGGCAGAGCAGAGAAGTCCATTTGGTGGAGAGTGCAGCATAGCAGAGAAGTCCATGACGTGGAGATTTTGACAGAGCAGAGAAGTGCATGCTGTAGAGATGGAGACAGAGCAGAGAAATCCGTGAGGTGGAGAGTGAGGTAGAGCAGAGAAGTCCATGAGTTGGACAGTGAGGCAGAGCAGATAAGTCCATGGAGTGGAGATTGAAACAGAGCAGAGAAGTTCATGACATGGAGCGTGAGGCAGAGCAGAGATTTCCATTGGATGGAGAGTGTGGGAGAGCAGAGAAGTTCATGAAGTGGATAGTGAGAGAGACCAAAGATATTCATGAGGTGGAGAGATTGGCAGAGCAGAGAAGTCCATTGGATGGAGAGTGTGGCAGAGCAGAGAAGACCATGAGGTGGAGATTGAGGCAGAGCCGAGAAGTCCATGAGGTTGAGAGTGAGGCAGAGCAGAGAAGTCCATGAGTTGTAGATTGAGAAACAGCAGAGAAATTCATGGTGTGGACAGTGAGGAAGAGCAGAGAAGTCCATGAGGTGGAGACTGAGGCAGAGCAGAGCAGTCCATGAGGTGGAGAGTGAGGCAGACAGAGAAGTTCATGAGGTGGAGAGTGAGACAGAGCACAGAAGTCCATGATGTGGAGAGTCAGGCAGAGTAGAGAAGTCCTTTGGATGGAGAGTGAGTCAGAGCAGAGAAGTTCATGAGGTACAGAGTGAGACAGAGCAGAGAAGTCCAAGAGGCAGAGATTGAGGCAGAGCAGAGAAGACCATGAGGTGGAGATTGAGGAACAGCAGAGAAGATCATGAGATGGAGAGTGGGGCAGAGCAGAGACGTCCATGATGTGGAGACTCAGGCAGAGCAGAGAAGTCCATTGGATAGGAGAGTGAGGCAGAGCAGAGAAGTTCACGACATGGAGAGTGAGACAGTGCAGAGAATTCCATGCCGTGGAGATTGAGGCAGAGCAGAGAAGGTCATGAGGTGGAGTGAGGCAGAGCAGAGAAGACCATGTTGTGGAGAAACAGGCAAAGCCGAGAAGTCCATGAGATGGAGAGTCCGGCAGAGCAGACAATTTCATGAGGTGGATATTGAGGCAGAGCAGAGAAGTCCATGAGATGGAGAGTGAGGCAGAGCAGAGTAGTCCATGCAGTTGAGATTGAGACAGAGCAGAGAAATCCATGAGGTGGAGATTGAGGGAGAGCAGAGATGTCCCTGAGGTGGAGATTGAGACATTGCAGAGAATTCCATGAGGTGGATTTTGAGGCAGAGCAGAGAAGTCCATGAGGTTGATATTGAGACAGAGTAGAGAAGTTCATGAGGTGGAATGTGAGGCAGAGCATAGAAGTCCATGAGGTGGAGAGTGAGGCAAAGCAGAGAAATCCATGAGGTGGAGAGTGAGGCAGAGCAGAGAAGTCCATGTGGTGAAGATTGAGACACATCAGAGAAGTTCATGAGTTGGAAAGTGAGGCAGAGCAGAGTATTCCATGAGGTGTAAATTGAGGCAGAGCAGAGAAGTCCATCAGGGGGAGAGTGAGACACCCAGAGAAATCCATGGTGTGGAGATTGAGACAGAGCAGAAAAGTCCATGAGGTGAAGAGTGTGGCACAGCAGAGAAGACGAATAGGTGGAGAGTTTGGCACAGCAGAGAAGTCCATGAAGTTGAGATTGAGACAGAGCAGAGAAGTTCATGAGGTGGAGAGTGAGGCAGTGCAGAGAATTCATGATGTGGAGAGTGAGGTGGAGCAGAGAAGTCCATTGGATGTAGAGTGAGGCAGAGCAGAGAAGTCCATGAAGCGGAGATTGAGACACAGCAGAGAAGTTCATGAGGCGGAGAGTGAGGCAGAGAGGAGAAGTTCATGATGTGTAGACTGAGACAGAGCAGAGAAATTCACGAGTGTGGAGAGTGAGACAGAGTAGAGAAGATCATGAGGTGGAGAGTGAGGCAGAGCAGAGAAGTCCATGTGGTGGAGAGTGAGGAAGAGTAGAGAAGTTCATGAGGTGGAGAGTGAGGCAGAGCAGAGAAGTCCATTTGGTGGAGAGTGCGGCCTAGCAGAGAAGTCCATGATGTGGAGATTTAGACAGAGCAGAGAAGTGCATGCTGTAGAGATGGAGACAGAGCAGAGAAATCCGTGAGGTGGAGAGTGAGGCAGAATAGAGAAGTCCATGAGTTGGACACTGAGGCACAGCAGATAAGTCTATGATATGGAGATTGAAACAGAGCAGAGAAGTTCATGACGCGGAGAGTTAGTCAGAGCAGAGAATTCCATTGGATGGAGAGTGTGGCAGAGCAGAGAAGTTCGTGAGGTGGAGAGTGAGACAGAGCAGAGAAGTTCATGAGGTGGAGAGGGAGGGAGAGCAGGGAAGACCATGAGGTCGAGAGTGAGGCAGAGCAGAGAAGTTCATGATGTGGAGAGTGAGCCAGAGAAGAGAAGTCCATTAGATGGAGAGTGAGGCATAGCAGAGAAGTCCATGACGTGGAGATTGAGACTGAGCAGAGAAGTCCATGAGCCAGAGATTGAGACAGAGCAGAGATATTCTTGAGGTGGAGAGTGAGGCAGAGCAGAGAAGTCCATGAGTTGGAGAGTGAGGCAGAGCAGAGAAGTCCATGAAGTGGAGATTGAGACAGAACAGAGAAATCCATGAGTTGGAGGGTGAGAAAGAGCAGAGAAATCTATGATTTGGAGGGTGAGACAGGGCAGAGAAATCTATGAGGTGGAGAGTGAGGCAGAGCAGAGAAGTCCATGAGGTGGAGATTGAGGCACAGCAGAGAAGATCATGAGATAGAGAGTGGGCAGAGCAGAGAATTCCATGATGTGGTGAGTCAGGCAGAGCAGAGAAGTCCATTGGATAGGAGAGTGAGGCAGAGCAGAGAAGTTCATGAGGTGGAGGGCGAGACAGACCAGAGAAGTCCATGAGGTGGAGATTGAGGCACGCAGAGAAGTCCATGATGTGGAGAGTCAGGCAGAGCAGAGAAATCCATTGGATGGAGAGTGAGGCAGAGCAGAGAATTTCACGACGTGGATATTGAGGCAGAGCAGAGAAGTTCATGCGGTGGAGAGTGAGGCAGAGCAGAGAAGACCATGTTGTGGAGAAACAGGCAAAGCCGCGACGTCCATGAGATGGAGAGTCCGGCAGAGCAGACAATTCCATGAGGTGGATATTGAGGCACAGCAGAGAAGTCCATGAGATGGAGAGTGAGGCAGAGCAGAGAAGTCCATGCAGTTGAGATTGAGACATTGCAGAGAATTCCATGAGGTGGATTTTGAGGCAGAGCAGAGAAGTCCATGAGGTTGATATTGAGACAGAGTAGAGAAGTTCATGAGGTGGAATGTGAGGCAGAGCATAGAAGTCCATGAGGTGGAGAGTGAGGCAGAGCAGAGAAATCCATGAGGTGGAGAGTGAGGCAGAGCAGAGAAGTCCCTGTGGTGAAGATTGAGACACATCAGAGAAGTTCATGAGTTGGAAAGTGAGGCAGAGCAGAGTAGTCCATGAGGTGTAAATTGAGGCAGAGCAGAGAAGTCCATTAGGTGGAGAATGAGACACCCAGAGAAATACATGGTGTGGAGATTGAGACAGAGCAGAAAAGTCCATGAGGTGAAGAGTGTGGCACAGCAGAGAAGACGAATAGGTGGAGAGTTTGGCACAGCAGAGAAGTCCATGAAGTTGAGATTGAGACAGAGCAGAGAAGTTCATGAGGAGGAGAGTGAGGCAGAGCAGAGAAGTCCATTAGATGGAGAGTGAGGCATAGCAGAGAGGTCCATGACATGGAGATTGAGACAGACCAGAGAAGTCCGTGACGTGGAGATTGAGACAGAGCATACAAATCCGTGAGGTGGAGAGTTAGGCAGAGTAGAGAAGTCCATGAGGTGGAGATTGAGGCAGAACCTTGAAGTTCATGAGGTGGAGATTCAGGCCGAGCAGAGAAGTCCATGAGTTGGAGGGTGAGACAGAGCAGAGGAATCTATGAGGTGCAGAGTGAGGCACAGCGGAGAAGTCGAAGAGGTGGAGAGTGAGGCAGAGAGGACAAGTTCATGATGTGGAGACTGAGACAGAGGAGAGAAGTTCATGAGTGTGGAGAGTGAGACAGAGTAGAGAAGATCATGAGGTGGAGAGTGAGGCAGAGCAGAGAAGTCCATGTGGTGGAGAGTGAGGAAGAGTAGAGAAGTTCATGATGTGGAGTGTGAGGTAGAGCAGTGAAGTCCATTTGGTGGAGAGTGCGGCATAGCAGAGAAGTCCATGACGTGGAGATTTAGACAGAGCAGAGAAGTCCATGCTGTAGAGATGGAGACAGAACAGAGAAATCCGTGAGGTGGAGAGTGAGGCAGAGCAGAGAAGTCCATGAGTTGGACAGTGAGGCAGAGCAGATAAGTCCATGAAGTGAAGATTGAAACAGAGCAGAGAAGTTCATGACGCGGAGAGTGAGGCAGAGCAGAGAATTCCATTGGATGGAGAGTGAGGCAGAGCAGAGAAGTTCGTCAGGTGGAGTGTGAGACAGAGCAGAGAAGTTCAGGAGATGGAGAGGGAGGCAGAGCAGGGAAGTCCATGAGGTCGAGAGTGAAGCAGAGCAGAGAAGTTCATGATGTGGAGAGTGAGCCAGAGCAGAGAAGTCCATTAGATGGAGAGTGAGGCATAGCAGAAAAGTCCATGACGTGGAGATTGAGACAGAGCAGAGAAGTCCATGAGGCAGAAATTGAGACAGAGCAGAGATATCCGTGAGGTGGAGAGTGAGGCAGAGCAGAGAAGTCCATGAGTTGGAGAGTGAGGCAGAGCAGAGAAGTCCATGAAGTGGAGATTGAGACAGAACAGAGAAATCCATGAGTTGGAGGGTGAGACAGAGCAGAGAAATCCATGATGAGGAGATTGAGGCACAGAAGAGAGTCCCTGAGGTGGAGATTGAGGCAGAGCAGAGAAGTCCATGAGGTTGAGATTGAGACAGAGCAGAGAAGTTCATGAGGTGGAACGTGAGGCAGAGCAGAGAAGTCCAGGAGGTGGAGAGTGAGGCAGGACAGAGGAATCCATGAGGTGGAGAGTGAGGCACAGCAGAGAAGTCCATGTGGTGGAGATTGAGACAGAGCAGAGAAGTTCATGAGATGGAACGTGAGGCAGTGGAGAGAAGTCCATGAGGTGTAGATTGATGCAGAGCAGAGAAGCCCATCAGTTGGAGATTGATACACCGAGAAGAATCCATGAGGTGGCGATTGAGACAGAGCAGAGAAGTCCATGAGGTTGAGATTGAGACAGAGCAGAGAAATCCGTGAGGTGGAGAGTGAGGCAGAGCGGAGAAGTCCATGAGGTGGAGATTGAGGCAGAGCAGAGAAGTTCATGAGGTGGAGATTGAGGCAGAACAGTGAAGTTTATGAGGTGTCGATTGAGCCAGAGCAGAGAAATCTCTGAATTGGAGGGTGAGACAGAGCAGAGAAATCTATGAGGTGGAGTGTGAGGCACAGCAGAGAAGTCGAAGAAGTGGAGAGTGAGGCAGAGCAGAGAAGTCCATGAAGCGGAGATTGAGACAGAGCAGAGAAGTTCATGAGGTGGAGTATGAGGCAGAGAAGAGTAGTTCATGATGTGGAGAGTGAGGCAGAGCAGAGAAGTTGAGGAGGTGTAGAGTGAGGAACAGCAGAGAAGTTCATTAGGTGGAGAGTGAGGCAGAGCCGAGAAGTCCATTGGATGGAGAGTGAGGCAGAGCAGAGAAGTTCATGAGGTGGAGAGTGAGACAAGCTAGAGAAGTTCATGAGGTGGAGATTGAGGCAGAGTAGAGAAGTCCATGAGGTGGAGAGTGAGTAACAGCAGAGAAGTTCATGAGGTGGAGAGTGAGCCAGAGCAGAGAAGTCCACTAGATGGAGAGTGAGCCATAGCAGAGAAGTCCATGACGTGGAGATTGAGACAGAGCAGAGAAGTCCATGAGATGGAGGGTGAGGCAGAGCAGAGAAGTCTATGAGGTGGAGATTGAGGCAGAATAGAGAAATCCATGAGGTCGAGAGTGAGGCACAACAGAGAAGTCCATGAGGTGGAAACTGAGAAAGAGCAGAGAAGTTCATGAGGTGGAACGTGAGGCAGAACAGAGAAGCCCATAAAGTGGAAACTGAGGCAGAGCAGAGGTGCCCATGCGATGTAGAGTAAGGCAGAGCAGAGAAGTCCATGAGGTGGAGATTGTGGCAGAGCAGAAAAGTCCATTTGGTGGAGAGTGCGGCATAGCAGAGAAGTCCATGACGTGGAGATTGAGACAGAGCAGAGAAGTTCATGCTGTAGAGATTGAGACAGACCAGAGAAATCCGTGAGATGGAGAGTGAGGCAGAGCAGAGAATTCATGATGTGGAGAGTGAGGCATAGCAGTGAAGTCCATTGGTTGGAGAGTGAGGCAGAACAGAGAAGTCCATGAGGTGGAGAGTGAGGCAGAGCAGAGAAGTTCATGAGGAGGAGAGTGAGGCAGAGCCGAGAAGTCCATTAGGTGGAGAGTGAGGCATAGCAGAGAAGTCCATGACGTGGAGATTGAAACAGAACAGAGAAGTCCGTGACATGGAGATTGGGACAGAGCAGACAAATCCATGAGTTGGAGAGTTAGGCAGAGTAGAGTAGTCCATGAGGTGGAGGTTGTGGCAGAACAGTGAAGTTCATGAGGTGTAGTTTCAGGCCGAGCAGAGAAGTCCATGAGTTGGAGGGTAAGACCGAGCAGAGAAATCTATGAGGTGGAGAGTGAGGCACAGCAGAGAAGTCGAAGAGGTGGAGAGTGAGGCAGAGCAGAGAAGTCCGTGAAGCGGAGATTGAGACACAGCAGAGAAATTCATGAGGTGGAGAGTGAGCCAGAGAAGAGAAGTTCATGATGTGAAGAGTGAGGCAGAGCAGAGAAGTTCATGAGTGTGGAGAGTGAGACAGAGTAGAGAAGATCATGAGGTGGAGAGTGAGGCAGAGCAGAGAAGTCCATGAGGTGGAGAATGAGGAAGAGCAGAGAAGTCCATGAGGTGGAATATGAGAAAGACCAGAGAAGTTCTTGAGGTGGAACGTGAGGCAGAACAGAGAAGGCCATAAAGTGGAGATTGAGGCAGTGCAGAGGTGCCCATGTGATGGAGAGTAAGGCAGACCAGAAAAGTCCATGAGGTGGAGATAGTGGCAGAACAGTGAAGTTCATGAGGTGGAGATTCAGGCTGAGCAGAGATGTCCATGAGTTGGAGCGTGAGACAGAGCAGAGAATTCTATGAGGTGGAGAGTGAGGCACAGCAGAGAATTCGAAGAGGTGGAGAGTGAGGCAGAGCAGAGAAGTCCATGAAGCGGAGATTGAGACACAGCAGAGATGTTCATGAGGTGGAGAGTGAGGCAGAGAGGAGAAGTTCATGATGTGGAGAGTGAGGCAGAGCAGAGAAGTCCATGAAGCGGAGATTGAGACACAGCAGAGAAGTTCATGATGTGGAGAGTGAGGCAGAGCAGAGAAGTTCATGAGTGTGGAGAGTGAGGCAGAGTAGAGAAGATCATGAGGTGGAGAGTGAGGCAGAGCAGAGAAGTCCATGCGGTGGAGAGTGAGGAAGAGTTATGAAGTTCATGAGGTGGAGAGTGAGGCAGAGCAGAGAAGTCCATTTTGTGGAGAATGAGGCATAGCAGAGAAGTCCATGACGTGGAGATTTAG
This sequence comes from Jaculus jaculus, assembly GCF_020740685.1. Taxonomy (NCBI): domain Eukaryota; kingdom Metazoa; phylum Chordata; class Mammalia; order Rodentia; family Dipodidae; genus Jaculus; species Jaculus jaculus. The sequence goes on from NC_059116.1 coordinate 61,718,047, forward strand.
ACAGAGCAGAGAAGTGCATGCTGTAGAGATGGAGACAGAGCAGAGAAATCCTTGAGGTGGAGAGTGAGGCACAGCAGTGAAGTCCATGAGTCGGACAGGGAGGCAGAGCAATTAAGTCCATTAGTGAAGATTGAAACAGAGCAGAGAAGTTCATGACGCGGAGAGTGAGTCAGAGCAGAAAATTCCATTGGATGGAGAGTGTTGCAGAGCAGAATAGTTCGTGACGTGGAGAGTGAGACAGAGTAGAGAAGTTCATGAGGTGGAGAGGGAGGCAGAGCAGGGAAGTCCATGAGGTCGAGAGTGAGGCAGAGCAGAGAAGTCCATGACGTGGAGATTGAGACAGAGCAGAGAAGTCCATGAGGCAGAGATTGAGACAGAGCAGAGACATCCATGAGGTGGAGAGTGAGGCAGAGCAGAGAAGTACATGAGTTGGAGAGTGAGGCAGAGCAGAGAAGTCCATGAAGTGGATATTGAGACAGAACAGAGAAATCCATGAGTTGGAGGGTGAGACAGAGCAGAGAAATCTATGAGGTGGAGAGTAAGGCAATGCAGAGAAGTCCATGAGTAGGACAGTGAGGCAGAGCAGATAAATCCATGAAGTGGAGTTGAAACAGCAGAGAAGTTCATGAAGTGGAGAGTGAGGCAGAGCAGAGAATTCCATTTGATGGAGAGTGTGGGAAAGCAGAGAAGTTCATGAAGTGGAGAGTGAGACAGACCAGAGAAGTTCATGAGGTGTAGAGTGAGACAGAGCAGAGAAGTCCATGAAGTGGACATTGAGACAGAGCAGAGATATCCTTGAGGTGTAGAGTGAGGCAGAGCAGTGAAGTTCATGAGTTGCAGATTTAGGCAGAGCAGAGAAGACCATGTGGTGGAGATTGAGACAGAACAGAGAAATCCATGAGGTGGAGATTGAGGCAGAGCAGAGAAGTCCATGGGGTGGAGATAGAGGCAGAGCAGAGAAGACCATGAGGTGGAGATTGAGGCAGAGCAGAGAAGTCCATGAGGTGGAGAGTGAGGCAGAGCAGAGAAGTCCGTGAGTTGTAGATTGAGAAACAGCAGAGAAATTCAAGATGTGGACAGTGAGGCAGAGCAGAGCAGTCCATGAGGTGGAGAATGAGGCAGACAGAGAAGTTCATGAGGTGGAGATTGAGGCAGAGCAGAGAAATCCATGATGTTGAGAGTGAGGCAGAGCACAGAAGTCCATGATGTGGAGAGTCAGGCAGAGCAGAGAAGTCCTTTGGATGGAGAGTGAGGCAGAGCAGAGAAGTTCATGAGGTGGATTTTGAGGCAGAGCAGAGAAGTCCATGAGGTTGAGATTGAGACAGAGTGGAGAAGTTCATGAGGTGGAATTGAGGCAGACCAGAGAAGTCCATGAGGTTGAGATTGAGACAGAGTGGAGAAGTTCATGAGGTGGAATTGAGGCAGACCAGAGAAGTCCATGAGGTGGAGAGTGAGGCAGAGCAGAGAAGTCCATGTTGTGAAGATTGAGACACATCAGGGAAGTTCATGAGTTGGAAAGTGAGGCAGAGCAGAGTAGTCCATGAGGAGTAAATTGAGGCAGAGCAGAGAAGTCCATCAGGTGGAGAATGAGACACCCAGAGAAATCCTGAAATGGAGATTGAGACAGAGCTGAAATGTCCATGTGGTGAAGAGTGTGGCACAGCAGAGAAGTCGAAGAGGTGGAGAGTTAGGCACAGCAGAGAAGTACATGAAGTGGAGATTGAGACAGAGCAGAGAAGTTCATGAGGTGGAGAGTGAGGCAGAGCAGAGAATTCATGATGTGGAGAGTGAGGCGTAGCAGAGAAGTCCATTGGATGGAGAGTGAGGCAGAGCAGAGAAGTTCACTATGTGGGGAGTGAGAAAGACCAGACAAGTATATGAGGTGGAGAGTGAGGCAGAACAGACAAGTCCAGGAGGTGGAGAGTGAGGCAGAGCAGAGAAGTTCATGAGGAGGAGAGTGAGGCAGAGCAGGGAAGTCCAGTAGATGGAGGGTGAGGCATAGCAGAGAAGTCCATGACATGGAGATTGAAACAGACCAGAGAAGTCCGTAACGTGGAGATTGAGACAGAGCAGACAAATCCATGAGGTGGAGAGTTAGGCAGAGGAGAGAAGTCCATGAGGTGGAGATTGTGGAAGAACAGTAAAGTTCATGAGGTGGAGATTCAGGCCGAGCAGAGAAGTCCATGAGTTGGAGGGTGAGACAGAGCAGAGAAATCTATGAGGTGCGGAGTAAGGCAGAGCAGAGAAGTCCATTAGATGGAGAATGTGGCAGAGCACAGAAGACCATGAGGTGGAGATTAAGAAAGAACAGAGAAATCCATGAGGTGGAGATTGAGGCAGAACAGAGAAGTCCATGAGGTGGATATTGAAACAGAGCAGAGATATCCTTGAGGTGGACAGTGAGGCAGAGCAGAGAAGTCCATGAGTTGCAGATTTAGGCAGAGCAGAGAAGACCATGTGGTGGATATTGAGACAGAACAGAGAAATCCATGAGGTGGAGATTGAGGCAGAAAAGAGAAGTCCATCAGGTGGAGAATGAGACACCCAGAGAAATCCATGAAGTGGAGGTTGAGACAGAGCAGAAAAGTCCATGAGGTGAAGAGTGTGGCACAGCAGGGAAGTCGAAGAGGTGGAGAGTTAAGCACAGCAGAGAAGTCCATGAAGTGGAGATTGAGACAGAGCAGAGAAGTTCATGAGGTGGAGAGTGAGGCAGAGCAGAGAATTCATGATGTGGAGAGTGAGGTGGAGCAGAGAAGTCCATTGGATGAAGAGGGAGGCAGAGCAGAGAATTTCACTATGTGGAGAGTGAGACAGACCAGAGAAGTATATGAGGAGGAGAGTGAGGCAGAACGGAGAAGTCCATTAGATGGAGAGTGAGGCATAGCAGAGAAGTCCATGACGTGGAGATTGACACAGACCAGAGAAGTTCGTGACATGCAGATTGAGACAGAGCAGACAAATCCGTGAGGTGGAGAGTTAGGCAGAGTAGAGATCATGAGGTGGAGAGTGAGGCAGAGCAGAGAAGTCCATGCGGTGGAGAGTGAGGAAGAGCAGAGAAGTCCATGAAGTGGAAACTGAGAAAGAGCAGAGAATTTCCTGAGGTGGAACGTGAGGCAGAACAGAGAAGTCCATAAAGTGGAGATTGAGGCAGTGCAGAGGTGCCCATGCGATGGAGAGTAAGGCAGAGCAGAGAAGTCCATGAGGTGGAGATTGAGGCAGAGCAGAAAAGTCCATTTGGTGGAGAATGCGGCATAGCAGAGAAGTCCATGACGTGGAGATTGAGACAGAGCAGAGAAGTTCATGCGGTAGAGATTGAGACAGACCAGAGAAATCCGTGAGATGGACAGTGAGGCAGAGCAGAGAAGTCCATGAGGTGGAGAGTGAGGCAGAGCAAAGAAGTCCATGATGTGGAGAGTCAGACAGAGCAGAGAAGTCCATTGGATGGTGAGTGAGGCAGAGCAGAGAAGTTCATGAATTGGAGAGTGAGACAGACCAGAGAAGTCTCTGAGGTGTAGATTGAGGCAGAGCATAGAAGTCAATGAGATGGAGAGTGAGGCAGAGCAGAGAAGTCCATGTGGTTGAGATTGAGACAGAGCAGAGAAATCCATGATGAGGAGATTGAGGGAGAGCAGAGAGTCCCTGAGGTGGAGATTGGGGCAGAGCAGAGAAGTCCATGAGGTTGAGATTGAGACAGAGCAGAGAAGTTCATGAGGTGGAACGTGAGGCAAGCAGAGAAGTCCATGAGGTGGAGAGTGAGGCAGAGCAGAGGAATCCATGAGGAGGAGAGTGAGGCACAGCAGAGAAGTCCATGTGGTGGAGAATGAGACAGAGCAGAGAAGTTCATGAGGTGGAAAGTGAGGCAGAGGAGAGACGTCCATGAGGTATAGATTGAGGCAGAGCAGAGAAGTCCATGTGGTGGAGATTGAGACACAGCAGACAAGTCCATGAGGTTGAGATTGAGACAGGGCAGAGAAGTTCATGAGGCGGAAAGTGAGGCAGAGCAGAGAAGTCCATGAGGTAGAGAGTGAGGCAGAGCAGAGAAGTCCATGTGGTGGAGATTGAGACAGAGCAGAGAAGTTCATGAGGTGGAAAGTGCGGCAGAGCAGAGAAGTCCACGACTTGGAGATTGTGGCAGAGCAGATGTCCATGAGATGGACACTAAGGCAGAGCAGAGAAGTCCATGAGGTGTAGATTGAAGCAGAGCAGAGAAGTCCATCAGGTGGATCTTGAGACACCCAGAGAAATCCATGAGGTGGAGATTGAGACAAAGCAGAGAAGTCCATGAGGTGGAGAGGGAGGCAGAGCAGAGAAGTCCATGAGGTGGAGAGTGAGGCAGAGCAGAGAAGTTCATGAGTTGGAGATTGAGGAAGAGCAGAGAAGTCCATGAGGTGTAGATTGAGAAACAGTAGAGAAATTCATGATGTGGACAGTGAGGAAGAGCAGAGAAGTCCATGAGTTGGAGACTGAGGCAGAGCAGAGCAGTCCATGAGGTGGAGAGTGTGGCAGACAAAGAAGTTCATGAGGTGGAGAGTAAGGCAGAGCAGAGAAGTCCATGATGTGGAGAGTGAGGCAGACCACAGAAGTCCATGATGTGGACAGTCAGGCAGAGCAGAGAAGTCCTTTGGATGGAGAGTGAGGCAGAGCAGAGAAGTTCATGAGGTACAGACTGAGACAGAGCAGAGAAGTCCAAGAGGTTGAGATTGAGGCAGAGCAGAGAAGACCATGAGGTGGAGAGTGAGGCAAAGCAGACAAGTCCATTGGATGGAGAGAGAGGCAGAGCAGAGAAGTCCATTGGATAGGAGAGTGAGGCAGAGCAGAGAAGTTCATGAGGTGGAGAGTGAGACAGACCAGAGAATTCCATGAGGTGGAGATTGAGGCACGCAGAGAAGTCCATAATGTGTAGAGTCAGGCAGAGCAGAGAAATCCATTGGATGGAGAGGGAAGCAGAGCAGAGAAGTTCACGACGTGGAGAGTGAGACAGAGCAGAGAAGTCCATGCCGTGGAGATTGAGGCAGAGCAGAGAAGTTCATGAGGTGGAGAGTGAGGCAGAGCAGAGAAGTCCATGTTGTGGAGAAACAGGCAAAGCCGAGAAGTCCATGAGATGGAGAGTACAGCAGAGCAGAGAATTAAATGAGGTGGATATTGAGGCAGAGCAGAGAAGTCCATGTGATGGAGAGTGAGGCAGAGCAGAGAAGTCCATGCAGCTGAGATTCAGACAGAGCAGAGAAATCCATGAGTTGGAGATTGAGGGAGAGCAGAAAAGTCCCTGAGGTGGAGATTGAGACAGAGTAGAGAAGTTCATTGGGTGGAATGTGAGACAGAGCAGAAAAGTCCATGAGGTGGAGAGTGAGGCAGAGCAGAGAAATCCATGAGGTGGAGAGTGAGGCAGAGCAGAGAAGTCCATGAGGTGTAAATTGAGGCAGAGTAGTGAAGTCCATCAGGTGGAGGATGAGACAGAGCAGACAAATCTGTGAGGTGGAGAGTTAGGCAGAGTAGAGAAGTCCATGAGGTGGAGATTGAGGCAGAACAGTGAAGTTCATGAGGTGGAGATTCAGGCCGAGCAGAGAAATCCATGAGTTGGAGGGTGAGACAGAGCAGAGAAATCTATGAGGTGGAGAGTGAGGCACAGCAGAGAAGTCGAAGAGGTGGAGAGTGAGGCAGAGCAGAGAAGTCCATGAAGCGGAGATTGAGACACAGCAGATAAGTTCATGAGGTGGAGAGTGAGGCAGAGAGGACAAGTTCATGATGTGGAGACTGAGACAGAGCAGAGAAGTTCCTGAGTGTGGAGAGTGAGACAGAGTAGAGAAGATCATGAGGAGGAGAGTGAGGCAGAGCAGAGAAGTCCATGTGGTGGAGAGTGAGGAAGAGTAGAGAAGTTCATGAGGTGGAGAGTGAGGCAGAGCAGAGAAGTCCATTTGGTGGAGAGTGCAGCATAGCAGAGAAGTCCATGACGTGGAGATTTTGACAGAGCAGAGAAGTGCATGCTGTAGAGATGGAGACAGAGCAGAGAAATCCGTGAGGTGGAGAGTGAGGTAGAGCAGAGAAGTCCATGAGTTGGACAGTGAGGCAGAGCAGATAAGTCCATGAAGTGGAGATTGAAACAGAGCAGAGAAGTTCATGACGTGGAGCGTGAGGCAGAGCAGAGATTTCCATTGGATGGAGAGTGTGGGAGAGCAGAGAAGTTCATGAAGTGGATAGTGAGAGAGACCAAAGATATTCATGAGGTGGAGAGATTGGCAGAGCAGAGAAGTCCATTGGATGGAGAGTGTGGCAGAGCAGAGAAGACCATGAGGTGGAGATTGAGGCAGACCGAGAAGTCCATGAGGTTGAGAGTGAGGCAGAGCAGAGAAGTCCATGAGTTGTAGATTGAGAAACAGCAGAGAAATTCATGGTGTGGACAGTGAGGAAGAGCAGAGAAGTCCATGAGGTGGAGACTGAGGCAGAGCAGAGCAGTCCATGAGGTGGAGAGTGAGGCAGACAGAGAAGTTCATGAGGTGGAGAGTGAGACAGAGCACAGAAGTCCATGATGTGGAGAGTCAGGCAGAGTAGAGAAGTCCTTTGGATGGAGAGTGAGTCAGAGCAGAGAAGTTCATGAGGTACAGAGTGAGACAGAGCAGAGAAGTCCAAGAGGTAGAGATTGAGGCAGAGCAGAGAAGACCATGAGGTGGAGATTGAGGAACAGCAGAGAAGATCATGAGATGGAGAGTGGGGCAGAGCAGAGACGTCCATGATGTGGAGACTCAGGCAGAGCAGAGAAGTCCATTGGATAGGAGAGTGAGGCAGAGCAGAGAAGTTCACGACATGGAGAGTGAGACAGTGCAGAGAATTCCATGCCGCGGAGATTGAGGCAGAGCAGAGAAGGTCATGAGGTGGAGAGTGAGGCAGAGCAGAGAAGACCATGTTGTGGAGAAACAGGCAAAGCCGAGAAGTCCATGAGATGGAGAGTCCGGCAGAGCAGACAATTTCATGAGGTGGATATTGAGGCAGAGCAGAGAAGTCCATGAGATGGAGAGTGAGGCAGAGCAGAGAAGTCCATGCAGTTGAGATTGAGACAGAGCAGAGAAATCCATGAGGTGGAGATTGAGGGAGAGCAGAGATGTCCCTGAGGTGGAGATTGAGACATTGCAGAGAATTCCATGAGGTGGATTTTGAGGCAGAGCAGAGAAGTCCATGAGGTTGATATTGAGACAGAGTAGAGAAGTTCATGAGGTGGAATGTGAGGCAGAGCATAGAAGTCCATGAGGTGGAGAGTGAGGCAAAGCAGAGAAATCCATGAGGTGGAGAGTGAGGCAGAGCAGAGAAGTCCATGTGGTGAAGATTGAGACACATCAGAGAAGTTCATGAGTTGGAAAGTGAGGCAGAGCAGAGTATTCCATGAGGTGTAAATTGAGGCAGAGCAGAGAAGTCCATCAGGGGGAGAGTGAGACACCCAGAGAAATCCATGGTGTGGAGATTGAGACAGAGCAGAAAAGTCCATGAGGTGAAGAGTGTGGCACAGCAGAGAAGACGAATAGGTGGAGAGTTTGGCACAGCAGAGAAGTCCATGAAGTGGAGATTGAGACAGAGCAGAGAAGTTCATGAGGTGGAGAGTGAGGCAGTGCAGAGAATTCATGATGTGGAGAGTGAGGTGGAGCAGAGAAGTCCATTGGATGTAGAGTGAGGCAGAGCAGAGAAGTCCATGAAGTGGAGATTGAGACACAGCAGAGAAGTTCATGAGGCGGAGAGTGAGGCAGAGAGGAGAAGTTCATGATGTGTAGACTGAGACAGAGCAGAGAAATTCACGAGTGTGGAGAGTGAGACAGAGTAGAGAAGATCATGAGGTGGAGAGTGAGGCAGAGCAGAGAAGTCCATGTGGTGGAGAGTGAGGAAGAGTAGAGAAGTTCATGAGGTGGAGAGTGAGGCAGAGCAGAGAAGTCCATTTGGTGGAGAGTGCGGCCTAGCAGAGAAGTCCATGATGTGGAGATTTAGACAGAGCAGAGAAGTGCATGCTGTAGAGATGGAGACAGAGCAGAGAAATCCGTGAGGTGGAGAGTGAGGCAGAATAGAGAAGTCCATGAGTTGGACACTGAGGCACAGCAGATAAGTCTATGATATGGAGATTGAAACAGAGCAGAGAAGTTCATGACGCGGAGAGTTAGTCAGAGCAGAGAATTCCATTGGATGGAGAGTGTGGCAGAGCAGAGAAGTTCGTGAGGTGGAGAGTGAGACAGAGCAGAGAAGTTCATGAGGTGGAGAGGGAGGGAGAGCAGGGAAGACCATGAGGTCGAGAGTGAGGCAGAGCAGAGAAGTTCATGATGTGGAGAGTGAGCCAGAGAAGAGAAGTCCATTAGATGGAGAGTGAGGCATAGCAGAGAAGTCCATGACGTGGAGATTGAGACTGAGCAGAGAAGTCCATGAGCCAGAGATTGAGACAGAGCAGAGATATTCTTGAGGTGGAGAGTGAGGCAGAGCAGAGAAGTCCATGAGTTGGAGAGTGAGGCAGAGCAGAGAAGTCCATGAAGTGGAGATTGAGACAGAACAGAGAAATCCATGAGTTGGAGGGTGAGAAAGAGCAGAGAAATCTATGATTTGGAGGGTGAGACAGGGCAGAGAAATCTATGAGGTGGAGAGTGAGGCAGAGCAGAGAAGTCCATGAGGTGGAGATTGAGGCACAGCAGAGAAGATCATGAGATAGAGAGTGGGCAGAGCAGAGAATTCCATGATGTGGTGAGTCAGGCAGAGCAGAGAAGTCCATTGGATAGGAGAGTGAGGCAGAGCAGAGAAGTTCATGAGGTGGAGGGCGAGACAGACCAGAGAAGTCCATGAGGTGGAGATTGAGGCACGCAGAGAAGTCCATGATGTGGAGAGTCAGGCAGAGCAGAGAAATCCATTGGATGGAGAGTGAGGCAGAGCAGAGAATTTCACGACGTGGATATTGAGGCAGAGCAGAGAAGTTCATGCGGTGGAGAGTGAGGCAGAGCAGAGAAGACCATGTTGTGGAGAAACAGGCAAAGCCGCGACGTCCATGAGATGGAGAGTCCGGCAGAGCAGACAATTCCATGAGGTGGATATTGAGGCACAGCAGAGAAGTCCATGAGATGGAGAGTGAGGCAGAGCAGAGAAGTCCATGCAGTTGAGATTGAGACATTGCAGAGAATTCCATGAGGTGGATTTTGAGGCAGAGCAGAGAAGTCCATGAGGTTGATATTGAGACAGAGTAGAGAAGTTCATGAGGTGGAATGTGAGGCAGAGCATAGAAGTCCATGAGGTGGAGAGTGAGGCAGAGCAGAGAAATCCATGAGGTGGAGAGTGAGGCAGAGCAGAGAAGTCCCTGTGGTGAAGATTGAGACACATCAGAGAAGTTCATGAGTTGGAAAGTGAGGCAGAGCAGAGTAGTCCATGAGGTGTAAATTGAGGCAGAGCAGAGAAGTCCATTAGGTGGAGAATGAGACACCCAGAGAAATACATGGTGTGGAGATTGAGACAGAGCAGAAAAGTCCATGAGGTGAAGAGTGTGGCACAGCAGAGAAGACGAATAGGTGGAGAGTTTGGCACAGCAGAGAAGTCCATGAAGTTGAGATTGAGACAGAGCAGAGAAGTTCATGAGGAGGAGAGTGAGGCAGAGCAGAGAAGTCCATTAGATGGAGAGTGAGGCATAGCAGAGAGGTCCATGACATGGAGATTGAGACAGACCAGAGAAGTCCGTGACGTGGAGATTGAGACAGAGCATACAAATCCGTGAGGTGGAGAGTTAGGCAGAGTAGAGAAGTCCATGAGGTGGAGATTGAGGCAGAACCTTGAAGTTCATGAGGTGGAGATTCAGGCCGAGCAGAGAAGTCCATGAGTTGGAGGGTGAGACAGAGCAGAGGAATCTATGAGGTGCAGAGTGAGGCACAGCGGAGAAGTCGAAGAGGTGGAGAGTGAGGCAGAGAGGACAAGTTCATGATGTGGAGACTGAGACAGAGGAGAGAAGTTCATGAGTGTGGAGAGTGAGACAGAGTAGAGAAGATCATGAGGTGGAGAGTGAGGCAGAGCAGAGAAGTCCATGTGGTGGAGAGTGAGGAAGAGTAGAGAAGTTCATGATGTGGAGTGTGAGGTAGAGCAGTGAAGTCCATTTGGTGGAGAGTGCGGCATAGCAGAGAAGTCCATGACGTGGAGATTTAGACAGAGCAGAGAAGTCCATGCTGTAGAGATGGAGACAGAACAGAGAAATCCGTGAGGTGGAGAGTGAGGCAGAGCAGAGAAGTCCATGAGTTGGACAGTGAGGCAGAGCAGATAAGTCCATGAAGTGGAGATTGAAACAGAGCAGAGAAGTTCATGACGCGGAGAGTGAGGCAGAGCAGAGAATTCCATTGGATGGAGAGTGAGGCAGAGCAGAGAAGTTCGTCAGGTGGAGTGTGAGACAGAGCAGAGAAGTTCAGGAGATGGAGAGGGAGGCAGAGCAGGGAAGTCCATGAGGTTGAGAGTGAAGCAGAGCAGAGAAGTTCATGATGTGGAGAGTGAGCCAGAGCAGAGAAGTCCATTAGATGGAGAGTGAGGCATAGCAGAAAAGTCCATGACGTGGAGATTGAGACAGAGCAGAGAAGTCCATGAGGCAGAAATTGAGACAGAGCAGAGATATCCGTGAGGTGGAGAGTGAGGCAGAGCAGAGAAGTCCATGAGTTGGAGAGTGAGGCAGAGCAGAGAAGTCCATGAAGTGGAGATTGAGACAGAACAGAGAAATCCATGAGTTGGAGGGTGAGACAGAGCAGAGAAATCCATGATGAGGAGATTGAGGCACAGAAGAGAGTCCCTGAGGTGGAGATTGAGGCAGAGCAGAGAAGTCCATGAGGTTGAGATTGAGACAGAGCAGAGAAGTTCATGAGGTGGAACGTGAGGCAGAGCAGAGAAGTCCAGGAGGTGGAGAGTGAGGCAGGACAGAGGAATCCATGAGGTGGAGAGTGAGGCACAGCAGAGAAGTCCATGTGGTGGAGATTGAGACAGAGCAGAGAAGTTCATGAGATGGAACGTGAGGCAGTGGAGAGAAGTCCATGAGGTGTAGATTGATGCAGAGCAGAGAAGCCCATCAGTTGGAGATTGATACACCGAGAAGAATCCATGAGGTGGCGATTGAGACAGAGCAGAGAAGTCCATGAGGTTGAGATTGAGACAGAGCAGAGAAATCCGTGAGGTGGAGAGTGAGGCAGAGCGGAGAAGTCCATGAGGTGGAGATTGAGGCAGAGCAGAGAAGTTCATGAGGTGGAGATTGAGGCAGAGCAGAGAAGTCCATGAGGTGGAGAGTGAGACAGAGCAGAGAAATCTATGAGGTGGAGAGTGAGACAGAGCAGACAAATCCGTGAGGTGGAGAGTTAGGCAGAGTAGAGAATTCCATGAGGTGGAGATTGAGGCAGAACAGTGAAGTTTATGAGGTGTCGATTGAGCCAGAGCAGAGAAATCTCTGAATTGGAGGGTGAGACAGAGCAGAGAAATCTATGAGGTGGAGTGTGAGGCACAGCAGAGAAGTCGAAGAAGTGGAGAGTGAGGCAGAGCAGAGAAGTCCATGAAGCGGAGATTGAGACAGAGCAGAGAAGTTCATGAGGTGGAGTATGAGGCAGAGAAGAGTAGTTCATGATGTGGAGAGTGAGGCAGAGCAGAGAAGTTGAGGAGGTGTAGAGTGAGGAACAGCAGAGAAGTTCATTAGGTGGAGAGTGAGGCAGAGCCGAGAAGTCCATTGGATGGAGAGTGAGGCAGAGCAGAGAAGTTCATGAGGTGGAGAGTGAGACAAGCTAGAGAAGTTCATGAGGTGGAGATTGAGGCAGAGTAGAGAAGTCCATGAGGTGGAGAGTGAGTAACAGCAGAGAAGTTCATGAGGTGGAGAGTGAGCCAGAGCAGAGAAGTCCATTAGATGGAGAGTGAGGCATAGCAGAGAAGTCCATGACGTGGAGATTGAGACAGAGCAGAGAAGTCCATGAGATGGAGGGTGAGGCAGAGCAGAGAAGTCTATGAGGTGGAGATTGAGGCAGAATAGAGAAATCCATGAGGTCGAGAGTGAGGCACAACAGAGAAGTCCATGAGGTGGAAACTGAGAAAGAGCAGAGAAGTTCATGAGGTGGAACGTGAGGCAGAACAGAGAAGCCCATAAAGTGGAAACTGAGGCAGAGCAGAGGTGCCCATGCGATGTAGAGTAAGGCAGAGCAGAGAAGTCCATGAGGTGGAGATTGTGGCAGAGCAGAAAAGTCCATTTGGTGGAGAGTGCGGCATAGCAGAGAAGTCCATGACGTGGAGATTGAGACAGAGCAGAGAAGTTCATGCTGTAGAGATTGAGACAGACCAGAGAAATCCGTGAGATGGACAGTGAGGCAGAGCAGAGAAGTCCATGAGGTGGAGAGTGAGGCAGAGCAAAGAAGTCCATTATGTGGAGAGTCAGACAGAGGAGAGATGTCCATTGGATGGTGAGTGAGGCAGAGCAGAGAAGTTCATGAGTTGGAGAGTGAGACAGACCAGAAAAGTCTATGAGGTGTAGATTGAGGCAGAGCATAGAAGTCCATGAGATGGAGAGTGAGGCAGAGCAGAGAAGTCCATGTGGTTGAGATTGAGACAGAGCAGAGAAATCCATGATGAGGAGATTGAGGGAGAGCAGAGAGTCCCTGTGGTGGAGATTGGGGCAGAGCAGAGAAGTCCATGAGGTTGAGATTGAGACAGAGCAGAGAAGTTCATGAGGTGGAACGTGAGGCAAGCAGAGAAGTCCATGAGGTGGAGAGTGAGGCAAGCAGAGGAATCCATGAGGAGGAGAGTGAGGCACAGCAGAGAAGTCCATGTGGTGGAGAATGAGACAGAGCAGAAGTTCATGAGGTGGAAAGTGAGGCAGAGGAGAGACGTCCATGAGGTGTAGATTGAGGCAGAGCAGAGAAGTCCATGTGGTGGTGCTTGAGACACAGCAGACAAGTCCATGAGGTTGAGATTGAGACAGGGCAGAGAAGTTCATGAGGCGGAAAGTGAGGCAGAGCAGAGAAGTCCATGAGGTAGAGAGTGAGGCAGAGCAGAGAAGTCCATGTGGTGGAGATTGAGACAGAGCAGAGAAGTTCATGAGGTGGAAAGTGCGGCAGAGCAGAGAAGTCCACGACTTGGAGATTGTGGCAGAGCAGATGTCCATGAGATGGACACTAAGGCAGAGCAGAGAAGTCCATGAGGTGTAGATTGAAGCAGAGCAGAGAAGTCCATCAGGTAGATCTTGAGACACGCAGAGAAATCCATGAGGTGGAGATTGAGACAAAGCAGAGAAGTCCATGAGGTGGAGAGGGAGGAAGAGCAGAGAAGTCCATGAGGTGGAGAGTGAGGCACTGCAGAGACGTCGAAGAGGTGGAGAGTGAGGCATAGCAGAGAACTCCATGAAGTGGAGATTAAGACCGAGCAGAGAAGTTCATGAGGTAGAGAGTGAGGCAGACCAGAGAATTCATGATGTGGAGAGTGAGGCAGACCAGAGAAGTCCATTGGATGGAGAGTGAGGCAGAGCAGAGAAGTTCATGAGGTGGAGAGGGAGAGTGACCAAAGAAGTACATGAGTTCGAGAGTGAAGCAAAACAGAGAAGTCCATGAGGTGGAGAGTGAGGCAGAGCAGAGAAGTCCATTAGATGGAGAGTGAGGCATAGCAGAGAAGTCCATGACCAGGATATTGAGACAGACAAGCGAAGTCCGTGAGGTTGAGATTGAGACAGAGCAGACAAATCCGTGAGGTGGAGAGTTAGGCAGAGTAGAGAAGTCCATGTGGTGGAGATTGAGGCAGAACAGTGAAGTTCATGAGGTGGAGATTGAGGCAGACCAGAGAAGTCCATGATTTGGAGGGTGAGACAGAGTATAGAAATCTATGAGGTTGAGAGTGAGGAACAGCAGAGAAGTCGAAGAGGTGGAGAGTGAGGCAGAGCAGAGAAGTCCATGAAGTGGAGATTGGGACAGAGCAGAGAAGTTCATGAGGTAGAGAGTGAGGCAGAGCAGAGAAATTCATGAGGTGGAGAGTGAGACAGAGTAGTGAAGTTCATGAGGTTGAGAGTGAGGCAGAGCAGAGAAGTTCAGGAGGTGGAGAGTGAGGCAGATTAGAGAAGTCCATTAGGTGGAGATTGCGGCTTAGCAGAAAAGTCCATGACGTGGAGACTGAGGCAGAGCAGAGAAGTCCATGCAGGAGAGATTGAGACAGAGCAGAGAAATCCGTGAGGTGGAGAGTGAGGCACAGCAGAGAAGTCCATGAGGTGGAAAGTGAGGCAGAGCAGAGAAGTCCATGAAGTGGAGATTGACACAGAGCAGACATGTTCATGTGGTGGAGAGTGAGGCAGAGCAGAGAAGTTCATGATGTGGAGAGTGAGGCAGAGCAGAGACGTTCATGCGGTGGAGAGTGAGACAGAGCAGAGAAGTTCATGACGAGGAGATGGAGGCCGAGCAGGGAATTCCATGAGTTCGAAAGTGAGGCACAACAGAGAAGTTTATGATGTGGAGAGTGAGCCAGAGCAGAGAAGTCCATTGGATGGAGAGTGTGGCAGTGCACAGAAGTCAATGACGTGGAGATTGGGCAGAGCAGAGAATTCCATGAGGTAGAGATTGAGACAGAGCAGATATATCCGTGAGGTGGAGAGTGAGGCAGAGCAGAGAAGTCCATTGTGTTGGAGAGTGAGGCAAGGCAGAGAAGTCCATGAAGTGGAGATTGAGAGAGAACAGAGAAATCCATGAGGTGGAGAGTGAGACAGACCAGAGAAGTTCATGAGGTGAAGAGTGAGGCAGAGCAGAGAAGTTCATGGGGTGGACCGTTAGGCAGAGCAGAGAAGTTCATGAGGTGGAGCGTGAGGCAGAGCAGAGAAGTCCATTGGAAGGAGAGTATGGCAGAGCAGAGATGTTCATGAGGTGGAGAGTGAGACAGAGCAGAGAAGTACATGAGGTGGAGTCGGAGGCAGAGCAGGGAATTCCATGAGGTCGAAAGTGAGGCAGTGCAGAGAAGTCCACGAAGTGGAGATTGAGAGAGAACAGAGAAATCCATGAGGTGGAGAGTGAGACAGACCAGAGAAGTTCATGAGATGGAGAGAGGCAGAGCAGAGAAGTCCATGAGATGGACAGTGAGGAGAGCAGAGAAGTCCATGAAGTGGAGATTGAGACAGAGCAGACATGTTCATGTGGTGGAGAGTGACGCAGAGCAGAGAAGTCCATGATGTGGAGAGTCAGGCAGAGCAGAGAAGTCCATGAGGTGTAGATTGAAGCAGAGCAGAGAAGTCCATCAGGTGGATCTTGAGACACCCAGAGAAATCCATGAGGTGGAGATTGAGTAAAGCAGAGAAGTCCATGAGGTGGAGAGGGAGGCAGAGCAGAGAAGTCCATGAGGTGGAGAGTGAGGCAGAGCAGAGAAGTTCATGAGTTGGAGATTGAGGAAGAGCAGAGAAGTCCATGAGGTGGAGAGTGAGGCACAGCAGAGACGTCGAAGAGGTGGAGAGTGAGGCATAACAGAGAAGTCCATGAAGTGGAGATTGAGACCGAGCAGAGAAGTTCATGAGGTAGAGAGTGAGGCAGAGCAGAGAATTCATGATGTGGAGAGTGAGGCAGACCAGAGAAGTCCATTGGATGGAGAGTGAGGCAGAGCAGAGAAATTCATGAGGTGGAGAGGGAGAGTGACCAAAGAAGTATATGAGTTCGAGAGTGAAGCAAAACAGAGAAGTCCATGAGGTGGAGAGTGAGGCAGAGCAGAGAAGTCCATTAGATGGAGAGTGAGGCATAGCAGAGAAGTCCATGATCTGGATATTGAGACAGACAAGCGAAGTCCGTGAGGTTGAGATTGAGACAGAGCAGACAAATCCGTGAAGTGGAGAGTTAGGCAGAGTAGAGAAGTCCATGTGGTGGAGATTGAGGCAGAACAGTGAAGTTCATGAGGTGGAGATTGAGGCAGACCAGAGAAGTCCATGATTTGGAGGGTGAGACAGAGTATAGAAATCTATGAGGTTGAGAGTGAGGAACAGCAGAGAAGTCGAAGAGGTGGAGAGTGAGGCAGAGCAGAGAAGTCCATGAAGTGGAGATTGGGACAGAGCAGAGAAGTTCATGAGGTAGAGAGTGAGGCAGAGCAGAGAAATTCATGAGGTGGAGAGTGAGACAGAGTAGTGAAGTTCATGAGGTTGAGAGTGAGGCAGAGCAGAGAAGTTCAGGAGGTGGAGAGTGAGGCAGATTAGAGAAGTCCATTAGGTGGAGATGAAGGCAGAGCAGAGAAGTCCATGAAGTGGAGATTGAGGCAGAGCAGAAAAGTCCATTTGGTGGAGAGTGCAGCACAGCAGAGAAGTCCATGACTTGGAGATTGTGACAGAGCAGAGAAGATCATGCGGTAGAGATTCAGACAGACCAGAGAAATCCGTGAGATGGAGAGTGAGACAGACCAGAGAAGTGTATGAGGTGTAGATTGAGGCAGAGCAGAGAAGTCCATGAGATGGAGAGTGAGGCAGAGCAGAGAAGTCCATGTGGTTGAGATTGAGACAGAGCAGAGAAATCCATGATGAGGAGATTGAGGGAGAGCAGAGAGTCCCTGAGGTGGAGATTGAGGCAGACCAGAGAAGTCCATGAAGTTGAGATTGAGACAGAGCAGAGAAGTTCATGAGGTGGAACGTGAGGCAGAGCAGAGATGTCCATGAGGTGGAGAGTGAGGCAGAGCAGAGGATTCCATGAGGTGGAGAGTGAGACACAGCAGAGAAGTCCATGTGGTGGAGATTGAGACAGAGCAGAGATGTTAATGAGGTGGAAAGTGAGGCTGAGGAGAGAAGTCCATGAGGTGTAGATTGAGGCAGAGCAGAGTAGTCCATGAGGTGGAGATTGAAAAAGAGCAGAGAAATTCATGAGGTCGACAGTGAGGAAGAGCAGAGAAGTCAATGAGGTGGAGAGTGAGGCAGAGCAGAGATGTCCAAGAGGTGGAGAGTGAGGCAGACAGAGAAGTTCATGAGGTGGAGAGTGAGGCAGAGGAGAGAAGTCCATGAGGTGGAGAGTGAGGGAGAGCAGGGAAGTCCATGATGTGGAGAGTCACACAGAGCAGAGAAGTCCACTGGATGGAGAGTGAGGCAGAGCATAGAAGATCATTAGGAGGAGAGTGAGACAGACCAGAGAAGTCCATGAGGTGGAGATTGAGGCACAGCAGGGAAGTTCTTGAGGTGGAGATTGAGAACGAGCAGAGAAGTTCATGAGGTGGAGAGTGAGGCATAGCAGAGAAGACATTAGGTGGAGATTGAGGCAGAGCAGAGAAGTCCATGAGGTGGAGATTGAAAAAGAGCAGAGAAATTCATGAGGTCGACAGTGAGGAAGAGCAGAGAAGTCAATGAGGTGGAGAGTGAGGCAGAGCAGAGGAATCCATGAGGTGGAGAGTGAGGCACAGCAGAGAAGTCAATGTGGTGGAGATTGAGACACAGCAGAGATGTTCATGAGGTGGAAAGTGAGGCAGAGGAGAGAAGTCCATGAGGTGTAGATTGAGGCAGAGCAGAGAAGTCCATGAGGTGGAGATTGAGAAAGAGCAGAGAAATTCATGAGGTCGACAGTGAGGAAGAGCAGAGAAGTCAATGAGGTGGAGAGTGAGGCAGAGCAGAGATGTCCAAGAGGTGGAGAGTGAGGCAGAGGAGAGAAGTCCATGAGGTGGAGAGTGAGGGAGAGCAGAGAAGTCCATGAAGTGGAGATTCAGGCAAAGCAGAGAAGTCCATTGGATGCAGAGTGAGGCACAGCAGAGAAGTTTATGAGGTGGAGAGTGAGAGAGAGCAGAGAAGTCCATGAAGTGGATATTCAGGCAGAGAAGAGAAGTTCATTAGGTGGAGAGTGAGGCAGAGCACAGAAGTCCATGATGTGGAGAGTCAGGCAAAGCCGAGAAGTCCATTGGATGGAGAGTAAGGCAGAGCAGAGTAGTTCATGAGGTGGAAAGTGAGACAGAGCAGAGAAATCCATGAGGTGGAGAATAAGGCAGAGCAGAGAAGTTCATGAAGTGGAGAGTGTGGCAGAGCAGAGAATTCCATGAGGTGGAGATTGAGGCAGAGCAGGGAAGTTCATGACGAGGAGATTGAGAACGAGCAGAGAAGTTCAGGAGGTGGAGAGTGAGGCATAGCAGAGAAGACATTGAGGTGGAGATTGAGGCAGAGCAGAGAAGTCCATGAGATGGAGAGTCAGGCAGAGCAGAGAATTCCATGAGGTGATATTGCAGCAGAGCAGAGAAGTCCATGAGATGGAGAGTGAGGCAGAGCAGAGAAGTCCATGTGGTGGAGATTGAGACAGAGCAGAGAAGTCCATGAGGTTGAGATTGAGACAGAGCAGAGAAGTCCATGAGGTGGAGAGTGAGGCAGAGCAGAGGAATCCATGAGGTGGAATTGAGGCACAGCAGAGAAGTCCATGTGGTGGAGATTGAGACAGAGCAGAGATGTTCATGAGATGGAAAGTGAGGCAAAGGAGAGAAGTCCATGAGGTTTAGATTGAGGCAGAGCAGAGAAGTCCGTGAGGTGGACATTAAGAAAGAGCAGAGAAATTCATGAGGTCGACAGTGAGGAAGAGCAGAGAACTCAATGAGGTGGAGAGTTTGGTAGAGCAGAGATGTCCATGAGGTGGAGAGTGATGAGGACAGAGAAGTTCATGAGTTGGAGAGTGAGGCAGAGGAGAGAAGTTCATGAGGTGGAAAGTGAGGGAGAGCAGAGAAGTCCATGAAGTGGAGAGTCAGACAGAGCAGAGAAGTCCACTGGTTGGAGAGTGAGTCAGAGCAGAGAAGGTCATGAGGTGGAGAGTGAGACATACCAGAGAAGTCCATGCGGTCGAGATTGAGGCAGAACAGAGAAGTTCATGAAGTGGAGAGTGAGGCAGAGCAGAGAAGTCCATGAGGTGAAGATTGAGGCAGAGTAGAGAAGTTCATGAAGTGGAGAGTGAGGCAGAGCAGAGAAGTCCATGATGTGCAGAGTCAGGCAAAGCCGAGAAGTCCATTGGATGGAGAGTAAGGCAGAGCAGAGTAGTTCATGAGGTGGAGAGTGAGACAGAGCAGAGAAGTCCATGAGGTGGAGAATAAGGCAGAGCAGAGAAGTTCATGAAGTGGAGAGTGTGGCAGAGCAGAGAATTCCATGAGGTGGAGATTGAGGCAGAGCAGGGAAGTTCATGAGGTGGAGATTGAGAACGAGCTGAGAAGTTCAGGAGGTGGAGAGTGAGGCATATCAGAGAAGACATTGAGGTGGAGATTGAGGCAGAGCAGAGAAGTCCATGAGATGGAGAGTCAGGCAGAGCAGAGAATTCCATGAGGTGATATTGCAGCAGAGCAGAGAAGTCCATGAGATGGAGAGTGAGGCAGAGCAGAGAAGTCCATGTGGTGGAGATTGAGACAGGGTGGAGAAGTCCTTGAGGTTGAGATTGAGACAGACCAGAGAAGTCCATGAGGTGGAGAGTGAGGCAGAGCAGAGGAATCCATGAGGTGGAGAGTAACGCACAGCAGAGAAGTCCATGTGGTGGAGATTGAGACAGAGTAGAGATATTCATGAGGTGGAAAGTGAGGCAGAGGAGAGAAGTCCATGAGGTGTAGATTGAGGCAGAGCAGAGAAGTCCATGAGGTGGAGATTGAGAAAGGTCATAGAAATTCATGAAGTCGACAGTGAGAAAGAGCAGAGAAGTCAATGAGGTGGAGAGTGAGGCAGAGCAGAGATGTCCATGAGGTGGACAGTGAGGCAGACGGAGAAGTTTATTAGGTGGAGAGTGAGGCAGAGGAGAGAAGCCCATGAGGTGGAGAGTGAGGGAGAGAGAGAAGTCCATGATGTGGAGAGTCAGACAGAGCAGAGAAGTCCATTGGATGGATGTGAGGCAGAGCAGAGAAAGTCATGAGGTGGAGAGTGAGACAGACTAGAGAAGGACATGAGGGGGAGATTGAGGCAGGGCAGAGAAGTTCATGAAGTGGAGAGTGAGGCAGAGCAGAGAAGTCCTTGAGGTGGAGATTCAGGCAAAGCAGAGAAGTCCATTGGATGCAGAGTGAGGCAGAGCAGAGAAGTTCATGAGGTGGAGAGTGAGGCAGAGCAGAGAAGTCCATGATGTGGAGAGTCAGGCAAAGCCTAGCAGTGCATTGGATGGAGAGTAAGGCAGAGCAGAGTAGTTCATGAGGTGGAGAGTGAGACAGAGCAGAGAAGTCCATGAGGTGGAGATTCAGGCAAAGCAGAGAAGTGCATTGGATGCAGAGTGAGGCAGAGCAGAGAAGTTTATGAGGTGGAGAGTGAGACAGAGCAGAGAAGTCCATGAAGTGGATATTGAGGCAGAGAAGAGAAGTTCATGAGGTGGAGAGTGAGGCACAGCAGAGAAGTCAATTTGGTGGAGATTGAGACAGAACAGAGATGTTCATGAGGTGGAAAGTGAGGCAGAGGAGAGAAATCCATGTGGTATAGATTGAGGCAGAGCAGAGAAGTCCTTGAGGTGGAGATTGAGAAAGAGCAGAGAAATTCATGAGGTCGACAGTGAGGAAGAGCAGAGAAGTCAATGAGGTGGAGAGTGAGGCAGAGCAGAGATGTCCAAGAGGTGGATAATGAGGCAGATAGAGAAGTTCATGAGGTGGAGAGTGAGGCAGAGGAGAGAAGTCCATGAGGTGGAGAGTGAGGGAGAGCACAGAAGTCCATGATGTGGACAGTCAGACAGAGCAGAGAAGTTCACTGGATGGAGAGTGAGGCAGAGCATAGAAGGTCATGAGGTGGAGAGTGAGGCAGAGGAGAGAAGTCCATGAGGTGGAGAGTGAGGGAGAGCACAGAAGTCCATGATGTGGACAGTCAGACAGAGCAGAGAAGTTCACTGGATGGAGAGTGAGGCAGAGCATAGAAGGTCATGAGGTGGAGAGTGAGACAGACCAGAGAAGTCCATGAGGTGGAGATTGAGACAGAGCAGAGAAGTTCATGAAGTGGAGAGTGAGGCAGAGCAGAGAAGTCCAAGAGGTGGGGATTTAGGCAGAGTAGAGAAGTTCATGAAGTGGAGAGTGAGGCAGAGCAGAGAAGCCCATGAAGTGGAGATTCAGGCAAAGCATTGAAGTCCATTGGATGCAGAGTGAGGCAGAGCAGAGAAGTTTATGAGGTGGAGATTGAGACAGAGCAGAGAAGTCCATGAAGTGGATATTGAGGCAGAGAAGAGAAGTTCATGAGGTGGAGGGTGAGGCCGAGCAGAGAAGTCCATGATGTGGAGATCAGG
The DNA here is from genome assembly GCF_020740685.1 of Jaculus jaculus. Taxonomy (NCBI): domain Eukaryota; kingdom Metazoa; phylum Chordata; class Mammalia; order Rodentia; family Dipodidae; genus Jaculus; species Jaculus jaculus. The sequence continues at coordinate 61,739,178 of NC_059116.1, forward strand.
CAAAGCCGAGAAGTCCATTGGATGGAGAGTAAGGCAGAGCAGAGTAGTTCATGAGGTGGAGAATGAGACAGAGCAGAGAAGTCCATGAGGTGGAGAATAAGGCAGAGCAGAGAAGTTTATGAAGTGGAGAGTTGGCAGAGCAGAGAATTCCATGAGGTGGAGATTGAGGCAGAGCAGGGAAGTTCATGAGGTGGAGATTGAGAACGAGCAGAGAAGTTCAGGAGGTTGGATAGTGAGGCATAGCAGAGAAGACATTGAGGTGGAGATTGAGGCAGAATAGAGAAGTCCATGAGATGGAGATTCAGGCAGAGCAGAGAATTCCATGAGGTGATATTTCAGCAGAGCATAGAAGTCCATGAGATGTAGAGTGAGGCAGAGCAGAGAAGTCCATGTGGTGGAGATTGAGACAGAGCAGGGAAGTCCATGAGGTTGAGATTGAGACAGAGCAGAGAAGTCCAAGAGGTGGAGACTGAGGCACAGCAGAGAAGTCCATGTGGTGGAGATTGAGACAGAGCAGAGATGTTCATGAGGTGGAAAGTGAGGCATAGGAGAGATTCCATGAGGTGGAGATTGAGGCAGAGCAGAGAAGTTCATGAAGTGTAGAGTGAGGCAGAGCAGAGAAGTCCATGAAGTGGAGATTCAGGCAAAGCAGAGAAGTCCATTGGATGCAGAGTGAGGCAGAGCATAGAAGTTTATGAGGTGGAGAGTGAGGCAGAGCAGAGAAGTCCATGATGTGGAGAGTCAGGCAAAGCCGAGAAATCCATTGGATGGAGAGTAAGGCAGAGCAGAGTAGTTCATGAGGTGGAGAGTGAGACAGAGCAGAGAAGTCCATGAGGTGGAGAATAAGGCAGAGCAGAGAAGTTCATGAAGTGGAGAGTGTGGCAGAGCAGAGAATTCCATGAGGTGGAGATTGAGGCAGAGCAGGAAGTTCATGAGGTGGATATTGAGAATGAGCAGAGAAGTTCAGGATGTGTAGAGTGAGGCATATCAGAGAAGACTTTGAGGTGGAGATTGAGGCAGAGCAGAGAAATCCCTGAGATGGAGAGTGAGGCAGAGCAGAGAAGTTCATGTGGTGGAGATTGAGACAGAGCAGAGAAGTCCATGAGGTTGAGATTAAGACAGAGCAGAGAAGACCATGAGGTGGAGAGTGAGGCAGAGCAGAGGAATCCATGAGGTGGAGAGTGAGGCACAGCAGAGAAGTCCATGTGGTGGAGATTGAGACAGAGCAGAGATGTTCATGAGGTGGAAAGTGAGGCAGAGGAGAGAAGTCCATGAGGTGTAGATTGAGGCAGAGCAGAGAAGTCCATGAGGTGGAGATTGAGAAAGAGCAGAGAAATTCATGAGGTCGACAGTGAGGAAGAGCAGAGAAGTCAATGAGGTGGAGAGTGAGGCAGAACAGAGATGTCCATGAGGTGGAGAGTGAGGCAGACAGAGAAGTTCATGAGGTGGAGAGTCAGACAGAGCAGAGAAGTCCATTGGATGGAGAGTGAGGCAGAGCAGAGAAAGTCATGAGGTGGAGAGTGAGACAGACCAGAGAAGGACATGAGGTGGTGATTGAGGCAGAGCAGAGAAGTTCATGAAGTGGAGAGTGAGGCAGAGCAGAGAAGTCCATGAGGTGGAGATTTAAGCAAAGCAGAGAAGTCCATTGGATGCAGAGTGAGGCAGAGCAGAGAAGTTTATGAGGTGGAGAGTGAGACAGAGCAGAGAAGTCCATGAAGTGGATATTGAGGCAGAGAAGAGAAGTTCATGAGGTGGAGAGTGAGGCAGAGCAGAGAAGTCCATGATGTGGAGAGTCAGGCAAAGCCGAGAGGTCCATTGGATGGAGAGTGATGCAGAGAAGAGTAGTTCATGAGGTGGAGAGTGAGACAGAGCAGAGAAGTCCATGAGGTGGAGAATAAGGCAGAGCAGAGAAGTTCATGAAGTGGAGCGTGTGGCAGAGCAGACAATTCCATGAGGTGGAGATTGAGGCAAAGCAGGTAAGTTCATGAGGTGGAGATTGAGAACGAGTGGAGAAGTTCAGGAGGTGGAGAGTGAGGCACAGCAGAGAGGACCTTGAGGTGGAGATTGAGGCAGAGGAGAGAAGTCCATGAGATTGAGAGTCAGGCAGAGCAGAGAATTCCATGAGGTGGATATTGTGGCAGAGCAGAGAAGTCCATGAGATGGAGAGTGAGGCAGAGCAGAGAAGTCCATGTGGTGGAGATTGAGACACCCAGAGATATCCATAAGGTGGAGATTGAGACAAAGCAGAGAAGTCCATGAGGTGGAGATTGAGACAGAGCAGAGAAATCCGTGATGTGGAGAGTGAGGCAGAGTAGAGAAGTCCATGAGGTGGAGAGGGAGGCAGAGCAGAGAAGTCCATGAAGTGGAGATTGAGACCGAGCAGAGAATTTCATGAGGTAGAGAGTGAGGCCGAGCTAGAGAATTCCATAAGTTGGAGAGTGAGGCATAGCAGAGAAGTCCATGACTTGGAGATTACGACAGACAAGAGAAATCCATGAGGTGGAGAGTGAGGCAGAGCAGAGAAGTCCATGAGGTGAAAAGTGAGACAGAGCAAAGAAGTCCATGAAGTGGATATTGAGGCAGAGAAGAGAATTTCCTGAGGTGGAGAGTGAGGCAGAGCAGAGAAGTCCATGATGTGGAGAGTCCGGCAAAGCCGAGAAATCCATTGGATGGAGAGTAAGGCAGAGCAGAGTAGTTCATGAGGTGGAGAGTGAGACAGAGCAGAGAAGTCCATGAGGTGGAGAATAAGGCAGAGCAGAGAAGTTCATGAAGTGGAGAGTGTGGCAGAGCAGAGAATTCCATGAGGTGGAGATTGAGGCAGAGCAGGGAAGTTCATGAGGTGGAGATTGAGAATGAGCAGAGAAGTTCAGGATGTGGAGAATGAGGCATATCAGAGAAGACTTTGAGGTGTAGTTTGAGGCAGAGCAGAGAAGTCCCTCAGATGGAGAGTGAGGCAGAGCAGAGAAGTCCATGTGGTGGAGATTGAGACAGAGAAGAGAAGTCCATGAGGTTGAAATTAAGACAGAGCAGAGAAGTCCATGAGGTGGAGAGTGAGGCAGAGCAGAGGAATCCATGAGGTGGAGAGTGAGGCACAGCAGAGAAGTCCATGTGGTGGAGATTGAGACAGAGCAGAGATGTTCATGAGGTGGAAAGTGAGGCAGAGGAGAGAAGACCATGAGGTGTAGATTGAGGCAGAGCAGAGAAGTCCATGAGGTGGAGATTGAGAAAGAGCAGAGAAATTCATGAGGTCGACAGTGAGGAAGAGCAGAGAAGTCAATGACGTGGAGTGTGAGGCAGAGCAGAGATGTCCATGAGGTGGAGAGTGAGGCAGACAGAGAAGTTCATGAGGTGGAGAGTCAGGCAGAGGAGAGAAGTCCATGAGGTGGAGAGTGAGGGAGAGCACAGAAGTCCATGATGTGGAGAGTCAGACAGAGCAGAGAAGTCCATTGGATGGAGAGTGAGGCAGAGCAGAGAAAGTCATGAGGTGGAGAGTGAGACAGACCAGAGAAGGACATGAGGTGGTGATTGAGGCAGAGCAGAGAAGTTCATGAAGTGGAGAGTGAGGCAAAGCAGAGAAGTCCATGAGGTGGAGATTTTAGCAAAGCAGAGAAGTCCATTGGATACAGAGTGAGGCAGAGCAGAGAAGTTTATGAGGTGGAGAGTGAGACAGAGCAGAGAAGTCCATGAAGTGGATATTGAGGCAGAGAAGAGAAGTTCATGAGGTGGAGAGTGAGGCAGAGCAGAGAAGTCCATGATGTGGAGAGTCAGGCAAAGCCGAGAAGTCCATTGGATGGAGAGTAAGGCAGAGCAGAGTAGTTCATGAGGTGGAGAGTGAGACAGAGCAGAGAAGTCCATGAGGTGGAGAATAAGGCAGAGCAGAGATGTTCATGAAGTGGAGAGTGTGGCAGAGCAGACAATTCCATGAGGTGGAGATTGATGCAAAGCAGGGAAATTCATGAGTTGGAGATTGAGAAAGAGTGGAGAAGTTCAGGAGGTGGAGAGTGAGGCATAGCAGAGAGGACCTTGAGGTGGAGATTGAGGCAGAGCAGAGAAGTCCATGAGATTGAGAGTCAGGCAGAGCAGAGAATTCCAAGAGGTGGATATTGCAGCAGAGCAGAGAAGTCCATGTGTTGGAGAGTGAGGCAGAGCAGAGAAGTCCATGTGGTGGAGATTGAGACAGAGCAGAGAAGTCCATGAGGTTGAAATTAAGACAGAGCAGAGAAGTCCATGAGGTGGAGAGTGAGGCACAGCAGAGAAGTCCATGTGGTGGAGATTGAGACAGAGCAGAGATGTTCATGAGGTGGAAAGTGAGGCAGAGGAGAGAAGACCATGAGGTGTAGATTGAGGCAGAGCAGAGAAGTCCATGAGGTGGAGATTGAGAAAGAGCAGAGAAATTCATGAGCTCGACAGTGAGGAAGAGCAGAGTAGTCAATGATGTGGAGAGTGAGGCAGAGCAGAGATGTCCATGAGGTGGAGAGTGAGGCAGACAGAGAAGTTCATGAGGTGGAGAGTCAGGCAGAGGAGAAAAGTCCATGAGGTGGAGAGTGAGGGAGAGCAGAGAAGTCCATGATGTGGAGAGTCAGACAGAGCAGAGAAGTCCATTGGATGGAGAGTGAGGCAGAGCAGAGAAAGTCATGAGGTGGAGAGTGAGACAGACCTGAGAAGGACATGAGGTGGTGATTGAGGCAGAGCAGAGAAGTTCATGAAGTGGAGAGTGAGGCAGAGCAGAGAAGTCCATGAGGTGGAGATTTTAGCAAAGCAGAGAAGTCCATTGGATGCAGAGTGAGGCAGAGCAGAGAAGTTTATGAGGTGGAGAGTGAGACAGAGCAGAGAAGTCCATGAAGTGGATATTGAGGCAGAGAAGAGAAGTTCATGAGGTGGAGAGTGAGGCAGAGCAGAGAAGTCCATGATGTGGAGAGTCCGGCAAAGCCGAGAAGTCCATTGGATGGAGAGTAAGGCAGAGCAGAGTAGTTCATGAGGTGGAGAGTGAGACAGAGCAGAGAAGTCCATGAGGTGGAGAATAAGGCAGAGCAGAGAAGTTCATGAAGTGGAGAGTGTGGCAGAGCAGACAATTCCATGAGGTGGAGATTGATGCAAAGCAGGGAAGTTCATGAGTTGGAGATTGAGAACGAGTGGAGAAGTTCAGGAGGTGGAGAGTGAGGCATAGCAGAGAGGACCTTGATGTGGAAATTGAGGCAGAGCAGAGAAGTCCATGAGATTGAGAGTCAGGCAGAGCAGAGAATTCCAAGAGGTGGATATTGCGGCAGAGCAGAGAAGTCCATGTGTTGGAGAGTGAGGCAGAGCAGAGAAGTCCATGTGGTGGAGATTGAGACAGAGCAGACAAGTCCATGAGGTTGAGATTGAGACAGAGCAGAGAAGTTCATGAGGTGGAGAATGAGGCAGAGCAGAGAAATCCATGAGTTGGAGAGTGAGGCAGAGCAGAGAAGTCCATGTGGTGGAGATTAAGACACCCAGAGATATCCATAAGGTGGAGATTGAGACAAAGCAGAGAAGTCCAAGAGGTGGAGAGTGAGGCAGAGCAGAGAAGTCCATGAAGTGGAGATTCAGGCAAAGCAGAGAAGTCCATTTGATGCAGAGTGAGGCAGAGCAGAGAAGTTTATGAGGTGGAGAGTGAGGCAGAGCAGAGAAGTCCATGATGTGGAGAGTCAGGCAAAGCCGAAAAATCCATTTAAATGGAGAGTAAGGCAGAGCAGAGTAGTTCATGAGGTGGAGAGTGAGACATAGCAGAGACGTTCATGCGGTGGAGAGGGAGAGAGAGCACAGAAGTTCGTGAGGTGGAGATGTAGGCAGAGCAGAGAATTACATGAGGTGGAGATTGAGGCACAGCAGGGAAGTTCATGAGGTGGAGATTGAGAACGAGTGGAGAAGTTCAGGAGGTGGAGAGTGAGGCATAGCAGAGAGGACCTTTAGGTGCAGATTGAGGCAGAGCAGAGAAGTCCATGAGATTGAGAGTCAGGCAGAGCAGAGAATTCCATGAGGTGGATATTGCGGCAGAGCAGAGAAGTCCATGTGGTGGAGAATGAGGCAGAGCAGAGAAGTCCATCAGGTTGAGATTGAGATAGAGCAGAGAAGTTCATGAGGTGGAAAGTGAGGCAGAGCAGAGAAGTCCATGAGGTGGAGAGTGAGGCAGAGCAGAGAAATCCATGAGGTGGAGAGTGAGGCAGAGCAGAGAAGTCCATGTGGTGGAAATTGAGACAGAGCAGAGAAGTGCATGAGGTGGAAAGTGAGGCAGAGCAGTGAAGTCCATGAGATGGTGAGTGAGGCAGAGCAGAGAAGTCCATGTGGTGGAGATTGAGACAGAGCAGACAAATCCGTGAGGTGGAGAGTTAGGCAGAGTAGAGAAGTCCATGTGTTGGAGATTGAGGCAGAACAGAGAAGTTCATGAGGTGGAGATTGAGGCAGAGCAGAGAAGTCCATGAGTTGGAGGGTGAGACAGAGCAGAGAAATCTATGAGGTTGAGAGTGAGGAACAGCAGAGAAGTCAAAGAGGTGGAGAGTGAGGCAGAGCAGAGAAGTCCATTACGTGGAGATTGTGGCATAGCAGAGAAGTCCATGACCTGGAGACTGAGGCAGAGCAGAGAAGTCCATGCAGGAGAGACTAAGACAGAGCAGAGAAATCCGTGAGGTGGACAGTGAGGCAGAGCAGAGAAGTCCATGAGGTGGAAAGTGAGGCAGAGCAGAGAAGTCCATGAAGTGGAGATTGACACAGAGCAGACATGTTCATGTGGTGGAGAGTGAGGCAGAGCAGAGAAGTCCATGAGGTGGAGATTGAGGCAGAGTAGAGAAGTTCATGAAGTGGAGAGTAAAGCAGAGCAGAGAAGTCCATGAAATGGAGATTCAGGCAAAGCAGAGAAGTCCATTGGATGCAGAGTGAGGCAGAGCAGAGAAGTTTATGAGGTGGAGAGTGAGACAGAGCAGAGAAGTCCATGAAGTGGAATTTGAGGCAGAGAAGAGAAATTCATGAGGTGGAGAGTGAGGCAGAGCAGAGAAGTCCATGATGTGGAGAGTCAGGCAAAGCCGAGAAGTCCATTGGTTGGAGAGTAAGGCAGAGCAGAGTAGTTCATGATGTGGAGAGTGAGGCAGAGCAGAGAAGTCCATGAGGTGGAGAATAAGGCAAAGCAGAGAAGTTCATGAAGTGAAGAGTGTGGCAGATCAGAGAATTCCATGAGGTGGAGATTGAGGCAAATCAGGGATGTTCATGAGGTGGAGATTCAGAACGAGCAGAGAAATTCAGGAGGTGGAGAGTGAGGCATAGCAGCGAAGACATTGAGGTGGAGATTGAGGCAGAGCAGAGAAGTCCATGAGATGGAGAGTCAGGCAGAGCAGAGAATTCCATGAGGTGATATTGCAGCAGAGCAGAGAAGTCCATGAGATGGAGAGTGAGGCAGAGCAGAGAAGTCCATGTGGTGGAGATTGAGACAGAGCAGAGAAGTCCATGAGGTTGAGATTGAGACAGAGCAGAGAAGTCCATGAGGTGGAGAGTGAGGCAGAGCAGAGGAATCCATGAGGTGGAGAGTGAGGCACAGCAGAGAAGTCCATGTGGTGGAGATTGAGACAGAGCAGAGATGTTCATGAGGTGGAAAGTGAGGCAGAGGAGAGAAGTCCATGAGGTGTAGGTTGAGGCAGAGCAGAGAAGTCCATGAGATGGAGATTGAGAAAGAGCAGAGAAATTCATGAGCTCGACAGTGAGGAAGAGCAGAGAAATTCATGAGGTCGACAGTGAGGAAGAGCAGAGAAGTCAATGAGGTGGAGAGTGCGGCAGAGCAGAGATGTCCAAGAGGAGGAGCGTGAGGCAGACAGAGAAGTTCATGAGGTGGAGAGTGAGGCAGAGGAGAGAAGTCCATGAGGTGGAGAGTGAGAGAGAGCAGAGAAGTCCATGATGTGGAGTGTCAGACACAGCAGAGAAGTCCACTGGATGGAGAGTGAGGCAGAGCAGAGAAGGTCATGAGGTGGAGAGTGAGACAGACCAGAGAAGTCCATGAGGTGGAGATTTAGGCATAGCAGAGCAGTTCATGAAGTGGAGAGTGAGGCAGAGCAGAGAAGTCCATGAAGTGGAGATTCAGGCAAAGCCGAGAAGTCCATTGGATGCATAGTGAGGCAGAGCAGAGAAGTTTATGAGGTGGAGAGTGACACAGAGCAGAGAAGTTCATGAAGTGGATATTGAGGCAGAGAAGAGAAGTTCATGTGGTGGAGAGTGAGGCAGAGCAGAGAAGTCCATGATGTGGAGAGTCAGGCAAAGCCGAGAAATCCATTTAAATGGAGAGTAAGGCAGAGCAGAGTAGTTCATGAGGTGGAGAGTGAGACAGAGCAGAGACGTTCATGCGGTGGAGAGGAAGACAGAGCACAGAAGTTCATGAGGTGGAGATGTAGGCAGAGCAGAGAATTCCATGAGGTGGAGATTGAGGCAGAGCAGGGAAGTTCATGAGGTGGAGATTGAGAAAGAGCAGAGAAGTTCAGGAGGTGGAGAGTGAGGCATAGCAGAGAAGACCTTGAGGTGGAGATTGAGGCAGAGCAGAGAAGTCCATGAGATGGAGAGTCAGGCAGAGCAGAGAATTCCATGAGGTGATACTGCAGCAGAGCAGAGAAGTCCATGAGATGGAGAGTGAGGTAGAGCAGAGAAGTCCATGTGGTGGAGATTGAGAGAGAGCAGAGAAATCCATGAGGTTGAGATTAAGACAGAGCAGAGAAGTCCATGAGGTGGAGAGTGAGGCAGAGCAGAGGAATCCATGAGATGGACAGTGAGGCACAGCAGAGAAGTCCATATGGTCGAGATTGAGACAGAGCAGAGATGTTCATGAGGTGGAAAGTGAGGCAGAGGAGAGATGTCCATGAGGTGTAGATTGAGGCAGAGCAGAGAAGTCCATGAGGTGGAGATTGAGAAAGAGCAGAGAAATTCATGAGCTCGACAGTGAGGAAGAGCAGAGAAGTCAATGAGGTGGAGAGTAAGGCAGAGCAGAGATGTCCATGAGGTGGAGAGTGTGGCAGACAGAGAAGTTCATGATGTTTAGAGTCAGACAGAGCAGAGAAGTCCATTGGATGGAGAGTGAGGCAGAGCAGAGAAGGTCATGAGGTGGAGAGTGAGACAGACCAGAGAAGTCCATGAGATGGAGATTGAGGCAGGGTAGAGAAATTCATGAAGTGGAGAGTGAGGCAGAGCAGAGAAGTCCATGAAGTGGAGATACAGGCAAAGCAGAGAAGTCCATTGGATACAGAGTGAGGCAGAGCAGAGAAGTTGATGAGGTGGAGAGTGAGACAGAGCAGAGAAGTCCATGAAGTGGATATTGAGGCAGAGAAGAGAAGTTCATGAGGTGGAGAGTGAGGCAGAGCAGAGAAGTCCATGATGTGGAGAGTCAGGCAAAGCCGAGAAATCCATTTAAATGGAGAGTAAGGCAGAGCAGAGTAGTTCATGAGGTGGAGAGTGAGACAGAGCAGAGACGTTCATGTGGTGGAGAGGAAGACAGAACACAGAAGTTCATGAGGTGGAGATGTAGGCAGAGAAGAGAATTCCATGAGGTGGTGATTGAGGCAGAGCAGGGAAGTTCATGAGGTGGAGATTGAGAACGAGCAGAGAAGTTCAGGAGGTGGAGAGTGAGGCATAGCACAGAAGACCTTGAGGTGGAGATTGAGGAAGAGCAGAGAAGTCCATAAGGTGGAGAGTGAGGCAGAGCAGAGAAGTCCATGTGGTGGAGATTGAGACAGAGCAGAGAAGTCCATGAGGTTGAGATTAAGACAGAGCAGAGAGGTCCATGAGGTGGAGAGTGAGGCAGAGCAGAGGAATCCATGAGGTGGACAGTGAGGCACAGCAGAGAAGTCCATGTGGTGGAGATTGAGACAGAGCAGAGATGTTCATGAGGTGGAAAGTGAGGCCGAGGAGAGAAGTCCATGAGGTGTAGATTGAGGCAGAGCAGAGAATTCCATGAGGTGGAGATTGAGAAAGAGCAGAGGAATTCATGAATTCGATAGTGAGGAAGAGCAGAGAAGTCAATGAGGTGGAGAGTAAGACAGAGCAGAGATGTCCATGAGGTGGAGAGTGTGGCAGACAGAGAAGTTCATGAGGTGGAGAGTCAGACAGAGCAGAGAAGTCCATGAGGTGATATTGCTGCAGAGCAGAGAAGTCCATGAGATAGAGAGGCAGAGCAGAGAAGTCCATGTGGTGGAGATTGAGACAGAGCAGAGAAGTCCATGAGTTTAAGATTGAGACTGACCAGAGAAGTCAAAGAGTTGGAGAGTGAGGCAGAGCAGAGGAATCCATGAGGTGGAGAGTGAGGCACAGCAGAGAAGTCCATGTGGTGGAGATTGAGACAGAGCAGAGATGTTCATGAGGTGGAAAGTGAGGCAGAGGAGAGAAGTCCATGAGGTGTAGATTGAGGCAGAGCAGAGAAGTCCATGAGGTGGAGATTGAGAAAGAGCAGAGAAATTCATGAGGTCGACAGTGAGGAAGAGCAGAGAAGTCAGTGAGGTGGAGAGTGAGGCAGAGCAGAGATGTCCAAGAGGTGGAGCGTGAGGCAGACAGAGAAGTCCATGAGGTGTAGAGTGAGGGAGAGCAGAGAAGTCCATGATGTGGAGAGTCAGACAGAGCAGAGAAGTCCACTGGATGGAGAGTGAGGCAGAGCATAGAAGGTCATGAGGTGGAGAGTGAGACAGACCATAGAAGTCCATGAGGTGGAGATTGAGGCAGAGCAGAGAAGTTCATGAAGTGGAGAGTGAGGCAGGGCAGAGAAGTCCATGAGGTGGAGATTGAGGCAGAGTAGAGAAGTTCATGAAGTGGAGAGTGAGGCAGAGCAGAGAAGTCCATGAAGTGGAGATTCAGGCAAAGCAGAGAAGTCCATTGGATGCAGAGTGAGGCAGAGCAGAGAAGTTTATGAGGTGGAGAGTGAGACAGAGCAGAGAAGTCCATGAAGTGGAATTTGAGGCAGAGAAGAGAAATTCATGAGGTGGAGAGTGAGGCAGAGCAGAGAAGTCCATGATGTGGAGAGTCAGGCAAAGCTGAGAAGTCCATTGGTTGGAGAGTAAGGCAGAGCAGAGTAGTTCATGAGGTGGAGAGTGAGACAGAGCAGAGAAGTCCATGAGGTGGAGAATAAGGCAAAGCAGAGAAGTTCATGAAGTGAAGAGTGTGGCAGATCAGAGAATTCCATGAGGTGGAGATTGAGGCAAATCAGGGATGTTCATGAGGTGGAGATTCAGAACGAGCAGAGAAATTCAGGAGGTGGAGAGTGAGGCATAGCAGCGAAGACATTGAGGTGGAGATTGAGGCAGAGCAGAGAAGTCCATGAGATGGAGAGTCAGGCAGAGCAGAGAATTCCATGAGGTGATATTGCAGCAGAGCAGAGAAGTCCATGAGATGGAGAGTGAGGCAGAGCAGAGAAGTCCATGTGGTGGAGATTGAGACAGAGCAGAGAAGTCCATGAGGTTGAGATTGAGACAGAGCAGAGAAGTCCATGAGGTGGAGAGTGAGGCAGAGCAGAGGAATCCATGAGGTGGAGAGTGAGGCACAGCAGAGAAGTCCATGTGGTGGAGATTGAGACAGAGCAGAGATGTTCATGAGGTGGAAAGTGAGGCAGAGGAGAGAAGTCCATGAGGTGTAGGTTGAGGCAGAGCAGAGAAGTCCATGAGGTGGAGATTGAGAAAGAGCAGAGAAATTCATGAGCTCGACAGTGAGGAAGAGCAGAGAAATTCATGAGGTCGACAGTGAGGAAGAGCAGAGAAGTCAATGAGGTGGAGAGTGCGGCAGAGCAGAGATGTCCAAGAGGAGGAGCGTGAGGCAGACAGAGAAGTTCATGAGGTGGAGAGTGAGGCAGAGGAGAGAAGTCCATGAGGTGGAGAGTGAGAGAGAGCAGAGAAGTCCATGATGTGGAGTGTCAGACACAGCAGAGAAGTCCACTGGATGGAGAGTGAGGCAGAGCATAGAAGGTCATGAGGTGGAGAGTGAGACAGACCAGAGAAGTCCATGAGGTGGAGATTTAGGCATAGCAGAGCAGTTCATGAAGTGGAGAGTGAGGCAGAGCAGAGAAGTCCATGAAGTGGAGATTCAGGCAAAGCCGAGAAGTCCATTGGATGCATAGTGAGGCAGAGCAGAGAAGTTTATGAGGTGGAGAGTGACACAGAGCAGAGAAGTTCATGAAGTGGATATTGAGGCAGAGAAGAGAAGTTCATGTGGTGGAGAGTGAGGCAGAGCAGAGAAGTCCATGATGTGGAGAGACAGGCAAAGCCGAGAAATCCATTTAAATGGAGAGTAAGGCAGAGCAGAGTAGTTCATGAGGTGGAGAGTGAGACAGAGCAGAGAAGTCCATGAGGTGGAGAATAAGGCAGAGCAGAGAAGTTCATGAAGTGGAGAGTGTGGCAGAGTAGAGAATTCCATGAGATGGAGATTGAGGCAGAGCAGGGAAGTTCATGAGGTGGAGATTGAGAACGAGCAGAGAAGTTCAGGAGATGGAGAGTGAGGCAAAGCAGAGAAGTCCATGTGGTGGAGATTGAGACAGGGCAGAGAAGTCCATGAGGTTGAGATTGAGACAGAGCAGAGAAGTTCATGAGGTGGAAAGTGAGGCAGAGCAGAGAAGTCCATGAGGTGGAGAATGAGGCAGAGCAGAGAAATCCATGAGGTGGAAAGTGAGGCAGAGCAGAGAAGTCCATGAGGCGTATATTGAACCAGAGCAGAGAAGTCCATCAGGTGGATCTTGAGACACCCAGAGAATTCCATGAGGTGGAGATTGAGACAGAGCAGAGAAATCCGTGATGTGGAGAGTGTGGCAGAGTAGAGAAGTCCATGAGGTGGAGAGGGATGCAGAGCAGAGAAGTCCATGAGTTGGAGAGTGAGGCAGAGCAGAGAAGTTCATGAGTTGGAGATTGAGGAAGAGCAGAGAAGTCCATGAGGTGGAGAGTGAGGCACAGCAAAGACGTCGAAGAGGTGGAGAGTGAGGCACATCAGAGAAGTCCATGAAGTGGAGATTGAGACCGAGCAGAGAAGTTCATGTGGTAGAGAGTGAGGCAGAGCAGAGAATTCATGATGTGGAGAGTGAGGCAGACCAGAGAAATCCATTGGAAGGATAGTGAGGCAGAGCAGAGAAGTTCATGAGGTGGAGAGGGAGACTGACCAAAGAAGTATATGAGTTGGAGAGTGAAGCAGAACAGAGAAGTCCATGAGGTGGAGAGTGAGGCAGAGCAGAGATGTTCATGAGGAGGAGAGTGAGGCAGAGCAGAGAAGTCCATTAGGTGGAGATTGCGGCATAGCAGAGAAGTCCATGAGGTGGAGACTGAGGCAGAGCAGAGAAATCCATGAGGTGGAGTGTGAGGCAGAGCAGAGAAGTCCATGAGGTGGAAAGTGAGGCAGAGCAGAGAAGTCCATGAAGTGGAGATTGACACAGAGCAGACATGTTCATGTGGTGGAGAGTGAGGCAGAGCAGAGAAGTTCATGATGTGGAGAGTGAGGCAAAGCAGAACAGTCCATTGGTTGGAGAGTGTGGCAGAGCAGAGACGTTCATGCGGTGGAGAGTGAGACAGAGCAGAGAAATTCATGAGGTGGAGATGGAGGCAGAGCAGGGAATTCCATGAGGTCGAAAGTGAGGCACAGCAGAGAAGTTTATGATGTGGAGAGTGAGCCAGAGTAGAGAAGTCCATTAGATGGAGAGTGTGGCAGTGCAGAGAAATCCATGACGTGGAGATTTGACAGAGCAGAGAAGTCCATGAGGTAGAGATTGAGACAGCGCAGAGATATCCGTGAGGTGGAGAGTGAGACAGAGCAGAGAAGTCCATGAGTTGGAGAGTGAGGCAGGGCAGAGATGTCCACAAAGTGGAGATTGAGAGAGAACAGAGAAATCCATGAGGTGGAGAGTGAGGCAGAGCAGATAAGTCCATTAGGTGGAACTTTAGGCAGAGCAGAGAAGTTCATGAGGTGGAGCCTGAGGCAGAGCAGAGAAGTCCATTGGATGGAGGGTGTGGCAGAGCAGAGATGTTCATGAGGTGGAGAGTGAGACAGAGCAGAGAAGTTCATGAGGTGGAGAGGGAGGCAGAGCAGGGAATTCCATGAGGTCGAAAGTGAGGCAGAGCAGAGAAATTCATGATGTGGAGAGTGAGCCAGAGCAGAGAAGTCCATTAGATGGAGAGTGAGGCATAGCAGAGAAGTCCATGACGTGGAGATTGATACAGAGCAGAGAATTCCATGAGGTAGAGATTGAGACAGAGTAGAGATCCGGAAGGTGGAGAGTGAGGCAGAGCAGAGAAGTCCATGATTTGGAGAGTGAGGCAGGGCAGAGAAGTCCATGATCTGGAGATTGAGAGAGAACAGAGAAATCCATGAGGTGGAGAGTGAGCCAGACCAGAGAAGTTCATGAGATGGAGAGAGGCAGAGCAGAGAAGTCCATGAGATGGACAGTGAGGCAGAGCAGAGAAGTCCATGAAGTGGAGATTGAGACAGAACAGACATGTTCATGTGGTGGAGAGTGAGGCAGAGCAGAAAAGTCCATGATGTGGAGAGTCAGGCAGAGCAGAGAAGTCCTTTGGATGAAGAGTGAGGCAGAGCAGAGAAATACATGAGGTACAGAGTGAGACAGAGCAGAGAAGTCCATGAGGTGGATATTGAGGGAGAGCAAAGAATTCCATGAGGTAGAGATTGAGGCAGAGCAGAGAAGTCCATGAGGTTGAGATTTAGACCGAGCAGAGAATTTCATGAGATGGAGATTCATGCAGAGCAGAGAATTTCATGAGATGGAGATTCAGGCAGAGCAGAGATGTCCTTGAGGTTAGAGATTGAGGCAGGTCATAGAAGTTCATGAGAAGAAGATTTAGGCAGAGCCGAGAATTCCATGAGGTGGAGAGTCAGGCAAAGCAGAGAAGTCCATTGGATGCAGAGTGAGGCAGAACAGAGAAGTTTATGAGGTGGAGAGTGAGACAGAGCAGAGAAGTCCATGAAGTGGACATTGAGGCAGAGCAGAGAAGTTCATGAGGTATAGATTGATGCAGAGTACAGAAGTCCATCAGGTGGATCCTGAGACACCAAGAGAAATCCATGAGGTGGAGATTGAGACAGAGCAGAGAAGTCCATGAGGTGGAGATTGAGACAGAGCAGAGAAATCCGTGATGTGGAGAGTGAGGCAGAGTAGAGAAGTCCATGATGTGGAGAGTGAGGCAGAGCAGAGAAGTCTATGAGGTGGATAGTGAGGCACAGCAGAGATGTCGAAGAGGTGGAGAGTGAGGCACAGCAGAGAAGTCCATGAAGTGGAGATTGAGACCGAGCAGAGAAGTTCATGAGGTAGAGAGTGAGGCAGAGCAGAGAAGTTCATGATGTGGAGAGTGAGGCAGAGCAGAGAAGTTCATGAGGTTGAGAGGGAGACAGACCAAAGAAGTATATGAGTTGGAGAGTGAAGCAGAACAGAGAAGTCCATGAGGTGGAGAGCGAGGCAAAGCAGAGATGTTCATGAGGAGGGGAGTGAGGCAGAGCAGAGAAGTCCATTAGATGGAGAGTGAGGCTTAGCAGAGAAGTCCATGACGTGGAGATTTAGACAGACAAGAGAAGTCCGTGAGGTTGAGATTGAGACAAAGCAGACAAATCCGTGAGGGGGAGAGTTAGGGAGAGTAGAGAAGTCCATGAGGTGGAGATTGAGGCAGAACAGTGAAGTTCATGAGGTGGAGATTGAGGCAGAGCAGAGAAGTCCATGAGATGGAGGGTGAGACAGAGCAGAGAAATCTATGAGTTGGAGAGTGAGGAACAGCAGAGAAGTTGAAGAGGTGGAGAGTGAGTCAGAGCAGAGAAGTCCATGAAGTGGTGATTGAGACAGAGCAGAGAAGTTTATGAGGTGGCGAGTGAGGCAGAGCAGAGAAGTTCATGAGGTGGAGAGTGAGACAGAGCAGAGAAGTTCATGAGGTGGAGAGTGAAGCAGAGCATAGAAGTCCATTAGGTGGAGATTGCGGCATAGCAGAGAAGTCCATGACGTGAAGACTGAGGCAGAGCAGAGAAGTCCATGCGGGAGAGATTGAGACAGAGCAGAGAAATCCGTGAGGTGGAGAGTAAGGCAGAGCAGAGAAGTCCATGAGATGGAGAGTGAGGCAGGGCAGAGAAGTCCATGAAGTTGAGATTGAGAGATAACAGAGTAATCCATGAGGTGGAGAGTGAAACAGACCAGAGAAATTCATGAGGTGGAGAGAGGCAGAGCAGAGAAGTCCATGAGATGGACAGTGAGGAAGATAGGAAAGTCCATGAAGTGGAGATTGAGAAAGAGCAGACATGTTCATGTGGTGCAGAGTGAGGCAGAGAAGAGAAGTCCATGATGTGGAGAATCAGGCAGAGCAGAGAAGTCCTTTGGATGAAGAGTGAGACAGAGCAGAGAAATTCATGAGGTACAGAGTGAGACAGTGCAGAGAATTCCATGAGGTATAGATTGAGACAGAGCAGAGATATCCGTGAGGTGGAGAGTAAGGCAGAGCAGAGAAGTCCATGAGATGGAGAGTGAGGCAGGGCAGAGAAGTCCATGAAGTTGAGATTGAGAGATAACAGAGTAATCCATGAGGTGGAGAGTGAAACAGACCAGAGAAATTCATGAGGTGGAGAGAGGCAGAGCAGAGAAGTCCATGAGATGGACAGTGAGGAAGATAGAGATTGAGGCAGAGCAGAGATGTTCATGAAGTGGAGAGTGAGGCAGAGCAGAGAAGTCCACGATGTGGAGAGCCAGGCAAAGAAGAGAAGTCCATTGGATGCAGAGTGAGGCAGAGCAGAGAAGTTTATGAGGTGGAGAGTGAGACAGAGCAGAGAAGTTTATGAGGTGGAGAGTAAGACAGAGCAGAGAAGTTCATGAGGTGGAGAGTGAGGCAGAGCAGAGAAGTCCATGATGTGGAGCGTCAGGCAAAGCCGAGAAGTCCATTGGATGGAGAGTAAGGTAGAGGAGAGTAGTTCATGAGGTGGAGAGTGAGACAGAGCAGAGAAGTCCATGAGGTGGAGAATAAGGCAGAGCAGAGAAGTTTATGAAGTGGAGTGTGTGGCAGAAAAGAGAAGTCCATGAGGTGGAGATTGAGGCAGAGCAGGGAAGTTCATGAGGTGGAGATTGAGAACGAGCAGAGAAGTTCATGATGTGGAGAGTGAGGCATAGCAGAGAAGATCTTGAGTTGGAGAGTGAGGCAGAGCACAGAAGTCCATGAGATGGAGAGTCAGGCAGAGCAGCGAATTACATGAGGTGGATATTGCGGCCAAGCAGAGAAGTCCATGAGATGGAGAGTGAGGCAGAGCAGAGAAGTCCATGTGGTGGAGATTGAGACAGAGCAGAGAATTCCATGAGGTGGGGATTGAGGCAGAGCAGAGAAGTCCATGAGGTTGAGATTGAGACAGAGCAGAGAAGTTCATGAGGTGGAAAGTGAGGCAGAGCAGAGAAGTCCATGAGGTGGAGAGTGAGGCAGACCAGAGAATTCCATGAGTTGGAGAGTGAGGCAGAGCACAGAAGTCATGTGGTGGAGATTGAGACAGAGCAGAGAAGTTCATCAGGTGGAAAGTGAGGCAGAGCAGAGAAGTCCATGACTTGGAGATTGTGGCAGAGCAGAGATGTCCATGAGATGGACAGTAAGGCAGAGCAGAGAAGTCCATGAGGTGTAGATTGAAGCAGAGCAGAGAAGTCCATCAGGTGGATCTTGAGACACCCAGAGAATTCCATGTGGTGGAGATTGAGACAGAGCAGAGAAATCCGTGATGAGGAGAGTGAGGCAGAGTAGAAAAGTCCACGAGGTGGAGAGTGAGGCAGAGCAGAGAAGTCCATGAGGTGGAGAGTGAGGCAGAGCAGAGAAGTTCCTGAGTTTCAGATTGAGGAAGAGCAGAGAAGTTCATGAGATAGAGAGTGAGGCAGAGCAGAGAATTCATGATGTGGAGAGTGAAGCAGAGCAGAGAAGTCCATTAGATGGAGAGTGAGGGAAGCAGAGAAGTCCATGACGTGGAGATTGGACAGAGCAGAGAATTCCATGAGTTAGAGATTGAGACAGAGCAGAGATATCCGTGAGGTGGAGAGTGAGGCAGAGCAGAGAAGTCCATGAGTTGGAGATTGAGAAAGAGCAGAGAAATTCATGAGGTGGACAGTGAGGAAGAGCAGAGAAGTCCATGAGGTGGGGACTGAGGCAGAGCAGAGAAGTCCATGAAGTGGAGACTGAGGCAGAGAGAGAAGTCCATGAGGTGGAGATTGAGACAGAGCAGAGAAGTCCATGAGTTGGAGAGTGAGGCCGAGCAGAGAAGACCATTTGGTGGAAATTGAGACAGAAGAGAGAAATCCATGAGGTGGAGATTGAGGCAGAGAAGAGAAGTCCATGGGTTGGAGATTGAGAAAGAGCAGAGAAATTCATGAGGTCGACAGTGAGGAAGAGTATAGAAGTCCATGAGGTGGGGATTGAGGCAGAGAGAGAAGTCCATGAGGTAGAGAGTCAGACAGAGCAGAGTAGTCCATGATGTGGAGAGTCAGACAGAGCAGTGTAGTCCATTGCATGGAGAGTGAGGCAGAGCAGAGAAGGTCATGAGGTGGAGAGTGTTTCAGACCAGAGAAGTCCATGAGGTGGAGATTGAGGCAGAGCAGAGAAGTCCATGATGTGGAGAGTCAGGCAAAGCTGAGAATTCCATTGGATGGGAGTAAGGCAGAGCAGAGTAGCTCATGAGGTGGAGAGTGAGACAGAGCAGAGAAGTCCATGATATGGAGAATAAGGAAGAGCAGAGAAGTTCATGAAGTGGAGAGTGAGACTGACCAAAGAAGTATATGAGTTGGAGAGTGAAGCAGAACAGAGAAGTCCATGAGGAGGGAAGTGAGGCAGAGCAGAGAAGTCCATGAGATGGAGAGTGAGTCATAGCGGAGAAGTCCATGACGTGGAAATTGAGACAGACAAGAGAAGTCCGTGAGGTTGAGATTGAGACAGAGCAGAGAAATCTGTGAGGTGGAGAGTTATGCAGAGTAGAGAAGTCCATGAGGTGGAGATTGATGCAGAACAGTGAAGTTCATGTGGTGGAGATTGAGGCAGAGCAGAGAAGTCCATGAGTTGGAGGGTGAGACAGAGCAGAACAGTGAAGTTCATGTGGTGGAGATTGAGACAGAGCAGAAAATTCCATGAGGTGGGGATTGAGGCAGAGCAGAGAAGTCCATGAGTTTGAGATTGAGACAGAGCAGAGAAGTTCATGAGGTAGAGAGTGAGGCAGAGCAGAGAAGTTCATGAGTTTCAGATTGAGGAAGAGCAGAGAAGTTCATGAGGTAGAGAGTGAGGCAGAGCAGAGAATTCATGATGTGTAGAGTGAAGCAGAGCAGAGAAGTCCATTAGATGAAGAGTGAGGGAAGCAGAGAAGTCCATGACTTGGAGATTGGACAGAGCAGAGAATTCCATGAGGTAGAGATTGAGACAGAGCAGAGATATCCGTGAGGTGGAGAGTGAGGCAGAGCAGAGAAGTCCATGAGTTGGAGAGTGAGGCAGGGCAGAGAAGTCCGTGAAGTGGAGATTGAGAGAGAACAGAGAAATCCATGAGGTGGAGAGTGAGACAGACCAGAGAAGTTCATGAGGTGGAGAGAGGCAGAGCAGAAAAGTCCATGAGATGGACAGTGAGGCAGAGCAGAGAAGTCCATGAAGTGGAGATTGAGACAGAGCAGATATGTTCATGAGGTGGAGAGTGAGGCAGAGCAGAGAAGTCCATGATGTGGACAGTCAGGCAGAGCAGAGAAGTCCTTTGGATGAAGAGTGAGGCAGAGCAGAGAAATTCATGAGGTACAGAGTGAGACAGAGCAGAGAACTCCATGAGGTGGAGATTGAGGCAGAGCACAGAAGTCCATGAGTTGGAGATTGAGAAAGAGCAGAGAAATTCATGAGGTGGACAGTGAGGAAGAGCAGAGAAGTCCATGAGGTGGGGATTGAGGCAGAGAGAGAAGTCCATGAGGTGGAGAGTCAGACAGAGCAGAGTAGTCCATGATGTGGAGAGTCAGACAGAGCAGTGTAGTCCATTGCATGGAGAGTGAGGCAGAGCAGAGAAGGTCATGAGGTGGAGAGTGTTTCAGACCAGAGAAGTCCATGAGGTGGAGATTGAGGCAGAGCAGAGAAGTCCATGATGTGGAGAGTCAGGCAAAGCTGAGAATTCCATTGGATGGGAGTAAGGCAGAGCAGAGTAGCTCATGAGGTGGAGAGTGAGACAGAGCAGAGAAGTCCATGAGATGGAGAATAAGGAAGAGCAGAGAAGTTCATGAAGTGGAGAGTGAGACTGACCAAAGAAGTATATGAGTTGGAGAGTGAAGCAGAACAGAGAAGTCCATGAGGTGGAGAGTGAGGCAGAGCAGAGATGTTCATGAGGAGGGGAGTGAGGCAGAGCAGAGAAGTCCATGAGATGGAGAGTGAGTCATAGCGGAGAAGTCCATGACGTGGAAATTGAGACAGACAAGAGAAGTCCGTGAGGTTGAGATTGAGACAGAGCAGAGAAATCTGTGAGGTGGAGAGTTATGCAGAGTAGAGAAGTCCATGAGGTGGAGATTGATGCAGAACAGTGAAGTTCATGAGGTGGAGATTGAGGCAGAGCAGAGTAGTCCATGAGTTGGAGGGTGAGACAGAGCAGAACAGTGAAGTTCATGTGGTGGAGATTGATACAGAGCAGAAAATTCCATGAGGTGGGGATTGAGGCAGAGCAGAGAAGTCCATGAGGTGGAGATTGAGACAGAGCAGAGAAGTCCATGAGATGGAGACTGAGGCAGAGCAGAGAAGTTCTTGAGACGGAGATTTAGGCAGAGCCGAGAAGTCCATGAGGTGGAGAATGAGGCAGATCAGATAAGTCCATGAGGTTTAGAGTGAGGCAGAGCAGAGAAGTCCATTGGATGGATGTGTGGCAGAGCAGAGAAGTTCATGAGGTGGAGAGTGAGGCAGAGCAGAGAAGTCCACGATGTGGAGAGCCAGGCAAAGAAGAGAAGTCCATTGGATGCAGAGTGAGGCAGAGCAGAGAAGTTTATGAGGTGGAGAGTGAGACAGAGCAGAGAAGTCCATGAAGTGGATATTGAGGCAGAGCAGAGAAGTTCATGAGGTGGAGAGTGAGGCAGAGCAGAGAAGTCCATGATGTGGAGAGTCAGGCAAAGCCGAGAAGTCCATTGGATGGAGAGTAAGGTAGAGGAGAGTAGTTCATGAGGTGGAGAGTGAGACAGAGCAGAGAAGTCCATGAGGTGGAGAATAAGGCAGAGCAGAGAAGTTTATGAAGTGGAGTGTGTGGCAGAGCAGAGAAGTCCATGAGGTGGAGATTGAGAACGAGCAGAGAAGTTCATGATGTGGAGAGTGAGGCATAGCAGAGAAGATCTTGAGTTGGAGATTGAGGCAGAGCAGAGAAGTCCATGAGATGGAGAGTCAGGCAGAGCAGAGAATTCCATGAGGTGGATATTGCGGCCGAGCAGAGAAGTCCATGAGATGGAGAGTGAGGCAGAGCAGAGAAGTCCATGTGGTGGATATTGAGACAGAGCAGAGAATTCCATGAGGTGGGGATTGAGGCAGAGCAGAGAAGTCCATGAGGTTGAGATTGAGACAGAGCAGAGAAGTTCATGAGGTGGAAAGTGAGGCAGAGCAGAGAAGTCCATGAGGTGGAGAGTGAGGCAGACCAGAGAATTCCATGAGGTGGAGAGTGAGGCAGACCAGAGAAGTCCATGTGGTGGAGATTGAGACAGAGCAGAGAAGTTCATCAGGTGGAAAGTGAGGCAGAGCAGAGAAGTCCATGAGGTGTAGATTGAAGCAGAGCAGAGAAGTCCATCAGGTGGATCTTGAGACACCCAGAGAATTCCATGAGGTGGAGATTGAGACAGAGCAAAGAAGTCCATGACGTGGAGATTGAGACAGAGCAGAGAAATCCGTGATGTGGAGAGTGAGGCAGAGTAGAGAAGTCCATGAGGTGGAGAGTGAGGCAGAGCAGCGAAGTTCATGAGTTTCAGATTGAGGAAGAGCAGAGAAGTCCATGAGGTGGAGATTGAGGCAGATTAGGAAAGTTCATGAGGTGGAGATTGAGAATGAGCAGAGAAGTTCATGAGGTGGAGAGTGAGGCATAGCAGAGAAGACCTTGAGGTGGAGATTGAGGCAGAGCAGAGAAGTCCATGAGATGGAGAGTGAGGCAGAACAGAGAAGTTCATGAGGTGGAGATTGAGACAGAACAGAGAAGTCCATGAGGTGGAGAGTGATGCAGAGCAGAGAAGTCCGTGAAGTGGAGATTGAGAGAGAACAGAGAAATCCATGAGTTGGAGAGTGAGACAGACCAGAGAAGTTCATGAGGTGGAGAGAGGCAGAGCAGAGAAGTCCATGAGATGGACAGTGAGGCAGAGCAGAGAAGTCCATGAAGTGGAGATTGAGACAGAGCAGATATGTTCATGAGGTGGAGAGTGAGGCAGAGCAGAGAAGTCCATGATGTGGTCTGTCAGGCAGAGCAGAGAAGTCCTTTGGATGAAGAGTGAGGCAGAGCAGAGAAATTCATGAGGTACAGAGTGAGACAGAGCAGAGAACTCCATGAGGTGGAGATTGAGGCAGAGCACAGAAGTCCATGAGTTGGAGATTGAGAAAGAGCAGAGAAATTCATGAGGTGGACAGTGAGGAAGAGCAGAGAAGTCCATGAGGTGGGGACTGAGGCAGAGCAGAGACGTCCATGAGGTGGAGACTGAGGCAGAGAGAGAAGTCCATGAGGTGGAGAGTCAGGCAGAGCAGAGAAGTCCATGATGTGGAGAGTCAGGCAGAGCAGAGAAGTCCTTTTGATGGAGTGTGAGGCAGAGCAGAGAAGTTCATGAGGTACAGAGTGAGACAGAGCAGAGAAGTCCATGAGGTGGAGATTGAGACAGAGCAGAGAAGTCCATGAGATGGAGACTGAGGCAGAGCAGAGAAGTTCTTGAGATGGAGATTTAGGCAGAGCCGAGAAGTCCATGAGGTGGAGAATGAGGCAGATCAGATAAGTCCATGAGGTTTAGAGTGAGGCAGAGCAGAGAAGTCCATGATGTGGAGAGTCAGGCAAAGCAGAGAAGTCCATTAGATGGAGAGTGAGGCAGAGCATAGAAGTTCATGAGGTGGAGAGTGAGACAGAGCAGAGAAGTCCATCAGGTGGAGATGAAGGCAGAGCAGAGAAGTTCATGAAGTGGAGAGTGAGGCAGAGCAGAGAAGTCCATGGGGTGGAGATTGAGGTAGAGCAGACAAGTCCCTGAGGTGGAGAGTGAGGCAGAGTAGAGAAGTCCATGAGGTGGAGAGTGAGGCAGAGCAGAGAAGTCCATTGAGTGTAGAGTGAGGCACAGCAGAGAAGTCCATGAAGTGGAGAGTCAGGCAGAGCAGAGAAGTTCATGAGGTGGAGATTGAGACAGAACAGAGAAGTCCATGAGGTGGAGAGTGATGCAGTGCAGAGAAATTCATGAGGTGGAGAGTGAGGCAGAGCAGAGAAGTCCATTGAGTGGAGAGTGAGGCACAGCAGAGAATTACATGAGGTGGAGAGTCACGCAGAGCAGAGAAGTTTATGAGGTGGAGAGTGATGCACAGCAGAGAAGTCCATGAGGTGGACATTGAGGCAGAGCAGAGAAGTCCATGAGGTGGAGATTGAGACAGAGCAGAGAAGTCCATGAGGTGGAGATTGAGGCAGAGCAGAGAAGTCCATGAGATGGAGATTGAGGCAGAGTAGAGAAGTTCATGAGATGGAGATTGAGGTATAGCAGAGAAGTCCTTGAGGTGGAGATTGGCGCAGAGGAGAGAAGTTCATGAGGTGGAGATTGAGGCAGAGCAGAAAAGTCCATGAGGTGGAGAGTGAGGCAGAGCAGAGAAGTCCATGAGATGGAGAGTGAGGCAGAGCAGAAAAGTCCATGAGGTGGAGAGTGAGGCAGACCAGAGAATTCCATGAGGTGGAGAGTGAGGCAGACCAGAGAAGTCCATGTGGTGGAGATTGAGACAGAGCAGAGAAGTTCATCAGGTGGAAAGTGAGGCAGAGCAGAGAAGTCCATGAGGTGTAGATTGAAGCAGAGCAGAGAAGTCCATCAGGTGGATCTTGAGACACCCAGAGAATTCCATGAGGTGGAGATTGAGACAGAGCAAAGAAGTCCATGACGTGGAGATTGAGACAGAGCAGAGAAATCCGTGATGTGGAGAGTGAGGCAGAGTAGAGAAGTCCATGAGGTGGAGAGTGAGGCAGAGCAGCGAAGTTCATGAGTTTCAGATTGAGGAAGAGCAGAGAAGTCCATGAGGTGGAGATTGAGGCAGATTAGGAAAGTTCATGAGGTGGAGATTGAGAATGAGCAGAGAAGTTCATGAGGTGGAGAGTGAGGCATAGCAGAGAAGACCTTGAGGTGGAGATTGAGGCAGAGCAGAGAAGTCCATGAGATGGAGAGTGAGGCAGAACAGAGAAGTTCATGAGGTGGAGATTGAGACAGAACAGAGAAGTCCATGAGGTGGAGAGTGATGCAGAGCAGAGAAGTCCGTGAAGTGGAGATTGAGAGAGAACAGAGAAATCCATGAGTTGGAGAGTGAGACAGACCAGAGAAGTTCATGAGGTGGAGAGAGGCAGAGCAGAGAAGTCCATGAGATGGACAGTGAGGCAGAGCAGAGAAGTCCATGAAGTGGAGATTGAGACAGAGCAGATATGTTCATGAGGTGGAGAGTGAGGCAGAGCAGAGAAGTCCATGATGTGGTCTGTCAGGCAGAGCAGAGAAGTCCTTTGGATGAAGAGTGAGGCAGAGCAGAGAAATTCATGAGGTACAGAGTGAGACAGAGCAGAGAACTCCATGAGGTGGAGATTGAGGCAGAGCACAGAAGTCCATGAGTTGGAGATTGAGAAAGAGCAGAGAAATTCATGAGGTGGACAGTGAGGAAGAGCAGAGAAGTCCATGAGGTGGGGACTGAGGCAGAGCAGAGACGTCCATGAGGTGGAGACTGAGGCAGAGAGAGAAGTCCATGAGGTGGAGAGTCAGGCAGAGCAGAGAAGTCCATGATGTGGAGAGTCAGGCAGAGCAGAGAAGTCCTTTTGATGGAGTGTGAGGCAGAGCAGAGAAGTTCATGAGGTACAGAGTGAGACAGAGCAGAGAAGTCCATGAGGTGGAGATTGAGACAGAGCAGAGAAGTCCATGAGATGGAGACTGAGGCAGAGCAGAGAAGTTCTTGAGATGGAGATTTAGGCAGAGCCGAGAAGTCCATGAGGTGGAGAATGAGGCAGATCAGATAAGTCCATGAGGTTTAGAGTGAGGCAGAGCAGAGAAGTCCATGATGTGGAGAGTCAGGCAAAGCAGAGAAGTCCATTAGATGGAGAGTGAGGCAGAGCATAGAAGTTCATGAGGTGGAGAGTGAGACAGAGCAGAGAAGTCCATCAGGTGGAGATGAAGGCAGAGCAGAGAAGTTCATGAAGTGGAGAGTGAGGCAGAGCAGAGAAGTCCATGGGGTGGAGATTGAGGTAGAGCAGACAAGTCCCTGAGGTGGAGAGTGAGGCAGAGTAGAGAAGTCCATGAGGTGGAGAGTGAGGCAGAGCAGAGAAGTCCATTGAGTGTAGAGTGAGGCACAGCAGAGAAGTCCATGAAGTGGAGAGTCAGGCAGAGCAGAGAAGTTCATGAGGTGGAGATTGAGACAGAACAGAGAAGTCCATGAGGTGGAGAGTGATGCAGTGCAGAGAAATTCATGAGGTGGAGAGTGAGGCAGAGCAGAGAAGTCCATTGAGTGGAGAGTGAGGCACAGCAGAGAATTACATGAGGTGGAGAGTCACGCAGAGCAGAGAAGTTTATGAGGTGGAGAGTGATGCACAGCAGAGAAGTCCATGAGGTGGACATTGAGGCAGAGCAGAGAAGTCCATGAGGTGGAGATTGAGACAGAGCAGAGAAATTCATGAGGTGGAGAGTGAGGCAGAGCAGAGAAGTCCATGAGGTGGAGATTGAGACAGAGCAGAGAAGTCCATGAGGTGGAGATTGAGGCAGAGCAGAGAAGTCCATGAGATGGAGATTGAGGCAGAGTAGAGAAGTTCATGAGATGGAGATTGAGGTATAGCAGAGAAGTCCTTGAGGTGGAGATTGGCGCAGAGGAGAGAAGTTCATGAGGTGGAGATTGAGGCAGAGCAGTGAAGTCCGTGAGTTGGAGATTGATGCTGAGCAGAGAAGTCCATGAGGTGGAGAGTGAGGCAGAGCAGAAAAGTCCATGAGGTGGAGAGTGAGGCAGAGCAGAGAAGTCCATGAGATGGAATTGAGGCAGAGCAGATAAGTCCATGAGGTGGAGATTGAGGCAGAGCAGAGAAGTCCATGAGGTGGAGATTAAGGCAGAGCAGAGAAGTTCATCAAGTGGAGAGTGAGGCAGAGCAGAGAAGTCCATGGGGTGGAGATTGAGGTAGAGCAGAGAAGTTCCTGAGGTGGAGAGTGAGGCAGAGTGGAGAAGTCCATGAGGTGGAGAGTGAGGCAGAGCAGAGAAGTCCATTGAGTGTAGAGTGAGTCACAGCAGAGAAGTCCATGAGGTGGAGAGTCAGGCAGAGCAGAGAAGTTCATGAGGTGGAGATTGAGACAGAACAGAGAAGTCCATGAGGTGGAGAGTGATGCAGAGCAGAGAAATTCATGATGTGGAGAGTGAGGCAGAGCAGAGAAGTCCATTGAGTGGAGAGTGAGGCACAGCAGAGAATTACATGAGGTGGAGAGTCACGCAGAGCAGAGAAGTTTATGAGGTGGAGAGTGATGCACAGCAGAGAAGTCCATGAGGTGGAGATTGAGGCAGAGCAGAGAAGTCCATGAGGTGGAGATTGAGACAGAGCAGAGAAATTCATGAGGTGGAGAGTGAGGCAGAGCAGAGAAGTCCATGAGGTGGAGATTGAGGCAGAGCAGTGACGTCCGTGAGTTGGAGATTGATGCTGAGCAGAGAAGTCCATGAGGTGGAGAGTGAGGCAGAGCAGAAAAGTCCATGAGGTGGTGAGTGAGGCAGAGCAGAGAAGTCCATGAGATGGAGTTGAGGCAGAGCAGAGAATTTTATGAGATGGAGATTGAGGTAGAGCAGAGATGTCCTTTAGATGGAGATTGAGGCAGAGCAGATAAGTCCATGAGGTGGAGATTGAGGCAGAGCCGAGTAGTCCATGAGGTGGACAGTGAGGTAGAGCACAGCATCCGTCCGTGAAGCAGAGGAGGGGATATGCCACCACTTTTCTGGCCCTAACTTCCCTTTTTTCATTTTATCTACACCGTAGTCCACTTAGTGCTTCCCATGTTCAAAGTTGACCTTCTCTTCAGTCAGTCCTCCCTTGAAACATCCTCACAGACCGTTGCACATGTATGGCTCCCCCAATCAAGTTAACATTAAAGACTGACATTAACCAGAGGGAAGAAGCACAATTCTTAAAGAGTTTTATAAGGGCTGGAGAGATGGCTTAGCCATTAAACGCTTGCCTGTGAAGCCTAAGCACCGTGGTTCGAGGCTCAATTCCCCAGGGCCCACGTTTCCTACATGCACAAGGGGGTGCACACGTCTGGAGTTCGTTTGCAGTGGCTGGAAGCCCTTGCGAGCCCATTGTCTCCTTAACTCTCTGCCTCTTTCTCTCTCTTTCTCTCTCTTTCTCTCTCTCTCTCTGTCCTTCTCAAATAAATAAAAATAAACAAAAAAAATTAAAAATGAGTTTTTATAAGAAAGCCAAATAAAGCGCTTTAGCTAACTTATGTTATTGAAATAGTGGCATATTTTAATTAAGGTGATAGGTGTATATTAAGTGATAATAATAATAGTATTCCTATCATGGAAGTTTAGGACTTCCTATTTGATCATCAATAGGGTACTATTTATTTATGATATATCTCTTTGGTTAACCATTATGAAGGTTATAAACAATGCCAGTGTATATGTACTGTCAGAAATAAGTTCTAAAAATTATCTTAAATGAAAAATATTGTTTGAAGTTTTTTTTAAAATATGCTCTTCCAGAAATATTGGTAAACTGCCTTTTTTTTCCTAGTAGAAACCATTTGAGGCATTGTAACTTCAGACCTAACTTCCCCTGCTCTCATGAACCATGAAATTCTTTTAAGAAATGTCTTTCACATAGCAAGAGTGAAAAATAGCCTTGCCCCCCACAGACCATTAACTGTTCTGCACTGAATGTAAATAATCTCTCAAGTGGCTCTTATCCTCTATTACTTTCTAATGCCTCTCCTACGTAGCTCTTCTTAATGGCTACAGAATTCATAATCCTAGTCCCATTTTCATAAGTTCTGCTCTCCCTTCAAAACCTCTTTGTTCTTTTTTGTTTGTTTGTTTGTTTTGAGGTAGGGTCTCACTCTAACTCAGGCTCTCTGTGATCACTATGTAATCTCAGGCTTGCCTTGAACTCACATCAAGCCTCCTGCCTCTACCACTTGAGTGCTGGGATTAAAGGCATGTGCCACATTGCCCAGCCCAACAACCACTAAATTTTTTTATATTTTATTATTTATATTTGAGAAAGAGAGAGAGAGAATGGACACGTCAAGGCCTCCAGCCACTGCAAACAAACTCCAGATGCATGTGCCGCCTTGTGCATCTGGCTTATGTGGGTACTGGGGAATCAAACTTGGGTCTTTAAGATTCATAGGCAAGTGTCTTAACCACTAAGCCATCTCTGCAGCCCCTCTTTCTTTTTTGTCCAGGAAGTTAAAAGCATGGTGCTTTGGAAAATTGTTTGGTCTTCACTTTTCTGTGAAGATCCCCATGTATAGGCACAAGTAACAAAACGTTTTTACTTTTCTTGTGCTAATTAGCTCTAGTAATAATTAGATTCCTAGACCCCACCAAAGAGTCCACATAACATTTAGAGAAATACAGGAGATTCCTCTCTGTGTCCCCTATGATATAGACACCATCATCATTTTGAATCATTCAACCTTATACCATGTATGGGCATTGTCTATTTACTGATGATGAAGGTGATGGTGATGATCATAATAAATATAACAGATGCAGTGAGATTCTTGCTTTGCTATTCTAGAGCTGATGATTTGGAAAAACATTCCTGGGTACCACACTCCTCCTTCATTGCTAAGTCTGGAAGGGCCAGCTGATTCTGGGGAGGAAGAAAGGGCATTGTGCCCACTAGGTTTTGATTACCCCTACCATCAGCAAATCCTTGTTGTGGGTGGTCTCTGGGGACAATGTCTTTGCCCCCACTGCCCACAGGTAGTGCTGGCCTTGGGTTTCATGCACACCAGGGATCCAGCTCATGGCCAGTTCCGTTGCACCCTGAGTAATTTTGGCTCCCTGTTGCCAAGGGAGGAAAAAAAAAAAAAAAAGAAAAAAACCTCATACAGATAAAACGTCCTGTTCCTTCCTTATTCTTACTTCAAATGCAGCCTGATTATTCAAGAGCCAGACTGTCAAGGTTCACAATCTGCCATTTGCTGGCTGTGTAATGTTACATCACATTCTCGAACTTTCTCGGCTTCTTTCACAATAAACTGAGGGTGACAGTAGAAATGTACATTCATGGGACTGTTGGGAAGGGTGAAGTAAATTATTAGTAATGTGATGAATAACCTGTGCATAGCACAGAGAGGGGACTCAATGAGCTTCAGGAAGAACATACTCCTTCATATCATGTCCCAACCAGAAACTTCTTGAACATCCACCCACATTGCTACTATGTGCAGGTACTGGCGACAGGAAATGGTTACTGATCACAATGGTGTTGCAACTTTCCAGAAAAGAAAACCTCATAGACAGGCAGGATACAACAAAGAAATATCTAAGAAAGAAAGTTATGCTATGCATGTGCTGTGGGAATCTCTAATACAGTATTTTGGCCAAGAGACTGGGACATAATAAAAGGTTTCCTCTGGTGACACATAAAACTTTCAAAGTGGGACACAGTATGCTCTGTCTCAGCAGCAAAGAACTTCAAACATTAACGTGTCTCTAAGACTGGCCTGCACAGCTTTCCTCAGACAAGAGTGAGAGTCAGTACAGAGAAGAGCAAGAGCCACCAGGCCTCTGCACATAAGCCTGAACTCACCAACACTAGTGTTCCATCCTCCCCGCCTCCTTGCCTTCTTCTCTTTCTCTT
This sequence comes from Jaculus jaculus, assembly GCF_020740685.1. Lineage (NCBI taxonomy): Eukaryota > Metazoa > Chordata > Mammalia > Rodentia > Dipodidae > Jaculus > Jaculus jaculus. The sequence goes on from NC_059116.1 coordinate 61,769,145, forward strand.
TCTTTCCTTCTGTCTTTGTTCTGAGAAGGCAGAGACAGGCAAACCCCGAGGGCTTTCTGGCTAGCTAGCTAGTGTAGCTGAATTGGTGAACTCGAGTATTGGGCCCTGAAAGGCCCGGGCGTGAGGCCTGGTGGAACTTTCTGAGCCTAGCTAAAGTTTGGTGATCTGCCTCAGACTCAGCAAGACACCTAATGGCTTTTGGCCTGCTACTTCCGCATAGGAGTTGGAATTATCATTTCAATAGTCACAGTTTACTATTGGCCCTTACCTTCCCCCATCCTAAAATCCCCGCCTTTGTCCCCAACATCTTATAGGCAACTGCTTATAACAATAAAGCGAGTTCCTGTGAGTTCCTGCTTCCACAAGACTCCCGACCCAGTGTGGTTTTCCTCCGTGGACTAGGAGAGGTTTTTGAGTCATCCGACGTCCACCCTTCTCCTCAACCCCTTGGGGAGAACCAGCTGACCTGGTCCCTCCTCAGCACTACCTGCCCGCTGGCAGAGCCTGGCTTCTGGCACCTAACATGCAGCTCTGGGAACCCAGCAGACTGATGCCCCAGAGAAGCATTCGTTGAGGAGGTCAATTGGTGTGCGGGTGAACGTACCCTCATGAGTTATGAGGCAGTCTCATATTTAATGCACTAAACTTTGCTTCTATAACCTGTACTTGTTTGTCAACATCTCTTTGTTCCCTTTCTTTTTCCTTTAACTTTCTGTTCACTGGTGGCTTTTGTATTTCTTAGTGGGGCCTAGCAAACTACATCTGAGGCTTTTATATTTCTGAAGGCTTGTGCTTCCCTCTCTCTCTCTCTCTCTCTCTCTCTCTCTCTGGGCCTCTTAAGGCAGGCCAGCTTTTTCTGCCACTGTGGAACTTCCCCTGGATCTGTAAGCTTCAATAAATATCCCTTCCTCCATACCTGTACCTGGTCTGGAAGTTTATCTCAGCAAACCTGAAGCTATCTGATAAGTGAACTGAGATGAACCTGACCATGTGGATGTTGATCTTTTGGAACCTTTGTTTTGGAGGAATAGGCATGGACTTGGTGCTTGCAACTGAAGGTGTCTTCTGGAGTGGTAAGCCAGATTTTATGGACTATTCTGATAAGAGTCTGAGAATGCTAAATACAGACAGCATTAAACTTCAAGACTTGGTTTATGAACTTTCTAAGGGGAAGCAAAGACTGCAGGAGACTTTGTTGGAACTGGGCTACTGGCATAAGGGCTGGCTGCATCCTGCTGCCCAGGCCCAGAGAGTTTAATCAAAGTTAAATTTGTAATGGACTGATGTGCTTAGCTAGAGATATTGGACTGAGAGATTTAAGATTTTTTTGTTCTTTTTTGTATTGGTTTTTTGAGGTAGGGTTTCACTCTAGCCCAGGCTGACCTGGAATTCCCTATGGAGCTTCAGGGTGGCCTAAAACTCATGGTAATTCTCCTACCTCCCCCTCCCAAGTGCTGGGATTAAAGGCATGCACCACCATGCCCAGCAGAGATTTAAGATTTTAAGCTAAAAAACCTTAAGCAAGTTAAAATTACAGGCACTGAGACTAATTTTAGGTTATGATGGTTCAGTTTACATTGTTTTAGTCTCTCCTTGCTATGCCTTATACCAGTTAAAAATTTTTACTCTGTGCCTTTATATGTTAGAAGTGTTTAACTTGTTTGATTTTACAGGTCTTAATATCTTAAATTGGTCAAGACTGTGGGGACCTTTAAAATTAAACTGAGTACAATTTATACATAATATGTAATGGTTATAAATCTATTGGGAGCCAGAGACAAAATGTAATAATTTAAATAGATGGCCCCTTCCTGGCAGCTTGTGCCTGGCCCTCCCCTACTGGGAGTTGGCAGGCTTTCCACCTCCTGAGTAACTGCCATGTGGCTCCCTTGGACTAACCCAGGTGGGGACAGGGGAGAAGTCCACCCCCTCATGGTGACTGAGCTCACTGATATTTTTCTTTCAGTTGATACCTTTTTCCACACCTGCTGGGCATCAGCACATGCTGGGGAAAAATCTAAACATACCATTAGTCATATACTTCAGTGTTTTGCCACTCTCGGGCTGCCTAATCAAATTAAAACAGATAATAGCCCCTGCTTTGTAAACAAGGCCTTTATAGATTTTCTCCAGACCTAAAAAATCTCACATTCCATGGACATCCCATACAACCCCCAGGGCCAGGCTATTGTTAAAAGATATAATCAAACTCTCAAGTTTCAATTACAAAAACAAAAGGGGGAATTGTTATCCCCACATGGCCAACTAAAAGAGGCATTATTTACCCTAAATATTTTAAATTTTTGTAACAATTTATAATGTGTGATGGTTATAAATCTATTGGGCTCCAGGGGCAAAATGTGGTAATTTAAATAAATGGCCCCCAATATGTTCAATTATTTATTTGCTTATAGTCTACATTCTACAGCCACCTGACTGGAGTCAGTGCCATTGTGTGGATCTTAAGGTGTGATGGTGGGTTTCAGATTTCAATCTAAAGATATACAAAGTGTGCCTAACAGGAGTTCCTGAAGTGTGCTGTGGCTTTTGGCTTTAGGCTTGTACTTTTAATGTCTAACTATCCTTCATACTCACAGCTTTAAAGTAGCTCCTGAGAAAGTTCAAATTGTGCCTCCTTTTAAGATCTTGGGCTCAATCCTTACCCTAGATACAGTTTCACCTGTTAGACTTAACATAATGGTAATATTTCCTTGGATCTGATTCAGTTGCATTCAGAGGTTTTGTCTTTGCAAAATAATCATCTTACTTTTGATGCAGCTAAAGCTGCTGATGACTTAATATCTGCTTTTAAATCTTCCTTACCTGGATGGAATTCTCTCACTTCTTTGATAGGAAGCTTTGCTGCTACAGGTGTTTGTCTTTTGCTCATTCTGTGTCTGCTGCCCATACTCGTTAAATGCCTTTTGAGATCCATTATGGATATCCATACAGAAGTACATGGGATACAGCTACGGACCAACTCCAGCTTCCTGAGACATTATCTTAAAGCCCCTGCAGAGGCTGGTAGTCAAAGATGGGTAAGATTTTCTTGAGTTAGGTCAACATAAGACAGGGCATGAATTATGGAATTCATGTACCGATGACGGGTAAGGCCTAAATATGGAAGAGGACAACTTAAGACAGACACAGTCCTTCTGCACTGAGGCCCAGAAGGGCCTGGTTCATAAAAAATATATATATAATAAAATAAAAATTAAAAAGGGAGGAGGAATTTTCTGGAGCCATTTGGCTGGCCTTGTATCCATAACTCTGGGCCATTTGACAGCAAGACTTTTTAGCACCTACATGTAAGCAAGATTATACACATTCAGTGTTACTGATAAGAGCTGGCCATTCCTTAAGATTTATGTTTGTATTGCTGGGATCAAAGGGTTGGTTTGTTTCCCAACCTTGGGATAATCTTTTGTATTGAGAAGTGATTAAAGTACAAAAACCCAGTAACAAGAAGGAGTTTTTTGATAGAAACTTATGTGAAGCTCATAAAATTTTTGTCCATGGGAAAACTTTGTACAAAAAAAAAAAAATTTTGGATACCAGAGACACCTAAAATATTTAAGCCTCCCCAGCTACTTACAGTACAGTTACCCATACAACCTTAAAAAATTGCTCAGCCACCTTCCCCATCCCCATCCAGCTTTTCCTAATGTTTCCTCTGGAACTTGCATTTGGGCCCCGCCTTCCCCTAATAATTCCAGTATAGATGTGGGGTACACTCATCCTTCCTTCTGTACTTTTAACACAACTGAGCCCAATGTTCAACACTGCCTGCCTTCTGGAATGATTTATGTTTGTGGAGGCGGGATGGCCTATAACTTTCTGCCCACCAATTGGACGGGCCTCTGTGCCCCAGCCACCTTAATCCCAGATGTAGATTTCATTCCTGGAAATGAGGCCCTCCCTATGCTCTCTTTTGATTATATCGGATGAGACCTATCTCCACCAATAGCTAGATTCCCTGGCTGAGGTAGTCCTACAAAACAGGAAAGGACTAGACCTACTAATGGCCAAAAAGGGAGGCATATGCTTGTTTTTATAGGAAAAATGCTGCTTTTATGCCAATAAATTGTGAATCGTCCAGGACAAGACTAAGAGGCTCCAGTAAGACTTGGAGAGGAGGCAAAGGGACCCCTAGGACAGCCCACTGTGGATGGGCTTACATGGCTTCCTACCTTACCTCCTCCTTCTACTTAGGCCCCTCCTTCCCCTCCTCCTTAACCTCACTGTTGGGTCTTGTGTAATTAACAAAATTACACAATTTATTCACCAGTGGCTAGAGGCAATAAAACTTCATCAGGTTGAAATACATTATCACAGGCTGGCAACTCAGGAATTAAGTTCCTCAGATGACCCACTGCCACCTCCCCTGCCCTCCATGTGACCAATGATGGGTAAGATCTCAGACTGACTGAGACAACCTAAGAAAGGCCATGGAGTGGGTTCTCAGTGAGCTAAACACATGGTACCCAATGACAGGTAAGATCCCCAGAGGGGGACAACCTAAGACAGGGGCCATGGTGACTAATGCTCTTACAAAAACAAAAGGGGGAGATGTTGGGCCTTGAGAGGCCCAGGCATGAGGCCTGGTGGAACTTTCTGAGCCTAGCTAAAGTTTGGTGTTCTGCCTCGGACTCAGCAAGACACCTAATGGCTTCTGGTCTGCTACTTCCACATAGGAGTTGGAATTATCATTTCAATTGTAACAGTTTACTATTGGCCCTTACCTTCCCCCATCCTAAAATCCCAGCCTTTGTCCCCAACATCTTATAGGCAACTGCTTATAACAATAAAGTGAGTTCCTGTGAGTTCCTGCTTCCACAAGACTCCCGACCCAGTGTGGTTTTCCTCTGGTGAATAGGAGAGGTTCTGAGTTGTCCAATGTCCACCCTTCTCCTCAACCTCTTGAGGGGAATCAGCTGGCCTGGTCCCTCCTCAGCACTACCCGCCCGCCATTGGAGCCTGGCCCTCGAGGTTCAGGAGGAGACTGTCTTTGAAAAACATAAGGTGGAAAGCAACTGGGGAAGAAACCCCATGTGAACTGTGACACACACACACTTGCATTAACACGCATGCCCATGTACATATGAACACATATACACATGCATACACAATACACACACATACACTTGTTTGAAAAAAGACAGACATTACTAGAAGCCAGGTGTGGGTGGCTCTTGGGATCCTGGAAAAGGATGGCTCTTTCCACACAGAACTCAATCTTGTTTGCTAGGGCTTTAAGATTTTTGCCTTCAACCATGTGAGATTTTTGGCAGATATACTCTCTTGGCTAAGGCAGTCTGCTTCTTGTGAAGGAGCATGTGTTTTGTAAGCAGATCGTTGATATCCTGAGGCTTGGCCCCTTGGCAATATGCTTGGTAGAACACAGTCCAAAATAACACAGTGGCTTGGATCCTCCAATAATCAGCTTTAGAAAAGGTGACCTGATACTGCCTGGCCTCCCTCAGCCCATTCTTTCTGCTCCTGTCTGTCCATATGGAAACCCCAAAAATTTTGCTGCCCTACAAGGAAAAAATATCTGTTTTTAATACAAGAACAAATGAGCATTAAAAAAAAAAAAGCAGTCCACGCACCAGGGGGTTTAGAGGAAGACCCAGGCTTCAGTACCAGTGGCTGAGACACCTCAGAACTTGTGCCAGACTCGGACACGTGGCTGTTGATTCAAGTCAGCTGCTCAAGCTAAGGACCCAGCTGTGTCTGCCCGCTTCGTGTCCTGCAGGGTGCCCTGCTGTGTGCGCTGGAGGTGAGGTCTGCACGTGGTCAAAACAGGCTTTCATGACTGTGATATGATGCTGTGCGCTGGAGGTGAGGCCTGCACGTGGTCAAAACAGGCCTTCATGACTGTGATATGATGCTGTGTGCTGGAGGTGAGGCCTGCACGTGGTCAAAACAGGCTTTCATGACTGTGATATGATGCTGTGCGCTGGAGGTGAGGTCTGCACGTGGTCAAAACAGGCTTTCATGACTGTGATATGAAGCTGTGTGCTGGAGGTGAGGCCTGCACGTGGTCAAAACAGGCTTTCATGACAGTGATGTGATTCTGTGTGCTGGAGGTGAGGTCTGCACGTGGTCAAAACAGGCTTTCATGACTGTGATATGATGCTGCGTGCTGGAGGTGAGGTCTGCACGTGGTCAAAACAGGCCTTCATGACTGTGATATGATGCTGTGTGCTGGAGGTGAGGTCTGCATGTGGTCAAAACAGGCCTTCATGACTGTGATATGATGCTGTGTGCTGGAGGTGAGGCCTGCACGTGGTCAAAACAGGCTTTCATGACTGAGATATGATGCTGTGTGCTGGAGGTGAGGTCTGCACGTGGTCAAAATAGGCTTTCATGAGTGTCATATGATGCTGTGTGCTGGAGGTGAGGTCTGCACGTCGTCAAAACAGGCCTTCATGACTGTGATATGATGCTGTGTGCTGGAGGTGAGGCCTGCACGTGGTCAAAACAGGATTTCATGACTGTGATATGATGCTGTGTGCTGGAGGTGAGATCTGCCCGTGGTCAAAACAGGCCTTCATGACTGTGATATGATGCTGTGTGCTGGAGGTGAGGTCTGCCCGTGGTCAAAACAGGCCTTCATGACTGTGATATGATGCTGTGTGCTGGAGGTGAGGCCTGCACGTGGTCAAAACAGGCTTTCATGACTGTGATATGATGCTGTGTGCTGGAGGTGAGGCCTGCACGTGGTCAAAACAGGCCTTCATGACTGTGATATGATGTCCCAAGTGCTTCAGACCAATCAGTGGGGCATCCATCCAGGCTGCCAACTATATGGGAAATGGCTCTCAGCAGACATCATGGATGATACAATACAGTAGAGACCCCTGAAAAACATAATGCTCTCATAGCCCACCCCTCATTATAGTCTGCTGTCCTATGGCAACAATGAATTTGCGGGAAGCATGGCCTGACCAGAAAAATCTAGACCTGTTATAACACTCAAATGCAGCAAAGCAGCAGCATAGGGTTTGGGGTTAGCCTGTCTCATAGCTCAGAACTTTCACAAAGGAGACAAACTATCAGATTCAGAAAAGTAAACTCCTATTGACTATCAACCCACAACCACCTAAAACTTCTCTTCTTCTTTGCTAAAACTTTAAATCCTGGTGCAAGAACTAGGTTTCTGAGCTTTATAGTCCACCTCTAGGGTGATGCTGTGGTGGATGGAACACACTTCAGGACTATATGAGATCCCATTAGATGACATCCCAGTGTAGCAGGCATGTAATAGGTAAGAAATCAATTGCCCTATTATAGTTCCTATTATAATTGCACTCAAGTAGAACTCTGATTTTCAGGTTATTGGAGAAGAGACAGACTCCCCTTCAAATTATTAATATTTTTCTCCAAGAAACTAATGCTTCTGCTTCTTTTCCCCTCTTTTTTCTAGATAGAATAAAGCTGCATAACCAAGTAATGCTGGTTATGACCATTAAAGATTTCTACGGAGTTCCTCTTCAGAGAGGAGAAGACTTTGACACGTCCATGATATAGTTATCTCTTGGGGACTCACACTTTAGTGTGACCCAGCAAGACTGGCACATCCATGACATAATCACCTCTTGAGGACTCACACTTTACTGGGATCACTCATAATGCAGAGATTTGGTTCTCCTCACAGATATAGGTTCTGTTATCTTGACTCTAGAATGTGTGTCCCTCCATGTCTTGCAGTTTATTCCAGAATTGGACAAGTGCTTTGTTTGCCTGTACTCATTGGTAGTGCTAGTGAAGATGATGTGTCTAACAACAGGAAAACTAGGGAGGGCAAGAAAAACACTCTATGCTACTCACCTTTCTGTTCCCATAACACAATACCTGAGACTGTTTACCGACAGAGAAAAGGTGTGATAGCCCATGCTTGTACCCCAGTGCTCCAAAGGGTGAGACAAGAACTGCAATTTCAATGTCTCTATAGCAAGTTCCAGGCTAGAGTGTATTGATTTGGGTATAGACTCATGTGTTTTGAAACTTGGTCCCCAGATGATAGCAATTTAGGAAACTTGTGGGGTCCTTAGAAGGTGGAAGCTTTTGGTGGAGCAGGCGTGCCACTCTGGCAGGCCTTGGGACTTTATAGTTCAGCCCTACGGAGTGATCCTTGATATCTCACTCACTCTGTTACTTCCCTGTTGACACATGATGGTGTGAGCCAGCTTCCGCTCGTGCAGTGCTTTCTCCACCACATTGAAACTGCTCCTTGAAACTGTAAGCTGCTTTTGGATCAGTGTTTTGTCCCAGCAATGAGAAAGTAACTGTTACAGAGACATGGAGCTGTTGCTGCAATGAATATGACTGTGATTTTTGCTCTTTTGGAGCTTATTTGTAGGAGAATATGGAATGATTTGGAACTTTGGACTAGAGAAGCCTTGCAGTGCTGTAAGCAGAGCTTGATGGGTCATTCTGGTGAGATTTTGAAAGACCTAAAGCAGACAGAACTGTGTGTTGGGAAGGCATGGTATACAAGGTTTCGGAGGGGAAAGAAAAGACTGTCAGAACTAGGTTAGAGGCAGTTTATGTGAAATTCTGTCCTTTTCTTCCATGTCCTGAGAACACAGGCAAAGATGAATTTAGAAGGGATAGAGTGGCATATTTGGCAGAGGAAATATGAACAGGTTAGGATCTCAGGCACAGAAACTGCTGCTTTCAGGTACAAGTGCTTAAGAGATTACGATGTTTGAAATCAAGCAGTTACTCTGCATTGTACCAATAGAAGGAGTGCTGCTCCTTTTGAAAATAGAGGGTCCAAAGGAAGAATGCTGGGGAGTTTCCTGTTCCTCAAGGGTTTATTCCCTCCTGGATTAACAAATTTGGTAACATAGTTGGTACTGGTTTTGGAAGTACAAAGAAGGGTCAGGAAGTGCACATAGTTCTGGAGATGAGCACTGGGTGATGTAAGGGAGTGTTGAAGTCTCAGCATGGGGACCCTGGGAGGCCATGGCATGGAGCTATGGGGATAAACCACAGGTTGCAGTGGAGACCCCAACCATGGTGACAAGACAGCTGCCCACAAAAGCTGCTTGCTCCGGCTCAGGTATATCTGCCCAGAAAGCAAGCAGCCATGGCTTACAAGGGGAAATTTAAAATCTTTTGAAACCCAGAGAATTTCATCCCAGTTCCTATATGCCAGACATGGCACTGCAGTGTTTGGCATGTGCCCTGCTTGCTTTCTATCTTGAGTTGCTCCAATCTTCCCTTGTTTATTTTTGCACTGGGAATATTTATTCTGTGCCATTATGTATTCAATGTATTTAACTTATGTTTTTATATTATGGGGCTCAAAGTTAGATTGTCGCAGATGAGAGTTTGAACTTTGGACTTTTGAACAGTGCTGGGACTGGTAAATACTATGGAAATGTTTAAACTTGGACTGAATGAATTATGCATCATGAGATGGCCATGAGTCAATGGGGACTGCAGGCAGAATGTGTGGGTTTGGGTATAGAATGTCCTCCATTGCCACGTGTGTTTGTGAACACTTGGTTTCCAGCTGGTGGCAATGGTGTGGGGTCTTTGGAAGATGGAAGCTTGCTGGAGGAACTGTGTCACTAGGTTTGGCTTTGGAACTTTATAGTCCACTCCACATAATGTTCAGATCGAGTTCACAGAGACTACTTTCTTCTCTTGCTGATGTGACAAGATGTGATACCCTAATTGCCTACTGTGCCATGAGGACACTTCCTTTTACAACTGTAAGCTGAAATAAATCCTGTCAGTAAATTGTTTTGGGTCTGGTACTTTGTTCCAACAACTAGAAAGTAAATGCTACACCTGGGCTACATAGTGAGACCCTTTCTCAAAGAGAGGGAGGAAATAATGGATAAAGAGAGGAAGAAATTTGGGGGAAGAAGAAGAAGAGGGAGAGGTAAGGATAAAGGAAGAGGAGAGGGAGGAGGAAAAGGGAAATGTGGAGAAAGAGAGATGGAAGGAAGAGATTATTTTTGCCCATGATGTTAGAGGTTCCAGCACATGCTTAAGTGGACCCATTGCTTTTGGACCCATGCTGAGTCCACATATCATGGAGGGAACGCATGGCAGAACACAGCCACCGCATAATGCAGCAAAAAATAGAGAGGAACAGCACCGGGTCATTCAGTCTGCTTCAAGGCTATCGCTTTAGTGACCAAAGAAGTTTCCAGATGTCCTACCTCCCCAAGTTTCCATAGCTTTCCAATTTTCCAGCCTTGGACCAAGCCACGGGGAACAGTCATCCAAACTGTATGTAGAAGAAATTTTGATTTAAAATTTTTTTTATTTCAGGAAGGGAAAGAGAGATGGAGAGAAAGAAGAAGAAAATGGGTGTTCCAGGACCTCTAGCCACTGCAAACAAATTCCATATGCATGTGCCACCCTGTGCATCTGGCTTACATGGGTGCTGAGGAATAGAACCTGGATCCTTGGGTTCCACAGGCAAGCACCCTACTAAGCCATCTCTCCAGAGCCAAAATTTGATTTTAGTATCTATGGTTTTTGGTTAGTAAACAGAACAAAATGGAGTCGCTACTAATAGGAGACAGAAATTGGCTAGGCAAATTAGGGATGACTGACCCCCAAAGCAAATAGCTGCTTCTTGGCCTAAGTGCAGGAGCTGTCCTTGGATCTGTGGGAGAAAATCTAGGTCATTACACTTTACTGCAGGTCAGAAATGTCACAGGATCTGGCCTTTCCTTATCTCTTCCCCCTTCCACTCCCTTCTTAGTTCCTGAATTCCTGACCCCACACTCCTGGCATCAGAGTAAACTGGTGAAACCAACCACCGATCCATGGGGCTCATACAACAAAGGCAAAGTGGTCTTTCTCATGTAGTCATTCCCCAGAAAAACAACAACTTAGATTTGAGTCTTGAGGTGGGCTTTTCAAACCCCCTCTTGCTTCTCTGGACAAGAGTTCTGCCTTCTTCCCTCAGGGGACTTCTCAGACCCCCTCTCACCTCCCTGGACAAGTGCTCCTCACTGCTTCCTTCTCTGATGTTCCAGGCTTAAAACCACTTTCTCTTCCCCCTTCTAAAGCTCCAAGCTGTAATGAAATCTTTCTGGACCTTATCCTCTGGTCCATGGATTTCATCCTTCAAATTCACAGGATAAGGATCAAGGGACACTCTAAATTGTCTGTGCATTGGCATAAAAGAAGCCCCAAATTCTTGTATCACTGTTTTGGTGTGTTGGCACAGGAACGTGAGCTGTAGCTGTTCTGCTCCCTCCTTCCTCGTGGCTGGAGGCCCGGCCTGCCCAGTCCCGGATCCACCACTGTCTTCTGTGCAGCTAAACTGGGCAAGTTTAAAATTTGGTAAATGACAGATTTGAAAAATTTCTGCAGCAGACATGTATTAGAACTTTTGCTTTCTCTTTCTACTTGTAAAGCCAATAACAAAATGTAAAGGCTGGGTGTAGAATGATAACTGAGGTTTTGTCAGGAGATATTCTGTGTTTGCTCTGTGAAACATTGGTCTCTCTAGACTTAGGTACTATTGACCAGCGCTAGTCTGTGGAAACGCCCATCCTGGTAAGACTGGTGCTGGTTTGTGTCTGCGGCAGAGCTGCGAGACACACAGGTTTAAACCGCATGCTGAGAAAGGGGTTCATGTTGGCGGGACCCCATGCGGGGCTCTGTGCAACAAGAGAGCCTGTGGAGTGCAGACTCAGCAAGGCTGCCCCCTATGGTAGGTGGCAAACAGCAACAGCATGGTGGCAAAGAGACCCCATGCCACAGCCGGAGCACAGGCTAGGACCCCGCAACTGAGACTTCCTAGCCTAGAAAGTAGACTAGAGATTATAAACCTGAGGTTAAAAAAAAAAAAAAAAATCCAGAAGAGCTCTAGGAAAATAGAGGTTCAACCTCCCTCCCTTCTCATGTAGACATCAGAAATTACTGGTGTGTTGGTGTACAAGGAACCCGAAATTCTTGTATCACTCTCGCTTTAATTAATTCATATGGCTGTTGAGCTATTGTGTCATAGATTTCTAGCAATTTAGAGAAAATGTATTCAAATTCAATATGGTGGCTCCAAATTAGTTTCTCAGAATGATAATCGACAGGAAGCCTTTAGCAACAGCTCCTGGGAAGTCTTGAAATGCAAACTCCAGGTCTCTGGCCCAGGCCTACTTCCTCAGAATTTCAACAATGGACCTACAGGAAACTGAGCTTTTAAGAACTCACATGGTTTTCATAGTAGGCAAAATTTGAGAACTCTTGGGCTGGAGAGATGGCTTAGCGGTTAAGCGCTTGCCTGTGAAGCCTAAGGACCTCGGTTCAAGGCTGAATTCCCCAGGACCCACGTTAGCCAGATGCACAAGGGGGTGCACGCGTCTGGAGTTCATTTGCAGTGGCTGGAAGCCCTGGCACGCCCATTCTCTCTCTCTCTCTCTATCTCTGCCTCTTTCACTCTCGATCTCTCTCATATAAATAAATAAATAAACAAAAAAAATTAAAAAAAAAAATTTGAGAACTCTTGCTAAAACCATTACAGACCCCAGAATTTGAACTTTCTGGCCACCAGGAAAAAATATACATATTAAAAATCAACTTGTAGGGCTCATTAAAACCCCTAGGGTTCTGTGTACACAAGAGCTGTAATCAGACCCACAAGGAGAAAGCTATGGCAGAAAAAGATTCCACTTGTTCCCCCCAGCTAGTTCATGATCAGTAATTGTTACGAACATCACTGAGCTATGAATGATGTTAGTACTCTAATAGCAGTCAGTGTCTGCCAGCTCCAGGGGCCTCTCTAATGTCTGGGCCTCTTTCCTTTAAAGGAGCTGCTGCCAGGGAACTTCCAAATGAAAAATTCTATTTACAAAACACTAAAGAATTCTTAATAGCAAAATAATCCCTGGTTCTACATAGAGTGGTTTGGGTAAAATTTCCAGTAAAGAAAAAAAAAAAAAACAGTCTCCTGATGCATGTTTATGATAACAATTATTGAGGCTCAACCAAAAATAATATTTCAGTAAGATTTTCTTGTGATATTTGGGCACAATGTGTATTCCCTAAAGAAAAAATAAGCACAAAAAAGCCAATATGAGGGCTAGAGAGATGGCTTCACAGTCAAGGCACTCGTCTGTGAAGTCTAGGACCCAGGTTCAATTCCCTAGTACCCACATAAGCCAGCTGCACAGTGTGGTGCAGGTGTAAGGAGCTCGTTTGCAGTAGCTGGAGACCCTGGTGCATCCATTCTCAATATATATCTGCCTCTCCCCCCACCTCCAATAAGCAAATAAATAAAATACTTTTTAAAAAAACTTAAAAACTGGGTGTGGTGGCTCATGCCTTTAATCCCAGCACTCAGGAGGCAGAGGTAGGAGGATCACCATGAATTCAAGGCCACCCTGAGATGACAGAGTTAATTCCAGGTCAGCCTGGACCAGAGTGAGACCCTACCTCAAAAAAACAAAAAAAAAAAAATTAAAAAGCCATAGTGTAATGGATTTTGGTCATAGCTTCTCTTTGATTAAAAAAAAAAAAAAAAAAGATTTTTTTTTAATGGCCACAAGAAATTCACCCACTGCTCTCCTTATAGCTGTGAGAGATTACAATATTCATTTCTAAAGAATTTGGCCTAATGATAAATTTTTACCAGCACTGAGTCTTTATTCCCTTAGTAATATGAGTGTTTCCAAATTAAGAGAGGATTTTTAACTTCTTAGTTTGTAATAGAGAAAAGCCAATTGTATGTAATAATTCCATGACCTAAATCTGAAAGTCTCTGAGCCTGGTTCTCTGTGAGGATACTAGATTATGGCCCAACATTTGAATGTTTGTGCATACAGCTGTGTTCTTTCTGGCCTCCTTTAAATGAGACCAGATCACACATGCAGGCTTGCCTGTGTGCAGGGACAGTTTGTCTCTGGTTGGCTCACATGAGCAGAATGTCAGGGTGCCCCGGATGCGAATGGAGCCTGGGCATCAGTGTCCTGAGTGTGACCCCTGCCCCCCTATTTCTCAACATTCCTCTCAGCTCAGCTCAGTGGCTCTATTGCAGCTCTGGTTCTGTCTAGTTTCCATCTCTGCATTTCTCCCTCCCCACCGAGTCTTCTATTGACCTTTCAGACTCTGCTCGGTGCCCTTGTTCCTGTCAGAGTGAAGCTACAAAGGCACTTGATGGGTCAGCGCACTTCGTATGAGTTTGCCCAAAGCCCTAATGGTACAGATGAGGAGCAAGGGGGTGTTTTTTCTGGTAGGTAGTTAGCCCACAGAAGTATGGGTACTACCTTGTCTTCCTTAGCAAGACTAGAGCCCACGTGTGATCCAGTCAACTACAGCTACAGCTTCCTATTTCTTTCTCAACTTTCTCAAGGGTTAGCACACCTGTGAGCTGGCGTTTCTGAGTCAACCTCTAGAACCCACCAATCAATCCAATCCCCTTTACACACCTGAGTCAAATAATGCGGCATATTCTAATTAGACATCTGAGTCATGTAAATGTACCTAAAAACATGTGGACCAGCCTCTTGGCCCTTGGCCAATCTCTCCACTCCTCTGCCCTCCTCGCTTGACTTCTTGATGTCCTTTGTCAGTGAGACCATTGGCTCTGGGCTCTCTTGCTTTGCTTTCCACGTGGGTGCCCAGCCCTTTCTCTGTGAGAGGGAGATTTTCTCCTTCGCCCTTCACCCTGTCCAGCCAGGAAAGGGAGAGAATTTCTTTTGGCTTGGGCTTTCCTGCTTGCCTGCTCTTTGGATTCTAACTCTCCCTAAAATAAATGTCATAATTCATAATTTACCCTTCTCTGGGTCCACATTTCCAATTTTTGATAACTTAGAAAAGGGTTCCAGGTTGGGAATCATGAGCCTGGACATCTGCTTCATCATTTTGCTCCCTCCCAGGATTCCGCTCTTGCATCCCTAACAGCGCTCTCAAACTCTCTTGGGTTTTTTGTTGTTGTTGTTATTGTTCTTTGTGGTTACTTTGAATTGCTGGTTGGTTTTCTTTTTTTAATTTGTTTTTATTTTTAGAGAGAGGAAGAGAGACAAAGGAATAGAGAGAGAAAATTCATGTGCCAGGTCTCAGCCACTGCAATCAAATTCCAGATACTTATGCCACCTAGTGGGCATGTGGGACTTTGCACTTGCCTCACCTTTGTGCATCTTGCTAACATGGGATCTGGAGAGTAGAACATGTGTCCTTTGGCTTTGCAAGCAAGAGCTTTAACCACTAAGCCATATCACCAGCCTCTGGTTGGCTTTTTGAGATAGTGTCTTGCCCTGTAGGCCAGCCTGGCCTCAAAGTCATAATCCTCATACCTTAGCCACCAAGTGCGAGTATGTGCCACCATCCAGATATGGCTATGATTTTTAAGTAAAAATTTGTGTTTTAACTCATCTTCTAATTTAACATTATTTATTTATTTATGTATTTACTTTGAGGCCTATTTCAAACTCACATCCATCCTTCTGTCTTAACCTCCAAAGTCCTGGGATCACAGTCACGTATCCTCATGTGCAGCTGTTTCGGATTCTCCATTTCAACTGCCCCCTCATCTTCAGTTCAGTGGATGACAGAGTGACAGTTAGCATTTCGAGGAATCGAGATAAATATTGAGATTGCAATAAATTTGGTTGGCATTTTGATGTGATAAGTTATGTCGCTGTCAACATATCCCTCAAGTTTCAATCACAGACATGAGGCAGTAGGAAGATGGGTGGGATGGTGTTCTGTGGACTCAGAACTTGGGAGGCTGAAGAGGTAGGAGAGAGAATTCAGGGATTACCTGGACTACATAGAAAAACCCCTGTCTCAAAAAAACAATAATAATAAATAATGAGTACACAGGTAAGAAAGTAAAACAAAGAGGAACTCTTAAGATAGGACATAGAAAAGCTGAGTATAAGGAACCAACTTACACAATTGTACCAGACTTGCTGAGCATATCTGAGGTCCATAAAGACAGGCCCTAAGAAAAGGAGGCTCGGGTGGAGCCTCATGGGTCACAGGCAGGGGTCTTGCTCTATGGGCAGGAGTCTCTTCCTTCCTTCCCTCCCTAGGAAAATCCTAAACTTACATTGAAGGTCATTCAGCTGATTAAGTCCGTCCACTCAGAATAATCTCTCTAACTTAATGTCAAGTGATTGGGGGCTTTAATTATGCTATGACATCCCTCACAGGGTACTTAGGTTTGTGGTTAAATAACAGTATGCCAGAGCTCAGCCTACTGAAAAGTTGGCGTTAAAAAATAAAAAGCCAACTTGGGGGCTGGAGAGATGGCTTAGTGGTTAAGTGCTTGCCTATGAAGCCTAAGGACCCCAGTTTGAGGCTTTATTCCCCAGGACCTATGTTAGCCAGATGTACAAGGAGGTGCATGCATCTGGAGTTCGTCTGCAGTGGCTGGAGGCCCTGAGGCGCCCATTCTCTGTCTCTGTCTCTGACTCTTTGTCTCTCTGTCTGTCTGTCACTCTCAAATAAACAAAAATAAACAAAATTTTTAAAAGAGCCAACTCACACTATAAAGCACGGCAGCACACACCTGTAATCCGGGTCCTTGGGAGACAGAGGATCATGTTTAATCCAGCCTGGTCTATAGAGTAAGACCTTGTCTCAAGAAAGAAGTGGCCTGACAAGTAGCTTCTACCCTTATACTCATCACCCTGTGTGAAGTCACCCAGCCTTGACTGCAATGATGTTTTATAGAACATCTGTTAGTTGTATTTTCACATGCCCAGAACCAAAGCAAGAAGAATTAGACAAGGAAGAAGGCTGGGAATGTGTGAAACCAGAACCTGACCCACAGTAATCAGCAGAGTGTAGAAAATTAAGCAGAAGTCCCAGTTATTACCAATGCAAGAGCAAAATGGACAACTATAAAAGCACTGATGGGAATGTGGTAGTAAAGCTTTACCAAATATTCCATTTTCACCACCACTGAGGAAAACTTTTGGAATGCTTCAATTAAAACAAGTGAGATATTATATCTACTGGCAGGTTGTAGATTTCACTGTATAGAAAGCAAAGCTTGTTTTTAATCACGTTTAAATTTATTTAAAAAAAACTTGGAGAATAAGCAAATGAGATTAACAGAAGTTGGAATAAAAGCAACAAAAATAGTCATGGAACAACAGAAATCATTCTGGCATCAAGAATTTTCATATTAATCCAACAGTAATTATTTATAATGAGGAAGGGATAAATTTCAAATTAGTGAAGAAACTCAGAGTACATGATAATTCAATTAATATGAACAGAAGTGAATCATATGAACATATTGGGGGAAGACTTACTGGACACAGAATATAACCTTGCCAAAGCTCATCATATGTGAGGACGGCGTGAACATGCTTTTAAAGTGTTGGGAGCTTGGTTCCCAAGGCCATGGTATTGAGAATTGTGGGTCCTTTTATAGGTGAGGCCTACAGGGAAGTTGATGAGTCTCTAGCAGCATCGCTTTCAGGAATGGATTCCTGGCTTTCTGGAGATACTGGGTTAGATCTCCTAGGACTGATTAGGTTGTGCAGGACTAGGGTAATTTCTACAGCAGGGGGTTGGTACTGAGTTGGTCAGCTACCCCTTTGTCTCCAGTTGGTGGTACAGGACTGGGGAAATCTCTCCAACAGTGAGTTGGTATCAAGTGGGTCTGCTGCCCCTTTGCCTGAATTCTCTGCCACATGAACTTACTTTTCCATCACGAGTTGAGCTTCCATGAGGCCCTTGCCAGAACTCGATCTGAACTCCGCGCTGACAGAAATGTAAGTTCACTCATACCTCTTTTCTATATAAATAACCCAACCTTGGGGATTTTATTATAGTAACAGGAAGCAATAACTGATTGGTAAATACTAAAAATCCAAACCTGCCAGGCAGAGTGGCACACGCCTTTCATCCCAGCACTCAGAGGCAGAGTTAAGAGAATTGCCATGAGTTCAAGGCCACCCTGAGATTACATAGTGAATCCCACATCAGACTGGAGTACAGCAAAACCCTACCTGGAAAGAAAATCAAAAATCCAAACCTCACACCTAAAATATATTTTCTCCACATTTTACAACAATCCAAAAACTTTGTGCATTATCAATAACAAATTGCATAGCCAGAAAAAAACTTTTCTAACTTATCAACTATTTTTAAATTTTGTGAATAATTGGGTTAGAGATTGAATTACCGTGATAATCCCTGTACAAAATAAATCACTAAACTTCTGAAGCACAGCAGGGACATGCTGGATACATTTAGGTATCAGCTCAGCCAGGCCAAGAGCGAAACATTGCATATCAAAATATCAAGGTAACACCTGATGTTTTCATATGTAATGCTTTGAATTTGAAGATATTTTGGATGAGCTTAGTATTTTGAAGAAAACACACAGAGGGCACTTTCCTTTACCCAATACTTCCTCCTAAAAACCATCTTCGATATGTTACTGCTGTGTTTAAAGGGGTACTTGGAGCCACAGAGCTGATCCATGGGATTATGTGCTAGAGAAGATGAAGTGGGAGTGTGAAATACAATAACCAGCAACCCTGTCAGACATGAGATTGCATCCTGGAATGATAAGATATTTGGGTCTGAGACATGGGCTGTTTGGAGTCCAAATATCTTCTGTGAAAATATAGCCCTGAATTATAATGAAAGGGCTTGTGTAAAAAAAAATTGTAAACCATGATTACTTTTGTATTTCTCTCTGTTTCATATATCTAGTTATTCCATGTATCTGGACTGGGTGAGAAGAAAGAAAAAAAAGGAGAAATTTCCTTTACATAATTCTCCACTCACAATTTAAACGCTATGAGCAGTATCTCTGTTGAAACATCTTCAAATAGAAGATGTTTTGTTATTACAAGGAAAATGAAGAGCAATTTGTTTTCTATTGTTTGAAGCATAGAAGGTAATTGTGTCCAACTACCTCTTCCGCAATTTCCCACATCAATTCTTGCTTTTCTTCCGCTCATATATATAAGCTAGGGTATTAGAAACTCCCCTACCTTCCTACTCAATCAGCCATTTTCTAACCACTGACCTTCTGGAAAATACAGCTAGACTGCTTTCCTCCCACATGAAAGGGCACAAATGTATGATAGTAATTATTATTACATAACAACAACCCCACAACATTTACTCGGACGTGGTGGTGCTCGCCTGTAACTCTAATTCCAGAACTGAAGAGACTGAGGCAGAAAGATTGCTGCAAGTTTGAGGCCAACCTGGATTACAGTGAGTTCTAGGCCAGCCTGGACTACATAGCAAAATCCAGCCTCAAAGAGTGAAAAAGTCAAAACAAAGAAACAAAACACTGTTCGCATCCTCTCCCCTCACCAAGGCCATGCAAAGAAGCTTGTTCCACTGGTCCTGGGTGATCTGCAGTACATGGGTGGTCCGTTAAGACACTGACAAGGGGAGAGTTGGCGTGGCGGCTGTGTGTACTCCAGAGGCAGAGAAAGGAGGGCCAGCCTGGGCGATTGATGTAAGAGCTGCAGTGCAATCCAGGAAACACGACACGTGGAAAATACTACACAATTGACCTAAGACGTCACCTAGGGTAAGACTCTTAGCAAAGGGGAATTACTAATGGATAAAAAAATCATTTTACACAGTGTTTCTGCAGCATATCTTTTTCAAACAGATGAGTTTAATTTGACATTTCTTTACTAACAATGTCATTTATTTTAATAGTAAAATTAAGTGAAAAGTAAATAAATCATTTTTTAAGAAAAATGATACTAAAATACAAATCTAGTAAAATATATGTTGTCTTTACTGTTTATTTCATATTATCTAAGTACATTCAAGTATGCAAATTTATATTTTTATTCAACATCACTGACTGCCTGATATTCACATAACAGGAAAAATAATGTATCTGCAAGATTCAGCCTATCAAACCTTACTGGAGAAAACAAGATTCCTAACAGCCATATTGTACTCATTACTTGGCATGAAACTGATACTGTACAACTGAAACTGGCTACATGTTTAATGCCCTTGAGGTTATTCACGCTTATTTTTAAAATGGACTTATTGTTGAATTACGATTCATTGCATGGCCTATCTTTGGGAAATCCTTAAAACATCCCAAAAGGCCTAGTTGGTTATTTGTAAAGCTCTTGTTATAAGCATGAAGTTGGCACAGGCAACCCACCCACGGTGCTGCAGCACTGGCATCGCAGTGCTGAGTATTCACCTAGGATACTTTAAATTGCGGTAACCAACGTCAGTACATCTCTTTGTAAAAATGTCTTGCCAGGCTAGAAAATGAGATTATTGTTTCAATTAGGCAAAGAAAAGGGACAGACCAGCACAACCCAATATTATTTCCTAAAAGAAACAATCACACTGAATTAACAAATTTTACATTTTACTTAAAATTTTATGAAATTCAAATACAAGGACATCACATTATTGTACTAGATGACTGCATGCTCGTTCTGTTCAATGTTGCTCATGAGGTCTTTTGTATCACTTGTGCCTGGGCTGGACTGACTGTTAAAATAGAGAGTGTTCTCAAATGTGCTCTCTTGAGGTATGTGCACACGCCTCTTCTTATAAAAGAAAAAGGCAGCGAAACCAGCAGCTGCCAGAATCAGGAGAATCACAATGACCACTCCTGTCACTCTGGAAGACGATTTGGAAGGCACCACCATCTCAGCTACAAACAAACACAGTCATTAGAAACTAGTGGAGGCAGGAAGAGCAGATGGCTTGATGCTATGTAAAACAATACAACTTTCCTTGTTGGAAAACAAAAACAAAATGTGTGAATATTCACAAGATGTAAAAACAAGATCCAGCATGACATAAAAGATGTTAACAACGTTAACATCTTTATTCAGTTGCAAGAATACTTCCTGTCTCTACAATCACACTGAGGTAGTTCAGCAGTGTTTTAAATACACATAGGTGCCTTACTTAGAAATACTTTCAGGCTGTCAACAAGCATGGTTTCAGAAGACAAACATAATGATGGTGATGAAAAGCAAATTAAAAATTTAGGGGAAAATGGTAGTGGGAGTCTGAATTTCTAAATATGAGTGGCGTACAAATAGCGCTCAAAAGAGAAATCAAGCAGTGGCCGACCACGGCCAGTCTCACTGCGAGTTTCTTTAGCAACCAACACAACAAGGAAAACAGAATTCATTAAAGCTGTCTATAAAAATAGGAGAAAAAAACTGTTAAAACAAAGGATTCTTGAAATTTCTTCTTATGAAGCAATTCTTTGCAACATAACAATGTCTTCCAGAATTTTTAGATAAAAACACTGATATGACTGCCAAATTTACTCCTCTAAAATATCATTCAAGGAAAAGTTAATGACAAAGCCAAGTTAGTTCAAGCAATTCTACTAAAAGTGCAGTAAGAGAAGGAGGGGTTGAGGCAGCCTTTAAAACAAGCTGTTTTTGGATGACTAGACCTGAGCTTGAAGTTTCACAATGACCTTACCTTTTGTTGTGATTAATGCCTGGGTAGGTTCAGCATCAACAACTGTAAAAAATAAATATTTACACAAATCCATAATTGCCACATGTAAATGACAAACTTTATTTCGCTCAAAGGTATTTGTAATCTTTCAAAATTGGCTTGTAGCCAGGCATGGTGGAGCACACCTTTAATCTTCAGCACTTGGGAGGCAGAGTTCGAGGCCACCCTGAGACTACAAAGTGAAATCCAGATCATCCTGAGCTAGAGGACACTCTATCCTGGGGGGAAAAAGCTCTAAAAATTGGCTTATGATGATATGATATGACATGACAGGATGATGATATAATGTGGTGAAAAGATGGCCTGATATAAATGAGCATCTAGAATGCAGATAGAAAATACAGCTATATCAATGGCCCTTTACTATCTACTTGTATCCCTGCCTACCTATATACATTTACTCACCCTCTGTCTGTCTGTGTTATAGTGGCACCCTACCGCTACATGATGAGTTTGAGTACATTGGAAGATTTAAAAAATGGGGCCCTCCAAATTACCTTCGAACACTAATACTTTTATACCCCTACCCCAGACCCACTGGAGTCTAAGGTGTTGCAAGATTTGACTGGAAAGTGAAAGAAAAGAGGGCAGTATTACCCCAGAGTGTAATTTATATAACAACAAAGAGTGTGAAATCTTGAAAGAGTTAAATATTAAGTGCATTCACAATCCTGAAACAAAAGAAGCCTCCTGAGGGAACAGAACTAGTTTGTGTGATTGATTGATTGATTGATTGATTGACTGATTGACTGATGACTGATTGCAGACCTGAGGATCAGAGACTCAGAGCCTATATCATGTTAGGCAAGTGATCTATCACTAAGCTTCAAGCCTAGCCTCCTAATTCATTTATTTTAGTGTCTAAGGATGAATTTTCTCTTCAGAAAGATAAAATGTCGGGTGAAATGGTATAAAAACATAACTGACATCCAGACAGGTGCACACGGGGAGCATTTAACGCCGTTTATTCCCCTAACTGCTTTCCTTTCCTCATCTTCCACTCCGTTTCCCACGCAGGCTAAGCTGGTGCTGCAGGACGTGCACCCGTGGCCTTATCTGGTTTGGGCTGGCCCCTTCTATTCCGTTCCCTTGCTTGGCGCAGTGACATGGTGCAGTCAGGCTGTGCAGGCTGCCCTGCAAGTTATACATGAATGTGTTTAAATGGATACACCATGGCAAATGTACTGAGAAACCAAAATCAGGCAAAGAATACCACTCACTCCCTGCTACAGGCAGCAATGGATTTCTCACCAATAGAGGGGAAACTTTACAATGAGGCCATAATCACACTGCAATACTATACTAGACACCTTACAGTCTGAACAGTGGCTTCAGAACATACACAGCACGTAACAAACTTTTTACTTACGTTTTGGCATTTTGCAGATAAATCCTTTATAGGAAGTACAGTGGATGTTATTCCAAGACCCAGAAGCAGCAGCTAAAACCACACAATCATTTCGTTCACCAGAGGGGTCTCCTGTGTTCCAGTTGACAAAGGAGACAGGACTTTGATTTATCCACAGCCACTTGCCTGGTCACCAAATGAAACCAGTAAAAGCAGAAGTTACAAACAGCAAATCTTAAGTTCATCTCATTGGCACAAAATTTCTAAGCATGTTATTAATACTAGAATTAATGATTGTTTACAACTAGATTTTTAAAATAATTTTTATTTTTACTATGAACTTTACTGTATGAACAAACTGTGTGTTGATCCCCTTGGATTATCTTCTGGGATCCCTGTCCTCCACCCCTTTCCACTGAGGGTCCTCCTCACTGAGGTTGTTGGTGTTCTCCCTGGGGTCATGAATGAAGCAGTCAGTCTAGATTTCTTAAATAACAGGTCTATAGTGACAAATTATTAATTGTCAATCTTATGTCATAGCATATTCATATTGATAAACTGAAAAATATGCCTATCACATAGCTTTAATTAAAATTTTTATTTTATTTAATATAAATTTTTACACTTATATTTCTGTAGCTTTTTATTCTGGCAAAAAAACAGGAACATATTTTCTAAATCATCTTAAACTAACTTAGTTGCAGAAGATATTTCTTAATTAGTAACTTTCAGGATTATAAAATACGTGAGAGAAAGGAAGGGAGGAGGGTACTTAATAGGTTTGGTATTGTATATATGTAAGTACAATGATTGAGATGGGGAGGTAATATGATGAAGAATGGAATTTCAAAGGGGAAAGTGTGGGGGGTAGGTATTACCATGGGATATTTTTTGTAATTATGGAAAATATTAATAAAAATTATAAAAATAAAAAATAAAAATAAAATACGTGAGTGCTTTCAGTTATCTCAAGTAAAAATATGACTTCTCAAACTCATCATAGATTAATCATTATTTAAGACAAAACTTTCTAGAATTGAAGCATCATTTTATATACAGCATTAGAATATTTTTGAAGTACTTTCCATTAAACAATAGCTCGGCAAAAATTACCTTCCACATTTCTAAACATGCCTATCCAAAAATTGGTTTTACTTTTAAGAGGTTCAACCCGATATGACAGAAAACTGGATTCAGCAGAACTTTCAATGGAAGCCAGGGAAGAACCTGCAAAACATCAGAGGGCAGACAGACAGACATTGAGAGCTCCTCAAAGTGCCTGAAGATATGTTAATAAACACTTTACAGTGATAAAAGTGAGCCCAGCATCTCCACGCAAGAGAAAGAATGTCAAATAGAGAGTATTTTTCTCTGAACTTCCATCTCCATTCTGAAGTATGGTTCCCAAGGGCAAAGCCCAGTTAGCTGCTGCAGGACACGTCACAAGAGTCAGATCTAGGTTCCATCCTAAAGTATGGTTTAATGGACTGGGGGAAAAATGACTACAAAGAATGTAATACAAGAAAATAAATAGTATTATGGAATATGGTGATAGTTACTTTTGATTGTCACCTTGCTTGGACTTAGAATCACCATGAAAACAAACATCTGGGCATGTCTGTGAAATGGCTTCTAGCTCAGGCTAATTGAAGCAAGAAGTCTCATCCTAACTACGGGCAGCACTATGCCATGTGCTGGACTGAGTACAAAAGGAGAGGCAGGTTGAATGCCAGTCCTCTCCTCTCTCTGCTTCCTGACTGCTGACTGAATGCGCCCAGCAACTCTGCGCATCGGCCACCGTGACTTCTTCAGGTGCCCTCAAACCATGAGCCAAAATAACCCTCTCCTTCCTCGGGTTGCATTTGTCAGGTATTTATCTGGGCAAAGAAAGTAACTAATACAGCTATGGGCATATCAAATATTCTTGTTAGATGCGCCAGCAGAAAGGGAGGATGGAAGAAGCAGCATTAAAGTACAAAGGAATGCAGAGTTCAGGTAGGGACAGAAAATAATTCCAGGAAGAAGTAATAAGAAGAAAGACAAAGAGGATGTGAGGTACAGATAGTTCTGCCTCCCTGGCAAGTATTCGGGACAATGTGGGGAAAAGAACCTATGGTTATTTTCAGGCAATACAATGATGCAATGTAGTATAGGAATATTAACCAGGATGTCACTCAAATTAAGAACAAAAAGTAAACTAAAACGCCAGTTATAAGATGATACAATTGACAGATCTCAATAAAAACTCAGTGTTATATTTTGTAGTGCAAACCTACTGTTCAGCCAGGCATGGTGGTGCACACCTTAATCCCAGCACTTGGAAACTAAGGCAGAAGTGTTACCTCAAGTTCTAGGCCATGCTGGCACTATAGAGTGAGTTCCAAGTCAGCGTGGGCTACAGGGTGAACCTGCCTTGAAATGGGTTCCCCCCCACACACACACACAAAAAAAAAAAAAATACCAAAAAACTTATAGCTTTATAATGACTATCATAAGTTTATAAGTGTGCTTGTCAATTTGACAGGACCAAGAATCACCTAGGAAAGGGGCCTCTGGGCAAGCCTGTGAGGGATTATCTAGACTAGGCTAATTGAGATGAGAAGACCCCTTCCATCCTAACTGTGGGCTGCGCTCCATGGCTGGGGTCCCGGGCTAAGCCAAAAGAAACACGGCAGCTGCACACAAGCATTCACCACTCTGCTTCCTGATGGCTGATGAAGTGTGACCAGCTGCTTCAAGCTCCTGCCGCCATGCCTTCCTCATCATGATAGACTGTAATTCTAAAATGTAAACTGGAATAAACTCTGCTTTCCTCAAATTGTTTCTTGTCAGGTATTTGATCACAACAACGAGAAAGCTGCTAATACGCTCCACTGGCAGAGTTTATCTTTAGTTAGCCTGATTCGACCTTCCTCCACAAACAGACTTTTCTCTCCAAGTTTGCCTAAAGCTGTCAGTAGCCATTATTTAACCTTGAATCTACCTAAGGCAGCCACATAGTTGAAAACAACAAGCTAGAAAAACAAAACAGCAAAAGCCAGAGAATGAGATGTCCGTGCTATATGTACACATCACACACATACACGTGCACACAAGTATTGACACACGGCTAGGAAACTGAAAAATCACAAAGATGCAATGAGCATGACTGAGAGAAACCTGAGAAGGCCCTACATTCTCACCTCTGTCTGACCTTGAGGATCTGCAAATGAAAGAAGTTAGCACAAGACAACGCTGCAAACTGCTCATACACAACCGTCAGAAAAACGTGGTTCATTTATTAGCTTTAAGTAGTTAAAAATCCATGCATATGATAATCAAATTGTGAGAAGACAAAGAAGTCTTGACATCAGCAGGAGCAATGATTCATCATATACTGGCATGATAGCACTGACTTCTTCTTGTCAGAAACCATGGAAGCTAGGAAGCAGTGAGATGAAATGTTCACATGGCTGAAAGAAAATGACTCTGGACCACAAAAATCCCTATCCAGCAAAATTATACTTCAAATATAGGGGAAAATTAGGAATGTTTCTACATAGACAAAGGCAGAAGGAATATGTTACTGCAAGAAATACTACAGAGAACTCTTCGGACTGAAATAAAAGCAAATGAGAATAATTCAAGTTCACATGAAGAGATAAAAAGCACTAGGCAAGGTAAGTACATAGGTGAATATAAAAGTCAGTATGTACTTATTTCTGTTTATCACTTACAGACAAACACGTAAAGCAGTCATTATAAATCTGTGTTGATGGGCATGTTAAGTAAATGTATTGTGTGAGGAAATCACAAAGGAAGGCAAAGGGAATAGAGCTATATATGAAGAAAGCTTTTATATACAATTGAAAGAAAACTGAACTAGATTGCTTCATATTAATTGTAATCCTCAAGAGCTTGCTAAGAAAATGACTAAATAATAATCAGATGATCCCCAATTTATTGGATTATGAGCCAATAAACTCATAGTAAGGTTGAAAGTTACTAAGTTGACCCATCATAAGCTGGGTACTTTCTCCTTAGAATATTTGTCTACCAAATAAACAAAATAAATAAATAAATAAACTAGCAGTGGTAATTAAACATGGCAGCTGCCTGAGGCAGTGGTTACAGTAAAAGAAACAAGGGAATTAAGCAAGGCACTAGAAAATATCTCCTGAACACAAATAATGAAAGACTAGGGTAATCAGGAGGCAAAATGGCCAAGTAACAGACATAATTGCCACTTTATCAGTACTTTCATAGGACCCCCCCCCCACACACACACATACATACAAAAGAGAAGTTGCTATAATACTATTGGACAAATTTCTTGGACAAAAATTATTGCTGATGACTATGAAGAAATTCTATAATGATAGTTTCAATTAACCAGGAAAATATAATAGTTATAGTCATTTGTGTGCCTGAACACAAACATACACAAATCAAATATTCCTAAAGCAAACTTTATCTCCTTCAGAACTGAAAGTTAAAGGTCAAGGTTTGGTACTGAATAAACTTGAAGTAAATGAGTCAAAATAAGCTTTGTATTCCATTGCCATATGAAGAACCCTGAGTTATGACCTAACAAAAATGTAGTAAAATAATTCCAGTATGCTATTCAGTGGGATTTACCTAAGTGGCCTTTACTAAGAAGGTCAGCCTAGACGCCATAGTGATATGCTTTTGTGACGAAATTTGAAAATTAGTTGTCAATGAAAAGGTTGTTTTTTTTTAAATTATTTATTTATTTATTTATTTGAGAGCGACAGACACAGAGAGAAAGACAGATAGAGGGAGAGAGAGAGAATGGGCGCACCAGGGCTTCCAGCCTCTACAAACGAACTCCAGACACGTGCGCCCCCTTGTGCATCTGACTAACGTGGGACCTGGGGAACCGAGCCTCAAACCGGGGTCCTTAGGCTTCACAGGCAAGCGCTTAACCGCTAAGCCATCTCTCCAGCCCAGGTTTTTTTAATTATGTTTAAGTCAGGCATGTTGGTACTTGCCTGTAATCCCAGCACTTAGGTGATAGAGGTAGGAGGATTGCCATGTGTTTGAGGCCACCCTGAGACTATATAGTGAATTCTAGATTAGCCAGGGCTAGAGACCCTACCTCAAAAAATAAATAAATAAATAAATAAAATAAAATAAAAATTTTCTTTATCTGACTGTGGTTGTTCATGCCTGTAATTTGAGTACTTGGGAAATAGAGGCAGGAGGATCAAGAGTGAAGGGTCATCCCTTGGCTACACAGAGTTTAAAGGCAAATTTGGCTACATGAGACAATATATAAAAATACACAAAATAAAAATAAAAAATACACAAACACTGGGCTGGAGAGATGGCTTAGTGATTAAGGCACTTGCCTACAAAGCCTAAGGAGACACGTTCCACTCTCCAGATCCCACATAAGCCAGCCAGACACACAAAGGTGAGGCAAGTGCAAGGTGGTGCAAGAGTCTGGAGTTCATTTGCAATGGCTAAGGCCCTGGTGCAACACTCCTCTCTCCCCCTCCTCAGTCTCTCTAAAATAAAAAAATAAATAAAATAAAAATACGCAAAAATAACCAGGCATAGTGGCTCACACCCTTAATCCTAGCATTCAGGAGGCAGGAGGTAAGAGGATCACCGTGAGTTTGAGGCAAGCCTATGATTACAGAGTGAATTCCAAGTCAGCTTGGGCTAGAATTGAGACCCTTCCATACACACGCACAAAAATTATAATAATACACAAATAATTGTGACATTTTTAATTGACTTTCATTTTGTTTTTCTTCATAAATACAATAATTAGATGTAAAAATGTTCATATTGATAATAAAACATGCTGCTTTCTAGGAGCTTGTAAAATAAAAGTTTAGTGGTGCCAGGAAGTAAATACAATATTTTGGATGACTAAGGATGAGAACCCCAAGAATTTAGAACATTAAAACAGAAGAAATTATTTTTTTCAATAAATGATTGGGTTTTTATCTGTAAAATTATGAAGTTACAAGTTAGAACTTACATCATGTTTATTATTCTGTTACTAGAAAAATGACAAAACATAGACAAGCAAATATGAGTCTGGACTGTAGCTCAGGGCAAGAATGGTAGAGGGCTTACCTACCACTATGAGGTCCAGGTTTTAACCCCAGCACCACAATAAAATAAATAATGTTGGATCTTTTTATTTTGTGAATTTTTTTGTGCTGTCTCATGTATCTAAACGTGCCTCAGAATTTTCTGTGTAGCCAAGGATGACCCTGCACTCCTGATTCTTACCACTTTAGATGCTTTTGGATTTCTTAAAGGAATGTGATGCTTACCCATTCGAAGACATTCCAAAGAAGCCTGTCCCCAGTTCCTTGTAAATGAAGATTCGATGTAATAGCAGTGGCCGTGAAAAGGAATCCAAGCATTCTGCTCTGACTCTGGACACCTGCCAGGCAGCTGTGGAGGTTCTGTTGCAGGAATTTCTGTTAATAAAAAGGATATTGTTTGGGAGGCAGAGGTAGGAGGATCACTGTGAGTTCGAGGCCACCCTGAGACTCCATAGTGAATTCCAGGTCAGCCTGAGCTAGAGTGACACCCTACCTTGAAAAACCAAAACAAAAAAAATAAAAAATAAAAAAAATAAAAAGGAGATTGAAAATAAATCAAAGCAGAGGTTACTATAATATGTAGATTAATATCTCATAGGTAAGGAAAATGGTATCACCTCCCATTATAAAAAATATCTAATGCTTGTCATTGAGCTCATTCATTTTATTTTTGAGAGTTCATTTACATTATCATTTTAAATATTTTTCAGTAAACTTCACTATGATATCATGGGAATGAATCATACTGATAATTTAAGATAAAGGTCTATAAATCCTATAACTACGCTATATATTTTT
The DNA here is from genome assembly GCF_020740685.1 of Jaculus jaculus. Taxonomy (NCBI): domain Eukaryota; kingdom Metazoa; phylum Chordata; class Mammalia; order Rodentia; family Dipodidae; genus Jaculus; species Jaculus jaculus. The sequence continues at coordinate 61,798,791 of NC_059116.1, forward strand.
TTAAATTACCCTAAAATAATGTGTAAGAGGTTTCCTTTCTCAAGCCACTCTTTTCTTTCTGGACTCCTAACACAAATTGTCTTAGGTGCTATCACAGTGCCTGTGATGTAATTGCTGTTGGCAGGATTCCAAGCCCTTCTCTGTAATCCCATAGGTTCTGATTAATCCAGATACAGTCTGGTGTAATTATATGGCACCCATGCTATTGATAATAACAGGAATCATAATTTCCTGGATAACCTGTCAGCAGAGAGTTAGAGGACAACCTAAATGACAAAGATGCAGAGCCAATAAACTTGTGAAAGGAATCAAACTCTCCAGCTCTGTTAGTGTGACCTATTCATATGGGTTGATAGGCACATCAGGCTGTGATTAGGTTGAAGGGATGTTAATCTTATTCTTAGCTATCCAAGATACATCACTGTTTAATAACATCAGTATTGGTGGGGAGTGGCATATTCAGAAATTTTGAAATCCCCCATATTTTGATACCCAATTACCATCTGACTTTTTGCAGAGAATATAAAAGCTTTCATTGCAGTGTGATGTCTTCCAGTAGCCATCCACATCCATATAAACACACGCTGACTTCAACTTGGGTTCGTCAGCCCCCCAGTTGGTGTACCTCATCCTCCATTTATCAGTCCAAGTGTACTCATTGTTGGTCTGCATGGAAAAAAATAACAATGAAAATGCAAGCTTGCTTCAGAAAATTCAAAGAATAAAAAATACACTTAAGATTGTGATTTGGCATGGAATCTTGAACATTTAGGAGCCAAAAAAAGTAAGTTATAAATCATTTCAATCCAATTCCAATTCAATAAGGGTATCTTTTCGTAAAGATGTTTATTTCAGGCTGGAGAGATAGTTTAGCACGTAAGGCACTTGCCTGCAAAGCTGAGAACTCAAGTTCAAATCTCCAGGTTCCACACAGCCAGATGTACAGTGATGCAAAGTGCGCTGTGTCGCACATGTGCGCAAGGGAACACAAGCATCGGGTGGCTAAAGGCCCTGGTGTGCTCATTTTCTCTCTCTCTCTCTCTGCCTCTTTCTCTCTCTCAAATTAAAAACAAAAATGTTTATTTCTTGGAGATCCCTAGGAATATAACCTTGAAAACACCGATAAAACAATATATTTATCATTCCATAGAAACTTCGTTTTCAAGGTCAACTTTGATCTTTATATCAAATGTAATGTTTCTTATGTTAGTGAAAATTTAATAGCCATTCTTTCATTGAATTCCTGAGAGACACACTAATCTATTCTGATCTTTTCAGTGTCCTGTTGGTGAGATAACACCAGTGATGAATGACAAGAGAGGCCATTTATCAAGATTTATAGTAAAGGAGCTAGGTCTCCTGACTTCTGACGTGCATTAGGATGCCTTTTGTTTTGTTTTGTTTTTTCTAGGTAGGGTTTCATTCTAGCCCAGGCTGCTGACCTGGAATTAACTGTGTAGTCTCAGGGTGGCCTCGAACTCACAGTGATCCTCCTACCTCTGCCTCCTGAGTGCTGGAATTAAAGGCATGCACCACGAGACCTGGCTAAAGTGCCATTTTTTTAAAGCTAGTTTATTTTTTTATTCCATGTGTATGCTTACTTTCTTACTAAGTTCAGGCAAACAAATATATGCTCCCATGCAAACTACTTGGTAATATCAAAAAAATCAGTGATTGGTCAGTTGCTCTCGGCCGCCACCGTCACCACCGCCACCGCTGCGGTCGCCCTCAGCCAGCAGCTCGGTGCCCCCTGGGGCCAGCTGGGGTCTCCGGCAGGCGGCAGGCGGGAACAAGGGCGGCACGTCCATGGGGCCGGCCCACAGAGCCCCGGCCTGGTGAGAACATTTCCAGTGCTGCTCCAAGGACACAAAGTTTGAAATTCCTGGATACCTTTGAGAAGCTGGAAATAATTTTCTTAACTCCATCTCTTAGTTTCCACAGGCACATTGGGAAACCATGAACAACTTTCATAAGGAAGAGATTGACTGCCACATCCTTGATGAAGGTTTTACTGCCAAGGACATTCTGGACCAAAAAATTAATGAAGTTTCTTCTGATGATGATAAGGATGTTTTTTATGTTGCGGACCTTGGAGACATTCTAAAGAAACATCTAAGGTGGTTAAAAGCTCTTCCTCGTGTGCAGTCAAATGTAATGATAGCAGAGCCCCAGTGAACACCCTAGCTGCCATTGGGACAGGATTCGACTGTGCAAGCAAGACTGAAATACAGTTGGGGCAGAGTCTTGGGGTACCTCCAGGGAGGATTATCTATGCAAATCCTTGTAAACGAGTGTCTCAAATTAAGTATGCAGCCAGGAGTGGAGTCCAGATAATGACATTTGATAGTGAAGTTGAGTTGATGAAAGTCACCAGAGTGCACCCAAAGGCACAGTTGGTTTTGAGAATTGCCACTGATGATTCCAAAGCAGTCTGTCGCCTCAGTGTTAAATTTGGGGCCACACTCAAAATCAGCAGACTTCTCTTGGAATGGGCAAAAGAGCTAAATACTGATGTCATTGGTGTCAGCTTCCATGTAGGATGTGGCTGCTCAGATCCTGAGACACTTGTTCAAGTAGCATCTGATGTCCGCTGTGTCTTCGACATGGGAGCTGAGATTGGTTTCAGCATGTACCTTCTTTTTTTTTTTTTAATTTTTATTAACATTTTCCATGATTATAAAATATATCCCATGGTAATTCCCTCCCTCCCCACCCCCACACTTTCCCATTTGAAATTCCATTCTCCATCATATTACCTCCCCATTACAATCATTGTAATTACATATATACAATATCAACCTATTAAGTATCCTCCTCCCTTCCTTTCTCCACCCTTTATGTCTCCTTTTCAACTTACTGGCCTCTTCAGCATGTATCTTCTTGATCTTGGTGGTGGTTTTCCTGGATCTGAGGACGTGAAGCTTAAATTTTAAGAGATCACCAGTGTGATCAACATAGCACTGGATAAGTACTTTCCATCAGACTGTGGAGTGAGAATCGTAGCAGAGCTGGGCAGATATACATTGCATCAGCTTTCACGCTTGCAGTCAATATCATTGCCAAAAAAAATTGTGCTGAAGGAGCAGACTGGCTCCGATGATGAAGATGAATTGAATGAACAAACCTGTATGTATTACGTGAATGGTGGAGTATGTGGATCATTTAATTGCATCCTTTGTGATCGTGCACATGTGAAGCCCCTGCTGCAGAAGAGACCCAAGCCAGATGAGCAGTGTTACTCCTCCAGCATTGGGGACGGACATGTGATGGCCTTGATCGGATCCTTGAGCGCTATAACCTGCCTGAAGTGCATGTGGGTGATTGGATGCTCTTTGAAAACACGGGCGCATACACTGTTGCTGCTGCTTCTACTCTCAATGGATTCCAGAGGCCTACTATTTATTATGTGATGTCACGACCAATGTGGCAACTCGTGAAGCAAGCTCAGAAGCACGGCTTCCCGCCTGCAGTGGAGGAGCAGGGCGTCGGCTCTCTGCCCATGTCTTGTGCTCAGGAGAGTGGGATGGACCGTCACCCGGCAGCCTGTGCTTCCACTAGTATCAATGTGTGGATTCCATTCTTGTAGCTCTTAGCTGCGAGTGTAGCTTGAATTAAGGGGTTTGGGGGGTCCACTTAACTTAATGACTGCTAGTCTGAAATGTCTCTGTAAGAGTAGAACTGGCGCAGATGCAGCAGTGTGGAAGGCTGGGCAATGGGGTCACGCTTATCTGTGTTCCTATGGAAACTATTTGAATATTTGTTTTATATGGATTTTTATTCACTTTTCAAACATACTTAAGTGTGCCCCTCAGCTGCTGAGCAAGCATTTGTAGCTTGTACGATGGCAGAATGGGCCCGAAGCTTAGTGTTGTGACCCATTTTGAAAATAAAGTATCTTGAAATATAAAAAATTCAGTGATTAATAATACTCTTCTAATAAATCTATAAGTGAATTTGTAAGTAATGACTAGAAACAGAAGATTAAATATAGTACCACCAGACATTGAAACATGTTCCCTATTTTTACTTCATCATTTGATTTACCAGACCAGATTGCTCAGTGGTTAAGGAAGGCACTTGCTTGCAAAGCCTAACAACCTGTGTTTGATTCCTCAGCACCCACGTAAAGCTAGATGCACAAAGTGGCACATGCATCTGGAGCTCATTTTTAGCAGCTGGCTGGTACACCCACTTTGTCTATCTATCTTTTCTTTCTCTCTCTCCTTGCAAAAATAATTAAAAATATTTTTAAGCATTATTAATACATAGTCAACAAAATCATCATGGGACTACTTTTAACTAGTCCCTGATCTAGTTAGGAAATACTCTAAAGTGTAAGTTTATTTCTGTGTCATGGCATTGAAAACTACATTAAACTTGACACCAATCTACTCCCCAATTTTATATCCTCGTTTTCTTTTCTTTGTTTTCCACAAAAGGAGGTTTTTTTTTTTTCCTATCATCTCAGAATATATCTAAGAGTTGAACATCTTGGGTTAGGGATATAGTTCTGTGCCAGAGCACTTGTCTAGAATGTTTGAGAGACCCTGGGTTTAATCCCTAGTACTAAAAAAAAAAAGCCAGGCATGGTGGTGCACACCTCCTAGCACTTGGGAGGCAGAGATAAGAGGAGTGTTGTGAGTTTGAGGCCAGTATGAGACTGCAGAGCAAGTTCCAGGTCAGCCTGGGCTAGAGTGAGACCCTACCTGTGCCAGGGAGCCCCCTTTCTCCTCTTCCTTGTTGGAATTTCTCTTTAATACATCTGGGATTAGCATCTGCTGAGCTCCCGGTGACTGCTGCCTGACGGACGCGAGGACAGATGGAGCACAGGGCACAGAGAAAGTCCTCCTGAGGGAATTCTGGCCCCGTCACCGCTCTGCTCTGAGTCTTGCCCTCCCCTCCCCTATTTTCTACCAGTGTTTCTTTGTCTATTGTGTAATGAAGAGAATGGACTGCAGTGGGTGGAAGTTGCCCACCGCTGGGGCCTATCACAAGTCCAGCGTGTTTTCCACACATCAAAGTCAATAAATAAAAGGAATCCACATCACCCGTTGCCTACGCTCCTGTTCTTCATGCCTTTTTAATCTGTATGGCACAGTTTGCAGTTGTGAGGCAGGAAGGAAAGAAGCCAGCACATAAAGCCGCCCCGATGCAGAACGTAACCCGGCTCATCAGGTGCACTCGATTCCTTCACCACTGGCTGCAGCAGCCCTGGACAGACCAGGTCTTACCTGTGTTAGAACCGTGGACAATGCCAAGCACGGATTCTATCACGTAAACAGAAACAGAGTCATATCACACCACAATTTACCACTCATATCAAGTTGGGCATGTTCCCAGCACCTTACCAAGTTACCGTTCAGGGCGAGCCACACAGGTACGTTGAATGGGAGCAGCTGCATCCACACAAATGCGTTGCTGTAGGGGTCTAGAACGCTAGCAATACGGGATGAATGCACTTTGCAATATTTCTCGGCTTCATGCCATGGCAACTTTGATTTGATGAGGGAATAATTGCTTTCACCATATTTAATAAAGCCATCTGCTGGAGCTATCGTTGGAGGAACAGGCAAGGAAGGGTCTAGAATAAAAAAATATATTTTTATTTGAATTATTAATGAATATTAAACGGCATCATCAGTATATGACTACCATACCTCATCCATCATGACAACAATAAGAAAAGTAGGAATCCAAACTGACAAGTGTTAAACACATTTTCACTAGGCATCTTACTTCAGAAAGCAAAGCTTTATTTTTAATCAGTATGTCTTACTAATTAAACACTTTGAAAACTATATGAAGAACAAGGTAGATATATGGATGAATTTCTAAACTAAAAAAGTTACAAATTCATTGAGACCAAATATTTGGATAAAAGCAGTGCCACAATTTAATGTCACAAATTAAATTATCATCCTGTCAATGCTAATCTTTTATTTTTCTGCCTGGATCATAGATCAAGGTCAAGAACAATCTTCTGACCCTCTTCCCGTTTTCTCCAGTCTGTCCACGATTTCACATCAGCTGGTGTCTATTTGACTCTACCTGGAAGTAATGTGCCCATAAGGAGTCGTGTGCATGCTCTAGAATAAAGTCGTAAACAAAAATCCCTGATCAATTCCACCTGGACCTCAGGATCAAGCACCACTCTGTAATAACGTCCTATACTTTGGCCGAGATCCCGTCATCTTATCTAACTAAGGCACAGGCTGGAGGCCCTGCAATCCAGAGTTCTACAAATGGCTGGGATTAAAAAAAAACTCAAAGATTAATATTTTTGACATTGTAATAAATTCAAATTTATGTCCATAAATAAAGTTTTATTGGAACACAGCCATGCTCATTTATTTATATATTACCTAAAACTTGTCTTCCACCATGCCACAGTTAAAGTGACCCTGTATGGGGCGGGGACATGTGTGTGTGTACACACACTCAAACACACACACACACCTAAAATACTATTTGAGTCTTCATAGACTCATAGAATAGTAACTACTGGCTTGTGACTCTAGATATTCTTGCATGCCAGATTTTTGTCTTGCCCATTCTCTGTCCTGTTCTCCTTAAACCAGTCTAATAGAAGATCTGCCTTATGCCCTGAAGAAGTGCATGCCGAACTTTCTCTGGTCTTTCAGGCAGCCTCCCTTCTACTGCTGCCGCCATCTAGTGTTAATGCGGAGCCATTACACCGAGGAGCCAGACTAGGGTCTTTAGAACCTGTATTGGAATTGTCTTAAAAAAAAAAAAAAAAAAAAAACGCCCAGCATGCAGAGTTCTGGGCATTGGGCCACTGGAAATTTTTTGGATCATTAAAAGTGCTAAATGAGGCTTGAAGTAAGTCTACAAAGAAAAGAACACTTTCACAGAGGGCTACATTCAACTAGGAAATTTAGATCTTCTATTCAATTTGTTTATTCATAAAAATATCCAGAGAAAAATGCAGATGGTTATATCAGGGCAAGCATTTTTCCTTTATGCCTTTCTGTGTTTTCTAAACTTTAGCAAAGACCATGTTGCGTGTGTGTGTGCATGCATGTGTGTGTGCATGTTTGTGTGTGTGCATGTTTGTGTGTGTGCATGTTTGTGTGTGTGCATGCATGTGTGTGTGCATGTTTGTGTGTGTGCATGCGTGTGTGTGTGCATGTGTGTGTGTAGGTGGTTGCACATGTGTGAGGGTGTATGTGAACTATGTCCATATGCGTATGGAGGCCAGAGGACAAGCTCATGCATCATCTTTATCAAATCATCTTTATTTATGGAGATAGGTTCTCTCAGTAGTCTGAAACTCTCCAAGGTAGAAGAGCAAACCCCAGGATCCTGCCTGCCTCTGCCTCTCCAGCAAGGCGGTCACAAGCCCCCACCAACACCTGCATGGGTCCAGGATGGAACTCAGGTCCTCATGCTTGCAAGGCAAACACTTCACTAATGGAACTGTTTCCCAAGATACCTTATGTTTCTTTAAAATAGCATCCTTTACTGTAAAGACATACACACACACACACATACACACACATGTACACATTCATGCAGAAGTTTTGAAACACTTAGAAAGCAAAATAAAAGTTAGGACACTAAACCCATCTTTAACCTACTATTCAAAGATAACAGCTTTGTTCTCCCTGTTTTTCCATATTTTTCATTATTCTTGATTTTTAAGCAAGATTAATAGTTTCCTTTTTATAATTTTTTATGACATCGTTTTCACTGCAATCTTATACCGGCTGCCTCATAATCAGGCCATAGTACAATCATAGGTCATATAGTACAGTTGCCCTCAGTAACTATCAGGGAACTGCATATCAAAATTTGCCAACAACCAAGATACAAAATGGCATTTCATCTAATTTAAACATTACACAATATACACACACATTAAACATCTCATGGCCCAGAGTGGTGGCACACGCGTTTAATCCCAACACTCGGGAGGTAGAGGTAGGAGGCTTGCCATGAGTTTGAAGCCACCCTGAGACTACTGAATTCCAGGTCATCCTGAGCTAGAGTGAGATCCTACCTTGGAAAACCAAAAAAAAAAAAAATCACATATAGTCCACTAATATGTACATTGATCAAAAGTAAAATAAAATGGCACAGTACTAACCTATGTATATCTATCTACCTGTTATACCTTAAATGACATAAAATCAATTATATACAACTGCTACTTAAATAGCTATTACATTGTGCTATATAATGAACATGACAAGAAAAACTGTACAAGGTTAGTAAAGATCTGTTTTTTTCTGAATATTTTTATTTGGCATTGTTTAAAGCAAAAGATATAAAATACACAAGCCCAAGGAGCCAATTGTGTAAAAAAGAAAGAAATGTCATGGCCAGAACTGGCTTTTGGTTGAAGAGATTAGCATTTCTGTAGTACTTTTGAATGAAGAGACTAACATTTCTGCAGAACTATTCAACCCTGGAAATATGAGCTGGTTTTTGTCGCTGTAATGTTCACAGAAAGTTTTTGAAAAATCTGTTGGATCTGGAGGAATGCATGCCTCTAAATCTAACTCATCCTACAAGACCAAAGCAGGGATGGTCCTCTCCCAGCCACAAACCTCACCCTTAGCTGCTTTCTGGATTTCTGATTCTTGTGTGTAACTAGTTGTCGATATTGTATAGTTGTCCACATGCTCTGTTTCATTTTCATTTAACCTCATTCAGGATGAATATGTAAAGAGAAACTCACATCATATACCTACAGTATTTATGGATAGAGTGCAGATCAAGTAAGAGCCATACATGTGCCTCACATTGTGGAGTTAAACTGTGAGATTCCTACACTGGCCTTAAAGAAAACGTCATATGAGGCAAATACATATTATGGTTTGGCTCTTAAATGCCCTCAAAGGCCATGTGCTAAAAGTTGGCCACCAGCTTATGGCACTATTGGGAAGGAGTGGAACATGGGAACCGGAGCCTGGTGTAAGAAAGTCTCTTGAGGGGTGGGTGTGATCCCAGCCTCTCCCTCTTTCTTTTTCTTTTCTTTCCATGAGGCGTGAAGCCTTTCTCCACAAGAAACTCCTTGCCGTGTTCCCCCTCGGCTCAGATCGAAAGTGAGGGGGCCCTGCCAGGATGGACCGAAACGTCTGAAATCAAGAGCCAAAATAAGCTTTTCCTTCTCATGAGTTGATTCTCTTGGGTATTTTCTCACAGTCACAGAGAGCTTACTGGCATGTAGTTCAAACTGCTATCAAGATTGGGAAAAGTTTCAACTTCAAACTAATCTGCACAGAACTTTCTGGTAATGATAAGGGAGCATAATTATGAATAAAGTATATAAAATATGACCACGCTTGCCTACCATGGTTTACATGGGTTTAAAAAATGTTAAGTAAATCTACTGTTATACATGAAAATGATCTTTTTTTTTTTTTTTTTGAGAGCGACAGACACAGAGAGAAAGACAGATAGAGGGAGAGAGAGAAAATGGGCACGCCAGGGCTTTCAGCCTCTGCAAACGAACTCCAGACGTGTGCGCCCCCTTGTGCATCTGGCTAACGTGGGACCTGGGGAACCGAGCCTCAAACCAGGGTCCTTAGGCTTCACAGGCAAGCGCTTAACCGCTAAGCCATCTCTCCAGCCCGATCTTATTTTTTAAAACACATTTTAAAGTCCAGATCATGCCAGTAAAGTTTGGAAGGACTTACCAGAGGGCACCTGACAAATATAGCCTCGCTTACTGTCACAGGCGTCATCCATCCAGGTCCCCGCCTCGTGTGATTTGCCTCCAATAATAACAACACAGTCAGCCTGTAAAATGATAAATGAAGAAATAGAAAACAAGTATGAATCAGCATTTAAGTCGCCTCATTAATAAGCCAAAATCTCTCAGTATTCCTTGCTTTCAAATTTTAAGGTCGTTCTGCTTTAGAGCACATGGCTTTGCGACCAGCTGTCCCCCCCCTTCATGTGGACGCTTGAACTCCTGCCACCCTAGTGCGCTCCATTCTGCCTGAACTTCCGTGAGTTCCAGCCCCAAATTTCCCAATGAGAATGAATTTCTGCATAGAAAACCACACACTGCCAAAGTATGTCACCCCTGCATGCTGCTACCAACCGTGATTTTAATAAGAGCCCTGCTGCTCAGATCATTTTTTTCTATTCAGATCATTTCTGTATTCAACCCTACTTTTTGCAATTTATCTGGTAAAGACAAACTCTCACAGTATGCCAATATTTTTCCAAATTATACTTTCTTACTTCTTTTCTAACAAGAAAACTATTCAAGAGCAATTACTCATAACCAAACCTTTTCCTTGAAGACATCACTCACCTGATGACCTACCACAGCCTTCTCTATCCACTTACGTTAGTTTGAAGCTTCCTTATAAAAAGTACCCCAGGGTCTATTCTTTTCCATCTTCTCCTCCCTCCATCACACCATACAATGGCAGTGCCTTACACAATGAGCCCTGTAGACTTGTTCCAACTGATAATGTCACCCCGCCCTACAAAGTTTCTTCCCTCTCGACTCTTGTACTGTATACCTGAGTCTGTTGGTACATACTCTCACTTCTTCTTCCTTCCTTATATAATGCCTGCATTCTAGTGTAATTATAGCCTTTTCTAAAGTTAAAAAAAAAAAAAATCTTACATGTCTTCATGCTTTTCATAACCCCCACCCAGCATGATATTTGATACCAACAAGTCGACTGCTCAATTGTATAACAGTAGTAAAATAAAGAAGTAATAGTCAAGCTGGGGATAGAGCCAGTGAGCGCCTTTTCCCAGCGTGTTCAAGGCCCTGGGTTTGACTCCTAGCACTACAAAACCCAAAACCCCAAATAAACAAGTATAGTCTCATATTGTATGAAAGTACTTTGCATAATTTTCCCACAGAATAAGCCTCTCTCCATGTAAGTATGAGCTTAGTTGTGATGCTGATGGTTCTGAAGGGATCTTTAGAATAGGTGCACCTTCCCCATTGGCAACACAGACTCTCCGTAAGCTGCAGGGAGAAGGAACAGCAAGTGCAAAGACCGTGGGTAGTCGTGGTTTTAAGTGTCTGTCCTGAGCATAACTGAGCTGAACACGGAGCTGGGCTTCTCTACGGCTCACTAGTCTCAAACACTTCCACTCAGTATCTCATATAGAAACTTCTCCTCAAGTGTGGCTCAGACTGAAGAAGGTAAAAATTGCAAAAACCAGACAGTAACAAGGAAGTAACTCCTATTTATCATAGGAGATTAATCAATACAATGACTGTACATGGAAAGGGTCCAGAGAAGCCACCTGAAAGTGCTGCTTACATCCTCATATGACAAACTGCTCCTTCTCCCTCCAGGGTAGCCTTTCCCCCAGTTTGTATAATGAACTCCTCGTCCATCTGTCCAAAGAAATGTGTGCTCCTGATTGATATCATTCATCCCAGTCCAAGCATTAAAATCAGAGTCCTTCATATGATAGGTAAGAAATGCTGAAAGAAAGTTTCACACAAAGATTTTAAACTTGAGGCTTTTATAGTCCAAATGGAGAAAACATTTTAAAGATGTTAACTTCAAAATACTGAGCATGTCACCCAAGTCTTTGTTATTATTTACAAGCACTTACCATGAAAACAAACACATTTTAACCTTTGCATTTCATTAGCCATGGAGCTTTGAGCTATGATAAGTGTCTTACAATGGACGTCTAGGTTTGTTCTAGGTACTGCAGAGAGTGGTAAGAGCTGTGACCTGCTCAAGGACACCAGGGCAAAGGCAGAACAAGGCTGAAGGCCATCCAACGTCCTTTACATTCTGTGCAACCAATCTAGGTTGGCGCTGCTTAACAGTGTTCTTAAGTGATTTTCTAATTCACAAAAATATTCATCCTATGAAGACAGGCCTGGTGTCTCAGGCCTGTAATCCCATCACTCTGGAGGCTGATGTAGGAATATCACAAGTTTGAGGATAGCCTGTTCTACAGAGTTAAATCAAGGCCAGCCTAGGCAACAGTAAGACCCTATCTTAAAATATAAAGTACAAAGAGAACTAAAGATATAACTTTATGGTATATTCCTCACCTAACATTTACAAGGCACTGGATTCAAGCTCCAATACTGCCCAGTGAAAATACCATCCTATGAATTAACAGCTATTCTGATCCTATAAATAAAATAATCTAATTACCGTAATTAGAAGAAAGCTCTTGGCCTGGAGAGATGGCTTAATAGGTTAAGGCACTTGCCTGTGAAGTCTAAGTACCCAGGTTCATTCCCCAGTACCCACATAAGCCAGATATACAAGGTGACCCACGTGTCTGGAGTTCATTTGCAATACACCCATCCTCCCTCTCTCTCTCTCTCTCTCTCTTTATCTCTCTCCCTCTCTCCCTTTCTACCTGCCTATTTCTCTCCCTGTCTAATAAATAAGTAAATAAAACTGTTTTTTTTTTTAAGAAAAGAACTCTCAACCTAGAAAAATCTCTGAAAAGCACAACTATTTGTCAAAACAAGAAGCATCTGGCCCTCAAATTTTCAATATTTTATAAAACTCAAACAAAAGAGTAGGCTGAGTGTCCCCCAGGCAGGCAACTCCTAGGGACCAGTGACCACCCATGAGTGCCTGAGCCCCAGCACCCAGCTGCTGAAGGGCTGACGCCACCCGGTGAGAAGATCCAGAGAAATTCCGAGCATCCAGATCACTGTGACTTCCCACTTCCTCAGTAATCCTGTGGCAGAGGAAGTTGTGACAACACTCCAGAAGCCATGGAAGGTTTAAGGGTAGCGTGTGGCCCCCTTTCCTTAACATGTGCCACGCCTGTCTCCGAAGGAGCTTCTTGCTCCCAAGGGCGCCACAGTGGATGGAGCCCAGCAGGTGCAAGCCCTCACACTTAAGTATGTGGCATGAATAATAAACAGGAAATGGAGTGAGTCAGCGCTTGGGGTTACTGATAGAAAATGCAAAGCAGAGGTCTGCAGAGACGCAGTCACCTGTTTGCTGGCGAGCAAACATTCCTGCCAACCAGCCCTTGCTGTCTCACTCTAGAGAACAAGAGAGGCGGCAACCGCTGGGCTCAGCTTTACTTCATTCTCAATTAACTAAACATAAAAGTACAAAAAAGAAGCAGCTTGGCTTTCAATGTTTTTCAAAACAATAAGAGCATTGGGTAGATAGATACTTTTGTTTTATTTTGTGTTCTAAATAAAAGCACAGCTTTGACCTCTCAACTTGAAATGTAGGAAAGTTCTATTTGGCAACGCTTAGCACGGACTTCTTTCTTCACTGCCAACAGCCACAGTAAGAACTCAGCAATGTGTGCCTGTTTTGCCAGGAATAATGTTATTTTATCTGAAAATTGTTTCCTTCTGCACATCTCTATTACTCAGGTTCTAATTTAGTTATGCCAGGAATCAGCACTTTGTGGTAAAGACAGGAAATCCATTATTGTGTTTCTCTGCTGGGTAGCTAAAGCAAGAATGTGGCAGACTAGTGTGGATGTCACATTCATGTCCCCTGCATGATGCCACTTGTGTGAGGCGTGGGGGGGGAGGGTGATGGGCCTGTGGGAGGTCCCAGGGGAGCTCCGTTAGGCTGCTGTGTGATGCGTCAGAACATCCACACGGTGGAGTGCCATGTCCTTTGGGAGAGCACTTTGTGAATTTCTAGCACAGGCTTCTCAGCGATCCAGCGGCTTCGAGTCGCCCATGCTCCTGTGAGCAGCCACGCTGCTGTAAGCGTCCTCGACAAGCTCACTGCTCCCCTAAGCTAGACTTAGTGCAATTGCATCTTTGCTCTGTCAGTCATATCTCCCCAGGAAAAGTCACACCACAAATGCCCTCTGCATTTTGACCCTAAATATTTTCCAGTAACTGCCACTCATTTGGTCCTAGATCTGGGGCCACATAGGGTGAATCTTCAAAGACATTTTCAAACCACTTCATCTGAACCATAACTCACTTGCTGTGGTTCCCAAACTCTTACCACTTTATTATGAATCTTTGGTGGTTGGTTAACCTCCTTCTTAAAGTGCAAACCACAAAATTGACCTAATGCTTATTTCAACAAAGGTGGCCCACCACCTCCAAAAACTAAAAAAGTGACAAATGCCTTGCTTTTGCTGTATGGATGTGAAACCCATACTTACACACCCTCCATAGTTCTACCTTATTCTTATTTTTTCCACATTTGTACAAAGTTCACATTTAAAATATGAAATTTGATCACCAGGGAAACTCAAAAATTCATCAAAGTGCTGAGAATAAGTCACTGTTGAGAGCTCAGCACTAAGCAAGCCATCGCTACCCAAGCCTCTCGGAGGCTCAGGTAACACTGTGGAAGAGAGAGAAGAAAGAACGTGAGAGTCAAAGGATGGGGTGGTGTACTTTGGAATGCTATGATCAGATATGATATCATGTTGTATTCTTGACATCACATCATTTGTCATTACCTGAATAAGACCTGCAACATATTGAAATCATCACGATTTTGATATGGATAGTGGAGGAGAGCATAAAAATTCAAGAGAGACATTGAAGTGAAAGAGACTAATTGGAAAAAAACGAAGGGATTCAATGGAAGGGTAACAAGGCAGGAGGGGAGGGGAGGGGAGGGGAGGGGAGGGGAGGGGAGGGGAGGGGAGGGGAGGGGAGGTAGGACAAGAGAATGGGAGGGTATTATAATCAAAACACACCGTGTGTGTGTGTGTGTGTGTGTGTGTGTGTGTGTGTGTGTGTGTGTGTTGTAAACTGTCAATAAAAGGAAGGGTTTTTTTTTTTTTAGAACAATAAAATACCCAGTTTACTATTCTGTGAGTTACATATCAGTGCCTAGATGAGAAGTAAATGGGAAATCAGCAAGTGCTCCTTCTTTGAACCGCTCTTCTTTGGGTGTTTGAGAAACAGGTTGGGTGAAGACATGGTAGGACTGTGCTGGGCAGCTTGGCTTTGCTTCCAAGCTGCACTTCTGACTGAGCATGCTTCGCCCAAGGCCCGCCTACCACCGCTTCCGCGTTCGCTGCTTGGGGGAAATGCAAAGAGCTAAGCATGGGCCTAAAACTAAATCACATGATTCTTAATAAGGGCTTGATGGTTTTTTCCTTACTAGTTTTTATTCTAGAAAACAAACCAGCAGTGATCAGTTACAGACAGAGCATCTGGCGGACAACGTTACCCACGCAAATGCCTCGCCCACCTTGTTCTTTCTCGTTCTGCACGGACACCAGGTTTCCTTTAAGCGCTATGCAAGCTGTGCGTGCGTCTTGCCAATTTTTTCTTTCTCCTTCAACAAATCCGAAGATTTTGAAACACTGAAATGGGAGGCAAATATAACAGGTTTTAAATAAAAATAACAAAATTTTCTCTACAGAAATCAAATTATTCACAAAAATTATACTTACACCTAAGTTTTCTCACAACCAAATAGAGATTAAAAACCTGGGCTGGAGAGATGACTTAGCAGTTAAGGTGCTTGCCTGTGAAGTCAAAGGACCCAGGATTGAGTCCCCAGTACCCACATAAGCCAGATACACTGGGTAGTGCATGCATCTGGAGTTCCTTTGCAGTGGCTAGAGGCCTTGGTGCACCCATTCTCTTTCTTTATCTGCATTTCTCTCTCTCTCTCCCTCTCATAAATAAACAATAAGTTTTTTTTTTGAAAATCAGCTTAATGACCCACAATTTCCTTTGGAAGCTTTTATTTTCCCTTGAGATAAAAGAACTATTGGGCATATGGTCTAAATTTCTATTGAGAATCTGTGATGGGAATCTCCAATTATTCTTGCCAAAACTTTCTAAAAGTGATAAGGTAGGAGTAACTCAAGCGTGGGCTAAAAGATCTGCATGTGTCATTCTCCAGTTAAGCAGTCATGTAGTGGTTTGACGGAGCTGTTTGCTCCCTAGACGCTCATGTGCTTCTTCACTTGGTCCTCATCCAGTCGCACTGTTTGGGGAGATTGTGGAACCTTTGGGAGGTGAGACCCGGCTAGTAGACACCCAGCCCTGCCCTCTTCAGTCCTCTGCTTCCTAATCCATGGAGAAGTGAGGAGCCACCGCCACACACTCCTGCCACCACAGAGCCCTTCTTCTTTGCCATCCCTATGTCCTTCTGATGCAAGTGGACAATAGAGACCTCCATACATTGCCTAGGAAACCTTCCTTAAGTTGTTTTCCTGTGTATTTTGTCAAAGAAATTTTTTTTAAAAACTTAAGTAACACAAACACTAAGACTGCACCTCATTCTCCTAATACCTTGTTATTGTATAAATTCCAGCCTTCCTTACAGCCACCAGGGCGGGGGGGCACGGTGGGCACTGCTGTGGCATTGATGCTGCTATTATGCCTCTGGCAAATGAAGTTATTTGGAAAGCCACAGTTAATGTCATTCCAAAACCCTGGCAAAGAGAAGAGTAGTTAAATTTGATTTACATGTTCATGTTTAAAAACACACTTTTAAAGAAACATTTATAAACTCCTTGTGAGGAGTTCCAATAATGGTTCAGACCAAACTCACATTTTCTTTTCCCATGTAACTAGAGGAATTCCTACACTACCTCCTTTGCTCTTTCACTTAAACTGACAAGAGTTCAAGTTACAGAAAGTTTTTCATGCTCCAACCATTGTACTTGATATTGTGGATATTAGTAATCACTAATAGTGATAATCTGGTAATTGCTAAGCATGTGCTCAGTTTTAGGTGTGTTATCTCATTTAGTCTTTTCAACAGCAGAGAAACTATTCTCATTTTATAGAGCTGGAGAAAAAAATGGGAACAGGCATATTCTAGATGTTTACTTGAATTGATATTATTAAAAATGTACCATAATTTGAATGTAATAGCTGGAGGATGGGGCAGAAGGATGTGGAAGTCTGGCGACCTGTGCACAATGGTGCCAAGTCAGCAGTCAGTCACAGGGTGGGGGCGGGCTTGGGAGACCAACCCTCCCCGTGAGTTAATTACAACTGAAGGCTGCTCACTTTAAGGAAGAGCACATGTAAGAGCAGGAATACAGAAAGACTTTTAGGGAGTAAGAGAAGGTAATGTGGACTGCATATATTCATAATGTAACACATATCCATGAAAATGTCAAAAAATAAAAAGCAGAAAAATTGTAAATAAATGAGGAATATAAATGTCAGACTTCTTATTAGATCATATTGAAGAATTACTTTTATTTTATTGGGTATGAGAATGGTTTTGTGACCTTATCTGGTAAAGAAAAAAAGTGTATTTTAATTTGGAAGAAGTGAGAAGTTTGACCATGTCATCTGTTAGCTTACTTGTAAACATCCTTACAAATTTCTCCTTACAAATTGAAAAGCTAGGTGCCTAAAATAAGAATTCTGCATTATTTTCTTCCTTAAGTGCATCACCTGCTACTTCTAGCTTAAAGATACAGAAAATAAGACATATACTGTAAAGGAAAGTCAATAAAATTTGTGTATGGTCTACCTGAATTTGTATACATAGTTACACAGTTTTCATCATCATTTGCAAAATTGGGTTCACCGGTGGCCCAGGCCACATAATCCACTTTGCTTCCATCCATCCAACTGGAAAAGAAAATTCAAGCATTTTGCAAACACCCAGCCATCAAAATACTTGGACACAACCTAGAGTGGGAAAGGACATCAGGATGAAGGGGCAGAGGGTCCGCGGCACACTCAGGGAAAAGCCAAAGGAAACTCTGACGCCGGGTGAGCCAGTGTGTTCCCAGCATTGAGCTCCTTGATGGAAACCCAGTGCTTTGGGTCAAATCCACAAACAGCTCTAAACTAGATTTAATCATGCACAGTGTCACTTTCATTTTAGGATATTGTCACCCAGGAGTATGATTCACTGAGAAGGTGCATGAGACAGACATGAAGACAGAATCCTTGCCAGCCTTCTTTTTCCACCTGGACACAAACTACTTTTAGTCCCGAAGAAGGGGAAGTGGATGTCTGACTATTCTTGGAGCCAAAAACAAAGTCTTTCCCCCATTCTCTTCAGTCATGATTCCTATATAACTGATCCATCCACTGAGATACAGGTTCTCTCGAGGGGCATTTTGAGTCTGGCTTACTCTGGTCTGGCAAGATAGATGGGTCAGTGCCTATTTTCATGAGTTATAGAGAGTCAGACATGGAGAGCTGGAAGGAAAAGAGATCATTGGATTCCACCTTGCTTTAAAAATGATAAAATAAGTACTTGTCCATATGAATAACCACCATATTTGTTCCTTAGAAATGATGTCTTCATGACTGAAAGATAGCAATAAAAATCACATGGAATCATGTGGATAAGACCTCTGCGCATGGGCAGAAGGACATATTTGTTGTTAAAACCCCAGAGAGCACATTCATTAATGAACAAGGAAAGAAACACCCAAATGACCTGACTTCCTCCACCAGTGTTTCCCATATCCAGCCCTCTACCTCTGAAGAAGCATTCATTCTTTTGGGAAAGACAAGTGACATTTTGCAAGCTTAAATCCAACTTTGAGCCCTTTGAGAATTGTTAATGTTGAAAACCATTCATAGGATCATTTTAAATTATTTTTGTAGGGTTTTTAAAAATTCAGAATATTAGAAAAATTATAACACTCAGCAAAGAAAAATTCTCCAAACAACTCATAGGATTTTTCTCAGAGCCTTGTCCTAAGCAAAGCTGTTTTAGCTGATTTACTCACATAAACTTCTTATCCAAGCTGATCAACAAGCCAATAAAATATGGTGACTGGCCACCATTTCTGTTTACCTAAGAAATGAAAGTTTATATAAAGCTCAATTGCAGTCACATTGTAAGCAACAAAACCTACATATCAGTGAGACAGCCTACTTGGACATTTTCTAAGAGTTCATGAAAAACTGTTTTATATTTAAGTTATATTAATGTTCATAAAATACAAAAATAATAACTTAATGATTTATACTTTATGAAGCAAATACTTTACATCCTTCTCTAAATATCAAATGCCAGCAAACCCCGAGGGTCCTCCTATCTCTGCTTCCCCAACTCTGGGATTCCAGGCACTTGTCACCACACAGGGCAAAGAAAAATTTATTATACATAGGTGTGGGGATGGACTCGCCCTTATGCTTTTGCAGTAAACACTTTGCCAACAAATCCATCTTACCAGCCTCATCACTGTTCTATGTTCTTAAAAAATAGTTTTTAGGGGGCTGGAGAGATGGATTAGTGGTTAAGGCATTTGCCTGCAAAGCCAGAGGATCCTGGTTTGACTCTCCAGGACCCATGTAAGCCATATGCATAAGGGGGAGCATGCATCTGGAATTTGTTTACAGTGGCTGGAGGCCCTAGCATGCCCATTCTTGCTCTCTCTCTCTCTCTCTCTCTCTCTCTCTCTCTCTCTCTCTCTCCCTCTCTCCCCCCTCCTTCTTTCCACCTCTCAAATAGCAAATAAATAAATAAAAATATTTTTAAAAATATATTTTTAGGGATGGAGAAATGGCTTAGTGGTTAAGGTGCTTGCCTATGAAGCCTAAGGACCCAGGTTTAATTCCCTAGCCCATATAAGCCAGATGCACAAGGGACCACATGCATTTGGAATTCATTTGCAGTGGCTAGAGGCCCTGGCATTCCCATGCTTTATCTGCCTCCCCCATCTCTCAAATAAATAGATAAGTAAATAAATGAAATCTAAAAATATTTTTAATGAAGTGGGCAGCATTATTTTATGTATTTATTATTTATTTGGTAGAGAGTATTAGAAAGGACTTTTGCCCCTGGAAAAGAACTCCAGATGTGTGGATCACTTTGTACATCTGGCTTTATGTGGGTACTGGGAAATTAAATCCAGACTTCAGGCTTTGCATGCAAGTGCCTTTAACCTCTGAGCTACAGATCAATAAAAATATTTTTGCTGGGCGCGGTGGCGCACACCTTTAATCCCAGCACTTGGGAGGCAAAGGTAGGAGGATCGCCATGAGATCGAGGCCACTCTGAGAATACAGAGTGAATTCCAGGTCAACGTGGGCTAGAGTGAAACTACCTCAAAAAACAAACAAAAAAAATTTTTTTAATTTGCTTATTTGTAATGAAGGCGGAGGAGTAGAGTATTGCAGAGCCTCTTGCCACTACAAGTGGACCCTAGGCACCTGTGCCACTTTGTGCATCTGGCTTTACATGGGTACTGGGAAATCAAACCCAGGCCCATAGACTTTGCAAGCGAGTGCCTTTAACTGCTAAGGTATGTTCCCACCCCCACTACTCCACTCTTAAATTAATCATACTTACATATTTCCATATAAACTTCTTTTCACTTTCACTTTTGATGGAAACAAGATCACCAAAATTCCGCTTGCAAAATGCCCGTGCATTATCCATGGTTTCCTTCTCCTTGCTAAAATAATACTGGGAATCTTTGTAGATAACCCACCCATCTGCTGTGACCGGTGGATCTGAAAAACATCATAAGAAATGGTGATGGATTTTGCTTGATAAATTTTAAAAATCTGGTCAATGGAGGCAGTAGCTATTTCAAAAACATGTCTATATCTGAGATGGTAGACTAAACAGAATATCTATGCTAAGTACAAACTGGATTGTCTAAGGCCAAATATTTATTCACTACCAACCCTGTAAAAACTAGCATATTTCTCTTCTCAACTAAGGTCCATGGGTCATTACTTGGTAAAATAACTCCCAGTGTTCCTTTCATCAGGAGGTTAGCATAGCTGGAAAGATGTTCTAGGTCCAAGCAATGGGAACTATGAGAAATCAGACTCTACCCACTATAAAAAAAAGACTTCTTACAGTAGTTACTTACTTTGTAGTTCAGGTACAACTGGTGAATCCAGATACTCATACACCAAGAAACTTCTAAGGTTCCTACCAAACCAAGAACTTTATGGTTCTATACTGTAGGAGGCTAAAACCTGGCTTCAAAGATATCCAGGACCCATTTCCTGTAGCCTATGAACATTGGCTTCTAATGAAAAGAACTTTGTAAACGTGATTTAGGCTAACTACATAAGAAAGCACAATGACAACTGAAGATGCCACACTGCTGGTTGTGAAAATGGAGGGAGGAGCCATAAACCAATGAATTCAAGGAGTGCAGTTCCAACAGTTATCAAAGAAAGCTACCAGATTCTTCCCCCTGTCCTCTGGCAGGAACATGGTTATGTAGAAAACTGCATTCTGGACCTAGTCAAACAGATTTCAGATCTCTAACTTTAGACCTTTAATGAAATAATTGTGTGTTGTTTTGCAGACATCAACTCTGACCACTGGCAGTGTGCTAATCAAGGAAAATCAGGACCTTTGGATTTGACTGACATAACTACAGGAAGTTGAACTAAGATTGTACATGTGGTCTTCTCTCCCAATACGAAGGTCTAACCTTTCATGAGATTATCAAAGATGTTAAGAACGTCTGGTCTTCACCTTTCCTGTTTTTGTTTTTTTTTTTTTTTTCACTGAGTAAGAAAATGCAGGAAAAGCCTATTATACAGATATAAAAAAATACAGAAACACCTACTGTCTTGAGGAGCTGGTGTTGGCTCAGGTTGTAGTGTTTTCCCTATAAAATCAGAAAAAGATATTAAGCGTTGTCAAACTTTGGCCATTAAAGATCTTTATGTTTCCATGTGCTAACTAAACTTTAAAAACTCTCCTCCACTTATTGCATCCCTCTTTCCACCCTCCAATTCACTTCCCACATTGTAAAAGGACAATGAAATAAGAGAGAATTAGGGTCACACAAATTAGACATAATTAGATATACTGGCCACAAGAAATGGGAAGACAGTTTCTTGGCACAAATAGCCTCACATAAAGAAATAAAAATGTATTAATTCTAAAATGAATGAAGCCCAGCTTCAAATCTCTGTCATGGGATTAAATTGCTTAGCCATCATTTCACCAACTATAAAATGGATTAGAAATATGTATATGCAGGTACGGTAAAAATACGTCAGTCACTAGTGTGAAGTCGGTGCTCATCAGGTAGTTTTCCAGTTAGACATATTAAAATTAGCTGTAAATTCACAATTTCATTATTTGAAAGTATTCAACATACACTATTTATGTATAACATACAAATATATTTTCTACAAGTAATCTTGTTCTTTTTAAATGTGTATTTTGCTAGAACTTAAATGAAATGTCTTTCTTCTAAAATAGCTAGTATCTAGATTTTGTTGTAATCTGCTAAAGGAAGTCAGTTTATCTGGCCTTTGGATTAGCGTATTTTCTATCTGTGATAGAAAAAGCTCTGAGAATACAAAAGTACCACTACCAGCCTTTCTTAGCAGGAAGCCCTTCTGCAAAGCAGTCCACGGGTTTTATGGAAACTGAAGCAGGAACGCTAACGTGACTAAGGAAAGACGCCGTCGGGCAGCACCAGGCCTCTGCCGCAGAATGGGGAGTTACGATCCAGCAGAGGGCGATGTGGCGCCATTCATCTACGTGCTGTGAGGAAGCTGATCAGGGAAGAGTCCGTTGTTTGCTTAATTATAACTTAAAAACATGGCTCCTGTCAATCCTTAAGGACTGGAACTATTATAAATTTTTGAGCATAAATAATAGCATATAGGCAGAGGCGGGAGGAGCTACATGAGCTTGAGGCCACCCTGAGACTACATAGTAAATTCCAGATCTGCCTGAGCTACAGCGGGACCCTACCTTGATAAACCAAAAAGGGGAAAAAAAAAAAAAAAAAGGTCCCATAGCCTCAGAGTTTTCCAAGTCCTGCCTGTTCTCAGTGTTGAATATGTGCTTCAGAAATCAGTAATGAAAACATTCACACTTGGGAGAGTTTCTACCTATGGAATGGCAAATGTATGTCAGCAAATGAAAATTCAAAAAAGTAAAAATAAAGAAGTTAGCCAGGCGTGGTGACCCACGCCTTTAATCCCAGCACTTGGGAGGCAGAGGTAGGAGGGTCACTGTGAGTTCGAGGCCACCCAGAGACTACATAGTGAATTCCAGGTCAGCTTGAGCCACAGTGAGACCCTACCTAGGGAAAAAAAAAAAAAAAACACTAAAAATAAAGAAGAAGTTACATTGGACTCTCTTTTACAGGCTAGGATACCCAACCGTCCCTACCACTGCAGAATGTGGGCCAGAATCAGAACTGCTCATGGAAACATTTTTGGAGGACGTGACTCGTACAGAATTCTTGGTGGCCTCTTGATCTTCTGTTCTTTTGGAACATTTATCTACTCAGTGCCTTCCTCCTCATCCGGTGAAGTGAAGGCTCTAGACAATTCCCTCAGTCTGTTGTTTGTTTGTTCCATGCTGCTGATAGGAGGAGGTATCAAGGTATCAGGAAGCGAGCTCTAGGGAGATCATACCTTTTTGTATCTGACAAATCCAGTTGTTAAGGTGCTCACAGTTAATATCATTCCAGGACATGCCAGGATCACCTTTCAGCTCACCACAGAATTCAACATTTTGGTAGTTATTAGGTTCTCCATATGCCCAGTTTTCATATGAAACCTATATTAGAAATGTGATACTTACTCTTAGTCAAACGCTCTACCAGAAATATGACATTGCAGCTACTAAGTATTGATGTCACACCAATGCAAATCATTTATCCATATAGAAAACGATTGGTTTCCCTTTTTTCATCTACTTAATTTTTATTTTTAAAGTAGTTTTGCTTTGAAAACACATTTTATGAATACAAGTGAAAAAGAAATAACTTTTTGAAGCCAAGTGTGCTGGTGCATGTCTTTAGTTCTATTACTCAAAAGACAAAAGATAACGATCACTGTGAGTTCCAAGTCAGCCTGCGCTAAAGGTAGAGCATGTCTCAAAAACAAACAAACAAAAAAGGAAAATGAAGTAACATCTATTACATGGATGCTCTTAAAGTTGACTAGAGTAAGTGATTGATTAGTATACCACTTTCTGTTCTCTCATTAAATTGAATGGCTCCAATGGCCACAAAATAGGATGTATATATAGGAAGAAGCCAAAAAAGTTCCATTTCTCAATCAGTAATGTAATTTCCTAAATTCACAGCCCATTCTTAAGGGATAATATTTAAGTAATTCACTGGATGCTTTCTCTTTATTAGGTAGAGAGGATAAAGAAATACAACAAATTCTTCTTAAGGAAGAAAAAGGCAGCAGCTCACATTTGAAAAAAGCAAGAAAAAAATGGCATAAATGATAAATGAAATAAAGATTTTTAAAAGAAAAAAAAAGAAAAAGGCCTATAAAATTGCTAACAAAAAGACCAACTATTGCTAAAATTAACAATGGAAACAAATAAGAGCCTTGTGTTTAGGTCCTCTAGGAAGCTTTCAGTATTCAGTCAGAGCTCACAGAGCTTTGTACCAAGCAATATGATTGATTTTCCAGAGATATAAATTCCAAATCTTAGTGCAGCAGCCATCAAACAAACCAGCTTACTCAAGTTCCTTGAAGAGATGCGAGTGGGTTATGAGAGGAGCAAGAACTGAAGTCACAAATTTCATTTCTGGCGAGGACTGCAGCTGCTCACTATTGCCAGCAAATGCTCAAGGCCCTCACTTCTCTATCTTGGAGAATGGAGAAGTGCGATTAGCATTGGTGGGTATTAATGGGAACATCAAAAGTTGTGTCCAATTTTATTGATTTTTCAGAAGGCTACAGAACACTCACTTGTGAAGACATGTCTTATTTTGTGCAGAATAGAAATATTTTAGATCAACTGGTGAACTGAGCTTTCATTCGTTTTTTCCATCTACTCAATCCCAGCTATGCTTCCAGCACATGGGGCAAGCTGAACAATGTCTACTTCTGCCTTTTCCTTGTAATTGTGTTTAGTTTGCAAAAATGTCTCTAGCTATCATGATGATATTTCTTTGCTACAAATGTGAGTTAAGCGAATGATAACATCGAAATGAATAGAATGTACTACAAGAAATGCTGTATTTGAAATGACTCACAGGAGAACCGTCACTCCAGGTGAAACCCTCTGAAGGACTTCCATGAGTCAGCCCCAACCAGAACAGCTCGTGATAGCTCCCACTGGCCCTACAAATACAAAGAAAGTAGATGTAACTGGCTGAACTGAGTTGGGTCACCTATAAAGACAAGCAAGATTTGAAAGTTACTTCTGAAGCACAAATTAAGTAGTATGCAAGTAAAGAGAGTAGCAACTAAATGGGTTATGCAATACATGTGTATCTGCCAGCCATAAACATCCTAAAAATTGGTCATTGTTTGAGAGAAATATTGTAAAGCATTAAAAGTGTATTCACTCACTCATTCAACAGCTAGGTGTTGAGTGCCTTATGGTTTTATAGAGCCATTCATTGCTGGATGTGTACCTATACAATTAAGATTTTGAACTAAATTTGGGACACGATACAGAAACATAAAAGTGTTTGCTTCGTGACATTAGCACGAGACATGTGAGAGATGAGCGTCCTAGAGAAGAAAGACTTACGTTATGAGCCGCCATATCGTTTGCTGCTCGTCTTTGTTATTGATGCTAGCCAGTTCTCCACCCAGAGCTCTGCAAAAGTCTCGCGATTCAAACCATGTTTTCTTCTCATGTTTTCCTTTTGCATACAGCTAAAGACATGATTTGGTAAAAATATTTTACAATTTTTAGCCTTTCAACTCAAAATAATCATTCACTGTTGAAGGAATTCATTTGTAGAAAAACTAAGTTTTACAAAGACTCCAAACCATCTCATTCTCTTGTGTTGAAATCAATTTATATGTGACTATTTGAGTTAGAAAAACTTGAGGAATGATTTTCCTGCTTTATAAAATAAAAGTATTTTAAAATATAGAAGAATTAAAATTCAAAACTTAGAAACTGAAGCCATATGGATTAATATAGTTCATTTTGGGAGACAAGAATAATTTGGTTAAGTATAAAAAGTAGTACTGAGGTACAAAAAAATAGCAAAATTATGATACATAGAAAATGAATAGGCCGGGTGTGGTGGCACACACCTTTAATCCCAGCACTCGGGAGGCAGCGGAAGGAGGATTGCTGTGAGTTCGAGGCCACCCTGAGAGTCCATAGTGAATTCCAGGTCAGCCTGGACTAGAGTGAGACCCTACCTTGAAAAATTTAAAAAAAGAAAATGAATAGGAATATGGAACTTTTTTCAAGGAAAATGAAATCCCTAGAATTTTGTTATTGTCTGTTTTCCTGTTCATCTTAAATGGTAAAAACCTGGCTACTACTGGTGTCAAAACTATGTTGACTTTTCTCCTTACAGCAGCACATTTTGACAAGTACATGTATTAACATACTGTGGCAGAAATGGGTTCAAAATTAAACTAAATTTGATATGTTGTATATAATTTGGGCACTGGGTCCTGTTACCCAGAGGACTGCAGATGGAATCCACAGTGACACTGGGACGTGCAAAGAGTGCAAGAGGTAATTTAGAGCTGCTAACTTTCATAATTTTCATTCCTCATGAGTCATTGTCCCCACCATCACAGGCATGTGGGAAAGGAGGCTTACCTCAATAGACCATGTCTCCCAGGTTGTTTGCAATGTAGATAACATTCTGCTTGACCTGTATTTGACTTGAGCTTTATAATAAATTTGTCAAGAATAAGTTTCTTCATCAGTAGATCCCAAAATCCCTATCTCATCTTTCTACACTCTGCTAACAAATTTTGGTTTCTTAAGTAAATGAACTATTAGCTGATTCTAATTAATTCTCCCATCTTGGTACTTCTAAGATGGTCAGTGCATTTCTAAACATACTCTAATTAAAGCATTTCTAAAGCCACATGATTTGCAGTGAGGCACAAAAGTTGAACTGATGATACACATCAACCTGGGTAGTCTCTACTAGAATCCCTCATTCATATTTCAGCTCTGGACAATTCTGTTTCCCTTGAAAAACTGAGGCTAATCTCCATAGCCTGACAGCTTAAGGCAGAGTTGTTTACAGCATGAATTCAGCCAGTGTAGTAATGCAAACATTCCAGAGACAACAATAAAATACCTGACCTGTGTTGTGTTAGTCCTCCAACTAGCACCTCACAATAACACCTGGTTTACAAAATCTCCCACATAGTCTCTTGTGAGTAAATTGTGTTGTGAACCCTGACGAACCAGTCTAGATTGAACAATCTAGATCGCTCTTGAGATTCAGTGCAGTGGCCCACTCAGTTAGCAATGTTCTTCTGAACTTTAAAGGACTACGTGCCCCTACCCATACTGCCTTCATCTCCCACCATCATAGTCACTAATATTAAAAAAAAAAACAAAAACAGAGCAAGCCCTCACAACCCACAGGGCAATATAGAATATTAGTTTATAGACTAAGTTAACCAGAAGCTCAAGTTTCAAGACACGAGCAAAAAGGAAATGCCATAGCTTTTCATGTAACATAATGAGGAGCAGAATTTTTCATCAAGAGGAAGAGCTCAGAGCAGAGCTGGGGGAGGAGGAGCCCCAGAGAGCCAATGGGGACGACAGACCTGTATTGCTGATTGTATCTGTTCTCCTCAGTTTAACCAGCCGTTAGTATGCACCCAGGGACCCCCCCAGACCAGTACCCTCAGAAAAGAGTTTCTACAGGGAGAGCCTGAGCAATGTAATTTGTCACTTATTTGTTTTTAACTCCCTAGGTAACTTGTCATACATAAAATATGTCAGATTCTTAAGCCGGGAGTGGTGGCGCATGCCTTTAATCCCAACACTCAGGAGGCAGAGGATCACCATAAATTCGAGGCCACCCTCAGGTTACATAGTGAATTCCAGGTCAGCCTGGACTAGAGTGAGACCCTAACAAGAAAAAAAAAAAAAAAAAAAGTGAGATTCTTTATTAGCCTAGGAACAGATACTCACCTTGAAACACAAAGTGGTTTTACTGCTGGTACCCCAATCCTCCGGACATTTGGGTTCAGGAGTTGTGGTGGGTTCTGGTGGGCGAGTTACTCCTTCTGCCCAGTGCTTGCATACAAATTTTGCCTTTTCATCACATTTCAAAACATCCCACAAGCCTCCAGCAATTCCAGTTCTCATGGCAACACATCCTGTCTTTCGTCCTGCATCAAACATAAAGTTGGCTGATCGATCCTTATTGAAGGCCAGCCTGTGCACAGAGGCTGATTCAAAGCGCTGTGACAGTGGGCACTGACCTCTGCCCGTGGATGTGGAATACATGCCAACGCCAGTACCCCAGCAACTGAGTCATGCGCTTTCCTTTCATCAATACCTGTGGACATGTGTGCAGGCCAGAGGAAAAACTCAGATGTAACTTCTCAGGAACATAGTCTCTGCTTGAGACAGGTCTCTCATTGGCCTGGAGCTTACCAATTAGGCTAGACGAGCTAGCCAGTGAGGTCCAGGGATTATAAGTACATGACCCTCCACCCAGGACTTTATGTGAATGGTGGAGATCAAAGTCACATTCTCATGATTGCAAGAACTATCTCACCAGTTCCATTTTGTGCTATTTCTTTTCCTTCTTCTTCCCTCCCTCCCTTCCTTCCTTCCTTCCTTCCTTCCTTCCTTCCTTCTTTATTTCCTTCTCTCTCTCAATATTTCTCTCTCTCTCTTCTCTCTCTCTCTCTCTCTCTCTCTCTCTCTCTCTCTCTCTCTCTCTCTCTCTCTTTCCCTTTCTTTCTTGACAGTCTCATGTATCCCAGACTGGCCTTGTTCTTGTTATGTAACTCAAAATGACCTTGAACTTCTGATCTTCCTGATTCTATGTCCTCAATGCTGAAATCACAAGTATGTGCCACAATACCTTGTTTGTGATGTGCTGGGGATGGACTCCACAGTTGGCAAGCACTCTACCAACTGAGCTACATCCCCAGCCCCGGCCTGTGACATTTCAAAACATATTTTTGACTTTTATTTGTGTGGTCTATGTCCCTAACAGAATTATGACCTTAATTGAAGGGAACTTGGTTAACTTTTTTTTTTTAATGAAGCTTCTAGAATCACCCAAGACATTGCTTTTTATTTTTTTTTAATTTTTTATTTATTTATTTGAGAGTGATAGACACAGAGAGAAAGACAGATAGAGGAAGAGAGAGAATGGGCACGCCAGGGCTTCCAGCCTCTGCAAACAAACTCCAGATGCGTGCGCCCCCTTGTGCATCTGGCTAATGTGGGACCTGGGGAACTGAGCCTTGAACCAGGGTCCTTAGGCTTCACAGGCAAGCGCCTAACCGCTAAGCCATCTCTCCAGCCCTTGGTTAACTTTTTTATTTCTAACATCTATCTGACAAGATGGCTCTCACATAGGCATTTAATGATATTTCTGCCAAAATGGCAAAAATAGTAGTTTGATGAATTTCCTTCCTTTCTGCCTGTCAGCCTGCCTTCTCTCCTTCCTTTTTTTTTTTAACTTTGAGATCCCCACCATCACCCAGATACATATAGATCTCCAAAGACCAAAGTTTGTGTTTTTTAATATTTATTTTTATTTATTTATTTGACAGAGAAACAGGGGAGGAAGGGAGAGAGAGAGAGAAAGGATGGGTGCACCAGGGCTTCCAGCCACTGCAAGTGAATTGCAGACATGTGCTCTCCCTTGTGCGTCTTTCTAGCGTGGATCCTGGGGAATCGAACCAGGGTCCTTTGGCTTTGCAGGCAAACACCTTAACTGCTAAGCCATCCCTCCAGTCCTGGATTGTTTTTTTTTTTTTTTCTGTTTGTTTGTTTACAAATTTCCAAACAGAACACTCCTAATTTAGAGAATTTGGGTAAGTTATACAACCATTCTGAAATTTCTTTCTTATTTTAAGGTGCAAATAGCAGGGCCTAATTTATAGGGTTACAAAATAAGTAAGTAAAGAAGTACATAAATAAATGGTTATTCTATATTAGTAATTTATAATTCTATTTTGAGCCTGGCATGGTGGCGCACGCCTTTAATCCCAGCACTTGGGAGGCAGAGGTAGGAGGATTGCCGTGAGTTCGAGGCCACCCTGAGACTGCATAGTGAGTTCCAGGTCAGCCTGGGCTAGCGTGAGACCTTACCTCAAAAAATCAAAAAAAAAAAAAACTCAAAAAAAAATAATAATTCTATTTTGTAGTTATAGCAAGTTTCAAATAGCTAAGATAGGAGGTTGAAAATATCAGGATTATTTGGCTGGAGAGATGGCTTAGTGGTTAAGGTGTCTGCCTGCAAAGCCAAAGGACCCATGTTCAGTTTCCCAGGACCCACGTTAGCCAGATGCACAAGGGGGGTGCATGCATCTGGAGTTCGTTTGCAGTGGCTGGAGGTCCTACTGCGCCCATTCTCTCTCATTCCCTCCCTCCCTCTCTCTCAAATAAATATATAAATAAAAATAAAAATATTTAAATAAAAAAGAAAATATCAAGATTCTTTACTGCTAGGAGCTAATATTTTATTTATAGTATTTTAAAGGTTATTAAATGCCTAGAACTCATTCACACAGTTCTAAAAGCTTCCCCATTGTTATTTCAGGATTCATCTCTCAGAATTCTACTGCTCAATGAGTTGCAGAAATAAAGGAAAACTTGAAATTAGGAGTTACCACTCTTATCATTTAAATCAACTAAAAATATTCATTTAGCGAGGCACAGTGTCTCACACCTAAGAGCCCAGTACTCTAGAGAGCAAGGTTGGAGGATCACTCACAGTTTGAGAATCGCTCACAGTTTGAGGCCAGTGCTACAGAAATAGTTCCAGATCAGTGTGGGCTAGAGCAAGACCATGTCTCAAAGAAAAAATAAACACAAAATGTGTGCATTCAAATTTTAATATTCTACACATTTATTTAAAAACATTGTATGGAATATCATGACTATTTCATAAAGATTAATAATTGAACAATCAATAATCTGATTTGTAATGTCTTTTTCTCACTGAAACATGAGGATTCTAAGTCAAATAACTCCTGGTGATGAGGTTGCATCAGGCCAAAGAGTAAATTCATGCACTTCTGGTATTTGTTTTGTTATTATGTCACTCTGGCACAATGTTTTGTGATCTATAATAGTGATGAATTCTCTGGGTATTGTCATATTGAAAAGTGTCATACACCAGTGACATCGGTATAGAAAGAAAACAAAAACTCTTTCACAGTCTGTTTCAGAGACCATTAACAATTTCTAAGAAGGAAAGACAAGGCAAAGTTAGCAAGGAGGCTGGCTACTATAAGACAAGGTGGCTACATTTAGAAACTATACAGTTTAGTCTAAATCCAGGCTCATGTATTTCGAAGACCCATAAATTCTGAGACCCAATTTTACATTTCTTAAATAAAGATACCTAAACATCCCTTGTGTAGCTCGTAGAAGGTAAAATAAATTCCAGCTCATATAAGGACAAGTTCAAGCAACTAGAACACTGAGTTTCACATAGGTACTGTCCTTTGTCCAACCTTCAAGCTAACATGTATTTCTATTCCTGCTGCACTGAAAAGTTTGACGGACATTTCCTATATAGCTTCAAGTTGTCAGAAATAAGTCAGTCATTCAGAGCATTTATGACTACTTTGAAATTTTAAAGTTTTTTTTTAAAATAGATCCATACCAAATAACCTAGCAATTTTCTCTTCCTTTTTCCTCTAGAACACTGCAAACTCAGTGGGATTTAAAACATAAGAAGGAAGGAGGGAGAGGGCAGGAAGAAAACATAAAGATTACTGAAAGCTCAGTTAATTTCCATACTCTGACGCTGGAGAGATGGCTCACGGAAAAGGCATTTGCTGCAATGCAGCCCAGGTTTGATTCCCCAGCAACTACATAAAGCCAGAGGCACAAAGTGCTGTCTGCCTCAGCGGCTGGAAGCCTGGTGTGGCCACACTCACTCTCTCTGTGTTTGTATGTCTCTCTCTCAAATAAATAAATAAAACATTAATTTGGAAAGGTTCACAGAGGAGCAGCAGGCTTTCTTGATGGCTGTGGAGGGAGGCTGAACCCCTAAATTGCAGCAGTCACCTACCTGGCATGTCTGCATTCCAGTGGGTGAACTGAACTTGCTCTTCTACAGTCCACTGAAAGGTCCCTTTGCTTTTGACATCTGAAAGTCCTGTCCAAAAATATTTTTCAGGCCTCAATCCAACCAAACTAGTCAGGAATGCTTGTTCATATCTTTAAAAAAATCAAATTCAACTGAACTTTAGAAACATTTATGCAGTTTTGTTTTGTTTTTAATTCACCAGCATGAAAAGTACTTTGGTTCTCTGCACCATAGTTTAGTTGGTCATTCAAACATAATGCATGGTTGCTGTGTAGCTATTTCCTCTGAGTGGAAACATTCCCTCCTGAAGAGAAGAGGAGGTTCTTAAGATTCAAGAAGCTGGGCTGGAGAGATGGCTTAGCGGTTAAGCACTTGCCTGTGAAGCCTAAGGAGCCCGGTTCGAGGCTCGGTTCCCCAGGTCTCACGTTAGCCACATGCACAAGGGGGTGCACGCGTCTGGAGTTCGTTTGCAGAGGCTGGAAGTCCTGGTGCGCTCACTCTCTCCCTCTATCTGTCTTTCTCTTTGTGTCTGTCGCTCTCAAATAAATAAATAAATAAATAAATTAAAAAAAAAAAAAGATTCAAGAAGCTAAGGAAAGTTAGGAAGCCCAGGAAGTCATGAAATTCAAGACTTAGGAAACCCAGAAAGTGGCACAACTCACAATCCCTCCCTCAGCTTCCATGAGCATTAAACACTGTGAAGGAGAAGAGACTTTTCTGTGGATGTGCCTGTAAGTTGGGCAGGAAGCCCCAAGAATTCAACCTTTATGACTCTGGGGTAGACATTTTGGTGACACAGCAACCTATGAGTCACCCATAACAACAATAAATTCATTTGTTCACCAGGCTAAACTTGGATAGGATCATTTCTTTGGTCTGTCATTGGTGTCCAATCTAGGGTAGATAAATTTTGTTCTCAACTCCCCAACAAAAGTCACAAGACAAATATATTATTATATATTTATATATAAATATTATAATATATTTCACTAAAAAATACAAGCCCATGAAAGAAAATTTCATATTATTAAATTAATCAAATCATTCAAATATGCCCAAATCATTGTTTTCTAGGTCTCACTGGACTCTCTGCCCTACCTCAAAATTAAAGAGAATTTTGAAAGGAGAAAATTACAGCAATTAAAACTTGTTTCAGGGCTGGAGAGATGGCTTAGCAGTTAAGGTGTTTGCATGCAAAGCCTAAGGATCCAGGTTCAACTCCCCAGGACCCATGTACAGCCAGATGCAGTACATGGCACATGCATCTGGAGTTCGTTTGCAGTTGCTGGAGGCCATGATGCACCCGTTCTCTATCTGCCTCTTTTTCTTTCTCCCTCTCTCTCTCTCTCATAAAATAAATAAAATACTTGAAAAATAAATTGTTTAAAATCCACTTTTTACAGGCCACATCCTTTACCCAATTCTTAATTAAACAAGTAGAAGACTGTTTCCAATGGAAGGACTTACATGGACACAACCCACCCTCCACTCGGTTTCATGCTCATACTCAGTCTCTGGAAAGAGCTGAGTCAGATCACGCTCTCTGACTCTTCTCCCTTCAGCATGTTAGCTCTGCCATGAGCTAGAAACACTGTGACTTGGTAGGCAAGGCAACAAGGTTTGTCTAACAAGCATGAAACCATGGAAGCAGCATCACTGGCAGAAATCTCTTGGAATGATAAAAGGTGGCACTCAAAGTTTCCAGGAACCAAGAGAGCCACCGGTGCCTCCCAAGGGAACAGAAAAGGAGGGTGTGGAGCTCTAATGATGACTGAATATTTATTTGAACATAGTGTAAATAATTTCATATCCTAAGTAGAACAAACTAAAAATTCCAAATGTAATTTACTTTTTTAAGTGTCTAAAAAACAAATCAGACAAGAGTTAGTGAGCTACAAAGATCATAGAAGAGCTGGTTGTGATGGCACATGTCTTTAATTCCAGCACTCAGGAATCAGAGGTAGGAGGATAGCTCTGAGTTCGAAGCCAGCCTGGAACTACAGAGTTAGTGCCAGGTCAGCTTGGGTTAGAGTGAGACCTTACCTTGAAAAAAACAAACAAAAAATACCACAGAAAACACAAAGAAAATTATAAAATATATGCTGCCAGGCATGGTGGCTCATGCATTCAACCTCAGCACTCAGGAGGCAGAGGTAGGAGGATTTCCATGAGTTCAAGATCACCCTGAGACTACTTAGTGAATTCCAGGTCAGCCTGGGCTAAAGTGGGACCCTACTTCAAAAAGCTAAATATGTATATGACATGAGATTTTTAAAAATATTTTTAATATCTTATTTGAGAGAGAATGGGCATACCAGGACCTCTGGCCACTGCAGAACTCCAGGCACTTGTACCACTTTGTGCATCTGGCTTTATGTGGGTACTGTGGAATCAAATCTAGGTCCTTTGGCTTTGTAGGCAAGCGCCTTAACCACTAAGCCATCTCTCCAGTCCATGTCATGAGATTTTAAAAGCATCTGTGCTCAGATTTTCAGATGTTTGCATTATATCAATGATGTGTTAGCATTTTGTAGTACATGAAAGGAAGATGTAAGCTGAAATACAATTATTTTATATCTATGCTTTTGAGTGCTCTTATATATAGTATGCATGGTATAGTATGGTGTGTGTGGTGCATACGTGTGTATGTGTGTACACCAAGAGTACACATATGGGAGCTAGAATCAGATGTCTTCCTCTATCACTCATGCAAGTGTTTTCTTGAGATGGAGTCTCTCACTGAACTTGGAACTTCTATTTTTTGGACAGACTGGTTGACCAGTGAGCTGCGGTGATGATCTTGTCTCTGCCTCCCTCAGCACTGGGCTTCAGGCATGTGTGGTCATGCCCAACCTTTTACATAGGCGCTTGGGATAGAACTCAGATCCTCTGGGGCCATCAGGTTTGTACTGCGAGCACTCCTACCTGCTTGGCCATCTCTCTAGCCCCATATCTATTTTTCTGTGAGGATTTTTAATATCAGTAGGATCCCACAGATTTTAATTGACTCTACCTTGAAATAATTAAACCATGATTTTTTTTATATTCCTCTTTACTGCAAGTAAACTGAATATTTTAAAGTTTCTTGAGTGGTTAATCCAAACATTGCCAAGAATAACTAAAGAATAAGAAGAAATAAATCTCAGCTGGACGTAGTGATGCACGCCTTTAATCCCAGCACTCAGGAGGCAGAGGTAGGAGGATAACTGTGAGTTCAAGGTCATCCTGAGACTATATAGTGAATTCCAGCGTGGGCTAGAGTAAGACCCTACCTTGAAAAGCAACTCCCCAACAAAAAATAAATAAATCTCAAAATTTGATGAGGCCTTATAGGTTAAAATTACATAATATCCTCTATATTCATTTAATGTTCTTGTCCTATTAGTCTAGTAACCAAGCCAACAAAACCAAGATTAATTTAAAATTAATGAAAATAAAGGAAGAATGGAAAGAATAAATAAGTTACTTACTATGATATTTTGATATGTATTTCAGTTGGTTTTTCGTAGGTACACGCTTATAACTCTGACTTTGTTTGTCCAATAGTAGGTCCTAAGACATCCTACCAATTCTGGTGGTCCCTGCTGTGGGCCTTGGAGAGAGGTGCACAGCATTGAGAGGCCTTGCTGCCTCTTCACTCGGTCTATTATCAAGTAGGCCAGGCAATAAGGTTTCCATAAAAACACAGAACAGGGCTGGAGAGATGGCTTAGCAGTTAAGTGCTTGCCTGTGAACCCTAAGGACCCTGGTTCAAGGCTCGATTCCCCAGGACCCACGTTAGCCAGATGCACAAGGGGGCGCATGCATCTGGAGTTCATTTGCAGTGGCTGGAGGTCCTGGCATGCCCATTCTTCCCCCCCCCTCCTCTTTCTCTGTCTGTCACTCTCAAATAAATAAATAATAAACAAAATTAAAAAAAAAAAAAACCAGAACAAAGGGTTCAGAAAGCCAAGAGCTGGACAGGTGGTAAGTCCGAGATGGTGGCAGACCAGATGGACCCTCTGGGCATCTCCCCCCACCCCCTGTGTGCACCTATCTCTTCATCCAAATATTCCAACTTGACTAGGAAACGGAAGTGCTTTGCTGAGTCCTCTGAGTTGGTCAAATAAATGAATGGAATCCACAGTGGCGGTTGGGAGAATGCCTTCTTACTCAGAAAACCACTCAGAAACACAGGAGAAACAGCTTAGGTCCCTCACCACTACATGATGTGAATGGGGAACCTTTCTAAGACTGAGCCCTTGGCCTGGGGGATCTGATACCAGAGAGACAAGCGTTAGCACTGAGCAGGCTCAAGAACACCCCGCTGGAATCACTGAAGAACTTTTTGCTGGCTGGTAGGAAGAAATCCTCAGACCTTTCAAAGTTGCTAAACAACCTGGGGTGAGTATAAACTAGGAGAAACGGTGTGACTTGTTCCTTCCGCCTGTAGCCTCAGATTCAGTCTGCTCTGTCCCCTTCTTTGGCACAGGGGATGGTAAAGAAGAAAGGGGAGTGTTGAACTGACAAATTGTACTTACTTTTCTTACTTTAAAATTTTGGCATGTAGATCAGAAAAAAAAAACATTAGATATAAAATATATTTAGTCCATTATTAATAAACTTTTGAATACTGCTTTAGAGTACTGAAAATAGAAAATTATTTCACACTGTTTCCAATGAAAAGCCCAAATAATAATAGTATCATTAAAGTTTCCACCTTTATAACCCATGTCTCAAGATGGCATGCAATTAATTTCAAAATTTAGAACATGCTACTACTTAGACATTTCTGAAAACTTTTCACTATTTGATATATTTTTAAACAAAATTAAACTAGTTACATACCTGTCTTCAACAGTTATTAAATAAGCCTTCTCACTCTGGCATGTTTGGTTTGCTTCTGAAAATGTTGACAGTGTGTGGCCAACCAAGTAACAGTAAAAACCATGCCTTTTCCAGCCCTGAAAGTGTCATCAAGCAATGAACAAGTGGTCAGATTACCAAGAATATTTGTTAGGAAATATTATTTGAAAACTTATTCTGTCATAAAACGCAAATAATCTGTAAGCCATAGAAATGTGTAAAGAACGCAAGCCTAAAGAATATCAGTGCAACAGAAATTGCCGGGTACACTGAGAAGTGAATAAAGAAGACAGTACTGCATTGTTCTGCATATGACAACTTAGGACTCCAAGCACAGAGAGGGAAGTCATTCTCTTCAATTCCGAAGCATCCCCAGGAAAGACCACTGTGAACTGATCTCACTGAAGAAAATGAAAAAAACAGCTTGAGGGATTACAACCTTAAATATTTATTGACACCCATAGTAGGTGGTGAATAATAAACTTCTGAATACTACTTTAGAGTACTGAAAATAGAAAATTATTTTACACTGTTTCCAATGAAAAGGCCAAATAATAATAGTATCATTAAAGTTTCCACTTTTATAACCCATGCCTCAAGATCACACACAATTAATTTCAATAATAATGAATAAAATCATATTACCTGGCCATAGAGAATGCTCATCAAACATCAGGTTATGTGGCTATATTTCTCCTTTCTCATACTTCAGATATACAGAAACACTAGACAAAGTGTCCTAATAAATAAGAAATTCATACTAGAGTTTGAGAGAAAGAAGAGAAACTCTCCAGGTAAAAAGTAAGTAAAACAATGAAAGCTGACGAGAAAAGACACAAGCTAAGAGTATGGTTGACTGGGATTGAAAGGGGGGGCGGTCTTCCTGACCATTCAGAGCCCAGGGGTGGGCCTTCAGCCACTCTGATGCCACGGGCTGGGGTCCTCTGTGGATGACTGGGACAAGGGAAGCTGCTCTCTGAAAGGAGAGCTAAAAAACCCTGCCATAGATCCCCAGCTGATAATCTAGTCATCTGCTCATGAATCTGGGTACAGAAACATTTCTTCAGTCTTAAAACAAATGCCATCAAGGAATGATGGCACATGCCCATAACGCCCGCATCTGGGAAGCTGAGACAAGAAGATCATGAGTTTGAGGCCAGCCTGGGCTACACAGGGAGAGCATGCTCAGAAAAGCAAGGGGGGGGGGGTGTAGGTCAGTGGTAGCATGCTTGCCCAGCATGCCCAAGCGTCCAGATCCCAGCACCGGAACAAATACAAGTGAATTAATAAATAAAGCCATGTCTGTAACACAGACTAGTATGAGCTCTAATTTTGTACTGTTCATAATGTTTGAGACTCCATAACTAAAAAGTTAAAGCATGGTCACCGAAAGTCCTCAGCATTCATGGGAGAGGTATACAAAATGGCATGATAGAAAGATTTCCCCAAACCAAGTCACTGGAGATAGGGAGGAGAAAGGAAACAGACACTAGCTCATAACCAAAAACTACAAACTATGTGACAAATGTCCCATTTTCAAAGGAGGATTACTGAGTGGACATAATAGAACTATATTATAAAAATAATAACCAAAACAAACATAAAGATAAAATACACCAAAAATTGGGTGATTTAACTTAAGACAGTGTTTAAACAATAAAAATAAATACAGCAATGACGTCAAAACTCAACAAATTAAATATAAGAGAAAGGATATCAGAGAGAATTGGTGAATTGGATTACAGTGGCATACATGCAGAGTTTTAACTGATAATCGAGGGGGTAGAGAGGTGGTTCAGTGATTAAAGGCACTTGCTTGCAAAGTCTAATGGCCTGAGTTCACTTGCCCAGCACCCCACGTAAAGAACAGTTTTTAGTGTGTTAACAGTATGTGTGGTACATGTATGTGTGCAACATGTATGTATTGTATGTGTGGTGTAGATGTGACTGTGTAGTATATGTGTGATGTGTGTGTAGGATTGTACAGTGTGAGTATATGTGTGTAGTATGTAGTGTGTATTTGTGCAGTGTGTGTGGTACTTGTATGTATATGTGTGTAGAGTATGTTTGGTGTGCATGCATAGCATGTGTAGAGTATGAATGCATATGTGTATCATGTATGGTGCATATGTGTATGTGGTATGAGTATTGTAGCATATGTAGCAACATGTGTGCATGTGTGACAGGTATGTGTGGTGTGTGTAGACGCATGTGCATGCATGCGGTCACAGAAGATACCAGGTCTCTTCCTCGATCACTCTTCTACCTTATTGCTCTGAAACAGGGTCTCTCATGGAAACTGCAGCTCCCCAACCTCCCCTAGTTAACCAAGGATTGGCAGCAATCTTTCCTAATCCCATTCCCCTCAGAATTGAGGTCATAGGCATGCTTGCGTAGCAAGTGCTCTTACCCACTGCATCAGCTCTCCGACCTCTGTTCAAAATGGGGATTCATATTTGCATCTGTTAGGCAATTTGGAATATTAGCAACTCAGGGTCATATAATGTTGATATCTTATTTTAGCACTTCTCTCTCTGGAGGTGTTGAATTGAAAACTGACCCCCAGGTCTATATCACAGGCTCAGGGTGTTAAACTCTCAGGAAGACCCCTTGGTGCCACATGTGTCCAGGCACAGAAAGGGCAACTTCTTCCCATAGCCTTCCCACCTACTGAGGAAGCCACTGCTGGTTACCGGTATTTCCAAGCTGTCAAATTATTTTCTTTCCCTGAGCTTTGGATTCCTATTCTTGCGAGTTAGAACTATAATAATCTTTCCATAAGTTTATTAGAACATAAAATAACTGTATATCACAAATATGTAACTAACTTCCTTATTTTTTAGTTCTATGTTAAGATTAAATTATCAGGTTGCAGATATGTGACAATTAATATGAAAACTATATAAAATGGAGATGAGTGCTGGGAAGATTCACAGTGGTTAAGGAACCTTGCTTGCAAAGCCTGCGAGCCCGGTTAAATTCCCCATTACCTCATGAAGCCAGATGCACAAAGTAGTGCATATGTCTGCAGTGGCAAGAGGCCCCGGCACCTGGCACTCTCACTCTCTCTCTCTCTCTCTCTCTCTCTCTCTCTCTCTCTCTCTCTCTCTCACACACACACACACACACACACACACACACAACTTAATTAATTAAATAGATTATTATGCAGAAATATGTTCATTACTTTAGAAAATAGCAATAATACACCATTGCTGCCATATGCACATGACTAGGCATAGTGTAGGAGTGCTAGTCCTGAAACCCATGCACTGGCCTGGAGACAGGAGACCTTGCCTATGTGGGCTGAGAAATTACACAGATTCCCTAGGCTCAAGTCTCTGGAGTTCAGAATGAGAAAAGCAATTCCAATTATTGCTAGATTCTTCTTAAATCTTTCACATGCAACTGTCTGCTCTCTGTTCTACTTTTCCTATACCAAATTATGTTATACACTCTTAGTCTTGTGGTGTTTGGTTTAAGATGATGCAACCATGGCATCGCATTCTTGGAAAGATGATCACTTCCCACTTCACATTTAATGCAAGAGAAGTGAGAAAGGACAAAAGAGGAAGATGAGCAACTCGGCAAACAGGAAAATAATCCTAAACCTGAAAAATTATGTTATACTTCCTTTGTGCTTTGAAAAATTATTTCACAAACATTTTGCTTTACCGCCCCTCCCCGCCCGACAACGTAAGACTGCGGGTGAGTCAGGCACAGCACAGGTCTGCACGACTGTGTTTACCTGAGGGGCTGTCAGCGCCCTTCAGGGTCTAGATGCTCCGCCACCCGCCACAGTGGTTTCCTGAGAGGTCTCCCACCGGAAGAACATTAACCAAAGATACAATAAATTGGAATAGTGACTGAGGAAGCTTGCTGTCAGCCCTTGAGCTTATCACTTGGAAATACCACTTGTAGGCTCACAGACCATCCACATCTGGATGGCACCTTCCCCTGTGTCTCATCTAATCACCTGCCCCATCATCCATTCATTGTCCCATTTTATTCCCTGTTCTCTTTTTAAATTCTCATGACATTCTGAATGAAGCCCCATGTGTGCCCACATATTAACTGTTGAGAGCCCCCCCCCAAACAACTGTAAAGATAGTTATGGCAATTGAATGTTTAGACAGTTGAAATATTTGGCAATCACAACAAGAAAGCATTTTCTCATACAACAATAAAGCCTGTTGTACTAAGTGAGACTTGTTGACCCTAAATCGCTGTGAACATTCAGTACTCACTTTCTGGCAGCCCTTTTCTGCCTCCTCTGATCCGGGAACATGGGCTTGTGATTTCATCTTGCAAATGTAACCAAGTGACTGCTCGCAGGCCCTATCTGCCCAGTACCCTTCCTGCAGAGAGCAAAAGGAAAAATGAAGGATTATCTGTTGCTTGACCAAGTTACTTATTTTTCTTTTTGTGGTGCTATGGATAGAAACCAAAGCCTCGGGCAAGCTAGAAAAGTTCTCTCCTACTAATCTCTGGCCTAGTCCACTATAGTTTTCTTACAACTGGAATTCGGAAGGAAAACTAAACTCAGGGAAAGTGTCATCCGACATGTTTTCATGTAAAAAACAAACCTCATTCCAGCTACACAGACATAAAGAGACTGTAGCCCCAGTGCGATTTGTGTATTTTAAACATGCAAAGTCACTGTCTACAGTGGTCTGGAGAAAACCCACAAGTGTGTGAAGGTGCTTCAATAATGGTGCACAATGGGGGATTACGTGAAGCTTCTCCTCAGAGCCTGGGTCATCTCAGGCTTCCAGAAAACATCCTCACTTAAACAAATCTTTAAAGCAAACCTGAAACCCTAGCCATCATCTGTCCTTCTCCGTAGTTGATGAAAGTCCCACGAAATCTGTTTCACACTTCTACCTCTTTCCAGATTTTACCTTCTCTAACTTCCTTAGACATATCATATTCAAATCATGTCTACCTCCTTGCTTTAGTTGATGAAAAGCTTGAACAATATTTTCCATACTGTCTGCCCTTAAGATATAATTTATCTTGAATCCACTGAAACTCAATATCCAGTCCTCTCACAGTAATAAATTACAAATTTGGTCTTCCATACCCAAGACAACACTTGTTTCTTGATCCTCACCAGTGATGCTCCTACCTATCTATCTACCCCGACTCCTTTCAGGCCTTACAAGAATGATGCTCTTTGGTTCCCTCGGCCAACTGTTCAGGCAGACCACACCTACTCTTTTGTCCAGCTTTCAATTAATTATGATAACAATAAAAAGGGTAAAGTATCAGGTAATATTTTCATTGAACAACAGTTGATCAGAAACTGTGTGTAGCATATATGCATTAGCTCAGTCCTCAGCCTAGTTTCTTAGATATATACAACTACTATTCCCACTTTGCAAATGAGGGAAGAAGTTGTGTATTATCTGTTAACAGAAGAAAATTCGGTGATATGATATTCTTTGGTTATTGTGACCATATATAAAACAGGGAGCAATAGAAGATGTCCATGCAATCTGAAAAATAAGTGAAGGACTTCAAGTGCATATTCCAAAGTACAAGCCAAAATAGATCTTCCTTGGTCCATATCTACTCAGGACAAGCAGTAAAAGGCACAATCAAAGCTCTGATTCGATCAATCAGATCATATAGATAAAGATACATATGTGTATGCATGTATATTAGAACCTAGGGTAGGAACAAAATTAGTTATTGATTGATACCCTCCTTGAACCAATCACTTCTACTCTTATCTTACGGCCTTGAAAATTTGACCTTGCAAACAATTAAGAGAAAATCAAGAAACTGAATAGGAATTTTGGTCCAACTTGAATCTATGGCACTTTACCTGCAACAGAAACAAGTTCAGTCGACAGACAGACAGAAGACGAGCTCCTCGGACGCTGACTGAAGTCAGCAGAGCTTCCTTACCTGTCCTTTCATCACCACACAGTCCTCCTGCCTGTTGTTCTCGTGGCTTGGCTCTCCACGAAGCCATCTGGTGAAAGTTACAGGAGTCCCATCACTCCACTCAAAGTACATTTGAATCTTGATGTCATTGAGACCAATCCACAGCTCATCATTGGGCTCTAAGTGGGAAAGAACACACCAAAGGAGTGGATGCAAGGAGCGCTTTCTGAAGGTCAGGAGGGCACTGGGAAAGAAGTCTCTAGGCTCTGCCCACTCAGCTCTGCCCCTTAGTCTGCTCCTACAACGGTCATAGGAGACAATCCTCTTGCATGGAACTATGTCCAACATGCTACACAATCATGTCAACTATGTTTTACAATGTTGAGTTCAGGTTGTGCAATGTTTTCTTTACATCATAAATGTGACTGCATTTTTAGCTATAATATTACATTTTCTGGGCATTGTGAGAGAGAAATCCTTACACTTAACCTTGTGAAGCTGCTTTTTTCTCAATATAATTGATCATATCAAGCACACTTAGTGTTGGAGATATGCTGTTATATATGTAAATCACTTGACTAACATTAAAGTTATGAATATTTTTAAGTAAAATTCAAATCACTTCTGTTTTACCAACTGTTGTTATTAAGAACAGTCTAGGGCTGGAGAGATGGTTCTGCAGTTATGGCATTTGCCTGCAATGCCTAACAACCCTGGTTTGATTGTCTAGCACCCACATAAAACCAGATGCACAAAAAATATGTATCTGGTGTTTATTTGCAATGGCTAGAGGCTCTGGTGAACCCATTCATTCTTATCCTCACTTTTGCTCTCTTCCTCTTTCATTACAAATAAATAATGAAAAATATTTTTACAAAAGAACAGTCTAGGGCTGGGGAAATGGATTAGTGGTTAAAGAGTTTGCCTATGAAGCCTAAGGACCCTTGTTTGATTCCCCAGGGCCCACATAAGCCAGATGCACAAAGGAGTGCATGAGTCTGGAGATCATTTGCAGTGGCTGGAGGCCCTGGCATGCCCATTCTTTCTTTGTCTCTGCCTCTTCCTCTGTCTGTCTCAAATAAATGAAATAAACCATTTTAAAACATCATTTAAAAAAAGAATAGTCTATGTACTTCTATTCAAATTGCTATATAAAGAGTGAAAATATCTAAACAGTAAGAGAAATTTAAAGAGACACTATTTCTGACATCTGGCACTTATTTATTCAAACATAAATAAATATCTAATCATGCTCACTATGAAATGCCACAAAATGCCAACAAAACTTAAATAATAAATAAACCTAAATTCAAAACAACCCATAGAGATTTAAAATATAATTATTGTGTTTTGAAATTTATAGAAAGCATTATTAATCTTAAATTGCTTATCATTCTTAAATATTGGCCCTATCAGCATTCTATCATGGATAGTGGAAGAAAGAAAAAAAATCCATCAAAGTAGTATAGTTGGAAAGAAAAATGGGTTCACTAGAAGGGGGAGGTGGAAGGGAGGACAAGAGAAGATAATAGAAGAGACATGATCAAAATACATTATCTACATGTATGAAAAGTGTCAGTAAAAAGTTTTAAAAATAAGAAATGCCTTAACAAAAATCAAACTTGTGAGTTAAGATCTAAAATTTCATATTTGCAAAAATAAATACTTTCAGGGTTGGAGAGATGTCTTAGTGGTTAAGGTGCTTGACTATAAAGCTTAAAAACTCATGTTTGTATCTCCAGGTCCCATGTAAGCCAGATGCACAGTGACGCAAGCACACAATGTTGCACATGCGTTCAAGGGGGTGCACACATCTGGGGTTTGTTTGCAGAGGCTGAAGGCCCTTAGCACCCTCATTCTCTCTCTCTCTCTCTCTCAAATAAATAAGTTT
Organism: Jaculus jaculus; assembly: GCF_020740685.1. NCBI lineage: Eukaryota > Metazoa > Chordata > Mammalia > Rodentia > Dipodidae > Jaculus > Jaculus jaculus. Next base: position 61,843,219 of record NC_059116.1, read on the forward strand.
AAAAATAAAAAGAAAACTTCCAGATGAAAAAATTAAAGAACATACAGTCCATTATCTATTTAATTTGCCTGAGAATTACAATTGTGAATGCTGGATGATAATCTTTTAATGCTAAAATTAAATTAAAGGAATTTCCCTAAGCAGCTGAGTGTCTTCCTTCTGAAAGTTGCCTTTCAACTTTGCTTTGAGGGAAGTCCACCACTGGCTTGCTGCCAGCCGTGGCAGGTGTTTCCACTACTACGGAGCATGAGGGACATCACCAGGATGGTCCCCCTCTTCCTGTCACTTGAGTTGACAGATCATGATCTTTTGATCAACAAGTACAAGCTTCAGAGGGATTTTATGTACCCCTCAAGGATTTTTGGTGTTACACAATTATAATATTGTGATTCCTATATATTTTTCTCTTATTAAACTGTTATTGTCTTCTTAGATCTTTTGTAATTCCTAAGTGCAATCTTTATCTTACAAAAAATACAAACGTGAGTTTAACACTGCCAAACAGATTTCCCTACATCAGTTAAAGGAGTTGTGTTACAGCTTAAGTGCAGGCCTAGGGTTATCTACACATAGCATATTTTCACGACTCATGTTAGAGCTACCATCTCAGTTACCTAAAATAGGTCCTGAAAGCTTTTAATTTATAAGCAATAATCTCAATTTTGACAACTTTTCTTTACCTTTATCAAGACTATGCTTATTCTATTAAATAAGTATTATGCTGAAATATAAATAATATATATTTGACTATGTTGTTTTTAATAACTTTTAAAATATTTTATTTATTTGTTGGAGAGAGAGAATGGGTGCACCAGAGCCTCCAGCCACTACAAACAAACTCCAGGCGCATGTGCCCCTTGTGCACCTGGGCAATCGAACCTGGATCCTAGGCAAGCAGGCAAGCATCATAACTGTTAAGCCTTCTCTCCAGCTCAGTAATTTTTTTAAAGGAAGGATATCTAATTAATTTACTCATTCTCAAGCTGAATATAAAAGCAACCTTTGTCATTCAGTGTCCCAAATATAAATAGTAATAATAATAGTTGGACCTTCTGTTGCTGTATCATGTTATACACAATATGGCAGGGTTTACCTTACAATCTATTAGCAGGTTTTTTGGTTTTGTTTTGTTTTACAAAGTAGGGTCTTGCTGTAGCCCAGGCTGACCTGTAATTCACTATGTAATCTCAGACTGGCCTCAAATTTACAGTAATCCTTTTATCTCTGCCTCTAGGACTAAAGGCATGCACACGACACCTGGCTCCTTTAGTATCTTAACCAACCTACTTCCAACACTCGTTGATTTGTTAACTTACTGTTGGGACATAATCAACATTTGTGACTACTATTCAAAAATATCTATTGTGGTTACATTAGCATCCTTTAATGCATGTTTTTCCAGGCAAGATAAGTGTGAAATAATTAAGAAATTGCTCCCATGCTGCAGAAGGCTGTTTTCTCAAGACCACTCTCAGTCATGTAGAGTTGGATGGTCTGCACTGGACCCAAGCACATGTTTGCAAACCTGTACATCTTTTACTACTAAGACTGTCTTTGTTTGTGTATTTGTCAATGCTTTTTCTTGCCCTGCACCCCAGTCAGTTTTCAGGCAATTATCTGTCAGGAAGCAGGCTCCTCCCTCACCCGCAGCCATTTCCTTTGGCTTTGCTGGTGGAAATGAAGAACAGCCGCAGCTCTTCAGTGGACTCATCAGCGGGAGATGAGAATGATGGCCATCTCCTCCGCAGAGACCCATTAGCTGCCCTTCCTCAGAGTAAGCATTCCTGACTCATTTCATCCTCTTTTATTCTGGTTAGGATGAGCTTTTCTTTCTTTTTCTTTTTAACCTTCTCAGAAGATTTATCCATTTATTTATGTGATAAATAAAAGCTGAATTATTTGTGTAGAAGAAAATGTTTTATTTGGACATGTTGGGCCACCATATTCTGTTTGAGAGAAGCCTCCCAACACAGTTCTTTGGGAATGGAAGCGTGCTCAGAGGTACCTGGCCAGGTTCACTGCTACAGGTAGATTACTGTGGTTCCAGCCCTCTTGAGCATGGATGGGAGCACCTCCGACATGATGGCTTCTCTTGTAAAGCCACACTGTTAGACGGTGCTGTCTAGCCCTGTGTCCTATCCAACTCTTTTGGCCAGCAATAGCAGCGGCTTGTCTATAGGACTTGTCAGTGGTCCCTTCAGAGCAGGAACATTTGTAGTGCAAGCGATGGCTCAGGACAGGCTCAGCCTGTATCTGTAATTCTTCCTTCAGCTTTGCAATTCATAACTCAGTGAGTTATATTCTCTATGCATTTTTAAATTTATGTTTATTTAAAAGCAGACCACACACAAAATTGGGTCATAAATTTATTTAAATGTTTAGCATAGCACCTTTAATAATGGTTCATTTCTTCTACTCTGAACCCTAGCAGTACAAGCTGGGTTAATAAAGAAAGGAAAATTCAATGTGTGCTGTGAAATGGTTCATTTGGAGATACTTTGGGAGCTATAACATTGGCTTTGCAAAAGAAAATACACACATACACAGAATTCCAATATATTAAACATTGTTGACAAGTTAAACACAGATATCTCTTAAACCAGATATGTAGAAAAATATTCATAGCTACCTAGAAAAAGAAAAATAAATTGAAATCCCTTGGTGATAAGATTAAATTACATATTTAATTTTCATCTTCTCAGATTGCTTTCTATTTATTAAATTAATGTTAGTTTAATTATCAGTTTAAATTCATTAAGCAACATTGATGATCATATATTCCAGAGGCAGATGGAGAGGAGGAGAGAGCAGTGTGAAGTTTGTGATTAGTGTAAGGACGCTCACCATATCCTAGCTGAGAGATAATGAAGTCAAATTCCTCTATGCTGTGGATACTTGCAAGGTCACCGCCTTCTTTCCGGCAGGCTTGCAAAGCATGCCTCTGGATCTTCTTGTCCTCTCTGTGGATCCTGTAGCAGTGGCCTGCATATGGCCACCACTGGTTAGGACATTTAACAGACACGTCAGTCTCTATAAGTAAAGAGAGGTTTGGAAAACATTTCTAAGAGATTTGTTTACATATTTAACATTATCATATATATAAAGTAATCCATACTTATAGGCAATAAAAGACACATGCATTTTTGTTGGCATATGCATTCACAAAGGTAAGACTAAAAATATTCTATCTTACTTGTTTTAGAAAAAAAAGGGGGATTTGTTGTTTCTAAACATTTATTGTTTATTATTTATTTTTAAGCAGAGAGAGAAGAAAGAGAAAGGGAATGTGCATACCAGGACCTCTTGCCACTGCAAATGAATCCCAGATGCATATGGCTTTATGTGGATACTGAGGAACTGAACTTGAGCCATCAGGCTTTGCAACAAATGCTTTTAACCACTAAGCAATCTCTCCAGCCCTACAAAAGGGATTTTTAAAAATACATATTTTTTACTTTAAAACAGAGTCAAGGGTGGGAGATACAGCTATGTTAATGCAGTCACCTAGCTTACATAAGACCCTAGGTTCTATCCCCAATACCACAAAAAAAATGCATTCTAATAAATAAAGTCAAATGGGATATCTCTTAGGTGTTGCAACTGCAATAAACTACATTAATGTACAGCAGATTGTCTAATTTAATAAACACTTATTATAAGCCAACCTACTTTAGGTTTACATTCTAGAAACCTAAAAGTTTTGATATATAATCTATCCTCAAACGAACTGTAGTATACCTTTTCCTTTTTCATGGATGTTAGAAAGACAATACTCAGGGTGAACCAGTGATCTTTGTAAGGTGGGGGAAAGGACTGAGTGAGGTAGGGAGTGAACTGGATGGGGATAGGAGGGCCACTGTGGAGCTTCTGCCGTCGAGCTGCATGAGCCCAGCGTGCTCGGGGCTAACCTAGTCACTTAGCTTGTTCACAAAGATGGCATGCGTGATTTTGGCCAGTGAAGAAATTGGGGTTCAAAATCTATTAGATAAAGCTTGAATTTGCCACAAGTCATGTGGTTTTGAACAAGTGACAACACACAAACCAAAGTTGTCACATACATTTTTAAAAGACTAACAGGCTCACACTGTTACCACTAACATGAAACTGCCCCTCTTCACTGTGTCCTGAGCGCAAAACGAGCAGAAACAACACACTTGTCAACGACAAACAACAACATAATTAAGTAACCCAGTGGTGAAAATCTCCATCATTGCTATAAACAGTTGTAGTCATCATAATCTTGAGTACACAAAACTTCAAAGTAATTGCGCTGCTGAGTGACAGCAGAGACTTCTGAAGGTAGAGAGGCCTCTTCATCCATGCTGAACTTAACACAAGGCGGAGCACATGGTAGGTGCAATGAGTGTGGGTTGGGAAAGAACGCTGAAGTTACAGTTAAGAGACGACAGCTTCTTTGTGGCTGTTTTACAGATTCTATTTTAAACAATAATTGGCAACACTTGCTTAGAAAGGGGCTAAATTTAATCAAATAAAGGTGAATTTATATATTGAAGTTTAATATCATTCAATGTTCTCAAATATGCTGCTTTATTAAATGCCCCATATTGGGTACCACTGTCATTCTTTTATTTAGTGGGGGTTGAGACAGAGTCTCACTCTATCCCAGGCTTCCCTGAAATTATTTTCCAGCTGACACAGCCTCTCAAGAGATCGGCTTCCAGTGGTGAATATGATGGCCAGCTCTCTTGTAATGCATGTAATGAACTAGCACCATTCCCTGCCCTAGTAGAGACCGGCGGAAACATCTTCGCACATAGTCATCATGAGGGAAACAGTAAATCACAGTGCCTTGACGCTGGCTGAACTAGCGTAAAAGAAAAATGTACATTAAAAATTCTACCTCCTCGGTACAATTTTAATTCTGTATACCTTCATTGGTTACCAGAAAGGAAAAAAGAATTGTTAGCATAGCTCTGGAGCCATCTGGTGGAGTATTTTAATTGTGCTGTCTAGGAAACTGAAAATAATGTCAGCCACTTTTGAGGGCTCCAAAAACAGACCAGTGATCCTATGAAAGCATTCTTTGCAGAGGCTCACCCATTACATGTGAAACCCTGGGTTCAGTCAACAGCACCACACAAAGCAAAGCAACAACAAAAACTTCCAAAACCTGAAATAACCAACCCCAGTGAAATAAAGGGAGTCCCCCAGGGGAGCCACTAAAGATCATTTGTTCTCCAAGAGGATCATCAAAAACCACAGATGTGAGTCACACACATCATTTTAGATTTGCTGCTCACCATAGCAGGAAAAAGCCAAGTGAACCAAGTAAATTTTAATAATATAATTTATTTGACTCAATAGATCCAAAATATTATTGTTTGTTTGTTGGCTTTGTTTTGTTTCATTTTCTGAGGTAGGATCACTCTAGCTCAGGCTGACCTGGAATTCACTATGTAGTCTCAGGGTGGCCTTGAACTCATGGCAATCCTCCCACCTCTGCCTCCTGAGTGTTGGGATTAAAAGCATGCACCACCATGCCTGGCTCAAAATATTATTTTTTCAATATGTAATCAACTAAAAGGAGATATTTTCATAGAGAATGAGTTCTTAGTGAAGTGACCAGACTACAAGAAGACGAAGTACTATGATTTATATTTTACAAAATGAGGAATTTAAAGCTAACAAGTTATGCAATAAGGAAAAGTTATAGAATTCTGTCTCCCATTCCAGAGAAAATAGAAAACAGCCTTTCCTTTCCTCAAAGTTGCAACTCTCTGAAACAGAACTGCATGCATCCTCCTAAGAAAGAATTATCTAACCATTCTAGAGCAGGAAGAGAGGAGATGAGCTACAGAGTTGAGTTAAGGCCTCCCTAAGGCTTGACCACAGTCACTCTGGAGAGTATGCAAAGTGGGTTCAGTCCTCATACATATCCACTCAATTCTATTTAGATCTGTAAAACTAAAACTGTAAACATGCCTATGCACTGATCCAGCCATGTAATGTCCAGGGATTATCATCTTGTCAAATGATGTTTGAAAAGTTTTCAATGCAAAATTTTAGTGTAAAATATTATACTTAACCACACTGGAGCCTAGCCCTACCTATGTGAACATAACAAAGACATCCCTTCCAGATATTTGTTTACTAGCTTGAATTCCAGTTTGGTCACCTATGAGAAGTATATATCCTATGGATTTCCTTTTCCTCTTCCAGAACATGTGAAAATCATTCCTTATAGGGCAGGGAAGATACAATTCTTATTTATACCAAAGACGATACACAATAATCAAACTCTTCTTCACATTCAGGAAATGTTAGCAACCAGTAGTAGTAACCAACAAAAAGAACTCTGTGGGAATATCAATGCAACTACTCATAAGCTTTCAAAAAAGTCTCTAGAGTCATTTCATGCAATTATAATTAGTCTATCATCTCATATTTAATTCTAGCATTTTATGCATTTCAGATTAAATCACTTACCAGAGGGAATAATAAAAGAATTCAAAGTACTGTTGCCCTTTTTACAAATATAGCCTAGTTTATGAGCACACTCCATGTTTTCCCATTTAGCATTTTTTCCAGGGTTGAGTGACACACAGCTCTTTCCAGGTTCTGCTGATGGACTTCCTTTAAGAAAATGAAAGGTTAAGGTGTGGTTATTAGAGGTAGTCTAGGCAGATTGCTTCCCTCTGGCATATGCCTTCATCCTTGGGATTTCCTGGTTTCCCATTCTGTCTTTTGCTCTATTTTCACAAATAAATATTTACTGACAGCAGAGCAAAAGACATAGTGGTAATTTCCTTATTTTTTTTGTGGTTTGCTCACTCCCAATACCAAAAATGTAGATCATACAAGTGAACTATGTTGAAATAACCACCCCCATCAATTGATAAAACCAGACTTTAGACAGTTGTCACATTGATTATATTGTGTCACAGAAAGACGTCTAACTATGGGGGTAATCAACTGCTCTCTGATTGGATATGAGTTCTGCTCAGTGAGAGGGGTGCAGGGGACCCTAAATACACACCCATAGGACAAGAAAATCAACTGCCTAGTATGGGATGTCATCTCTATCACATTTGCCAGGGCCCAGGAAACATCACCGAGGAGGTGGCAGATTAAATATGAGTGCTGCTTTTACTGCTAGCCTGAGAACTTCCTCCAGGAAGATGGCAGAAGACACTGAGGATACTCAAAACCCATCAGAGAAAAAAATCAGAGGCTGCCAAGAGTTCACCACTAAAGGAGACTTCTAACACACCCTGCAAGACTCAGGGAACCTTACTAAAGAGGTAAGAGAAGCAACATAAGACCAACAGGGTGGGAAGGAGTATCCTGAGGAATTGCCCCACCACCACCACCACAAAGACTGACTGGTGCACTCATGACCCCATAATGAAAACTGACAACCCCAATGTGGCGGGCCGTCCATGCAGTGAGGGGAGTGGGAGTAAGGGAAACTAAGAGTAAAGCTCAATGGGAATATGACCATTAGGCAATATGTAAATACAAATAAGTTCTCAAGTTATAAAAAACAAAATGTACCTAAATAAAAAGAATGCACAGGGTTCCAAACTGGCTATAACATAAGCAATAGCTACCATAAAATATAAGCAGGCTAACTGTAAAAAATAGGCTAGAGAATCTCTGAATATGAGGGACCCTTCAGTTGGACTGGACGTGAAGGAAGGAGGAGACAAGGCAATGTAAAAGTCTCCGGAAGCCAACTTACCATCTCAGGACTAAGATACTCAATATCCTCAAACCAGGCCCTTGAAGACTACTTTTAAAAATTTTTTTGTTCATTTTATTTATTTATTTATTTATTTGAGAGCAACAGACAGAGCAAGAAAGGCAGAGAGAGAGAGAGAGAATGGACACTCCAGGGCCTCCAGCCACTGCCAACGAACTCCAGACGCGTGCGCCCCCTTGTGCATCTGGCTAACGTGGGTCCTGGGGAATTGAGCCTCAAACCGGGGTCCTTAGGCTTCACAGGCAAACGCCTAACTGCTAAGCCATCTCTCCAGCCCTGAAGACTACTTTTAAGAGCTAATCCTTATTGGTTTCTCACCAGAAACTGATTAAAGAACCAGATAGACTCAATTGTTGATGCAATGGATGCACACATTGACTACTACATTTCTCAGTGTTTGTTACTCCGATAGTGGCACCTCCCCCCACCCCAGAAGTCTGCCAAATGAGCTGCATGCATTATGTTAACCAATTCTACTTTGTGACCTTTGGTAAGTATTTACCATGTACCTGAACTCACTCTCTTCCTGAAGGGTGGGAATCATGTCACCTATGTCACAAAATCTTTTTCAAAAAAAACTGGAGATTACATAAATACCACACAGAGGAAAAATGTTAGTAGTTACTATGAAAATGCTTTTTTTAATATGCTGATATTGTGGCCAAAATAATAGGATAACTAAACTGACAGATTAGGTGTCCATACTAGAAAAAAAACTTTCAAAACAAGAATGTATTTTATAGCTATTGTTCCTTAGTTAGAGTACTCATTAGTAAATCATGTTTATATATCTATATAGTTATCAATGCAATACCACTACCACCTTTAATATCAAATATTATCTTGTATTGTTATAATAATGATATATTTAGATTTATATTTATCAATTATATAAAATATTATTATTTGAAATGTAAATGTGTTTTTATTAGATGCATTACCCAGTAATAATTTGGTTCAAACACTTTATTCATCAATTTATATAAAATAAGGAAGCGTTCTACAAGTTTTCTAATTTTAGTTTCAAGAAATTCATGTGTTCTCTAAGAAGGTTGATTTGTTTTGCACCTACTTCTGAGACATTTGATTTAATAAGAAAACGTGTTTCCTGTCTTATTTTTTTTTTAAAAAGAACACAGTTCTCTTTATTTTTTTATTTTTTTTTAATTTTATTTATTTATTTATTTGAGAGCGACAGACACAGAGAGAAAGACAGATAGAGGGAGAGAGAGAGAATGGGCACGCCAGGGCTTCCAGCCTCTGCAAACGAACTCCAGACGCGTGCGCCCCCTTGTGCATCTGGCTAACGTGGGACCTGGGGAACCGAGCCTCGAACCGGGGTCCTTAGGCTTCACAGGCAAGCGCTTAACCGCTAAGCCATCTCTCCAGCCCATTGCCTGTCTTATTAATATTTCATTTTCATAGCCTCATCTTCCCCTAAGCTAACCCCCAAATTATTTTACTAAGCACTTAGAATACAAGATATTGACTATTAAAATCCTTATTCCAAATTCAATAATAAAATAAAATTGGTCATTTAATGGTGTAGAATACTTACTACTTAAGAGAAGAATAAATTCTAGTGCCCTAATAAATATTGAGGATTGTCTAATGATTTGTTTGAGCCCAGCTGGTATTCTCCAACTTAATTTGACAAAATGAGTAGGCAGATAAATGATATCTTTACTTATTTTTTAAAAGGCACCTTGGCCACACATGGTGGCGCATGCCTAGAACTTGGAAGGCAGAGGTAGGAGGATTGCCATGAGTTCGAGGTCACCCTGAGACTACATAGTGAATTCCAGGTCAGCGTGGGCAAGAATGAGACCTTACCTCAAAAAGAAAAAAAAGGCACCTTGTATGTGTATGTGTGCATATAATTTCCCTTGCAGTAATATTTGCTTCCCATATTTCAGAAGAAAATAAAACTTATTATCACTTCAAGGTGCAATTCACAGGGATGAGAGTGTAAGGAACATTCATGACTCCAGCACCAAAAAATTCAATAGCCCTGTAGCCATCAGACTCAAAGGGAATACATTAAAAGTGGAATATCACAATTTCACAGTAAAAATCTAATACTGAGCTTTGTCTTCAGCCCCTAAAGCCTAATCAATGTAAACTAACATATAACCACATAATCTCCAAAGAGTTACCTCTCATGTTTTAGCAATTTTTGAAACAAAAATAGAAGTCAACCTGGAAAAATCAGAAGTTTAATTTTTTAAAACAGATACAAGTAACATTTGGTGGCTTTAAAAAATAAGTCAAGCTGGGCATGGTGTTACACACATGTAATCCCAACACTTGGGGGCAGAGACACAAGGATCAAGAGTTTGAGGACAGCCTGTGTGACACAGAAAAGCCTGGCTTCCAAAAGAGGGAGTGGTTAAGGTCTCAGGACACAGTGTTTGCTGTGCAAGCGTGAGGCCCTAGATTCTATCTCCAGCACCCAGGTAAAAGTGTCCGGTGTAGTACACAGTTGAAGCGCAGGGCTGTATAAACAGACGGAACTCTCTCTGCACCTTGCTGGCCAGCCAGTCTAGCCTAGTTGGCAAGTTGCCAACCAATGAGAGACCAGATCTTAAAAAAACATAGATAGTGTTCCTATGCATGACATCTGAGGTTAACCTCTGACTTCCACATACACTGGCCCACCCACACAGCAACATACAGACCCACAAAACACATGTGCACATACACAAACACACAAGAAAAAGTAAAAGAAAATAAAGAACCGGGCATGGTGGAGCACACCTTTAATCCTAGAACTCAGGAGGCAGAGGTAGGAGCATCACCATGAATTCAAGACCACCCTGAGATTGCATAGTCCATTCCAGGTCAGCCTAAGCTAAAGTGAGACCCTACCTTGGAAAACCAAAAAAAAAAAAAAAAAAAAAAAAAAAAAAAAAAAAAAAAAAATCTCAGCATCTTAATGGACACCATCTCAGTATTGTCTGTAGCAAAGCCGATAAGGATGCATCCAATACACTACACCACTTCTCTCCCTTCCTGTACCCATTGCAGACATTACTAATCACTAAGGACTCTTCCTTAGTAAGCTAGGGTTGGAGGGACTGGAATCACACTCACTAGCTTCCCCCAGCTACTAAAAGCTCTTGGGACTGGTGAAGAGATGCAAACTTTGTCATTGGTCCTTTTGTTTTCCCTAACAGTCATCTTGTATGGCAAGTTATATTCATCAAGTTGTCTCCTGGTATGCTCTGTGTCTTGTATTTTGTGACACCATGAAAATAATTCTTTGACTTTATTCTCAATCTTCCAGAAAATCAGAAAGCTTTTGAAAGATTAATCATTCCCTGATTGTATTTTTTAAACTTTTTTGTTGATTTTTATTTATTTGAGAGTGACAGACAGAGAGAGAAAGAGGCAGCCACTGCAAATGAATTCCAGATGCATGTGCCACCTTGTGCATCTGGCTTCCGTGGGTCCTGGGGAATCAAGTGTCGAACCAAGGTCCTTAGGCTTCACAGGCAAGAATTTAACCACTAAACCATCTCTCTAGCCCTGATGGTATATTTTTTGCAATCAAACTACACATTGTCAAAGAACAGCTAATAAATTTTATGCTAGCATGGAATATTATATATGAGATAAGCAGTAGTTTTAATTCAAACCTATTAAATTCTGATCACAATGTATTGTGTACATATAAAAAAGAAGATGTCATATTTCAGCCAGGCGTGGTGACGCACGCCTTTAATCCCAGCACTTGGGAAGCAGAGGTAGGAGGTTCGCTGTGAGTTCAAGGCCACCCTGAGACTCCATAGTGACAACCTGGGCTAGAGTGAAATCCTACCTTGAAAAGCCAAAAAAAAAAAAAAGAAAGAAAAAGAAAAAGAAAAAGAAAAAAAGGAATATGTCATATTTCAAAGCAAGGTAAGTAACAAGGTATGTTCCAATAGGTCTCTCAACTCTTCTCCTTGACATCCTGATGTGAGATAATGAAGGTCACTGTGGCAGCCACACAAATTAAACTTGAGTTTCTTCAGGCATAAGTAGGCTTGGCCTTACCTGGTAGCCAGTTCAGATAGCGGAATGGACTGCCACTACTCCACTGCCAACCAGTGTTGAAACTCAGACTGTTAAGTCCAATCCACAGCCCTGAGGTCAAGGTGCTTGTTAATCCTTTTTTAACAGAAAGCAGAAACAAATGTAAGACTCGTATTCAGAAAAGCCAGGGAAATAAAATTCAGAAGAAAATGTGTGAATCATATAGCCCTCTGCTTCCAGAACCTGTCTCCATCATCTGTGAAGACTTGGCATTTGGTTTTCATGTTTAGAATTTACTCCAAAATGAAAAAGAAAGTATTATAAATCCTTCCTAAGGAACGACATTATATAGGGCTAGAGAGATGGTTTAGTCTTTAAGGTACTTACCTGCAAAGCCAAAGGACCCAGGTTTGATTCCCCAGGACCCATGTACAGCCAGATGCACAAGGTGGCACCTGAGTCTGGAGTTTGTTTGCAGTAGCTAGAGGGCCTAGAACTCCCATTCTCTCCCTCTCCATATATATATATATATATATATATATATATATATATATATATATATATATATATATATATATACACACACACATGCATACATACATACACACACACACATATATATGTATGGATGGATATATATACACACATATATATGCATATATCTGCCTCTTTCTCTCTCTATCTCTCAAATAAATAAATATATTTTTAAAAATAAATGGTGGATGGAGGGACGACTTAGCTGTTAAGGCTACAAAGCCAAAGGACCCAGGTTCAATTCCCCAGGACCCATGTAAGCCAGATGCAAAAGGTGGCACATGTGTCTGGAGTTCTTTTGCAGTGGCTGGAAGGTCTAGTGTGCCATTCTCTCTCTCTCTCTTTCTCTCTCTCTGCCTCTTTCTCTCTCTCAAATAAATAAAAATAAAATATTTTTTAAAAATAAAATAAAAAATAAATGACATTATTTAGTCCTAAAATTTTGTGATAAATATCAAGCCTGACTACCTTCATTAAAATAATAATGAATTCATATTGAATCAATTTCATATCACCAACAACTTCTTTTTTATTTTATGTTACATAGTTACTAAAGTTATTTTGAGTATTCCCTTTAGGATAAAGAAACAAACTAACAATTGTCCTCACCTTCTTCATGCACATAGATAATGGACAACATGTAAAAAGAAATAATATATCTCTGGACTGTACCTAGGAAATATTCAAGGATAAGCCTCATCATTCTATATATTAATAATTAGTAATTACTAATGAATAGTGGATTTTTTTTTCACAAACTCTTTACACTTATATTAACTTGAATAATTATCCGTACACTTCTGGGAGTAAACTTAAGGAAATGCTCTTAAAAGTAGAATTTTAAGTTGGGTATGTTGGCCTGGGCCTCCTTTATTCCCAGTACTCAGGAGGCTGAGGTAGGAAGATCAGTAGGTAGAGGCTCTGAAGGCTCCGTCTTTAAAAAAATGCAGCTTTTCAAAAATATTAAATATAGCTCCTTACCAAACCAAGTAACCTGGCACTTTAAACATCTTAAGGGCCAGGACAATGAAAGCTTGGAGTGGTAGTACACACCTGTAATCCCCAGCACTCTGGAGGCTGAGGCAGGAGGTTTATTACAAATTTGAGGCTAATCTATGGTATATAGTGAGTACCATGCCAGCCAAAGCTATACAGCAAGAACCTGTTTAAAAATAATAGGAGAGAGCTACAGAGATGGCACAGCAGTTAAGGTGCTTGCCTGCAAAGCCTAAGGACCCATGTTCAGTCTCTGTCCAGATCCCATGTAAGCCAGACACACAAAGGTGAGGCAAACACAAGGTTACACATGCCCACTAGGTGGCACAAGCTTCTGGAGTTTGAATGCAGTGGCTGAGGCCCTGGCGTGCCAATTCTCTCACTCCTCTCTCTGTGTCTCTTTGTCTATCTCTCTCTCAAATTAAAAAGGAGTAAGAGAGTAATCATAATTAACTTCTCAAAACTATAAAGAACAATTCATGGATTCAAAATTAAAGTGTATTTTGTCTCAGATTGCTCAAGTTACCACCATGTTTGGCATAACTGCTTAGAGCTGTTTAAAGAAACTGTCCTCAAATGTACCTCATCACTTCCATAGATGCTTCTAAACTTATCTTGAAAGCTTAATAGTTTGTGAAAGAGGCCTGCAAGAGGTATCTTTAAAATAAATATAAGTAATCATTATTATCATCACTATTAACAGCTACAAATTGAAATAGGGTTAGCTAAAGGTGAAATTTAGAAACAAAAACCTAATCTTGTATTAAGGTCATTATCACTTCAAGGACTGGGGTGTACTCAATGGTGGAGCACATGTCCCAGGTATGTGTAAAACCCTGAGTTCCATTCCTAGCACAGAGAAGAACAGTGTCACTTAAAACCAATAAGCATAATCCACAGATTATTTCTCTAATGTGTATTCATAATTCCGGAATGGACCAAATCAAAACTTTTTTATTTTGGTCACACAAAGCATTGGTTCCGCATGCTAAGCTGTCACTCATGTGCACATATATACCGTGTGTGTGCGCATGGACGTGCACATGCTGCAGCACGTGTGAGCAGGTCCGAGGCCCACCTCAGGGTGTCTGCCCTCTTCTTTCACGCTCTTATGAAAGCGCGTTTCTCGTTCGTTGTGTTTTTTCTTCTGCTGCATACGCCAGTCTAGCTGGCCCAGGAGCTTTCAGATTCTGCAGACTTCCATTTATGGAAGAGGACTGAATTTGGACAGGCAGGTTTGCAAGCAGGTACCTTTAACCATTGAGCCATTGCCCTAGCTCCTTTTTTTTTTTTTTTTTTTTTTTTTGAGGCAGGGTCTCATGTAGCCTAAGCTGTTCTCAAATTCATTATGTAACCAAGGATGGCCTGCAATTACAAGCATAAACCTCCACACCTAGTTTTCCATATGCTAATTTTTTAATTTAATTTTGGTACGTGTGATGTCTGAAAAGGCTCTAAGCCTACTTTTGAACTTATTTATGATAGAACAAATTTTCTGTCCCCTATTACACTGGTATTTTTATTTTTTTATCCATATATATGTTCAATTTGTTTTCCAAGCAATAACAGAGGAAATTGGTCAAAACATCAGGGTAGCAAACCAAATTTCACTTCCTCAATCTTATTTCAGTTCTGCAAATGAGAGTCCAGCATATATGCAGTATTTATCAGATTTAGGAATTGAGGATTAAGTTGAGAACCTGACATTTTTCAGGACATAAGCATAAATCAATATGGAAAACACCATAAGTGGTGGGCAAAGGCTCAGGTGGGTGAGACACTGTGCCCTGTGGGTCATGTAAAATCACACTGCAGGTTTGGGAGGTACTCACTGGGGCAGAGAGAGGGTGCGTAAACGAAGGCTTCTCACTAGAGCTTGGGCATAGCAGATCCTGCTCATTTTATGAATGAGACACAGTTGGGTAAAATTCTAGCCAGGGCTGGATTGCTGGTTAGCCCTTTTCCGAATTTGAAGCATTAACAAGCATCAATTCTCCCTTCTGATCTGTTATCTCCTCTGTAAAGTGGGATGGCAATATTTTTTTATAAAGTTGACTTGGGCTTTCAAAATAAAGCCTAGTATCTGGCACACATACACTATTCAATAAGCAAATTTATTTGTTTAGTTAGTTATTATTTATTTACTTATTAACTTATAACAGGGTTGCCTTATGAAGCCCAGGCTGGTCTCTAACTTGCAATCCTCCTTCCTCAGTTTCCAAGTGCTGTGATTACAAGTGTGAACTAACAAATCTAGTTTAATAAATTTCTTTAATCTGAATCATCAAACTAGTTTACACATTTTTAATCATATTGGCTTTTTTAAATCCTCCCATGAAAAACATTACATTTAAAAATGGTAACTATTTGGAAGCCAGGCATGGTGGCACACACCTTTAATCCTAGCACTCGGGAGGCAGAGGTAGGAGGATCGCCGTGAGTTCAAGGCCACCCTGAGACTACATAGTGAATTCTAGGTCAGCCTGGGCTAGAGTGAGACCCTACTACAATATACCAAAAAAAAAAAAAAAGATAACTATTTGGGCTGAAGATATGGCTTCATGGTGGTTGCTTAGCAGTTAAAGATCTTGCTGGTGAAACTTAAGAACTGATGTTTGAATCTCCAGTTCCCACATAAGCTAGACACAGTGACACAAGCCTGCAATGTCGCACATGTGCACAAGGGGGTGCACTTTCATTTGTAGAGGCTGGAGGCCCTGGAGTGCCCATCCCCCCCTCCCAAAAAATAAAAAGAAAAGTAAAAGAAAGAAAAAAAAGACACCTGTCTACAAGGCCTAAGGACCCAGGTAAACTCCAGTACCCATGTAAAGCCAGATGCACAGGGTGGCATGTGCATCTGGAGTTCCTTTGCAGTGGCTGGAGGCCCTGGAATGCCCATTCTCTCTTATACTCTCTCATAAATAAATGCAATATTTAAAAACTGGAAAGCTAAGCCCTACCTTGAAAAACAAAACAAAAGTAAACTGGTAACTATGTATGAGTTGTTTTTCATTTTAAGGACATACTTCCCAAAACACAGTATATCATGAGTATCTGCCCTCATCATTTTCTAGATTCCTCCTCAGTGGATATCAAATGTTGTGTATGTCTAACTTCCACAAAAAAAAAAAAATGTCTTTCCTCTGTTTAATCTTTTTACATTTCCTGCTGGACTTTTTTCCTGGTCTTATGCTATTTTTGACTTAAAGAAAGACAGGAAGTACTACAAATCACCCCAGATCAGCCACTCTCATGCCAATTCTAATGGAAATCTGCTGACTAGCATTCCAGCAACTTGGATAAGATTCAAGCAGGCATCTGAAGGTAGCTCAGGCTGGCTTTCTCAGGACAGTTGCTGCCTGGTAGACATGCCAACAGCATCTGCCAGTTAGGACAGTGTGCCCTGGACCTCCTCTTTTATTTTGATGTCATGGTATGTGTGATAAACTAATGTTCTGCTGGCCACTCAGTAGGATATATGGATAAATAATTATCTATATTTTTCATCACACACATATACCATACATCAACATATGTCTGTTTTCCCTACTGAACATTCAGCTTATACAGGCAGTGCAGGGTCAGCTCAGTACCATCATGTCACTTGGCACATGGTTATCAGATAGATTGTTGAATAAATAAATGAATGAATATGAAAATAAAATCAATAGTCCAATGTGTTTATAGTTTTGTAGAGGTGGTGGGACATTTATGTAAGTAACTACAATAAATGATGGCTTAAAAATAAGAGAAATGGAGCCTGACACTACCTACACAAGGCCATCATAAGAGGAGGAAAAGATCATGACATCAAAATAAAAGAGATACTGATTGATATGGGGAGGGGATATGATGGAGAATGGAGTTTCAAAGGGGAAAGTGGGGGGAGGAGGGTATTACCATGAGATATTTTTTATAATCATGGAATATGTTAATAAAAATTGAGAAAAAAATAAGAGAAATGGAGAGGATTCCAGATTAACTGTATAAAAGTTGGGGATTCCCAAACTCAAAGCATAGTATGGGAAGCGATGTTGAGATGAAGAATAAGAGACACCCATGCCATCCATGAGGAGCTCAAGATTATTCTTTTGTCAAGAAGCAGAATGCATAAGGAAAGGCATTATGGGTGAACAGCTGGCAGCTCGGGACTATGTGAAGGTGTTTTATTAGCCACTTGATGAAAAATTAAGTGCTATAAGAACATTGTTTTTTCGCTCAATCTTTTTATAGTGGCATAGGAAGATGGCAAAAATTTCCTAAAGTGCAATAGATTTTCAAGTGTATTGTGCCTTGTTCTAAAACTTTTATTAAGTAGGTGCACTTGACAGTATTGAGGTCATTTGTTATGGTGCTATTTCAGTTAGTCTAGGTTTAGGCCCTTGTACATTTTGCCCATAACTTTTTACAAAGTACTTCTTTTATTGCACATTCAGAGAATTTTATATATATGTCATGTGTACGTGTCCTTAAACTTCCAATCTTATTTTGTCTCTTGGAGATTGTTGAATGCAGCTTGTCTAGGAAGGGGATGGGACTAGATTCTAAAATTTATTTGGGACCATGGGAATGATAGTTGAGAAGAAAACTTTGCACACAACAGATTTCTAGATACTTTTTGCTGCTAGTTTTATGTAATATTTATTGAGCATTTTGACAAATATTTATTTTTGTAAGCCTAAAAGTGATTCTTTGAAAGTTTAAAGAAAACTTGACCAAAAGACAGTACAAAAACACTGGCACTTGAATGTTGAATGTCACCGTATGCGTGAAATTATATATTTCGGGGTAGTGTGAGCTTTTAATGTTAAGTCATATTAAACTCTTAAGTCAAATTAAGCCGACCCGGAACTGGCAGCGTAGCCATAACTTTCTGATGTTAGTAAAAACAAAATTGGCGACTTGAAATTAAAATATGCCAAGGTTTTGATACACTTGTCTTAAGATATTAATGGAAACACTTCAAAACATTGAAATGGAGTGTCCAGATTCTCAGATGTTTGTTGTGTGAGTTTTGTTTAGTTGTGTGTATTTTTTTTCAGTGAATGTCTGGCACATTGCAATCCTCAAACATGTGGTTGTCTTTGTTGTATTGGCATAATCAGTGACTTGTACATTCAGCGGTAGCATTTGAGCAAGTTTATCAGCAAGCAATATTTTCAGTTATTAAGTAAGGTTTCAAAATGGGTTTAAACTTGCTGAATGTAAAGATTGAACCTCAAGTCACTGTAGCTTTAGTAATTGCTTATTGTATTAGTTCAGATGCTAGCACTGCATGTGCTGTGCATATTCTGATTTTAGTAAAATAAAGAGTTGAACTGAAAAAAAAAAAAGAACATTGTTTTTTGAGGCAAGCCCAATGGACTGACCATTTTTGTAATGCAAGGGAGGAAGAGAGAGAGATAGACAGAGAGAGAGAATTGGCATGCCAGGGCTTCTGGCCACTGCAATTGAACTCCAGACACATGTGCCACCCCATGCACATATGTGACTTTACACTGGCATCATCTTGTGCATCTGGCTTATATGGGATCTAGGGAGTCAAACATGAGTCCTTAGGCTTCACAGGCAAGGCCCTTAACCACTAAGCCATCTAGCCAGCCTTATAAGCAGATTTTTTAACATAGTCATAGAGCCAAAGACAGATTTAGCAGTACTATCTGGGTGAGCTGGAGGGAGGGGATTCTGGAAACAGAGCCATGGGAAAGATATGTTTGCTGATTTTTAACCCTAATCTCTGCTTCCCCAAGTGTGGGTTTTAGAAACTAAAAAACACTCTCCTTTCTCAAGCAAACATTAATCTTCACAACATGATAAAAGACGTTTGTTTTTAAAAGCCAAACAATACTTTTATGGTTTGGAGAGACACATAGCAAAGGACTTAGGCTGGCCAGTGTTCTCAGCTTGTCTCTACCGATGGCAGCATATTTCCTTCTATCATCTTGAACTTGCTGGTGCCAACATGAAGCCTGTGGCTTTAAGTTAGACCTGGAAACCTGACCAGCATGAAGGCACCTCCTGTGTCCTAGAGCATCATTTACCATAGTGCCATCCACTCTGAGATCATCCTCAGAAGCTCCCTAGCACAGATATGAGGACCATCAAATGAGGAAAACAAAGTCAGCTATGAAAAGTCACCTCTTTGTCACCTTTGGAGTTGACTTCAGAGCACAGAATTGTCACATCATCTGTACTATCTGCTTATGGACCAACATCTTTCATTCCTCATACTGCCCACCTTTAAGTTAAATTATGTAGAAATCAGGTGATCCAGGTTTTACTTATGGATGTGTTTTCCTTTCTGCGCATTACCTGTCAGGTACATCTGCTCATGAATCTCGGTGATGCTCAAGAGCTCAGCATCCTGTTGCTGGCAGCTCCTCCTCGCCTGATGCCATGTAAGAGCAGACTCAGCGTTGATCTGGTACAGAATGCTGGTCAGTGGGTCTTTTGTCCAAAAGTTCCCACCACCCACTGCGAAAGAGGGCAAATGAGATTTGCTGTGTTAGGGCTGGAAACACTTCCAGAGAACAACACATCTCAGACCATCTGAAGCCACTGTCATGCGTTTCTTCTTGTCGACCGTCAGCGTATCTGTAAGGCCGTTTGTGTTTTTGTCACTCTTGATCTATAGAGCCCATGTTCAGTGGCCCAACCCTGGCCAATCTGACCCAACCTTAGAAAGGGAGGCATCGTCTTCCTGGTTTTCTGCTGGGACATTTGGATTGGATGAGGTGGGAAGCAAAGCGAATACAAGGAGGAAGAATGGAGCAGCCAGCCCAGAGCTCATCAGCAATGGCCGTGGACGAGGAAAAGAAAGAAATACGCTGCTCTCCTGGCAAGTGGGTATGTCGTCTGCACTCTCTAGTGTGTTCTTCTGAGAAACACAGGGAAAAGAGAGGAAGGTTAGGGTCCCTGTGGACTCGTTCCATCTGAACCTGAGAGGCTTGACTGTAAATTACCTTTTGGAGCCTCTTTTGTTCATTTCATTCCTCATCATGAGGTATATGCAGCTTGGATGAAGCTCTTAGCAAGAGAATATGCGGGTTATTAGGATTGCTTCCCTCATAAGATCATTTTAGCTTATATTTTTCTTTGTTATTTTATGATTTCAAATTTCCTTTATAGACTTAGTATACTCTGTGAAAACCCAACCATATATTTAGATAGGCATTATTGATAGCTTGTTATGTATGCTTGGAAGGTAACAAACAAAATGTTTGTGTTTCATGTTATGAAAATGGCCTCTTTTCTTTTTTTAATAATATAAAATTCCAATTACAGGCTGTATTAAAGAAGGAATAAACTTTGCATTTATTTGTAAGGAAGCCAGAGAATATTATCTTAACTCTTCAGATCTTCTGAGAAGTACCCAGATTGCTAAGGAATTAGTAGTTTTTCATAAGCATACAGTAAAAGATATCCTAATTTTTAGTTCTGGACCAAACTATGTTTTGTGTCTAATGATGAATCAACCTTTTGACATACTATGCTTTTGATGTAAATTTTGTGGTCCCATCACACCTCAAAAACTAAAAGTATATAGTGACTTAATTTGAGGACTAGCATAGAACTTTCAAAGACTCTTCACTTAAAGTTTATTTTGCATTTTAAATCAAAGAACAAAAACATTTATCTCAATGAACATATGGATTTGCTGACTGGACAAATCCCCAGACTTCAAATTCCCAGAGAGAAGCAGCAGGGCTGATGTTAAGCTGAAGTCGCAGGCTGTGGGGAATTGGGAGAGTGGCTGCTGTCCTCTTCCTGTTCTCGTGATACTTGAAAACAAATGTCTTAGCAGAAGGAAACCATCACAGCACCTGACACAAAGGACAATGAGGGACGTGTACTTGGTGTCAACAGGTCAGTAACTGGCACCTCATTTTCCGGGACTGAACCCGTCACCCTAAGGCTATGCTAAAACAAAACCCTAATTTGAATGGATCACAAAACAAAATGGATTACGAAGTTAGAAAGCCCCATGAGACATAAAAATGTATAAACTGTGCTTTACATGTTTTAAAAAATACTGAAATAAGATATTTTTCTATTCTATATTTAATAGAAAAAAAACATACAATTTGGCATTGAATACACAGAATTAATGAGATGGGAAATTACTTTGCTAAATACACTCAAGTCATTGTTCCAACACAATCCAAGGTTGTGAATTTTCTTTGTGATTAGTAAATCGTCATTTGTCCTCCACACTTTAACCATTAAATCACAAATCCATGCAACTCCTTCATCATTACCTCTGAAGTGTGGGGTGCCATAGCTGAACCCACATAACACATGCCTCAAAGAAGCACCATGTCAGATTTAAGACTCCACAAACACTAGAAATAAGGGTGGTTATATCGGGGGGGGGGATCCTCCAATTTTTCAGCCAAAAAAATAAACAACTTATGATGCAAAACATTAGATATATATAAACCTTTAATGGAAATCTAATTTCTAAATGTTTGTAGAACAGAGGCAAATACACCTACCTCAGTCAAGGCCACAGAGTGGTGTCATTATGAATGGAAGCCCATGTGCCTCTGGGGTGCTAGCCCAGAACAGAGGTGATACCCAGAGAAGGCAAGTACAATGACATAAGAATTCAAATTTACTTTTATTTTAATAAGAGAGAATTGGCGGGCCAGCGCCTCCAGCCACTGCAATCAAACACCAGATGCATGTGCCCCTTTGTGCGCATGTGCGACTTTGCACACTTGTGTCATTTTGTGCATCTGGCTGGGGGGGGGGGGACCTGGAGAGTGGAACTTGAATCCTTAGGCTTTGCAGGCAAGTGCTTTTATCGCTGAGCCATCTCTCCAGCGTCAGATTGACTTTTACTGAGTTGACTGGCCAAAAGGTAAGTGTGGAAAACCCTTTCAATCTGCCTTTTGTTTGTCATTGAGAAACTTCTCTCAGCTGTGTTGACTTACAATAACATACAGCACAGTGTGCTTGTGTGCGGGTTTGTGGTCACAAAAGCTCGGTAGTCAATGAATTTTTTGCAGTTTGGATGATGGCCCAACCCTCACTGTGTGGGATGCTGCTGTCTGGCCCCGGGTGATGGCAGGAAATGTGCTTTTCCAATCTAATCTCAAAGAGCAGGTGGCAGAGTGAGCAGTAAGAAGTTTAGAAAGGGAGAAGCTGGCAGCAGGGAGGATACCAGAGGTTGGAGAACGAAAACAAAGAGCTCATCAGTTGTGTGAGTCAGGGTCAGGTGTCCCCATAAACTCCTGTACTCTGAGTGTTTGGTCCCTAGCTGAGGTAACTTGGGAGGAAGAGCCTTCATGGAGGAGGTGTGTTGCTGGGGTGGGGAATAAAGAGTCTTAGCCACACCCCTCCTCTCTCAGCTGCTCTTCCGCAGCTCTTTTCCCCCTGCTGTGGCAGAGGTGACGTCCAGTCTCTGCTCATGCCCTCCCTACCATCATGAAGCTTCCCCTTGGAGACTAGAAGGAAATATAAAAAACTTACCTCTCATCAGCAATTTCTGTTTGGGTGCTTTATCCCAGCAATGACAAGGTAACCATGGCATCATTCTTTTCCTCTTTCCTGGGCCCCAGCTTTGCCCCCAACACTGATGCTCTGATCCACCCACATAAGACCTACCACACTGCTTCTTCACGAATTTTTAAGCACGTTCTCATACTTAATGCAATACCGTCCATTTTGAATGGTTGCAACTGCACCTGCATGTTCATTTTAAAAAGTCCTAAAGGCATATAAATTACCCACTTACATTGATTCATGCCTGTTAAACTAAGTGATGGCCTTTTAAAGTAAAGATTGATCTCCACCGTAAGGAGCCCTTTACCTTACATTGGCACAAAATGCAGGAGCCCACTTAATCTCTCCCAAACAAACCATATTCATGGCCTCATTTCAATTCTGTTTGGGATCTATGCTTCATAAAACGAAAGCATTTGCGACTTCAGAGAATGGGGTACCGACTTCCAGCTTTAAGAAGGCCATGGAGTTTACCCTAAATACAAATGGCTCATTTTCCCAATTGTAAAATCGGTTTCTCATCTGTAAGGGGTCATGGTGGGATACAACGAGAATGAGGGTCACAGAACTGCATTGTCATGCTGAATGTGCCAAAAACATCTTGAGGACAAACAGTAGCTTACATTTCGATGGGCAGAATCCATACAGCTTATCGACGTCGTAGTTCGTGGTCGTCCCACACCAGAGATTGCCATCTGACCGCCCAGCAGTTGTACATTCCGCGTACCACTTGTTTTGAAACTTGAATGGAAATGCACAGACGGCTCCATTTGAATTGCCATTTAGTGAATAGATAGCTGGAGGGACACAGAGATCTGCGCTTACGGGAACGCTCGGCACGCCGGCCTTCCAGCTCGCCGTTCTCATCACGCCCGCGGGGACTGGCTGCCCGCGCTCGGGCCCTGCTCCTCCGAAGGGCCACCCCACGTGCCACGTCCTCCAAGGCAGAAGACGCGCCACCCCTCCGCTTAATTGGAACCATCGTCTCACGAACTCTCTACATTGAGAATAACCTTAAAGCTGTGGAACCAAACACGCGGGCACCCCTGAAAGCCTCTCCCACCACTTCTAGTCAGGCCAGCCTCCACTTAGTTTGGTACTTACGTTGGGAATCAGTATACGTCTCTACTCCACCTCATGAAAAGAAACCACTTGAAACCCTTAGTTACTATTTGTAAGCAATGTTTATTCTTTATTTATTATAGTTTGTCATGTACCTGCATATCATTTCATTATGATCTTTGAAACAGCCCCACTATATAGCCCAGGCTGGACCCACACTCAGGATCCTCTGGCCTTGCCTCCTGCAAGCTGAGATTTTAGGCATGAGTCACAATGCTCAACTAGTTCCTTACAGATTTTTTAAAATATTTTATTTTTACTTATTTACTTATAAAGAGAGGGAGAGAGAATGGGCACACCAGAGCCTCCAGCTACTGCAAACGAACTCCAGACATATGCACCCCCTTGTGCATCTGGCTTCCGTGGGTCCTGGGGAATTGAACCTGGGCTCTTTGGCTTTGCAGGCAAGCGCCTTAACCACTAAGCCATCTCTTCAGCCCTTTTTACGGATTTTTTAAATCATATGTGCATAGCTATGTGTGCATGCTTGAGTACATGTGTGTGCAGGGGTGTGTAGACATCATATGGAGGGCAGAGGAAAAAGTCAGGCGTTGATCCTCAGAAACACCATCCACTTTCTGAGACAGGGTCTCTCTCAGTGGCCTACAGCTGGCTAAGCAGGGACAGACGTGCTGGGCAGTGGGCTGCAGTGACCCACCCGCGTCTGTATCCCCAGTACTGAGAGCAAGGCACCTGACATCTTTACTGTGCCTTTCATGCTTGTGAGTGAATCACCTTAACAAATGAGCTATTGCCCAGCCTTCTACTGACCTTTTCCATTTTACTTGCACTTGTTCCCATGTAGGTTTATTTTTATTTACCCCAAAATTATTTTAGCCAGTTATTAATAACATCAGAATGCTACTCTAGTGTTAGTTTGGCTTCACTAAGCGGAAGGGCCAGTCTGCTACATCACAAATTGTATGGGGACATGCAGAGAAGGCAAACATAAGTAAATAAACACATCCAGTGAGATGATGTTTTACTTATTTACTTATAAAGAGAGGGAGAGAGAATGGGCACACCAGAGCCTCCAGCTACTGCAAACGAACTCCAGACATATGCACACCCTTGTGCATCTGGCTTCTGTGAGTCCTGGAATCATCGCAGTTAAATTCCTCAATGACTCAATTGTTTCTTTTGTAGAATTTGACTCAACCAAGTTTGAGTCACCTTGTTTTACCCTTTAATTCTCTGTTAAGCTTCTCGACTTGGGTCGCCTCTCTTAGAATTTCTATATCTATATTATGTTCAATAAATGCCATGAAAGAACTATTTTCCAAGTCCTATTCTCACCTACTTTGAAATCTACTCTCTTCTGCTCTCTATACAAACAGAAAATGGAAAGCTAACAATATAAAGAACTGAATTCCTATGTTCTGTTTTCTATGTGATAAGCTGGGTTCAACACATCTTGGTAGCCCTAGTAACAAATTAATTTTGGAAATACATATCCCTTGTCCCCGAAGGCATACTCATTCTCTAACCTTGATGTTATTCTAGATAACACTCCACAATAACCAAGTACCCAAGCCTGAAATGGGATTATAGCATCATCAGACTCAAGAGAGCAAGGAGCTGGGAGCTGCTTTTCCTCTCTCTTCTGTTTTGTTCTCTGTCTCTGAGTGACCACAGATCATGAAATTTGACCAGGATAAAGGAAGACTAAGTACTCTGAGTTTATTTAACCTTCAAAAGCTCAAGGAACAAACTACAAATAAGATAATGCCCTAACCTTCCAGAGCTACCACGTTCTGCAACAAGTAACTAGATATTTTGCATGTTGACATGAGAGCCAGTTTTTCAGCTTTTCAAAGCTGTTACTATAGTTCTTAATTACACAAAGTGTGACAAAATAGAAACCTTCAGAAACCAAAATTATTCAGGAATTTGCCAAATTCCACATTAGGCAATCTGAATTGGTGAAGAACATGTTCTTAGAACCTCTTCTTCTAAATGAAGGAAAATTTATTTAGACTGTTAGCACTACAATCTTACAAGGCTAAATAAGAAGCTTGCAGTCTGATTATGGGGAAAATTTGTTTTCTGAAATTTGTAGCTGATTTAAAAATAACTAATTTCTGAGAAATTAAAAAGTAGTATCTTCATATTAATAGCAAATAGCTAATGTACTATTTGGACTTTCTGATTACATTTATTCCCTATCATATCCTCAGAGAAACCAGGATAGTTCATAAAATGATCAATTAACATTTCTAATATGGAGCACCCAAAAGTATATTTGTTTCCTTCAATTCCAACTAAGAAGAGAGATGTTTGACACACACACAAAATAGATTTTTTTTTTTTTTTTTTGAGGCAAGCCCAACAGACTGACCATTTTAATGAGAGAGGAAGAGAGCAAGAGAATAGGCATGACAGGGCCTCTAGCCACTGCAGCCAAACTCCAGATGGGTGCGCCCCCTTGTGCCCATGTGCAACGTAGCACGCTGGTGTTACTGTTGAGAGTCAAGCATGAGTCCTTAGGCTGTGCAGACAGGCACCCTAAGCACTAAGCCATCCTTCCAGTCCCCCCCACCACCAAATGAATATTTTAACAGTAAGTAACAAGCCTCATACCTTCATAGCCTCTGGAGCACAAGTCGTCTGTGGTCCCGAAGATCTTCCACCTGCTCCATAAACCAGATCCCTTGTAGAGCATGACATTTTTCTCTTGTTTATTGCCATAATTGAAAAATAAGTCTTTATTCTTGATGCCAAAAAGTGTGTCATTTTTGCACTCCCACTTCTGAAACTCACTCTCTGTGTTGCACTCATGCAAAGTGATGGGCACCCAGTCTGTTTTTGATGGCACTCCCAAGCACAGTTTGAAAGCAACGCTCATAACTCGTGACTCAGACACCCATTGGAACTTCTGAGATTCAGCTTGTGGGTTGCAGGTCGCTGTTTGAACTGCACTGGGACTTATGGCTTCCACACAACGCTTATGATCTTCATTGTATATCAAGAATTGCTTACTGTCTATTTACAAAAGAAAAAGAAAGAAAAAATGCTTAAGTATGTTCACATAACAAGGGCAATATTTTAGGACCATGATTTCCCAAATTTCATTTGTCTAAAAACCTGTGACTATAAGAAACCAGGCGAAGGTGACGATGTCCTTGGCCTCCCAGCCCTGCATGAGGCACTGGCAGAGGGCTGGGCTGGAGCTTGGCTGTCTGCTAACCCCTCAGCTCCAAAGCGTGGAGACACCCTGCACATTAGCAGGTCTCTTAGGAAAAAAAAGCCCTTCTAAATTGCTCAACGATTTCAGTGGACAGAAGGCAGATAACTGAGGGGAATAATGAGAATAATGAATATGAGAAAGTGTGGATTGCTGACTATAATCAACCGTAGTGTGGAACTGAACATATGTAGGGTCTAGAATAGGATTTTGAAGTGTGATATGTTACCATCCTCTTTGAGGTAGGTTAGGTAAAACATATATAATTATTTTAATGATAACACTAGAGTGCTCAACTTTACATATTTTTAAAAATGTATTTGCAAGAGAAGAAAGACGGAGAGATAGAGAGAATGGGCGCACCAGGACGGCTGGCTTTACACAGGTACTGGGGAATGAAACTCAGGTTGTTAGGTTTTCCAGGCACAAGCACCTTAGCCATTGAGCCATCTCTCCTACCCATGTTCAACTTTACTTTAAATCATTTGATCTTCATTTTATCTCTTGATAGATATTCACGTGTGTATATGTATATGATAGTAATATATATACATATACACATAATACATATATGCACATACATACCTATACATACACAAATATATGTATATATGAATATATATCAATCTGGGTGACCTGCAGTTCCAAGCAATTCTGCAGTCTCCTCCCTGCACAAGACTGGGATTTGGGGACTGGGTGACCCCTGAAAGTAAAAAGGCAAGAAAGTCTGCTCTTGCTGGAGATCAAAAGATGATCTGACTTCTTATCTCGTTCTTAGTTCTGTAGACTTATTTTTCCATACCTGAGCCTCAGCCCTGGAAGGAGGTCTTTTTCTAGAATCCTGACATTAGTCAAGCTTGGACCCCAGAACATGGCCTCATGGCTGGCCTGTTCCAGAGACAGCCCCTCGCCCAGACCAACCGCTGTGCTTCTGGCTCACCTAAGCCAGAAGGCAGGGCCCACCACCATAAGGTCATAAACACACTTACAAGGGGAGGGCAAGCTCTCTCTGGGTTGCCTGACCACAGGAGAACGTCCAGCTTCGGGTAGGTTTCTCCTTGGCTCAGCCCAGCTGGAGCCCTAGCCCCTACTTTCTTCTCTGTAGGGAGAACCCCCAACCCTACTTTCTCCTCTCTAAGGAGTACCCCCTAGCCCTTCTTTCTTCTCTCTAGGGGGAACTCCGTAACCCCTACTTCCTACATGGGCTCTTTCTCCCCATGGTAGGAGCTCTTTGTACTTTATGTGCTCTCTGTTGTTGTTTTTTTTTAGGCACACCACTTGGGTTCTCAGGCCACATGAATGGATTCATCTTTCTTCCTTTGGTTCTATATTTCCCTAAATAAATGCAATAATTTAATAATTATCCTTCTCATGAGACAACATATTCTTCCTTTTTTTTTACTTTTATGTGCCTAAGTCTCTCCCCCTCCCCACCCCCTCATTCTCTCTTTCTTGATTTTTTTGATGTGTGTGTGTGTGTGTGTTCATCTTGTGTGTGTGTGTAGATATACACACCACATGCACAGGCCTGCAGAGGCTAGAGGAGGTTTGCTGTCCTTATCTCTCGCTTTTCCATTTTGTCTCCTTGAGACCAAGTCTTTCCTGGACGTGGACATGCCCTTTCCTTTCAGAGGGGCCAGCCCGCGAGCCCCAGTGCTTCTCCAGTCTCTGTGTCCCACAGGACTGTGATTACAGGCGTGCACTGCCGTGCCTGGATGGCCACGTGGGGGTCGAGCTCCCCCAGGCTGTCGTGCTTGCACCCCCAGTGCTTTTACTCAGCCACCTCCTCCACTCATTATGTTCCTGAACCTCACCTGCACTTCATCTTAATTGTACTGTAAACACAGCAGTGTTAATGAACAAACATCCAATCTTACTTATCAATGACACCATTGTCCACACAGATTCTCAAGCCTAAAATAAGGTCCTAGTTTCTCAACATTCCCTCATTTTCCACAATAATAGCATTGTCTATTACTGCTACCAACTGACCACTTTATGTGTCATGTAGGGTGAGGGCATCATGACAGGTACATTCTTGGTCCAACAGCAGCTTGGCTATTGCCACAAATCTTATCTAAGGACGAGATCCTCATTTAAACTGACAGACTGAATGAACCAGATAACCATCCACAGGGTGCGTGAGCCTCATCCAATCAGTTGAAAGTCTTAGAGAAACAAGCTCAGGAAGAAAAGGAAATTTCCTGGCAGGCAGTTCTGGCTGCAGGCTGCCTTGGACTCCACATCCCCCACAGGCCCATGTGTTAAAACTCTGTCCTCAAGGAGGTGATTGGGGAACATGGTGGGTTCCTGAGCAGGTGGGATCTTGTGGGAAAGTCATGGTTCACTGGGACTTTGAGCTCAAAGAGGTCTCCGGTGGGTCTCCAGCCCGCTTCTCCCCTCGCTTTACTTCCTGGACTATAGGTAAGTGGTTGTTTCTCTGGTATTCCCACCATGGTGTGTATATTTACTACTGGTCCAAAACAGCAGAACTAGCAGAGTACGGGCTGAGCCCCACACACACCAAGTTGTGAGTCAAGATACATATTTTGTCACTGTAAGTTGATTTTCTTAGATATTTTGTTATGGTTACATAAAAATAGCACAGACTTGAGATGTACTATCAATTCTTTCCTGAATTTGCAGCCTATCTTCGCTGCTTTTGGGTTTACTAGCCTCTACAGTTTTAAGCCAATGTGTTTCTCTT
Organism: Jaculus jaculus; assembly: GCF_020740685.1. Lineage (NCBI taxonomy): Eukaryota > Metazoa > Chordata > Mammalia > Rodentia > Dipodidae > Jaculus > Jaculus jaculus. The sequence goes on from NC_059116.1 coordinate 61,873,006, forward strand.
CCTCTCCTCTCCTCCCTTCCTTTTGTCTTCTCTTGCCTTGTCTCCCTACTCTTTCTCTCCCCCTTCCATGAATTCTTCTTTTCTTTCTTTTTTTTTAATTTTGTTTATTTTTATTTATTTATTTGAGAGCGACAGACGGACAGAGAAAGGCAGAGAAAGAGAGAGAGAGAGAGAGAGAGAGAGAATGGGCACGCCAGGGCTTCCAGCCACTGCAAATGAACTCCAGATGCGTGCACCCCCTTGTGCATCTGGCTAACGTGGGTCCTGGGGAATGGAGCCTTGAACTCGGGTCCTTAGGCTTCACAGGCAAGTGCTTAACCACTAAGCCATCTCTCCAGCCCGAATTCTGCTTTTCTGCAGAACCCTGACTAACATGAATTTCCTAATCCGTGCTCTTCTCTCCACGTTAACTGTCAGCAGTGTCATTAAGCCACACGATCTTCTACCTTAGCTTTCTTTGAAATGGAGTCATCAGGAAAATAATGTCCCAATTTCCTTTGAGGATATGGACTTGACTCAGCTCCTGACTCCACATTGCAAAAATGACCCCTTATGATGGCCAAATGCACTGAGTCATAAAGAAGGGAGATTTCCATCTATTTTCACCAACTCTCACTTGGGTTACCATGCTGTGCCTCTCATTCTAACTTAATGCATACTGGAAAAAGTTTATCCTTCTTTTCTACCTTTACAGAGTGGTTTCAGGTTGAGAGGAAACTGTTTCTAACTGAAGTTTGTTCCACAACTGTAGAAACCCTTCAAAACTGGAACAAGTGAACTCAAGAAGAGAACATCTGGCTCAATGCGGATGGCACGGTCCAGCACCTGACCCCTCACCCCTCAGTCACCAGCTTGCAGCAGCCTGGACTATTTGATCCTCACACACTGCTCTCCTTGTCGTTGTAGGAGCTTTGTGCGGCCATCTCATGTCCAGTACTGAGAGAGCTCATCATGCTACTCATTTTGCTCCGCCGTTTTCTATGTAATAGCCGTAGCCATGTTAAAGTAGACTCCTTACATGTGTTTAGTTACGGGTTTGGGGTTTGGGGGTTTTTATTTTATTTGAGAGAGAGAGAGAGATCAAGGATGTACCAGGGCCATCAGCTGCTACCAACAAATTCCAAATGCATGCACCACCTTGTAGATTTGGCTTACATGAGTCCTTTGGCTTTGCAGGCAAGCACCTTAACTACTAGGCCATTTCTCTAGCCCAGTTTTGAGTTTTTTTTTTTATTGGGGTATCTTTGGTTGTATTTTGTTTGACTTTGGTTGCTTTTCTTTTCTTTTCTTTTTGAGACAGGGAGGCCTCGCACACTGGATGTGCTTGGTGCTGGTCTTAGTCTCGTCTCCTCCGTCTCCCAGTGGTGGGATTGCATCCATGTGTCACTACACCTTGCTTACTTGCTTGCATGTTTCTTTCTACTGAAGTATAAACTCCATGAGAAGGGGGACCTGATCTTTTTGACTCAATATTGTTATCTCTCCTCAAAAACTATAAATAACCACTCTACAAATATGAGTCAAATGAATGAAAGGCATGCATTAAATCTGTAGCATCTTTATTCAAATCATTTTCTTTTAGTAACAGAATCACGTTTGTGGGTCCTTTTAAAATTAGTCTTTTCCAGGGCTAGAGAGATGAGTCAGCAGCTGGTCTGGTTTTAAGTTCCCAGTACACATGTAAATCCAGATGCACAAAGTGGCACAGTAGAAGAGACCCTGCGACTCTCTCTGTCTATCTTACTCCCTCCTTGCAAATAAGTAAATAAATAGAAATATTTCTTTAAAATAATAAATACAAATACAATTAGTGTTTTCTCTGCAAGTTTATTTAACCCCAAGACCAACATGTAAGCATGGATCCGGACTGAAAGCATGCTTGAAAAGCTGCTCTGTCAATGCGCACAGTGATGCTTCCCTTCTCCACTCTCGGAAGCAGTGCAAGCTTGACATTGCCTTTGTCAGACAAGAAAACATGAAATTGTTGCATGGTACAGGCCCATGCAATATTCTCCCAGCATGTCAGCATGCCACTTACTGCTTCTGTGAAAGGTATCTGATTTTTTTTAATGCCACACTTCTTCCTCCAGAAGTCTGCTTAAAACCTAGACTTTGTTGTCACTCTCAAACACACTTAGGTAACATATTCATTAATATTCCATTTTTGTCTATACAAATAACATTGTTGTAGCAGAAATATTGCAAAGCTAAACAAATGGGGACACATGGATAACCATACTCATTTCTCTGCAATCGCATTTCATAAGGAATGTTTTAAATAATGCTTATATGTCAGAAATGCGTAAATTCAGACAGATCCTCCCTTCAGCTTTACTTCAGCTTTCTGAGCTCATAGCTACTTTCCAGTAGATACTTGTCGAACATCCCCTGTGCCAGCATCTCTCACTAAACCCTATCAACAATTCAGGTAGACAAGCTAGCCAGCAGACCCTAGGAATTCTCTCTGCCACTCCCCTGCCCCCCGCCCCTGCCTAGTGCCCTAGTGCTGGGATTACAGGCACATGTCCCCAGGCCTGACTTTTCACAGGTGCTCAGGATCCCCCCTCAGATCCTTATGCTTGTGTGGCAAGCTCTTTACTTACTGAGCCTTCTCCCAGTCCCTGATAATGCTATACGTCTTAATATCTTTTAGATTTTCTCCATTATCAATCAGTAAAATACTGATACTAAATACACACAAAAAGTAATAAATTCTGGAAGACAGGGAAGTTGAATAGGAGGGAGCAGGGCAGGGAATCTGTACTGGATACTGCCAGAACCTTTTCTTTCTCCCTTTCCGTGTACGGTGACTCCACCCCCGAATGCCAGCAGGACAACTTTTGGCCTGTGGACATTTTCTGACACATTGGATGGGTCAGAGAAGTAATGTCCCTTGTAAGTAGCCCTTCCCTAGTGACTCATGGGAGTCAATGGACACTCCCAAAGCCTTGAACCTTGGGGGGATGAAAGCGGGGTCATATTCCACACCATGCTCCAGAGCCTACCAGCAAACCTGGGTTCCTGACATTGCTCACTAGCTTGAAAACATATGTGCCTCTTCTTGTCTGTCTTTCTCATTCGTCTTGCCAACACTTTTCAGGGTCACGTCCTAATAAAGTTTCTTGCACTCAAATCAGAGTATGACTGTCAGAAGTCACGTTTTCAAAGAATCCAAGCTTAAGAAATACTGTGTGGGGCTGGGGAAATTACTCACTGGTTAAATGTTCCTGCCTGCAAAAACCTGTCAGCCTGGGGTTCACATCCTCAACCACTCATGTAGAGCTGGACAGTCATTTGTTTGCAGAGGCAAGAGACCCTGTCACGCCCCTCCACACACATGCTAATAAATAAATCAAATTAATTTAGCCAGCCATGGTGGCACACGCCTTTAATCCCAGAACTTGGGAGACAGAGGTAGGAGGATTGCCATGAGTTCAAGGCCATGGTGAGACTACATAGTGTACTCCAGGTCAGCCTGACAAAAACCAAAAAAAAAAAAAAAAATTATTTTTTTGGTTTTTGTTTTTCAAGGTAGGGTCTCACTCTCAAAAAAAAATAATAATAATAATTTAAAAAAGAAACACTCAGTCCATTTACTGTAGTAAATGAATTTAAAACCTATAATTTCCTCCACAAAAAATAAAACCTGTAACTGGGCTGGAGAGGTGGCTTAGCTGTTAAGGCACTTGCCTGCAGAACCTAAGGTCCTAGGTTCAACTCCCCAGAACCCATGTAATCCAGACCCACAAGGTCACTCATGTGCACAAAGTAGTACAAGTGTCTGGAGTTCAACTGCAGTGGCTGAAGGACCTGGGACACCAATTCTCCCTCTTGCTCTCTCTCTCTCTCTCTCTCTCTCATAAAAAAACCCTGAAATTAAATGGGAATTATTAGCATGTCCCTTGTATATACAAAAGAAATGCCATGGGCAGATGGCGAACAAGCAGAGGATTGGGCTTGGCAACGTTGGTCAAGAGTAAAGGAAAACAGCCAGGCCTAGTGGCCCACCTGTAATTCCAGCACTCACGAGGCCAGCCTGAAACTTAATAGTAAATTCCAGACCAACCTGGTCTACAGTGAGACCCTTGCTTGAAAAACAAAGTGAAGGAAAATAAAAGAATTTCTTTACTTTCCTCCCGGTCTTTCATTCCTTCACCAAATAGTCACTGAACTTACAAATTTGTTACTGCATGTGGCCATTTGGGGAGGAATCAATATGAAATCAAACTGGATCCTAACCTCAAGGAGAAAAAAGGAGGCCATGAAACTTCCAACATCCCCTCACCTCCCCAGAAGTAGAAGGTCAACACCTTCTCTGGTCAGGTTCTTTCATCTGGCTGGAAGGTTCCCCCCACACACACATTGATCTCTTGTGTCTCCTGGTCTGCACCCACTCCTCCAGCTCTTGTCTCCCTCCCCTCTCCTCGCCTTCCTATGTCATCCACTTCCCAGTGCCAGCCTCTGGGCCAGACTGAGAACAAACCCTGCAGATGCAAAGCTCGTTCTTCACTGCCCTTCTACATGACACACACTGACTGCCAAACTCATCTGCTGAATGTGGTCAGCCTGGGCAGAATCAGAGCTTTAGTGTCTCATCGCATTGCCAGGTGATAAGATCCCACCGGCTGTGTAACCTTGGATAAGTTTCAGTAGTACTCTGGGCTACCATCAGTCAGATAAGTGGGAAGCACAAGACCTTTTCCTTGCTGTAATAATTAAATGGAATAATCTAAACAAGGCTCAGATCCGTCAGGGATGCAGAGATGGATGGATACATATTTGCTATCCTTATCAGGAAGTCAGAGGAGCCAGGCTTGAGCACTGTGTGAAATAGCTCAGAATAGGATGAAAACCCAGAGACAACAAAAGATGAGGTAGCAGCCTAGAAAAGAAGCCAGAAGGATACAAAAGTACAGGAAACGACACCTCTGAGTTTCTAGCCTGAGTAGGCAGGTAGGGGGTTGCTCACAGGGATGTCGTGAGGGCCAGTGTCTGCAATCAAAACCTGATTCTGCCACTTACTGGCTGTATTTCTTTAGCTAAACTAACCATTGCAGCGTGAATCTCATCTGAATGGAGATAATTTGTGCTCTGATAGAGTCATTGTGAACTTTCAAGTGATGTAGTGTGAACAGAGCTCTCAGTGTCACTTTTCCTATAGTAAACACCTGAAAAACATTTTCCCTATTAAAATGAAATACCTAAAACCAGTTGATCCAAGCAAGATCTACATCCATATTTTAAAATACTTTCATTTTTTTGTTTATGTATTTGACACATTTATTTTTGGGAGGGAATGAGCAAAGACGCACCAGGGACCCCTGCCACTGAACAGGAATTCCCGATGCAAGCTCCACCCTGCATCCAGCCCCACGTGGGCACTGGGTAATCGAACCCAGGCCATCAGGCCCTGCAAGAAAGCACCTTCACCCACTGAGCTCCACCTCCAGCCCGTAAGTCTATCTTTTAATGCACTGTTTCAAACCACATTTATTTTTATTTTTTTATTAATTAGTTTTGTACTCAGCGAATACAGTCAATTTGGTACCATTATTAGGTTCATCCATTACCTGCCCCCTTCCCTTGGCCCCTCTTTGTTGAGGTTCAAACCACATTTAACTCTTTCCTGACTAGCAAATACGAGTTGGTAAGCTGTGTCTATTTTTTAACCTCACAGTCAGAAAACTAAGACCAAGAGCTGGCTCTCACAAAATCACAGATTCTGAAACCTTTTCCTCTCCAAAGCCTGTTTTTTTTTGTTTTTTTTTTTCATGTAACAAAAGGAACAGAGGACCTTTCTGTTATAATTTTCTTTCTATTTAATGTGCAACTATGAGCCCCTGAGCTTATATGTCTGTCCTACTATTTGTGTGCAATAATTGTAGAGTAAACCAAAAAAAAATGTACTTAAGTAATAGCAATCTAACGTAGTTAGTTGTTCCAAGGTATATGTGAAAACAGGCTTCCAAATACAGACCCTGTGAAAGCTTTGAAAAATTCCATAAAAGTAAACAAAAATATAGGAGGGCTAGAGAAATTTCTTAGTGGTTAGAGGTGATTGCTTGCAAAGCCTGCTGGTCTGGGTTCAGTTTCCCAGCAACCCACAAAAAGCCAGATAGGTATTCATTTGCAGCAGCAAGAGACCTTGGTACACCACTATCCCTCCCAACACACACATGCAAGTAAACGAATAAATTTAAAAAGAGTTGAGATTTTAAAATAAATAAATAAATAAGCCTGAGGACTAACATGGTGGACTAAGGATGTCTTAGCAGGTAAGAGTGCTTGCTGTACAAACATGAGCCTGAGAGGGCCCGATTCTCCCCCAGATTAGATTCTCCAGCACTCAGATAAACAGACCTTCATGGCACACACACCTATAATGCCAGTCCTGTGGGTGAGAAGAAATTAGAGAATTTTTGAGGCTTTTTGTTCAGCCAATATAATCAAAATCATCAACTCCAGGTTCAGTGAGAGATCTGTCTCAAGAAAACATGTAAGTGAGCAATGAAGGAGTATACCTGATGTTCTCTGGCCTCCACACATGTACGTGCAGGACACATGTGTCAGTGTGCACATACATGTGCATACCCACAAACACACACACACACACACACACACACACACACACACACCATACCACACAGAATATACAAACAAGCCAAAAAAGAAGTAAATGTAGCAGGAGATGAGTCTGTATTGATATCAAAGTTTGCACAAGTAATTGTGAAGACTGACCCTATAATAAAAGCCTGACAATTAGGAGGATTCTTTCCTAGAATTTAGACAACAAAACTGAAATTAGATGCATATCAGAATTGTACACCTTAGCATGGCTTCAGTGTCGGCATCGCAGTCTGATTGCTTCCCACCCACGATGAAGCAGGGCTGAGCTAACTCACATTTACATGGTCTTATATTACTGCAAGAAATCAAAAAGCTGGAAGATGAAAAGCTGACAGTGACCTCACAGGTCTGCCTCTACCTGCTAAATAGTCACCTTCTGAACATGTGCCTCCTGTACCACTTGGCTTATCTGTAAAGCAATGGTAACAAAACACAGCATTTCCAAGTTCCCTCTTGCTTTAATGACCCCTGATCCTAAGGCTTCTCTCCAAACCAAGACTTCCTCTCCTTTTCATAATTAGCCCATGCCCTGTACTTCCCACCACACACCGTATTCTGTTGACTCCTGAGAGCCTGAAAAGTTGTCATGCTACCCTGTGGTGACAGCAGACCCAATAGCTGGCTCCTCTTCCCATCTATGCTCACATGGTCAGGTTGGTAGTTTGAAATGAACCATGCTGGGGATATTTAAACTATGGGGAAAAAAATCAGTAAATGCCATAAATCAAATCAGTGTTTTATGTTTTTTCTTCTATGATCCAGTTGTTCAGTTATTGCCTATGAGGCAAACACATCACTTTCCAAATTAAATTGCTTTGCTTCGTCCACGTTCAATGTACAACCACTCCTCACAGAGTCTCCAGTGTGATTTCACAGAGTAATTAACATGATCAGCCAGCTAAAAGACGACAGCAAGAAGGACAAGAAGGGAAGTGGCTTCCCTGTCAACCTCCCCAGAGTCCCAGGAAGCAACTCGTCCATCTGCTGTCCTCAGCTCATGGTGGGGATGAATGCTTCCAGTGTGGGATGCTGCCTTGGAGGTGGAAGAAAATGTTCTGAATTGAAAAAATAACAAACCATCAAGTGGTAGGGAGACACCCCTGACAAGAGAGCAGAGAAGTGGGCGCTAAGATCTCAGTCCCTTTAACTAAAGAAGTGTCCTGCTTTTACCCAAACTCCCTTGGAACATGGGCTATTTGGGCCAAGAAAAGGCAAAAGAAAAATCACAGACTTTGAGTAATACAAAATTTCTGGAAATGTTGCCATGTCCCCATTTTCTGTTGCGTTTGTACTCTTGAAAGAGATCCTTAGTGGGCTGGAGAGATGGCTTAGTGGTTAAGCGCTTGCCTGTGAAGCCTGAGGACTCAGGTTCGAGGCTCGATTCCCCAGGACCCACATTAGCCAGATGCACAAGGCAGCGCATGCATCTGGAGTTCAGTTTGCAGTGGCTGGGGGCCCTGGCGCGCCCATTCTCTCTCTATATCTGCCTCTTTCTCTCTCTGTGTGTTGCTCTCAAATAAAGAAAATTAAACAAAAAAAAAAATTAAAAAAGAGATCCTTAGGTCCCAGCCTCTATCTCCCAGTATCTGTGCCACGAGGAGGAAGACATTAATCAGAGGAAGACATCCTGCTGTCTCAAGAAGAGACAAATTCCTAAGAAATTTAAGGACTACGTTTTGCTCAAAAGCATTGAGTCAGTTTTAAAAAAAACAAAAAACAGAGGCTGTGTTACCCAAGTGGGAGTGAGCAGCCCATGTGACTGACCACTGGACATGGAAAGAGAAGGGGGTGATGAGAGATCTGCCGTGAGTACAGAGCCAGGCCAGACTTTGAAGGCTTTGTTTCGCTGTCGAATGTGAAAATATCCCAATCATACTTAGATTGGTTAAGTGGCAAATGGTAATGTTTGGATATATTCAATTGAATAAACTATGTTAGCAAACTGTCACCTGATTCTTTTTGCTTTTTCTTTCACTGCAGTTATGTTCTATGTAATTGCATTTGTTGTGACATCCAGTCTGACCAGGCTATGTCTAAAGACCTTCAGTGAAAGGGTTTAGTTCTCTTCAGTAAAACACTCTGCTTGAAACAGCTCAAGCCTTCAACCGCCTCTGGTGTGAGTTTTTACTTTTGGAGCCATGAGGAAGATTCTAGCTATCTCACACAAGTTTGGAAGAAGAATTAGAGTGTGATAATACTTCCCTTAGATGGCAATCCTACAGTCTGGGTTAAGCAGCCCCTCCTCCAGCTCCCATGATTAATTGTGAGAGAAATATTGTCTAGCCAGGACTATAGTTAAACTATCTTTGTGGGCTCCAGGGATCTTCTTCCACCATTCTCTCTTGGGGAACTTCTTTAAATGCTTGCAGAACTTTTTTCTGGATAGGGAATTATATTACAAAAAGGAGGTGTCACTGCTTTAATAGCTAAACTCTGAAGCACCTACCATTGGCCACATTCTGTTCTAAACATACATAATGCTCACTGAATCACATCAATTTGCTAGCCATAAAACATTACTGTCCTCATTTTATGGACCCAGAAGCGAAAGCACAAAACCTTATCACCAGCTCAAGGTCACACAACTAGTCAATGACAAAAGCGGGGTGCAAAGGACGTGAGGGCAACTTAGCTCTCATGGGCCTTTTCTTTCAAATATGCCCCTAGGAGACTTTCTACAGGGCAGAGATAAGAGGACAGGTACTGCCTGTGTCCGGTGGGCATTAGTGGGTTTGAGGGACATGAAGGGAGATGAGGAACCAAAATATCAACGTTGTCTCTCCTCTCAAAATAAATCTGGCAATAGAAAATCCCCCAGGCACTCCCATTCTGAGGCTTATGCAGATCAGGGCCAGAGAAACAGAAAGTCAGGTTGAATAAAGCTGCAAATGTGTTCCTAATGAGCTATCACCCATGTGCAGACAAAGAGCCATCGGTGTAAAACTGAACAACCCCACTTAGGAGACAGTTTGAACAATTAAGAATACAGATGAAGATGAACTGTCTAGAAAGAAGAATTATGAACGGCCAGCATGGTGCATGAGTAGGCAATCGGAGTCCCTCTCAGGGGCGAGTTCTAACCATCACCCTTTGGACCTGGGACGACGGGACAGCAGCTGCAGATTTCCAGATGCAGGCACAGTGTGCATTCAAAACTAGAATGAGTGGAACACAAAATAGAAAACCACTGCAAAGATGAGCTGTAAGCTCTGCGACCTCAGCAAAGCCGGGGAAGGAAGCAGGTGCTTGGGTCTGCCAGTACCTGACCCCGCCGCCAAGGCCACCTTGCCTGCCCCCCCTCAGCCCCAGCCGTGAGGACAGTGTCTTCCTCTGTTCCAGCCCCGGCAGGACTCAGCATTTCCCCCAGAGAGAAAGGTGTGTCGCAGACCCTTCCCTCCACGAAAGCCCCTAACTTCAGGACAGACTTACCTGATAGCTGCGCCCCAACTGGAATGACAGAGAGAAGAGCCAGAAGTAGGGGCAGCCTCATGGCCCACGGGCGGTTGGAAAAGGAGGACGGGGCACAAGAACGAGGGCAGCCTTGTCTGGGCTGCCCCTCCACTTAGTCCAAGGTCGTGGGAGCTGCCCGGCTGAAAAGAAGGGCAGAGGAAACTGTCCCTTTAAGGGACCCCTGAATTTATGAATACTGTCCAAGAGAGAAATATCCTGTCACGAGGATGGTTAGCAAACAGGAATTCAAAGATACAGCTTTGCTTCGTAAGCTAACCTCTGAGAGGACCGGGCTCAGACGGCAGAGGCACACGTGCAGGGAGGAGGGACAGGGCACCCAGGAGGGCAGGACGCGGGCAGCGTCCAGCCGATGGTGCGCCTGCTGCGGCGCTGGGCGAGGACCCCACTTCCCTTCTGGCCCCAGTGGACCCACGTTCCCCGGGAAGCAGCAGAGGCAGCTCTTAGCAGACCGCTTCCACGCTGCAGGGGCAGAAAGGAGAAGCCTTTGTTAAGGGCTAAAACTTAGCTACCGCGTTCCGTAGATTCGGGGCTTAGACTCTTCCCCAACACTTGGAAAGCTTCAAAAAAATAGTTTACACAGAACTAGAAGAAAATGAGAGAGAAGTCTAAGGTGGAACCTCATTGAGGCCAGGATGGAGAAAGTTCTGGAAGCCTTCCTTTAGGAATCCAGAGAAATAGTACTGAAGGAGTTGCAATATAACCTGGGTGACCAGCCTTAGCTACCATGGTCAGAAGAAGGTCTTCTTGCTAGAAAACAAAATCTAATTTTCAGTTAAAAGGTGTCTAATGATTTCAAAACCAGTGGAATTGCTTCTTAAAACAATGTTACAAGGTCATTTATTAAGCATAGTATTGACTAACAAACTTTCTGTTTTGTTGCTTTTTCAGAAGTACAGCACGAATTTAGAACATTTTGAAACAGTGATTAGATCACTACAGAAGCCCTGAATCTGGACTGTGGGAAATGTTAGGGATCCAAAAAGAAGCTACCAAAAAACTAGGTTTTTTTGGAAATTTAAATAACATGTGTATATGTTTTAATTTTTTTATTTACTTGCAAGAGAGAAACAGTCTGGGAATGCCAGGGCCTCTTGCCACTACAAATTCCATACACCTGTGCCACATGGTGCATCTGGCTATGCATGGGCACTGGAGACTTGAATCCAGGCAGGCAAGCTTTGCAAGCAAGCACGTTTAACCACTGAGCAATCTCCCCAGCCTGACTTGTCTATCTTTAAATGGAAAATACAAAAATTTGGCATCTTTTCAGCAAAGTTATAAACTTTACTTCCAATCCGAATGGCAATCATCAAAAACTCAACAAATGCTGGTGGGGGTGTGGAGAAATGGGAACCTTTATCCACTGTGGGTGAGAGTGCAAACTTGTACAGCCACTATTAAAAAGTACAGAGGACCCTCAAAAATCTGAAAATAGGGCTGGGGAGTTGGTTTAGTGCTTAAAGTGCTTGCCTGCAAAGCCTAAGGACCCAGGTTCAATTCCACAGAACCCACATAAGCCAGATGCACAAGGTGGTACATGCATCAGGAGTTCTTTTACAGAGGCTGGAGGCCCTGGCATGCCCATTCTCTTTCAATCCCCCCCCTTTCTCTCTCTCTCTCTCCCTCTTATTCATAAATAAATAACTACATCTGATGCCAGGCATGGTAGCGTGCAGGGAGCGGCTACAGACGCCATTACAAGATGGCGCTGACTTCCTGCTGAGAGTGGTGACGAACAACCCCCTACTTGGTCATATCCTGGCGACAGTCTTGCTTGATGCTGAGTGTGCACATGATGTAATGCATCCTGGGCCTATCCCGTGGCCATGGGTGATGGGGGAGCAGGTGGCGGCCAATCCGTAGGTGTCTAGTAGTATTACACCCTATAAAAGCAGCTACACTCCTGCGCCCCGGCCCCTCGCCATCAACTTTTCTGTTAACCAAGAGGCTCTCCAATAAAGTGTGATCGAGAAGGATCTTTGTTTGCTGGTCGTTCTTATCCTGCTGGTCAGGATGCTCACAGCAGTAGCGCTCACCTTTAATCCCAGCACTCAGGAGGCAGAGGTAGGAGGGTCGTTATGAGTTCAAGGCCATCCTGAGACTACAGAGTGAATTCCAGGTCAGCCTGGGCTAAAGTGAGACCCTACCTCAAAAAACCAAAAATAAATAAATACACCTGCAAATAGCTCTAGCATCTTATCTAGCTACACCACTATGGGCATATAGCCCAAAGACCCTACTACAGAGATACCTGCACAACGATATTTGGCACTGCTGTGTTCACAAAGGTAGGAATTGGAATCAGCTCAGATGCCATCACCTGATTAATGGATAATGAAGATGCAGTGCATACTCACAATGGAATTCTACTCAGAACAGCGAAATGCTGAAATTTCTAGGACTTGGAAAAAATTTATACTGTGCAAGGTTACACAGGCTCAGAAAGATAAATACCACATATTCTCTCTCACATGTAGCTCCTAACATGGAATTGCTTGGTGTCTTTATAAACTATATACAATAAGCAAGGAACTAGAATGAGGTTAGAAGAGAGGGACAGCAGGAAAGGATGAGAGAAGGCAAGTTGAAAGACAGAATACAGGAGGTAGAAGAGTGTTGGGGAGCACTGGGGTAAAGGACAGTTAGAGGGGGAATTCACAAAACTAATGACAGCATTAATCACTACCACAGAAACATTCCTCCTAGTTAGTTAAAAGATACTGAGATAGGGTAGTATTTGTCTGGGTAGAAGTGCCCTGTTGGTGGTGGAGAAAGCATAACCGTAAAACCCCAATGCCAGAACTGTATTATCTCCCACAGTGGGCTGCTGGTCATGGAGGACTATGAAGTCTCCAAAACAATGCAGGCCATTGAAAAAGTACCTGGCTCCCACCAAAGCTAGATGGTAAGACCCATTGCTGCAGACATCACAGGCTGCAGGGACATGGCGTCACAAGCAGCCAGAGAAGGAAGCCACCGCCCTGTTGGCCAGCCCTCAAAATGCTGCAAAATGCTGTGCGAGCTGCCAGAGGACAATGGTCACCAACAGCCTGAATAAACAGATGTTGTGAACAGCAAATAAACCACCCAGAACAGATGAGCACACCTGTGCAATAGTGGTACCCAGGTTATGGGGTAAGATTGGATGGGAGGACTGCTCAGAGGGAGGGAATCCATACCTGGCACTGAGAACTAAGTCAAAAGCCTATGGATAGGAAGGTCATAGACTCTAAAGGGAAGTCCCCACAGTTCTTGAACTAGATAAGAAAGTATGCACATGAAAAGGTTTTTATTTTTTTTCTTTTTAGAATGAGAGAGGAAGAGAGAGGGAGAGAGAAGCAAGTGGCCTCAGTCACTGCCATCAAGCTGCAGATGCTCGCGCCTCCTCGTGTACATGTGCAGCCTGGTGCTGGTGTCACTTGTGCATCTGGCTTAGGTGAGATCTGGAAGGAGACTGAACATGGGTTCTTAGGTTCACAGGCAATCCTTGCTAAGCCGTCTCTCCAGCCCCATCAAAAGGTCTTTAAATGACTGCTCTTATTTCCCTTGATCCATACTTCTCTTACTCTTGGTTGGAGAATCTGCTTTTTAAAGGGTGGTGAATACCAAAAAGATAAATAAGTAAAAACCACTCCAATCGTGTGAGATATGTTGCAGTTATGTGTTCTCTGCTGGGGCAAAATACCCCACTAAAAGCAGCTAACAAAAGGAAATGATTTATCTTGGCTCATGGTCTCAAAGGGAAACTGTATGATGGCAGGGGAAAAAATGGTAAAGCAGAGACTAAACAAGTATATAATAGTATTATGTCTAAAACATTCATATACCTAATGTTAAAATGTTTTGCTGCTTTAAAATACTCATGACACATGGACCTTCAGGGAGTTGATCTCATATTGTGTTGGGTCTTGATGGCATCTATGTTGATGGGTGCCCACTGATTAGGGTGGTGAATACTGAAGACTGGGGTAACTGTAGCAGTTCTCAAATTAAGACAATGCTGTTTACCAAATCCACTGGCCCTTGCACAATAAAAGCACATGTTCTTGGAAAGTGGCACCACCTCCACTTGCTGGCAGAGCTTGCCAGCCTTAGCCTTCAGGGTGAGGCACACAGAAGAGAGACGGAAATAGAACATGAGATCCCTGTGTTATTTCTCAAAGTGAAAACTGGTTACCTGAGCAGTTTATTTTTAAGTAAACCTACCTTTTAATTTAAAAAATAGTTTATTTTTATTTATTTATTTGAGTGAGAGAGAAAAAGAGCGAAGGAGACAAAGTGCATGCCAGGACCTTTAGTGGCTGCAAATGAACTCCAGATGTGTGTGCCACCTTGTACATCTGGCTTACGTGAGTGCTAGGGAATTAAACCTGGATGCCTTGGCTTTTCAGGCAAGCATTTATCTCCTAAGCAATCTCTCTAGCCCCAGCTTTTAGTTTAAGTTTAGTGTACGTATATATTGCACGCTAAGCATATTCCTCCTCATAGCTCTCCATCCTCCTTTTCTTGCTTTTCCTTTTAGCCCTTTTTGCCCCCTAAACAGTTTTGCTTCTACTTTCATGTCATGTAGATGTAGATGGTTTATTTATATATATAAAATCTAGCAACCACAAATAAAAGAAATATTTGTCATTCTGAGTGGTTTAGTTCACTTAATATAATTACCTTGTTATGACCATTTTCCTGCAAATGAAATGTAGCCAGACGTGGTGGCACACACCTTTAATCCCAGCATTCGGGAGGCAGAGGTAGGAGGATTGCTGTGAGTTCAAGGCTACCCTTGGACTACATAGTGAATTCCAGGTCAGCCTGGGCTACAGTGAGAGCCTACCTCAAAAAAAAAAAAAATGCAATTCTTCATGAGCTCCATTATTTTTGTGTCTTGGTTTCCATCTATAAAGAACAAATCACTTGCAGATTATAAACTTATACCAAATATGTAATGTTATTATACCTTTTAATAATTTGAAACAAAAAATTTATTTATCCATTCATATCCTCTGGAATATGTATTCTCACAGTATTCAAAATAAATATTTAAAAAAAAAAAAACAGTGACAAGGTGGTAATCCAGCATTCATAATTCCAGGACAGAGGAGCCTGAAGCAGGAGAATCACAAGTTAAAGGCCAGCCAAGGCTATCCTGGCTTAAGAACAAAAATGAAAAAATGATTTAGAAAGAGAAGGCATTCCAGAAAAGTCCATTATTAGTCCAAATTCAATATAAAGAAAATTGTGGCCAGGCAAGGTAGTGCATGCCTTTAATCCTAGCACTCAGGAGGCAGATGTAGGAGGATCACCTAACTTCAAGGCCACCCTGAGACTACATAGTGAATTTCAGGTCAGCCTTGGCTAGAGTAAGAACCTACCTCAAAAAGAAAGAAAGAAAGAAAGAAAGAAAGAAAGAAAGAAAGAAAGAAAGAAAGAAAGAAAGAAAGAAAGAAAGAAAGGAAGGAAGGAAGGAAGGAAGGAAGGAAGGAAGGAAGGAAGGAAGGAAGGAGGAAGGAAAGAGAGGAAGGAAGGAAGGAAGGAAGGAAGGAAGGAAGGAAGGAAGGAAGGAAGGAAGGAAGGAAGGAAGGAAGGAAGGAAAGAAGGAGGGAAGGAAGAAAGAAAGAAAGAAAGAAAGAAAGAAAGAAAGAAAGAAAGAAAGAAAGAAAGAAAGAAAATTGTGAGCATTTGAAAAGGCATATCTTTGAAAAACTGAGGAGATGGAGCACCATGTAAGAGCACTTGCCACACAAGCATGAGGGCCTGAGAGGGTTTAATTCACTCTGAGTTCAATTTGCAAAAACACACACAAGCAACTGGGCATGGTCACACATGTCTGTAATCCCAGTCCTGTGAAAACCAGAGACAGGAGAATTGCTGGGTCTCACTAATCAGTCAGTCTGACCAAAAAATTGCTCCAAGTTCATTGAGAGAATACATCACAAGAGAACAATGCAAATGAGCATAGAGGACTCCTAACATATTCTCCTCAGGTCTCTGAATGTAGAATAATGGAGGAGTCGTAACATCTCCTCAGGTCTCTACATATAGAGTAACAGAGGACTCGTAATATCTCCTCCTCAGGTCTCTGCATGTAGAGTGAGAGTGGACTCCTAACACCTCCTTGGGTCTCTACTTCTAGAGGAACAGAGGACTCCTAACACCTCCTCAGGTCTCTGCATATAGGGTGTCAAAGGGCTCCTAACATCTTCCCCTCAGGTCTCTGCATGCGTAGATTGACAGAGGACTCCTAACATCTTTTCCTCTGGCCCTAGTACCTGGACAGAACAGGTATAATGAATTATTTTGTTTCCTTTCTTATGCCTTATTACAATGGTCATTCAGTGAGATTAGGTGCTTATTCCAAAAGACTGTAACCTTCACACATTATAAACTTAAACATTAATTTTTAGAAAGAAAAGGCAAAAAATAGTTATTTTTATTAAAATGATCCATTTGATCACAGATTTATTTTAGATGTGTTTTCAACAAATAACTTTATATGAAATGGACATTAAATGAAGACACAATCATCATTGGACCCTAGTTTTGATTTTTTTTTATTAGAGACAGAGAGAGGGACAGAGAGAGCATGTGAGAATGGGCACACCAGAACCTCTAACCACTGCAAATGAACTCCAGATGTATGGGCCACCATGTGCATCTGGCTTATGTGGGACCTAGAGAATCAAACCTGGGTCCATAGACTTCACAAGCAAGCATCTTAACCAATAAGTCATCTTTCCAGCCCTGGTCCCTAGTTTTTATTTGGAATAAAATATCATAAATACAGATCTAGCCATTTTTGAATGAATATTTTACAGCAGAAAGTACACTTTTTATAAGAACACAAAACTGACATGGGTCTTAACACCAACACTATTAGAAGCTATGAGAATAACAACACAATTTCAGTAATTAAAGCTTTAATCACACAGTATAAAACTATCAATATTACATAGCATAACCCACCATAGATACCAAAAACTTGAGCTTTATAAACATGTGTGCACACTCAAATTTTGTTACTCAGTTTTTTTCTCTATTGGTTAATCTGTTGTATATGCCTTCATTATTTTATAAAGTGTGGCCACTTCCTAAAATATCAAGCATAGTCATATAAAATATTAGATACAAAGTGCACTGTAAGCTCAAGAAATACTGCAGAGTTTATCTGAGCACTGCTAGCCCAAAATTCCAATATAACAATTATACAGATATGAAAATACTTTCATTTTTAGGAACGTTACAAATTAATTACTTGGTGAAGAAGTTTTTCAGAATAAAATAAAAGACTACCACAGAAGAAGTTGGAAGAAATGGTTTGTATGCTGAGTATTTTTAAGCTAGAAGACTATGAGAACCTGCGGGATTGGCAGATGGGGATAAAGAAACCCAGTTAAACAAGACACTCTCAAACTGTCCCTTATGGACTTTACAAAATAATGGGAACCAGAAAGCAAATATACAATGGAAGTCTTTTTTGTTTTTGTTAAGTTTAGGCCAGGGGTGTTGCTCAGTGGTCGAGCACTAGCTTAGCATTTGTGAAGCTCTGGCCTTGATCCCAAGAAACAGCAACCACCACACACACACACACACACACTGGTACTGGGTCAGGTGGCACACTTCTGTAATCTCAGCCCTGAAGAGGTAGAGGCAGGAGGATCATAAATCCAATGTCAGCCTGAACTCCACAGTGGGGCTCTGGACTACACAGTAATCCCTGCCTCCAGTGGCCAAGGAATGAGTTCTAGCATTCACTTTCATTTGTGTATTGAGCAGATGGTTCACTTTTGATCACAGTGGTAATTGATGAAAAGTTGTCATTCGAGGGAATCTAAAGATTTTATGTATTAGTTTTCACAAAAGCAAGATTTAAACTTTTATTCCCACATAGTGGACAAGGATACATAAAATAATAAAACACTAAGCCGGGCGTGGTGGCGCACACCTTTAATCCCAGCACTTGGGAGGCAGAGGTAGGAGGATCACCATGAGTTCAAGGCCATCCTGAGACTACATAGTGAATTCCAGGTCAGCCTGGGCTAGAGCAAGACCCTACCTTGGAAAAAAAAACAACAAAACCAACAAGCCAAAAAGTTTAATAAAAGTTTTCCTTCAAAAGTAACTTCAGTATTTATAAATTGAGTTAGATGTCACTTCTTCCTTATTGTCTTCAAACTATCCTTAACACACGGCCACTAGTTTTAGGAAAGCAGTAGAACAAAAAACAGTGTTTAAGCCGGACGTGGTGGCACATGCCTTTAATCCCAGCACTTGGGAGGCAGAGGTAGGAGGATCACCATGAGTTCAAGGTCACCTGAGACTACATAGTGAATTCCAGGTCAACCAGGGCTAGAGTGAGACCCCACCTTGAAAAAAAAAAGAAAAAAAATCACAAATATGGGCTGGAGAGATGGCTCACTGGTTGAAGGTGCTTGCTTGCAAAGCCTGACGGCCTGGGTTTGACTTCCCAGTACCCACGTAAAGTCAGATGCATCAAAGTGACCCATGTGTCTAGTTTGTTTGCAGTGGCAGGAGGCTCTGATGTGCTTATTCCTTCCCTCTCATTCATTCATTCATTCTCTCTCTCCTTATAAAAAGTAAAGAAAAATATTAAAAATAATACACATAGCCACTTGTTTCTTGTGGATGCAGTGCTATTAAAATGCTTAGATTCAGCAAGCTATTATTGTTTACCAGCTACTGTTGAAAGGCTCCCTTATCCTGGAATCCCCTGAATTTGATTAGTGCAGTGCTAGTATGCCCATCTTTTATATGGAGCATTTTGGGCCCACAATGGTCACAGACCTTCCCCTAAAACATAGAGATAGCAGGCAAGCTCTTAACAACTAGGTGTAGACTTCACATAGTATAAAAAAAAAAAAATCAAAAACATAAAGAGGGTCTGGGGAATTAAGTGGAGAGTATGAAAACACACAAGCTCACTTATCCATGCTTCTCTCTCTTCCCCCATTCTCTCTTTCTTCTTTGAGCCAGGATTTTCCCTGTAAACAAGGCTGGCCTAAAACTTGTGATAGAACATTGGATAACCTTGAACTTCTGCTTCTAGCATCTGAGAGCTGTTATTATACGCATGTACCACAGAATTTGTTCATGCAGTCAGTGTTGGGGATGGAACCCAGCATGCTTGGTGCATGTTAGGTAAGCACTCTACAAACTGCGCTATATCCCAAACCCCACTTATCCATTTTTAATCTGTTAGGAGACAGATTATTACTCAGTACTCAGGCAGGCTATTACTCAGGACACATACAAGTCTCACAAAGCTCTCATCAAATGGAGAGTCACTGTTATAAATAGGAGTATCAAATATAATCATGAAGGCAAATTATATGATTGTACATATAACTGCTTTAAAGTATCAGGATATTTGTGTCATAGTACCATAGAAGATTCTTTTGCCATTGTATTTGTAAGTCATACTATAATTTTAAATATAGCTTGTTCTGATTAGTTTATCAAATTCCACAAGTGATATATTCTGTACTTTCAATTTATGATTTATGGTTTTTATTATAAAACCTTATCCAGGAATTACGAATGCACCTTGTCTCTATTACACTAAACAGCACTCTTTTTAGTACTAGCAAAAGAAAGCCTTTACCACAGTATTAGACTGAGCCAGATACCTGTTAAAGGATATTAGTTCTTGCGTCAAAATCAGTCAGTTATATAAAATTCACTTACTGCAGCAGAGTACAGTGTATTTCCAGGACTGGGAACATAGCTCTGTGGTACAGCAGTAGGTGCAGGTTGCCCAAGGCCACACACACACACACACACACACACACACACACACACTTGGAGCAGGGGAGATGGATCAGAGGATAAAGTGTTTGCCATGTAAAAGCCAGGTGTAGTGATGCATGCCTGTAATCTCAATGCAATGGAGGTCTAGATAAAGGACACTGAGGGCTTTTGGTCAGATAATTTACCCTGTAAAACCACACTTCTAAGCTTCTGGTGCAGAAAGGTACAGAGCAATTAAGGAAGGAACCTGACATAGAGCACTGGCCTCCACATGAATGTAAACACACACACACACACACACACACACACACACACACACACACACAAAACAAACTAACAAAGGTATAATTTCATCTTTGAAGGAGACCCTAACACCATAATTTTCAGGTTTTCAAACAACTATAATCCAAAATTTACGAATAACTTCAGGTGTTCTGAAACTAATTTTAATTAATTTATGCAATGCTCTTTTGTTTTTATAAATGATAAAAATATCATTCCTGAGTTAGTTTACAGGGAAAACATGTTACTCCCATTATTTAAAGAGGCGTTATTAAGGTAGTTTAGAAGAATGCATTTTGTTGTACAAAACTAAAATTACTAACATTTTCTATGGGAGCCAACTTATAGGAATATATAACTTTGCATTAAATTAGCACCATTCACATATATATATAATTAAAAACTGATAAGCTACACTTATGAAAATGGTTCTTTCTCTATAGTCTATTCTTCATTTCTTTATATAGTACAAAAGCTTATGCCCTAGAAAAAATTCTTACAAATGTCCATATATAATAAAGAGATCTTACTTTCTTAACGTTTTCTTTTAAAACGGAGAGGTTTCAAAGGCAGAGAAAGGCCTGAGTCTGGTTATGTGATTGAAGTAGACATAGGAGACAGTCACTAATACATTTTTACAAAGGCCCAGCATAGGTGTGATAGTCCCTAAAACAATGATTAAACTAAGTCTAACAAAAACAAAGGGTAAGTCTTGCAGCAGGATGCCCAGAGAGTTAAGAAGAGGGTTTTTTGGAGTGAAGACCATTCGAAGGACAGAAATAAAACTGAAGAGGTAGACTGGGTACAGCCAGCCTGACTTGTACACAGCAGGGTGACCAGCCACACGCAACATTTCTATAGTGTCCGACCACAGCAGGAAGCTCTGCAGGACCAGCTCAGCCCTCACGTCTCTCCGGGACATGGTTCTCAGGATTCCAGAATGAAAAGAGGGCTCCAGGGGCCCCACCAGCACAGGAACCTGGAACCGTGGTGGCTGCACCTCATTGGTCTGAACCGCCTGGGGAGGTGCCTGGTTTTCTTCACGTTGCCTCACTTGATCTGTCACAGCTTTTATCTGTTGCAAAGAGGTCGTGTGGATGTGCTTATCATCATAACCTGCAATAAATCAATTTGGATTTTAGTTGTTAAAAGTCAAAATATACAAGTTAAATGTTACTAAGTTAAGTTTGGTGGCATCTCCTACCACCCCACAAAGTAGGCTGAGGCAGGAAAAGCAAAGCTGGAGGCTAAGTTGGGTTATATAGAAAGATCTTGTCTCAAAAACAAACCAGCATAAAGCTAAATGAATGGGCAAAAAAAATTACTGGAGGTCGGCTCCATGGGCGGGAATACATCCCTGACACTGAAAACCTATGACAGGGGTGGTCATGAGCCCTGGGGGTGTAATGTCTGCTGCTGTCTGGCTAAATGTATGTACTATGCTCATCAAACTGCCCAGTAAGCACTTCTCTTAATGTTCATAGCCATATATTAATGCTACTCTCACTTTTGGTAAAGAACCTTCTCTTTTCAGGTGACAGTGACTTTGGGATGGCTCAGAAGGCACCATGGTGCTGAGAAGAAGTGACAGCGGAGTGCTCAGTACTGCAGTATCTCTACCACATCTTCCAAGGTTCAGGGTCCATCGTGGAAGAGGTGGTGGAAAGAATGTAAGAGCCAAAGGAAGGGTAGGTTTCCTTACAATGTGCTCCTCCAAAAACAAAATAGCCTGGATATCCATGATGCCACAGTGCCTGACACTACCTACACACGACCATCATAATAGGAGGTAAAAGATCATGACATCAAAATAAAAGAGAGACTGATTGGGAGGAGGAGGGGATATGATGGAGAGTGGAGTTTCAAGGGGGAAGGTGGGGGAGGGCGGGCATTACCTTGGGATATTTTTTACAATCATGGAAGTTATTAATAAAAAGTAATTTAAAATAAATAAATAAATAAAATTTAAGAAATTTTTTTAATTACTAAAACATGGAATCTGAAAAACAAAATTCTAAACATTCTCTTACCTAAGGCCTTATTGGGCACATGAAAAATATCATAGAACATATAGAAAAATATATAGAAAAATATAGAAAAATATCATATATAGAAAAATATATAGAAATATATAGAAAAATATCATAGAATATATAGAAAATATATATATAATAGAATATATAGAAAAATATCATAGAATATATAGAAAAATATCATAGAATATATAGAAAAATATCATAGAATGTCCTACTGAAAAATACAGCAGAAGTAGTTCTTGTCTAAATATCTTCCTGGATAAAAATCCTACAATGTATTTTACAATTTAATAGAAACAGTTAGTATTTACTCCTTATTATTTAATTCTCAGAACAAATGAAAAAAAATAGGGATTATTAGCCTATTTTTACAGAAACTGAGGCCTCTGGGGTTAAATGATGCCCAAATTCAAATCCACGGTTTGTATTGGCAGAGCTGAATTATTTGAACCCAATTGAAAAACTCTTAATTTTATGGCCATTGTTACCTGTCTAGAAGTAAAATACTGTGTCTAATAACAAAGCATGAGTATTGTAAAATCAAATGAATCTAAACGTTCACCAGTCCAAGCTTGTCATTTTGTAAGATTTTGTAAGAAACCAGCTCACAGGGATAACTACACTCCATGTCTCTAGGGCTGGAGTTTGGTGACCAACAGAGAATCATAGAAAAGAGTAACATTCACATTGAATTCAAGGGGTCTAAGCTGTTCTTTCTTTGTGAAGTGGTCAGGACTGTGTGGACCATGGGGCTGCCTTTGGTCAGCACACAGGAAAGGGGAGCTGACCTCACTTATTTTGTCATATTGTACTATCCCAGTGTGCGTGCGTGTGTGTGTGTGTGTGTTCCTCTGTGTGCAGTTGGGAGTTTGAAATTGGAGATTTTGAAGGTAATTCAGGATTTGGTGGCTCAGGGATTCTCAAGCCTGTGAATCCCAATTATTAGGTTATCCATTTTAACAATGAACTGAAAAAATGGTCTCTCAGAAAGATAAATTGTGAACTATGAGGTTTACTTTAAGGAGAATCAGTATTCAGGGGAGGCTAGAAAGACTCAAGCCAGAAGGGAATTTCTCCTCTTTGCCTGGATGGCAGGGGAGAGGGGAGAATGGAGAAAGGAAGATCTCCAGAGAAGAAGCCAATGGAAAGAGGGCACGTGCACTGCTGAACATGAGAGCCCAGGCCAAAAGATGCAGAAGAAACACGCATACACACATGGGGAGAGCGGATGGGAGCACAAACCCCTCACCTTTACACGCACGTAGGAATCAGGAAAAACTTAGAATAGTAAAGGACCTGGGCTTAAAGAAAGATCGCACATGTAATCGAGTAAGAAAGCACTCAAAACCAAGGCGGGAAAGTGCTCAGACCAGAAGCAGCAATTAGGAGGGTCATGTGCTAGGAGAATGTAGCCAAAGAGGGAATTAGACAAGTGGCAGGACCATTTATATGGGTCATTCAATTAGGATGACCCTTGCCATCAGACTCAGGCATGTAAAGGAAAGACCTGATTGGTTCCTGGACTCCAGGGGCTGACTCAGGAGGGACCAGCCCACCCAGGTGGACCAGGCTGAGAAAGAAGCAGGCAGTGTGCACTGCTGCTGTGGAATTGCTTGTACCTTCCTGGGTGAGAGCGAATCAGGTTTGGGTTCCAGTGCTGCCAGGGCAGGCCAGATGGCATCCTTGGTCCTTTCTCTCTGGCTGGCTGACTGTAAAAACCAGCTTGCTCCTTCAAAGGGATCTTTAGAATGCAGTGGTGTTTCTTCTGTGATGGAATTGAACCCAGGGCTTTGCATATACTAGGAAAGCTCTCTCCCACCGAGCTACATCACCAGCCTTAGGCAGCAAACACACTTCTGCCCCAGCCTCCAAAGGGCTGAGACTACACGTGTGCACCACCATGTCTAGCCCCATTGGCATTATTTCTATACAAGAAAAGTACAGCACGTTCTTTAGCACACATTCATCCACTTAAACACCATTTTTGTTGCTAAGAATTTATCAGTCTTTGCAAAGTTTACTCAGCAAACATGCTGAGCCATCATACCATCTGATAAGACAGAAAGTGAAGGGTGTCATTAGTTGGAATTGCTCTAAAGGCCAGAGTCAGAGTCAACAAAAAGTTGTTGAGTTGTATTCAGTGGGAAGTGAATCCACTGGCATTACATAAATAAATTTTTATTAAAGACTAATAAAATATTTGGTTACTTTTTCCACTGAGAAACATTTTTACTAAGGAAAATAATTGCAATAGTGAGTAAAACTATTCATTTGTAAACAGAAATCAAGGATTCACTGCTGGCAATAGGATTACTCTTTATAAGAAGACATGAGGGGGGCTGGAGAGATGGCTTAGCGGTTAAGCACTTGCCTATGAAGCCTAAGGACCCCGGTTTGAGGCTCAATTCCCCAGGACCCACGTTAGCCAGATGCACAAGGGGGCGCACCCATCTGGAATTCGTCTGTAGTGGCTGCAAGCCCTGAGATGCCCATTCTCTCTCTCTCTCTCTGCCTCTTTCTCTGTCTATTGCTGTCAAATAAATAAATAAAAATAAACCAAAAAAAAAATTTAAAAAAGAAGACATGAGGGGCTGGAGAGATGGCTTAGTGGTAAAGACACTTGCCTACAAAGTCAAAGGACCAAGTTTTGATTCCCCAGGACCCACATAAGCCTGATGTACAGGTGGCATCTGGAGTTCATTTCCAGTGGCTGAAGGCCCTGGTGTACCCATTCCCTCCCTGTCACACACCCTCTTTCAAATAAATGAATAAAATTAATTTTTTTGACCCCAGTTCGAGGCTTGATTCCCCAGGACCTATTTTAGCAAGATGCACAAGGGGGCGCACGCATCTGGAGTTCGTTTGCAATGGCTGGAGGCCCTGGCGCACCCATTCTCTCTCTCTCTGCCTCTTTCTCTCTCTGTCTGTCACTCTCAAATAAATAAATATAAAAAGATAAAAATAAAAGTAAAATATTTTATTGAAAATGTTTATATATGCATACAATTTATTTTAAAATATTGCTTCAATGAAGTATTTTTATAAACTAAAAAATACTTATATATTTAAGTAATGAAATATTTACTTCAGACATGAATTATTCTTACAGCTGGGGTTTGCTTGCTAGTTAATTGTTCCCCTCTACTTTTTCTTGGCTGTTCCCTCCCACTTGTTATTGGTTGTTCTCTCCCATTTGTTGGTTGTTCTCTCCCACTTGTTGGTTGTTCTCTCCCACTTGTTGGCTGTTCTCTCCCACTTGTTGGCTGTTCTCTTCCACTTGTTGGCTGTTCTCTCCCACTTGTTGGTTGTTCTCTCCCACTTGTTGGCTGTTCTCTCCCACTTGTTGGTTGTTCTCTCCCACTTGTTGGCTGTTCTCTCCCACTTGTTGGCTGTTCTCTCCCACTTGTTGGTTGTTCTCTTCCACTTGTTGGCTGTTCTCTCCCACTTGTTGGCTGTTCTCTTCCACTTGTTGGCTGTTCTCTTCCACTTGTTGGTTGTTCTCTCCCACTTGTTGGTTGTTCTCTCCCACTTGTTGGTTGTTCTTTCCCACTTGTTGGCTGTTCTCTCCCACTTGTTCACTGTTCTCTCCCACTTGTTGGCTGTTCTCTTCCACTTGTTGGTTGTTCTCTCCCACTTGTTGGCTGTCCTCTCCCACTTGTTGGTTGTTCTCTCCCACTTGTTGGTTGTTCTCTCCCACTTGTTGGCTGTTCTCTCCCACTTGTTGGTTGTTCTCTCCCACTTGTTGGCTGTTCTCTCCCACTTGTTGGTTGTTCTCTTCCACTTGTTGGTTGTTCTCTCCCACTTGTTGGTTGTTCTTTTCCACTTGTTGGTTGTTCTCTTCCACTTGTGGATGGTTGTTCTTTCCCACTTGTTGGTTGTTCTCTTGTACTTTTTGTTGGTTGTTTTCTTCTACTTGAGAAAATAGTATGTAGCTGAGCAAATTCCACTGATGATATAAACTCAGAGAATGTAATCCACTCATGGCTAGTGGCGCACAGTGTCCTGAAGCATGATAAAAACACAGCTACTCTGTGTAGTTCCCCACATCTTTGCCAGTTACTGAAACAACTTTCTTTCTTTGCTGTCATAATTGTATAAAAATATGTTATTTTGATAATACAAATGTTTTAGTAGGAACATACCTATATTACTTTACTGTTTAACTGTATCTACTTACTTTTACCTTTAACTTGTTCTCCCAAAAGTTTCTGATAGCTTTCAGGGAGACAACACACATAACAAATAAGGAGTATGGCACTTTCTAGGTGACAGGTATACCTCTTGCAAAGAGATTAAAATCTGTAACATTTCTGACGTGAGGAAAGAACAGAACAATTACAAGGAAAGGAATATGAAAACACACCAGAAACAAAGCTGATATTAAGAACTTAAAAGTTGAGCCTGGAGAGATGTCTCAGTGGTTAAGGTGCTTGCCTACAAAGCCAAAGGACCCAGGTTCAATTCTCCAGGACCCACATAAGCAAGATGCACAAGGTGGTTCATCCATCTGGAGTTTGTTTGCAGCATCTGGAGGCCCTGGCATGCCCATTCACTCCCTCCTTCTCCCATCTGCCTTTCTCTCTCTCAAATAAATAAATAAAGATTTAAAAAACTTAAAAGTTGGGCTGGAGAGATGGCTCAGGTGGTTAAAGGTAAGCCAAGGTTCGGTTCCCCAGTACCCACATATAGCCAGAAGCACAAAGTGGTGCATTTATAGGAGGCCCTAGCATGCCCATTCTCTCTCTCTCCCTCTCTCCCTTTCCCCTTGCACATAAGTAATAAAATAATTTCCAGGTGCCTGTTACAAGAAAACACTAGATTCCTTTCTCATAGCATGACAACCAATTAGAAGACTAATAGGAGAAGTGCCATGAATTCAAAGAGCTTGGACTATCTAAGAAGATCCTGTTCAAAAAACACAATATAGGGTTGGGGAGGCTGGCTCAGAGGTTACGGCACTTGTCTGAAAAGCCCAATGACCTGTTCAAGTCCCCAATATCCATGGACAGCCATATGTGCTAGGTGGCACACGCCTATGGAGTTCATTTTTCAGCAGCTGGAGGCCCTTTCATGCCAATTATTTCTCTCTCTCTCTCTCTCTCTCTCTCTCTCGGGAGACAGGGGTAGAAGGATCACTGTGAGTTCAAGGCCAACCTGAGACTACATAGTGAATTCCAGGTCAGCCTGGGCTAGACCAAGACCCTACCTAATACGTATACAAATACATACATACACATATATATATATATATATATATATATATATATATATATATATATGAAACACCACCACCAAAAAATGTTCCACACCATGCCTAAACTAAACTTTGGCAAATTACAAGGCAAATAGCATGGACATAGTCCTCATATTATGACTCTGTCTCTGATATTCACAGCAACAAGTAAAAAATAATAAGTGATGGTGGGATTTTAAAGGTGCAGTCATCCCCTAAGATGCCCATGAAATCAAAATCCAAGGATGTCCCTTACATAAAATGATGCAAAGTCTGGGAAGATGGATCTATGTGTAAAAGCACTTCCTACACAAACGTGAGGGTCTGAGGGGGCTGACCCTATCTGAATTTGACTTCCCAGTACCTGTGTCAACAGCTGGTCATGGTCATGCAGAGGCCAGATAACCGCTGAGGCTGTTGAATATATCAAGCTCCAGAATCATTATAAGACTCCATCTCAAGGAAATATGCAGAGAGATGGGGATGCTCTGCATACATATTACAGTCACCTGCACATACACTTATAGACAATGCACACACTATACCACACAGAACACATACACAAGCAAACAAAGAGAAAATGATACACTATTTACACATGAACTACACACATCCTACTGGGTAGTTTAAATCTTCTCCTTATTATTTGTGCTTAAAGTAATGTTAATCTATGTAGTTATGATGTGCATTGTATAGAGAAGAAGAAGAAAACATCAGCATGCCTTCAGTATAGATGCACTCTTTTCTCAAATATTTTTAATGTATGGTTTGTTGAATTTCCAGATGCAGAATCCATGGATATTGGAGGGCTGACTGCAAATTCTTTAAGAAGTCACAATCACATAGGGAACCCAATTAGCTGAGGAAGCAAAGGGTTCAGCTAAGAAGCAACAAGCAGAGATGGGATGAACAAGCAGGAATGAGCTTGGTGAAGGGTTGGGAAGAAACTTTCCAAGAAATCGGAAGAGCACGTGTCACCGTCCTTCAGCAGAAAATGGTGAAAAGTGAAGGAGACAGACAGCCTGAGGAAGCAGAGAAGAGCTAACACTCATTGTTTCTAGTCTATATGTTGTGCACTGTCTTAAACCCTTTATATGTTTAAGTTATACATAACATTATACAATTATGTCTGTGTCAGGGATGAACCAAATGAAGTTTTTTTGGATGAGATTAATGTTTTGGGGGTTATTTTAAATTCAATAGTAAGCTCTGGAAGAAATCTGAGCAAGCAAAAGACCCAGATAAAAGAGAACGAAAGGCCATGGGCCACAGGTCTTGCTCAGGTCAGCAGCAGTCTCTGATCCACATTGAGATTCCAATTTGATGCACAGTAGCCCAGAGACAGAGTCACTGAGCAAACTACAACTAGTCTTGAGTTATCTGTTCTAAAGAACACACTAGTGATTCAGACATCACATTGAAAATAACCTGGAGAAGACAACTAGGTAACACTGTGAGCTTATCAGTGGGGAGGCGTGGCTGCTACCTGACAGGGAGGCACAAAGAAGGAAGAAGTCAGCATCCACAGAGCACTTCAAAACTAGAGTCTGACCTGGAGCAATTATATATGTGCTCAGATATAAAGTAGCAATTGGGCTGGAGAGATGGCTCAGCCGTAAAGCCTCTTGCCTGCAAAGCCTAAGGACCTGGGTTTGATTCCCCAGTATCCACATAAAGCCAGATGGCACATGCATCTGGAGTTCGTTTGCAGTGGCTAAACGCTCTAGTATACCCATTTCTCTCCCTCTCTGTCCAATAAATAATTATTAAAGTAACAATAGCTTAATAATATTTGAATTGAATTTTTGCTTTGAAATTAATTTGAAATAGATTAGGAACTATAATGTAGAAAATAGTAAGAGTAACGGCAGCTTCCTATACTTTGGTGATGGATAGCTTCTTGCCCAATAGTCCACATATGGGAAATGTCCAAAAGTTTGAGAAATGGTGTCATGCTACAGTGTCTTAACAAGGTCATGAGGCAATTTCTGATACTCGCCTGCTGACATCCCACAGGTGTAACCTCTAGAGGAGTGGAGACAGTTTCCAATTCTACTCTCTACTAAGAGCTCGTTGTGTGAAATTTTTGATGAGTCACATGCTCAGTGATATCACCTTGGTACTGTGAAATTGACCATGGTAGAAGTGGTTATACCATAAAAAGTGCCAATGCAAGCCAGCCGTGGTGGTGCACGTCTTTAATCCCAGCACTCGGGAGGCAGAGGTAGGAGGATCGCCGTGAGTTCGAGGCCACCCTGAGACTACAGAGTTAATTCCAGGTCAGCCTGGACCAGAGTGAGACCCTACCTCGAAAAACCAAAAAAAAAAAAAGTGCCAATGCAACAAATCAGTTTTCCAGACAGGCCATTAGTTAAACACTGTTCAGCACACTAGTGCCTGCTCCCAAAACTGCAATTTTTCACAAAATAGAGCAGAAGGAAAAGGAGGTGGAAGGGAGGGGAACTGTGGCCACCACTCAGGGCAAGTATTCACCCATCATCATTTCTGGAAAAAGGCATGTGTGCACATCCTTAGCTGGGAAATAGTTGTGGCAACATTCATACAAAAGGCAATGTAGAGCCGGGCGTGGTGGTGCACGCCTTTAATCCCAGCACTAGGGAGGCAGAGGTGGGAGGATCGCTGTGAGTTCGAGGCCAGCCTGAGACTACATAGTGAGTTCCAGGTCAGCCTGGGCTAGAGTGAGACCCTACCTCGAAAAACCAAAAAAATAAATAAATAAATAAATAAATAAATAAAAAGGCAATGTAGAACCTAATATCCAGTTTCAGTTCTCTGTCATGCATTGCATAAATCTGACAATAAATGTGTCATTTCTGGATTTTAAGCAATATAAGTTTCTTTTTTTGTGTGTGGTTTTTCGAGGTAGGGTCTCACTCTAGCCCAGGCCGATCTAGAATTCACTATGTAGTCTCAGGGTGGCCTTGAACTCACAGTGATCCTCCTACCTCTGCCTCCCGAGTGCTGGGGTTAAAGGCGTGCGTCACTGTACCTGGCTTGCAATGTAAATTTTTAAGAGACTTCTTTCATCTTAATACAATTTGGATACAATTTGGAAGACTGGAAGTTTAAAAATGTTCTCCTTTACCATACATGACTTTATAGATTGTTATAACACTGGACAAGAATTGCTATATGTATATAGCAATTTTACACACATATGTATAGTGTGTAAATCAATTTCATCTGTTTTAAATTATTCCATTGTTGAAAACTGTGGTTCTTTTTTTTTTTTGGTTTTTTGAGGTAGGGTCTCACTTTGGTCCAGGCTGACCTGGAATTAACTCTGCAGTCTCAGGGTGGCCTCGAACTCACGGCGATCCTCCTACCTCTGCCTCCCGAGTGCTGGGATTAAAGGCGTGCACCACCACGCCCTGCTTGTGGTTCTTTTTTTAAAAAAAAAAAAATTATTTGATAAAGAGAAAAAGGCAGAGTGAGTGACTATGGGTATTCAAGGGCCTCCTCCCACTGCAAACAAACTCCAGATGCATGTGCAGCTTAGTGCATCTGGCTTGAAGAGGGCTCTGGGCAACTGAACCTGGGCAATCATGCTTTGCAAGCAAGTGCCTTTAACTGTGGAGCCATCTCTGCAGCCCAAGACTGAGTTATTTTTAATTTTTTTTGAAGGTAGAGTTTCACTGTAGCCCAGGCTGACCTGGTGTAGTTTCAGGGTGGACTTGAATTCATGACTGATCCTCCTACCTTTGCCTCCCAAGTGCTGGGATTAAAGGCATGTGCCACCACTCCCAGCATTATTTTTTAATTTTCATTTGTTTATTTATATTCATAAGGAAAGAGACAGAATTAACGAATGAATGAGAATGGGTGCACCAGTGCCTCCTGCAAACAAACTCTGGGCACATGTCCCACTTTGCATATCTGGCTTTGCATGAGTATTGGGGAATCAGACCCCAGACATCAGGCTTTTCAAGCAAGCACCTTTAGCCACTGAGCCACCTCTCCAGCCCAGGACTGTTTTGTTTATTACGGATTCAATTTCTGAGATTTATTACCATCTATACTTAAAAATATCAACTCTATTCTTAGAACCAAGCTTACTGATACCATCATTTTGAAATGCCTGTACCATATTCCTTCTTATATGTATAAAAACTCATACTTAACAATGAGCTCTGGGTTGCAAAAGAGGACTTATTTTTGCACCTGTCTTTGAATCTTTGTCCAAGACTGAGTTGTTGATGCACAAGCTTCCTAATTCAGAGGATTGTAGTTCAGGCCCTTGAGTGTTTTTCTTGCAGAAGCCCTGTGTTCAATCCCCAACACCATATTAAACCAGACATGGTGGCACAGGCCTGAAATCCCAGAACTCCAAAAGTGGAGGTAGAAGGACCAGGAGTTCACTGTCATCATTGGCTGCAGAATGAGGCCAGTGTGGGCTATACATGAGATTCTGCTTCATAACAAAATAGACAAAACCAGTTTTCATTCAGAATGTTTTGGCATTATTCCTAATTGATATATGACTAGCTTAGAGAAAATGATTTAGTTTACTAAATCCAAAAGTAGAAACATATTAAACATTTATTTTATATATACTATGTATTCTTACATATGTTTAATAACACAGTTAATATATGTTTAGATTTGGGCTGTAGAAGATGGCTTAGTGGGTGAGGTGTTTGTCTGCAGAGAATAACAGCCCAGGTTCAATTTCCAAGTATCCTCATCAAGCCAGATGCACAAAATAGCACATGTATCTGAAGTTTGCTTGTAGTGGCTAGAGGCCCTGGTGCACCCATTCTCTCCCTTTCTCTCTCTCTCTCCTTCCAAATAAATAAAATATATATATGTAGGGCTGGAGAGATGGCTTAGTGGTTAAGCGCTTGCCTGTGAAGCCTAAGGACCCCAGGTCGAGGCTCGATTCTCCAGGACCCATGTTAGCCAGATGCACAAGGGGCACACGCGTCTGGAGTTTGTGTGCAGTGGCTGGAAGCCCTGGAGTGCCCATTCTCTCTCTACCTCTTTCTCTGTTACTCTCAAATAAATAAAAATGAACAAAAAAATTAATATATATATATGTATATATGTTTATATTTAGACAATATGATTGAACTTACTATGTATACAAGTAGAAAAACCATCACATTGTGTATTTATATTATTAGTATATATTTCTAAGTTTGTTTTAAAAGAAATACATAACATACAAAATAAAACATGCTGAACTCTTTTGTTTGAAGTGATTTCTAATTTTTAATTAAATATAAGCATTTATTTCACTTAATGTAATGATCTTCAGCTTCACCTATTTTCCTATAGGTTTCATTCCTCTCTATGGAGAATAAAACACCCTGTGTGTAGAAATTACCTTTTCCTTACCCATTTATCTGTTGGCGGATGACAATGCTGATTTCATGCTTTGGCTGTGGTGAATAGCACCATAATCAGCATAGATGTGGAAGTACCTCTGCTGGATACTAACTTAGATTCCCTTGGATAGACACCCAGAAGTACTGCTAGATTGTGTTGTACTTCTATATCTAAATTAATGGTTTCCATGGGGGAGGGGCTAATTTACATTCCTGCCAGCAGGGCTCAAGGGTTCCCTTTTCCATGTAGTTTCACCAGCATTTATCATATGTTTTTATCCATGGCAGCCATCCTGACTAGAGGTAGCTCTTGATACAGTTCTGGCTTACATTTCCCCAATGGCTAATGATATTAAAATTTTTTCCATATGTTGATTGGCCATTTGTAACTCATTTTTTAAGATGTATCTATTCATTTCATGGCCCATTTAATGACTAGATTGTTTGAATTTTTGGAATTTAATTTTTGAGTTCTTTATATATTCTAGGTACTAACCCCCTGTGAGATCACAAAGGCTTTCCTCCATTTTGCATGCTGCCTCATTACTCAGTGATGTCCTTTGCTGGGTAGACACTTTTTCATTTCATAAGGTCCCATTTATCTATTGTTGCTATTATTTCCTCAGCTATCAGGATGCTTTTCAGAAAATCCTTGCCTATGTTCATATCTTGAAGTATTTTCTATATGTTTTCCTCTAACAATTGAATAGTTTCTGGTGTTACTAATGTTTTAGATCCATTCTGAATTTACTTAATTTGAAGAGAAAGAAATTGTGGCAAGATCTTACTCTATAGCCCAAATTAGCCAGGAATTTACAAAAATCCTCCTGATTCAGCCTCCAGAGCACTGGATTAAGAAGCATGAACCACTATACCTGACTTGACTTGATTTTTGAACAGGGTTAGACACAGTGATCTAGTTTCACTCTTATGCATGTAGATATCCAGTTTTCTGAGCATACTGAATTGCCTGTTTCCTTATTCCTTAAGTATTATTGCATAATATGGAAAACAATTATACATTCAAGAGAAGAGTCAAGCTCTGTGTTTAAAGCAGAGCTGACCTTTCTCACAAGATGCCATAAGCAAGGTCTATCCTCTCCAGCTGAAGAAAATTTTAGACAAGGAGTTTATCACTGAAATTAAATAGTGGCAAACATATCCAAGGAATACTGTGGGTTTTTCAAAAATACTTTTATTTTATTTATTTACTTAAGAGAGAGAAGGGGAGAGAGAGAGAGAGAATGAGCATACCAGAGCTTCCAGCCACTGCAAATGAACTCCAGACATATGTGCTACCTTGTGCATTTGGCTCACATGGGTCCTGGGAAATCGAACCTAGGTCCTTTGGCTTTTCAGGCAAGCACCTTAACTGCTAAGCCATCTCCCCAGCCCCACAGTGGGGTTTTGATCCCTTCATGAATGAATCTTGTGATCAATGAGTGTGTTGAAATGACAACTAGTGTGCAGAGAATAACATACTGAATAGTGTTCATATAAGAAAATAGCATCATCATGTTGGAAACCTTGCAATGAATTTAAACAATGCTGTTCAGGGAAATTCATGCTCCCTCCTCAAAGGGCCTGTGATATTACTGATGTGAAATAATGTCATATACATTATAATATTAAACATTTTGCTAAATAATCTTTTATAATAGTCAAAAATTATATATTCAATGAGTTTCCATAACAAAATAGCAAGGTAAACTATTATGAAATACAGTAATTTTATTCCCAGGCACAAATAATTTTAGACTTTGAAACTGAAACACCTCTATACTAGTTCCTGTGTTACTATAAGACTTCAGAGTGTTAATTTCTTGGATACAAACTAGAGCTGGGAATCCCAGTGTGAACCTCAGCTGGGAGACACAGGATGACACTCCTGAGAACAAACCTGATCCATTGCCTTCAGAGCACCTATTTATGAGTGCATTTCATTAACATCTCAAGTCCCCAGAATGGACCCCTGCATCTCTTCTGACTCTTTTCTTCTTCTTCCTCCCCTACGACTTCTTCCTCCTCTCCTTCTTCTTCTTCTTCTTCCTCTTCTTCTTCTTCTTCTTCTTCTTCTTCTTCTTCTTCTTCTTCTTCTTCTTCTTCTTCTTCTTCTTTTAATTTTTTAATTTTTTTTTTTTGAGGTAGGATCTCACTCTAGCTCATGCTGACCTGGAATTCATTATGTAGTCTCAGGTGGCCTGAACTCATAGTGATCCTCCTACCTCTGCCTCCCGAGTGCTGGGGTTAAAGGTGTGCGCCAGCACGCTCAGCTCTGACTTACTCTTGGACCCCAGTATCCAGCACAGCACATGGTTTGTTTGTTTTTTTTGTTTTTGTTTTTTTAGATTTGCTAAATAAAGATGGAAGGGATTTATATCTATGTCTGATAGAATGAGGGAGCAACAAGAACACGGGAAAAACAAAACACTTAGTAGTGAGACAAAACCTGCAAGCTTGGCCTGATAACATACTCCAGAGTCTAATTTTGGAGTCCTACAAGGGTCTCTGACTCTAGTTCTGTCCTAGAAAGAGCCCATTAAGCAAGGTCAAATGACTGAGTCCAGAAATAAGCCTGGGAGGAATTGGCACTGCAGCCTGAGTACCTGCATAGTTCAAGGGTAAGAAGATGTAACATTAACAACAACAATAACAAAAACAAAAACAACAAAAAAAAAACAAAAAACGGGGGATGTGCATGGCTTTGGATCTAGCAGAATATACCAGCATGGTGCAGCACTTGTATAGCTCCAGGAAGACCATTTGTGAGTTTATAGGAAACAAGCTTTACCTGCTCCACCCCCAATAACCAACTCACTCACACACTGTGAAATAGGAGGACTTGGTGTCTGAAAATAGCAGGGAAAGCAGAACGGGAGAAAGGCAATGTTCCCATAGGTAAGATATCTTCGTTGATATAAACACTGGAAACAAAAAATGAAGAGGTACACATTATGCAAACAGTTCCCATCAATTCAAGAAAGGAAAATTTAAACATTGAAGTTCAAGGGGCTATGCTTCTAATTTCAAACAGTGGCCACCAGAAGCTTCCCTTGGCTGATAACGATAAGGGAAGCGAGGCTCAGTGGTGTAAAGAACTACGTGCTGGATCACTAGTGCTCCCTTATTCTGGTTAGTCTCACTAGAAAAATAACTCAAAAAAAAATCTTGAAATTCTCAAATATCTCATTTTACTTGCTAAAACTATTCACAGGTTTTGCATTCATGGGAGACAATCAACAATTTAATAACATTTAAATTGCCTAAAGCTGTTCCAATCAAATGGAGCCTGAACTCAAGGAGTTGATGTTCTGTCACTCCCCACGGTTTTTGGCCCAATACATGCGGATGTAATTCTGCCAGCTGGTACTTTGTTAGACAGTGTAAATCAGAAATTCTACCCTCACCCAGCATGGCCACTTATTTCTTGAGAAAGAGAAAATACAGTACATTCCCAAAACTTCCTTCTTTTACACAGCTCAAGAGCAATAAGGAAGGAAACACTCTTTGTTCCTGGCATAGTCTTGAACACAGTGTTCCTCATGTTCATATACCCTGAACACATTGCAAAACTGTATTATGGAAACCCAGCTCAGACTGGGATCATATTATATAATAAGCTGTTTCTTAAAAAGAAACAAAGAGGAACTCAAACTGCTATTCATTTAATTCAGAGGAAGAAATCTTATATCCTCTTTTTTTTTCCTTGTAACCCACATAACATCTTTTATATTCTATTTGGTTAAGGCATAACATGCTACATTTTTAAGAACTCTGGAAGGTAAGTTCCCTAAGGAATTTGGATTTAGTCTCTCAAAGTTGAACTTGATATTTTTCATAATTCCTAATATTTTATGTACTCAGATTTTCATAAGGGTAGACATCATAATGGCTTAGAAAACTTAAGACATAACTGGTGTCAGGTTCCTCTTTTTCACTTGTGAAGCAGTAAAGATGTTTTTTTATCTCATATGGTCTTTATTCTCTTTTATAAATTTAATTCAAGACACGATGCAGTCCAGATTGGCCATAAATTCACAATCCTCCTGCCTCAACATACTGAGTGCTGGGATTACTGAAAAGCAACATCACACCCAGCATGCGTATGCATTTGTGTGTACCTGTAGTACTGTGCTTGTGTGGTGTCTATGTAGAGCATGCACGTATGTGTGCAGCTGTGTACATGTACACCCTGTGTGTACACATGCGGAGGCCAGAGGAGAGCAACTGCTGTGCTCCTCTGTTGCGCTACCGCCTTACTTCCTTGAGAGAGAGTTGCTCACTGAACCTTGACCTCACCATTTTTTCAGTTAAACTGACTGACTAGTTGGTCCCAGTGATCCTCCTGTCTCGGACCCCTCAGTGCTGAGGTCTTATGAGTATGCTGGCATGTCCAGCCCTTTACATGGGCAGTGGGGTCAAATTCAGGTCATTGTTGTGCTTATGCAGCAAGCGCCCTTCCACTGAGCCATCTCCCAGGGTCCATGTGTATGTACTGTAAAGAGATTCTCCAGGTGGTCCCACTGCTAAATAGCATAGATATGTTTACCAGGTGCCCTCTAGTTCAGCAGAAATAACTTAAAAGTTCCACATTTGTCACCATTGGAACTAAAGTTAAGAAATTATGTTTGGGGTTCAGTGGTGTAGCATGTGTTTAGTATATGCAAAGACATGGGTTTAATCCCACTGCGTAAGAAGACGAGAAAGAGAGTCCGGTGTGGTGGCGTGCACCTTTAATCCCAGCACTCGGGAGGCAGAGGTAGGAGGATTCCCCGTGAACTCAAGGTCACCCTGACACTACATAGTTAATTCCAGGTCAGTCTAGACCAGAGTGAGACCCTACCTCAAAAAAAACAAAAAAGAAAGAAGAAGAGAAAGAGAAGTATATTGGTGGTCGCTATTAAGAAGAAATTACTCAGAAAGAAGCAATTCCTCTTCCTTCTCTGAGCCTCTGTCCCTGTCTCCCAGGTGCTCTCCTTCCCAGCCCTCCCCACTGTTCTCAGCTGGAAACACCTATCCAATTTCACAAGCAAATCAGGGCATTACAAGTTGTGACTTGCCCCTGATTTAGTCCTCCTTGTTCTCTCTTATTTCTTTCACATTTGTAAATCACAAGGGAAGTTTTGAAAATTACTAGTTCCTGGGTCCCACTCCCCAAAATATGATTTACTTATTTGGAAATATAGCCTAGGTTCTAAAAAATTTTAGGGCCACTTATTTTATCATAATGTATATCCAAGAATAAAGCATTATTGATCTAAATTCAAGTTACAAAATCAGAATCATTCAGAGATTTCCTTTTAAATAATCTATATATTCCCAAGTCCCATCCTCAGACATTCTGGTTCAGTTCAGCTGGCTGGCTATGCTTGGCACTGATGGCTTTAACACACTCACTTAATATGTTGTCTATTAGAAAATACAATTGAAGCCAGGCATGGTGGAACCCACCTTTAATCCCAGCACTGGAGAGGCAGGAGCAGGAGGATCGCAGTGAGTTTGGGGCCACCCTGAGACTACATAGTGAATTCCAGGTCAGCCTGGGCTAGAGTGAGACCCTATTTTGAAAAACCAAAAATAAAAAAAAAAAGATATTTAAAAAAGAAAATACAATTTAAGCATAAACCTAAAAAGTTTGCTAGACCAAGTGAGCTAATATCTAAGTTCTTAGGTATTTATGAATTAATAAATTTGTATCCAATAGAGAATTCAGCTTTTTGTTTGTTTGATTTGGTTTGGTTTGGTTTGATTTTGAGACAGGGTCTTGCTTTCTATCCCAGGTTGGCTCCAAACTCAGGATCCTCCTGCCTTGGTTTGTGGAGTGTTGGAATTACAGGTGTGTGCTACCATGCCCAGTGGGCTAGGGAGATGGCTCAATGGTGAAAGGCACTTGCTTGCAAAGTCTGCCAGCCCAAGTTCAATTCCCTAGTACCCATGTAAAGCCAGATGCACAAAGTGGCATGTGCATCTGGAGTTTATTTGCAGTGGCAAGATACCCCAGTGCACCCATACTAAATCTCTCTCTCTCGCTCACTTTCTCATAAAATTAAAAAAGAAATAGTCACTCTCCTACCTGGTGAGATAATAACATTTAATAGTTACCAGCAATGGAAAAGTCATTCTTTTCCCTAATTGAGCCACTGACAAGTGATGAGAAGAAGCAGAGGGATGGGGGCACGGTTGAGAGTGGGTAACATGGGGTAGATATGATGAAGTGACAATACATGTGTGTGAAAATGCAAGAAAACAAAATTTTTTAAACTTAAAAAAGAGAGAGAAAATAAAAGATGAAAAGAAATAGTCACCAATGTAGCCGAGGTCCCTGCAGCTAATGGTCCAGCTCTCGGGGGATTACAGAGCTGACCCAGAAAGAACTGGACTAGTGCCCTTGTGGGCAGATTTATTTGAAAAACTAACCCTGCTAACATCATACTTGGCACCTCTCACTGGTGTGAAAGTGGAAACCAACTCCTTTGCAGAGCGCTGAGGTTTTCCACTCAAATAGCCCGCTGACCTCATCTTAAGTGAGCCTGCCTGACTTTGCAGAATCTAATGGATCCCAAACACTCTTGCCACACCACACTCAACCTATAATCCCCTTCTGACCTCCTTTTCTATGTCCCTGTGTGTGCCACCAGTCCATAGTGGTCACTGTCTTCTGGTGGCATTCATGCCAAGGAGTCTTGACAAAAGTAGATGCTCCAGGTCTTCTGAGGACACAGAAGTCACCAAACTGATAGCATTCGGCTCCTGTCCAGCAGCAGTTGCTTTCTCCACCCCCCACATGTGTTTGCTCAGTCTCCTCAGTGAGTAGCTTTTGACTCCCTCACACTGCCAAGTTCCCTTTAAACAGCCCACTAGGCCACCTGCACAATACAACACATGTTCTCTGCCCTGGTGTCTGGTTCCAAACTCAAACACTCCAACCATATGCCTGCCCTTCTCCAACAGCACAATAACTATCACAATATAAGATTAGCTAACTGCATTATAATTCATTGATGTAATGTGTTATTATTTGCCCAATAATAATGGTGCTATAGATGATGATAATATAACAACAAGGGAAAAAGTGACAAAATCAGTTTTATTAAAGATGGCATAAGGGGAACACTGTAGAAGAGGGGTTGGATAATAATGACCCTCAGGATGGAAGAGATATCCAGAAGCATTGACCCCCCCCCCCCACACACACAGTGACTGACTACTGTTCTCACAACTCATAACCTACAACCCCATGGTAAATACCAGCAACCCCACTGAGGGCCCTCAGTGCAATGGAGGGAGGGAGGAGGGAAATGGTGTGTCCATACAAAGTTTCTACTTAGCAAAAAAGATGCTTCTATCAGTTATAAATCTCTTGTGTGTAGAATTAAGAGTCTCTCTTCTTTTGTAATTGGTATTTTACAACTACTGCAAAGAAAATATATATATGAAAAAGACAGTATCCAAAATATAAGATTTGGGGTGGAGAGATGGTTTAGCAGTTAAGACACTTGGCTGCCTAAGGACCTAGGTTCCATTCCCTGGTACCCACATAAGCCAGATGCACAAAATGACATATGCAGCTGGAGTTCATTTGCAGTGGTTGGAGGACCTGGTGCACACATTCTCTCTCCCTCTCTCTAATACGTAAATAAAAATAATAGTAAGATTTTAAATACCATGATGTATTTTTATGGGTGTTGTGCCTCCAACCTATGTGTACTCCATCAGTATGGCCTGTTTTACATGAGAAACTGAACTGGCTCTGTGAAACAGGAGACACAGTGCTTTAGACGGGGGCTCCCCCTGTTTTGATAGGGTGCACAGCCATGTTTTCCAGGCAGCTGCTCCTGGAAAGAGGTTTGGAGCTGCCCTGGAAATCAGCATAGCCTACAGCTCTTAATAAATTCCCAAACTGATAGTTTTTAAACTTCTTTCATTTATTTACTTATTTATTTTGAGAGGGTTTCACTCTAGCCCAAGGTGACCTGGAATTCACTATGTAGTCTCAGGCTGTCCTCAAGCTCATGGTGATCCTCCTATCTTTGCCTCCCAAGTGGTAAGAGTAAAGGCATGTACCACCATGCCCAGCTAAACTTCTTTTTCACCAGATGGAATGTTTGATGAAATAACTTCTAAACAAGTCATGTTGGGCTAGCTTAAGAAATCAGGGTTGCTAGTACAATTCAGCATCCCTCTTTTCCTTACAGCCTTTCTCCCCAAATGTTTTCATAGTAGCTCTTGAAGCAGTTTTGCCAGTTTCCAAAAATGATGTGACAAAGAAGTTGGTTTAAAGAAGGCAGCTTCCATCCCAGCAATAGATTTGTTGACTCAGGGTGTGAAAACCAACTAAAGTAACTTTTACTTCCTAAACACACCCATTGGTTACATGCACACTTCACTTCCTTGAGGCCCAACCTTCCTCCAGTGCAGTTTCTTCACCATGTCTACTGACAGGCATTCTACAAGTCCTAGGTCTTCCCTTTAGTCTTTGCCGCTCTTCAATGTCTTAGACAAGATTGTTATCCTTATCTGTATATCAACATAGTGCTAATACACAGATACTGTATTGATAACTTTTCTTATTGTGTAACCAAATACCTGGCAAACAGCAGCTTATAGAAAGAAGGGCTTGTTTAGACTCACAGCTTCACACAATACAGTCCATCATGGTGGGTGTTGAAGGATTTGCACTGCTGGTAGAAATCACCCAACCAAGAGCAGCTTGTGGGGGAAAAAGATTTATTTTGGCTTACAGGCTCATGGGGAAAGCTCCATGATGGCAGAGAAAATGATGGCATGAGCAGAGGGTGGACATCACCCCCAGGCCCACATAAGGTAGACAATAGCAATAGGAAACTGTGCCAAAGACCAGCAAGGGGGCACTGGCCATAATACCCATAAGCCTGTCCCCAACAATACACTGCCTCCTGGAGGCGTTAATTCCCAAATCTCTATCAGCTGGGAACCTGCCATGCAGAACAGCTAAGTTTATGGGGAACACCTGAATCAAACCATCACCAGGGGAAAGGCTTGGAGACAACTGGTCACCTGGTCACATTGCCTCCATAGTTGGGAACAATGAAGGCTGGTGCTTAGCTTGCTTTCTGCCTTTTATTCAATGTAGGGCTCCAGCTTATGGAATGGTGTCACCCATGGTTAGGGTGGGGCTTTCCAATGCAACTAATTTGGAGACTCTCTCATAGGCCCAGAAATTTGTCATCTAGGTGATTCTAGATCCAATGAAGTTGATGGTCAAGATTAACCACCACAGGCCCCATATACTCTTACATGTGTAATATGTGTATGAGGTAGGTTACAAACATTATTTAAATAAGTCCTGGAAGTAGGAGTATTGTTATGTTTACATGGGATGTGAGGAATAATGATGGAAGCAGGGAAAGGAATTAAACAGTGATCATCATTAGGGTTCAGACAGTAAAATGCCAGGAGATTTAATACACATGAAATAATGCCTTCATAAACTGTGGTACTATGGTAGTTTAAATACCACCCAATACATTCAGGAGTTTTATTAAAGCTTCTTAGATTTCCAGCCAACTGGCTGGAGGAGGTGTCACTGGGTGGATCTTAGGGCCCAGCCCTAAGGTGTGGTGATGGATTTAAAGTTCCAGTCTAAAGGTATATAAAGTGTTTCATGGAATTCATGAAGTGTGCTATGTGGTGTAACTTTAGTTTTATGGCTGTGGCTTTTTCTCTCTATGCTTGGACCTGTGAAAGCAGGCCAACTTCTTCTGCCATTATAGAACTTTCCCTGGATTTTCAACAAATATCCCCTCATCCATAATTGTACCTGGTTTTGAAGTTCATCTCAGTGACTGAGACTGCTTACTACAGGTACTGAAACCATAAAGGAGGCCCGATGAGGCCCATAGGTCAGTATCCTACCCATGTCTAAAGCATGGGAAATACAGCATATTTGTGTGACAGTGACCACAGGATGAACAGTCTTGGAGCAGAGACTCCAGTAGGCCTGGTACACGGCAACCCATCCAAGTGTCTGTCCTGCAGAGTGACAACCAGGTTGAGCAGGGGTGCTGGCACCGTCAACTGAGAGCAAAGGAGATGTGGTTTGGAAACAAGAGCAAGAACAAGGTGATGACTCAAAGCTAAGCAGGAGTGGTAGTTAGTCATTTGTCTGAACCAACAAATAAAGACACAGGAGAGGTAACATGAGTGTGACTTTAAAGTCGGAGCAAAACAAAGTTGGTAGAAGAGCTGGATGAAGTACAGCGTGGTGGGGTACTTAGGGCAAGGTTCTGGTGGAAATGTTATAGCATGCTCAATTGTACTCACAGGCCAGTAAGAGCAGGAGATCACAGGTCTGGGGAGAAGGCTCCATGGCTAAAAGTGCCTGTTCTACAAGCCTGCCAAGTGGAGCACAGATCCCGGCACCCACATAAAGGTCACAGGACTCACAGTGGGGCAAACACCTATAAACCTAATGCTCCTAAAGGAATAGGAAGCAGAGTCAGGAGAATCTTGAGGCTCACAGGCTGGCTAATCTGGCACAGGAAGCAGCAAAACAATAAAAGAGACTTTGTATCAGTTTAGGATTAAGATAGCGGGAAAAGGCCAACTCCCCGAGTTTTCCTGACTTCCACACACTTGACCGTGGTGCACACGTGCACACACACATATCATAATATTAATAATGAAGAGTGGGAGATACTGGGGCTGCATATTGTATTCTCATTTGTTTCTTCTCCTGGCTGTGGATGGATCTTAGGCACCATGTATACCTATGAAATGATGCCAGAGCAGTCCATGTACCAGGCACTAGTCCCATGAACATTCAATCTACATAAAGTGGACACCCAGCATTGTGCCATCATGATCATTTGGTACTTCAGTATTTCTATTGGCAATAAAAAGTTAATATAAAGAATTCCTTCATTTAACATTTTTCACATCTACAATAACTTTTGTTTAAAAATTGGAAAAGAGGGCTGGAGAGAGAGAGAGCTCAGCAGTTAAAGGCGCTTGCTTGTGAAGCCTAATAGCTTGGGTTCAATTCCCCAGTACCCATGAAAAACCATATGCACAAAGTAGTGCACATGTTTACAGTGTCAGGAGGCCCTACTTCACCCATACACCCTTACATATTCTCTCTCTCTCTCTCTCTCTCTCTCTCTCTCTCTCTCTCTCTCTCTCTCTCTCCCTCTTTTTATTTCCTCTCCATTTCTGTTACTCAAATAAAGGAGAATACTTTTTAAAATTGGAAAAGTTTGTACAATGATCAAAAATTTTGTAGTTTTAAAATAAGGTGGTAAGGATGATGAAGAGTGCCAATAAACCCAAGTATTTTAGATTACCTAGGTCTATCCACTATAAAGTAAAAGGGAACAGGCTAACAACTATGCATGCTTTTCAAATTATCTGGACAGGGCACAGGCA
Organism: Jaculus jaculus; assembly: GCF_020740685.1. Classification (NCBI taxonomy): domain Eukaryota; kingdom Metazoa; phylum Chordata; class Mammalia; order Rodentia; family Dipodidae; genus Jaculus; species Jaculus jaculus. The sequence goes on from NC_059116.1 coordinate 61,917,168, forward strand.
TACTCACTTTTCCCATGTTTTCTAAAGCAAGTCAGATTTTCTAAACTTTGTTCATCATCCATCCCCACCCAATTTCTTTGATTTTTAAGTATTGCCCAGAATGATTCCATATCTACAGCCTCCAGAGTTGTGTGCTTTGGGTTTTGTTCTTGATTGAGCCAGTGTCTCATACAGCCCAGGTTGGTCTCAAACTCACTATATAGACTGCTGATCCTCTTGCCTCTGCCTCCAAGTACTGCACTACAGGTACTGCACCACCATGTGCAGCTGAGAATTATATATTAAGATATTCATATTGCTGGGCATAGTGGTGCACACCTTTAATCCCAGCACTGAGGAGGCAGAGGTAGGAGAACCACTGTGAGCTCAAGAGCCGCCTGTGACTACAGAGTAAGTTCCAGGCCAGACTGGGATAGAGTGAAACTCTACCTTGACACAAACAAAAAAAGATGTCTGTATTGTCAGGAGTGGGGATACATGCTTATAATCTGAGTAGTCATGTGGATGAGGCAAGAGGATTCTATATTCCAGGCATGTCTGGACTATACAGCAAAACTGTTTTTAAAAAAGTAAAGTAAGGAGCTGGGGAGATGGCTCAGTGGATAAATAGCTTGCCTAATAAGTATGAGTACCCAATTTTGGAGCCTCTGTACTTATGTAAAAATGTTTCTGGCAGGCATTTGTAATTTCAGCAACAACTACTGGCAAGAAAAGAGGTGAAGATAAGAGAACCCGGTGGAAGTGGGGACTTACTTAGCCTGGTGAGCAATATGAGGCCCTCCCTCAAAGGCAGTGGAAAGTGAAAACCGAGACCCAAGGTACTCTGACCTCCACATGTGTGCTGTGACGCTGGTGTGCTTGCCTTCACTCACACACAGAACACACAGACATGCACACTTATCATACACATATTTAAAGTGTTATTTATTGGATTGATTTGGTTTGGATGGTTTAATTTTTTGAGGTAGAGTCTTCTCTAGCCCAGGCTGACCTGGAATTCACAATGTAGTTTCAGGGTGGCCTCGAACTCATGGCGATCCTCCTACGTCTGCCTCCTGAGTGCTGGGATTAAAGGCGTGCACCACCACGCCTGGCATAAAATGTTATTAATCAGAAAACTTATTAAAACTATATACTGCTGAACAGTTACTTATGGCACTCTAGAGTCTTATTTCTTTGAAGTCCTTTCAATTTCATTTTTGGAGACAAGGGAACTCTCCTTTAAAAATCCAACTCATGGGCTGGAGAGATGGCTTAGTGGTTAAGCACTTGCCTATGAAGCCTAAGGACCCCGGTTTGAGGCTCGGTTCCCCAGGTCCCACGTTAGCCAGATGCACAAGGGGGCGCACGCGTCTGGAGTTCGTTTGCAGAGGCTGGAAGCCCTGGCGCGCCCATTCTCTCTCTCTCCCTCTATCTGTCTTTCTCTCTGTGTCTGTTGCTCTCAAATAAATAAATAAAATTTTAAAAAAATCCAACTCATCCCCAACAATAAGGTGCCAGTACTTCTCAAAAATATATACATGAATTTTTTTAAAGAATTTTTCAATTGGACAAAAGCATTGCAGTAACAACACCAAAAAAAAAAAAAAAAAAAAAAGAAAGAAAGAAAAAAAAAAATACCAGGGCCATCCAAAACAGATCTACAGCCTCAAGAAACCTAAACATGGTATAAAAAATTCCCTAACCTCTTCAGTTTAAAACAAATATACTTGACTAGGACAGCAGATGTAATTTGGTAGAGCTTTTCTCTTGGCAAGTTATCCATGACTGACATCTACTTGTCACCTGTAAAGATGTTGACTATAACAGGGTGCCACCTCCTGCCCAAGGACACAGTATACTATGAGAGGTTCCTGGTGGCCTCCAGCTCATGGCTCCTCTCAACTCGAAGAGCAATAGTGACTTGAAGGATGGTGGTTTGTGACTCATAACTGATTGACTCCTTCTAGTCATTATCTTCTCACTCAGAAGCATTCTGTAACTTGTCACATTACTATATCCACATCCCATGTGGTAGTGGTCTTCCAGGCCCTGCCCATTTCAAATGCACAGCATGGCACAAGTCATACCTAATTGCAGCATACATAAAATTAAATGAAAGTTGAAAGAATTTATGACTGAGCAAAGAAAGTATCTAATTAACAAAATACTTCTTTACAAAGATAACCTTTGGTTGAGCTCAACTCCAAAATGTGGCATCATGACTGGTTAGTTCAGCCCCTATTTGGAATCTATAAAAGACCCCAACACGGGTCACAGGGTAGGCTTTACCCCTTCTTGCCTCCCTCTTGGCAGGAGTTCTTGATACTTCCTCTTCTTTCCTTCTCTTAATCTAATAGTCTCTCTAAACCTTAAAAAAGTTAACCTATATATAATTTCAACTCATCACTTTGCAAAAATGTGACATATCTGGGTTTTATTATTGTAACCTTTGGATTTTATATTTCATAATTAAAAATGTAATTCTCTAAAACAAAAGGAAAATGATGATGTTAATGAAACAAAACTCCTTCTTGTTTGTTTGTTTGTCTATGACAGGGTCTAGCTAGGTGACCCAACCTGGCTTTAAATTCCTGATCCTCTTACCTCAGTCTCCAGAGTGCTAATATTACAGGTAACACAAAAGCAAGCTCAAAATTTTTTATCCTTCTAAACTTAAAGATGCAAGAGAATTTCCAGAAAAATACATATAAAAAACAATTTATTGTTAGGATAAGCATAAGGTACTACTATTAAATATTTGATATCTTGTGAATTTATCTGTACTTCAATAATACAAATGAGAAATAATAACTGACTATCTAACTAAACTTAAATACAGTTCTGTTTAGTTACCTTTGACTTCTCTCAGCAATGCCAGCCCTACGAAAAGCTACCACTGAGCCTGTCATTAAGTAACTGAATAACAGAAAGGCAAAAGATAAATCAAAAAGTTTTTAAAATTCATACTTAAAAGAATACTTACTCTTTTGACTTCCTCTCAGAGGATATATCCTGAGTTTTTCAATAATATCAACCAAAATCAAACATAACAAGACCAGAGATACTGGCAGGTCAGGTAAGGAATCGGGTAATGAATCAATAGAGTCATTCCTGTTCTTTTGAACCTGTTTTTAGAAAAAAACATTTAAGTATATCAAATGATTTTGCTTTCTTTATTCAAAGTCCTTTCAATAGTCTTCAAACACTGCTAAATTAGTTACCAATTCATTTCTGAAAATTTCAAAGCTTGTTTTTTACCTTCTTAGATTTTAAACTCCACAAAGTTTTGAAACATTTATAAATATGTAATGAAGATTCACATAAGTGTAACAGTTTTTAACTAATGTTAAAGTCTCATAAATGAAAATACATGTAAAAACAGAACAGTTGGCTATGATATAGCTCGGTTGGTACAACACTTGCCTAACATACATGTGCCCTTGGATTGGAACCTTATCCCTGACGTGTGTGTGTGTGTGTGTGTGTGTTCCCAATACCAGTGATGCAAGCAATTCTTCCCAACACTACTGTGAAGCAGAGTTTCTACAAATCTTGCCTCAATGAGCTAGGAGGCAAATATTGCTACACAGACCTCCCAACAAGGTAGAGCCCAGGAAAACCCAGCTAAGCTTTCTTTTTCATCTGACTAAGGTATCTACAAAGAAAAAAAGAAAGAAAAAAGTCCTGTAGTGGGCATCAAATTAACAGTGAGATACTTAGAGACAAAGACACAGACAAAAATGAATCATAAGCATTTATAGAACTGCCACCAAATATCTCACCTAGCGAGTCTAGAAAATGAGCTGAAAGTATGAAAAAGAAAGGACTACATATTATTCACACTACATGATTGTATATGGAGAAATTTCCCCAAATTGGTCAATTCTTTTTCAGACTAATAACAAAGAGCTATTAAATAAGATTTTAAAAAAATCAAACTACTGAATGCAATCTAAATTAGCATGTAAAGTAAAAAACATATTCAAAACTGATGGTGGAAATAAAAAAGGGGGCAAGAAACTCCAGAAGAAAAAGAGGGTAAGTAACTTGCCCTTCCGCTTTATTGAGATCTTATAAATAAAGCTAAAGAAATTAACACAGTGTTGGTGGGTTAGCACAGGAATAGAAATCAAGGCCAAGGGACAAAACAGAAGGCACGGCGACAGTTGTGTGTGCATATCTAGCCTATAACAAAGGGAGAAGCCAGGGCAGGACAGATGTTTTACGACACGCTGCCCAGCCTGTCAGATGATATTGGAAAAAGAACTTCCTCCTCCCTGTGTGTTATATGTGAAATTGAATTTGAGCTGAATTTTGAATCTAAAGGAAGAAGAAAACGAACACAGTTCCCAATGCATGATATTAAAAATATCTTCAAGACTTTGAAATTCCAATTCACAAGTCTCAACTACGAGTCCAAAAGTGTTACCCATAATGGAAAGAAATGGACAAATTGGAAGTCTTTAAGCAGAAGACAACAAAAGGTACTAGTAAAGGGGCTAGAGAGATGGTTTAGTGGTTAAGGTGTTTGCCTGCAAAACCAAAGGCCCCAGATTGGATTTCCCAGGACCCACATAAGCCAGATGCACAAGGGGGTGCATGTGTCTGGAGCTTGTTTGCCATAGCTGGAGGCCCTGCCCTGCCCATTCTCCCTCTCTCTCTCTCTCTCTAATAAATAAATAAAAATAAAATCATGTGTATTTGTACAGAAGTATTCATCTTGCTAGCAACATTAGCCCAAACTAGAAACAACTAAAATTCAACAACAAAACTAAAGGCTGGAGAGATGGCTTAGCAGTTAAGATGCTTGTCTGAGAAGGCTAAGGGCCCAGGTTCAGATTCTCCAATACCCACACAAGCCAGATGCATTCTCTCCTCCCTCTCTCTCTCTCTCTCTCTCTCTCTCTCTCTCTCTCTCTCTCTCTCTTTATATATACATATACATACATACATACATATAGATAGATAGATAGATAGATAGATAGATAGATAGATATGCATATATATCTATATATATATAGAGAGAGATGCATATATATCTGCCTCTTTCTCCTTCTCCCCACCCTCTCTAATAAATAAATAAAATATTTTTCAAAAAGAATAAAACTAAAAGGGATGGGGATGTCACTCAGTTATAGAATGTTTGCCTAGCATGTGTGAAGAGCTGGGATCAATCCCCACAGTCCCATACAATATATCTTCCAAACTGAAATACTCTATAACAATTAAAATGAATGAACTACATCTGTATACAAAAATGTGAATGGCCCTCACATTATTCTTTTGAATCAAAGAAACTATAAGTTATATAGTCATATTTATATATATAGTTTGATTTCCCCTTAAAAATTTAAAAATCAGTGAGCCATTCTGTGATCAAAGCCATGGTCCAAGGAGAGGAAAGTTACTGTGAAGAACTTGGGTGTGGAGCTGCCGCTTGAGCAGCGTTTGCACGGGATCTACCCTGTGATGCTCCATTGATGTTGTGCATTTATGCATTGTGCACTTTCCGGTTCATGTGCTACACTTGGGTGAGTTGCCTTAGAAAAGAGTCAAAAGGTGCTAAAAAAGAAAAAAAACCAGACATACCATCAACATATAAAGGTGATGTTCCTTTGGGGTTGTGAGTTGAAGCTTTAGAATTTCTTGAACCCTGCAGAAACTTTCTTGGATAATATTTTCATAGTCAGTAATTTTTGTCTACTGTATTCTTGTCATGTGAAGGCCCACTGATGTCCTTTGGTAGCCATATATCATTGAAACATAACATTATTTTGAAATAGATAGCATGTGTAAAGTAGTCATCAAGGGTAACTTATCAGAAATAATTGTGGGAGAATATTGATTTTGAAATTCTTTACTTTTTTGGTTGAAATAATGTCTCTGTATCATCTACCATATACAAAAGTAACATATATTTTAAGTTAATGCACTTTTTCTCAAAATCACAGAGGTAATGATATTACTACCATGTATATGAATATATACACATACAAATATATTGCAATTTGGAAGAAAATTGGATTAAACTTTGGGAATATTCTCTCTCTCCCTTTCTCTCTCTTTAGTTTCAATACCAGAAAATATTTTAAGTATCAAAATTTGCTGCAAAAGAAGACAGAATTCCATACCTCAGTCACTGCTATAGAAAAGCTGAAGCTGGGAAGTGTGGTGAGCACCACACACATCATCAGAACAGGTCTCCTAGCAAAGGAGAAAAAATAAGCAACAGCAATAACATACAAGGTCAACAGTTCCTGTTACATTTTGCTAATTTTGTAGTTCCTGTTTCATTCATCTATAGTTTTTCTAAGAAGCTCACTGCTTCCCTATTTCCATTTCCCAAATGTTTGAGTATGGCAAAGAGGAATATGCAAGACATAGAATTATCTTCTCCAGTAGAAGGGTGAGAGATTTCCAAATAATGAAAATAAACAGGAAATCATGGACTACTAAATTATCAAAGTACAAGTCAGATGACATTCAATATTTCTGTCATTCATTACTTAGAATCCGACTTGAAGTCAGTCAGACTCTAATGGCCAACAGGAAACAAAAGATAGAAGAACAGTGTGGTGGTTTGATTCAGGTGTCCCCCATAAACTTAGGTGTTCTGAATGCTAGCTCCCCAGCTGATGGATATTTGGGAATTAACGTCTCCTGGAGGGAGTGTATTGTTGGGGGAGGGCTTATGGGCTTTATAGCCAGTTTCCCCATGCCAGTGTTTGGCACACCCTCCTGTTGCTATGGTCCACCTTATGTTGGCCAGGGGGTGATGTCCACCCTCTGCTCATGCCATTATTTTCCCCTGCCATCGTGAAGCTTCCCCTCGAGCCTGTAAGCCAAAATAAATCTCTTTTTCCCAGAAGCAGCTCTTTGTTGGGTGATTTCTACCAGCAATGTGAACCAGACTGCAACAAACAGCAAGAGTTTGTCAAGCTATAGTCTATCCTATGTTGTAAAGTTGATTTTCAAAATATATATTTGAGGACAATAAACTATTAAAACTTACAGATCCATTAAGGTAAAAACATTTGGACATCTTTACTTCAAGCAAGAAAAAAAATCACACATAGATAAAAGTTACATGAGCTTTTTAAACTTATTCTTATAATGCAAATTTCTGAATCCTTGCATGATGAATAAGATGGTAATTAGAATATGAACTGAATATACTACCACATCTTACAACATGGAGCATTTAAAGGGATATTTAGCTTTATCAGTTTATGGGAGAACAAAATACAGTGTTTTTCAACAAAATATTTATCTCTCATTCCTTAATTAAAACCATATTGTATTAATTACATTTATATATAAAGTATTTCCTTTTTCAATATTTTTAACTTTTTATTTATTTATTTGAGAGAGCAAGAGAGACAGAGAGAAAAGATGGGCATGCCAGGGTATATAAAGTATTTCTAAGTACAATAAGTATTGAAAGTTTTCTTGACTAAAAAGTGAGGTGTATAGGAAATTGAAGCAGCAGCAGAGAAGTAGAAGAGATCCAGAGCATCCAGAGCCTGCACAGGCCGGCAAAAGCGGCCCTGGCAGCTCTGCCAACCACGGTGGAGGCAGGGCACCAGAAAGCCACCAGACTCGGCTCCAGCCACAGGAAAAGCCAGGTGTGGGAGCTTCCACTCACACCGGCGCTCTCTGCAACTCAGGAAACATGAAGGGAGAGTAGCAGTGAGCAACGGAGGAGCAGACCGCGAGGTAGAAGCACACGTGGAACAGCGAGAGATCCAGAGAAGCTGTGGCTCCCTCCCCTCCCCCACTGCCTGAGCCCAGCTCCAGCGAACACAGCAGCGGTCCCGCGAACGAGCCATGCCAACTTGGGCCGACAGCAGGACCCAAGCAGGAGCAGAGTCCAGTAGCAACATCAGCAGCTCCGGCACCAGTAACAGAGGCCCCAACAGCAGCAGACCCAGGAGTGGCAGCAGTGGCAGTGGACCCAGCAACAGCAGCTTCAGCAGGAGCAGTGGCTCCAGAGTGGCAGCTGCAGCAGCAGCAGAGGCAGCAGTGGCCCAGCAGTAGCAGCTTCAGCTGCTGACAGACCCAGCAGAGGCAGCTTTAGCAGCAGCAGTTCCAGCAGCAGGGGTGCTGATCTGCAGTGCCACAGTTGCCAGCCTCAGTTTGCCCTGCAGGAAAAGCCAGTGCCCAGCTCCAGAAATCAGAACAGCAGGCCGACGACCCAGGCAGCAACTTCACTGAGACCAAAATCATCCAAGGTAACTGGGATTGTGCCAGGGAAGGGTCTCACTTGGTCACAAGCTGACTTGGATCCCTCAACAGACCAGAAATATTAACCTCTATGTTGATAGAGGATCTGGTTGTTATAATAACTACTCTGGCATACATACTTGGGGCTGCTTTTGATTGAATGGGTACAGTGTTTAGTTAACTTTTAGGATCAACCTGTATTTTATTCCACTCGGCCTACTTGAATACTCCCATAGCAGGGAAACTCAACCCCTAAGAACATCTTTGTAGATACTCTGAGGGTATTAAGAGCCACACATAACACCTTAAGATCCTACCCAGAAAATACATAACATTAAATCAATTGATACAGCTAAGAATACTCAGCTAGCTAGAAAATCCAAGCATTAACTTAATCCAAAATGCAAAAATATATACATTATAACACAAGAAACACTAAAAATCAAGATGATATAAATCCACCTAAAAGTATTAATGCACCAGAATTGACCTCCAGTGAGAACGAGTTAGAGGAAATGCCTGAGAAAGATTTCAAAAGAATGATTGTAAATATGTTCAGAGAAGTCAGAGAACAAATCAAAGGAGTCAAAGAGGAACTTAAAGAGGAAATCAAAGGAATCAAAGAAGATGCAGGACACCAATTTCATGAAATAAAGAAGGCAATACAAGACATAAACAAGGAAATAGAAATAATAAAGAAAAACCAGTCAGAATTGCTAGCAATGAAGAACACAGTTAATGAAATAAAAAGCTCTGTAGAAAATCTCATCAGTAGAAAGGATGAAGGAGAGGACAGAATATCCAAGATAGAAGACCAGGTGGCAGATCTAATACAGTCCAACAACAAGAAAGACAAAGTTATAGAAAAGTATGAGTGGGAATTTCAAGATATTTGGGACACTATGAAAATATCAAATATAAGAATTCAGGGCATAGTAGAAGGAGAAGAATTCCACTCCAAAGGCATAGTAGGCATCTTCAACAAAATCATAGAAGAAAATTTCCCCCAAATTGGGAAAGAGGTGCCAATGCAGATACAGGAAGCCTTTAGAACCCCAGCCAGATAAAACCTAGAAAGAACCTCTCCTCACCATATTATAATCAAACGTCCAAACACACACACCAAACAAAAAATATTGAAAGCAGTTAGAGAGAAAAATCAAGTTACCTACAAAAGCAAGCCCATCAGGATTACAGCAGATTATTCAACAAAACCTTTTAAAGCCAGAAGGGCATGGAGTGATATATTCCAAGTTCTGAAAGATAATAACTGTCAACCAAGGTTACTTTATCCTGCGAAGTTATCCATTCAAACTGATGGAGAAATAAGGACATTCCATGACAAAAGCAAATTAAAGGAGTATTTGAAGACAAAAACCAGCTCTACAGAAAATACTTGATAGAATCCTTCATGCTGAAGAAAAGGAAAAGCACACATATAAGGAACCTAGAAATAACAAGCAATACTCAAATACTAGTTAACACAAAAGAGCACAGGTAGAACCGGAACCACACAAAAAAAAAAAAAAAAAGGCAAACATAAATACACACCTTTCAATAATATCTCTTAATATCAACGGCCTCAATGCCCCCCAAAAAAGACATAGTTTTGCAGAATGGGTTAAAAAGCAGGGTCCTACAATTTGTTGTCTCCAAGAAACTCACCTTTCTACAAAGGATAGACATTATCTTAGGGTGAAAGGTTGGAATACAGTGTTTCAAGCAAATGGGCCTAGAAAACAAGCAGGAGTTGCTATCCTAATATCTGACAAGGTAGACTTTAGTCCAACGTTAGTCAAGAAAGATAAGGAAGGTCACTTTATATTGATTAAGGGCACACTCCAACAGGAGGACATTACAATCCTAAACATATATGCACCTAACATGGGGGCTCCCAAATTCATCAAACAAACACTATTAGAACTAAGGTCACAGATAACACCAAACACAGTGGTGGTGGGTGACTTTAACACCCCACTCTCATCAATTGACAGGTCATCCCGGGAAAGAATAAACAGAGAGGCATCTGGACTAAATGAGGTCATAGAAGGAATGGACTTAACAGATATATACAGGACATTTCATCCAAAGGCTGCAGAATATACATTCTTTTCAGCAGCACATGGAACATTCTCTAAAATAGACCATATATTAGGACACAAGGCAAATCTTCACAAATTCAGGAAAATTGAAATAATTCCTTGCATTCTATCTGACCACAATAGAATTAAACTACAAATCAGTAGCAAGAAAGGCTATAGAGCATACACAAAATCATGGAAACTAAACAATACACTACTAAATGATGAATGGGTCAATGAAGAAATCAAGAAGGAAATAAAACGAGTTATAGAGTGAAATGATAATGAGAATATAACATATCAAAATCTCTGGGACAAAATGAAGGCAATTCTAAGAGGAAAATTTATAGCCTTAAGTGTCTATATTAAGATATTAGAAAGGTCACAAGTAAATGACCTAATGCTTCACCTTAAAGCCTTGGAAAAAGAAGAACAAGGCAAACCAAAAACCAGTAGGCGGGAAGAAATAATAAAGATTAGGGCAGAAATTAATGAAATAGAAACAAAAATATAATCCAAAGAATTAATGAAACAAAGAGTTGGTTCTTTGAAAAGATAAACAAGATTGATTAACCCTTAGCAAATCTGACCCAAAGAAAGAGAGAAGAGACACAAATTAATAAAATCAGAGATGAAAAAGGTAACATCACAACATATTCCAGAGAAATTCAAAAGATCATAGGGACATACTATAAAAGCATATACTCCACAAAGTATGAAAATCTGAAAGAAATGGATGATTTCCTTGATTTATATGACCTACCTAAATTAAATCAAAATGAGATTAATCACTTAAATAGGCCTATAACAAACATGGAGATCCGAACAGTTATCAATACTCTCCCAACTAACAAAAGCCCAGGCCCAGATGGATTCACTGCTGAATTTTACCAGACCTTTAAGGAATAGCTAACACCAATGCTTCTTAAGCTTTTCCAGGAAACAGAAAAAGAAGGAATTCTACCAAACTCCTTCTATGAGGCCAGCATCACCCTGATACCAAAACCAGGCAAAGATAGAACAAAAAAAGAAAATTACAGACCAATCTCCCTCATGAACATAGATGCAAAAATTCTCAACAAAATATTGGCAAACAGAATACAAAAGTATATCAGAAAGATCATTCACCCTGACCAAGTAGGCTTTATCCCAGAGATGCAGGGATGGTTCAATATACGCAAATCTATAAATGTAATACATTACATAAACGGGTTGAAGGACAAAAATCACATGATCATCTCATTGGACGCAGAGAAAGCATTTGACAAAATCCAACATCCCTTCATGATAAAAGTCCTACAGAGGCTGGGAATAGAAGGAACATGTCTCAATATAATAAAAGCTATTTATGACAAGCCTACAGCCAACATATTACTAACTGGGGAAAAACTGGAAGCTTTCCCACTAAAATCAGGAAGGAGACAAGGGTGTCCACTGTCCCCATTTTTATTTAATATAGTTTTGGAAGTCTTAGCCATAGCAATAAGGCAAGAGACACACATAAAAGGGATACAAATTGGAAAGGAAGAAATCAAGTTATCATTATTTGCAGATGACATGATTCTATACATAAAGGACCCTAAAAACTCTACTAGCAAACTGTTAGAGCTGATCAAAACCTACAGCCATGTAGCAGGACACAACATAAATACACAGAAATCAGTAGCCTTCATATATGCTAACAACAAACACACAGAGGATGAAATCAGAGAATCGCTCCCATTCACAATTGCATCAAAAATAAATAAATAAAGTACCTTAGAATAAACCTAACCAAGGAAGTAAACAATCTCTACAATGAGAACTTTAAAACACTCAAGCGAGAAATTCCAGAAGACACTAGAAAGTGGAGAAACATCCCCTGTTCCTGGATTGGAAAAATCAATATTGTGAAAATGGCAATCTTACCAAAAGCAATCTACACATTTAATGCAATCCCTATCAAAATTCCAAAGACTTTCTTCATGGAAATAGAAAAAACAATCCAAAAATTCATTTGGAATCACAAAAAAACCTCGAATTTCTAAAATAATACTGAGCAACAAAAATAAGGCTGGTGGTATCACCATACCTGATTGTAACCTATACTACAGAGCCATAGTAACAAAAACAGCATGGTACTGGCACAAAAACAGACATGTAGATCAGTGGAACAGAATAGAGGACCCAGATGTAAGCCCACGTAGCTATAGCCGCCTGATATTTAATAAAAATGCCAAAAATACTCATTGGAGAAAAGACAGCCTCTTCAGCAAATGGTGTTTTGAAAACTGGATATATATCTGCAGAAGGATGAAAATAGATTCTTCTCTCTCACCATGCACAAGAATTAAGTCTAAATGGATTAAAGACCTTAACATCAGACCTGAAACTCTGAATCTGCTAGAGGAAAAAGTAGGGGAAGCCCTCCAACATATTGGTCTTGGCAAAGACTTTCTGAATACAACCCCAATTGCTCAGGCAATAAAACCACAGATTAATCACTGGGACCTCATGAAATTACAAAGATCTTGCACTGCAAAGGACACAGTGAAAAAGGCCAAGAGGCAACCTACAGAATGGGAAAAAATCTTCGCCAGCTATATATCTCATAGAGGATTAATATCTAGGATATACAAAGAACTCAAAAAGTTAAATAATAAGGAATCAAACAAGCCAATCAAAAAATGGGCTATGGAGCTAAATAGAGCATTCTCAAAGGAAGAAATACAAATGGCATATAAGCATCTAAAAAAAATGTTCCACATCACTAGTCATCAGGGAAATGCAGATTAAAACTACATTGAGATTCCATCTCACTCCTGTCAGATTGGCCACCATCATGAAAACTAATGATCATAAATGTTGGCGGGGATATGGAAAAAGAGGAACCCTCCTACACTGTTGATGGGAATGCAATCTGGTGCAGCCATTGTGGAAATCAGTGTGGAAGTTCCTAAAACAGCTAAAGATTGATTTACCTTATGACCCAGCTATAGCACTCCTAGGCATATATCCGAAGGAATAATCTCATTTCCTTAGAAGTAGGTGCTCAACCATGTTTATTGCTGCTCAATTTATAATAGCTGGGAAATGGAACCAGCCTAGATGTCCCTCAACTGATGAGTGGATAATGAAGATGTGGCACATTTATACAATGGAATTCTACTCAGCGGTAAAGAAAAATGAAGTTATGAAATTTGCAGAAAAATGATGGACCTGGAAAGGATTATACTAAGTGAGGTAACCCAGGCTCAGAAAGCCAAGCGCCACATGTTCTGTCTCATATGTGGATCCTAGCTACAGATGACTGGGCTTTTGCGTGAGAATGAAAATACTTAGTAGCAGAGGCCAGTAAGTTAAAAAGGAGACATAAAGGGAAGAGAAAGGAAGGGCAGAGGGTACTTAATAGGTTGATATTGTATATTTTTAGTACGATGATTGTGATGGGGAGGTAATATGATGGAGAATGGAATTTCAAAGGAGAAAGTGCAGGGGGGAGGGAATTAACATGGCATTTTTTTTATAATCATGGAAAATGCTAATAAAAATTTAAAAAAATAAAAGATTTGGAAAAAAAAGAGAAAGTTTTCTTATTAATATCTCCTTGCTTCTGCCATTCCAGCTGCATCTTAGATGTTCCAGATGTAATATAATTTAGCATGAGGAACTCTTATGCTCCCCAATATAACCTAGCTAATAGCAGTTATAATAGAATTTGGCTCAGAAAAAGTTATTTTATTGTTTCCTTAAAACAATAAAGTATGAAGAAAGTTGGTATCCTTTCTCTTTTACTTTAGATCCAAGTTTCTGCATCATCAGGCTTCCTTAGTGACCTCGGCTACCCTAGGATCCACTCCTTCTCAACTTGATCTCCAAAAAGAGAAGAATGTCATAGGAAGTATTCCATTGACCTCATCTCTAAATTATCTCCTTGAATTATCCTACCCATTTCCATGGCTTCAAATACTATCCCCTTCCCCATGGAATTCAATATATCTTGCCCTTTATTTTTGAGCTCTGGACTTGGATGTGCACTGGTCTAACATCTTCATCTGTATGTTCAAGTGGCATACCAAAATAAATATGTCTGAAAGAGAACACAAGCCCTCCTCTATACCTACTCTGATCCATTATTCCACCCTGTTTTACTTACTGCCAAAATCCACATCCAGTCCACCCTCCATTGACACCATAGCTTGGCCACTGTCATCTTTCATCTGCAGTTTTCCTAACAGATGCCCTCTGAGAGCTTCAGCTATGCCTAGCAACATTTTGCCCATGTTGTAAAGATAGTTACATTTTTTAAATGTAAAACACATCTTGTTCCTACCCTGATTAAAAATATCCAAAGATGTGGGAGGGGGGATAGTGAGGAGTCATTTTTTAAGGGCCACAGAGCTTCTATCTTTCAAGATGACAAAAGTGTTGTGGACAGATGACAGATAGAGGTGATTGCCCAGCAATGTGACTATATAGAGTACTTTTTTACTGTATACAAAAGTGGAAAAGCTCATGACTTTTGTGTTATGCTCATTTTACTATAATTCAAAAAATATTTAATGGATGTGCAATATGATTAAAATAAAATTAAATCTTATTGCCCTACTGACATGCTCTATAGGAAATGACTTGCCTTTCCATCTACTGAACTTCAGCCATTCCAAGCTTCTGGTTGCTTCATGATCTGTTCTATGCAGCGTCTCCTCCATCTCACCCATGTGTTCTCTCTGGGGGCTCTGAGCTGTATCTGTTCTGTATCTGGTTCCGTGTAGCTATCTGCTTCTCCTACCTTGGCTATCTTTAATCACATTTTATATACATGTTATTTGTATATTCAGCCTTTTGAAGTCCTGCTGATTGTTTTCAGTTTGTATTAATTCTCACCTTCCTCTCTCCTCATTCCCCAATTCCCGTTCACAGAAGCTGAGACTGCATTTGAATTGTCCCCCATGCAGAACATTGTTTCTGAATCTGCTCTTGTGTCATGGACCCTCTGGTAATCTAGGGAACCAAATAGACTCTTTGAGGATAATATGTAAATAAGTAATACAATTCAATAGACTTCTGAAATAAATAAATTATAATGCAATTACATAAATCCTATTAAAGTAATTAATGATGATTGTGCACATTCTTTTGAAATTTTTATATTGATCTGTGGACCCTTTATGGACACATTTTCCTGGTTTAAAGTAGTGTTCACCATAAACCATATTCTGTAGTACATGCTTCAACGTTTGCATGGTATGATCTTTGCTATCTAATATGAAGAGATCTAACTTGTAAGCAATGAACCAAAATCACACTGAAAATTTTTCTAAGCAAAGAGTTAAAGGCATGGTCTGGTTCTTTCTTCTTAGTAATTGTAGTAAAAGATAATGGGAGAGAGATAAGTTGGAAAAAAAAATAAGTTGTGTAACAAAAAAGAAAGTAAAGGGCTGGAGAGATAGCTTAGCAGTTAAGGTGCTTGCCTGCAAAGCCAAAGGACCCCAGTTCTATTCCCCAGGACCCACATAAGCCAGATGTACAAGGTGGTGCATGCATCTGGAGTTCATTTGCAGTGACTGGAGGCCCTAATGCACCCATTCTCCCCCCCCCCGCCGCCTTTCTAATAAATAACTAAATATTTTTTTAAAAAAGAAAGTAGAACTGCAATATTGGGAAAAATCTTAGCTATCTATATGGCAGAAAAATTACAAACACCTTCAGAAGAGCATTCCAAGACTACAAAGCGTAAATCCAACCAGCCAGCTTGGCAGGAGCGCTTCTGGATGAGACTGACTATGACTGAGATGAAAAGAAACTCAGGAGGGCTTGTTGGGCTTCTCTCACCCCAGAGAGGGAAGCAGCTAAAAGATCTATTTGCTTACAAATCTGTTATCCAAAGGGGAAAAGGGGAAGAGTAACTCTGGCTGATTCAGAGAAGGGAGGCTGGTGTTGCAAAGCCCAGGCCTGAGGTTCCTTCCATGAGTTCAGAGGACAGAGACCATCAACCACAGCCAAGGAATGAGAACTTCCACCCTGGTGAGCCTGGAAGGAGAGCACCAAAAAAACAGAGCAACCAGCCACAAAGAATTACTCTCAAGTTCTAAACCATGATGAAATTTTCCTTTCTAGAGTTTGAACCTGTTTGGGACCCATGACTCCTTTTGCCCTTTCAGTTTATCTCTTAAGGAACAGCAATGTCTACCCTGTCTCACCATTTCATTTGGAAGCAACTTACTATTTGTCTGTCTCACAGGGTTACCAATGGAGGCAAATATTTCTCTAGGACAAATATTCCTCCACCTAAGTCTTACTCAAAACTAATAAGGATGATTTAAATGGTGACTTTGTTTGATACTGTGAGATGATCATGTTTAGATGAGGTTTTGAACTCAGAATTGATGCTGAAATGATTAAGACTTTTGGAGATGTTGGTGTGAGGGAATCTATTTTCCACATGAAAAGAATATGAATTTTGAGGTTCTAAAGGTAGAATGCTGTGGGTTGAAGATTGTCCCTTGATTATGTTTAAACCCCAATTTAGAAATTTAGTACCTCAGAATTTAAATGATTTAAATTAGTGTTTTGTTCTGGAGAGGAGGCTCAGAAGTTAGGAATGCTTGCCACTTATGTATGAGGGCTCCTCAGGCCAAGTTTGATTCCCCAGGGCCCAAGTGAGAAGCTGGAAATGGCCACACAAGTCTGTAACTTCCGTAATCAGTGCACAGAGACTGGAGAATAGTCAGGACTCACTGACAGGGACCATGTCTCAATGAAGCACATGAATAAGTGATTAGAAAAAGGATGCATAATGTTCTCCTCTGGCCTCTGCTTGCACACAATTGTGCCACACACACACACACACACACACACACATGCACATACATTGTCTCACGCACAATGTTTTAAAATGGTACAGAACTAGGATATGTCCTAAGTCAACATGAATGCCATCCTTTTAGAATTTGGAAACAGATCTAAAAAGGTTGACTATAAAGTTACCAACAAACCTAGTTATTCCCTTGCTGGGCATTACTTACCCTAAAAGCTCCACACCTCAGTTCAGAGATATTTGTTCAACCATGTTTATAGCTGCTCAATTCATAATAGCTAAGAAATGGAATCAACCCAGGTGCCCATCATTGGATGAATGGATAACCAAGATGTGGTATATCTACACGATGGAATTCTACTCAGTTATAAAAATTAAAAAGTGACACAATGGAATTTATAGAAAAATAGTTGAACTTGGAGCAGATCATACTCAGTGAACTCACACAATCACAAAAACACAATCATCACATGGTCTCACTCATTTGTGGCTCTGAACCTGGATCAGCCCAAGATGCTGACATACCTAATAGGCATCTTGAGGCCTGGACAATAGGGAGGGTAGGGCTTGAGGGAAGGGTAAGGATGGAGGGAGGACACAAAAGTGAACCCAAATGGAACTGATGCCATAGAATCTGTATCCTGGACAACAGACTAAAAGGTATAACCCTGAATAGGACCTTAGAGGGAGCACCTGAATCAAAGGGCCCTGGAGAGGTTGAGAAAAAGCCTAACCTTAAATTTCTCCTGTTTTTAAATCTATTTTCTTTCTTTTCTCTTGGTGCTGGCTGTAACTCCCAGTACCAGGATGGGCTTAACACACACAGTGTGCTGTTGATCAGAGAGACCTACAAGGTTTCCCAAAACAAGACAGGCTTCTGTCAGAGCACTTGATTATCTACCAGAGGTTAATGTTAAGACCCTACTGCTGAAGAAACCATCTGCACAGACCATAGAGAGACCTGGCTAGAATCTGGAAGAGAGCCAGTCCCCAGACAGTTAGCCCATCTAGTGCTAGAAGACTACATGAGCCACTGGGAGGAAGTGACCAACATCTGTACAAGCAACTCAAGGTCTAAGCTACTCAGAAGCAAACAACCTGACATGATGCTCACACAAGTACAATAGTGGCACACAGCCATGGTGGGTAACCAACAGTTCTTGGATTGGCTAACGGATCTGCTCAGTGGAAAGGAACCCATGTCTGGAACTGGAAAACAAGTCAGAATCACAACCAGATAATGAATTTGCTTTCCAATATCAAGCTCCCACTAATATTGGACTACAAAAGGGTCTATACCCATTAAATTCTCTCTAAACTAATAGTGGTTATCCCATTTAACCTGTGCTGACTTCACTCTCCATTGGACAATCTGTTTCTCTCTTTCAGATGGAAGTGCGACCTGAGGAGAGAAACGACCCATCACATTTCACCAGGACCCCAGCTGAAACCATAGAGGAACTGGGGAAATGAGCAAGAGTGCTGCTTTCTCAGTGAACCTGATATCAGCACAAGGGTGAAGGAGATAGACACTGAGAACACTCAACACTACCAAACCAGAGAGATCCAGAAGCTCATAAGAGTTCATCACTGAAGTAGACCTAAAACAAACCCAACATTGCTCAGGGAGTTTCACAGAAGAGGGGGTGGAAAGATTGTTAGAGCCACAGATTGTTAGTTGCCTCTTTCCCATAACTGTCAGCTGTCCCCACAATGCACAACCCACAGTCTCCATGGGGATGACAGCATCCCTAACAAGGAGGGTCCCATTGGAGGGGGGGCAGGGATGAGGGAAAGCATGCTACCAACATGTGCTGTTTACATACTATGTCCATAACTAATAAAAAATAGAATTTGGAAACAGACATGAACAAAGGAAAGACTATGTGAGGACATGACATTCACCCTGCATGTAAAGATCAACATGTAGGCCAAGGTTCTTGCCAAGGAATGGCAAAGCCTTCAAGCAAACCACCAGAAGCTATGAGAAAGGCATGGAACACATGGGTCTAAGCCTGTCGATGTGCTCATCTCAAATTTCTGGCCTCTAGAACTTTCAGACAACAAATTTGTTGTGTTGCCACTTGTGTACTTTGTTATAGAAATTCTAGAATAGTGAAAAAAAATAATTCTAGATCAGTAGAATTTATGCTGGAAATAGTACAGGTATGACTTTAAAAGTCTACTAATGTTGAAACTACAAGAAAGGAATTTGTAGGAATGATGTAATTTTCAGACTGAAAAGCTGACGGCACCAAGATCTCAGTGAGCATGGATAATAGATGGGCTGTGGGTAGGACTCCCCCAAGAATACAGCCCATGAAGAAAAAGCTGACGAGTGCTACAATAAGCTAAAATTTCCTGTTTACACGATGAGAATTCTACCCTGACATTACTCACTGAGGAAGCATAGTGGGTGGAAAAGTCAGATAATTACTTAGGAAATGACTCTGCTTGGAAACTTGTAAGGACTCTCTTTTCCCTGATGCATTTAGTTAGTTTTCCTACCTGAAAGCTTCCCAGAGTCTGGTCTTAACTCTCTAATTTGTAAGAACATTCCCTCTTAACATTACAACATAGTGAGTTCATACTACATACCAAGTATGTATGAGAGCATAGTACTTCCATTATTCAAGCCAAAACGAGCCCCTGAGTGTTGATAAACTGATGTTGAAGGCTTAATTAATTTGCTCCAGTTCTCACAGTACTAGGGTTCTAATTTAAGTCTTTCTGACCAAAACAACAACAACAACAAAAAAAAAAAAAACACTTCACATCCTCTCCCTCTGCTGTGGTACTCAAATGCTTTCTCTATTCTTGTTCCCAGTTAAGCAAGTTGGTTATTGTTTTCCAACTCATTACTCATGCTCATCTCCGTGAACATCAACCCACTGCCACCTTTCCAAGGTCAACTCAAATTAAGCTTGAATTGTGAAGCTTTCTATAACCCTTCTGAAGCACAGTACTCTTCCAGGAATCCTGAGCCCACACACCTCCCAAACTGAAAAGCTTCTGAGTGTCAGATTCTGGGATGGACGGGTGGAACCAGGTTGTGTGTGTAAGGTGTACTGATGGAGTGAGGTTCTGTGTGTAAGGTTCTGGGGTGTACTGATGGAATGAGGCTGTGTGTGCAAGGTGCTGAGGTGGACTAATGGAATGAGTTTCTGTGTACAAGGTGCTGGAGTGGACTGATAGAATAAGGGGCGCTGTGTCAGGTTCTGGGTTAGACTGATGGGGTGAGGTTGTGCATGCAAGGTGCTGTGGTAGACTGGTGGGGTGAGGCAGGGTGGGCAGAAAGAAGAAATTAAAGAAAAACATCTCTTACTGTCAGTATTAAGTTCTGGTTATTATTCTGGCCTAATAAAGGACTTATGGGATCACATAAAAATCTAGTAATTTATCATTTTATATTTGTTTCAATTTTTTCATGAGTAACTGTGTAGTCTCTATAGTAGACCACAACATTCCCTGAGAGAGAAGCAAATGCCATCTGTTATGGTATATTGCTCTACCATAGTTTGGAAACAGCTAGATGAAGAATTTATAGAGGGAGCATTTGAAGAGCATTTTCTCATTGTTGAGAAGCAGCTTGAGGAAGGTTTAGTTCAGCTAACAGTTCCAGAGGATGAGTCCATCGTAGTTGAGGAGGATCAGGAAGCCAGTGTCAAACTGACATATCATCAAGAAAGAAGTAGAAAGAGGTGATTGCAATAAGGAGGGCAGGGCTGGAAATCTTCCAGGCCCACTCAAGTTACATACTTCCTTCAGCAAAGTTCTACCCTCCTTAAGGTTCCACAACCCTCCTAAACAGTGCTGCCAAATGGTGATTAAGTATTAAAACATATGAGTTATTAGAGTTACCTTCTCATTGCTGGGACACAGCACTCAAGAAAAGCTGGGATGAAAGCTAGTTTTTTGTTGTTGTTGTTTGTTTGTTTGTTTACAGTCTTGAGGGGAAGTTCCATGATGGCATCAGAAAACATGGCATGAGCAGAGGCTGCACATCACTTCTGCCACAGCAGGTGGAAACCAACAGCGGGAGAGTGAGCTGAGTTCTGGCAAGAGGGAGCTGGCCCAAAGACTGCCCAACAACACACTTCCCATAGAAGATTCCCTCTCCAAAGTTGACATCAGGTGGGGACAAAGCATTTGAGAACACACTAGTTTGTGGAAGAGATCTAATTCAAACCACCACATGAGTCTATGGGGGACATTTTACATTCAAACTACCACATTTCATCCCTGGGCCTATGTACTCAGTGCCATCTCATGATATAAAATGTATTCAGTACAACCTTTATAAAGTCTCCATAGTCTTTATCTAACACTGTCCACAAGTCCAAAGTCTCATCTGAGACTCAAGGCAATCACTTAGATACGAGCCCTGTAAAATCAAAATATATTGTGGTGGTTTGATACAGGTGTCCCCATAAACTTAGGTGTTCTGAATGCTAGGTTCCCAGCTGATGGAGATTTGGGAAGTAATGACTCCTGGAGGCAGTGTATTGTCGGAGGTGGGCTTATGAGTGTTATAGCCGGTGTCCCCATGCCAGTGTTTGGCACACTCTCCTATTGCTATCATCCACCTTATGTTGGCCAGAGAGTGATATCCACCCTCTGCTCATGCCATCATTGTCCTCTGCCACCATGCAGCTTCCCCTCGAGTCTGTAAACCAAAATAAATCCTTCCACCCCCCCACCCCAAAAGCTGCTCTTGGTCGGGTGATTTCTGCCAGCAATGTGAATCTGACGGCAACATATATGTTATATTCTTCTAACACACAATGGAACAGAATAAATTTCTCATTCCAGAATGGAATGGTAAAGCAAGAATAGATCTGACTAAAGCAAGACTGAAAAGCAGCAGGGCAAACATCAAATTCTGCAGCTCCACGTGCAGTATCTGGGGACTCATGATGAAATCCTCTGAGCTCTAAAGAGTTAAGGCAGAACCATTCCTCTGGCTGATAACCACCCCTGGGTAGATTTGCCCCAAACCTACAGCTGTCTTAGTTACATGTCCTCTGGTTTTGGCATTCTGGTGTTAGCATGCAATTTAGAGCTTACCAGTGGCCTCATAGGGCCTCTGTACATTCACATTGTTTATCACAGTTTTCTGACACTAAGATGCAATCCTGACTCCTTCCATCTTGCATTTCTTCGTGCTTTCAAAATAAGTACATGTATGATGGCGCCAAGTTCTTCTGTCAGATCAGGGTGAATCTTTGCCTTAGATCTAGCTGTAGCAGGCTCTGCATGCTGACTTTGGGGGACAAAGATGTCCTTCAGCATTCTCCCTTCAGGGCTCCTTTTTCTTTTAAAAATAATTGCATTCTAATTAGCGTGAACCTTCAGTGGGTTGCGTCTTGCCCTTAGGGCATTTTTCCTTTTGTCACAGTGCAGATTATTTGGCATATCTTAAATGGTACCAATCTTTTTAACAATTACAACTGAGGGGTACTGCAGATGCTGTGCCTGGGACTTTAAATTTGCTCATATTCTTTCTCTACAATATTTTATATTTTTTATCTTTCTACTCTGTATTTTGTTCTTGTTCATTGTGGATTTGAATCAGGGCAGATGAAAAAAAAAAAGCTACAGATTAAATATTTTCTGCCCTGAAATTTACTCTGCCAAACATGTTAGTCCATTACTTTGAAATTCAATTTCACTCACGTTCTCAGGACATGGACAGAATGTAGGTAGAGTTTTTGGTTGAATATTACATGAACAGCCTCCAACTTAGATCCTGATAGAGTCCATTTTCACCTCTGAAACTCATGAACAATGCCTTGACTGTCCTCATTTCTTTTAGCCTTCTGATTTTTGTAAACTCTTCCTAGAATCGACCACTAAGCTCTGCCTTTCGATTGTAAGGTTTTGCTAGTCAAAAGTTCCAAAACCTTCTATATTTCTCCTGCAAATCAGTTCCAAAAGTCCAGGAACGTTAAGGTCAGCAATACAGCAATGGTCCCAATTTTATCTATCCATTACTTTCTTATTGCTTGAATAAAATATGAGATGAGGGCTAAGGAGATTGCTTAGTGGTTAAAGTAATTTGCTTACAAACCTGTCAGCCTGGGTTTGATTTCCCAGTAACCACATAAAGCCAGACACACTATGTGGCTCATGTGTCTGGAAGTCATTAGTGGAGGCAAGAGGTCCTGGCATGCCCATACATTCTCTTGCTATCTCTCATATAAATATTTTTTAAAAATATCTGACCAGGGCTGGAGAGATGGTTTAGCAGTTAAGCGCTTGCCTGTGAAGCCTAAGGACCCAGGTTGGAGGCTCGATTCCTCAGAACTGACGTTAGCCAGATGCACAAGGGGGCACATGCGTCTGGAGTTCATGTGCAGTGGCTGGAAGCCCTGGAGTCCTGGAGTGCCCATTCTCTCTCTCTCTCACACACACACACACTCTGCCACTCTCAAATAAATAAATAAAAATAAGCAAAAAAATACCTGACCAGAAGCAGGTTATAGAAGGAAAGGGTTTTAATCAGCTGGCAGTTCCAGAAGTTTAGGGTTCACTCAGAGTGGAAAAGCAGAAAACCATTATCAGATCATTAGAGTGAAAGTAGAGAGAGGTGAACACAACAAGCAGAACAGGGCTAGAAAACCTCAAAGCCCACATCCAGTAACACACTTCCTCAAACAAGGTTCTACCTCCAAAATGTTCCATAACCTTTTTGAACAGTGCCACCAACTGGGGACTATGTACTTAAACACATGAGTCAATGGGGTACATTTGACATTCAAACAAATACAGACAGGTAGGTCAAGGTCAGAGGGTAGATAGTCCTGAATACCAACTTAAACCTGTTGTCAACTCAGGAACAAGCCTGACGGACAATCAATTACTACTCAATAAATGCTCATTTAAAAAGGATTGTAGAAGATGGCGGTGTAGGTACCACGCCAAAGCAGCCTAGGGGGTAAAAAGACCAAAAAAACTCAGCAAAATACACACTTTTACTAAAAAGTGAGGTGTATAGGAACTTGAAGCAGCAGCGGAGAAGTAGAAGAGTTCCAGAGCGTCCAGAGCCTGCACAGGCGGGAAAAGTGGCTCCGGCAGCTCGGGCAACCGCCGTGGCCACGGCGCACCAGAAAGCCGCCAGGCTTGGCTCGAGCCACAGGAAAAGCCAGATGCGGGAGCTTTCCCTCACACCATGCTCTCCGCAACTCGGGAAATGTGAGGGGAGAGCGGCAGTGAGCAATGGAGGAGCAGACTGCGAGGTAGAAGAACACGTGGAACAGCGAGAGAACCAGAGCAGCTGCGGCTCCCTCCCCTCCCCCACCGCCTTAGCCCAGCTCTAGTGAACGGAGCAGTGGCCCGGGACCCGGCCACGCCAACTTGGGCTGACAGCAGGACCCAAGCAGGAGCAGAGTTCGGCAGCAACATCAGCGGCTCCAGCACCGGTAACAGCGGCCCCAGCAGCAGCAGACCCAGGAGTGGCAGCAGCGGCAGACTCGGCAGCAGTAGCTTCAGGGGGAGCAGCGGCAGTGGACACAGCAGCAGCAGCTTCAGCAGCAGTGGTGTCTCCAGCAGTGGCAGCTACGGCAGCAGCAGAGGCAGCAGCAGCGGCTCGGTTTGCCCCGCAGGAAAAGCAAGTGCCCAGCTCCAGAAATCAGAACAGCAACCCGACGACCCAGGCAGCAACTTCACTGAGACCAAAATCATCCAAGGTAACTGGGATTGCACCAGGGAAGGGTCTCACTTGGTCGCAGGCTGACTTGGATCCCTCAACAGACCAGAAATCTTAACCTCTTTGTTGATAGAGGATCTGGTCGATATAATAACTACTCTTGCATACATACTCGGGGCTGTTTTTGATTGAATGTGTACAGTGTTTAGTTAAATTTTAGAATTGACCTGTATTTCATTCCACTCAGCCTGCTTGAATACTCCTGTAGCAGGGAAACTCAACCCCTAAGAACATCTTTGTAGATACTCTGAGGGTCTTAAGAGCCACACCTAACACCTTAAGGTCCTACCCTGAAAATATATTACATCAAATCAATTGATACAGCTAAGAATACACAGCTAGCTAGAAAATCCAAGCATTACCTTAATCCAAGATGCAAAAATATATACATTATAACACAAGAAACACTAAAAAGCAAGACGATATAAATCCACATAAAAGTATTAATGCATGAGAAATGTCCTCCATTGAGAAAGAGTTAGAGGAAATGCCTGAGAAAGAGTTCAAAAGAATGATTATAAATATGGTCAAAGAGGTCAAAGAACACATCAAAACAATCAAAGAAGAAATCAAAGAGGAAATCAAAGGAATCAAAGAAGATGCAGGACACCAATTTCATGAAATAAAGAAGGCAATACAAGACATAAATAAGGAAATAGAAATAATAAAGAAAAACCAGTCAGAATTACTAGCAATGAAGAACACAGTTAATGAAATAAAAAGCTCTGTAGAAAATCTCACCAGTAGGATGGATGAGGGAGAGGACAGAATATCTAAGCTAGAAGACCAGGTGGCAGACCTAATGCAGTCCAACAAAGAGAAAGACAAACTTATAGAAAAGTATGAGTGGGAATTTCAAGATATTCAGGACACTATGAAAAGATCCAATATAAGAATTCAGGGCATAGTAGAAGGAGAAGAACTCCACTCCAGAGGCATAGTAGTCGTCTTCAACAAAATCATAGAAGAAATTTTCCCCCAAATTGGGAAAGAGGTGCCAATGCAGATACAGGAAGCCTTTAGAACCCCAGCCAGACAAAACCCAGAAAGAACCTATCCTTCTCATATTATAATCAAACTTCCAAACACACCAAAGAAAAAATATTGAAAGCAGTTAGAGAGAAAAATCAAGTTACCTACAAAAGCAAGCCCATCAGGATTACAGCAGATTATTCAACACAAACTTTTAAAGCCAGAAAGGCTTGGAATGATATATTCTAAGTTCTGAAAGATAACAACTGTCAACCAAGGTTACTTTATCCTGCAAAGTTATCCATTCACATAGATGGAGAAATAAAGACATTCCATGACAAAAGCAGGTTAAAAGAGTATTTGAAGACAAAACCAGCTCTACAGAAAATACTTGATAGAATCCTCCATGCTGAAGAAAAGGAAAAGCACACATATAAGGAACCTAGAAAAAAACAAGCAAAACTCAAATACTAGTTAACACAAGAGAGCACAGGTAGAACCAGAAACACACACACACACACACACACAAAATGGCAAACATAAATACACACCTTTCAATAATATCTCTTAATATCAACAGCCTCAATGCCCCAACGAAAAGACATAGATTTGCAGACTGGGTTAAAAAGCAGGATCCTACAATTTGTTGTCTCCAAGAAAATCACCTTTCTACAAAGGAGAGACATTATCTTAGGGTGAAAGGTTGGAATACAGTATTTCAAGCAAATGGGCCTAGAAAACAAGCAGGGGTTGCTATCCTAATATCAGACAGGGTAGACTTTAGTCCAACGTTAGTCAAGAAAGATAAGGAAGGTCACTTTATATTGATTAAGGGCACACTCCAACAGGAGGACATTACAATCCTAAACATATATGCACCTAACATGGGGGCTCCCAAATTCGTCAAACAAACACTATTAGAACTAAGGTCACAGATAACACCAAACACAGTGGTGGTGGGTGACTTTAACACCCCGCTCTCATCAATTGACAGGTCATCCCGGGAAAGAATAAACAGAGAGGCATCTTGACTAAATGAGGTCATAGAAGGAATGGACTTAACAGATATATACAGGACATTTCATCCAAAGGCTGCAGAATATACATTCTTTTCAGCAGCACATGGAACATTCTCTAAAATAGACCATATATTAGGACACAAGGCAAATCTTCACAAATTCAGGAAAATTGAAATAATTCCTTGCATTCTATCTGACCACAATGGAATTAAACTACAAATCAGTAGCAAGAAAGGCTATAGAGCATATACAAAATCATGGAAACTAAACAATACACTACTAAATGATGACTGGGTCAATGAAGAAATCAAAAAGGAAATCAAAAAATTTATAAAGTCAAATGATAATGAGAACACAACATACCAAAATCTCTGGGACACAATGAAGGCAGTTCTAAGAGGTAAATTTATAGCCTTAAGTGCCTATATTAAGAAATTAGAAAGGTTGCAAGTAAACGACCTAATGCTTCGCCTTAAAGCCTTGGAAAAAGAAGAACAAGGCAAACCAAAAATCAGTAGACAGGAAGAAATAACAAAGATTAGGGCAGAAATTAATGAAATAGAAACAAAAATATAATCCAAAGAATTAATGAAACACAGAGTTGGTTCTTTGAAAAGATAAACAAGATTGATTAACCCTTAGCAAATCTGACCCAAAGAAAGAGAGAAGAGACACAAATTAATAAAATCAGAGATGAAAAAGGTAACATCACAACATATTCCAGAGAAATTCAAAAGATCATAGGGACATACTATAAAAGCATATACTCCACAAAGTATGAAAATCTGAAAGAAATGGATGATTTCCTTGATCTATATGACCTACCTAAATTAAATCAAAATGAGATTAATTACTTAAATAGACCTATAACAAACATGGAGATCCGAACAGTTATCAATACTCTCCCAACTAACAAAAGCCCAGGCCCAGATGGATTCACTGCTGAATTTTACCAGACCTTTAAGGAATAGCTAACACCAATGCTTCTTAAGCTTTTCCAGGAAACAGAAAAAGAAGGAATTCTACCAAACTCCTTCTATGAGGCCAGCATCACCCTGATACCAAAACCAGGCAAAGATAGAACAAAAAAAGAAAATTACAGACCAATCTCCCTCATGAACATAGATGCAAAAATTCTCAACAAAATATTGGCAAACAGAATACAAGAGTATATCAAAAAGATCATTCACCCTGACCAAGTAGGCTTTATCCCAGAGATGCAGGGATGGTTCAATATACGCAAATCTATAAATGTAATACATTACATAAACGGGTTGAAGGACAAAAATCACATGATCATCTCATTGGACGCAGAGAAAGCATTTGACAAAATCCAACATCCCTTCATGATAAAAGTCCTACAGAGGCTGGGAATAGAAGGAACATGTCTCAATATAATAAAAGCTATTTATGACAAGCCTACAGCCAACATATTACTAACTGGGGAAAAACTGGAAGCTTTCCCACTAAAATCAGGAAGGAGACAAGGTGTCCACTGTCCCCATTTTTATTTAATATAGTTTTGGAAGTCTTAGCCATAGCAATAAGGCAAGAGACACACATAAAAGGGATACAAATTGGAAAGGAAGAAATCAAGTTATCATTATTTGCAGATGACATGATTCTATACATAAAGGACCCTAAAAACTCTACTAGCAAACTGTTAGAGCTGATCAAAACCTACAGCCATGTAGCAGGACACAACATAAATACACAGAAATCAGTAGCCTTCATATATGCTAACAACAAACACACAGAGGATGAAATCAGAGAATCGCTCCCATTCACAATTGCATCAAAAAAAATAAAGTACCTTGGAATAAACCTAACCAAGGAAGTAAAGAATCTATACAATGAGAACTTTAAAACATTCAAGCAAGAAATTGCAGAAGACACTAGAAAGTGGAGAAACATCCCTTGTTCCTGGATTGGAAGAATCAATATTGTGAAAATAGCAATCTTACCTAAAGCAATCTACACATTTAATGCAATCCCTATCAAAATTCCAAAGGCTTTCTTCATGGAAATAGAAAAAACAATCCAAAAATTCATTTGGAATCACAAAAAACCTCAAATATCTTAAATAATACTGAGCAACAAAAATAAGGCTGGTGGTATCACCATACCTGATTGTAACCTATACTACAGAGCCATAGTAACAAAAACAGCATGGTACTGGCACAAAAACAGACATGTAGATCAGTGGAACAGAATAGAGGACCCAGATGTAAGCCCACGTAGCTATAGCCACCTGATATTCGATAAAAATGCCAAAAATACTCATTGGAGAAGAGACAACCTCTTCAGCAAATGGTGTTTTGAAAACTGGATATATATCTGCAGAAGGATGAAAATGGATTCTTCTCTCTTGCCATGCACAAGAATTAAGTCCAAATGGATTAAAGACCTTAACATCAGACCGGAAACTCTGAAACTGCTAGAGGAAAAAGTAGGGGAAACCCTTCAACATATTGGTCTTGGCAAAGACTTTCTGAATACAACCCCAATTGCTCAGGCAATAAAACCACAGATTAACCACTGGGACCTAATGAAATTACAAAGATTTTGCACCGCAAAGGACACAATGAAAAAAGCAAAGAGGCAACCTACAGAATGGGAAAAAATATTCGCCAGCTATATATCTCATAGAGGATTAATATCTAGGATATACAAAGAACTCAAAAAGTTAAATAATAAGGAATCAAACAAGCCAATCAAAAAATGGGCTATGGAGCTAAATAGAGAGTTCTCAAAGGAAGAAATACAAATGGCATATAAGCATCTAAAAAAATGTTCTACGTCACTAGTCATCAGGGAAATGCAGATTAAAATTACATTGAGATTCCATCTCACTCCTGTCAGATTGGCCACCATCATGAAAACAATTGATCATAAATGTTGGCGGGGATGTGGAAAAAAAGGAACCCTTCTGCACTGCTGGTGGGAATGCAATGTGGTCTAGCCATTGTGGAAAACACTGTGGAGGTTCCTAAAACAGCTAGATATTGATCTACCATATGACCCAGCTATAGCACTCCTAGGCATATATTCAAAGGACTCATCTCATTTCCTTAGATGTACGTGCTCAACCATGTTTATTGCTGCTCAATTTATAATAGCTGGGAAATGGAACCAGCCTAGATGTCCCTCAACAGATGAGTGGATAATGAAGATGTGGCACATTTATACAATGGAGTTCTACTCAGCGGTAAAGAAAAATGAAGTTATGAAATTTGCAGAAAAATGGATGGACCTGGAAAGTATTATACTAAGTGAGGTAACCCAGGCCCAGAAAGCCAAGCACCACATGTTCTCTCTCATGTGTGGATCCTAGCTACAGATGACTGGGCTTCTGCGTGAGAATGAAAATACTTAGTAGCAGAGGCCAGTAAGTTAAAAAGGAGACATAAATGGTAGAGAAAGGTAGGGAGGAGGATACTTAATAGGTTGATATTGTATATATGTAATTACAATGATTGTAAGGGGGAGGTAATATGATGGAGAATGGAATTTCAAATGGGAAAGTGTAGGGGTGGGGAGGGAGGGAATTACCATGGGATATATTTTATAATCATGGAAAATGTGAATAAAAATTTAAAAAATAAAATAAAATAAAATAAAATAAAAAGGATTGTATGCCATATGAACCAGCTATACCACTCCTAGGCATATAAACTAAGAACTTGTCTTACTACCTTAGAGATACTTGCTCAACCATGTTTATTGCCACTCTGTTCACAATAGCTAGGAAATGGAACCAGCCTTGAAGTCCCTCAACTGTTGAGTGG
Organism: Jaculus jaculus; assembly: GCF_020740685.1. Lineage (NCBI taxonomy): Eukaryota > Metazoa > Chordata > Mammalia > Rodentia > Dipodidae > Jaculus > Jaculus jaculus. The sequence continues at coordinate 61,947,740 of NC_059116.1, forward strand.
ATAATTAAGTTGTGGCACATTTACACAATGGAGTTCTATTCAATGGTAAATAAATATGGAGTTATTAAATTTGCAGGAAAATGGAGGAATCTAGAAAGTTTTATACTTAATGAGTTAACCCAGGCCCAGAAGGCCAAATGCCACATGTTCTCTCTCATATGTGGATCCTAGCTACAAACGATTAGACTTCTATGTGTGTAAGAAGAAAACTCAGTAGCAGAGGCCAGTAAGCTACAAAAGAGATATAAAGGGAACAGAAAGGGAGGAGGATTTAATAGGATGGTATTGTATATATGTAAGTAGAAGAACAGATTAATGAGGGTTAAAAGTCTTAAATAAGGTCAGGGGAAGAGATTGAGTAAAGGAAAGGTGGAGAGAGGGCTGATCAAAATCTAAGAGGATCTAAATAAGTCATATAGAAACCTACTTGTTTGAACAATGGAGCACTCAGGAGCCAGAGATTGTTACTAGAAAATTTTCAGTGCCAGGAATGGGATACCTTCCAATGAGTTATTTACCAGGGAGGTCCCTGACGCCCCCCAAAACATTATAGGCCATTGTCAAGGCCCTAGGTTTCCCACCAGGAATAGATGGTAAGACCTCATTGCTGAAGACTCTACATACTTGGGCTGCAAGGTCACTGAGAAATCCTGCTGTAGCTGAGCAGAAAACCTCCTCCGTGTAGACCAGCTGACAGAAAGCTGGAAAATGTCATGCTGCATGCAGTTCCATGGGAGAGAGAGAAATCACCAGTGGAGATAAACAACAGTAGACACTGCAAGCCTTAAATTTGTCCAGCAGGCCAAATGAGCCAACAGGTGCAATAGTGGCATGTATGTTATGGGGGAAACCAACTGCCCTCTAATTTGACTGGAAGCCTGCTCCATGGGAGGAAATACATCCCTAACACTAAAAACCTACAACAGGGGAGCTCATGAGCCCTACGGGTATAATGTCTGCTGCTGTCTGGCTAAATGTATATACTATGCTCACCAAACTTCCAGTAAGCACTTCAGCACTTCTCTTAATTCTCATACCCATATATATATATTTTTGTTTGTTTGTTTGTTTGTTTGTTTGTTTGTTTTTCAAGGTAGGGTCTCACTCTGGCTCAGGCTGACCTGGAATTCACTATGTAGTCTCAGGGTGGCCTTGAACTCACGGCAATCCTCCTACCTCTGCCTCCCAAGTGCTGGGATTAAAGGCATGCGCCACCACGCCCAGCCCACATACCCATATATTAATGGTACTCTCACTTTTGGTTAGAGAAGCTTCTCTTTTCAGATGGCAGTGACCTTGGGATGACTCAGAAGGCACCATGGTGCTGAGAAGTGATGGAGGAGTGCTCAGCACTGAAATATCTCAATCACACCTTGCAAAGCTCAGAGCCCATTGTGGAAGAGGTGGCAGAAAGAATGTAAGAGCCTAAGAAAGGGTAGGACTCCTTAAAGCGTGCTCCTCCAGACACAAAATGGCCTGTATATCCATGACCTCACAGTGCCTGACACTATCTACACAAGACCATCATAATAGGAAGAAAAGATCATGACATGAAAATAAAAGAGAGACTGATTGAGAAGGGGAGGGGATATGATGGAGTTTCAAAGGGGGGAGGGAGGAAAATACCATGGGATTTTTTTATAATTATGGAAGTTGTCAATTAAAAATAAACAAATAAATAAATGTGATAGTGAAAAAAGAAATAAATAAAACAAAAAGGATTACATGGAGAATTTCAGTTAAGATGGCACCATATTAGCCATGATAAAGCAGCCTGGGGGGGGGGGGGAATAAGCAGAGAAACACCACACTACACTCTTCTACCAAAAAGTTAAGGTGTATAAGAAATTATCAGCCACAGCAGGGAAGCAGGAAAGACCCAGAGCTTCTAGCAAGCAGGCAACCAGCCAGAATTGGCTTCTGCTGCAGCACCAGTCCAAGTCCTGGTCTTTGGGAAGAGCTACATGCCTGAGCCACAGGAGCCAAACTGAGGTGGGGAAACTCTCCACTCACACCAGCCTCCTTGCAAAGTCAAAAACCTGATGAGGAAGACAGCATGTACCAGCTAAGCATCTACTGAGGAAAAGGATGTGGGAACCAGCTACACAGCTCCATTACAACTTCAGGTACCTTTCACAACCTACTCCCCCCATGCCCAACATGCAATATTAGTAACCACTGGTGACCTGGGGAAGGGAACTCAGCTACACAGCACCCAGCACAGGCAATCAAATCAGTGGGCTCACTGGCCCAAGCAGGCACGTGGCATAGGTGAGACTAGAAGTCATTTCAAAAGGTAACAGGGCCTACTTGCACTAGGTCAGTACCTGCCCCAAAGCCTGGTATGTAGGCTTGAATTGGTAGTGCTAATTGCACCTTCCATCTCTGAGCAGGTTATTTGTTAGACATGATTGATGGTCAGCTTGGCCATTCTTAAATAAGCTGCACTTGGGTGTTGTCTTTTGTTGCTTCCTGATCTATAGTGCCTTTGTCTTTTCTTCTGTCGCCCGTGGGGGCAGGGTCTCACTGGGCCCCAGGCTGACCTGGAACCCTGTACAGACCATAAATCTCAACCTCCCAGTTGACAAGATTAATGGTGTGGCAAAAACAAATACATGTCCTTCAATAATAACTCTTAATATCTATGGCCTCAATGCCCCAACCAAAAGACACAGACTTGCAGACTGGATTAAAAGGCTGACTGCTGCTCCCACAAGGCATAAACCATAATCCCATGAGGAATACCTGCAGCCCCACTGAGGAGCATCCTCAACAGAATGGGGGTAGAAAGGGAAAAGAGGGTAGCAACACATGCTATATCCACACAAAATATGTGGTTAATAATAACAATAACATAAAAAATAAAAAAGGCAGGATCTTCTGTTTGTTGCCTCAAAGAAACTCACCTCTCCATAAAAGACAGACAATATCTTAGGGTGAAAGTACGGAAAATGGTATTTCAAGCAAAAGGACCTAGAAAACAAGCAAGTGTTGCTATCCTAATATCTATCTAACAGGATAGACTTCCAACCAACATTAGTGAGGAAAGATAAGGAAGTTCACTTTATATTGATTAAAGAAACAATTCAACCGGAAGACATTACAGTTCTAAGCTTATATGCACCTACCATGGGTGCTCCCAGTTTCAACAAACATTATTAGGTCACAGAAATCACCAAACATAATTGTAGTGGGTAACTTCAATACTTCACTCTCATCAATTGACAGGTCATCCCAGCAAAAATAAACAGAGAGACATCTGAATTAACTGATGTCATAGAACACATGAGCCTAACAGATATCTAAAAAACATTCCATACAAATGCTGCAGAGTACAAATTCTTTTCAGCAACACAAAGAACATTCTCTAAAACAGACCATATATTAAGACACAAAGCCAATCTTAACAAATACAGGAAAACAAACATAATCTCTTATACTCTATGTGATAACAATGAGATTAAACTACAAATTAACATCAAATTAAACTATAGAGCATACACAAAATCTGCCAAATGCCACATGCCTTCTCTCATATGTGGATCCTAGCTACAAATGTTTAGACTTATATGTGAGTTGGAGTAAAATTCAGTAGCAGGGGCCAGTCAAATAGAAAGGGGATATAAGGGAGAAGAGAGGACTTAAGGTATTGTGTATTTGTAAGTAGATGAACAGATTACCAGGGGTGGAATGGCCTAAATGAAGTCAGGGGAAGAGATTTAGTAAAAGAAGGGTGAGTGGAGAAGGGCTAACCAAAATTTAAGATGTTATGAATAAGCCACATGGAAACCTACTTTTTTGGATAACAGCACACTCAGATGCCATAGACTGTTAGTAGAAAAATTTCAGTGTCAGGGATGGATTACCTTTCAGTGAGATTTTAGCCAGGGAGGTCCCTGATGCCTGCCAAAACATTGCAGGCCATTGCCATGGCTCTTGGTTTCCCACCAGAAACAAGTGATAAGACCCTATTTTCTGAAGACTCCACATGCTTTGGCTGCAAAGTCACTGAGAAATCAAGCTGGAACTGAGCTGCAAAACCCCTCCCTGTAGACCAGCTGACAGAAATCTTGGAAAAGCCATACTGCATTCATCCCTATGGCAGAAAGAAGTCATTAGCAATGAAAACAGTGGACACTACAAGACTTAAGTTTGGCCAGCCAGGTCAAATGACCAAATGGGTGCAATAGTGGCATGTCTGTTATGGGGGAAACTAAACACTCTCTAATTAGACTGGAGGCCCACTCCATGGGAGAAAACACATGCCTGGTACTGAAAACCCAATCAAAGCATATGGCAGAGGAGGTCATGAGCTCTAGGAGTAGAATTCCGGCCTGCTCTTGTCTGGATATATATATATATATAATTTCACCAAATTACTCTGTAAGCACTGTTTTAAATGTTCATATCCATATATCAGTGCTACACTCATTTTAGGTTACAGAAGCTTCTCTTTTAAGATGGCAGTAACCATTGGAATGACTCAAAAGGTACTATAGTGCTAAGAAGTGACAGAGGAGTATTCAGCATTGAAACATCTCTATCACGACTTCCAAGGTCCAGGGTCCATTGCAGAAGAGGTGGCAGAAAGAATGTAATAGCCAAAGAAAGGGTAGGACTGATTACAATGCAATCGTTCAGACACAAATTGGCCTCAATATCCATGACCTCACAATGAACATTACTACCTTTATAAAGACCCTCATAATATGAGGGAAAGATGATGACATCAAAATAAAAGAAAGACTAGTTTAGAGAAGAAGGGGATATGATGGAGAGTGTATTGTGTGAGGAAGGGAAGGGAAATATGGTTTACTGTCTATAAAGTATGAAAGTTCTCAATTTTAAAATAGTTTTAAGAAGATTTTATGGATGGGAAATGGAAACTGAAAAGAAATACAAACAGGTGAATTCATAGTATTTAAACAAACTCTTAGAGTAGACTAGTGAATTACTATGAATCTGAAGAATTTCTGGTAGAACTATTCAGCCTAAGACATTTGTTGGCTTAGGAAATAACTCACTGGATAAACTGGCTCCTTGCACAAGCATGAGAACCTGAGTTTGGCTCCCTAGAACCCACATAAGGCAGGCCAGGTGGCACATATCTATAATTCCAGCACTGGGGAGGCAGTGCAAGAGGATCCTGAGGGCTTGCTGACTGGCTAATCTAATTATGAACTGGTGAACTCCAGGTTTGTTGAGAGACCCTATCTCATAAAATAAGGTGAAGAGCAATTAGGAAGACACCTGACATGGACCTATGGACTTCACATGCACACAAACACTGTATGCACATGCATGCAAACATACACATGCAATATCACACACTCACAATATTTGGTAGCAATTCCACACCAGGTGTGGTGGTTTGAATCAGATGTCTTCCATAAATGCAGGTGTTCTGAATGGCTGGTCCCCAGCTGATGGCAACTTGGGAGGTGGATCCTTGCTGGAGTATACCTGAGGGATGGACTTTGAGGTTTACTAGTCCGTAGCTTGCCAGTGTTTTGCTCACTCTCCTGCTGCTCTTGTCCACTTGCTATGGCAAGTGGATGTCCAGCGTCTGTTCATGCCATGCTTCCCCCTGCCATCATGAAACTCGCCCTAGAGACTGCAAGCCAGAGTAGATCCTTTCCTCCCAGGAGCTGCTTTAGGTTGCTGCTTTGTCACAGCAACAAGAAGGTAACTACAATATGAGGCAATGGAAATATGTCATCTCATTTTCAGAAGACACAAAAATCAAATGGGACTACCAGCTTTTAGAATGATATTATCAAGAGTCTGTAAGTTTGGAAGCTGGGCGTGGTGGTACATGCCTTTAATCCCAGCACTCGGGAGGCAGAGGTAGGAGGATTGCCATGAGTTCAAGGCCACCCTGAGGTGACAGAGTTAATTCCAGGTCAGCCTGGACCAGAGTAAGACCCTACCTCAAAAAACCAAAAAAAAAAAAAAAAAGAAAAAGAGTCTATAAGTTTGGGGCTAGAGAGATTGCTTAGTGGCACTTGCCTGCCAAGCCCAAGGACCCATGTAATACTCTCCAGATTCCACATTAGCCAGACACACAAAGGTGAGTCAAGCACAAGTTTGCATATGCCCACTGGATGGCACAAGCAACTGGTGTTCAATTGCAGTAGACAATTCTCCATCTCTCCTCTCTCTGTCTCTCTCACTCTCTCTAAAACCAACTTTTAAAAAGATTTAAAAACAAGTCTATAAGCTTCAACTATCTAGAGAGATGAAGAAACCAATATCATTCTATATTTAATAAGGAAAATAGTAAGCTAATGAATTCAGGTTTAAAAAAAAAACACTTCAAGTACCCATTCATTTAATTACTCACTTATCTGTGTTAAATGCATGTACATCACACCTTGTTCTAAGAGTTGAAAGACCATGACAGAGTATGGCCTCCCCATATTAATGGGCTTGTGGGCGTTGCATAAGTGCAGGATGAGGGAGCCTCACACAGAGCTTTAGTCACTCATATCTTGTTATAAACTTAGTGACATAACTGTAAATGAAGTAAATAGCATTATTCTTATAGCTGAGGACAATAGCTACAATGTATCATATGCAGATATTAAAAAGCCAACCAGCATCCAAAGATCTCCAAAGGAGTATAAGGGCCGGGTACCATGGGGCAAGAATGACTGTGGAACAGTGCACTTTGGAGAAACACCAGACTGATTACAGCGGAGGATAGCAGGTGACATGATGACCTTCAGTGCAGGTAAAGTAAGCTCAGAGAAGTTATGTTGAAGACACAGTTTTGAAAGTCATTGTCACGGAAGAAAGTGAGTACTCAAAGAGCAGCAGCAAGGGAGAACTGGGGGAGCGAGGGGCAGAGCCTTGGCCATGGGCAAAATCATGGGTCTATAATGGAGGTGAAGTCTTTCAAGAGGATCAGGAGTGAAGCCACATGTGGCAAATCTTATCTCAATATAAAGAAGGAAGACTGTTTTAATAATTAGAATCACAGAAAATACTGTTTCCTGTAAAAACCAAAGGTAGACTGTCTATCCATATTGTGAGAAATAATTTAGAACTCTACGAGTTCTTCTAGATTGCTTTATTAAAGAATGTCAAAATTTGATTCTACAAGCAAGGAAAGAGTAAAACTTTATAATTTTTATTTGTATGTGTAGGTGAGTGTGTGTTAGTGTTATTGTAGTTTTACTCCTATTTGTTAAACAAGTTTCTGGGAGTTGCAAGATAAGTGTGGAGGAAGAAAGTATGACAAAAGGATGGTTAGTGGGTACAGAGGTGCAATTGGATGGTAAGAATAACTTCTAATGTTCCCTAACATGGCAGGATAATTATGGCTAACAGCAACTAGCTCAACAGTTAAAAATAGCTACTAGAGGGCTGGAGAGATGGCTTAGCGATTAGGCGCTTTCCTGTGAAGCCTAACGACCCCAGTTCGAGGCTCAATTCCCCAGGGCCCACGTGAGCCAGATGCACAAGGGGGCTCATGCATCTGGAGTTCGTTTTCAGTGGTTGGAGGCCCTGGCACTGCCCATTCTCTCTCTATCTGCCTTTTTCTCTCTATGTCTGTCGCTCTCAAATATAAAAAAACAAAAAAAAATTTTAAAAAGTAGTTACTAGAGATGATTTTGAATGTTCTCACTGCAAAGCAGATAAATATTTAAAGTGATAGATGTGCTAGTTACCACAATTTGATCACTTTGCAAAGTAGGTGTATAGTGAAATGCCCCTACTGTATCTCTAATATAATTACTACATGTCAATTAAATAAGAACATTTATTTAATTTTTAATTAAAAACTAATTAGTGATGGTAATCCTAACACTCTGGAGATGGAATATAATGAGTTCTAAGTCTCTCCGAGAATCTCAGGGAGACACTGTCTCAAAAAAAATCAAGAGCTGGGGGTGTGGCTCAGTGGCAAAACAGTGGTGTAGCAGGCACAAGGCGCTGGGGATTACCAAGCAAAAACATTTGCCATAAAACAGCACATCTCACTGACTACATCTCTTGATGTATCACAAGATGTACATTTCTGAGGATGTGTTTCATCTTCAAACACAGACAGCTGTGCTGACCTGTTAACAATGACCGGAAAGAATGGAGGGTGGGGTGAAGAGCAAGAACACCAGTTGGTGACATTTCCAGAGCACTAACATTAATCTTTATGTGTTATTAAAGTTGCAGCAAATGCCCTGATACTGCACCTAACATCAAGACTGTGAGAAGCCCAGGCCAGAAGCCCAAGTGCATGGTGGCCCTGGAAATAAGAGTCCAACAGGGATGAGCATTAGTCCTAGAGAGCAGGGAGCTGATACAAGAGATGAGGAAGAGGTCATGGAATGTAGGGACTCATTGAATATGATGGGATATAATGGGGAAAGAAAAAAGCAGGTGCCCTTGCTTTCTGGGCCATGATATGATAAAAAAAAAAAAAAAAAAAAAGCAAGCCTGCAGTCTGGTATGACAAATTACTAATTCTGAGTAGAGAAAAAGGCAATGGAGTATTCTGGGAGGAAGTCACTATAAGACATCAGTGTCTAGTTACTGGCATTCAGCTGCTGATGTAGCTCATTTGGTAGAGGGTATGCCCGACATGCATGAGTCACAGAGTAATTGAAGGTGGTGGCACATCCTGTAAAACCCACATTAGGGAGGTGGAGACAGGAGGATCAGGAACTCATGGCTACCCTCACTATATAGTGAGTTTGAGGCTAGCCTAGGACACATGTGATCCCATCTCAAAACAAATAACAATACAATAGAATACTTGCTTGTGTCTCACAGAAGTTTCTTCCTAAAGGTTAGCTAGTGAGTATAGCAGGGTACAGATGTCACCTATACTATGAATAGTGCATTCCTAGGGGACATGTGTGACTGCAGGACACTATAAGTACTGCTTGGGTAATCTTGGCTTAGCTATTTCTTGGTTATGTGCTCTGTTAACTGCTATGCCTTAATTTCCTCAGTTATAAAAGGGGTCATACTCTTTTTTTTTTTTTTTTGAGGCAAGCCCAACAGACTGGCCTTTTTATGTGAGAGATTGAGAGTGAGAGAGAGAGAATTGAGTTGTCAGGGACTGCAGCCACTGCAACCAAACTCCAGACTATGTGTCATCTTGTTCGCATGTTCAACCTTGTGTGCTTGTATCACTTTGTGTACCTGGCTTACATGGAACCTGGAGAGTAGAACTTGTGTCCTTAGGCTTCACAGGCAAGCGCCTTAATCTCTAAGCCATCTCTCTAGCCCCATACTCCCTCTTAAATGTTAAGGTGTGTTAGTTTCTTTTTCATTGCTGGGACAAAATATCCAACCAGAAGCAAAAGAAGGAAAGAGTTTACTGCAGCTTACAGTTCCAGAAAGTAGAGATCATCATGGTGAAAGAGTATGGTAGGAGCAGGAAACCAGCATACATCTTCAAATCAGCAGAGGGGAAGTAAAGGAGAATACCAGTGGGGCTGGACTATAAAACTTCAAGACCCTCTCTCCACCCCAGTAACACACTTCCTCCAACAAGGCTCCAGCTCCTAAAGATTCCATAACCTTTCAGAAAGTGCTCAGCTGGGATTAAGTATTCAAACTCGAGCCTATTGGGGAATTTTTTTCATCCATACCATCACACAACATTAAAGAGTTGACTAAAAGGGGAAAGTGTGGGGGGTGGGGAGGGAGGGAATTACCATGGGATTTTTTTTTATAAACATGGAAAATGCAAATAAAAATTTAAAAAATTTAAAAAAAGGAGTTGACTAAACTTCTACAGATAATATGTTTAAGTTATGCTTGGTACATCAGAAATATTCAACAAATTGCTCTTATTTCCCTATCACTATTATTACCACCACTATTACCACTGCCTAACACAGATCAACAACAAAAGCATTAAAGATTTCAAACTTGGCAGTACCCAGGATTATTCACATGTCATAGTGTGATGCAATTATACTCGAAAAGACTCAGAAGAATTCTTGAATCCCAGCCCAGGAATTCCCACAAATCCTCCAGGATTGTTCTGACACCCAGAAGCCTTTGTAAAGTCAAGCTACTTCAATATGGACAGCCTTGTAGCTCAGTGGTTTGCCCAGAAAAGGCTCTATCTTATTGATTGGAAGATACACTTGGGTATTCATATAGTTTTCCTTTATTTCATCTATTATGAATTATAACAGACAACCTAAAAAGGAACAATATTTCTTAAAGAATGGAAAAATGTTTAGTGTCAAATGAAAGTTCAGGCTTTAGTTGATTTAGCTCTGTAGAATGGTTTCCTCCCTAATAAAATGAGAATTATGTTCACTTGATAAACTTTTCAAAACTGTCATATGGATTAAAAAAGAAAATGAGGGCTGGACAGATGACTTAACTGTGAAGGTGCTTGCCTGTGAAGCTGAAGTGGGAGGATCACTTTGTATTTGAGACCAATCTGAGAGTATAGTGAATTCCAGGTCAACCTGGGCTAGAGCAAGACACAACCTCAAAAAAACAAAAAGAGAGAGAGAGAGAGAGAGAGATAAAAGTACCATGTAAATGCATGATACTTTTAAAAAAATCAATATATCACTATATTGACCTTCATTAGTTTCAAAGGGCAAAAGAAATCCTAAAATTCTACAAATTCAAGGAATATCTCTGGTAGCATATAGTTTTTTTGTTTGTTTGTTTTGTTTTTTTTTTTTTGGTTTTTCGAGGTAGGGTCTCACTCTGGTCCAGGCTGACCTGGAAGTAACTCTGTAGTCTCAGGGTGGCCTTGAACTCACGGTGATCCTCCTACCTCTGCCTCCCGAGTGCTGGGATTAAAGGCGTGCGCCACCACGCCCGGCGCATATAGTTTTCTTCAGTTTTATCATCACTTCTTCCATTTCTTAGGATCATTCTAAGGATTTAATAAATTCATATTTTAAATAAAAAAATAATTCATCCCAAAGTAATAACAGTAATATAAATTGGGTGCTTAGTAGATAGATATCTATTTAGAAATTTTATATGCATAATCTTATGCTACTTTTCTTTATTAGTTATGTACATACTCAGTGTGTAAACAGCCATGTTGGTAACATCATTAGCCTCCTCTGTCCTCCCCCCTCCAAAGAGACCCTCTTCATTGGGGATTGTGGGTTGTACATTGTGGGGAAGGCCATCCGTTATGGGGAAGAGGCAGTGTCTCTGTGCATAATGTCCCAACTTGTGGCTCTAACAATCTTTCCGCCCCCTCTTCCACAAATTTCCGAGCCATGTTGGGTTCGTTTTAGGTCTACTTCAATGATGAGGTCTTGGTAGCCTCTGTATCTCTGGTTTTGTAGGAGTTCAGTATGCTATTTTAAAAACTAGATTGCCCTGATTTGTTCTTGAGAAAACTTAATCTCAAAGAATTGAGAGAGCTGGGCATTGTAGCACACGCATTTAATCCCAGCACTCAGGAGGTAGAGGTAGGAGAATCGCCTTGAGTTCAAGGCCACCCTGAGACTACATAGTGAATACCAGATTAGCCTGTGCTAGAGCAAAACCCTACCTTGAAAACAAAAGAATTGAACTAATTCAGAGAAGGTCTCATAATCAATGTCAACATTGGGATTTGAACCTAGGTCTGATCTTTCTTAGCTGCATTCTTGGGACAAACCCTTTAATAGCTCAATGATCCCTTTCTTAGAATACCAGCTTCAGAGGTTCATGATGCTCTCAAGTCATCACATCAACAGACATCTGTGAATATTAAGAATTTATAAAATTTCACAAAACAACTATTTATCTAATAATTCATCAAAAAATAACTTATAATTCCAACTCCTACTTTGTATAGCAGTAGTTATTTTTGAGCTATCTTCTTGTAGCAATTAAGATTTAACACCTGAGGGCTAGAGAGATGGCTCAACAGTTAAAGGGACTCATTTTTAAGGTCTGCCAACCCAGGTTCAATTCCCCAGCACCCATGTAAAGCCTGATGCACAAAGTGGTGTATGCACCTTTTTCTGTCTCCTCTCTTTCCCTCTCTCCTTGCAGATAAATAAATTAAATATTTTTAAATGATTTAATATTCTGTATGTTATTGCATAGAGCATGCAAGGCCAGAAAGGTTCCTTAGTGGTTAAAGGCACTTGCTGCAAAGTCTGACAGCCTGGGTTTGATCCCCAGTGCCCATGTAAAGCCAGATGCACAAAATGGTACATGCATCTGGAGTTCATGCTGGCATTCCTCCTTCCTCACAAATAAGTAAAAACTGAAAATAAAAATAACTTACAGAGGTTGGGTGTGGTGGTACACACCTTTAACCCCAGCACTCGGGAGGCACAGGTAGAAGGATCACTGTGAGTTTCAGGCCACCCTGAGACTACATAGTGAATTCCATGTCAGCCTGGACTAGAGTAAAACCCTACCTCAAAAAAAACAAAACAAAACAAAAAACTTGCAGAGAGCATTCAAATAAACACCCTTGAAGATCATATATGAATATTATAGAAATACACATTTGGGAAAGTAAAACACACTTGGCCTTCAAGTCAGAAAGAATAAAGGGAAAAATGCATGAGATAGAAGAAATTGCAGGCAATCAGTCAGCTCTGGGTTTATAAATCCCAGCTCTAATTCAAACTAGCTTAATAACCTTGACAAAGCTACTAACTTCATTACGTTCCTATTTCTTCATCTATATCACAAGAATGCTATACCTACACTTCACTGGATGGCCTTAAAGTTTAAATTTAATAGCACTGAATATACAAAGCACTGTATTTAGAAACTGTTTCTGGTCTCACGCCTCTAAAGATAACTGCATGAATGAAGTCATGGGGAAATAGTTTCATAGTTCACAAAGTTGTAAACTGTCATCTGTGCAAAACCATTTAACACACTTGTGGCCAGCCACACCCACAAACAGAAACTAAAGACTGGGAGAAGATTTCCTACAAGACAATGCTGAAGATGTTACATAGCACAAACCAAGATGAGTGCTGCCAGATGAGCAAAATGACAGCAGAGATCACAAAAACAACATGCGGTGAGAAGTAGGGGCAACAACCACTCTTATCCTTAATCTTAATGGCCCCAAGTGATTGAGACCTTGTCCCTCAGCGAGGTAGTCTAGGGTAATGGTTACAGTATCGGCTATGGAATCAAACAGCGGAGATCCAAAGTCTGGTTCTACCACTTACTAGCTGATTGGATTCTGGAAAGTTGTTTAAGTTGTCTCATCATCAGCTTCTTCTTGGGAATAATAATGATAAATTCATTCAGATATTGACATCTTGAAGTGAGGGGCTTATAGAAAGTCATGTATAATAAAAAGAAATGTATAAAGCTCTCAGCATAAAATGATCAGTGAAAAAGTAATTATAGCTTAATGCCAATCATACTGGTAATAAGTTTGCTGTCTGCATGTCATTGTGAACATACAATACTAGGGATTTCAACCAATGTGGGGAGGGAACCCTTTCCTGGGGCTGCAGTGTACTGGTTTTCTCTTGCTGAACTTGGGACCTGCCACCATTCCTTCAGAGTCCCTGAGGATTTGTTCAAGAGCCATGGACAATTAAAGAAACTCTGAGGAGATGTGAGAGGTAGTAAGTCCAGCTCAACTCGCAGCCACTTCATTGGTGACTCAGGGGCTCAGATCAGGGTTGGAAATTCCCCACTCCCCCACTGATAAAAGCAGTGCTAACCACAGAATGGTTTACTTCCAGAAAACCGTCAGGAGCCCTGTCTTCACAGAAGTGAAAGTCTCTTGACAAGGTTCAGGAGGCCACAGCCAGTGTCAGTGCCCATGGGGCACCTGTCAATTCCACCCACATTTCTGCTTTCCATGTTCTCCTAGATGTGGTCTTAGCTACACGCCACACGCATGGTCCTTACATTTCTATTTGAGTTATGTAGGAATACCCCACTCCTCCCTTTTCAATGTGCTCTAGGTTGTTCACTTCTAAAGTAAAACACAGTACAAAAGAAAAGTTAACTCATTAAAGAAATCTCAGGGGCTGGAGAGATGGCTTAGCAGTTAAGGCGCTTGCCTGCAAAGCCAAAGCATCCCGGATCTACTCTCCAGGACCCATGTAAGCCAGATGCACAAGGGGGCGCACGCATCTGGAAGTCGTTTGCAGTGGCTGGAGGCCTTGGTGTGCGCATTTTCTCTCTCTTTTTCTCTCTCAAATAAATAAATTAATTTTTTAAAAAAAAAAAAGAAATCTCAGATGAGTTAGAATAAGATCTGAAGACCAAAAAGGAAAAATACATTAATATCAAGAATAATTTAAAGGGGAAAGTGGGGGGGAGGGAGGGAATTAACATGGGATATTTTTTTATAATCATGGAAAATGCTAATAAAAATTTTTAAAAAAGAATAATTTGTTTGTAATCCCTGCATAGTTTTTAGCAAAACTGCTAATTAAACCAAAAGTAAGCTTTTTATTTGTTTGTTTGTTTGTTTGGTTGGTTGGTTTGGTTTTGTGCTATTTTTGTCCTGAGAGTCATGATCTTGCTATGTAGCCCAGGTTGCCCCCAACTTCACCATCTCCTTGACTCAGCCTCCTGACTGCACGGACTGCAGCCATGTGCTACTGTGTCTAGCAACATTACACTCTACCTAAGACACTTCTACATTGCTATAAAAGCATTTTCTCCCCATTAACAATTTACCAACATTTCCTAAAATCTAAGTGAAGGAACCAGTTGCCTAAAACATCTCAGTTAGTTAATGGTTGCATTATGCCTCAGAACTACAAAATGCAATGTAAACATTTAAAGACAGATGGTACTTTCAGTTGAACACCAAAGTAAAATTCTACATTATTATCTTGCAACTCTGATAAGTTCATGCACTCTATCGTACAGACTCCTGGCAAAACTCAAGCCAATGCATCTTATTAACACATGTAATTTGTTATTGCTCAGAAAAATAAACACAGAAAATGTAGAAGATACCATAACATCAATATATTTACAGAAAGTGACTGTAGTACCATCATTAATCTCATATGCACCTGTGCTAAGCCCACATGCTTAGCAAACACATGCATAGCGGCAGAGGGAAGTGCTGCCGGGGTTCCCTAATAATAAATTCTTTTACTTACCAGCCTGTAATTTTTTTGTAGAGATGATGTTTCTTGTACAAGAGAACTTTTATCGGTACCCAAATCAATAGACTCACCACAGCCACATAGGCAATAGAACAGGAAACAACAAGCCAGTAATGGGTTCGGTCAGGTATCGTCCTTGTACTCTCATAAGCAGTGGCAAACTGTTCCATGACCACAAGGGTGGGAATGGAGAAAGCAGCAAACTCAAGCAGCTCAAAAACTATGAGCTTAATAATTTTTCCAGAAGCCATAGTGAGCAACAGGCAGCAGCCGAGAACCTGTCACTCCCCTTTGGACTGTGAGCAGCATATGGGCACACAGATACCAGGCCAGGATCAAGTTCCTTCTGCTTGAATCACTAACCAGTGATTTTATTCTTTTATTGACCTTCTTATGGTTCAATGATCCTCTGACTTAACCACCTGGTTTCTTAAAGAAACAGCATCATTGTGAAAGTGCTCATTAAACACATTTGCACATCCATCATTGGTAGTCAAACGAACTCTAAAGCATGTGGAGCACTAATGAAAACAGAGTTTGGTAAAAATATGTCTATTGGTAACTTTAACACAAAAGCCATTTTATGTTAGGTAGGACCATTCGAATTATATAATTTTAGAGCGAATGAGAAAGAATAGAGGACATTGTAATCGGTTACATCTATTCTTGCAGTTCTGTTTTGTTAAGTAAATTAGAGTGAAGAGATCCTGAAACTGAGTCTTCATCACAGAAAACCACCCTTCACATTTCTTCAAAGTGCTTTGGGTTCGGTTTGCCAATTTCTTTGCCAGGACCTTCCTGATATGGTATTTATTCATTTTTACTCATTGATTACCATGTAGAACAAATGTTTTCATTTCACTGGTCAGGAAACCAGCATGGGGTTATCAGCAACCTGTTAGCACTCACACATTGACAGCTTTCTGAATCTTGTCTTAAAGCGTACCAAGTATGCAAAAGACACCTGTGTCCATGAATAATCTTTTTTACAAAGAAGCCTATTTGAGTACCTGCGATGATCATTTTTCTAGGCAGTAGGGCATGAAGATGAATGACATAGAGCTTTCTGTGAGTCCAAGGGAGAGAACAAACTTAACAATAACAAAGAGCAAAGGTCACAAGTATAAAATGAATGTTATGGGAAAGTGTGGGAGGACTTTATCCTTGGGCTGTGGGGAGGGGAAGGAAAGATAAAGGATGAACAAGATGGATGGGGGATGTTGCTGATATTTCAGACAGAACAATAAAGAGCAGAGGAAGCTGCAATAGTTAGGGAGAGTCTGGGATATGTTATAGGGAATAGAGGAAGGTGGCATTAAAACACTCAATTAGACTTCCCCAAATAATTCTCATTCAGTGCGGGGCAGTGACGTGGAAAGTAGTGGAAAACAGCCACGCTTTCTGAACACAGTAATCACTTGGTCATTTGGAAGGGAAATCAGTGTTGATGTGAAGGGAGGAGCAGCTCTATCAGGAGGTAGAGAAGACAGCTGGAAGCTACAGAGGAGGCTGGGTAAGAAGTGGAGGTTCAGTGAACACAAATGGGGCACCAGTAATGAGCAGAAGGGATGTAGAGGCCATTGTGTCAATGTCCACGTTCAAAGAAACACTGTAGTCCCAGTGGGAGAATGACAGAAAGTCACGGTGAGATTTGGACATTCTTAAACAGGGTGTTGGGCAGGGCTGGACTGGGAAGGTGAGCTGCTGTGCCCAGTCCTCCATTCTTCCCCAGACACACCTGCCAAGACAAGTGACAGCATGGGATGGAAGGTCCAGCCACCTAGCATGACCTGGGCAAGTCACTCCCACCCATGGGAACAAACTAAGAAATACAAGGAGACAGTGGAGCTAAAGGAAGGTATGCTTTTCCATCAGAGCCAGAGCAAGCTAAGTGATCACTTCTGTGTGCTAGACCCATCCCTCGCATACCATCAATACTTAGTCACTATCTGATGAATGAATGGATGCGTGCATGAGTGAACCAAAACCAGATGGGGAGGGAACAGAAGAGTCGGTAGAGTGACAATGCTGACCCAGAGTGCGAAAAAACTGGGACAGACAGATAAATAAGCATTCCAAAAAAGACCCCCTACGGTTGCCTCCCTTGGTAGAATGCTCAGTTCATATAACTCCTTACAATAGGGCGTCACTATTCTTTGCCAAAACAACAAATGTTTATCTTGAGCCTAGATAAAGGAATAGGTTTGGAAGTGAGGAATGAATATCATCTAGAACAGGCATGTGAAGATGCTAAAGATTCAGAGGAAAACAACACAGGAGGGGGAAAGTAGAGTTAAGCAGACAGTATCTCTGAGGAGGTGAGTTTGGGCCTCTATTTATCTTTCTTTTTACTGAAAAGTACTATCTATATATTGCTAATTAACATCATGGAATGGTGTCTCCATTGACCAAGTGTAACAAAAATGTCCAAGGTCGGGCTGGAGGGATGGCTTAGAGGTTAAGGTGTTTGCCTGCAAAGCCAAAGGACCCAGGTTCGATTCCCCAAGACCCACGTTAGCCAGCTGCACAAGGGGCGTACGCATCTGGAATTCGTTTGCAGTGGCTGAAGGCCCTGGTATGCCCATTCTCTCTCTCTCCTTCTCCTCTTTTTATTTTTAAATAAATAAATAAAAATAAAATATTTTTAAAAAAGAATGTTCAAGGTCTATACAGAGAATTGGGAAGGGATGGAAGAGAAGTTGTGGATACTATGGTTACCAATACCAATAGCACATTTATGATTTTAATTTTAAAATATTATAGTTTAGGGGGCTGGAGAGATGGCTCAGTGGTTAAATGCATTTGCTTGTAAAGTCTGGCAGCCTGGGATTTAATTCCCTAAAACCCATGTAAAGCCAGATGCACAAAGTAGTGCTTGCATCCAGAGCTCATTTGCAGTGGCAAGAGGCCCCAGGGCATCCATTCCTTCTCCCTCTCACTTACACTCTGCTTGCAAATTTAATTTTTTTAACGTAGCAATAATAACAATTACAGATTTAAAAACTGTAGTCTTATCGTATCAAGAAAAAATACTTGTCAAACTCACAGTACTTGACTGGAGAATGAAAGGAGTTGCTGGAGGATTTTTAATAGTATTGCCAGCCTGAATATTTCAAAAGCATAAAAACAAAATTAAAAAATGAATGGGAAAGTGTGGGGGTGGGGAGGGAGGGAATTACCATGGGATATATTTTATAATCATGGAAAATGTTAATAAAAATTAAAAAAAAATGAGAAAGTAATTTTAGACTAAGAAAAGTCAATTTAAAAATTATTGCAATGTGGGCTGGAGAGATGGCTTAGCGGTTAAGCGCTCACCTGTGAAGCCTATGGACCCCGGCTCAAGGCTTGGTTCCCCAGGTCCCATGTTAGCCAGATGCACAAGGGGGCACCCCTATCTGGAGTTCGTTTGCAGTGGCTGGAAGCCCTGGTGCGCCCATTCTCTCTCTCTCCCTGTATCTGTCTTTCTCTCTGTGTCTGTCGCTCTCAAATAAATAAATAAATAAATCTTTGCAATGTAATGAAAATTTTGTGTTCCATTTGTCTTTTGCCAGCATATTTCTCCTTAGTTGTCCTCAGGCAGAAGCCAGGTAAGCACACTGCCTCTGCACTTATCCTCCCAATGTCAGTGCTGAAGAGCCAGGTAGCAGCCGAGCTGTAGGATGGTGTCAGGACGGCGTGAGATCTGCGCCTGTCTGGGCAGTGTGGGTGGGGCTGGGTTGCCATCTCCCCTTCTCAGGTGAAAGAAGAAAAGTATAACTTTCATTCTTGTTTTAAAAATATTTCATTCATTTATTTGCATACAAAGTGAGATAAAGGAGACAGAAAGAGATGATGGGAGTGCCACGGCCTCCTGGCACTGCAAACAAACTCCAGATGCATGTGCCACTTTGTGCATCTGGCTTTACAAGGGCACTGGGAAGTCATGCCTGGGTCATTAGGCTTGCAGGCAAGTACCTCAACTACTGAATGACATGTTTCCTCCTTTGTGTCTAAGCCTTCACTGATAGCTGTTATCTATATCACTGTTTTACATACTGGATCTCTGTAAAATCCAGCAGCACCTGGAAAGCAGGAAACATCTGTTTTTTTTTTTTTTCATGTTTGTGCAGCCACTTCTCAGCACAGTGCCTACTAACAAGCCTTAGCTTAGGAAGTCAGGATGAATATAGGAAACAGAAGTGGAAGGCAGTAAGAGAATTGTGCAGGCTTTGACAGTGGCTGGCTCCATGTTCTGTTCCGCCAAGGGAGTGCTGCCTCTCACAAGGACATTTCAGAAGCCTGGCCACCTGTTCCAGTGTAATGTAATCATGCATTCACACACAAGCTCAAGCTCCTTGCTTGGTCCCCTCACTCTTGCAGTGCTTGCTCTCCTTTAAAGCTACAATGTCTCCTTCCTCCACAGCACATGACTCCGTAGTATCCCAAGGTAAGAGACTCAGTTCCTGTGGAGTGCACATTTGACTTGCCACGAGTCACGCTAGGAAAGAACTCTGGCCCTTTCTAAACACTCACAAAGGCATTGCTGCTGCATCGTTCCAGAACTTTTCCAACACGTGTGTCCTCAAAAATGAATTTCATGATGGAGTTGGCACTAAAGGAGGCTAGAAAGTACTGCTTAGTATTCTTGAAGCCCAAGGCACAACTTCCAGCGATTTCAGCTTCAACCTTCCAAGTGTCATTTGACTGAATTATGCCTAAAAAATAGGCAGGCAGGCAAGTTTCCTGCATGAGTGATAGAGACCTAGCTAGTTTGGCAAAAAAAAAAGAAAGAAAAAAGAAAGGCACTGTGTCAACAGTAAGCTATTGGGAGGAAACAATGCCAGTCGGACTTACAAGACAAAGGATTCAAAATCAACCACCATTCAGTCCCAATTCTCTCCCTCCTAGGTCCCTTGATGCATCTGCCACACAACTTAACTGCCAATAAGCAGGCCGAGTAAGGGATAGTGTCAAAGCACCTAAATGCTTTACAAGGATGACTCTGGGGCTGACCTGAAGGAGCCAACACCTTCGCTTGCTTTCTCATGCTGGGTTGAAGAACTTCCCAGTAAAGAACACTTGTAGTTCTCTGAAGCCTCAGCCATAGTGGAAAGACTGACTCTTGTGGTCAGAATTCACTTCCACGTAGGAATGTTGATGCTTTTTACATTAGTAAGCAGAGGATCTCATTCTGTCCAGAGAAACACCTGCTCTCCACACTTCCAACTGTCATTTCCTTCCCGCAGCCAGGAAGCCAAAGACTGAAAGTCTCTGTTAGGACGATTATTTGTAACTCAATGTTTGCTCATTGTTTTCAGCAGAGCATCTGTGAATGAGAATGCACGAGCTGTCAGCAATGTTTGGCATGTCTGTGGTCTGTTTGCTGTGATTGTAAACTGTTGGTGTGCATAAAGACAGGAGCTGGTGGCAAGGAGTGTGCTCTGGGGATCAAGTGGATTTACAGGGAGCCTGGGGAGGACAAGGGCCTATGTTCCAGGGCCTAATTTACTGATTATTTACAATTTCCAAAGAGTTACTGGTCCTCCTCATAAGCAGTTGTGACCAAATAAGTCAACCGCAATGATTTTAGTAAGATTATGACCCTTTCCACCAGTGTTATATCAGTCTGGACTACACTAAATTTATATTATGGGCCAAAGTATGATTTCATGTGTTGAGCTATAAAGCAATTTAAGACCATCTGTAAGAGCAAAGACATGCCATATTCACTTTTGTAACTGGTGACTCTGCTACTAACAAAATGCAAAGTACCCACGTTAGCCAGATGCACAAGGGGGCGCACGCGTCTGGAGTTCGTTTGCAGAGGCTGGAAGCCCTGGCGCGCCCATTCTCTCTCTCTCCCTCTATCTGTCTTTCTCTCTGTGTCTGTCGCTCTCAAATAAATAAATAAAAAATTTAAAAAATGCAAAGGATATCTTTACTTTGTAAACAAATTGTGTTCCCTGGCAATGTTTTTCTGTCATAATTGCCCAGACCTCAACACAGTGAAAGAAAATGTAAACTTTCCATTCCCCTCTTCACCTGTTACAAAACAGGGGCACCTGCTAGCTAGGAATGCTAAAGAGAGATATTGAAGAAAAAGTCACTTTACTCTATGATTCTTACATTTTGTTGTGTAGAAGATTACAAAAACCCAAGTTAGCTTCCAAGAATTCCACAGTAACAGAATGGAATGCTAAAACTGGCTGACATTGTAGGTAGAGCCTTCATCAGTCAGTGCAAATTCATTACCAAATTCCCAAGATGCTTTGGGCTGTTCCACTATGGAGGACTTGCGTTTTAAGGGACCAATTTTTGTTTACTTAAATAAAAATAACGTGAAAGGGCTAGAGAGATGGCTTAGTGGTTAAGGCGCTTGCCCGCAAAGCCAAAGAACCCTGGTTCGATTCCTCAGGACCTACATTAGTCAGATGCACAAGGGGACACACGTGCCTGGAGTTCATTTGCAATGGCTGGAGGCCCTGGAGCACCCATTCTCTTTCTCTCTCTCTCAAATAAATATTTTATTAAAAAAAAAATTTAAGCAACATGAAATAACTCTAAGCAGTTTTGTCAATACTCTCACAAAACAAGGAAAATGAAGCCGGGTGCGGTGGCACATGCCTTTAATCCCAGGACTCAGGAGGCAGAGGTAGGAGGATAACCACGAGTTCAAGGCCACCCTGAGACTACATAGTGAATTCCAGGTTTGGTCAATTCAGTTAAACACAAAATTTCCAAGTGATTTGCCTATCTGCAGTGTTCCTTTAACTCCACTAGGTGGTGCAGGTTTCATTTTATTTTAAGCCAAAGGTTTTTAAGTTGCTACTCCTTTTCATTTAGGCTACAGGAGTTGGGGGTATAACAGTTTAGTTTTAGAACATACACCTCACATGCATAAGGCCTTGGGTTTGGACTGCAATACCTTTAAAAAAAGCAAAATAAAAACCTGTTCAATAAAATTTAAAAATAAATTAGTAAAGGTGTGAGTCTATAAAAATATACTGTTCTGTCTTATTGATGCAAATTTAGCCCACTTACAGTGACAAACATTCAGTCAGAGCTTCTCACCAAAAGCCATCCACTGGCCTTCTATCTTGTTCAAATAAAAACCCAAGCTTTACCTCAATTTTCAAGGCCCTACCAGTATGTCCAACCCATGCCCCATGGACCACATATAGCCAAGTATAGCTATGAATATGGTCTGACACAGAATCATAACCTTAATTAAAACATTACAAGGCACTGAGGAGATAGCTCATCAGTTAAAGCTGCTTGCTTATAAAGCCTGCTGATCCAAGTTCAATTCCCAGTACCCACATACAGTCAGATGCACAAAGTGGTAGTGCATGCATCTCGAGTTTGTTTGCAGCAGCAAGACACCCTTTCTCTCTTCTCTGCAAATAAATAAGCAACATTATGAGATTTTGTTTTTTGAAAATGGCTTTTGAAACTTGACTGTGAGGATTCTGAAGGTGAGTTTTATAGATGGCAGTGTTGTGCAGCAACAGTGGAAACACCTACACCATGTCCCCACCGCCAGAACCACCACCGCTCACTATGACTTAATATCATATTACTCTCTTTCACTGTTCTCCTAGGCACCCTTCAAATACTTAAGCAATTCCCCCAAATATATAAGCAGCCATCCAACTCACTTTCTTTAGCTCCCTTCTCCTTTTTCCTAAGCTTAGAGAGACTTTATTGGATTAAAAGAAGGCAACAGGAGAGTATGAAGAGCTCCTGGCCATGAGAAGGCACGATGGAGAAAAGCCCAACTAGAGACCCAAATTGGAGTCACTATAGATTCTGATGTGGGCTGAGCTAACCAGCCACAATGCCAGATTCCAGTATAAGAGTTCTTTCTTAACTGACATATCCTCAGTGATGCTACTTATATCAACATTCCTCCACAATTTCCCATTACTTTCCTTGCCTCATTTATCATGACTTCACCTAACCAAATCAATTTCATTTTACTTATGTTATTTGTCTGTTCCCATAACTGCAATATAAGTTTCTTGAGGCCCTGAATTTTTGCCAAACACCAATGTATGTTATATATTCATTACTACACTGGTGTTTGGCATGGTGTTTGGCGTGGTAACAACACTCACTCGCCAGATCGTTGTTGAAAGTCTGACTGAATGACAGCCCAAATGAACTGAGTGGTTTCTTGGAACCAGGTACAGTACTGGTGCTAACCATCCCAAGCTTTACAGTCTAGTCAGAGAGAGACATATCTACAGGTAATTTGAACAGAAGTACAGCAAGAAATGTATGCCCAAGGCACTGTGGGAGCAAAAAGGAGATGCATTAATGAAGCAAAAGGTTCAGGCAGAAGATTCCTAAATGAAAAGGAGCCCTTGAACACTGCTAGAGGGAATTAGTGTCACACCATTATGGTAATCTATATGTGCGCTTCAAAGCACTAAAAATACAACTACCATAATGACCCAGCAGAACTACTCCTGTCTGCACACCACAAAAACACCTGGACATCCATGTTTATTGCCCCATTATTCCTAATAGCTCAGACATGGAATCTGCCAGGTGCCCAATGGAAGAATGGATAAAGAAAATCTCATGCACACACACACACACACACTCTCTCTCTCTCTTTTATTCAGCCATAAAGAATGAGCTGAGTGTGTTGGCTCACACCTATAATCCTCTTACGTAGCAGGCTGAGGCAGGAGGCTCGGTTTCCATAATGGGCTGGAGTAAAACTTTCTCTCAAAATATTGCACGCCTTTAATCCCAGCACTTGGGAGGCAGAGGTAGGAGGATCGTCATGAGTTTTGGGCCACCCTGAGACTACATTGTGAATTCCAGGTCAGCCTGGGCTAGAGTGAGACCCTACCTCGAACACCCCCCCCCAAGAAAATCAACCAACCAATCAAACAAGCAAAATAAAATTATGTGATTTGCAGGAAAAATAGAGGGAAATAGTGACCATTACATTGGGTGAAATGATCCAGTCACAAAAAAAAGACAAATACTGCATGTTTTCTCTTATGTGGAATCCAGACTTAGAATATGTGTTTATGAGCATTCATGTGTGTATAATGTTCAAAAACATCTAGAATAGCCAGACGCAGAGGTGCATGCCTCTAATCCCAGCACTCTGGAGAGAGAGGTAGGAGGATCACCATGAGTTCAACAACAGCCTGGGACTACAGAGTAAATTCCAGGTCAGCCTGGACTACAGTGAGACCCTGCCTTGAAAAAGAAAAATGTAGAATAAATTTGAAGTTTGAATTAGCTTTTATTTGTGATCCCTGAATTGGAACAGCACTGCATTCTAAAGAATCAGGTAAAAGTTCCAGCGAGCTAAGCAGAGAAGATGGGCGCTGTAGACAGGAGAGGCCTGAAGGAGGCAGACATGACTAATGAAAAAGCAGACTGATCATTTCAAATTGTTCTCCATGCAGAGTTGAAACAGAGGGGTCTCACTCACCACACAGCTACCAGCACCTTCTGACTGGGGGCGGGCTGCTGTTTGAGAACTGATCTGCTGTTAAGGTTCGATTAGATCATATGGCAGTATCACAAGTGACTCCATTCTAGCTTAGACTGGTCTGCTAGGGCTTAGCAAGAGCCTGTTCTAGAAAGCCCTCCACACACTTCATCTTCACCTAGTCTACCTTTATTCTTCAGAAATCCTAGAATACTAGTAAAACTTTTATAAAGTACTGAAACTGAAAAGTCTGAAGCCTCTAGATAAAGTCATAAAACATGAGCCTATTCCTTCTTATTTTTGTTAATTGGGGATGGTTGAGGGTTCCCATCCCAATACAAAAATAAGTCATAACCCACAACCAATTAGAACAGTGTAAGGAAGATTTATACTATGAGGTATAGCGTCACACTTATAGTTGTGCTTGATTATGTCAAAGAAACTAGAAGCATGCCGGGCATGGTGGCGCACACCTTTAATCCCAGCATTTGGGAGGTAGAGGTAGGAGGAGTGCTGTGAGTTCTAGGCCACCCTGAGACTCCATAGTGAATTCCAGGTCAGCCTGGGCTAGAAGGAGACCCTACCTCAAAAAACCAAAAAGAAAGAAACTAGAAGCAAACCCAACCAAAGGGACACCACTGAAGAGGGCCTCAACGGAATGGGGACAGGGAGAGGGAAAATGAGCATAACCTTTTAAAAAATTAAAACAGTAATTGTTCAATTTCCCAGTACCCACGTAAGGCCAGCTGCACAAAGTGCTTATGTCTGGGGTTCATTTGCAGTTGTTAGAGGCCCTGGTGCACCCATTCTCTCTCTCTCTCCCTATCTTCCTCTTTCTCTCTCTAAATAAGTTTTCTTTAAAAATTTAAATTGGAGCTGGAGAGATGGCTTAGCAATTAAGCACTTGTCTGTGAAGACTGAGGACCCCAGTTCAAAGCTCAAGTCCCCAGGATTCAAGTAAGCCAGATGCACAAGGAGCACATGCATCTGAAGTTCATTTGCAGTGGCTGGAGGCCCAGGAATGCACATTCTCTGTCTATATATCTGCCTCTCTCTCTCTCTCTGTAGCTCTCAAATAACTAGAATAAACATAACAATTTGAATTAAAAAAGCCAAGACACCCCACAGAGATGGGCCTCAGTGAAATGGGAATGGGGAGAGGGAATAGGAGTGTAACTTTAAAAAAATAATAAAATTGAGGGCTGGAGGGATGCCTTAGTGGTTAAGGCATTTGCCTGCAAAGCCAAAGGACCCAGGTTCGCCTCCCCAGGACCCACATAAGTCAGATGCAAGAGGTAAAGCATGTGTCTGGAGTTCATTTGCAGTGGCTGGAGACCCTGGCACAACTATTCTCCTTCTCTCTCTCTCTCCCACTCTCTCTCTCTCCCCCTGCCTCCTTCCCTCACTTGCTCTCTCAAATAAATTAATAATAATAAAAATAGAATTAAAAAAATAAAATTGAAAAAAATAAAACCAGCCAAGGGACCCCATTGAGGAGAGCCTCAGTAGGATGGCAGTGGAGAGAGGGGATGTAAGACATAACCTTAAAAAATAAATTAAACTTAAAAAAAAAAAAAACTCAGCCAAGGGAAAAGGTACACAGGGTGAAACAAACTCCCAAGCATCTCCCCATAGGACACAGTTAATTTACCAGCAAAAATGCTGATATGGGCTGGAGAGATGGCTTAGCAGTTAAGCGCTTGCCTGTGAAGCCTAAGGACCCCGGTTCGAGGCTCGGTTCCCCAAGTCCCACGTAAGCCAGATGCACAAGGGGGCGCATGTGTCTGGAGTTCGTTTGCAGAGGCTGGAAGCCCTGGCGCACCCATTCTCTCTCTCTCCTCCTATCTGTCTTTCTCTGTGTGTCTGTCGCTCTCAAATAAATAAATAAATAAATAAATAAATAAATAAATAAATAAATAAATAAAAAGTAAAAAAAAAAAGATACAGGCATATGCCTTATCTTAAAAAAAAAATGCTGATAGTTCACAGAAAACACTGCCAACCCGGAGAGCTCTGCCCAGACTTTCCTGGGAAATAGAGGAGATCATGTGAGCATTCTCAGCCTAGAAGGCATCAAATCCCAGAGCCCAAAAGTGCTCCTCATAAACAGCTACATTCCTGTGAAGCATTTAGGCACAATGAACCTAGATCAGATCTAGGAATGGTGTAAACTCCTCTCGAATAAATTCAAGTTTTCAGATGTCACCCAAGGGCCATCCCTGTAACTGTTATTTCAAAAAACGGGGGCTGGAGAGACGGCTTAGTGGTTAAGGCACTTGCCTATGAAGCCTAAGGACTCAGGTTCAATTACCCCAGTACCCATGTAAGCCAGATGTACAAGATGGTACGTGTGTGTGGAGATTCATTTGCAGTGGCTGGAGGCCCTGGCACACCCATTCTTTCTCTATCAGCTTGTTTCTCTCTCTTAAATAAATCACATATATAGTTGTTGTTGTTGTTTGCTTGTTTTCTGTGGTAGGTTCACACTCTAGCCCAGGCTGACCTGGAATTCACTATGTACTCTCAGGAAGGCCTTGAACTCATGGCGATCCTCCTACCTGTCTCCCAAGTGCTGTGATTAAAAGGCATGCACCACCATGCCCAGGTAAAATAGCTTTTAAAAAAGCAGTTCAGCTGGGTGTGGTGGCACACGCCTTTAATCCTAGCACTTGGAAGGCTGAGGTAGGAGAACTGCAATGAGTTCGAGGCCACCCTGAGACTACATAGTGAATGCCAGGACAGCCTAATCTAGAGTGAAAGCCTACCTCAAGAAAAAAAAAAAAAAAGAGGAGTTCCACTGTGATTTTAACTGTTTCCTATCCACTCATTAACCGCCCCCCACCACACACACACACACACACACACACTAGCATTCATCTGGTGAATTTCATTTTCAACCCATTTAAGAATTATAGTCAGTCAGGCATAGGGGCACATTCCTTTAATCCCAGCACTTGGAAGGCTCAGGTGGGAGGATTGCTGTGAGTTCAAAGCCTGGGTCTACGGTGAGTTAGTTCCAGGTCAGCCTGGGCTAGAGTGAGATCCTACATATATATGCATGCATGCATGCATACATACATACATACATGTAGCTGGATAGAGCTTAGCAGTTAAGGTGCTGGCCTGAAAAACCTAATAAGTTATGTTCAAATCTCCAAATCCCACATAGCCAGACATACAGTGACAAGCACACAATGTCATACATGTGCACAAAGGGGTGCACACATCTGGAATTCATTCACAGAGGCTAAAGGTCCTGGCACGCCCATTCTCTCTCTCTCTCTCTCTCTCTCTCTCTCTCTCTGCCTCTTTTTCTCTCAAAATTAATTATATAGCTTTCAAGTTTGAGATACTGCATTTTGTTATTAATAATATAATTATTATTATTATATTAAGTTTGAGATGTTGCAGAGGAGGGTGAGACTGCAGGTAAACTTGAGTACTTTACAATTTTATTTGTAAATAGATGTTACAAATAAAACTCATATTGAGGTTACTAGTTCTGTGATGGAGATTCATAAGTGTGTGTAGTACTCTCTTTATCTTCAGTCTTCAGAGTTGACAAGAAAGTGGCACCTCAGAGGGCCATTTCAGATGCTGCCAGAGGCAGATATCTGAAGTTACTTGCATGTAATTCTCTTCTCCAGGAAGAGCAAACTGAACCTTGAAAGAAATCTTCATGCACATTATGATTCATGGCTTAGATCTCACAGAATAAATTAATTAACTTGTAAAGGCAACAGCTACCCATGTGATAGCATGTCAGAAAACTATCAACGATACACTTGGCAAAACATTCCTTAAGATTTTGCAGATATACCAGTTACTGCTCCTTTGGCTGTTGGATGAACCTAGAATATTCTACATATTAAGTAAATCAAAATTCTATAAGCCAACGCTGTCCAGGTACCACGGAAAAATGAATCACAGTTTCACTGAATTGTGACAACAGTTCTTTCCCACATTGCCTATCTCAATAGTAATAAATTAAATGTCTATTTCATATTTCCAAGCCTCAATCTCAGCACCACCACCTAGTGACAACTTAAATTCAGTTATTTCAAGCAATGTACATAATAAACAATTCACTGGAAAATACCTAAAACTGGTTTGGCTTTTCAAAAGTATGTACAGGTTAATATAATTGCTAGAGAGAAATCTTAATATCTTTGCAGCTGGCAAATTAAACTGAATTCAATGCACATATTTCCATCCAAAGATGTGTCTAGCAGGCTGATTCATTTCTTTCATCTCCCTTTCCATGGAATGCTTCTATCACTCTGCATGTCCACTGGGCTCAAAAGTGAATGGTGCGCCAGACCAGAGGGTGTAGGAAACGCTTGAGTACTTCCTCCCTTCCCTTCCTGCTTGCTAGGCCAGTCTGTCTCTCCTCTATAAGTCTAGCTCTCTCTTCCTTTCATATACTTGCCCCTATCAGTTAGCCTGGGGACAGAGAAAATTCAGATGCTTCATTGCCCCTTCGCTATAACCTTAGTCTTGAGTAAGTAGCTTTTAGCACAAGACTGTTCAGCTGAACACCCTGAGTAGATTTCTGCATCTTCCAGGGCATGGACAGCTTCCCTAAAACTCAATCTGCCTGCATACTGCAAACTATTTATTACCACTCACCACTCAACAGTTATTAAATTTTTACTGGGTGTGCAGGGGCAAGGGGGTCTTATTCTTGGTGTAATAACAGAGGAAAAGATTTCATTATTATCCTGAAAGAAACTCATATTGAGGGCATGTAAGTAAACTAAAAATGTTTTTTTTAA
Source organism: Jaculus jaculus (assembly GCF_020740685.1). Taxonomy (NCBI): domain Eukaryota; kingdom Metazoa; phylum Chordata; class Mammalia; order Rodentia; family Dipodidae; genus Jaculus; species Jaculus jaculus. Next base: position 61,977,007 of record NC_059116.1, read on the forward strand.
TGGTTCAGCATAGCTATTTAATTTCTGCCTGCATTTCATTAACCTTGGGTATCAAATCTATAGGTCTTTGAGCCATTTATGCCTCCAGAGTTCCATGCAAAAGTTTGGCCTAGGGACTTCCGGTTAAGATAGTGTTGTAGTAGCAACTTCGCCAAAGCAGCCTGGGGTAGAAAAAGCCAAAAAAAAAGCAAAATACACTCTTCTACTAAAAAGTGGGGTGTATAAGAAATTAAAATGGCAGCAGAGAAGTGGGAGAGATCCAGAGCACCCAGAGCCCACACGGCGGCAGAAGCGGCTCCAGCAGCGGCAGCACCACCTCTGTGGGGCCACAGCTGCCAGGCTCCCCTTGAGTCACAGGAAAAGCCAGGTGAGGGGATTCCCCACTCACACCAGAGCTCTTCCCAAACTCAAGAAACGTGGAGAACCGCAGCAAACAGAGGAGCAGATCACGAGGCAGGGATTCCCCACTCACATCAGAGCTCTTCCCAAACTCAAGAAACATGGAGAACCGCAGCAAACAGAGGAGCAGATCACGAGGCAGGGATTCCCCACTCACACCAGAGCTCTTCCCAAACTCAAGAAACGTGGAGAACCGCAGCAAACAGAGGAGCAGATCACGAGGCAGGGATTCCCCACTCACACCAGAGCTCTTCCCAAACTCAAGAAACGTGGAGAACCGCAGCAAACAGAGGAGCAGATCACGAGGCAGGGATTCCCCACTCACATCAGAGCTCTTCCCAAACTCAAGAAACGTGGAGAACCGCAGCAAACAGAGGAGCAGATCACGAGGCAGGGATTCCCCACTCACATCAGAGCTCTTCCCAAACTCAAGAAACGTGGAGAACCGCAGCAAACAGAGGAGCAGATCACGAGGCAGGGATTCCCCACTCACATCAGAGCTCTTCCCAAACTCAAGAAACGTGGAGAACCGCAGCAAACAGAGGAGCAGATCACGAGGCAGAGGATCACATGGACCAGCGGGAGAACTAGAGCCACCATCCACAGCCTCTCCTCCCCTACTGCCAATGCAAGCGCCAGCAAACACCAGAGACCAGGGAAAGGGAGCTCACAGCACCCAGCACCAGCGACCAGAGCAGCGATCCAGCGACCCAGCCAGCCTACTTGAACCCACAATGCACCAAAGAGGGACCCAAGCAGGAGCTTTTTCCATAACGGAGACCAGAAATTTGGCCTACTTTTCTACCGTCAAATTACAATTGGAGATTTATTTAAACTATCCTAAATAAGCCAGTGTAAAAATATGGAGTCAATTTATTGATTTATATTTAATTATATGTTTGCATTCTACTGCATAGAAATGCTGGCATCGGAGTCCTGGGTCACACATGTGCACAAAATTCAAAATTTTCCATTACTGCCAAGATCCTGCAAGGCAGAGGCCTGCTTCCTTCTTCCCTGTGGCTTGCTGCACTCCGCCTCGCACGGGAACAACTGCTCAATGGACAGCAGGAGCACAAAGGGTGAAGTGGGGCACACTTTCACTAGCTTGGAACCATCCAAACTTTCAGCTGGGAAATCATGGACTAAATACTAGTAAACACTAAGCATCTTGCCTTATTCTCTTCAGGTATCATTTGGGGACAACAGTACCACCCTAATTTAAATGAGTTATCTGAAAAGCACTTAAACTGGTGCTCATCACATCTACTCGCAAGCTGAAACACTAGCTTCCTGGATGGAGACAGAAGACACGAGCAAAGCTACGAGATGAGCAGACATTAGTCACAGCACTAGTGGTAGTCAGAATATAAGCGTAGGAGAGGTAAGAGGTCAGGGGACAAGCGCACCTAACGAGGCCTGCAGAACAGGAGAGGCCCAAGCTGAGAGAGCCCATGCCTTTTTTTTTTTTAAATTTTTTTTTGTTCATTTTTTATTTATTTGAGAGTGATAGAGAGAGAAAGAGGCAGATAGAGATAGAGAGAGAGAATGGGCGCGCCAGGGCCTCCAGCCACTGCAAACGAAATCCAGATGCATGCGCCCCTTGTGCATCTGGCTAACGTGGGACCTGGAGAATCAAGCCTTGAACCGGGGTCCTTAGGCTTCACAGGCAAGCGCTTTACCGCTAAGCCATCTCTCCAGCCCGAGCCCATGCCTTTTACGTTAAGTCTGCTGTGGTGGTTTGAACTAGATGTCCCCCACTGACTCATGTTTGGAATGGTAGGTACCCAGCTGACGGAAACTGAAGCCCTGTTAGAAGAGGTGTGTTGTTGGGGGTGAGCTGATGGATGTTATGGGCAGCTTCCCATCCTTTCTCCTGCCATCATGGAGCTTCCCCTGGAATCTCTAAACCAAAACAAACCCTTTCTTCCCTCAAGCTACTTTATTTTTTTTTTTTTGGAGGGGGGGGCATCAAGGTAGGGTCTTACTCTAACCCAGAATGACCCGGAATTTCAAATTCATGTAATTCCTCCTACCTCTGCCTCCCAAGTACGGGGATGAAAGGCATGCAACCCCACACCTGGCTCCCATAAGCTGCTTTTGATTGGTTGCTTTGTGTCAGCAATGGGAGTAACTGCTTACCCTTCGCTCCAGAGATGCTTAACCACATCTTCCAAGGCTGTAAATGAACCTACTCTTTGCTCCAGAAATCAATGCCTCTGCTTCCAAGATGGCAGAGAAACACAAAATAACTAATGATAATTATATGTTTCTGCCCCTTTCAATCTCCACATGAGCACACCAATATGTAAAGTTTCTGAAAAAAGGCCTGGAGTTTCATTCCTACCATTGGAAAAATAGGGAGAGTGGTCCACATACATGTTAAATCTTCTAGTAGCCAGATCTGAAGTACAAAATGCATACTACAACAATGGGACACATGGCAACAGAGTCCCAAACAATCAATTAGTTTATACTGCTTTTTCAACTGTAAGACTTAAGTTTCAGTTCCACAACAGCCAGTACTGGACTCGTAGATGTCTACTGGTCCAAATGGACAGCACAGTGGATCCACCCTCTTAAGAAGGAATGACAGCTTTGAGTATGGCAAGGGTGAAGGGAGATACGAGAGAATGCTCTCCTGAACCCAACTTCACTCAGGTCTTCTACACCCTCTCCTGCAAGCCTTGACCTTCATCAGTTCCTTGCAAGGCCTGTATAGCCAGATTTAGCAAGAATCTTACTATTGGTTTAGAGACGATCTCTTGCAATCTGCCCACCTTGCCTCTGCTTGCTGCTCTACTTGATGACTCCTCTTAGCAATGTCACCATCCAATGACCATTTTTCCCTCCTTGGTTTTTTTTTTTTTTTTTTTTTTTGGTTTTTCGAGGTAGGGTCTCACTCTGGCTCAGGCTGACCTGGAATTCACTATGTAGTCTCAGGGTGGCCTTGAACTCACGGCGATCCTCCTACCTCTGCCTCCCTAGTGCTGGGATTAAAGGCGTGGGCCACCACGCCCGGCTTCCCTCCTTGGTTTTTAAATCCCACAGGAGCCAATCTATTGCAATGGTTTTTGAATAAAATATCTTTCCACTAAAGCTAGCATTTGGCTCTGGTTTTCCCTAATGCTTAGGAGAGTTGTTGGCCAGGGAGGTCAGATACCCCCCAAACATTACAGGCCATTGTCAAGGCTCTTGGTTTCCCACCAGGAATACATGGTAAGACCCTATTCTGAAACACTCCACCTACCTGGGCTGCAAGGTCACTGAGAAATTCTGCTGGAGATGAGCTAAAAACTTCCTCCCTATAGACCAGCTGACAGAAAGCTGGAAAAAGCTATACTGCATGCCATTCAATGGGGGAGAGAGAAATCACCAGTGGAGATCCTCAAGAGTGGACACTGCAAGCCTTATATTTGGCCAGCCAGGCCAAATGAGCCAATGGGTACTATAGTACCATGTCTGTTATGTGGGAAATCAACCACTCTCTAATTGGACTGGAGGCCTGCTCCATAGGAGGGAATACATCTGTGGTGGTTTGAATCAGGTGTCCCCCATTAACTTTGGTGTTCCGAATGCTAGGTTCCCTGGCTGATGGCAATTGGAAATTAAAGCCTCCTGGAGGCAGTGTATTGTCAGGGACAGGCTTATGGGTGTTATAACCTATTTCACCATGCCAGTGTTTGGCACACTCTCCTGTTACTACAGTATACCTTATGTTGCCAGGGGGTGATGTCCACCCTCTGCTCATGCCATCATTTTCCCTGCCATCATGGAGCTTCCCCTTGAGCCTGTAAGCCAAAATAAACCTGTTTTTCCCACAAGCTGCTCTTAGTTGGGTGATTTCTACCAGCAGTGCAAACCTGACTGCAACAATATCCCTGACACTGAAAATCTACAACAGGGGGTAGTCATGAGCCCTACAGGTATAATGTCTGCTGATGGCAGTGACCTTGGGATGACTCAGAAGGCACCACAGTGTTGAGAAGAAGTGAAAGAGGAGTGTTCAGCACTGAAATATCTCAATCACACCTTAAAATTAAAAGGCTCAGGGTCTAATATGGAAGAGGTGGCAGAAAGACTGTAAGAGCCAAAGGAAGGGTAGGACTCCTTACAACGTGCTCCTCCAGATACAAAATGGCCTGGATATCCATGACCTCACAATGCCTGACACTACCTACACAAGACCATCATAATAGGAAGAAAAGATGATGACATAAAAATAAGAGACAGATTGAGAGGGGGAGGGGATATGATGGAGAGTAGAGTTTCAAAGGGGAAGGTGGAAAGGAGGTAATTATGATGGGCTATTGTCTACAACTATGGAGGTTGTCAATAAAAAATTAATTTAAAAAGACTAATGGATAAAGAACATGCAATTAAGTTTTATTAACTATAATGAAGAATGAAATTACATTGTTTACAAGAAGATGGGTAAAACTGGAGACAATGTTCAGCAAATTAAGCCCGACTCAAAGAAAAGCAGCATCTTTGTCACATGTATAGGGTGGAGAACCTGCTTACGGGATGACAGTGCCTCTACCAGCCTCGACACTACTGGAAAGACACACAAAAGATGCTGCTTGAGGAGGAAGAAGGCTGAGAGATTACACAGGTTTCCAATGATGAGGTAGCTATATAGATAGAAAGTGTGATCTGAAGCTGCAGAAAGAAGGTAGATAGATTTATCTCTGGGACTTAAAAAAGATAGGAGATAGCAAATTGGCCTAGACTTCATAATCCACTGATGGAGGTGAGCTGAGAGCTCCTCTGCTTATGGGGAGATGGAAGCATCTAGGAATCCAATGGCAAGCCTATCTGTACTATGAATGAATGTCTCCTCATTTGTGGCATGGAACCATTGACATCACTGAAACAAAACTACACTTTGTTGCACTCAGGATCAGACAGGGTATAAACTGGCCTGGCTTCCTAACAATCAGGTTCATCATTAGTATTGCTTTGCTCTGCTGTGACCAAATTTGTATTGACTCAGATGTGGGTGAGGAAGGCATGGTAGAAGGAAGCACCCCAGTGGTGGAAGCATGTAGAAGTTGCTTATTACATGACACTAATCACGTTGTGGAAGAGATCAGAAAGAAACAGGGCTGGGCTGTAACCTCTAACTCACGCCCATCATCCTACTTCCTAGAGTTAGACCCCATCTCCTAATGTCCCATAGCCTCCCAGAACAGCCAACATCAAGAACCAAGTGTTCAAATACATAAGCCTGTGGGAGACGTGTTCCATCCAAACCATAACAGCATTGTGCCTAAAACATTCCCCGAAACTATGCTAAAAATGAGCCTGGAGAACACAGGAATTAGACAACTTTCACAAAACACCTAAGTGTTTAATTTGTTTAACAAAATTTGACACAAGACGGTAATTAATAGGTATCTTTTTTATTCATGTCTCAATAAGTTTGCCTGTTGATTTAAAACTAACTAGTAAAGACCTAGATTCAAATTTTGTTATTTGCAGAAAATTATTGGAAGAAATGTCTTTCATAAAACAAGAATTTATAAAGCACTTAGTAAACCTTGAAAATTATGCAGACATTCAAGTTAACCAAAGGACAAACCAATATCTGATAAACAAAAATAAGTGAAAACGGTAGCATAATAGTCATACCTAACTTAACTAAATAGAAAGACTGTGTTTCACCCTAGTTTCTGTTTCCTCCCCCTCCTCTTGTTTTGAAGGAGAGGGTAGGATTTCAGGTTGGACCTCCCAAAGACGGTTTTTAAACAAAACATAAATAATTCTTTGAATATGTTCACATATTCAAATGGAATCATCTCATCTACTCAAGTTTTGTGTCCTAGATACTTACAATGCCTACTTTTCTAAAATTAGAAATGGGGACTAGCCATTCATTCTGTGCCTAAGTGACTTTTAGTCACTATTGATGTATTTGTTTGAAAACACAAACTTGCTCAAGGAAACAGATACACTAAGGAATGGTACAAACAGTACAAACTTGACCTTTGCTTATGGTGACTTCATCCAGGAAAAGCATGACAATACATGCACATGAAAAACTACATAAGCCTTGAACCATGATGGGTGAGCTCAGTTCACCATGAGAGCCGAATCACATTCATCCACACTTGAGAGTTCCTTCCTTTCAGCTGACACTCTCTCCACAGCTTCTCAATAAACTATAGGCTACAACCATTCTTCTCCACTTCCATAGGTACACTTCAATTCTTTTCTAACTTGAAGAGAATCTATTGGATTCCCCCTCCCCATGTACACTAGTATTTATCAACGACATATGTAAGAGTTGGTCCTCACATGTCACTAAGCTCTGTTAGCATCCAAGTTGCTTTGTAAGGAAAGAAGAAAGGCACTAGAGGTACAACTATAAAATAAGCATTTGCAATGATGTAAATTTTCAGTGGGTGAATAAACCCAACCAGCAGTTCATTCTGAAACTGTTTTTATTTTTTCAAGGCAGGGTCTCAATATGTAGCTCTAGATTAGCATCAAACTCAGTGATCCTCCTACCTCAGTTGCCTGAGTGCTAGAATTAATGCTATGTACCTCCAGGCCAGGCTCATAGTTCATTCTTGAAAGAACTAGAAGGGGACAGTAGAAACAATTCCAAAGGGTGGGGTGAGCATGGGGGCACACTAGGGAAAATGAGGCATGGATTCAAGGACAGCCTGGATATGCCTCAAAGTCATCTGCTTACAAAGGGAAATGCAGTAATGATTAATTACAAAGGTTTGTCTTTCCTCCTCTACCAAAACTAATAAAAACTTTAAAAATCTTAGTCTAGCCGGGTGTGGTGGCACACGCCTTTAATCCCAGCACTTGGGATGCAGAGGTAGGAGGATCGCTGTGAGTTCAGAGGCCTCCCAGAGACTACCTAGTTAATTCCAGGTCAGGTCAGTCTAGACCAGAGTAAGACCCTTCCTTGAGAAACAAACAAACAAACAAACAAAAAAAAAAAAACTTAGTATATATTTGAAGCTACTACTTACATCACAGTCCATTAATTAACAGGAACTAATTTAGGATTAAAAAACAAACAAACACAGGCCAACCAGGTACCTGATCTTCTGAAGTCAGGAGTAAAACTAACAATAAGTATATTTATCTGTGGAATAGTTTTCTGCGAGTTTGAAAAATGGATTTTAAAAAGATGACAAGAACACACAACTACTGGAAACGTAGGGAATGAGGGTAAAATAACATGATTAGGATTAAAGCACCTTCCATGCTTGTATGAAAATGTCACAATGAAACAGTACTCTATACAATTAAGGTGTACTAAAAAAATGTTTTCGGCCAGGCATGGTGGCACACGCCTTTAATCCCAGCACTCAGGAGGCAGAGGTAGGAGAATCGCCTTGAGTTCGAGGCCACCCTAAGACTACATAGTTAATTACAGGACAGCCTGACCTAGAGTGAAACCCTACCTCAAAAAACCAAAACCAAAAAAAAAAAAAAAAGTTTTCATATCATAAGCACAAGAAATAGGTTGAGTAAAGCAGTTAACTTTTCCTAAATATAATGCTACATTAAATTCCACACTAATATTCTGGAACTAAATGGTCTCCTCTAGGCCTGACACTGAGATGCCAAAGTCACAGCTGACTGCACCTTATATGGAATATGCCGGACACTCTTAGGTGTCACTGCAGTGGAGCCCATGTTTATAGTCTTCTATTATCTTAGCAATCTGCTTAATGATGGGCCAAAATACCTGAGCCTGGGAGCCAGGTGCACTGCATTGCTGCAGCTAGCTTCTGTTTGCAGTTCACAGGAGCAAGGGCACTACACTGCCCACTAGAAGATCAACAGAAGGATCCCACATAGCCTTACAGGACTTCTGTCCTTTGGTTTGAATAAGCATACAAACACAGCACATGCCCTGGGGAAGTAAGTTATTTTTCTGAACCAGCACCAGTCCTACCACTGCCTTCTACCCAGAGCGCAGATGTTTCTGACAGGGTAATTCAAACAAACAAAAGCTCACCAGATTACTAACGGAGAAACAGTACTCTCAGATTACTCTGGGGCTGGGGAGATTGTTCAGTGGTTAAAGGTACTTGAAGGCTGACAAACAGAGTTTAATTCCCTGGTACACATGTAAAGCGAGATACACAAAGTGGCACATGTGTCTGAAGTTTATTTACAGTAACAGGAGGCTCTGGCATGTCCATGCCCATTCCTATTCTCATTCATTCTCTTATTTTCTCTCTCCCCCCATCATACAAATAAATTTTATTTTTATTCATTTATTTATTTGACAGAGAGAGAGGGAGGGGGGAAGAGAGACAGACAGACATGTGCACCCCCCTGTGCATCTGGCTAACATGGGTCCTGGGGAATCAAACCTGGGTCCTTTGGCTTTGCAGGCAAACTCATTAACCACTAAGCCATCCCTCCAGCCCTAAAATATTTTTTAAAGATTTTATTTTCATTTATTTATTTATCAGAGACAGATAGAGGGGGAGAGAGAGAGAGAGAGAGAGAGAGGGAGGGAGGGAAGGAAGTAAGGAGGGAGAATGGGCACAACAGGGCCTCTAGCCACTGCAAATGAACACCAGATGCATGTGCCACCATGTTCATCTGGCTTACATGGGACCTGGAGAATTGAACCTGGGTCCTTAGGCTTCACAGGCATGAGCCTTAACCACTAAGCCATCTCTCCACACCTAAAATATTTTTTAAAAAGGTAAATTCTTACAGCTATGAAAGAAATCATATCCCCAAGTCCCAGTACCACAGTAACTAACTCCACTCCACCTTCTTTCCTCTTCCCAGCTACTACAAGGCAGCTTTTGGTGTCACAGGAGGGTTACCTGTGCTGAATGCCAAGAGTACTTCAGATAGACTAAAGTAAAGGATCGAAAGCACTGGACCTTCTACAAATCACAAGTGTTCATACAGCAACATTAACTCTATAATTTACAGTAAGGAGAAGCAGCTCTGAGGCATTCAAGGGGATAGAAGATCATAGAGCTACCTACACATTCTTCTGACAAAGGCTATGTCTGAATTCCTAGAACAAAATACTGAAATTAATTTCCATTCACAGCAAAATGGATCAGTAGACAATTCATTACTTTTACCTCCACCCCAACAAATCATCATGACTGCCAAGCACTTTCTATACAAGAGATCTGTGTGGTTAATAAACAATGACACATTTTCAGCGAAAATTTGTAAACCACATTATCACATGCCACCCACCACTTCTAGAGAAGAACTTGTAATAACAAAGCCCCTTCATTAGTGAATTAACCTATCTTCTTGTCCACTTTTAACAAGTTCTTTGAATAATAGTAATAGTAAAGCAGACTTTAAAAACTTACCTAATATTACATACAATGAATTTAAACAAAACCCTTTACAACTATGCCATATTTCTTTTTAAGGTAGTAAGATATAGCAAAAATCACTGATCCTGTAGTTAAAAAACCTCATTTGTCTGGGCACAGGAACAATGAATTTCAAATATTTGTTGTATGTTTTAAAATATCATTAATTAACTGAACTAAGGCTTAAGAACCTAAGCCAGTTTAATAATATAGTGGTATAAATTACTGTATCTTAAATTTCTAACTTAATTGTGGTTTTTTAAAGATATTATTTGAGACAAAGAGGTTGACAAAGCAGAGAGAGAAAGAGAGAGAGAGAGAGAGAGAGAGAGAGAGAGAGAGCGAGCGAGCATGGGCATGCCAGGGCCTCCCACCGCTGCAAATGAATTTGACCATGGTCTTAAACTTTACTCAATCTAATCCCAGTTTGGTAACCAATTTCAGGAAATTAAATTACAATTAGGATTTTTCAAAAGAAACTATTTTCCTTCCCTTTCAGCAATTTCAGTATCTTATTAGATAATACTGATAGGGTAGTAAGAACTCTTAAGCAATCCAAAGTGTATGCATATCAAATCCTAGCCACAGCATAAAATAAAATGTATGAAATTACCTCAGACCGGTAAACAAGCTGGAAAAAAAAAGCTCATTTTGGTGTGAATAAAGGAAAATTTATATTTTTGTTTTAAGTATAAATTTTCTTCAATTATCTGAATGTGACTGAAAATGAAGAAAAAACTATGAGTTCTAGGTGCCTCAATGGCCTGAGGTCATATACAGATAGACGACAGATAGACAGACAGACAGACAGACACACACACACACACACACACACACACACACACACAGAGTTTATGGAGACTATAGAGTTAACAATAACCGTTTATGTGCATAGTTTCTGACATAAGCCTGAAAAAAATAGTTTCACTACTTCCAGCCATAAATTATGTGCTCTTCATTGTATTAATTTTAAGAATTAAAAAATTTGTCACTATGAGAATACAACATCAAGTTAAATATGAAGAAACAAAAAGATGAATTTAGAATATGGGACATTCTATGAAGATGGTATGGTCTTACCAAGTCAATGTCAGATGAGAATATAGATTAATTCATATTAATAAGAAATTAAAGGAAGATTAAAAAGATGGTACATATTCCAGGAATAGATTCCTAGATTTAAAAAAATATCTGAAAGTTTGGGCAGCATTTGATGAGAAACATGTATTAGAGGATCATTACAGTTTTCTTGGATAAAGCAATAGTTTAGGTTATATGGGAGGGGAGGCTGTCCTTATCCTTACAAAAAGCATATTGAAATGCTCTGGCATATAGTTCACAATGTCTGTACCTTGTTTATGTACTCAATAAAGTAGGTATGTATACATACATGTATATTTAGAATATTTACATAGAGACATGTAGAAATATAAATAAAGAGCAAAGAAAACTGTAGTCAATCTCACTAAAGAAAATTTGGTGATTCAATACATTATTTTTTCAACCTTTGATGAAAGAATCTTTCTGAAAGTCTGAGAACTCTCTACAGAATGTTGTTGGGAAGCCGTGCGTGGTGGTACACGTTTTTAATCCTAGGGAGGCAGAGGTAGGAGGAGGATTGCCAAGAATTCGAGGCCACCCTGAGACAACATAATGAATTCCAGGTCAGCCTGGGCTAGAGTAAGACCCTGTCTTAAAACCCCCCCAAAAAAAAACAAAAAAAAAAAAAAAGAAACAGAAAGAAAGTTAGTTGTTGGGAAATGCACCACATAAAGTACTAGGCATGTATGTATTTTAAAGGACCAATTAAGTAAGTCCTAATCCTCTTCGAAGAAGAAAGAATTTCACTACCAATAAAACTTATTTTGGGGATGAAGAGATGGCTTAGCAGTTAAGGCACTTGCCTGCAAAGCCAAAGTTTGGTGGGATTGCCCAGGACCCACGTAAGCCAGATACATGGCACATGCATCCGGAGTTCGTCTGCAGTGGCTAGAGGCCCTGGCATGCCCATTCTCCCTCTCATTTCTCTCTCTCTCCCCCTCCCTCTTTCCTTCTCACAAATAAATAAAATAAAATAAAAACTTATTTTGGAAAATAATTTCTCTAATTTTCAAAGCTGCACAGTTCACCATGCAGAACATTATTAATTCTCTCAAATAAACTTAGATATTTCCATATGTCATATATGAAAGCCACATCTATCAGAAATGAATGGCACTGATTTAACAGGTTGAAAAAAAATCCAGATGTATTTAATATGAGGGAAACCTCCAAGCATATAAAAAGCAACTCCTTGAACAGGAGACATATGTAATGGTGAAGAAGGATCACAAGTTTAAGAAAGGATATTAAAAAAAAAAAAAAGTCACATGAAGTATGAATTGCAAGCCACTCCCAATAGTTTTAGAGCACTGATACTACTATCACATCCAATTAACTCTAAGGTCTGGGGCTACTTACACTGCATGGTAAGAGGAATAGATTTGATCCCATGTAATTGTCACCTTTATGGAAACATATCTCAAACTTTATGAGAGAAATAAACTGAGAAATATAATTTGCTCCACTAAAGTTCAGTTACTTCATTTTATAAATAATTCTATTCCTTCAAAATAAACAGCTGTTAATGAAAGATTTCTTGCAAATGCTACTCACATAAGTTTAAAAACAAAAAGTTTGTGGCCCCATGATGGTCCCTACCTATTCTTGCTCTGTGTCATTTCAATTGAAACAGTTTCATTGTCACTAAAGCTTCTCCACTGGATACTTTCATTCTCAAGTAATGAAAAGGCACATTGAGAAGCAGTTTCAGTTATTCATCATTTAACTCCTTTGAAGCCTAAAATATACATGCATTGTAATGATGGTATTTTTTTCTTTTCACTACTGATTGACTTACAGGGCAAGAAGCACACTAGACAATAGTTCATTAATTTTATAGCATGAAGTATAACAAAATTAAAATAGGGATTTACCAAAAGACAAATAAAAATATAATATGACTGTGGGTAAAACTATACTATATAAGCCCGGCGTGGTGGTGCATGACTTCAATCCCAGCACTGAGGAGGTAGAGGTAGAAGGATTGTCATGAGTTTGAGGCTACCCTGAGACTCCGTAGTGAATTCCAGGCCAGCCTGGGCTAGAGTGAAATCCTATCTTGAAAAAAAAAAGTCATTGGAAAATATTTTCTATGAAAGAAAAAAATTCATTAAAATTTACACCTGTAAAAGAAGTCAAAATAAACCAGGCAGCAACACACGCCTTTAATCCCAACACTTGACAGGCAGAAGTAGCAGGATCACTGTGAGTTCGAGGCCACCCTGAGAGCACATAGTGAATTCCAGGTCAGCCTGAGCTAGAGTGAGACCCTACCTTGGGAAAAAAGAAAAATAAAAAGTCAAAATAATTCCATTAGAGCTTTAAATTAGAAAAAGCAAATGAAAAACAGCTTAAAAATCAACCATAAATATGTAAACTATTAAGCAAAGCCAGGAATATAAATAACTTTGAAACACCTACTTATATCCATTTTAATGAAAAATTAAAGGACACAATGTATTAAAGACATATTTAGAAAATTAGTGGAATAAGACAGATGAATCAAATTTTCTTTATATCATAAACACTTTTAAGAGACTTTGAAAATGTAGTATAACTCATGTTTTCTTTCCAGTTTAAAATTTCCTATGCACTGCCTCCATCTTTTGTGTCACTGCCTCAATAAACACAGCACACAGCTTTAAATCCTAATTACCATGTTCAGCTAAGAAAAAGTAAATCAACATTGTTTCTTTAAAAACAAGATATAAAGACTGTGAGCCTACTTCGGTTTGTTTCATGGTCCCACAATATCTGGAATATCATGCCTAAATATAAAAGTTTAAAAGGGAACATTATTATTTGCTATGAATGCACCAAAATATTAGACACTGTATGCTGTGATGACAATCGGTAGTAAGCAGATGCTACAGAGACGTAATGCGGAGAACTAGCTCACAGGATTCAGTTTAATTTGACACTGCAGCAAGGACAATGCCTCCCAGTGAATACGCTACAACTTTGTTCTCTTGCAGCTTAAAAGGATAGTGTATTTATCTTAAATTTACACAAAACATTAGGAAACATGGTAGTTGTTCATGATTAAAATAAAATAGCAATGTAAATTAACTTAACAGTGTGTTAAATATATTCACATGATCACCACTGTGATTCAAATGGGCCACTAATGAAGTTACATAACAATATATGTACAGAACATTTGCCACAACAGTTTTTGCAGGACTGACTTCTTGCAGAACAGGTAGTTTTACAAGACCATAATCTTGTATCCATTCTCCATACATGACAGGAATGAAATGTTCTAAGTAGTTTCATTCCTCTGGGGGAAGGGGGAGAACTTCTAAAGAGTCAGAACAAATTGAAGGAAGTTCTATTTTCTTGGATATTCGAACCTGTTGACCACGAGATTCCTCTCAGGTAAGGATGAGCAAATCTTAAGCTATCCACAAATCTCGTTCAGCAGACAGACACCCACCACGGAGGGGAGCAGCAAGGCCTATAGCAGAGCCTTCTGAGGGTATGGCTGCTGTGGCTGAGGTGGCTGTTGGCTGCCTCCAGGCTGAGGCAGGGCTGATGTTGTTAAAGTGTAGTTTGGCACCTGGGACATGTTAGTTCCTGCATTCTGGTATATAGTGACATCAGCGGGTGTAGCAGCAACAGCAACAGCAGCAGGAGGAGGACTATATATTGATGCCTGATTGGGATATGCACCTCCTTGAACAGAGCTAACCATTGCACTGTGAAGGGAAAAAAAACACTTCATTAGCTAAATACTGAATTATGTACCCCTTTAGAGATAAGCAGAAAAGCTATTTATTAAACATTCATTAATAAATATTTAATTATATAGCTATAATGTTTCCAAACAAACACTGTTATTTTAGGCACCGGGTGCTATGAAGAAAAAGAAATGCTCCCCAAAATGGAGTTTACACTGTGGAGGGAAAAAGGATAATTAACAACTTTATGCCAGTGGTTATAACTGTTGTGGGGGGGGGGAGAGCACCAGAAGTACCTGGGGAGGGAAAAGATCGTACTAACATATAAGGTGTCCATATAAGTTTCTACTTAACAATTTAAAAAGAGGAAAAAAATAAATGAAAATTAAAAATTTGAAAGCCAAAAAAAAAAAAAAATTACCTGGGCTGGAAGGAGAGGGGGCAAAGAGTTCTAGTTTATGAAGAGTAGTAGAGGAAGGCCTTTCAGACAAGGTTTTATTTGGGCAAAGACCTAAATAAGGGAAGGGAGGCACCATATCAACTATGTAGGCCAGGATTTGTGGCTGGTGCTGTGAGCAAGATGAAGAGACACTGGTTGGTTCTGAACAGAAAGGTAATGCGATATGACTTTCATCTTACCAGGCTCACTCCAGATAAAGAGAGATGTCACTACAGGCTATTACATTCTCTGGGTGAGGGCTGGCAGGTGGCCAGAGCCCTAGTGGGGAATGTGAGAATAGGGTCAGACCCTATACATTTTGAAGACAGTGCCTTTGAAATTTAGTAACAGGCCAAGTAGTCCACAATGCCTAGTTTTATTAACTGGTAAAGGTGGCAGACTGGTCACTCACTGAAAAGAAAAGACTACAGAAGGAACTACAGTCCACTGTTATAGAAAGGGTATTATGGGGAAGAGCAAAGAATGGTTCTGGACATGTCCAGAAAAGTTACATAGCCAACACTAAGTAAGACACAATTTTATCCCCATTAGAAACTCGGTAAATATTTGATAAAAATGAGGAGGGGCTGCATGGATGGCTTAGCAGTTAAGGTATCTGCCTGCAAAGCCAAAGGACCAAGGTTTGATTCCCCAGGACCCACATTAGCCAGATGCACAAGGGGGCACATGCATCTGGAGTTCATTTGCAATGGCTGGAGGCCCTGGGGCACCCATTTCTTTCTCTCTCTCTCTCTCTCTCTCTTTCTCTCTCTCTCAAATAAACAAATAAATTTTTTTTTAAACTTTAAAACATAAAAAATAAATGAGAAGGACTGATAAACTGTCAAGTATGAAAACTGAGAAAGGAACAAAGGATCTGGCAGTATGGAAATCACCAGTGTTCTAGACCAGAACAATTTCCATCTCCCTCCTTTCCTAAAAATACAGAACAGATATCCTATGTATCCCCCAGCCACCACTGCATCTATCAACTACCTATAACTCTACTTACTTAATTCTGAGCCCATGTCCATGTGAACTGAGCACTGGTGTGGGCCTGACCTTACATACAGTGTAACTGTTACTATCACCACTTGAAGGAACATGTGTGTATCTCAACAGGTGCTTCTTTTAGAGCCCACCATTACAATGTTCAGCCTTCTTGTCCTGGCTCATACTTCATTCTCTAGTTAAATTAGCCCAGCTTCATTTTCTCTAGAATATCTTCCTTGCCTTGCCTTCCTAATAACTGCTCACCCTGTGCGCCATGAGAAGACCCTACATGTGCACCTTAAAGTTTTCTCTCTGTTGGCTGACATTTTATGCATCTGTATTCCCATTAAATTGTGATATAGTAAGAGAAAGGCCAGAGTCTCTTTCAAGCCCTTTTATAGCCAACACTATGTAGGACACAATTTTATCCCCACTAGGAACTTGGTAAATATTTGATAAATAACTATTAAAGTGTCAATAATAACAGATGCCAGAACTGTATTAAGCTAGTGAAGTGTTGCTTTTTTTTTCTTTACATGGGTTTCACAAAGGCTTTAACAATTTATGTACAAATGTATAATGTATACTTATTTATATAAATACATACATATAGACATAGATGATATGTACTTAAGTGCAGAAATAAGGAAATGGCTAGCAGAGTAAATGAGAAAAAGCATTCAAGCCAAAAGTCAGGGTCAGGCACTAGGCCCCAAGGATTCGGCTTAAGCTCTGAAGCTACAAGTAAAGAATTTTCCTTGTTTTTGAAAACTGAGTTTTTCTAGTCCTCTTCAGCTCACATCCAGGAGGTTATTTCTTGCTCTTTCATATACTTTTGGTTATAAAGTTAACATTTTTCAGACTTCTGTAGTCCTAGAACATTTGGAAGGTGCTTGCTGGCGAAAGTGGCACGATGTAATTTCCAATAGCTTGTAAGGTCGCCAGAGCTTCTGCAGTGCTATTATGACTCCATCCAGGAACCAGATGGTTAAGGAGAGTGTAATGGGGGAGGGTGTGTAACTGGGTGGCAGAGCACCCACACTTAAGTAGTCCCTATGTAAGAGAAAAAGACACCCCCCCGAAAAAAAAAAAAAAAAAAAACTTCTTAAAAACAAGAGTGGTGTGAGGTGCTTCAATCTGAAGTGGGGTGGACAGGAAAGTCTAAGAAGAGGACCTCTGGATGAACCTGAGGTGTGCATGGCCTAAATCTTCAGGATACTAAGGAAGCTCTTGAAAGTCTTTTAATGGTTAATAGGACAGAATGATTCATATGGGCAAGATTAAAAGCTAGTAGATTAGGCAAGATGAGTATCAAACTGTAAAACATGAATTATAGGCAAACATTTATTTTGGAGATTAGCAGTAATTATATATGAAGTATAAAGAAGAGATAAATGCAGAAAAGACAAAGAGAAATAAGTTTGCATAAACTGTATGGTTTTTTGCCCAGGCTACTGGGTGGATGTTGGAACTATTAATTGAAATAAGAAATATAGCATAAGTGCAAATAATTACAGTAATAGCAAGCCTTTATAAATCTTACTGTATACAGAGCAAATACTAATGTCATATACATCACCCATTAAGTCCATGTGTGCTCCACTGTGAGAGACATACAAACACTTAAATTTTATGCTATTCATTTCATTAGTATGAACTATAATAATACTGTAAAACAGACTACATGATTAGCTCTGGAGCCAGGAGGCCTGGTTTTAGATCTGAGCTAACTGGAGACACCTTAGTCATCTATACATGCCTCAATTTCTCAATTTATAAAATGAGGGTGCCAGTGTATCTCTGTCACAAGTCATTATAAGAGTAAGTGAACAAGCACAGCACCTGACAGACACTAAATATGTCATGTTGGGGCTTTCCCATGACCTCCCCTTTAAGGTAACTTTAGCATACTAGATGTGATGTGACATAACAATACGTAAAAACACCTGAGTACCTCCAATATGCAATTCCTTGAATACTACAACAGTAAAAGAAGAACAGGAGCATTTGCAATCACTGATGCTTCCTAGAAATTTTACAAGTTGCGACTTGTAGAAAGCATGCTAGTGAACTCTTAAATCCTACCCTTTATTTGCTTCAGAGGCAAAAATTCAGCCTAAGATTCTCATTAAAACAACAGCAAAAATATACAGTCAGTCATTTAACGATGTGATAGAGAACATTATAAATGCTAAAAGTAATGGGGTTTCTGTTGTCAGATATTCAGCTATGTGAATCATGAGCATAGATTCTTGTATCTACTCTTTTCAAATATTGGAATTCCTATGGCAAAATTAAATTCCAACCATACAGGGCAAAAAAGAAAAAAAAAAGGAAATGTTTGCGTTAAGAGATAAGTCTAGACTACTTCCTAAAAACAAACCAAAACAGAGCAAAAAAACAGAATTTAGATTTCCTATTAAATGTGCGGTAAAAGAGTAAATTATAGTTGTGAGTTAGCTTCATTAAAACCACCAATTTGGGCTGGAAAGACGGCTTAAAGGCTAGGGACCCAGGCTCAGTTCCCCAGTACCCATGTTAGCCAGAGTGGAGCATCCATCTGGAATTCATTTGCAGTGGCTGGAGGACCTGGTGTATCCATTCTTTCTGTATCTCTTCCTCTTTCTCCCTCTCTCTCTCAAATAAATAAGTAAACTTTTTTTTTAAATGCCAAATATCATCATAAACAAGTACTTTTTTTAATCCAAGGGAAGAATGTAGAAATACCCAGGTAACATCACAATCTAGGAGTATAGTGAATGAGTCAAGCAGACTCACTCAAACAGCTTGCAGCTGATACCACACCACTATATGGGTCCCTACAGAGCCACTCATCACAAATGAGTTCATATGGAAAGTGATGCCCAGACCTCCCAATTCTCCTTACCCAGATTTATGCTTATAGACTACTGGAGGCCACCTAAGAATTTAAATGGCATTAACCCCAAACAACTATCAATATTCAAATTACTTTGGGTAAGAAGCTTGGGTCTGCTGACTAGGAAGGGCTGGGCTTGCAGAAGGTGGAACTGCTCCTTGGGTGAGAGAAGACAACTGCTCGGGGGGAAGACTGTAGCCCTGGAGATGGCTCATCTGGGCACTCCCTGCAACGAGGTAAGCACCACTTTGAGGAGGTCCTGGATATACCTGCAACAGTTGATGGAAAAACAGATTCAGTTATAAAATTTTAATACACATTAAGCCTACTCTGTAGAAGCATTCAGTGAACAAGAAAAAAATTCCCTTAAAGTCTCTTTATATATGTTACTTCTAACAATGGGCATTTTATAAAAAGAACTTTTATTGAGATGGTGAGGTAATATGATGGAGAATGGAATTTCAAAGGGGTGTGTGGGGGGGGATTACCATAGGATATTTTTTTATAATCATGGAAAATGCTAATAAAAATTTTTAAAAAATTAAAAAAAGATCTTTTTAGTGACATGAACTGATTTTTTAAACTATTTTATTCTTATTTGAGAGAAAAAGGCAGAGAGAGAGAGAGAGAATGAATGGGTACACCAGGGCATCCAGCCACTGCAAATGAACTCCAGACACATGTACCACCTTGTGCATTCAGCTCTGATATTTTTATTTCTAAATGTTAGCAGAAGATATGTTACCTTCACAAAGAAGCACTGAAGGAACTTTGTTAATATAATCTATTAAAAGTTACTGTTTGATCTTTTTTTTGTTTGTTTGTTTTTGGTTTTGGTTTTTTGAGGTAGGGTCTCACTCTAGCTCAGGCTGACCTGGAATTCACTATGTAGTCTCAGGGCGGTCTTGAACTCACAGCGATCCTCCTACCTCTGCCTCCCGAGTGCTGGGATTAAAGGCGTGCACCACCATGCCCGGCAGATCCTCCATGTAAATCTTCTAAATTGATCACTTTAAAACTCTGGGCTACATTTACAATTCACATTTTCTAAACTGCAGTTAACACAGACAGAGTAAGCTAACTTCCTAATGTGAGGTCAGCAAACTTTCTTTCTTTTTTTTTTTTTTTTTTGTCTATCTGTCTGTTTGTTTGTTTTTCCGAGGTAGGGTCTCACTCTATTTTAGGCTTACCTGGAATTCACTCTGTAATCTCAGGCTGGCCTTGAGCGCACAGCAATCCTCCTACCTCTGCCTCCTGAGAGCTGGGATTAAAGACATGCATCAGCACGCCCAGCTTCAGCAAACTTTCTTATAAGGTCTAGATCAGAAGTACTTTAAACTTTGTGGGCCATGGTCTCTACCACAACTACTTAGTTCCATAGGTATGGAATGAAGCTAGACCAAACAGAAACAAATGGGTGCCTATGCTCTAGTAAGTTTATCTAGACAAAAGCAAGCAGCAGGCTGGGTTTGTTTGCCTATACATATCTCTAACAGTTAAATATATATATTTATCTCAAGAGAATGGATTTGGGAGGAAGGAGCTGAGACAGGATCTTGCCAGATAGCCTTAACTGGCCTTGTATCATGTAGTCCACAACCTGGCCTCAATCTATAGCAATCCCTGCTGTTATGAGCAGGGATTACAGGGGAAAGTGCCACCATGCCCAGCTAAAGGTATAGCCCTGGCTTCACATTCATAATCCCTAACCTCATCCTCTTCAGCAAGTAGCCTATTAGCACATGCCACTATGGCTCACTGAGGTAAGTCTTAAATACCACAGAGGATTTTAATACTATCATCATGTTTGAAAAGATAACTTCCACTGTGAGTGTAGAAAGATTGTTTTCTTGTGTTAAGATAAGTAACATAATTACTAAGACAACAGCATCTTGTGTTTCTGTTCAACGATAACATGCACTTAGAATCCCAAAGGTCTTCATGATAAATATAGCTGTGTATTATTGTTCTTTGCAAACTGAATGAGAAGGTGTGCTGGCTTATCTCAAATTGGTGATGAAAACTCCCCAGCAGGTGCTATCAAACTCAGGACTCTGGGGCCCAACTGCTGGTGTAGGGTATGGCCCCTTATTCCAGAGGAAATGGGCCATGTAAAAACTTAACATCAACAAAGTCTGTGACCAATCTTAGTGGACAAAACAGACTATATGACTTATGGGAATAATGGGACAGAATGGGATAAATTTAAACATCTGCTTGAGGTGAAAGAGGAAAAAGACTTCCATATGGCAATATATGCATTTTCATGGAAGGAGGGGGAAATCCTATATCAAAGTAGTGTCTAAAAGTATATAAATTTTAGTTTCCTGGTCTATAATAATACCTTTTCAATTTTTCTTACTGAATTTTAAAATTTTACTTGTAAGGAAAAGTAGAAGTTCATTACATGCTTAAAATGGTTTTTCTTGGGCTGGAGAGATGGCTTAGCGGTTAAGCGCTTGCCTGTGAAGCCTAAGGACCCCGGTTCGAGGCTCGGTTCCCCAGGTCCCATGTTAGCCAGATGCACAAGGGGGCGCACGCGTCTGGAGCTCGTTTGCAGAGGCTGGAAGCCCTGGCGCGCCCATTCTCTCTCTCTTCCTCTATCTGTCTTTCTCTCTGTGTCTGTCGCTCTCAAATAAATAAATAAATAAAAATTTAAAAAAAAAAATTAAAAAAAAATGGTTTTTCTGCCTCTGGAAATGGTACATTTTAGTTTGTGAGTTTTTATAACAAGTCACTGTACTATTATATGACTGACATATAAAATGTTTTAAGTATTTAGTGAATCCAACTTAATGAGTTTGGAAATATATGTATACCCTTGAAAACATCACCATAATCTATACCATAAACACATGCATTAGTCCAAAAGTTTCCTCCACCTATTTTTTGTGATAAGAACATTTAGCCTAAGCAAGTAAGTATAATACAAAAGCTATACTAGAAATTTAGTAACAATTAGAAATTCTATACAAATATGACAAAAACTGAAGTATTAATACATGTGAAGCTTTAAAATATGAGCCCAAACCATAGATTTTGATTCAATACATCTGATGTAGGAGCAAAATATGAATATTTTAAAAAAAGAAATATATATATATATACTCAATGAGTAATTCACTCTCCTGCCTAACCCTGAAGAAGTCAATTTAAAACTGGAATATCTACTATATTATGCAATATATTTATAAAGTAAAAAAGAAATTCTATTGTTTTGTCTATTTATAATATTATCCTCAAGAAATTGCACTATTCTGCAGAAATACAACTGTTCCAAATAAACTCAATAACAATAAAGAATTCAAAACAATATACTTGAGCTTTGAAAAGCATACCTGAGAACCAGAAACACCAGGTGACTGCATGTAATACTGCTGATTCTGTAATTTTGCATACATGGAATACATTGGATCTTCATTCATTAACTTTGTATACAATGAAAGTGCCTCCATCACTTTAACATTAAGTTCTGAGAGTTCTGAATGTTTTCTGAAATATTACACAATATTTTGAAACATAGTTGGTTGCTTAAATAATACAATGCCCTAAATAATGATATATCAAAGAATTAACCCCAGAGGACATTATTAAACAAAAAGATGATGAGCAGAGAGACAAAAGAAGGTAATGGGGGGAGATTAGGATCAAAACACATTATATACATGTTCAAAAACCATCAGTAATTTTGTTAACTTTGGACAAAAAAACCTTCTATAAAAAGATGCATCTGCAAAAGTATTCAGAGGCAATCTAAACTTTTTAAGGGTAGGTTCTTCACTGAGGAACTCAAGCTTACTGTACTTGACTACACCTCAAAATATCTAACTTCCCCATTTACCAACACAGATGGCTCGTCTGTGGGTCTTGGAAACACCACATAACACAGCACTATTATATTAGCTCTTTAAGAAGATGAACACAGTGAAGGCCAACTACATCTTCTGTTCAAAGAGGATAAATGAGTTCAAACCTTCAGATGCATTGAAAAAAGTGTATAAACAATGGTTCTCTGCAGTTCTCTTTATGAAAGGACAGAGACAGACGATTCTTAAGTTTTCTGAAATAGTTTCAGGGATGAAGACAGAAAAATTTATAGATAATTCATGTTTTTTACCTATCAATATCTTCCAGCTTTTCATCAATGAGAGGTCCCATCTGATGACACATTGCTAAGATGACAGGATTTGAAGAAACAAGGAAAACAGAAAGTAAACTTTTTAAAGATTCATATAATTAAAGGAATGAAATATATATGATTTGGAATAATAAAAATTAATACTAATCAATAAACCTCAAATTGATTTTCTAAAGCATGATGGTGAGACAAATTAAAATTTTTTCATATTACATGCTGAATAATTTAATTTTAATAAAAAACATATAGGAATATAACCTCTAACCAAG
Source organism: Jaculus jaculus (assembly GCF_020740685.1). Classification (NCBI taxonomy): domain Eukaryota; kingdom Metazoa; phylum Chordata; class Mammalia; order Rodentia; family Dipodidae; genus Jaculus; species Jaculus jaculus. Next base: position 62,000,242 of record NC_059116.1, read on the forward strand.
ATTTAAATGATATATTGAAAGTGAAACTATAAAAAAAAGTGAGAAATACTGCATTTTTAAGTTACTCTCAAAACCCATGTATGTACATAATATCAAGTATTACTTGTGTGCAGGATAAGCATAAAGCCAGGCTCACCTTCCAGGTGCAGGAGTTCTGGTAGGTCTGGCTGATTATCGCTGGGGTCTGTACTCTGCAACATCTGTAGCAACTGATCCATTTTATCCTACAGGAATAGTTAATGTAAAAGCAACCAAACTTTATGAAACATCATGTTTCCCTTCATTAGCTTGATAGTGAGTATAAGGCTTATCATGCAGAGACAAATCAAATTTGATTTTTCTGTTTTTATACCCCATGTGTTGCCCTTAGCATCATGTGTAGTCAGAGCCTTGAAAACCACTTCCAAGTATTTTTGAGAGTAACAGATTCTCCATTAGAATAGGTCACCTTACTTAAGCTGACAGCATGCATTCATGAATGCCTATCACTTTGTTTGAGCAGCTGTAGCTTCAGCACAACAGGTGAAGACCCCTCAAGGTGGCCTGCTATGACTAACCACGCAGTGACTACTTCTTGCAGATGATGAACACAGCAGCTGTTTCTATAAGGCAGAGGTAAGCCTTATTACAGCTGTTCTTACACTTGGGGCTCTGAGGACTTTTCAACACTTTCTCTCCATCAACGTTTCAGTTTGTCATAAAAAGAAAAAAGAAAAAAAACATGAAACTTCTCCATTCTAAGTGAAAATGGCTACACGATATCTTAAACCAATGATAATGATCATTACAGAATCTTTTGTTGTTAAGGACTAACGGGACTATAAATATATCATTACATAAAAATATCTATATATTACACACATGGATTTTTAATCTACTTAAGTATAATGCTAAAGTTATTACAAACCTTTCTCCATGCATATTTTTTGTGATTATTCTACCTGAACTCATATTTCTATTTAATTGCCCCTACAATATTTTATCCTAATGTACTTGACAGTCTGCAGAAAAATGCAAGATTTCTTTGCAATAGAAACATGTATATAAACTGATGATGCTCAAAGTGTTAAATTCACCTGTATGAGTTAATGATTTATATTGGAATAAAATGGTCAAAGTAGTAAAATTACAGTTCAAATTTAAAAAAAATAAGCCAGGACTCAGCACAATTTGCATTCTGCCTTGCTCACATAATACAGGCTGTTACAGGAATAATAATATCAAATTATTTCAGTAGTCTGAGTTTCATACAGGAATCATAGTGGACTATGGTTAACAATTATTTTTATTATCTACTAACTGACAACTTATTGTGCTCATCCTTTCCTTTTCCAGTTGCAAAAGACACAAAACCATCTGAGCTGTCACTACTTTCTTACCACTATCAATACGTGGCTTTGTCCTGGGAATTTTTATGTTTGGGAACAATGAACCTCAGCAAGGTTCATATGGACACAGGATGAGGCTTTCTTCCGCATAGTGTAAAAGAAGAAAGAAAGAAAATAAAAATAACGGCACAGAGTGTTCTCGAGAAAGTTCATTTTCAAGCCAGGGATAGTGGCGCACGCCTTTAATCCCAGCACTCAAGAGGCAGAGGTAGGAGGATCACCTAGAGTTCGAGGGCACCCTGAGACTCCAAAGTGAATTCCAGGTCAGCCTGAGCTAGAGTGAGACCCTACTGCGGGGAAAAAAAATCCATTTTCAATGTACTTATTTTTTTTAAAGATTTTGTTTTCATTTATTTATTTATTAGAGAGAGAGAGAGACTGGGCACACAAGGACCTCTAGCCACTGCAAACAAACTCCAGATGCATGTGCCACCATGTGCATCTGACTTAAATGGGACCTGGAGAATCAACCCTGGGTCCTGAAGCTTCATAGGCATGTGCCTTAACTGCTAAGCCATCTCTCCAGTCCTCAGCGTACTTATTAAAAGATGAAGATCTGAAAAGATTTTCTTCTTTTAAAACAACTATTTTTATTATTTTTATTTATTTATTAGAGACAGAGAGAGGAACAGAAAGAAAGAAAGAGAATGGGCATGCCAGGGCCTCCAGCCACTGCAAACGAACTCCAAATGCATGTGCCACTTGGTGCACCTGGCTTACACGGGACCTGGAGAATTGAACCTGGGTCCTTAGGCTTCTCAGGCAAGCATTTTAAGCACGAAGCCATCTCTCCAGCCCCTGAAAAGGTTTTCTAAGTGGATGTGTACCAGGGCACTACAAACTTGTTCTATACAGGTCATATATCTCTTCTGCAATTTTAGCACAAAAGCAGGCAGACATATGTAAATGACTATAATCATATTCCAAATGTGATCTGCTGGGCCCAATGTTCTACATGGCTCCTCATATAATACTAGACTAAGTCAATTCACAACAATCTGATGTTGCTCCTCACAATAGTAATATTAACAAGTTCCTATATAAAAATAGAGCTAATATGCTTAAAAATGAAAAAGAAATGTCTTAATCTTCTTTTCCTCATACACAGTAACAGCAGATTTTTATAAAGCTTCAGTAAATACTATATAAAAACTTAATTCAAGAAAATGCCAAGTTTGGGTGCTTTATAAATTTTTTTCAAGGTGTGCACTACTACTGCAAGCTTGATTTCTTTTTTATATTTATGTATGTATGTATGTATTTGGGAGAGGGAGAGAGGATGGCCACACCAGGACCTTTAGCCACTACAAATGAACTCCAGATGTGCCACCATGTGCATCTGGGGAATCAAACTTGGGTCCTTATACTTTGCAGGGAAGTGCCTTAACCACTAAGCCATATCTCCAGTCCTTAGTTTAAATCTTGATAATACATGTTTAGGTCATACTATATAGCTCCAAAAACTACAGCTTAAGTTGTCCCAAAAGTGAAAACTTTATTTTGAAATATAATCATTGAAAGAATTATTTCAGATGTAACAATGACATTTGAAGACATTTACCACAGAATTAGCATAATCTTTTCCCAAATACTGGAATTCCAATCAAGGAGGAGCCATGATTCATTCTTATGAATTTGTTTATGTAGCAGTAATTTAATGCTGTTTCATTTTTAGAACCCACAATTTGTTTTATTCTTTCAATAGAATGTCCTGTCCTCAGTCAAGTACAAGCAATTTTAATTTGCTTGCTGAGTACATGGAGGCACAAGTACTTTCACACAGCATTAATAAAATGTAAACTCTTCAAACAAACAATCTGGCAGTACCTATTAACAAGGAAAACACAAAGATCCTTCTCTTCCGAAGTTCCATTCCTGGATATGTACTCTAAACAAAAGATGTTCAAGAACTATTCTCATCTTAATACTGTTTGTGATATCAATCAAGCATTCTTAACCACTGACTCATCTCCACTGCCTGTCTGTGACATCAACTCAATACTACTTATAATCAACCTAAGTGCCCAACACTAGTACTACACATATCATCATAAATCCATTCTATGAATACCAGATGACAATTCATGTGGCTTGCCTGTGTAGCACTGGTGATTGAATCTGGCCTCACACATGAGGAAAGTGTCTTACTACTACTATAAGTATATTCCTAGTCCTTAACAGAAAACATAAATGAGCTCCTAACAGGTTAAAGATGAGAGTAAGGAGGAAGTTGTAATAGTAATCTATACTTTGTATATATTTGAATATTTAGAACAGGGGAATACAAAATTACTTAAGTAATCACTTTTAACATTTATTGAGAAGAGAGAAAGACAGACAGAACAGGCACACCAAGGCCTCCAGCCACTGCAAAAGAACTCCAGACACTTGTGTCACATTGTGCATCTGGCTTTACGTGGGTACTAGGGAACTGAACTTGGGTCGTTAGGCAGGCAAGTACCATAATTGCTGAGCCATCTCTCCAGTCCTAAGCAATTATTTTGAAAGAACAAAAGAAAGTTTAACTTTAAAACAAAGAATCTATTATTATCATCAGGGAATTTACTTACTTCATCAATAAAGGCTGGCTCAGGTTCTGGTTCTATTGTTTCTACCTGAACTTCATCACTAAACTGTACCGTCTTCTTCTCTGTTTTAACTGAAAAATATATGAAAATGATCTTTTCCTTAAGATGAATTTAACATGTGTAAAATTTTATCCCTAAGAATTTGGACATAATTCCCATCAAGCTGAAAAGACTCAATCTAAGGACAACAGACTTAGAAATGCCAAACCATTATAAAATTCTGTTGAAATTTCATCATGTTCTTTTGTAAAGAATGTTAAGTTTTCCATTAAAGAAATATACTTCTGAAACAAAAATTAAGTGTCAATTTCAGAGTCCAGTAAGCTATTATAAAACTTGAGTTTAATAATGGCATAAGTAAATTCTGTAATTTAAATAAATCCTCTTTTGAGATGACCTGTCAATTCACAAATCTCCTTTGATTTGGAAATCATATATACTCCTTTTTTTTCTTCCCCCTGAGGTAGGGTCTCACTCTAGCTCAGACTGACCTGGAATTCACTATGTCTCAGGGCAGCCTTGAACTTATAGTGATCCTCCTACTTCTGCCTCCTAAGTGCTGGGATTAAAGGCGTGCGCCATCACGCCCAGCTCTCATATATATTCTGACATAGTACCCAGACCTCCTACCAAGGAAGGACATGGAGGTTAGTCAAGAACTTCACAAGTGGCCTTGGCAAGGATCTGAAACAACGGCTTTTCTAGTTCAGTTATGCCTTGAAGTGGCCACTAGGCGATCAACAAACCACTGGCCAGAAATTTCCCTTGTTCACTACGGTAATCTTTGAAAACAGTTTGTCACAAGCAAATATAAGGTGTTTTGTAATTTGGCAACTTCCAAACAATACTCAAAAGCACAGGGAGCTCTAAAGCATGGACTTCCTTCTGTGTTTTTCATCCTTGTATCAATGAGATTAATCAGAATTCATAAAAACACAATGAATAAAGATTGAAATGGAGATGGCAAAGCAGGAGGATCTACCAGGGGAAATGTTTTCTATTAAGGTAGTCAATGTGCTTGATAGAATACAGAATTTCCCCCCAGTGAATTCCTAAAACAATAAAATATGATATGCCAACTTGATAATTAAGGAAGATCAAAAATCCTTACACGAGAGAAAACAAGTAAATGCTACTCTATCCATTATTCCATTAGCCTATATTGCTGGAAGGTGACCTGTTAGCTTACTCTGAGAAAGTTTTATCATTTATGTCTTTTGGTGTTATGAGTAAGGAATATATTCATCCATTCAAGTCACCATAAATACATATACAAAAATTAGTCAGCTGATTAATTCTTCCAAGGAGAAAAAGACATCTATTACAGGCATGATGCTTTTTTATATACTATGCTATTGGCAAGTAGAAAGCTGGGACAGCTCTGTACTAGTTGTCACTCCAAGCTGAACTAATATGACATGTGCATGATATGTAAAATACAGGAGTTATACATAGAGAAGAGAAGATATAGGACTTTCATAATATCTATCTCCAAAACACAAAAAACATAAATAAGGCAGACATTCCATGTAATAAGGTAAGTGGACTTCTATTTTCCCCAAAGATGCTTAGGAATCCCACTAGCACATATGTTCCGAACTTGAGAATCCTAACTGTGTTCTAGGGGATCTGATCCTCCCGTCTCCTGTGTATTATGAAGGGTGGCACAGGAGAGTTAGGAATCTCACAGTAAAGGTGCATGCTCATGTGAAAGGAAAAGATGGGATGGCTTCACAGAGTACGTGAAATGTCGAACAGACAATGTGACGCTTTCCAAAAACTGACACAAGGACTGAAACAACCTAAAAACCCCAACACAGAAAACAGCACTAGCAGCCCAGGTTATGAAAGTCAATATACTATGCAATGCCATTCAAACAAGGTTCTGCCTGTTTTTAAGCTTTAACGCTTTTATACTTCTCATAAAAAGAGAACTGGGTTAAAAGAATGGTTACCAGGAATCTGTCTCGATTAAGTGATACAAGACAATCTGGCAAGAACTAGAAGAGGGATCTACCTTGTTACAGATCTGACAAGTGAACTCTCCTTACTGTTCACACACGTTAACATATTACTTATTCTATGATATTCATGTATAATGTATTGTGGGTAAGAATAACTCAATGTTCACACACATGTATATGTGTATGTGTGTGTGTGTGTATTCTATGATATTCATATAGTATTATTATGGATAAGAATCAATGCCATTTTATGCTGGGACAAAACATGACCACAACAAGGATTCTTTCTTAAAATTATTGTCAATTTAAACAAAACAAACAAAACATTCTGATGATCTTGTAATATTTAACTTCTTTTCCATTGTGGAAAAACATGATATTTTGCCAGGTGTGGTGGCGCACGCCTTTAATCCCAGCACTCGGGAGGCAGAGGTAGGAGGATCACTGTGAGTCTGAGGCCAGCCTGAGACTACATAGTAAATTCTAAGTCAGCGTGAACTAGAGTGAGACTTTACCTTGGGGAAAAATAAATATAAATATATATACACATACACACATACACACACACACACACATAATGCAATGTGCCAACTTAATATTTAAAAACTTTTAAAATTCTGAACCATTCAGTCACTAACTGTAGGCTTCAACAGATTTTTTTTTCTGCTATCTGAAGTAAGATTATGACTTAAACATTTCCTCATTACTCTAACTCATTACTATAAGAATTCGTTATAGCATTTTATAAAAGTATAGTATGTTGAAATGTACTCTACTTTAGCAGTGCACCAACAGGTGACAGCTTTTGCAACTATTACAGCTACCACTGATAATACTTTTCTTCCATGTTGCACTTTCTAGTTCTTTTTGTCCTTATAAGCAAATGTTTAGAGATCAAACAAAAAAAAAAAAATCTTTATGTTAAAGCAGCATTTTAGGGCTACTAAGCTGCTTATAGGCAACTTCAGCCAACTATAGGAGAAAACACACACACAAAAATAAAAACCTGACCCCACCCTTGGTAGTAGAATCTATGAAGTTATAACTATAAGCATGTGACAGGCACCCTTTCCTCAGCTGGTAAGAAAAACTCACCAGGTGTAAATTCCTAGTACTCTTTTAGAAACATGTGTATAGAGAGATACATGTATAACACAAACACCCATAGTCTGTCTAAAGTTAGTCTTGACAGAGGACTTTAAGATCTGGCCTTCAACTCAATGTGTAGCCTCCCTTGGCCTTCCAAGTACTGGGATGAGGAATGATCCCATACTTAGCATGAAAGCTGCACTTTTAAATAAACAGCTAGAAGCACTAAAATTTGAGTGTCACTGGTCTACAAAATTAATTTATTCCATTTCCATCAAGATGATGATTATGAATAATCCATCATCAACAGAGAAAAGCACTTACTCATTTCAGGTTCAGCAGTGAGGTCTGCAGTTACAAAATTAGAAGGAAATAGCCCTATGCCTTGATGGGTTTCACCTTTCCACCAGTTGGGATCACTGTAAGAAACAAAAAAGAATGTTTTAGAGAGCTGGAGAGTTGGCTCAGCAGTTGAAGGTATTTGCTTGCAATGTCTGCCAGCAAGGGTTCAATTCCTCAGCCCAACAGGAATTCATTGGCAGTGGCAAGAGATCCTGGCATACCCATACACATACACACACACACATTTTTAAGACATTTTTTTTTCCTCTTTAACTCAACCTTTCACAGTATTTAACTTGCATTAACCAGATAGGACTCCAAAAATAATCTAATGAAAAGAATCTAGCAATTATCTTTACTACTGATTAAAAAAAAAAAAAGAAGCCCTGAAAAGATGATGTTAAACACATGGCTCTATCTTTGAAGGCCAACAGGTGCTCTGAGAAGGTAATAAAAAGCCATGTCCACTCTTCCTACTTTCAGGTGGTTCCAAGGCTTCAACATAAGGACTCTTTGTAATATGAGACAGGGTTAATCTGTGTTTTCTCTCCTACACTGTAGCTCTCTGCAGTACACACAAGTGTTGTTTTACCCCTCCCATCCTAACACATAGGAAAGATGGTGCCACTAAGCACAAAATTTGAAAAAGCACACTCCTTAATGTCCCAGTCACCATAGCATGTCAGTGCCAAGTACATGGAAAGCTAGCAAGTGCTCCATAAGCACTTTTATTCAAGGAATGAATGACGAAGGTTCTGAGTCATTTCCAGCTAACCAGCCCAAATTTTACATCATTTTTCCCTCTTCAAGAAAACTTAATGTTATGGTCTGGACGTCCCTTTGTTTCCCTAAAATTAATGTGCTGAATTCCTAATCCCCATGGTGATGGTACTGGAGGTTGGAATGTTAGAACACTGTTGAATGAGCTTAATGGCCTTATAAAATACACTCTAGAGAGATCCTCTGCTCCTTCTGTCATGCAAAAACACAGTGAACAGATTGCTGTGTATAAACCAGGAAAAGGGGCCTTTGCTACACAACAAATCTCACAGATATTATATTTTTTAGCCTATAAGAACTGAGAAATAAATTTCTATTGTTTAAGTCCTAATCTGAGCTAGAGAAATGGACTCAGCTGTTAAAGGCACTTCCTGTGCAAGTATAAGGGCCTGAGGAAGCCTGAAAAACTATTCAGAATTTGATCCACAGGACTCACTTAAAAAGCTAGGTGTAGAACTACATCTGTACCCCAGTTCTGTGGGAAGCAGAGACCAGGGAGTTGCCAGGGCTAGGCAAGTTGAAACCCCAGCTCCAGTGACTCCAGTAAGAACAGAACAGACAGGAGAGTGATGGAGGGGGACACCCTGAATTCTCTGCCCACCACTGCACGCAAGCACACCTTATTACAGATAAGCACACAGGACATTACATGGGCACACACATGTGCATACACCATGAACATCAAACACACAAGCCAATGACAATTTGTTATAGCAGTGCAAAAACACTAAAACAATGAGTGATTCTATGAAAGTAACTTCAAGTTGGGCTGGAGAGATGGCTTAGTAGTTAAGGCACTTGCTTGTGAAGCTTAAGGACCCATGTTTGATTCCCCAGTACCCATGTAAGCCAGATGCACAAAGTGACACATTTATAGTGGCTAGAGGCCCTGGCATGCCCATCTTTCTCTATCTCAAATCAATAAAATAAAATAAATAACTTTAAATCACTCTTTGTTTTTTTTAAACTACTTGCAAATTTTAATGCTTCATTATCACCATAAAGTTCTAGTTTGAAAAGTTGACACATTTTAGTGCACCCTCTCTTAATGTAAATATAAAATCCTTACAAAGTCATTTCTACATAGACAGACTGTATTCTGTACATCACATGTGTTTCTTTCAAATCTATTATATTTTCTAAAACTTTAATTTTTTTAATTAAGTTTGTATTATTGGATGGCCTCAGAAACAAATGTAAAGTGCTACTTAAATAATCTTAATAAGAAAAAACTACATTCCAAAATAAGATTTTACATAGGATGAGATAAGCAAGTAACCATCACCTAAACTATGTGGTCGATAGTTTATGTTTGGTAATTACATTCAACAAGAATAATAAAACATAAAGGTATCATGTTACAGATTTTCACGAGACTACTCAATGTTTAATTAACCATTACCTGTCATCAAGAACTGTAATAATTTCTCCAGCTTTAAAAGTAAGTTCATTATCTTCAGCAGCTTCAAAGTCATATATAGCACGAACTTTTCGGCCTTCATGTTGGTGGTTAGTTAAAAGATTCAAGGTGCTTGGGTACAAAGTGGAAAGGGTGGCTGACTGCTGCCGTTGCTCCTTGAGGGACAACTCAATGGCTGGAAAACAGTGAGTTTTTGAAGATTCCAAGTGTTAACATAGCCAAATATCCATAGAAGTTAAAACTACATCTCAACATAAACAGTTCTATTTGTGGCTTGGCACACAGCTCACATGGCTGAATGCTTGACCAGCATGCATGAAGCCCTAGGTTCCATACTTAGGATCACAAAAAAACTGGACATGGTGGTATATGCCTATTTTCCCAACATTAGTGAGAGGAAGGAGGATCAGAAATTCAAGGTCATCCTCAACTGCAAGTCTGAGATCTACCTGGGACCATTAAGACCTTGTCTCCAAAGAAAAAGGAGGGGAGGGCTGGAGAGACAGCTTAGCGGTTAAGGTGCTGGCCTGCAAAGCCAAAGGACCTAGGTTCAATTCCCTAGGACCCACGTAAACCAGATGCACAAGGTGGCACATGTGTCCAGAATTCATTTATAGTGACTGGAGGTCCTGGTGCACCCATACACTTGCTCGCTCACACACATTCTCTCTCTCTCCCCCTAATAAATAAATAAAAAATAAAATAAAATTTTTTAAAAAGGAGGGGAGAAGAGAAAGGGAAGAAGAAGAGGAAAAGGGAGAGAAAATTAAAGAGTCCTATTATTTTCACAGTGTAGCTGGACACTAGAACATACTATAATAAACAAAATTATTTTGTCAATTGTGTTCCTCATTTATTATTGATATAATTATTGTGAATAATAAAAAGATTTAAGTACTTTTTAAATACTGAGCAACAGATATTCATCTTTTCTTTACCTTTTTCATCTGTTCTTATGGCTTAAGTCCCAAAAATGATAATCAAAACTATCTGGCAAGTCAAGCACAGCAAGTCTCATAAGTAATATAAGATGACCTAGATTTTACTATTGCAAAGCAAAGGCAAGTCTTATGCAATCAGTCACGAAATTCATCTAACAAATCCTCCAAAGTAATTCCAAATGTGTTTCCTCAGTCTCCAACTGTGGACCATCATCATGTACCACTCAGTAACATAATTACTGATCATTCCTTTGCAATGTAATCTTAAGGCCCTGGCTACCTAGCTTTCAACTTGGCCCATTATGCCTCCTGCTCTTTGCTTTTTTGTTTTTTGTTTTTTGTTTTTCGAGGTAGGGTCTCACTCTGGCTCAGGCTGACCTGGAATTCACTATGTAGTCTCAGGGTGGCCTCGAACTCTCGGCGATCCTCCTACCTCTGCCTCCCAAGTGCTGGGATTAAAGGCGTGCACCACCACGCCCGGCGCCTCCTGCTCTTTTCATTCTTGTTCTAAACTGAATAAAAAGCTAATGTGAAAATAAAACTAAAATTAAGAGAAGACAGTATAGGAAAATATCTTGTAGGGTTTTGGAGTACAAAATGTATACTAGACAAGTAAGGAAAAGTAAAAATCATATCAAAAAGAAACAAAAAAAAGGACATCAAAATTTAAACTTTTTTGTTTTGGTGCTAGGAACAGAAGAACCCAGAACCTTATATATGCTCTAACACTGACCAACAGCCTTAGCCCCTAAAACTCATATCTGATAAATCACACTATTATTGAAGTTAAACTATAAGACAAAAACCAGGGCATTATATTTAGAATAGATTAACAACAACAGGCTAAGATCTTAATGACTTCTATGTATCACTATTAAAAAAAAAAAAAAAAAAAAAAACAGAAAAAGACAATTCACCTGAGAAAACATCAAAACAGTCAATTTCAAACAAAAAGAACATGACCTCAGTAGTAATCCTGGAAAAATTAATATCCTTGGACATAAGTCTGAACCTATCATTTACAAAAATTAAACTCAACCAATACCAAGTACTTTAGGTGGTTACAAATAATCATAACCACAATTCCCATATACTGTTAACAGGAGAAAAACAAATCATACCACCATTTCAGCAAAATAGACAAAAACCTATCCCATGATCCACTCAGTCACACACGGCAGTCACATAGATATACAAAGAGAACATACACAAAGATACAGCAGCACTATTTTCTACAGGAAAAAAAAATCGAGCAATAGTAATGTCCATCAGTTGAACAGAAAAAGCACACTTCGATAGCACACTTGAATATTAGGGAAGCAAATGAATCTGATCTCCTCAAACAGACTCAAGCAAAAAGCAAGTTTCAGATAGCACTTAGAATGTACTACTTATGAATCTATTGGATGAAAAACCATTTGACTTTATTTTTTGGATATATAGCATAGTGAAAATATTACAAAATCTATATTGAAATGTCGCCTATGATTGTTTCCTCTCAAGACAATAAAGATACTTAAGAGGGAAGAAAGGCAGACTTCAGCTTTCGGTGTAGACATAAAGAAGAGCTATTCACTCCCAGATCAATCTCCTCCCACCCTCAAGAACTTGAGCATGTACCTTTTGCTAAGTCTTCTTCTTCTTTTTTGTTAGCCACAGTACCAGGGTCCTTGGCGACTAGGGCTGGGCTTGCTTTTGCTTGCTCTGCAGCCTACACAAAAACAGAAATGCAAAGTTTGAAGACTGTTCTCAAATTCTTCTACCTATATCTAACCTATGATCTTGCAAGACTCCTCTCATCAGTCTACTGCAGGTTTCTGAAGACATGGAATGGTGAGGGAGGACCACCCCCTTGAGAGGTGAGGAAGAATAGAAGGGGAAAGAGACTGAAAATACCTGGACACAAGCATCTCCCGCCCAAATCTGTATGACAAGGTTAAACTAAAAACAGTATGCAAGTCAGAAAAGAAATAACAATAAAAGTTAATTTTTTTTTAAGAAAAATCCTGGAATAAGAAGAGGTCAGGAGAGGGAAGCAAATGAGTTATTTTAAAAACAAGAAGCATTCAAACTTTTAACTTTACTTCCTTCCAAATCAAAAGGTAAAATATTATCTTTAGGAAATTAAGTTTATAAATAATATAAATGGTCTCAAAATCATTACTTTACAAATCAACGTATGCAGTTAATTTTAGTATGTTACTATGAAACATATTTTGTGAATAAGGCAATGTACAAGAGAATGAATATGTAAGATACCTCACACGTCTGTATTTACAAACTTCCATGTCTCATGGCCTTCATGATTTATTGTGTTTTGCAGGGATTCAATACAAAGCAGACACCACCCTATTGTGCAGCTTCATTTTCAACCACTGAAACGGTTACTAGAAGCTTCTAGCAGTTTTCGAACAAATGACACTGGAACTTCTACACATCTGCTCCTCCTTTCAATGTTCCCCTTCAGTCCCTATGTTCTACCACACTGTTTTAGCATGGTGCGTAGTAAGTGTGTTGCAAGCACACATGTGCAATGCATGACGAGGCTAGAGGAGATCACTGGGCATATTCAGCTCTCATTCTTCTGTGTGTTTTCTTGAGACAGAGTCTCTCACTGGACCCAGAGCTGCCATTTCTTGTCAGAATGGCTGCAGAAAGTTCCAACGATTCTATAGCTTCTACTCCATGAATCAAGCAACCAACTAAGAAAAATGAAATTCTAAAATATATTCAAATTGTCACACACACAGTCCAAAGAATAGAGGCCAATATGCAGTAAAAGGCAGTAAATCCCAACTCCTATTATACTTTGATTTTTGTCTACAAGATCCATCTGTGTGCTTCTTAGGAATATGTGTCTAAATAGTATTCATTACTTACTCTATTTTATGTTCTCAAATGCACAGGCACTTACTTTTGGAAAACCTGATTTTGTTTTGTTAAAAAAAAAAAAAGCTTCTTACAGTTTATTTGAATACATCTTGAAGCATTCTCAATTCTGAGTCACCCCAGTTGTAATTTTAGATAATGTTTCAATTACTATACACTTCTGAATGTCAGAAATAGCCTTCGTCATTTATATGAATTTTTTCACTATCTGGTGAATTTAACCACACATGTTGATCCTTTGCAATCTTCTTGATTAGGAAAGAAGTGAAAAAATATGCAATATTGAGGCTGGTGAGATGACTCAATTAAAGAGGACTGGTTATGCAGGTATGAGGACCTGAATTCAATCCCTAGAGCTCCCACATGTAAAGCCAGACACTGGGCTGGAGAGATAGCTAAGTGGCTAAGGCACTTGCCTGCAAAGCCTAAAGACACAGGTTTGACACTTGGGACAGTGCCCACATAAAGCCAGATGTGTTTGCAATGGCTAGAGGTCCAGGCATATCCATTCTCTCTCTCTCAAATATTTTTTTAAAAGCCAGACATTGTCAGGCATGGTGACGCATGCTTATAATCCAAGCACTTAGGAGGCAGAGGTTAGGAGGATCACCATGAGTTCAAGGCTACCCTGAAACTACATACTGAATTCCAGGTCAGCCTGGGATAACAAGACCCTACCTTGAAAAAAACAAAAAAAAAAAATATAATAATAAAAATAAAAATAGGGCTGGAGAGATGGCTTAGTGGTTAAACAATTGCCTGTGAAGCCTAAGGACCCCAGTTCAAGGTTCCAGGCTCGATTCTCCAGGACCCACATTAGTCAGATGCACAAGGGGCACACACATCTGGAGTTCATTTGCAGTGGCTGAAAGCTCCGGCACGCCCATTCTCCCTCCCTCCCTCTCCCTCCCACACTCCCTCTCTCTCTCTCTCTCTCTCTCTGTGTGTGCCTCTTTCTCTTTGTCTGTCACTCTCAAATAAATAAAACTTTAAAAAAAAACACAAAACTTTTAAAAAATAAATAAATAATAAAAATAAAAATAAAAATAAAAGCAAAACATTACCACACATGCCTGTGAACCCAACTCTGAGAGGTGTAGAAAAAAAGAGGATCACTAGGGCTCCTTGGCCAGCCAGTTTTTAACCAAAAACTGGTAAGATCAAGATTCACTGAGATACTGTCTCAAGGAAGTCATATACATGTGAGCACATACGCATATAGCAAGTGCACATGCACACACCTAGCATACGTACTACACGCATCCACATTAAAAAAGAGGTAAGTTAGCTGGATGTGGTGGCGCACGCCTTTAATCCCAGCACTCGGGAGGCAGAGGTAGGAGGACTGCCATGAGTTTAAGGCCACCCTGAGATGACAGAGTTAATTCCAGGTCAGCCTGGACCAGAGTGAGACCCTACTTTGAAAAACCAAAAAAATAAAAAAAATAAAAATAAAAAAGAGGTAAGTTATACTAAGTCCTCCATTCCTGAATTGTATACCTTTCACAGTTCCTTTCTATCATGAGTGTTCTAAGTCATTAACTATTCCAATAGCATAGCAATGCTAGCCATACTTCCACCATTACATCAAAAAAAGGAAGTACTAACAGAAACACATCCGCATGAGTGAGGTACATTACTAAAATGTGGATTTTTACCCCCCAATCTGTATATTTTCAGGGGTTTTTATTATGTTTTCCCTTCAAAATGAGAAAAGCATTAAGTTACATTCTAAATATTTTGAGTAAAAGAATAAGCTAATTCGAGGGTAGGAAAATGGCTCAGTGGCTAAAAGCTGCTGCTGGCTCAGGCTCAATTCCTCAATACCCATGTAAAGACAGATGCAGGCCAGGGATGGTGGCACATGCCTTTAATCCCAGCACTAGAGAAGCAGAGGTAGGAGGATTGTCATGAGTTCAAGTCCATCCTGAGACTACATGTGAAGTCAAGATCAGCCTGAGCTAGAAAGAGACCCAACCTTGATTTTTTTTTTTTGTTCATTTTTTATTTATTTATTTGAGAGCGGCAGACATAGAGAGAAAGACAGATAGAGGGAGAGAGAGAGAATGGGCACGCCAGGGCTTCCAGCCACTGCAAACGAACTCCAGACGCGTGCGCTCCATTCTGCATCTGGCTAACGTGGGACCTGGGGAACCGAGCCTCGAACCGGGGTCCTTAGGCTTCACAGGCAAGCGCTTAACCACTAAGCCATCTCTCCAGCCCGAGACCCTACCTTGAAAAACCAAAAATAAATAAATAAATAAAAGACAGATGCACAAAAGGCCACATGTGTCTGAAGTTTATTTGCAGTAGCAAGAAACCCTGGCATGCCCATACATACACTCACTCTGTCTCTTTCTCTGATCTTACAAATAAAAATATTTTTAAAAGTAACAGAGAATGACCTAATTTTTATAGCAGTAACAATGAACAAATGACTGCTCTTGTCAGTGGTCACTACACAATCTTGGTCTTTGGAGCTTGGTCTGTACAAACACACAACCATTAAAAAGCAAGAGGGATCCGGTAGTCCAAAGGACATTACACTGAATCATCCTGTCTGAGTTCTGTTTCCAGCTCTGCCAGCTATTAGCTGGTCCTGGGTAACTTACTTCACCATTCTCACGATCAATTTTCTCATCTATAAAATGAAGGGATTAGATTAAATTCTGAAAGATATTCCCATTACTATCTAATCCTCTAGATTAAGCAAGCAAGGCTATATGTTAAGGAGATCATCACTTCCTCCTCCTCTTATAAGAGCGTCCATCTGTGGAGTAAGACGCACTGAAAGCTGCACTACAGAGTCTGCAGTGATCCAGAACCATCTGAGGATCCAGTCAAACAGTGAGTCCAGGTGTGGAGTGGCACCCGGGTAGCTGCAGTTCTGATATTCCTCCAGGTGATCTTAATGATGCTGCTCAACAAATCACATTCTGAATAACAATTTTTAGAACAAGTAAGAAAATGCAATTCTAAGTATCTATGCTCTGTGGTGAAACTACTCTGATAAACATTGGTTCTGTTGCCGAGAACTTTGTAGTATCTTGGATTACTCTACATAGTAAGGTCATTAATATAAAATTTCAAAATTATGGCTGAAAGCCAGCTATCAATTATAAATGAATACTTCTTACAGTGGAAAATGACAGTATACTAAATTACCACAATTGAATCCTTCAAGATTAGCTGAACATCCCTGAGATGATTATCAAGAGTAGAGAAGAGATCCCTTGATTTAAAAAACTTTTTCTTAATTTTTATTTATTTGAGAGTGACAGAAGGAGAACAAGGCAGAGAGAGAAGTAGAATATGCCAGGGCCTCCAGCCACTACAAACGAACTCTAGATGCATGGGCCCTGGGGAATCAAGCCTTGAACCTACGTCCTTAGGCTTCACAGGCAAGTGCTTAACAGCTAAGCCATCTCTCCAGCCCAAGAGATTCCCTTGGTTTTTATCAGAAATGACACAAATCCCAGAGACTGATCCCATTAAATAGGAGGGGTGGGGTGGGGTGCATGCGTGCGTGCGTGCGTGCGTGTGTGCGTGTGTAGAAGGGGGGAGAGAGAGAGTGTGTGTGTGTGTGTGTGTGTGTGTGTGTGTAGAGGAATGTAACCCTTTAAGTCAATCACATCTGTTAAAGATTAAGAGGAGGATTTAGGCTGCATTCAGCTCTTATTAAGGAAAAAGCTGTTTTCAGGTGTTTCTTTTTCCATTCACCCTCCATGTCTCCATCCCATTTTTAATAGTTATTCATAAATCTAATCAAAACAAAATCCATAAACTCATTCCTAAATTTTAAAATATCCTGGTTTTTGAGCTATCAGTCTGTATAGGTAAAATTACAGTATTAAGAACATTATACAAGCCGGGCATGGTGGTGCACACCTTTAATCCCAGGGTTTGGGAGGCAGAGGTAGGAGAATCACCATGAGTTCGAGGCCACCTTGAGACAATATAGTGAATTTCAAGTCAGCCTGGGCTAAAATGATACCCTACCTCAAAAAACAAAAACAAAACAAAAGAACATTATACAAGACTATCCATGTAGTCAGGCATGAATACACATGCCTATAATCTCAACACTGCAAAGGCTGAGGCAGGAAGATCAGAAGTTAAAGCCAACCTTAGCTACTTGAGATCTCTTTCAAAAAATAAGTAAGACTGTCAGATATGATGGGGCATGCTTTTAATCCCAGCACTTGGGAGGCAGAGGTAGGAGGATCATTGTGTGTTCAAGGTCAGCCTGGAACTACAGAGTTAAGTTGCAGGTCAGCTTGAATTACAGTGGGATGCTACCTCAAAAAAGGGGGGAGGGCTGGAGAGGTGGCTTAGCAGTTAAGCACTTGCCTGTGAAGCCTAAGGAACCCAGTTCAAGGCTCAATTCCTCAGGACCCACGTTAGCCAGATGCACAAGGTGGCACAAGCATCTGGATTTTGTTTGCAGTGGCTGGAGGTCCTGGCATGCCCATTCTTTCTCTATCTGCCTCTTTCTCTCTCTTTGTCGCTCTCAAATAAATAAAAATAAAAACAAAAATTTTTTAAAGTAAGTAAAATAAAAATAGACTGCCCAATTACCTGACATCACAATGCAATTCTGCTATCCTGAAACTACATAAAAATTTTGTAAATTCTGGGCTGGGGAGATAGCTCAGTGATTAAATGCACATGCTTGCAACACTCTGCTGGTCTGTGTTGGATTCCCCACTCTATATGTAAAGCCAAATGTCCAAAGTAGTGTATGCGTGGGAAGTACGCTGGCAGTGGCAGAGGGCCATGGAACTCTCACTCACTTTCCCCCGCCCCTCTCTCTCTAATAAATATTTTTTTAAACTTTGTAAATTTCAAAATGTTAAAGCAATTCATGTATGAAAGACTTATGGTGGGAAATCCAGTATTGGAATCATTAATAAATGACTATAACTTTTGGGGGGTATCTTTGAATACAATAATATTATAAGCAACCCAGTATGGAGTACTAAAAACTAATAATTGATACAGAAAAAATCACATAAACTTAGCTATTTAATAAAATCTAATGTTACCATACAACTTCACAAAATACCTGAGAGCCAATTGCTGGGAATGTAACCCCTTGTTCTTTAAGGTTTTTAATCATTGCTGATATCAGACTGAGTTGTGGATCATTTTTAAATTCATCTGTCCATTCAACCATAAGAGCTTTTAGCTTTTCACATACTTTAGGATGACCCTAAGAAACAGAAAAGCAAATTAATAAAAAAGTACGAGTTTTCCTGGCTAATCATTTAATAGTTTAAGCATAAAAATTCTAAAATGGTATAGATCTCTTTCAAATTACAAATTAGCTCTGTAAAATACATAACCCTTTTATAAACATAAAGTCAAATATATACTTATATGTATTTTTTTCCATACCTATAGACCTTACATGAAAAAAATATATAGGTAACAACTACAAACTACTTTTACATTACCAAAAGAAAAAGGGGGGGGGTATTACATGTTGTTCATGTCTAAACTGAAACCTATTAGACATAATAACTTACACTGGAGATCAGAATGACAGGACTTTTCAGAATATTTTGCAGCTAAGCATACTTTTCACATCAAGAAGACAAAAAAGAATATTTTGTTTTGCAGGGACAGAATCAATATTATTATCCCTTTATTTTAATTCATTACATATAAATTTCAAATTTATAAATTCAAATTATGTGCTTCCTTTCCCATGACATTTAAGATACCCAGCTACCTGACACTTGGCTTGAGGTACATTGCATGCTAATCATCCTAGAAATCTCATTTTTTAAGATCTCCTATTTAGAAAATAAAATCCTCTCTTTGATTTTATTCAAAGCAGTTGTTTATGCAAGTTTATATGCTATCTCTTTATCTAGAGGATTAAAAACATGATATTATAAGGCCATCTCCTCTTAATACTTAAAATACTTTCCTTGATATATAATACCAAAATTTTTAAGGTAGAAATACTTTAGAATGTAAAAATTCTTACTAAAAAACCTCATGTTACTTATTATCCCAATTTTGTGAATTCTTGGATTATGGAATTGAATTTTCTATTTTATGTGTAATTAAGTAGACAGTATTAGGGTTCCCAGTTCCACTGCTATCTTTCTTTGTCCTGAAGGAGAAACAGAGAACCTTGCCCCTGTGGCCACTCAATTTGTATGTTTTTCTTGATGTACATGAACCCAATCTAGGGCTTTGAACATTCACAAGCACTGATAAAGTTGTTGTCTGAAACAATAAAGATCAAATGTGTTATAAACAGATAGAAACTGCCCAGGCCTAGGCAAACCTTCAATCCTCATATTACATACATAATCTTCAAATATACTCTGTAATTGAACCCTGCTCACTGCAGACATACCTGGACAGAGCATCCTTTTACTCTGTCTACCCTGAAGCTCTCCTTGGGAAGCTCCACTAGCAAGGGCTATATATGACCACCTGGCATTCAGTGCTTCTTTCTTGGGAACCACAACTGGATCATCTTGGACTGGGCTGAGGCACCTCCTAGTAAGAACGTCCATGCCACCACCTTAGAGGCAATCCCATCTACAGGTTTGGCCAGACTGAATCACAATACAGTTCTGAAGTCCTGTGATGGCCACACAGTGGCCTTATTCATATAAACTGAAGATTTAACAATGCCTTGCATTTTTGGAAGTTTTTTTAAAGAGGTCTATATTTGTGCCTACAAAAAAAAAATGGCAAAAACTATGTCTAACGTAAACAGGTATTACTCATTTAGAGTAATGTATATATGTATTTTCTTACTAGAAGAAAAGAATGATGAAAGAAAAAAAGCTAAATATCTTTAATATGGCTTAAAGAAGTCAACTTCAAACAGCAAAAATGACACAGACATCCTGAGCTCTTCGGGATTTAAGACAGGAATAATGTAACAAAATACACAAAGGCAGAAGACAGATGTAATTTCTTAAAATAGCATTCCTTACCTTATTCAATACGTTGCTTACTTCACTAGCAAAATCTCTTGAACATACTTCTAAATGAAAAATTTTGCCACAGTTTGATACACATGCCCCTAGAAGCTAAAAAACAATGGAAGCAGAAATTAAAAGGGCTCCAATTTTGACAGCTAATTTTGTAGCACCATTTGCTTAAAGTGAAACTTACAGTCAAAGCTTGCATAGCAACATGGGGGTCTTTATGGTTCACCCTTCTCATAATAGAGCGAAGACAGTCTTTAGGTCTAAAATATAAGAAATTTAACAATTAACAACATATCTAGCTCTCTCCTCCTTAGAATACTTTACAAACGGGAATATATGGTAGAATAGTTGAATTATTATTGACGTGTTTGAAAAACTGCATACTAGTTCCTTTAAATTTTTCAAATAAGGAATGGGATATGGCTAAGTGGTCTGGGTTCAATTCTTTAGCCCTCACATAATACCAGATGCTTAAAGTGGCACATGCATTTGGAGTTCATTTGCAGAGGCAAGAGGCCCTGGCATGCCTATGCATTATACACATACTTTGTCTCTCAAATAAATAATAAACAAATGAACAAGATCCCAGCAGTTAAGTCTGCCCTACTCCACACTGACAATGTGCAGTGACCAAAACTCAGCCAATCCAAACAGATGCACTAGGCACTGGAGAATAACAACATAGAAAAGGACATTACAAAAGGACATCAAAGTCTTGCTTACTGTGGTACCCAAGCATAGTCAAGATCTTTGTTATATTAAGTGCAAATAAGAGTAAAACAGCCCACCCATGAAATGCTGCATTATGGAAAGGAATCTCAATAGTTCTAACACATGATACCAAACACTTCACCTATTTCTATCTAGGCTAACTGGCTATTTTTCTGTATAAATCAATCTAAAAGAAATCTAAAAGAAAAGCCACATTCCCAGTAATCTATTCAAAACGAAAGATTTCAGGCCATCATCCAAAGAGCAGGGATAGAAGTCTTCAGCTATTCAAAGGGGGAAGAACTTCAATCTTTAAACCTTTATCATATACAGGGAAATTTTTGTAGAAATTATGGTTATTAATAACCAGTGAAATAGCTTACCTCTCTATTTTCTGTTCTAACAGTGCTGGGGGTTAGTTCCAGGCTTTGTGTTTACTAGACAAACAGTAAGCCATTCAACTACATCCCCAGTACACATTTGAATTTATTTTCTATTCCATATTTCTCTGCCTCTTTTTTTTTCCTATCCATTGTTTTAAAACAGATAAATCTACTATAAATTAAATGTAAAGGGCTATGAATAGAACTCAGTGACACAGAGCTTCCCTAGCAAGCACACAGTCCTGGATTTGATTCCAACACCACAAATGAATGAAGAATAGAGCTGACAAGGTAGCTAAGTCAGTGAAGTACTTGCCTTGTCAGCGTGAGGGCCTGACCAGGCTCCCATGTGAAAATGCTGAGCATGGTGGGCCACACCTGTAATCACAGTACTGAGGAGGCAGAGATAGGTGGAACCTTGGGGCACACTGGCCAGACAACACCTGAGGTTGTCTTCCGCCCCCCCCCCACACACACGTGCACATCCATGTGTACATATAAAGAAAGTACATATTGCCGGGCATGGTGGCACACACCTTTAATTTCACCACTTCAGAGGCAGAGAAAGGAAGATCACTGTGAGTTCAAAGTCAGCCTAAGACTACATAGTGAATTCCAGGTCAGCTTGGGCTAGAAAGAGACCCTACCTCGAAAACTCCCCAATGAGGAGAGGTAAAATGAGGTAACTGTGAACATATGAGCACAGGCAGTAATCAGTAATTCCCAAGGGAAATGATTTAAGTTAGATAAGGCAAAAGTTCACCTCAACTTTCTTCCTGGAGATACTTCCAAATATGTGCTGCTTAAACAGTTTTTTTTTTTTGGGGGGGGGGTTGGGGAGGCTCAAGGTAGGATCTCACTCTGGCACAGGAATTCACTACAAAGTCACAGGGTAGCCTAGAACTCACAGTGCTCCTTCTACCTCTGCCTCCCAGGTGCTGAAATTAAAGGTAGGTGTCACCACACCTGGCCCTAAACAGTTTCTTGACTACAGGAAAAAGAAAGTGATCCAGGACTAGAGAGATGACTTAGCAGTTAAGGTGCTTGCCTACAAAGCCAAAGGACCCAGATTTGATTCTTCAGGACCCACATAAACCAGATACATAAGGGGCACATGCATCTGGAGTTTGTTTGCAGTGGCCAAAGGCCCTGGTGTACCATTCTCTCCCTCTCTCTCTCCTTTTCTACCTGCCTATTTCTCTTTCTCTCTCTCTCAAATAAATAAAAATAAAAAAATATTTTTTAAAAAAAGTGATTTGGTGGTTTGATTCAGGTGTCCCCCATAAACTTAGATATTCTAAATGCTCGGTTCCCAGCTGATAGAGATTTGGGAATTAATGCCTCCTGGAGGCAATGTATTGCTGGGGGCAGGCTTATGGGTATTATAGCCAATGTCCCCTTGCCAGTGTTTGGCACACTCTCTGTTGCTATTGTCTACCTTATGCTGGCCAGGGGGTGATGTCCACCCTCTGCTCATGCCATTGTTTTTCCCTGCCATGAATGATGAAGCTTCCCCCTGGAGCCTATAAGCCAAAATAAACCCTTTTTTGCCACAAGCTGCTCTTGGTCAGGTGATTTCTACCAGCAATGTGAACCTGACTGCAACAGTGATCCTAAGAACAGACTGATTCAAGCAAAAAAGAAATCATACTTCAATAAGCCCAAGGAAACTAGAATTTGCTGAACAGCATAGAAAATGCTACATCAAGAAAGCGTTCTAAGGCTGTAAAAATGGCTTAGTGGTTAAGGTGTTTGCCTGTGAAGCCAAAGGACCCAGGTTCAATTCCCCAGGACCCACGTAAGCCAGATGCTGCACAAGGAGCACATAGATCTGCAGTTTGTTTGCAGGGCCTAGAGGCCCTAGCACGCCCATTCAGTATTTTCATTCTTCCTCTCCCCCACCCATCTCTGCTTGCAAATAAATATTTAAAAAAGAAAAAAAAAGAGTTCTATAGGTGGGCATGGTAGTATATGCCTGAAGTCTAATTGGACTGAAGGCCCACTCTGTGGGAGGGAATATGTGCCTGGTACTGAAAACCTAATTAAAAGCCTATGGCAGGAGAGGTCATGAGCCTTATGGGGTAAAAAGCCTGTTCTTGTCTGGATAAATGCATATATTACTCTCACCAAACTGCCCTGAATCACTACACTTAATGTTCATACTCATATATTAATGCTACTCTCACTTCTGGTTAGAGAAGCTTCTCTTTTCAGATGGCAATGACAACTGGGATGACTAAAAAGGCAGCATAGTGCTAAGAAAGAAGGGACAGAGGAGTGTCCAGCACTGAAACATCTCACACCCTCCAAGGCTCAGGGTCCATTGTGGAAGAGGTGCCAGAAAGAATGTAAGAGCCAAAGGAAGGGTACCATTCCTTACATACAACTGTCTGGAGAGAATGTGGGCTCGATATCCAAGACCTTGCAGTGCCCAGCAATACCCACAGAAAACCCTCATAATAGGAGAAAAAGATGATGACATGAAATTAAAAGAGAGTAATGGACAGAGGGAGGGGATATGACAGAGAGCGGAGTTATGAAGGAGAAAGTGGGGGAGGGGAGGAAAATACCATGGTTTGTTGTCTGTAAGTCTAGAAGTTGTCAATAAAAAAAATATTTTAAAAAAAGAGTTCTATATGTAGGCACGGTAGTACATGCCTGAAGTCCCATCACCTGAGAGGTAAAAAGCAGAAGAATCAGGAATTCAGGGTCAACCTCAATGAATTTGAGGCAACATGAACTACATGCCAGAGGGCAGGGGGAGAGAGGGAGAAAAGAGATAACTTTATTGGAATGAGTAGGAGATGAAGTAAAGCACATCTCTGGATGTGTGTCTACCATGATGGACCAAATCATCTGAAATCATGAAACAAAATAAATTTTTCGCTGTTTTGCTCAGGTGTTTACTAACAGCAACAAATGTCTTAATAGAAAACTGGTACCAAAAAAGTGGGGGGGTTGTTACTGTGAAAATTCCTGATGATGTGATTCAGAAGTCTGTTGAACAGACTCATAGGAGGAATTGGAACAAGTGTAGAGACAGAGATGTCCTATAAAGCTGTGTGCAGAGCTTAATGGGAGATTCAAATGGGAGCTCAGAAAACAATAAACAATATACTCATGAAGTTTCAGATGAACTGAGGACTACACTGATATTGGATCAGAGGCCATTTGTGTTGCATTTGGGAAAGGAACTTGCCTTCATTTTGTCTGTCCTGAGACTGTATGGAAGGCTGAATTTAAAAGTCATGTACCACTTTACCTACTGGAGGAAGTTTCAAGGCAGTCTACCATTCAGAGTGTGACTCAACTACTGCTACTTGCTTTTAAAGCCAACCTTACAGAAAGAACTGGGGGGGAGGGGTAGGGCCACAGGGTGACAACAAAAAGGTTTGAAACACTTGCAGTTTGCCTAGAAAAGAGTTGTAGGTAAACTAAGGGTCAAGAAAAGTGTGATTGCTAAAGATATTAAAAAGACATCAAAGGCTGGGGAGATGGCTCAGTGGTTAAAGACACTTACTGGGTTAGTGGCCTTTAAAACCAACCCTTCTTTTTACGCCCCTGTTCCTCTCTTCTGGAATGGGAATACCTAATCTGTGTCATTGCATATGGGAAGCACATAATTTTTTTATTATATAGGGACCCATGGTTTCACAGATGATACTATAGAATTGAACTTTTACAGAAGGTTGGAACTATTACAACTATGTACTTTCCTGAAGATTAGCTGCAAGGGGTTATAGAGATGTGTTTGATTATTAAGTTGACAAGGGGTAGATTTGTGATAATGAATCTTACTGACTTGACTGGAATGAAAATCACCTAGGGAGGCTGGGAAGATAGCTCTGTCAGTAAGGTGCTTCTTACATGAGGACATGAATTCAATATCCACTACTCAGGTAAATACCCAACATAGTGGGACACACCTGCAATTCCAGCACTGGACAGGCAGAGACAAGGAGAACCTTGGAGCTTGCTGAAAAGCAGTTTAACTGAACTGGTGAACTCCAGACCAAGGAGAAACCTTGTCTCAAAAGAAGGTAGTGAACATGAAGATAACACCTGAGGTTGTCCTCTGGCCTCCACAGGTTCGTGTGCACACGCCCTCACATACCTACTCTCACTCACCACCCCACACATACACATGCAAATAAATTCACCAAAAATGAATAAATCTTTTCTCACTTTGTTAATTTCTCAGATAATGTCTCACAGTGACGGAAAGTGTGACTAACACAGAAGTCCATTTAAGTCTGCTATGGGAAGTACCATACATGACAACTTCTATAAGACTGGGCAAAAAGTGGCTGAGAACTATATGTCAAAGCTTTCCCAAAGCTCACCCAGTTGTAAAAACACACACACAAGTGAATCATCCTCACTGACTATCCAGGACATTCAATGCATACATTTCAAGGCTTAGACACTAGCAGTGAAAACGAACTAAATCCATTCTACAACAATTAAAGGTAAGCCAGGGAAGGATATGACAACTTCTGAAAAAATGAGGTCCAGTGGTCCTCAACATGAATATAGCAGAGTCTGGTACTCAAGAATTTAAAATTCAAAACATAAAACATTACAGTTAAAAATGTATCAGTCATGGGACGGAGACATGGCTTAAAGGTTAAGGAACTTGCTTGTGAACCCACATTCAACTCTCTAGGTCCCATGTAAGCCAGACAGACAAAGTGATGCAAGTGTGCAAGGTCACACATACACACAAGGTGGCACATGCATCTGTAGTTTGATTGCAGTGGCTGGAGGCTATGGCACACCAATACTCTCTCACTCTCACATTTTAAAAAAAAAAAAAAAAGGAGGAGGAGGAGGAATAAGGAGGAGAAAGAAGGAAGAAGGAAGGCAGTAAGAAGGAAGACGGAAGACAGAAGAAGAAGAAAGGCAGGAAGACGGAAGATGGAAGACAGAAGAACAAGAAGAAGAGGAAGAGACAAAATGTGTGTAGTTAACTAGCATGAAAGGAAGTTCCGGAAGCAACTGTTTTCCATCTCTACTGGGATGGTACTTGTGTGTACATATTTGTCAAATCTCAGTGAAATTATGAAGCTGTACACCTACAGGACATGCATCTTATAATATGTAAATTATACCTCAATAATATTTTTTTAACTACTTCCTTTTCCCTTTGAGATGCAGTGTCCACTGTTGGGTATCTTCACTGGTGATTTCTCTCTTTCCCATTGAACTGCATGCAGCATGGTTTTTTCTAGCTTTTTGCCACCTCGTCTACATGGAGGTTTTCAGCTCAGCTCCAGCAGGATTTCTCAGTGACCTTGCAGCCCAAGTATGTGGAGTCTTCAGCAATAGGGTTTTACCATCTATTCCTGGAGGGAAACCAAGGACCTCGGCAATGGCCTGTTTTAGGGGCATCAGGGACCTCCCTGGCCAACAACTCACTAGAAGGTATCCCATCCCTGGCACTGAAAATTTTCTAATAACAATCTATCTATCCTGTGTGTTCCGTTGTCCAAAAAAGTAGGTTTCCTTATGACTTATTCATATCCTCTTAGATTTTGATTAGCCCTCCCTCCACCTTTCCTTACTCAATCTTTTCTCTTGACCTCACTTAGGCCTTTTCACCCCCATTAATCTGTTCTTCTACTTACATATATACAATGCCATCCTATTAGCTCCCCTCCCCTCCTTTTCTATTCCCTTTATATCTCCTTTCTAGCTTACTAGCCTATGCTACTAAATTTTCTTCCTACTCACACAGGGTTACTAGGGAATTGAAACTGGGTCATTAGGCTTTGCAGACAAGTGCCTTAACCACTGAGCCATCTCTCCAGCTCTAAAATAGATTTAAAAAACACCAAAAACAAAATTTTTTACAGATCTAAGATGAAATAAATGTACTAGTAAAAAGGAGCAAGATTTAACCTATTTGGTTTTGTTACTACTTATTTACTGTTGCACTCTGATGACTCTATGACTGATTTAGATGGCTGAGGTCATAAAATTGTTTTGTTTTGTTTTGTTTTAGTTTGGTTTTGGTTTTTCGAGATAGAGTCTCACTCTAGCTCAGGCTGACCTGGAATTCACAATATAGTCTCAGGGTGACCTTGAACTCATGGCAATCCTCCTACCTCTGTCTCCCAAGTGCTGGGATTAAAGGCATGCACCACCATGTCCAGCTTATAAAACAGATTTTTAATAGCAGCACAAACAAGAGCAAACGAGAATTCATGAAAACGCTATGTGAAACTTAACAATAACAGTATTGCAAAGTAACTACCTATGCATTCAGGTTCTCAAAATCCACACAAGTGTAAAATAACCATAGCAAATTGGGTATGAGAATTCAGTTCATTGCCCACAATACCAATTACACGGTAATGACAGACATAAACAAAAATTCAAATTTTTACTTTCTAAGCACTGACCTCACCACAGATAACCCTTCTAATGAATTAAAAGAACATAGGCAAGGAACTCTTTACATAACTCAAAGGAAGAGAGCTTTAAAATTTCAAATCATCAGATTGAAAAAGTCTCTGTAATACACAACACATTACAAAATGTAATTCCAAAACAGCACCACACACATTGTTCCCAAGACTACAAGGCTTTATTTAGGATAAATAGAATGTTAAACCATCCAACAAGGGTACAAGTTTTACAGGACACAAGTCATAGGAAGCAAATTCTCTGACAAGAATAGACTAAAATTACCCTATTGCCGAAGACTCCACATGCTTGGACTGCAAGGTCAGTGAAAAATCCTGCTGGAGCTGAGCTGAAAATGTCCTCCATATAGACCAGCTGACAGGAAGCAGGAAAAAGCTATGCTACATGCAGCTCCATGGGAGAAACAGAAGTCATCAGTGGAGATAAGCAACAATGGACAGTGCAAACCTTAAGTTAGGCCAGCCAGACCAAATGAGCCAATGAGTACAATAATGGCATGTCTGTTATGAGGGAAAACAACTACTCTCTAATTGGACTGGAGGCCTGCTCCATGGGAGAGCGTGATACTAAAAACCTATGAAGGGGGAAGTCACGAGCCCTAGGGGTATAACGCCTGCTGGTATATGACTACATGTACACACTATGCTCACCAAACAGCCCAGTAAGCACGTCTCTTAATGTTCATACCCATATATTAAAACTAATCTCGGGCTGGAGAGATGGCTTAGCGGTTAAGCACTTGCCTGTGAAGCCTAAGGACCCCGGTTCGAGGCTTGGTTCCCCAGGTCCCATGTTAGCCAGATGCACAAGGGGGCGCACGCATCTGGAGTTCGTTTGCGGAGGCTGGAAGCCCTGGCGCGCCCATTCTCTCTCTCCCTCTTATCTGTCTTTCTCTCTGTGTCTGTCACTCTCAAATAAATAAATAAAATTATTAAAAAAAAAAAAAACTAATCTCACTTTTGCTTAAAGAAGCTTCTCTTTTCAGATGGCAGTGACCTCTGCGATGACTCACAAGGTGCCATAGTCCTGAGAAGAAGCCATTGCATCTTTCAAGGCTCAGGATCCAATGCAGAAGAGATAACAAGAAGAATGCAGAAGCCAAAGGAAGGGTAGGACTCCTCACAATGCACCTTTCCAGAAACAATATGGTCTGGATATCCAAGACCTCACAGTACCTGACAATACCTACATAAGACCAATATAACAAAATGAAGACATAAAAATAAAAGAGAATAGGAGCCACAGATTGTTACTAAAAGATTTTCAGTGCTAGAGATGGATTACCTTCCAGTGAATTGTTGGCCAAGGAGGTCCCTGATGCCCCCAAAACATTTCAGGTCATTGCTGAGGCCCTTGGCATCCCATCAAGAATGGATGGTAAGACTCCACATACTTGGGCTGCAAGGTCATAAACAAATCCTGCTGGAGCTGAGCTGAAAACCTCCTCTATGTAGACCAGCTGGCAGAAAGCTAGAAAAAGCCATGCTTCATGCAGTTCAATGGGACAGGGAGAAATCACCACTGAAGATACCCAACAGTGGACACTGCAAGCCTTATATTTGGCCAGCCAGGCCAAATAAGCCAACAGGTGCAATAGTGGCATGTCTGTTATGGGGGAAACCAACCACCATCTAATTGGACTAGAGGCCCACTCCATGGGAGGGAATACATCCCTGATACTGAAAACCTTCAACAGGGGTAGTCATGAGCCTTAGGGGTGTAATGTCTGCTGCTGTCTGGCTAAAAGTATGTACTATGCTCACCAAACTGCCCAGTAAGCACTTCTCTTAATGTTCATACCCATATATTAATGCTACTCTCATTTTTGGTTACGGAACCTTCTCTTTTCAGGTGGCAATAACCTTGGGATGACTCAGGAGGCACCATGGTGCTGAGAAGAAGTGACAGAGGAGTGCTCAGCAATGAAATATCTCAATCACACCTTCCAAGGCTCAGGGCCTATTGCAGAGGAGGTGGTGGAAAGAATGTGTAAAAGCCAAAGGAAGGGTAGGACTGCTTACAACAAGCTCCTCCAGACAAAAAAATGGCCTGGATATCCATGACCTCACAGTGCCTGACACTACCTACACAAAACCATCATAATAGCAGGAAAAGATCATGACATAAAAATAAAACAGACTGATTGAGAGAGGAAGGGGATATGATGAAGGGGGAAAGTGGGGGTAGGGAGGGAATGCCACAAACTATTGTTTATAATGGTGGAAGTTGTCAATAAAATAAATAAAAGTGAAAAATAAGAGACTGAAAGGGGGAGAAGGTATGATGGAGAGCAGAATTGTGAAGGGGGAAGCGTGGGGAGGGAGTTAGCACAATTTATTGTGTATAAATATGGAAGTTGTCAATAATAAAAAATTTTAAAATAATAGACTAAGACTTCCAGTTAAGATGGTGGCGTAAGAACCACACCAGAGCAGCCTAGGGGAGAAAAAGCCAAAAAAAAAAAAAAAAAAAGCCAGCAAAATACACTCTTCTACTAAAAAGTGAGGTGTATAAGAAAGTGTCAACTATAGCAGAGAAGTAGGAGAGATACAGAGCATCTAGAGTCCACACAGGCAGGCAGAAGTGGCTCCACCAGCAGAGTCACCAGGTCCACATGGCCACAGCTGCCAGGCTCGGCCTGAGCCGCAGGAAAAGCCAAGTGAGGGGATTCTGCACTTACACTGGCCTCCTCACAAACTCAAGAAATGTGAAGGGAGGACTGCAGGGAAGAACAAGGCAGCAGCTAGTGAGGAAGCGGATCACGTGGACCAGCGGGAGAATAGAACCACCATCCACAGGTTCCCCTCCCCCACAGCCAACAAACACAAGAGACCTCAGAAGAGAGCTCACCTACACAGCACCCAGCACAGGCAATCAGTCCAGCGATCCAGTACCCAGGCAACCTACCTGAGCTCACAGGGCAGCAAAGAGGGACACAAGCAGAAGTGCAGCATAACTGAGACCAAAATAATACCAAAAGGTAACTGGGATTACACCAGGTCAGAACCCACCAAATAAGCATAGGCCTCAAATGGAAGTGCTAATTGCACCTTCCATGTCAGGATGGATGGTCAGATTTACCATTCTTAGACAAGCTATATTTGGGGTTTGTCATCTGTTGCTTCCTGATTTATAGTGCCTTTGTTTTCTCTTCTGTTGTTCATTAGGGAACTGACTCACTTGGTCACAAGCTGACTTGGAACCCTCAACAAACCAGAAATCCTAGTCTCCTTGTTGACAGGATTAAGGGTGTGGAGCAACACACACCCTAAGGGACTGTGACTTTGTTAGAGAATCTGGATGTCATAATACCTACTCCTCCTGCATAAATATTGTGTGCTGTTTTGCACTGAATGTGTACATTACTTAGTTAAATTTTAGAATCTGCCTATAGTTTGCTGTACTCAGCCTACTTGAATACTCTTGCAAGCAATCCCAACACCTAGGATCACTTTTGTAGATACTCTAAGAGTCTAAAGAACCACACCTAGCACCTTAAGCTCCTACCCTGAAGATATATAACATCATATTAATTGGTACATCCAATAATACTGCAGATAATTAGAAAATTCAAGCATTAAGTTAATCCATGATGCAAAAATATGTACATTATAACACAAGAAAAACAAAACAATCACGACAATATAAATCCACCAAAAAGTATTAATTCATCAGAAATGACCCCCATTGAGACTGATTTAGAGGAAATGCCAGAAAAAAATTTCAAAAGAAATCAAAGAGGAAACTAAAAAATGAAAGACGACAAAGGAAACCAATGTAATGAAAAAAGGAGGTCAATACAAGACATGAATAAGGAAGTAGAAATAATAATTAAAAACCAGTCAGAATTACTAGCAATGAAGAACACAGTTAATGAAATAAAAAACTCTGTAGAATATTTCACCAGTAGAATGGATGAAGGAGAGGACAGAATATCTAACCTAGAAGACCAGATGGCAGATCTAATACAGACCAACAATGAGAAAGACAAACTAATAGCAAAGTATGAATGGGAATTTCAAGATATTTGGGACACTATGAAAAGATCAAGCATAAGAATTCAGGGCATAGTAGAAGGAGAATTTCACTCCAAAGGCATAGCAGACTTTTCCAACAAAATCATAGAAAAAAACTTCTCCCAAATTGGGAGACAGATGCCAATGCAGATACAGGAATCCTTTAGAACACCAGTTAAATAAAACCTGGAAAGAACCTCTCTTTGCCATATTATAATTAAATTACCAAACATACAAACCAAAGAAAATATACTAAAAGCAGTTAGAGAGAAAAATCAAGTCACATACAAAGGCAAACTCATCAGGATCACAGCAGATTACTCAACACAAAGTTTAAAAGCCAGAAGGGCTTGAGATAATATATTACAAGTTCTGAAGGATAACAACTGTCAACCAAGGTTACTTTATTCTGCAAAGCTATCCATTCAAACAGAGAACTAAGGACATTCTAAAACAAAAGCAGGCTAAGGACTGTTTGAAGACAAAACCAGCTCTACAGAAAATACTTGAAAGGATCCTCCATGCTGAAGAGAACGAAAAGCAGACATATAAGGAATCTAGAAGAAACAAGCCATATTCAAGTACTAGTTAATACAAGAAAGCAAATGTAAAACCAGAAGGACTACAAAACAAAATACACATTCACACCTTTCAATAATAACTCTTAACATCAATGGCCTCAATGCCCCAACTAAAAGACATAGGTTTGCAGAATGGGTTAAAAAGCAGGATCCTGGGCTGGGGAGATGACTTAGCGGTGAAGGCGTTTGCCTGTGAAGCCTAAGGACCCGTGTTCAATTCCCTAGGACCCACGTTCAATTCCCTAGGACCCACATAATCCACATACACAGAGGGGACATGTGTCTGGAGTTTGTTTGCAGTGGCTGGAGGCCCTGGCATGCCCATTCTCTCTCTCTCTCTCTCTCTCTCTCTCTCTCTCTCTCTCTCTCTCTCTCTCAAATAAATAAATAAAATATTTTAAAAAGCAGGGTCCTTCAATTTGTTGCCGCCAAGAAACTCGCCTTTATACAAAGGATGGATACTATCTTAGGGTGAAAAGTTGGAAAATGGTGTTTCAAGCAAATGGGCCTAGAAAATAAGCAGGAGTTGCTATCCTAATATCTGACAAGGTAGACTTCAGTCCAACATTAGTTAGGAAAGATAAGGAAGGTCACTTTATTGATTAAAGGCACACTTCAACAAGAGGACATGACGATCCTAAACATATATGCACCTAACATGGGGGCTCCCAATTACATCAAACAAATGCTATTAGAGCTAAAGTCACAGATAACACCAAACACAGTTGTAGTGGGTGACTTCAACACCCCACTCTCATCAAATGACAGGTCATCCCCAGCAAAAAAAAAGGGGGGGGCATCTGAATTAAATGAGGTCATAGAACAAATGGGCCTAACAGATATACACAGGACATTTCATTCAAATGCTGCAGGATACCGTCTTTTTAGCAGCACATGGAACATTTTCTAAAATAGACCACATATTAGGATATAAAGCAAATCTTAACAAATACAGGAAAATTGAAATAATTCCTTGCATTCTATCTGATCACAATGGGATAAAACTACAAATCAATAGCAAGAAAAGCTATACAGCATACGCAAAATCATCAAAACTAAACAATAAACTACTAAATGATGAATGGGTCAATGAAGAAATCAAGAAGGAAATCAAAAAACTTCAGAGTCAAATGATAATGAGAACACAGCATACCAAAACCTTTGGGAAATGAAGGCAGTCCTAAGAGGGAAATTTATTGCTTTAAGTGTCAATATTATGAAATTAGAAAGGTCGCAAGTAACCAATTTAATGTTTCACATAGCCTTAGAAAAAGAAGAACAAGGCAAACCAAAGATCACTAGATGGGAACAAATTCTACACAGCAGTAAGGAAAAACAACACAATGAAATTTGAAGAAAAATGGTCAATCCTGGAACAGATCATTCTCAATGAACTCACCCAATCACAGAGAGATAATTGACACATAGTTTCACTCATCTACAGCTCCTAACCAGAATCTAACCAAATTGCCAACATACCTAGCAATCATCTCGAGGACTAGACTTTAGGGAGGGTTGGGAGAAAGAGAAGGGTAAGGGAAGGGGTGAGGGACACAAAACTGTACCCAAACAGCAATAGTACCACAAAACTCTACATCCTAAAAAAAACAGACCAAATGGTTGAACCTTCACCAGGCCCTTGGAGGGAACACCTGATTCACAAGGCCATGGAGAGGTTATAATAAAAACTGACCTTTATCTCCTGTTTCTGTTTCTCTCTCTCTCTCTCTCTCTCTCTCTCTCTCTCTCTGTCACTCACTCGCTCTTTTCTCTCAATCTCTCTCTTTTTTATCACTTATCTTTTTCTTCCTTCTCTTCTTGGACACTGACCTGTAACTCCCAGTACCAGAAAGTGGATATCAACCACAATAAGCTTTTGATCAGAGAGACCTACAGGGTTTCCCAAAAGAAGACAGATTTCTATCAGAGTGCTTGATGACCCACCAAAGGTTAGTGGTAAGACCCTACTGCTGAAGACACCTTACGCTGTTGGCACTTAACATGGAGTAACATGGCTAGAAGCTGGAAGAGAGTCAGTTCCCCAACAGCGCGTCTAATGCTAAAAGGTGCTACATGAGCAACAGTGGGAAAACGACCAATATCTGTCCAAGCAACTCATGGTCTAACCTACCTAGCAGCAAACAACCTGACATGATGCTCACAAAAGTAAAATAGTGGCACACAGACATGGTGGGAAATCAACTGCTCTTGATGTGGCTAACTAATCCACTCAGTGGAATGGAACTCATAGCTGGAGCTGGAAAACAAGTCAAAACCACATCCAAAATTGAGCCCACTCACCATTATCAAGTTCCCACCAATCATAGGCTACAAGTGGGCCTACACCTATTAAACTCTCTCTAACAAATAATGCTTATCACATTTATCTGGTGCTAACTTTACTCTCCATTGGAGAATCTGCTTTTCTTTTTCAGACAGACATAGATCCTAAGGAGAGAATCACCCCATCATACCTCAAAAGGGCCCCAGCTGAAACCAAGACTAATTAGGGAAACATGCAAAAGTGCTGTTTTCTTGGCAAACTGGGTGCCATCACAATGGTGAAGGAGATAGAAACAGAGAACAATCAAACACTACCAAACCAGATATCCAGAGACACAGAGGCTCCAAAGATCTTAACACTGAAGCAGACCTAATATAACCCAACATGACTCAGGGAAATTCGCAGAAGAGGGGGCAGAAAGAATGTCAGAGCCACACACTGGATCATGATATGCAGAGACATTTCACCTTCATGAGATCGCATTGGTTTAGTGATTGTTTAAGATCCTGTGCTACTGGGGTTTTGTTCTTGAAGTCTTTTCCCATTCCAAAATCATGGAATGTTACTCCTAAATTTTCTTCCAGTGCTAGCCAAGTTTCCAATGTTATATTGAAGTCTTTGACCCATTTGGACTTGATTTTTGTGCATGGCAAGATGTGTGGATCAAGTTTCAATTTCCTGCATATGGTTATCCAGTTGTCCAGCACCATTTGTTAAAGATGCTGTCTTTTGTCCAGACTATGTTGTTAGGGCCTTTGTCAAATATCAAGTAGCTGTAGGTACTTGACCCAAAGTCTAGGTCCTCGATTCTTTTCCATTGGTCTATACTCCTGTTTTTATGCCAGTACCATGCTGTTTTTATTACTATGGCTTTGTAATATAGCTTTAGATCAGGTATGGTGATGCCTCCAGAGGTGTTTCTTCTGCTGAGGATATGCTTGGATATCTGAGGCCTTCTGCTTTTTCTGTATGAAATTTGAGATCATTTTTTCTATCTCTGTAAAGAACAATGTTGGGATTTTGAATGGAATTGTATTAAGTCTGTTTATCGCCTTTGGTAGGATTGCCATTTTCCCAATGTTGATTCTGCCTACCCAGGAGCATGGTGGGGGAAGGTCTTTCCATTTTCTCCAGTCTTCCTCAATTTCCTTTTTGAGTATTTTTATGTTTTCATTGTATAGATCTTTCACCTCCTTGGTTAATGTTATTCCACGGCATTTTTGTTGTTGTTGCTATTGAAAGTGTGACAATGTCGCTTATATCTTTCTCTGTATCTTTGTGATTTGCATATAGAAAGGCTATTGATTTTTGTGCATTGATTTTGTATCCTGCCACTTTGCTGAAGAAGTTTATCACCTTTAAAAGTTTTGGAATGGCCAGGTGTGGTGGCGCACGCCTTTAATCCCAGCACTTGGGAGACAGAGGTAGGAGGATCGCCGTGAGTTCGAGGCCACCCTGAGACTACATAGTGAATTCCAGGTCAGCCTGGGATAGAGCGAGACCCTACCTCAAAAAAAAAAAAAAAAAAGTTTTGGAATGGAGGCTCTCAGGTCTCTCACGTATAGAATCATGTCATCTGTGAATAGAGCTAAGTTAACTTCTTCCTTTCCAAATTGTATCCGTTTTATTTCTTTCCCCTATCTTATTGCTTGAGCTAGGACTTCCAGCACTATACTGAAGAGCAGAGGTGAGAGTGGACACCCCTGTCTTGTTCCAGATCTCAATGGGAATTACCATGGTATATTATTTACAATCATGGAAGTTATTAATTATAAAAAAAGAAAAATCTTAAAAATCTTTTTAAAAGAAATTAGAAAGGTACAAGTAACCAATTTAATGTTTCAACCTAAAGCCTTGGAAAAAGAAAAACAAGGTAAACCAAAACTCAGTAGACCGGAAGAAATAATAAAGATTAGGACAGAAATTAATGAAATAGAAACCAAAAAAAAAAAAAATTCAAAGAATCAATAAAACAAAGAGTTGGTTCTTTGAAAGGATAAACAAGATTGATAAACCCTTAACAAATCTGACTAAAAGAAAGAGAGAAGAGACACAAATTAATAAAATCAGAGATGGAAAAGTTACCATCACAACAGATACCAGAGAAATTCAAAACAATCATAGGGACATACTATAAGAACATATGCTCCACTAAGTTTGAAAATCTGAAAGAAATGGAGGATTTTCTTGATTTATATGACCTACCTAAAATCAAAATGAAATTAACCACCTAAATAGACCTATAACAAGTATGGAGATCCAAGCTGTTACAAGTCTGGGCCCCAATAAAAATAAAAACTTCCATAGAGAAAAAAAATCCTACCAAACTTCCTTCTATGAAGCCAGCATCACCCTGATACCAAAACCAGGCAAAGATAGAACAAAAAAAAAGAAAGAAAATTACAAACCAATCTCCCTCATGAACATAGATACAAAAATTCTCATCAAAATATTGGTAAACAGAATACAAGAATATATCAGAAAGATCATCCACCCCAATCAAGTAGGCTTTATCCCAAAGATGCAGGATGGTTTCAACATATGCAAAATGATAAACATAGTACATTATATAAATGGACTGAAGGACAAAAATCACATGATTTTCTCATTAGATGAAGAAAAAGCATCTGACAAAATCCAATATCCTTCATGATAAAAGTTCTACAGAGACTAGGAATAGAAGGAACATATCTCGATATAATAAAGGTTATTTATGACAAGCCTACAGCCAACATATTACTAAATGGAGAAAAACTTGAAGCTTTTCCAATAAAATCAGGAACAAGACAAGGGTGTCCACTGTCACCACTTTTATTTAATATGGCACTAGAAGTCTTAGCCATAACAATAAGGCAAGAGACACTCATAAAATACAAATTGGAAAGGAAGTGGTCAAGTTATTATTTGCAGATGACATAATTCTTTACATAAAGGACCCTAAAGACTCTACCAGCAACCTGTTAGAGCAGATAAATACCTATAGCCATGTAGCAGGATACAAAATAAACACAAAGAAATCAGTATCCTTCCTATATGCTAACAAGAAACACTCATAGGATAAAATCAGAAAATCACTCCCATTCACAATTTCATCAAAAAAAGGGGGGGGTACCTTGGAATAAATCTAACTAAGGAGTGACGGAGGAGTGCTCAGCACTGCAATATCTCTATCACATCTTTCAAGGGTCAGGGTCCATTGCAGAAGAGGTGGAGGAAAGAATGTAGGAGCCAAAGAAAGGGTAGGATTCCCTACAACATGCTCCTCCAGACACAAAATGGCCTGGATATCTATGACCCCACAGTGCCTGACACTACCTACACAAGGCCATCATAATAGGAGGAAAAGATGATGACATCAAAATAAGAGAGACTGATTGAGAGGGGGAAGGGATATGATGGAGAGTGATTTTGCAAAGAGGAAAGTGAGGGGAGGGAAGGAATTATCATGGGATATTGGTTACAATCATAGAAACTATCAATAAAAAATTAATTTAAAAAGAATAAAATTAGGACTTCCAGTTAAGATGGCGGTGTAGGTACCGCCAAAGCAGCCTGGGGGGGGGGGGGAGACCAAAAAAATTCAGCAAAACACATAGTTTTACTAAAAAGCAAGGTGTATAGGAAACTGAAATGGCAGCAGAGAAGTAGGAGAGATCCACATAGGCCGGCAAAAGTGGCCCAGGCAGTCCGCCGACTGCAGGAGCGGCGGTGGCACACCAGAAAGCCACCAGGCTCGGCTTGAACCACGGGAAAAGCTAAGTGAGGGGAGAGCGGTAGTGAACAACAGAGGAGCAGATCACAAGGTAAAAGAACACGTGGAACAGCGAGAGGACTAGAGCAGCATCAGCTCCCTCCCCTCCCCCACCAGTTGTGCCCAGCTCCAGCGAAAAGAGCGGCAGTCTAGGGACCTGGCCATGCCAACTAGAGCCGACAGCAGGACCCAGGCAGGAGCAGAGTCCGGCAGCAACATCAGCGGCTCTGGCACCGGCAACAGCAGCTTCAGCAACAGCAGTGGCAGATCCAGCAACAGCAGCTTTAGCAGCAGCAGTAGTGGTTCCAACAGTGGGGGTGCTGATCTGCAGGGCCACAGTTGCCATGCTTGGAAAAATTCTCAACAAAATATTGGCAAACAGAATACAAGAATATATCAGAAAGATCATTCACCCTGAGCAAGTAGGCTTTATCTAGGCTTTATCCCAGAGATGCAGGGATGGTTCAATATACACAAATCTATAAATGTAATACATTATATAAATGGGTTGAAGGACAAAAATCACATGATCATCTCATTAGACACAGAGAAAGCATTCAACAAAATTTAACATCCTTCATGATAAAAGTCCTACAGAGACCGGGAATAGAAGGAACATATCTCAATGTAATAAAAGCTATTTATGACAAGCCTACAGCCAATATATTACTAAATGGGGAAAAACTGGAAGCTTTTCCACTAAAAACAGGAACAAGGCAAGGGTGTCCACTGTCCCCACTTTTATCTTTTTATCTAGTTCTGGAAGTCTTAGCCATACCAATAAGGCAAGAGAAACACATAAAAGGGATACAAATTGGAAAGGAAGAGATCAAGTTATCATTATTTGCAAATGACATGATTCTATACATAAAGGACCCTAAAGACTCTACTAGCAAACTGTTGGAGCTGAAAAAAACCTACAGCCATGGGGGGGTGGGGCCGGTGCAGATCACGTGAGCCATCACCTCCACGGAGTGCGCCACCTGCTCCCTGGCCCCCGGACAGGCTCCTCCTCCTCTTCTCGCCATTGCAGTTGGACTGAGCAGCCTGGCACGGGGTCCGCGTGGCTGTTTTTTGGAGGTTGTTAGACCCCAGTGGGCTGTAGCAGGAGGGCCGCAGCAGCTGCGGCAGCTGCAGCAGTGGAGGCCGGAAAGAGGGGACACCAACAAGACTGTAACTGAAGAAAAGTATGAAATTCTTCAATCTGTGGATGATGCTGTGATTGTAATAAAAAACATAAAAGAGCCCCCATTGTCCCTGACCATCTACCTGACGTCCCCTGTGGTCAGAGAAGAGATGGAGAAAGTATTAGCTGGAGGCCAGAGCCAATGGGCTGAAGTCATGTGTCATTGTCATCCGTGTCTTGAGGGACTTGTGTACCCGTGTGCCCACCTGGGGACCCCTCAGAGGATGGCCCCTGGAACTGTAAGAAGTCCATTGGCACAGCCAACAAGGCCAATGGGTACTGGTGAGGCCCTGCGAAGAGTGTTAGAGTGCCTGGCGTCCGGCATCGTGATGCCAGATGGTTCTGGCATTTATGACCCTTGTGAAAAAGAAGCCACTGACGCTATTGGGCATCTAGACAGACAGCAACGGGAAGATATCACACAGAGTGCGCAGCATGCCCTGCAGCTCGCTGCCTTTGGTGAGCTCCATAAAGTCCTGGGAATGGATCCCCTGCCTTCCAAGATGCCCACGAAACCAAAGAACGAGAACCCCGCGGACTATATTGTGCAAATCCCTCCCAGCACTATCTACGCCATTTACTCCTATGAATCGGCCCATGGAGGAGGATTGTGAGAAGTCTCCCAGCAAAAAAAAGAAAAAGATTCAGAAGAAAGAGGAGAAGGCAGAACCTCCCCAAGCCATGAATTCCCTGATGAGGCTGAACCAGCTGAAGCCAGGGCTGCAGTACAAGCTGGTTTCCCAAACAGGCCCTGTCCAGGCCCCTATCTTCACCATGTCAGTGGAGGAAGACAGCAGTTCATTCGAGGCCTCTGGGCAATCCAAAAAGACTGCTAAACTGCACGTGGCTGTTAAAGTGTTACAGGACATGGGCTTACCTACAGGCGCTGAAGGCAGGGACTCAAGCAAGGGAGAGGACTCGGCTGAGGAGTCAAGAGACAAAGCCTGCGGTAGTGGCCACACTTCCTGTAGTGGAAGCTCTTTCTACTCCCAGTGCAGCCTTCTCAGATGCCACTACTGAGCAGGGGCCAATTTTGTCTAAACATGGCAAAAACCCAGTTATGGAGCTTAACAAGAAGAGGCGTGGGCTCAAGTACGAGCTTATCTCTGAGACTGGGGGCAGCCACGACAAGAGGTTCATCATGGAGGTTGAGGTGGATGGACAGAAGTTTCAGGGTGCTGGGTCAAACCAAAAGGTGGCAAAGGCTTATGCTGCCCTTGCTGTACTGTAAAAGCTTTTCCCTGATGGCCCCCCTTACCCTTGAAGCCAACAAAAAGAAGAGAACCCCCGTACCTGTCAGAGGACCCAAATTTGCTGCCAAGCCACACAACCCCAGCTTTGGTATGGGTGACCCCATACATAATGAAGTGCCCCCACCTCCCAACATCGGGGGCGTGGTCGGGGACAAGGATTTGGTGGAGCCAACCATGGAGGCTACATGAATACAGGCACTGGGCATGGAAGCTATGGGTACGGAAGCAACTCAGCAACTGTAGGCTACGGTGACTTTTTCACAGACTGCTACGGCTATCATGATTTTGGGTCTTCCTAGAGCGTCTGAAAGTATTGCACACTAAATCAACTTTTCACTCTAATTTCCTCCAATTCCAGAACCCAAAGTGTCCGTGCTGTGTCCCTGAGCTTCACTGGGTTTCTCAACCGTGCCTTTCCACCACAGCTTGTCTGAAACTCTTAGCCTACAGATTTAAGACAATGACAGTTTTTATCGTGAACTTGCCTTTGAACTTGGTCATTTTGAAGTTCACAGTAAGTGGAAAATACTTTCTCAGAGAATGTATTTTGTGCAGCCTTGCACAGAATTCTAAAGCCAGCGTTGTTCAGCATCAAGGGAAAAGCCCACCTTTGCTTTTTATGGAAAGCATTTCTTTATTTAAAGAGACAGATAATAACACAATTTAATCTACCTTTGTCTTAATTTACAGCAGGTTTTGTATGAATTTTTAACCTCTTAACAAATTCCCAAGTCTGGTTGATGCCTTTGACAGTGATAAACGATTTTACCATGTCTGAATCCAGAGCAACTGGCTTTTGTCTGCCCCTCTCTCTCTCTCTCTCTCTCTCTCTCTCTCTTTTGAACGAACATGTAAAACTCGAGGAACATGGGCAATTGTACACTCTACTAAGTGAAGTCTTTGCACCTTATGTAAATGCTCTGGTGGGTTCTTGTTTGAGCTGTGCTATCTTGTGGCTGGTTTAGCTAGAGAGTGAATTCTCAAAGGTATCAAAACTATGCTTCCATCACTACCTGTGCAAGAAATAGACAGGCTTTTAAGGGGAGAAAAATGTGAAATTCTGCAAGTTCTGATCACAGCTGCAAATGCAGGGATTCTGTTGTTTGTTTGTTTGTTTTTGGTTGTTGTTTGTTGATGTTCGTTTGTTTGTTTTAAACATTGGGTCTATTAAAATGAACAGAAAGAATCTAGCACATTCCCAGATTTTCCAGTGGAAAACTGATTTTGCCTTCACCAGGTCTGTCCTGCTGGGCATGAAACCACAGACTGTTGAGCCCAGAGTGGTCCCTGTATGCAAAGATATGAGGCACTTTGGACTCTACAGAGACCAGTTTCCAGTCACAGTCCTCCTGGTACTGTGATTTCCACCTTTGCTCAGCAGTTCATTCTGCTGCAAAGACCACCTCCCTTGACTTGCAAGATTTTGCGCTGATTCAGGCAAAAGCTAGTCAAAAAGGTTATTGTATCATATGTTCCCAAAAGTTTGAAACATTCAGTGAAACTTAACACATTGATTGCATGATGTATTTTTTAGGAAGTTGTTGTTTGCAAATAATGTCTTTTTATGCCAGGACATAGTTACCCTGAATGACGTTGAAATTTTCCCCTCCCTTTATTTTATTATTATTTTTTAATGAATACATGTTAAAGTAATAAGCAGAAAAAGAAAAAGAAAAAAAACCAACAGCCATGTAGCAGGGTACAAAATAAATACACAGAAATCAGTAGCCTTCATATAAGCTAACAACAAACTCATAGAGGATGAAACCAGAGAATCACTCCCATTCACAACTGCATCAAAAATAAAATAAAGTACCTTGGAATAAACCTAACCAAGGAAGTAAAGAATCTCTACAACGAGAACATGAAAACTCTCAAGCGAGAAATTGCACAAGACACTAGAAAGTGGAAAAACATCCCTTGTTCCTGGATTGGTAGAATCAATATTGTGGAAATGGCAATCTTAACAAAAGCAATCTATACATTTAATGCAATCCCTATCAAAATTCCAAAGGCATTCTTCATGGAAATAGAAAAAGCGATCCCAAAATTCATTTGGAATCACAAAAAACCTCGAATATCTAAAATAATACTGAGCAACAAAAATAAGGCTGGTGGTATCACCATACCTGATTGTAACCTATACTACAGAGCCACAGTAATAAAAACAGTGTGGTACTGGCAAAAAAGCAGACATGTAGATCAATGGAATAGAATAGAGGACCCAGATGTAAGTCCAGGTAGCTATAGCCACCTGATATTCGATAAAAATGCCAAAAATACTCATTGGAGAAAAGACAGCCTCTTCAGCAAATGGTGTTGGGAAAACTGGATATATATCTGTAGAAGGATGAAAATAGATTCTTCTCTCTCTCCATGCACAACAATTAAGTCCAAATGGATTAAAGACCTTAACATCAGACCTGAAACTCTGAAACTATAGAGGAAAAAGTAGGGGAAACCCTTCAACATATTGGTCTTGGCAAAGACTTTCTGAATACAACCCCAATTGCTCAGGCAGTAAAACCACAGATTAATCACTGGGACCTCATGAAATTACAAAGATTTTGCACTGCATAGGACACTGTGAAAAAAGCAAAGAGGCAACCGACAGAATGGGAAAAAATCTTCACCAGCTATATATCTGATAGAGGATTAATATCTAGGATATACAAAGAACTTAAAAAGTTTAATAATAAGAAATCAAACAAGTCAATGAAAAAATGGGCTATGGTGCTAAATAGAGCATTCTCAAAGAAGAAATACAAATGGCATATAAGCATCTAAAAAGATGTTCTACGTCACTAGTCATCAGGGGAATGCAGATTAAAACTACATTGAGATTCCATCTCACTCCTGTCAAATTGGCCACCATCATGAAAACAAATGATCATAAATGTTGGCAGGGATATGGAAAAAGAAGAACCCTTCTACACTGCTGGTGGGAATGCAATCTGGTCCAGCCATTGTGGAAATCAGTGTGGAGGTTCCTAACACAGCTAAAGATTGATCTACCATATGACCCAGCTATATAGCACTCCTAGGCATATATCCTAAGGACTCATCTCATTTCCTTAGAAGTACATGCTCAACCATGTTTATTGCTGCTCAATTTATAATAGCTGGGAAATGGAACCAGCCTAGATATCCCTCAACTGATGAGTGGATAATGAAGATATGGCACATTTATACATTTATACACAATGGAGTTCTACTCAGAAGTAAAGAAAAATGAAATTATGAAAGTTGCAGAAAAATGGATGGACCAGGATTATACTAGGTGAGGTAACCCAGGCCCAGAAAGCCAAGCGCCACATGTTCTCTCTCATATGTGGATCCTAGCTACAGATGATTGGGCTTCTGCGTGAGAATGAAAACACTTAGTAGCAGAGGCCAGTAAGTTAAAAAGGAGATATAAAGGGAAGAGAAAGGAAGGGAGGAGGGTACTTAATAGGTTGATATTGTATATATGTAAGTACAATGATTGTGATGGGGAGGTAATATGATG
This sequence comes from Jaculus jaculus, assembly GCF_020740685.1. Taxonomy (NCBI): domain Eukaryota; kingdom Metazoa; phylum Chordata; class Mammalia; order Rodentia; family Dipodidae; genus Jaculus; species Jaculus jaculus. The sequence continues at coordinate 62,044,707 of NC_059116.1, forward strand.
GAGAATGGAATTTCAAAGGGGAAAGTGGGGAGGGAGAGAATTACCATGGGATTTTTTTTATAATCATGGAAAATGCTAATAAAAGTTTTTAAAAAAGAAAATTAAAATAAATAAATAAATAAAATAAAATCATTTAATAATCAAAAAAAAAAGACATGTAAGATTGAGCTTTGCGGGCTGGAGAGATGGCTTAGCAGTTAAGCACTTGCCTGTGAAGCCTAAGGACCCCGGTTCAAGGCTCGGTTCCCCAGTTCCCACGTTAGCCAGATGCACAAGGGGGCGCAAGCATCTGGAGTTCGTTTGCAGAGGCTGGAAGCCCTGGCACGCCCATTCTCTCTCTTTGTCTCTCTATCTGCCTCTTTCTCTTTCTGTCTGTCGCTCTCAAATAAATAAGAATAAACAACAAAAAAATTAAAAAAAAAAAAAAGATTGAGCTTTGCCTGGGGTTCCTCAAGTGTGCTTGCCTGTGCTAGTGTGGTTACTTTAGGCTTTTCTCTCTCTCTGTTTGGTCCTGTAAAAGGGGTTAACTTCTTCTGCCATAATGGAACATCTCCTAGATCTATAAGCTTCAAATAAATCCCTTCTTCCTCCCATAACTTGTGCCTGGTTTGAAAATTCATCCCAGCAATGTGAGGCTGCCTATTACAACATTAAATCAGAACAACCTGTTTACCTTAAAGAATATAAAATAAAGTAGCATAAGCTAAAAAAGAAAAAAGAATCAAAACCAAATATACCATAGACAAACAACCCTGGGGACAAACGCACATTCAAAACCAAATCCAAACACATGGGGACTATATTACATAAAGATAGTACAGAAATCAGAAAGCAGTAAGATGGAATCAGTAAATTGTGTTGGGATATTTAAAAATGTTTAATTAGCCGGGCTTGGTGGCGCATGCCTTTTAATTCCAGCACTTGGGAAACAGAGGTAGGAGGATTGCCAGGAGTTAAAGGCCACCCTGAGATGACATAGTGAATTCCAGGTCAGCCTGGGCTACAATGAAATCCTACCTCGGGGGAAAAAAAAAGTTTAATCACACTATATGCCCTGGTGATGCCAAATGGAGAAAAATGACATTAGAACAATAAAGAGCTCATACCACCAAATGGGATCAATTCTAAACCAGATCAAACCCTTAAATGTAAAAATAAAGCCATATAGTGACTATAGAGCCTGGTGACTTCTTACACAGCTATACAGTCTTATCATAAGAACCTATCACATCCCTATATACTCACTCAACTGAACTAAAAGCCAATGTTGTTGTGTGGCAGATTCCTCAGAATTGAAATATTCTCTCCTAAACAGAGAAAGGAGGCTCTGAGGATTCAAGGAAAGAAAGTCTGGGAGACCAGAAACAACGATCATACAATCACCCCTCAAGGTTATGTTAATTAGAAACTGAAACATTCACAAGCTGTGCAGTGTGCTCAGACTCTCTGACCAGCCCAGCTGCCTGTAGACACAGCTTCCAAGAGTGCTCACCTATGCTGGGTGATGCAGCTGCCTTTGAGTCATCTAGTGCTGCTGTAAGCAACCCCTCACCCTGCTCTGTAAGTAACCCCAATAAACTCACTGGTTCACCAAAACCGGTTTTGGTGTAATCATCCTTTGTTCTGTCATCTGTGAGCTATCTGGGGAGATGTGTGTTCATGTTACTCCAGGGGAAAAGCTTACCATGACAAATGTCATCATTTATAATCATCAGAAATTGGAAGCCAACAAGATGCCTGTAAGAAAATGGAATGAGAAACTATAGTAGATCGGTAAGGGAATATTACTCAGCAAAAGAAGTAAATATGAAACCACAAAAAGACATGGAAGAGCCTTCAATTTACCTGTTAGGGTGGCACATTTTGTAAAAGGACAAGGCAAGAACCTTAAATGCACACTGTTAAGTGAAAGAAGTCAGTCTGAAAAGGATATACATTATATAATCCCAACCAAATATACCATACTCTGCTCATCTAGGCCATCAATACTACCTCAGCTACTCAGTGTTTTCCAAGTTCTACCTTGCAACATTCACATACAAGCCATAGTCACTTCTGGAGAGACTCTTTTCAGCTCCTTGCTTCTCAACTTGGCAATCAAAGCACAAATGTTAACTCCTCACACTGGTCCTTCCTTTAACTAGAGGCTACTGAGATGGCTCAGTAAGTAAGACAAGCATGAGGGCCTGAGTTCTTTCCCCAGGTGTGACCGACCATGTATGTCTATAACCCTAGTTCTAGTCAAGGCGAGGGGAGAATAGACAGAGACAGAAGATTGCTGGAACTTATCGGTCTGTATGACTGAAAAAATGGCAGCTTCAGGCTGAATCTTAATGAAACAATGTGGAGGAGTGATAAAAGAGGGCATCCCACAGTCCCGCTAGTCTCCACACACGCACACATCTGCAGGTAAGATGTACATGTGCAGATATGTGCTACATGTACTATATGTACACTGCTTCCATAGTGTGCTGGTTATCACGCTGACCTCACACTCTACATGTACATGTAGGTGACTTTTAGCCTGTTGATGCAAACGCATTCTGTTTATAGAACACGCTGTGATTCTGCTGACACCATGCTTTGAGAAGAGGGACACCTTGCATGATCTAGGACTGCTGAGAACAGTGCTTGTGGTGTCTATTCTCCAGCTGTTTTCATCTGCTTTAAAGCACTTATGAGGGAAGTCTGGTATTCATCTGTATCCTCAAATGAGCCAGACTGTTCCTTGATTCTGAGATAAGGAAGTTGTTGCCTACTCTGTTTTGTATAAGTTAATATCTGCATAAACTCTGCATGAACTCTACACTGAGCTGCCCTAATAAAAATTCTGCAGAATGCTGACTCCAGCATAGCTTGGAGTGCCCTGGTTCAGCTGAGTCTCTTAAGGCTCAGCTTCGGTTCCTCAGCACAGGTCATTCAAGACCTATAACAGGTTCAGTTAGCGCCAGTATACACACTACACTGCACACACAAACATAAAAAGACTTAAGTAGGACTCCATTATAAAACTCACCAACTCTTAACCTCTTGCTGTTTATTCCTACCTTCTAATAAAAGATTATTTGCAGTGCTGATGTGTTTTTTCATTACTATATACCCAAAACATACCCTTGAGTACACAGTAACTGTAAAGTAAAATAAAAATAACTGAACAACTGGGCGTGGTGGCACACACCTTTAATCCCAACACTTGGGAGGCAGAGGTAGGTGGATCACTGTGAGTTCGAGGCCACCCTGAGACTACATAGTGAATTCCAGGTCAGCCTGGACTAGTGTGAGACCCTACCTAGAAAAACCAAAACATAAAATAAGAATAACTGAAGAAAGAATGAAACCAACTTAAGAAATCTTGCTGTTAACAAAGAAGATGTAAGGTAAAAACATAGAGCATGCTTCACAACATATTCTTTAATTTTGTGGGTTTTTTTTTTTAAATTTGACTGTGTATATGTATATGTTTGGGTGTGCTGTAAACTCAAGATGTAAGTACAACTTTGTGATCTGGCTTTAGGTGGGTAATGGGGAATTGAACCCAGGCCAGCAAGCTTTGCATGCAAGTGCCTTTAAGCTCTAAGCCATCTCCTCAGCCAAATTTTGTACTTCCTGAGCACCTTCCTGAGTTTACATCCCATTAAAAAACTCTAAATATAAATTGGTTTTTCATCCATAAGCTGAGAAAATCTGTAGTATTCAAGGGCACAGTCACAGATACATCAGATGAGTAGGGCTGGAGAGATGGCTTAATGGTTAAGCGCTTGCCTGTGAAGCCTAAGAACCCCGGTTCGAGGCTCAGTTCCCCAGGACCCATATTAGCCAGATGCACAAGAGGGCGTACGCATTTGGAGTTCGTTTGCACTGGCTGGAGGCCCTGGCACGCCCATTCATTCCCCCTCTCTCTCTCTCTCTCTCTCTCTCTCTGCCTCTTTCTCTGTCTGTTGCTCTCAAATAAATAAATAAAAATAAAAAAAATTAAATCAGATGAGTATAGGACACTTCAATAGTACCCGATTTATAATAAGCAACCAATAGATGGCAATTATTCTTTTGGGGAAGGACAAGTGCATGTGGTATGGTATGTGTTTATGTGTGCGTGTACATTTGTATTTGTGTGGGTGCATGTGTGTGAGTATACATGCACAAGTGTTCATGTGCACGTGGGAGTGAGTAAGCCAGAAATCAATGTCAGGGGCCTTCCTCAATCACTCTACACTTTAAAAAACATTCTTTGTGTGTGTTTATGTGTGAGAGTCACACTGAGGGAAGAGGAAAGCTCCAGGTGTCAGTTCTTGCCTTCCACCTTGTTTGAAGCAGAGTTATTTTGTTGATCACTTTGCTTCCCATCTCACCATAAGAGGGCTAGGATTAAAGACACTCACTGCTGCATCCAGCTTTTATATGAGTTCTGGAGATCCAAACTCAGGCTTGTCATGTTTGCACAGCAAGCACTTTTACCCATCTCAACAGCCCCTACACCTTATTTTTTGAGACATGGTCTCTCACTGAATCTGAAGCTCACTGATTTAGTTCAAGTAGCTAGCCAGCATGTCCCAAAGATCGCCTGACTCCACCTCCCATGCACTGACATGCTTGGCTTTTCCATGGGTGCTGGCAATCCAAACTCAAATCCTCATGCCTGTGGCAACAAGCATTTTATAGACTGAGCTACCTCCCAGACCCTAGCAATTATTCATGAAAGAGTACTTAAAAGATTTCTAAAACTCAAGAGCTGTCAAATAAAAAACAATTGTCAGAGGCTTGTTCCTCTTCCCAATGCCTTTACAACTCTAAAATGATCACAGATTATATTCTGATACTGTGGGGAAAATATTCTATTAATATAGTTAAAGTCGATAAATGGTCACAGTCTAGTCCTAAACAAGAAAATTCAAAGCTAGAGAAAAGATTTTTAATAAAGTTGCTAAGAAAGTTAATTTTTTTGTTAATTTCAAGGCAGGGTCTCATTTGAGCCCAGGATGACTTGGAATTCACTATGTAGTCTCAGGCTGGTCTCAAACTCATAATGATATTTCTACCTCTGCCTCCTGAGTGTTGGGATTAAAGGTGTATGCCACCACACTTAGATGAATGTTCATTTTTATTTTTCATAATATCTCAGTAGTGACTATCATTCTCTCCTAAGGATGAAATAAATAAATGAATGGATGAATCAGACATTGATTTACTACTGAAATATGCCATTAGCCAAATAAAAGACAACATTGTGTTTTCCATCTGTAGTAAACTATTATTATTGACAAATGCAAAGCATAACCAAGGGCTGGAGGGACGGCTTAGTGGTTAAGGTGTTTGTCTGCAAAGCCAAAGGACCAAGGTTCAATTCCCCAGGACCCATGTAAACCAGATGCACAAGGGGTGCAGGCATCTGGAGTTCGTCCACAGTGGCTGAAGGCCCTGGCGCACACATTCATATTTTCCCTCCCTCCCTCTCTCTCTGCCTCCCTCTTTCTCTGTCAAGTAAATAAATAATAAACTATTTTTAAAAATAAAAAACAGGGCTGGAGAGATGGCTTAGCAGTTAAGTGCTCGCCTGTGAAGCCTAAGGACCCTGGTTTGAGGCTTGATTCCCCTGGACCCATGTTAGCCAGATGCACAAGGGGGCACACCTGTCTGGAGTTCATTTGCAGTGGCTGGAAGCCCTGGCGCGCCCATTCTCTCTTTCTCTCTCCCTCTCTCTTCCTCTCCCCCTCCCTCTCCCCCTCCCTCTCTCTCCCCCCTCCCTCCCTCTTTCTGTCTCTGTCACTCTCAAATAAATAAATAAAAGTGAACAAAAAAATTAAAAACAGCACAGTCAGTCAGACGTGGTGGCACACACCTTTAATCTCAGCACTTGGGAGGCAGAGGTAGGAGGATTACCATGAGTTCAAGGCCACCCAGAGATTACATAGTGAATTCCAGGTCAGCCTGAGCTAGAGTGAAACCCTACCTCTGGGGGGGGGAAAAAAAATAGCACAGACAAACCCAGAAATTAATTATACAACTTCAATGTGGCTCATCCAATACTTGCTCCTACATTTAGTTTTACAAGAGAAAACAAGCCAGTCAGAACTAACCAAGAAACACTGTTTATAAGATGTGTTATTGGGGCTGAAGAGATGGCTTAGCGGTTAAGCGCTTTGCCTGTGAAGCCTAAGGACCTCGGTTCGAGGCTCAGTTCCCCAGGTCCCATGTTAGCCAGATGCACAAGGGGGCGCAAACGTCTGGAGTACGTTTGCAGAGGCTGGAAGCCCTGGCGCGCCCATTCTCTCTCTCTCCCTCTATCTGTCTTTCTCTCTGTGTCTGTCGCTCTCAAATAAATAAATAAATAAATAAATAAATTTTTTGAAAAAGATGTGTTATTGTAAAGTTCTACTATCATTCTGAACATCCTCTTGATTCTAAACAGGCACTGTTCAGTTCATCATATGATCTAATTGGCATTCCCCACTATTTACTCACACACTGGAGTTGCAGATTAAAAATCATGTGAGTATCTTGAGAAATCTGAAAATTTTTTTAGAAAGATTAAATTGGGCAGGTTTTTCTGTGTGTTTTACAAAATTCTATAACCTATATGAAACAACTAGGCAGTACGTGAATATTTCCTAATATTGACATAGTTACCAAAAGTCACTCAATAATTTTTATTCTATTTATTTGTGGCTTTCAGGTAAGATGGTGGCATAGTAGCCATGCCAAAGCAGCCTGGGGAGAGAAATAAGCAGAAAAACAGCAAAATAAACTCTTCTATGGAAAAGTGAAGGCATATAAATTATGATCAACCACAGCAGAGAAACAGGAGAGACTCAAATCTTCTAGAAAGGAGGAAACAAGGCAGAATCCCACAGAGGCCCCAGCAGCCTGATCCGAGTGCCTGTGGGTATAGAGCTGAAGAAGTAGCTCTGGTGCAACTCCAGGCATCCTGCACAGCCCCTCATCCCCCAACCGCCAGTGCCAGGATCCCCTGGAGAACTCATTTACTGCTCCTCCCCCAACACAGTGTTGCAGTCAGGTTCACAGTGCTGGTATAAATCACCCAACCAAGAACAGCTTGGGGGGGGGGGGTATAAAAAAAAAGAGGTCTATTTTGGCTTACAAACTCCAGGGCGAAGCTGCATGATGGCAGGGGAAACAATAGCATGACCCCTGGCCAACAGAAGGTGGAAAATAGCAACAGGAGTCTGTGCCAAACACTGGCAAGGGGAAACTGGCAATAACACCCATAAGCCCACCCCACCCCCAACAATACACCACCTCCAGAAGGTTTTAATTTCCAATTGCCATCAGCTGAGAACCTAGCATTCAAAACACCTAAGTTTATGGGGGATACCTGAATCAATCCACCACACCCAGCATCCAGCACAGCTGATCAGAACACCATATCCAGCTACAGTCCACAGTGCAACAGAAAGGGATTGGGGTGGACACTCAGCATTGGTGAAAATGAAGTATTCCACAAGGTAACAGGGCCTACTTACACAAAGACAGGTACATAGATCTACAATGGAAGTGCTATATATCTCTTTCCATGTCAGGGCAGATTATGTGTTACATGTTACTGATATATTCTTGGTTTCCTTTACCATTCTCAAATAAGCTATATTCTGGTATTCACTATTGCTGCCTTTAACGTTTCCTGATTTATATGGCCTTTGTCTTTTTCTCCTGTCATTACTGGGGGCAAGGTCTGACTATGCTGGAGGCTGACCTAGAACCCATTTCAGACCAAAAATCTCAACCTCCCAGTTGACAGGATTAAGGTATGGGGCAACACACACCCTTAGGGACTTTGGCATTATTATACTATCTGTTTGTTTTAATTCCCACACTTGCATAAATACTCGGCTGGTTTTGGTTGGATAGGTATATTGTTCAGTTGAAGTTTAGAATGTGCCAATAAACTGCTCCACCTAGTCAACTAGAATACATGAATAGAGGCAAACTCAACACCTAGGGTCACTCCTTCTGTTTCCTTGGAGCATAAGAGCTACAGGTGTCACCTTAAACTCCTAACATGAAGATATGTCAAGTCAAATTTACATGGCTAAAAGCATTGCAAATAACTGGAAAGCCTAAGTATCAAATTAACTCAAGATGGAAAAATCTCTACATTAGCTAGGCTGGTGGCGCACGCCTTTAATCCCAGCACTTGGGAGGCAGAGGTAGGAGGATCACCGTGAGTTTGAGGCCAGCCTGCGACTACATAGTGAATTCCAGGTCAGCCCTAGGCTAGAGTGAGACCCTACCTTGAAAAAATAAAAATAAAAAATAAAAACCTCTACATTATAATGCAAGAAACAAAAAAAAAAGAAAAACAGTTTCACCAAAAATTATAAATCCTTCAGAAATGCCCTCCAGTGAGACAGTTTTAGATGAAATGCCTGACAAAATTTCAAAAAAATAATATTAAGGCTCAAAGAAATCAAAGGAGCATGTACATACACACACACACACACACACACACACACACACACACACACACAATTTGCCAGGCATGATGGTGCATGCCTTTAATCCCAGCATACGGTAGGGGGATCACTGTGAGTTTGAGGCCACACTGAGACTACACTGTGAACTTCAGGTCAGCCTGGGCTACAGCAAGACCCTACCTAGAAAAACTAAAATAAATAAATACATAAAAGGAATCAGAGAGGAAAACAACCTATTGAAGAAATCCCAAGAGAAAATAGGAAACCAAGTTAATGAAATAATGAGATCAATACAAGACATAAATAAGGAAATAATGAAAAATACTAGAAATGAAAAATTAAAATAGCTAGAAATACTAGAAATGACTAACAAAGTCATATTAAAAGCTCTGTAGAAGTCTAGAAGACTCTACCAGCAAACAGTTAGAACTGATAACCACTTTTAGCAACTTGGCAGAATGCAAAATAAACACGCAGAAATCAGTAGCTTTTCTATATACTAACAATATGCTAAGGATGAAATCTGGGAATCACTCCCGTTCACAATTGAATAAGTAAAGTACCTTAGAATAAATGTAACCAAGGAAGTGGAAGATCTCTACAATGAAAACTTTAAAACACTCATGTCAGAAATTGCACAAGACACTAGGAAATGGAAATACATCCTATGTTCTTGAATTGGAAAAATCAAGATTGTGAAAACTGCAATCTTACCAAACGCAATCTACACATTTAATGCAACTGCCATCAAAATTCCAATGGCATTCTTCATGGAAATAGAAAAAACAATCCTAAAATTCATTTGAAAGCACAAAAAACCTCAAATGGCCAAAACAATTTTCAACAACAAAAATTAAGGCTGGTGGTATCACCATACCTGATTTTAGCCTATATTACAGAGCCATAGTAACAAAAACAGCATGGCACAAAAACACACACAGATCAATGGAACAGAATAGAGAACCCAAATTGTGTAAGCTCAGCCAGCTACATCCCTCTGATCTTCTACAAAAATACTCACTGGAGAAAACACAGCCTCTTCAAGAAATGATGCTGGGAAAACTGGGTATCTCTATGTAGAAGGATGAAATTGCATCCTTATGTCTCTACTGTCACAAGAACCAAGTCTAAATGGATAAAAGACCATAATACCAGACCTGAAACTCTGAAACTGTGGAGAAGCCCTTCCACATATTGGCAAAGGCAATGACTTTCTGAATATACCACAGTTGCTCAGGAAATTAAACCATTAATCAACTACTGGGACCTCATGGAATTACAAAGCTTTTGAACAGCAAAGGATACTGTGAATAGAGCAAAGAGGAAACCCACAGAATAGGAGAAAATCTTTGCTAGCTATACATCTGACAGAGTACTAACTAATGACCAGGATATACAAAGAACTCAAAAAACTAAGTAATAATGCCAAGCATGGTGGCACACACCTTTAATCCCAGCACTCAGGAGACAAAGGTAGGAGGATCACCATGAGTGCAAGGCCACTGTGATATTATAGTGAATTCTAGGTTAGCCTGAGCTAGAGTGAGACCCTACCTTGGGGGAAAAAAAAAAAAAAAAACCTGGGCTGAAGAGATGACATAGTGGTTAAGGCACTTGCCTACAAAGCCAAAGGACCTTGGTTCGATTCTCCAATACCCACATAAGCTAGATGCACAAGGTGGTGCATGCATCTGGAGTTTGCAGTGGCTGGAAGCCCTGGCGCTCCCATTCTCGCTCTCCTCTCTCTCTCTCTCTTTCTCACACACACAAACACACACACTCTGCCTCTTTCCTTTTCTCAAATAAATAAATAAATAAGCCTAAGTAATAAATCAAACAACCCAATTAAAAAATGGGCAATGGAACTAAGTAGAGGTCTCAAAGGAAGAAATACAGATGTTCAATAAACATCTAAAAAACATCCTACATCCTTAGCCACCAGGGAAATGCAAATTAAAACCACCATAAGAATCTATCCCATACCTCCAGTGAGTTGTTGGCCAGGGAGGTCCCTGATGGCCCCAAAACATTATAGGCCATTGCCGAGGCCCTTGGTTCCCCACCAGGAAATGATGGTAAGACCCTATTGCTGAAGACTCCACATACTTGGGCTGCAAGGCCACTGAGAAATCCTGCTAGAACTGAGCTGATAACCTCCTCCATGTAGACCAGCTGACAGAAAGCTGGAAGAAGCCATTCTACATGTAGTTCAATGGGAGAAAGAGATACCACTAGTGAAGATACTCAGCAGTGGACACTGCAAGCCTTATATTTGGCCAGCCAGGCCAAATGAGCCAACGGGTATGATAGTGGAAGGTCTGTCACGTTGGAAACCAACTGCCCTCCAATTGGACTGGAGGCCCGCTCCATGGGGGGAAACACATCCCTGATACTGAAAACTTAAAACAGGGGTAGTCATGAGCCCTAAGGGTGTAATATCTGCTGATGTCTGGAAAAATGTATATACTATGCTTATCAAACTGCCCAGTAAGCACTTCTCTTAATATTTATACCTTTATATTAACACTACTCTCACTTTGAGCAGAGAATCTTCTCTTTTCAGATGGCAGTGACTTTGAGATGACTCAGAAGGTATCACAGTGCTGGAAAGAAGTGACTGGAGTACTGAGTAACACCTCAATCACACCTTCCAAGGCTCAGGGTCTAATGTGGAACAGGTGGCAGAAGGAATGTAAGAGCCAAAGAAAGGGTAGGACTCCTTACAACATGCTCCTTCCAGACAATAAAATGGCCTGGATATCCATGACCTCATAGTGCCTGACACTACCTACACAAGACCATCATAAGAGGAGGAAAAGACCATGACATCAAAATAAAAGAGAGACTGATTTAGATGAGGAGGGGATATGATGGAGAATGGAACTTCAAAGGGGAGAGTGGGGGGGAAGAGGGAAGTATTACCATGGGATACTTTTTATAATCATGGAAAATGTTAATAAAAATTGAGGAAAAAAAAAGATTCTATCCCATATCTGTCAGAATGGCTACTATCAAGAAAACAAATGACAAATGCTGGTGAGGGTGTGGAAAAAAAAGAACCCTTCCACACTGTTGGTGGGATGTAATCTGGTACAACCATTGTAGAAATCAGACTGGAGGTACCTGAGACAGCTAAAAATAGATTTAACATATGATCCAGCTATACCACTCCTCAGCATATATCCTAAGGACTCATCTCACTACCTTAGAAACACATGCACAACCATGTTCATTGCCACGCCATTCACAGCTAAGAAATCAAACCAGCCTAGATCCCTCAACAGATGAGTAGATAATGAAGATGTGGTACATTTAAACAATGGAATTCTATTCAGTGGCACAGAAAAATGAAATCTGCAGGGAAATGGATGAATCTGGAACAGATTGTGCTTAGTGATATAACTCAGACCCAGAAAGCCAAGTGTCACACGTTCTCTCTCATGTGGATCCTAGCTACAAATGTTTGGACTTGTATATAAGTTGGAATAAAACTTGGTAGCAGAGCCCAGTAAGCTAGAAAGGTGCTATAAGGCAAGAAGCAGAGGGGAGAACTTTAAGGAGATGGCATTGTATATGTGTAAGGAGAAGAACAGATTACTGGGGGTGGAAAGGCATAAGTGAGGTCAGGGGAAGAGATTAAGTAAAGGAAGAGTGTGGGGAGGGTTAAACAAAATCTAAAAGGATATAAATAAGTTATATGGAAACCTACTTTTTTGTACAATGGAACACCCAGAAACCACAGATTGTTACAAGAAAATTTTCACTGTCAGGAATGGGATACCTTCCAGTGAGTTGCTGGCCAGGGAGGTCCCTGATGCCACCAAAGCATTACATGCCACTGCTGAGGTTCTTGGTTTCCCACCAGGAATAGATGGTAAGACCCTATTGTTGAAGACTCCACATACTTGGGCTACAAGGTCACTGAGGAATTAAGCTGGGAACTGAGCTGAAAACCTCCTCCCTATTGACCAGCTGACAGAATGCTGGAAAAAGTTACACTTCTCTTAATGTTCAAACCCATATATTAATGCTACTCTCACTTTTCGTTAGAGAAGCTTCTCTTTTCAGATGGTGGTAACCTCTGGGATGACTCACAAGGTACCACAGTGTTGAAAAGAAGTGACAGAGGAGTGCTCAGAACTGAAACATCTCTATCACACCTTCAAAGGCTCAGGATCCATTGCAGAAGAGGTGGTAGAAAGAATGTAAGAACCAAAAGAAGAATAGGACTCCTTGCAATGCAACTCTTTCAGACACAAAATGACTTGGATATCCATGACCTTGCACTACATACACAAGATCCTCATAATAGGCGGAAAAGATGATGACATCAAAATAGAAGATTCTGATTGAGAGGTGGAGGGGATATGACAGAGAGTGGAGGTGCAAAGGAGAAATTGAGGGTGGAAAGGGAATTATCATGGTTTATTGTCTATAATTATGAAAGCTGAAAATAAAAAATAATTTTATTCAATAATTATTGAAGTGGGATCAAATGTATCACTAAGCAAAACTGCTGTTAAATTAGAAAAAAAAAAAACAGTGCTAAAATAATGGCATAGCAGTTCAGGCACTTGCCTGCAAAGCCTAAGGACCCAGGTTCGGTTCCCCAGCACCCATGTAAGCCAGGTGCACAAGGTGGCACATGCTCCAGGAGCGTATTTTGCAGTGGCTAGAGGCCGTAGCATGACCCTTTACCTCTCTCCTCTCTTTTTCTCTCTCCCAAATAAATAAAATATTTTTTAAATTAGAAAACAATTTCTAAGTTTGTCCATTACTAATAGACATTTTAAAAAATACATTTCTGAGCCAGGCGTGGTGGCGTATGCCTTTAATCCCAGCACTGGGGAGGCAGAGGTAAGAGGATCACTGTAAATTTGAGACCACCCTGAAGCTACATAGTGAATTCCAAAACAACCTGAGCTAGAGTGAGATGCTACCTCAAAAAACCAAAAAAAAAAAAAAAAGGTCTAAGATTGACAAAATACAATAAGGAATTAAATAATAAGTGCAGGATAATACTCACAGTATATGGAGAAATATATTCATACTTGTATAAAGAAACAATGGAAAAATACAAAAGAAAAAGTGTTTATAGGCCAGTGAGAAAAACAGATAATAGGAGTAAGATTTGTTAATTTCCATTTTTTATATTTTTTAACATTTTATCTTATTTTTTTATTTATTTATGTGACAGTGAGAGAGAAAGAATGGGTGTGCCAGGGCCTCTAAACATCACAAACAAACTCTAGTGACTCATGTACCACCATGGGCATCTGTCTTACATGAGTCCTGGGAAATCGAACCTGTGTCCTTTGGCTTTCCAAGCAAGTGCCTTAACCGCTAAGCCATCTCTCCAGCCCAATTTCCTTTCTTTTCTTTTCTTTTTTTTTTTTTTTCATTTGTTATGACATGTACCCTTTTAACTCCATCATGCGGAGGCTGAAGAGGGAGAATGAGGGTTTAATGCAAGCCTCAGATACATAAGGAGACCTTGTCTCCAACAAACAAAACATGAATAATATAACTCTAGTTTTAAAAGTTCCAAAGTGAGAGGCTGGAGAGATGGCTTAGTGGTTAAGGCATATGCCTATAAAACCAAAGGATCCCAGTTCGACTCTCCAGGAACCATGTAAGCCTGATGCACAAGGTAATGCATGCATCTGGAGTTCATTTGCAGTGGCTGGAGGCCCTGGCATGAGCATTCTCTCTGTGTCTCTCTTCTTTTTTCTCTCTCTCTCAAAGAAAAATAAATAAATAAAAAATATTTTTTAAAAGTTCCAAAATGAGGGCTGGAGAGATGGCTTAGCAGTTAAGCGCTTGCCTGTGAAGCCTAAGGACCCCGGTTCGAGGCTCGGTTCCCCAGGACCCACGTTAGCCAGATGTACAAAGGGGCGCACGCATCTGGAGTTCGTCTGCAGTGGCTGGAAGCCCTGGCGCGCCCGTTCTCAATCTCTCGCTCTCTCTCTCTGTCTCTTTCTCTGTCTGTCACTCTCAAATAAATAAATAAAAAATGAACAAAAAAAATTAAAAATGAAAATACACGTATTTGTATTTGTGTGTGCCTACACTTTAAAGCATAAGAAATAGAGGAGTTTTTTTAAACAGAATTCATGAGAATTTTCGTATCATTGGGAACTATGTTTCTGGGTCTAATACTATATATTATCAACTATAGATCATTTAAAATTGGAAAAAATACAAGCTTACTAATTTTTTTTAAATATTTAATTAATTTATTTATTTGACAGAGAAAGAGGGAGAGAGACAGAATGGGCGTGCCAGGGCCTCCAGCCACTGCAAACAAACTCCAGATGCATGCACCCTCTTGTGCATCTGACTAACGTGGATCCTGGGGAATTGAGCCTGTGTCCTCTGGCTTTGCAGGCAAAGGCCTTATCTGCTAAGACATCCCTCCGGCCCAAGCTTACTAACTCTTGAATCTGTTCTAGTAAATACATGTCCTTATGAACTTTCAGGCTAACTGAATTTTTTAAAAAATCAAGGTTGTTCAAAGGGGAAAGTGCAGGGGGGGAGGGTGTTACCATGGAATAATTTTTATAATCATGGAAAATGTTAATAAAAATTGTGAAAAGATAAAAATAAATAAATAAATAAAGCAAAAAAATAAATTTTTAAAAAACCAAGGTTGTTGGCCACTGCACAATCATCTTGTAGACTCACTCTAACCCACAGTACCCATCCACTTGAAACTACTCTGTTTGAAATGTATCTGGTGGACTTACATCCCTTTCCCTCTCTCATTCAAATTACATGTCTCAGTATTCTCAACACCACACAGAGCATCTACAGTATCTCACTGACAAACTACAGTATCAGTGAATATTTTGTTACCATCAGCAACCCATAGCTAAGCATTTAGGGTCCTTTACTAGCAGGAAGATATAGAAGATTAAATGCAAATTGTAATTGCTAAGGAACCTGAGGAAGGGAAATGAGTTATTCTTCCATAGGCACAGGATTTCAATTTGAAATGATGGAAAAGTTCTAGAGGCAGTCAGTGGTGATGTTTGCACAATAGTGTGAATGTACTTAATATCAGTGTACTGTCTACTTCAATATGGCTAAAGGGTAGCTTATATAACATACCACAATAAAAATTAGAAAGTGAAGACTAAAGAGGTAGTTTAGCAGTTAAAGGCACTTGCCTGCAAGCCCTGAAGACCCAGATTCAAATCCCCAATACTCACAATAAAGTCAGTTATACAAAGTGACACATGCATCTGGAGTTTGTTTGCAGGGGCAAAAAGCCCTGACATATCTATTCCCTTTCTCATTCTCTCTCTCTCTCTCTACTTGAAAAAAAAAAACTGATTTCCATGCCTTCTTTATATATCACACCGACTTTCAGGTAAGTATATAATTTATTTTTAAACTAAAGTAGAATGAAATGTTTCTAGAAATAAAAAGCAAGCTTATTATGTCTTTTGAGTTTTAAGCATTTGACCAAATTATTATAAAAAGAATTCAGTGGACCTGGAAAGGATTATAGTAAGTGAGGTAACCCAGGCCCAGAAAGCCAAGCGCCACATGTTCTCTCTCATATGTGGATACTAGCTACAGATGATTGGGCTTCTGCATGAGAATGAAAATATTTAGTAGCAGAGGCCAGTAAGTTAAAAAGGAGACATAAAGGGAAGAGAAAGGAAGGGAGGAGGGTACTTAATAGGTTGATATTGTATATATGTAAGTACAGTGATTGTGATGGGGAGGTAATATGGGGGAGAATGGAATTTCAAAGGGGAAAGTGTGGGGGGTGGGGAGGGAGGGAATTATCATGGGATTTTTTTTATAGTCATGGAAAATGCAAATAAAAATTTAAAAATTTAAAAAAAAATTCAGCAAAAAAGATAAGACAGTATTTTTGTTGTTGATGCTTTGAGACAGATCTCACTATGTATTCTAGGCTGACCTGAAACTCTCTGTAGCTCAAGCTGGTCTTGTATTTACAGTGATCCTCCTGCCTCTGCTTTTTCAGTGCTGGAATTTACAGGTATGCACAACCACACCAAGCTCACAAAACAATATTCTCTGGGTGAGATGGGGAGGCAGGAGGAATTACTGAGGAACTGATAGGTCTCATTAGTATTAAAATATTTTAATATATGTGGTAGTTTGAATAGATGGTCCCCAATATACTCAGTGTTTTATTAGTATGTAGTTTGGATCTGCAGCCACCTGGCTGGAGAAGATGTCACTGGAGGGATCTTAAGGTGAGGTGGTGGATTTGAAATTCCGATCTAAAGATATGCAAAGTGCCTAGTTCCTCCTAGAGTTCCTGAAGTGTGCAGTGCTGTGCGGCACTGTGTGGCTTTTGGCTTTTGGCTTTGGCTTTTGGGCTTGTGGCTTCTCTCTCTCTCTTTCTGCTTGGACCTGTGAAAGCAGGGCCAGCTTCTTCTGCCATTATGGAACTTCCCCTGGATCTATAAACTTCAATAAATCACTACCTCCATAACTGTGCATGTTCTGGAAGTTCACCTTAGCAAACCTGAAGCTGTCTGCTACAATGTATTTTCAAACTCTATTGAGAAGAGGTATAACAAGAGATCCCATTTACACTAGCAAACTAAAAAATGCTTGGAAATTAATAAGAGTTTAGAAAAACTAGAGCCGGGTGTGGTGGCGCACGCCTTTAATCCCAGCACTCGGGAGGCAGAGGTAGGAGGATCGAAGTGAGTTCAAGGCCACCCTGAAACTACACAGTGAAGTCCAGGGCAGCCTGAGCTAGAGTGAGACCCTACCTTGAAAAACCAAAAAATAAAAAAAGAGTTTAGAAAAACTAGAAACCAGTAACAAGAAGGAAAAAGAAGAGGATGAAAGAAGGGCGAAAAAAATCACTAGAACATCTCTCATTATTTAGCTTACCAAAGTTAACTACAACTAAATTCTTAAAATTATTACAGTTTCAATCTAAATTTCAATCTAAATTCCTACGTGGGATTCAAATGTTACAGATATCCTGGTTTTTTGCATGTGGACTAGAAATAAATTGAAAAAAATCTCTAAAAATGAGCATGTTATCTACTGGTGCTAAATAAGAATAAAAAGGCAAACAAAAATTTTTACAGCTAGAAATCAATAAATTCTGACTATGTAAAAAAGTAAAAAATATGGAAAAGGATATCTAATGAACACATCTGGTATAATGTTAACATAAAGAACAAACTGACTTCAAATATGTATCACACAGACTTTTAGATAAACTTATCTAAAGTTTATTTTTAAACTAAAAAAAGTATGGAATGTTTCTAGCAATAAAAAGGAAGCTTATGTCTTATGACATTAAGCATTTGACCAAATTATTATAAAAAGAATCCACTAAAAAAAGAACACTAAAATAAAGATAAAAATGAAACTGAAGGCGAAGGTGAAAAGAAACAAGGGACTTTGCAACTGATAATGTTTTGTCTCTAAAATACAGTAAGAAACATCTTGTTTGACTTTTAATCCACAGTAGACACATGTCATATAATATGATTTCAATCAGTACTGTTATAAGTACTTTATAAGTAAGCTGATCTCCAAGTATTTAAAACCTCTTATAAATAAGAAACTGTTTTTATTCCTATGTGGTGAACTAGAAGAGTAAGGCTCAGTAAGTCAAGTTACTGATTCAATGTATCATAGCTAAGTGGTAAAACCAGAGTTTGAAGCCAATCATTTCAGAGACCATGCTGTCAAACAGAGTTATCTGGTTCTTTCCCCTATAGTCCAAAAATTTATGGACTGTCCATTCTACAAACCTAATTTCACTATATAATTTACTAAAATGTAGAACAGGACACAAGTAAGAAGTAGAAGTTTGTTTGTGTGTGTGCTGAGGATTAGATTAGATGCAGAGCATTGTACATACTAAGCTCTACTACTCTGTATCTACATCTAAGTCACATTCATTGCCAGCCCTAAAAATGTTTGTGACAGAGAACTCTGAGGATTCAGAAAACCATGATATCAATGTCAGTAAAGTGGATAAAGGTTTTATTTCTTAAAAAGTGATATGGCTGGGCATGGTGACGCATGTCTTTAATCCCACAGCACTTAGGAAGCAGAGGTAGGAGGATCACAGTGAGTTCAAGGTCACCCTAAGACTACATAGTGAATTCCAGGTCAGCCTGGGCTAGAGTGAGACATTACCTTGGAAAAAAAAAAAAAAAAAAAAGACATGTAGGGCTGGAGAGATGGCTTAGCGGCTAAGGTTGCCTACAAAGCCCAAGGACCTTGGTTCAATTCCCCAGGACCCAGAAGTACAAGGTGGCACATGCATTTGGAGTTTGTTTGCAGTGGTTAGAAGCCTTGGCGTGCCTCTTCTCTCCCTCCAAGTGAGCTACCAACTTGTTCACCGAGGAAGGAATAAAAGCAACTTTAATGAAAAGACACTCCTTCAGCATTTTAGACCCCGTCAAAAGAGTCAATATTCTTCCTATTATCCCACTGCAGATCAGCTGGCCCAATCTCGCAATGACTGTAATCTCTGAATGGGTAGTTTTAGCCCCCCAAAATTTATTTTTTTCTGTGCCACATCCATCAGCTCATACCAGTCCATTTCTACAAAATGCAACAATGCACAAATTCTCAGAACACAGAAAGGCAGAACGCAGCAAGCCTCTCACAGAAACTGCTACTCACTACGAAGTTCTTTCTCATCCTCATAAACCAAAATTTACAGTCCACAGTTCTTGCTGCATTCAGGTCTTTGAACTCTGACCAAACTGGTACATAAAGCTGTACTTACAGCACTGAAAGATGTCTCTTAGGCCTAATTTGCAAATCCTTCCACACTCCTCCCTCAAATCAATGGAAATGACCAAAGCCACAATCAGGTTTCTAGCAGCAATGACTCCACTCCTCTAGTATCAATTTACTGCTGCAGTTAGCTTCATGTTGCTGGCAGAAAACATACAACCAAGAGCAGCTTGTGGGAAGAAAAGGGTTTATTTTGGTTTACAGACCCAAAAGGAAGGTCCATGATGGCAGGGGAGAACAACGGCATGAGCAAAGGGTGAACATCACCCCCTGGTCAACATCAGGTAAACAGCAGCAGAAATGTGTGCCAAACACTGGCAAATGTAAGCTAGATACACCAACCATAAGTGCACCCCAACAATATATCACTTCCAGGCACTCCAATTCCCAAACTGCCACCAGCTGGGGACCTAGCATTCAGAACATATAAGTTCACAGGGGACAACAGAATCAAACCACCACAAGGTAAAATGTTGAAAATATGGCCAATAAGAAATATCAAATGTCATCATAAAATCTAGTTAATTGAGCAATAACTAGTAACTCAACTATCAGTGGGAAAAGCAAGATTTCAAAAAAAAAAATGCAATGGAGTGATTAGCACTACTTTATAACAGCCATGCCACCCCTACTGGCCCTAACACATATATCAGTTACTTTCCTGGTTGTTGTGACCAAATACCCAACAACATTTAAGGAAAGAAGGGGTGCCACCCATGGCATTGGAAAACACAGTAAAGATACTGGTCATACTTTGTCAACATTTAGGCAACAAAGAGGACAGGAAGTGGGGGTTGGCTATAAAACCTCAAGGCCCACCTCTAATGACCCAGGTCCTCCAGAGAAGCTGTGCCTACAAAGTTCCTCAGTCTTCCTCCCAAACAATGCCACCAGCTGAGGACTAACTGCTCAAACACATGAGACTACTCAGGATATATCATATTCAAAGCATTAGTGGGACGATCCTTCAAATCTTCTCAGTAGAAACCATTTTCTTTTCAAACTAAATAATAATTTTTGAACACTTACCCAGTGCGAGATTGGCCAACCTTATCACAAATATCCAAGATGAGGCCCCAATCTTCAGCAGTATTCATCTCACTGGTTGCTTTCTCTGTGGATTATAAGAGAAATTACAGAAATATTCTTATAAAAGTCCTTATGTGTTATCACACACAAATCATCAAACTAATAAAATTAGGTTTCAACATTATAGCAAAATAGTAGCCAGTACTGACTAATAAAATCTTTATGTCCATCTTTCAAAGGGGAAAAGTACCCCTATGATGTATCACAAAATTTCCTATTCATACTTCAGTTACCTTTTACTTCATATAAAATATAGGTCATTTAAGCCGGGTATGGTGGTGCACGCCTTTAATCCCAGCCGTCGGGAGGTAGAGGTAGGAGGATTGTTTTGAGTTCAAGGCCACCCTGAGACTCCATAGTGAATTCCAGGTCAGCCTGGCCTAGAGTGAGACCCTACCTCGAAAAACCAAAAAAAAAACAATAGGCCATTTGAATTCTGCCCCTCCAGCTTGGCTGCTCATAGCCCCAGGTATATTCCATCTGGTGTCAGCATCTCTATCTCTCCTTGGCAGCCATCCCATAATCATTGACATCTTCAGTATTAAAAATATTTTATTCAAGTCTATACCCATCTGCAAATAGACTAAGAACAGATCTCTATCAAAATGTTTCAGAAAGCCGGGTGTGGTGGTGTACGCCTTTAATCCCAGCACTCGGCAGGCAGAGGTAGGAGGATCGCCAAGAGCTTGAGGCCACCCTATGACTCCATAGTGAATTCCAGGTCAGCCTGGGCTAGAGTGAGACCCTACCTCGAAAAACATTAAAAAAAAAAAAAGTTTCAGAAAATTAGCTACATTTGTCGATTTTACTTTTTCAGAATGGAAAGGGGACACTGAAAAATAACACAATATCAAGTTTTGACTATTTTTCATTGAATGAAACTTGATATATTAACAGCATCAATAAAGCTATGGCAGACTGACTTTTAAATACACAAAGGCAGGCTAGGGAAATGGTTTGTTGGTTATATCTGCTTGCTTCCAAAACCTGATAGCCAAAGTTCAATTTCCCAACACCCATGTAAAGCCAGATGCAAAGTGGTACATGCATCTGTGATTCCAAGTCATCCGTGGCAATGGGAGAGAGAGCAGAATCCAAAGCTTGAGGGCCAGATGGTACGACAGTAGCAAGAGACCCTGTCTTATAAGGTAGAGCAACTTCAAAGTTGTTTTCTGGCTTCCACACGTTTGTGGCATGCAAACATATCCACATGCACGCACACACACAAATAAAATTTGAAAAGCACAAAGGCAAGATAACATAAGAAGCTATGAATAGCAAGAACTTTATAGCAATAGTTAAATAGGGCAAGCTTTATTAAAAAAAACTCAAGAAAGGAGAATTAAGGCAGGCATAATAAAGGCTTATAAACAAGCCTGTTTTATACTACTAATTTCTAAGAAGGCACAAAAGTTGGTACCAGAAAGACAGACTGGAAGTGAAGGTTAAAAAAACAAGACTTAAGAGCAATATGAGTAACAGCTGTTTGAAATGCACACTATAACTGCTTTGCCTTCCTTACTCAAGGGTACTAGCAAGTGCCTTTTTCAACTAGAGCAAAAGAGTGAGGTTTTCTGTGGTCAAGCAAAGCTTTTCTGGACTATTAGACACCAGGCATAGTAGAGACTACAGCATGAGAAAGGATATACTGCTTCCCAAACCACAATAAAAGGAGCTTGGATGTATTTACCCAACCTAACAAATAAAAAGCTGAACAAACTGAAAAAGTTACCTCTTCAGTTCCCTAGGATAAGGCAATTTTCAAGCTTATTCCTAACCCAAAAATAAGAATCACAAGTGAGTACAACCATGATCAGTAGAGGAACCAAAGCTGGACTGAATCTAACCATAATTGATAAATCAATGGAAGCTCTGTGAGCACACATTAGAATTCCAGGGAGGGGCTAGAATGATGGCTTAGCAGTTAAAGCACTTGCCTGCAAAGCCTAAGGACCCACGTTCGACTCTCCAGGTCCCATGTCAGCCAGACACAAAAGGTGATACAAGCACACAAGGTCACATATGCACACAAGGTGGTACATATGTCTGGAGTTTGACTGCATTGGCTAGAGTCCCTGGCGTGCCAATTCTCTTTAAAGCTTTCTCTCTTGCTCTCTTTCATTAAAAATAAAAAAAAAAAAAATCAAGAGCTGGGGAAATGGCTTAGCAGTAAAGGTGTTCGCATGAGAAGCCTAGTGACCCTGGTTCAATTCTCCAGGACCCACATAAGCCAGATGCACAGGGGCACATGTGTCTGTGGTTCGTTTGCAATAGCTGGAGGCCCTGGTGCGCCCATTCTCTCTTTCTCTCTGCCTCTTCTCCTCTCCCCCCCAAATAAATAAAGAAGTAAAATATTAAAATAAAATTAAAATAAAAAATTCAAGCAGGCATGGTGGCGCACACCTTTAATCCCAGCACTCAGGAGGCAGAGGTAGGAGGATTGCCAAGAGTTCAAGGCTACCCTGAGACTACATAGTGAATTCCAGCCTGAGCTAGCGTGAGACCCTACCTCAGAAAACCAAAATAAATAAATAAATAGTTTAAATTTAAAAAAAAAAACCTCCAGGAGGATGAAATAATAGAGGAAACTCTATACCAGATATGTCTAACCTGTAGCCAGGCTGCATGTGGGTAGCTAAGATAGTAACCCAACACAGGAAACATTTAGAATATCAAACAGACAAAACCAGAAAAGAACCTCTGCTCATCATATTATAATTAAACTACTTAAACACACAGACCAAAGAAAATTAAATTGAAAGCAGTAAGAGAGAAGTACCTAGTCACCTACAAAGGCAAGCTCATCATGATAGCAGCAGATTCAAAACAAACTTTAAAAGTCAGAAATCTTGGAATAATATACTCCAAGATCTAAAAGACAACTGCTGGGCTTACTGCCTTAGGGGTTAAGGCACTTGCCTACAAAGCCAAAGGACCCAGGTTTGATTCCCCACAACACACATAAGCCAGATGCACATGGTGGCACATGCATCTAGAGCTTGTTTGCAGTAGCTGAAGGCTCTAGTGCACCCATTTTTTCTCTCTCTGCCTCTTTCTCTCTCTCAAATTAAAAAAAAAAAAAAAAAAAAAAAAAAAGATTCACACTTGGTAGAAACATTTGCAGGAAAAAAATACATTATGTATTTCTTAAAAATTGCCAACAGAGTACTATATTCAGCAAAGCTACGCATCCTAAATGAAGGAGAAAGAACTTTCCATGGTAAAAACTGGCTAAAGGAGCCGGGCATGGTGGTTCACGTCTTTAATCCCAGCACTTGGGAGGCAGAGGTAGGAGGATCGCCATGAGTTTAAGGCCACCCTGAGACTACACAGTGAATTCCAGGTCAGCCTGAGATAGAGTGAGACCCTACCACGAAAAATAGAAGAAGAAAAAATAAGAAAGAAAAACAAAACTGGCTAAAGGAATACAAGACCACTAAACCAGCTCTACAGAAAATACTTCAGACTGAAGAGAAGGAAAAGCACATACAGGAGGTCACTGAAAAGAATAAACCATGCTTGAATAATACTTACTGTAAAGAGTAATAGAAAAACAGCAAGTGCTACAAAATGACAAGAATTAATAAATTCTTTCCAGTAAGTACCAATGGTCTCAATGCCCCAACTAAAAGACACCATTAAGAAAGGAGATTTAAAGGCAAGGAACTTCTGTTTGTTGCCTCCAAGAAATTTACCTCTCCATAAAAGAGACACTACCTTAGAGTGAAAAGGATAGAATATGGCTATTGAGAGCAAACACACTGAGGAAACAAGCAAGTGTTGCTGTTCTAATATCTGAGAGGATAGACTTCAAACCAACACTAGTCAGAAGAGATAAAGGTCACTTTATACTGGTAAGAGAACAATCCAACAAAAGGGCATGACAATTCTAAATACACATGTACCAAACATGGTATACCCAATTTCATCAAATGCACACTACTAAATATAAAGTTGCACTATAGTAGTGGGTGACTTCAATACCCCACTCTCACCAATTGACAAATAATCCTAGGCAAAAATGAAAAGAGAATCATCTGAATTAAGTGGCATCAGGTAATAAAGGGCCCTAAAAAGCCTTTATGGAATATTCCATCCAATGCTGTAAAATATATATTCTTTTCAACAGCACATGGATCTTCCTCTAAAACAGATCATATATTAGGACACAATGAAAATCTTAACAAACAGGAAAACTGAAGTAACTCCTTGCACTCTATCTAATCACAATGGATAAAACTATAGATCAACAGCAAGAAAGACTATAGAACATACATAAATTCATGGAAATTGAACATTACACTACTGAATGATTAATGGGCAATTAGGGAAATCAAAAATTCCTAAAATCAAATGATAATGTAAACATAACATATAAAAACCTATGAGATATAATGAAAGCAGCCCAAAGAAAGAAGTTTATACCTTGAAATACCTCTATTAAGAAATTTGAGGTTAGTTGGCTGAAAGAACAAATCCTTAGGAAAACCAAAGAAAAAGAGAAATAAAAACAAATCAATAAAATTAGTGATGAAGGCGGGCTTGGTAGTGCACGCCTTTAATCCCAGCACTTGGGAGGCAGAGGTAAGAGGATGGCCTTAAATTCAAGGCCACCCAGAAACTACATAATGAATTCCAGGTCAGCCTGAGCTAGAGCAAGACTTTACCTTGAAAAAACCAAAAGAAAAAAAAATTAGTGATGAAAACAGCACCATTACAACAGATACCAATGAAATTCAGAAAATCATAATATACCTTAAAAGCATATACTAAATTGGAAAAGCTAGAAGAAATGAATGAATTTCTAGATATACATAACCTAGCAAAAAGTAAAGCTAAGTGAGATAAACCATTTAAGCAGACCTATAACAAACAATGAGATCAAAGCAAGTATAAAAAACAACTCTCAACTAAAACAAGTCCAGGCACAGATGGATTCACTGGTGAATTTTATCAGACTTTCACAAAAGAACTAACATCAATGCTTTTAAAACTATTCTATAAGAGGTCAGGCATGGTGGTGTATGCCTTTAATCCCAGCACTTGGGAGGCAGAGGAAAGAGGATAGCCATATGAGTTCCAGGCCACCCTGAGACTACATAGTGAATTTCAAGTCAGTCTGGGCTGAAGCGAGCCCCTACCTTGAAACACCAAAAAATAAATAAATAAATAAACAAACAAACAAACAAATAAATAAATTTTAAAAAACTATTCTATCAAAAAGAAAAGGAAAAAACGCTACCAAACTCCTTTTATGAAGTCAGTGTTGCCCTGATACCAAAACTGGGTAAAGACACAAACTAAAATAAGAGGAAGAATAAAAGAAAGAAGGAAGGAGGGAGGGAGAGAGGCAAGAAAAGAGAGGGGGGAGGGGAGGGGAGGGGAGGGGAGGGGAGGGGAAAGAGAAGGGGAAGAGGAAGGGAAGACAGAGGAAGAAATTTGAGGCGGCCAGGTATGGTAACACATGCCTTTTATCTCAGCAAAGGTAGGAGGACAGAGGTTAGACTGGGACTATAGAGTAAATTCCAGGTCAACCTGTGATAGAGTAAGACCCTGGGGGTGGGGGGAGACAAAATTTAAAAAAAAAAAAAGCTTTGGGCTGAGGAGGTCATAAGCCCTAAGGCAGAAACAACTACTGTTAGCTGGCTAAATGTATATATTATACCCACCAAACTGCCCTCTAAGTACTTACATTTATGATCATATATTAATGCTACTCTTACTTCTTTTTTTTTGTTTGTTTTTGTTTTTTCGAGGTAGGGTCTCACTCTAGCCCCAGCTGACCTGTAATTCACTATGGAGTCTCAGGGTGGCCTTGAACTCACAGCAATCCTCCTACCTCTGCCTCCCCAGTGCTGGGATTAAAGGCATGCGCCACCATGCCCAGCTTTACTCTTAGTTTTGATCAGAGCTTTTCTTTTCAGGTGGCAGTGACCACTGGGGTGACTCAAACCTCACCACAATGCTGAAAAGTGATAGTGGAGTGTTCAGCACTAAGTGAGACATCCTTCAAGGCACAGGGTCCCTCAAGGGAAAGGCGGTGGAAAGAATGTTTAAGAGCCAAAGTGGGAAGTGTATACAACGCTATCATTCAGACACACAGTGGCCTTGATATTCATGACCTCACAGTGGCTGATACACACAAAGAGAGAAAAGAGATAGCCTCAAAATAGGAGAGAGACTAGAGAGAAAGAAGGGATTCAGTGGAGGGGAGGCTAGGAGGGGGAAAAGTGGATAGTGAAAGTGGAGTATGTCTATATTTACTGAACTTGTCAGTAATAGTTAAAAAAAAATCTCAACACAATAATGGCAAACAGAATACAGGAACACATCAAACACAACATTGACTCTGATCAAGTGAGTCTTATCCCAGAGTTGCAAGGATGATTCGATATGTGCAAATTGGTAAATATAATACACCATATGTGACAGTTTGAATATATGGCCCCACAAAATCAGGCATTTTTGATTAAGATTAAACTTCCTCAGCTGAAGAGTGACTTAGCAGTTAAGGCATTAGCCCGCAAAGCCTAAGGACCCAGATTCAATTCCCCAGTACCCACATAAGCCAGATGTATAAGGTGGCACATGCATCTCATCTGGAGTTCATCTGCAGTAACTAGAAGCCCTGTCATGCCCATTTTCTCTATCAGATTCTCTCCCTCTCTCTCTCTCTTAAAAATAACTAATTTATTAATTAATTTAATAAGCTTCCTACTTAAGTTTCCAGCTGGCAGATCAGGAGACATGTCACTGGAGTCAGATCTTCAGCCCAGCCCCATTAGGTGTACAGAAAGTTTCTGCTGGTTGTCCTGTTTGCTGGCTCTTGGTGCTTGCTGGTATTGGTTTATTTCTTTCTGTGGGTGCTGAAGAGAATCAGCTTCCTCTGCCATTGACGGTATTTCCTCTGGATCTGTAAGCGTGAAATAAACCCTTTTCTCTCATAAGCTGCTTGTAGTCAGATGTTTCCCAGCAATGAGACAGCAACTATACTACCATATAAATGGACTGAAGGACAAAAAATAAATAAATAAATAAATAAATCCATGATCATCTCAATAAATGAGGGGAAAAAAATCCAACATCTCTTCATGATAAAAAGTCCTAAGGAAATTGGGAATACAAGGTACATATCTCAACATAATAAAGGCCATACATACATACAACAAATCTATCACAAACATTATACTTACTAGGAAAAAATCTCAAAGCATTTCCATAAAAATCAAGAACAAGGGCTGGAGAGATGGCTTAGTGGTAAGGCACTTGCCTATGAAGCCTAAGGTCCCCAGTTCAAGGCTCAATTCCCCAGGACCCACGTTAGCCAGATGGACAAGGGGGCTCATGCATCTGGAGTTCGTTTGCAGTGGCTGGAGGCCCTGGCATGTCCATTCTCTCTCCTCTCACTCTCTGCCTCTTTCTCTCTCTGTCACACTCAAAATAAACAACAACAAAAAAAGGTAAAAATCAAGAACAAGACAAGGGTGTTCTCCACTCTTATTCAATATAGTACTGGAAGTTTTAGCTATAGCAATAATATAACAGTCACAAATAAAAGGGACGCAGGTGAGAAAGGAAGAAGGGAAATTACTGTTATTTGCAGATGATACAATTCTATCAACAAAGGACCCTAAAAAGTCTATCTGAATGCATACTCCAGTGACACAATCAGTTAGCACCAGTACTTAATACAAAACTACACAAAAAAAAACTGATTGAGCTGATACTTTCAGCGAAGTAGCAGGATACAAAATATAAACAAAGAAATCTACAGCCTTCTTGTATACAAACTTCCTGAGGATAAAATCAGGGAAACACTCCCATTCACAAATGTCCTCCTCCAATTAAAATACCCTGGAATAAAACTAAGCAAGAAAGTGATGGATCTCTATAATAAAAACTTTAAAATACTAAAAGAGAAACTGAAGACAACAGGAAATCAAAATATACCATATATACATAGATTAGAACAATCAATATTGTAAAAATATCTATCTTACCAAAATCAATCTAAAGATTTAATAGGATCCTGATCAAAATTACAATGGCATTCTTCACTAAAATAGGGGAACAAAACCAGAAAATACATTTGGAAACACAAAACAAAAACCTTGGAGAATCAAATCAATCCTGATCAACAAAAAACAAAGATGAGACTTCCGTTTAAGATGGCGGCATAGGAACCACACCAAAGCAGCCTAGGGGAGAAAAAGCTGAAGAAAACCCAGCAAAATACACACTTTTACTAAAAAGTGAGGTGTATAAAAAATTAAAATGACAGCAGAGAATTAGGAGAAATCCAGAGCATCCAGAGCCCACACAGGCAGGCCGAAGCAGCTCCATAAGCAGCGGCTCCAGCTCGGGTAACAGCAGCTCCAGCAGCAGCAGCTCCAGCAACGGCAATGCCAGTCCGCAGGGCCATAGTTGCCAGGCTCAGATAGCCCCACAGGAAAAGCCAGTGCCCAGCTCCAGAAAACACAACAGCAGTCCAGCAAACCAGCCAGCCTACTTGACTTGAGACCAAAATCATCCAAAAAGGTAACTGGGATTGCACCAGGGAAGGGTATCACTTGGTCACAAGCTGACTTGGAACCATCAACAGACCAGAAATCTTAAACACTTTGTTGATAGAGGATCTGGTTGTTATAATACCTACTCTTGCATAAATACTCGGTGCTGTTTTGATTGAATGTGTACAGTGTTTAGTTAAATTTTGGAATCTACCTGTATTATGTTCCACACAGCCTAATTGAATACTCCCATAGCAGGCAAACTCAACACCCAGGAACACTTCTGTAGATAATCTGAGTGTGTTAAGGGCCACACCTAATATCTTAATCTCCTACCCTGAAGACATAAAACATCAGATCTACTGATACAGCTAAAAATACACAGCTAACTAGAAAAATCCAAGCATTAAGTTAATCCAAGATGCAACACTATATACATTATAACACAAGAAACACCAAAAATCAAGACAATATAAATCCACCAAAAAGTACTAATGAATCAGAAATGACCTCTAGTGAGAACAAGTTAGAGGAAATGCCTGAGAAAGATTTCAGAAGAATGATTGTAAATATGTTCAAAGAAGTCAAAGAAAAAAAAAGAATGAAAGAGGAAATCAAAGGAAAAAATAGGAAATCAAAGGAATCAAAGAAGACCCAGAACACCAACTTAATGAAATAAAGAAGGCAATACAAGACATAAATAAGGAAATAGAAATAATAAATAAAAAACAGTCAAAATTGCTAGCAATGAAGAACACAGATAATGAAATAAAAAACTCTATAGAAAATCTCACCAGTAGAATGGATGAAGGAGAGGACAGAATATCTAAACTACAAGACCAGGTGGCAGATCTAATACAGTCCAACAAAGAGAAAGACAAACTTATAGAAAAGTATGAGTGGGAATTTCAAGATATTTGGAGTGATATATTCCAAGTTCTGAAAGATAACAACTGTCAACCAACTTTACTTTACTTTATGCTGCAAAGCTATCCATTCAAATAGATAGAGAAAAAAGGACATTCCATGACAAAAGCAGGATAAAGGAGCATTTGAAGACAAAACCAACTCTACAGAAAATACTTGAAAGAATCCTCCATGCCAAAGAAAAGGAAAAGCACACATATAAGGAACCAGGAATACAATACTCAAATACAATTTAACACAAGAAAGGAAAGGTAGAACCGGAACCAAAAAAAAAAAAAAAAAAATTAGCATACATAAATACTCACCTTTCAATAATATCTCTTAATATCAACAGCTTCAATACCCCAACCAAAAGACACAGGTTTGCACACTGGGTTAAAAAGCAGGATCCTACAATTTGCTGTCTCCAAGAAACTCATCTTTCTACAAAAGATGGACATTATCTTAGGATAAAAGGTTGGAAAATGGTGTTTCAAGCAAAAGAGCCTAGAAAACAAGCAGGGGTTGCTATCCTAATATCTGACAAGGTAGACTTCAGTCCAATGTTACTCAAGAAAGATAAGGAAGATCACTTTATATTGATTAAGGGCACACTCCAACAGGAAGACATTATAAACCTAAACATATATGCACCTAATATGGGGGCAGCCAAATTCATCAAACAAACACTATTAGTACTTAAGGTCACAGATAACACAAAACACAGTGGTAGTAGGTGACTTTAACACTCCACTCTCATCAATTGACAGGTAACCCTGGAAAAATAAACAGACAGGAATCTGGACTAAATGAGGTCATAGAAGGAATGGACCTAACAGATATATACAGGACATTTCATCCAAATGCTGCAGAATATACATTCTTTTGAGCAGCACATGGAACATCCTATTAAATAGACCATATATTAGGACACAAAGCAATTCTTAACAAATACAGAAAAACTGAAATAATTCCTTGCATTCTATCTGACCATAATGGAATCAAACTATAAATCAATAGCAAGAAATGCTATAGAGCACACACAAAATCATGGAAACTAAACAATAAGTCACTAAATGATAAATAGGTCAATGAAGAAATCAAGAAGGAAATCAAAAAATTTATAGAGTCAAATGATAATGAGAACACAACATACCAAAATCTCTGGGACACGATGAAGGCAGTCCTCAGAGGTAAATTTATACTTTAAGTGCCTATATTAAGAAATTAGAAAGGTCACAAGTAAATGACCTAATGCTTCACCTTAAAGCCTTGGAAGAAGAAGAACAAGGCAAACCAAAAATCAGTAGATGGGAAGAAATAATAAAGATTAGGCAGAAATTAATGAAATAAAAACAAAAGAACAATCCAAAGAATTAATGAAACAAAGAGTTGGTTCTTTGAAAGGATAAACAAGATTGATAAACCCTTAGCGAATCTGACCAAAAGAAAGAGAGAAGAGACACAAATTAATAAAATCAGAGATAAAAACGTAACATCACAACAGATTACAAAGTAATTCAAAAAATCATAGGGACATACTATAAAAGCATATACTCCACAAAATATGAAAATCTGAAAGAAAAGGATGATTTCCTTGATTTATATGACCTACCTAAATTAAATCAAGATGAGATTAATCACTTAAACAGACCTATAACAAGCATGGAGATCCAAACAGTTATCAATAAACTCCAAACTAAAAAAAAGCCCAGGCACAGATGGATTCACTGCTGAATTTTACCTGACCTTTAAGGAAGAGCTAACACCAATGCTTCTTAAGCTTTTCAAGGAAACAGAAAAAGAAGGAATTCTACCAAACTCCTTCTATGAGGCCAGCATCACCCTGATACCAAAACCAGGCAAAGATAGAACAAAAACAGAAAATTACAGACCAATCTCCCTCATGAACATAGATGCAAAAATTCTCAACAAAATATTGGCAAACAGAATACAAGAATATATCAGAAAGATCATTCACCCTGACCAAGTAGGCTTTATCCCAGAGAGCAGGGATGGTTCAATATACACAAATCTATAAATATAATACATTATATAAATGGGTTGAAGGACAAAATCACATGATCATCTCATTAGACGCAGAGAAAGCGTTCGACAAAATCCAACATCCCTTCGTGATAAAAGTCCTACAGAGACTGGGAACAGAAGGAATATATCTCAATATAATAAAGGCTATTTATGACAAGCCTACAGTCAACATATTACTAAATGGGGGAAAACTGGAAGCTTTTCCACTAAAAGCAGGAACAAGACAAGGGTGTCCACTGTCCCCACTTTTACGTAATATAGTTCTGGAAGTCTTAGCCATAGCAATAAGGCAAGAGACACACATAAAAGGGATACAAATTGGAAGGAAGAGATCAAGTTATCATTATTTGCAGATGACATAATTCTATATATAAAGGACCCTAAAGACTCTACCAGCAAACTGTTAGAGCTGATAAAAGATATACAGCCAGGTAGCAGGATACAAAATAAATACACAGAAATCAGTAGCCTTCATATATGCTAACAAGAAACAGAGAGGATGAAATCAGAGAATCACAATTGCATCAAAAAAAATAAAATACCTTGAAATAAACCTAATCAAGGAAAAAAAAAATCTCTACAATGAGAACTTTAAAACACTTAAGCGAGAAATTGCAGAAGACACTAGGAAGTGGGAAAACATCCCTAGTTCCTGAATTGGAAGAATCAATATTGTGAAAAGAGCAATCTTACCAAAAGCAATCTAAACATTTAATGCAATCCCCATTAAAATTCCATAGGCATTCTTCATGTAAATAGAAAAAACAATCCAAAAATCCATTTGGAATCACAAAAAAACTCGAATATCTAAAATAATACTGAGCAACAAAAATAAGGCTGGTGGTATCACCATACCTGATTTTAACCTATACTACAGAGTCATAGTTAACAAAAACAGTGTGGTACTGGCAAAAAAGCAGACATGTAGATCAATGGAACAGAATAGAGGACCCAGATGTAAGTCCAGGTAGCTACAGCCAATGATAAAAATGCCAAAAAAAACTCATTGGAGAAAAGACAGCCTCTTCAGCAAATGGTGTTGGGAAAACTGGATATATATCTGTAGAAGGATGAAATAGATCCTTCTATCTCTCCATGCACAACAATTAAGACCAAATGGATTAAAGACCTTAATATCAGACCTGAAACTCTAAAACTGTAGAGGAAAAAGTAGGGGAAACCCTTCAACATATTGGTCTTGGCAAAGGCTTTCTGAATACAACCCCAATTGCTCAGGCAATAAAGCCACAGATTAATCACTGGGACCTCATGAAATTACAAAGATTTTGCACTGCATAGGACACTGTGAAAAAAGCAAAGAGGCAACCTACAAAATGGGAAAAAATCTTCACCAGCTATATATCTGATAGAGGATTAATATCTAGGATATACAAAGAACTCAAAAAGTTAAGTAATAAGAAATCAAAGAAGCCAATCAAAAATTGGCTATGGAGCTAAATAGAGAGTTCTCAAAGGAAGAAATACAAATGGCATATAAGCATCTAAAAAAGTGTTGTACATTACTGGTCATCAGGGAAATGCAGATTAAAACTACATTGAGATTCCACCTCACTCCTGTCAGATTGGCTACCATCATGGAAACAAATGATCATAAATGTTGGTAGGGATGTGGAAAAAGAGGAACCCTTCTACACTGCTGGTGGGAATGCAATCTGGTCCAGCCATTGTGGAAATCAGTGTGGAGGTTCCTAACACAGCTAAAGATTGATCTACCATATGACCCAGCTATAGCACTCCTAGGCATATATCCGAAGGAATCATCTCATTTCCTTAGAAGTACGTGCTCAACCATGTTTATTGCTGCTCAATTTATAATAGCTGGGAAATGGAACCAACCTAGATGTCCCTCAACTGATGAGTGGATAATGAAGATACAGCACATTTATACAATGGAGTTCTACTCAGTGGTAAAGAAAAATGAAGTTAAGAAATTTGCAGAAAAATGGATGGATCTGGAAAGGATTATACTAAGTGAGGTAACCCAGGCCTAGAAAGCCAAGCGCCACATGTTCTCCTTCATATGTGCATCCTAGCTACAGATGATTGGCTTCTGTGTGAGAAGGAAAATCTCAGTAGCAGAGGCCAGTAAGTTAAAAAGGAGATATAAAGGGAAGAGAAAGGAAGGGAGGACGGTACTTAATAGGTTGGTACTGTATATAAGTAAGAAGAACGATTGAGATGGGAAGGGGATATGATGGAGACCGGAATTTCAAAGGGGAAAGTGGGGGGGGGGGGGGTTTACCATGGGATATTTTTTATAATCATGGAAAATGTTAATAAAAATTGAGTATAAAATTGAATACAGGGTATTTCAGAACAAGATAAGGATGATGACAAACAAATACACAATAGAGAAACATGTGGATTCATTAAAAACAGATTCAAACAAAAAAAAAATAAATAAAATGACTACCAATTTTTAAAAAAATGGAGCCAGGCGTGGTGGCACATGCCTTTAATCCTAGCACTCAGGAGACAGAGGTAGGAGGATGGCCATGAGTTTGAGGCCACCCTGAGAGTACATAGTGAATTCCACGTCAGCCTGAGCTAGAGTGAGACCATACCTCAAAAAAAGGGGAGGGCTACAGTGTTATCCTGCAAAGCCTAAGAACCCAGGTTTGATTCCCTAGGGCCCACGTAAGCCAGATGCACAAAGAGGTGCATGTATCTGAATGCACTTGCAGAGGCTGGAGGCCCAGGAGCAGCCATTCTTTCTCTCTCTCTCTTTCTCAAATACATAAAATGGCCGGGCGTGGTGGCGCACGCCTTTAATCCCAGCACTCAGGAGCCAGAGGTAGGAGGATCGCCATGAGTTCAAGGCCACCCTGAGATGACAGAGTTAATTCCAGGTCAGCCTGGACCAGAGTGAGACCCTACCTCAAAAAAAAAAAAAAAAATACATAAAATGTATTTTAAAAAATAAATAATAGGAAAAAATGGAGGTAGGGGGACACCAAAACAACTACAAGGAATTTCAAAGCTAAGGACCTGCCACATTAACCACCACTTGCAGTGTGTGCTTCTCAAGTATTAACCAGAGGCAGATGGCCAAGGATTATTAGTTGAGAGAAATCTTCTAACACAAAAAATAAGGAAAAGGCAAACAAGTGACAAAGGGATAAAAGAAGACTGAATAGGGCTGGAGAGATGGCTTAGTGGTTAAGCATTGCCTGTGAAGCCTAAGGACCCTGGTTCGGGGGTCAATTCCCCAGGACCCACGTTAGCCAGATGCATAAGGGGGCACACGCATCTGGAGTTCATTTGCAGTGGCTGGAAGCCCTGGCGCGCCCATTCTCTCCCCCCCCCCCCTTCTCTCTGTCTGTCACTCTCAAATATATAAATAAACAACAACAACAACAAAAAAGAAGAAGACAGAATTAAACAGTTTAGGAGAAATTGTATCTACTTAAAAGAGAAAGACCACAGATGTGTAGAAAGAGAAGGTAAACAGTCTTGGAGGACTACAATTCAAATAACAAATATGGGTGAAAGATAACATCACCTAGATCCTCAATGACAGATTCAATTGCTTTTAACTTCTGATGGACAACTTCCTTACATACAAACAATATGCCATGATCATAATCCCCTGTCACCATCATCCCCCTCCTGAAACCCCAGTCTCCTGAATCCCTTCCAATTTCCAACTAGTCTGTTATATTCTGATGTTGTCATTTTTCCTCTATTATGCAAGTCTTGTGTAGATGGCATTGAGCCACTGTGTGGTCATGAACACCATGGCCATTTTGTGTCTGGAAGACAGTACTGTAAGCACTCTTCCCCTTTTTCTGGCTTATTCTGCCACTTCTTCAGCAATGGTCCCTGCAGACTCAATTTTTTAACCTAACATGGACTAAACCATACCAAGATTCTTACTTGCTTTTTTAAAAAATATTTATTTGAGAGCTGGAGAGATGGCTTAGCAGTTAAGGCACTTGCCTGCTAAGCCAAAGGAACTCAGTTCAATTCCCCAGAACCCACATAAGCCAGATGCACAAGGGGGCACACATGTCTGGAGTTCATTTGCAATGGCTGTAGGCCCTGGTGTGCCCATTCTCCCTCTCTATCTGTTGGTCAGTTTCTCTCTCTCAAATAAATAAATAAGTGCTTCATGGTACGAACTGCATACACATACACACACACACACACACATATTTGAGAGAGGTTGTAAATGGGTGTGCCAGGCCCTCCTGCAGCTGCAAACCAACTCCAGACACATGTGCTACTTTGTGTGATTACCTTTACATGGGTATTGCGGAATTAAAGTAAGTACCTTTAACAGCTAAGCCATCTCTCCAGCCCAAGATTCTTACTTGCAATAGTCGGTCTTAATCATGCTTCCTTCCTCTCAAGGCTTTCTTATCAATTGCACAAAAAATACTTAATTCCTCATTTAAAATACAACTGAAAATTAGATGTAGGTCATGGGAAGTTTAAAAGCAGAAAATAGTACACAACTCTCTCCAATGTCTTTCCAGGCTAAAAAGTCTAGTCTATATTGCAGTCATTACTTAGCAACTACCACTAGAATAAAACAAGCATCCAACAAAGAGGTGGTTGGTGCTAAGTCACAGGCACTGGTACACAGAATACCTATGCCTATCTATGTATATCATCAGTTTCCTGTTGTCATATAGAAGATTGCCTCTTCCTTTTGTAACAGGTTCATGAAGCTCAAGTTTTAGAGACTTGAGTCAAGATGGTACAGCCCCATCTGTTCAGCCTCTAGCAAAGACTTTACTCACAGCAGATGTCATAACAAATGTGGAGCACATATGGAATTGACCATCCAGTAAAACAGGAAGCCAGAGGGAATCAAGGACTAGACTCATGTGTTTTATAACAATTCACACTCACATAAACTAACCAGAGTCCCATAAGGACTATATGAATCTCAGGGATTGGAAAAATGGCTCTGTGGGTAAAGAGCTTGCTATGCACACATGAGGACCTGAGTCTAGATTCCAGCAACAAAGTAAGAACAGGGCATGGTGGTGGGCACTTGGAAGGTAGGTAGAGACAGTAGGGTCCCCAGGGCTGGCTGGTCAGTCACTCTAGCCAAATCAGTAAGCTCTAGGTTCAAAGCGAAACACTTTCAAAATTAGAGTGGACCATGACTAAGGAAGACATGAGCATCTGCACACCCATACACCTATAAACAGATAAAACATGCATGTACACCACACACAAATAAACATGCAAAAGTAAAAGAATTTAACCTCTTCCAAGGACAATGCCTCCAAATGACCTATTGATTTCCCACTAATTCCTACCTCTCAAATTTACCTGTAATTTTTAAAACATCCAAAATATATTATAATTTACTTGAAAAATAATCACAAGTTCTGCTTGAGTAGTTTCCATATTCATGCTCTCCTGAGGCCAAGTAGTCTAACTTTTAGAAAAAAAGCTTCATTAAACTCAAGTTTTAGATCAGGCAACCCAATAAATGTCAACACAATTCCACAAATGTCCTAGAACTTTGCAGGTAGGTCCTCAACTGCTCTAAAGCCCAGTAAGACTGAGTTCTCCTCAGTTTAACATTTACTTCAACTTAGGAAAGGAAAGCCAGTAGCTATTTTGATTTGGTAGTACATCAACATAATTCATCTTGGACTAATAGCCAAGCAGATTTCTCTTTTAAATTACCTAAGTGTAGTAGGTAGGGCCTGGAAAGATGGCTCAGTAGTTAAGACACTTGCCCATAAAACCTAATGACCTGAGTTCGATTCCTCAGTATCCATGTAAAGCCAGATATACAGAGTGGTGCATGTATTTGGGGTCCATCTGAATGGCTGAAGACCCTGGTACACCCATTCTCTCTCCCTCCCTCCCTCTTCTCCCTTCCCCTTCCCTCCCCTCCCCATCCCTTCCCTCTTTCTTTCTCCCTCCCTCCCTCCCTCCCTCCCCCCCCCTCCCAGGTGTGGTGGCACACTCCTTTAATCCCAACACTCAGGAGACTAAACTGTGAGTTCAAGGCCAGCCTGGGACTACATAGTGAATTCCAGGTTAGCCTGGACACCTTGAGAGACCAAAAGTAGAGTGGGTGGGGGGGGGGGGAAGGAGGGAGAAGAAAATACCTAAGTGTAGTTTGAGAAGAAAAACAACAGCAATAGGTTGGAGAGATGGCCCAGTAAGTAAAGTGTTTGCCACATAAGAATGAAGATCTGGATTTGGATCACCAGAACCCATGTGAAATGCTAGGTGTGGTAATCCCAGTCCTGGGGAATCTCTAGAGCTTATTGGCCAGCTAACTGGAGTCCCTGAGCTCTTGATTCAGCAGGAGACCTTGTCTCAAAGAGTAAGGTGGAGAGCAACTGAAGTAGACAACTGAAAGTGGTCTCTTGCCTATACACACATGCTTACATGTTCACACACATACATATTCAAAGACATATCAGTATGCATACACACACATGCACACAACACAAATACACATGCAAAAAAAAAAAACACAAACATTTAAAACATCAACAGCAACAGGACAGTGAGCCATGTCCTAGCAAGGGGAAAAGACAAATCCCTAAACCCACCACCACCAACACATCTTCTATAGCAAGGTTCCACCTCCCAATTACCATCAACTGGGGATCAAGCATTCAAAACACATGAATTTAGGAGGAAAACTAACTCAAACCACCACATCACATTTAGAGAAGTGAGAAATATTGACAGGATTATTACCCACCATGTACACATTGTAGGGAAAGGACTGTCAATTCAGTCAACTTGGAGATGTGACAGTTCTTCAAAAATGACCAATGGATCAAGGTGACCCAGTATTATGGTTGTGGCACTGAGTTCAATTCCCAGTACACAAAAGAAAACAGACCAAAAGCAAAAGCAAAAAAAAAAAAAAAAAAACAGGAAAAAGAACTACTGAAGGAAAAGGCATATAAGACAAATCTGAAAAACACAGATGTGCAGAACCAATAACAAGTGAAATAAAGCTTTAGAAACGGAAGTTACGGACGCAGTTAAAAAAGAGTCAGGGCAGGAATAGTGCCCCATGCTTGTAATGCCAGCACTCAGAGACAAAGGCAGGATTATTACCAAGTTGAGAGCCAGCCTGGTCTGCATAGAGTTCCAAACCAGCCAAAGATGTATCATTTTTTAAGTATTTTATTTATTTATTGGAAAGAGAGAGAGTAAACGTGCACACCAAGGCCTCCAGCCACTGCAAATGAATTCCAGACATGTACATCCCCTGATGCATCTGGCTAACATGGGTCCTGG
Organism: Jaculus jaculus; assembly: GCF_020740685.1. NCBI lineage: Eukaryota > Metazoa > Chordata > Mammalia > Rodentia > Dipodidae > Jaculus > Jaculus jaculus. The sequence continues at coordinate 62,083,711 of NC_059116.1, forward strand.
AGAATGGAACCTGGGTCCTTTGGCTTTGCAGGCAAATGCCTTATGCGCTAAGCCATCCCTCCACCCCAGCTCTTTCGTTTTGATGATTAAGGGATAAGAGAACAGCAAACAGAAACATAAGGCCAGACATGGTGGTGCATGCCTTTAATCCCAACACTTGGGAGGCAGAAGTAGGAGGATCACTGTGAGTTTGGGGCCAGCCTAGGACTACAGAATGAGTTCCAGGTCAGCCTGGGCTAGATTGAGACCCTACCTCAGAAAACAACAGAAAAGATTATAATCAAGAAAACTATTAATAATTCATTACTGGAGCTTCCATCACTCTGCTTCCTCCTAAAAAAAGTAATATGGATAAGTATCATAATAATGCTAAGATGAAAAGAAATCATTAGATTCTGGATATATCTTAAGTAGAGCTAAAAGATCTTGCTGACAGAAGGATGTGAAGTGTGAAGCAAAGCATCAATGATGACTGCTAAACATTAAACTGACTTTGCAAAATATATTAATGAGGCATCTAATGAGATGGCAAGGATGAAGGAATGAGGCTTGAAGAAAGAACGAAGAGTTGAGTTTTTGACAATTGTTTTCATACTCCTAACAAAATCCAGGTGGAGATGTTAAGTACATGGATATCTCAATCTCCAAATTCAGAGTAAGACCTGTCTATAAAATTAGGAGTAGTATGAATAGCACAGTATTTAAAGCTTAGAGATTAGCGTTTCTGTTTAAATCTCACTTTATAAGTAAGAAGCATGGGAACTTTTCTACATGGATTTATTTGCTACATTATCTTAACACTCTAAATTAAGACTATTACTACCTTACATTACATAGTAAATATTAGGAAACAGGACTAGAGAGCTGGCTCAGCAGTTAAGGCACTTGCCTACAAAGCCTAACCAGTTCGATTCCCCAGGACCCACATAGAGCCAGATATACAAAGTGGCACATGCATCTGGAGTTTGTGTGCCGGGGCTAGAGGCCCTGAGTTCCCATTCTCTCTTTCTCTCAAACTGTGGGGCTTGGTAGCACATGCCTTTAATCCTAGCACTCAGGAGGCAGAAGTAGGATTGTGAGTTTGAGGCCAGCCTGAGACTACACTGTGAATTCCAGGTCAGCCTGAGCTAGAATGAGACACTACCTCAAAACAAAACAAAATAATAATAATAATATTATTATTAGGAAACAAAGATATATAATATCTAGCCAACTAGCCCTAAGCCACACTACTGAGAAACAGCAAGCCTGAGATGTGAATTCAAGTAATATCACTCCAAAGTCTAAATTCCTACACTAAGTTATGCTGCCTAGTAAAGCTCCAAGAGAAAAAAAGTATCAATGGAGAGAAGAGGTTCTAAAAGAGACGCCCAGGGTATTCAATATTTGGACACCAAAAATATACACACGGGGTGGGGTGGAGAAAGTTTAATTCCTCAAAACCCACAAATAAGGCACAAACAGGAAAGAAATTGAGGGGCTGGAGAGATGGCCCAGTGGTTAAAGCATTTGCCTGCAAATCCCTAACTACCCAAGTCCGATTTCCTAGTACCCACATAAAGCCAGATTCACAGTGGTACATGCATCTTGCAACGGCTGGAGGCCCTGGTGAACTCATTCTCTCCCTCTGTCTTTCTTCTCCCCATCTCTCTCTGCTTGCAAATAAATAAATAATTTAAGAAAATTTCAGATCAATAGAGAAATGGATGAGGAACTGACTGCTAGAATTTGCAAAATGGAAGTCAGTAAGTGAAGGAAATGGCATAAGACAGCTGGAGACAAGTGTGAGCTTGATGGTGTTATCTTTACAATTTAAGTTGAAATTAGAAGAAATACAAAAATAAGATTCATTGATTCAGTAAATATTTACTGAATATTTATTAGTGTTGGAGATTGGTCTCATGCTAAGAGTACAGTGGTGAACAAATGTAACAACAATCCCTTTCCTGATGGAACTAAAGTACTCGTAATATGTTTGGTACTTTAAGGAAAAGGGTGTCTTTAGGGAAAAGCTTTCTATCTCAGTATCAGATATGTTACATTACATAAATTGGTCAAATTGAGTCAGTTTGAGAACTGAATTTTTTAAAAGTACAAATATATACAAATTTTCTGATTAATGGTGATATCAAATGTTTAACTAAGGATATTTTAACGCAACTGATACTCAGTGGTAGACAAAATGAAAAACAGTATTGTTAAGCATAGTCTGCATTATGTACTCTATAACCTATTAGTAAAAAGTTGTACACAGGGGCTGGGGAGATGGCTCAGCAGTTAAGGGCACTTCCTTGCAAATCCCAATGACCTGGGTTCAATTCCTCAGAACCCATGTAAAGCCAGATGCACAAAGTGGCACATGCATCTGCAGTTTGTCTGCAGTTGCAAGAGGCCCTGGCATGCTCATTTTCTACCTCCTTTCTGTGTGCAAATAAATAAATAAAAACATTTGGGGGGAAAAAACTGGAGCTGGAGAGATAGCTTAGCAGTTAAAGCACCTACCTGCAAAGCCTAATGACTCAATTCCCCAGTACCGACATAAAGCCACATACACAAAGCGGCACATGCATTTGGAATTCGTTGCAGTGGCTAGAGGCCCTGCAGCACCCATTCTGTCTCTCCTCTCTCTCTGCTTACCAAAAAAAAAAAAAAAAAAAAAAAAAAAAAAAAAAAAAATTTTTTAAAACTGAACACAGGAGTCTTTTGGACTCTACCAAAGGATTACTGAGGGTTTCTAAGGATTTTTTTTTTTGCTAAATTTTTCAAAATATTTCAGTCAATGGGTCCTGAGGAGAGAACTAATCCAAATACCAAAACTTGCTTAGAATTTAAAAAGTAGCTTTGAGCTGGAGAGATGGCTTAGTGGTTAAGGTGCTTGCCTGCAAAGCCTAAGGACCCAGGCTCTATTCCCAGAACCCAAGTAAGCCAGATACATATAATGGTACATGTACCTGAAGTTCATTTGCAGTAGCTATAGGCTCTGGTGTGTCCATTCATCATCCCCCCCCACTTTCTCTCTTTCTCTCTCTCTCTCATAAATAAATACTTTTTTAAAAAAGCAGCTAAACAAAGCAATGTTCCTACATCTGAAACAAAGCAATGTGCCTACATTCAAGAAGCTTACTATCGAGCCAAGCATGGTGGCAAGGTAGTAGGACTGCCAAGAGTTCGAGGCCACCCTGAGACAACATAGTGAATTCCAGGTCAGCCTCGGCTAGAGTTAAGAATCTACCTTCAAAAACAAAACAACAACAACAAAAAAGGCTTACTGGGCTGGAGAGATGGCTTGGTGGTTAAGTGCTTGCCTGTGAAGCCTAAGGACTTCAGTTGGAGGCTCGATTCCCCAGGACCCACGTTAGCCAGATGAAGAAGGGGGTGCACATGACTGGAGTTCATTTGCAGTGGCTGGAAGCCCTGGTGCGCGCCCCCTCCCCCTCCCCCTCTCCCTCTCCCTCTCTCTCTGCTTCTCTCTCTCTCTGTTGCTCTCAAATAAATAAAAACAAACAAAGGGTATTTTTTTTTCAACAGGAAAATAAATTTTTCTTTAATCAATAAAGAAAACAAACTCTCCAAGACCCTCACAGGATTTCCAACAAGTACTAGGTGTCATGGATCTCAGAGGACAGGGAAACTCACTGGGCTTGGAAGGGTAGGACTGAATCTGGAATTTATGTCAAATTGGCATAACAGCTTTTCTAGAATGTAAGCAGGAAAAGTCCTCATGCCTAGCCACCTCTAGTCTTAAACACCTAGTTTTACAAAGTTATACTTGTGGCTTTAGACCTGACAACATCCATCCATCACGATTACATGGCTTGAACATTACATTTTTTAAAAAATGTACTATACAAAAATTCAAATCTCACTTTAAGGCCATGAATTTCATGTACCGTAAGGCAGTCTGGTATTTTTTTAAAAAAGGCTTACTAGCTAGCTAGCAGGCTCAAAGACACATTTTTAACTCAACATTTATTAAAAACCTATACAGAAATCATCAAATAAAAGGCCAAACCAAGGTCATAACTATTTGATACCTAAAAATTTAGTTAAAAGGATAAAATAATTTGTAGTTGACTAACAGTACCAATAATTTGTAGGAGGAAATTACAATGGACTAGAACAATGGTCCCCAAATGGAAGTTTTTTGGCACCTTAGGAGTCATTAAATAATGCCTAGAGAATTTCTTTTTAATTTATTTTAGGCAGAAGTCTGAAAACAAACACCAGATTCATGCACCAGTTTGTGTATCTAGCTTTAAGTGAGTACTGAGGAATAAAGGCAAGTAGGCTTTGCAAGCAAGTTCCTTTAACCACTGAGCCACATCTCCAGTCCTGCCTAGGAATTTTTAAGTCATAACTAGCAGTTAGGTATCACTGACATCTGGTGAGTAAAGGTCAAGGATGAGGCTAAACACCCAACATAATATTGGACACTACTCACCCCATTTAAGGATGTTTATCTAGTCCATACTGTCAATAACATCATTCTTAAGAAACTTTATGCTTCAGTAATCAGGAATTAATTCAGATATAGTAATTTGGATTCTGAGTTGATATAAAATATGAGGGTATGCAGAAAAAGGTAAAATAACAGAAGCAAAAGCATAAAGGGAAGAAGCCTATGCTTGAACTGGGTGGTAAGGTACAAAGAACAGGTTTGACATTAAGAAATTAATCTGGGGGGGAGGGAATTACCATGGAACTTTTTTTATAATCATGGAAAATGCTAATAAAAATTTTAAAAAAAGAAATTAATCTGAAACCAATGCAAATGTGTATTCAAAAAAAAAAAAAATCAGGCCAGGCGTGGTGGCGCATGCTTTTAATCCCACACTTGGGAAGCAGAGGTAGGAGGATCCTATGAGTTCGAGGTCACCTTGAGACTACATAGTGAACTACAAGTCACCTGGACTACAGTGAGACCTTACCTCAAAAAAAAGAAAAAAAAAATCAGTAGGAGTAAGTGTTATGTTGTTGGCCAGGGAGGTCCCTGATGGCCCCAAAACATTATAGAACATTGCCAAGGCCCTTGGTTTCCCACCAGGAATAGATGGTAAGACCATATTGCTGAAGACTCCACATACTTGGGCTGCAAAGCCACTGAGAAATCCTGTTGGAACTGAGCTGATAGCCTCTTCCATGTAGACCAGATGACAGAAAGCTGGAAGAAGACATTCTGCATGTAGTTCACTGGGAGAGAGAGAAATCACCAGTGAAGATACTCAACAGTGGACACTGCAAGCCTTATATTTGGCCAGCCAGGCCAAATGAGACAATGGGTGCAACAGTGGCACATCTGTCATGGGGGAAACCAACTGCTCTCTAATTGGTCTGGAGGCCTGCTCCTTGGGAGGGTATACATCCCTGATAATGAAAACCTATGAAAGGGGTAATCATAAGCCCTAGGGGTGTAACATCTGCTGCTATCTGGCTAAATGTATATATTATGCTTATCAAACTGCCCAGTAAACATTTCTCTTAATGTTCACACCCTTATAATAATGCTACTCTCACTTTTGGTAGAGAATATTCTCTTTTCAGATGGCAGTGACCATGGGATGACTCAGAAGGCATCATGGTGCTGGAAAGAAGTGACAGCAGTGCTCAGTACTGCAATATCTTTATCACCCCTTCCAAGGCTCAGGGTCTAATGCAGAAGAGGTGGTGGAAAGAATGTAAGAGCCAAAGGAAGGGTAGGACTGCTTACAATGTGCTTCCCCTATACACAAAATAGCCTGGATATCCATGGCCTCACAGTGACTGACACTACCTACACAAGACCATCATAAGAGGAGGAAAAGACCATGACATCAAAATAAAAAAGAGACTGGTTGAAATGGGGAGGGGACATGATGAAGAATGAAGTTTCAAGGGGAAAATGAGGGGAGGGAGGGTATTACCATGGAATATTTTTTAAAAAAAATATTTTTGTTTATTTATTTGAGAGCAACAGAGAGAGAAAGAGGCAGAGAGAGAGAGAGAGAGAGAGACAGACAGACACACAGACAGAATGGGCGTGCCAGGGCCTCCAGGCCCTGCAAAAGAACTCCAGGCACATGCAGCCCCTTGTGCATCTGGCTAACATGGGTCCTGGGGAATCAATCCTCAAACCAGGGTCCTTAGGCTTCATAGGCAAGCACTTAACCACTAAGCCATCTCTCCAGCCGGTCCATGGGATATTTTTATAATCATGGAAGGTGTTAATAAAAATTTGGAAAAAAAAATCAGTAGGAAAGTGTTATGTCCTAGGCTGTGTTCCCAGGATCACAAAAACAAGTCAGAAGGATATAAAAGTGAACGGTTGGCTGGTAGCTAGATTTTACAGGATCATTACAACCAGATCAAGGTGCTGATAACAGAAGCAGCAAGTATTGTTTTATTCTAAGCATTTTTCCTATTGATGTAGTAAGTAATAAAACTGCTTAGAACAGCAACCTGGTCTCCATGGGTGTATCTCTTTGTCAGTGAGTAGTGTGTTGCACAAGTAGTTGTGCTAGGTGTTTATCAAATACTACTTCCTAATTCATTACTTAGTTAGCATTACCACTGATCTCTAAAGTTCCACCACTAAGATTCAGGACATTCATTTAAACAAGAACACAATGCTTGCACCTGTGCCTACAACACAAGGGCACCAAAATACCGTCTCTAACAAATACTATTTCATTTAGTTATACAACAGAATTGTGCTCTCCCTCTTTAAAAGGGAAGACATTGGAACTTACCCTGCCTGTGGTTTCACTGTGAGTTGGGAAGTGGTAGAAATAACTCTGAATCCTTTCTCTATTCTTTACCCAAACCTCCAAACTTCAGTGACATGCTACAAAGAAAAGGTCAGGGCTAGAGAGATGGCTTAGCAGTTAAGGCATTTGCCTGCAAAGTCAAAAAACCCAGGTTCCATTCCCCAGGACCCAGATAAGCCAGATGCACAAGATGGCACATGCGTCTGGAGTTTGTCTGAAGCAGCTGGAGGCCCTAGAGTGCCAGTAATCTGTCTGCCTCTATTTCTCTCTCAAATAAATAAAAATAATAATAAAAAAGTTAAAAGGGAAAAATTCAAAACTCTTATTTCATAACAGATTCGTAAGTCTATCAGCATACACACACACACACACACACACACACACTTTTGCTATAGCAATCATTAAATTCAACCTTGTGAAACCTGGATATGGTACTGGCTTTCATTCCACACTTCAGTGCCAAGATAGTTCTTTAAAAAAAAAATTTTTTTCTTTGCAAGCAGCTTTAGAAGAGAGAATGGGTGCGCCAGGTGTAGTACAGTCGCATATGAACTCCAGACACATGTACCACTTTGTGCATCTGGCTTTACATGGGTGCTAAGGAATGGAACCCAGGTCGTCAGACTTTGCCTTTAAACAATGAGCCATCTGTCCAGCCCCTCTTAAGAGAGAGAGAGAGAATGGGCATGCCAGGGTCTCCTGCCACTGCAAACGAACTCCAGACACATGTGCCAGTCTGTACTCTGGCTTTTGGTGGGCACTAGGGAAAAGAACTCCAGTAGGCAGACTTTGCAAGCAAGTGCCTTTAAATGCTCAGCCATCTCTCCAGTTCTCATCCCAAGGCAGTGCTTTTAAGTGCATTAAAATCGCCCCCAAAATTCTTCAAGAAACTCAAATCACATTATTACTACTTTCAGACCAAGATAAATAAATAAAAAGCTAATTTGCTGAATTAGCACTGTCGGTATGTAATACCAACGACTGAGATAACAAAAATTTAGCATTTCAGATACCTTCCTGTATACAAAATCTTTCACACTTTCTAAAGTGCAGAAACCCAGCCTGAGCAAAACATCCCAGAGGCTCAAGTCCTCAGTTCTGTTTCAACTGTTGCCAAGTATTTCGTCTTCATCTATCCCAACATTTCAGCCGACGCTTAACCAGAGCTTTCTCTCCTCCACGGCCGTACACGAGATTTTTCAATCCCCTAAGGAACCTTGCCTAAACCATTCTGACCGGTCCAGATACTTTCCATTCGGCCAGTGAAACTTCAGTGTGAGGCTTATAAGAATCCTGCTGCAGCCAAGACACTGCCAGCCCTGCACGGCCCTTCCCGGAGCCACGTCCCCGCGGGGCAGCCTTCAGCAGACCCCCTACCAGGCCCTCTGCCCCGACCCCGGCAGCAGCTCCTGGGCGTCCTCGGCCCCGGGTCGAGGCCCGTCCGAGGTCCTGAGTGCCGCCCGTGTCTTCCCAAGGCGATGCGCCGAGCCCTCGGCCTTGTCCCGGCTCTTCACCACAGAGCTTCGGGGAAGCGAGGCGGGCGGCCGCGGCCCTCGCTCGGGTGACACTCACCAACATCCTGGTCGAAGGGGTTGGTGGCAAAGAGAGGCATGTCCAGTGCGTGGCCGAGGTGTCCCCCGGGACTCCCCCTCGACACCACGGCAGTCAGGGTGCGAAGAACGAAGGAAGACACCTCGGCAAAAAGAAATAAGGAAAGGCGACGGAGGCGGACTCCAGAGGGGCCCCGGTAGCTCCTCCTCACACCCACCCGCAGCGGACCAGGCGGCGGCGGCGGCCTCAGCGGAGATGCGGAGCAGGACCCCGCGCGCGCGGGGCATGTCGGGAACGCGGGCGTCCTCGGCGGTGCCTACGCCAAGGCTGACCGGAAACGCGCCTGTCGCCGGAGGCCCCCCGCGGGGCGTCATCTCCCCCCAACCCCTCCAGGTTTCTCTGGGGCTGTTACACGCGCGAGCAGAATTGATGGCTGGGACCCCTGCTTTTGCCCTGGTCATGAGTCTGTGGAGGGCGGGGTCCTTCGGGCGTGCCGAGGCCGACTGTGGCCGCCAGGCTTGGACCCGGCGCAGGAGAAAGACAGAAAGAAAGGGCTGCGGGAGGCCCAGTGCGGCCTCTTCTCCCTGCGCTGAACAGGTGGCGCTTTCAGCGGGGTCGCCCTTGGCACGCAGCCTCCCTTGGGCCGTCTGTGAAAAGCCTGTGCGTCGCCCTCCCTGCCGGGGTGACTGGGACCGTGCCGGCGCGAAGTCTCGAGAGCTGCAGGCGCCGGTGCGCTGCCCGGCCCGGGGCGTGCGGGATCCCCGCGCCGGCCCTAGGCTGCGGTGCTCAGCCTGCCGAGCAGAAAACAAACAGAAAATGCAGCCAGGGCTTCATCAGTGACTCCTAACAACTTAAAATGTTGACCCTAGTTTTCCTTATGTAAGCACAGAGCAAACAAACCATTCTCTGTGTCATGTGAAAGTCTTAAGGACCAAAATCTATTGGAAATGTTGCACAGTTACTCACCCTGCACGTGGATTGAGATTTTGTAAACTATGCCAAATTTTACCACCTCCAAATAGCATGGAAGCAGATACGTCTGGTAAACAGGATTAATATGAAAGTACAGAAAGCTTGTGTACAAATTTCCATTTAAAATGAAGTACCTTTTCTGAAAGTGAGAAGTACAAATTAATGCACCAGTTCATGTTTTCATCATTCAAAAATACGAAGATATTGGAGTGGGGAATGTAAGGTTCAGCACTGACCGAGCCCACGTACACCACTCTGAGGCAAAGATGGAAACTTTTATTGGGGGGGAGGGAGCACAAGCTGTCAGGACTGACTCTTAAGAGTGGAGCACAGCCAAGTTAGAGATTACAGATAGTGGGCTACATAGAGCTCTTCAATTGGGCGAAGGTGAGGAAGGAAAAAGAAGTCCTTTGTTCTTTACATTAGCCATTTCAGATAGCTAGCGTGTGAGACCAGAAGTGACCGGGTGTCCTGAGATAAGGGGCAGGAAACCTAGACCTGGGGCACTGTCAGGCAAGGAAGGGATAATGGCTGGGTGGTTCCTTGAGGATGTGGAAGACACACTTCCTTTTGTCTCTGACCCCTTCCTACTATCCTCGTGAATCCATTTTTGGGAGCCTGTCTTGACCTAACAGGAAATATTGCTGGATGAAGTGTAAATGAACATAATTTAGCTAACAAAAACATGGACATATGTAACAAGCTTTTGAAAATGTAAATACCTTTGGTCCTAGCAATTATATTCTTTGGAAAGTGTCCTTTGGACGTACCAATTATTGAGAACATATTAAAGTCATTCTTTAAATATATGAACAAAGATAATTGGTGGCGCCATTGTTTATAATATCAAAGTACTGTTAACCAAAAAAAGTCCCTCATCAAGAAGTGATTGGAGGGCTGGAGAGATGGCTTAGCGGTTAAGCGCTTGCCTGTGAAGCCTAAGGACCCTGGTTCAAGGCTCGGTTCCCCAGGTCCCACGTTAGCCAGATGCACAAGGGGTTGCACGCGTCTGGAGTTCGTTTGCAGAGGCTGGAAGCCCTGGCACTCCCATTCTCTCTCTCTCCCTCTATCTGTCTTTCTCTCTGTGTCTGTCACTCTCAAATAAATAAATAAAAAATATTAAAAAAAAAAAAAAGAAGTGATTGGAGGGGCTGGAGAGATGGTTTAGCAGTTAAAGCACTTGCCTGCAAAGCCAAAGACTCCTGGGTTCTATTTTCCAGGACCCATGTAAGCCAGATGCACAAGGAGGCGCATGCATCTGGAGTTTGTAGTGGCTGGATGTCCTAGCGTGCCTGTTCTCTCCCTCCCTCCCTCCCTCCCTCCCTCTCCCTCTGTCTTTCCCTCCCTCCCTCCCTCCTCCCCACCCTCTCTCCTTCTCTTTCTTTCAAATAAATAAATAATACATATACATAAAGTGATTGGAGGGCTAGGAATGGTGGTGCATGCCTTTAGTCCCAGCACTTGGGAGGCAGAGAGAGGTAGGAGGATCACCATGAGTTCAAGTCCACCCTGAGACAACATTAATGAATTCCAGGTCAGCCTGGGCTAGAGTGAAACCCTATGGCAGAAGGGGAGGAGAAGAAGAAGTGATTGGACATAACCACTGTTAGGTGAAGACAAAAACTGAGTCAAAGCAGGAGGGCATCAGATACATAAGGAAGTTGGCCATTTGCATTCCTCAAGGAACCACCCAGCCATCATCCCTTCCTTGCTTAACAGTGCCCCAGGTCCAGGTTTCCTGCCCCCTTATCTCTCAGGACACCTGGTGGCTGTTCTGGTCTCACACTCTAACTATCTGAAATGGATAATGTAAAGAACAAAGGAGTTCCTTTCCCTTCCTCACCTTCTCCCCATTGAAGAGCTCTTTATAGCCAACTATCTGTAATCTCAAAGTTGGCTGTGCTCCCCTCTTGAGAGTCAGTCCTGGCAGCTCCTGTTTTTCCCAGATAAAAGCATCCATCTTTGCCTCAGAGTGGTCTCCATCACTCCTGAACCTTACATCTGGTACCGTGACTCACATAGTAAGGCTTCTGGTTGCCCTCTTGGGCGGCCAGAACTCCTTTCCCCTAACCAGACCACACCAAGCTGCCACTTGACCCTCTGAAGGCTTCAGACCATCTCTGCCTGATACAGGCTCTCACACCCACCACAGTTCTTCCCTTCTCCATCTCCTCACTCCTTCTCAGTAAGTGTTCCTCTCAGGTTGGCCTGCACTCGGGTTTCATCTCTCCTTGTGGAAGCCATGCCAGTATGCTAGGCTACACCCCTCAAGAAAGATGCACTCTCAACACCTTGAGTCTCTCATTCTCTGGTCTACTGTACCCTAAGGGGCCTTTTGGTTTGGTTACCATCTCAGGACCCTTCCTCTCCTTCTCTTCTCTTCCTCTCCCTCCTGCGCTCTCATCTTTCACTGCCAGCCACTTTCATTTTCCACAGCCAGCTGGTTTTGCCATCTGGAGCACAGTTGCCCTCCTTGCCCACTAACAGGCTAAAAAGCCAACAGTTGTGACCTGTATGGCCTCTGCCCACGTAGGGGGTGCAGGCCCCATTCACCGCCACAGGCCAGGGGGTCATATGGTATTCTATATAAACCCAGCTTAAGCTCTGGTTTATTTTTCTCTCATCCTTGTTTTGCTCATTCTCTGTCTCCTTAAGAACTTAAAGCCTCTATGACTCTTGGATGACATCTTATCTTTCTCTGCAACTCTGCTTGGCCATATCCATAAAAGCTGGACACTGGGTCCAAATGGCCTGAGAATGATACTTTTAATTTCCAAATTCTCACTAAAAAAAAAAAAAAAAAAATCTGCCAATGTACAGGCAAATGGTCCAAAATACACTATATACAAGCATTTTTAACTTTGCATGCACAGCCTTCTCTCTACTTGTAGCAGACAGCTTCAGGTTCACTGAGATGAGCTTTCAGGCCAGACACAGCCATGGAGAAAGGGATATTTATTGAAGCTTACAGATCCACGGGAAGATTCATAAATGGCAGAAGAAGCTGGCCTGCCTTCCCCGGACCAAGCTGAGAGAGAGAAGCACAAGCCTACAGCCAAAAGCCACAGCACACTTCAGGAACTCCTGTTAGGCACACTCTGCATATCTTTAGATTGAAATCTAAAACCCGCCACCACACCTTAAGAAGCACCCAGTGACATTGCTTCCAGCCAGGTGACTGCAGATGCAATCTACAAACAAACAACTGGATATATTGGGGGCCATCTATTCAAACCACCACACTGCTCTACCTGCTCCTCTCACAAGGTCCTAGCCGAGGGATCAGGAATGTGCTGTAATTCAACCCCTGCCCCATACTCGTCCTCACCTTCTGCTTTCGACCAGACCGCCATAGAGGACCTGACCCCCACAGCCCCTCCTGCTCCTCCAGCTCCCTCAGCCTCTCCTGAACCCCTGCTTGGTAACAAAGTTTGATTTTAGTCTCCAGAGTTGTAAATAAAATAGAAATTTAAAATGGGAACTTATAACTTCTGAATAAATGAATGAATGAGTATGTGAAGGGGAAATGGTTGTCTAGAGTCTATATGAAAACTGAACTTTACATGAATGTGTATATATGAGTATGCACATGGCACAGACCTAAGGCTGCAGACTGATTTCTGTTCCGAGCAGTACCATTTCATTGTGGGGATGTTTGCCACCAAGTCCATTGTACTAGTCAGCATAGCCAATTTTTAGTATTGAGTGTCCCCCAGAAGGAACACTAAAAGTAATTAAGATCATAGGCCAAAAAAAAATAAATAAATAAAGCAAGATTCTCCTACTCTGAAAGAGTTGTAAAACTCTCCCAGAAATTTAGGGGCGGCGGGGGGGGGGGAGGCTCTTTCTTAGCCCTGCCTTGCAGAGCCAGGGGGCTGCAAGCACGGGGGATCTCAGGATCCTGGCCCCAGCACGATGATGAATGAATGCCAAGTCCCTATAAACAGATGGAGACTTCTTATAAGAAATTTGTAACTGTTTTACATTTACTTTATCTTTCCATGCCTCTATGGAATTACTAACAGACAATAGCCTCAAAATTTATATTTAAATTTACAAATATTCAATACTAAATTTGTAAAAGAAAAATTCTAAAAAGTTTCAATGTTTTCTTTTTTTTTTTGGCTTTTCGAAATAGGGCTGTAGCCCAGGCTGACCTGGAATTCAAGAGTCTCAGGGTGGCCTCGCACTCACAGCAATCCTCCTACCTCTGCCCCCCCAGTGCTTTCATATTTTTTAACATGTGTTTCAGGGAAGTTATAAGAAACAAAGTTCCAAAATCTATATGTTTATCCTGGGTAAATAGTCAAAATCTGGTCTATTCTTTCAAAAAAGTTATTTCAAAAGGCCTTCAGAAAAAAAAAAATGGTCACATTAAAAGTCTTATGGTAGGAACAATAAAAGTTGTTGGTTGTTATGAGATGAACTGACTAAAAAAGATAAACTGGAAAAAAATTTATATGTTAAATGTTAAATGTTTAATAGAAAAGATTGTTACAGAGTGGTCACATAGATTGTAAAGTAAAAGTAGGTGGATAAAGGTATGAATAAAATATTTAACTGAAGAGATGAGTAAGCTTAAACAGAAGATCAAAGACAAAGTACTTAATCAGATTACAAACTTCTTGAGATATAAAATGACTTACCCTAGGGTTTACATCAGACTAACAAAGTATAGCCCTAGCTGGTAGCAGGTTGCTATGGTATTCAGGTTGTAAACTTAACTTTAACTCATTGATGTTAAAATCTGGTCACGATAATGGTTATGAAAGACTGAATTTAGAGTACCCAACCAAGTTAACTAGGTTTCTCTTTTTGTCAACCTGTTGACTAAATCTTAAGGTTCCAATTGACTTATTAATATTCTCTCCTAGGGTTATTATATCCAAAACCCTGCCTCAAAAAATAAAAAATAAAAAAGGAGTAAATAAAAGGCATTTTCTATAAATAAATAAATAAAAACACACACACAAAAAAACCTCACAGAGGAATTATTTACTCTTTTTTCCCTCTTTTATAAGGTAAATAGACCACATTTGAAACATTAAACAGTATTTACCTGTCACACACTTGAAAACTATTTATGATAAGCAGTAAAAGAAAATTCTAAACAAAGTAATGTTGTGATTTAAGATGTAATTCCTCAATTCCTCCAACAGTCAGTCTTAATACTTAGATTTAACTTACGTCATTACTGAACAGGTTTAACAAAGTACCACAGACAGAATTATAGAGTTGGTTAAGGTTCGAATAGTTAAAGATTGTACCATAAAATTTTGTGTATGTTAAGAGATTAAAAATATTTCTTTTGGGGCTGGAGAGATGGCTTAGTGGTTAAGCGCTTGCCTGTGAAGCCTAACGACCCCTGTTTGAGGCTGGATTCCCCAGGACCCATGTTAGCCAGATGCACAAGGGGCACATGTCTGAAGTTCATTAGCAGTGGCTGGTGGTCCTGGTGCACCCATTCTCTATATATATCTGCCTGTTTCTCTCTGTCATGCTCAAATAAATAAATAAAAATAAATAAAAAATATTTCTTTTGGCTCAGCAGTTAAAGGTGCTTATTTGCAAAGACAGATGCACATAGTGTAACACATATTTGAAAATTGTTTTGGAAATGTTTGGCATGCTCATTCCCTCTCCTTTCATGAGACTTGTCTCCTTTTTTCATTAGATCATGGCAGTTTAATCTAGTTCCTCTATTCTTTGGTTATGTTAAATATAGCTAAATTAATTTCAGAAACTGACTTATAAGTTGTATGGACATCCTATTTAGCTTTTAAATATGCTAAATCTCCTCATTAAAAAAAAATATAATGTCAGCCAGGCGTGGTGGTGCATGCCTTTAATCCCAGCACTCAGGATGCAGAGGTAGGAGGATCAATGTGAATTTGAGGCCACCTGAGACTACATAGTGAATTCCAGGTCAGCCTGAGCTAGAGTGAAACCCTACCTCAAAAAAAAAATATATATATATATATATATATATATGTATATATATATATATATATGCACACACACACACATACATATATATATGTATGTATATGTGTGTATACATATATATATATATATATATATATATATATAAATACACATATATGTGTGTATTATATAAAGGTATCCCACCTCTGAACTTTAAAAATTAAAAAAAAATTATGGCTTCATATTTAAGCCAAAAATGTAACTACATAATATACACTTCTTGTTTATTTTAAATTCTACCAATGGATCTGTTGTTCATAGTTTACTCTCGTAGCCTTGTGTGTCTTAAATATGTAAACTGTACTCTTTGTTAATATCAGACTTTTCCAGATATTAGAATATTAGATTATAATTTGGTTTATACAAAGTCCATGATGTTTAACTATCAATAAGCATGCATTATCATGCCTGGATGAAACTCTATGATTTTAAGATGGATCTTGTCTTGTTCATGCTGGTTTTTCCAGATGATTATCACTGAGGTTAAAATCTAAGTCTTATAAAAAGTGGCTTATTGTGATTTTGTTCTTAGAAAAACTGAAAAAGCTTCCCATGTCTTAAAAATTCCACTGTAGGGCTGGAGAAATGGCTTAGCGGTTAAGCACTCGCCTATGAAGCCTATGGACCCCAGCTCGAGGCTCGGTTCCCCAGGTCCCACGTTAGCCAGATGCACAAGGGGGCGCACGCGTCTGGAGTTCGTTTGCAGTGGCTGGAAGCCCTGGTGTGCCCATTCTCTCTCTCTCCCTCTATCTGTCTTTCTCTCTGTGTCTGTTGCTCTCAAATAAATAAATAAAAAATGAACAAAATATATTAAAAAAAAAATTCCACTGTAGCCAGGCATGGTGGCACACGCCTTTGATCCCAACACTTGGAAGGCAGAGGTAGGAGGATTGCCATGAGTTTGAGGCCACCCTGAGAGACTACATATTGAATTCCAGGTCAGCCTGAGCTAGAGTGAAACCCTACCTCAAAAAAAAAAAAAAAAAATCCACTCTATACAAACAATGTTAATATAGTTTGTCTACGGTTCATGTAAGTCATAAATATTTCTTTAGTCAAGCCTTAAAATTGTTCAATGGTAATAGATGCTAACACCCTATTGCTGAAGACTCCACATACTTGGGCTGCAAGGCCACTGAGAAATCCTGCTAGAACTGAGCTGATAACCTCCTCCATGTAGACCAGCTGACAGAAAGCTGGAAGAAGCCATTCTACATGTAGTTCAATGGGAGAAAGAGATACCACTAGTGAAGATACTCAGCAGTGGACACTGCAAGCCTTATATTTGGCCAGCCAGGCCAAATGAGCCAACGGGTATGATAGTGGAAGGTCTGTCACGGTGGAAACCAACTGCCCTCCAATTGGACTGGAGGCCCGCTCCATGGGGGGAAACACATCCATGATACTGAAAACTTAAAACAGGGGTAGTCATGAGCCCTAGGAGTGTAACATCTGCTGATGTCTGGAAAAATGTATATACTATGCTTATCAAACTTCCCAGTAAGCACTTCTCTTGATATTTATACCCTTATATTAATGCTTAAAGGGAGTGAGGGGAAATTTCCTTCCTGAACTTTTTATTTTCTAGCCAGATAAGCTATGTGGGTCCACATGAATGCCCAGAAATCCAGAAATGACCTGGATGACTTCTTCCCAAAAGGAGCCTGCCTCTCTCTGGGAGAGCTAATTCCTTTAACTTTTAGAAGAGCTCTTAATCCATGAATCTGAGATATATATATATATATATATATATATATATATTTATTTATTTATATTTATGTATTTATATTTTGGCGGGAGGCAATGTTACCCATGACAGAGAAAGATTAGAAATGCCAAGACCAGAGGGCAATGTTCCCGAGGGCTGATTAGCACACGGGGGATTCCCCAGAGGTCCAGGCCTGTCCACAAGTTTAAGAGGCAGGCAACTGCCCTACAGGCTTTTAAGAGGTCGTTGTGTTACCAGGTTCTTTTTGTGTCAGGGAGAAATAGATAGAGGGTTTTTTTTGCCAGCACCCAACGGGCTGTCGGGGTCCAGGCAGAGGACGGCTGGCCTTCAGTCAATACTGAAGAGTGGCCTCGGCCAAGAGACATCAGTTGCCAGTTTGTCGTGTCTGGTCCTACACGATGGCATGAACCGAAAATAAAGGAGGAGAAAGAGAAACCTGCCAGCCCTCAAAAACATGGAGGCAAGGCCGCATGGGCCGATGTCTCCCAGTCTCTCTAGGAGAGCACTCACCCACCCTGTCCATCTCATCAGTGCCCCCTGCAAGAATTGGGGCTGAGGCTTCAGCAGTGGGCTTGGTGTCTCTTCTGGGTGTAACTGCCAGCACCTGTAAAGGAGGGGGCGAGGAAGGGAGGAAAGACTTCACCCAGGGGAGAGGCTCTTCTATCACGTTCCTCCAGGTCACAATATAAGAGATTTGATCAGGTGTCCTAAAGGGGAGGAAGGAATCTGTCCCATATTATTGAGTCAGGGGAGGAATGTCCGTAGGATTAGGGCAATGACAAGACACACAAGTATTACAGACACACAGGGCACCCCAAAACAACAGATGCGCGCTACAGATTCAGATCCCTGGTGGCCAGAAGTCTGAGTCCTTAGGGGACAGCTCAATAATGCCAAACACGGTGCTGATGGGAGCAGGTCTCCCCAGCAGGTTTGCTCTGTCAGGGACAGAGCCCCCACTCAGATTAGCAGGTTTGCTCTGTCCCAGAGGACAAAGCCCACACTCAGATGAGGGGGCAGGACATCTCCTGCCTCCTCCAGGTCTGTCCTTATGGCGTGTTCACCAGGATGTATGACCTGATCAGAAACAGATGCGGCTAGCCTACAGTGTGAAAGGAGAAAGAGCGCTCAAGTGGAAAACGTACCGACCGGTCGGAGAAGAAACCTTTGGGGTCTTGGGTTCCTTGGAGTCTCTGGGGGTCCAGATGAGCCCCAAAGATGTTGTGCCAAGACCCCTGACCAGGAGCCAAGTCCCCCCATCACCAGGAGTCACCCAGAGAACTGCCACAGAAGCCAAGACACTCGAATGCAAAAGCAACAGGTTTCTTTATTGCAAGCCTAGGCCTGGGCTCCGTCCCCACAATCTGGCACAGCGGTAGTGAGGGAGAGAACCCCTTTCTTTTGGGGGAAGGGGTTCATATAGGAATTCGAACAAAGAAGTAGGGTATAGATACATGATTGGTTGATTAAAACAGTTCTGATTGGCTTGAGGTTTCAGTGGGCAAAGTTGGGGGCAGGAGCTAGGGGCACTCCAGGCAGGTGAAGTCATCTCCATTGTCCTTGAAGTGGAGATTCCTCAGTTTCTTATCTAAGCAGGTGGTCAGATGCTGGAGACCTCCCCCCCCACCTCCACAGTGGAGTGTTTATGCAATGTCCTTGAAGTGGAGATTTCTCAGAAACTTTAGGGTGGATCTCTGCATCTCTTCAGCAAACTGCACAATTTGCAGACAGCTGGCTGGTCCTTGAACAAGCAAAAAACAAGCAGTGTTTTGCCCTTTAGATAACCTTAGGGAAGAGTTTTACAACATTTTCCCCAGACTTGACCTCCTGAGCCTCCCTTCTACCCCCAGGAGAGAATGTTTCAATTCACAGTTTGCCCCTCAACAGTTGTTTATGGCTCCTATAATCTTGGGGAAAGGTCCTGTGATTTTTTTTAGGTTTTAGCTTTCCCAGATTTGACCTCCTGAATCTCCTGAACCTCACTCTCACCACCAGTAGGCAATATCTCAGTTTGGAGAAATTTTCTATAAAATATTTTCTTCAAGATACAATATGATATGAAAATAAACATTGTAAAATACAAAATTTATAATTTAAGATAAAAGTTACATATAAAAAGCAGCAGGGGGTTGGCTGGAGAGATGGCTTAGTGGTTAAGGCACTTGCCTGCAAAGCCTAAGGACCCAGATTCAATTCCCCAGTACCCACATAAGCCAGATACACAATATGGCTCATGCATCTGGAATTCTTTTGCAGTGGTTATAGGCCTTGGTGTGCTCATTGGCCCATTCTCTCTCTCCAATAAATAAATAAAATGCTCTTTTAAAAAGACAGCATGGGTATGCATTTTGAGGTTAACATCCACATATTACCCCTCTAAAATACTGAAATGACTAGATTTTATTATTAGTGTTAGAATACTTTAAAAAATATCTTAGACATTATCAATTTCACATTAAATGTAAAATTATATGGTTCTTCAGTCACTCTGTCAAATTCTGTTGGGCAGCTAGTTAGCATCTACACCCAAGGAGAGAGGACATAAAATTCATCTCTTGATGAAAGGACTTTTCAATGAATTGAGGTGCAGCATATTAAATACTACCACACTATTTCCTTTTGTTTACATAGTTGGTATGTGCTTGCTTCACCAGTATGAGTCTCTAAGTAACATGCTGGACATAGTTGTGAGCCCAGTAATCCTATAGGCACCAGGGAGATGGAGACAGGACCTCTGGAGCTCACTAGCCAGTCTGTCTACCCAAGGTTGTTGTGATAGTTAAGGTGTTGTGAACTTGCTCTGTTTAGTAATCCACAGGTTGCTTCTAGGAAGGATCAACTAAAGGAGGAGGTTTTTCCCCCAGGGTGAGCCCTTCCCCCAGAGTGGGTGGCCCCGCTCAGAGGGGGACTTGATATAAGGAAGCTCTGGGGAAAAGAGTTCCCTTTTCCTTCCTTCCTCCCTTCCACTTGGCTGCCGGTGCTGCTCGCTACCTTCCAGTGTGGATTGAAGACCAGTGAGGACTAAAGACCAGCATCAACTGAAGACCCGCGTGGATCAAAACCTAGCGGCTCCTCAGGGAGCCTCCAGGCTTTCAGGCACCATCTGCAGTGCTGGGTTGGGACTGCTGAGGCATCTGGCCATGTGGACTGAGCAGCTACCAGGTTCGGTGATTCTCGGGCCTGCAACTGCTATCGGACTACTGTAAGCTAATCCAATAAATTCCCTTTTGAAAATAATTCATTTCTAGCAGTTCTTTTCCTCTAGAGAACCCTGACTAATACAGTTGTCCTCTGGCCTCTACAAGCATGCACACATATGTGCAAATGAACCTGTACACACAAACACACACTCACAGACACAAGCATTTATACACATACACACACACGAAATAATAAAATAACAAAACAGAGGGTGGGAGTGGCGGCGCACGCCTTTAATCCCAGCACTCGGGAGGCAGAGGTGGGAGGAGCACCGTGAGTTGGCGTCCACCATGAGACTACATAGTGAACTCGAGGTCAGCCTGGGCTAGAGGAAGACCCTACCTTTAAAAAAAAGGGAGAAAAAGGGATCAGAACTACAATGAAGCACAGAAAAATAGCAGTGTGACATATGTACAGAGAGTAAAGAAATGTACCACATATAAGTGCTGTTCTTCCAGCACTTGGGATGCTGAGATAGGAGGAATGTTGTGAGTTTGGAAACAGTGTGAGCTATACAGTGAGTCCTATGCCAGTTTGGTCTACAGGAGTAAGATTCTGTCTCAAAAACAAAAAGTACAAAAAGAAAGAAATATTAAGATACATTTACTAACATTTTCCAAATATAATTGTGGCAGTTTGAATATATGTTCCCCATAGCCTCATGTTTTTGGTTTTTTTGGGGGGGGGTTGTTGGGTTTTTTTCGAGGTAGGGTCTCACTTTAGCTCAAGCTGACCTGGAACTCACTGTGAAGTCTCAGGATGGCCTCAGACTCACGGCAATCCTCCTACCTCTGCCTCCCAAGTGCTGGGATTAAAGGCATGCACCACCATGCCCGGTTTAGGTTTTGTTTTATTTTTTTATTAAGGTTAAACTTGCTGCTCAAATCTCCAGAAGCTTGCTGGAGGGGCCTGTCATTGGGGGCAGATCTGATTCTAGCCCTGTAAGAAAAGTGTAAGAGAAAGGCAAAAGAGAACACTGGACTTGATCTCTACAGACAGTTTATTGAGCAAAACAGCAAGGGGCAGCAGCCTTCCTATGGGATGAAGGCTGAAGCATTGAGCTAGGCAGGGGTTCAAGCTTATAAGGAGGATCCTAAGAAAACCAGACTTTACCATGTGCATTAGATAAGGAACTTATAGCTGTTTTTGTCCTTGCTCAGAATAGGCTTCTTCAGCCAGGATTGTCTAAGAGAGGATACCCCAGATGGCTTCTGGTCCTTCAAGGCCTTCTGAGCTAAGGGGAGGTATCAGGCTTATTTGGGGTTGAATGCCTCTGCTATTTCTTTAGTGCCTTCTAGTCTTAGGGATAGTTATTAACTCTTTAGTTCCCTCTGGTTTTCAAGGAAAGCGATTAACCCTTTAAGCCCAAAGGTGTGGAGAGAAGAGTTTGAACTCTGATGAGTTTGAGGTTTTGCTGCTGGTGTTTTTTTTTTTTTTTTTTTCCTGTTTCTTTTCTCTCTCTTTCTGCTTGGATTTATGAAAGAGAGCCAGCCAGCTTCTTCCACCATTGATGGAAGTCCTCTGGATTTATAAGCTGAAACTGTCCCTTCCATAAACTGTCTGGTTGGATGCTCATCCCAGTAACATGGAGCTGACTACAACCATAATGAAACTATATTGTCACAGATATGAGAATGTAAAGAAATATTACCTGTAATAATTTCATGCTATGGAACCTCAACAACAATAAATATGACACCAAGGCGTGATATAGTCAAATTACTGGAAACAGTGATAAAGACAAAAAGCAACCAGAAAACAATAAGATATGTTATATGGAGAGAAATAAAAATTGTAGTATCCCAAAGGTGTCTTTCAAACATAAAGTGAAGGTTGGAGATATAGACTAGTAGTTAGGTACTGCCTAGCATGCTCAAAGCCCTGTGGTTGATTTTCAGCACCATGAATAAATAAGTATAGGATAGAGGAACTACACATCTCCTCCCAACAAAAGAAAAGCTGAGAGAATTTTTTCCAGCAAAATTTACACAATGAGAGATATTCAACCAACCAAACAAAAAATAAACACAATTCTCTAGGCAAGAGCAATAGTATATGACTTAGAAATTTTTAAGCTTTACTACTGAAAATTTTCATGAACATGTACATAATATATTTTGACCACAATTTCCTCCCATTATCTCCTTATGTCTCCCCTCCCTCTCCCACTCCACTGAACCACTTCTTTTCAACCAGTCCCTTTTGTACTTTGATGTCTTTCCCCCCTTCTCCATCATCCTTGACATAACATTGATTTGGTGGGCTCAATTTTGTGCAGGTAATGATAACCACTGTGAGGTCATGCATGCAAAGGGAACTTCGTGTCCAAAAAGTAGTGTTCCAATGCATTACTCCCACACTCATGTGCTCTTTCCACCATCTTCTGCTATGTTCCATGAATATTTGAGGGGGTGATAATAGAGGTCTCATTTAGTACTCAACACTCAACAATGACTTAGAAATTTAAATCCATTCAAAAGGATGAAAAGCATAGATAATATAGATAGAAGTGCCGGGTGTGGTGGCTCACGCCTTTAATCCCAGCACTCAGGAGGCAGAGGTGGGAGGATTGCCGTGAGTTCGAGGCCACCCTGAGACTCCATAGTGAATTCCAGGTCAGCCTGGGCTACAGTGAGACCCTACCTCGAAAAACCAAAAATAGATAGATAGATAGATAGATAGATAGATAGATAGATAGATAGAAGTAAAATATGGAAAACAGTATCACACAAGACCAGAGGGGGAAATAGATATACAGTGCTCAAGATTGCTTTTTTTTTTTTTTTTCTATTTTTCTTTTTGGTTTTTCAAGGTAGGGTCTCACTTTAGCTCAGGCTGACCTGGAATTCTTGGTGTAGTCTCAGGTTGGCCTCAAAATAATGGTGATCCTCCTACCTCTGCCTCCTGAGTGCTGGGATTAAAGGTGTGTGCCACCACGCCTGGCTCAAGATTTCTTACATTGCATGTAATAATGGTAAGTTAAAAGTGTATACTGTAAGCACCAGAGCAACCCCCTCCCTAAAGAAAACCAAATAATATATAGAGACATTGGTAGAAACACAAGAATTCTTAAAAATTCCAATAATTCAAAATAAGGTAGCACTGGGTTCAATCCCTAATCTCCCCCCTCCCCCATGCCCTGCACACAACAAAAAATATAGAAGAGCTTTTCTTGGTGATATAAGCCTATGATCTCAGCTACTCAGGAGTCTGTGGCAGGAGAATCACAAGTTCAAGTCCTGTCTAGACTACAGTGCAAGTTTAAATTCATCCTGAACAACCTACTGAGACCCTGTCAGAAACATTGAAAATAAGGTTGTGGCTAGGAATATAGCTCCATGCTATAGTATTTGGCTAACATGTGCAATACCATAGGCCAAATCTCAAGTACAGAGAAAGAGAGAGAGAGAGACAGAGAGACAGACAGAAGACAAATCCATCCGTGTTCATAATTACATTAAAAACACAAGATCTAAACACTAATTGAAAAGTGGAGATCTTGACTTCCACTCAAGATGTCAAGATCTTTGGGATTTTTAGGGGTTTGCAGATCCTAGTAGACCTCCAGTGGGAGAGCACAGAGAAGCAAAGTAAGGACTCCACTGATTCTGACACTCTTGGGTAGCCCACTAGTACCCCAATTCCCTCAAGCAGCCATCCCACCCAGCCGCTGTGCCACCAGGTTCTTCCTGCACTACCTACAGGCAAGCAGGCTAGAGTGCTCCCCTACCCCCATTGGTTTCCGGCCACCTGGGACCTCTAAGCTCACCACCACTGTCCCACCTGCCACTCCACTGTGTGCGGGTCAGGTCCTCCTGAACTTCCTGCAGGTTACTCGGACCCAGGCCAACAGACTAGTGTTCACCCCTCCCTCCACCTTCCTGCCACCAGAATGGCTGCCCCCCCCCCATGCACATCACCTGACCCACAGCAGTCACATAGCCCTGCCCTACTATGTCACAAGACCTGGCAGTCCCATACACCCCCTGCTACACAGTCCCAACAGACCCTGCTGTTCCATCCCCTCACCCATCAGCATCACAGAACCACCATCAATCCCATCCTCCTCCCCTGTTTCCATACCACAACACCAGTCTGCTTTGTTCCACTCCTCCCTACTCCCTGTCCCCTCAGGCCTTCTGACCACACAGTCCTATATCTCCAACCAATGACCAAGAAACCACTTCAGCAGGTCCTCAGGCCCCCACCAGAGCCTTACAGGCTCCTTCCCTTTGAGCAGGCAGGCCCCATTGCCATCAGAAGCCTAATGGAAGCAAACATAAAAGGGAATAATCACTAAAGATACTTCAAGGGTAGACTAAAGCTTCCTCATTAATTAAATAAGATTCCTACCCTGTGATGGGCAGACCACAGTGCCAAAGGAATAACATGAAATATCAAATGCAAGTAAATCCAATAAGATTGCCCAGTTCTTCAATGGATGTATCTAATAAAAACATGGAGGAGACAATAAGATCACAATCCCAAAATGAAAATGGAAGCTATGCAACCCTGGCCAAACAATTAGCAGAACTTGCAGAAATTCAACAAAGTTCCAATAATTGTATGAATGCTGTCCTCACTAGATTAGACCTAATAGAAAAAAACCAGGAAGGGTTCCAAAGACAGTTAAATGATCTGAAGGAGAGAGAGAGAGAGAGAGAGAGAGAGAATGAGAGAGGGAGGGAGAGAAGAGGACCTCAATAATCAGCTTGCTAAGCTCAACGAAGACATAAATAAATCTAAGGAAGAATTCCAAGAAGCATTACCAAAATCAGAAAAGAATGTGACAAGGGAACTTGACAGAGGAATGGAAACTACACATAAAAAGGCAGTAGAAAATACAAACAAAACTGAAGAAATCCAAAACTCTACAGAAGCTCTCAAGAATAGAGTCAGCCATGTGGAGGATAGAAAGTCAGGTCTGGAAGACAAGACAGAAGAAACAATTTATGAGTCCAAAAGTTTCAATGACTTCAAAAAATTTTGTGAATAGAACATGAGGGAACTGTGGGATACTTTTAAAAAGTCTCAACATTTGGATCATTGGAATACCAGAAGGGGGAGAAATTCAGACCAAAGGTATGGAGAGCTTATTCAACAAAATTATTGAAGAAAACTTTCCCACCATCTCATAAGAAAGTCCCATCAAATTACAAGAAGCTAATAGAACTCCAAACAGACTAGACCAAAGGAGAAATTCTCCAAGACATATTCATTAAGACTATAAACATTGATACCAAAGAGAAAGTCCTAAAAGCAGCTAGGGAGAAACAATACACTACATATAAAGTAACCCCATCAAAATTACTTCAGACTTCTCAGTGGAATCCCTGAAATCCAGAAGGGTCTGGAATGGAACACTACAAAGTCTAAGAACTTATGACTTCCAACCCAAACTACTCTACCCAGCAAAAGTATCCCTTATAATAGTTGGTGAAAGAAAAATTTTCCATGATAAAACTCAGCTATACAACTGTACGAACAATAGCCAAACATACAGAGTGTACTTCAGGGAATTCTCCACACAGAAGAGTCAAATAACTGACCTCAAGTGCCTACAAGAAGCAGGTCACAATAACCAAACTCAGAGAATGCACAAAAAAGAAAAAAAAAAAGTCCAAGAAAACACCAATCCACATAAACCACCACAACATGGCAGGGATTAATCAAACCTCACAGTTATTAACACTAACTATTAATGGCCTTAATTCACCCATTAAGAGAAATAAGCTAACAGAATGATCAGAAAAATCAGACCCTTCAATCAGCTGTCTTCAAGAAACCCACCTTATCACTAAAGACAGACACTTCCTCAGGGTGAAAGGGTGGAAAATGATATTCCAAGCAAATGGAAATAAGGAACAAGCAGGTATAGCTATACTAATATCAGATAAAATAGACTTCAAACAAAAAGTAATAAAAAAAAAAAGAAGGGGCTGGAGGGATGGCTTACCAGTTAAGGCATTTGCCTACAAAGCCAAAGGAGCCAGATTCGATTCCCCAGGACGCACGTTAGTCAGATGTACAAGGTGGCACATGCATCTGGAGTTCATTTGCAGTGGCTGGATGCCCTGGCACGCCAATTCTCTCTCTCTCTCTCTCTCTCTCTCTCTCTCTCTCTCTCTCTAATAAATAAATAAAAATAAAATGTAAAAAACAAAAAAAAACAAAGAAGGCTACATTTTACTTATCAAGGGGATGATCCAAAAAGAGGATATCACAATCATCAATCTTTATGCACCAAACACATGTGCACCACAATTCATAAAACAAAACCTACTTGACAACAAAACAGAAATAATCACCAACACCATCATAGTTAGGAACTTCAATACTCTACTATCAGCAATAGATAGATCAACCAAACAGAAAATTAATAGGAATGTAAGAGAGTTCAACAATACCATAGATCAATTAGACCTAATGAACATCTACAGAAAATTCTACCCCAAATCCACAGATTAGATATTCTTCTCAGCAGCCCATGGATTCTTCTCTAAAATAGATCATATACTGGGCCATAAAGCCTGCCTCCTTGTACTTAGGAAGAGCAACATAATTTCCTACAGGATATCAGATCACAATGTTGTATTACTAGAAATTAACAACAAAAGATGTGCCAGGAATCCCATCATCTCCTGGAAACTGAACAACACACTTTTAAACAATAAATGGGTAGTGGCTGAAATAAAAAATGAAATTGCAAAATTTCTAGAATTAAATGACAATGAGAACACATTGTACCAAAACTTATGAAACACAATGAAGTCAGTCCCTAGGGGAAAATTCATAGCACTGAATGTCTTCATAACAAAGACAGAAAAAAAAATATAAAGACAAATTGATCCCAAATCAATAACCTAACCATCCACCTAAAGGCATTGGAAAAACAAGAAGAATCCAACCCCAAAAGCTCCAGATGGAAAGAAATAATTAAGATCAGAGCAGAAATTAATGAATTGGAAACTAAGAAAACAATTAAGAAAATTGATGAAATAAAGTGCTGGTTCTTTGAAAAAATAAATAAGATTGATGTTGAAAAGGACTTAGATAAAATACAACATCACTTCATGGTCAAAACATTGGAGAGAATAGACATGGACGCTTATATCTCAAAGTAATAAAGGCTATATATATAAAGCTCCTAAAGCCCAAATAACACTCAATGGGGAGAGACTGAAGAAATTCCCATTGAGGTCAGGAATAAGACAGGGCTGTTCATTCTCACCTCTGCTCTTCAATACAGTAATGGAAGTCCTAGCTCAAGCAATAAGACAGGAGAAAGAAATGAAAGAGATACAATTTGGAAAGGAAGAAGTTGTTAGCCCTGTTTACAGATGACATGATTCTATATATAAGTGACCCAAGAATCTCCATCTCAAAACTCTTAAAGGTCATTAATTCCTTCAGCAAAGTAGCAGGATACAAAATCAATGCACAAAAATCAGTAGCCTTTCTATATGCAAAAGCAAAGATACAGAGAAAGAAATTGGTGATATTGTCCCATTTTCAATAGCAACAAAAAATACCTTGGAATAACATTAATCAAGGATGTGAAATACTTATATAATGAAAACACTCAAGAAAGAAATTGAGGAGGACTTGAGAGAATGGAAAGACCTCCCATGCTCCTGGATAGGCAGAATTAACAAGGTGAAAATAGCAATCTTATCAAAAGCAATATACAGATTTAGTGCAATACCAATAAAAATCCCAACATTTTTATTCACAGAGACAGGAAAGATAATCTCAAAACTCATATGGGATGGCAGAAGGCCTCAGATATTCAAGCATATCCTCAGCAAAAAAAAAACAAAAAACAAAACAAACAAACAAACAAAAAAAAAACCACCTCTGGAGGCATCAGAATATCTGATCTAAAAGCTAAATTACAAAGCCATAGTAACAAAAACAACATGGTACTTGCATAAAACAGTGTTATAGACCAATGGAACAGAATAGAGGACCTGGACTTTGGGTCAAATAACTACAGCTAATTGATATTGGACAAAGGCCCTAACAATGTAGACTGGAAAAAAGACAGCAAGTTCAACAAATGGTGCTGGAAAAATTGTATAGCCATATGCAGAAAACTGAAACTTGATCCACACATCTTGACATGCACAAAAGTCAAGTCCAAATGGATCAAAGACCTCAATTTAAGACTGGAAACTCTGCAACTACTGGAAGAAAAGGCAGGTGGGACAATACAGGACTGGGAAAAGACTTCTTGAATAAAACCTGAGTAGCTCAGAAACTTAAACAATCACTCAATCATTGGGATCTCATGAAACTGAAGGGTTTTTTCACAGACAAATATACAATTAGTACAGCCAATAGACTACCCATAGAATGGGAGAAAACTTTTTCCAGCTATACAACTGACAGAACCCTAATTTCTAGAATCTACAAAGAGCTCATAAAACTAAACAATAAAAAAATTAAACAACCCCCTCACAAAATGGGCCAGAGACCTGAACAGAGAGTTCTCAGAGGAAGAAATACAAATGGCAAACATGCATTTAAGAAAATCTTCACCATCCCTAACCATCAGGGAAATTCAAATTAAAACAACTATGAGATCCCACCTTACTGCAGTAAGGTTAGCAAACATTAAAAAATCAAATGAAAACAAATGCTGGTGAGGATGTGGAGAAATAGGAACCCTCATCCACTGTTGGTGGGAATATAAGATGGTACAACCATTATGGAAAGCAATATGGAGACTCCTGAAAAGGTTGACTATAGAGTTACCAACAGACTCAGTTATTCCTTTCTTGAGCATTTACCCTAAAAACTCCATGACTCAAAGATTTCAGTTCAGAGAGATTTGCTCAACCATGTTTATATCTGTTCAATTCATAATAGCTAAGAACTGGAATCAACCCAGATGTCCATCATTCGAGTAGTGGATAACTAAGATATGATATATCTACATAATGGAATTTTATACAGCAGTAAGGAAAAATGACACAATGAAATTTGAAGAAAAATGGTCAAAATTGGAACAGATCATTCTCAATGAACACACCCAATCACACAAAGACAATCGTCACATGGTCTCACTCATCTGTGGCCCCTAACCTGAATCTGCCAGAGATGCTGACACACCTAATAGGCATCTCGAGAACCAGACAAGGGGGTAGGGAAGGGTAAGGGTGCAGGGGGGGGCACAAAACTGGACCCAAATGGAACTGGTACCATAAAATCCTATATCCTGTAAGACAGACTAAAAGGTTGAACCTACATCAGGTCCTTAGAGGGAACACCTGAACCAAAGGGCCCTGGACAGGGTATGATGAAGACTAACCTTAATCTTCTCCTGTTTCTTTCTCTCCCCTCCCCCTTCTCTCTTTGTCTTTTATATTACCTATCTTCTTCTTTATTCTTTTCCCTTGGTGTTGGACTGTAACTCCCAGTACCGGGATGTGGTTAACATTGACAATGAGCTGTTGATCAGAGAGACTTACAAGTTTTCTCAAAGGAAGACAGATTTCTGTCAAACACTTGATTATCCACCAATGGTTAATGGTAAGACACTACTGCCAAAGACACCATGTGCTGCAGATATTGAACTTGGAGAGACCTGGCTGGAATCTGGAAGAGAGTCAGTCCCCAGACAGTTAGCTCATCTAGTGCCAGAAGGTGCTACATGAGCAACTGGGGAAAAATGGTCAGTATCTGTCCAAACAACTCATGGTCTAAGCTACTCAGCAGCAAACAACCTGGTATGATGCTCACCCAAGCGCAATAGTGGCACACAGCCATGTTGGGTAACCAACTGTTCTTGAATTGGCTAATGGATCCACTGAATGGAACAGAACCCATAGCTGGAACTGGGAAACAAGTCAGAACCATATCCAAAAAGCAAGTTCACTCTCTAATATCAAGCTTCCACCAATCTTGGGCTACAATAGGGCCTAGACCTATTAAATTCTCTGTAGCCTAATAATGGTTATCCCACTTATCTGGTGCTGACTTCACTATCCACTGGAGAATCTGCTTCTCTTTTTCAGACAGATACAGAACCAGTGGAGAGAATCAGCCCATCATACCTCACAAGGGCCCCAGCTGAAACCATATAGGAATTGGGGAAATGAGCAAGAGTGCTGCCTTCTTGGTGAACCTGGTACCAGCACAAGGGTGAAGGAGATAGACACAGAGAACATTCAACTCTTACCAAACCAGATATCTAGAAACACTGAGGCTCCCAAGACCTCATCACTGCAGTATACCTAAAACAAACCCAACATGGCTCAGGGAAATTTACAGGAGAGTTGCCGGAAAGATAGAGCCACAAGTTGGGACGTTATGCACAGAGACATTGCCTCTTCCCCATAACTGACTGCTGCCCCCACAATGCATGGCCCACAATCCCCAATGAGGAGTGTCCCTTTGGAGGGGGGAGGACAGGGAGGAGGCTAACAATGGTACCAACATGACTATATACACACTGAGTATGTACATAAGTAATAAAGAAAAAAATAAATAAAAGTAATGGACTGGTATGCTTAGAGGAAGGTAGGAAATAGGAATATTTGAAAGATGCACCCATTTTTTTATCACGTTAAAATTCAAGCGAGGGCTAGAGAGACTGTTCAGTGGTTAAGGTGCTTGCCTGTAAAGCCTAATGACAGGGGTTTCATTCCCTAGTACCTACATAAAGCCAGATGCAAAAAGTAGCATATGCATCTAGAGATCTGTGCAGTGGGTGAGGGCCCTGGCATGCCCATTATCTCTGTATGTCTCTCTTTTATTTATCTCTTTCTGCTTGCAGATGAACAAATAAACAAATTTAAACCTTAAAAATAAAAGCCAGGCATGGTCGTGCACACCTTTAATCCCAGCACACTGGAGGCAGAGGTAAGGGAATTGCTGAGAGTTCAAGGCTACCCTGAAACTACACAGTGAATTCCAGGTCAGCCTGGGCTACAGCGAGACCTTACCTCAAAAAACCAAAAAAGAAAAAAAGAAATTCAATAAAAGTGGATATCTTCAAACTGTATTATGGAAAAGACAGGCCCAATTATATGATGTTTATAAGAAAGTATTTTAAAATAAAGATGAGAATGGTTGAAAATTGATAAATGGAAAATACACTTTGAAAATGCTAAAGAAAGTTGCTGGTTATGTTAAATATTAAACTCAAAAAGGAAAATTCTTTGGTAGAGTTGATGACAATTTGTACTGATAAGAGGCCAATTTGCTATGAAATTATAAGCATCTGAAACCTGACAGACCTTGAACACAACCTGTAGCACAGAAATGAGGAGGCACATCCATAATGTCTTGTCTATTTTATCAATCCTGAAAGCGAGGATAGAACAGGTGGGTAGAACCTGGTAATTATTCAAAAAACCCAAAAATACTAGCAATCAAGTTTACCTAGCCAGTATTTATTTTGATTTTTTTGAGGTATGGACTCATTCTAGGCCAGGCTGACCTGGAACTCACTCTGTAGTCCCAGGCTGGCCTCCAACTCACAGTGATCTCAAGTGCTGGCATTAAAGGCATGCACCACCATTATTTACTTATTCCTAACAAATTTTATTTAGTTATTTATTTTCAAGAATGTGGTGTTGGGCTGGAGAGATGGCTTAGCGGTTCAGCGCTTGCCTGTGAAGCCTAAGGACCCCGGTTTGAGGCTCGGTTCCCCAGGTCCCACGTTAGCCAGATGCACAAGGGGGCGCACGCGTCTGGAGTTCGTTTGCAGAGGCTGGAAGCCCTGGCGCGCCCATTCTCTCTCTCTCCCTCTATCTGTCTTTCTCTCTGTGTCTGTCGCTCTCAAATAAATAAATAAATAAATAAATAAATAAATAAATAAATAAATAAAAGAATGTGGTGGGGGGGGGCTGGAGAGATGGCTTAGTGGCTAAGGCACTTCCTGCAAAGCCTTCTTGCAAAGGACCCATGTTCAACTCTCCAGATCCCACATTAGCCAAATGCACAAAGGTGAGGCAAGCACAAGGCCTCACACCCACTACATGGTACAAGCATCTGGAGTTCGATTTCAGTGACTGAGGCCTTGGTGTGCCAATCTTTCTCTGTCTGTGTCTCACCTTCTGAAATAAAATAATAAAAAAAAAATGTGTGTGTCTCTTGCCACTGCAAATGAACTCCAGACATATGAACCACTTTTATGCATTCAGCTTTGTGTGGGCAGTGGGAATCTAACTGGAGTTGTCAGGCTTTGCAGGCAAGCACCTTTATCCACTGAGAAATCTCCTCAGCCTCTAACTGATATTTTATTTATTTATTTATTTATATTTTTTGTTTTTCGAAGTAGGGTCTCACTGTGGCTCAGTCTGATCTGGAATTCACTATGGAGTCTCAGGGTGACCTCAAACTCTCCATGATCCTCTGACCTCTGCCTCCTGAGTGCTGGTTTAAAGGTGTGCTGACCACCATACCCGACCCTGACTGATATTTATGATACTATTGCCAAATGCTAAAGGATAACCATGTCATGCTGGCATAGAACATCAACAAAGATTGACAATATGTTGAGCCATATTGACAACTTTTAATATATTTTAAAGGATCAAGCCATACAGATTTGTACACAAACTTAAACAACTTAGATAGATATCAATAACTGATGTTATCTAGAAAATTCAATATATGTAAAGATTAAATTACCCTTCAAAATAAAGTATGTATCAACTCCCTCCTCCCCCAGATGCAGGTGCAGTGATGCATGCCTTTAATCCCAGCACTGGAGAGGCAGTGGTAGGAGGATTGATATAACTTTGAGGCCATCTTGGGACTACACAGTGAATTCCAGATCAGCCTAGGCTACAGTGAGACCCTCCTTGTTGGGGTCACAGGTTATCCCCATAGGGATTGTGAGTTGTGCATTATGGAAGCAGCAGTCATTTATTGGGGAGAAGCAGTGCCTCTGGGCAAGATGTCCCAACTTGTGGCTCTAACAATCCACTCCCTCCACAAAATTCCTGGAGCCATGCTGGGTTCATTTTAAGTCTACTTTAGTGATGGGCTGTTAGGAGCTAACTGTCTGGGGTCTCTCGTGTTCCTGGCGATAGCACATGTGTATTCAGTAGTAGGGTCCTACCATTAACCTCAGGTGGGTACTCAAGGGCTTGGACAAAATTTTGTCTTGTTTTGGGGACCTTGTAGGTCTCTCAGATCATCAGCTCGCTGTGGGTGTTACCCACATCCTGGAACTGGGAATAATAGGCCAGAGCAAAGGGGGGGGGGGGGGGAGAAAAAGTTAAGGTTACGCTTCATCCCACCCTCTCCGGGCCCTTCTTTTCAAGTGTTCCCCCTCCCCACCCCCCAGACCATGTTCCTGTTAAGGGTTCAGTCTTTTATTCTATCTTCAAGGGTTCAAGGTTTCTATGGTACCAGCTCATTGTGAGTTCAGTTTTATGTTTTTCACACACTACCCTTCCCCTCCCTCCAAATTCTACCTTCCCTAATGTCAGAGCCTGGTGTTGCTTGTCAGGTATATCAGCAGTTTGGGCTGATACAGCTTAAGAACCATAGATGACTGAGACCATGTGATAATTTCTTTTCTGCGGTTATAATAATTCTCTGAGAAATTCTTAAATAAAAAAAGTGTTCCACCATAATTGCATGCCCATGAATTCAACAGTAAATTCTATGAAATGTATAAAGCAGAAATATCAAACCGTCACACAATATTTTTAAATATGTTATTTACTTATTTATTTAAGAGAGAGAAAGTGGGAGAGAGACAGAAAGAAAGAATGAATGTGCCAGAGGCTCTAGCACACAACCTCCAGACACGTGCACCACCTTGTGGATCTGGCTTATATGGGTCCTGGGGAATGGAACCTGGGTTCTTTGGTTTTGTAGGTAAGTACCTTAACCACTAAGCAATCTCTCCAGCCCATCCACATAATGTTTTTAAAAATAGAAAGCATGGAACTTCTGGTTAAGATGGCAGCATAGGTACCACGCCAAAGCAGCCTAGGGGGGAAAAAGACCAAAAAAACTCAGCAAAATACACACTTTTACTAAAAAGTGAGGTGTATAGGAAATTGAAATGGCTGTGGAGAAGTAGAAGAGGTCCAGAGCATCCAGAGCCCACACAGGACGGCAAAAATGGCCCCAAAGGCCTGTCAATGGTGGCGGTGCACCAGAAAGCCATCAGGCTCAGCTCGAGCCTCAGGAGAAGCCAGGTGAGGGGAGCTTCCACTCACATTGGTGCTCTCTGCAACTCAAGAAACGTGAAGGGAGAGCAGCAGTGAACAATGGAGGAGCAGATCACAAGGTAGAAGAACAGGTGGAACAGCCAGAGAAGTAGAGCAGTATCGGCTCCCTCCCCTCCCCCACCACCTGTGCCCAGCTCCAGCGAACAGAGCAGTGGTCCTAGGACCTGGCCATGCCAACTTGAGCCGACAGTGGGACCCAAGCAGGAGCAGAGTCCAGCAGCAACATCAGTGGCTCAGGCACCGGCCACAGCAGCCCCAACAGCAGCAGATCCAGCAGCAGCAGCTTCAGCAGCAGCAGTAGCAGTTCCAGCAGCGGGTGTGCGGATCTGCAGGGCCACAATTGCCAGCCATCATTTGCCCCACAGGAAAAGCCAGTGCCCAGCTCCAGAAATCAGAACAGCAGCCTAGCGACCCAGCCAGCAACTTGACTGAAACCAAAATCATCCAAGGTAACTGGGATTGTACCAGGGAAGGGTCTCACTTGGTCACAAGCTGACTTGGATCCCTCAAAAGACCAGAAATCTTAACCTCTTTGTTGATAGAGGATCTGGTTGTTATAATACCTACTCTGGCATACATACTTGTGGCTGTTTTTGATTGAATGTGTACAGTGTTTAGTTAAATTTCAGAATCTACCTGTATTTTATTCCACTCAACCTACTTTAATACTCCCAAAGCAGGGAAACTCAACCCCTAGGAACAACTTTGTAGATACTCTGAGAGTCTTAAGAGCCACACCTAACACCTTAAGCTCCTACCCTGAAGATATATAACATCAAATAAATTGATACAGCTAAGAATACCCAGCTAGCTAGAAAATCCAAGCATTAACTTAATCCAAGGTGCAAAAATATATACATTATAACACAAGAAACACTAAAAAGCAAGACAATATAAATCCACCTAAAAGTATTAATGCATCAGAAATGACCTCCGGTGAGAATGAGTTAGAGGAAATGTCTGAGAAAGATTTCAAAAGAATGATTGTAAATATGTTCAAAGAAGTCAAAGAACAAATCAAAGGAATCAAAGAGGAAACCAAAGGACTCAAAGAGGAAATCAAAGAAGACACAGGAATGAAATAAAAAGGCAATACAAGACATAAATAAGGAAATAGAAATAATAAAGAAAGACCAGTCAGAATTACTAGCAATAAAGAACACAGTTAATGAAATAAAAAAACTCAGTAGAATGGATGAAGGAGAGGACAGAATATCTAAGCTAGAAGACCAGGTGGCAGATCTAATACAGTCCAACAAAGAGAAAGACAAAGTTATAGAAAAGTATGAGTGGGAATTTCAAGATATTCAGGGCACTATGAAAAGATCAAATATAAGAATTCAGGGCATAG
This sequence comes from Jaculus jaculus, assembly GCF_020740685.1. Classification (NCBI taxonomy): domain Eukaryota; kingdom Metazoa; phylum Chordata; class Mammalia; order Rodentia; family Dipodidae; genus Jaculus; species Jaculus jaculus. The sequence goes on from NC_059116.1 coordinate 62,119,444, forward strand.
TACAAAGATAAGAATTCTACTCCAAAGGCATAGTAGGCATCTTCAACAAAATCTTAGCAGAACACTTCCCCCAAATTGGGAAAGAGGTGCCAATGCAGATATAGGAAGCCTTTAGAACCCCAGCCACACAAAACCTGGAAAGAACCTCCCCTTGCCATATCATAATCAAACTACAAAACACACAAACCAAAGAAAAAATATTGAAAGCAGTTAGAGAGAAAAATCAAGTTACCTACAAAGGTAAGCCCATCAGGATCACAACAGATTATTCAACACAAACTTTAAAAGCCAGAAGGGCGTGGAGTGATATATTCCAAGTTCTGAAAGATAACAACTGTGAACCAAGGTTACCTTATCCTGCAAAGCTATACATTCAAATAGATGGAGAAAAAAGGACATTCCATGACAAAAGCAGGTTAAAGGAGTATTTGAAGACAAAACCAACTCTACAGAAAATACTTGATAGAATCCTCCATGCTGAAGAAAAGGAAAAGCGCACATATAAGGAACCTGGAAAAAACAAGCAATACTCAAGTACTAGTTAACACAAGAGAGCAAAAGTAGAACCAGAACCACACACGCACACAAAAATGGCTAGCATAAATACACACCTTTCAATAACATCTCTTAATATCAACAGCCTCAATGCCCCAACGAATAGACATAGGTTTGCAGACGGGGTTAAAAAGCAGGATCCTACAATTTGTTCTCTCCAAGAAACTCACCTTTCTACAAAGGACAGACATTATCTTAAGATGAAAGGTTGGAAAATGGTGTTTCAAGCAAATTGGCCTAGAAAAGAAGCAGGGGTTGCTATCCTAATATCTGACAAGGTAGACTTCAGTCCAACGTTAGTCAAGAAAGATAAGGAAGGTCACTTTATATTGATTAAGGGCACACTCCAACAGGAGGACATTACAATCCTAAACATACATGCACCTAACATGGGGGCTTCCAAAATCATCAAACAAACACTATTAGAACTAAGGTCACAGATAACACCAAACACCCCACTCTCATCAATTGACAGGTCATCCTGGGAAAAAATAAACAGAGAGGCATCTGGACTAAATGAGGTCATAGAAGGAATGGACCTAAATATATACAGGACATTTCATCCAAATGCTACAGAATATACATTCTTTTCATACATTCTCTAAAATAGATTATATTAGGACACAAAGCAAATCTTAAACAATTCAGGAAAATTGAAATAATTCCTTGCATTCTATCTGACTACAATGGAATTAAACTACAAATCAGTAGCAAGAAAGGCTGTAGAGCATACACAAATTCATGGAAACTAAACAATACACTATTAAATGATGAATGGGTCAATGAAGAAATCAAGAAGGAAATCAAAAAATTTATAGAGTCAAATGATAATGAGAACAAAACATACCAAAGTCTCTGGGACACATTGAAGGCAGTTCTAAGAGGTAAATTTATAGCCTTAAGTGTCTATATTAAGAAATTAGAAAGGTTGCAAGTAAACGACATAATGCTTCACCTTAAAGCCTTGGAAAAAGAAGAACAAGGCAAACCAAAAATCAGTAGGTGGGAAGAAATAATAAAGATTAGGACAGAAATTAGTGAAATAGAAACAACAACAACAAAAAATCTAAAGAATTAATGAAACAAAGAGTTGGTTCTTTGAAAGGATAAACAAGATTGATAAACCCTTAGCAAATCTGACCAAAAGAAAGAGAGAAGAGACACAAATTAATAAAATCAGAGATGAAAAATGTAACATCACAACAGATTCCAGAGAAATTTAAAAAATCATAAGGACATACTATAAAAGCATATACTCCACAAAGTATGAAAATCTGAAAGAAATGATTTCCTTGATTTATATGACCTACCTAAATTAAATCAAGATGAGATTAATCACTTAAATAGACCTATAACAAGCATGGAGATGCAAATATTTATCAATAATCTCCCAACTAAAAAAAAGCCCAGGCACAGATGGATTCACTGCTGAATTTTACCAGACCTTCAAGGAAGAGTTAACACCATTGCTTCTTAAGCTTTTCCAAGAAATAGAAAAAGAAAGAACTCTACCAAACTCCTTCTATGAAGCCAGTATCACCCTGACACCAAAACCAGGCAAAGATAGAAAAAAAAAGAAAATTACAGACCAATCTCCCTCATGAACAAAGATGCAAAAATTCTCAACAAAATATTGGCAAACAGAATACAAGAATATATCAGAAAGATCATTCACCCTGACCAAGTAGGCTTTATCCCAGAGAGCAGGAATGGTTCAATATACGCAAATCTATAAATGTAATACATTATATAAATGGGTTGAAGGACAAAATCACATGATCATCTCATTAGATGCAGAGAAAGCATTCAACAAAATCCAACATCCCTTCATGATAAAAGTCCTACAGAGACTGGGAATAGAAGGAACATATCTCAATATAATAAAGGCTATTTATGAAGCCTACAGCCAACATATTACTAAATGTGGGAAAAGCTGGAAGCTTTTCCACTAAAATCAGGAGCAAGACAAGGGTGTCCACTGTCCCCACTTTTATTTAACATAGTTTTGGAAGTCTTAGCCATAGCAATAAGGCAAGAGACACACATAAAAGGGATACAAATTGGAAAGGAAGAGATCAAGTTATCATTATTTGCAGATGACATGATTTTATACATAAAGGACCTTAAAGACTCTACTAGCAAACTATTAGAGCTGATCAAAACCTACAGCCATGTAGCAGGATTCAAAATAAAAACACAGAAATCAGTATCCTTCATATATGCTAATAATAAACACACAAAGGATGAAATCAGAGAATCACTCCCACTTACAATTGCATCAAAAAACCTAAAGTAGCTTGGAATAAACCTAACCAAGGAAGTAAAGAATCTCTACAATGAGAACTTTAAAACTCTCAAGCGAGAAATTGCACAAAACACTAGAAAGTGGAGAAACATCCCTTGTTCCTGGATTGGAAGAATAAATATTGTGAAAATGGCAATCTACACATTTAACACAATCCTTATCAAAATTCCAAAGGCATTCTTCATGGAAATAGAAAAAACAATCCAAAAATTCATTTGGAATCACAAAAAATCTTGAATATCTAAAATAATACTGAGCAACAAAAATAAGGCTGGTAGTATCACTCTACCTGATTTTAACCTATACTACAGAGCCATAGTAACAAAAACAGCATGGTTCTGGCACAAAAACAGACATGTAGATCAAGGGAACAGAATGGAGGATCCAGATGTAAGTCCAGGTAGCTATAGCCACCTGATATTCGATAAAAATGCCAAAAATACTCATTGGAGAAAAGACAGCCGCTTCAGTAAATGGTGTTGAGAAAACTGGACATATATCTGTACAAGGCTGAAAATAGATTCTTCTCTCTCTCCATGCACAACAATTAAGACCAAATGGATTAAAGACCTTAACATCAGTCCTGAAACTCTGAAACTGCTAGAGGAAAAATTAGGGGAAACCCTTCAACATATTGGTCTTGGGAAAGACTTTCTAAATACAACCCCAATTGCTCAGGCAATAAAACCAGAGATTAATCACTGTTACCTCATGAAATTACAAAGATTTTGCACTGCAAAGGACACAGTGAAAAAAGCAAAGAGGCAACCTACAGAATGGGAAAATATCTTCGCTAGCTATATATCTGATAGAGGATTAATATCTAGGATATACAAAGAACTCAAGAAGTTAAATAATAAGAAATCAAAGAAGCCAATCAAAAAATGGGATATGGAGCTAAATAGAGCATTCTCAAAGAAAGAAATACAAATGGCATATAAGCATCTAAAAACATGTTCTATGTCTCTACTCATCAGGGAAATGCAGATTAAAACTACATTGAGATTCCACCTCACTCCTGTCAGATTGGCTACCATCATGAAAACAAATGATCATAAATGTTGGCAGGGATGTGGAAAAAGAGGAACCCTTCTACATTGCTGGTGGGAATGCAATCTGGTCCAGCCATTGTGGAAATCAGTGTGGAGGTTCCTAACACAGCTAAAGATTGATCTACCATATGACCCAGCTATATAGCACTCCTAGGCATATATCCTAAGGACTCATCTCATTTCCTTAGAAGTACGTGCTCAACCATGTTTATTGCTGCTCAATTTATAATAGATGGGAAATGGAACCAGCCTAGATGTCCCTCAACTGATGAGTGGATAATGAAGATGTGGCACATTTATACAATGGAGTTCTACTCAGCGGTAAAGAAAAATGAAGTTATGAAATTTGCAGAAAAATAGATGGATCTGGAAAGGATTATACTAAGTGAGATAACCCAGGCCCAGAAAGCCAAGTGCCACATGTTTTCCCTCATATGTGGATCCTAGCTACAGGTGATTGATTGGGCTTCTGTGTGAGAAGGAAAAAACTCAGTAGCAGAGGCCAGTAAGTTAAAAAGGAGGTATAAAGGGAAGAGAAAGGAAGGGAGGAGGGTACTTAATAGGTTGGTATTGTATATATGTAACTACAATGTTTGAGATGGGGAGGTAATATGATGGAGAATGGAATATCAAAGGGGAAAGTTGGGGGGTAAGGGAGGGAGGGTAATACCATGGGATATTTTTTATAATCATGGAAAATATTAATAAAAATTGTGAAAAAAAATAGAAAGCATTAACAATTCCCTGTTCAATTTCAGGTACTAATACTATTCTGATGGGAAAAAATCCAATAGAAACATTATAAGAAAACTATAGGCAATATCTCTACTAACCAAAATTTAATAATTCTAAATATCATATATTACTATAATATACTGTACTTAATATCATAAAATATATCATACTAAACATCACATATTACTGCAATATTACTGTAGCATTTGAAAATCAATCAGTATAATTCATTTTATTCAGAGAATGTAAAAGAAAAACTACATAATGATGATCTCAATGGGGACAGAAAGAAATTGACAAAATTAAGAAGCTCTGTAATAAAACCTTTTAACAAGCTATGATAAAGGTATATTCAAAGACCTTACAATTGTCATTTTACTCAGTCGTGAAATAAAATGATATTTCCATGAGAAACACAAAATAAATGAACATGCATTTTCAGCACTGCTATTTGGTATTAAACAGGTGGTGTTTGTGCTAAAAAGAAGACAAGAATAAAACAAACTGTGAGTTCGTATCTCTGACATTGGTTAAGGTAGAATAACAGAAAACAGATTTCTCCTTCTGCCTAAAACAGATGAAACACTGGACAAAATGTATGAAACAACAATTTGTAGGTCACTGGACGTGAAACAGTGAGATAGACACAAATGAAGTGAGGCTTTGGTGGCCCTAGCTTCTTGCCTGGGTAGATTACCTCACATGCAGGACTGGTAGTTGAGATGAGGGGACACAGCCAGGCATCACTGGGAGCCCAAGGATGTTAATGTTTTGCAGGGCAGAGTATGAGTGACAATTAAAGAGGTCTGCAAGCACCTGAGCACTGGTCAGCTATGCATGTAAGGACAGAACTCAAGGATAGAGTCAGCAGGATTGGAATAAACTATCTCTAGAGCCCAAATAAGGCCTATAACAGAACTTGCCCTGATCGGATAAGAACGAGAGAGAGAGAAAAAAAAAGACCACTTTTTCTCTTAAACTGTACAGGACACAATTGTGTCACTAAATGAGTGTGGACTTTTCCACACACTGATTCTCCAGTTCTCTGTAGATACCAATGGAGTGTCCTGCAATTTAACTTAATTCTAATGCATCTGGAGACATCATCAAATCCCCCAGGGTAAGGACTATCCACAAACTACGTCCCTTTAAGACACCTTGTTGCTTGTGCTTCCCACTGACTGCCTGTAAAATGGATCTACCCATAACTCCCTTTTGGGATGAGAATATTTACTAGAATGTCTGACAGAGTTCAGAGTAACACTACATCCATTCACTGCTTATTTGTAGTAAATGCAGCTCAGGACCAGCCAGATGAAAAAGACACACAGGGTAAGGTATGGAAGAAAGGATGTGGAGGTTCTTGCTGTGCTGAATTCTGATCATTTGTGTTGCCCGGGTGTCTGCTTTAAATATATTGGATTTATCATACCTAAGCAGGGTTTAGTCACCATTGACACACATTACCTCATTTCCCAGTGCAGTCAATCCAGTTATCTGTTTTATGAAATCATCTTCTATGAAACATCTAGGTACAACCTCCTTGATTCACTTCACTGACCTCTCCACTCTTGTGTACAGTGGCCACCACTTATACCTGCTTTTCTATACCCAACACAGAACTCCCCAAAGAGAAACCTGCTTGGGCATGCCCTGGACCCCAATCCAAACTTTTGCCCTCTTTCTCCTGCTTCCCATCCACTGGTTGAACACTATGTTTTGGACAATGATCTCTTTCTTACTGGCCCTGTGAGGCAGTCTGCCCTCTTCTTTCTGGGATTTGTACGTAAGGAGCTGCTTCTTTGATTCTATGTACTTTCTATTAAAAAAAAAATACAATTATTTATTTGTAAGCAGAGAGGAGATAGAGAGAGAGGGAGGGAGACAATGGGCATGCCAGGGCTTCTTGATGCTACAAGTGAACTCTAGATGCATGCAACACATTTTGCATCTAGCTTTATGTGGGTACTAGAACATTGAACCTGGGTCATAAGGCCTTTCAGGCAAGAGCCTTAACCACTGAGAAACCTCCCCAGCCCTCTATGTGCTTTCCTGAGGGGTTTCCTCCCGACTAACACACCTGATTATACCTTTTTTTTTTTTTTTCCTAGTCAGGGCTTCTAAGAAAGCAGCTATCTTGGTAGGAGCAAACTGGATGCAGGTAAGACAAAAACTATAAGGGAATTTGCCAGCACAAATGCGCCTTGATGTATGATGGGACTCTGTCTTAATAAAAACCCATTGCAAGTTAACAATATGGTAAGTGGAAAATAAATTTACTATACCTAACCTGCTGAATACCATGGCTCAGTACACTATGGATTATTGGTAGTTTACCACTGTGACTGAGTGGCTGGCTAACTGGGAGCTGAGCCTAGCTTTCATTTCCCAGCATCTTAGAACGCTGATATATTTTCTATTATTACTAACACGAGAAAAGATTAAATTCAGTGTTTTCTGAAGTATATTTTTTTGCTTGATCATAAAGGTGAAAAATTCCTAAACTGAACCAAGATGCAATTGGTATAAAGTTTCAGTAAGAGGGCATCTGGTCATGAATTAGACACATTTGGTGGTCTGCCAGGATAAGGTAGTCATTTGGGGACGACATGCACAGCCAAAACAACCAGCACAGGACTAGGGGTAAGCCTGGGATGATTTCAAAATCATTCTGGGTGCACCATCCTCCCAGAGCCTCCCCATGGTCCGCATCCCGAGAGCTCTCCAATCCTTGCCCTTTGGGTTCTTATGTAGGAATGATTGGTTACGTTTTTGGCCACTGCAGTCATTACTCAGCCCTTCAGACCATGTCCTCCTCCCCAGAAATAGTCGTGTGCTACTGCTGAAAGTTTACCCCTCTAATTCCATGGCAAGCAATCTCTACCCTAAGGCTACCCTGGAGGCCCGGGTCACCAGTAATCTCATTAGCACATAAAATGAACTACTTAAAAAATTCCAGAGATTTCAGGAAGTGTGTGCCAAGACATGGGGGTGGGGGGAGCTTGGGGCGTGGGTGAGGGGAGATGTTTCAGCAGTTAAAAGGCACTTGGTTACAAAGCCTGCTGGTCCAGGTATAATTCTCCAGTAACTATGTAAAGCCAGACACACAAAGTGGCACATTGTGTCCCGAGTTCATTTGCAGTGGCAAGAGGCCCAGACGAACTTCCTTCTCTCTTTCTCTCTCCCTCCCTTCCAACTCCCTTTCTCTTACACACACACACACAAATAAATAAGCAATAAAATATTTTTAGAATCGGGGCACAGATGAAATATATATCTTATAGTATGTCAGAGTTATTAGGTGAAGCACTCACAGTGTTAGTACTCAAAAATGTTTTTGTCAGTGGGCGTGGTGGTGCAGGCCTTTAATCCCAGAACACAGGAGGCAGAGGTAGGAGGTTCACTGTGAGTTCAAGATCACCCTGAGACTACATAGTGAATACCAAGTCAGCCTGAGCTAGCGTGAAACCCTACCTCAAAAAACCAAAAAACAAAACAAAACAGACAAATAAAGGGTTGGAGAGATGGCTTAGCCATTAAGGCGCATGCCTGTGAAGCCTAAGGACACAAGTTCAATTTTCCAGGTCCCATGTAAGCCAGATGCACATGGTGGCACATGCATCTGGAATTCATTTGCAGTGACTAGAGGCCCTGGCATGCCCATTCTCTTTCTCTCTTTCTGTCTCTAATAAATAAATAAATAAATAAATAAATAAATAAATATAATAAAATCTTTTTAAAAAAAGTTTTGCCTCAGTAGCAAGGCAAGATAAACTTTAAACTAAAAATTGTTCTGGGTAATTGAAAACAGCTTACATTTTAAGGTTTAACTGTGGGCTCTAGGTTTAATGAGAGACCTTAACTGAAAAAAATAAAGTGGACAGTGGCTGAGGAAGATACTTGATGTCCATCTCTTGCCTTCCCATATATACACAGACACACACACATATATAGACATGTACACATATATAACACACATACACATGCAAAAAGAAAAATAAGATTGAGTTAACTTCCTGGCACACAAAAGTAGTATGCAACTAACATTTTAGATCCCTAAGATATGGACTGTATCTTAAGTTTATTTGTATGATTTTCTTATTCTCTAACTTCATGAGCATATGAACTCATTTTTCATTCATTTTGGTATCACATATTTATAACAAGTACATAATAAAATGTTCACTTTAAGAATTTTTTGTCTATTTTTATTTATTTATTTGAGAGTGACAGACAGACAGAGAAAGAGGCAGAGAGAGAGAGAAAATGGGCATGCCAGGGCCTCCAGTCACTGCAGACGAACTCCAGATGCATGCACCACTTTGTGCATTTGTTTTACATGGGTTCTGGGGAATTGACTCTCTAACCGGGGTCCTTAGGCTTTACAGGCAAAAGCTTAACTACTAAGCCATCTCTCCAGCCCAATTTTCACTTTTTAAAGGGACAGTTTTATACATTTGTTACTATTATTTATTTCTAGGCATTTAAACGCTTCCCCCCCCCCAAATGTTATACATTGAACTTCTTGAAAACCTTTGTGAAAATGAAATATATCTCAATGTTTTTCACTTGACCTTAGCCAAAGAGCTGAGAAGTGACTTAAATTCAATATTTTTTTCTTCAAATTCAGTATCGAATACAAACCCATTCTGTCATAACATTTGGTATCATGTTAAGAGTATCAATAATATGGTGAATTTATACCTTAAAATATTACTTATGACATTTTTAAATTAACTAATTATTTATACATATAGAAATACATCCATTCTGTTTTCATTATGAAAGCTGAGTAACCACAATCAGAGTGAACGTTTACCCCAAAAGGATTCCCATGTCTATTTTTCTTCTGTTCTCTCCACAGATGCCACCAGTCTTAGTGACCCTGTCACTGCAGATGAGGGCCTCCTTTTCTGGAGTGTCATGTACAAGTCATTACACTTTAATACTTTGTGTCTGGCTGCTTTGGTTCAGCACAAAGTTTATGAGATTCATTCATATCCTATGTCCAGTAGTTTTTCTTTTACATTACTATTGTGTGAATATTCTATACTTTATGTATCCATTCATGTGTTACTGGACAGAAGGGGTTAATTTTAGTTTGGGATTACTATGACTAAAGAGAGCTACTATGAATGTTTGTGACCAATTCTCTGTGTGAACATATGTATTTTTCTGGGTTAAATACCAAGAAGGGAATTGCTGGTCACATGACAGGCAAGTGTATGTTGACATTTTAAAGAAATTGCCTTTAAGAAGTTTTTTTTTTTTTTTTTTCGAGGTAGGGTTTCACTCTGGTCCAGGCTGACCTGGAATTGACTATGTAGTCTCGGGGTGGCCTCGAACTCATACAGATCCTCCTATCTCTGCCTCCCAAGTGCTGGAATTAAAGGCATGCACCACCACACCCAGCAAGAAGTTGTTTTGCAAAGCTGAAATCCCTTTGACTCTGTGGAGAATGTTAATTGCACTACATCCTTGCCAGCATTTTGAATTATTAGCCACTTTAACGGCAATGCTGTTCTCTCTTTGTGAAATTAATTTGAATTTTCTGAATGGCTAATAAGGCAGAACACCCATGTATATATCACTGGCTATTTTTCTATTTTCTCTGTGGATTATTTAAGTCCTTTCCTCACTAAAAACATTCAGATTGTTTTATTGAGTTTTAAAAGTGCATTACATATTCTGACTACAAGTTCCTTGTCAGAAAACTGTGTTGTGAATATTTTCACTTTTAAACTGTTTTTAAAACAGATTTTTATATTTTTTATGAAGTTGAATCTTTTTATTCGTTTCTCATGGTTGTTGTATCCAAGAAATCTTTGCCTTACACAGTGTCACAGATTCTGTTGTTTTCTTCTCGAAGTTTTAGTGGTGGCTCTAGTGTTAAGATCTATCTTCCATCTTAAGTTAATATTTGTCTGTAGTGTAAGAGTGAAAATACATTTCTAGGTGGATATCCAGTTGTTTATTGAAAAGATTATATTTTCCACACTGAATTACTTAGATGAAAATCACTTGATCACTTACAGAGACAAGTATATATGAGCTTTTTCTTCTCCTTGTCCATTTCCATGTGGATTTTGGTTAGCTTGCCAGACAAAAAGAAATTGCTGGCATTTGGAGAGGACTGACATTTTAAGAGAACATGGGGTACCTATACGTGTGGGTGTGTCGCGTGTTGCAGCAGTGATTTGGTTTTCAAAGTACAGGACGAGCACGCGCTTTGCGGACCGCATCCCCACTACAGTTGCCTAGCGGAAGGTCGTCTCTGGTGGTTGCTGAATTTCTCATGTTAGGCTGGAGGTGCCCTCTGCCTTGGTGCGCTCTGCGCCGTCACAGTCGGCTCGGGGATGACCGGATCCCGGCGGAGTGCCTGACTCCTGTCCCCTTTGCAGGATCTGAGCCCCAGTCCAAAGGTGACCATCACGCACATCTCTTCGCACAGCCGGAGCATGGTTTCTGTGGCTGGTTAAGGGCAGGTTCGCTAGAGTTAGTGGGTGACACGTACCCGGGGTAAGAAACCGTTGAAGACCATTTCACGTAAACCGACAAATTTTTGAGATACTTAATTTTTTTTTTTTTTTAAATCTCCATTAAGGAAGCTGAAGCAATGAGAGTTTAAGCTGCCTGAGCTCACACAGCTACTAAGATGTGTGGAGTCAGGAATTTGGAATTGAATTTCTGCAACTTGATTCTGGAGCCCGCTTTCTTAACCGCAGGTTTTAAGGGGGAAGAGAACAGCTATGAGGAGAAAGCACCTTCCTTGCAAGGAAGAAAGGGAAAATGAAAAATATTATGAATATATCAACAGAGGGACCGCTTTCTTCCAGGTGACGGCCCCGTGTCTACGTTCCTCTTTCTGCTCGCACCCTTCTCGGCTGTCCTGCCGGGTCCCGTTTCCCCGGGCTCCGCCACGACCCCCGGCACTCCGCGGCAGCCATCGGTGCCAGTCAGCGCTCACCCGCCGCGCAGAGGAGGCCGCCGGACCGAGGCCGCCCGCACGCGCACGCCCTGTCGGCGGAGCGCAGCGCCACCTAGAGCCGGCGAGCGGGCCGGGCGGGGCGGGGCGGGGCGGGGCGGGGCGGGGCGGGGCGGGCGGGGCGGGGCGGGGCGGGCGGGGCGGGGCGGGGCGGGCGGGGCGCTCCTCCCCTGGCGGAAACGCGCGGCCCGCGCCCGGCCCGGGCGGCACATGGGGCGCTGGACCGACGCGGCGGCAGCGGGCAGCGGCGCTGCAGCGGCGCGCTCGGCCGGGCCCCCTCCCGCTCCCCGGCCGCTCTCCCCCGCGTGCCCCGGCAGCGCGGCCACCATGGCGTCCAGCGAGGACGACGGAACCGGCGGCGGCGCCTCGGAGGCCGGCGAGGACAAGGAGGCCCCCAGCCAGCGGAGGCGCCTGGGCTGCCTGGCCACCGCCTGGCTCACCTTCTACAATATCGCCATGACGGCCGGGTACGTGCGCCCCGGAGGCCCCTCCCGGCGCCGCTGCCCGCCCGGAGCCCCGCAGGGCGCGGAGCCGGCCGGGCGCGCGCGCGGGGCTCGGGGGCGCGCGGGGCGGGCGCGCGCGGGGCTCGGGGGCGCGCGGGCTCGGGGGCGCGCGGCGGGGGTCGCGGCCGGGGCGGCGCGCGGGCTCGGGCCGTGGGGGAGGGGCGCGCCGCGGGGCTGGTTGGCGCGCGGGGGGGGTGGGGGCGCCGCTCGCTCGGCATTGCCTAATACGGTGCCCGGCGTGGCGCGGCGGCGCGGGGCGCGGGCCGGAGGTTAAGTATAGACCCGGGCAGGAATGCGGGGCCGACCGGCGGGGGAGGCGGCCGCGGCATCGCCGGCTGCCGTGCCGTGGCAGAAGCTCCAGTGTCCGGCAGCCCGAGCCTGAGCCCTGGCCGGAGCTGTCCGCGAACTGACCCACCGCGGCTCGACTCGCGTTAGCTCGAGCTCCTGGTGGCTGCAGCACGGCTGCGTGCCCAGTTGGCACCGTGCTGCCCTGTCCTGCCTTTAAACGCGGCTTGACCCGAGCGTGCGGGCCCGCAAACATCTTTATCCCGGGCCTGAGTGTGTGGCTTAGAAGTTGGGGTACAGGATGACTGTCAGTCTTCAAAGAGCTGTCACTGACTTCCCTTCAGTGGCTTCCCAAAACCTTTTGCGAAAATGTTCTTTCGTTTGTAAATTACGTTACCCTTTAAGAAAGTCACTTCCCAGTGTCCAAGGAAGGGGAATTGAACCTGGGTTCTTTGGCTTTGCGGGCAAACGTCTTAACTGCTAAGCCATCCCTCCAGCCAATAACACCACCACAAAGTCTCAACACAAGATGGATTTAGGCAGTGTACATCAGTACATCACAAGAAAGGGGAACAGGCAGAAAGGCTTGCTTCTTTAAGAGGCACATCAAGTAACTTATGAAGTAACCTTGCCAGACAGTTAAACCAGAATTGAATCAAAGCCCTAGCTACTAATTTACAGAAATATAGGAGACACAGCATAATACATGACATGTGGGTATCCAATTAGCAAAATCCAGACTGAGAGTAACTAAAGAATCAACTATTCCATGTTCAGACAAACTGAAAAAATGGGAGGAAAGAGGAAGGAAGGGGGAGGAAGACTAGATTACAATGAGCTATGAAAGACACACTAATTGTAGCATATGAATTCTATTTCAGTCATGATTTTTAAAAATTATGAGATGTGACACCTCGGCTTAATGTTTTTTAAAATATATTTATTTGTGTGTATGTGCACACATGCATGCCCATGCCAAGGCCTCTTGCACTGCAAATGTACATCATAACTTTGTGCCACTTTTTTCATCCAGCCTATGTGGGTGGCTGGGGAATTGAACTTGGACCAGCAGCCATTGCAAGCAAGTGCCTTTAACCATGGCACAATCTTCCAAGCCCCCTCTATGTTTTATGATATCAAGAAGCTATTATCTTATACATTATGTTATATGGGATCATATAAGCCTTTCAAAAATATACGATGAAAACATTTGTGATTCACAGAGAGTGTTGTAGTCAGGTTTGCATTGCTAGTAGAAATCACCCAACCAAGAGCAGCTTGTGGGATAAAAGAGGTTGATTTTGGCTTACAGGCTCGAGGGGGAAGCTCCATGATGGCAGGGAAAACAATGGCTTGAGCAGAGGGTGGACATCACCCCCTGGCCCACATAAGGTGGACAACAGGAAAAGGAGAGTGTGCCAAACATTGGCAAGGGGAAACTGGCTATAATACCCATAAGACCGCTCCCAACAATACACTCCCTCCAGGGGGCTTTAATTTCCAATTGCCATCAGCTGGGAACCTAACATCCAGAACACCGTAAGTTTATGGGGGACACCTGAATCAAACAACCAGCAAGTATAATGGGTCTGATTCAGAATAACCAGGGGCAGGAAAGAAATACACATTTGGATGAAACTAAGTTGACCATAGGTACTAATTGTTGAAGCTAGGTTGTGGGGTTATATCATTCTTTATAACTGTGTATATTTGAAATTGCCTAAGTAAAAGTTTGAAAGGCATTTTTTTAAAAGGAGGTATGGGGCTGAAGAGGTGGTTTAGCATTTAAAGGGGCTTGCTTGTAAAGCCTGATGGCCTGGGCTCAACTACCCTAGAGCCCATGTAAAGCCAGATGCACAAAGTAGCTCACGTGTCTGGAGTTTGTTTGTACTGGCAGGAGGCCCTGACATGCCCCGTAGTCTTTATTTATTCTCTCTCTTTCAAATCAATAACTATATTTTTTAAAAAAGAGATAACCAAATGTTTCAAGGAACAGTTGTCTGCAGGAAATCTAAAAGAAAAATACTGGAAGACAGCTAGAAGATGAGGCTAGAGAGATGGCCTAGTGGTTATATTGCCTGCAAAGCCTAAGGACCCAGGTTTGATTCCCCAGTACCCATGTAAACCAGATGCACAAGGTTTACAGTGGCTAGAAGCTCTGGTATGCCCATTCTCTCTCTTTCCCTCTCTACCTGTCTCACTCTTCTCTCTCAAATAAATAAAATATTTTAAAAACAGAAAGAGATGAGGGCTTTCAAGGTCATTGTCATTGTAGACAATGGCTTAAGAAGGCCCTTGTGTTTCTTGTAGCATTGCTCTCATATCTTCACTTACTAATTTAGGAGTTCCAAGAGGCAAAAGACATGATGTTCTTCTTGCCACTGGCTCTTTAGCATTTAGCTTGGTACCTTAGTTTAGCAAAAGATGATCAACCTGAATGGGGAATACATGACTGAAGGAGAAGCAGCAAGCAAGGAGGGTTTACACACAGACAAGTGTTTCCCTTTTTGTCACAAAGAGAATCTAGGGGGCTTTTCATTTTTCGAGGTAGGGTCTCACTCTATCCCAGGCTGACCTGGAATTCACTCTGTATTCTCAAGGTGGCCTTGAACTCATGGCGTAGGGGGACTTTTCTTGTGGTGGGATCTCATCATATAGACCTGAGTGGCCTGGAACTTGTATGAAGACCAAGCTGGTCTTGAATTTTCAGTTCATCCTCTAGAAAAGTTGGGGTTATAGGTGTGGCTTGTGAATTTTGTTTTTCAGAGGTTGATTGTATCTATTTTGGATCATGTAGTCAATATCCCTGGCATATTTGATTTTTGGTTTGTCTGTCTGTCTGTCTGTCTTTCTTTCTTTCTTTTTTTTTTTTTTTTTTTTTTTTTTGAGATAGGGTCTCACTCTAGCTCAGGATGACCTGGAATTCACTATGTAGTCTCAGGGTGGCCTTGAACTCACAGTGATCCTCCTACCTCTGCCTCCCGAGTGCTGGGATTAAAGGTGTGTGCCACCATGCCTGGCTCCCCTGGCATATTTGAAAGTAACGCAGAACAAAACATTCCAGAAACTAATTCCTAGTAGGAGAATTTCTGATTGCTTCTGTTTCTTTTTTTAAGTTTATTTATTTATTTATTTGAGAGAGAAAGAGGCAGAGAGAGAGAGAGAGAGAGAGAGAGAATGGGCATGCCAGGGCCTTCAGCCACAGCAAAAGAACTCCAGATGAGTGTGTCCTCTTGTGTGCATGTGTGACATTGCATACTTGTGCCACTGTGTGCCTGGCTTACATGGGACCTGGAGATTCTAACATGAGCCTTTAGGCTTTGCAGGCATGTGCCTTAACTGCTAAGCCATTTCTCCAGCCCAGCTTCTGGTTCTTAAAATAATTATGATACTGATGCCCAACATTAGCTAAGGGTTGGGCCCTTACACTCTTTGTGATGGTGGTATTAGGAATGAGCTCTGGTTAATTTAGGTGTTGGCTTTATTTACTGAGAAACAGTTGAGATTAGAATAGGTGGCGTGGAGGTCCTGTTGAAGCCCAGTGTTGATTTGTTTGCAAGGTCTGATGACTGGCATAAGATGCTGTACTGTGAGCACTGTACTGCCACCTATGGAGCAGCGGTAACGCTTGAAGTATCACATAATGCTACTGAGAAATACAGAATGACATTTAAATTACTTGACAAATTCTTTGTTATGAATAATGGCCTCTAAAATTTCTTTCATATTTATCTAACAGATTTGCCTTTAAAAAGACAAGTTTGTGAGAAATGTGAGTGAAAACATCTTCACTAATTTTCTTTCTTTCCTTAGGAGTACTGTATGTGACTGGGGTTGAAGTTGAAGGAACTATTACATTTTAAGCCTGGCAAGTACATAAACCACCATCAAATTAGCACTTTAGGATTAGCTCAGTACTGATTTTAGCAATGGCTCTCACGGAAGATAGAATAGTGAGTTGAGTTAAATACAGCTGTGGTCTAATAGGACATGGGTTTGGAGATACCTCAGAGACTTTACTTCTTTTTCTTAAAATTTTTTAAAAATTTTTATTTATTTATTTGAGAGTGACAGGCAGAGAGAGAAAGAGGCAGATAGAGAGGGAGAGAAAATAGGTGTGCCAGGGCCTCCAGCCTCTGCAAACTAACTCCAGATGCCTGTGCCCCCTTGTGCATCTGGCTAACCTGGGTCCTGGAGAATTGAGCCTTGAACCAGGGTCCTTAGGCTTCACAGGCAAGCGCTTAACCGCTAAGCCATCTCTCCAGCCCGAGATTCTACTTCTTATTGCCCATTACAGGTATGTGTGGTAATATCCAGAGGTTTACATGAGTGCTGGGGAACTGAATTCAGAAAAATTGGGTCCCCTAGCTTATTCCAAGATGGGTTCAGTAATAGGTTACAGTGCTGGGATTGAGCCCAGGTCCTTACCCACACCAGGCAGGCAGTATGCAGCTGAGGACCTTCCTCTGCCATTGGTTTAACATCTCCAAAAGTTGGCATTGTTTCTTAAAGAGTGGCCCTTAATGCCTTTGAAAACATGCTACTATCAGACTACTTGAGCGTAGACTCTCCCTGTGACTTTTATAATGTAATTTAAATATGAATGTGATCGTAGTCAGCCCAAGGCTGCATGGTAGCTCAATGGGGGCTGTGAGTCTTAGTTGGCTGTATATGTCCCTTAGCAGTGACTGATGCCTTAGAAGCTTACTGTGAGGGTTAAATGTTAATCTTTATCATGTCTGGAACATTGAAAGCAAACTGAGACAGTGCTTATTGTCACTTGTAATTAGTCTGCTTTTCAGAAGTCTCATGAGGGCTGGGAAGATGGTTCAGAAGGTTTGAGTACTTGCTACACATGTGCCAGCATCTAAGAAGACCTGATTTTTTCTGAGCTGGATGGGGAGCAGAGATCAGCCAGTCTGCCTGACATTGCAGCCCTGCGTTCAGAGAAGCAAAGCAGAGGCACACAACAATAGAGATGGACCCTCATCTTCTCCTCTGGCGTCCTCAAACATTGCACCTCACGCATGTGCATACTTCACACATAACTACACCCCACAACACACGTAGTACAGGCACTCACACACATGCAAAAAGGACAAGTCTGACAGCGTCATTTTCTTGTCATACCTCATACTGAAGTCATTGCTTTCCCCATATGTGCTGAGAGGAAGACTTCTGCACTGTTACTCCTCTGCTCCTACTGTTCTCTAAAGCTCATGAATATGACACATGTTCAGCCACTAGTATCTTTGCAAGAATCCATGTAAGCCATTTGTCCATGGCATGTTGTTTAGTTAAAAATTTCACCTGTAATATTTTTCATAAATCTGTTTAGCTAGACACTTTGGCAACTCCTGACCTTAAAGCCTAGTGTAGCAACTCATTTCATGGAATGGTGAAGGTTTTTAAAAACTGTAGCTGAGTGATTTTCTTTTTTTTTAAAATATTTTTTTAAATTTTTATTTATTTATTTATTTGAGAGCAACAGACACAGAGAGAAAGAAAGATAGAGGGAGAGAGAGAGAGAATGGGCGCGCCAGGGCTTCCCATGCTCCCTTGTGCATCTGGCTAACGTGGGACCTGGGGAACCGAGCCTCGAACCGGGGTCCTTAGGCTTCACAGGCAAGCCCTTAACCGCTAAGCCATCTCTCCAGCCCCTGAGTGATTTTCTTAAACTTTGGTATTCTATATACATTTCAAGGGAAATAGGGAAAATGACCTCTTACTGGTGACTGCAGAATGAGTGAGAAGTGTGGGTGACAGAGTTGGTGTCGGTATGGTGCTTGTCTTTTTAAGTACTGTTTGTGCATGGAGCAGAGTCCAGATTGAACACACTCATGGTAAAGAGTGACGCTGTTTGTGTCTTTGTTTTTTTAAAAAATGTCAGCTGTGAAGCAGTCCAGATCTGCTCTCCTATATGCATCTCTTCTGTGGCGCAATGGCTATTTTTATTTAGTGAAAATTAGTAATTTATAAAGAGTTCTACTTATGCCTACATAAACACGTACCTTTTTTTTTGATTTTTGTTTTTTTGAGGTATGGTCTTGCTATAGCCCTAGCTGACCTGGAATTAGTCTCAGGCTGGTCTTGAACTCACAGCTATCTTCCTACCTCAGCCTAGTGCCGGAATTAATGGCATGTACCACCACACCCAGCAACACACAACTTTAAAAAAAAATTAGTTAATATAAATTATAACAGGTTATTCTCTTTTATCCCCTTGGTCCTGCTCCTATTACCTGGAGAGTCTCCTCAGTGGGGTTATGTATACACATAACTTTTGACAGCTTTTTTTTCTTCAAATTTTTACTAACAACTTCCATGATTACAAAAAAAAATCCCTTGGTAATATCTTCCCTCCCTTCACTTTCCCCTTTGAAACTCCATTCTCAATCATATCCCCTCCCCATCTCAATCAGTCTCTTTTATTTTGATGTCATGATGTTTTCCTCCTATTGTGATGGTCTTGTATAGGCAGCGTTGTGCATTGTGAGGTCCTGGGTATCCAGGCCATTTTGTGTCTGGGGGGAGCATGTTGTAAGATAAATGAGGTACATTATCAGTCCTTTTGTGTCGGGCTTATTTCATACTTCAGAGTGTCTTCAAGGTCCATTTATGTCATAGAATATATTGGAAGTTTCTTCCTTTTTACTATTGAGTAATATTCTGAGCCTGTAGAAGAGTTTTTATTAGTAGGGATCTGAAATAATAACAGTAGTAACAGAGTGATTAGGCACGAAAGTGATGGGCCTGAATTTAGTACCACTGTGCATTGACTTGGTGCTGTGGCTGGACACGAGCAGGACAAGCGTAGAACCCTCTGTCTGTATCTGTCCAGTCTTTTGGATGCGGGGCTCGTTCCTCCTCCAGCAGCTGTTAATGATGAATCGTGCTGCTGTCAACACATGTTCAGATCAGTGGAACTGATTTTGATAGAGCTTTGTAAGATACTTTTCTTTTCTCTAGGTGGTTGGTGCTAGCTGTTGCCATGGCTCGCTTTTATATGGAAAAAGGAACACACAAGGGTTTATATAAAAGTATTCAGAAGACACTGAAATTTTTCCAAACGTTTGCTTTGCTTGAGGTAAGTTTTTCAGTGTTACTATTCTGTTGCGATGTTCATTTGGAATCTTTTTGTTGAACATCGTCAATCTTATTTTGCTAACTACATATCACATATTTGTTTAATACTGTTGCTGACAGGTATTTAATGATTTATATTATTAACTTGGGATTTTTAAATTTCCTCTACAGATAGTCCACTGTTTAATTGGTGAGTTTTTGCTTTAGCTTCATACAGTTATTATAAGTAACCTTTGGGAGAATGGCTGACTTTTTCTTTTTATAATTTCAAGGAATTGTACCTACTTCTGTGCTTGTGACTGGGGTCCAAGTAAGCTCAAGAATCTTCATGGTGTGGCTCATCACTCACAGTATAAAGCCGGTGAGTGAGCCTGCAGGGAGGCTTGTCATTAGTGGGAATCTAAAATTGTGTCATCGCTGTATTTCAGGAAGCAGTTGGGTTTAGAGGTGGGCTTGACCATGATGTCATTGTCCATTGACCTCATGGAGGCCATCCGTCCTCTTAGGTTCACAGTCCACTCCTCTGCTGTGCTTTCTGGCTTTAAAAATAGCACTTACCTCTGTTAATCAGAATTTTTTTTTTTTAACTGAAGTTTCCTTCCTAGCAAAGTTACTTTCTTTGGCTCTATCACTTAAGTTGTCAGTATAACAACTTGTTGCTCTTTGTCATGTAGCAAGTACTGTAGACATGTAGTGCATGTAATTCTGTAGATGTGAACAAATGGAAAAAGATTAAACTAAAAGTAGGAATTTTTTATTTTATTTTATTTTTTATTTTTTTGGTTTTTCGAGGCAGGGTCTCACTCTGGCTCAGGCTGACCTGGAATTCACTATGTAGTCTCAGGGTGGCCTCGAACGCACGGCAATCCTCCTACCTCTGCCTCCCGAGTGCTGGGATTAAAGGCGTGCGCCACCACGCCCGGCTAAAAGTAGGAATTTTTTAGTCAGAAGATATAAGATGTCAGGCCTGAAGAGTAAGCTTAGGAGATTAATGTACAACGTGGGTGGGGTTGTAGTTGACAGCAGTGAACACTTGAAAACGGCTGAGAGTAGAATTTCAGTGATCTCACCACAAAATAAGTGAGAAGTTTGTGAGGTAAAGTGTATGTTAAGTAGCTTCATTTATCCATTTCATAATACATGCATATTTCATAGCATGTTGTGCTTTGTGCTTACATGTTGTACACCATAAATATACACATTTTAATATGTCAATGAAAAGAATTTTTTAAAGCCAGGGTTGAGAAAAATAAAATATTTATGGAGGCATGACAGGAGACAGACCCAATTACTGAATCTAATTATTTGCTTAAACCTTGTAGACAAAACAAATGCCACATGAGTCTCTTCAGGATATTGGGCCTTTTAAACTCATGTCAGAAACATTCCCCAGCTCAACCCTTCTGACCTTCTTGACAGCCTTGCTAGTCACCTAGCCACTTGAGGACAGATCTCTGGCTGTTTCCGCAGATGCCTTTCTTGTCTCCTCTGTGCTTTGGGACTGGCACCTAACCTTTTCTCCATTTCTTCTGAGCCTCACTGGCCTCCTGTCTGTGTGGGGACAGATTGCTGACCTTGTGTCCTGTTGATTTGGATCTTTCACTCAGTGTCTTGATCACCAGGTCCCTAACCAGGATTGTGGCAGAGAGAGAGAAGGAGAGAGAGAGTGCACCAGAGTGCCAGAACTTTTATTAAGAATGGTAATTCACTTAAAAGCAGGAGGACAACCCTGACAGAATAAAAGAAAGACTATTCCAGGCAGTGATTGAGTGTAACAGTTGAGCGAGGACCACAGAGAATATGAAGGAAGAAGAAAGCCAAAACCAGGGTAGCTGCTCTTAACCAGAGAGAAGTTACTAAATACAAGCCAGGAAGTGGTGACCTCCGAATCCTCAGAGGCTCCATCCCTCGATTTTATCATTTCATTTCATCCCAAAATAGTTTCCCATTAGCATCTGTCAGTGACTCCTTAATTAAGTCAACCAACAGATACTGAACACCTAGCATTTTGCTAATTTCTTGACTTACAAAAATGAATGAAGTATCCCCAGCTGTCACTGTCATGAATATTGGAAAGTGAAGGCCAGTTACACGTGTCGACCATGTAGCCGGGTGCAGCTATTCTGTGTGTGACGCTGTGCAGATGATACGGCTGTTAACCATGTCGGTGTGGTTCCTGCTCTGTGGAGCGTGTAGTTAAGACGGAAGCTAGGCAAGCAGTCACACACAAGCTGATTTAAGTGTGGCAGTGCTAAGTGGAACAGGAGTCCATTGTGCATTGCAGCCTATGCCTAGGTGTTGCATACAGCTCCGTGTTGCTGAGATGAACATCCAGAGAGACACAGCTTATGGGAGGAAGGGGTTTATTTCAGGCTCACAGATCCAGGTCGAAGTTCCATCAGTGGTGGAAGAAGCAGCTTCCAGACATCCAAGCAGAGAAACAACCAAGCAGCCAGCAAACACCAAAAAGCAACAAGCACAAACCAGCAACAAGATAGAACTCCCCCTCCCCCCAGATCAAAGCTCTCTACATACCTTTGGGCTGGAATTCAGGTCCACTCCCAAGCACACCTTAGGACAGGACCCTAGGATCTGCCCTAGTGACACCTCTTCCAGCCAGGTGGCTGGAGACCTAAGTTACATACCTTACTAAAACACCTGTCTATGAGGCACATACATTTGAACCACCATGCTAGGGTTAAGTCAGTCCTAGGGAGTGTGACTGAAGGCTTCTGCATATGTAAGTTGAGTGCTGGCAGATGTATGAAAGTTAGAAAAATTTTAATTCAAACTGGTGAGTATTATAATAAAATACGAACAAAGTACTTTTAGAACAAGCAAGATGAACAAGTGCTTCTTGAAGTGAGAGAAAACTACAGGATGAAAAGTACATAGTCCTTGGTTTCATTGATTCTGGAGCCATGGTAAAGAAGAACACCGTGGTGACAGAAGCATGTCGTAGGAGCTGCTCACCTCAAAGGAGACAGGGATCAGAGAGGAGGGCCTCTCGAGGTCTGCCACCATGACTCCAGCTATGCCCCACTTCCCAGAATTGCTCCACGAACTGGATGTTCAGTACACACGCTTTGGGGGATATTTTAGATTCAAAATGTAGCCAGAACATTTCCTAGAGATGATCTTTCATCTGGGTCCTAAAAGAATTGAAAGGATTTCCTGTGGAAAGTAATGGTTCTAATTAGAGGGAATAGGATGTGTGAGGACACAAATGTTCAGAGCATATTTATGGACAGAACAAAGGTTATTATCACCACAATGAGAAGTAAAGAGGGTTGAATAATTATAGATGAAGTTGTTTGAGGTCAGGTTGTAGGGAACCTTGCTTTCTTTTTTATTTTTTTTTTTCGTTTTTTGAGGCAGGATCTCACTCTAGCCCAAGCTGACCTGGAGGGCGGCCTTAAACTCACAGCAATCCTCCTACCTCTGCCTCCCAAGTGCTGGGATTAAAGGCGTGTGCCACCACACCCAGCGGGAACCTTTGTTTTCTTATGTCTGGTTGTTAGGATTTATTCTGCAACCTGTTAAGTGGGAGACCAATGTGATCTGTAAATCAGAAGACTCAACTAATCCTGATTTTTATTTGCCTTGTTTTGTTTTTAAGATAAAACTTTCATCCTTGAGTAAAGGAAGAAAAACTATTAAGAAATAATAAGGCCCTAAATTAAAATAGTTTTAGTAGAGAGAAGGCGGGTGGGCGGGTGGCAGAGTTAGTGTCGCGGTAGTTTTCAGGCTCAGATTTGGAAGGCCAGGTTGCTGTCTCAGCTTTCAAGGGGTAGTGTCCTGGGATGGTGGAGTTCCTGGCTGAGGTATGAGGAGGTAGTTGACTATTCCCTGACGAGGACATATTTAAGTTCCATATTTATAGCTAATTATACAGTGATGATTGCTTTGTGTTTCCTACATTTTCATTTGTCTAACCCAAACATTCCACTATAATAACTGATAGCAAGCAATTGAAATATACTTACCCACTGAGATGAAGCTGATGGTTGATGACATTGTGGACTTCTGTCATCCTGCAGATCCAGAATGAGGAGAGCGTGGCGCTTTTTCTGGTCTCCTGGACCGTGACTGAGATCACTCGCTATTCCTTCTACACGTTCAGCCTTCTTGACCACTTACCATACTTCATTAAATGGGCCAGGTGGCAATGTCTTGCAGCTCAGGTCCCCCGGCCCCAAGCATGCCGACTTTGTGTGCTTAGCTAACACTGGAGAGCCCAGATTTCTGTTGTAGCTTTGTGATGCCAGGATGCTGGTGCTGTGGTTATTCGCAGTGTTAACACTTGTGTTTTAAGAGCCTAATTTAATAACCAAAGCTAATAAAAACCAATAACATTAAAAAAACCCCCAATAACATAATCAATCATGTTAAATACACATTGTGTGAAATCAGCACCAGACAGCTCTTATCTTTAAGTAACCTTAGTTGTTCATTTAGTTTTCTTTGAAAACATCATGCACATTTTTGAATCATATAATTATACAATAAGCTATACCAGAAATGTAGTATTTAGCTGGTTGATTTAAATTAACATAATATTCAATCTAGAACAACAATTTTTAGTTTCTTATATTAATACAATTATTATTATTATTTGCTGTAACAAATGCAGATCTTTCAAAAAGTCATAGTTAACTTGAAATTTTATTATTTGGAATGTAGACCATATTTATATTTTAAGGATTCCAAATATGTTTTTCCTAACATGATAGTTTTTGAAGTGAAAGATGTATTATTTTGGAAATTTGAATTCATTTACTTTATTTACTTGAGAGAGAGAGAGAAGCAGACAGACAGAGAGAAAGAGAGAGTAGGTGAGTGTGAGCATGCCAGGGACCCCCTGCCACTGCAAATGAACTGCAGATGCTTGTGCCACTTTGTATATCTGGCTTTACTTGGGTTCTGGGGAATGGAACCCTGGCGATCAGGTTTTGCCAGGAAGCGCTTTTAACTGCTGAGCCATCTCTCCAGCCTGGAAGTTTGAATTCTTTCAACAGCTGATGCTTTATAGGAGAACTGATCACAGAGCATTTGTTCGTTTGTTCATTCTGTTGTAGTAATAGCAGCAGTGACTAGTGACAGCGAGACATGATGTGTGGTTTTTGCACAGCTGAGGTGTGGGTGGGCACAAAGCAAAACAGACAATGTCAAAAACCTTTAAACAACTAGTAAGTCAGGTGATGGTACAAGATTTGTGTACCACACATGCAGGATAAAAGGGGCAAAATAGATCTTTATTCTTAAATTTTTTGCTTAAACTACCAAAGTGAAATTTTTCATGATAGACATTCAAAGAATGTAGAAATATATAAAATAAACACAGAAAGTTCCAGTTTATATTCCTTTCTTTGGAGGGAAAAATGTGTGGAGTTTACTCACTTAGGCTTTTTACCTAACAAAAATATAAAAACCTGGGCTAGAGAGATGGCTTAGCTGTTAAGGTGCTTGCCTGTGAAGCCTAAGGGACCTAGGTTTGATTCCCCAGAACACACATGAGCCAGATGCACAAGATGGCACATGAGTCTGGAGTTTGCAGTGGGTGGAGGCCCTGGCACACCCATTTTCTCTCTCATAAATACTTCATTTTTATTTATTTATTTGACAGAGAGAAGGAGGGAGGGAGGGAGCGAGAGAGAATGGGTGCTCTAGGGCCTCCAGCCACTGCAAACGAACTCCAAATGCATGTGCTACCTTGTGCATCTGTCTAACATGGGTCCTGGGGAATTGAACCTGGGTCCTTTGGCTTTGCAGGCAAACACCTTAATTACTAAGTCATCCCTCCAGCCCCCAAAGTATATATATTTTAAAATGTTAAAACTTGTGAGTTTTTAAAACGTAAATTGGGTAGTGTTATACTTACTTTTTGTTTATATCTTAGAACTCTTTGTTTTTTAAGTCACCACAGTTACATTTTGGTCTTGCACTTCAACTGTAACACTGTGATACTGTTGAGTATCCCAGCAGGAGAGAGTGAAATCTTCTGACGTAATAAGTAATGCTCTGAGATATAAACAATGCCATATCTATATTTCTGTTTTTCAGTTGTTAATTTTTAGCCACTTTCACACCGGCTTTAGATCTCCAAATGTTAAAAGCCTAACACTTAGGTGATTACTGATTTTATAACTCATTTACTGTCTATGTTCAAAAATAATAAATCAGAAAGTAGGAAGGAGGTCTTTTTAAAATTGCTCATAATCCCTCTGCATAGAGTGTCATTGCTAATCATGTTTTATACATTCTTAGACATTTTAAAATTTTCTCCTAGCTCTTAGACATTTGTGGGTTGCCATTTTGCATATAATAATATGCTTTAAAGTTATACCTTAATTAATAGTGTTATCTGTCATAAGAAAGTTGCACCATGACTTATAGGTGTTTGGTTGGGTTTATACTTGTTGAACATGAAAACCAATTTATTTTCAGAGAGCAGGCCTTTTAACAGAGTGGAAGTTTTGCATGGTGCTGGCCTAACCTTAAAGTGCCTGGAAGTACCAGTTGGCAAGACAGTCTCCTGCACCTTTGAGCATACTAACTCGGGCATAATCTCTTTCCATGTGCTGTGTTTCCAAACTTGGTTTGAAGAGGACGCCAGAGCACACAGCCTATTTCCTTAGCTCAGGCCTGCTGGCTTTTGATGCACGGAGTGCCTTGTGGAATATCCTAGACTTGCATGTCTTAGATGTCTAGAAAATCTTCCATTGCGTACTTAAAATTTACTGTTTTGAAATCATTTCTTAGTGTCTTAACGTTCAGTGTACAGCCAGGCATAGTGGTACACACCTAAAATTAAAGTTCCAGCACTCGGAGGTAGAGGGAGGGCCATCAGGAGCTCAGCACCCTCTAAGTTCTGGCCAGCCTAGGTGGCATGCAACCCTTCCTCAGAACAAACAAATCTCACCCAAATCCTTCAACATTGGCATGTGTCTGTTAGCATAATACATATTACTCAGTCATAATAATAATTGTTCTTTGTCCATAAAATCTTCAAACCTCTAACTATCCTTGTTTAAAAATATAAAACAGGACTGGAGAGAGATGGCTCAGCTGTTAAAGGTGCTTGCTTACAAAGCCTGATGCTCGGGTTCAATTTTTTAAATTCTCTAATACCTTAGTAAAGCTAGACGCACAGAGTGGTTCTTTTGCCTGGAGGTTGTTTATAATGACAGGAGGCCCTGGCACGCCTATATGCTTTCTCTCTTTCCTGTAAATAAACATTTAAAATAAAAAACTAAAACATGTAAAATATGGTATTGTTCTTGAATAAGACTTCACTTTCAAATGGTTTCTTATTTACAAATAGTTTCAAAAAACATTTTCTTTCTTTATTAGAGAGAGAGAGGAGAGAGAAAGAGAATGAGTGTGTGGGCATGCAAAGAAACTAGATACATGCTTCACTCCCCCCCCCCCCCCCACAGTTGGGTCTCATTCTAGCTCAGGCTGACCTGGAATTCACTATGTAGTCTCAGGGTGGCCTTGAACTCACAGCGATCCTCCTACCTCTGCCTCCCAAGTGCTGGGATTAAAGGCGTGCGCCACCACGCCCGGCTAATGCTTCATTTTTTCCATCTGGCTTTACGTGGGTCACTGAAGAGCCAAACTATGGGCTGTTAGGCTTTGCAAACAAGTGCCTTTAACCGCTGAGCTATCTCTTTAGCACCACAAATAGTTTTTCTTTTAAAGATCCTGTTCACTTTACTGCAAGCCAGTTTTACTTACATAAGGACTGTCCAAAAAAAGTATTCTGTTAGTTATTCATATTCTATTAGTTATTCATAATCTGAATTATAGTGTATGAAATCAATAAAATTATGGTGCACATTAAATGCTATGCAACATTTCTTTTTATAATAAGCAGTAGCCATTACTCAATAGCTTTTTTAAAGCTTATTTACTAGAGGGGGGGAGAGAGAGAGAAAATAAAAGCCCAGGGGGGGTCAGGGCCTTTAGCCAGTGCAACTGAACTCCAGACACATACACCACCATGTGCATCTTGCTTATGTGGGTTCTGAGGCATTGAACCTGGGTCCTGTGGTTTTGCAGGATAGCTCCTTAACTGCTAAGACATCTCTCCAGCCCTCATTAGCAGCGTTTAAAGATAAACTATTAGGCTTGCCTTTTCTTCTTTTTTTTTTAAAAATTTTTTTTTGTTCATTTTTATTTATTTATTTGAGAGCGACAGACATAGAGAGAAAGACAGATAGAGAGAGAGAGAGAGAATGGGCGCGCCAGGGCCTCCAGCCACTGCAAATGAACTCCAGACGCGTGCGCCCCCTTGTGCATCTGGCTAACGTGGGACCTGGGGAACCGAGCCTCGAACTGGGTTCCTTAGGCTTCACAGGCAAGCACTTAACTGCTAAGCCATCTCTCCAGCCCTTGCCTTTTCTTCTTAATGCCAGCAAAGATCTTTTTTTTTTTTTTAAAGTTTTTTTTGTTTGTTTGTTTGTTTTTTTGAGGTAGGGTCTCACTCTAGCCCAGGTTGACCTGGAGCCTCAGGGTGGCTTCGAACTCGTGGTGATCCTCCTACCTCTGCCTCCCAGTGTTGAGATTAAAGGCATGCGCTACCTTGCCTGGCAACAAAGATCATTTTTGTTCCAGGGATGTACTTTTTGGGATTCTCCAAATACTCCATCAGTGTGTCTTCTCCTGAGGCGATGCCTAAGCAGACAGGGATGTATTGGCTAAATGTCAGTGGGAGTCTGCTGTGGGTGCGCTCCAGCCTTCTGTGTTGTATGGTTTGAAGAACACCTTCTTTCCTTTGTTCTTGTTGGCCTCTGTGGAAGAGAATCCAGAAGCCTGGCCTGCATTCTGCCCCAACAGATTGGAAATTTGGTCCAGTCTTGTGTTTGCCTTCCTTTTCTGCATTGTGGCACTGGACACACTTCTGAATCTTGCCTTTCTCAACATCACCCATCTTTAATTCTTTCTCACCGCTGATCTGAAGAGGCTCTCTCACAAATAGTTGTTTGTTGTTGTTGATTTTCAAGATAGGGTCTTGCTCTAGCCCAAGCTAACCTGTAATTAATCTTAGGGTGGCCTTGAACTCATGGCGATCCCCCTACCTCAGCCTCCTGAGTGCTGGCACTAAAGGTGTGTGCCACCACACAGATAATTTGTATATCATGATTTGACTCCTTTCATTCTATTTATGTGTTGAAAGGGATCTGGGAAGAGTACACATATAAAAAATTATCTAATAGATTTAGTTTTAATTCAAAAGAGCATTTCCACCAAAAAACTTTAGTTAACAATCAGAGATCGTTAGGGAAACATAGCTTTCCCTGAATGTGTTCTACACATGCTAAATCTCCCGCACTGTCCTCTCTTCAGAACTTAATAATGTAATCTTTTTTTTCTGCCCTAAGGTACATCTTACTCCAGCGCAGGCTCACTCTGTAGTCCCAGGCTGGCCTCGAACTCAACTGTGATCCTACCTCAGTCTTCTAAGTTCTAAGATTAAAGGCATGCACCACCATGCCAAGCTAGTAACAGGTAATCTTTTTTTTTTTTTTGGTTTTTTGAGGTAGGGTCTCACTTTGGTCCAGACTGGCCTGGAATTAACTCTGTTATCTCAGGGTGGCCTTGAACTCATAACGACCCTCCTACCTCTGCCTCCCCCGAGTGCTGGGATTAAAGGTGTGCGCCATCATGCCTGGCTTCCTAACAGGTAATCTTTTAAAGGTACAAGTTAGGTCAAATAAATTACATAATTCTCACTTCATTAGAATTTTCTCTGACTTCAAGGATTTAAACTAATATATTCTAGGAAATATAATTTTAATACTACCAGAATCATTTGAAAACCTTGTAATCTTAAAAGTCAGCTGAATCAGATTGGGTATTTTATTTGCAAAGGGTTTATAAAATGTGCAGTTATGTAATTTTAAAAATTGAAGTAGGAAAATGTTGATTAAAATAAAATAAATAAAAATTTAAATACAAATCTCTTCAATCCTGGAAGAAAGCAGAGAGGTAATCAGAACAGGGAGAAGATGAGCTTTGCAATAAAGGAGCATTCCTCTTGCTTCACTGTTAATGTTCTCTGGACAGTTCTTTTACCTGCCTTCCCTGTCTCTTCCATAAATCCTTGGCACATTGGAAGCAAGTGATTTTCAAGTTGTCCCTAGACTACTTTAACTCTGACTTTTCTTTATAGATATTTCCTCATTGAATAAAATGCTGATTCATTTAATTTCTGTTCCCATCAAAATTTTTGTTTGTTTGTTTGTTTTGTTTTTCGAGGTAAGGTTTCACTCTAGCCCAGGCTGACCTGGAATTCACTATGGAGTCTCAGGGTGGCCTCGAACTCACCGCGATCCTCCTACCTCTGCCTCCCAAGTGCTGGGATTAAA
The DNA here is from genome assembly GCF_020740685.1 of Jaculus jaculus. Classification (NCBI taxonomy): domain Eukaryota; kingdom Metazoa; phylum Chordata; class Mammalia; order Rodentia; family Dipodidae; genus Jaculus; species Jaculus jaculus. Next base: position 62,149,323 of record NC_059116.1, read on the forward strand.
GGCGTGCGCCACCACACCCGGCCCCATCAAAATTTTGACCATACTTTTTTTTTTTTTTTAATAGTATCTGCTATGTACTGAGTGCCTTGCAGAAAAAATGATTTTCTAATAAAGAAATTGGGTCCTTTAGGCTCTTCCTGCTAGATACAGGGTGTCCCTCATGGGAGACAAAAAGGAGGCCCTGGCCTGGCCACAATTCAAATGAACCATTGGGGATTTGGAATTTTGGATGGAATTTTTTCAGCTTTTTAAAAGTTGGCTAACTCTTTAAAACATGTAACTTGTCTTACTTGTTTGTTAGGAAAGCAGCTTGTACACAGTGTAATTATGACTAGTGACTGATGCCTCATGCTTTGCTACCAGATTTGTGCAATAGAAATTTCTGGTTTTTTTTTTTTTTTTTTTTTTTGGTTTTTTGAGGTGAGGTCTCATTCTGGCCCAGGCTGATCTGGAAATCACTATGAAGTCTCAGGATGGCCTTGAACTCATGTTGATCCTCCTACCTCTGCCTCCTGAGTGCTGGGATTAAAGGTGTATACCACCACATCCAGCAGAAATTACTTTTAATTAGTTGCAAGTTTCCCACATAACTTAAAAATAATTGCTTTATTTACTTCAAGGCTTAGCTATCAAATTAGGATCATAATTGCTCTTTTCAAAAATTTAAAATATTTATTTTTCAGGAGAGAGGGAGAGAATATGGATGAATAAATGAATGGGTGCACCAGAGCTATTATCTACTGCAAACTTAACTCTAGATGCATGCACTACTTTGTGCATCTGGCTTTATATGGGTACTGGGGAATCAAACTCAAGTCATTAGGCTTTGCAGTCAATTGCCTTAACTGCTGAGCCATCTCCCCAGCCCATAACTGATATTTTTATTTTTCATTTTTTTTCCATATCTGATATTTTTAGGCACAGCATTCACCAATAAATGATCAGTTTCAATGAAAAGAGCAGTTATGGGGCTGGAGAGATGGCTTAGCGGTTAAGCGCTTGCCTGTGAAGCCTAAGGACCCCGGTTCGAGGCTCGGTTCCCCAGGTCCCACGTTAGCCAGATGCACAAGGGGGCGCACGCGTCTGGAGTTCGTTTGCAGAGGCTGGAAGCCCTGGTGTGCCCATTCTCTCTCTCTCCCTCTATCTGTCTTTCTCTCTGTGTCTGTTGCTCTCAAATAAATAAATAAATAAATTAAAAAAAAAAAAAAGAAAAGAGCAGTTATGATTGCATGTCACGGACACCCTACTTTTATAATACATGAACACAACAAAACAATACAAAGAACACACCCACCTATCGCATACATATTGAGTCTGCGTGGCATATACCTATACTTTTAGCTACTTGGAAGTTGAGGCAGGAAGATCATTTGAGGCCAGGTAGTCTGGCCAACACAGTTATACCACATCTCAAAATTGCAGATGAACCTTTTTTTGAGGTAAGGTCTAGCCCAGGCTGACCAACAATTCACTCTGTAGTCTCAGGGTGGCCTCAAACTCACAGTGCTCCTTCTACTTCTGCCTAAGTAAGCATATGACTGAAGCAGGAAAGTTAAACTCCCTGAGAGATATGACAGGTACAGACAGAAAGTTGTATTTCTTTCTTTTTTTTTTTTTCAAGGGAGGATTTCACTGTAGCCTAGGCTGACCTGGGATTCACTATGTAGTCTCAGGGTGGCCTTGAACTCAAGGTGATCTCCTACCTTTGCCTCCCGAGTGCTGGGATTAAAGGTATGCATCGGGCTGGAGAGATGGCTTAGTGGTTAAACGCTTGCCTGTGAAGCCTAAGGACCCTGGTTCAAGGCTCAATTCCCCAGGACCTATGTTAGCCAGCTGCACAAGGGGGCGCATGTGTCTGGAGTTCGTTTGCAGTGGCCGGAGGCCCTGGTGCACCCATTCTTTCTTTCTATCTGCCTCTTTCTCTCTCTCTCTTTCTGTCTGTTGCTTTCAAATAAATAAATAAATAATTAAATAAATAAAAAGGTATGCATCACTACACCTGGCTTCAGCAAGGAGTATTTCTAATTTAACTACAATAGTAATAAAAGAACTAATACAAAAGACATTAATTGTTCCAAAAACTAATTCTCTGAGGTTTTTCTTCCTCTAGATATAACTTTTTTATCATCTTATATCCTGTTGGAGTTGCTGGGGAACTTCTTACCATATACGCCGCGTTGCCTTATGTGAAGAAATCGGGAATGTTTTCAGTAAGACTTCCTAACAAATACAATGTCTCGTTTGACTACTATTATTTTCTTCTTATAACCATGGCTTCATATATACCATGTAAGTATATGTTTATTAGTATGATTTAACATATGATAGACATACTTTTGGAAAGATATAATAAGCAAATTTAATCACCAAATAGAATTAGGAGTAATTGCTTACAAATAGCTTCTGTTCAATACTGCATTTATTCATAATTTAAGAAGCAAGTCAGAATTTTTACTGGTTGTCTGAAATATAAGTAAATTAGGGCTGGAGAGAGGGCTTAGCGGTTAGGGTACTTGCCTGCAAAGCCAAAGGACCTTCATTTGGTTTCCCCAGGCCCCATGTATGCCAGATGCACAAGGTGGTGTATGCATCTGGGGTTCGTTTGCAGAGTGGCTAGAAGCCCTGGCACACCATTCTCTCTCTCTCTTCCTCCCTCTGTCTCTCACTCTGTCTCTTTTCCTCTGTCAAATAAATAAACAAAAATAAAATATATTAAAAAGAAATATAAGTAAATTAATAGATGAGCAATTACTTTCTCAAATTTATTTAAAATACACATAGTATGATTAAAAGAAGTCATTTGCAAAGTGTGTGTTCATGAACTTTGCCGGCATTTGGAATTTTGACCTGAGTTATAAACATTGTGCTCAGAAAACTTGAGATCCTCTCATCTGTTTTCTAGGCACACGTCGGTTCTCAGGACCAGGGCCGCTTAGTGTTATTTGTGTTGCTGTGGGTCCATGAGAATAATAAAGATTCTTCTCTTAAAATATCCTGAGTCACTCAGCCACCTCACTAATTTCTTGTCATTTCAGTAGCTGCAGTAAATTGCTGGGGCTTTTCTCACTTCACTTAAGTTCTAATAGTGATACTTTCCAAGTCAAATTTTTATAGGCATAGCAGGAAATAAGAGAAAAGTCAGGTTATTATTCATCCTTCTCAATAAAAATGGAGACTGATGTCAGTAGGGGAAAGGGGATGAAGACAGTTTACAGAATCTGAACTCTACCTTGATATGATATAAAGGGTCTTGTTTAGAGGGGATGTGTATGCAGTTAGGCCAGCTCTGTGAGACCTCCATCCTTGACATTTTTCTTGTTTCCCCCTTTTGCCTTCTCTATCGGCCTGCTTCTGGGTTGGCTTTTCCACCTAGCCAGTCCCAAGAACAAGGGGAAACAGTGTTTGTCCATGCCTTACTCTCCCAGTGACTAGTTAAAGTTGCACGCCTGCGCAGAGCCAGAGCTCATGGAGGTCTCTTCTGGAGCTACAGGGGAAGCCTTAGGTATCCTGTTGTGACCACTGAGGCCTCTTATAAACCCAGGTCCTGAAAGACCTTGGTTTGAAGCTTCAAACCAGTACTTGGCCTTGTGCTCATCAGCAGTTTTGGGAGATGTAGGCTCTGGCCTGTGCTGGTAGCAGCTTACCAGTTCCTGATGCTTTGGTTACTGAGGCCCTGCTTGCCAAAGATCAGTCAGCTTGTGCTTCGGTGCCAGTACTGAAGCCAGTGCAAATATTAACTAATTTTAATTCGCTTGTTAAGTCCTTTGCTAATTATTAAAAGCAGTTTCTGAGTACTTATTTTAGTATTCAAAGAAGGGGTGTTGCTCATTCACCAGTGAGAATATTCCATGTTAAGAGGGATTCAGTGAATTGTTTAAAAAGAATTTAGAGCCAGGCGTGGTGGCACACGCCTTTAATTCTCCAGTACTTGGGAGATAGAGGTAGGAGGATTGCCATGAGTTTGAGGCCACCCTGAGACTACATAGTGAATTCCAGGCCACCATGAGCTAGAGTGAAACCCTACCTCGGAAAACCAAAATAAGTAAGTAAGTAAATAAATAAAAAGAACTTAGGGATCTAGAGAGGTGGCTCCGTGGTTAAGGTGTTTTCCTGCAAAGCCTTCTGACCTGGGTTCAATTCCCTAGTTTGTTTGCAGCAGCTGTAGGCCCTGTCATGCCCATTCTCTCTCTTTCTTTCTCTCTCTTTCTGTATGGCTATCTTCTCTCTCTCTCTCTGTTTGCATATATGTGTATGTATGTCTATATATAGTTTTTAGTAAAAGAACCTTGGATGTAGTACCTTCTACTAAACTAGTCATGATTTTATAGACGAATTAGTACTTTCTCACTTAGCTTAACATGATACGAAAGTTTAGACACCTAGGTATGATATATGAGATGAGATGAGAAGTACCTAAATTTACAAACATGAGTGCTTTTGAGCACTCATGCAACAAGGTATGGCTAATAGAACAGAAAGAAAGAAGCAATGAGGAAACTTGTCCTGGTTCTACCATGGTGTTTAAAAGTGTTACAGAATTCTCAATTCAAACATGGCCATCTCTATGTGTTCTTACAAAAAAAAAATTACCAATCTATTTTACTTGTTAAAAACAAAAACTCCAATAGTTTATAGCATTAAAATATTCAGGCATCTAGTGTGTGCTCTTACCCTGAGCTTCATGATGGTAGTAGGGGTGCAGTACTGTTTAATGTACCTACTCTCATGTTTAATAGGTTTCAAGCATAATGTAAGCAAGAGCTTATTTTTCTCTGTTTTCTTTTCCCAATTAAGTGTTTCCACAACTCTATTTTCATATGTTGCGTCAAAGAAGAAAGGTGCTTTATGGAGAAGTGACTGTGGAGAAGGATGATTAAATGATCAATGCAAACAAGGTGCTTTTTCCAGAATAACCAGGATCACTTGAGTCCAAGTGTTAATAAGAATAAACAACTTCATAACAATGTCATGGACTGAATTGTCTCTTGAAATACAAGCGAAACACACAGTGTTTGCCAACACTTGTCTTCATACTGTTCATGTCTATGTTTTCTAAGAAGTATGCAAATATTAGAAACTCTTGGGTAGATTAGATCATTTAGAGAATAATTGAATATAACCTGGGAAAACTTTTTTTTTTTTAACTAGTTTTACTGTTTTTGCAACATATGCTCAAGGCTTCTACAATCGAAATTAGTTTAATAACATTATGGTACTTGACAGTGACATTCATATTTATAAACGAAAGCAAATATGGAATTATAACAACTTCTTGAAAAATGTATTAGAACCTACCATCTGTTTTTCAAGTCATAAGGCAGCATGCAAGATTCGCATCAACATTTGGAGTGTGGACATCCCTTGCTGTGGTACCACTTAACAGTGCAAAGTAGCAGCGTCAGAAAGCAATATCCGAGTAAATGTCACGGGCAGAGGATGTTTTCTTTCTTTTGTGGAGGAGTTGGGAGTGCTGGGGATAGAACCCAGGGCCTTGTGCAGGTAGGCAAGTGCTCTGTTGCTGAGCTGTGTCCCAGCCCCATGAAAATAGTCTGTATAGATCTTTACAGGCTGCTGAAATTATTTATTAAATAAATTTGTTTTTATTTGAGTTACCCACTTAAGAAAAACCTGTAAGAATTACTAGAGGTTAGAAAAAATACAAGGGCATACTTTGCCCACTGTTTAAAAGAAGAATCATATTATTCTCAGATATCTGGCTGAAAAAAGCTGTTTCATATTGTATAAATCAAGTTATAATAATCTTTTGCAGTACTTACATCACTAAAAGTTTCCAAAGATCATCTGAAACATACTCATTTTATTCTGAATTACACTGAAGAGCAAAAAGTCTTGTAATCAAGCTCCTGACTAGTGTGTAATAAAAAGAGACCTGAGCATACTTCACTGCTGCTTGAATTTCTAAGTAGGGCCTTAAATTTTTCTGTATTAAAGAGTGCTGATTTACTGCCCAGGTTTAAATCTTCAGTTCTATAGATATATATCTGGCTTTCGGTGTTCTCTATTGTTATGTTTACAATCAACACGTAACATTACACTTCTCGGAATGCTTGGTTGTGTGTTACTGTTTCCTTTACAGATTATTTTCAGGTAACTATTTAGAGCTCAGAACAACTTGGCAGACTTGTTATTAATCACTTGATGTTTTAAAGGTGCTATCTCTTGTTCCACTTTGTCTCCTGTGCAGCTGAGCGTGTCCATGATCAATATAGGTTAGGTCACCACTCCTTCACATGCTGTTGCGCTCCTTCAGTTTCATCTTGAACTTTTATATGCAAGGGCTTTCCAGGGAGTTACATCCCTTTGGTAACATAGTACAAAAATTCACATTTATTATTATTGTCTTATGAAAAAATACTTCCGATTATATTTCTAAAATTTGCATTAATTCAACTTGTACTGTTTCAAAGCAGCTGTAATACTTTTCCCATTCAAGTTGTGGAATATTTTGAAATAGGAATTGTCATTAACTTCAATAAAGATGAAAATGAATTCAACTGCTTAGAGAACTACATTTCTTTTTTTAAATTTATTTTTATTTATTTGAAAGTGACAGAGAGAGAGAGAGAAAGAGGCAGATAGAGAAAGAGAAAGAATGGGCGCGCCAGGGCCTGCGGCCACTGCAAACGAACTCCAGATGCGTGTGCTCCCTTGTGCATCTGGCTAACGTGGGTTCTGGGGAATCGAGCCTTGAACCAGGGTCCTTAGGCTTCACAGGCAAGCACTTAAACGCTAAGCCATCTCTCCAGCCCAAGAACTACATTTCTATACTCAAAACATGTCTGAGCTTTGAATGGTTTGATGTCTTCTATAGCCAATCAGTTCTAAACTGTTATTTGTGTAATGAAGCATAGGATGGTTGTTTGACTTTAAAAGAACTATGAGGGCTGAGGACTTGGCTAGTTGGTAAAGTACTTGCAGAGGACCTGAGTTTGGGTCCCTAGGACCTGTGTAAAAGCCAGATGTGGTGGTGTGTGCCTAAATCCCAGTGCTGGCAAGCAGAGGCAGAGATAGGGTTTGATGGCAAGGTAGACCTTGCCTCAAAAAGTAAGGTGAAGAGTAATTAAGGAAGGTACCCACTGACACACTCTGGCCTCCTCATGTAAGCTCATGTGCTGCACACACATGTGAACACACAAAAATGCATTCATACGCACACAAAAATGTATTTGAAACTCCTTGTGCTGTTTCCTGTGATTCTTTTTTTTAAGCTTAAAATTTTTTGTTTGTTGAGATAGATAGATAAATAAATGTGTGTGTGTGTGTGTGTGTGTATGGAGAGAGAGAGACAGAGAGAAGAGAGAGAGAGAGAATGGGCACACCAGGGCATCCAGCCACAAACTCCAGATGCATGCACTACTTTGTGCATCTGGCTTACATGGGTCCTGGGGAATTGAGCCTGGGTCCTTTGCCTTTGCAGGCAAGCACCTTAACTGCTATCTTTCCAGGCCTTCCTGTGTGATTCTTTTTCAGTCTCCCAAGTCATTATAACTTTCAGTAGGTGAGTCAGGGCTAGAATCAGATCTTGACTTCCATTTTACAGACTTTGGCATTTGAAAAATACATACCAAGAAATTTTGATGCTAGCAACACTTTCCATTGCATTTAGTGACTTCAGTAAAATTCTAATTGTTTTTAATTTCCCATGGCTTTCTAGCCTGATGGCTTGATACATTGTACAATATGCACACTTTAAAAGGCTTTTAGTGTATTTTAAAAATTCTTATTTATGCTTGTTTATTCATTTTGAGAGAGAGAGAGGCAGATAAAGAGAATGGGTATGCCTTTAGTCAGTGCAAACAAACTCCAGATGCCACCTTGTGCATCTGGTTTATATGGGTACTGGGTAATCAAACCTGGGTCGGTCCTTAGGCTTCACAGGCAAATGCCTTAACCACTCAGCCATCTCTCCAGCTCCCCCCTTTTGATATTAATACAATAGCTCTGAGAATTGAAACTTATAAAAATGTCAAAATAAATGTAAGAAAGTCATTTTCACCACAGGGCTTTGTTATTGATGGGTATGGGTTCAGAAGTGTCTTTGCAGGATTAGAGTTTATGCATCTGGTTACTTATGCTGCTGCCTCATGGTGCCTGGTGATGTATTACAAGAGGCACTGAATGTTTCAGTGAGTTTTCCCATGTACACAAATATAATTTTGTGGCAATTAATGTCTTTCTCCATTCTGCACAGTAACCCTTTAGCACAATTATTCAGTTAGATGGTTAGTAAATCATATTGCAAAATAATTATGTGTTTTAACAAAATATTTTGTGTTGGTGATATGATGTAATTTTTGTTTTTGTTTTGTTTTCTGAGGTAGGGTCTCACCCTAGCTCAGGCTGACCTTGAATTCACCATGTAGTCTCAGGGTGGCCTTGAACTCATGGCAATCCTCCTACTTCTGCCTCCCAAGTGCTGGGATTAAAGGCGTGTGCCACCCTGCCAGGCAGTGTTAGAGTTTTTGGTATCCACGTATACTAAGGCAGCATTAAACTGACAGCATACTATATGTGAACTATTGTAAGACAAACTCAATCAGTTACAAGACAGGAAATCCATCATGAAGGAAAGAATCAAGGGAGGGAAAGGCTAATTGCAAGAATGAGTCATGTTGAACATTTTCAGATGAACATAGTGGCTATAGAGACATTCTTCTTTTGCATGCCTATAGGTGTAGATCATATATGTAATTAATAGAACATGAAAAATACATAATGTTAAATATTTTAAAATAAAATTTCCTTTCACATGCCTATAAATCTGGAAAAAATATACATATAAAAAAGCAATGTTATAGTTTCTATGATGAAGACATTTAATAGAATGAAAAGTCTAATTTGTTCATATTTTTAGTTTGTTTATTTTTTTTTATTTTTGAGGTTGGGTCTCACTCTAGCCCAGGCTGACCTGGAATTCATTATGTAGTCTCAGGGCAGCCTGAACTCACAATGATTCTCCTACCTCTGCCTCCCAAGTGCTGGGATTAAAGGCACTTGCTACCATGTCCGGCTCTTTAGTTTAATTATATAACATGCTTCGACAAAAAGGCTTCTCTCAATATGAAGCTTAATTATGTAATTTAAAAGTTTTAGAGTTTTAGTGTTGCCTTTATAGCTTCCAAAACATTTTTCTCCTTTTGTTTTGAATAATTTCAAACTTGCAGGCAAGTGACATGAATAGCTAAATTGAGCTCCTATTAAGCCTTTGCTTGAATCCCTCACCTGTCAACTTTTCTCAGTTTGCCATAGCATTCTCTCTGGTGTTTTCTAAGCATAAGTTAAATATATTAAAGCCTCTTCTCAGTGTGCATTTCCTAAGAATATTTTCTTACATTTCCACCATTCTGTGACCATAAGAAGAATATCCACATTGAAACAACATTTGTGTAGTCTGTAGAGTTATTCCAGCCGTGGTGTCGTGCATGTGCATGCTCTGGGTCAAGGCCCGGCCTGGGATAACACTTGTGTGTAACCTGTAGACTTGTCGCAGCCTTGGTGTCCTGCGCGCACGCATTCTGGGTCGACTACTTGCAGTCATCTCTTCTCATGTTCTTTGTTTTTTCTTACGATTCAAGACGTTTTTAAATAGTATGGGACAGTTGGTTTGCATAGAAGCCTATGTTTGTTCTGTCATTCCTCTGTAGATTTAATTTGTACACTTTTGGAGGAATATTTATCCCATTTTCTAGTGCTATTCACTTCGATGGTTTAGTGGGGTTTTAAAAGAATATCCTTTTTTTTTTGTTTGATTTTTCGAGGTAGGGTCTCACACTAGTCCAGGCTGACCTGGAACTCACTGTGTTGTCTCAGGGTGGCCTTGAACTCACGGCAATCCACTTGCCTCTGCCTCCCCAGTGCTGGGATTAAAGGTGTGTACCACCATGCTTGGCTTTTTAAAGAATATTCGTATTTCAGAGTAATACCTGTAATACCTAGATAGAAAGTTGTGATAGGAAGTTTTTTGTTGTTGGCTGTTTAAAAATCTATTTTTATTTATTTGCACAGAGAGAGAGAGAGAAAGGGAGAGGAAGAGAAAATGGACACACCAGGATCTCCTGCCATTGTGATGAACTCCAGATGCATATAGCACTCTGTGCATTTGGCTTTATGTGGGTACTGAGGAATTAAACCTAGAACGGCAGACTTTGCCTTTAGCCACCGAGCGACCTCCCAGCTCCAAGCTGATTTTTTTTTTTTTTTTTTGAGCGAGAATCTTACTTTGTAGCCCAGACTGGCCTTGAGCTTGCACCATTTCTCCTTCCCCAGCTTCCTAAGTGCTGGGATTACAATGTGCGCTCCATACCCAGTTCTTTAGATGGTCCTTAGTTCTGATTCATAGAAGTTTGTCTGTGAACTGAAGCATTGGGGATTTTTTTTTTTTTTTACCTGAGTAATATGTCTGGGCTGTAATAATGGAGATTTATGTTTTTAAAATATTTTTATGTATTTATGTGTGTGTCTGTGTGAGAGAGAGAGGGAGAGACAAAGACAGAGAGTGAGTATGGGTGTGGGGGAACCAGGGCCTCCAGCTGTTGCAAATGAACTCCAGATGCATGCACCCCTTCATGTCTATAGCTTTGTGTGCATACTAGGGAATCAAACCCAAACCATCAGACTTTGCAAGCAACTGCTGAGCCATCTCTCCAGACCCTACTGTGTTTTTTTTTAATTTTTTTAAACTTTTTTTTTTAATTTGCAGGGTGGGGTGGGGGGGGGAATGGGCATGCCAGGGCCTTCAGTCGCTGATGCATCTGCCATCTTGTGCATATGGTTTATGTGAGCCCTGGGGAACTGAACCTGGGTCCTTGGTTTCACAAGCAAGCGCCTTAACTGCTAAGCCATCTCCCCAGCCCCTTACTTTTTTTTAAAAAAAATATTTATTATTGGAGAGAGAGAAAGAGAGAGGCAGATAGAGAGAATAGGTGTGCCAGGGTCTCTAGCCACTGCAGACAAACTCCAGATGCATGCATCACCTTGTGCTTCTGGCTTATGTGGGTCCTGGGGACTCAAATCTGGGTTCTTGGGCTTCACAGGCAAATGCCTTAAGCACTAAGCCATGTCTCCAGTCCCTTACTATCTTTTTTATTTAAATATTTTTTAATTCATTTATTTGAGAGTGGCAGAGAGAAAGAGGGGGGGAGAGAGAGAGGGAGAGAATGGGCGCGCCAGGGCCTCTGGCATGTGCCCCCTTGTGCATCTGGCTAACATGGGTCCTGGGGAATCGAGCCTCAAGCTGGGGTTTAGGCTTCACAGGCAAGTGCTTAACATCTAAGCCATCTCTCCAGCCCCCTTACTACCTTTTTTAAGTGCTGAAAAACTTACTAAATTCGTTACACATATGTGATATTCAGGCATATTATTAACTTAACCTTTAGTTGACTTTTATGTCACTGGATACTCTGTAAAATTATATGATTAATGTGCTTTGATTTTGCTTAAAAATTCTTTACAATACACTGCTGTATGTTACTATGTTTTCTTGCCATGCTAAAATCATGTAGAATGCAATACTGAGAATGCTATCAATTTTTATTTTTTTATTATTATTATTAGATAGGGACATATTTTGTATGTAAACATCACATGTTGGTACCATCCTTTCCCTCCATTCTGCCCCTTTTCTGGAGAGGCCTTTTCACTTGGGATGCAGGTCAACCCCATGGGGATTGTGGGTCATGCATTGTGGGGGCAGCAGTCAGTTACGGAGGTCAGGCAATGTCTCTGTGCAAAATGTTTCAACTTGTGGCTCTAACAATCTTTCCGCCCCCTCTTCTGCAAAATTCCCTGAGCCATGCTGGGAGCATTTTAAGTCTACTTCAGTGATGGGCACTTAAGAGCATCTAGATGTCTGCTTTGGTAGGTGTTGAGTGTCCTCAGTATCTTTCTCCATCACCCTTGTGCTGATATCAGCTTAACTGAGAGCACAGCATTCTTGCTCACTTCCCCAGTTGCTCTGTGGTTTCAGCTGGGGCCGGGATAGTGTGCTGGGTCATTTATCTCAAGCACCAGTTAAATGGGATAACCATTATTAATTTAGAGAGAATTAAAAGGGTTTAGACACTTTTATACTGTAAGGTTAGTGGGAGCTTGACAATGGAAAGCAGAGTAATTATCTGGGCGTGATTCTGACTTGTTTCCCAGTTCCAGATATGATTTGCTTTCCACTGAGTGGATCTGTTAGCCAATCCAGGAGCAGTTGGTTACCCACCATGGCTGTGTGCCACTATTGCATTTATGTGAGCATCATGTCAGGTTGTTTGCTTTTGAGTTGCTTAGACTTTGAGTTGCCCAGACAGATGTTGGCCACTTTCCCCTGGTAGCTCATGTAGTGCCTTCCACCACTAGATGGGCTAATTATCTGAGGACTGGCTCTCTGGATTCCAACCAGTTCTCTCCATGGTCCGTGCCTTTAGTGTTTGGTGTCTTCAGCTATAGGGTCTTAGCATTAAGCTCTGGTGGGCAATCAAGTGTTCCTGACAGAAGTCTGTCTTGTTTGTTTTGGGAGATCTACTAGGTCTCTCTGATCAACAGCTCATTGTGGATGTAAACCACATCCTGGTACAGGGAATTACAGGCTGGTTGCTAGGAATTTTTAAAATTTCTTTTTTAATAGTGTGTTGCCCCTTCATTTTAAATTGACTTTTAGAAATTGAAAATATTCCTTTTTTTTTTTTTTAAATGAGGCAGGGTCTCACTCTAGCTGCGCTGCCTCCACAGTGATCCTCTTCAACCCTTACCCTTCAAAATCAGGAGTCGTCTGAGGACTCGAGAGTCACTCCCTGAGAGATGCTGGTATCAGTGGCTGTGCTGCCAAACGTCCACACTTGGAGCAAGGTGTTAGGTGGCAGCTCAGCATGCAGTTAGTCATCCCTCCAGCCTTTAAACACTGCAGTAGCCTAGTCTCGTGCCTCAGGCCTATTTCCTAGCCAACTGAGGCAAGAAGGATGCTGAAGTCAAAGCCTGTGTACTGTTGAGTGAGCTCAAGGCCAGCCTGGGTTACTGAGACTCTCTCCAAATAAAAAATAAAGGGGGCTGGAGTTCCAGCTCAGTGATGAGTGCTTGCCTCGCATGCATGGTGGTCCTGGTTCTACCCGCAGCACCACACATGCCACTTAACAAGCAAAAATGAAAAAGAAGAAACTACTGCAGTCTCGCAGGGTTTGTGACTTCTTTCTGCAGCAGGAGATCCTTTTAGGGAATTATATCCCATCAGCATATTGTTAATTATATGTATGCCATTAGTTGAAGGATATAAATTTTTATGGATTTCTCATGAGAATTTCCTTAATCAGAATATGTTGAAATAATTTTGTTAAGTACTGCTTCATTAATCAGCATTGCTAGCAATAAGACAATTTCCCAACAAAACCCTAAGCTCATTGCTAAAATTCCATTTAAAAAGAAGTTTAAATCTCTTTCATTTTAAATTATATGCACAACATAATATATAAAAAGTTTCATTTCCAATCTAAGAAACTAGGTGAGTAGACTGGTTAGAAACGACTGAAGCCCAGTGGTCCAGCAGCTTTGATTGAATGCATAAAGTTCACTGGTTGTAGTGAGAACATTAGAGTTTACTTGCTGTTCAGAAAGGACAAAGTTAAAATCATGAAGGACATAAGTCCAAGTTCCAGTGTAGATAACAGTTTCCTGTCTCTTTAAGACTTATAAAATAGTTCATTCTTTGGCTTTCTGTTACACGTGTTCTTGTGTGCCCACACAGAGGGGTCAATAAATGATATCTACACATATTTTATGTTTAATATACATATGTGTGTGCCGTTTCATAACTTGTATTTTTCCATTGGTGGACATTTTTATTTATGATCTACTTAAAGCTACATAAAATAACTAATGAAATGGTTTTGGTAGTAATATTAATACATTCATTATGTGCCAGACCATAGATTACTTATTTAAAAACAACAAAGTAAGGTAAACCCTATAATAAGTATTTTACCAATGAAGAATCAGTCTCACATGGGATTCTTGAATGTAAAATTGTTGGGAAGAATAAACACACTTTAAATGCTGGTAGGTGCTGCTAAATTGTATTTTAAAAGAGCTGTGTCGACTTAATTCCCAAAGCAAGATATCAAAACACATTTCCCTATATCCTTTACACTAACAGGTGATGTCATCAGTTTTTCAACCCAGTTATTAAAACTGAACAGGTGTTTATGTTCACTGGTTATTTATACTTTTTCTGGAGTTGCTGCTCCATGTCGTTTGCCTGCTTACTTTACGGTGCCCATCTTAACTGCTGTAAGTACGCACATGTTCTGTGAGTGCACTTTGTCACTTCTTTCCTTTAAGGTTGTGTTCAGTTTTACTTATAATGGCTTTTGTCTCAGGACATTTGAAATTTGTTCGTGCAATCTTTTTTGTTTGCTTAAGAATACCTTGATATATCAAAACACTCTTTATTTGAAGTTGTGTATAACTTTTTGTTTGAAAAAAAATTTTTTTTCCCAAGGTAGGGTCTCACTCTAGCTCAGGCTGACCTGGAATTCACTGTGTACTCTCAGGGTGGCCTCAAATTCATGATGATCCTCCTACCTCTCCCTCCTAAGTGCTTTAATGGCATGTTCCACCCCACCAGGATTCATTTGAAATTCTTAAATCTTTAGGGTGTTTATAGGAATCTTATTTTTTTTTTTTTTGCTTGTTTGGTTTTCATACAATTCTAACAGCATTCCGTGCATAAGTCTTTGCTTACCAATATGCATTGGTGCCTATGATATGTGTGTACATGTAAATATATACACATTTCTCTAGCTATAACTGAGTTAAGAAACAACATGTAAATATGTCTACACATTTATCTAGATATAATTGAGTTAAGAAACAACATGTAGGGCTGGAGAGATGGCTTAGTGGTTAAGGTGATTGCCTGCAAAGCCTAAGGACCCAGGTTCAATCCCCCAGTACCCATGTAAACCAGATGCATAAGGTTGCGCATGTGTCTGGAATTCATCTGTAGTGGCTAGAGGCCCTGGTATGCCCATTCTCCCGCTCTGTCTCTTTTCCTCCTTATCTCTCAAATAAACAAATAAAATAAACAAATAAAAATGTAAATATAGGGCTGGAGAGATGGCTTAGCAGTTAAGCGCTTGCCTGTCAAGCCTAAGGATACCAGTTCAAGGCTCGATTCCCCAGGACCCACATTAGCCTGATGCACAAGGGGCACACGCGTCTGGAAGTCCTTTGCAGTGGCTAGAGGCCCTGGCATGCCCATTCTCTATCTATAGGCCTCTTTCTCTATCTGTCGCTCTCAAATAAATAAATAAAACATAAAAAAGTAAATATATACATACATTAATCTAGATACAACTAACTTAAGAAATAACATGTAGGGCTGCAGAGATGGCTTAGCGGTTAAGCGCTTGCCTGTGAAGCCTAAGGACCCCAGTTAGGGGCTCAGTTCCCCAGGACCCACATGAGCCAGATGCACAAGGGGCCACACGTGTCTGGAGTTCGTTTGCAGTGGCTAGAGGCCTTGGAACCACCCGTTCTCTCTCTCTGCTTCTTTCTCTCTTTGTCACTCCCAAATAAATAAAAATAAACCAAAAAATTTAAAAAAGAAATAACATATAAAAAATATATATGCACATTTATTTAGATACAACTGACTTCAGAAATAACATGTAAACATATACACACACACACATATCTAGATACAACTGAATTAGGAAATAATGTAAACACATACACTCATTTATCTAGATATAACTGAGTTAAGAAGTAACATGTAAATTTATTTAGATGTAACTGAGTCATGAAACAACCTGAAACTTACATCATCTGTTGTTTTCTGACTCTTGCCATCGTCATACTAAATAGAATTGACCAGCAGGACATAGTTGCTTTTTTTTTTTTTCCCCCTGTGATGTGCTGTAGCTACCTGGGGACTGAGATGACCTTGACCCTCCATAGTGATTCATTCATGTGGTCGGCATTGGTTGTCCCAGTTGGATTACCTTTGCCAAGTGTCTGGTTCTGAGAGGCTGCATGCCACGAGAAGGAAGGGGAGACCCCAGAACTGACCCTGTGTCACATTCTGTGGATTAAGCAGACCCTGGGGCAGCTAAAATTGAAGGGAGGAGAAATTCAACAACCTCTATGGGAAGAATGCTAAGCAATATCACCATCCTCAGGCAATCACAAGAAGGAAATCTACCAGAAATTAATTACAATTAACATAAATGTCCATTGCACACCTCATTTCAAAACAAACACTCTAGCTAGAGAATTACAAATGTATTTGAAGATGTTAAAACCATTCCTGCAAACAAAATGTATGTTTCACTTGTCTCCACACAACCCCGGTGTATCAAAGACCAGAGAACAACTGAAATTAACAGTCATCAACAAGCTGTAACGGTGTTTTGTCAGAGTTGTGGACAATGTCCTGTCCGTGATCTTTGTGGTTGTCATTAGGGAAGTTTTTGCAAATTACAGTGCTCGGAAATCTGCATGGCCTCTGAAGAATTGATGTCATGATTGCTTGTTCTAAATGCTAAACATACAACATCTCAGATATAAAAATGAGAAAAATGTTCAGATTGAGTTTAATAAGTAAGGTAAAAGCAGCCGGAGTTCACATGTTCACTGCCGGGGTGGCGGTTTTAAACACTAGTTACACTTCCATGAGGTTAGTTGTTAACCTGTGTTCTGTATATGCTCTCTATAATTCTGAAGTGTCTTGTTATAATGCTAATTCATGGGCTAGGAAGATGGCTCAGCTTCAGCATGAGGGCTTTTTAGGCCAAATACTGCCACATTTAACTAACTAGAGCCCATATAAAAAGCCATGTGTGGCTGGGTGTGGTGGCACACACCTTTAATCCTAGCACTCCAGAGGCAGAGGTAGGATTGCTGTGAACTTGAGGCCACCCTGAGACTATACAGTGAATTCTAGGTCAGCCTGAGCCAGAGTGAGAACCTACCTCGAAAAACCAAGCGGAAAAAAAGAAGCTATATGTGCTCACACATGTCTGTAACCTCAGTCAGCAGGGGTCCAAAGCCAGAGAATTGCCGAAGCTCACTAATATGTAGCAGGTCTAGGCTGAGAGTGAGATCCTGTCTCAAAGAAATATGAAGATGAGCAATAAAACAAGGACACCAGGCATTCTCCTGCGCCCTCTGCACTCCAGTCCATAGGGTGTACATTTTCACACACATGCATTATACCACTCATCATGCATTTAGGCAGTCTCCACACACAGATTTTAGTAATTCGTAAACAAGATGTTGTGATCACCAGTTGAAATAAACATCTTAAAATTATACTCTAATTACATTGGGGACTTAATGCAAAAATTGATTGGAGAGAGGGGTCAGAGTATAAGGACATTAAATTCTTAAGTACCTCAAAAGGTCTGAGCAGTAGTTAGAAAGGGGATCCTGGGGTACCACAGATACCTCATCTCAAACTCTTCATTATCTTCTACAAATTAATAATAAAAGGAAATTCTCTTAATCTTGGGTATATAAGAGGGACCCTACAGAGATTATTGTACTACTTACAAGAATTATTGTTTTCACTTGTGAAATTCTTGATTAGTAAAGAAGGTGGAGTATAAAGGAAGAAACAGAACTCATTCATAAATGAAATTAAGCATCATAGAAGGTAACTAAGAAGAATCTGCAAATACAACATTAATAGATGAATTTAACAAGTTTGCTGAATATAAATAAGGTCAACACACAAAGTGAGTTGTAAGTTGTTGCAGTTACCTTGTAGTTGCTGAACAAAACGCCTGACCAAAAGCAGCTGATGGGAAGAAAGAATTTATTTTGGCTTACAGTTTTGAGGGCAAGCTTCATGATGGCAGGAGAATTCATGAAATGAGCAGAGACATCACCTCTGTCACAGAAGATGGAAAACAGCATCAAGAGAGTGAGCCAGTGGGCTGAGCTCTAGCAAGGGGGAGCTGCCTATGAACCCTAAGCCCTCCTCTGGAAACACGCCTCCTCCAGCAAGGCTCCACCCCTCACATTTTCACCAGCGGGGAACCAAGCATTCAGAACATAAGTTTATGAGGACATCTGATTCAAACCACCATATATACCTATTGACTGGCAACAAGCAAAAATGGTACATAAAATTATTTACAAAGGCAGGGAAAATTATTTTTGAAATAAAGCTAACAAAAGGTCAAAGTTCTGGGACAAAGTAAACAAAATGGAGAGCTCTAACATGTACATAGAGTGAACTACTCAATGGTAAGGTGATAATTCCTCTTCCCTAAATTTTTCCATACACTCAATACAAATTTAATTAGAAGCCCAGTCAGATTACATATTCAGAATAGAATTTACATTCCCTCTCCTTCTACCCTCCTCACCCCAGTCTCTGTGGATACAGAGGCCAGAGGTTGATGTTGGGTATGTTCCCTGATTACTTTGTTTACTTTCCTGAGGCCGAATCACTTGATCCCAGAGCTCACCGATTTTGCTAGTCTAGCTAACCAACTAGCTTTGAGGATTCCCGATTCCACCTCCCCCAAGATGGGCTCATGAGACCCTCACAGCCACCTGACATTCATGTGGGTGCTAGGGATCCAAACTCAGATCCTTATGCTTGTATGGCAAACACTTTACCAACAGCCATCTCCTCAGTTCTAATCCTGATACTCTTGAACCAGTTTTTAGTGTTTACAGATACCAACCATTATATTCTAATTACTATGACTATGATTGTTGCAATAAGGTTTGCATTGCTGGTAGAAATCACCCTACTAACAGCAGATTTTGGGGAACAAAAGGGTTTATTTTGGCTTACAGACTTGAGAAGATGTTCCACAATGGCAAGGGAAAACAATGGCATGAGCAGAGGGTGGACATCACCCCGTGGCCAACATAAGGTGAGCAATAGCAGCAGGAGAGTGTGCCAAACACTGTCAAGGGGACATTGGCTATAACACCCATAAGCCTGCCCCCAGCAATACACTGCCTCCAGGAGGCGTTAGTTCCCAAATCTCCATCAGCTGGGAACCTAGCATTCAGAACACATAAGTTTATGTGGGACACCTGGATCAAACCACTACATTCTGCCTCTAGGCCCCATAAACTGATAACCATCCATGATGTAAAATGCAATGCATTCAGTCAAAGTTTAGAAGTTCCCATAGTCCAAGGTCTTTTAACTGAGCCATAATACCAAAAAATCCTGCCCCCTAAACCATAAAGGTGTAGAATAAACACACACTGCAAAAGATGGCATTGGGCACAGCAAAGAAATATTCTACAATACAAGATTTAAAACAACCAGGGCAAACATCAAACTGTAGCTCTAAGTCTAACAACTCTAGCCAGTAACAAGTCTCCAAGTTTGATAATTCTAACCAGCAACAAGTCGCTGGAATTCCAATTCTGCCCCTCCAGTCCTGGAAAACTTTATCCAAGACTGGCAGCTTTCCTTAGCAACCATCTCGTGGTCCCAGCATCTCCACTGAGTCTCCACTGCAACCCACAGTTCATCTTCATGGCCTCATGGGGTCTCCATGCAGGCATCCAGCAAACCTGTTCCACATTCTCATATGGCCATTTCCAAAACACAAGACCACATTGCACACTAATGACCCTCTCTTTCCTGCATTTCTTATACTCCACAATACCAGGTAGAGTGCCAATTTGTTAATCCAGGGGGGAATAAAGAGGACTTTGAAGAACAGTACACTCCTTGAGCACACAGGCCCCTTCAAAAGAGTCTACATTCTTTCTGTTGCCCCAATGCAGGTCAGCTGGCCCAATTTCAATGGTTGTAATCTCTCAAACAATTGCAGGTGAGCGGGCAGCAGTTTAGGCCCAAAGATTTCATTTCTGTGTCATATCCCTCTGCACACACCAGTCTCTTTCTATGCACTGCAACCCTGCACAAGTTCTCAGGACATGGGTATAACAACAAGTCTCTCCCACAAGCTGCTTCTAGTCCAGTCCAGACAAAGCTCCTTTTTACCCTCATAAACTAAACTTCACAGTCCATAGTTCTTACTGCATTCAGGTCTTTCAGCTCTGACCAGAATAATTCATCAAGCTGTACTTATAGCATTGCAAGGCATCTTTTAGGCCAAGGTTTCAAATTCATTCACATTCCTCTTGAAAATCATCTCCAAAAGGCCAAAGTCACACAGTCAGTTACATAGTAGCAAATGATCATCCCACTCACGGTACCAACATTGACTGTTGCAGTCAGGTTCATATTGGTGGAAATCACCCAACCAAGGTCAGCTTTTGGGGAAAAAAAAAGGTTTATTTTGGCTTATAGACTTGAGGGGATGCTCCATGATGGTAGGGAAAATGATGGCATGCGCAGAGGGTAGATATCACCCCTTGGCCAACATAAGGTGGACAATAGCAACAGAAGAGTGTGCCAAACATTGGCAAGGGGAAATTGACTATAGTACCCATATGTCTTCCCTCAACAATACACCACTTCCAGGAGGAATTAATTCCCAAATCTCCATCAGCTTCGGGTACCTAGCATTCAGAACGCCTAAGTTTATGGGGGGACACCTGAAACAAACCACCACAATGATGTTGGTGCAAAAATAGACAAAAATAATCTGGGATAGAACAGAGCTTAGAAGTGGACTCACATATGTGCGATAGTCTTCTGAATAATGCTGTGAACTAACTAGACAACTAGGCATCTATTACAGAACAACTTTTGTTTTAGACTTTATTTCCTGTCTCACAACACACCCAGTTCATTGTGATGTGAATAAAGTCCTAAATTTGAAAAGTCAATTCAAGTTTCTAGAATACACACATGTCTTCATGAGCTCAATATCAGAAGTAATTATTTAAGCACAGCACCAAAACCTATTAGGTCCCAAAGGAAATTAAATTAGACTCCACTAAAATAAAAAAACCACCAGGCAGGGTGACCACTGGCAGTGCTCAGAAGGCAAATGTAGGATTGCCATGAGTTCCAGGTTAGCCTGGGCAAGAGTGAGATGCTATCTCGAAGAAAGAAAGAAAGAAAGAAAGAAAGAAAGAAAGAAAGAAAGAAAGAAAGAAAGAAAGAAAGAAAGAAAGAAAAGAAAAGAAAAGAAAAGAAAAGAAAAGAAAGAAAGAAAGAGAGAGAGGGAAAGAAAGAAAGAAAGAAAGAAAGAAAGAAAGAAAGAAAGAAAGAAAGAAAGAAAGAAAGAAAGAAAGAAAAGAAAAGAAAAGAAAAGAAAGCCTTAGTGTACTTTTGGTGTGAACAGCACAGACGACCAATACTGACAAGCAGTGTTTAGAGATCTTGATCTTGATCTTGAGCTGTGCTCTTTGCTCAGTTTCCTCAGTGGATTAGTTGAACTCTTGACGTAGATAAGCATGCATGTAGGAAGTGCTTATCATAGCGCTGAAGACCAAGAGGCCAGTAAGTAAGGGCCCACCAGTCTGTTGAAGAAGACACATGGGCTTAATGTGACTCCACCTGTGATCACACTGTGTGTTCTGGATCAGCAGAGTCCAGCAGGTCATGCCTCTGAATCTCTTTCTCTAGCAAGTGCTTAAGGATTATCCAGAGTCAAAAGTTCCTTAACTCTTGTTCATGAAATGTACTACTTGTTCATATATTACTGGCTTTGGTTATTCAGTAGAAGTGCCAATGGGTACCTGTAATCCAGAGAAGGTGCCACACCCACAGACATCAGAGCAGTGGGCCCAGCACATGCAGCAGGTTTACTTCTGGCCTAAACTAAACTTTTATTCAGTTTCTTTTTTCTCAGGTTGCTTATAGAGGCAACTAGCCCACTGATGGATAGGTGTTAGTTCTGTTTCTCAGTCTGTGGTCCTAGAAGCAGTTTGTCCATTTCTGGAATGGAAATTTCCAGAGGTTAATATTCCCTAAATTCAGGACTGTGCCCCCAAATAGGGCACACAGTGATACACCATTCCCAGATATATGCCACCAAAACATATGAGTAATAATACTTACAACAGAATTCTTCATTACAACACCAAACTGAAGATAATCCAATTGTCCATCAAGAATAGTGAGTAAGGGATAATGTGTTATCCATCATTAACAAGCAATTACCAACTGTCATAGACAATAATAAGGATAAATCTAACAGCTACAGTGTTGAGTGAAAGAAATTAACAAAAAGATTATGTGATCCAATTGGTTTGTACTTAAAGTTCAAAAGGAGGAAAAACTAAATTATGATGATTGAAATCATAATAGTAGGCTGCCTTCAGTGGGCAAGGGTATTGAGTAAGGGTGGATAACATTCTAGAAACAGTCTAAGTTTTGATTCAGGTCATCATACATGGGCACAAGTTTTCTTCCACAGCATGACAAACCACTGTGAGCTTAGTGTCTTAAACCCACATATTATTTCATGGTTGTGTTGGTCAGAAGTCCTACTGTGTTCCACTGCATCTTCTGCTTAAAGACTCAAGACTGGCCAGGCATGGTGGCACTTGCCTTTAATCCTAACACTTGGGAGGCAGAGGTATGAGCAGCCCTGTGAGTTTGAGACTGCATAGTGAATTCCAGGTCAGCCTGGGCTATAGTGAGACCCTACCTCAAAAGAACAAAACAAGGACTCAGAGGACTGCAATCAAGGTGTCAGCTGACCTGGACTCTTATATAAAGGCCCTGGGGAAAAATTCCCATCCAGGGTCATTTGGTTTGAATGTAGAATGCCCGCCATGACTTCATGTGTCTGTGGCTGAGTGTCACCTTTAGTCCCCAGCGGGTGGAGCCTTTGGGAGGTAAAACCTTGGCAGGGTAGGTGTGTCACTGGGGGCAAGCCTTGAAGTGTTTTTCCAAACCTACTGGGTGTTCAGAGCTCATTCTCTTTCCTCCCTTCTGATGTGTGGAGATGTGATGCCCAGATGTCTGCTTCTGCTTTGCTTTCCCCACCTTAATGAAACTTCTCTTGAAACTAAGCTAATGTAAACCCTTTCGTTTCCTTCCAGGCATGTGTTCAGAGCAGTGAGAGAGTAACTGAAACACAAGGTTACGTGGGTTTTCTGTAGACGTGTTCTTTTGTGATTGAAGGACGGAGGCCCCTTGTCCCTGCGTATAACTAGTTCAGAGTTTCGCTTGAACCCTCAAAGCTCATTTCTGCTCACATGGACCCTCCATCTTCAAAGCACTGGTGGCTATCGTCACGGCTAGCCCACCAGCACGACACCGGGAAGTTAATGTCATGGGGTCAAAATGTGGCGTGCCACAATAGGCATTGTGCTAGTCAGTTTTCAATACCTAAAACTACATAAGAGGAGGAAAGATTTATGTTTGTCTCATGGCATCGGAGGCTTCATTTCATGGTTGAGTCTTGTTTCTGGGCCTGTGGTGAGACAGAGCATCATGGCAGAGAGAGCTTAGAGAAGCAGAACAGCTGTTTATCTGATGGCTGGTAGGAAGCAGGGAGAGAAATACAAGAAGGGCCTGGCACAATATTTACCTCCAAAGACACACACCCAGTTACCTACTTCCTCCAACTGGACCCTGCCTCTTAAAGTTTCCATCACCCTAATAATGCTATCAAACTGTGACCTGTCAGTGGGATGATCTGTTGATGAGGCCCTACCCTTCACAGTCCAGTCACCTTTCAACAATTGGATCCATCAGCTGAGGACCAAGCATTCAATACATGAGCTTTTTGCAGGGGGTGTGGTCTTGAAACCCAAACCATAACAGTTATATGCAGTGCAAAACCTGAGTTGGTTCTCTAATACCTGTACATTTCATTGTATGCATATTGTATTTGAATAAAAAGTTTAATAAAAATGGTACAGGAATAATCAAGAGAAATAGACTAAGGGTTAAGTAAGGGATATTTTTGAACTGGAACTCAAAGAGCAGTTAAGATAGTGACATGTGATTAGGGACAGAAAAGTAATCTTGGCAAAGCAAGAAATTGGAAAAGAATATGGAAAAATACAGAATGTATAGAAAGGAGCAAAAAAGATGAATGGGAACTAAAGGAAATGGTATATAAGAGATAGCAGGAGATTTTTAGTGAGGAGAACTGGCCCTGGGTCAGCCTAGCTAGCATTTCACATCAGTCACTGACGAGCTGAGTGAGTAGAGGCCAGGAAGTATTAGAATGTGGTTCAAGAGTTCAGGCAAAAAATAAAGTGGGGCTGAGCAAACACTGTGTTATCAGGAATAAAGGGGTAGTGCCAGCTGTAATAAGGATTGCAGAAACCAAAGTGGAAGTGACTTCATAAATGAAAGGTAGCAGTCTGGTTTGTAGGCGAAATTTGTCACCCAAATCTGCTCTCTACTTTGTAGTAATTGAACCTTTCAGTTTTGCGTTGGCACCTAGATTAAAGACATTTCCCAATCTTCACCGCAGCTAGAGCTGGGTGATGGCTGTTTGAACCAATGGAGTGAGTAGTGACATGACTTCCTGTGACCAGACTCTGATTGGAATGTGAACGTGGTGATGGCAAACCAGCATTGAGCACAGTAGACCCCTGAGCTTCCTAAGGACCGAGCAGAAGGATGAGTGAGCATGGATCTCCACTTCCAGGAAGCAGACACGGAGCTGCTGCAAACACAGCACAGATGAGCACCACCATAGCACACTGGCCATGTTCAACAGGCCACAGCAGAATGGAGCCACAGACCTGCACTCTGTACAGCTTACACAGCCGCCCTCAGGAGGCCAGGATAGAGGAGAGTGTCTTGGGAAGCATATATGTGGAAATTTAGATTCCTATTATTTTGGATTTCTGTTACAGCTCTGAATCTACAGTGCAAGGTTCAAAGTCAGAGACTCTGGCTTGGTGTTTTCAGATCCAATAGCAATGACAGTTGACAAGAATAGGAGGGAAAGGTTGAGATGAAGTTAACAATTTTGCAGTGAATGCCACACAAAAACTTCTATGTTAAGAGCTAGAGAAGCAAATAGAACAGGAACCTAAATTCTAGAGAAAAAAACACATTAATAGCAGTAAATGATAATCTATGGACAATAGACTTCAAGGAATTTATAACCTAGTGAAAATTAAATAATTTTAGGGGTGCATGCATGTGTGCACATGTGTATATGTGAGTTCAAATGTGTGTGTGTGTGTGTCTGTATACATATGTGTACATGCATGTGGAAGCCAGAAAACAACCACAGGTGTCATTACTGAGAAACACTGTCTGCCTTTATTGAGACAGTGTCTCTCATTAGCCCGGAGCTCGCCAAGTAGGCTAGATTGATTAGTCTGACAGTCACTGGCATCTGTCTGTCTCTGCCTCCCTGCTGGGATTATGAGTAAATGTCACAACACTCAGTAATTTTTAAAATTTTAATAAGAGATATATTTATATATATATACATTTATTAATTTTTAATAAGACATACTATTTTAAATTATTTATTTATTTGAGAGTAACAGACAGAGAAAGAGGGAGAGAGAAAGAGAGAGAGAGAGAATGGGCGTGCCAGGGCCTCCAGCCACTGCAAACGAACTCCAGACGTGTGTGCCCCCTTGTGCATCTGGCTAACATGGGTCCTGGGTAATCGAGCCTTGAACCAGGGTCCTTAGGCTTCACAGGCAAGTGTTTAACTGCTAAGCCATCTCTCCAGCCCAAGACATACTATTTTTAATACATTTATTTATTTGTGAGAGGAGAGAGAAAGAAAGAATGGGCCTCCTGCCACTGCAAAAGAATGCCAGACACATGTGCCACTTTGTGCATCTGGCTTTATGTGGGTACTGGGGAATCAAACCTGGGTCATTAGGCTTTGCAGGCAAGCACATTAACTGTTGAACCTTCTCTCCAGACCAGCATTTGTTTTAATGTGAGTTCTGGGGGACTCTCATGAGGACATGGGTATGCACTTCACTAAGTTATCGTCCTGGCTTACAATCAAAATTAAAATTAATTATTTTAATTTACATTATTGTTAGTGTTGGGAATTGCACTCAGGTCCTGGTGCACTCTAAGCTCATGTTGCACCACAGAGAAATAGCTCAGCTTTATAACCATAATTTCAATATGCAGGAGTGAAGTGAGGCTTTGGAGGTAATCAGATGAGAAAAAGACATTTGTCCTAATAATGTTAAATTGTAGTGTTGAGGTGAGGGCTGGGGGTGCCCCGGTGCAAAGCAGAATAGAACTGACTAGTCTCTTAGGTCCAAATCCCAACCTTGATTATTTCCCTCTTAGGATATCCTCAAGCTATGAGGGATTGTACTAATTTTTCTTTCAGTATTCTTAAATGCCTGGCATTTGCAAGCCATAAGCTACTTGCTTATGTTTTTATGTGTGTTTTAAAGAGCTGTTTTTTTTTAACCCAGAAATGAAAAAGAAAAATCAATATGTTTTATTTGCACAAGAAAATGAAAACATACTTGGCCTCAGAGGAACAAAACATATAATTTATTTTACAATCTTTTCTATATTACTCTAGAGAAGCTTATGTTTATGGCAGTGTCTGAGTGTGACCTTTAAAACACATTGTTTGGTAGCTTTGCTCCAGACAGTCTATGATAATAATGATTTACTGTGAAAGAAAATGCGTTTGGGAAAATAATGTAAGGGAGCAATGCTTATGGATGAGGACTCAGCACAAGTCTTGCAAACCTTTTCTCAAGCTTGCGACTGTGCTCATGGCTATGGCTGTTTTCTCTTAAGAACCTCTATGAATATTTACTGAGGACCTGTTACAGGAAGTACTCTGCAGACCACTGTGAAATGTGGTTTATAAGAAAAATTCTATACCTCTACAGTAAGCCATTGCTTCGAAAGATATGTAGAGCAGGGTGTAGTGGTGCACGCCTTTAATCCCAGCACTCTGGAGGCAGAGGTAGAAGAATCACATTGAGTTCGAGGCCACCATGAAACTACATAGTGACTTCCAGGTCAGCCTGGGCTAAAGTGAGACCCTACCTTGAAAAACAAAAGATATGTGGAAACATATGTGTAAAGGTCTAATAAATGCACTGTGTTAAGTAGAAGCCAAAGTTTGTGTACATATAAGGAGAGGGAAAGGTGAATTCTTACTGGATGAAGCTAGAAGGCTTCACTAGTGGCACAAGGGTTAAAGGGTTGGAAGCATTTTGACATGTGCCATGAGGAATGAGTTTGGGGCCAGGGCAGGTTGGGGCCAAGCATGTTATGCCATCTAAAACAAAGGACAGGAGTGTGTGGGACATAAACAGAGGCCACACTGTGGGTCATGGAGTGAGAGTTGCTAGGTTCCTGTCATGACTAAGTACCTGAGAATATTAAAATGAAGGAAGATTTATTTGGGTTCATACTTTCAGAGGTTTCAGTTCATGGTTGGTTGGCCTATTAGTTTGGGACCTGTGGCCAGGCAGAACATTGTGGTGGCAGTGCAGGCCCACGTCATGGTTACAGAAAAGACAGAAGACAGGGCTGGGCACCAGTATCCCCACCAAGAACTGAACTTCCCTTCACTAGCCCCTATGTCCTGAAAGTCCCACCACTTCTCAATAATGTCATGCAGCCTTTGGAAGACATTTAATATCCAACCATAACAAGAGACAAAGCTAATGCCATATGACTTTCCTTGGGGAAATGTCCACCCACTCCAGATAGGGAGGGCACCAACAGATCAAACAAAGGATTCTAAGTGCAGATTAGTGAAGCAAAGAGTTGACTGCGGTTACTTGTAGAGTCATGGGTGATTCAAAGGCACCTCCACCAACAGGATATCCCTTGGGAAAATTACAGCAAAGACACTATGAAGAGTCCCACCCACACCAGCAATGGTTCATAAAAACTGAACCACAGAGCGTCCCCTCAGCTGTATATGAGCAGCTAGGCTACTGGAGAGTACCTGCGGCTAGTCAGTTTACCATTTCCTTGATAACCTTGGGAAGGGTGGGGCCTCATCCAATCTCATAAGAGTTTATATAGGTGGACTGCACCTGCTATGATTTCAAGATGACAATGCTAGGCAGGACCCAGAGGAAACAGCCACATAGCAGCTAAAAAGCATGTTGCACAGATTCTTGTCTGTCAGGGAGGGCACAGTAGTCAGGCCAAGGCCATAGGAGATCTTTGAACATGTGGTGACAGTCTCCTCTGCACTTTAGTGTGAGACTGGAAGCAGAGGACTGGGACTCACTGGGAGGTTGCTTGCTGTGCGATTCCACCTGGGAAGTCCTGAGGCCTAAATGGAAGAGACTGTCAAGGTGGATGCATTATTTTAAGACATCATTGAGAAAGAAGCTTCAAGGCTTGGTGGCAGAAGATAAATGGAAAAGGAAAACAAATATCTTGAAATAATCTCTGGCATGTAAGTTCTCAATGTGACCTAATCATTTACAAAGCAGGAAAGAGAAAACGTGACCCGTGTTTCTCCCCAGATACAGAGCAAAAGAATCCTACTATACACCAGCACATGGCCAGTTAGTTCTGTCCTAATGACCTTGCGGTCATCAGGAGTGTAGCATTTTCTGTCTCATATCACATTTTTGTTAGCTTGAGCTTCAAAACATTTCTAGAAGCAAACACTTTACACAGACAGCATCCTGAACAGGGGCATCATTTTGTTTTTTGCCAGTATCATTGCAAGTGTCTCTTAAAAAGTTTCTTCCAGGGCTGGAGAGATGGCTTAGCGGTTAAGCGCTTGCCTGTGAAGCCTAAGGACCCCAGTTCGAGGCTCGGTTTCCCAGGTCCCACGTTAGCCAGATGCACAAGGGGGCGCACGCGTCTGGAGTTCGTTTGCAGAGGCTGGAGGCCCTGGCGCGCCCATTCTCTCTCTCTCTCTCTCTGTCTTTCTCTCTGTGTCTGTCGCTCTCAAATAAATTAAAAAAAATTTTTTTTTTTTAAAAAGAGAAAAAGTTTCTTCCAGTTCATCCTCTGAACCCTGAGGTCTAGTCTTAACACAGCAGAGATAACTTTAAAAGGAAAGACACATTATCTCACCCATCCTCTCACAACCTTACAGTAATTCCTCATGTCGCCTCAACTATATAGCCTACCAAGTTCTGCACAGGCAGCTGCTTCTCCCACCAGTCACAATTACCTTCGTTTTCATTTCCACTTTTTTTTTTTTTTGTTGTTGTTGTAATTTGAGGTAGAGTCTTACTCTAGCCCAGGCTGACCTGGAATTCACCATGTCATCTCAGGGTGGCCTTGAACTCATGGCAATTCTCCTACCTCTGCCTCCTGAGTGCTGGGATTAAAGGCGTGTGCCACCCTAACACCCTGCATTATTTCCACTTTTTGCTTTGCTCCAAATACACTAACATCTTGCTGCCTTAGAAAATGTCAACCATGTCAATCATCTCTCAGGATCCTTGCACTTGCTAACTCTTCCCTCGGACCACTGCATCTGTTAATTCTCCCTGTTGAGTTTCTGCTTCATTTGCACGGGCACACACACATTGCCACTGCAGACAAATGTGCCACTTTTTGCATCCAGCTTACATGGGTAGCTTGGAAATTGAATACAGAGTGGCAGGATTTGTAAGCAAGTGCCTTTAACTGCTGAGCTGTGTTCCCAGCCAGGTTGTTTGCTTTAAATGTCATTTTATCTGAGAGGTATTCCATGGCTACCCTAGGAGAGGCCCAGACTTGTCCTTGTTCTATATTATATATTCATCTTACCTTAACTGAATGTTTTCCAGAACACTTGACAAAACATATATCTATACTTTAGTTTAGCCAGTATCTAAAACATAGACTCAGAGAGATATTCATCTTTTCAACCTTTCTTTAATTACTCCATATACCTAGAACAACTTGGTACAGAGAAAATATCGAATCATTTAGTGAATAAATAATTAATGAAATAAATATTGTACATATTTTATGAGTTTTACTAATCAAATCCAGGACCACCCATATAATAGGCAGGTGCTCTATCACTGACCTATACTCTCAGCTCCAAATGAATGAGTTTTGTTAAAAGAAGATTGTGCCTAAGACTATATAGTGAATTCCAGGTTAGCCTGAGCTAGAGTGAGACCCTACCTTGAAAAACAAACAAACAAACAAACAAAAAAGATTGCATTGTGGAAGTGTGTTCTACATATTCCTATTGTTAACGTTTGCTTATAGCTTCAATGTGTGACATGCCATAGCTTACTAGACACTCTGGTAAAATATTTATAAATTGTAAATTTATTAAAAAAAAAACCTACCACATTAGCTATAACAAACCAGTGAAAAAGCCCAACCTCTACAGTACTTCGGGGACATGTCACTCATCCTTGCTACAGTAAACCAAAACAATTTGAGGTGGGGATTAGGTCAGCAAGTGGTCATGGCAACTGTATTAGTTACTTTTCTCATTGATTGGACAGAAGACCTGACCAAAAACAGTTTAATCGATCAAGGAGTTATTCTGGCTTACGGTTTGAGGTTACAGTCCACCATGATGCAAGATACTCTCGCAAGGCAGCAAGAGCTTGAGACAGCTGGTCACACTTTGTCTGCAATCAAAAAGCAGAAAGGGATGAATGCTGGTGTGCAGCCAGCTCTCTTCTCTTTGTATAGCCCAGGACTCCAGCCCTTGTGCCCACAACCATCCACAGTTAGGGTGGCTCTTCCCACTTAAATTAGCCTAATTAAGATAATCCCTCATAGGCATGCCCAGAGGCTAGTTTTCTAGTGGTTCAGGCATCCTGTCACATTGACAATAAGTACCATCCATCCTTTTCCCAAGTGGTTTAATATACATTTATAACTCATTTATTTGCAACAGTGAGGAGAGAGGGGGGAGAGAGAGAGAGAGAGAGAGAGAGAGAGAGAGAGAGACAGAAAGACAGAGAGAGAGACAGAGAGAGAATGGGCATGCCAGGGCCTCTTGCCACTGCAAGTGAACTCCAGATGCATGTGCCACTTTGTGCATCTGACTTATGTGGGTACTGGGGAATCAAACCAGGGTCATCAGGCATTGCAAGCAAGTGCCTATAACTGCTGAGCTATCTTTCCAGTCCCCAGTTTTAAGCTTCAGAATTCATTCAGCCAACTGCATAACAACCTAGGTGCTGGGAATGCTGGGCAAAAGCCGCTGTGGCCTCATCAACAGCCTGTGGTTCTGAAGGGGTCTGAAGCAGGAAAATGCATGCTTTGAGTGTATGTGTCATTCCACACTACCATGCTGGAAATTACTGCCCAGGGTGATGAATAGAAGCCCTCTTGAGATGGGGCCTTTGGAAGATGACTTGGCCATGAGGGTTCTCCCTTCATGGTTGGGCTTACTGTTCTGATAAAGACCATGAGGAGCAAGCTTGCCCTTCCTCCATCTTGGAAGCAGAGCACAACCCTTCACCAGGGACTGTACTCTGCCAGCATGTTATACTGGACTTCCCAGTCTCCATGAATGTAAGAAATAAATTAATATTACTTATAAATTATCTCATCCAAGGCATTTTGTTATAGTATCTGGAATCGACTGAGAGAAAAGTAATGCAGTTATGTATGGCTGATACTTCTGCAAAGTGATGAAAGGTTAGAATAAAAATATGAACAACACTCAGTTCTGAGATACAAGGAGATATGAAGCAAAAAGCTATTCCTGAAAGGAGACAAAATGATATGATGGGAACCTATTCATATGAGAGAACTGAACAATGTGCAAATGTCATTTACAGCTAACTTTAATTCAGGAACAGTTTAGTCATAGTTTTTCTAAAGTCAAGTCAAGTCTCATGAGTTATACTTAAAAATAAATAGCACTTTTGCTGTGATTACACATTAATTTTTGATTAATTAGATTGATGAGGCTGCAATTTGCACACTTCTGTTTTCCTCACAGTAAGCCAAAGTAAATGTCATGATTCATGATTTTGAAGGTTCACATTAATTTTTCTGAGTGAGCTATGGAGATATGCATGTGTAATCCCAGTACTCAAGAGGCTGCAGACACAGGAGGGTTATGAGATGTAGGCTAGCCTGGGCTACACAGTAAGACCTATATTATGAAATAAATTATTTTTTCTGTTCAAGGAGTATATTTTGCATTTCTTACCTGTTTAAACTATTTGTTAGTTCCAGAAAAATCTCCTAGTTGAAGAGCAAACAGCCTCAAGCTACAATTACATGATCCTTAGAAAAAATATCCACCATTAAGGGGACTGAGGAGATGGGTCAGTCAGTAAAGTGCTTGTCAAGGAAGCATGAGGAACTCAGATTCCCAGTGGCCATGGAAAACCAGGCATGGGCTGGCAGAGATAAAGGATCCCTGGGCCTCGTGGCTAGGTAGTGTAGCCAGCTCAGTGAGCTGCAGGTTCAGTGAGAGTCCCTGTCTCAAAAGTAAGGCGGAGTGAGAGATTGCGGAAGACACCCATCGTTGACCCCCAGCCTCCATACACACACACACACACACATGCACACACGCACACAAGCTCACACAAGCTCACATGCATATGAACATGTTATGGGAAACTAGTCACACAGAGATGGCACCAGAAATAGAGTAGAAAATCAGAAAATTTATTCATGTTGACATGAACTCAGGGACATAACTTCTAAAGCCTGAGTACTGAGCTCTGATAGTTCAGAGTTTTCTTTCTTTTCTTTTCTTTTTTTTGAGGTAGGATTTCACTGTAGCCCAGGCTGACCTGGAATTTACTATGTAGTCTCAGGGTGGCCTCGAACTCATGGCGATCCTCCTACCTCTGCCTCCTGAGTGCTGGGATTAAAGGCATGCGCCACCACGCCCGGCTCAGAGTTTTCTTTTCTTTTTTCTTTCTTTCTTTCTTTCTTTTTTTTTTTTTAACGAGAGTTTTTAAGGCAGCCTGACATCACTTTGAGTTCCTTACACTGTTAGTGGGTTGCAAGTTTCTAAGGTTACATGATTTTGGAGCACAGACAAAGAATTCCTTAGCAATAAGTCAGCGAGAAGAAAGTACAAATGTAGAGGAGAAAGCTGCTTGCTCAGGGTGTTTGTGTCCACGGCTGCTCTAACCAGGCATCATACAAGCAGGTGCAGCTGCAGAGACAGGGAGGAGACTCGGGGTCAAGCTGTGTCCCTGGCAAAGGCTTGTACAATCGAAGCTGTGTTTTAGAGGATCTCTGGGGTCTGGTTTCTTTGTTAAATTTCTTCTGCCACAAATACACATGTAACATGCAGACGCCACACACACATGCAAACAGCAGAGGAGAGAGAAAGCCCAGCTTTTGGAAGGAGGACTGCAATCCCTCTCACCGCCCCTGACCGTGCGTAACTGTCAGAACGTTGTCCTGGAGCTTCAGGGTCATTCTGAAAGAGCCTTGTCATTAATGACAGTACCTGTGTGGGGCATCAGATAACCAAAGCTGCTCCTCTGTTTGTTGCCAAAGTTGCCCTGACAACTCAATTCTGTGGCAATGGCAAGAAATTTGATAACACTTCTTTGACATTTCCCTGACATGTTTGAACTTCAAAAAATATGAGCCATTATTTTGCTCCCCACATTGACTTTTAGAGCCCCATGCTCTTTGAACCATGATAAACAGAAAATGAATCTTTGCATGTGACTGCATCTCCCAGCCCATAGCTCTCAGACTTTCTTCTTCTTGCTTGATCTTTTGGTGCTACCGAGTTCACCTGTGCCCACCAACACCCCCTGATATCATTGGTTATACAGTAGTCAATAAATGGTTCGTCCTTACAATACCAGGGAGGGCATTCTCAAATGCTTATTGGCATAATAACATGAAACAAAAAATTGGATTTTTTCTTAGATGGAAAATAAGATCAAATGGAGATAACAGATAAGAGATGGGAAGAGTTTAACTTGAAAGAGACAATAGTTTTGTCTTATCTGTGTCAAAACTAATTTGGATTTTTTCCTGATAAAGTCCCATTTTATGTCCTTCCAATTCTTTGTTAAAGCTGATGAGAAATCCTCAAACAAAAGTCAGGGAGGGTTAGAGTGAAGCAAGCTACTCTGCCCACTATATGCCTACGCCTTAGCAGGTTGGCATGAAGTTGAAGTGATTGGGTATGCAGCTCAACTCTGAGCAGTAGTTCAGAAGCCCAGGCTTCTTCTACTTTATGACTGTGGTGTCTTTAATACATGACGTCCAACGTCAATGTGACAGTTTATCACATTGTGATGGTCAACTCTATTGGGTTGAGGAGAATCTAGGAAATTAGTAAAGCACACCTCTGGGTGGGTCAGTGAGGGCACTTCCAGAGAGAGTCCATTAAGAGAGGAAGATCACCATAATGTGAGTTGTGAAATCCCACAGGTGGGGTCTGGATGGAATACAAGGAAGAAAGGAGGATACCAGCCAGTGCAGGCCTTCTCTCTCTGCTTCCCAGCCGCCATCACGCGAGCCGCTCTGCTCTGCACGCTCTGCCCTGACAGACTAGAACTTCTGAAAATTCAAGTGGTGGTGGTTCAATTCAGGTGTCTCCCATAAAGTTAGATGTTCTGATACTAGGTCCCCAACTGATGGCATTTTGGGAATTAAAGCCTCCTGGACGCAGTGTATTATTAGGAGTGGACTTATGGGTGTTATAGCCCGCTTTCTCTTGCCAGTGTTTGGCACACTGTCCTGTTGCTGTTGTCTACCTGATATTGGCCAGGAGATGATGTTCACCCTCTGCTCAAGCCATCATTTCCCCTGCCATCAGGGAGCTTCCCCTTGAGTCTGTAAGCCAAAATAAACACTTCTTTCCCACAAGCTGCTCTTGATCAGGTGTTTTTTGCCAGTAGTGTGAACCTGACTGCAACATGCGCCACAACAAATCATTCCACTCTTAAGTTGTTTTTCTCGGGTATTTTGTCTTCGTGATGAAAAACTAACACAGAAAACTGGTAGCAGAGAAGCGGGGTTGCTGCTGTGAATACCAAATCATAATGGACTGTGGGAAGAATTTAGAAAATTTGGAGAGCTTGGATAAAGCAACAAAAGCACTGACCAAAGGCACTTGATAGTAGGATTTTTTTGTTTTTTTTTTTGGCTTACCGTCTTGCAGGGAAGCTTCATAATGGCAGGTGAAAGCATAGTGTGAGCAGACTGGATGTCACCTCCTTGCCAACAGAAGTTAGAAAACAGCAGCAGGAGAGTGAGCCAAGTTCTGGCAAGGGGAAGCTATAACACCTCAAAGACCACCCTCAACACCACACCTCCTCTAGCAAGGCTCCACCTACCAAATTGCCATCAAGCGGGGACCAAGCCCTTAGAACATGCATTGTGGAACACGTGATTCCAACCACCACAAGCCACTGCATTCCTTTGAGCAGAACTTAATGGGTGGTTTTAGTGTGAGCTCTTCTGTTCTGGAACTCCCCCGACTTCTTGGCCTAGTCATGAAGACAGAAGAGTATGACCAGTTTCCTGATTGGAAAGGAGAAATATGAACACCTCATGAGAATTAACGATTGGGCCAGAACTATACTTCCCTATACCACAGTCCAGACATTTTAAAGATCAACTTATTTCTTTAGCCAGAAAGCCTTATAAATGCTTAGACCAAGACACTCATTGGCAACCTGCTTAGGTCCCCTCCCTGCTGTGGGCAGCTTTATGCTTTTGCATTTTTTGTTTATTTTTATTTATTTATTTGAGAGCAACAGAGAGAGAGAGAGAGAGAGAAAGAAGGAGAGGGAAGGAGGGAGGGAGGGAGAGAGAGAGAGAGACAGAGAGAGAGAGAGAGTGAGAGAGAGAGAGAGAGAGAGGGAGAATGGGCGCACCAGGGCCTCCAGCCACTGCAAATGCCCTCTTGTACATCTGGCTAATGTGGGTCTTGGGGAATGGAGCCTCAAACCGGGGTCCTTAGGCTTCACAGGCAAGTGCTTAACCACTAAGCCATCTCTCCAGCCCTGCTTTTGCATTTTTAACCTTTGTTTTTCTATATAATAGGGCTTGCTTTCTCTCTGTAATAAGCTTTATTCCCTCTAAAATCACTTTCTCTCTGTAATAAAGATTCATGCTTGAAACGCATCCTTTATTCTGTGAGATTCATTGGAGTTCCACTGGGAAAAAAGGCCAGAGCCCTGACTCATCAGAGCTTTGGAGACTGCAGGGAGTCCAGCACCCTTGTTCCTGAGGTACGCCCACCCAAAAGCTGAGCTAAGGCACTATAACTCTCAAACAGGCATCCTGCAATATAATTTCTCTTTTAGAAATTCATTTGATTCTGGGCATGCATACCCCATATATAAGATCACAGTGAACCACTTCTGAATCAGTTCTTGTTTCTTTTAAATTGGTTTCTTATAGTTATAATTTGAATTATTGTGCAATTCTGAGGTAAACACATTTCAGCAGATAGATTTTTTTCTTCTATTGAATTATTTTCATAAGCTTAATATTGAACAATTATATTACTGGAATCAATAGTATGATTATTTTAACAATCGTTGATACACTTTTTCATCATACTGCTTATCCAGAAATTCACAGTGATTTTATTAAATTTGTTTTTTGATCCATGTCCCTCCAAAATTATATTTTCTTAAACTTATTCAGTATGTACAAATGGTACTTCACATTTGCCTTAATATTAATTACTTACATGAATATGTTTTCACTGTTGGCATCTATGGAAATCATGAGGTTTTATTCATTTGTTTGAAAGAACTGTTTATCTGGTAGAAATATTGATCATTTGTCTATTGTTTTGGCTATAGTTCTCTTCCTTTCTGTGATTTTAAAAAAAGTTATTTTTTATTGAAAACTTCCATAATTATAGACAATAACACATAGTATTTCCCTCCCTCCCCCCTCTTTCCTCTTTGCAACTCCACTCTCCATCATACCCCTCCCCCCTCTCAATCAGTCCCCCTTTTATTTTGTTGTCATCGTCTTTTCCTCCTATTATGATGATCTGGTGTACATAGTCATGGATATCCAGGCCATTTTATGTTTGGAGGAGCATGTTTTAAGGAGTCCTGCTGTTCTTTTGGCTCTTACATTCTTTCCTCCACCTCTTCTGCAATGGACTCTGAGCCTTGGAAGATGTGATAGAGATATTTCAGTGCTGAGCACTCCTCCATCACTTCTCAGCACCATGGTGTCTTCTGAGTCATCCCAAGGTCACTGCCATCTGAACAGAGAAGCTTCTCTAACCAAAAGTGAGAGTAGCATTAATATATGGGTATGAACATTAAGCAAAGCACTTACTGGGAAGTTTGGTGAGCATAGTATATTCATTTAGCCAGACAGCAGCAGATGGTACACCCCTAGGGCTCATGACTACCCCTGTCATAGGTTTTCAGTATCAGGGATGTATTCCCTCCCATGGGGCAGGCCTCCAGACCAATTAGAGAGCAGATGGTTTCCCCCATAACAGACATGCCACTATAGAACCTATTGGCTCATTTGACCTTGCTGACCAAATTTAAGGTTTGCAATGTCCTCTGTTGAGTATCTTTTTTTTTTTTTTTTTTGAGGTAGGGTCTCACTCTAGCCCAGGCTGACCTGGAATTCACTATGTAGTCTCAGGATGGCCTTGAACCCATGGTGATCCTCCTATCTCTGCCTCCCAAGTGCTGGGATTAAAGGTGTGTGCTACCACGCCTGGCCACTGTTGAGTGTCTTTACTGGTGATTTCTCTCTTTCCCATTGAATTGTATACAGTGTGGCTTTTCCCAGCTTTCTATCAGCTGGTCTACATGGAGGAGGTTTTCAACTCAGCTCCAGAAGGATTTCTCAGTGTCCTTGCAGCCCAAATATGTGGAGTCTTCAGCAATAGGGTCTTACCATTTATTCCTGGTGGGAAACAGAGCCTTGGCAATGGCCTGTAATGTTTTGGTAGCATCAGGGAGTTCCCTGGCCAAAAATTCACTGGAAGATATCCCATCAGTTGAACTGAATATTTTCTAGCAACAATCTATGGGTCCTGAGTGTTCCATTGCCCAAAAAAGTAAGATTCCATATGATTTATTTATACCCTCTTAGATTTTGATTAGCCCTCCTTCTACCTTTCCTTTACTCAATCTCTTCCCCTGACCTCACTTAGGCCTTTCCACTCCCATTAATCTGTTCTTCTACTTACATGTATACAGTACCACCCTATTAAGTCCCCCCTCACTCCTTTTATATTCCCTTCTAGCTTACTGGACTCTGCTACTGAGTTTTATTCCAACTCATATAGCAGTCCAATCATTTGTAACTATGATCCACATATGAGAGAATATATGACATTTGGCTTTCTGGGTCTGAGTTACCTCACTAAGTATAATCCTTTCCAGATTTATCCATTTTCCTGCAAATTTCATAATTTCATTTTTCTTTACTGCTGAGTAGATCTCCATTGCATAAATGGGTCACATCTTCATTGTCTACTCATCAGTTGAGGGGCATCTAGGGTGATTCCATTTCCTAGCTATTGTGAATAGGGCAGCAATAAACATGGTTGAGCAAGTATCACTAAGGTGATACACTAAGATGAGTCCTTAGGATATATGCCTAGGAGTGGTGTAGCTGGATCATATGGTAAATCTATTTTAACTGTCTCAGAAACCTCTACACTGATTTCCACAATGGCTGCACCCGATTGTATTCTCACCAACAGCATACAACAGCATACTGCTATATTGGCCACTTTTCCCTGGTAGCTCATGTAGCACCTTCCAGCACTAGATGGGCTAGTTGTCCGAGGACTGGCCCTCTTCTGCATTCCACCAGGTCTCTCCATGTTCCATGCCAACAGCATATGGTGTCTTTAGCAGTAGGGTTTTACCATTAAGCTCTGGTGGGTAATCAAGTACTTTGACAGAAGTCTGTCTTGTTTATTTTAGGAGATCTAGTAGGTATCTCTGATCAACAGCTCATTGTGGATGTAGATTACTCCCTGGCATAGGGCTCATCAATTTAGGGGCACCCTCTAAGGTCCTCTTGAGGATTCCACCTTTTAGTCTGACTTCAAGGATATAGAATTCTATGGTACCAGTTCAATTTGGGTTCAGTTTTGTGTCCCTCCAAACTTTCCAGTCCCCCAAGCCCCACCCTCCCTATTGTCCAAGCCTCAAGATGCTATGTCAGCCACTCAGGCTGATCCAGGTCAGGAACTGCAGATGAGTGAGACCATGTGACAGTTGTCTTTCTGTGATTATGTGAATTCACTTAGAATGATCTGTTCCAAGTTCAACCATCTTTCTAAAAATTTCAATGTGTCATATATTCTTACTGCTGAGTAGAATTCCATCATGTAGATATACCACATCTTGGTTATCCATTCATCCAATGATGAGCTCCTGGGTTGATTCCAGTTTTTAGCTAGTATGAATTGAGCAACTCTAAACATGGTTGAGCAAATTATCTCCAAACTGAGATGTGCAGCTTTTAGGGTAGATGCCCCATAAGGGAATAACAGGGTCTATTGGTAACTCAGTTTTCATCATTTTTAGTAGTCTCCACATTGATTTCCAGAGTGGTTATACTAGCTTACATTCCCACTAACAGTGAATGAGTGTTCCTATTTCTCTACAGCCTCACCAACATTTGTTTTCATTTGATTTTTTAAATGTTTGCTACCCTTACTGGGGTAAGGTAGAATCCCATGGTTGTTTCAGTTTGCATTTCCCCAATGGTTAGGGATGTTGAGAACTCCCTATTTAGTTCTCTGGCCAACTTTTGGAATCGGTTGTTTGATTTTTTTTTATTGTTTAGTTTTTTAAATTCTTTGTAGATTCCAGATATTAGGCTTCTGTCAGTGGTATAACTGGCAAAGATTTTTCTTCCATTCAGTGGGTAATCTATTGGCTCTGCTTATGATATATTTGGCTGTGCAAAAGCTTTTTAGCTTCATGAGATCTCATTGGTTGAGTGCTTGTTTACATTCCTGGGCTACTGGGGTTTTGTTCTGGAAGTCTTTTCCCAGCCTGATATTGTGGAAAGTGTCTCCTGTTTGTTCTTCCAGTAGTTGAAGAGTTTTATGTCTTATATTGAGGTGTTTAATCCATTTGGACTTGATTTTTGAGTGGGTCTAATTTCATTTTTCTTCATATGATCATCCAATTTGTCCAACACCATTTGTTGAAGATGCTGTCTTTTCTCCAATCTATGTTATTGGCACCTTTGTCAAAGATCAAGCAGTTGGAGTTACTGGACCTAAGTTCTGGATCTTCTACCCTATTCCATTGGTCTATGTTTCTGGTTTTTTTTTTGGTTTATTTTTATTTATTTATTTTGACAGTGACAGACAAAGAAAGAAAGAGGCAGAGAGAGAAGAGAGAGAGAGAGAATGGGCGTGCCAGGCCTCCAGCCACTGCAAATGAACTCCAGATGCGTGCGCCCCCTTGTGCATCTGGCTAATGTGGGTCCTGGGGAATCAAGCCTCGAACTGGGGTCCTTAGGCTTCACAGGCAAGCACTTAACCGCAAAGCCATCTCTCCAGCCCTATGTTTCTGTTTTTATTCCAGTACCATGTTGTTTTTGACACTATGGCTTTGTACTATAGCTTTGATTGGGTATGGTGATACCACCAGAAGAGTCCCCCCCCCACCCCCAAGGATATGTTAGGATATCTGAGTCCTTCTGACATTCCATATGAATTTTGAGATCATGTTTTAAACACTATTATTTTTATTGGTATTGCATTAAATCTTCATATTGCTTTTGGTAGAATTGCCATTTTTACAATATTAATTCTACCTACCTATCCAGGAGCATGACAGGTCCTCCTCAATATGTTTATTGAGTGCTTTTATGTTTTTTTTTAATTAAAAAAATTAAAATTTTTTTTTGTTTATTTTTATTTATTTATTTGAGACTGACAGACAGACATAGGACGAAAGAGGCAGATAGAGAGAGAATGGACACTCCATCCATTGCAAACAAACTTCAGACGCATGTGTCCCCTTGTGCATCTGGCTTACATGGGACCTGGAGAATTAAGCCATGAACCAGGGTCCTTAGGCTTCACAGGCAATTGCTTAACCACTAAGCCATCTCTCCAGCCCAGGTCTTTCACATCCTTGGTTAGTGTTATTTCAAGGTAGTTAAATATTTTTTTTGTTGATATTTAAAATGGTATAGCCTCACTGATTTTTTTCTCTGTATATTTGTCCTTTTCATATAGAAAAGATACTGATTTTTGTGCATAGATTTTGTATCTTGCCACTTTGCTGAAGGAATTTACCACCTTTAGAGGTTTGGAGATGGAGGCTTTTGGGTCACTTACATGGATCAGGTAATGTGCAAATAGGGTTGACTTGACTTCTTCCTTTCCAATTTGAATCCCTTTTATTTCTTTCTACTGTCTTATTGCTTGGGCTAGTACTTCTACTACTATGTTGGAGAGCAGTGATTAGAGTGGGCATCTCTGTCTTGTTCCCGATCTCAGTGAGAACTCCTTGAGTTTTTCCCCATTAAGTATTATTTGGGTTTTAGGAGCTTTATATATATAGCCTTTATTGTATCCATGCATATTCTTTACAGTGTTTTCATCATAAAGTGATGTTGTATTTTGTCAAAGGCCTTCTCTGCATCAATTGAGATGATCATGTGGTTCTCATGGTTCAGTTTATTTATGTGGTGTATTACATTGACCGATTTCTGTGAGTTAAACCATCCCTGCATCCCTGGGATGAAGCCTACTTGTTCAAGGTGGATAATGCTTTTGATGTGTTGTTGAATTCAGTTTGCAAGCATCTAAGTTCATTAGGGATATAGGCCCATATATATATATATATATATATATACATATATATATATATATATATATATATCACTAAAATGTGAATCTTTTAATGTAAAAGTAGAAAATAGAGTAAAAATTCAGTATCACATATTTGCCTCAAATATAAGAACAGTATTAAACAGGAACAACAATATAGTAACAACAATAGAACTTGTACATTTGCCCAAGCTGAATTAAGTTTCTTTGAATCAAGGTGAGTTGTTTCCCATCAGCATCCATTACCTGCTCATTTTAACACTGTTCAAACACTAGCAGGAGCAACTGTCTATTCAGATTTAACTAAGCACATGCTGATTTGTAAGTAGTTTGTCTTCTGCATTTGATATCTAACTATCAAATACATGTACTTCAAAAAAAGTGTCATGTGATGGTTTAGCCTCACCAGAAGCAGCATAAGGTATTTGGCAAATGTCTTGAGTCATTAACTGTAAATCAACATAGGTATAGGTCTTCATACTATGAAAGCTTCCCAAATGCTTTTATACTGTTAACATTGGGTGGGGTGGGGAGGAACCCCATATTTATCATCGATTCCAATTCCTGAAAATTCAGTTGAGGTAACCTCTGCAAGTCACTGCTCCACATTTGCATTCAGTTCTCACCCTCTTTTTGGCAGGGCTGGAGTCAACAGTATCTGAAGATAACTCACCAGAACTTTTCATTTGATGATCAAAAGTCAGCTCTTTTCTAGCCTTTATGGTTCTGGTGGAAAATAATGCTATTCTGGGAAGAAGAGTATCGAGGTTATTGATGCAAACATTAAACACTCGAAGATTTGGGTCACAACCATGATTCACAAAATGAGACACATTTCCATATTGAGCAGCATCCACTGTGAACTCATCAGATTCATAGTCCAGATCAAAGAGGTATGTGATTCCTCTGTTGTCACACAACTGCCCCCACCTTTCAGCTTCTTCACTCGTGATTACCTCTCCAATAGATTCCATGACAAAACTCATTTTTTTTAATCTTCACAAGGGTTTTTACACCCCAGCCACAGCCATTGCTAGTTCAAAAAATGCACAGTGAATACTGTGTGCCTTCCTGTACAATCCTGTTGGCACAGTCAGGCCCACACTGGCACCTTGAGTTGCCCTCGTAGACGGGAGTGCCAGTCTGGATCCTGATTTGCTGGTTCTTATTATAAGCCATAATGACTCCAGCTTCAGCAGGACAGCACTTCTCTAAGAAGCAGTCTGTGCACGAACACCCAAAGGTCGCTTCATTGTCTAAGCTGAGCTGGCTTGTACGCATTGATGCAGTAGAAGTCTGAAGGGGGCCCCTCCAAGTCCACAGTGTTTTCGACAAATATCATCCCCTTATAATTTTTTCTTTTTTGAGATCAGTAGTAGCCAAGTTTCTGGTCTTATATTGAGGGCTTTGATCCATATGGACTTGATTTTTGTGTGTGGCGAGATGTGTGGATTGTGTTTCATTTTCCTGCATATTGTTACCCAATTTGTCCAGCACCATTTGTTGAATATGCTATCTCTTTTCCAGCATCAATTGTTAGGGCCTTTGTCAAATATCAAGTAGCTGTAGTTACTTGACCCAAAGTCCAGATCCTTGTTTCTGTGAATTTTGGGTACAATATTCTATAGATGTCCATTAGGACTAATTGATCTATGGCTTTGTTGAGCTCTCTCATGCCCTGTTAATTTTCTGTTTGGATGATCTATATACTGCTGATAGTGGACTATTGAATTCTCCAACTATAATGGTGCTGGTGGTTATTTCTGTTTTGTTGTCAAGTTGGTTTTATTTCATGAATTGTGGTGCACCTATGTTTGGTGCATAAAGATTGATGATTGTGATATCCTCTTGTTGGATCATTCCCTTGATAAGTAGGAAGTGACCTTCTTTGTTTTTTTTATTACTTTTGATTTGAAGTCTGTTATATCTGATATTAATATAGTTACACTTGCTTGTTTCTTTTTTCCATTTGCTTGGAATACCATTTTCTACCCTTTCACCCCTAGGAGATGTCTGTTTTTCATGGTGAGGTAGGTTTCTTGAAGACAGCAGATTGAGCAGTGTAATTTTCTGATCCACCCTGTTAGCTTGTGTCTCTTGATAGGTGGATTAAGGCCACTAATATTTAGGGTACAACTGTGAGGTTTGATTTAATCCCTGCCATATTTTGGAGGTTTATGTGGTTTGGTGTTTTCCTGGACTTTGTAGTTTTTTGTTTCTTCTATGAGTTTGGTTATTGTGATCTGCTTCTTATAGGCCCTTGATGTTGGTTATTTGATTCTTCTATATGGAGAATTCCTTGAAGTACTCTCTGAAGGTTTG
Source organism: Jaculus jaculus (assembly GCF_020740685.1). Classification (NCBI taxonomy): domain Eukaryota; kingdom Metazoa; phylum Chordata; class Mammalia; order Rodentia; family Dipodidae; genus Jaculus; species Jaculus jaculus. Next base: position 62,193,158 of record NC_059116.1, read on the forward strand.
TCTTTGTCATATAGTTGCAAAGCTGAGTTTTATCATGAAAAGTTTTTCTTTCACCATCTATTATGAGGTATACTTTTGCTGGGTAGAGTAGTTTGGGGTGGAACCATAGGTGCTTAGACTTTGCAGCTCCATTCCAGGCCATTCTGGCTTTCAGGGTTTCCACTGAGAAGTTTGAAGTAATTCTTTTGGAGTTGCCTTTATATGTAATGTGCTGTTTCTCTTTGGCTGCTTTTAGGACTTTCTCTTTTGTATCAATGTTTAGAGTCTTAGTGATAATATGTTTTGGAGAATTTCTCCTTTTGTCCAGACTATTTAGAGTTCTTTTAGTTTCTTGTAACTTGATGGGACTTTCTTTTGAGAGAGTGGGAAAGTTTTCTTTAATAATTTTGTTGAATAAGTTCTCCATGCATTTGGTCTGAATTTCTTCCCCTTCTGGTATTCACATGATCCAGTTGTTGGCACCTTTAAGGGTATCCCACAATTCCCTCATGTTCTGTTCACAATTTTTTTTTCAAGGTAGGGTTTCACTATAGTCCAGGCTGACCTGGAATTCACTATGTAGTCTCAGAGTAGCCTAGAATTCGCAGTGATTCTCCTACCTCTGTCTCTTGAGTGCTGGGATAAAAGGCATGTGCCACCATGCCTGGCTCACAAAGTTTTTTTGAACTTTTTGAAACTTTTGGACTCATGAACTGTTCCTTCTGTTTTTCCCTCCAGTTCTAAGTTTCTATCCTCCACATGACTCTGTTCTTGAAAGCTTCTAGAGAATTTTGGCTTGTTCAATTTGGTTTGTATTTTCTACTGATTTTTTTTTTTTTTTTTGGTATAGTTTCAACCCTCTGTCAAGTTCCCTTTTCATGTCATTTTCTGATTTTATTTCTTTCTTTTTTTTTTTTTTTTTGGTTTTTCAAGGTGGAGTGTCACTCTAGCTCAGGCTGCCCTGGAATTCATTATGTAGTCTCAGGGTAGCTTTGAACTCATGCTGATCCTCCTACCTTTGCCTCCTGAGTGCTAGGATTAAAGTCATGCACCATTACTGATTTTCTTAATGCTTCTTGGAATTCATGCTTGCATTTCTTTATGTCTTCATTGAGCTTAGCCAGCTTGTTATTGAGGTCCTCTTTTTTTGTTCTTTTTCTCCTTCAGATAATTTAACTGTTTTTGGAACCCTCCTGGTTTTTGTCTATTAGGTCTTGATCTAGTGAGGACAGCATTCATATGATTATTGGTCCTTTGTTGCTTTTCTTTAAGTTCTGCTATTTGCTTGGTCAGGGTTGCATAGCTTGTATCTTCATGTTTGGGTTCTTATTGTCTCTTCTATGTTTTGGTTAGAGACGTACATTGTGTGACTGTGCAATCTTATTGGATTTACTTGCATTTGATTTTTCATGTTATTACTTTTGTGCTGTAGTCTGCTCATCACAGTGTAGGGATCTCATTTAACATAGGTGGAAGCTGTAATCTACCCTTGAAGTGTCTTCAGTGATTACTCCCTTACATGTTTGCTTCCACTAGGCTTCTGATTGCAACTGGGTCTGCCTGCTCAGAAGGAAGGAGGCCAGTAGTGGGGTCCTGGGGACCTGATGGAGGGTCTTATTGTTCCATGATTCAGAATATGGGACTGTGAGGTCAGGTGGCCTGAGGGGATGGGGAGTAGGGGGGGATGGGACAAAGGAGACTGTTGTTGTGCCTGGCTTGTGGAGGTGGGGAGGATGGGAATGCCTGGGTTCTGTGAAGCTGAAGGGTGAAGGGATGGGACAGTGAATCCCTTGGAACCCTGTAGCAGGGGTGAATGGGACTGCCATTTCCTGTGACAGGGCAGGGAAGGGATTTGGGACTTCTGTGGGTCAGGTGACATGCGAGGTGTGTGTGGAGGTTCCTTGTGATGGGAGAGCCTAGGGAGTGGGGAACCCTAGCCTGCTGGCCTAGATTTGTGCACGGAGGGGCAGTGGTATGTGGAGGTCCTTGGTGGCAGCAGGGGGAGTGCTAGCCTGCTGATCTGGGTCTGCATAGGGAGATGGGGTGTAGTGGAAAGTGGAAGGCATTTGTATGTGCAGGTCCACTGGGGGAACACTAGCCTCCTGGCCTGGGTCAGCAAACTGGCGGCGAGTGGAATAGTGGTCCTGCAGTCCCCTGGGGGAACCCTAGCCTGCTGGCCTGGATCTGCACATGGTGGTGAGGGGATGGCAGAATTCTCCTGTGGAACTCTGTGGGTGCAGGAATACCTGGTGGTGGGGGGGAACGCTAGCCAACAGGCCTGAGTCGGTAAATGGGTGGGGGTGGCAGCAAGTGGGACAGTGTTCACACTTGGTGGTCCCCTGGGGGAGTGCTAGCCTGCCGGCCTCGTTCTGTGCACAGGGGTGGGGGAAGGCGGTGAGTGGGAAAGTGGTCATGCATGGAGGTCCCCTGGGGGAGTGCTAGCCTGCCGGCCTGGGTCTGCGCACATGGGTGTGGGGTGGTGGCAAGTAGGATGGTGCTGGCAAGTGTGGAGGCATGGAGCTACCCTGGCCTGCTGGACTGGGTCCCCTTACCTCTGGTTAGTGCAGGATGAGCCTGCAGCTGGGACTATGGCTAGGACAGCTGCTTGAGAGGATTGGGGATCCGTGGATTCCCTGCTTTGATCCTCTGTGCCCTCCCACTGGAGGTCTTTTAGAGTCTGCTCACCCCTAGAAGACCCAGTGAACCCTAAACATCTTGCCTTTCCTTCCTGGAGTTGTGGCATGGTTAGGCGGATGCCATCTTGACCAGAAGCCTGCTCTAATCTTAATTATTTCTTTCTGTCTGGAGCTCTTTGGGTTGGATTCTTCTTGCTTTTCCAGCGTCTTTAGGTGGACAGACAGGTTATTGATGTGGGATCTCTCTGCCTTTGTAATAAAGGCATTTAGGTCTATGACTTTTCCCCTTAGGACTGCATTCATTATGTCCCATAAGTTTAAGTCGATTGTGTTTTCCTTATCATTCAATTCTAGAAATTTTACAATTTCTTTTTTGATTTCTTCCATAACCCATTCATTGTCTAAAAGTGTGTTATTTAATCTCCAGGAGCTGGTGGAATTCATGATATGTCTCTTGTTGTTAATTTCTAGCTTTAAAGCATTGTGATCTGACATGAAGCAGAAAGTTACTTCAATTTTCTTGACTTTATGAAGGCACACTTTATTGCCTAATGTAAGGTCAATTTTGGAGAAGGTTCCATGGGTTTCTGAGAAGAATGTGTATTCTGTAGAGTTCAGGTGGAAAATTCTGTAGATATCCATTAGGTCTAGTTGATCTATGATGTTTTTGAGATCTATTATTTGCCTGTTGATTTTCTGCTTGGATGATCTGTCTATTGATGATAGTGGACTATTAAAGCCTCTGACAATTATGGTTTTGCTATTTATTTCTGTTTTATTGTGGAGTAGATTTTGTTTTATAAAACGTGGTGCACCTGTGTTTGGTGCATATGTATTTATGTTTGTGATGTGCTCATGTTGGATCATTTCCTTCATGAGTTAGAAGTGTCCTTTTGGATTATTTTGTTTTGAAGTCTATTTTATCAGATATTAATATAGCAACACCTGCTTGTTTTTTATTGCCATTTGCTTGGAATATCAGTTTCCAACCTTTCACCCTGGGAGGTGTCTATCTTTAGTGGTGATGTGGGTTTCTTGAAGACAGTGGGTAGAATGGGCCAGTGTTTTGATCCATCCTGATAACCTGTGTCTTTTGATGGGTGAGTTAACTCCATTAATATTTAAGGTTATTACTGTAAGGTCTGAATTTATCCCTGCCATGATGAAGAGTTTTATGGGATTTGGTGCTTTCTTATGTTTTGTAGTGTTTTGAGCCTGGTCTATTCTGGTTATTGTGATCTTCTTATTGGCTCTTGAGATGAGTCATTTGACTGTTCTGTGTGGAGTATTCCCTTATTCCCTCAAGTATTCTCTGTAGGTTTGTGTTCATATAATCATAGAGTTGACTTTTTTATGGAAATTTTTGTTTCACCATCTATTATGAGGGATCCTTTTGCTGTGTACAGTAGCTTGGATTGAAAGCCATAGTTTGAATTGTTCCATTCCAGGCCCTTCGGGCTTGCAGGCTTTCCATTGAGGAATCTGATGTAATTTTGATGGGATTGCCTTTGTATGTTGTGAATTGTTTCTCTCTTGCTGCTTTTAACACTCTTTCTTTGTTTTCATTGTTCTTTGGTCCTGTCTGTTTGGTGTTCTGTGGGCTTCTTGTATCTGGATGGGCCTCTCTTTTGAGAGATTCAGAAAATTTTCTTCAATAACTTTGTTGAATGTGTTTTCTATGCCTCTAGCCTGGATTTCCTCTCCTTGTGATATACCCATGATCCAGATGTTTGATCATTTTAGGATGTCCCACATTTCTGTCATATTCTGTTCACTTGATTTTTTTTGAACTTAGCAAAGTTTTTGGCCTTCTGATTAATTTCTTCTGTCTTATCTTCCGGGTCATGGGTTCTGTGTTCCATATGAGTAACTCTGTCAGTGAGGGATTCTAGAGAAGTTTGTATAATTTCTCTTTGTTTTTTTTTTCTCTTCTATTATGTTATTTTGCATTGTGTCCATTTCCTTTTTTAGGTACAATTTCAATTCGAGTTTTTTCTGATTTTCCTTTTTTTTTTTTTTTGCAATGACTAGCATTTATTCCAGGCTAACCTTGAAATCTTCAGTGAGGTCATTTGTATATTTATATATTACCAGCTTATAGAATTTCATCACTAGATCAAAGTAAAAAAATGTATAGGACTTTTCCAGAAATATTCATTAGGGTATTATACCTTATCCAGAACACAGAAATTATACAAGTCACTTTTTGTACAATAATATTTGGCAATGTTCTGTTCAGATGAAATGGCATTTCATTTATGAAAACCATCTTCAATCAAAACACACACACACACACACACACACACACACACACACACACACAAAACCATCAGAAACTCCATTGGTTTTAATCTGCTTTTATAACTTGTCAAAGATTCCTGCCCTCTTATATTCTTTAAGTAATATTTTAAGAAAACCACAAATTAAAAAATTAATCCCAGATGCAAATATCATTCCTAAAAATGAGGCCCTCCCTATGCCCACTTTTGATTATATCAGAGGGAGACCTATCTTCAACAGCAGCTAGATTCCCTTGAGGTAGTCCTACAAAACAGGAGATGATTAGACCTACTAATGGCCAAAAAGGGAGGCGTATATTTGTTTTTACAGGAAATCATCCAGGACAAGATTAAGAGGCCCCAGCAAGACTTGGAGACAAGGCAACAGGACCTCCAGGACAGCCCACTGCGGATGGGCTTACATGGCTTCTTACCCTACCTTTCCCTCTACTTGGGCCCCTCCCCCTCCTTCTCTTTCTCCTTCTCCTTCTCCTCACTGTCGGGCCTTGTGTAATTAACAAAATTACACAATTTATTCACCAATGGCTAGAGGCAATAAAACTTCATCAGGTCAAAATACCACAGGCTGGCAACTCAGGAATTAAGTTCCTCAAATGACCCACTGCCACTTCCTCTGCCCTCCATGTGACCAATGATGGGTAAGATCTCAGACTGACTGAGACAACCTAAGACAGACCATGGAGTGGGTTCTCAGTGAGCTAAACACATAGTACCCAGTGACGGGTAAGATCCCCAGAGAGGGACAACCTAAGAAAGGGGCCATGGTGACTAATGCTCTTACAAAAACAAAAGGGGGAGATGTTGGGCCCTGAAAGGCCCAGGTGTGAGGCCTAGTGGAACTTCCTGAGCCTAGCTAAAGTTTGGAGACCTGTCTCTGGCCAGCTAGGACTCAGCAAGATGCCTAATGACTTCTGGCCTGCTACTTCCATGCAGCAGTTGGAATTTCAATAGTCATAGTTTACTATTGGTCTTTACTTCTTCCCCTATCCTAAAATCCCTGCCTTCATCCCCAACATGATATAGGCAACTGATTTTAACAATAAAGAGAGTTCCTACTTCCACAAGACTCCCGACTCAGTGTGTTTTTTCTCCAGTGACTAGAAGAGATTATGGGTCGACCAAATCCCACCCTCTTCCTCAACACCTTGGGAGGAACCAACAGGCCTGGTCCTTCCTCAGCACTGGAACCCGACATTTTCTGGGTCCTGAGGATGTAGCTTGTAGGTAAGTCTCTCATCTACAGAAACCATATTAGTGAATGAAATATCAGTACATTTCAGCTCCATTGTCTTCTTCACAGGGTCAACCACAGCATGCTCCTGCACATATGTTTTGGTTCTTGCTGCACCAATATGAGACTTCACAATGGAGGGTAGTCCCCACTCAGTGCTGAGAAGCCTGAGGCAGTGCAACTTTCCAAAGGATCTGTATATCAGTGGAGTACATCAATGCCAACCACACTTGGGTTCATTGGGCTTGGGTATTTTTGCATGGCAGCAGTAGTAATGGTTTCCCATGGGTGGTCAAAATGTGCTCAAACGTCCAGATCTTCATGGTGCCAGGGCCTGCCCCATGCCTGGTGGCATGAGGGAACAAAGATGAACTGAAGTTCACCTGTTCCTGTCCTGCCCCGTAGCTTCTGGCTGGCTTCGCTGAGTTTTGATTTTCTTGATGCTTCCTGTAGTTCATTCTTGCATTTGATCAAGTCTTCATTAAGCTTAATGAACAGGTTGTTGAGATATTCCATTTCTTGAAGTCAACTTATTTATACATCTTTGGAGGGTTCTAATGTTTTCTTCAATCAAGTTAAGCCTACTTTCAAAAGCTGAACACTCTAGGAGATGATTCTGTTCAATTTCATTGATATGATTGTTGGTTCTTTGATGCTTTGCTTCCAGTTTAGTGATTCTTTTCTTTTCTTTTTTCTTTTTTTTTTCAAGGTAGGGTCTCACTCTAGTCCAGGCTGACCTGGAATTCACTATGGAGTCTCAGGGTGGCCTCGAACTCACGGTGATCCTCCTACCTCTGCCTCCCGAGTGCTGGGATTAAAGGCATGCACCACCATGCCCAGCTAGTGATTCTTTTCATTAGGGTCTCATTGTTGTGTTTTCATTTTGGGAATGAATTTCTGTTGATTTCTCTATGAATTCACTGGAAGCTTACACTGTAGGAATAGACATTCCTGGTGGAGATCTCTTGTTTTTTGAATTTCATAGGCTTTTTTGGGTTGTTGGCTACCCAATTTAGGGAGACTATTTTATTGAGGAAGATGCAAGATTTTTGTCCTTTGTCCCTAGTACCATCTTACTCAGGTGAACAGGATGTTGGTACCCAGTGACCAACCAGGATACCAGAGCAAAAGACCTGATTCCACAGCTCACACAGGGACCAGACCTCCCCAAGCAAGGCACATTGGGACCAAGAGGAGCAGGGGACTGGGAGGAGCAAGGAAACAGGTATCTGGCCTACTTTGTGCTGTGCTGCACAGCACCCAGACCAGCTCAAGAATCCCAGACCAGGGAGGTGGGAGAAACCCAGAAACAGGGAACTGGCCCACTCACTCCAGACCACTGTGCTCATTCACACTCAGACCAGTGCAGGGCACACAGACTGGGGAGGCAAGAGGTGCTAGGAAACAGGGGTCTGACCTACTCACTCCAGACAGCTCTGTATGCCCTCATACTGTCTGTGCTGGTAACCTAGACTGGGTAGGTGGGAGGAGCCTGGAAACAGGGGTATGGCCTACTCATTCCAGACTCCTGCACCCACCCACACACTGTCTGAGCAAGGAGCTCAGACTGAGGTGGTGGGAGAAGCCCAGAAACAGGGGTCTGGTGTAGTCACTCCAGACTGCCACACCCATCCACACTCTGTCAGTGCAAAGAACTCAGATTGGGGAGGTGGGAGGAGCCTGGTAACAAGAGTCTGGCCTACTTACTCCAGATCATTGAACCTGCCTGCCCACAGCACATTGTCTGGGCTGACAATCAGACTGTGGAGGTGGAAGGAGCCCAGAAACAGGTGTCTGGCCTATTAACTCCAGACTGCTTGGCCTGCCCACACACTGTCCACGCAGGCAACCCAGACCTTGGAGCAGCTCTAACAATTTTCTGGTAGAGTCTTTAAGGTCGTTTATTTCTATTTATTTATTTATTTATTTATTTATTTATTTATTTATTTTTTGTGGATAAAAGGGTTTATTTTGGCTTACAGACTCGAAAGGAAGCTCCATGATGGCAGAGGAAGAAGATGGCATGAGCAGAGGGTGGACATCACCCCCTGGACAACATAAGGTGGACAATAGCAACAGGAGAGTGTGCCAAACACTGGCAAGGGGAAACTGGCTATAACACCCATAAGCTCGCCTCCAACAATACACTTCTCCAGGAGGCATTAATTCCCAAATCTCCATCAGCTTGGGATCTAGCATTCATAACACCTACATTTATGGGGGACACCTGAATCAAACCACTACAGGGTGGAATCTGGCACCTTGTTCATGCAAGACCCGTGCTCTGCCGCTGAGCTCAAGCCCCAGTGGTACAGTCAGGTTCTTGGGGTTTCCAATACTTTGTCCATGTGGCAGGAAATTTTAGTTCCTTCTTCTTCCAAAGTTGCTGACAAGGTCCTTTATTTATAGAATCATATCACCTGCAAATGATAACTTGATCTCTTCCTTTACAAATTGTATCCCTTTTTTAATGTGTGTCTCTTGCCTTATTGCTATGGCTAAAACTTCCAGTACTATTTTAAGTAAGAGTGGGGAGAGTGGACACCCTTGTCTCATTCCTGATTTTAGTGGAAAAGTTTCAAGTTTTTCTCCATTTAGTATAATGTTGGCTGTAGATTTGTCATAAATATCTTTTATTATATTGAGGTATGTTCCTTCTATTCCCAGTTTTTGTGGGACTTTTATCATGAAGGGATATTGAATTTTGTCAAATGATTTTTCTGCATCTAATGAGATAATCATGTGATTTTTGTCCTTCAGTCCATTTATACAATGTATTACATTTATTGACTTGCATATGTTGAACCATCCCTGCATCTCTGGGATAAAGCCTACTTAGTCAGGATGAATGGTTTTTCTGATATAGTCTTGTATTCTGCTTGCCAATATTTTGTTGAGAATTTTTGTATCTATGTTCATGAGGTAGATTGGTCTGTAATTTTCTTTTTTATTCTGTCTTTGTATGGTTTTGGTATCAGTGTGATTGATGCTGGCTTTGTAGAAGGAGTTTGGTATGATTCCTTCCTTTTCTATTTTATGGAAAAGTTTGAGAAGCATTGGTGTTAGTTCTTCCATGAAGGTCTGGTAAAATTCAGCAGTGAATCCATCTGGGCCTGGACTTTTTTTATTTGGGAGATTTTTGATAACTGCTTGGATTTCTATACTTGTTATAGGTCTATTTAAGTTATTAATCTCATCTTGTTTTAATTTAGGTAGGTCATATAAATCAAGGACATCATCCATTTCTTTCAGATTTTCATACTTCTGCTTTTGTCGTGGAATGTCCTTATTTCTCTGTCTATTTGAATGGATAGCTTTGCAGGATAAACTAACCTTGGTTGACAGTTGTTATCTTTCAGGACTTGGAATACATCACTCCAAGCCCTTCTGGCTTTTAAAGTTTGTGTTGAGTAATTTGCTGTAATCCTGATGGGCTTGCCTTTGTAGGTAACTTGATTTTTCTCTCTAACTGCTTTCAATATTTTTTTCTTTGGATTTTGTGCTTGGTAGTTTTATTATAATATGGCGAGGAGAGATTCTTTCCAGGTGTTGTCTGGCTGGGGTTCTAATGCCTTCCTGTATCTGCATTGACACCTCTTTCCCAATTTGTGGAAAGTTATCTTCTATGAGTTTGTTGAAGACACCTACTATGCCTTTGGAGTGAAATTCTTCTCGTTCTACTATGCCCTGAATTCTTATGTTTGGTCTTTTCATAGTGCCCCACATATATTGAAATTCCCATTCATACTTTTCTATTAGTTCATGTTTCTCTTTGTTGGACTGTATTAGATCTGCCACCTGGTCTTCTAGCTTAGATATTCTGTCCTTTCCTTCATTCATTCTACTGGTGAGATTTTCTACAGAGTTTTTTTTTTTTTAAATTTCATTTACTGTGTTCTTCATTGCTAGTAATTCTGACTGGTTTTTCTTTATTATTTCTATTTCCTTATTTATGTCTTGTATTGACTTCTTTATTTCATTAAATTGGTGTCCTGTGTCTTCTTTGATTCTTTTGATTTCTTCTTTGACTTCTTTATAGTTCAGTCATGAACATTCACTGAAAGGTAGGGCTGCCTGAGGATTATTTGAATTTCTAATGGAGGGTACCGATGTTATATTTCCAAGCCCCTTCAGATTTCTTGATCACTTACAACTTGCTGACAGCAGAGTTACTGACAGTGTGTGGAGTCTGGGTAGATTCCAGGATCTAGTTCAGTGCAGAGGACAGAGTTTGTGTATTGAATCTACAGAGGCATGGTGCAAATAAACTTTCTTCTATTTATTGCAGTCACAATCTGGTTATGTCCCCTGCCCAAAGCTTTGAAATGATTACTATTACATTTTGTTCACTGCTTCCTAGAGAGTTTCAGTTCACTATGATACGTTTCCACAAAATGGTTTGTTAAATATGTGCTTTTAAAGTTTGTTTTGTTTTTTGGGCTGCAGAGATGGCTTAGCGGTTAAGCGCTTGCCTGTGAAGCCTAAGGACCCCGGTTCAAGTTTCAATTCCCCAGGACCTAAGTTAGCCAGATGCACAAGGGGGCGCACGCGTCTGGAGTTTGTTTGCAGTGGCTAGAAGCCCTGGCGCACCCACTCTCCTCTCTCTCTGTCTGCCTCTTTCTCTCTCTGTCTGTCACTCTCAAATAAATAAATAAAAAGAAACAAAAAAGATTGTTTTTAAAAAAGTTTGTTTTGTTTTTTAGGTAGGGTCTTGCTTCAGTCCAGGCTAACCTGGAACACACTGCAGTCCCTGGCTGGCCTTGAACTCACAAAGATCCTCCTACCTCTGCCTTCTGAGTGCTGAGATTAAAGGCATGAGCCACCAGCTAATGATGTTGTTTGTTTATTTATTTATGAGAGATAAAGAGCAATATATATATATGTATATATATATATATGTGTGTGTATATATATATATATATATATATACATACACACATATATACATGTATCTATCTATCTATCTATCTATCTATCTATCTATCTATCTATCTATGGAGAGAGAGAGAGAGAGAGAGAGAGAGAGAGAGAGAGAGAGAGAATGGGCACACCAGGACTTCTAGCTGCCATCTGGCTTATGTGGGTCCTGGGGAATTGAACCTGGGTCCTTTGGCTTGGCAGGCAAATGCCTTAACAACTAAGCCATCTCTCCAGCCCAGCCCATGATGTGCTTTTTTTTTTTTTTTTAAAGATTTTATTTATTTAAGAGAGAGAGAGAGAGAGAGAGAGAGAGAGAGAGAGACAGAGACAGGTAGAGAATGGGCACACCAGGGCCTCTAGTCACTACAAATGAACTGTAGATGCATGTGCCACCATGTGCATCTGACTTACATGGGACCTGGAGAATTGAACCTGGGTTCTTAGGCTTCACAGACATGCTCCTTAACCACTATTCCATCTCTCCAGCCCCATGATATGCTTTTTTGATTATTTTTGATTATTATTATTATTTTGATTATTATTATTTTTTGATATTCTTGCTAACTTATATTTTTGATAAATGGATTCAGATTAATATATGGTTTTGTCTGTTTCACAACCATGTAACAGTTTTGCAATGGAAAGTGGAACATTTGTGACCTAAATTTGTAATGTATTACATTCTCAAAGGATGGAGTGAAGCAAAATGAAATGAAAATCTAGTGACAAAAATCACTGCAAGGGCTGGAGAGATGGCTTAGCGGTTAAGTGCTTGCCTGTGAAGCCTAAGGACCCCGGTTCGAGGCTCGGTTCCCCAGGTCCCACGTTAGCCAGATGCACAAGGGGGCGCACGCGTCTGGAGTTTGTTTGCAGAGGCTGGAAGCCCTGGCGCGCCCATTCTCTCTCTCTCCCTCTATCTGTCTTTCTCTCTGTGTCTGTCGCTCTCAAATAAATAAATAAATTAAAATTAAAAAAAAATCACTGCAAAATGCACAGAGTTCTTTCTTGAAGTGACCTTTATGTGTATGTGTGAACTAGTATGTATGGTGTGGTGTATGTGTGTGTGTTTATAGTATGTACATATGTGTGTGCAGATGCCTGGCCCCCATGCACATATATGTGAAGGTCAGAGGAGAACACTGGGTGTCCTCTATTCCTCTTTCTCTTGTTTCCATGAGATGGTATCTCTCATTAAACCTGGTCAGATGGGCAGAGCAGCAAGCTCCCATGATTTCCCTGTGTCCACCCTATCTATCTTACTCTTCTCAGTCTTTCCAGGGTCTCCAGCTGCACCAGCTTCTAAGTTCTGGGTCAGACCCATTGCCTTCACATTCAGTCTCCTTATATTCCTGGAAGGAAACCTGGGAGAGGGGCTGAGATTCCAGGGTCAGACCTCAGTTTTCCTACCTCTGAGTTCTAGTTCCTCCATTTGTTCTTTGACCTTGCTGGGTTACATAATCTTAATTTTCTTGTGACTTGGATTACTAACACACATAACTATTAGGGCAGAACTAAGGATGGAGTTGAAATAATCTATACAGGGACTGAAGAGATGGCTCAGTGGCTAAAGAAGCTTGCTTGCAAAGCCTGCTATCCCAGGTTCAATTCCCCTGTGCCCATGTAAAACGAGATGCACAAAGTGGCTCATGCATCTTAGGGTTTATTTGCAGGGGTACGAGGCCCTGGCACACTCATTCTCTCTTTCAAATAAAAAATAAATAAACAATGAGCTTGACATACTGACTGGCAGATAGTAAGTGATCAGTAAAAATATCTTTCATTTTACTCCCCCCCCAGGAAATAAACCTCCCCCCAAACCAAGGATCTTGTCTACTGTAGTATGTGTTATGATTAAGGTGTTGCTATTTTAGAGAAGGTATAACTAACTGATTACAATGGATTCTCTTATTGGTGGGTATAAAGCCAGTGAATACAAACAGAACATGGACTAAAAAAGATTTATTACTTGCATCAAGGAAGAAACCAGAGCAACGCATCCTCTCCAACAAAGAAATGAAGAGCATTTCTTGAGGAAACATGCATATGAGGAAGGATTTTATCAGCTAGAGAGGCAGGCACACTCCTGAGATGGGCAGTTCACAGTTTGAAGTCATACATGACCTGTTAAAAAATGGCAATCTATGGACTGGAGACATGGCTTAGTGGTTAAGGTGCTTGTTTGTGAAGCCTAAGGACCCAGGTTTGATTCCCCACATAAGCCAAATGCACAAGGTAGCACAAGTATCTGTAGTTCATTCTCAGTGTCTGGAGGCCCTGGAATGCCCATTCTCTCTTTATCTGCCTTTTCCTCTCTCTTTTAAATAAATAAATACATAAATAAATATATTTTTTAAAATGGTGATCTAGAAAGCCAAGATGAATAATTCAATAGTAAAAAAAAAAAATAATGAGTTGACTGCAGGTCCTCTAGGAGAGGGGCAGGAGGCTGCTTTAAGCAAGCTACTTGGTTTTTCTCCAGAGGATTGTACCCAAAACACCAGATGAAGTTCTGTGATACTGTGAGTAGCCTAGCTGGAGGGGCAGAATTGAAACTCCAGAGACTTGTTGCTGGTTAGAATTATCACACTTGGATATTTGTCATTGATTAAAGTTGTTGAACTTGGTGCTATAGAATTTGATGTTTGCCCTGTTTAAATCCTGTATTGGTTGAATATTTCTTTGCTATACTCAATGCTATCTTTTGCAGTGTGAATGTTTATTCTGTACCGTTATTTTTATTTTTTGGTATTAGGGCTCAGTTAAAAGACCTTGGATTATGGAGATGTTTGGACATCATTAGGGTTGATAAAAACTATGGGGTCTTCTTAAAAATTAATTTATTTTTTATTAACAACTTCCATGATTGTAAGCAATATCCCATGGTAAGATCCTTCCTCCCCCCACTTTCCTCTTTTAAACTCCATTCTCCATCATATCCAAAACTATGGGGATTTTTAAAGTTGGGCTTAATGCATTGCATTTTGCATCACGTATGGTTCAGTTTATGGGATTCAAAGGCAGAATATGATAGTTTGATTCATGTGTCCCCCATAACTTAAGTGTTCTGAATGTTAGATCCTCAGAAAATGGCAATTTTGGAGTTGGATCCTCATAAAACTTCATCTGGTGCCAGCAGATCTCCTTGGCAGCCATTCCACAGTCCTGGCATCTCCACTGGTTCTCTGCTGCAACCCACAGTTCATCCTCATGGCTCCATCAGGTCTCCCCACAAGTAATCCAACAAGCTAGCTTCAACAAGCCTGTGCTGTTGGGGATGGACTTTTGGGTGTTATAGCAAGCTTCCTCTTGTCAGTGTTTGGCACACTGTCTTGTTGCTTGTCCATCTGATGTTGGCCAGGAGGTGATGTCCACCCTCTGCTTATGCCATCATTTCCCCTGCCATCATAGAGCTTACCCTTGAGTCTGTAAGGCAAATAAACCTCTTTTCCCCCACAAGCTGCTCTTGGTCAAGTGTGTTCTGCCAGCATTGTGAACCTGACTGTAAGAACATGCACCTGCCCATGCATGTATCTACATTATGCATACATATACCACACACACTTACACACACACACACACACACAATCAGTTACCTTCTTGTTGCTGGAAAAAATATCCAACCAAAAGCAGCTTAAAGAAAGAAAGGCCTTTATTTTCGGTTGAGTTTCTAGGCAAATTCTATCATGGCAGGAACAAGAAAGCAGAGTTATATTGTTACATCCATAGGGAGGAAGTAGAGAGATATGAATGCTCAATACTCAGCTGGCTTTTTCCTTTTTCAAACAAAACAAAGGTTTTATTTTTATTTATTTATTTGAGAGAAAAGAGAGAGCGAGAGAATGGGCATGCCAGGACCTCCAGCCACTGCAAATGAACTCCAGAAACACGTATCACCTTGTGCATCTGGCTTATGTGGTACTTGGAGAAATGAACCTGAATCCTTAGGCTTAACAGTCAGGCTGCTTAAGTGCTAAGCCATCTCTCCAGCCCTTTCTCCTTTCTGTACAGTCCAGGATCCCCACCCACGGAGTGCAGCTGCTCACAGTTAGGGTGGGGTCCTCACACCTCAGCTATTCTAATCTTGAAAACCCTTCACAGACATGACCAGAGATTTGTTTCTATAGTGATTCTAAATCCTGTCCAGTTGACAGCTAGAGATTAACCATTACACACACACACACACTAGAAAATGTGATTAATCTTTCAGTTTGTAGACTGAGAAACCACAATATCCTTCATAATGTGTGTGGGAATCAGGTAGCTAAGGGTGGTAAGAGGTAAATGTCAAGGAAAGAATTCCGCCTCCAGGTGGGCTCCTCCCACCTCAAGGTGCAACGTCATTCCCCAGCCTGCAGGTTTGTTCTACTCTCTTCAGACTTGCCTGTCCACAGTGGCACAAGACAGCTCCTTATAACCAATCTCTATTTTTCTGTGTGTAGATCCATACTTATGAGCTCACTCTGTCTCTGGTGACCCTGACTGATACAATTATCTCAAAAAGCCATGATTGTTCTCCAGGAACCTCTTTCCTCTTCAGTCCTAATAAACTTTGACCACAGCAAGAATTTAGGAAGGAGGTAAATGCATATTAAAACTGGTCAAGCCAAATCAAGATTTCTGAAAAACACCTCATTTTTCTTTCTCTAACTTCATTTAGCTTGGTATTAACCTTTCCAAGTTAGCTTCTAAGTTTTTTGCTGATTCCAATTAGGAACTCATCATCCTATCTAACACCACTGTAGTTTGACACAGTTACCCCATGTTGACGCAAAACAGCTAAAGAAATACAAAGAGTAACCTAAATGATATGCATTTAATGTGTAATACTTGATTCAGCCCTGTTAACAGAGAGAATACAGTCACATCCTTGCCTTTATGATGGTTCACCTTGAATGTGACAGCTATGAACAAAACCAGATTCCAGTGTTTGACATCAGTGATGTGGTTTCCTAAACAGGTGAACAACTCAGCAAAATTCCCAACCATTTAAAATGCCCTTGAATATGGTAGTTATTGTAAGGTGGCTGATAAGTATATCTAAGTCTTGAGCTCAGATACTTATCAACAGGTTTTCATCTGCATGCAGGTCACAAGGGACGGGTGCAGGACTCAGTGGGGCAGGATTCTCCTTGAATGCCAGTTATCTAATATCTGATCCTTGGTCACCAAATAGCAGTGTATGCTCTGTGACAATGCAAGCCCCCACTTTAATTTCCTCACAGAGCCTACAGTGTGCTTCTTTAAAAAAATTTTTTTGTTGTTTATTTTATTTATTTGAGAGTGACAGACAGAGAGAAAAAGGGAGAGAGAGGGAGAGAGAGAGAGAGAAAGAATGGGCCTGCCAGGTCCTCAGCCACTGCAAAGGAACTCAGATGTGTGTGGCCCCTTGTGCATCTGGCTAATGTGGGTCCTGGGGAATTGAGCCTTGAACCGGGGTCCTTGGGCTTCACAGGCAAGTGCTTAACCGTTAAGCCATCTCTCCAGCCCTACAGTGTGCCTCTTGTTGAGAACAAATTATTAGACAATCTATTTAGAAAAGATAAAAGAAGATACAGAAATGGATGGTGGTGATGGATGCATAACAGTGCGAATGTGTTTATTGCTGCTGAACTAGACAGTTAAAGAAGTTAATAATTCTACATGAATATTTTTATATAATAAATATGTTTTCAGAGATAAGGGATTTTAAAATCATTTAAAAATCCAAGGATAAATTTCACTTTTAGTTTATAACTGCTTAGTATTACATAAAGGAAACTTTTTTCCAGTTATGTGCAGAAATTAGAGGTACTTCCCTATCACTGGTTTGAAGGCAAAGACCTCAGTAATGAGGACAATAAGTTCTCTACCCATCACACAATGCCTCAGCTGCCTTCTGCAGTGGCTCACAACCAGCTTTCTAGTTTCTGTCTCTGTGTACTTAGGGTGGAATGCATGAAATCATATATTGTATGTACTTTCATGACCACCTACTTCATTTAAAACAATCTTATCCATATTCCTGCATCTGGTAGCATGTGTCAGAATTCCCATACTTTGGAGGCTGAATCCTTTCCCAGCACAAGTCTCTGTTGTATTTTGCTTGTCTGTCCACTTATTGGTAGACCCTCAGTGTGTTTTCACTTTCACTACTGTGAATAACGCTGCCCCAAACAGAAGTGCAGAAACATTTCTTCTGGTCCCTGATTTCAGTTTCTGGGTAAAGCCCCACAAGTGACTCTGATTCTGGGGTAATTGTACATTTCCTTTTGTAAGGAATTTCCCTACTGTTTGTATAGCGGCAGCTACACAATTTTACTTTCTAACCATGCACAAGGTTTCTAGTTTCCCCATATTGCCAATACATCATTTGCTGGTTTGGTTTTTCCAATCAATAGCTGTCTTAAAAGCTGTGAAGTAGTAGCCCTGGAGTTTTAACAGATATTTCATATCTCTAGGCCATAAATTACATTATATTAAGAATG
Source organism: Jaculus jaculus (assembly GCF_020740685.1). Taxonomy (NCBI): domain Eukaryota; kingdom Metazoa; phylum Chordata; class Mammalia; order Rodentia; family Dipodidae; genus Jaculus; species Jaculus jaculus. Next base: position 62,210,688 of record NC_059116.1, read on the forward strand.
AAGATTTATGAAAAGTATAGTGTATTTAATGATTTTTTTCTTTAAAAAAAGCTTCGTGCTTCAATGACAATATGTGCTCACTATAATAATAAAGTTGCTAAATTCTGGACAAATAGGCAGACAAATTATATGAAATGCATGGGTGGGGTGCATGCACGTATGCATGTTTGTGTGCATGTGTGAGTGCAGGTGCATATGTGTGCATGTGCATGTCAGGGCCAGTGGTTGATGTCAGTCTTCCTCAGTCATGCTTTGCTTTGTTCTCATTGAATCTCGAGCTCACAATTCACAGAGACTAGCTAGCCAGTGAGCCCCAGGGAGCTCCATTTTCCACCTCCCCTGTGTTGGGATTACAGTTGCACACTTCAGTGCCTGGCATTTTATGTATGTCCTGGGGATCTGAACTCAGGTTCTCACGCTTGTGGAGCAAGCACTTTACCACTGAGCCATCTCCTCAGCCCCACAAAGTGAAACTTAAAGTCAATACAATATTCATTTGTGGGATACTTGGAAATTATTGGCAGGTAGAAGCAAAACAATGAGTATTTTAGTGTGATTTCTTTGTCCTGTGGGAAAAATTGTTTCTTTCACTGCTGGGAACTAAACTTAGGATATTATGTATGTTATACCATTTCTGTACCACTGAGCTACATACATCCTTAGCTGTCAACAATTTTATTTATGTAGTAGCAATCACACAGTCTACAATTGTATATCCTGCTTTCTCACTTAACATGAACATCATTTCATGCGATTATTACTAGTTTTGATAAATATTTACTAATATGTAACTTTCTCTTTAGTGGTTATCCAACAACATACTTATTATAACATTGATAATTCAGCTAATCAAATCCACACATCATAGTTGAACTACCAGACAAGTTTTATATGAGTAAAAATCAAGTAGACAGAAATAGCAATATAATATACCATATAAGTATGTTAAAAACAATTGAGAAATTTCATGTTAGCAGTTCATACATTTTACAATACAGAAAATACTTTTAAATATAATTGTTTTGGGCTGGAGAGATGGCTGAGCAGTTAAGGTTCTTGCCTGTGAAGCCTAAAGATCCATATTCCATCTATCTCCAGATCCCACATAAGCCAGACTCACAAAGGTGAGGAAAACACAAGGTTGCACATGCCCACTAGGTGGCACAAGCATCTGGCATTCGATTACAGTGGCTGAGGCCCTGGTGTGCCAATTCTCTCTCTCTCTCTCTCTCTCTTACTTTCTCTAAAAAAGAAGAGAAATTATTATTGTATTGTTATGAACTTCATGTTAAGAACGTATTGCATATTGGTTATATTTGAATAAGGTTATACTCATATCTCTTCTCTCTTACTCCCATTCTATTGAGGGCCTCCTCAGTGGAGTTCAGACAAGACTTAAAAATTTTTTTTGTTTATTTTTATTTATTGGTGAGCAGCATACAGACAGAGAGGGAAAGAGGCAGATAGATAGAGAGAGTGGGCATGTCAGTGCCTCCAGCCACTGCAAACGAACTCCAGGTGCATGCTCCACCTTGTACATCTGGCTTATGTGGGTCCTGGGGAATCAAGTCTTGAACTGGGGTCTTTAGGCTTCACAGGCAAGCAGTTAGCTGCTAAGCCATCTCTCCAGATCCAGAAAAGACTTTAAGATTCATGTGTGTTCATGAATGTGTGGAGGCCAGAGGACAACTCACGAGTCATTCCTTAGACACCATCTATCTTTTGAGCAGGAACTCTCATTAGCCTGAAACTTGCCAATTGGGCTAGCAAAGCCAGCCTACAAGCCCCAGGGATCCTCCTGTCTCTGCCTCACCAGCCCTGGGATTATAGGCATAAGTCACATATAGCACTTTCACGTGGGTCTTGGGGATTAAACTCAGGTCCTCATGCTTGTGAGGCGAGTACTTTACCAGCTGAGTCATTTCCACAGTCCTGTGAAGAACTGGCTGCATGCTGTATGACCCCAATCCATGCACAGATGTCCCATTTTATAATGGTTAGAACACATTTTTCTCTGGAAGCCCTATCATTCAAATGCCTCCTTAAAATGCAAGGTGATGACCTCAGTGTGAGTAGTTTGAGTTCCCAGAAAGACCCTGGGAATTAAAAAGCAATAAAAGCAGAATGAAAGGCTCAGTCAAGTGAAGGCTATCTTACCACAGGGAGCAAGTGGAAGAGATAGAGATGAGATGTGGTCGCACGTCAGTAGCTTTATGATGACAAAGAATAATAGGCAAAGTGGAAAGAAGGCAAGGAAGGAGGGAGGGAGGTACCATGTCTTGCAGTCAGGTTCACATTGTTGGCAGAAAACACCCAACCAAGAGCATCTTGTGGGCAAAAAGGTTTGTTTTGGCTTACAGACTCAAAGGGAAGCTCTATAATGGCAGGGGATAATAACATGAGCAGAGGGTGTACATCACCTGTTGGATGACATCAGATGGACCATAGCAACAGGTGAATGTGCTAAACACTTGCAAGAAGAAGCTGGCTATAATACCCATAAGCCTGCCCCTAACAATACACTGCCTCCAGGAGGGTTTAATTCCCAAATTACCATCATCTGGGGACATGGCATTCAGAAAACCTGTGTTTATAGAGGATGCCTGCATCAAACCACCACTCCATGTGAAGAATCATAATCATGGGGGCTGGGGAGATGGGTCAATGGATAAAACCTTTGCCCTGAAATTGTGAGGACCCAAGTCTGGATCCCACATAAAACTGATACAGAAGCAAGTACTTGCAATCTCAGTGTGCCTAGGGCAAGGAAGAAAGAAGCAGAGACATGAGAATCCTCTGGAAGCTGGAGGTTTACCTAGCCTGCTGAAGGGAGCAATGAACAAACAATCCTGCATAAAACAAAGTAGAGCAGCATTGGAAAGCTGTCCTCTGACCTGCACAAGTGTGCTGTAGCAAGCATGTGCCTGCACTCACATGTATGAACATGCAAATATGTACCATACATACACCATAAAAACAATTGTGGTCACTGAAGAGTGATGTTCACTTTATTCCAGGACAGTGGTTTTGGTTGATGTTCTCTGTAATATATATTCTGGACTATTAAAATTCCAAGGCAGCCTGGACAGAGATTATCCCTTGCACAATTAAGAATTATGGGTCCTAAAAATATTTCCATGTTTGAGAAGCACAGCAGCAGATACTGACAGCAGGAAAGAAGAGAAAATAGACTTACCAAGTATGGCAGTAAGTCCATCCTGAAGTGTTAAGTGTGGTAGCAGCAACCTGTGCGGTGGATTCTGTGAGCAAGAGATAAAAGATAGGAGCATTTATGGGAAACCTCCTATTTCCTTGTTTTTCTGGTTGGTTAATGATATAAAGAAATAAAAGAGCAAATGCTTCAAAGAGAGAAAGAGAGAGAGATCAACTATGCATTCAATGTCAAAGTGGTGTTTGCTTTTGACATTAACATGTTAAATAATTGAGAAGGGCAATGCTGTCTTTTAAAGCAGAAAAGAAAGAAGTGGAGATAAAAATACAAGAGTGAAAGGAATAATGTCCAACAGTAAGTTTTCTGGCATTGCTGTACTTTGTAATAAGCATATATGAAGTACTAGTTGGTTGAAAAATAACATATCCATATAATGAAAACGTATTTGCAAATCATGTATCTGATTAGCAAATTACATTTAGAATATATAAAAATGTCTTAAAACTTATTAATGAAAAGAAAACTAACTCAAAAACTGTTCTGAATTTGAATCTCTATATGAACAGTTCTCCAAAGTGTATATACAAATGGCCAACAATCACATGAAAAATATGATTTGAAAAATATACAAACACACATCAATACCACTACAAGGCATGCCAAACAGGATGGCTCCCATTTTAAAAAGGCTGTAAGTGCTGGCCAAGATGTCTAGAAATGTATTGCTGATGTATTTGTGAAATGTGCAGCCACTTTGGAAAATAGTTTGACAGTTCCTTAAAATGTTAAATATGAAAGTATTGTGTGATACAACAGTTGTGCTTCTAAGCATATGCCCAAGTAATGAAAACTTGTCACATGAATTATTATACACAAATGTTCATAGAATTGCATAATAGCTGTAAAGGGGAAATACCTAAAATGTCCATCAGTAGATCCATAGACATATTAAAAAAGATGGTATTATTGAAATGAAATGTTATTGGACCAGAATTAGGAACTTTGCAAGCAAAGCTCTTTCTCATCCTCATAAGCTAAACCTCACAAACCATAGTTCTTACTGCATTCAGGTCTTTCAACTCTGACCAGAAAAGTCCATCAGCACTTCAAGGCATCTCTTAGGCTAAGGTTTCAAATCCTTCCACATTTCTCTTGAAAATCAGCTCCCAAAAGCCAAAGCTACGTGGTCATATGTCTAGCAGCAAATTACTCCACTCTTGGTACCAACATAACTTGTTGCAGTCAGGTTCACATTGCTGGTAGAAATCACCCAACTAAGTGCAGCTTGTGGGCAAAAAGAAGTTTATTTTATCTTACAGCCTCGAGGGGGATGCTCCACGATGATAGGGAAAATGATGGCATGAGCAGAGGGTGAACATCACTTCCTGGCCAGCATCAAGTGGACAGCCAGAACAGGAGAGACTGTGCCAAATACCTGCAAGGGGGAGCTGGCTATAACACCCATAAGCCTACCCACAATAATACACTGCCTCCTGGAGGTGTTAATTTCTGAATCTCCATCAGCTTGGAACCTAGCATTCAGAACACTTAAGTTTATGGGGGACACCTGAATCAAACCACCACAGGAACTAAATGTAAATTTATGCTGCAATGTGGACAAATCTTGAAAATGTTAAGTGAAAGCTAGTCCCATGGATCCCATACATATATGATCCATGGGACTGAATATTATATATATATATACATACATACACACACACACACACACATATATATATATATATAAATAAAATCTTATTTTATTTATTTATTTGAGAGAGAGAGAAAATGGGTGTTCCAGAGCCTCTAGCCACTACAAATGAACTCCAGAAGCATGCACCACCTTGTGTATCTGGCTTTTGTGGGTACTGGAGAGCTGAACCTCAGTTCTTAGAGTTCACAGGCAAGCACATTAAAAAGTAAGCCACCTTCCCAGCCCCATGGATCTTTTATTTATGGTTGGACCTAGGGTTTCTTTTGCAGTTGATGAAAATATTTCAAAGTTAATAGTGGCACAACTTGAAGTCTGTGAATGTTATTACACCCGTTATCTTCTTGTTGCTGGGTCACAACACTCAACCAGAAGCAGCTTATGAAAGGAAAGTAATATTTCCAGCATTTTTTTTTACCTTTTTCTTGACAGCTTCCATACTTAAAGAAAATAGACTGTGATAATTCCCTCCCCACCCCCACTTTCCCCTTCACAGATCTACATTCCATCATGTCCCTTCCCTCTGTCCATTAGTCTCTCTTTTGTTCTGATGTCATCATCTTTTCCTTTTTTTATGAGGGTCTTGTGAAGATAGTGCTAGGAACTGCAAGGTCATGGATATCAAAGCCAATTTCTGTCTGGTCAGTTGCATTGTAAGGAGTCCTGCCCTTCCTTTGGCTCTTACATTTTTTCTGCCACCTCTTCTGCAATGGACCCTGAGCCTTGGAAGATGTGGTAGAGATGTTTTAGTGCTAAACATTTCCCCATCACGTCTTCTCAGCACTATAGTGCCTTTTGGGTCATCCCAGTAGTTACCACCATCTGAAAAGAGAAGCTTCTCCAACCAAAAGTGAGAGTAGCATTGATATATGAGTATGAATATTGAGTAAAGTGCTTACAGGGCAGTTTGGTGAGCAAAATATATGCATTTAGCCAGATAAGTGCAGGAATTACACTCATAATGGTCATGACCTTCCCCACCATAGGCTTTTGATTAGGTTTTCAGTACCAGGCATGTAATTCCCTCCCAGAGTGGACCTCCAGTCTATTTAGACAGCAATTAGTTTCCCCCATAATAAACATGCCAGTAGCTTCTTTGGCCTGGGTGGCCAAATTTGAGGCTTGCAGTGTCCACTGCTTTCATCACAGATGGTTTCTGTCTCCCATAAGGCTGCATGAAGTGCAGCTTTTTCCAGCTTTCTGTCAGCTGGTCTACTGGGAGAAGGTTTTCAGCTCAGCCCCAGTTTGATTTCTTGATGACCTTGCAGCCTAAGCATGTAGTCTTCAGCAATAGGGTCTTCTAATCTATTCCTTGTGGGAAACCAAGAGCCTATAATAATTTGGGGGCATCAAGAACCTTCTTGAGCAGCAATTCACTGGAAGATATCTCATCCCTGGCACTGAAATTTTCTAGTCTATGGCTTCTGGGTGTGCCATTATTCAAAAAGGTAGGTTATCATGTGGCTTAGTCACAATGTCCTGGATTTTGATTACCACTCCCCCGACATTCTTTTACTCAATCTCTTCCCCTAACCCAGGCCCCAAAAGCCAAACGTCATGTATTTTCTCTCATATGTGGATCTTAGTTACAAATGTTCAGACCTGTGTGTGAGTTGGAGTAAAAAGTGGAAGCAGAGGTGAGTAAGCTAGAAAAGGGCTATAAGGGAGGGAGGAGAGGGGTGGGCTTAAGGGGATGGTACCGTATATATGTAAGTACATGGACAGCTTATTTCCAGAGTTTAAATTCAACTTTGCTCAAGTTTTCCCGACATGAGCAGAACACCACCACCCTCTCCGCTAGAATATCACATAAATTGCCTATATCCTAGACCCAATAAGTCCTTCATCCTCCCTCTGAAATTTCGTAAGCTGAGCTTCCACAATCCACTCTTCTCTCTGCATTTTGATCTTCCAAACTCTCACAGAATGGCCTGTGAAGGTCTGCTTACAGAAATGTAAAGCTTCTCTTATCCAAAGTTCCACATACTCCCACATTTCCCTTACAAACTGTTAGGTCAAAATGGGATTCCCAGAAGGGAGTCACCAAAAGAAAAACAGGATGGCTACAGAGAGATATAAAGAAATGGATCATCCACATTCCTCAAGAATGATACCCCAAGAACAGGATTTACCACCCGCCCCTCCTTATCTCTCACCAGGCCACTTTTGGTCTCACCCTGAGATCAGAGATTTCCTGCCCCCCTATCTCTCACCAGGTGACTCCTGGTCTCTCCATATGGCTAATGTAAAAGAAGAGAGATTTCCTGTCCCCCTATCTCTCACCAGGTCATTCCTGGTCTCTCCATATGGCTAGTGTAAAAGAACAGAGATTTCCTGCCCTAACGAGGAAAATTCCTTCCCCTTTCTTACCTTCCCCCAATTGAAAAATCTTATAAAGCCCACTATCTGCTATAACCCCAGACTGACTGTTCCGCTCTTGAGAGTCAGTCCTAGCAACTCATGTCCCACCCCCCCCCCAAAAAAAACTTACATCTTTGCCTTATGTGGTCCTTGGTCACTCCTGAACCTTACACAAACCAGTTCTAAAAAGCTAAAAACCATATTGTGGGCTTACCACAGAAACAGCCTCAGTACCATTTTTATTTTTTTTTATTTTTTTTTTTTTGGTGGCAGTTACCTTCTAATTACTGGTTAAAAAAAAAAAAAGCTAGAAGCAGCTTATGGAAGGAAATACTTATTTCTGCTTATAATTTTGATGGGACACTTCATCATGGTGGGGAGGGCATCATAGGAGCAGACAAACTTCATATCAGTAGGAAGTCAAGGAGAATAAGCTGAGTGGGGCAAGCAGGGCTGAGCTATACCACTCACCAGGCCCAACCTCCATGACACACTTCCTCCAGCAAGACTCCATCTCCCAAAGGCTCTCCACCTTCCCCAAAGTGCCACCCACTAGGGAGTAAGTATTCGAGCACATAAGACTATCAGGGACATTTTATATTCAAACCATCATAGTACTTAAAACCAGAAACTGTACAATTTATACGTATGGGTATTACATATATAAATCATATTCTTAGAAAGTTGTTCAAAAAATGTTAACAATTAAATTTAGACAAAAAATACAATTTCTATATCATCAGCACAAAAAGTTCTAGATTCATATATTAGCTATTATTTCTCTTAATATTACAGATCACAATATCACCATTGTTTACTTGACTGGAACATAAAAGTGACATAGAAATCACTCTTCCATCTGACCAAGCTAATCTCAGCTTTGTTTTCTCTCTCTCTCTTTTCCTCTTTCCTTTTCTTTCTTTCTTTCTCTTTTTTTCTCTCTCTCTTTCTTTTTCTTCTTTCTTTCCCATTTTCTTATAAATCAGAAAGGAAAATGGGACTCCTTGTTGAGATAAAAAGACAAGGTTACTATTTGTTACTTTATAAGTTTTTATTATTTAATTTTTCTTTGTGTATATGCACACGTGTGTGCCACATCATGTGTGTGGAAGTCAGACTGTAAAGAGCAAAATGTTTTATTTCTCTACATTTCTTTTTTTAAAAAAAATTTGCTTACTTTTGTTTATTGTTTGAGAGTGACACAGAGAGAAAGCGGCAGATAGATAAAGAGACAGAATGGGCATGCCAGGGCCTCCAGCCACTGCAAACGAACTCCAGATGCGTGCACCCTCTTGTGTATCTGGCTAGCATGGGTCCTGGGGAATCGGGCCTCAAACTGGGATCCTTAGACTTCACAGGCAAGTGCTTAACCACTAAGCCATCTCTCCAGCCCTCTCTACATTTCTTTATACCTAACTTAGAGAAATATAGAAGTCACTTCCTTGTAGGAGGCTTTGCTGATGGTAGTCAAACAGGAGGCTCTGCTGGGATGAATAGCATTTCCTGGGGCCTGCACTGCTGAGCAAACTCCTTAAGACAAGTGGGACTCCTGGTCACGGGCCTACCTCACACCCCCAGGTGGCGCTTCCTGTAACTGACCAACAGATCTGTTTACAAGTTCCTTTTTTTTAAAAAAAACTTTTTTGGGGGGGTTTCCCGGCAGGGTCTTACTCTGGTCCAGGCTGACCTGGAATTCCCTATGTAGTCTCAGGGTGGCCTCGAACTCATGGCGATCCTCCTACCTCTGCCTCCCAAGTGCTGGGGTTAAAGGTGTGTGCCACCACGCCCGGCTTTTTTTTTTTTTTTTACTTTTATGGCTGTAACTGTCACATGTGAATTGTGATGTATGGTTTAACTCCCATCCTGTTTTTTTTTTCTTTCTAACATCATGTGATTATTTCCAATAAAAGCTGACACTGTGAACAGATTTGTCTAGAACAACACCTGACATTCCAATATTTACTAGGCCCTTATTAGCGCTGCCTGGAGAGAAGCAATGGGTTACCAATGGTTTAGCAGAAGAAGAGAGAGGAAAAAAGAGCAAGCTAGGGCCTCCTTCCATTGCAAATAAGTTTCAGATGCATGTGCCATTTTGTGCATCTGGCTTTACATTGGTGCTGGGGAATTGAACCTGGTCCATTAGGCTTTGTAAGAAAGCACCTTTAACTGCTGAGCCATCTCTCCAGCCCTGTAGATGGGCTCTTGTGTAGCTCTGTGTGCCCTAGAACCATGTAGCCCAAGCTGGCTTTGACCTGGTGATCCTTCTGCTTCTATCTAGATCGACCTGCCACTGCCTCCCATCCACTGGAAAGGTTCAAATAGTTTTTGTTTTTTGCTTGCCAGAAGAGAGATAGAAGAGGAGACACACACGGAGAATGGGTGTGCCAGGGCCTCGAGCCACCACAGATGGACTCCAGATGCAAGTGTCACCTTGTGCATCTGGCTCTACATGGGTACTGGGAAATTGAACTTGGGTCTCGTTAGTCTCTTCTAGCAAGCACCTAACTGCTAAGCCATCACTCCAGTCCCCAAATAGTTTTTTTTTAAATTGTAAAATCCAATCTTTTCTCCAAGACTCATCAGATGCACCCCAGTTTTCCTCCTCCTCTTCCCCTTCCCTTACCTGTTTTGTTCCCTCACTAGGGGGTGGAGAGTAGAGAGACTAGGAAAGTCTCTAGTACTTCTATGCCAAATGTATTGCTTCTTCATTTCATTCATAAGAGTTCCCCCCTGACATTATCTCATAATACCAGATCCAATAGGAAAAACAACTTGCTTTGCCCAACAGTTTGCCCATAAGTTCAGAGCTGGCTTTCATTGGTCCCAATTGGTTAAGCACATCCCTGAACTCCAAATTGTTACCAATGGGTTGGAATGCTCTGACTGGTTTTGTTTGAGTCCATTGCCTGGATGCTGCTGGAAGTGTGGGCTGAGGGGAAGAAGAAAATTCCCTAGGGAAAGATAGGTATCCTGTTTCCAGAGCCTGGAAGTGAAGCCAGCAGCAAGACTACCAGATGTGAGGTTTTACATGTTTGCCTCAAATTCACATGATCCTCCTAAATCTGCCTCCCAAGTGCTGGGCTTAAAGGTATTACCCTGTGAAATATTTTTTTTTTTTTAAGCAGAACTAAATCACCTTGCACTGCCTTTGGGAGCCCTGGGGGTGGGGGATATCCTTCATCATTGTTGATTCATTTTACAAATTTTTATTGATGTCACTCACTTCCAGGCTTTATCCAAAGGGAATCTGCTTTCCTCTTGAATCAAAAAATGTGACAATGGATATTAGCTGACTTCTGGTCAAGATGGTGACTGCCTAACCCTGTTAACCTCCATGGGAAGGAAAGGAAAAGCACTAAGCATTCACTGGGTATTTTAGGGGAGAGCAATCTCTAATAGATTGCCAGTGGGAGGGTGGAGAGGGGGCAAAAAAGTGAATCAGCCAATTCCTTCACTTTTGGGTAGCCCACCAGTCCTCCAGTCCCCCAAGCAGCTGCCCTAGCCACACTCCCAGCCTCAGGATACTCCTCACTTACTGCAGGGAAGGGGGCCCAGGCCAACATAGTTCCACTTGCCTCACTGTGCAGGCACGATCGCCCTGCTACCCCTGCCCACATGTGACCTCGGGCAGGCTCCGCCTGCTAGCCTGCGTGAGCTCAGGCTTGATCCATCCATTTACCTGCTGGCCACATTCTTCCCACCCACCTGTGTGAGCTCAGCCTGCTCTGTCCATCTGCCTGCTTGCTGCTTTGGCTGCCCATCCATGTGCGAGCTCAGGCCCATTCCAGTTGCCCTACACATGAGCTCAGGCTTGCTCTGCCCATCTGGCTGTGCCAGCTCAGGCCCAATCCCCCATCTGGATCACTGGCCACCAGCCCATCTGCCTGCCACGTGCAAGCTCAGGCCACTCTGGAGGCCCACCCACACATGAATTCAGGCCCACCCACAAGTGAGCTCAGGACTGCTCTGCCTGCCCACCCAGGTGTGAGTACAGGACCGTTCTGCCCATGTGCTTGCTTGCCTGCAAGCTCAGGCCAGCTGCCCCAGCAGGCACCACTTCCCCTGCCCATCAAGACCATACTCCTACTCTCCCCGCCCATACATTGTGATGGGCAGACCACAGCACAAAATAAATAACATGAAAAATCAAATGCAAGTATATCCAGTAAGATCACCCAGTCCTATAATGAATGTCTCTAATCAAAGCATAGAAGTGACATCAGGATCAAAATGAAGCTATGAGTAATGCAACCCTGACCAAGCTACTGGTAGAACTTACAGAAAAACAACAAAGGACCAATAATCATGTGGATGCTGCCATCACAAGACTAGACTTAATAGATAAGAAAATGGAAGGAGTTCAAAGACAGTTAAGAGATATGAAGGAGAGTGAAAAAAAGAGGAACTCAAATATCAGCTGGTGATGCTAAATGAAGACATCAAGAAATGCAAGTATGAATTCCAAGAAACATCAAGAAAATCAGAAAATGATGTGAAAAGGGAACTTGGCTGTTGTATAGTTTCCATAGAAAAATAGTAGAAAATGCAAACCTAATTTAACAGCTCAAAACTCTTTAGAAACTCTCAAGAAAAGAGTCAGCCATGTGGAGGATAGGAACTCAAACCTTGAAGACAAGACAGAAGAAACAGTTCAAGAGTTCAAAACTTTCAATACGTTCAAAAATTTCTGTGTACAGAACATGAGGGATTTGTGGGATACCCTTAAACATCCTAACATCTGGATCCTCTTAAACATCCTAACATCTGGATCCTGGGAATATCAGAAGGGAAAAAAATTCAGAGCAAAGTCATGGAGAACTTATTTAGCAATATAATCAAAGAAAACCTTACCACTCTCTCAAATGAAAGGCCCATCAAGATACAAGAAGCTAACAGAACTCCAAATAGATTTGACCAAAGGAGAAACTCTCCAAGACATATATTGTCATTAAGACTCTAAACATTGACACCAAAGAGAAAATCCTAAGAGCAGCTAGGGAAAAACAGCACATCACTTTTAAAGGTAACCTTATCAGAATTACTTCAGACTTCTCAATGAAAACCCTGAAAGCCAGAAGGGCCTGGAATGGAACACTGCAAAGTCTAAGAACCTATGGCTTCCAACCCAAACTACTTTACCCAGCAAAAGTATCCCTCATAATAGATGGTGAAAGAAAAATTTTCCAAGACAAAATTCAGCTTTACAATTATATGAATACAAAACTGAACCTACAGAGAGTATTTCAGGAAATTCTCCACACAGAAGAATCAAATAATCAACCTCAAATGCCTACAAGAAGTAGATCACAATAACCAAACTTAGGGAAGACACAAAAAAACTTCAAAGACCATGAAAATACCAAACCGCATATACCAACACAATATGGCAGGGATCAAACCAAATCTCAGTCATTACCCTAAATATTAATGGCCTTAATTCACCTGTCAAGAGACATATGCTAATAGGGTGAATCAGAAAATTAGACCCCTCACCACTAAAGACAGACACCTCCTCACGGTGAAAGGGTGGAAAATGATATTCCAAGCAAATGGGAATAAGAAACAAGCAGGCATAGTATACTAATATTGGATAAAATAAACTTCAAACCAAAAACAATCAAAAAAGACAAAGAAGGCCACTTCCTACTGAGCCATCAAGAGGATATCACAATCATAAATCTTTATGCATCAAACACAGGGGCACCACAGTTCATAAGACAAAAACCTACCTGTCAATAAAATAGAAATAACCACCAACACCATAATAGTTGGGGACTTTAATACACCATTATCAGTAATAGATAGATGTAGCAGACAGATTCAGGTTCGCTGAGATGAACTTCCAGACCAGGCACAGTTATGGAGGAAAGGATTTTTATTGAAGCTTACAGATCCAAAGGAAGTTCCATAAGTGGCAGAAGAAGCTGGCCTGCCTTTACAGGACCAAGCAGAAAGAGAGAAAAGCACAAGCTAAAAGTCAAAAGCCACAGCACAGCACACTTCAGGAACTCCAGCTAGGCATACTTTGCATATCTTTAGATTGAAGTCTGAAACCCACCACCATACCTAAAGATCCACCCACTGACATTGCCTCCAGCCAGGTAGCCAGCAGATGCAAACCACAAACAATAAAGAACTGAATATATTCCGGCCATCTATTCTATTCAAACCACCACAATAGATCATCTAAACAGAAACTCAACAGGGAAGTAAGAAAGCTCAACGAAACCATAGATCACTTAGACCTAATGGACATCTAACATCTAACAGAATATTCCATCCCAAATCCACAGATTACACATTCTTTTTAGCAGCCCATGGAACATTCTCTAAAAATAGATCAATAGTGTAAAAAGTGTGCCTCCATATATTCAGAAAGATTGACATAACTCCCTGCATGATATCAGGTCACAATGCTATACTGCTAGAAATTAACAACAAAAGACCCACTGCAAATCGCATTAGCTCCTGGAAACTGAACAGCATATTTTTAAACAATAAATGGGTAGTGGACAAAATAAAAAATGAAGTTGCAAAATTTCTAGAAATGAATGACGATGAGAACACATCATACCAAAACTTATGGGACACAATGAAGGTAGTATGCAGAGGAAAATTCATAGCATTAAATGCCTTCATAACAAAGACAGAGAGATCCCAAATCAATAACCTAACCATCCACCTAAAGTCACTGGAAAAGCAAGAAGAATCCAACCCAAAAAGCTCCAGAAAGAAAGAATAATTAAGATCAGAGCAGAAATTAATGAATTGGAAACTAAGAAAACAATTTAAACAATTGATGAAACAAAGAGCTGGTTCTTTGAAAAAAATAAACAAGATTGAAAAACCCTTGGCCAGTTTGATCAAGCAAAAAAAAAAAAAAAAGACATTTCAAATTAACAAAATTTGAAATGAAAAAGGAGAGATCACAACAGACATAGTGAAATTGGGAGAATCATCTGGGCTTATTTCAAAAACCTCTACTCCCCAAAACTGTATAATATGGAGGAAATGGATAAATTCCTGGACATATACCATCTACCAAAGCTAAACTCAGAGCAGATTAATCTCTTAAGCAAACCTATCAGACTCATCGAGATTGAAAAGGTAATAAAAAACCTTCCCCCAAAAGAAGAATCCAGGACCAGATGGCTTCTCAGCTGAATTCTATCAAACCTTCATGGAAGAACTGAAACCAATCTTTCTCAAACTGTGCCACAATTGGAGAACAGGGAAAGCTCCCTAACTCCTTCTTTAAAGCTAGTATCACCCTAATTCCAAACCAGACAGAGATGCCACAAGGAAAGAAAACTATCGGCCTATTTCCCTGATGAACTTAGATGCAAAGATCCTGAACAAAATCCTCATAAACTGAATCCAACAACACATGAAAAGCATTATCCACCTTGATCAAGTGGGATTCATCCCAGGAATGCAGGGGTGGTTCAACATACAGAAATCTGTCAATGTAATACACCATATAACCAAGGTTAAACACAAAAACCATATGATCATTTCAATAGATGCAAAAAAGGTCTTTGAAAAAATACAACATCGCTTCATGATCAAAACATTGGAGAGAATTGCCATGGTCAGTTCATATCTTAACATAATAAACACTATATATAAACCCCCTAAAGCCTAAATAATACTTAATGGAGAGAGACTGGAGGAATTCCCATTGAGATCAGGAACAAGACAGGGGTGTCCACTTTCACCTCTGCTCTTCAATATAGTACTTGAAGTCCTAGCTCAAGCAATAAGACATGAGAAAGAAATAAAAGGGTTACAATCTGGAAAGTAAGAAGTTAGGTTAGCTCTTTTTGCAGATGACAGGATTCTATATGTAAGAGACCCAAGAGACTCCATCCCAAAACTTCTGAAGGTGATTAACTCCTTTAACAAAGTAGCAGGATACAAAATCAATGCACAAAACTCAGTAGCCTTTCTATATGCAAATGACAAAGATACAGAGAAATAAATAAGGGGCATGGTCCCATTTTCAACAGCAACAACAAAAAATAAAATAAAATACTTTGGAAAAATGTTAACCAAGGAAGTGAAAGATTTATACAACCAAAACATAAAAACACTCAAAAAGAAATTGAGGAGGAATTGAGAAAATGGAAAAACCCTCCCATGCTCCTGGATAGGCAGAATTAACATTGTGAAAATGGCAATCCCACCAAAGGCAACATATAGGTTTAATGCAATTCCAATTAAAACCCCAACATTGTTCTTCACAGAGATAGAAAAACGATCTCAAAGTTCATATGGAAGGACATAAGGCCTCAGAAATCCAGGCATATCCTCAGCAAAATAAATACCTCTGGAGGAATCACCATACCTGATATGAAGATATATTACAAAGTTGTAGTAATAAAAGCAGCATGGCACTGACAAAAAAGCAGCAGTATAGACCAATAGAATAGAATTGAGGACCCAGACTTTGGGTCAAGCAACTATAGCTACTTGATATTTGACAAAGGCCCTAACAATATAGGCTGGACAAAAGACAGCATCTTCAACAAACGGTGCTGGACAAACTGGATAACCATAGGCAAGAAACTGAAACTTGATCCACACATCATGTCACACACAATACTCAAGTCCAAATGGATCAAAGACCTTAATTTAAAACCAGAAACTTGGCTTCTACTGGAAGAAAATATAGGAGGAACTTTCTATGATATAGGAATGGAAAAAGACTTCCTGAACAAAACCCCAGTAGCACAGCATCTTAAACGATCACTCAACCAGTGGGATCACATGAAACTTAAGAGTTTCTTTACAGACAAATATATAATAAGCAAAGGCAATAGATTAACCACAGAATGGGAGAAAATAATTGCTGAATATCCAAATGACAGAGGCCTAATCTCTAGAATCTACAAAGAACTCAAAAACCTAAACAATAAAAAGTCAAACAACCTGGGACAAAGAACTGGACAGGGAGTTCTCAGAGGAGGAAATACAAATGGCAAACACACACTTAAGAAAATGTTCATCATCCCTAATCATCAGGGAAATGCAAATTAAAACAACTATGAGATTCGACCTTATCTCAATAAGGATAGCAAAAAATCAAAAAATCAAATGAAAATAAATGCTGGCAAGGATGTGGATAAATAGGAACCCTCATCCACTGTTGGTGGGAATGTAAGGTGGTGCAATCACTTTGGAAAGTAATATGGAGACTTCTAAAAAAAAGCTGACTATAGAGTTACCAACAGACCCAGTTATTCCCTTACTGGGCAAGTACCCTAAAACCTCCAAGCCTCAGTCCTCTCTGGATTTGCTCAACCATGTTTATAGCAGCTCAGTTCATAATAGCTAAGAGCTGGAATCAACCTAGATGTCCATCACTAGATGAATAGATAACTAAGATGTGGTATATCTACATGATGGAATTCTACACAGCAGTTAAAAAAAAACACAACACAATGAAATTTGAAGAAAAATGGTCAAACCTGGAACAGATCATTCTCAGTGAACTTATCCAATCATAGAAGGATAATCACCACATAGTTTCACTCATCTACAGCACCTAACCCGAATCTACCCATGATGCCAACATAACCAGCAAGCTTCTCAAGGACTGGACAATAAGGTGGGTGAGGAGGGTGGGGAGGGGGGAGGAGGGGGTGGAGGACACAAATCTTGGCTCAAATGGCAATGGTACCATAAAATTCTACTTCATAAAAGGCAGAACAAATGGTTGAGCCTTCACCAGGCCCTTAGAGGGAACACCTGAGTTACAAGGCACTGGAGAGTGTACAATGGAGACTGACCTTAATCTTCTACTGCTTCTCTCTCTCTCCCTCTTCTCTCCAACTTTTTTATATTACATAACTTTTCTTCCTTCTCTTTATGGGCACTGACCTGTAACTCCCAGTTCCAGCAGGTGGCTATCATCCACAATGAGCTTTTGATCAGAGAGACCTACAAGGTTTCCTAAAAGAATGACAGATTTCTGTCAGAGTACTTGATGACCCATCAAAGGTTAGTGGCAAGACCCTACTGAAGACACCATATCCGGTTGACACGTAACATGGAGTGACATGGCTGGAAGCTGGAAGAGAGTCAGGCCCCAGACAGCACGTCTAGTGCCAGAAGGTGCTACATGGGTGACTGTGGGAAAACAACTGGTATCTGTCCAGGCAACTCATGGTCTAACCTACTTAGCAGCAAATAGCCTGCCATTATGCTCACATAAGTGCAATAGTGGCACACAGCCATGGTGGGAAACCAACTGCTCTTGATTTGGCTAACTGATCCACTCAGTGGAATGGAACCCATAGCTGGAGCTGGGAAACAAGTCAGAACCAGATCCAAACATGAGCCCACTCTCCTTTATCAAGCGACAACCAACTGTGGGCTACAAGAGGGCCTACATCTATTAAATAGTGGTATAGATGTATATATTCCCTCATTTACTTCCTCATAAAGCATCTATGAACCACTGATCCCTAAGTAGCTACATGTGCCTCACCTCTGCCACCTCCTGAGTATTTAAAGGCTTTTGCTCCAGGCATACATTTCACATGAGGTATTTTATAAGGTTCTCATATAAATTGAATATATAATGCAAATTAGACACATGAAATTTAGCTATACTTGTAATAATAACGAAGGAAGTATTATAATAAACATTTTTCTCATTGGCATGAAAAGGTGATTATGTCCTAAATGACAAGATTTGTCTAGAATAGCACCTGGCATTCCAATATTTACTAGTCCTTTATTAATGCTGCCTGGGGAGCAGCAGTGGCAGCTGACAGGCAGCCCTGAAGACACAGGCAGCCACCCTCCTGGGGAGGATATTCTGGTGGGAAAGACAAACAAGGAAAACAGAATTGTAACAGGCTGCTAAGGATCCAGGAAAGTCCTTGAACCCCAAACCCTAGGTTTGTTTCTAATTTTAATCAAAGAATTGAATAACTAAGAAAACAGAGAAGGATAACTATTAACTTTTTCCCCTTTTCAGTTCATACCCAGTTTGATTTCTTGGTGGCTTTGCAGCCCACGCATGTGGAGTCTTCAGCAATAGGGTTTTATCATCTATTCCTGGTGATTAACCAAAAACCTTGAGAAAAGCCTGTAATGTTTTAGGGGCATCAGGAACCTCCCTGGCCAACAACCCACTGGAAGGTATCCCATCACTGTCACTGAAATTTTTGTAGTAAGTCTATGGCTTCTGGATGTGCCATTATCCAAAAAAGTAGGTTATCATGTGGCTTATTCATAATATCCTGAATTTGATTACCCCTGCCCCCACACTTCTTTTAGTCAATCTTTTCCCTTGACCTTGCTTAGGCCATTCTACCCACAGTAATCTGTCCATCTACATGTATATATATAGTACCATCCTCTTTTTTCCACCCCTCTCCTCCCTCCCTTATAGGCTTTTTCTAGCTTACTGGCCTCTGCTACTGATTTTTATTTTTTAATTTTTTGCTACCGATTTTTATTACAACTCACATACAAGTCTGACAGGCCATTTTATGTCTGGAGGAGCATGTTGTAAGGAGTCTGACCCTTCCTTTGGCTCTTACATTCTTTCTGTCGCCTCTTCCACAATGGACCCTAAGCCTTGGAAGATGTGATGAAGATGTTTCAGTGCTGAGCACTTCTCTATCACTTCTTCTCAGCACCGTCATGCCTTCTGGGTCATCCCAATGTCACTGCCATCTCAAAAGAGAAGCTTCTCTAACCAAAAGTGAGAGTAGCACTAATATATGGGTATAAACATTAGGATAAGTGCTTACTTGGCAGTTTGGTGAGCATAGCATATACATTTAGCCAGACATCAGCAGACGTTATACCTCTAGGGCTCATGACTACCCCTGTTGTAGGTTTTCAGTATCAGGGATATATTCCCTCTCATGAAGCGGGCCTCCAGTATAATTAGAGAGTAGTTGGCTTCCCCCATAACAGACACGCTGCTATTGCACCTTTTGGTTCATTTGGCCTGGCTGGCCATATTTAAGGTTTTCAGTGTCCACTGTTAAGTATCTCCACTGGTGATTTCTCTTTTTCCCTTTGAACTGCATGCAGAGTAGCTTTTCCCAGTTTTCTGTCAGCTGGTCTACATGTAGGAGGTTTTCAGCTTCTGGGTGTTCCATTGTCCAGAAAAGTAGGTTTCCATATGACTTATTCATATTCTCTTAGATTTTGATTAGCCCTCTCTCCACCTTTCCTTTACTCAGTCTCTTTGCCCTGACCTCACTTTGGCTTTTTTACCCCCATTAATCTATTCTTCTACTTACATATATACAATACCATCATATTAAGTTCCCCTTCCCTCCCTTTCTAGTCTCTTTCTAGCTTACTGGCCTCTGCTACTGAGTACTCAATAGAAGTCCAGTCATTTGTAGCTAGGATCCACATGAGAGAGAATATGTGACATTTGGCTTTCTGGACCTGGGTTACCTTACTAAGTACAATCCTTTCCAGATCTATCCATTTTCTTGCAAATTTCATTTTTCTTTACCACAGAGTAGAAGTCCATTGTGTAAATGTGCCACAACTTCATTTTACACTCATCAGTTGAGCGACATCTAGGCTGGTTCCATTACCTAGCTATTGTGAATACAGCAGCAATCAACATAGTTGAGCAAGTATCTCTAAGGTGGTGAGACAAGTTCTTAGGAGATCCGGGTAAAATGGTGGCATAGTAGCCACATCAGAGCAGTCTGGGTAGAGACAGGAATAAGTAGAAAAACAGCAAAATAAACTCTTCTACTGAGAAGTGAAGGTATATAAGGAATTATTAATCTCAGTAGAGAAGCAGGACAGATCCAGAGTTTCTAGAAAGCAAATAACAGCCAGAATTAGCTCCTGCCATAGTGCTGGTCCACATGGAAGCATGGCTTTACCTGAGCCACAGGAGAAGCCAGGTGAAGGGATTTTCAACTTACTCCAGCCTCCTCACAAAGTCAGGGACCCTGAAGAAGAAGACAGCAAGAACCAGCTGAGTGGCTTGAGAGGAAAAGGATCATGTGGACCAGCTACCCAGCTCTGCTACATCAGGCACACTCCACAACCTCCTCTTCCTCAACTGCCAGTACCAGCAAGCACTGAAGACCCCAGGAAGGGAACTCAGCTACACAGCACCCAGCACAGACAATCAGAGCAGCATACTGTTCAACCCAGCCAGTGTAGCTGAGATAACAACACAGTAAACAGGGACCCAAGTGGGTATGCAGGATAGGTGAGTCTGAAGCCCTCTCAGAAGGTAACAGAGCCTACTTACACCAAGCCAGTACCTGCCCCGAAACCTAGTATATAGACCTGCATTGGAAATGCTAATCACAACCTCCACGTCAGGGTAGGTTATGGGTTTGGTTTGATTGATGGTCAGCTTAGCCATTCTTAAATAAGCTGTATTTTAGGGATATTCTTTGTTGTTTTCTGATTTATAGTGCCTTTGTCTTCTTCTGTCATTCTTGGGGGCAGCATCTCATTTGGCCCCAGGCTGACCCAGAATGCATTGCAAACCAGAAATCTCAGCCTCCCACTTGGCAGATTAAGAGTATGAGGCAACACATATGCTTAGGGACTTTGTGATTATCTGTTTGTTTTAATACCCAATCTTACATAAATATTTCATGCTGGTTTTGATTGAATGTGTGTATTTCTCAGTTGAAATTTATAATTTGCCTATATTTTTCTCCACCTAGAATACTAGAATATTTGCAGAGCAGGCAAACCCAATACCTCAGGTTACTTATGTCATTACTCTGGGAGTACTATAAGAGTCACATCGGTAACCTTAAGCTCCTACCCTGCAGATATATAATGTCAGATTCAAACATCTAAGAATATTGCAGATAATTAGAAAACCCAAGCATCAAATTAACCCAAGATGAAAAAATATCTACATTATGATACAAGAATCACAAAAATCTAGAAAATATAATTCCAACAAAAATTATAAATCCATCATAAATGACCTCATGTGAAACTGATTTAGGTGAAGTGCCTGACAAGGATTTCAAAAGAATGATTATAACCATGTTCAAAGAAACCAAAGAAGAAATCAAAGGAATCAAACAAGAAAACCAACTCCTGAACAAGAATACAGAAAACCAACTTAATTAAATAAAGAGGCCAATATAACACTAGAGTAAGGAAATAAAAATACTGAAGAAAAACCAATCAAATAAAAAATTGTAGAGAGCCTCACCAGTAAAATAAAGGAGAGAACAGAATATCTAGACTAGAAGAAAAGATAGCAGATCTAATACAGTCCAACAAAGAGAAAGACAAACTAATAAGAAGGTATAAGTGGGAATTTCAAGACATCTGGGATGCTATGAAGAGTTCAAACATACAAATTCAGGGTATAGTAGAAGGAGAAGAATTTCACTCCAAAGGCTTGCAGACTACATTAAAATGCAGAATCCTTCTGTTTGTTGCCTCCAAGAAACTCACTTTTCCATAAAAGATGGATAACATATTACAATGAAAAGATGGAAAATGGCATTTCAAGTAAGTGGGTCTAGAAAATAAGCAGGTCTTGCACTGCTAATATCTGACAGGATAGACTTCAAATCAACATTAGTCAGGAAAGATAAAGAAGGGTTTATACTGATTAAGGGAACAATTAAACAGGAAGACATTACAATTCTAAACATATGTACACCTAACATAGGTAATCCTAATTACATTAAACAAAAAGTATTAGAACTAAGGTCACAAAAAAACAGGTCATCCCAGCAAAAAATAAAAATAAAATAATTAGAGAGATATCTGGATAAAATTATGTCATAGAACAAATGGACCTAACAGAACATTTTATCCAAATGCTTCAGAATACACATTTTTTCAGCATCACATAGAATATTTTCTAAAATTTACCACATATTAGGACACAAAGCAAATTTTAACAAATACAGGAAAATTGAAATTATTCCTTGTACTCTATCTGATCACAATGGGATTAAACTACAAATCAACAAGAAAATCTATGGAACATATGCCAAATCATGGAAACTAAACAGTACACTACTGAATGATGAATGGGTCATTGAAGAAATCAAAAAGGAATTCAATAAGTTGATAGAATCGAATAATAATGAAAACACAACATAACAAAACCTTTGGGACACAATGAAGACAGTCATAAGAGAGATTTATAGCTTTAACTGTCTATATTAAGAAGTTAGAAAGTTTGCAAGTAAACAACTCAATACTTTAAGGCCTTAGAAAAACAAGGCAAGCCAAAAATCAGTAGACAGGAAGAAATAATAAAGATTAGGGCAGAAATTAAAGAAATGGAAAAAAATTACAAAGAATCAATGAAATAACTGGTTCTTTGAAAAGATAAACAAGATTGATAAACCCTAAGCAAATCTGACCAAAAGAAAGAGAGAAGAGGCACTTGAAAAAAAAATTATAGATGAAAAAGGCACCATTACAACAGGTACCAAAGAAATTTAAAAACTTATAAGGACATTCTTTAAGAATATATAGTCCACTAAGTTTAAAAATATGAATGAAATGGATGATTTCCTAGATTTATATGATCTACCAAAGTTAAATCAAGACGAGATAAACCATTTTAATAAACTTATAACAAGTACAGTGCTCCAAACAGTTATAAAAAATCTTGCAACTAAAAAAGTCCAGGTCCAGATGCATTTACTGATGAATTTTACCAGACCCTCATGGAAGAACAAATACCAATGCTTGTCAAACTTTCCCATAAAACAGAAAGGAAAAAAAAATATTACTAAACTCCTATGAAAACAGCATCACCCTGATACTAAAGCCAGACAAAGGTAGAACTAAAAAGGAAAATTACAAACCAATCTCCTTCATGAACATAGTTGCAAAAATTCTCAACAAGGGCTGGAGAGATGGCTTAGCGGTTAAGCGCTTGCCTGTGAAGCCTAAGGACCCCGGTTCGAGGCTCGGTTCCCCAGGTCCCACGTTAGCCAGATGCACAAGGGGGCCCACGCATCTGGAGTTCGTTTGCAGAGGCTGGAAGCCCTGGTGCGCCCATTCTCTCTCTCTCCCTCTATCTGTCTTTCTTTCTGTGTCTGTCGCTCTCAAATAAATAAAAATTAAAAAAAAATTCTCAACAAAATACTGGCAGTCAGAATACAAGAGTATAACAAAGAGATCATTCACCCCAACCAAACAGGCTTTATTCCAGAGATGCACAGATGGTTCAACATTCACAAAGCCATAAATGTAATGCACTATATAAATGGACTGAAGGACAAAAATCACATGAGCTTCTTAATAGTTACAAAAGAGGTATTTGACAAAATCCAGCATCTCTTCATGGTAAAAGTCCTAAAGAAATTTGGAATAGAAAGAACATATCTCAATATAATACAGGCTATTTATGACAAACCTTTAGCCATTGTAGTAAATGGGGAAAAACTCGAACCCTACCAAGATCAGGAACAAAACAAGGGTGTCCACTGTCCCTACTTTTAATATAGTACTGGAAGTCTTAGCCATAGCAGTAAGGCAACAGACACACATAAAAGGGATATATATTGGAAAGGAAGATAGCAAGTTATCATTATTTGCAGATGATAGGATTCTATACATAAAGGACCCTAAACACTGCCAGCAAACTCTTAGAGGTGATAAGCACTTTTAGCAACATAGTAGGATACACAATAAACACACAGAAACCAGTAGCCTTCCTATATACTAACAATAATTGTGCTGATGATGAAGTTAGGAATCACTCTCTTTCACAATTGCCTCAAAAGAAAAGTACCTTGGAATAAATCTAACTAAGGAAGTGAAGGATCTCTACAATGAAAAGTTTAAAGACAGAAATTTCAGAAGATATTATGAAATGGAAAGACATCCCATGTTCTTGGATTGGAAGAATCAATACTGTGAAAATGCCAATCTTACCAAAAGCCATCTACACATTCAATGCAATCCCCATCAGCATTCCAATGGCATTCTTCATGGAAAAAAACCTTGAATAGCCAAAACAATTCTAAGCAATAAAAATAAGGCTGGTGTTATTCCCATACCTGTTTCTAAGATATTCTGCAGAGCCATAGTATCAAAAGAGTATAGTACTGGCACCAATACAGACACATAGATCAAAGGAACAGAATAGAGGATCCAGATGTATTCCAGGCACCTGCAGCCATCTGATTTTTTTTTTTTTTACAAAGATGCAAAAACTGTTCATTGGGGAAAAGATAGCCTCTTTAAACAAATGATGCTGGGAGAAATGTGTATCTATATGTAGAAGGATGGAAATCGATCCTTATCTTTTTCCATGGACAAAAATCAAGTCCAAATGGATAAAAGACTATAATATCAGACCTGAAACTGCTAGAGGAAAATATAGGGGAAATACTTCAACATATAGGTATAGGCAATGACTTTTTAAATATAACCCAGTTGTTCAGGAAATAAAACCACTAATCAACCACTGAGACCTCATGAAATTGGAAAGCTTTTGTACAGCAAAGGACACTGTGAATAGAGCAAAGTGGCAACCTACAGAATGGTAGAAAATCTTTGCCAGCTATCCATATGAGAGAGGATTACAGGATATAAAAATAACTCAAAAAATTAAATAATAAGAAATAAAACTACACAATTAAAAATGGGCTATAGGCCATGCATGGTAGTGCATGTCTTTAGTCCCAGCACTTGGGAGGCAGAGGTAGGAGGATCACCATGAGTTTGAGGCCATCCTGAGACTACATAGTGAATTCCAGGTCAGCCTGGGCTACAGTGAGACCCTACCTCGACCTCCCCCCACCAAAAAAGAGGCTATGGAACTAAAATAGCTAGTTCTCAAAAGAAGAAATACAGATATAGCATATAAACATAAAAAAATGTTTGACATCCTTAGCCATCAGGGAAATGCAAATTAAAACTACTTTGAGATTCCATCTCACTCCTGTCAGAATGGCTATCATCAAGAAAACAAATGACCGTAAATGCTGGCAAGGATATGGAAAAAGAGAAACTTTTATACACTTTTAGCAAAGATTTTTATTTGTTATAAACCTGGAGAATTTCATTCTAGATTTAAATCCTTGGACTGGAGACATGGCTTTATGGTTAAGTCATTTACCTGCAAAGCCTAAAGATCCAGGTTTTGATTTCTGCAGAACCCATGTAAGCCAGATGCACAGGTGGCCCATGTGTCTAGAGTTCATTTACAGTGGCTAGAGGCCTGAATGCACCCATATTCACTCTGTCTCTCTCTCAAATAAGTTAAAAAAGAAAATAAAAATCCTTATTTTAAAATACTCTTCTAGAGTTCACAACCATGTTGTCAGATGTACTTTTACTTTCCTTTTGAGTGCTCCATCCTTTGCCTGACCCTCATGCTTAAGCTCTTACTAAAATATCTTTAATAATCCAGGTGTGGTGGCACACATATTTAATCCCAGCACTCAAGAGGCAGAGGTAGGAGGATCACTGAGTTCAAGGCCACTGTGAGACTACAGAGTGAATTCCAGGTCAGTCTGGGCTAGAGTGAGACCCTACCTCAAAAAACCAAACAACAACAAAAACTTTAATAAAATCTTCAACTCTGCTTCATACTGGCTCTTCCTAAAACTAAATGAATGCTACATACGACCTGAGATGAGGTCCCCTAAAGTCCAGGAGAACACCTCAGGCTGACAATGTC
Source organism: Jaculus jaculus (assembly GCF_020740685.1). Classification (NCBI taxonomy): domain Eukaryota; kingdom Metazoa; phylum Chordata; class Mammalia; order Rodentia; family Dipodidae; genus Jaculus; species Jaculus jaculus. The sequence goes on from NC_059116.1 coordinate 62,236,572, forward strand.
AGCTGCGTCTCAGCCTCCTTGCTGCTATTTTGGGTCCTCACAAAAGATCCATCTAAAATATTATGGGTTAGTTTTGATAATTACTGCTTCTCCTCAGCTGTATTCTTAGGTGGTATGATATCTTAGTTCTTTGATTTAACCTATTTTTCTGGACAAAACTCATTTAGCATTTAATGTGTGCCACAGGCACTGAAGATAAACATCCCCTAGATATGCCATTCCTGGGTTAGATGGAATAGTATATGGCTTTTCTGGGGGACAACACATAAGGGCGGATCCCCCAGATGTCCTAAGCTACTCTCTTGTCCCAAGAGAGCACCAGAGACACAGTGAGGAAGCTACTCCTAGGAGTAGCACATTCTGAATCCTAAACCAAAATTGGCCATGTCTCTAACCTTCCCCGGCCTGTCCACTGCTGCCATCTCTTCTGCCCGGCCCCAGGCGAAGAGTCTCCCCAAATACTGTCCTTCCCATCTTTCACTTCAAGGAACTTATAGCTAGCCTTTCTCTTACAAGCCTGATCTGTCATTAAATCCACACTTTTACTATATTTTGAAACAGTGTCTCTAGCATTCAAGACAAAACAGATAATTTTAATACAAGAATAAGACATTTCCATGTGTAAAAATTCTCGCCCTCTACTTTTTAGCTCTTGAAAACACAAAGGAACGATTATGTGCTGTAGATTGACATAACAAACTTCACATTTGATCTGTGTTACTGACTCTTACATCTCAAAGAGAGAGAATATAAACTTTCCACTTAATTGTGCTTTTTTGGGGTGTACTTGGAATTTATGTGTTTGTGTCATTTGTTGATGATCTTTTACATGTTTGTTTTTGTGTATTTTGTTAAAAAAGTTAAAAAATAAAGTTCCAAATATATATATATGTATGTATATATATATATATACATACATATAACTTGAGACCACTTCAATTTTTTTGTTATTTTTGTTTTTTATTTCTTTTTTTTTTTAGGTTTTATTTATTTATTTATTTTTACTAAGAACATACTTTGTGTAGATACATCATGTGTTGGTACCATCTTCTCCCTATTTCACTTGGGGCACTCCTCAGTGGGGTTGCTGGTATTCCCCATTGGGTTGTAGGTTATGCTTTGTGGGAGCAGGAGTCATCTATTAAGGGGAGGCAGTGTCTTTGGGCATGACATCCCAACCTGAGGCTCTTACAATCTTTCTTCTCCCTCTATTGAAAAGAGCCATGGTGGGTGTGTTTTAAGTCTACTTCAGTGATGAGCCCATGGGAGCCTCTGGATCTGCTGTGGTAAGTGTGGAGTGTCCTCAGTGTTTGTCTCCTTCACCCTGGTACCAGTTGTCAGGCTCACCATGGAAGCAGCACTCTTGCTCGTCTCCCCAATTCCTGTATGGACTTTGATTGAAATGTGAGGGGTGGTTTATCTCCTTGGGACTTTCTACCTTTCTGTGTGAACAACTTCCAGAGCCTTTTATTTTTTTCTTATAGGATTTTTTGGTATACCAACTTAAAGTGTGACTATGTGAATGTGAATGTTTTGATTAGCTATTAAAAGGCTTTATAAATCCATATTCTTAAACGTAAGTAAATTTTAGCTTCTTAAAACTTGTAAAATGTTATCTTTAGATTTAATAAATGTTCACAAACTTTAAGTGCTACTTGTTTGTGTAATATAATAGTCATTGGATCTTGAGATGAAAGTTTCATTAGGCTATAAAAGTTAACATTATATGCATAGATATTGATTTCCTTCCAAAACAGATTTTACAATTCTATTTCACCTTTTTTTTTTTTTTTTGGTTTTCTGAGGTAGGGTCTTGCTGGAATTCACTATGTAGTCTCAGGGTAGCCTTGAACTCATTGTGATCCTCCTACCTCTTCCTCCCGATATAAGATTTTTAAATTTCATGTGCTCATGAAGAATATTTTAATTCTCTATTCACAGTGGAGATATCAGAAGATGTAACCCACCCCCCACCAGACATTCAGAATCTACAGAGGTCTATTTGTGTGTAATGATGATGCCATGTTATTAAGTCTAAAACTGATATATTATAATTTAAAAAAATTTTTATTAATTTTTATTTATTTATTTGAGAGTGACAGAGAGAGAGAGAGAGAGAGGGAGAGGGAGAGAGAGAGAGAGAGAGAGAGAGAGATTGAGAATGGGCACGCCAGGGCTTCCAGCCACTGCAAAGGAACTCCGGACGCGTGCGCCCCCTTGTGCATCTGTCTAACGTGGGTCCTGGAGAATCGAGCCTCGAACTGGAGTCCTTAGGCTTCACAGGCAAGCACTTAACCGCTAAGCCATCTCTCCAGCCCGTGATATATTATAATTTTTAATAAATTTTAACTTATAGTTATGACATTAAGATGTAAAAATTATTGACTGCCTCTGTGTTCTCCTCCTTCAAAATAGTTTATAAAAAGTTTTTATCAATGTTAAGCTGGGCATGGTGGTGCACACCTTTAATCCCAGCACTCGGGAGGCAGAGGTAGGAGAATCACCATGAATTCAAGGCCATCCTGAGACTACAGAGTTAATACCAGGTCATCCTGGACCAGAGTGAGACCCTACCTCCAAAACTCTCCCCCCAAAAAAAGCTTTTATCAATGTTAAAAAAGGTCATTTAAAGGCCCAATTTTTTCTTTTCAAATTTTTTTTATTAACAACTTCTAGGATTACAAAAAACTATCCCATGGTAATGCCTTCCCTCCTCCCCCCACTTTCCCCTTTGAAACTCCATTCTCTCAATCTCAATTAGTTTCTCTTTTATTTTGATGTCATGATCTTTTCCTCCTCTTATGATAGTCTTGTGTAGGTAGTGTCAGGTACTATGAGGTCATGGATATCCAGGCCATTTTATGTCGGGAGGGAGCATGTTGTAAGGAGTCCTACCCTTCCTTTGGCTCTTACATTCTTTCTGCCACCTCTTCTGCATTAGACTCTGAGCCTTGGAAAGTATGATAGAGATATTGCAGTACTGAGTACTCCAGTCATTTCTTTCTAGCACAATGATACCTTCTGAGTTGTTCCAAGGTCACTGCCATCTGAAAAGAGAAGATTCTCTACAAAAAGTGAGAGTAGCATTAATATAAGGGTATGAACATTAAGAGACATGCTTACTGTGCAGTTTGATGAGCATAGTATGTACATTTAGCCAGACAGCAGCAGACGTTACATCCCTAGGGCTCATGACTACCCCTGTTTTAAGTTTTCAGTATCAGGGATGTATTCCCTCTCATGGAGTGGGCCTCCAGTCCAATTAGAGGGCAGTTGGTTTCCACCATGATAGATGTGCCACTATTGCACCCGTTGGCTCATTTAGCCTGGCTGGCCAAATAAATATAAGGCTTGCAGTGTCCACTGTTGAGTATCTTCACTGGTGATTTCTCTTTCTCCCATTGAACTGCATGCAGAATGACTTCTTCCAGCTTCCTGTCAGCTAGTCTACATGGAGGAGGTTATCAGCTCAGTTCCAGCAGGATTTTTTTTTTAATTTTTTAAAAAATTATTTATTTATTTATTTGAGAGTGACAGACACAGAGAGAAAGACAGATAGAGGGAGAGAGAGAGAATGGGTGCGCCAGGGCTTCCAGCCTCTGCAAACGAACTCCAGATGCATGGCCCCCCTTGTGCATCTGGCTAACGTGGGACCTGGGGAACCGAGCCTGGAACCAGGGTCCTTAGGCTTCACAGGCAAGCACTTAACCACCAAGCCATCTCTCCAGCCCTACAGCAGGATTTTTAAGTGGCTTTGCAGCCCAAGTATGTGGAGTCTTCAGCAATAGGGTTTTACCATGTATTCCTGGTGGGAAACCAAGGGTAAAGTCCCCATTTTTAAGATATAAATTTTTGCTTTATTTCTATTAGGTCATATGTTTTTAAGGTATAAGTTTAAAAAATAGCCAGACTGATATCTAAAAGAGAAGCTAACAATGATAGATCTAAATAAAAGTAAAAAAAAAAAAACCTTTGCTTTTAATTTAGTTTATCTCTCTATATAGTTATATGTTTTGTCTATATGTTTATATTTTTATAATTCTTATATATTGTCAAATTGACTTACAAGTAAACAGTCAGATAGATAAAGAGCATTAAATTAGTTCAAATTCCTTTGAAAAGTAATATAATTAAAAATTTTACAAAAGGTATACATAGTTAACAATCCTACTCAAGATTTTATTTGACAAGTCCTTGTCCTAATTCAAATTCCACAAAAGTCATCCTTATTGCTTAAATTGGATCTGAGGACCCAACCCTGTGCCTTAGTACAATGGCTCCAACTTGAGGAATTGAGGAAAGCAATGTTTCTTCTAGGTCTGAAATCCAAAAATTGAGATAATGACTTATCTCTGCTCTCCTTGAATAGTTATGTCAAGCCTTTGACAATAATTTTTTTTCATGGTAATGCTGGAAAGGAGAAAGCCCACTCCCTCCTATACAAAGAACTGGTCTTAGAGATATAAAGGAAATAATATGTTTGTAGATGTGAAATGTTAAGTAAAATGTCTCGATCAAAAGTTATTAAAGATTGTGAGATGGAGCCAGGTGTGGTGGCACACACCTTTAATCCCAGCACCTGGGAGGCAGAGGTAGGAGGATCACCATGAGTTCAAGGCCACCTTGAGACTACATAGTGAATTCCAGGTCAGTCTGGGATATATGAGACCCTACCTGGGGGAAAAATATTAAAAGAGATAGTGAGATGGGCTGAGCTCAGGGTTGTGCCCCAGGGTAGTGCCATCCTTGAGTAGCTGCCTGGGAGGGCCCGACCAGCACAAAAGAGGCCAGGAGCTGAATACCATCGTGAGATGGAGCTGAGCTTGGCATTACATGCCAAGGGTGGAGCCATCCCTGGGCAGATGCCTGAGAGGGTAAAACCAGGGTAGAACACCTGGAAGCAGCCAACCAAAGTGGATCCTACTCCTCTCATTCATCTTCCAAGCTCACTCCCAAAATCTGAAGGACTGACGTAGAGAGCAAGTGTGCAACAGCTTCAGCCCTCTATCCCCAGCCTCCTGGAAAACTTGGAGCAGATCTCACCCCAAAAGCCAGGCAACAAATAAGTCTAGATGAGAAGTACCTAGCTCAGACAGACACTAAGAAAGCCATGTCCCCCAAGATCTTACCCAAAATTTCCCAGAGGAGTCACACTCACAGTAGACCCTGTTCAGACTCCAGTGCACTCACCCAATCTAGTGGACAGTCTTCTGTCCCATACCTACCTTGATCAATTTAGACTGGCTACCCAGCACGGGCTATGCATGAGCTGCTATTGCTGCATCCTCTGAGATAACTGAAGTCAAGAGGGGCAGACCCACAAACAAAGCAAACAACAAACAACACAGAGGTTACCTGCTTCCACAAGGGAAGCCTCCAGTGAAAGCTTAGAGGAAATCAATGACATGGAAGCCCAGAATGAAATCTCAACAAATATTTTAAATGAACTCAATGAAACTATGAACAAATGACTTCTCAAATGAAAAGAAATGGAATAAAGAGTAATCAAACAGAAACTCCAAGAGTGGCTGGAGGAAATGGAAGAAAAATTCAAAATTTCTAAAATTCAAATACAAATTAAAGGTTGGCTGAATAATTTGAATGAAAGAGAACAAAAAGAACTCAAAGGATGGGTGAATAAAATGGAAGGCAATCAACCAGAAAACTTCAACTGATGGCTGAAGGAAACCAAAGAATCAGGAATAGTACTCCTTAGACAGTGTTGCAGTCAGGTTTGCATTGCTGACAGAAAACACCTGATCAAGAACAGCTTGCGAGAAAAAAAGGTTTATTTTCTCTTATAGACTCGAGGGTAAGTTCCATGATGACAGAGAAAATGATGGCATGAGCAGAGGGTGGAAATCACCCCCTGGCCAACGTCAGATGGAGAACAATAACAGGAGAGTGTGCCAAATACTGGCAAGGGGAAACTGGCTATAACATGCATAAGCCTGTCCCCCAAAACACACCACCTCCAGGAGGCTTTAATTCCCAAATCTCCATCAGCTGAGGACATCATTCAGAACACCTAAGTTTATGGGGGACACCACCACATGGCTTAATGAAATTGAAGACAATCAAAATGAGATCAGCAGAAGGCTAAAGGAATTTGAGGAGAACCAACAAATAAATGAGCCATGGACCAGCGGAACAAGCTCAGTGAGGACCTATACAAATGGAGGAATGAACTCCAAGAGACAATAAGAAGGTCAAATCAAGAAATCAAATCACATTTCAAGCAAGAGCTTGAAATGCTGAAGAAAAACAAAACAGAAATGCAACAACCCTCTTAAAAGGTCCTCAAGAAAGCCTCCCCATCAGAACAGACAGCATGGAGGACAGTTTTGGAACTTAAGGACAAAACAGAAGAATTAGACTGGGACTCCAAAAACATTGTCAAGTTCAAAAAAGTGCTTCTTTTGTAATGGCTTTATCAGCAACTCCTGTCTCCTGAAGGTGGTTTTCCTGACTACTACTCAGCCTTATCTATACTACATCCTAAGAATGAGCCTTCCTGGGTACATGGGACATAGTAAATAGAATATTTGGCTTTTGCATGCACAAATGTGATACGTAGCCTACAGGGGGAACTGGGAACTAAAGTTACCAGAAAAGTGCTGCATCTGTTACACCCACTTCCAGCAAGGATGAATGGACTGATAAAGCTCCTGTGATCACAGAGATATGGAATGCTGCAAGTCAGAGCCAATTACCATGGACTACCTTTAGACCATAGATAACCATTTACTGCCCACCTCTGTGTCTGACCTAACATCCTGGTGACTATCAGTTGATTAGGTGTGATTCTTCTGGGGATGTAAGAACAAATACCCAGCTTCCACCAACCCAAGGACTAGGAATGTCATCAGATTGCATCTGAAGCCTATAGTGTGTAGTTCCCCTTTTGCTGTAACCTGCCTACATGATGGGTCAGTCAGTGTATTTGAAAAGTGCCTTGATGTGTGACTTTCTTTTCTTCTCTAACTATAAAACCTTCATGGAACGTGGAATTTGGGGTAACCAACTAAATCTGTGTTCCTGGGCCATGGTCACTATACTTGGCTCCAGAATAAACTATCTCTCATCCCCTTTGAGATGAGAGCTATGTCTTTTGTGTTGACACTTACCATGAAAAAGTCTTCACACTGACTAGTGTTACAGAGTACTTGACCTCGAGACTGAGTGAACACTGACACTCTTCATTGTTTTCGTAGGTATTACATAGGTAACATGTAGCTGAACAGTTGGGAGCATGAATATAGAAACCATACTTCCTAAGCCAAACAGAGGATAGAATAGTTCAAATCCAAATTTCTGAGCAATCTTGAGTTTATTGCTGTACATATGATTTATTGGGTGATAGCTTAGAAATGCCTTAGTCAGTGGGTGATTCCTAAGCACCACAGAGAGAAGACTTTGTTTTCTGTCTCTTTGATTAATGATCATGCCAAATGATTTCTTGTTGATTTTGGCTTTATATTTATTTATGAGAGATAGATAGATAGATAGATAGACAGACAGACAGACAGACAGACAGATAGATAGAGAGAGAACCAGTACCTCTAGCCACTGCAAATGAACCTCCAGATGCATGTGCCATGCTGTTCATCTGGCTTACGTGGGTACTGGAGAATCAAACCGGGGTCCCTAGGCATCACAGGCAAGTGTTTTTGCCAACAAGCCATCTCTCCATCCCTGAGTTCTTATTGAAATGTTAGAAGATTCTACTGTGTCTCTCTAAGTTAGCCCAAGTCCCAACATATGGCAGCCCAACAGCACCTGTGATGGATGGCCATGGAGAGCAGCTTGCAAACAAAAGCAAACACTGATTAACTTCCCAACTGTTGAAGGAAGGCCAGAAGCTTCCTGCATTCAGATTTTACTGGAGTTAAAAAAAAAACACAAAATAAACCCTGATGGGAATAATGTTCCCTGAAATTCTTTAACCCTGTGGGAAGATAGGCTAGGTTAGGTTACATGAGCAATAAACTGTGATTATTGAGAGCATGCTGTCCAATTAAATTTAGTTAATCTGACACATGTGTGCTGGCGTGGATTATTGTGAATAGGCTGGGTAGTAATTATGGAAGTGGCTCTTAGTTCACATGAATGGCTATAATGGGCATTATTTGCACAATGAGCCATTTAAAAGCATTTTTTTTCTGTATTTTATTTTCTGAGTCTTCCTATGTTTGTAATCAGAATGAGAATCGCTGTTTTCACCCACTTTTGTATCTGAGCCTTCAGGCAGACCCCTGTTGAAAGGCAAGGGTGCAGAGTTCCCCAACACTTCCCCTGCGCCCTCTCCTACCTGTGCCTCCTAGTCTCCACCAGAGCTGCCTGCGCGCTTCATGGTGCTGTGGACAATGAGTTTCATGCCACAAGGGTTTGAGGTGCCTTGTGCATGCACTCGTGTGTGGAGGTCACAGGGGACACTAAGTCTGAATGACAGAAGGGAGCACGGTGTCGGTTTTTCTCCTGTTCTCATTTTGCTCTTTGTTCATGAGTCAAGCTCTACCACATGATGCTGCACAATGTGTGGCCTCTCTACAGCAAAAGACACAGCATCAAGTGACATGGGCTGAAGCTTCCCAGACTATGAGCTAAAATGAGCCTTTTCTCACTACCAGTTGGTTATTTCAAATATTTGTTACAGGAAAAGAAATCTCACATGGACACCTCACTTCCCAATATCTGCTGTGCTTTCATTGAGCCTAAAGACCAATTTAGGGAGAATAAAAAATTAAGAAAAACCCTAAATATATTGACTTGTATTTTCACAATTTAATACATGTACATAATATATTTTGATTATATTTTCCCCACTACTCTCTCTTATCCCCCTTTACCCCTACTAAACCCTTTCTTCTAATTGCATTTCATAAACATGTTTATCTCTCTACTTATTATGTCTTGTTTATCTTGGTACTGGTTTCAGTTTGGAGCAAATCACATAGTTTGTTTTTAACATTTTATTGACAACCTCCTTGATGAACATTCCCTCCTACCACCTCCTTTTTTTCCTCCCAAATTTACCACTGAATTCTTTAATTTTGGTAACTAATGTCTCTTCTGGAATCAACCCAGTTGTCCATCATTTGATGAATGGATAATGAAGACATGATACATATACACAATGAAAATTTACTCAGTAGTATGTTGTCTCTGTTTATAATATGTCTATCTGTACAATAGCTTTTTAATTTCATTAGATCCCACTGGTTGAGTGGTTGTTTGATTTCCTAGGTTACTAGGATCTTATTCCGGAAGTCTTTCCCCACCATATCCTGGAGAGTTCTCCCTCCACATATATTCTTTCAGTTGATTAAGAGTTTCAAGTCTTGTATTTAGGCTCTTATTCCATTTGGAGTTCATTTTTGTGCACAGAGAGAGGAGCAGGTCTACATTTATTTTCCTACATTTATCTATCCAATTTCTATAGCACCATTTGTTGGAAATGCTGTATTTTCTCTGGTGTACATTGTTAGTTCTGTTGCCAAGGATCAGATAGGTATAGTTGCTTGAACTAAGGTCTGGGTCTTCTATTCTGTTACATTGATCAATTTCTCTGTTTTTATATCAATACCATGCTGTTTTATTACTATGGCTCTAAAGTATAGCTTTAAATTGAGTATGGTGATACCTCCAGAAGTGTTTCTTTTGCTGAGGGTATTTTTGGATATCCAAGGTCTCTGCCATTCCGTATAAATTTTGAGATTTTTTTCTGTCTCTATTAATAAGTCCTCTTTCACAGTTGGTGGGAATGCAGACTTGTATAACCACTCTGGAAATCAGTATGGAGATTCCTGAAAAGGAATATAGAACTACCAACAGACCCAGTTATTCCCTTATAGGCATTTACCCTAAATGCTCCATGCTTCACAACAGAAATATTTGCTCAACTATGTTTATAGCTGCTCAATTCATAATAACTAAGAACTAGAATCAACCCAGGTGTCCATCACTGAACAAATGGATAACAAAGTTGTGGTACATATACACAGTGAAATTATACTCAGCAATAAGAAGAAATGATACAAAGATTTGTAGGAAAATAGATGGATTTGGACCAGATCATACTCATTAAACACTCAGAGTCACAGAAGGACAAATGCTGCATATTTTCACTCATCTGTGGTTCCTAACCTGGATCATCTTTAGTTGCTGGTATACTGAACAGGCAACTTGAAGCCCCCACAATCAGGATGGAGGGGTTTGGGAGGGAAGGGAAGTAGAGGATGTGTGTGGGGAAATAAATACAAAACTAAACCCAAAATCAGCTGGTACCATAGAAACCTTTCTCCTTGAAGGTAGACTAAAAGATATAACCCTCAACAGGAGTTTAGGGGGAGAGCCTGAAAAGAAGGGCTCTGGGGAGGGTTGGATGAAGCCTAACATTAAAAATAAATTGGCTCTGACTTGAAACTCCCAGTTCCAAAAGTCTACCCACATTAATTGAAGAGACCTATGAGGTCCCCAGAACAAGATAGACTTCTGTCAGATTATCCACTTGAGATACAAGGTAAGATATTATTGCTGAAGACATCATATATTGCTGACATAGAGCACAAAGAGACCTGGCTGGAATCCAGAACAGAGCCAATCCCCAGACAGCCCATTTAGTGATGGAAGACACTACAATGTGAGCAGCCAGGGGTCTAAGCTACTCAGAAGCATCCAACCTGACAAGAAGTATACACCAGTGCAATGGTGGCAACACACTTGGTGGGCAACCAAAGGCTTTCTGATTGGCCAAGACATCAGTTCAGTGGAAAGGAACCCATATCTGGAATTGGAAACCAGGTCAGAATCCTATGGAAGCAAAGATTATGCTCTCCAGTGTCAAGATCCCACTAGTCTTTGGCTAAAGGTGGGGCTACATCCACCAAAATCTCCCTAAAGAGAATCTATTTTTCTTTTTCAGAAGGTAGTGACACCTGAGAACATAAACCACCCAAGGTCCAGGTGAAATCACAGAAGAACTTGGGAGATGAGTAAGAGTACTGCTTCCATAGTGAGCCTGACGGTACCACTAGGATGGAGGAGACAGATGCTGAGGATTCACAACGCAAACCAAAGCAGAGATCCAGAGGCTCCTAAGAGCTCATCGCTGAAGAAGACTTAAAATATACCCACCAAGGCTCAGGGAATTTTGTGGAAGAGGAGGCATAAAGATTGTAAGAACCACTGGTTTGGATGACAAAACCAGATGCAGTACCTCACCCAAATAACTGACCATTGCTTGCCCATCTCAAAACACACAACTCCAAGGTCAATACCAGCAATCCCACTGAGGAGGGCTCCCAGCAGAATGGGGCAGGGAGGAGGGAAAAGATAGTACCAGCACATGATGTACCCATGCAAAGTATGTTCTTTTGTATAAATGTTTTAATTGCCAACTTCTATATTTACAGACAAGAAACCATGATATTTCCCTCCCGTCCTCCACTTTCCCCTTCACAGCTCTGCTCTCCATCATATCCCCTCTCTCTCTACATTGGTCTTTCTTTCATTTTTATGATTTCTTCTTTTTCTCCTATTATGAGGTCTTGTGAAGGTATTGCTAGGAACTGTGAGGTCATGGATAGCAAGACCAATTTTTGTCTCAACAGTTGCATTGTAAGGAGTACTACCCTTCCTTTGGCTCTTGCATTCTTTCTGCCACCTCTTCCACAATAGACCCTGAGTCTGGAAGGGTGTGATAGAGATGTTTCAGTGCTGAGCACTCCTCTGTCACTTCTCAGCACTATGTTACCTTTTGGGTCACCCCAGTGGTCACTGCCATCTGAAAAGAGAAGCTTCTCTAACAAAAAGGGAAAGTAGCATTAATTTATGAATATAAACATTAAGTGTAGTGCACCGTTCAGTCATTTAGCCTTTCTGAACAAATTTGAGGCTTCCAGAGTCCACTGTTTTCACCACTGATGACTTCTGTCTCCCATAGGGCTACCTGCAGTGCAGCTTTTTCCAACTTTTTATTGGCTGGCCTACAGGGAGAAGGTTTATAGCTCAGCACCAGCTTGATTTCTCAGTGCTCTTGCCACCCAGGCATATGAAGTCTTCAGAGATAGGGTCTTATCATCTATTAACCATGTGAAACCAAGGGCCTTGGCAATAGCCTATAATGTTTTGGAGGTAACAGGGACCTCCATGGTCAATATCTCACTGAAAAGTATACCATCCCTGGCACTGAAAATTTTATTGTAGCAATGTATAGCTTTTGGATGTGCCATTATCCAAAAAATGTAGGTGTTCATATGACTTATTTAGAATATCTTGAATTTTGCTTGACTCTCCCCCTACCTTCTCTTACTCAGTCTCTTCCCCTGGCCTCACTTGGGCCTTCCATGCCCTGTAAGCTGCTCTTCTCCCTGCACATGTCTCATGCGTCCCCAAAGCCCTTCCTCTGTCTCCCTTCGTTGTAGCCCTTTTCTAGATTTCTGGTCTCTGCTACTGACTTTCTTTTTTTTTTAGAAAGTAAGACTTTTACTTTTCATTTATTTATTACTTTTTGTTTATTTATTTATTTGAGAGTGACAGAGAAAGAAGCAGATAGATAGAAAATGGGCCCTTATTTATTGCTTTTTAATAGAGAGAGGGGTGGGGGAGAGGGATACTAGGGCCTCTAGGCACTGAAACAAACAGTAGGCACGTGCACCACCATGTGCAACTTATGTGGAGAATTGAGACTGGGTTCTTAGGCCTTGAAGGCACGTGCCTTAACCACTAAGTCATGTCTCCAGCCCTGCTACTGATTTTTGGTTCCAGCTCACACACAAATCTAAATATTTGTAGCTAGGACTCACATATGAGAAAGAACATGCAAAGTTTGGCTTTCTGGGCCTGGGTTACCTCATTTAGTATAATACTTTCCAGATCCACCCATTTCCCTGCAAATTTCAAATTTTCATTTTTATTGACCACTGAATAGATCTCCATTTGTGTAAATACAATACATCTTTATTATCCATTCATCTGTTGAGGGACATCTTGGCTGGTTCCATTTCATAGCTATTGTGAAGACAGCAGCAATAAACATGATTGTGCAAGTATCTCTAAGGTAGTAAGAAAAGTCATTAGAATATATGGCTAGGAGTGCTATAGCTGGATCATATGGTAAATCTATTTTTAGCTGTCTCAAGAACCTCCACACTGATTTCCACAATGGGTTTGCTGGATTACATTCCCACCAACAGTGTAGGAAGATTCCTCTTTTTCCACATCCTCACCAACACTTATTGTAATTTGTTTTCTTTTTTTTTTTTTAAATTATTGACAACTTCTGTACTTACACACAATAAACCATGATAATTCCCTCCCCTCCCCCTCTCTACCCTTCACAACTCCACTCTCCATCATATCCCCTCTCTCACTCCATTAGTCTCTCTTTTATTTTGATGTTATCATCTTTTTCTCCTATTATGAGGGTCTTATGAAGGTATTCCTAGTCACTGTGAGGTCATGGATATCAAGGCCAATTTCTGTCTGGACAGTTGCATTGTAAGGAAGGGTACCCTTCCTTTGGCTCCTACATTCTTTCTTCCACCTCTTCCACACTGGTGATAGAGATGTTTCAGTCATGGACACTCCTCTGTCACTTCTTCTCAGCACTATAGCCTTTTGGGTCAACCCAGTGGTCACCACCATCTGAAAAGAGAAGCTTCTGGAACCAAAAGTGAGTTAATTTAATGTAGTGCTTTCTGGGCAGTGTGGTGAGAATAATATATGCATTTATCCAGACAAGAGCAGGCTTTATACCCCTAAGGCTCATGACCTCCCCTACCATAGACTTTTGCTTAGGTTTTCAGTACCAGGCATGTATTCCCTCCCACAGAGCAGGCCTAAAGTCCAGTTAGAGAGCAGTTGGTTTCCCCCAGAGCAGACATACCACTTTTGCACCCATTTGGTCATTTGGCTTTCTAACTAAACTTGAAGCTTCCAGAGTCCACTGTTTTCACCGCTGATAACTTGTCTCCCATAGGGCTACATGCAGTGCAGCTTTTTCCTGCTTCCTGTTGGCTGGCATACAAGGAGGAGGTTTTCAGCTCAGCACCAGCTTGATTTCTCAGTGACCTTGCTGCCCAGGCATGTGAAGTCTTCAGTAAAGGGTTTTACCATCTGTTTCCCATGGGAAACCTAAGGCCTTGGCAATTTTCTCACAGCAATAGAACTTTCTATGAGCTGCTGAGAAGAATGTGTGTTCTGTGAAATTGGGGTGGAATATTTTGTAGATGCTTGTTAATCTAATTCATCTATGGTGTTGTTAAGATCTATTATTCCCCTATTGATTTTCTTCTTGGCTGATCTGTCTATTGTTGATAGTGGGGTATTGAAGTCCCCTACTATGATGCTATTGGGACTCCTTTCTGATTTGCTGTAAAGTAGGTTTTACTTTATAATCTGTGATACACCTGTGTTTGGTACATATTGCCTTAAGATTGTGAAATCCTCTTGTTGGATCATTCCATTCATGAGTTAAAAGTGACCTTCTTTTTAAAAAATATATTATCTATTTATTTATTTGAGGGAGTGAGATGGATGGATGGATAGATAGATAGATAGATAGATAGATAGAATAGGCACACCAGGGCTTCCAGCCTCTGCAAATGAACTCCAGATATATGTGCCCCCTTGTGCATCTGGCTTACATGGGTCCTGGAGAATTGAACCGGGATTCTTTGGCTTTGCAGGCAAACACCTTAACCACTAAGCCATCTCTGTAGCCTCAAAGTGACCTTCTTTGTCTTTTTTGATTATCTTTGGTTTGCAATTTATTTTGTCACTATAGCCACACCCACTTGTTTTTTGTTTCCATTTGCTTGGAATATCATTTCAATTCTTTCCCCCTAAGGGGTTGTCTATCCTTAATAGTGAAGTGGATTTCTTGAAGACAGTAGATAAAAGGGTCTATTTTTCTTTATTCGTTATATATGTACTCAGTGTGTAAACAGCACATGTTGGTACCATCCTTACCCTCCTCCTTGTCCTCTACCCTCTGAAGAGACCCTCCTCATTGGGGCTTCCAGTTATCCCCTTGGGGATAGTGGGTTGTGCATTGTGGGGGTAGCCATCAGTTATGGGGAAGAGGAAATGTCTTTGTGCATGATGTCCCAACTTGTGGCTGTAACAATCTTTCTGTCCCCTCTTCTGTGAATTTTCCTGAGCTATGTTGGGTTAGTTTTAGGTCTACTTCATTGGTGAGGTCTTGGGAGCCTCTGTGTCTCTGGATCTCTGGTTTGGTAGAAGTTGAGTATTCTCTGTGTCTATCACCTTCACTCTTGTGCTGATACCAGGTTCACTAAGAAAGCAGCACTCTTTCTCATTTTCCCAATTACTCTACAATTTCACCTAGGGCTCTGGTGAGTTGCAGTGGGCTGGTTTTCTACTCAGGATCTGCGTCCTTCTGAAAAAGAGAAGCAGATTCTCCAGTGCAGAGTGAAGTCAGCACTGGATAAATGGGATAGCCATTATTAGCTTAGAGAGAACTTAATAGGTGTAGGCCCTCTTCTAAGGCTCTGTTTTTCTGATCCACTCTCTTAACCTGTGATTTTTGATTGGTGAGTTGACACTTTTAATATTTAAAGTTATAATTGTAAAGTTCAATTTAATCCCTGCCATGCTGAAGGCTATGTGGATTGGTGCTTTCTTGGGTTTTGTCCATTTTCATGCCTGCTATAGTTTTGGTTGTTGGGTTCTTCCTCTGGTAGGCTCTTGAGGTTGGTTCTGCAAGTCTTCTATGTAGATTGTTTTCTGAAACATTATTTTTCATTTTTTTGTTCACATAATCATAGAGCTAGATTTTATCATGTTAAGTTTTCCTTTCACAATCTATTATGAGGGATACTTTCACTAGGTACAGTAGTTTGTGTTGGAAATTGTAGTTTAGAATCTGAAGTACTCCATTCCAAGTCCTTCTGGATTTCACTGTTTCCATTTAAAAATCTGAAGCAATTCTGATGGGATTGCCTTTATGTGTAATGAGTTCTTTCTCCCTTGGTGCTTTTAGCACTTTTTGTTTTCATTGTTTGAATTTCAACTATGATAGACCTTGGAGAGTTTCTTTTATGGACCAGTCTGTTTGGTGTTCTGTGAGCTTGTATCTGAATAGCTCTCTCTTTTGTAAGAGCAGGAGATTTTTCTCCAATAATTTTGTTGAATATGTTCTCTATGCCTTTGGACTATATTTCTTTCCCTTATGGTAGACATATGATCCAGATACTTGGTAAATTAAGGTACCCCACAATTACCTCTTATTCTTACTTTTTCCTTTCTTTAATTTGAGAGAGAGAGAGAAAGAGAGGGGTTGGGGGAGAGAGAGAGAATTGGCATGCCAGGCCTTCAGCCAGTGAAATAGAACTCCAAATGCTTACACCACCTAGTGGGCATGTGCAACCTTTCACTTGCCTCACCTTTGCATGTCTGGCTTATGTTGGATCTGGAGAGTAAAACATGTCCTTAGGCTTTGCAGGCAAGTGCCTTAATGACTAAGCTATTGCTCCAGCTCCTCCTATTGTTTTTTTTTTTTGACATAGGATCTTACTGTAGCTCAGGCTGACCTGGAATTTACTCTGTAGTCTCAGGGTGGCCTTGAACTCATGGCAATTCTCCTATGCCTCCCTCCCGAGTGCTGTGAATAACCATCAGGCCTGGCTCAGCCCCTCATATTCTATTCATATGCTTTTCTGAACTCATCAAACTTTTTGATTCCTGATCAATATCTTTATTTTGTCAAGTTCTGAGGTTCTGTCCTCCACATGATCTATTCTGTGAGCAAGGGCTTCTAGGGAGGCTTTTAAAATCTCTATTTGATTTTTGTTTTCTGCTGTATTTTTCTGTATCACATCCACCCCTTTTTTGAGTTTCATTTTCAGGTCAAGGTTTAATTTGCTTGATCTTTCTTAAAACTCATTTTCTTAAAATTCATTTTTGTATTTGATCATGTATTCAGTAAGCTTAATCAGTTGACTATTGAGAGCCTCTATTTGTGGATTTACCTTCAATTCATTTATCTTTCTTTTAAGATCTCTCTGGTTTTCTTCAATTATGTTATGCCAAGTGATAAAAGTTGCTTGCTATAATATATGACTATGTTGCTTTTTATTTATGTGATTTATGCAATTTTACTTATGCAAAAGTTTTTTGATGACTTGTTTCCAAATTTGCTTCTCATTTGGTTTGGTCTTATCATGTTTATTTAATAAGATTATCATGCTTTAATTTTGGGATTATATTTCTGGTGTATCCTCTATATTTTCATCAGACACTTCCATTGTAGGGCTAGACATTCGTGGTGGAGATCTCTCAGCTTGTCTTGTATTGTAGTTTTTGTGTTGGGGTTTACCCGTTTCTGGGTAGATGTCTTTTTTAAGGAGAAAACAAATAGTGGCTCTTAGGACCTTCCGTGAGTGTTCGGTTTGGGTTTGAATCAGATTTGAGTGGGATGGCATCTGCAAGTGCGCAGGTCATTTCGTCGCAAGCACACCAGCAACTCTGGGCTGGTGGCTGGTATTAAAGCCCATGGGGGACCACGTTGGAGGTCCAAAGGGTCTTCAGCATAGCAGTACCTCACCCGAGGAGCTCAGGCACTACTTTGAGGATGAGTGCTTGCTCCAGCTCCCTCTCTATGCCATAGCGGTACAAATTGTGGAGGCTGCACTAGAACCGCTGTGGCAGGCATGTATCAATTACTCCCATGCTTTCTGGTGTCCACTGAAGATCACCAGGACCTTCCACTGTGCATCTGCAGTGGTGCCACCCCTCTGGAGCTCAGAAGCTACTCCACAGTATGAGCACTTGCCCCAGTTCCCCCACTGTATCTCAGCTGTGCTGGATGTGAAAGTTGTACTGGAATCACCCTGGCAGGCATGCACCAACCACTTCTGTGTTCCCTACCTGGATGCTAATGCTCCCATTGAAGGATTCAAGGCCCTGCAGCTTGGAGTCTGTGGAGGAACTCAGGGGTCCACCTACCTGTGTAAAGAATCGGCTGTTCACCAGTGGAGAATGTGCTACTTGCCAAAATGAGTGACAGCACACCCAGGAACCTTGGTGGGAGCTTGAGTTCTTACCCTGCACTGTATGTGTCAGGCTTGTTCCACCCCAGTACGTGATATCTGCTTTGTGAGTTGGATGGGGAGTGGAGGAAGGCAGATCACTCTCCCACACTGCCTGCCCCACCTCAGCTGGACCCAGTGGGAATTAGTCAGGCACCAGTCTGCCCCAGCATGGGAGACCAGTAGGGTTTCTTCTTTTGCACCCTAGTTGTTCTGCAGAGTGTGTAGGATTTGACAGATTACTGAATATATCCCTCTGTGTCCACCCAGTAGTGTGTCTGCTAGGTCCTTTCTAGTACTGGAGTTCCCAAATCTTGCTTTATTTCACCCCTGGAGTTCTAATGTAGTTGAAAATCTGCCATCATAACCAGAAGTGCCACCACAGGCTTTTGATTAGGTTTTCAGTACCAGGCATGGATTCCCTCCCATGGCATCAGAGAGCAGTTAGTTTCCCCCATTACAGACATGCCACCGTTGCACCAGCTTGTACATTTAGCCTGGATGTTTGCTGTTACATTTGCAGGGTCCACTGCTGGTTAACAATCTTGATGGCTTTTTTTCCCACCCAAAGGCTGCATGCTGCATAGCTTTTTCCAGCATCTGGACAGCTAGTTAATAGAGAAGAGGCTTAGAACTCAGCCCCAGCTTGATTTCTCAGTGACCTGTAGCCCAAGCATATGGAGTCATATGCAGAAATAGCGTCTTCCCATCTCGTTTTGGTAGGTAACTAAAAGCCTTGCCTATAACATGTAATGTTTTGGGAGTATCAGGAGACTTCTTGGGCACTAATTTGCTGGAAGGTATCACATCTCTGGCACTGAAATTTTTCTGATAATAATCTATGGCTTTTGGATATAACATTATCCATCTCCACAGGGTACTTCTGCTCAAACTCTCTCTTTTTTAAACTCTCCTTTTTTGAAACACACAATTTATAGCTAGTGAAAAGGCACATTTTTATATGGCTTATTCATAACATCTTAAAATTTGACTAGTGCTCTTCTCACCCTCACCTGTCTTCCAACCCCTCCTCTGATCCAATTTAGAACATTTCATCCCTAATTTCAGAACTACTTTACTTTCCCATGAAGCCTTCTTCTCTCCTCCATCCCTCATGGCCCCTTTCTAGCTTCCTGGCTTGTTCTACTGACTTTTGCTCAAACTCACATATGAATTAAACATTTGAACTTAGGATCCACATATGAGAGGGTATATGTGGCATTTGCCTTTCAGGGTCTGGAGTTAGCTACTTAGCAAAATCTTTTCCAGATTTATCCATTTATTGCAAATTTCATATTTCTTCACAGCTGAATAAAACTTTATTGTGTAAAAATAGACTATATCTTCACTATCCATTCAACACTTTAAGGCATCTAGGCTGGTTCAATTTCTTAGCTTTAGTGACTTGTGCAGCAATAAATATGAATGAGCAAGTATCTCTATAGTAATGAATAGAGTCCTTAGAGTATATAGTGATAGAACTGGATCATATAATAAGTCTAATTTATCTGGGACCTCTACTTTGATTTTCACAATGACTCTACCAGTTTACATTTCCATCCACAATGGAGAAGGGTTCCTTTCTCTCCACACCCTTGCCAGCATCTATTGTCATTTAATTTTAGATATTTATTGGCCATTTGCATTTCTTCTTTAGAAAACTCTCTATTTAGTTTTATAGAGCCTATGTTGTGATTGAGTTGTTTGATTTTATTTTATTTTGTATTTTTTAAATTTTTATTAACATTTTCCATGATTATAAAAAAATATCCCATGGTAATTCCCTCCCTCCCCCCCGACACTTTCCCCTTTGAAATTCCATTCTCCATCATATTACCTCCCCATCTCAATCTGATTTTTTTACTATTTAGTTTTTTGAATTCTTTGTATATCCTGGATATTAATCCTCCATCAGATGTGTAGATGGCAAAGATTCTCTCCCATTCTCTAGGCTGCCTCTTTGCTTTATTTAGTATCTTTTGTGTACAAAAGCTTTTTAGTTTCATGAGGTCCCAGTGATTGGTTACTTACCTTACTCTCTGAGCAACTGGGGTTCAATTGAGGAAATCCTTGCCTATGTCTCTATGTTGAAGTGTTGCCCCAACTATTTTTTTTTAAGCAATTTCAGAGTTTTGAGCTTGATCTCCCAGTTTTTGATCCATTTGGATTTGATTCTTGTGCATGGAGAGAAAGAAGGTTTTCATCCCTCTACATATGTCCAGTTTTCCTTTTGTTTGTTTTTTCAAGGCAGGGTCTCACTCTAACTCAGGCTGACCTGGGATTCACTATGTAGTCTCAGGGTGGCCTCAAACTCTCAGCAATGCTGCTACCTCTGCCTCTTGAGTGCTGGGATTAAGGGCGTGAGCTACCACACCAGGCTCCGGTGAATAAAGTTTGCCATTTTTGTAAAAATCAGATGGATATAGTTGCCTGGGTTCCCATCAAGTATGGTGATACTGCCAGCTTTAGTTTTGTTGCTCAGAATTGCTTTTGTTATTAAAGGGTTGTGTGTGTGCACTTCCAAATGAATTTTAGAGTTTTTTTTCTAGTTCAGTGAAGCATGCCATTGGAAATTGGAATTTTAATGGAGTTTGCATTAAATCTGTAGTTTTGTTTTGGTAATATAGACATTTTCACAAGATTGATTCTTGAAATTTATGAACATGGGATGTCTTTTCATTTCCTAGTGTCTTTTTCAATTTCTCTCTTTAGTGTTTTAAAGTTTTCATATGAAAGATTCTTCACTTCCTACGTTAGGTTTATCCCAAGGTTATGTTACAATTAATATTAAATTAAATTTTATATTTGAGGGAATTGTTAATGGAAGTGTTTCCCTGATTTCATCATCAGCACATTTAATATTGGTATACAGGAAAGGCTACTTATTTCTACATGTTGATTTTGTACCCTGCTACTTTGTCCAAAGAATTTATCAGCTCTAACAGGTTTCGGGTAGAGCCCTTAGAGTATGAATAGAATCATATAATCTGCAAACATTGATCTTTTGACTTCTTTCTTTCCTATTTTTTTAATTAATTAATTTATTTATTTGAGAGCGACAGACACAGAGAGAAAGACAGATAGAGGGAGAGAGAGAGGATGGGCGTGCCAGGGCTTCCAGCCTCTGCAAATGAACTCCAGACGCGTGCACCCCCTTGTGCATCTGGCTAACGTGGGACCTGGGGAACCAAGCCTCGAACCGGGGTCCTTAGACTTCACAGGAAAGCGCTTAACCGCTAAGCCATCTCTCCAGCCCATTTCTTTCCTATTTTTATCACTTTTCTTTTTTCTTTTATCTTATTGCTGTAAAGAAGACTTCCAGTATAATATTAAATAAAAATGGAGAAAGTGGACACCCTTGTCTGGTTCCTGATGTTAGTGGAAATGCTTTATTTTTTCATCTTTACTGTAATATTGGCTATAGGTTTGTCATGAGTAGCTTTTATTATGTTGAGTTATGTTCCTTATATCCTTCATCATGAAAGGATGTTGGATTTTCTCAAATGCTTTTTCTGCATCTATTGAGATGATCAGGTGATTTTTGTTTTGCAGTTCATTTATATGGTACATTACATTCATCAATTTGCATGAGCTTAACCATTCCTTAATCTCTGGGATGTAACCTACCTGGTCAGGATAAATGATCATTTTTATTTTTTCCTGTATTCTTTTTTGCCAGTATTTTGTTGAGAAATTTTTGCATCTATGTAAATGAGGGGGATTGATCTGTAATTATTTTTTGGTGTCCTTTTGTCTTGTTTTGGTATCAGGGTAATGTTGGCTTCATAAAAGGAGTTTGGTAGTATTCCTTTCTTTTCTGTTTTATGGAAAAGTTTGAGAAGCATTGGCATTAGATCTTCTGTGAATGGGTGATAAAATTTGCCAGTGAACCCACTGGGCTTGGACATTTTTTTTTTTTTTTTATTTATTTGAGAGCGACAGACACAGAGAGAAAGACAGATAGAGGGAGAGAGAGAGAATGGGCACGCCAGGGCTTCCAGCCTCTGCAAACGAACTCCAGACGCGTGCGCCCCCTTGTGCATCTGGCTAACGTGGGACCTGGGGAACCGAGCCTCGAACTGGGGTCCTTAGGCTTCACAGGCAAGCGCTTAACCGCTACGCCATCTCTCCAGCCCAAGCTTGGACATTTTTTAGTTGGAAAATTTTTTATAGTTTCTCTGATATCATTGACTGATATAGGTCTGTTTAAATGATTTATCTCATCTTGCTTTAATTTTGGGAGGTAATATATGTCTGGATAATTATCCATTTTTTCAGATTTTCTTTTTTTATCTTCTTTATTAGATATGGACATATTTTGTATGAAAACATCACATGTTGGTACCATCCTTCCCCTCCTCCTTGTCCCTTATTTGAGGCCTTCCTCATTGGGGAATGCAGGTCAACCCCATGGGGATTGTGGGTCATGCATTGTGGGGACAGCAGTCAGTTATGGGAGAGAGGCAATGTCTCTGTGCAAAATGCCACAACTTGTGGCTCTAACAATCTTTCCACCCCCTCTTCTTAAAAATTCTCTGAGCCATGATGGGAGCATTTAAATTCTACTTCAGTGATGGGCACTGAGGAGCATCTAAGTGTCTGGTTTGGTAGGTGTTGCATGTGCTCAGTATCTTTCTCCATCACCCTTGTGCTGATATCAGCTTAACTGAGAACACAGCATTCTTGCTTATTTCCTCAATTGCTTTCTGGTTTCAGCTGGCACCGGGGTGGAGTGTGCTGGGTCATTTATCTCCTCAAGTCCAGTTCCCATCTGAAAAAGAGAAGCAGATTCTCTAGCAGAGAGTGGATAACCATTATTAATTTAGAGAGAATTAAAAGTGTTTCGACACTTTCATAGTCTAAGGTTAGTGGGAGCTTGACAAGGGAAATCAGAATTATTATCTGGATATGATTCTGACTTGTTTCCCAGTTCCAGATATGGTTTCCTTTCCACTGAGCAGATCTGTTAGCCAATCCAAGAGCAAGTGGTTACCCAGCATGGCTGTGTGACACTATTGCACTTGTGTATCATGTCAGGTTGTGTGCTTCTGAGTCGCTTTGACTTTGAGTTGCTCGGACAGATGTTGTCACTTTCCCCTGGTAGCTCATGTATCACCTTCCAGCACTAGATGGGCTAATTATCTGAGGACTGGCTCTGCTCTGGATTCCAATCAGGTCTCTTTATGGTCCGTGCCAACAGTGTTTGGTGTCTTCAGCAGTAGAATCTTACCATTGACCTCTGGTGAGTAATTAAGTGCTCTGACAAAAGTCTGTCTTGTTTGTTTTGGAAGATCTCGTAGATCTTTCTGATCAACAACTCCTTGTGGATGTACTCCACATCCTTGTACAGGGAATTAAGGGCCAGTTCCAAGAGAAAAGAAAAAAAAAAGAAAAAGAAAAAGCCAGTGAAGAAAGAGAAACAGGAGAAATTTGAGGTTAGGTTTCTCCTGGGCCATCTGATTCAGGTGTTCCCTCTAAGATTTGCTTGAGGGTTCCACCTTTTAGTCTGATTTCCAGGATATAGGATTCTATTGAACCTGTTCAATTTGGGTTCAGATTTTGTGTACCGCCCACCCTCTCACTTTCCTCAAGCCTTACCCTTCCTGTTGTCCAAGCCTCCAGATGGTATTCAGTTGTGTCAGCAATGTGGGCTGATCCAGGTTAGGAACTGCAGATGAGTGAGATCATGTGATGATTGCGTTTCTGTGATTGTGTGAGTTCACTTAGGATGATCTGTTCCAAGTTTGACCATTTTTCTACAAATTTCAATTTTTTTTTTTTTTTTTTTTACTGCTGAGTAGAATTGCATCATGTAGATATACTACATCCTTGTTATCCATTTATCCAAAGATGGGCACCAGGGTTGATTCCAGGTTTTAGCTATTATGAATTGAGCAGCTATAAACATAGTTGAGCAAATATTTCTGAACTGAGATATGGAGCTTTCAGGGTAAAGTGCCCAGTAAGGGAATAACAGGGTCTGCTAGTAACTCTATATTTATCCTTTTCAGGAGTCCCCAAATTGATTTCCACAGTGGTTGTCCCAGATTACATTCCCATCAACAGTGAATGAGGGTTCCAATTTCTCCACAGCCTCACCAGTATTTGTTTTCATTTGATTTTTTTTTAATGTTTGCTATCCTTACTGGGATAAGGCGGAATTTCATATTTCTTTTAATTTGCATTTCCTTAGTGGTTAGGCATGTTGAACATTTTCTTAAGTATGTGTACTTGTAATTCTTTCTCTGAGAACTCCCTATTTAGTTCTTTGCCCCACTTTTGGATTGGGTTGTTTGATATTTTGTTGTTTAGTTTGAGTCCTTAGTAGATTCTAGGTATTAGGCTTCTGTCACTATTATAGCTGGCAAAGATTTTCTCCCATTCAGTGGGTAGTCTGTTGGTTCTGCTTATGATATGTTTGTCTGTGCAAAACCTTTTTAGCTTCATGAGATCCCATTGATTGAGTGCTTGTTTAATTTCCTTGGCTACTGGGATTTTGTTCAGGAAGTCTTTTCCCAGTCCTATATTATAGAGAGTGCTTCCTACTTTTTCTTCCAGTAGTTTTATATTATACTTTAATCCATTTGGACTTGATTTTTGTGTATGGAGAAATGAGTGGGTCTAATTTCATTTTTCTATAGATGGTCATCCAATTTGCCCAACACCATTTGTTGAAGACGCTGTCTTTGTTCCAGTCTACATTATTGGCACGTTTGTCAAAGATGAAGCAGCTATAGTTGTTTGGCCTAAAGTCTGAGTATTCAATTCTGTTTCATTGGTCTTTGTTTCTGTTTTTATTCCAGTAGCATGCTATTTTTGTCACTATGACTTTGGAATATATTTTTAGATCAGGTATTGTGATACCACCAGAGGTGTTTCTTTTCCTGAAGATATGTTTGGATATTTGAGGCCTTCTTCCATTCCATATGATTTATGAGATCAATTTTTCACCCTCACTGAAGAATGATGCTTGTATTTTTATTAGTATTGCATTAAATCTGTATATTGCTTTTGATAGAATTGACATTTTCACAATATTAATTCTACCTATCCAGGAACATGGGAGGTCCTATGATCTTCTTAAGTTCTCCTCTATTTCTTGCTTGAGTGTTTTTATGTTTTTTTAAAAAATTTTTATTTATTTATTTGAGAGCGACAGACACAGAGAGAAAGACAGATAGAGGGAGAGAGAGAGAATGGGCGCGCCAGGGCTTCCAGCCTCTGAAAACAAACTCCAGACGCGTGCACCCCCTTGTGCATCTGGCTAACGTGGGACCTGGGGAACCGAGCCTTGAACCGGGGTCCTTAGGCTTCACAGGCAAGCGCTTAACCGCTAAGCCATCTCTCCAGCCCTATGTTTTAATTATATAGTTACTTCATATCCTTTGTTAGTGTTATTCCAAGGTATTTAATTTTTTTGTTGCTATTGAAAACGGGACAGTGTCATTGATTTCTTTCTCTGTATATTTGTCCTTTGCATATAGAAAAGCTACTGATTTTTGAGCATTGATGTTTGTATTCTGCCACTTTGTTGAAGGAATTTATCACCTTTAGAAGTTGTGGGATGGAGATTCTCAGGTCACTTATATATAAGATCACATCATCTGAAAATAGGGCTAACTTGACTTCTTCCTTTTCAATTTGAATCTCTTTCATTTCTTTCTCCTGTGTTATTACGTGGGCTAGTACTTCTAGTAGTATGTTGAAGAGCAGTGGGCAGAGTGGGCACCCATGTCTTGTTCCCAGTCTCAGTGGTAACTCCTTAAGTTTTTCTCCATTAAGAATTATTTGGTCTTTAGGAGCTTTATAGGTAGCCTTTATTGTGTTGAGATATAAACCCTCCATGCCTATTCTTTCCAGTGTTTTGATCATGAAGTGCTGTTGTATTTTGTCAAAGGCCTTCTCTGCATCACTGAGATGATCCATGTGGTTCTTATGGTTCAGTTTATTTATGTGGTGTATTACATTGACCAATTTGTGCATGTCAAACCATCCATGCATCCCTGGGGCAAAGCCTATCTGATCAAGCTATATCATTTTTTTGATGTGTTGTTCAATTTGGTTTGCAAAGATTTTGTTCAGGATCTTTACATCTAAGTTCATTAGGGATATAGGCCTATACTTTTCTTTCCTTGTTGCATCTCTGTCTGGTTTTGGTATTAGGGTGATGCTAGCTTTATAAAAGGAATTGGGGAGGATTCCCTGGTCTCCAATTATGCAGAATAGTTTGAGAAAAATTGGTTTCAGTTCTTTTATGAAGGTTTGATAGAATTCTGCTGAGAAGCCATCATTCTTGGACTTTTCTTTCAGTGGAGGTTTTTGATTACCTTTTCAAACTCCATGGATGTGACAGATTTGTTTAGGAGATTAATATGCTCTGAGTTTAGTTTTGGAAGGTGGAATCTCTCTAGGAATTTATCCCTTTCTTCCAGATTATTTAATTTTGTGGAGTAGAGCTTTTGGAAGTATGCCCTGCTGATACTTTCAATTTCATTGATGTCTGTTGTGATCTCTCCATTTTCATTTCTGATTTTGTTAATTTGAGACTTCTATTTTTTGTGCTTGATCACTTTGGCCAGAGCTTTGTCAATCTCATTCTTTTTTTTTCCTCACAGAACCAGCTCTTTGTTTCATTGACTTTTAAAATTGTTTTCCTAGTTTCCAATTCATTAATTTGTTCTCGAATCTTGATTATTTCTTTCTGTCTGGACCTCTTTGGGTTGGATACTTCTTGTTTTTCCAGTGTGTTTAGGTAGACAGTCAGGTTATTGGTTTGTGATCACTCTGTCTTTGTGATGAAGGCATTTAGGGCTATGAATTTTCTTTTTATGACTGCCTTCATTGAGTCCCATAAGTTTTGGTAGGTTTTGTTTTCATCACTATTTAAAACTAGGAATTTTACAATTTCTTTTTTGATTTTTTTGATGACCCATTCATTGTTTAAAAGTGTGTTTAGTCTCCAGGAGTTGGTGGTGTTCTTGATCTGTGTCTAGTTGCTAATTTCTCGCTTTAAAGCATTGTGATCTGTCATGGCGCAGGAAAATACTTCAATTTTACTGACTTTATGAAAGCATGCTTTCTGGCCTAACATATGGTCCATTTGCTTGGGATATCATTTTCCAACATTTCACCCAAGGAGGTGTCTATCTTTGGTAGGGAGGTGGGTTTCTTGAAAACAGCAGTTTCTTATCCATCCTGATAAGTCTATGTCTTTTGATAGGTGAGTTAAGACCGTTAAAATATTTAAGGTTATTATTGTGAGGTTTGAAATAATCCCTGCCATGATGAGGTGTTTTATGAGGTTGGGTGCTGACTTATGTACTGTTTTGAGCCTGGGTTATTTTGGTTATTATGATCTTGTTGGCTCCTGAGATTGGTTGTTTGGCTGTTATATGTAGAGTAATTTCTCAAGTATTCTCTGTAGGTTTGGCTTTGTGTTCATATAATTATAGAGTTGATTTTTTTTCATGGAAAGTTTTTCTTTCACTATCTACTATGAGGGATACTTTTGCTGGGCAGAGTAGCTTGGATTGGAAGCCATAGTTTTTCAGGCCTTGAAGTATTCCATTCCAGGCCCTTCTGGCTTTCAGGCTTTCCACTGAGAAATCTGATGTAATTTTGATGGGATTGCCTTTGTATGTTGTGAATTGTTTCTCTCTTGCTGCTTTTAACACTCTCTCTTTGTTTTCATTGTTCTTTGGTCCTGACTGTTTGGTGTTCTGTGGGCTTCTTGTATCTGGGTAGGCCTCTGTTTTGCAAGATTCAGAAAATTTTCTTACATAATTTTGTTGAGTATGTTTTCTATGCCTCTGGTCTGGAATTCCTCTCCTGCTTGTGTGCTCATGATCCAGATGTTTGGTCATTTTAGAGTGCCCCACAGTTCCCTCATATTTCATTCACTTGATTTTTTGAACTTAGCAAAATTTTTGGCCTCCTGATCAATTTATTTTGTCCTATCTACCAAGTCAGAGGTTTTGTCTTCCACATGAGTAACTCTTGGTGAGTGGTTCTAGAGAGGTTTTCATAAATTCTATTTGATTTTTGGTTTCTGTGTGTTGTATAATGTCTATCTCTTTTTTGAGGTATGATTTCAATTTGAATTTTGATTTTCTTGATGCTTCTTGTAGTTCATTCTTGCCTTTGATCAAGCCTCCATTAAGTTTAATCAACCAGTTGTTGAGGTCTTCCATTTCTTAACGTACCTTCAGTTTATTCACATCTCTTTGAAGGATTCTAATTTTTCTTCCATCAAGTTAATCCTACTGTCAAATGTTGAATGCTCAAGGAGACGATTCTTTTTAATTTCATTGATACTGTTGTTAGTTCTTTGGTAGATTGCTTCAAGCGCTGTGATTTATTTATTTTTTTAATCATGGTCTCATTGGTTGTTGCGTTTTCATTTTGGGAATGCATTTCTGTTGATTTCTCTATGATTTCACTGTAGGCTTCTGTAGTAAGACTAGGCATCCTCAGTGGAGATCTCTCAGTTTTCTGACTTCTGTTGTTTGTTTTTGCATTGTTGTCTACCCATTTTAGGAAGACTATTTTATTGAGGAGGAAGCAAGTTTGTGTCCTTTGGCCCATGTACCCTCTGACTCAGGTGAACAGGGATATTGGTAGTGAGTGTCCAGTCAAGATACCAGAGTAAAAGGCCTGATTCCACAGCTCACACAGGGGCCAGGCCTCCCTGAGCAAGTCACAATGGGACTTACCAGGACCAGGGGAATAGGAGGAGTAAGGGCAGAGGGATCTGGTCTACTTCATGCTGAGCCCTCCAGGACATGGACCAGTGCAGGCAACCTACACTGGGGAGGTGGGAGAAGCCCAGATACAGGGGTCTGGTCTACTCACTTCAGAGGGCTGTGGCCTCCCACACACTGAAGTGCAAGGAACTCTGACCCGGGCAGTGGGAGGGGAACAGAAATGGCTCCAGCCTACTCACTCCATACTTTTGTGCCCACACACACACTGACAGCACAAGGAAATCAGACCCAGGAGGAGGTGGGAGGAGCCCCAAAGTGGGTCCTGCCTACTCACTGCAGACCACCATGCCCACCCACATAATGACCATGCAAGGAATTCAGACCCTGGCTGTGGGAGGGGACCAGAAATGGGTCCAGCCTACTCACACAAGACTGCCACACCCACTCATGCACTGATCATGCAAGAAACTCAGACCCAGGTGGTGGGAGGGGGCTATACCCTGAATTCTTAAATTTGATCTCTTTATAGTATCCCGGATGTTCTAAAGTTCCTACTTGTATCTTCTTATTAGTTTGTCTTTTGCTTTGTTGAGATGTTCTAGGTCTGCCACTTATGTAACAGGAAAATTGGGGTCCTAGGGTGCTTCTTGGAACCCTAAGCCCTGAGTTCATATCTGCAAACTAACCAAAGAATTGGCAGTTCCAGACTCAAGAGAATGATTTTTAAAATACCAGTTCATTCAGAATTTACAAAGGAGTACAGAAAGGAGAAGGCTGAGAGGTAAGGGGAAACAAAGCTGGGAGAAGAGAAGTACATCACATGGATCCCAAAAGCCTATATGGGCCACATGTAGCTCAGGAGTCCATGTGACTAGATATGGATATCTGGGTAAAAAGCATGGAAAGGAGCTCCTGCCATGTGGGAAGCTGCAGGAGATAAAGAACCCATGTGGAAAGGAAGGGCTGTGGGACCCTCCTGGTTGGGCCTGGGCTAGGGCCTAGGTAGAACCCCTCTTGGCTGGGCCTGGTCCTGTACCAAGCCAGCCCAGGCCCAGATGAGGGAAAAATTCACCCACAGCTGGAAGTTCCCGTGTTATCAGAGTGAGAGGGCCTGCCTTCCCCTTGAAAAGGTATTTATGGAAGTTCCCATGTTATCAGAGTGAGAGGGCCTGCCCTTCCCTTTAAAAGGTATTTATTACCTTTGGGTGGTGGGCTGTCTTTGGGCTCAGGTAAACCAGAGGGACAGCTGGTTGGTTAGGACTAGAGGTTGTTTCAGGAAGAGATTAGCTTAACTTGACCAACCACAATGTTTAAATCCTATGAAAGACCTCTGTCCCAGGAGGGGTCCTGACTGTGGAAAAACAATTCTTTGGAGCTAGGCAAGAGATAAGAAAAACTTTCCTGCCCTTTTTACCTTCAGAGGTCCAGTCACCCTAACTCTACCCCCTCACTGTCTTCAAGCTCTGTCCTCTAGTTCATCCGTTCTATTGATGAAACTTTCTACATTTTTAAAAATGTGATTTACTGTGTATCCCATTTCTAGTATTTCAGATAGATATTTCTTCAGTATTTCTATTTCCTTATTCATATCTTTTGTTTGTTTGTTTGTTTTTTGAGGTAGGGTCTTACTCTAGCCCAGGCTGACCTGGAATTCACTATGTAGTCTCGGGGTGGTCTAGAACTCATGGCAATCCTCCTACCTCGGCTGCCTGAGTGCTGGGATTAAAGGAATGAACTACCACATCTGGCTTCCTTACTCATAACTATTTTTGTTTGTTTGTTTCCCCCATAACAGATATATAACTATTGTACCAGTTTGGTCATTTGGCCTTGCTGGTAAACTTAAGGTTTGAAGTGTCCACTCTTGCTTATCTCCATTGATTTCTTCTCTCTCTCCCATGGAGCTGCACAGCGCAGCTTTTTCCAGATGTCAGCTGGTCTACATGGAGGAGGTTTTCAGCTCAGCTCCAGCAGGATTTCTCAGTGACCTTGCAGCCCTGGCATATGGAGTCTTCAGCAATAGGATCTGACTCTCTATTCCTGATGGGAAACCAAGAGCCTTGGCAATGGTCTGTAATATTTTGGGGGCATCAGGTACCTCCTTGGCCAACAACTCACTGGAGACTGGAGAAAGGGACTATAATCTATGGCTTCTTGGTACGCCATTGTCCAAAATAGTAGGTTAAGTAGGATAGGCTTATTCATACCTTCTCAGATTTTGATTAACCTTCCCCCACCCTTCCTTTACTCAGTCTCTTCCCTTGACCTCACTTAGACCTTTCTACCCCCAGTAATCTATTCATCTACTTACATATATACAATACCACCCCCTTAAGTCCTCCCTAGTTTCCCTCCCTTACAGTCCCTTTCTTGCTTGCTGGCCTCTGCTACTGCCTTACTCATATATTCTATCAACCTCCTTATTTCATTAAGTTGATTTCCTGTGTTCTGTTGGGATTCCTTCAGGTGTTTTCTTCTTTGATTCCTTTGACTTCATTTTTTATTTCTTTGGGCATATTTTTGAGTGCTCTGTCTAGAATTTCATCTACTTCAGTCTCATTGGAGGTCATTACTGTTGGATTTGTAATTTTTGGATGAATTATGTTCTTGATTTTTTTGTTTTCTTATATTATTGCATAGAGATTTTTGTATCTTGAGTTATTTCAATGCTTGTTTTATCTAGTTATCAGCTGTATTCTTAGATGTGTGGGAGCTCCATATGGCTTGTATAATTACTTCCAGAGAAATGGCAGGAGTGACCCAGCTTTTGGATATGCCTGCTATGAAAACACCTTAGTAGCAAATTAGCAACAATGTGTGTGGGAAGAGAGCTTATTTAAGAATGGCAAAGTACATTAACCATAGATCAGTCAGATCTAACACATCAGTATTTTTGTGTTAGTGTGCTAAGTTTTGAATTCCTTCCCTCTTTGGGATTCTTTTCTGTGGCCACCTGCCATGATATAGAAGGTGCAGTTAGCACTTCCAGTGCAAGCTTATATATGAGGCTTTGGGTATGTATTGCTACAGTGTAAAACAGCCCTATAAAACAGCCCTGTTACCTTTTGGGTGACTTTTTAATCTCACTTAAGTTGTGTGTGAAGCAAGAACCTTGTGTTTTTGCAATGTGAGCTCTGCTTAGCTAGTTACGTCATAGATCTGCTCTTCAGATTAGCTCTGCTGGATGCCTTGTGGAGTCGGGGTGGGTATAAACCCTTGGTATCTCTGAGACCCTCATTGTTTCCCAGTGAAGACCAATGGAAGGTGGGAGGCTGTGAGGAGCTCTCTCAAGTTGTTCTGGAGCACATTTTTGATTTTGCAGGCCAGTGTGAGTGGGAGAATCCCTTCCTGGTAGTTCTGCTCTCACTGATTGTGTGGTTGCTGGAGGCATCTACCTCCCTCTTGCTTCTTGGAAGTGCTCTTACTTGGGTTAATAATTCTGGTGGAAAAGTGTGTTTGATTGCCTTTTTTTCTCTCCAGGTTTCTTTGATGTGTTTCTTACTTTTCCAGCTTAATTGGTAGTCTCTCACATAATTTTTATGAAATTTATTCAAAAGTATTTTATGTTATTTGATGATAAATGGTAACTTCCTAAAATTTAATTTCTAACTCTTTGAGTCCAGCATATAGAAATATAATTGATTTTTGTGTGTTGACTTTAAGTACCACAATCATATTAAACTCAACTATTTTTAGTTCTAATAACTTTTTGATTACTGTAGATATTTATGCTCAAAACCATTTCATCTGTGAATAATGGGTCTTTCTTTCCAATTGTTATGATCTTGTCCCCACTCTCTGTCTTGTTGCACTAGCTAAAGCTGCTAGGCTAATATTGGACAGGCATGATCAAAGTGGACATCATTACATCCTTATTTTATTCCTGACTCAGAAGGAGTGAATTCATTCTAAGTCCATCACTAGGAATGATAATGACTGCAAGTTTCTATAAAAAAATGTTTTACCCCATTGAGAAATGATGCCCCTGTGACTTGTGAATAGTTTTATGACCTACTGTTGACTTTTATCAGGAGCATTTTCTTCATCTGCTGAGTTAATTGCAGGCTCTGCTCTTTTATTTTGTTGGAAGGCAGAGGTAGGAGGATTGTTGTGAGTTCCAGTCTGCCCTGAGAGTACATAGTGAATTCCAGGTCAGTCTGGGCTAGAGTGAGACCCTACCTCAAAAAAAACCCCCACAAATAAACAAATATATAAAAATCAAGAATTCATTTCACAGATTTGGAAGCTGGAAAGTCCAGGATTAAGGTTTCAGCACTGGTGTGGGCCGTAGTGATACACTGGCATGTTGTGGAAGGTGGACAGACAAGGTGGGGGGTAACCCTGGAAGTCCATTTTGAAGCAGAGCATTCATGCATTTATGAAGCTGAGCTCTCGTGACATGCACCTTCCAAGGACACCATTTGTTACCCTGTGGATTGCGTTTTCAACACATAAATGCTGCAAGGGACACATTCAAATTATAATATTCATTATTTACCTTTCCAGCGTTAAATCAAGTTTGCATTCCTGGAATAAATGCCACTTTGTATTGAAGTATTATCCTTTCTATATGCTACAGAATTGATTTTTTAATAATACATTAAGGATTTTTATGTTTATGGAAATATAAGCCTGTAATTTTATTGTAGTGTCCCTTTCTCAATGTTATGTTGGTTTTATAAACCAGGCTGGAAACATTCTTTCTTTATACACTGAAAGAGTTGGGTTATTGCTTCAATTCTTTCTATAACGTTCATATGAATTCACCAGTAAATTATAGACCTAACCATTTAATTTCCTTAATGGAACTTTTATTTCTGCTTGTGCCACTTTTACCAGTTTTTCTTTCTTTCTTTCTTTCTTTTTTTTTTTCCAGTGCTTTTGAAGTAGAGTCTTACGCTAGCCCAGGCTGACCTGGAACTGAAGGAGAAATGGGAGAAAGCTAGATTCTTTTAGCAGTTTCAGTTAGAAATTGAGGCCTAAAGAAAAACCAGGGGATACCATCCAACATGCCAACCCTCCTTGGCACAAATGGAACTCTTGGCAGGAATGGAACTTGTTTATGACCAAGTCTCCTCTACAAGACTCATCTACAAACTGCAACAGTGCCTTCTGCTGTCCACAGTCTAGCATACTGCCTAAGTGGGCTGCCCTCTTAGGTCTACCTGCCAAATCTAAAAAGCAATCTGGTCTTCCCCTTGCATACTTAAATCTGACAAAAGAATAAATTTTATGTACTCAGAAGGGTGAGGTCTTCGTCCTGTTCCTCTCTGCCTGCCTCTCTTGGCTCTGGCCACAGGGATGCACATGAGCATATATTGTTTCTTGCTCTAGGGAAACTTTTTTGCTTGCCTCTGCTTTATAGTGTGGGGTAACTTTTCACTTTAATTACATGTATGGCTTTCTTCTGGTCTCTATATCTACCACGTGTGTATTTCCTTTACACTCCAGATCTACCATGTGGATGCCTTCACTAACTCTAAATCTGTGACCTATGTAACTTCTCTAAACTTAGGGTAGCCATGGGCACAACTCTCTTTACTACTTATTTTTCATCTGTCTGCTTTGATATTTTTCCCTCTGCTATTCTTCCTTAAGCTCCCATGTCTGCCCTCTAATTTGTACTTTAGTGGAACATGACTTAGTACGGAACACTACTTAGTCCACATGGTATATTCTGTGATAGCTGCAGATTAAGAGTCGAGACATAAGTTATATTTATTTATTTTGGCTTTACAAAGTATGGTCTCAATCTAGTCCAGGCTGACCTGGAATTCGCTGTGTAGTCTCAGGGTGGCTTCGAACTCACAGTGATCCTCCTACCTCTGCCTCCTGAGTGCTGGGATTAAATGCACGTACCACCATGCCTAGCTAAGACATAGATTAATGTACTATTGTTTTT
This sequence comes from Jaculus jaculus, assembly GCF_020740685.1. NCBI lineage: Eukaryota > Metazoa > Chordata > Mammalia > Rodentia > Dipodidae > Jaculus > Jaculus jaculus. The sequence goes on from NC_059116.1 coordinate 62,271,230, forward strand.
TTTTTTCAAATCAAGGAATTTGGGGATATATTATTGTTACTTTATTAGTTATTTTAGTTAATGTACATAATAAAGGACTATGTGATATATTTTCCTACATGTATGTCATTGTACTTTGCATTAACCCCTCATTACTCTATTTTATCCTTGTTCCCCCTCCTGACAGGTCCTTTGTCTCTCTCCAAATAGTCCCTATTATGCATTATTACCATATTTACTTATTTGTATTAATATTTATATTTATTTGAAACTTTAACTACTGAACCATCTTTCCAGCCATATTCTCTTCTTTTAACTAAGTACTGAACCCAAAGGATTTTGCCAAATATGTAGTGTCTTGGTCAATTTTTGTGGCTGTAACAAAGTATCCTAGATTCAGCCATTTACAAATAGAAACTTCCCCAAATGTCCTGGAGATTAGGAAGTCCTAGTTCACAAGTTCACAGCTCTGGCAGCCTCTGTGTGGGGCAGATCTCTGCTTGCTTGCTTTCTCTCTCTCTCTCTCTCTCTCTCTTCTCTCTCATTCTTCTTTCTTTTTCTGTCTTTCTTTCTTCCTTTCTCTCTCTCTCAGAGACAGAGGCAGATAGGTTGATGATTGATTGATAGATAGATAGATAGATAGATAGACAGACAGACAGATAGATAGAGATAATGGGCATACCAGGGTCTCTGGCCACTGCAAATGAACTCTAGGTGCTTCTAACACCTTGTACATCTGGCTTATATGGGTATTGGGGTATCAAACATGGGTCTTTAGGCTTTGCAGGCAAGTACCTTAACTGATAAACCATCTCTCCAGCCCCATAGCTCTCCGCTTTCTAAGTTCACAATTCTGGCAGGTCCCATGTAGTTAGCCTCTGCCTTTAGAAGGTGTACTGTTAATATGTCCTTTAGAGGGACAATTGCTGTGTGCCCAGGTGATAAAAGGATGGAAGGCTATGTCCACACCTAGAAAAGCAAGCAGCTCTCTGAATCCTTTTCTATAAGGCATCAGTCCCATTCAAGAGGACAAACTTAATAACATACGAAGATAGAAGTGACTTTAAAATTTCCATAGGACCCAACTTTTTAATATCATCACTTTGTGGTTGAAGTTGCAGCATATGAATTGGTCAGGAGACACATATTCAGATCATAGCTCTCAGGGTGTGCATATATGCTTACTGTGTGCTCTTTAACATCTAGTGGGAGAAGACAAACATGCATATATGTAATATGCCAAGGGTAACTGAGAGGTTGGATGAGATGAGTATGTGCTAAATATGGAGGCAGCTAACTCCTGCAACCCAGATGGAAAAGCTGAGTTTATGGTGTGGTCTTGGCAGGGTTGGGAGCAGAAAACTGGCCAGATGGAACAGGCTCTTTGAAATCACCTTTGTGACTGTAGATCAAGTGATTTGCTGACAAAATCCCTCATTTGGTACTAAAAATGCAGATTTTTATAACTGAAAATTTTATGAGTATAATTAGAAGCCATTAAAAGCACCACTTAGATCCAAATGACTTCCCTTAACCAAGGGCCATCATGGTTTTGGGGATAACAGCTGCTGATGTGAAGAGCACTCAGTAGTGAATTCTGGGCCAGAGCAGAGGGACTCAGTTGTTTCATCCAGCCAGACCTCCGAGTGAGCAAGCTGCTGCTCTTTCCACCTCCCTGGACCCTGGGCTCTTCTACAGGGCAGCTGGGAACAGAGAATTTGATCTTGGCAGTGATCCACTCAATAGTGTTATGAATTCAGAGTAAGAGTGTTTTGTGGTGAAATAAACTTAGGAAATACTGACTGACTAGTCACAAATTTAGAAGTGATTTTCTACTGCAAGACTTCCTCAGGATTTTAACACACTGATAGCAGGAATTTATAAGAGCATGTTACATATTGGTTCATCTAGCCAGCCTCCTTTCCTAGATAGAATCTTTTTAAAGAATTGTGCTCCACAAAATATATTTTGGAAGCATGTTATTAGGTGAGTCTTTGAAAATAGATTATACCTGAAGTAGCCATAGAATTTGTTATATAAAAGGGGCAGTTTTGAGGGTCTGGAGGGACTATCAATTATACTTGACAACAAACATAAACTGGGGCTGTCTTGGGCAAACCAGGATGTACAATCCTCCTACTTGCAGCTCGTTGGGGATATTGTCACAGTAATAATTTCCCAAAACTAACAGTGCATAAATAGATGGGGTCAATTTATGTCCTCTGAAAAAGTTCCAAGATGAAAAGAAGAAGGTTCTCAAGAGATTTATGGGGAAGAAAAGGAGGTGGGAGCAAAAGGCAGTAGGTCTGATACCTGTAAAAGGAAAAGAGACAGAGGGAAGGGAGGAAAGAAAAAAGGAGGGAGAGAGAAAGGGAACAGCAGAAGCGAGATCTTAAAACCTTGAGAGAGAGAGAGAAAGAGAGAGAGAGAGAGAGAGAGAGAAAGAGAGAGCGATTCTGTTATGATTTCTAAGCCTAAATTCTGTAACTTTCTGGGGGAAACTTCAGGTATGTTGTGCTTTTCCTGCATCTTCTGGCAACTAGACTTATAATTCATCAAGATTTAGGGAACATAGCAGAAGAGGGGCAGAAAGACTGTAAGAGCCACAGGGTGGGAAAGAATATTATATTCAGAGGCATTGCCCCAAAATGACTGACTACTGCTCCCAAAACTCATAACCCATAACCTTATGGTCAGTACCAATAACCCCACTGAGGTGGCCCTCAATGGATTGGGGGCAGGGAGGATAGGAATGGGACCAACACATGATTTAAAAAACATTATTATTAACAACATATTTGTGTGGATATATCATGTGTTGGTACCCTCTTTTCCCTCATCCCTGCCCCACTGTTGGGGGCACTTCTCAGTGGGGTTGCAGGTATTCCCCATGGGGTTGTGGTTTATGCTTTATGGGAGCAGCAGTCAATTATTTTTTGGGGTAGGGAATGCCTCTGGGCATGATGTCTTAACCTGTGGCTCTTACAGTCTTTCTGCCCCCTCTTCTGCAAAATTCCCTGAGCCGTGGTGGGTGAATTTTAAGTCTACTTCAGTAATGCGCTCTTAGGAGCCTCTGGATCTCTGTTTTGGTAGGTGTTGAATATCTTCAGGTGTTGTGCCTGGAAATGAGGCCGAGTGGAACTTCCTAGCTAAAGTTTGGTGACCTGTCTTTGGCCAGCTATGACTCAGCAGGGCGCCAAATTGCCTCTGGTCTGCTACTTCTGCAAAAAAAGTTAGAATTCCTGCACGTGCTTAGAACCCATCATTTCAAAAGTTGTGATATGCTATTAGCCCTTACACCTCATCCTCTCCTGAGATCCCCACCTTTGTTCTCAATGCTATCTAAGCACCTGCCTATTACAATAAGGTGAGATTCTGCTTTGACAAGTCTCCCAACTCAGTGTGTTTCTCTCCAGTGACTAGGAGAGGGTCTGGGTCACTGACACTCACCATCCCGCTCAGCCCCAAGGAAAGACTGGGGGGACCGGCTCTCCTACAACCCTACCTGTCTGAGGACCAGGCAGACTGGCGCCCAACGTGGGGCATCTCTCCGATGGAAGAACGCTGATGGGCCAATTGGTCTGCAGGTGAGTGTACCCTCATAAATTGTGGGGCAGTCCTCGACCAACCCAAATCCCTTGTGCTTGCCTGAGCCCTTGTATCCATCCTAGACCCCTTTGGAAGCACTTCTTGGCCCTCTAAGGGTCCTATACCTCCAGATCCCCCTACCAATCCTTTTCAGACAAATCCTTCTGAGACCCCCTCTGCACCTCCATCCTACTATGGGGATGGCAACCCTGGGGGAGAAACAACCTACCTCTTTCCTGTCAACATTAACCCCGGCGGTAATTGCCCCACTGCTTGGTACCCCTGGGCAGCTCATGATCTAAAGGACATTAAAAAGGCTATGTTGGAGGATGGACCTAATTCCCCTGAGCAGAGACCATCTTCTAGGGTTTGGCTCATCATCACTGTACCACCCAAGATTGGAAAAACCTAGCTAAAGCTGTTCTTTCTGGCCCCCTGTACATAAAATTGTGTGCCTTCTTTCAGGATGAGTGCTGTATTCAGGCTGAGTGGAATCAGGCCGCTTATCCCCCAGTGCCAATCACCTTCAGCATGCTTTCGGGCACTGCTGATGTGTTTTCCATGGGCCTCCAGCAAGCTGCCACCCCTGATCCATTACAAGATCAGGTGTGGGCTTTGGGAATGGCCGCATGGAGGAAACTAGAGGAATGCCTATCTGAGCCCCCCATCACAGGAATCACACAAAAGGCTAATAAAGACTTGGCCACCTTCATAAAAAGAGCCTACAGACAATCCTGTCTGGGGTGCAGTAAAGATGGTCATTTTAAGAAAGAATGCCCCAATCGGGCCAAAAATACCCCAACAGTCCCTGTGGCCCCTAACATGCAGTGTACTCCCTGCCTCAGGTGTAAGAAAGGTTTCCATTGGGCCAAGGATAACAAATCCAAGTTCAGCCTTCAGGGTGAGCCTTTAAACTCCCCCAGAGGCTATCCCCAGCCCCATTACACACTGAACTGTGCCCCTGATTCCGGGACCAAGGCCAAAAATGACACTGGGGCTGACCACACTGTCTCTCTCGAGAAAACAATTTGGCTGATAAAATGGCTTCTATGCCTCAGTGTAATACTAATTAGAAAGGAGGAAGTCCCTTCTTCATGGCAGTTAGTCCCTGGCCCACCTTTACTTGGTGTGGACAGTCAACATCCTGGGAAATGGCCAACTGGCAGCCCTGGACTGATCCTGATGGTAACCATGGGGAGGTGTGCCCTCTGGTGGTGGCTGGCCTAACGGCTGACCTCCTAGGTCAGGATATAATTGGAGAAGCTAAGGCTTATATCACCACTGAAACTGTAGGAAGCAATCCTCGAGGGCTCTGCCCTAATCATCTTTGGCAAATTGATGTCACACACTGTTATCCATTTAGAAAGCTTAAATATATTTTTCTTTCAGCTGATACCTTTTCCCAGGCCTGCTGGACATCGGCACATGCCGGGGAAAAATCTAAACATGCTATTAGCCATATACCTGACCAACTTAAGACAGATAATGGCCCCTGCTTTGTAGGCAAGAATTTTGTAAATTTTCTCCAGACCTGGAGAATCTCATACTCCACAGGTATCCCATATAACCTCTGGGGTCAAACAATCGTTAAAAGCTATAATCAGACTCTCAAGTCACAATTACAAAAATAAAAGGGGGAATCCTTACCCCCATACGACCAACTAGAAAAGGCATTATTTACCCTAAATATTTTAAATTTTTCTAAAGAAGATAAACAATTATCCCCTTTTTGAAACATTGGTCTCATCCATTACCTACAGTTCTATCTGGGTAAGATGGAGGGACCCATTGACTGGGGCCTGGAGAGGACCAGACCTGCTCCTCACAGCAGGGAGAGGGTTTGGATGTATCTTCCCTAAAGATGAAAAAAGACCAATTTGGGTACCAGCAAGAGACCTAAAATATTTGTTCCAAGAAGTGGACACTGAAAATCACTTCTCCATGGAGTGTCCCCCCTGCCCCCCGAGGACTGTTCCTCAAAAGGTCTTCACCCTGCTAAACCAAACAACTTCCTCCCTTGCAGAGAATTGCTGGCTTTGCCTCTGATCTGGGCCTCCCCAGCTGCTTGCAGTAATCATCAATGATACAAATACAGTTGCCCATACGACCCTAAAACATTGCTCAGCCACCTTATCCATCTCCGCTCAGCTTTTCCCAATGCCTCCTTCTGGAACTTGCATTTGGGCCCCGCCTTCCCCTAATAACTCCAATACAGATGTGGGATACATTCATCCTTCCTTCTGTACTTTCAACACAGCTGAGCCCAGTGTTCAACACTGCCTGCCTTCTGGAATGGCTTATGTTTGTGAAGGTGGGATGGCCTATGGCTTTATACCCACCAATTGGACAGGCCTTTGTGCCCCAGCCACTTTTGATTCCAGATGTGGATATCATTCCTGGAGATGAAGCCCTCCCTATACCCTCTTTTGATTATATTGGAGGGAGACCTAAGAGCTGTAAAAATGATACTTTTACTCATTGGGTTGGGAATAACTTCAGGCATGGCCACCAGGACAGCTGGGATGGGTATGGCAGTCCATCTGCACAGAGAGCTCTCTCTCCAGTTAATCAGGGACATAAAAGCCATGTCCAACACTATCCTTGATCTCCAACAACAGCTAGATTCCCTAGCTGAGGTAGTCCTACAAAACAGGAGGGGAATAGACCTATTAACAACCAAAAAGGAGGCATATGCTTGTTTTTACAGGAAAAATGCTGTTTCTTTGCCAATAGATTGGGAATCGTTCAGGACAAAATCAAAAGGCTTCAAGAGGACCTGGAGGAGACAGCAGGACCTCCAGGATAACCTACTCTGGACGGGCTTACATGGCTTCTTACCCTACCTCCTCCCTCTACTTGTGCCCCTCCTTCTTCTCCTTAATCTCACTGTTGGGCCTTGTGTAGTTAACAAAATTACACAATTCATTCACCGAAGGCTACAGGCAATAAAACTCCTTCAGGTTGAGATATATTACCACAGGCTGGCAACTCAGGAATTAAGTTCCTCATATGATGTTGGGCCTTGAGAGGCCAGGACGTGAGGCCTAGTGGAACTTCCTGAGCTTAGTGAAAGTTTAGTGACCAGCTATGACTCAGCAGGGCACCAAAGTGCCTCTGGCCAGCTACTTCTGCAAAAATGTTAGAGTTCCTGCACGCACTTAGAACCAATCATTTCAAAAGTCGTGATATGCTATTGGCCCTTACACCTCATCCTTTCCTGAGATCCCTGCCTGTTACCATAAAATGAGATCCTGCTTTGACAAGTCTCTCGACTCAGTGTGTTTCTCTCCGGTGACTAGGAGGGGGTCTGGGTCGCCAACACTCACCATCCCACTCAGCCCCAAGGACAGACCATTGGGACCGGCTCTCCTACAGGCCTACCTGCTGGAGGACCTGTCACTCAGGGTCTGTCTCCTTCACCCTGGTGCTGATTATCAGGTTCAGCATAGAAGCAGCACTCTTTCTTGTTCATCTCCCCAAATACTCTGTGGTTTCAGCTGTGGCTTGGCTGAAGTGTGAGGGGCAGTTTATCTCCTCTGGTCTTGCTACCTTCCAAAAAAGAAGAACATATTCTCCAACAGAGATTGAAGTCAGCATAGTTTAAATGGGATAAACATTATGAATTTAGGGAGAATTTAATGTGTGTAACCCTTCTTTTATCCAAAGACTAGTGAGAGCTTGACGCAGGAGAGCATCTTTGTCTCTGTAGAATTCTGATCTAGTTCTCAATTCCAGATATTGATTTCTTTACACTGGGTGGATCTCTTAGCCAATCAGAAAGCTATTGATCACTCACTAAGGCTGTGAGCCACTATTGCACTGCTGTGTACATCCTGTCAGTGTGTTTGCTTCTGGGTAGCTTAGAACTCTGGTTTCTCAGACTGTTGTTGGCCACTTTCCCCTAGTAGCTCATGTAGTTTTCTAGCACAGGATAGGATAACTGTCTGGGGACTGGCTTTCTTCTGGATTCTAGCCAGGTCTCTCCATGCTCTGTGTCAGCAGCATATGGTGTGTTCAGCAATAGGATCTTACCTTTTGCTTCAGGTGCTGGAGACTGCTTCTATCACAGTGGATCAGGAAACAGGGAATGAGTCTGGACCAAGGGGCCAGGGGCCAGGTATAACTCTCAGAAGCCCATCCTTAGTGACCCAGGCCTCACCTTCTAAAGTTCCACAGTCTCCCAAAAGAGTATTACTTGCTGAGAACAAGCATTCAAACCTAAACCTGAGGACATTTCAGATTCAAACCATAATAGCCACTGAGTGAAGAGAGAGAGAGAGAGAGAGAGAGAGAGAGAGAGAGAGAGAGAGAGAGAAGAGAGACATACAGAGAGAGAATGGGCACACCAAGGCCTCTTGCCACTGTAAACAAACTCCAGATGCATGTGCCCTTTGTACATCTGGCAAACATGGGTCCTGGGGAATTGAACCTGAGTCCTGTGGCTTCGCAGGCAAATGCCTTAACCAGTAAGCCATCTCTCTATCCCCTAATTTAATTTTTCTACATGTGGTTATCCAATTTGTCCATCCCCATTTGTTGACAATGCTGTCTTCTATAGTCTATGTTATTGACACCATTATCAAAGCTAAGATGTAGGTCTTCTATTCTGTTCCATTGATCTGTATTTTTGTTTTTGTGTTGGTACTATGTGTTTTTGTTAGTATGGCTTTGTTATGTTAGATCAGGTATAGAGATACCTCCAGAGGTGTTTCTTTTGCTGAGGGTGTGTGTGGATATCTTAGGCCTGCTGTCATTCCGTATGAATTTTGATATCATTTTTTCTATCTTTGTAAAGAATGATGCTGGAATTTTTATTGGTATTGCATTAAATCTGTATATTGCTCTTGGTAGAATTGCTACTTTTACAATATTAATTCTTGTTTTTTCAATGCTTTTAGGTGGATGGTTAGTTTATTAATTTGAGATCTCTCTGTTGCTATGAAAGCATTTAGTCCTATGAATTTTTCCATTAGCTCTGTCTTCATTCTGTCCCATAAGTTTTGGTAAATTGTGTTCTCATTGTCATTCAATTCTAGAAATTTTATCATTTCTTTTTTTTAAATTTTTACCACTATCAATTCATTGCTTAAAAGTTTGCTGTTAAGTCTCCAGGAACTGGTGCAATACCTGATGTGGCTCTTCTTAATTTTAAAGCACTGTGATCTGCTATGAGGCAGGAAGTTATGTCAGTTTGCCTTTATTTATGGAGGCATACTTTATGGCCTAATATATGATCTATTTTGGAGACGGATTCATGGGCTGCTGAGAGGATTGTAGAATTATGTAGAATTGGGTAGAATGTTCTATAGATGTCCAATAAGTCTAGTTGACCTTTGGTGTTGTTGAGCTCTATTATTTCTCTGTTGATTTTCTGTTTGTATGATCTGTCTATAGGTGATAGTGAAGTATTAAAGTTCCCAAATCTGATGGTGTTGTTGTTTATTCTGTTTTGTTGAAAAGAAGGTTTTCTGTTATAATCTGTGGTGCACCTGTGTTTGGTGCATATCCTCATGATACTATTCTCATTTTGGATCATTCAATTGAATAGTAAGAGGTGTCTTGTGTCCTTTTTTCAATTACCTTTGGTTTTAAGTATATTTCATCAGATATTAATATAGCAAAACCTTCTTGTTTCTTATTTCCATTTGCTTGGAATATCATTGTCCATCCTTTCAATCTGACGAGGTGTGTCTGTCTTTAATGATGAGGTAGGCTTCTTGAAGACAGCAGATGGAAAGTTCCAATTTTCTGATCTACTCTGTTAACTTGTGTCTTTTGATGGGAGAGTTAACACTGTTAATATTTCGGTTATAACTGTGAGGTTCAATTAATCCCAGCAATGATGCGGTGCTTTATAGGGTTTAGTGTTTTGGGGGCTTTCTATTTTTTGAGCCTCCTCTGGTTTTGGTTACTGTGATGTTCTTCTTGTAGGCTCTTGAGATTGGTTGTTTGCCTCTTCTGTGTGGAGAACTCCCTGAAGTATTCTATGTAGGTTTGGTTTTGTGTTAATATAATCAAAGAGCTGACTTTTTTTCATGGGAAGTTTTCCTTTCTCCATCTATTATGAGGGATACTTTTGCTGGGTACAGTAGTTTGCAGTGGAAGCCATAGTGTTTTAACTTTGAAGTGTTCCATTCCAGGCCCTTCTGGCCTTCAGGGTTTCCATTGAGAAATCTAAGGTGATTCTGATGGAATTACCTTTGTATGTAGTGAGTTGTTTTACTCTTGCTGCTTTTAGCACTCCCTTTTTGCTTTCCTTGTTAAGAGTTTTAATTATGCTCTGCCCTGGGGAGTTTCTTCTTTAGTCCTGTCTGTCTGGTGTTCTGTGAGTATCTTGTATCTGGGTGGGCCTTTCTTTTGAGAGATTTGTAAAACTTTTCTCTAATAATTTTGTTGAATATGTTGTCTCTGCCTCTGACCTTGATTTCTTCTCCTTCTGGTATACTCATGATCCCAATGTTTGTTCATTTTAGGGTATCCCATATTTCCCTCATATTCTGTTTGCCTGATTTTTTGATTCCATTGTGGTCAGATAGAATGCAAGGAATTATTTCAATTTTCCTGTATTTGTTAAGATTTGCTTTGTGTCCTAATATATGGTCTATTTTAGAGAATGTTTCGTGTGCTGCTGCAAAGAATGTATATTCTGCAGCATTTGGTTGAAATGTCCTGTTGATATCTGTTAGGTACATTCCTTCTATGACCTCATTTAGTCCAGATGCCTCTCTGTTTATTTTTACCCAGGATGACCTGTTAATTGATGAGAGTGGGATGTTGAAGTCATCCACTTCCACTGTGTTTGGTATCATCTGTGACCTTAGTTCTAATAGTGTTTGTTTGATGAATTTAGGAGCCCCCATGTTAGGTGCATATATGTTTAGGATTGTAATGTCCTCCTGTTGGAGTGTGCCCTTAATCAATATAAAGTAACCTTCCTTATCTTTCTTAACTAATGTTGGACTGAAGTCTACCTTGTCAGATATTAGGATAGCAACCCCTGCTTGTTTTCTAGGTCCATTTGCTTGAAACACTGTTTTCCAACCTTTCACCCTAAGATAGTGTCCATCCTTTGTAGAAAGGTGAGTTTCTTGGAGGCAACAAATTGAAGGATCCTGCTTTTTAACCCAGTCTGCCAACCTATGCCTTTTGGTTGGGGTATTGAGGCCGTTGATATTAAGAGATAATATTGAAAGGTGTGTATTCATTTTGGCTATTTTTTTTTGTAGTTCTTCTGGTTTTACCTTTGTTCTCTCGTGTTAACTAGTATTTGAATATTGTTTGCTTTTTCCCGGTTCCTTATATGTGTGCTTTTCTTTTTCTTCAGCATGGAGAATTCTTTCAAGTATTTTCTGTAGAGCTAGTTTTGTCTTCAAATACTCCTTTAGCTTGCTTTTGTCATGGAATGTCCTTATTTCTCTGTGTATTTGAATGGATAGTTTTGCAGGATAAAGTAACCTTGGTTGACAGTTGTTATCTTTCAGGACTTGGAATACATTACTCCACACCCTTCTGGCTTTTAAAGTTTGTGTTGAGTAATCTGCTGTAGTCCTGAGAGGCTTGCCTTTGTAGGTAACTTGATTTTTCTCTCTGACTGCTTTCAATATTTTTTCTTTGGTTTGTGTGTTTGGTATTTTGATTATAATGTGGTGAGGAGAGGTTCTTTCCAGGTTTTATCTGGCTGGTGTTCTAAAGGGTTCCTGTATCTGCATTGGCACCTCTTTACCAATTTGGGGGAAGTTTTCGTCTATGATTTTGTTGAAGATGCCTACTATGCCTTTTGAGTGAAATTCTTCTCCTTCTACTATGCCCTGAATTCTTATGTTTGATCTTTTCATTATGTCCCAAATATCTTGAAATTCCCACTCATACTTTTCTATTAGTTTGTCTTTCTCTTTGTTGGACTGTATTAGATCTGCCACCTGGTCTTCTAGATTAGATATTCTGTCCTCTCCTTCATCCATTCTACTGGTGAGTTATTTCATTAACTGTGTTCTCCATTGCTAGTAATTCTGACTGGTTTTTCTTTTCTTTCTTTTTTTTTCTTTTTTCTTTTTTCTTTTTTTTGGTTTTTCGAGGTGGGGTCTCACTATAGCCCAGGCTGACCCAGAATTCACTACAGAGTCTCAGGGTGGCCTCGAACTCATGGTGATTCTCCTACCTCTGCCTCCCGAGTGCTGGGATTGAAGGTATGTGCCACCATGCCCAGCTCTGGTTTTTCCTTATTATTTCTATTTCCTTATTTATGTCTTGTATTGACCTCTTTATTCATTAAATTGATGTCCTGTGTTTTCTTTGATTCCTTTGATTTCCTCTTTGATTACTTTGATTTCTTCTTTGACTTCTTTGAACATAGTTATAATCATTCTTTTGAAATCTTTCTCAGGCATTTCTTCTAACTTGTTCTTACTGGAGGTCATTTCTGATGTATTAATACTTTTTGGTGGATTTATATTGCCTTGACTTTTGGTGTTTCTTTTGTTAAAATATATATAATTTTTCATCCTGGATTATTTAATGATTGGATTTTCTAGTTAGTTGGGTATTATTAGATGTATCAGACAATCTGATGTTATATAACTTCTGGGTAGGAGTTTAAGGCATTAGATGTGGCTCTCAAGACTCTCAGAGTATCTACAAAAGTGACCCTAGGTGTTGGGTTTGCCTGCTATGAGAGTATTCACGTAGGCTGAGTGGAACAAAATACAGGAAAATTCTGAAATTTAACTAAACAATGTACACTTTCAATGAAAATCAGCTCAGAGTATTTATCCAAGAGTAGGTATTATGACAACCAGATTCTTTAACTGTCCCTTAGAGTGTGTGGCACCCCTCCTACACCCTTAATCCTGACAACAAGGAGGTTAAGATTTCTGATCTGTTGAGGGTTCCAAGTCAGCTTGTAACCAGGTGAGACCCTTCCCTGGGTCCCGCTGTCGGTTCAAGTTGGTGTGGCCAGGTCCCTGGACCACTGCTCTGTTTGCTGGAGCTGGGGGAGTGGAGGCTGTCGATGCTACTCTAGTTCTTTTGCTGTTCCACGTGTTCTTCTACCTCGTGATCTGCTCCTCCATCGTTCACTACTGCTCTCCCTTCAAGTTTCTTGAGTTTGCGGAGAACTCCAGTGTGAGTGGAAGCTCCCCTTGCCTGGCTTTTCCTATGGCTCAAGCCAAGCCTGGCAGCTTTCTGGTGTGCTGCCACTTCTGCTGTGGTTGGTGGACCTGCTGGAGCTGCTTCTGGCAGCCTATGTAGGCTCTGGATGCTCTAGAACTCTCCTACTTCTCTGCTGCCATTTCAATTTCCTATACACCTCACTTTTTAGTAAAAGTGTGTATTTTGCTGAGGTTTTTTTTTTTTTTTTTTTTTTTTTTTTTTTTTTTTTTTTTTTTTTTTTGGCTTTCTCCCTTAGGCTGCTTTGGCATGGTACCTATGCTGCCATCTTAACTGGAAGTCGATTTTTTGAACTTAACAACAAAGTTTCTGGACTCCCAACCCAGTTCTTTTGTGCTGTCTTCCAGCTCAGAGGTTCTGTCCTCCACTGTTAGTAAAGGGTTCTAGAGAGTTAAAAATTTTTTTTGTTTATTTTTATTTATTTGAAAGCAACATAGAGAGAAAGAGGCAGGTAGACAGAGGGAGAAAGAGAGAGAGAGAGAGAGAGAGAATGGGCATGCCAGGCAAGGAACTCCAGATGCATGTGTCACCTTGTGCATCTGGCTTATGTGGGTCCTGGGGAATGGAGCCTCTAGCTGGGGTTCTTAGAATTCACAGGCAAGCACTTAACTGCTAATCCATCTCTCCAGTCCCTAGAGAGGTTTTCAAAAGCTCTATTTGGCCAGCCATGTTGGCACATTCCTTTAATGCCAGCACTTGGGAGGCAGAGGTAGGAGGATTGCTGTGAACTTGAGGCCATCCTAAGACTCCATAGTGAATTCTAGGTCAGCCTGGGCTACAGTGAGGCCCTACCTCAAAACCTCAAAAATAAATAAATAAATAAAAGCTCTGTTTGATTGTTTCTTTTCTGTTGTGTTATTTCGTATTTTGTCCATCTTTTTTTGAGGTACAGGTTCAGTTCTAGGTCTGATTTTCTTGATGCTTCATTCTTGTATTTGATCATGCCTTCATTAAGCTTACTCAGCTGGTTATTGTGAATCTCTATTTTTTGACTCACATTCAATTCATTTATCTCTTTTTTGAGGCTCCTCTGGTTTTATTCAATTAAGTTAAGCCTAATGATAAATGCTCTGTGCTCTAAGATATGATTCTGCTCAATTTCATTCATGTGACTGTTAGATTTTGATGATTTGTTTTCAGTTCAGCAATTCTCTTGATCAGGGGTCACATAGATTTGTGTGTTTAATTTTGGGATTCAATTTGAATTCTCTGGAGGTTTCCATTGTGGGACTAGGGATCCTTGGTGGAGATCTCTCAGTTTCCTTACTTTCATTGATTTTTTTTTTTTGCATTGTAGTCTCCCTATCTTGAGGTAAAAGTCTTATTTTATTGAAAAGGAAAGAAGTATTTATCCTTGTAGGATCTTCAGTGAATGTTCTGTTTAAAATGAGAACTGAATTGAAGTAGGATGGGTTTATAACCACAGATGCACAAATTGTGGAGGTTGCAAGTGCATCAAGGGTACCTGGGGAACCTGGAGGTGGGGAACTAGGATCTCAGTCCTACTCACTCCACTTGTATGCTCTCTTCAGGAAAGTGAGACCTGGGGTTGGGGAACCAGGAACTGGGAAGCTTGGGGGCAAGGAGCAAGAGGGTAGTTCCCACAGTGGCTCATGCACCCTGTGGCTTAGGAGAACAGGGAGTTGGAGACCCATTGACCAATCAGGATGCTGGAGCAAAGGGCTTGCTTCTACAGCATATATGCAGGGTCCAGGCCACCCCAAGCCAGCAGTAGAGGTTACTAGGACCAGGGAACTTAGACTTGGGGAATGAACCAGTAGCTTTGGTGTATTTACTCCATTCACACAGCCTCTGGACCATGGGGTCCAGGAGTTGGGAACCCAGGGGTGTTAATCAAGAAGTTGGAATTAAAGGCCTACTTCTGCAGCACACATTTAGAGTCCAGGCCATCCAATATAGTAGCAGGAGTACTGGAATCAGGGAACTGGGAGGTGGGAAGAATCCTGGAAGTCTAGCCTATGCTCTCCATATGCATGTACCCTAAGGAGCAGGGGTTCCAGGAGTTGGGGACTCAGGTGCAGGTTAATGAGGGAAGTGGAGCAAAAGGCCTGCTTCTTCAGCAAGCAGGCAGGGTCCAGGCCATCCCAAGCCATAAGCAGGGTTACTGTGACCAGGGAACTGGGAGATGGGGAAGGAACTAGGAGCTATGGCCTACTCACTCTGCTTGCACACCCTCTGGAACAGGGCACCCTGGAGCCTGAAATTCTTGTTGGTTGTGAGACCATAGATTGTTTTCTCATTCTCATAAAATAACATTTTCTGGATGTATCAAGTAATGACCACAGTGGTTTATATGTTGTGCAATTGTATGAGAGGTAGATATTCATCAGTACTAATTTTCTTACCTAAAGGAAATTCTTTTGAATATTTTCCCTTCCTAAAATAGTTTTATCATTTCTCCTACCATATTCTCTGACTACAGATTACCAAACATAAGTGGCTATTTTATCTGCAAATTATCTCAAACACAAATTTTATCATTGTCAATATTTTATTTTTATTTGTTTGAGAAAGAGTTAGAGGCAGAGAGAGGGGGGAGGGAGAGAGGAATGAGAACGGGCATGCCAGGGCCTCCAGCCACTGCAAATGAACTCCACATGCATGTGCCACCTTGTGCATCTGGGTTATGTTTGTCCAGTGGAATCAAACCTGGGTCCATTAGCTTTGCATGCCAGTGTCTTAACTGCTAAGCCACCTCTTCGGTCCCATAAGTCTTACTGTCAAGATAGGATACTTGCAATGCTTTGATTCTTGAGGATGCTCTTATTAGAATGGTCATGCTTCAGACACCAATATAATAAAATAAAATTAAAACAAGTGGTCATTATTTTCATCAAATTATATCATATACTTGAATCTCTTTTCTGAAATAGCATTTACACCTAATGAATTAAATAGCACATAAAATAGAAAGGACAGTAAAATTATGGGAAATTGTAAAGGATGATTTCAAGTTAAGATTAAGAAGTTATATTGTGCATTTGAGGATATAACATTGGAACTATCTAAAAATATAAAATACTCTTTTCTTATAGTGATTTTTGAGACTAGTTTATGCATCAAAACAATTAAAATTTAAAAAGATATAAAATGAAATTTGATAATAATAATTCTCCCTGATCTATTTTCCATCTTCCAATTCCCATATCTTTGAAAAGGTTCATCTCTGTGCTTATTTTCTTTCTTTTTTTATTATTTAGCTTTGTGATCAGTGAATACAGTCAAGTTGGTACCATCATTAGCCCCCTCCCTATCCCCCCTCCCCCTGGCCCCTCCTTGTTGAGGTATATGGGTCATGCATTGTGGTGTTAGCCCTCAGTTATGGGTAGGAGGAAATGTCTTTGCATATCATGACCGAACATGTGGCTCTGAAATTCTTTCTGCCCCCTCTTCCACAAAATTTCCCTAAGCCATGTTGGGCTCCTTTTAGGTCTGTTTCAGTGATGAGGTCTTGGGAGCCTCTGTGTCACTGGATATCTGATTTTGTAGGAGTTGATTGTTCTCTGTGTCAATCTTCTTCACCCTTGTGCTGGTACCAGATTCACCAGGAAAACAGCACCCTTGCTTGTTTTGCCAATTATTCTTAGTTTCAGCTGGGGACATTTGAGGTATGATGGGGTGGTTCTCTCCTTAGGATCTGCATCTGAAAAATAGAAGCAGATTCTCCAAAGGAGAGTAAAGTTAGCACCAGATAAATGGGATAACCCTTATATTTTTTAGAGAGGATTTTATGGGCGTAAGCCCCCTTGTAGCCCACGATTGGTGGTAGCTTGATAATGGAGAGTGGGCTCATTTTTGGATCTGGTTCTGACTTTTTTCTCAGCTCCAGCTATGGATTCCATTCCACTGAGTGGATCAGTTAGTCAAATCAAGAGCAGTTGGTTTCCCACCATGGCTGTGTGCCACTATTGCACTTGTGCGAGCATCACATCAGGTTATTTGCTGCTAAGTAGGTTAGACCATGAGTTGCCTGGACAGATATTGGTCATTTTCCCCCAGTCACCCATGTATTACCATCTGGCACTAGACATGCTGACTGTCTGGGGACTGACTGTCTTCCAGCTTCCAGCCATGTCACTCCATGTTATGTGTCAACTGCCTATGGTGTCTTCAGCAGTAGGGTCTTACCACTAACCTTTGGTGGGACATCAAGTACTCAGACAGAAATCTGTCATTCTTTTAGGAAAGCATGTAGGTCTCTCTGATCAAAAGCTAACTGTGGACGATAGCCACCTGCTGGTACTAGGAGTTACAGGCCAGTGCCCATGAAGAGAAGGAAGAAAAAGTTAAGTAATATAAAAGAGTTAGTGATGAGAGAGGCAGAGAGAATTTTCTTTAAAAATTTTATTCATGTATAATGTATTTTGATCATAATCCACTCTAATTATCTTCTCTTGATTCTCCACCATGTACCTCTTCTTCTGACCCTTTTCTTCTTTCTAACTATTCCCTCTTGTGCCTATCCTTTGAGTACTTTTTCTTGTATTTCTTCCATTTCATTGATCCCTCCTTTAATTTGTAATTTGAATTCTTTTTGCTGATTTTTCTCCATTTCCTTCATCCATTCTTGGAGTTCCTGTTTGATTGCTCTTGTCCAGTGAGTCTTGGACAATAGGGAGGGTAGGGCTTGGGGGAAGGGAAAAAGTTGGAGGGGGATACAAAACTGAACCCAAATTGAACTGGTTTCATAGAATCCTATACCCTGGGATTCAGACTAAAAGATGGAACCCTCAAGAGGACCTTAGAGGGAGAACCTGAATAGAAGGGTCCTGGATAGATGAAACCTAACCTCATATTGAGGACAGAGTATTGAAACTTTAGGATAAAACAGAAGAAATAGATTGCGACTCCAAAACATTATCGTGTTCAATAAATGAGCAAACAGAACATGAGGGAACTTTGGGCCATCTTAGAAAAGCTAAATATTTGGATCATAGGCATACTAGAGAAGGAAGAAATAAAGGTCAAGACATAGAAAATATTTTCAACAAAATTACTGAGCAAAACTCCCCTCCCCTTGAGAAAGAGTGAGTTATCTACCTATAGGAGGTGCACAGAACATGAAGTAGACAGGGCCAGAGAAGCAACACCCACATCACATAATAATCAGAATACTAAACACAAAAAACAGAGAGTACTAAAAGCTGGAAGAGAAAATAGGCTTGTTGCATACAGAGGGAAGTCCATCATAATTATCTCAGATTTTTAAATGGAAACTCTTAAAGCCTGAAGTGACTGGAATGGAGTATTTCAAAAGCCAAAAATTATGGCTGCCAACCCAAACTAGTATACTAAACCAAAAGTTCCTTCCTAATAGAAGGTTAAAGAAATAACCTTTCACAAACTATAAGCTACCTTTATGACTACATAAGCACCAGGCTAATCCTACAGAGTATACTGCATGGAATACTCCACACTCAGGAGATGATCCAACACACACATGAGGGGAGAAAAAGAAACAATCAAAACTTAAATGGACATAAAACCATGCAAAGACCCAGAATACACCAAACTCCACAAAACCTTCAACATGACAGGGATTAGCTCATAACTCACAACTATCACTCTGAACATTAATGGATTCACCTCCACAATCAAAAGACACAGTTTAACTAGCTGGAGCCAGCCATTTTTTGTCTACAACAAACATACCTTACAATTGAGAAAAATAAATACCACATTGGGAGGAAAGGATGGAAAACAATATTTCAAGCAAACAGAAACAAGAAACAAGCTGGAGTGCTCTACTGATTACTGACAAAATAGAATTTAAGCTAAAAGTAACCAAAAGAGATAAAGAAGACTACTTCATACTCATTAAAGAAATACATCAACAAGAAGGTATTACAATTATCAACTTATATGCACAAAACACAAAGCCACCTATTTTTTTGGTGCATATCTCTGATTTTTAAAAATTTTTTTATAATTAAGAACTTCCATGACTGTAAATAATATCCCATGGTAACTCCCTTTCTCCTCCCACTTTCCCTTTAAAACTCCACTTTTCATCATATCCCCTCCCCCTCTCGCACAGTCTTTCTTTTATTTTGAAGTCATCATCTTTTCCTCCTATTATGATGGTCTTGTGTAGGTAGTATCAGCAAACTTTACCACGCAATAAAACAGATGTATATCCCAAGATAATAATAGTAAGAGGCTTTAGTACCCTACTACCATCAATAGACAGACAGTTATGCAGAAAAGAGGAACCCTTGCCCACTGCTGGTGAGAGCGCAAACTGCTATATACACTCTGGAAATCAGTATGGGGACTCCTGCAAAAATAAAAATAGATCTACTATTTGATCCAGCTCTACCACTCCTGGGCATGTACCCTAAAAACTCCATTCTTTGCTATAGAGATACTTTCTCAGCCATGTTTGTTGCAGCTTTATTCATAATATCTAGGAACTGGAATCAGCCCAGATGCCCATCAACTGATGACTGAATAATGAATATGTGGTACATATACACAACAGGGTTCTACACAGTGGTAAGGAAAAACACAATTACAGAATGTGCAGGAAAATGAATGGAATTGGGAAAAATCAAAATCATTCTAAGCAAGGTCATGCAGACTCAGAAAGACAAATGGTGCATGTACACTCCCACCTGCTTGTGCAAACTAGTCAACTGGAGATGAGTGAAAAGAGTAGTAAGCACCATGAATATGGTCATAAAACTAGAATGAGACCAGAAGAGAGAAGAAATAGGAAGAGAAAAGGAGTTACTGGACAGGTTAGGGGAGGACAGAATATTGGGGGTAGGGGTCTCTTGGAGGGCTACAAGTGGTAGGGAGTAGGTATAGCATGGAGGGGATTACACAAAAGATAAGACACATGAACCAGTTCTGTAGTTACCCTCCTGGCTAGCATTTGACACTTTATAACCACGAGTAAAAAGAGAGTTGACTCAGTCCAGACAGAAGTAAAAGCTTATCCTTAAAAATGGTCTCTGGCTGGCAAATCCTAGGCCCTGATTTGGATTGCATCCTCCCCACCCCCACCGCAAGCTGTTGGTCAGGGAGACCCATGAGTTCTCTAAACAATGTAGGTTGTAGGCCATTGCCAAAATACTTGATTACTTGCCACAGATCAAAAGTAAGACACTATTGTTGAAGACACCACTGGCTGTAGTCACAAGAAACTGGAATATCATGCTGGAAATGAAAAGGAAACTGGCTCCTTCCTGGCTAGCCCTCATAGTGCTGGAGAGCCCTATGGCAGCCACTAGAGGACAATGGTCAACAACTGTATGAATAAACAGTGTACCAGTTAGACTACGAAATCAGCCCCCTGGTTAAAATAAACAGTGTACCCGTCAGACTACGAAATCAACCACCTGGTTAAAATAAACAGTGTACCCTTCAGACTATGAAATCAGCCACCTGGTCAAGGAGTACACATTTGTGCAATAGTGGCACACAGCCTCTGTGGTAACTAACTGTTCTCTGATTGGACATGCAGCCTGCTCAGTGGTACTGGAAACCAAGTTAGAATACCATGGTCAGGAAAGTCAGCCTTCAGAAAGTAGCCCCCACTGTAATCTGGAGAAGAGTAGGCTTTTACACCAAAAAATTCCTGCAGAAAACTTTGTTCTCTCACTCTTGGCTGGAGAATGTTTTATCTCAAAGATGGTACAGAAAATGGAGGAGAACCAAAATCCATTGATAAGGCAAGAAGATAGCCAAATTGCCCACCATGAGACATGATATGTCTATCTCATCTGCCAACACCCAGGAGAAATTGCAGAGGAAGAGACAACATGAATAGTGATCATACTGCTAGCCTGACAACCAATTCCAGGATGATGGTGACTGATATGGTGATCAATCAAAACCTATCAAGGCAGAAATCTAGAGGCTACCAAGAACTCAACACTAAATATGAACACCAACAGGCCTGCCATGGTTCATGGAACATTGCAGAAGAAGGGGCAGAAAGACTGCAAGAGCCTCAGAACAGCTGGGAATACTGAGACATGGTTCCCCTACTACCCCGTAGGGACTGACTGAGGTCTTTATGACCCCACAATGAATACCATAATCTCACTGAGGAGGGCCCCCAGAGTATTGGGTGCAGAGAATAAGGGATAAAAGTATAACCTCTTATATAAAATTAATAAAGTGAAAAAAGTTTTCAAAAAAGAAACCTAATAGAGGAAATATTTATGTTTGTCCATGGTTCCAAACATATCACTCTATTATGGTGAGGAAGGCAGACAGAAAAGAGCAGTTCATATTATGGCAGTCAGGAACTACAAAATCACACACCTCCAGTGACCTCAGACACATGCCTCCAGTGACCTCAAGCACATACCTCCAGTGACCTCAGAGACACCTCCAGTGATCTCATGTACAGTCCACCAGTGATCTCAAGCCCACAGCTCCAGTGACCTCAAGCACAGTCCACCAGTGACCTCAAGAACACACCTCCAGTGATCTCAAGTACAGTCCACCAGTGATCTCAAGCACACTCCACCAGTGACCTCAAGCACATATCTTCAGTGACTAAATAAAGCACATTGCAGTGACCTCAGGCACACACTTCCAGTGACTGCAAGCACACATCTTTAGTGAACTACTGTTTTCAGTCTGGTCCCTCTTACTTTTCACTGCTTTGCAATAATGCCATCTTCTTTTTGAATCCATAAAGGGGTTAATCTATTCATTAGGTTAGAGCTTTCACAATTAACTTTCTTAAAATATCCTCACAGACATACCCAGTGATGTGCTTTACTGATATCCTAGGTAATTCTTAATCCAGTCAAGTTGTCAACTAAGATGAACCATCACTTGGATTGACTTTAGAAGTGTCACTGAATCCTGCAATAAATCCTTTTTTTTAAAAAATACCTTTTCTTTATCTTATCAGAACTAACAACAGCCTTCTGACAGTACTGTTATGGTATTGTTATCTCTTTCCACTGGCTTGCTGGAAGTTTGTACACACCTTGGCCAACTTGCCATTCAGGGCGTATCTATTTATGTCATTAATGACAGAGAACCTATTTCAGTTATCTACCATCTAAAACTGTTTAAAACAGCCATCATCTAATCATTCCTAAGATTCTCTGTCTCTTAAGGCTCAGTTGAGATATTCTCATTCTGCAGTTAGCATTTATTGTAATCAATCAAGTAGATACCTTTTGCTGAGAGCTCAGATGGGGCTAGAACATTCAAGACAGCTCCCTTCATACATCAGGGTATTACAGCTGATGATGAAAGTAGCTGGACTAGGGTAAAACACATGGTTAAAGCTAAAGGGAAGAAAGACTTATTTGGGCTCATGATTTAAGAATATTTAAGAATAAGTAGTCCTCCATGGCAGTAAGGTGTGCCAGCAGTAGCTTGCACACATCTAGATGGGTCAGGAATCAGAAATAGGACCAGAAGTGGACCTGGGATATGAACCTCAAGGTTTGTCCCTCATGGTCTGTGAATCAGGCCCCATCTCTCAAATGTTCCACATCTTCCCAAAACAGCATCACCAGCATATATATCTACTATACCTAACCTTGAAGCCCTTCCCTCTCCTCCCTTCTTCACGGCCCTTTTCTACCTTACTGATCTCTACTACTGACTTTTACTCCAGCTCATGTGCAAATATGGACATTTGAAACTAGTATCCACATATGTGAAAGAACACGTAGTGATAATGACTTTCTGAGCCTGGTACTTTTTAGCTTCTTAAATAAAATATTAC
Source organism: Jaculus jaculus (assembly GCF_020740685.1). Classification (NCBI taxonomy): domain Eukaryota; kingdom Metazoa; phylum Chordata; class Mammalia; order Rodentia; family Dipodidae; genus Jaculus; species Jaculus jaculus. The sequence continues at coordinate 62,293,689 of NC_059116.1, forward strand.
ATCATCTGCAAACAATAATTTGCCCTGTTTTTTTTTTTCCCCTATAAGTATGGCTTGTATTTGTGTCTCTTGTCTCATTGCTGCAGCTAAGACTTCCAGTACTATATTAAATAAAAGTGGAGACTGTGGAGACCTTTGTCTTATTCCTGATTTTAGTGGAAATGCTTTGAGATTTCCCCCATTTACTGTAATGTTGGCTGTAGGTTTGCCATAAATAGCCAGGCTTGAGTTCATTTTCCCTTTTCTCCTGGATGTTCAATCTACCATTGTTAATTCTATATAATATGCCTCTTTTACCCAAATTTCACAGGGCATATCAGGATCACTGGGAACAGCAGCAGAGATATGTCCTATGTACTCACATTGATTTAAATACTACCTTTTGTTCTTATAATTCTAATTATTTAAATATGAAAAGTTATAGACATGCAAGGTAATTTCTATCTATCAAATTTTTATGTCTACCTGGAAACATTACTTCAGCAATTCAAGTGTTCTTGTCATATAATCCACTTCTTCTCATTTAATAAAAGGCACATTTGACAGGAAGTTAGAATTACCTACTTGAAAAACCTTAGGTTCATTTTCCTAGAATGTTACTTGATGAGAAATCTAAGAACCTTAGTGCATGAGACACTGAAGACTCCTAAGACATCTAAGGGTATGCTTCCTCAGCTGCCATTGAAATGACTTGTTGGCCTTTTCTGTGGGGACATCTGTCAAGCATCTCTCCTTTATTATTTCCCAGCTTGTCCCAACGGGAAAGGCATATGGACTTTAATATTTCCTCTCTCCTCCCACTCCCTTTCCTTAGAGAATACTTCTTAAATTCCATACAAATGTAAGATCAGTCTTTGAATGGGACTGTTCCTCCTTTTTTATTATTTTCTAGTTGCATTAAAAGACTGTTCCTGAAGATAATTTTTGAGCAGCAGTTTAGAGATAAATGTGAAAGTCCTATTTTTTTGCAACTTTAGTATTAAATAGAAGGAAATTATTTACTATTTGCCCTTTTCTCAGCAGGGAAATCATTATTCAGATGACAGAAAGCTATGTTCTTTCTCTTCTATTTATAGATGTTTTTGGACTCTCTTACTGCCATCTTCAAAGGAGCAGTTCAAGGAGCAAAGGAATTTGCATATTTAATCTGGCAGGTTGTAAATGTGGAAGGCAATCATCTAAGTAATTGAGGTTTTCATCATCACATTATTATCATTTCATTCCACGCGAGTTGCTTAACTATAACGACGTGGGACCCCTCTACTGTAGGATAGGGAAAATCTATGTAGAGGCGAAAAGGACTATTCAGATGGAATTTCAGAAGCCAAGCTAGTGGTTGGGAATTCTTACAAAAGTGTTAATGTCCTCTGAATACTAGCCTACTTTGGCAAGAGAGAATGCTGGTGCAAATAATTTTTGTAATATTAATCCTGGATCCTTATGGGCAATGAAATTGGTTGTAGCTCACATGGCCTACAGCATGCTCACAAGGCATTTATGAGGGTGCTATAATTTGAATATTTTAAAAATAGAACTTTATGTAGCTCAGGGTGGTCTTGAATTCACTATGTAGCTGAGCCTAACTTTGGACTTCTGGTCCTCCTGCTACTCTTCCCAACTGCTGGCATTATGCGCATCTGCCACTATGTCCAGTTTTCTGTGTGGTACTGAGGATTGAGCCCAAGGCTTCATGCATGCTAGGCAAACACTCTACCAACTGAGCTACATCCACAGTCCTGCAATTTGGCTCTTGACTATCCCCCAAAGGAACATGTGCTAATGGTTTTGTTTCTAGCCTGTGGCATTATTATGGCATGGTGGAACCTTTGGTATGGGGTCTAGTGGAAGGAAGTTGGGTCGTTAGGGGAGTGCACTTGGAGGGGATATTGAGATCTAGGCCTCTTATTGTTTCTGTTTCTGGTTTGGCCAAAATGAAGTGACCAGGCTTCCCTCCTGATCCCACCATAAGGTATTGTGCTATCACAAACTAAAGTAGAAGAACCAAGTGACCATGAATGGAAACCTATGAATCTTTTTTTTTCTTTTTGCAGTTAGCTTTTGTGTTGCTGGCTTAAGACACCTGACCAAGAGCAGCTTGTGGGAGGAAAGGATTTATTTTGGTTCACAGACTCAAAGGGAGGTTTCATGATGGCAGGGAGAACGATGGCATGAGCAGAGGCTGGACATCACCTCCTGGCCAACATCAGATGGACAACAGTAACAGATTATGCCAAACACTGGCAATGGGAAACTGACTGAAACACCCATAAACCCACCCCTAACAATACACCGCTTCCAGGAGGCTTCAATTCCCAAATTGTCACCAGCTGACCTAGAATTCAGAACACATAAGTTTATGGGGGACACTTGACTCAAACAACCACACCATTGTACTGCTTTTCTCATTGCTAGGACAAAATATCTGACAAAAACAACCAAAGGGAAGGTATTCTTTAGTTTGACTCATGGTTTGAGAGTACAGTAGTCCATTATGGTGAGGAAGGTGAGGAGGTGAGAGTGGCTTTAGCTTTAATGGCAGGAATGTGAGGTAGCTGTTCACATGGACTCTACAGTCAGGTCACAAATATGAATGCTCAGTTAAGCCTTTCTAAAAACACCTTCACAGACTTGCCTGCAGGTATGTCTCCAAGGTGATTCTAAATCCATTCAATTTGGCCTTACAAATTAATCATCACAAGTTCAAGAAGCAAGGAGGAAATAACTTCTCTTTTAAAAATATTTTATTTATTTGCAAGAGAAAGAAAGACTGAGTAAGGGCATGTCAGGGTCTCTTGCCACTGCAAATAAACTACAGATGTATGTACCACATATAGATTTATGTGGGTACTAGCAAATTAGATATAGGCTAGCATACTCTGCCGGCAAGCATATTTATTTTATTTTATTTTATTTTTAATTTTTTTATTTATTTGAGAGCGACAGACACAGAGAGAAGGACAGATAGAGGGAGAGAGAGAGAATGGGCGCGCCAGGGCTTCCAGCCTCTGCAAACGAACTCCAGACGCATGCGCCCTCTTGGGCATCTGGCTAACGTGGGACCTGGGGAACCGAGCCAGGGCTTCCAGCCTCTGCAAACGAACTCCAGACGCATGCGCCCTCTTGGGCATCTGGCTAACGTGGGACCTGGGGAACCGAGCCTCAAACCGGGGTCCTTAGGCTTCACAGGCAAGCGCTTAACCGCTAAGCCATCTCTCCAGCCCTGGCAAGCATATTTAACCTCAGAACCATCTCCCTACCCTCTAAGAAAACCTACTCTTAACATAAACAGTACCTTCTGAGGTGGTTTCAGTCAGATGTCCACCATAAACTCATGTGTTTTGAATGCTTACTCCCCAGCTGATGGCAATTGGAAGTACAATCTTGCTGAAGCAGGTGTGTTGTTGGAGAGTGGCTTGGCTTACTTCTCTGCTGCTGTTTTCCACATGCTGTGGCAGAAATGATGTCCAGCTTCTATTCATGCAATGTTTTACCTTCCATTGTGAAGCTTCCCCTTTAGACTATAAGCCAGGACAAAAAACTTTTCTCCCATTGGCTGCTTTTGGGGGGGTGCTTTATCCCAGCAATGAGAAGGTAATTGTAATACTGTCCAAGAGATGCCTCAGGTACAAAGAAGTCCAAGGAACAGTGTGCACTTGCCTGCCTGCACTCCCTCTCCCTGAGCCAGTGTGTTTATTGCTACTGCTGCTTCCACCAGCTTCCAGCTTCCTCAGCTTTTCAATGTGGATTCAACATCTATAGGGAGCTCAGGACCTTTAGTGCTGAACTTGGACTTCTGAAGCATCCAGCTTCATGGAGTGACCAGCTACTGAGTCCTCAGAATCTTCAGTGTACAGGTATCTCATGCTGGATTAACCATCCCCTATGTTGTAATTCAAACTAATATGTGAATACATTCTATTTGTTCTGTTCTAGGGAACCAACTATCCAACCACAAGCTGCTCATGGTCAGGTGTATTCTGCAAGCAATGTGGACTTGACTGCGAAGCTTCCCCTAAAATTTGTAAGCCAAAGTAAACCCTTTTTTCCCACAAGCTGCTCTTAGGTGATTTCTTCCAACAATGTGAACCTGACTCCAACACTATCCTATTAAGTCCCCCCTCCCTCCCTTTCTATTCCCTTTATTTCCCCTTTCCAGCTTACTGGACTCTGTTACTGAGTTTTATTCCTACTCACATTTGTAGCTAGAATCTACATATGAGGGAGAACATGTGACATTTGTCTTTCTGGGCCTGAGTTACCTCACTAAGTATAATCCTTTCCAGATCCATCCATTTTTCTGCAAATTTCATTTTTCTTTGCCACTGAGTAGAACTCCATTGGATAAATGTGTCACATCTTCATTATCCACTCATCAGTTGACAGACATCTAGGCTGGTTTCATTTCATAGCTATTGTGAATAGAGTGGCAATAAACATGGTTGAGAAAGTATCTCTAAGGTAGTGAGACAAGTCATTAGGATATATGCCTATGAGTGCTACAACTGGGTCCTATGGTAAATCGCTGTCTCAGGAGCCTCTACACTGATTTCCACAGTGGCTGGACCAGATTGCATTCCCACCAACAGCATAGGAGGGTTCTTCTTTTTCTACATCCTTGCCAGCATTTATGGACATTTGTTTTCATGATGGTAGCCATTCTGATAGGATTGAGGTGGAATCTCAACATAGTTTTAATCTGTGTTTCCCTGATGACTAGGGATGTAGAACATTTTTTTAGATGTTTATATGCCATTTGTCTTTCTTCTTTTGAGAACTCTCTATTTAGTTCTATAGCCCATATTTAAATGGGTTGTTTCATTTCTTATTATTTAGTTTTTTGAGTTTTTTGTATATTATGGCTATTAATCCTCTGTCAGGTGTATAACTGGCAAAGATTTTATCCCATTCTCTAAGTTGCCTTTTTGCTCTACTCACAGTGTTCTTTGTTGTACAAAAGCTTTTAAATTTCATGTGGGCCCACCGGTCGGTTGATCTGTGGTTTTATATCCAACCTCAGGTATTTTATTTATTTATTTATTTATTTATTTATTTATTTAAGAGTGACAGACACAGAGAGAAAGACAGATAGAGGGAGAGAGAGAGAATGGGCGCGCCAGGGCTTCCAGCCACTGCAAACGAACTCCAGACGCGTGCACCCCCTTGTGCATCTGGCTAACATGGGACCTGGGGAACCGAGCCTTGAACCAGGGTCCTTAGGCTTCACAGGCAAGCGCTTAACCACTAAGCCATCTCTCCAGCCCAACCTCAGGCATTTTTGATTAAGCTTCCTAACTAGTCTCCTGATGAGGAGTGTGTTATGGGGGTAAATTTTGAGTCTATCCTACTAAGTGTTCCAAGCCAGCTTAATCTCTGGCTTTTCTCTTCCACTCTCTGCTGTGGATGTATGGTGAAGTACAACAGCTCCTTCTACCATGATGAAACTTCACCTGAAACTGTCAGCCTGAAATAAACCCCCTTTTCCCATAAGCTACTCTGGTTGTGTTTTTTGTTCCAGTAATGAAAAGGTAACTAAAATTAAAAAAAAAAAATTGGGGGCTATGAATACGGGACGGCGGCGAGCTCGGCCGCTGATGGCTGCCGGTGCGCGCAGCGTGCTGCTTCTCTGCTGCTGAGACGCCCGCAGCTGTTTCTCGGGTCTCCGGGGCCGCTGTCCCGGCCGCCCGCACTGCGTAGGTCCGTGGCTCCGACCCGCCGCTGCGGCCTGCATCTCCTTGTCTCAGCTCCGCGGCCCGTTTCCTCTGGATGAACTTGCGTCCTTTCTCTAATTCGCCATGGAATTCTGCTCCGTGCTTTTAGCCCTTCAGAACCAAAGAAACTCCAAACAACAGACGCCCATGCCCAGAGTATAGCAGTAACTCCCAAGCTCAGTTCCGTGCCGTAGTTTACAGTATTTGATTTTATGTAATATATACTATTTATTACAGCGTTTTGATACCTCATATTCTGTTTACACATCTTGAAAGTCGCGTAGTACTTCTTTTATTTAAAGAACCACTACTGTAGAAAATGACATCTACCGAAGCACCTACCCTAGCTACTACTCATTTGGTGGGTTACCTATGGTTGCTCATCTTGGGCTTCATCATTGCATTTGTCTTGGCATTCTCCGTGGGAGCCAATGATGTAGCAAATTCGTTCGGTACAGCCGTGGGCTCAGGTGTAGAGACCCTGAAGCAAGCCTGCATCTTAGCCAGCATCTTTGAAACTATGGGCTCAGTTTTGTTGGGGGCCAAAGTGAGTGAAACCATCCGGAAGGGCTTGATTGATGTGGAGATGTACCGCTCAAACCAAACGATGCTGATGGCTGGTTCGGTCAGTGCTATGTTTGGTTCTGCTGTGTGGCAACTAGTGGCTTCGTTTTTGAAGCTCCCAATTTCTGGGACCCATTGTATTGTCGGCGCAACCATTGGTTTTTCCCTCGTGGCAGAGGGGCAAGAAGGTGTCAGGTGGTCTGAACTGATAAGAATTGTGATGTCTTGGTTCGTCTCTCCACTGCTTTCTGGTATTATGTCTGGAATTTTATTCTTCCTTGTTCGTGCATTCATCCTCCGTAAGGCAGATCCAGTTCCTAATGGTTTGCGTGCTTTGCCAGTTTTTTATGCTTGCACAATTGGAATAAACCTCTTTTCCATCATGTATACTGGAGCACCGTTGCTGGGCTTTGACAAACTTCCTCTGTGGGGTACCATCCTCATCTCGGTGGGATGTGCAGCTCTCTGCCCTTTTCGTCTGGTTCTTTGTATGTCCCAGGATGAAGAGAAAAATTGAACGAGAAATAAAGTCTAGTCCTTCTGAAAGCCCCTTAATGGAAAAAAAGAACAGCTTGAAAGAGGACGCTGAAGAAACTAAGTTGTCCCTTGGTGATAGTGAGAACAGGAATCCTGTTTCTGAGGTAGGATCTGCTACTGGGCCACTCCAGACTGTGGTGGAGGAGAGAATGGTGTCATTCAAACTTGGTGACCTGGAGGAAGCTCCAGAGCGAGAGCGGCTTCCCAGTGTGGATCTGAAAGAGGAGACCAGCATTGACAGTGCCTTCAATGGTGCAGTGCAGTTGCCTAATGGGAGCCTTGTTCAGTTCAATCAGACGGTCAGCAACCAGATAAACTCCAGTGGCCATTACCAGTACCACACTGTGCATAAGGACTCAGGCTTGTACAAAGAACTGCTCCATAAGTTACACCTGGCCAAGGTGGGGGACTGCATGGGGGACTCTGGGGATAAGCCTTTGCGTCGCAACAATAGCTACACCTCCTACACCATGGCAATTTGTGATATGCCCCTGGATTCATTCCGTGCCAAAGAAGGTGAACAGAAGGGAGAAGAGATGGAGAAGCTGATGTGGCCTAATACAGATACCAAGAAGCGCATTCGAATGGACAGTTACACTAGTTACTGCAATGCTGTGTCTGACCTTCACTCAGCAAGTGAGATGGACATGCCCATCAAGGCTGAAATGGGTCTGAGCGACAGAAAAGGAAGTAGGGGCTCTCTTGAAGAGTGGTATGACCAGTATAAGCCAGAAGTATCTCTTCTCTTCCAGTTCCTGCAGATCCTTACAGCCTGTTTTGGGTCATTTGCCCATGGTGGCAATGACGTCAGTAATGCTGTTGGTCCTCTGGTTGCTTTGTACCTGGTTTATAAAACAGGAGATGTTTCTTCAAAAATGGCAACACCAATATGGCTTCTTCTTTATGGTGGTCTTGGCATCTGTATTGGGCTGTGGGTCTGGGGAAGGAGAGTTATCCAGACCATGGGGAAAGACCTGACACCCATCACACCCTCTAGTGGCTTCAGTATTGAACTGGCATCTGCCCTCACTGTAGTAATCGCATCAAACATTGGCCTTCCCATTAGTACAACACATTGTAAAGTGGGCTCTGTCGTGTCTGTTGGCTGGCTCCGTTCCAAAAAGGCTGTTGACTGGCGACTCTTCCGCAACATTTTTATGGCCTGGTTTGTCACAGTCCCTATTTCTGGTCTGATCAGTGCCGCTATCATGGCAATTTTCAAATATGTCATCCTGAAAGAGAAGCCAGAATTAAAATAAATGTCAGTGTCTAGGACCACCGTATGTATTCCTGCTCCCTGGAAGATTTAGTGTTACAGAAGACGGACGAGAATTCCTGACATTTGGGAGCTATGGGAAGGAAGTGTTACTTATGCTGTAATTGCTTTTGTGCTAAATCCAGTTTGTCTCAAAATTAGCTGTGTAAAATTAACCAGGTTTCCACTGGTTCCTTCTAAGATTCCCTTTTCTTCTGGGCTGTGAACTCCTGTACATATTTCTCTATGTTTTGTATCAGGCTTCAATTCCATTATGTTTTAATATTGTCTCTAAAGATAAATTTTGGTCTGTGGGTTTTGTTTTAAAACAGCTAGGTAGGGCCATTTGATGGCATCCACTCTGCTTTGTTGGTTTCACCAGCTTCCACCCCAACATGCACAGTAATTTAACAACAAAATGTAACTGAAGCTTCCCTCGTAGTCTCTTGTAGAAAAAGTCATTGGCACTATGCCTTCCTGTCTCTTGTGGCAGGTTGTATTGGCAAATGTGGGAACTTCTAAGATGGATGAAATTATTTGACACATTGGAAATTTAAGTTAGTAGTAACTTCTTTGCAAGTAATCAATTGACATTTTGCTAAGAAGTAGGAAGTAAAAGCCTTCTTGGCAATTGTGGTTATTTCTTTGAGATTTCTGGCAGTGTGGGATGGGTGAATAAAGTGGAATATGAACTTTGGGTAAATTAAATGGGACAGCCTTCCATGTTCATCTGTCTACCTCTTAACTGAATAAAAAGCCTACAGTTTTTAGAAAAAAAAATTGGTACTAAGAAGCGGGGTCATTGCTGTGATGAGTCTAACCATATGATCTTTTCTCTTTGGAACATGTTTGGAGAGGAATATTGAAAGGTATGGTTCCTTGGACTGGAACCTTGCAGTGTTGTAAGCAGAGCTTGGGGAGCTATTCTGATGAGAGCTTGAAAATGCTATGAGAAAAAAGCTGGAGGCTGTCAAGGCTTGGCTTATGAAGTTTCAAAGGGAAGGAAATAGCTTTGTTAGATAGTGGCTACTGGTGGAAATGCTGGGTGAATTCTGCCAGTGTTCTGAGAATTTGGACAAAATTCAATTAAAAATAATGGACTGGAGTGCTTAGCAGAGTTATAAACAAAAATATTGAAAGTTGTGCAGTTTATTACATTAAGAAATTCAAGAAAGTTTGACATTACAGGCACAAAGACTGGTTTTAGACCTCTTAAACTGCAGTTGTTAAGGAGATCATTATCATTAAAGGTAGGCCAACTGTTTTGCATTGTGACAATTGTAAAGATTTCCTGAGGATGAAATCCAACCATGGAAGATTCAAGCTAGTAAGAATGCAAATTCTTTTTAAAGTATACTGTTCTTCAATGTTAAGATTTATTCCCTCCTGGATTTACAAATTTGACTACTCTGCTCACATGGTACTGGTTTTGGAAGCATGAAAAATCAGAAAGAGGGGCTGGAGAGATGGCTTAGCAGTTAAGGCACATGCCTAAGAAGCCTAACAATCCAGGTTCAATTCTCCATGTCCCACATAAGCCAGATGCACATGGTGGTGCATGTGTCTGGAGTCTATTTGCAGTGGCTATAGGCCCTGGTGTGCCCATTCTCACTCTCTCTCTCTGTCTCTCTCTCTCTCCCCCTTTCTCTCTATCTCAAATAAATAAATAAACAAACAAATCTTTAAAAATATAAAAAAATGGAAAAGAGGGTCATAAAGTGCACATGGCTCTAGGAGCTAGTATGACGTGGTAATGTGAAGCAGGGTTGAAATCCCTATATGAAAGCCCAATAAGGTCACTGTATGGAACTATGAAGATGAACTGTGACTTGCAATGGAGATCTTAGGATTATGAAGATGCCAGGACTGTGGCATGGCCACCAAGACAAGTTACCAGCTCTGGCTTGGTAGCTCTGTCTGGAAAGCAAGCAGCACATCAAAGGGACAAAAAGTTGCCAAAGTGTTTTGGAGCTAAAGGACTTCATAGTGCATCCCAGATGCAATATGGAACCACAGATGTTTGATGTTTGCCCTGCTGGTTATTGATCTTGCTTTGGTCTAATCTCTCTTTACTGTGCCTTATTTTTGAAATGGCAGTGTTTACTCTGTGCTATTGTATGTTAGACATATGTAACATGTGCTTTGATTTTAAAGGGCTCAAAAATATGAGACTATTAGGAATCTCATCTGAGGCATTGGCTTTTTGAATAATGTTAAAATTTGTAAAGACAATAGAGACCTTTGAAGTTGGACTGAGTGCATTTTGCATTGTGAGATGGTTATAAGACTATGGAAGCCAAGGAAAGAATTGTGATTTATATGTAACTCTGCCCCAATACCCTCAGGTACTTTTTTATTTTATAAATTTTTATTTATTTATTTATTAGAGAGAAAGAGAGAAAGACATAGAGAGAGAGTGAGCACAAGAGAGAGAATGGGCACACCAGGGCCTCCAGCCAATGCAAACAAACTCCAGATGTATGCACCACCCTGTGCATCTGGCTTACAAATGTACTGGGGAATTGAACTTGGGTCTGAGGGCTTCACAGGTAGATGCCTTAGGTGCTAAGCCATCTCTCCAGCCCACTTAGGTCTTTTTCCATGATTTTTTGTATTCTCTATAGCTTTTCTTGCTGTTGATTTGTAGTTTAATCCCACTGTGATGATACAGTACAAGGAATTATTTCAATTTTCCTGTATTTTTAAAGATTTGTTCTGTGTCCTAATATATGGCCTATTTTAGGGAATGTTCCATGTGCTGCTGAAAAGAATGTGTATTCTTTAGCATTTGGATGAAATGTTCTGTAGATATCTGTTAGATCCATTTGTTCTATGACCTCATTTAATCCAGATGCTTCTCTATATTTTTGCTGGAATTTTGATGAAAGTGGGATGTTGAAGTCACCCACTTCAACTGTGCTCAGTATTATCTGTGACCTTAATTCTAATAGTGTTTGCTTGATGAAATTGGAAGTCCTCATGTTAGGTGCATATGTGTTTAGAATTGTAATCTCTTCCTGATGGGGTGTTCCTTTAATAAATATAAAGTGACCTACTTTATGTTTCCTAACTAATGTTGGTTTGAAGTCTATCCTGTCAGACATTAGGATAGCAACAACTGCATATTTTCTAGGCCTGTTTGCTTGAAACACCATTTCCCAAACTTTCATCCTAAGATAGTGTCCATCTTTTGTGGAAAGATGAGTTTCTTCAAGGAAAAAATAGAAGGATCCTGCTTTTTAACCCAGTCTGCATACCTGTGTGTTTTGATTGGGGCATTGAGTCCATTTATATTAAGAGTTATTATTCAAAGGTGTATATTTATTCTTGCCATTCTTCTTATTTTGTAGTTATTCCTGTTTTTCCTCTACTCTCTTGTATTAACTATTATTTGAGCATGGTTTATTTTTCCAGGTTTTTTTTTTATGTGTGTGTTTTTCTTTTTGTACAGCTAGAGGGTCCTTTCAAGTATTTTCTGTAGAGCTGGTTTAGTGTTCATGTATTCCTTTAGCCTGCTTTTGTTGTGGAATGTCCTTATTTTTCCATGTATTTGAATGGATAGCTTTGCAGGATAAAGTAACATTGGTGGACAATTGTTATCCTTCAGTACTTGGAATACATCCTTCCAAGCCTTTCTGGCTTTTAAAGTTTGTGTTGAGTAATCTGCTGTGATCCTGATGGGCTTGCCTTTGTATGTGACTTGATTTTTCTAACTGCTTTCAATATATTTTCCTTGGTGTTTTTTTTTTTTTTTGTAGTTTAATTATAATATGATGGTGTGAAGTTCTTCCCTGATTTTGTCTGTTTGGCATTCTAAAGGCTTTCCTGTATCTGTATTACTATAACTTTCCTTACTTGGGGGAAGTTTTCTTCTATGACTTTGTTGAAAATACCTGGTATGCCTTTGTAGTAAACTTCTTTTCCTTCTACTATGGCCTGAATTCTTATGTTTGATCTCTTCATATTGTCATCTTGAAATTCCTATTCATGACATCCTATTTCTCTTTGTTGGACTGTATTATATCTACCAGCTGGTCTTCTAGTTTAGATATTCTGTCCTCTCCTTGATCCATTCAAATAGTGAGGCTTTCTACAGAGTTTTCTATTTGACTTACTCTGTTTTTCATTTCTCGTATTTCTGACTGGTATTTTTTCATTATTTCTTTCCTTACTCATGTATTGTATTGACCTTATTTCATTAAGTTGGTTTCCTGTGGAGATGGGATACCTGGCTTAATGAAAGTTCCCCTCAAAACTATCAGCTGAAATAAACCCTTCCATAAGCTGCTTCTGGTCAGGCAGCAACTGCTACACTCCCAGACCTGTTTTTGTTATTTATTTTGTCATAGCAATGAAAAAGTAATGAGCATACTGACTAACACAGGAGATTAAAAACTTCCAAGCAAGCCAGGTATGGTGGCACATACCTTTAATCCCAGCATTCCAGAGGCACAGGTAGGAGGATTCCATGAGTTCAAGGCCATCTTGAGACTACATAGTGAATTACAGGTCAGCCTAGGATAGAGGAAGACCCCACCTTTGAAAACAAACAAACAAACAAACAAACAAACAAACAAAAAACCAAAACAAAAACTTCCAAGCAGAGAAATAGGAGCAGAGCAAGACCTTAGTCGAAGAAAAACTAAGATTCTACATTGAGTTTCCAAATGCAAGATGAAGTAAAGACCATTTATTTGACACAGAACACAGACATAAGACTGTGTGCTTACTGGTTAAGCTTTGGCTCTTCAAATCCCTTCTAATTAGGATGCTTATAATCATTTGTCTTCATCTTTGGGAAGTGAAGTAAGGCTAATTGTCTACTTTCACCCATCCCTTGCAACACTGGTGATTAAACATTGAAAAAGTTAGCTGTTTTTATCATTTACTGATGATATGTGTGATTTTATAATTTGATGCATTTTTAAGTTTTGTCCACATATTTCAAAATACTCTATGAATTTTTTTTCCAGAAAGAAATTAAATAGTCTACATACACAAATTCCCTCAGTGTTTGACTGCACAGGATGAGAAATAGTAAGTCACAGGCAGAAGCAGAACATGTAAGGACACAATGAGGTTGTGGAAAGGGCTTGAGGAACAGTTGATGAGTCAGGGGGAAATCCTCATGTCAGAATTCCAGTGGAAGTTGGACAGATGTACATTACTGAAATATTCACCTTTTACAGATGCTAGACATGATCCCTCACCTCTCTGCTATTCATTGAATCCAAACATTTGCAATTTTGTTCTAAGAAGGCAAGAGCAAATAAATTAAACAGTCTAATTTCTCCTCAAGGTAAATTTTAGAATTTGATGCAGACTGTAACAGAAAGAGTTTTCCCACTAACATTAAAAATGTTTTGGGGGGTGGGGAGATTGCTCAATGTTTAAGTCACTTGCCTGCAAAACCTAAGGACCTGAGTTCAATTCCTCAGTACCCAAGTAAAGTCAGATGCACAAAGTGGTGCATACATCTTAAGTTTGTTTTCAGGGGTTGGAGGCCCTGGTGCACCTGTTATCTCTCTCTTTGCCCCTCACAAATAAATAAATACAATTATTGAAAAAATCTTTTCATGTCAGGAAGATGGCGCAATTTGGAAACTCATCTTTCCTTTCCCTGTCTCTATAAGTACTTCCATTCTACAAGGATAGATTTGGCATCTCTTGAACACTCCTATGCCATGCTGAATGTTTTGAGCAAAGACAAATAAGCACAAAAGCTAACTCTTGATCTGTACCTTCAGAGATCATTGATTTTGCCAAACACCATGTCCTTAGCTTTACATGTATGTCTATTTTAATCCTCACAATAATCACTGGAGGTGTTGACCCAGCTACAATTTCCATTTAACATACAACCTAGAAAGTGGTGGTTTACAATGACCATTTTTATCATGCAGACATGCATCAAAAATTTAGATAGACCAATGGGCAAGAGTGTGTGCATGACAAATGAATCTGAGGCCTCAACTGATCGTTTGAGACCTGCAGGGCCACAGTGGCCTGGCCTGTCCTTATTCTTGTATCTGGCAGCAGGTGCTCCCTGGCATCTGAGGATTTTGACTAGAATACCAATTCTTGAATTTTCCATGTGACATGAGCTTCCTCGCAGCATGGTGGTGTCAAGATGAGTGATCCAGTTAACAGAGGATTTTCATGAACAGCCTCAGATGTCTGGCAACATTACCTGAAACACATTTCATTTGTTACACATAAATATCAAGCCTGGAATAACTTCATTTAGAGGGTATTTAGACCCCGCTGAAAGGACAAATCAGAGAATTTGCAAACATGCTGTGGTAAGGGCCCTCCCGGAACAAAGGGAGACAGCTATGCGCTGTGGGCAGTTAGTAACCTTGGAATGTGTACATAGCAACCCAGTAGCATATCTCCAGTGGGGGAGGCAGAGGGGCTGGAATATACAGAGGAGTCAGCAGAGGGTCTGAAAGACAAAGTGCCATTGCACTAGGGGCTCTGCCTACAGAGATGAACCCTCCGGGCCCATGTCAGCATGTGTGAATAAACACTGCTTCCTGTACGTCTCAGTGTCTTGCCTCTTTCAGGAACCCTGTAAAACTTGCCTCTTTTAGAAGCTGCTTGAACCTCATTCTAGATGCTCCTAAAACTGACATGTAGATGCCAACAGGCTGGAGCTTGAGGTCTGGGATATCACTATAAGGAGAGCGTGTGCGTCGGGAGAGGGTGTTAATGACTTAATGACTATTCAGGTACTCTTAAGCTAGCAAAGGTCTTCATTATATAGTTCCTGTCATCTGGATACACAAGAAAGAAAGGAACACATTATATAACCCCTGTAGCAGTCACAGCTGCATTGTTGGGACACAACAGCTGACCAGAAGCTGCTCATGGAAGGAAAGGGTTTATTTCCAGCTTACAGTTTTGAGGGGAAATTTCATCATGGTGGGGAAAGCTTGTCAACAGAAGACAGTCAGGCATCCCTTCTCCAAGCAGCAAGGAGGTAGTAGAGAAAGTGAGCTTAGCTAGCACTGCCAAGCAAGCTGGGCTATAAAATCCCAAGGCCCACCCTGAGCAACACACCCCACCAGCAAGTTGGCACCTCCCAAAGGCCCCACCAGCGGTGGTCCAGTGTAAGGCTTAGTCACAAACACAGATGCTAGGGGACACATTTGCATTCAAACCATCGCACCCCTACAGGTTCCTTGCTACATAATTCTGTCAGACAGGCAGCATGTGGGAGACACTCAGCACCACTGGCTGCTGAGGTTTGGCTCTGAACTGCGCCCCTGTCCCCCAGGCTCGGGTTCTGAGTACTCAGTCCCAGCCTGTGGTGCTGTTTTAAAGGCTATGGAGCTTGTAGCAGGCAGCACACGGCTGGTGGAAACCCCTCAGAAGGGATGGGCCTTAACTGCTCCTCCAGCAGGCTCCAGTTTGCAGTTTCTACTTCCTACATGTGAGGAGCCTCTGCCATGCATTTCTGTTTCCACAGTGACTCCCCCCTCCCTTCCTCAGTGCAAAGGACTGAAACCCTGGAAACCATGCACTAAAACAAACGTTTCCTCCCTCAGTTGCTTCTGAGGAATTTTGTGACAGTGATGAGAAGAATAACTAATGTAGCAGCTTCTAAAAATTCTAAGACTCAATCAGGCACTTGCTGCCATGTTAGAGCTCAGTAGACCTTTGTTCTTCTTGCTTATTCCTACCTTTTTATTTTTTTTTAACTTTTGTTTTGTTTTGTTTTTCAAGGTAGGGTCTCACTCTAGTTCAGGTTGACCTGGATCTCACTATGTAGTCTCAGGGTGCCCTTGAACTCATGACGATCCTCCTACCTCTGCCTCCTGAGTGCTGGGATTAAAGTTTTTTTTTTTTTTAACATTTTATTGACAACCTCCATTTACATACACAATGTACCTTGATCATAATCCCCTCCCACCACCCTACTTTTACCTCCTTTACTAAACACTTTCTTTTCGACTAGTCTCTCTTCTATACTTTTTTTTTTTTAAAGAACATATTTCGTATGGATACATCATATATTGGTACCATCTTTTCCCTCCTCCCTGACCCCATTCAGCTGGGGATCCTTCTCAGTGGGGTTGCAGGTATTCCACCTGGGGCTGTGGGTTATGGCTTATGGGATCAGCAGTCAGTTATTGAGGGGAGGCAGTACATCTGGGCATAACATCCCAACCTGTGACTCTTACAATCTTTCCACCCCCTCTTCTAGAAGATTTCCTGAGCCTTGGTGGGTGTGTGTCAAGTCTATTTCCATGACGAGCTCTTAGGAGCCTCTGGATCTCTGCTTTGGTGTGTGTTGAGTGTCCTCAGCATCTGTCTCCTTCACCCTGGCACTGCTTGTCAGGCTCACCATGGAAGCAGCACTTTTGCTCATCTCCCTAATTCCTCTGTGATTTCACCTGGGCATTGGCTGAAATGTGAGGGGCTGTTTCTCTCCTCGAGTCTTGCTACTTTCTGAAAAAGAAAAACAGATTCTCCAACAGAGAGTAAAGTCACTGTAGGTTAAATTGGATAAGCATTATTATTTTGGGGACAGTTGGATGGATGTAGGCTCTCTTTTAGCCAAAGACTAGTGGGAGCTTGATACTAGAGATTATAATCTTTATCTCCATAGGATCCAAACCTGGTTCCCAGTTCCAGATATGGGTGCCTTTCCACTGCGAGGATCTCTCAGCCAATCGGAAGGCCACTGGTTACCCACCAAGGCTGTGTGCCATCATTGCACTGGTGTGAACTTCTTATCAGGCTGGTTGTTTCAGAGCAGCTTAGACCCCTGCTTGCTCACACCATTGTTGGTCACTTTTCCCCAGTAGCTCATGTAGTGCTTTCCAGCACTAGATAAGAGTTTGCTCTTTTGGTTCCAAATTTACTGTCTGAATTCATGGCTCCATCTTTGAGCTATCCATCCATTCCCACAAGAATGAGCCCATGTTTGCAGCTGGAGAAAATTTTCATCTTACTTCTGTTCATAGTAGTTGTGGCTCTAGCATAAAGTCTTCCCTTTATCTTGTGCTGTCTTCCCTCTTGCTAACAGCTGACATGTTTCCAGCAATACAGTTCTCTTAGAATGTGTTTGTCACACCATTAGATAGAACCCATTCAACAGTTCTCCTTAAGACAAGCCCTGCTTTTTTCTTGGGGTCCCTGAAATGTTATAAGTAAGAAGGTCCTCAATATCTCCTGAAGCCTTTTAAGAGGGAGAGCCAGTGAGACACACCTTTATGATCCTTAGAGGTCATTGTATTTTCTACCGGGAAGATTTTGCATCTTTCTGGGGCTTTAACAAATGATCTTTCAGCTCCCTCTTTATCCTTGATCTTTTCCTTAGGACCACTCCTTCATCTGAGTGTGTCTACTATTTGGAGATGAAAGGAATTAGAAAGTCTTACTTTTGAATTGAGCAATTTCTGGCTCTTTTGTATTCCTCAAAAATTTGCCTGCAAGCCAAACAGCTTGCATTTTGCTCAGCTATCTGCTTTTGTATTTTATTATAGGTATCAGGAAGAGGCCAGGTGGCTTTTTAAATATTTCACAAGAAAATCTGCCTAACTGGGTCACCAAATTCCTTAGGTATGTTTCCTACTTCTTTTCATATTAGTGCATGTGACCAGTATGGACAAACTTTCCACCAGTAGGTTAAAAGGTTTTGTCCTCTAACTTCTTGACTTAGACCATTTCCCAGCTTTCCTTTAATACCTTACTAATTACCTTTCTTATCATTTTAGGCTTCCATGAAATGTCTCCTTAAGATCTGGTTCACTTAAAAGAATTGCCTCAGCACCAGTAAATACCATGTGCTTTAAGCTTTCTTTTCTCCTGGAGATTGAACCAAGGTCCTCAAGAATGCTGGGAACATTGATGTGATCTAACCCTAACCCTACATGATGAGAAGCAACTCAAGGGAGGAAGGGTTTATTTTGCCCTATAGTTCAGGAGCGGCAGTTAACTTAGCAGGGAAGACATGATGGTGAGTCCAGTCCCTGCCACGGTGGTAGAAGGCTGCCTGCTCACAACTCATGGATCAGGAAGCAGAGAAAGAAGGTTTGTTGTAGACAGTTTCACATTGCTGGGACGAACATCTAGACCAGATAGTTTATGGAAGGAAGGGTTTATTTCAAGCTTACAGATCCAGGGGGAGGTTCCAATGATGGCAGAAGAAGCTGGCTTCCATTTATAACTTCAAGCAGAGAGAGAAACCATCAACAGCAAGCAAACACCAAAATCAACAAGCACTAACTGGCAGCAAGCAGCTGGGACCCCTGTTGGAGCTCAGACTCTCTGTGTAGCTTTGGGCTGGAATTCAGGTCTGCCCCAGTAACACCTTAGGGTTGGATTTCAGGATCTGGCCCCAGTGACCCATCCTCCAGCCAGACAGCTAGTTGCAAACATTAATCAAACACTTGAGCCTATGGAGGACATACATTCAAACCACCACATGATCCTCAGCTGGTTTCCTCCTTTTCCTTATTTCGTGTGGGACACCAGCTCACATTCTGGGAGTATCTTCTCCCATCTCTCGAGAGTCCCTCACAGACACACCCAAAGGAGAATATCAGTAATACCCTAGACAAAATTAACCACCAGGGCTGAGGAGGTACCTCAGTATCAGGGACATTTTCTTGCAAAGCCTGGTGGCCCTGATTGAATTCCTCAGTACCCATGTAAAGCCAGATGCACAAAGTGACACATGAATCTGAAGTTTGTAATGGCAAGAGGCCTTGGTGCACTCTCTTTCTCAAATTGAAAAGAAACACAAATTTAACCATCATAGTATGTAAACATTCTAATACTGAGCATTTTTTACATTGTATTTTGGGGTCTTACTAAATTGCCCAGGCTGGCCTTGAACTTGTAATCCTCCTGCCTCAGCCTCTCGAGTACCTATGATTACAGGCCTGTGCACCAGGACTGAAAACATTTTCAATCTAGTGTCACATACTATACTTCTAGTTATCCAGTTGCTGTTCTAGTTATTGCTACATAAAGTATTACCCCCAGACTTAAAGCAAGCATTTTATTATACTCTATGAGAATCGGGACATAGCAAAGTAGAAACAAATTCTCTGTTCCACAGTGCCTAGGTCCTCGACTGGAAAGCTTCAGTGAGCACATGGGAATTTGATAGTTGAGGGTTAGAATAATCTAGAGGCATCTTCATCCACACTCCTATAGGTTGATGTTGGCTCTTGCCTGGGAATTCAGGTGGGGCTTCCTTGTGGGACACTTAATGCATGTCCTTACCGTGTGACTTGGCTCTTCCAGCACAAAGTCTTCGTGGGATCACTCATGGCTGCAGAGTGAATGTCTCATGACTAGGGTGAAACTTGTGGAACTACATTTGGTCTCTGAAGTTTCTAAGTGTCATTACTTTTCCATTCTATGAGCTTTAAAGAAATAAGAAACACACCTAGTTGTAACAGGGTGTACATAGACACATTCTGCCTTTTCATTGTTAAAATAAGGTGAAGTAAGTGGACTGAATCCAAATTCACTTGTCTCCAAAGGCAAACCTCTTAGTTGTCAAGGTATGTTGCTTGATATGCAATATGCAAGAAAGGAAAGATTAGTAACAGAGAGGTGACAATTTTAGGCTGGAAAAAATATAGTTCTTCAGCTGAACTTGGGAAGAAGTGGTAAAGCAAGAACTTCTGATGCTAATAAAAATGTAGAAGACAAGCTTGTTTTGTGGTTATAAAGTAAAATATTCATAGCCACTGGTGAGTTCACTTAAAAATTCACCCAAGAAGCATGCAGGTCAGATGGAAGGTCAAGAAGAGTCATTATTGTCTGCTGAGAATGAGGAGAAAGAAACGTCTTTAAGGGTGCCATAGAGGGCAAGTCATGTTCAGAAATGCATGGTAGCAATTTTATTGGTGGATGAGGATACATTGGAGGTGGAAAGGGAGTCCAAGCCTGACTGGTAAGCTGGTATGTTGTGGAGATTTTGAATGTCATGCTTGGCCACTTGGACTTCACTCTGTCATAATGGCAGCGAAGGTTTCTGAGAAGGAAAATAAAATGATCTCATATTTGTTTAAGATGGATAATTATATAAGTAATAGTATTATGTAAATTATATAAGCAATGTGGTCTAATCTATGTTTAAGGCAGATAATTAATTTCAAGACACTTGATGGATGACAGCATGGTGAAGCTGCCAGCAAAAACTAGAGGATAATTGTTAGGCATGATCTGTTTTCCCTTTAGATTTATTTTTCTAAGGAGACAATTTTTTGTCTAATCTTATTCTCCAGAAAATTAAGCTCTACCAAACTGCATTCTATAAAAGATGTAATTAGTTATATATTTATATCATTATTTATTATATAAAAAATTATATGGCTTCAAAGCAATATATGATGCGACCAAAAACTTTTTTAAAAATATCAACCCCAAGGGCTGAGGAGTTGGCTTAGTGGCTAAAGACATTTACTTGCAAAGCCTGAAGGCCTGGGTTCAGTTCCTTAGTACTTATGTGAAGTAAGATGCACTCACTAAGTGGCATGTGCATCTGGAGTTTGTTTGCAGTGACAGGAGTCCCTGGAATGCCCACACTCACTCTTTCTGTCTGCCTCTTTCTCCTTTCTGTCTCTTAAATAGTCAACTTGAGAGAAAATACAAGTTTACTGACACCATAAAAGCAGATTACAAAACATATTAAACATACAAAAATAAATCTTTTTGACTTTCCTTATGATCTATCATACTTCTCAGCCTGTGCTCATTAAGTCAAGTCATTAGTGACTATGAATATGTATTTTGCAACAACAAAAATCTTGTCATCTAATTCTTTATTTGCATTAAACATTTTTGGTTTACTTCTTCCTAAGCCCAGCTTAAGAACTATAAGTTTTTAGTCCAAAATGTCTCCTCTTTTATGATTTGTATTATTTAAGTAAAGGTACAAGTATCAAATGACTATCTAGAAAGCCAACACAAAAAGGAAAACACAAAGTGTCCCACAGATCATATCATGTATAGGACAAAAACATCACTTCTTACAGAGGAGTAGAGTAGCTGGGAATTATGAATGTGGAGGTAGCCTTCTCACATAAATCAAATGTAATTAATCATTTGATTCAGGTTTCAGTAAAGAAGAGGCAAATTGTAGATAGAGTCTGATAAAGTGAAACTCAGTGAATGGTACTGTACCTTCAAGCAGTCTGAAGATGGTGGGCAAATGAGGAACTGAAGAGGAATGAGAGATTATGGCAGGTCCTGACCACAGACAAGAAGGAGCATCCATCACATTCAGGGCAGAAAGGCTATGTGTAAAGTATGAGTACCACCAAGTTTTACATTCTTTAGTAGATATTTCATGGAAGTGTGTAGATTTATTTTTATTTATTTATTTGTAGACTTATTTTGTGCAAACTTAATTCACAGCATCTGTGTGTTAGCTTACTCAAGCTGAACAACTTCTATGGAAGCAACGCTCATTTTGGCTCATGGTTTCAGGGGTTTCAGGCCATAGTCGCCTGGCCTTGTTGCTTGGGGGCCTGACATGATATAGCACATCAGGGTTGCAGTCCCTAACCATGGAAAGCCGTTTCCTCATAGCAGCCAGTATGCAAAGAGACACAGAGATGGTGCCAGGATCTCAGTGTGTCCTCCAAGGACACTGGAGAACCAGTGACATCACTTCCTTTTACTAGGCCTCACCATTTAAAGATTATGCCGCCTCCAACAGTACCACAGGCTGTTGACCAAGCTTTTTACACATGATCTTTGAGAACAAACCACAACCACTTAGGCTACTAGAGGACCACCCCATCTAATTGATTGACTTATATAGCAAAGGGCCCTATTGATGGTGGAATTCTAGCTGTAAAACCAAGCATTGTTTCTGTATCTATTCTGTGTCTGTGCTGTGAATCTCGGCTCACACTTTTGCCTTTTTTCAGTATTGATCTTATTTTTGAAATGTAAATTCAAGGCAAATGGCCAGGGATAATTTGCAGAGAAACACACTTAAAGCGAGTCCTTTGACAGCCTTGTGTTGAGTGGTAATGACTGTAGCGTGCTGGTGTCTCAGTCCCTTGACAGACTGATTTCTCCCATCACAAAACAACCCAGATCTTCAGCATACAACCCTAAGCCTCATCCCCTCTTTTCCTTTTGTACCGAGAACAACTGTCTGCCCAAATTTATGCTTATATTAAAACCTTAGGGTGCTGAGATCCATAGTTTGAAGTATACTGTACCATTGTTAATATCTTTTTTTAAAATGGCTTCAAAGGAATGTATTAGTTGAGCATCATTTTTCTGGTACTGTTGGTTTGAGATAGGAGGATCCAATTCTATTTGCAACTCTTAGTTCTCACTTCCCACATACAGGACCTGTGGTACTTAAGGGAGGTGAGAACAAAGGTGTAGACAAGGAGATACAACCACAACTCATGGGAGGCACAGGCAGCCACGAGTGCAAGCAGGCCACACAAGTTGTCCATGGAGGAGAGAAAAATGAAAACACTTGTGTATGGGTGGTGAGAAGTTTGACATAGAGCAAAGGAACAATAATTCTCATAAAAAAATCATGTTACACTTGTCACATTCAAAGCAGATAACTAATTTTTAGGAAGCATCTTTAGGTAATATCCAATCAAATTTTAGGTAAATAGCAAAAGAGACATTTCCTTAACAGAGTTGTGAAGAGGCATCTTTCTGGTGGCTGTCAGAAAGAAAACATCTTTGTTTCTCCTTGGCCAAATAAGAACTGCATGAAAAGTCATTGTACCCACACACTTACCTGCACAGACCTAGGGAGAAAAAGTCCTACCTTAGCATATTTTGATGCACTTTAAGATTTATTTTTATTTATTTATTTATTAGAGGGAAAGGGGGAGAGAGAGGGAGAGAGAGAGAGAGAGAGAGAGAGAATGGGCATGCTAGGGCATCTAGTACAACGAACTCCAGACGCAAGTGCCACCCTGTGCATCGAGCTTATGTGGGCACTAGACAATTGAACCTGGGTCCTTAGGCTTCACAGGCAAGCACCATAACTGCTAAGCCATCTCTCCAGTCCATACCTTACCATTTTCTTTTTTGAGGTAGGCTTTCACTCTAGCTCAGGCTGAGCTGGAATTTACTATGTAGTCTCAGAGTGGCCTTGAACTCATGGTGAACCTCCTACCTCTGCCTCCCAAATGCTGGGATTGAAGGTGTGTGCCACCACACCCAGCTCTTTACTGTTTCTAAATAGCAATGTGCTCAGCTTTCAGTGTGTAAGTGTAAAATAGTTGTAATACAGCCCTTGAGGCTCATTGTCCTCCTTTCCTCTACCTTCAAAAGTCATGACAGATTTTTAGCTTTCTCTTGATTACTTAAAATTCAAGTCAAAACTAGGCTGGGAATGGTTCTGCTGCTGAGTTTTCCAGAGAAGACAAGCTCACAGTCTAAGACATTGTGACTTTCTATTTGAGGTACGTCAACCTATTGAGACAATTTCTAGCAGAAGCTTTAAAGATTTCTTGAGAAATAGCTTGTAAAGAAAGCTTTAGCTCAGAAAATCCAAAGTAATGGAAACATGACAGGGAAGAGACCTTGATGCACGTAAAAATGATTAAAAACACTCACTCGTCTTCATTCCACCAGGTCATTGATTGGCAGGGCATTTGTAACCTTGAATCTCCAAAAAGGAAGGCTTAGCTGGAGAGGAACTGCTTCTGCATGTAATTGACCTGTTGAAATATCAGGGAAAACCCAAAGGGAAGCCTGGCACCTTGAGCTGTGAGGTAAAACACACCTGGACTTTTCTTCAGTCTGTGTTGAAGGGCTTTGCTTGTTCACAGAGAAACTAAAGCAGAATCACATGAGGTGGCCACAGGAAGGCTGAGTGGCAAGTCAGGGGGTTGATATTTGCATTCAAGTCCTGTAATTCTTGCTGGGGTTCAACTTTTCTCCTGTGTAAAATCAGGAACAATAAATGCCATTATAAATGTCCTAGGTCTCTCCTAGTGTTTATTTTTATTTATTTATTTTAGAGAGAGAGAGAGACTGGGCACATTAGGGCCTCCAGTCATTGCAAACAAACTCCAGATGTATGAACCACCTTGTACATCTGGCTTATGTGGGTCCTGGGGAGTCTAACTGCACCTTAACTGCTAAGCCAGCTCTCCAGCCCTCTCCTGGTGTTTTTGATGGGATAAAATAAGACAATTCACCCAGGAGTCACTCTGAGTAAGGCAAAGCATAAGCAGATAAGAACAGCCTCTGATTATGCTCACCTTACTGAGTCTTCTGCAGACATGGGCTTTCCCTGCGTCATCTTACTTAATCATCCCTCAAAATGTTGTGTTGATCCTCATTATTGTCTTCATTGGGACTCTGAAGTTTAGAGAGGAAAAGAATTCACAGATAATTATGGCAGTAACAAGTGGTGAAGCTAGGATTGTCAAATTCAGCCACCACTACAAGTTATGTAAGCAGTTGGAAGTGGAAAGATGGGATGGGTCATTTTGTTCAGTCTCACCATTCGATGGGTATGCGTCTCTGCTTTCTTACATGCCTCCTCCATTCTAAGCCATGCTTCTCTACTGTATGCTACTCCGTTTCTCAGCATCATTGGGTCCAAACACTTTTGCTCACCCTCCCACTCTTCATCTTATGCACCCTTAAAGGTTTTTAACTCAAATACCTTTTGGTGATGTGATACCATGCTGGCCTCTGTTGTCCCAGTTTTAGCACAGGCCAGTCATGTTGGAGGAATGTAAACATTCATCCAATGAAGAACTGAGTGAAGGATATTGAAAGTGCAGAAATGAATTGAGTGAGTAAATACCATGAAACAGAATAGATCTCTTGACATCCAAATCCATTGTTATTCCTACTATATCACTGCAGTCTAAGTTTGGTTCTTATCTAAATTAATGGGATTTGAATTTGAATATTTAAATCATAACCCATTAATCAAAATCTCAGAGAATCCCTAAATTAGTCATGTACTATAAAAATAGGATGATATATTATTTTGGTTAAGAAAATAATCAGCTGAAAGGAACATTGTAATAAATAAAATAAGATTTTGGATCAGTTAATGACATGAGAATGAGAAGCTGCAAGCAATATTCAGATATCAGAGAAAAGACTTAGGGGCACTTCCGTCATATTTTTGCAGCATTTGAATATTCTATACCACTCTGGCTTGAAGAATACAGAATTCTCCCTCCCACTTAGCTATGCTGATTTAATTTCACTTCTTTCTGCAGGGCTGAAGTAAACTGAAAGATGAAAAAACATGCAACAAACATGAGTAATTATTACCATACATTGTACTACACAAACACACAAGTAATTATTACTATAATAAGAGAGAGCTTAGCAAATTACCTTAAGTGAATCTATAACACAGCTAGGCTTAAAATACATTGAAAGATAAACAAACACAACAAATACGTGAGCAATTGTTACTATATACACACAAGGTTTAACAAATTAACTTTACGTAAGCCTGTAACATAAAGGCAGCTTTGCAATTTTGAAATGAAAAGAAATTTTTCATCTATTAAGAAATGAGATCAATTCAAAAGTGATGTCATTATGCCATCTCATTGATAGATGGTATTATTCATGTTAGTGAGATAATCCATTTTCTTTTCTGCCTGTTTAGTAAAAAGCAATCACTATGCCACCTAGTGTTTATTAAAATTCATTGACAAATGATATACAACATCAAGGGAAATATGTCACAGTTACAGTATGATTTATTCTTTTAACTTAGGGACCATTTTCAAATGGCTTGGTAATCCAGAATATTAATGTAACATGTTCATCATAGTTGGGCTGGCTGAAATAATTTTTTTTTAGATTTTTTATTTATTTATTTGAGAGCGAGAGACACAGAGAGAAAGACAGATAGAGGGAGAGAGAGAATGGCGCGCCAGGGCTTCCAGCCTCTGCAAATGAACTCCAGACGCGTGCGCCCCCTTGTGCATCTGGCTAACGTGGGACCTGGGGAACCGAGCCTCGAACTGGGGTCCTTAGGCTTCACAGGCAAGCGCTTAACCGCTAAGCCATCTCTCCAGCCCTGAAATAAATTTTAAATAGTAAAAAGGAGACATGAATGTGTGTAGACTTTTTTCTGTTTCGTTTTATTTTTTTGGCTTTTCAAGGTAGGGTCTTGCTATAGCTCAGGCTGACCTGGAAGTCACTATGTACTCTCAGGATGGCCTTGAACTCACAGTGATTCTTCTACTTCTGCCTCCCATGTGCTGGGATTAAAGGTGTGTACCACCATGCTCGGCTCGAATGTGTGTGTTTTAGAAACTGCTCCTGATGGACCATTTCAAGCTCTTACAATAGAACTGAGGATAGTACAGCAAACACTATTTCCAATCAGTCAACTTTATCAACTCAAGGCCAATTTCAGTCCAGTGATTATCTTTCTAACCAGACATTTTGAGGCAAGCTCATTTTTTATTGAAACAAATGTTATATTTTTAATCCAAAATATATCAGTATGCATCACTAATATATTAGAAATCTTGTAATATAACTGAAATATCATTATTAAACCTAAGTATATAGAACTAATTTCTTATTTTTAAAAATTTTGTGTTTATTTTTATTTATTTGAGAGTGACAGAGAGAAAGAGGCCGATAGAGAGAGAGAGGGGGTGGGGGGCTCGCCAGATGCATGCGCCCCCTTGTGCATCTGGCTAACGTGGCTCCTGGGGAATTGAGCCTTGGACCGGGGTCCTTAGGCTTCACAGGCAAGTACTAAACCACTAAGCCATCTCTCCAGCCACCTAATTTCTTAATTTTATCAGCTCTTTATTGTTCAATTTTCTCTGTCTATTCTATAATTTCATAGTTTGATATGGTTTATTCAATGTATTGTTATACCTCTTAAACATTCATTTTGACTGTCCACTTCTCATCTTTACCTAGGCAGGCCTCAAATTTACCATCCTCCTGCCTCAGTCTCTCACATGGTAAAATTATACATCCATGCCATCATGGTCCAGCTGTAAATTATTTATTAAGAAAAGAAGATGATTTGCCTATTAAGCTTTCCACATTCTAGAATTTTCCAATTGACCCCTGTCATAGTAGGTGGGATATGTTTCTCTTCCTTGAATTTTCAATCAGTGGGTAGTATTAGAGAGACTCGATCCTGCAGATTCAATGTTGATGTGTACTGTTTCCTAAGTGGTTTTGAGTGTCTCCACCAGGATGCACTCTGGTATCAGAAGCAATTAGTAATCATTGCCTGGATTCAGGTTTATTTGATTAAGATTTGCAAATAGCATGATCCTTAAATTTATTCTTTTGTTGTAATTTATTAGCCAGAATACTTTCAAAACTTCTTTTCATCAATTATTGCCGTGAGATATGGTTCAAAATGTAAAGCAAGGTAACTTCTTGATCCATTGGACCTTTACCACCCTTCACAGTAACAAGTCCATACCCATTACCTTCACGTGTGCCCATAATGCTCTTTTTTAATATTAATATTGACTAATGGACTGAAACATGATTATGTGTTTCAATTAATTACAGTTGTTATTCTTTTAACATTCAAATTATCCATTCACTGGCCAGTTGGAAGGTCTTCAATTTGGCCCTTTAAATGCTTTGGGCAGGACGTTCTAGGCTTATTTTTTTAAAATACTTTTGTTCATTATTTATTTATTTATTTGAGAGTGACAGACACAGGGAGAAAAACAGATAGAGGGAGAGAGAGAGGATGCGCCAGGGCTTCCAGCCACTGCAAACAACTCCAGACAGTGCGCCCCTTTTGTGCATCTGGCTAACGTGGGACCTGGGGAACCAAGCCTCGAACCGGGGTCCTTAGGCTTCACAGGCAAGCGCTTAACCGCTAAGCCATCTCTCCAGCCCTCTAGGCTTATTTTGATATATCAAAATGTCTCAGGCTTACCTTGAAATTTTCTTGCTCTAGGCGCCCAAACAATCATTTTACAAACAGTTCTGTTTTCTTTTAGTGCAAGAGAGTATTTATGCTTTATAACTTGACTCTTCATCGCTACTTAGGTTATTGTTATTAAACTCATTTAGTGGACAGATCTATGCTGTATGTAGTCATGTAAAATTTTCAATTATATCATTAGTTAATATGTACATTGACAATTGAAAGGCTAGTATTATAGTTTTTATTTATTTTTTCTTTTTTCATTTTTTGTTTTTCTCACTCTAGCCCAGGCTGACCTGGAATTCACTATGCAGCCTCTGGGTGGCCTCAAACTCACAGCGATCCTCCTACCTCTGCCTCCCAAGTGCTGGGGTTAAAGGCGTGTGCCACCATGCCCAGCAACATTTTTTATTTTTAATTCTTTTCCATCATGCCTAAAGTCATTCCTGACGATTTTCACAGAGTTTCTATTGACCTTTTCTATATAATATGTTATAGTTTCAGAATAGCAGCATTATTACTAGCCATTAGATAATGAAAAAGCATTTAAGTTCTCTGCTTGTTTACTTTTAGGTTCATGTCACCAAGATGTAAAATCAGAACACTATGCTTGAAATAATTCCTTTTTCTGTGTTCATACCACCAACCTAATGAACGGCTAGGTTTACTCACTTCATTTTGCTTTGATTTATAAGGACTTCTTTTTAAAAATGGTAAAATAGTTATTTAGAGTTGTGCTTTATAACATTACAACTCTGTACTTCCACCCTCATGAATTCATCATATAGTGCTACGTCTATATGCAAATATATAAACTATGCTAATCATTACTCCCTAGGTCAATTCTTCTTCAGTCATTTAGATGCATGAGATATTTGGAAGTGGATCCCTCAGGGCACATGAAGTTTTGCAAAGCCATGACCATTTGTATATGACTTTATTACTTTATTTATTTATTTAAATTTAATTTATTAGTTTTCTTTTCAGCAAATACAGGCAGTTTGGTACCATTGTTTGGGCTCTACTTTATTTATTTATTGAGACAATGTCTCATTCCAAAGCCAAGGCTGGCCTGAAACTCATTATACATAGCCCAAGCTGGCCTTGAACTTACAAAACTCTTCTGGCTTCAGCCTCATCAGTGCTGGGATTATAAGCATGAATGACCATGACTGGTTTGTAAATGATTCTAAACATGATGGCTTGAATATGACTTTAAACTTGAAGGTCTGGTTGGGTATAAAACCCTTACCTACATTTTTGTTCCATTTAGCATATTAATATGCTACTGAATTATGCTATGAAGTACAATGTTGTTCCCGAGAAATCTTATTGTCAATTATAGTTTCTTTTCCTTAAGTAGATTGGTCATTTTTACTTGGCCATTTAAAAGTTTTATTTTATTTTTCCCCCTTTCCTTTAAGTTCAATAGATTCATTAAGTCACTTCTCATTTTTGGCCACTCTAGGTTGATTTTCCAAGGCTCCTTGAGTATGTAGATTCAGATCTTCTGTATATCAGGAACATTTTCCAAAACTATAGTTTCAGTTTTTTTTTTTTTTTTTTTTTTTTTTTGAGGTAGGGTCTCACTTTAGTCCAGGATTTACCTATGTAGTCTCAGGCTGGCTTTGAACTCACACTGATCCTCCTACCTCTGCCTCCCAAGTGCTGGTCTTAAAGGCGTGCACATCATGCTGGGCTGTCAGTTTGTTTTTTCTTTCCTTACTTTGGTTTCCTCTGTGGAGATTTCTATCATATCTATGGCAATCTATAAATATTTTAGCCAGTTTTTTCTTACTAGAACAGTCTACCTGAATCAGAGTACTTTGTGGAGAATACAAGTTTATTTGTATCATAATACACAAGGTTGGGAAGTCCAGGAGTATGGCCCTGGTACCACTAAGGGTTGTGCCATGATAGAAGGATAGACAAGAAAAAGTAGCCTATCTGCTGGAACTGAGCTGATAACCTCCTCCATGTAGACCAGCTGACAGAAAGCTGAAGAAGCCATTCTACATGTAGTTCAATGGGAGAAAGAGATACCACCAGTGAAGATACTCAACAGTGGACACTGTGAGCCTTATAATTTGGCTGGCCAGCCCAAATGAGCCAACGGGTGCAACAGTGGCACATCTGTCATGGTGGAAACCAACTGCCCTCCAATTGGACTGGAGGCCTGCTCCATGAGCGGGGGGAAACACATCCCTGATACTGAAAACTTAAAACAGGGGTAGTCATGAGCCCTAGGGGTATAACATCTGCTGATGTCTGGAAAAATGTATATCGTATGCTTATCAAACTGCCCAATAAGCACTTCTCTTAATATTTATACCTTTATATTAATGCTACTCTCACTTTGGGTAGAGAATCTTCTCTTTTCAGATGGCAGTGACTTTGGGATGACTCAGAAGGTATCATAGTGCTGGAAAGAAGTGACTGGAGTACTGAGTAACATCTCGATCACACCTTCCAAAGCTCAGGGTCTAATGTGGAAGAGGTGGCAGAAAGAATGTAAGAGCCAAAGGAATGGTAGGACTGCTTACAATGTGCTCCCTCCAGACATAAAATGGCCTGGATATCCATGACCTCATAGAGCCTGATACTACCTACACAAGATCATCATAAGAGGAGGAAAAGACCATGGCATCAAAATAAAAGTGAGACTGATTGAGATGGGGAGGGGATATGATGGAGAATGGAATTTCAAAGGGGAAAGTGTGGGGAGGGAGAGGGAGTGTATTACCATGGGATACTTTTTTTTAATCATGGAAGATGTTAATAAAAATTGAGAAAAAAAAAGAAAAGAAAAAGCAGCCTAAGTCTGTGACTTTACCAGGAGCATGCTGCATGGTAACCACACATACCTTCTCCAACAATGGCCTCAGTCCACTGATGGTGGCAGTCTCCTCGTGATAGTTCATGATATAGTGTATCTTAAATGTCCTACTTCTTAATATTTAATTCGACTTCAACATGAGTTTTTGAGACAGCTTTCAAATCATAGCAATAAGTAATAGCCTATTACTTTTCTTTAATTCTTTTTTTGTTTGTTTGTTTGTTTTTTTGAGGTAGGGTCTCACTCTGGCTCAGGCTGACCTGGAATTCACTATGTAGTCTCAGAGTGGCCTCAAACTCTCGGTGATCCTCCTACCTTTGCCTCCCGAGTGCTGGGATTAAAGGTGTGCATTACCATGCCTGGCTCATTAATTCTTTTAAACATTCTATTTCTATTTACAACATTCTCTTTATTGTCCTCTTCATGATGTTTATTTGCATTTTGCTTGCCCTAGTTTAGTCTTATTATGTTTTTCTTTTACTTTTAATTCTTTCTTAAATTTTTTCAGTCTACTTTCAAACATATTTTTCAATCATCTCATTTTCTAATTCTGAATTATTGCATGTTAAACTATGATCCAAACAAACTTCTATCTTTATAGCTCAGCCTGTGGCATTGTTCTTCAGTTCCTGTTGTTTTCTCAAATTCTCTAAGATCATTTCGGAGATTTTTGAATTTTGTACTTATGGTCATGTCGCTGGTGATAATTTTTCTTCCGTAACATGACATGGGAGACAGTTGACACTTTTCATTGATCTTGGTTCTCTAGTTTTCCCAGAGGTCATGCTCCCAGCTTCTGTGTGTCACTGAGGAATGGTTAGGCCTGTAGGGTTACCTTTTTCAGCTGCAGTCCCTTTCCTCCTTTTCTCTGGGGTCAGACCCCTCTCCTCCTGCTTGCAGCCATTTTCTGTTATGTGTAGATGCCTCTCCTCCATTTGGAGATTTCTCCTGCATTACCAAAGTGATGCTGAGTATCTGGGTGAATAAATTACCAACTATCTGTTTTTATTTTGTACTTAAACTTTTAGAATTAATAGACTTACTCTTTTGAAATTTGTTTTGTTCTGAGTACTCAGAGTTTGCTGGGCATCTGGAGCCTATAAAGTCCTTCCCAGATTGAGGTTTTCTTGCTAGATTGGCTTGGTGAACTGGTGGACTCTGCTCCCCTGGGCATAGCTTCCTTCTGTGCTGAGAGTGGACTCTGCTTTGGGAGAATGTGGCATCCATGTCAAGAGGGAACACTCCTTCTGGGGGATGTTCTCCATCTAATTGAGGATGGACTCCTCTCCTTGTGAACTGGGCACCATCTATGCTGAAGGTGGACTCTCTGCCTTTGGAATGGGAACTGTTGACAGCTCAGGCTTGGGGTGTTCAGTAGAGGTCCCTCACCTGTCTTCAGCTTCCTCTCTTCCCTGTGAGCACAGGCCTGTTATGACTTCCAGTGATCTGAGGCCTCCTGATAGTGGCATAGTTTCACTTTTGTGGTACTTGTCCTGGATGGTTTTTATTTTGTCATACCACTTATTCTGTTTTTGCTAGAGGCACAGGGGGCAGATCAGAAGACAGTAATGGCTATCACTGCTCCTTTGCCTGTGGGTGTTTTGGAATGACGACAAAACTCTATTTCACAGTGGGAAAACCTGAAGGGGAATTTTATTTTTCTCCTTTATAATGGATTTGTTCTGATCAGTCCCTGTCCCCATAGACCTATCAGGTAGTAATCAGGATATTGCTTGAAAATACAGTAAGGTCACTGGACAGGATGTGGGAAATCTCAAGGACCTCAGAAAAGAAGGTTTTTGGAACTAATCATTCCAATCCTCTCAAAGTGAATGTGCTAAGAGCCTTCTTCTCTATGATAAGCCTCCCAGAAGATCAAGCTTACAGAATGTATGAATAATAAGGCCAAAAGCACAAACCAGATGAATGAAAAGGAAATGAATCTCTCTATACTTTAAAGACCTGTCCTTCAGTCTGTCACTGCAAAACTGCCAACACAATCATGGAATATTTTTTTTATATTCACAGTGATGAATGACAATTTGATCACATGGCCCAACAACAAACATATGTAATTGGTTCCTGCTTCTTAAAAATATTGAACTTTGTTTCAAAAGAATCTGATTTGTTTTAGTGTAATTAAATACAATATTCAGCACACAAAATCATTTCAGTTGTCAACTTCTATTGTGTTTATAGCTAGTGCTACCTTAGTTAATATGGCCAATTTGCAGAAGTGATTCCATCAATTTCAGTTGTTCAAGTCAGAAACCCAGGCGTCATATTTGGCTGTTCCTCATGAATCACATTTTGTCTGTTCTACCCAGAAATATTTTCAGCTTTTTCTTCTGGTTTATTGTCCTGCTACTTCCTTAGCCTGGGTCACCCTATGTCTTGCCTACGGCCATTATAATACACATTTACACACCTCAAAGTTAATTTTTCAAACCATAACTGTTATTACATCATTTATCTATCCAATATTCTCATTGCTATATGGGTAGAATCTAAAATGATTGATGTGTCTTTCAAAGTCTCCCACCCTTTACCCATTGCCTTCTTGTGTAGTTTTGAACGACATTCCTTATTTCTTTTGTACATGAAAAGTCCTTCACTGCTTCTATAGGGACAACCTCTCTTGCTTTTTGATGTTTTTGTCTGGTGTTCTTTCCAGAACATCCTGTTTCCTACCTCCTCAGCGGCTGAGGCAGTACCCATGTATTTTTTAGCACTGAGCTGAGTTCTTTATGTAGAGCTGTCTTTTCTGAAGGTTTATCAGGGTAAAATTCTGTTGCTGAAGCTTTTCAGTGTCTTTTATTTCTTTTGCATTTTCTTCCTAACACCATGACCTTGAATGTTTAGTGGACATTTCATGAGGGCAGAAGCTGATTGCCTTACTAACTTAACTATTCAACCCCTGAAACTGAACCCATTTCCTAGCACTCAGGAGGTTTTCAATACACTCTTCTTAAACTCTTGGACTACAGTAAGATCTAAATATATCACACAATCTGAGTAGTCTGATCCAGTGTTTCACTTACTTCTGGTGCAAAATTCAGGAGGTACCAGGAGACTCAGAATCAAGGTAAATAATATTTGTAATAGTAAATTTATATCTCAACTTGGCTGGGTCAAAATATGTCCACACATCTGATTCAAAATTATTTCTGGGTGTGACTATAAGGGTGTTTCAGGAGGAGTGAATACAACAGGTGGCTCTCCCCAGTGAGGTTGGCGTTATTTATCTATTTGTTTATTTTTATCCACGGCTCAATTGGGGATTGAACCAGGGCCTTGCACATGCTAAGCAAGCACTCTGACAACTGAGCTATATCCCCAGCCCCCTGTGGTAGCTTGAATGCCTGTACCCCCATAGACTCGGGTATTTTATTAAGGCTTGTGTCTTGGATCTCTAGCAGCCTGGCTGAAGGAAGTGTCACTGGATGGCAAATCTTGGAGTCCATCCCTAAACTGTCTTTGGTGGTGGGTCTGAATTCCAGACAAAAGGTATGCAGAGAGGTCTGAGCACTGGTGGATTTGTGCGTTTGCTGCCGTTTTGTGTTGGCTGCTTTTTGGTTTTGCTGGCTTGTTGATTTTCTTCTTTGGATGAACCATGGCTCCATGACTAATGAAAAACATATCTAGTGAACAAAATATCAAATTTCAGATAAACTGAGAATCTGCGACAGAGTCATGATAAGCTGTATTGAAATCTGAGGCAAAAGAAAATTATTCATAATGATCCTGTCCTTGTTCAAAATTGACATTTGTTCATCATGATTATTTTTGCGTCAATTTTATTAAAATGTTTTATAAAAATATTATTTCTCTGGATTACCAGGCGTTTTGGAACACTTTGAGGTTTTGTTACTGGGGTGTGTTTCTCACTGTCTTCACCTTTGTCCTGAGCCTGCTGTGGTCACTTCACTAACCCTTCCTATGTCAGCATACCTTTCCCATTGCTGTTACCAAATACCCTCCAAAAGCAGTTTAAGAGAGGAAGGATTTGTTTTGGCTAATGGCTTCTGGTACCATCAGCTCACTCCAGCACAGCAGGCTGGTGGCAGGGGCAGCTCCTGCCCATTGGAGATGAAGTGTGTGGCCTGATTTGCAGACTGGGGAGCAGAGAAAAGTGGAAATTGGAAGCCGAGGAAGCGCCCTTCAGCTCTATCACCCAGCAACCAACTTCCTGCGGTGTGTCCCCACCTCCCTAGGGTTCTTTGCCTTCTTAAATAACACCAGCCGCTGGGATCAAGTCTTCCAATACTTGAGCCGCGTGAGAAGGACATTCGACTCACAAACCATAACACATCCCCAAAGCAGGATCAACATGGGGACAAGTTCTTTCTTCTGCACCTTTGGGCACATGGGGACATGTTCCTTTTGCTATGGAATCGATTTTAGCTGCAGCCAGTCCACACAGTGTCTTGAACTCTCAGGCACCACTCTGCCTTTACTGTCTGGCCACGACCAAAGCTGCTTTAGCGCCCGAGGCTGGCGGACCTGGGACAGCTGCGCGTCCTCCCATTGCGCCTCCTGAGCTCCCCGGAGGTCTACTGACAACGCGAACGCACTCACCTCTTACCGACGGCTTAAATCCTGGGAGAGGAGCGCGCACAGCACTTCAAAACTGGAAACTGAATAATAAAAGCCATAGCTCCTGCCTCAGGGGATTGTCACTGACTCACTGTTCTGTATCTTTCCTTGTAGTCGACTTCTCACCCCACAGGGAACAGGACTACACCCTGAAGTCTGCCAGCCTGGCATGCAGATTGCTTTCTACTGAAGACACACTGAAAGAAAGCAGGCGCTGGAAAAGCTCTGCTTTCCCCTTAGTGTTCACCAGCTTTTCATCACTATGAAAAAGAGATCTGAGATAATCAATTTATAAGGAAGAAAGGTTCAGTTGAGCTTTTGGTTTCAGAAGGTATAGTCCATAGTTACTTGGCTCTCTCTCTTGCTTTGGGCCTGTGGTGATACAGGGCATAATGGGAAACATATAGCAGAAGCATATAGAGGAAGAGAGAGGAAGAAGGAGACAGAGGAAGCAGGAGAGAGAGAGAGAGATAGACACACACACACAGAGAAGTTCTAATGTTCCCTTTAAGCATATATGCTCAGTAGCCTTTCTTCCTTCCAGTAGGTTTCACCTCCTAAAGGTTGAATCATCTCCCCAAAGCACCACAGGCTGGCAACCAAGCCTTTATCACCTGGACATCTGGGGACATTAGAAATATAAACTATGACACTCATCCTCCAGAAAGAGTGATTTGCGGGAGTTGGAGGCAATCCTATATTCTTGATGCAGGAGACAGAGCCAAGGGAAATGGTACAACCTTCCTAAAACATCATGTGTTCCATTACTTTCTCCATATATTTTTCTTCCCATCATGCTTCCCTAAAAGACCAAAGCCCTGCTTGTCTTTCTCTTCTCTATAAAATTATTGTTCTTTGTTAAGATGCTATATGATCCAAGCTCTATCCACTCACTGGAGTTACCACTGACTTGTCTGTGCGTTCCCAGTGCTTCCTTTTTGTTTGTTTTTCTAGGTAGGGCCTCACTCTAGCCCAGGCTGACCTGGAATTCACTCTGTAATCTCAGGGTGGCCTCCAACTCACAGCAATCCTTCTGCCTCTGCCTCCCCAGTGCTGGGATGAAGTGTGTGCCACCACGCCTGGCAGTGCTTCCTCTTTTATTGTTAATAACTCTTATTGGACTAGTTTGTAGGGAATCTAGTCCCCTGGTGGGTAGAATTAAACATTTTCCCTTCTACACTGTACTTTTATCTCCTGAGCTTCCAGCAAAAAACACAAAAGTCTTCATTCTTGTCCCTTAATTATTCAAAACAATTGAATGCTTTTCCCTGATTTCTCTTTCCTATGACTTGCCTAACTTACAACCAAAAACGTTTTTCAAGGTGTTTTATTTAACTTTTTACCTGTTAAGATGCATGCGTACTTATGTGTCTGCGTGTGTGTGTGTGTGTGCTTGTGTGTGTATTCAGAGGACAACCTCAGGTATCATTTCTCAAGAATGTGGTCCACATTTTTAAGAGTTTCATTGGATTGGAGCTCATCAATTAGGTGACCTGTTTCTTTGCTTGCCTATGCTGGGATTACAAACACATACTTGGCAATATTACATGGCATTGGGATTGAACTGAGGTCCTCATGCTTGCACAGTAGGCATTTTATTGACAGAGCCATCTTCAAGGCCATCAAGATTTTTCCCACTTAAGCCCTGGGCCACACTATGATGCATGAGCGGATGCTCTCCCTCCTTAGAAAGCAAAGCTCGGCCACCATGTTCTCCTGAATGTTGGGTTTTCTTCTCTATGAATCATATGTTCATGAATGGTTCATTGTTTTCAAGCCACTATACAAGATACTTTATAGATATTTTTATGTACTTCTTATAAATATGCAGTG
The DNA here is from genome assembly GCF_020740685.1 of Jaculus jaculus. Lineage (NCBI taxonomy): Eukaryota > Metazoa > Chordata > Mammalia > Rodentia > Dipodidae > Jaculus > Jaculus jaculus. The sequence goes on from NC_059116.1 coordinate 62,330,888, forward strand.
TAGGTATTATTATCTTCTCTTTACAGAAATACTTGAGGCTTAAATAATTGTAGTATCTTATTCAAGGTCATATGGTTAGCAAAGTGGTGAACATGTTTGAATTTAGATTTAATTTTCAAGACTTGGTCTATACTATGAAGTCTCTTCCTTCCCTTTCTTCCTTCCCTCTTCCCTCTCTCCTTTCATTTGTTTCCTCCTCTCTCAAATGCCCCCAGCACAGTTCTAGGTATGGGAATACAGAGGAGAATAATCCAAGTCTGTCCACTGGTGAAGCTTACGTTTGATTTAGGACAATGCAGACAGAAAACAAATAAGCAAACATATATGTATGTGTGTTCAGTATGTCAAGCGGTGGTAAGTATCGAAGCCCCCCCCCAAAAAAAAATAGCAAGGTACAGGGAGCAGGAATTCGGGGGCATGAGACCCACACATTCCTATGTACAACAGCTTACAAGTGTTTCTAACAGCTTCTCTTGTGTGTGTATCTCTACTGAAGTGAAAACTGTATCATTTACATTATTCCTTTCTCCCTAAGTTCTAAGCGTCTTACTATGTAATATACTGCATTACCTGCTGTGGAAGGCCCCTAGATCTCAGCAACACAGCCTGTACATGAGACAAAACCAAGTTTAGAAGTGCAGGAAGGGAGGGCACTTCTTTTACTGGGCGTTTGGATGTCCACAGGGTCTGCGGGAGAAGGGAACACCAAAACCTGGAAGGTTTTAAAGCTTTCAAAAGTTTTGAAGCGGGCTGGAGAGATGGCGTAGTGGTTAAGCGCTTGCCTGTAAAGCCTAAGGACCCTGGTTCAAGGCTCGGTTCCCCAGGTCCCACGTTAGCCAGATGCACAAGGGGGCGCACGCATCTGGAGTTCGTTTGCAGAGGCTGGAAGCCCTGGCGCACCCATTCTCTCTCTCTCCCTCTATCTGTCTTTCTCTCTGTGTCTGTCGCTCTCAAATAAATAAATAAATAATTAAAAAAAAAAAGTTTTGAAGCTTGTCTCTGGTTACAGGCAGGGTCACATTGGACATTTTAAGACCAGTGGATACAGCAAAGCAGGAGACTTGAAGCAGAGGTTCAAGCGTTTAAGGAATCACAAACCAACTATTGGTTTAGTAACAATGAAATTGTTTATCAGAATCAAAGTGCCCCGGAATAAAGTTATGTTATTAAAGTTGCTAATAAAGCCACAAAGACAAAAGGATTACATAAGTGAATTGGACACATAACAAGAACCAGGGTTTATTTATTTATTTATTTACTTTTTATTTATTTGTTTTTTTAAATTGGGGATTGAACCTAGGTTCTTGTGCTTATTAAGCAAGCACTGTACCACCGAGTCACATTACCAGCAAAGCCAGGGCTTCAAGTCTTCTTATGGTTCTCATAAAGTATAATATGGGAAATAAATAGTTTTAAATTCTAAAGGAAAACTGGAAATTTTGTGCACTGTCATGACTATAAGTGTCAGTTTTCAATTTTTCTCCATTTTCTGTTCAGAAAGTTTAGAGATATTTTGACATCCATTCTTTTAGTCATTTTGCTCCACTATCTAAAACATAACAAGAATTTTGTTTCTGACCCATCATGCTAAATCTTTACAGATAAAATTCATTGTTCTATTGCCTAAATGGGTCTTGGTTCAACTAAAGGAAACATTAGGCTAAAATCTTTTCTCTTCAACCCGTTGTAATTTGTTACTTGACCATTATGTCACATATATGTGCGTATATATATATATATATATATATATATATATATATAAAACATATATTATTTAATGAAATGGAGCCTCACTATGTAGTCCAGGCTGACCTCAATTGCATGATCCTCCTGCCTGAGCCTCCCATGTCTTTTTTCCCCTTTGAAAAACTTGAGCCCTAAGTTTATCCATTGCCTCATATGGATGTGGTTCATTTATGATGGTAGTAAGCATTTAGAAAAAAGAAAGGAGATGGGATAGAAGAGCCTTGTTTGGAAAATCTCCCAAAGAACTTTAAAAAAAAATACACTGGCCAACTTGTAAAAGTGGATCATAATTTATGTATAGCAGACAAGGCCATCCATCCTCTTTGATACATTTCAGCTCTATACAGCTGTCAGGCCAAGGAAGTTATAAATCTTCCTATATTTTAGCATTCACATTTAATTAATACAAATAGGCAATGCTGTCTGTAGAGGGAGATGATGTGAGTGTGAAGATAAAGTCTGAGAAGCAAATGATCAAGGTGGCATGTGAAGGTATTACTTTTAGATCAATCCAATTTAATTGCTAATAACATTATAGTATTATCCATGATTGACATTTTCCCACAGTTTGTTCTTCAGAATGGCCCTTTTGTGGTTTGCATTTTTTGCTGCTTATTGTGTATGGGTGGTGTGTGTATATAAGTATGTACATGTATCCTAGCATGAAAGTGGAGGCCTGAGACCACCGTGGGGTGTCCATCATCTTCATCCTCCACGGATATCTCCTTTTTTGCACTTATGAATGCCAGACTACCTGGTCTTCATGCTTCACAATTCTCCCAGCTTTGGTTCTCATTGCTTATAGGCATGTCGGGATTACCAACGAGCATGCTACTTACACCTGTATTTATATGGCCTCTGGAGATCTTAACTCTGGTCATTTGGTTTTTAACCACTGAGCCACCTCCCAAGCCCCCTAATACTTATTTAAAAAAAAAAAAAAAACAACTAGACATCTCTCTCCTTTTTTTTTTTTTTTTGAGAAGGTCAGGGAACATTTAGATATTCCTCCTGTAAAATTTTAAGACTGCTACTCTCATTCCTGAAACCCACCCATGACATTAATTGTAGTCCCCGACAGACAGTTTCTCTGGGGCATGGGCTATGACAATGCCCACAGTCTTGATGGTCCTTGGGCTCTATCAAAGTCAAATGGACTCGGCAGCACTGAGCAATGAAGGCACTAATCATCCTTTAGTGGTTTCATCTTGCACTTGTATGCTAAAAGGTTGCCTGAATTGGGACTTTTTCCTAACTCCTCAAAGCAATTTCCCTGTAGATAATAAGTGATCCATACAGATTTCAGAACATACTGCCAGCACATCTAGGACCATCTTATTCTCGTGTTCAGTGTGTAATGAGTTTCTAAGATTGACTGATGGATAATGGGAAAAGAATCTTATTGAATTTCTCTTCCTACACACATGGTTCACCTTCAAAATCAGTCAAAGTGATGCCAGATTATGTGGACTGTTAGAAGACTTCCAAATGTTACTTGTTCTCCAAGATGACCATATGCAGTTTGAGCAATGTGCAGCCATCTCCAAAATGTGAATAAAGTGTTATAGCATTGGACAAATTTATCTTCATCTCCAGATCCCAGTGACGTGGCATATTCCTTTTTGTGATGGCTTAATCTTGATTTTCAACTTGACAAGATGGGATATAGAATCACCTGGAAGACAAAACTCTGGGTGTGTCTGTGAGGGCATTTCCAGAATTGTTGAATAGAGGTGGGAAGATTCATCCTGAATGGCAACAACATTTAATGGGCTGAGATCCTAGAGTTAACAAAAAGGAGAAAGAGTTGATCACCAGCATTCATCTCTTCCCTGCTTCCTGACTGTGGAAACAGTGTGACAAACAGCTTTATGCACCCAATGGCATGTCTTTCTTCACTGTGCTGGACTGCCTCCTCAGACTGAATCAAAAACCCTTCCTTTCTTAAGTTGCATTTGCCAGGTGTTTTGTCATTGCAATGAGAATAGTAACTAATATAGGTCCCTTTCAGGGCTAAAAATTTACCAATGCAGCAGTTTCCCCCTTCGCTTCAGAAGACACATTCCAGTGCTAAAGTTTAACTTTTAAACTGGAGGCGGCCATAGCAAAGAAAAGTCTCCTATCTGTTTGTGGCTTCCCATTCGGATGGTGAATTGGAATGGATTTGCTGGTTCTCCCTCAAATCAACCTTGGAGAAACTATAAGAAGAAATGGATTTAAAAAAAAAAAACAAACCATGTGACATGAACCTTCTGAGGAGCATGCACGGCTGTGTTGGACTCCTTTGTGGGTGGGGAGTGAGCTTTACAGCGCTCATGCTCTGCTCCTGCTTCCCGTTTACCTCATCTTGGGTCAGCTGTCGCAGGTGGGTTCTGGACGTTTCCAGGTTCTAGGCATCTTACCCAAAGAACTGAAAAAAGGCACACACACGTACTTATTCAGAAAGACTCTTTATTAAGAGCAAAGCAAGAGTAAAGGTTTGAATACACTGCCAAAGGGTTAGTGGGCCACTTAAGTAGGGAGTACTCAAGGGTGCCAGGACAGGGTAAAGACTTTGCTTTATCAGGTATTTAGGGAGGGTAGGTGGGTTGTTAGGAGTGTAGTTAGGGTGCTGCTATGATGTGATTGACAGGATTATACTACGCAGCATTTTCTATACTGTGCAAGCTCCTTCCCATGATGCATCTGATATCAATATGCATGCCCAGGTATGCATAGTCATGAAATGGTAAATAGGAATTTCTCCTTAAAAGTTCACTTAAAGGATCCAGTTTGCCTTACTGCACACACACTTAAAACCAATCCATGCTGGATGACACTCTGTTTTCTGATCCCAGTTCTACTTAAGAATATAGTTGAATGGGTAATGACTATGAAGAATGGTCACTAAGGGGAGGAGAAACTAGTTCACTGTGTGGAGTGGGGTGTATGTTCAGCTCTTTACAGGTGGGAGTTCCTGGCTCCCAACGTATTGTTTAGGGGAAAGGTATGTTTACTGCCCAAGCCAAGCAATGTCCCTGTTAGCTAAACTATTTTCTACCCTTGCCTGCCTCAGTACTCCCTTCCACAGATCAACTCTATAACACAGCTCTGTGTTGCTAGGGTCATGGAGGTCAGACTAGGGTAAGGGTGAGACATTTATAAAAATAGATGAGGTGTGACCAGCCTCATTCTCTTCATTTCTACCCCTCTAAATTGCTAGTGCATGTAGTTTGTGACTGAGGCGTCTATGTACTAGCAGTGAATACTTGACCAGAATGGGTACTTATAAAAGTGCCAAGCTCTCTTTCTCTCTCATCCTTTCATTTATCTATCTATCTATCTATCTATCTATCTATCTATCTATCTATCTATCTATCTATCTATCCATCCATTGATCATCTGTCTGTCTATCATCAACAACAGTACAACAATCAGCTTTTTGGGGAGAGGCATGAGGACTGCAGTTTCAGGACCTAACTGAGCTCCATAGTGAGACTGTCTATGACAGTACTTACTGACTAGCACAGAATAGGGGAGAAAAAGAGGTGGTACTCTGACCCTTGGAAATTTCCCTCCCATGCAGTGCTATGTTGACATCCTGTGTTCCATACCTCCTCATAACCCAGCTCTAGAAGAATCCAAATCCCAGATCCACTTGAGGAGAAGGTGCCCTTATAGCACCAGATCCCCTTCTGTACTCGATGGCCATTGAATAAAAGCTCTGCCAGCCCTCAGAGCTGATTATTTTCAAGTAGTGAGTGACCTTTTCCTGAAGAACATACACACACTGTATAACATGTCGTTATCATTGCATGAAACACACCGGAGACAAAGGTGGAAGTGATGGGTATTGAGAAATTATTTGACAATACACAAAACAGACAAGGGACCCACACCTAGAATACAGGAAAAACTGGGTGTTTCTTACATCAGTTAGAAGGGAGGAACCCTAACAACCACCACCACAACAAATCGAATGAGAATGTGAATTGGCAATTTACACAAGGGAAAACCTCAAAGGTTAACAAACACCAAAAATCTGTTCAAAGTTTTTAAATTAGAATCATAATTAAGTTATATGCATCTATTAACTTGGCAAAATGATGGGGGTATGGGATTCTGTGATTATGCATTGCATGCTGATATTAGTGTAAATTGCTGTAATCATGCTGGAGAGTCTCCTGGAAGAAAATTACCAAGTTAAGTATGTATACATTCTAAAATACAGGAATACTATTATGTCCCAGAGGGGCACATGCACAGGGTCACACACAGAGATGCTTATGATGTTGCTTGTGGACATTAACAATCCCACTGTTCACTACTGCACTAGTAGACATGGGTAATGTTCTGCATGTCCACCCTGGGACCAAGGCAGATACCGGAGAGGCACTGTGTAAACCTAGAACAAGGCCAAGTCTTACTGACATAGTGCTAAAACACACAGGAGTAAGATTTTTGTGAAGATGTAAGAAATGATTACAAAATCAAAATAAATGTTTTTATAGAATAAACACAAGCAGGAGACAATTGAGCAAAGATATGTGCAAGGCTGATGGAGTGCTGGGAAAGGAGAGTTGGCAAAGGGAAACAGAGAGAACTAGACAAAAGAGAAAAGCTTAGGGCAGATCATTGCAGAAAGCATTTCTGGTTTCCTCATGAAAATATTAAAACGGATCAGTCTGTCCAGGATCTTGCTTCTGAAGATGCACAGGTGAGGGTGTATGGGACATAATAATATCCGTTTACAAATGGGGGATGGACAAAGAGAGCTGTTGAAATGTGTGACCTGCCACTCACAAGAGCCCCAGTCAGGAGGAAACTGGAAGCAAAGGTAAGATCCAACTTTTTCCTGCTTATCGTAAACAAAATGCATAATCTTTAGATTGAAAATAATCTCAGGACAAGTACAAACCACTTTTCCTTCTTGAAAAATGAATCTCTATCATGGAAGAACCTTGACTACAGAAGACAGTGGGAGGCTCAGCCCCACTTCACCAGGGAGTTTCTGGCTCCACAATTAAGTAGCTGCACCTGTACTAATTTCCCAGGTGTAATTTGTCTAACCATGAAAGATCAATCTTTAAAACCTTGCAAGGTATTAAGTATAGCAGGAAAAAGGTTGAAAGAAGTAGAGTCATCTAAATTTAAGTTGCATTAAATAGTACAATAGAATGACAAAATGCTTTATATTTCTGTGCTTTAAAAACAATTTAGATCTCTTGAAAAAAACTTCTTAAGTTCTAAATTCTAAAGAGTTGTGGTATTGAAATGATGTAGCATGTGTCTTCTTAAAGCTGTGATTTTGTTTCTGGTTTTCTTATTGAAAACAATATAAAAATTTATGGTCATAACCAGAAATAAAATGACATACAATTGTGTAGATATATCACATCTTAGTTATCCATTCTTCTAGTGATGGACATCTAGGTTGATTCTAGCTCTTAGCTATTACAAATTGAGCCACTACAAACATGGTTGAGCAAATCTTCTGCACAATGGAATTCTATATAGCAGTAAGAAAAAAACAACACAATGAAATTTGAGGAAAAATGGTTGAATCTGGAACAGTTGATTCTCAGTAAACTTACCCAATCACAGAAAAAAAATCGCCACATAGTCTCACTCATCTACAGCACCTAACCTGAATCTACCCAAGATGCCTTACATACCCAGCAAGCTTCTCATGGACTAGGATGAGTGGAGAGGGAGTAGAGGGAGGGGGGTGCAACAGAGGGGTGAGAAACAAAATCTGGACCCAAACATCAATGGAACCATAAAATTCTACTTCCTAAAAGGCAGACCAAATGGCTGAACCTTCACCAGGTCCTTACAGGGAACACCTGAACCACAAGACACTGGAGAGTGTATGATGAAGACTGACCGTAATTCTTCTACAGCTTCCCTCCCTCCCTCCCTCTCTCTCTCTTCTCTCTAACTCTTCTATCTTTTTCTTCCTTTTCTTAGTGGGCACTGACCTGTAACTCCGAGTACCAGCATGGGGCTATCATCCACAATGAGCTTTTGATCAGAGAGACCTACAAGTTTTCCTAAAAGAAAGACAGATTTCTGTCCAAGTACTTGATGATCCACCAAAGGTTAATGGTAAGACCCTACTGCTGAAGACACCTTATGTGGTCAACACATAAATGGAATGGCATGGCTGGAAGCTGGAAGAGAGTCAATCCCCAGACAGCGCGTCTAGTGCCAGAAGGTGCTACATGGACGACTGGGGAAAAAGGACCAATATCTGCCCAAGCAACTCATGGTCTAACCTACGTAGGAGCAAATAACCTGGTGTGATGCCCATACAAGTGCAATAGTGGCACACAGCCATGGTGGGGAACCGACTGCTCTTGATTTGGCTAACTGATCCCCTCAGTGGTATGGGACCCATAGCTGGAACTGGGAAACAAGTCAGAACCATATCCAAACATAAGCCCACTCTCCATTATCAAGCTACCATCAGTTGTGGGCTACAAGAAGACCTACACCTATTAAATTCTCTATATAAAAAAAGTAAGGGTTATCTCATTTGTCCTGGTGCTAACTTACTCTCCATTGGAGAATTTGCTTCTCTTTTTCAGATAGATGTAGATCCTAAGGAGAGAGCCACCCCATCATATCTCAAAAGGGCCTTGGCTGAAATTAAGAACAACTGGTGAAACAACCAAGGGTGCTGTTTTCCTGGTGAACCGGGTACCAGCACAAGGGTGAAGGAGATCAACACAGAGAAAAATCAACTCCTACCAAACCAGAGATGCAGAGCCCCAGAGGCCCCCAACACCTCATCACTGAAGCAGACCAAAAATGAACCCAACATGGCTCAAGGAAATTTTGTGGAAGAGGGGGTGGAAAGAATGTCAGAGCCACATGTTGGGTCATGATATGCAGAGACATTTATCCTATCCATAACTGTGGGCTAACTCCACAATGCATGACCCATATACCTCAACAAGGAAGGGCCAAGGGTTGGGAGTAGGTCACAGATGAGCCTAATAATCATACCAAACTGACTGTATTTTCTGATTACAAAACTAATTAATGAAAAAGAAAGAAAAAAGAAAATTAAATCTAAGTAGATGGAAAAGACATAAAATTATTGAATGTGGCTATAAAAAGGTCAATTGAATATTTCAAGTTTATAAAAACCTTATCTTCAGGGCTGGAGAGATTTCTCAGTGGTTAAGGCACTTGCTTGAAAAGGCCAGTGACTGGGGTTTGATTCCCCAATACTCATGTAAAGTCAGATGCCCAAAGATGCACATGCATTTGGAGTTTGCAGCAGCCAAAGGCCCAGGAGTGCCCATTCTGTCTGTCTCTCTTCTCTCTATCTCTCTCTGCTTGCACATAAATAAATGAAAATATATTTTAAAGACTTGGGCTGAAGATATGGCTCAGTGGTTAAGGCACTTGCCCCCAGAGCCTTATGACTTGGGTTCTATTTCCCAGTCCCCACAGAGGCCAGATGCACAAAGTCATGCATACATCTGGAGTTTGTTTGCAGTGACTTGCCCATTCCTTCCCTCCCTCCCTCCATCCCCCTCTCTCTCTGTATCTCTGCTTGAAAATAAATAAATCTTTTTTGAAAAAAAACTTATTTTCATAGAGATGGAAAAATGCTACTGTGTATTATTCCACTTATGAATGTAGGTAGTTAAGGCAATTGAAATACCTTAAATGCAGAGAAGGGTAAATATTTTAAGTGAAAGTTTCAAGAGAAGAGTAGGTATTTTAGATGGATTTTGAAAAATAGGTAGATTTTAGGTGGCAAAGTTAATTTAATGTACAGTGACCAATTTGAAGGAAAGTTAGTTTGAAAATCATCAAGGTGAAAATTTGTTTGGGAAATAGTAAGTGGTCTTATTAGTTAGATTAGAACTTTACTCATACTGAGAATTATTAACATAATACATTCTGAATACTTGATGCTGTTCTAAGGGCCTAACATGCATGTATCAACTCACTTAACCTTTGTATAATCCTAAGAGGAAACTTTTCAAGTGAAGATACTGACAAATGAAGGGTTGGCATTAGGAGTGCCTATATAGTGACAAATGAAGGTTATCTGAGTCCCAGTAATTTCAAAGGACTGAAGTTTGGGTATAGACCACGAGTTAGGTCTCATTTGATAGGCAACTGAAGGATATCAGTGTACTGATTTCAGGTGAACCGTAGAGCATGACTTGAATGCACTTCTACAGAAACAGGCTTTGGTAGCCTCCTACAGAGTGGCTCAGAACAGGACATAAATAAAGTCAAGGGACCAGTTTTTTTGTAATTTTTATTTATTTATTGAGAGAGATAGACAGACACACACAGAGAGAAAGAGGCAGATAGAAAGAGAATGGGCGCTCAGGGCCTCCAGCCACTGCAAATGAACTCCAGATGCATGCCACCTTGTGCAAGTGGCTTGCTGGGTCCTGGGGAATTGAGCCTCCAACAAAGGTCCTTAGGTTTCACAGGCAAGCACTTAACCACTTAGCCATCTCTCCAGCCCCTAAGGGACCAGTTTTAATGTTTAAACAGAGCTAGGGGGAAGAGTAATTAGAGAGGAATGGAGAATGTGGAGCGAGACTGCCCATAGGTCTGATGTTCTTGGAATAAGAAGGTTGCCAAGCAGGTATAGGGGGAGCAGAGACAGGAGGTACCAATGAAGAATCAGGATGGAGATCTTCAGGAAGCTTCTAGAAACAAGACTTCAGAGGACAACACCTGAGCCTTCTACCTGAAGGAAAGTGCCCAGTCTGGCATGTAAAACGTTCCCTGAGGATCACAGTAGGCAGATGGGATGCAGGACTTGACACTAGAGAAAATGCTTGTTTTCTCATGCTCTTCTCTGTTTTTGCAACTCTCAAATCCCAAAACACAGTTGTTACGAGACTCGTGTCAGCTTGGGCTAAGACAGCAAAAGCCCAGAGTCACTATGATGGCCGTTCGCAGATGCTGATAAAGAAATTTTCTTCTTTTATTTTTGTATAAAATGATTCTTTTTCTGCCTTCTACAAATTATTCTTATGGTGGTCATGGTGACTGGTGATGGTGTGGTGTGGTGCAGTGTGTGTTTGTGTGTGTGTGAGGCAGAAGTTGACATTGAGTGTCTTCCTCCTTGCTCTACTGAGTCAGGGCCTCTCAGTTGACCCCAAAGTTCATCAATTCAGCTAGAGTAGCAGCTTGTCACATGAATAGCTTTTCCATCTGGCATTTTCATGGGTGTCGGGAGTTCAAATTCCAGTGCTCATGCCTGCACAGCAAGTATTTTATCCGCTGAGCAACTTCTTTAGGCCCTGGTGTCACTACTGCTAAAATAAAACTTGTCTGCCCTCTCTCATGACAATGACATTTTGGCCAGGCATGCCAGAGGTCTCAGAAGAAAATTTTATTCTGTTTGCATTTGCCAGTCTGATGAATCCCACAGATCTGCCAATGTCAGACTCACAAAGCCACTTAAAGTTTAAAAGGTATCAAAATAATATAAAATTATTTATCAGAAAGTATAATCCTGCATATATACTTTTTGAGATAAAGTCTCACTCTGTAGCCCAGGCTGGCTATAAATTCATGATCTTGCTCTCATCTCCTGAGTGCTGTGGTCACAGATACGTGTCATCACACAGGAAAAGAGCAAGTGTTACAAGTGATCACCTAGTCTGTATTTGACAAATGTAATGTCATGTAATTGCCCATTCGTTTTGCAAAGGGTTAACATCATCCGCTTGGGTAAAAGTGTAATTTTAAGTGTTGGGGATAATGTGAATAAGACAGTGTTCCTTTTCATCCTCATTGACATTTGACTTCCAAATAGAACTGCAAGCCAAACTGTATGTCTGCAGGTGACTTGGGAGTTGAAAAGGCAAATAAGAGGGATGGAATGTGGCTCAGTGTGCCAGGCTTGAGGCTGGATCCCCATGTACATACAGAAAGAGAGAGATGGAGAGAGAGAGAGAGAGAGAGAGAGAGAGAGAGAGAGAGAGAGAGAGAGAGAGGGAGAGAGAGGGAGAGAGGGAGGAGAGAGCAAGCTAGAGAATTTGAATTTGTTGAATATCTAGTTTAATAAGGTTGTTTGGTCATTTCTAAGTGGAGGCAGTATGGGAGAAGTATTTTCTACTTTTGTGTGCTATTCACATTTCCATACTGAAATAAATTGTGAAAATGTACTCACTTAAAAATGAATTAAAAGAAAAAGCATGAGTAATTTTCCTCATCTTGGTTGTCTATTAAGAACTGTTTGTCTCTGGGTGGAGGAACACTCTTCATCTGTATGGGATGACACCATCCGATCAGTACTGCTCAGACAGGAGACCGACTGGATGAAATGATTTCCTAATATGTTAATTCATCAACACTATGTAATTTTAGTTTTGGTAATCTTTGGTATTATACATTAATTATTCAGCCTTCAGTTAAGTCTCTGAACATATTTTGATGCACTGATCTATTCTGATCACCCTATCTCTACATTATAGACAAATTCTTCTAATTTGTGCCTAGGTACCCAATAAAACTTCAAAGTAAAATACTTTTGATCTTTAAGCATTCTTGCCAAAAGTATGACTCCCAGCAACATGCTAATTTCCCTAAACAATTTTCTGGAATAAATTTAAAATAATTGGACACCAGAAATTCTAAGCAGAAAGATGCTTACTCCAGTAACATGAAGTTGTTCCAAGGAGGAATAATAAAATTTCTGCCTCAAAGTCAGTGGATGCATGGAGTAACATTTGATGATTCCTGCATCCTCAGTTACTTGCCCTGGGACTAGGAAAAAAATCATTTCACTCTCCATGGGTTGAACTTTCACAGCTGGATTAGAAGAATAATGAGGATGTTGTTTAGATAAAGCAGAAAGAAAATTCTAGCACTGCTCACGGAGCTTCAACACAAAACATGGTGTGGACTGCCATGATCTGAATAGCTCTTTCAAACTTTATGTGCATATTGGAAGCTCAATGAAGCAGACCAAACCTTTCTCAAATAAATATTGTGAAAACTAAACAAACAAAAGTGCCTGTGAGCTGTGGGAAGGGAGCAGTGGAGATGAGGGAGGGAGGATCAAAGTCTAATTCTCTCAAAGAAGGCCAAAAGGGAATGCCCAGTTGTCTTGATTCTATAAATTTTAGTTATAATATAAATTTGGTTAAATTTATATTTTTATTACATAGTCATAAGATGTTTAATGTCACTGAAACACCTTAATAGAGTTAATGAGGTGATAAAACAGGCTCCAAAATTCTAGCCAGTTCACTTGTATAAAAATTACCAAAATGTAATGATATCCTTTCAATCGCCAAGAGAATCAGTTCATTAACATCAGGTGCCTTTGAACACAGGTGGAAAATGAGAGTCATTCAAATGTGCAAAACATAATTAAAGGGACATTTTTCCAAGGGAAAATTAATTAAACCAAGTAAACATATGGGTTATCTCATTTCTTAAATGTGAAATTACCACTTTATACATCACATTGACTCCAAGAGAACAAGAATTCTAGTTTATATCATAAGTGAGTTAGAACATTGCAGAGACCAATTTATTTGGTATGAAGCCATCCTAAGAAAATCACTCAAGGAAAGAGTATAAGAAAATGTTCTGGAAGCATGGGGAATCAAGTGTGAAATACTAAATAGGTGTCTGCTTATTAGTGATTCTTCTAGGGCAATGACATTTACACAGTGTCTAATAGGTTTAAAAAGAGACCCAGGGCCTGAAATGATGTATTTTATTCACCAAAGATTTTTCTTAGCCAGGCATGGTAGCACATGCCCATAATCCCAGCACTCAGGATGTGAAAGGAGGAGAACCAGGAGTTCAAAATCATTGTTATTGGCTACACAGTGAGCTTAAGGACACTGGATAACATGAGATCTGTCTCAAAGATTTTTTTTAAATAGGTTTTCTTATTATCAGGATGACTTAGGCACCAATAAAATTCCACTGCTACTCATGTGATGCTAGACCCTCAGTGCCTCCATATTTTAATTTCTCCATTTTCGACCCCACTAGGTACAAAAGAAAGGATATTTAATTTTTATGCTATTTTCCAAACCTAAGAGTGCTATTTATTAATCCCAAAATGACTACCTTTGGTTTTACATTTGGATGCTCAATTTCCCATATTTAGTGTTGGAACAATTAGACTTCTTGTGGGTGTTTGGTTTTCCCTTACTGTGCTTTTCCGGACTCTTCTGCTTACTTTTAAAAAATGTTGCTACTTATACAAGCGATATACTTTACCTTTGGGAAGAAATGGTGAAATGTGCTATACTTTGAATAATTCACAGTATCATTTTTAGAGAAAAGTAAATATTTTATATTCTTGATGGTAAATGAAATGTGTACAGTATTTAGAGAAGCAGCATAAATACTTGATAGGTTTCTGGGCTTTTGCCTTGGAAATCCTTGGTGCAGTATGTGTTAGGTACTCAGAACTGACCTGTATCTCATATGTTTTCTTCTATTAACCACAGAAGTTTGTAAGTCACAGTGGCTTTCATTTTACAGTAGCTACTATAGGGTAGCATTTCTGTATCTTCAAGAGAGCCTTGCTTTCTGTTTGACTGTTGAACTCTTCTTTCTGGAGATAAAAAGTGGACAGGTGGATAAGCTTGCCATTGATTTTTCAGAGACTATGTTGGGGGATAATTGGCAGGCCTTTGACAAGTGATGTACAATGAGGGCCCTGCTTCCTAATATGTAAATGAGGGATTATTTGAAAAGTTTCAAACATTATCTTCTGAGTTTTATAATGACTATTATATCAGCTTGGAAACTGTTCAAGAATGGAAAAGATCGAAGTTTCTTGTTAAGTGGTTAATTTTTGGACCTATTAAAATGAAGCAAACTGTTCTAGATTGAGGTATAATCTTAAGCACACTCACACTGCAAAAAAAGTACAGCATTGTCATCTCAATGAGGCATAAGGTCACATTATGTGATTCCCATTTACCTGGTATACACAGGATTTATGTATATACACAAACATAGGTATGCACACAAATGGTGCCATTCATTTAGAGGACCCTGGCGGAGGAATGGTGCCTTTAGTTGGCTTATTCCTGCTGTGCCAATGAGGAAACTCAAGACAGGGTTAACACCTTGATGACTATCACACACCCACCCAGTTTGGACAGACACCCCACACAACAAAGTGTATGTCAGGATAGGAAGATTGTATGTGAGTCTATTAAGATCTCAGCACTCACATTAGCATGTCATCTTTTCTACAGATATATGTACAGCTGCCTTTCACTGGAAAGAGGTAATTTCCTAAGAAACAACTTACTAGAACTTTCCCATATGGGGCCAAAGTTTTTATTTCTGCTCTTTCATTACAGTTCATTGTGCACCATTCAGTGAAACTTCTTATCTTGGCTATTGCATTATAAGTATTATTGTGTCCAGCACTTCTGAAGAACACAAATATTAACAGGAAATTCAGTGGTTAGACTAGTTGGAAAAAAGGTCAATTGTGCATTACAAGCACTCCAGATTTTATATTCATTTATTTGTTATACATGTATCATGTGCCTTTCATATGTTCTAAGCACTGGGGATGCAGGGACAGAGAAAAATAGGCTATATATTTCAGAAATACCCATGTAATTGGGAAAGATATAAAATATGTAAATAAGTGTATAATGTACTTGGTGGCATAAATGGTGGGGAGGACAAGGAAAGGAGGCTGGAAATGCTGGGCACCTAGGTTTGGAAGATGGTTCTTAATTCATTAAGGTCACATTGAAACAGACTGAAAGGAAGAGTGAATTCAAGCAAGTATCATTTCCAGAAGAGAGAATGAAATTTCAGGTACAAAGGTATTACGACAAGATCATGCTGGTCTTTTGTTTCACAAGTACCCCCAGACACTCTCTTGAAAACAGTGTAGCAGTGAAGAAAACCATCAGAGATTTGAGGCCAATTTCCAAGGGTTTCTAAATATTTTCCCTCAATTGCGTAATCTAAGATCATGTAGTTGAGGGATGTCTGGAAAAAGGCATCTTTCATAAAAATTAAAAGTTGAACCACTTGTGTTAAGTGACTTAGAAACTTTCTACTGAGTCTAAAGTCCATGCAGAGAGGAGGGGCCTAAACTGAACATATAAATGAATAGTGGGAAATGTCCTTCTGTTTAATTGGCATTGACTATAAAAATCAGACCTTTTCTAATTTTCTTTTCTTTATTTTTAATATTTTTCTTTATTAGTTTGAGAAACAGGCAGTAAGAAAGAGGCAGAGAGTGAGTATGGTCAGGTCACACCAGGATCTCCTCTCTGCAAACAAATTTCAGACACATGCCCCACTTTGTTCATATGGCTTCTCATGGGTACATGAGAATTGAACCCTGGCTTAGCAAGTTTAGAGATTTATGGTATGGACCTTATTCATTCACTGAATAGCTGAATAAATTAGCAACAAAATATTTATCATTTTTTTCCTGAGGGGGTAATTAGCTTTGCAAGCAAGCTCCTTTAACCACCAAGCCATCTCTCCAGCCCTCTCTTCTCTATTTAGAGAGATAGCTATAGCATCAATTTTAATTTTGAAGACTAAATATAGAAATGGAATAATTGCTAATTTTTCAGTTATGCTGATTCTTAGACTGTGAATAAAAGTTTTGAATATTTTAGATGATCTCAATTAGGAATTAAGGAACTTATTTTTAGTATGTTGAGTAGAAACAGGACATGTCAAGAACCTATGCAGGGTAATTCCCTCCTCCACAAATATTTATCAATTCTCTAATTCCATACTTGAAGGAAATTTTTTTAATGAAGCAGTTAAGCATGAGACTACCATTTGATTTTAGATATTTATTTATTTTACCATTTCATTTAGAATCTATTACCAAATACATCTTCATTTACCACAGATTTGTTTTTAGTTTAGGAAAGCTAACTGTTTGTCCTTGAGTAAAATGATAATCATTTCACTTTGATAATCAAGTAGTGTGACAAAAAGGTTAGATATTTTTCACATCAACCATGCTTACATCATGTGAATAACTGCTAACATGTTGTTCTGGCTTAGCAATTTTAGAGAGTTATGGTTTATAGACCTTGTTTATTCATTATGATAGCTGGATGAATAAGCAACAAGATATTTATCATTCTTCTCCTAAGGGTGTAATTAGGTTGCTTGGTTCTTTTGCCTTGAGATTTTGAAAGTGTCCCACTGTCTGCTACCTTCCAGTGTTATTTCTAAGAATGTAATAGTTACTCTGCCATGTTTCTTATACACAGCTCACACTGTCCTAACCTTTGTAGGTAATTTATTTGACCTTGCCAACAACATAACAACATTATCAAGTATATGCTATTGTTCTTAATCTCATTTTATATATAAAGATACTGAAGTACAGAAAATGAGGGCTCTTCTCTCAAATTTCACACCAGGAAAGTGGAATGGCCCAGGTAAGAATCAAAGTAACCCACCTTCAACTTCCTTCTCAACCACTGGATTTTGTCACCTTGCCCTAGAGTTTCATTCCTGGTCCATTGTATGTGACTGTGCTTTGTCCTGTATCTGCTGCTCAGGCTTTTATGTGAGTGTAGATGCAGACTTCCTCAGCCCAGTTGACCATCTCTCCTGTGGCTTCTCTGAGACCACATGTGATGGTCTGATTTCTGAGGAGCCATCACTCTTGGGAAACCAGTAAGTGAGGGACTTTACAGCTCAGCAGACCAGCCTTGAGAGAAGAGGTAGCAGGTGACAGGAAAGGCCTCCCCTTGCCTGATTGTCAGGTGAATAATCCTGAGATGCCCTTTGTATGGCTCCTGAGAACGTCCATGTGGGTGAGGCTCATTTTCCCACATACTGGACTGATTAAGTGATGCTGTATCTTTTCTTATCTCTCATTTTTGTTTCTGAGGATCTATTCTCAAAGAAGCTTCCCACTTGCAAGCTTTTGTTTCAGGCTTTGCTTTGGGTTGAAGAAGGTTGAATTGGTATCAGAAATGGTTCTAAGGAAGCAGACCCTCAGGATGTGGCATTGGGACTGCATCACTTAGCAGTCAGATAGCAGGGAGGGTCCCAGGGATGACGTGGGTGGAGGATGATAACCCTTGGCATCCCAAGTCCAGGGAGTCCACTGGGGGTGCACTGGAGTGAGGTGCAGATGAGGCCTGGGCATAATATGGGACCCGGGTAATTAAGTGGCTCATGGCCCTGCTGGTTTTGGAACATTAGAACTTTTCAATTAGGAATGTGGCACACATAAGTCAGCTCAATAGCATCTGGAGACAGGCAGGCTTTGGATGCAGGAAGACTTCTGAGGTAGTATTTTAAGAAAGCTCTGTTTCAGGATTTAATCTCATGGGGGTACGGAGCTACAAGGATAAAGTTGATAGCCTGCACAAGTTTTCTACACAAACATCAGTGTTGTCATAGGCAAAGAATGAGGGCTGTCTTCAAGATATATGGGAGGGTTAGCCAAGAACCTTGAACCCTCAGGTTCCCCTAATCCCCTCCAGGCTGTAAGGAACGGCTCCTCTCCATGAATGAGGGGAAACAATTCCTCCTTGCCTAATGCACTGCAAAGACCTCCTTGAGTGCAGGTGCTATGACCTCCTCTTCTAGGTCTGCCTGCACTTCTGTCATTGCCTCCAGACCCACTACTAGAGTCAGGCTACAACAGGGCATGAGCTACACAGGGCAGCCTGCTCACTTGGAGGGAAGAGCAGACAAGGGAAGTACTGCAGCCCAGAGTTTGGATCTCAAGGTGCTGGGGCAGCTAAGGCTGATTGTAAGATTGGAGAAAGATGAGTTTATGAATACAGGAACACTCTCCCCTGTGAACTGAAGTCTGATCTGGGGATGAGGCACACTGCACAATACCTGTCACTCACTCTTGTGCAACTGAAAATGCAGTGTGCAACAGGAATGCCAGCCTTCCCCCTGGCTGACAATCCTCAGGTAATGCCACAGGGCTCATCAGAGAAGCCCTGCTGCCAATTACTCACAGAGGTGTCTGACATGCTAGTGTACTTTTATACTGGCTTTCTCTTCCCTGGCTTTAGAACACTCCCGAGGATACATTTTAAAGTACACTACCAATACAAAAGCCCTTTTTCTCAGCTGTGCTTTAGGAGATGAGAGAGAGACCTACTCTAAGATAGCTTATTATTTGGATGAAAGGTTCCATGAATTGCTCCCGAATTTGCTCATTTTTTAAAGCTAATTTGGGAACTGTCTTTCATGTTCTTTTGGGTTGTTTTTGCCATGTTTTTCAAGCCGCAGTTGGATGCTTGACTCACTAATTCTCAATGTCTAGTTTTTAGTATAAAGTATTCAAGATACGCATTTTCTTGTCTTCCCCAGAGCTCATGATTTGGTATGCTTTTTTCAACATTGTTTTGGCTAAGTATTTTCTTAATTTAATTGTGGCGATTTCTCTGACTTAAAAATTATTAGAACATATGTTTATGCACTAGGGTTGTTTTAATCTTTATAAAGTTAGCTTAAATGTTTCCTGGTTTTTGAAGAGAGAACAAGATACTTAAATTATGTTGGATTTGTTGGGGCTTGTTTTATGGACTGAACGATATCGGGTTTTCAGACATATTCAAGGCTAGCACGAGAAGTGTTCTTTGGGACTTGCATCCATGCTTTGCTTTGTCTGCTCTTTTCTTTTCTCTTTGAGAGAGTGCTAACCCTATCAAATGTACTCTGTGCAGCTTGTGCTTGTGTAGTCGGTTGTTCCACGATATTCAGCATCTTTAGCTCTATTTAGTGAGTTGTGCCTTTTATCATGATAAAAACACCTCTTTATTTCTAACAATATTTTCCACTTCAGTGTCCCTTTTCTTCCAACTTTCTTTTGGCCAGTATTTCCCTGGAATGCCATTTTTCTATTATTTTTATATTTGATATGCAATTTTAATGCTATATTTTATGTGTGTATGGGCATGTGGTGTACATGCATGAGGGTACTTGTGTTTGTATGCATGTGGGCACACTTGTGTGCAGATGCACCTGCACATGTTGCACATCTGTGTGGAGGCCAGAGGTTGATGTAGGGATCATCCTTAATTGCGTTTCTCATTATTCAATGAGGTGTGCCCTCTAACTTGAACTCGGAGATCACTGATTAGCTAACTTAGCTAGTCAGCTTACCTTGGGGATCCCTGTCTTCAACTCCCTAGTCCTAGGGTTGCAGGTGAGCTGCTTCACTCATCTGGCATTTATGTGGGTATTGGGGACCCAAACTTGGGTACAGATGTGTCCACAGCAAGCACTTTATCCACTGAGCCATTTCCTCAACCCTTAGGTGTAATTTTATTTTTATTTATCTAATCTTTAAATTTTCCTCAAAAGTGGCAAGCCTAGTATTTTCATATTCACATGATAATTGATAAATTTGGATTCATTTATACCATGATTTGTGTTTTATTTTCTGACTTCTCTTTACTCTCCCTTCTTTCCCTTTCTTTTCTGCCTTCTGTTGAGTGGATTGATTTTCATTTATTTCATTTTCTCCTTCACTGGCATAAGAGATCCTGTATTTGATTTTAAAAAATTTTTAATTTTTTTTATTAACAACTTCCATGTTGTTGGCTCAAGTGAGAGACTGGCTAAAGGAAACTAACCATAAAAAATACCCCATGGTAATACCCTCCCTCTCCCCACTTACCCCTTTGAAACTCCACTCTCCATTATACCCCCTCCCCATCTCAGTCAGTCTCTCTTTTACTTTTGATGTCTTGATCTTTTCCTCCTCTTATGATGGTCTTATGCAGGTAGTGTCAGGCACTGTAAGGCCATGGATATCCAGGCCATTTTGTGTCTGGAGGGATGATGTTGTATGGAGTCCTGCCCTTCCTTTGGCTCTTACATTCTTTCCACCACCTCTTCTGCATTAGACCCTGAGCCTTGGAAGGTATGATAGAGATATTGCAGTACTGAGCACTGAGGTCATTTCTTTCCAGCACCATGATACCTTCTGAGTTGTCCCAAGGTCACTGCCAACTGAAAAGAGAAGATTCTCAACCAAAAGTGAGAGTAGCATTAATATAAGGATGTGAACATTAACAGAGGTGCTTACTGGGCAGTTTGACTGTATTTGAATTTTTAAGCAGTGTCTTAATATTTAAAAAGTATATACTGATTGAAGGTACAATGCTAATCACTGTCTTAGCTAACCTCTGTACAAGACAAGGATGCTCTAACTGTGACTCCTTCCATCCATTGTTCATGTAACTATCCTGTTTGTTGTACTTCAGTCTTGTTTTGACTTCCTATTACAGATCAGTTTTCATTTTTGCTTTATATAGCCAATGCTGGTTTACCATTTTCCTTCTTTGCCCTCAATTTTTCATCATACTCTTTTTTTCTGGGGTCAACTTATTTTCTCCTGGAGTGCATTTTCCTAGTTTAGCTTTCCAGCAAGGGTCTGTTGGATGGTAGCGCTTTCTGTCTTTGTAAACAGTTTTTAATGTGTGTGTGTTTTGTATATTGTGTATTGTGAATGCACGTGTTTGTGTGTGTGTGTGTGTGTGTGTGTGTGTGTGTATGTTTTTAGACATATGTGCCCAATTGAACATGTGCAGGGTCAGAGGAGAGCATCAGATATCCTCTTATATTGCTTTTATGGTTAGTTTCCTTTAGCCAGTCTCTCACTTGAGCCAACAAGCTCAACCATTCTTCTGTCTCCATCACTCTCAGTAGTGGGATTACCATCATGTATGGCCACATCTGGCCTTTTAAGTGGGTGCTGGGGATTGAACTTGGGTGCGGTACAAGTTTTTACCCTCAGAGCATAGTCAGCTTCCATAGACACTTAGTTTATCCTCACCTTCACAGAATAATTTAGCTGGATATGATATTTAATGATGATAGTTACTTCCTTTCACATCTTGAAGATTCAATTAACTTTAGGGCTGTGGTTTGCCAGCGAAAAACATTCTATATTCTGTCATTTATGTTTCTTTCCTCTTGGCTCATGTCTAAGACCTTCTCTCTGTTTGGAATTCTGAAGTTTTATTATGTGCAGTGTGTGTATGTTTAGATGTGTTTTATTAATCCTATTTGGAATTTATCACTTTTAAATCTGAAGATTCATTTAATAAATTTTGAAAAGTTTGTACTCACCAATTCCTCAACTACTATCACTTCCATTCTTTTTTTTTTTTTTTCCCCTTCTGGAATAGCTATTACACAAATGTTGAATTATGGTAGATTAAAGATAGCCACAAATTTTTGATCTATATTGTAGGTAGAGTTTGATGGTCTCCCCTGCCCAGACATAAGGATTAAATCCAGTAGAAGTGAGGTTTTGCTACTGTTGGGAATAGACTACAAGGAGCTTGGCCATGTTTTACTGGGAGACACCTGCCTCTGTGTAAGGTGCCTGGCTATCCAGAGGCCATTATGCTAGAGAAGTCATATACAGACCTTGTACTTGGCAGTGCTGGCTGAGCCTGTCTTTTGAGCCATCTACACACATGAATGAAATTGTACTGACTCCTGCAGGTCATGGGAAACAGTGTTACCCACCTGAGTGTTGCCTGAATTCTTGACTCATCCAATATTTAGTTATAATAAATGGTTTGGATTTTACATCACTAGGTGTCAGGAGTGTGTTGTGCAGCAATCAATAACAGTAAAAGAGGTTCTTATTCTTTCCTACAGGGTTTTTAGCCATTCCTACTTTCCATTTCTTTATCTCTCAATGAATATTTTTTCAGGTTGGTATTCTTTGGCATTCATTCTCTCATTAGCCGTGTGTAATCTTGTCACTTGATCTCTGCATTGGTTTCTTTTGTACTGATGCCTACGTTTGTCATTTCTCAAATTCTATTGGCTTTTTACAAAGGAATTTTGCTTCTTTCCTCATTATTGTTTCTCATATTATTTTGCTTTCTTCTATCTTTCAAACTTGCTTGTTTTATGTTCATTTTCTGAGTTTTGCTCAAGTGTATAAATGATTTGCTTGTCATCCTTCCATTAGGTGGACATACTATCACATGCTGCTGATGAGCTCATTGTTTTATAAATTCTTTCCGCCCCCTCTTCCGCAAAATTTCCCTGAGCCATGTTGGGTTCATTTTTGGTGGGACTCCTTTTTCTTTGAGATTTTTATATAACTACAATGTTTAACTTATTTTGCCACACATAACAGGAAATCTTTAACTATAGATGGATCAATTTTTATGTTCATTACAGAACCACTTGAATGGTATAAAATTAAGCCACAAATTCAAACAATTCTCTATCTCTCTCTCAAATTCTCTCTCAAATAAATAAATAAATAAATAAACATTTTAAAAAAT
This sequence comes from Jaculus jaculus, assembly GCF_020740685.1. Taxonomy (NCBI): domain Eukaryota; kingdom Metazoa; phylum Chordata; class Mammalia; order Rodentia; family Dipodidae; genus Jaculus; species Jaculus jaculus. The sequence goes on from NC_059116.1 coordinate 62,353,882, forward strand.
GTATTTTGTGAAATGAATAATAGCCCTATTTTCTCCTGTAATTTTAGTTAAATTATTGTTAAAGTTATGATTGCTTTATGCATGTACATGGAATTGCTCCTTTATCTTTATTCAATTATCTCTTATTGAATATAATTTATTCTATATTTCTATTCATTAGCAGTGGACAAAAAAATCAGTGATAAGACATTTTTAAAAATTTTATTTTTTCCTTTTTCTTGACAGCTTCCATACTTACAGAAAATAAACTATGGTAATTCCCTCCCCTCCCCCACTTTTCCCTTCACAGATCTACACTCCATCCTATCCCCTCTATCTTTCCATTAGTTTTTCTTTTATTTTGGTGTCATCATCTTTTTCTCCTATTATGAGGGTCTTAGGAAGATAGTGCTAGGCACTGCGAAGTCATGAACATCAAGCAAATTTCTGTCTGGTTGATTGCATTGTAAGCAGTCCTACCCTTCCTTCAGCTCTTACATTCTGTCTGTCACCTCTTCTGCAATGGACTCTGAGCCTTGGAAGGTGTGATATAGATGTGTTTGTGCTAAATATTCCTGTATCACGTCTTCTTAGCACTATGGTGCCTTTTGGGTTATCCCAGTGGTCACCGCCATCTGAAAAGAGAAGCTTCTCTAACCAAAAGTGAGAGTAACATCAATATATGGGTATGAATATTAAGTAAAGTGCTTACCAGGCCGTTTGGTGAGCAAAATATATGCATTTAGCCAGACAAGAGCAGGCATTACATTCCTAATGCTCATGAACTCCTCCACCATAGGCTTTGAAAAATATTTATTTATGAGAGATACAGAAATAGGCAAGGAGAGAGAGAGAGGGAGAGAATGGGCTTACCAGGGCCTCTAGCCACTGCAAACCAACTTCAGATGCATGCTCCCCCTTGTGCATCTGGCTTATGTGGGTCCTGGGGAATCAAACCTGGGTCCTTTGGCTTTGTAGGCAAACACTTTAACCACTAAGCCATCTCTCCAGCCCCACCATAGGCTTTTAATTAGGTTTTCAGTACTAGGCCTGTATTTTCTCCCATAGAGTGGGTCTCGAGTCCAATTAGAGAGCAGTTGGTTTCCCCCATAACAGACATGCCACTATTGCACCATTTGGCCTGGCTGGCCAAACTTGAGGCTTGCAATGTCTACTTTTTTCACCACTGATGGCTTCTTACTCCCATAAGGCTGTATGCAGCACAGTGTTTTCCAGCTTTCTGTCAGCTGGCCTATCAGGAGAAGGTTTTCAGCTCAGCCCTGGTTTGATTTCTCTGTGACCTTGCAGCCCAGGCATGAGGAATCTTTAGTGTTATCATCTATTCCCAGTGGGAAACAAAGAGCCTTAGAAATAGTTGGTAATAATTTGGGGGAATCAAGAACCTCCCTGGCCAACAACTCACTGGAAGATAATCCATCCTGAGCACTGAAATTTTTCTAGTCTATGGCTTCTGGGTGTGCCATTGATAAGACAATTTTTTATTAGTTTCCTATTCTGCAAGTACAGGCAGTTTGGTACCATTATTAGGCTCATCCATGACCTACCCCCTCCCCACTGGCCCCTCCTGGTTGAGGTATATGGGTCATGCATTGTGGAGTTAGCCCACAGTTATTGGTACAATAAATGTCTCTGCATATCATGACCCAACATGTAGCTCTGACATTCTTTCCACCCCCTCTTCCACAAAATTTCCCTGAGCCATGTTGGGTTCATTTTTGGTCTGCTTCAGTGACGAGGTGTTGGGGGTCTCTGGGACTCTGGCTCTCTGATTTGGTAGGCATTGATTTTCCTCTGTGTTGGTCTCCTTCCCCCTTGTGCTGGTATCTGGTTCATCAGGAAAACAGCACCCTTGCTTGCTTTGCCAATTTTTGTTAGTTTCAGCCAGGGCCCTTTTGAGGTATGATGGGGTGGCTCTCTCCTTAGGATCTGCATCTATCTGTAAAAGGGAAGCAGAATCTCCAACAGAGAGTAAGTTAGCACCAGGAAAAATGAGATAGTCCTTACTTTTTTTTAATAGAGAGTTTAATAGGTATAGGCCCTCTTGTAGCCCATGATTGATGGCAGCTTGATACTGGAGAGTGGGTTTATGTTTGGATAAGGTTCTGACTTGTTTCCCAGCTTCAGCTATGGGACTTGTACCACTGAGGGGATCAGCTAGTCGAATCAAGAGCAGTTGGTTGTGTGCCACTATTGCACTTGTGTGGGCATCACACCAGGTTATTTGCTGCTAAGTAGGTTGGACCATGAGTTGTTTGGACAGATATTGGTCATTTCCCCCAGTTTCCCATGTAGCACCTTCTGGCACTAGACACGCTGACTGTCTGGGGACTGATTCTCTCCTGGCTTCTAGCCATGCTGTTCCATTTTTTGTGTCAGCTGCATATGGTGTCTTCAGCAATAGGGTCTTACCACTAACCTTTGGTGGGTCATAAAGTACTCGGACAGAAATCTGTCATTCTTTTAGAAAACCTTGTAGGTCTCTCTGATCAAAAGCTCATTGTGGGTGATAGCCCCATGCTGGTACTGGGAGTTACATGTCAGTGTCCCCTAAGAAAATGAGGAAAAGGTAACTAATATATAGGAGTTAGAGAGGAGAGAGAAAGAGGGAGAGGGAGAGGGAGGGAGGGAAGATGTAGAGGACTTAGGTTAGACTTAATCCTACTCTCTCCAGTGAGATAAGACATTTTTGAAGAGATATCCCTGACCCAAGACCTCTGACTTCTTCACATTACTGCTGCTTTTATTTATATCCTACAATTTATTGAAAATATGCAGCCTTGGTTATGCTATTCTTATGAGTTTTCTCTAAAAGGGATAGTTATAATGTGATGAATGTGGTTTTGTTCTGCATTTCTCACAAATCTTTAATATTACATAAACTGAGCATTCTGGAGACATCAGATATTTTCTTTTCTCTAAATGTCACCCAAGTGAGGATAAAGATTCCTCCATACATTAATTTTGTGTTTCTCATAGCATTTCTCCTTTCTTTATATTGTTGATTCTCAGTCATATATTCCTTGTAAGAATCCTATGTGTATCTGTCTAGATAGATCCAATAGGTAGAGACATATGCAGATAGAGATAAATTAATATATCTTTGTATGTCTCTATGTACTTATCACTTATCATCTTCCTGTGTCTTTTTATCATTTGTCTACAGTTTGTACACAAATAACACACGCACACACACACACACACATATACACACATACACACACACACATATATATTAGTTGGATACTTGACACTCGCTATTTATCTTCATGAATCCTAAAATTTGTTCCTATGGAAAAGTTACATCTAGGCTTCCTGGGGTCATCTTTTTGTTGCTGTTGTGGACACCCTTGGTTATCATTGTATGAAATCTTACATCTCTCTAGGGTATCATAACTTCCCAATCGCTTTAGAAAAAGTCATTTTATTGAAGCAGGAGCATTCCTGGTGAAATGAACAAAGAAACATAAAGACTACATGAGAGGCAAACAGTGGGCAGACTTGCTGAGTCCTGCCTGCTTATGTGCTAGCCTACACCTGTCTGGATTCCTGGTCTTTGAAGTATCTCAGTTTTTTTTTTTTAATTTAAAAATGCTGTTCATCAATGTTTTAGGCTGGTGAAAACAATAATTGGTTTTATTACGGGTTCTCCATACATTTATGTCTCTCCCTGCCCTTCACCAAACACTTTCTCCTCCAGCCAGCTGTCTCATATATGACACAGATCTTTGCGGCTGCTGGTTGGATCTGCAGATGTGAGGTCATCATATGCAGTTTTCCAGGCATTGGTTCTATGGCTGATAGCATTTAAGACCTCATGTTCTCACTGATATGTTTGTGTGTATGTGTATGCATTGTCTGTGTGTGTGTGTGCATACATGTGTTCATATGTGTATGGGCACATGAGTGTGCAGATGCCTGTACACATGTGAGCACGTGAATGTGGAGGCCAGAAATGATGTTGGGTGTCTTCCTCCCACACTCTCCATTTTATTTACTGAGGCACAGAGTAGTGGTTTGAGTGTAGAATGTCTCTTATAGCCTCAAGTGTTTGTGATTAAGCCTCAGACTTAGTCTCCAGCTGGTGGGGACTTTGGGAGGCAGAGCTCTGCTACAGGAAGTATGTCATGGGTAGGGGGCAGGCCTTGAGATTTTATAGTCTGGCCCTGCTTGCCAGTGCTAATAAGTTCACTCTCTCTCCTTCTTACCTACCTGCTGATGGAAAGATGTGACTGGCTGTTTTCTCTTGACATGCTTTCCCTGCCATCATGAAACTTCCCCCCAAAACTAGAATTTGAAATAAACCGTTTTTCCATAACCTCTTTCTGTTTGGGTGTTTTGTCCCAGCAACGAGAAGGTAACTGATACACAAGTTCTCTCACTTGAACTCCCAGTTCACTGATTCAGTTAGTTTGGCTAGCCAGCTTGTCCTGGGGATTCCATGTCTCTGCCTCCCAAACACCAGGATTGCATGTGGGCTGCCATGCTCGCCTGATGTTTACATGGGTGTGGGGGATCTCAACTCTGGTACTTAGGCAAGCACTTTACCCACTGGGTCATCCATTGCCCTAGTGCCTTCACCAGGTTCTCTGTATCTCAAGGATAAGCAAGATAACTCATCTTGCCAACCCAAGTCTTAAATTATAAAACTTATGGTATACTTCCATACTCTCAAATTTTAACACTGGGCTCTGAATTCCCATTGCAAATTTCACTTGGTTTTCCAATTAAAATGAGCTTTTGTGAGTCCCCTGATGATAACCATTGGCTTGAAAAAAAGTAACTTCATTTGTAGTAAGGGTGTTTAGGGAACCCAGTACAAGGCTGACTCTTGCTGTTGCCTTGAGCCCTGCTGCGCTGAAATATTAAACTTCAGTAAATTAGGTGAAATTGCAGCTTCCTGACTGATGTCATAATGCCCTCTACTTCTGCAAATCATTGTTAGCATGAGTTGTCTGTTCAAACCTTCTGCACTGAAATAAGAGCCAGAATATTTTCCATATCGACACAGTGCCTCTGTTTTCAAGGGTAACTGTGTCTAGCTTATCTGTTTGACAGAGGGTATAGACTTTCAACTATGTAGAACCTGGTACTATGAGAATGTAGCTTCATATTATCTTCACATAAGTGACTAGATCTCTAAAATGTCAATGTCATGTGAAAGTAGGAGCTTTTCTCTTTTTTTTGTTTAGTATTTATTTTAACAGGGATAAGCAAGAGAAGAAAATAATATCTTAGTCATATCTATTTCTGACTTCTTGCTCTTTTTTCCTCCTTAAGAATAACATTAGTTTCAAAGTGTCTTTTATTCATTGCTCAAATGTTTACTGATCAACTACTCCATGCAGGGTTCTAGCTTGGTTTCCATCAGATATTTTAGAGTACATGTAAAATTAGCAGAACAGGAATAAACAGTCTTGTATTTCACTTGTTGACATAAGTTTTCATGTTTCTTGGGACAAAGTCATTGGCAACAACTTCATTTTACTGTCTAGCTTACTTCTTCCTTTAGTGGGCTCTCACATCAATCTGTTCTGGTTAATGCCATATGTATATATTGTATTTATCTTCTTGTTGCTGGAACAAACCATTAAACCAACAGTAGCCAATGGGAGGAAAGGGTTTATTTTAACTTACAGTTTTGAGGGGAAGTTTTGACAGGGCAGGGAAAAGATGGCAGAGCAGAGGCTGGAATTACTTCTTGCCATAGCAGCTGGTAGGAAGTAGCAAGAGAGTGAGCTGAGCTCTGGCAAGGCGGAAGAGGCTGGGCTAGAACACTTGAAAGCCTGCCCCAGCAGCACACCCTCTCCAACAAGGCTCCCCTTCCCAAATTGCAACCAGTTGGGGACCAAACATCCAAGCAAGCACTTTTAACTACCAAACTATCTCCCCACCAAGCATTTAAGTCACATGAGTTTATAGGGAACATCAGAATGTGAACACATGAATATGAATAGATATATCTATATTCAATGTACAATTTTTGTTACATGGAAAAGTATCGTATTAAAGTTAACTCACTAAGGCTTTTTAAAAAGCTTAATTATTCAAGTTTTAACCAAAGTAAGTACTTCCAAGATGGTGACACATAAAGGATGCTTTTAGGATAACCTCATCTGTTCAAAAGAGGAAAGATTATTCCAATGAGTGTCATGTAACAGACACTACGAGATTTGTGCTTTTTTGGTGCACTTCAGCGATCTAGAGTCTGGGCTAAAACCTAGGAAATGTCCAAACTTGAGGGATTGGGCAGATCATGGGTCACGTGCGTGTTGGGTAGCTTAGGTCTATTTCTAAATAACTAAGTGTAAATCCAGACTATATTGCCTTGTTGTTGACTCACTGTCCTGCAGTAGAAGAAGTAATAGCCAATAAATGAGATACGAACCAACGTGGCCTAAACCAGTGTCTTCCTCAGTTCCAGCTGCTGTAACAAGAACGCCATGGCCTGGATGGCCGAGACCACAGTTCAAGACCAGGGTGCAGCATAGGCAAGCTCTGGTGAAGGTACATCTTTGTGGGAAGCTGGCTGGTCTTTGCTGCAGGGGAGAAGTAAACGCCTTCTTGTTTCTTAAAAAAATCCCACCTTGACAGATCTATCTACCCTCACGATCTAATCATGCCCCATCATTTGGGGATTAGGGTTTGAGCACAGGAACTTTATATCAGTCCGTAGCACTGATAAAAGAAACAACTTCAGACAAATGGTTTGTTTGAACAAAGAAGGATCTGTGAATCCAGCAGCGAGGGCGACCTTCACAAGGGAATCGCCTGATTGGCTACATCTTAGGTAGCTGTTCCATTTGGTCGTAATGACTTGGCTGAAATCTGATTGCCTGTTATTGGCTGAAAATATTTCTATATTTTATTTATTTAAGAGAGAGAGAGAGGGAGAGGGAGAGAAGTGTGCAGATAGAGATAGAATGAGTGTGCCGGGGCCATTAGCCACTGCAAAGGAACTCCAGATGCATGGGTCACCTTGTGCATCTGCCTTTAGGTGGATACTGGGGAAAAGAACCAGGGTCGTTAGGCTTTGCAGGCAAGTGCCTTAACCACTGAGCATGTCTCCAGACTATGAAATGTATTTCTAAATTAGCGTCAGAGCTAGGAAGAAATTCAAAGTCAAGAGATTGCCTTAGGTTTAACAGGCTTTTTAAAAAAATGGTAGTAGGCAAAGTTTTCTGGGAAGTAGTATCGGAAATACTTTAAGAGCTGCAGGCTCTGCCAGCATTGCTCAGCCCTGCCCGTGAACGCACAAGCAGTCCCGGGTCACTCGGCGCACACAGTCCGCGGTAACGGAAAGGCAGGCGGTGTGGATTTGGCCAAAGGGAGGTGGTGGCCCTGCGGATGTTCTGATCCCAGCGGCGGCGGCCTCTGAGTCGCGCCTCAGTCTACCGAACCGTCGCCGAGTCGCGGGCAGCGGGAGCGTGGGAGCATCGGGCAGAGCGACTCCACAGTTTGCGAACTTTCCAGCGCTCGCTCTCCTCTCCCAGCCGCCGCGCGCCCCGCGCCCCGCGCCCCGCGCCCCGCCCGCTGCAGAGCGGGGTGTGACCGAGCGGGCTGCGCGGCTCCGGGCGAGCGAAAGTTGGAGCCCAATCAGCTGGAGGGGAGCTCGCGCCCCAACCTTCAGGTGACCCCGCGCGGCGGCGGCGGCGGCGGCCGGAGCTCGCGGAGGACCGGCGGCGAGGGCGGCGGATCGTCGTCCTCCGGCCGCCCAGCTTCCCGGCTCCGCTCGGGCCCGGGCAGCCGCCCGCGGGCCGGGAGCGCCGTCTCCGTCTCGGGCCGACGCCGACGCCGTGGCGGGCTGAGGTTCGGGCGGGCGCCCGGGGACGCGGGGCTGTGCGCGGTGGCGGCCGTGGCGGCGGCGGCGGCGGGAGCGGCGAGTCGCGGCCGCTCGGGCTGCGCTTCCCCCGGGCGGCGGCGGCGGCGGTGGCGCCCGTGGCTCCGGATGCGGCCCGGGGGCGCGCTGCTCGCCCTGCCCGCCAGCCTGCTGCTGCTGCTGCCGCTGCTGCTGCTGCGCCTGCTCCGCTGCCCGCCCGCCGCGCCCGCGCGAGCCAGGTAACCCGCCGCCCTCCCCGGCCCCCCGAGCACCCCCGGGTCCCTGAGCACCCCCGGGACCCCCGAGCGCTCCGGGTCCCCCGAGCACCCCCGCCCCCCTCCCCGGCCCTCCGAGTGCCCGGTCCCCCGAGCGCCCCGCCCCCCTCCCCGGCCCTCCCAGTGCCCGGCCCCCCGAACGCCCCCGCCTCCCTCTTCGGCCCCCCGAGCTCCCCGGGCCCCCGCGCGCCCCCGCCCCGCTCCCCGGCCCCCCCGAGCACCCTCGGGCCCCTGAGCACCCCCGCCCCCCCCCGAGCTCCCCTGGCCCTCGAGGGTCCCGTCCCCCGAGCGCTCGCGGCGGGTGGGGGCGGCGGTCAGAGGGGTTCGCGCGGCCGCGACACTTGGCTCGGTGTCGACGCACGAGATGGAGAGGAACCCGTCGGGGTCAGCAGGGCTCCCCAGAAAGTCCCTGTTGGGCGGGGGCGGGGCGGGGGCAGTGGACGGGCAGGACCTGCCGTCGGGGTCCCTCTCCGCGTATCCCGGCTCCCCACTGCGCTCAGTGCTTTCCCTCCCTCCCGGGCCAAGGCTTTAACAAGTGCGAGGTTGGGGGTTCGTCCCGGGAGTGGGGGTGCGCGCGGTTGCCCCGGCCAGGCTTGGAGCACTGTGCCCGGCCCGCGGCTCTCGACCAGGGGTAAGGACAGTTTTCTTGCTGGACACACAGACTCTTGGCGGAGGAAGGCGGGGAGGACGTCCGCGGCTCCTCCGCAGCTCCGAGGACGCTCAGGAGCCCCGCGACCCTGGCACCGGTCACCAGGAACAGGTACCCTGGCGCCTAGGGGTGCGGGTGGTTTGGGGACGAGGCCGCGGGGGGGGGACTCGCTTGGGTTGACGGGTATGTGTGTCCGATTGTCAGTCTAGGAGGGTGTGTGTGTATGTCTGTGTGTCCCTGTCTATCTGGGATGACGTGTGTGTGTGTGTGTGTGTGTGTGTCGTCCGTCCCACTGTCTGTCTAGGAGGGTGTGTATCTGTGTGTCCCCCACTGTCTATATGAAAAGATGTGTGTGTGTCCATCAGTCTGTCCCCACTTCAACTCTTCAAGCGCCTTCAACCTTTTAAAGCCAACTCCCATCTGAGTATTCTTCTAACCCTAGGCGACATTGAGTCACCCCACTTAAGAGAGAGGTGTTGACTTCTCTGGAGAATGGTGTGTGGACAACCTCCAGAGAAACCCCGCGGCCTTTGTTGAGGGACACCCTTGCTGAACTTTACCATAAATGAACCAGTGTTGAGAGGCGCGTTCAGAGGAATAAAATTCTGTGAATGCATTTGTCCTTGGTGGGGGAAGACTTAAAGTTTTTCTTTATCATATGAATGTGCATCCATTTTCAGTAATTTTTTGTTATACATTTTTTCTGATTATAGAAATGATACAATTTAATACAGCAAGTCAGATAATCGGGGTAATATGTAAAAGAAAATGTTGTTTACTCAGTCCTATTTTCCCTGTAATCTCTATCTCCTATACTTCAAAAAATGAGATTATACTATAAAGTCTGTACTCCATCTCCCCCCCCCACCAAAAAAGGCCATAAACTTAAGACAGGTTTTTAATTTTTCTCCAAAACATTTCTCTTAATTATTCACCAAATGAATATCATGGTGAATTGTGTTCTGTAATCTATTTAAAATATTTTCACTTTTATACATTTAAATGGTTTCCTATTTTTATTTTGTTTTATTTGCTGTGACATATTCTATTTAATCCATCCTTTTATGCAAGTCTTTATCTACATTTCAAATTACTTCTCCAAGAACACTGATATAAGTTGGATTAAGTCAACGTGTATGTGCTTTTAACATTTTAAATCGCACTTCCAATTGCTTCCTTGAAGGATTGAATCAATTTATATTTTCACAAGCGGAACACACAGCTTGGGGCTTCAGCAGTCTTGTAGACTATCCCTTTTTCTCTTGTTGCCTCTTGTGACTCCTTTCTGGGGTGTTTCGTGCATATCCTTGCCTCTTGGGCCCCCCTTCTCTTCTGATTGCATGACAGACCTTGTGGTGAGGCTCTGGGCCTGGCGCTCAGAAAGGTCTGGAAGTACCTGGAAGAAACTCGGTAGAGTAACAACCACAGCCTGCTACAACGCCCTCCTGTCAGGAGCGCCGAGGCCTCCTGGGAGTACAGCTTTGTATACATAGGTGGTCTAGCTTTCTCCAGGCACTGGGGGCATTCCATTGCCCCTAGCCATCATCGTGGGCTTGCCCCCTTGGAGGGATTTGAAAGCTTGTATTCATTAGAGATACCAGAGACCGCTCTGATGTATTTTTATTTCTTTCATCATATTTCGTAGCTACTTTGCATACTTCTTGAACTAAGATAGGTAATTCGTATTTGTTATTGCACGTGGTCCATCTCAGTAAGTTTCTCAATCAGACTATATTTGTACACGCCTCTTTATTTCTGGACCTTTTATCTTGTTCATGATTTTTGTTATTTAGGTAGCTGTAGAGCAAAGTTTACGTCCCTTAGTTATATAAAGATACTGCAATTTCTTCATTTTTTCCCTGTCCCTGCTCTGCTCTCCCTCATCAATGATGTTAATACTAATAATAGTAGTCAATATTAAATGAACTCTTCTTATGGGGCAGGCCCTGGTATAAACATTTTATACTTATTAACTCGTTTAATTCTTCAACATGCTAAGAGAAACTCTCATCCTCATTTTATAGGTTAGGAAACTGAAACAGAGAGATGAAGTAAATTGCCCAATGTTGTCTTGGGCCTGTGTTACTGCACTTTTTTCTGCTCCATCGACTTTCTTCAAAATTTCATAAACGCAGTTTTTTACAGCTGAATAAAATTCCATTGCTTATGTATACCACCTTTTCATTATCCAGTCATCAGGTGATGAACATCTACGCTGCTTGCTTCCATTTCCTGGCGATTGTGAAGAGCAGCATTGGGCGTGGATATTCACGTATCTCCCTGGTAGAATATCAAGTGTCTGGACATATGCCCCGGAATGACATAGCTAGGTCATATGGTACATGCAGTTTTTAGCTTTTGAAAAAAAACCTCCACATTTTTTGAGAAATTTCCAAAGTGGCCACACCAGTTGACATTCCTACCAACATTGATTAAGGGTCCCCCTTTCACAGCATTTGTTATCATTTGTTTCCTTGATCATAGACATTCTGGCTGGGGTGAGATAGAATCTCAAAGTGTTTTTAATTTACGTTTCCCTAATGGCTAACAGGGTTTAATCTGTTGGCCATTTGTGTTCTTCTCTTGAGAACTGTCTCTTTAGTTCATTTTTTTTTTGATTGCAGCTATTTTTTGTGTGTGTTTTGTTTTTTTTATTTTTTTGTTTATTTTTATTTATTTATTTGAGAGTGACAGAGAGAGAAAGAGGCAGAGAGAGAGAGAAAGAGGGAGAGGGAGGGAGGGAAAATGGGCACACCAGGGCCTCCAGCCACTGCAAAGGAACTCTAGATACGTGCGCCCCCTTGTGCATCTGGCTAACGTGGGTCCTGGGGAATAGAGCCTTGAACTGGGGTCCTCAGGCTTCACAGGGAAGCGCTTAACTGCTAAGCCATCTTTAGTTTTTACAGTTCTTTATATATTGATGTCAACCCTGTCTGATGTACAGCTAGAAAATATTTTCTCCCATTATGCAGGGTTTCTATTTGGTTTGCTGATAGTTTTCTTTGTTATTGATGCACAGTTTGGAAGTTTAGGAGGGGTTCCCCAAGTTTATGAACCCAAGTTTTGGGTCCTGTGCTCTCTTTAAGAAGGAACTGATAAAGAAAGACATACTCAAGAGGATAAATTGTGCGTTATTAAATATATTTAGGGAGAAATCACAAATTGTGGGGTTTATGTAAGGGAAAATGGGATTAGGAAGAAGGCTAATGCAGAGTCATAAGGATGTGGGAAGTAGGAAACATGCACTCCTGTGGAAAACATAGCACAGACTGTGAGATTCATTTGAGAGAAATGGCTGGGGCAGAGCCATAAATACATGTGTCATAGACAGCTTCATGTTGTTGTGATGAACTTCCAAACCAGGTACAGTTTATGGGAGGAATATGATTTGTTGAAGCTTACAGATCCAGGGGAGGTTCCATAATGTGGAAGAAGCTGCCCCCTCTCACAGGCCCACACAGAGAGAAACCCCACCACCAGCACCACAAGCAGGCACAGTCCAAGAACCCCAGGCCAAGCTCAAGCACTCTGCATAGCTTGGGCTGGGATTCAGATCTGCCCACAAACATACCTTAGGGCGGGACCCTCACATTCCACCTACAGTGATGCCTCCTCTAGCCAGGCAGCTGGAAATCTAAGTTATTAGCTTTATAAAAGTCCTGAATCTACTGGGGACATCCATTCAAACTACCCCAGTGTGGAACGTAGAATCAAGGTGCTTATGTAGGGAGATTTAGAAGGAACATGCATAGCATCTGCCCTGAGTTTCCACATGGAAGAAAATTAAGAGAGCAAATGGTGGTGGCTTAAGAAAGAGTAAGAGAGTGAAAATATCAAAGCAGAGACCAAGAAATTTAGAGGAGAAATGAGTACTAAAGACAGTTACATTAAAGGTTACCCCAAGAAATGGCACAGGTAGTAGACCTAGAGTTAGACTAAGCACCCATGTGGTAGATCTAGAGTGTAAAGGAAACATGCATGTGGTAGATGCAGAAACCAGAGGAAAATCACACATGTAATTAAAGTGAAAAGTTATCCCAAACTATAAAGCAGAGGCAAGCAGAAAAACCACTGAGACTAAGAAGCAGTATTCTGCTCTCCCTGCCTGTCCCCAGCTAGGCTGGATGTGTGTGTGTTGGGAGAGGGGAAGCCAGACTCCTGTGTATCCAAGCTGAGGGAATGGGGAGAGGGAATGGAAAGAGAGGGAGGGAGGGAGGGGGAAAGAAGCGGGAGGGAGGGAGAGGAAGAGAGACAGACAGACAGAGGAAGACAGACAGAGAGAGGGAGGGAGGGAGGAAAGGAGGAGGAAAGAGAGAGAGGGAACCTGAACAGGAAACAGCATGGACAGGCCTTTCTAGTCAATTGAAAATGGATTCTCTCATCAGCTTCAGGTATGCAAGGGAAAGACCTGATTGGTTTGTAGATTTGAAGGATGACCCCAGAGGGCAGTCCACCTAGGCGGAATGCTAGACTGTGGGCAGCAGCAGGTGCTGTAGCTGTTGTGAATGAATCCTGATCAGACTTGAGTTCCATTCCTGCCAGGAGTTCCATTCATGCCAGGACGAGGTGGCATCCGTTTTCTTTGGGCCTCAGATTCTAACTGAAACTGCCTGAAAAAACCTAGCTTTCTCCTTCTTCTCTTTTACTGTGACTAAACTTTAAAAATATTTATTTATTTGCAAGTAGAGAGAAACAGACAGAGACAGAAGGAGAGAGAGAGAATGGTTGTGCCAGGGCCTCCAGTGGCTACAAATGAACTCCAGATGCATGCACCACTTTATGCATCTGGTTTTACATAGATACTGGAGAATCAACCTGGATTGTTAGGCTTTGCAGGTAAGCACCTTAACTTCTGAGACATCTCTCCAGCCCCCCCCCTTTTTGAGGTAGGGTCTTGCTATAGCCCAGGCTGACCTTAAACTCACAGAGATCCTCCTACCTCAGCTTCCTGGGTGCTGGGATTAAATGCATGCTCCACCATGCCCAGCAAAGAATCTCTTATTTATTTATGAGGGGGGGAAGGGGGGAGGGAGGGAGGGATGAGGGAGAGAGGGAGGGAGAAAATGAATGGATGGGTGTGCCAGGACCTTCAGTCACTACAAATAAACTCCAGACACATGCACCCCTTTTGTATATGAGCAACATTGCACACTTGTGTCACTGTGCATCTGGCTTATGTGGGACCTGGAGATTCAGGCATGAGTTCTTGGACTTCACAGGCAAGTGCCTTAAGTGCTAAGCCATTTCTCCAGCTCAGAGAAACTCTTTGAGATTTTTTCAAATTTATTTTTGTTTTTATTTATTTATTTGAGAGCAACAGACAGAGACAGAAAGTGGCTGATAGAGAGAGAATGGGCATGCCAGGGCCTTGAGCCACTGCAAATGAACTCCAGATGCATGTGCTCCCTTGTGCATCTGGCTAACGTGGGACCTGAGGAATCGAGCCTTGAACCAGGGTCCTTAGACTTCACAGGCAAGTGCTTAACCACTAAGACACCTCTCCAGCCCCCAAAGAAACTCTTTAATTTCATGCCATCCCATTTGTTGAATTTTAGGACTCTTTCCTATGTGATTGTAGTCTGTTTTACAAAGTTCTTTCCTATATTTACCACTTCCAGTAGATTTGCTATGCTTTCCCCCAGCAGGTTCAGCATTACTGGTTTTACATTAAGGTCCTTCATCCATTTTGAATTGATCTTTGTGCAGGGAGAGAGAAATGTATATAAATCCATTTTTCTGCAGGTGAATATCCAGCACTATTTGTTGAATAGGTTGTCTTTTTGTCAGTGTTTATATTTTTGATGCCTTTGTTGAAAGCTAGTTGACCATAAATGTGTGGGCTTATTTCTGGGTGCTCTATTCTACTCCACTGGTCTAAGGATCTGTTTTTCTGTGAAGCCAACTTTGAATATTTGCATGCGTATAATTATTAAAGGGAAGTGAGAAAGGGTATAAGCTATGAAACTGTGTAGGAGACAATGAGAGGGGAAGAGGTATGGAGAAAGGGAGAAAGACAAAAGTCGCATGTGACCTGAAAGTGGAAGAGAACCTATGGGAGGAGTTACAATTAAGGAAGGGGAAATAAAAATTATATGAAGAAATGCCATAATGAAACCCGTTTATATGTTCATATGCTAAAAATAAAACAAAATTAAATAAAATGTAAAATGGTTAGCACAATGTTTAGCAATTGGAAACTGCCTATAAAAATAGATCTTTTTTCCAGTTTCCAATCCTTCTTGCTTGGGTATTTTCCAAGTCCTCCTTTGGACTCTGTCCCCATAGAATTAGGATTAAGAATAAGCTTGCACCTCCTCTTTTGCAAGTCACAAAGTGAGGAGAACAAATACAGTGAAAGATTTGATTGAGGAAATTCAGTGTGTATGGGGGGGGTGATTTGTGAATTCTTTTACATTCTCACAAGTTTCTGTTTATGTATGAAACTTCCTAAAATAAGGGTTTTTTTTCATGAAAAAATAAAATGTGCACTACCACATGTTGATTTCTTTCCATACTGAAGCATAGTAACTAAACAGGTTTTAACCCACCTGCATCATAAATGTCATATTAGGAAGCGCTCCTTGTAAACCAGGAGGAAGTTGGGCGTGTAATTTATCTTTTATTTCTGAACCACAACATAAAGAGGAACTGAACCCAAGACCAAACCTCCAGGCCAGAACTCAAGAAAAGTAACTGCTCGGTGTCATAAAACAAGAGTCCAGTACAGGCTACACGGAGCCAGCACCCTGCCCTTCAGCTCCCTTCCATCAGGGGTTTCTTAGGGGTGGGTAAAATTGTGTGTGTGTGTTTTAGATGGGACAGTGTAAGCAACTCTTTCTGCTCATATTAACTCTCTGATCTCAAAGTATATGCTTGTTCTATTAGCTTGCTTTCACCTCCTCTTCTCACTTTACACCAGCATCTACATGTATGGATAGAGAGGCTTAGAAGATGTTGAGGTAAGAGCTGGAGTTCAGGATCATGGTATACATTAATGCCTCTAATCTCAAAAGTGATACCCCTTTTCCACTTGTTGCCTAGGCACCCCAATAGTAGACAGCTAGAACAAAACGTACAGCCTGGCCTGGGGAGACAGCTTAGTTGGTAAAGGGCTTACCATACAAAGCATGAAGAGTTGAGTTTGGGTCCCTAGCACCCACATAAAAGCCAAGCATGGTGGCTGTGATCCTAGCACTGGGAAGGTAGAGACAGGAGCATCTTCTGTCTGGGGCTTCCTAGCTACGTCATCTAGCCTACCTGGTGAGCTCCAGGTTCCAAGTTGTTGGGGTTTTGTCTTACGTATAAAAGTTTCTTAAATAAAATACAATATTTGATTATGAAAGAAATCTAGTAAAATACTGCTATAATGTCATTACTAAGTTTCCAGGTCATATATTGTGAGGCTAATAAAACAGTGGGCATGAGCCACAGAAGAGCTTATTTGGAGTTCTCGGGAACTACTCAGGTGGTGACATGTGGCTTAGTACTGGTGAGTGACTGTCACCCATCCAGGGCTAATGAGTTGGGAGACTGTGGCTGGCTGGACTTTGGGCCAGTGCTAGCTATTCTTCAAATGTCTGGTAAGTTGGTGCCTGTCTTGGCCCAGCTGGGATGACTGAACGAAGAGCTGTCCAGAGTGTAGGACTCTGCTTGTCAGTTTTGCCAGATAAGTTTGCCTGCTATTCACTTTAATGACCTTTCCCTTCCCTGTGATCGTTTCTTTATTCAGAGGTACTTGGGTCTGCATAGTTTGAGAATTGGGGTGAGCTGGGGTTCAGAAATCAATTGTGTTACGTTCCAATTCACATTGTAATAGGAGTATTAGTACAGAGGTCTTATTATGTTTCTAGATGAACACAAGGACAGGGACAATTTCCTGACATTTAAAAACTCCAAACAATAGCATTCATATTTTGTTTCTCTTTCAGTTTTTTTACAAGCATATATGTAATGATTTTGAAGCAGATTACCATTCTCTTAAACAACATCTGAACTGTTTTGCCTTGTCATTACTTTTTGTCTGTAGCATAGTTTTAAAGGCATGATAGTAAGACATATAGATGCATCTTAATTTATTTATTCCTTTCTTTTAAAGTACACTGGATTACTTATCATCATTGATTTTGATTTATGCTCTAAGTATATTTAGACTCTGGAGTATCTGAATAAATTCCTAGAAGGAGAGGAGTGGCATTACAGAACACATGATATTTTAAGATATTGCTAAGACTTGTCTAGCATTTTTTCATGATAGTTGTTCCAATTTACACTCATCTTAGCAATATGTGAGCATGTGTGTGCACATGTTCATGTATATGTGAGTGTACATACACATGTGTGTGTTTGTGTATAGACATGCCATGGGCTCTTGCAGCTGCAAATGAATTCTAGATGCATGTGCCACTTTGTGCAGCTGGTTTTACATGGATAAAGGGGAATTGAGCACAGGCCAGCAGCTTTGCATACAAACACCTTTAACTACTGATCCATCTCTCCAACTCTTTATTTTATAATAAAAATTCAAAAGCTGGGCACACACATAATTGTAGCACTTGGGAGGTAGAAGGAGGAGGATCTGAAGGTCATGGTCATCCTCGGCTACATAGCAAGTTTGAGCCTAGTCTGGGCTACATAAGACCCTCTCTCAAACAAAACAAAACAAAACAAAACAAAACAAAACAAAATCACCCTCATAGTAATATGCCTTCATAGTGGTCTCTTGACAAATTTTGTCAATTAAAATATTGGTGTAGTTTATTTAAATACAGAGAAAAGCCTGTGATTGTGTTTATTTCATGTGTTCTATAGATTCCTTTTGTACTTGGTGAAGTGGATCATTGTTTTCTATCTCCTGTTCCTATCATTCTTCTCTTGTCCACTGTCCCTTCCCAGTAGACCGCTTTACTTTTTCTTTTTCAGATTTCAGTTGTTTTGGACTTTTGCCTCTGTCTCTGTCCCTTGGGACACTTCTCGAATATGTACTGGATTATTTTTATAGTATCACATCTTAGTTTTTCCCTCTCTAAACCAGTAAATGGATTACATTTTTATTCTTTTTTTTTAAATTTAATTTTTATTAACATTTTCCATGATTATAAAAAAAATCCCATGGTAATACCCCCCCCACACACACTTTCCCCTTTGACATTCCATTCTCCATCATATTACATTTTTATTCTTTAAAATTTTATTATTAGTTATTTATGATACAGAGAGATAGCTAGAGAATGGGCATACCAGGGCCTTCAGCCACCACAGATAAACTCCAGACGCATGTGCCATCTTGTGCCTCTGGCTTACGTGGGTCCTGGGGAATTGAACCTAGGTCTTTTGGCTTTTTAGGCAAGTGCCTTAACTGCTAAGCCATTTCTCCACCTCCACATGTTTATTCTTTATGATGTTTTTCCTTCAGGCCATGAGTTATCATGGCACTTTGTGTCTCAGAAGCATCTGAGTCATTTGTTAAATATGACTTTGTTTCATGCTTTCCTGTATTTATAGAGAAGTTCTAAGGAGTTCTTCTGTTTCTTACAGTGACTATTTATCAAATATAAAGCTTTCTCTGAATTTTAAGAGCATCATCTTACATTTTTATGATTTTATTGTTTGTTTTTAATTTATATACCTCAAAGGGTATATAAAATTCCCTGGTGGTGTGTTCCTGGATAGGCCCAGAGACAATTGCACTTCTTGCCCTGAACCAGAAGGCTGAAAGACTCCCCTTCGCAGAGTGTATACAAAATGCTGGACTGAGCCATAGAGCACCCCAGCAATGGTCTGGAGCTTAAAATGCAGAATAGAGCCATACAGCATCCCAGCAATGTCCTGGAGTTTAAAATACCAAGTGAGCCACAGAGCACTCCAGCAACAGTGTGGAGTTTAAAAAACAATAATAAAAAATGCAATAGAATATACATAGCACAAAGTTTCATAATACAGGATTTTTAGATTCTCAATTTCAAAACTGCCTCTTGCTCTTGCGTGTCCCCCACGCCTGACACATGTGCATGTTCCTGGGTAAGCTCAGATTTCTGCAGCTGTCAGAAATGGTGTATAACACAGGTCACTTAAAATTCCGAGAGCATTGAACCCACCGTGCTCTCTGGCTATATGCTGGCACCTTTACATGCTAGGGTGAGAAAACTGACTGATTTCCTTTGCCAACCCCTTCCATTGCTTTACTGTTGCTATACAGTATACTAATATTATAACAAATACAGTTGATCAACATATAATAGAGCAGAACATGAGATTATAATTTAGGCATGTTCTTGAGAGGTATAGAAAGAGAGCATTGAACAAGCCCTTGGTATAGGAGCACCCAGAGAGCCCTTCTTACTGCAGGACCCTAGTCCCTCTCGCACGGGAGGAGTGCCCTGACTTTCCAGTCTGGGAGGCTCTCAGTGATCAAGTAGGTAAAGGCAGAGCATGGGCGGAGAACCGCAGGGCCTGTAGTGTTTCTCCTTGGATCTATCAGTTTCCCAGATGACGTTTACAGCCACAGCTGGTAATTACCCGCTGTGTCCCCACCTCCATCCATGTGAATAGGATTTCTTTTCTGAGATGAATTTCTGAAGCAGCTGGTCTGTCACCACCCAAACACGAGCTTGCCATTTTGTGTGGACTTGTGTATCTTGATAAAAGTGTAAATAGTCAGGCGCAGTCTACTCTCTCTAGTCATATGCTGAAAGTTCCAATGTTTTATTTGGCTTTTTCTTTGTTGTATATATTCAAACTGGGATCATAACTGTAGGATGCAGAAAATGCAAGGTGAATATGAACTAGAATTTGGAGGCAGGATTCTGTAAGTACACATCACCCACCCAAACCCTCAGATAGATGAAGGCTACTGGATTTTGTCTCTGCTTTTAGGAGTAATGATACTAATGTGCTCTGATTCTTAAAATTCAAAATGTTTTAACCTTGCTTTGAGTCTTCCAAAATACTTTGAAGTGAGGCTTCAAGTGATGAATTCCTCCTTTTTTTTCCTCATAGTTCTGTATCTTAATTGCAGCCTTCGACCCTAAGGATTAGATGCATTTCTCTTCTCGCTCATCCTCGGGCGTGCATGGAGGTCCTACTGAGGCTTCCCTTGCCTTCACTCTCTGTCCGGCTCTGAATAGTTTCTGGCCACATCTGCATCTGTCCTGAGCAGCTGACCCAGACACGTGCCTTCAGAGGCCAGGCTGCAGCCACTCCTGGGTGGCTTCTGGATACATTGACTATGGACATAGAAGCAAGGGGAACTTGAATGCAGGAAGATGTGTCCTGTTACTTTTTTTCCTTTGTAAGGTGTGCGTGTGTGGGTGTGTGTGAATAGGGTTGAGGTCCATGGATGCCCTTGAAAAAGTATCCCTTGTGGTTCAAGGGGTATGAGTTCTCAGAGTATTTAACATTGTAAATATTAAAATCCACAGAGGTTCAACTCCTTATACAAAAGTATAGTATCTGCACATAACATAGGCTCTATCTTTCTTGTGCTGTAAATGATCTTCAGGGTTTGTAACCCATAAGTAAGTTCCATTGCATTGCTTAGGGAGTTACAATAAGCAGAAACAATCTGTGCATGCTCTGTACAGATGTGATTTCCCCTAAATATTTTCTGTGTGTGTTGTTCATGCATGTATTTGTGTGTGCACACATGTGGAGGTGCACATGCATGTGAATGCTCAGGTGTAATCCTGAGGAATGCCATCAACTTTTGAGACAAGGTCTGTCATTGGCCGGGAGATTACCCATTAGGCAACACTGGCAGGACAGTGAGCCTGTCTCTGCCTCCTCAGCACTGAAATTCTAGGTATGCACCACCATGCTTGGCACTTTTATGTGGGCTTTCTGGTGTCAAATTCAGACCCTGAAACTGTGAAGCAAGTACCTTATCACTGAGCTCTCTCCCCGTCCCAGTGTTTTCTGTCTGTGGCTGGTTGAAGGCACAGACCTGGAACCACAGATGCGGAGGGCTACTCTTCTTGCTTGACTGCATGCCTCTGAATAGACACCGGGGTGCTTCTTTCTGTGACTCACAGACAACGTTCAGCAGACGGTACTGTTCTCCTGCAAGTCAGAGCAAAGGTGGTTACATCTGTTATTCATACAGGTGGCCTTGTATTCTGTGGCTGTGTCCTCTGAACAGATATTTTCTTGAGCCAATAAGCATTAGGTTGGATTTGAAAGGAAAACCACCTTGCCTGTGAGGGATCAAGGAGATCTTGGTAAAAGGAAGGTCAGAGAAAAGTGCAAACCTGTGGGGAGATTAGTGACTAGCAGCAGAAATAATGACACAAGAGGTTTTGGACAGGGAGCAGATATGAAGAGAAGAGAGGAAGGAAATATATCTCCCCTTTTGCTAGGTGCAGCCATTCTTCTCAGTGTTATTAGTCTTTAGCTGTGGTGTAGCTTAAGGGTTTCAAGGGTTCTAACACCTTATTTAGTGGCAGCAGGAGAAGCCTTGCACCTTTGTGAGGACTTGAGGATAAACTGGAGGAATGTTCCCATTTTGTTTTGTGGCTTCTTTTGTCTTTGAGATAGTCTATTAGCCTTCCACTGCTGCCAAAGTGGGCGATAAGAACAGTTACTGGAGGAGAAACATCTGGGTTCATGGTTTCAGGCGCTCCAGTCCATGGCTGGCGTGGCGGTTTTCCATAAGGCCTGAGGCGCGGTGGCACATCATGGTGCAGAGGCTGTAGCAGAGCACGGCTGCTCCCCTCATGGAGACCAGGAAGCAGAGATGCAGAGGAAGGACATGGGAAAATGCACACTGTTCAGTGGTCTGCTCTCCACTGACCTACTTCCTCCAACTTGGCCCACGTCCTCCTAATAATCCATTCCACTATGAACTCATTAGTGGATTAATCTGTTGGTGACATTACCACCCTTCTGATCCAGTTATATAGCAAAAGTCCATGAGCTGACAACCAAGCTCTAAATACAGGAACCTTTGGGGCACAATTCTAGATTCAAACTATTGATGAATTATATTTATTGGTACACACTTTGGAAGTTAGATTGTCTAGGACAATTAAGTTTGTTTTTTCTGTACTTGGAATTTTTTTTTTTGTTGTTGTTTTGAAGTAGGTCTCATTCTAGTCTAGGCTGACCTGGAGTTCACTTTGTAGTCTCAGTGTGGCCTCAGACTCACAGCGATCTTCCTACCTCTGCCTCCCAAGTCATGTCTGGCTACTTGTAGATTTTTTTTTTTTTTTTTTTTTCAGGCTGAAGAGGTGCTTGCCAGCAAAGTTGAAAAACCCAAGTTCAATGCTCCAGTACCCACATAAGCCAGATGCACAAGGTGGAGCATGTATCTGGGGTTCATTTGCAGTGGTTGGAGGCTCTGGCACACCAATTCTTTCTTTTTCTCTATCTGCCTATTTATTTATCTCAAATAAATAAAACATTAAACAAAATTTTAAATTTTTTCAGTAAGCACAGTGAATGATTTGTATATATGCTAGACAATCAGTAATTCTTGAGAACATTCTTATCCATGGCCATATTATTTCTAAATATAATTGTATTTTATTATTCTTCTGTAGTGATTATAAAATAATTTTGTTATCTTGTTATTGTTAGCTATTGTAAATTACACTGAAACCATTTAACACATAATTTTTAAAGTGTAACATTCCAAGAAATTGAGGTTAGATAAACATCATTAATTCTGCAAATGACTTAAGCCTCTTAGTGCTTGTACAACTTTAGTCAGATGCAAGTGATGCCTCTCCGTGCTATCTTTGGAAGACGTTTCCACATTCTATGTCTTCCTTTTTAGATTATATCTCAGTTTTCCATACTTCATGGAATATAGTAAGTAATAACCAAATTTGATGTTTGAATTGTATCTTCTTAAACTGTGTGTTTGATAATATCATTTATACATTTTTATTCCAAGAGAAAACTCATATACAATATGTTTCAATTTCTAAGCATACTCTTTCCCCCTTTACATGAAGTTTATGGGCATATTTTTTGTGTGCATGAGCACATGTGTATGCTTGCTTGTATATGTGCAGGTTCATATGTGTGTGCATGGTTGCTTGTGCACACATGTGTAGAGGTCAGAGGACAACCTTGGGGACTATCTTTGAGTGCACGACCCACCTCTTAATTTTAATAATTTCATGTGTGTATATAATGTTTTTGATCATATACAACTCTATTACCATCTATTGTCACCCCATTTCTACTAAATCCCTTCTTAATTAATCCCCTTTTACTTTTATGTCTTTACATGACCCTACTGAGTTAAATTAGAATTGTTTACATGAGTATGCATGAGGGTTTATTTACTGAATAATATGACTCTTACTCCCCTAGCAACTGTTAATCATCAGTAGTTGTTTGGGAGAAAACAGTATCTTGTGAGCCCCTCCTTCATCTATGGTCTGTGATCTCCCTAGCCATGGGGCTTTTGACCAGGTTTATGGAACTAGGCAGTTCCTTCATGTGGAGCAGACCTCAAATCCAATCAGAAAGTAGTTGGTTACCCCCCATAACTGTCATGCCATTATTGAACAAGGGGCATTTTCCCCTGGCAGGATAGAGAGTATACAGGGTCAATAGCTGAGTAAAACTGTTGGTGACCTTTCTCTCTCAGCAGCCTGCATAATAACTTCAGGCACCATGAAAACTAGACATCAGGGAGCTATTTTCCATCTCAGTTACAGCTTGTTCTCTGAATATTCTGCAACTGAAGTTGTCTTTAGCAATCTGCACTTACTGTCCAGTTTTGTTTTCTCAGCTCTGTGAGGCAGCGTCTCTCACTGGCCTGAGGCTCAGGAAGCGGCTAGCCTGGCTGACAGCAGGCTCTAGGAGCTCCTGGTGCTGCTGTTGCAGGGATGCTCCACCCTGCCCAGCACTTGTTTGCATATTGTGAATCAAACTCAGGTTCCATGCTTGTGAGGCACGCACCTTACCAACTGGGCTGTCTTCCCAGTCCTATGGGCATGCTGTTGTGTTTTTGACTTAAGAATTTCTTGAGCACTCTTGTTCACTTGGGGATACTAAAGGGCCTGTCTGAGGAATGCAGTCTGTGTAGCAGAGTATACTTCTGAGCCGCCTTTGTCTTGTCCACCTCCTCCTCTGTCACTGATCCCCACTATGTGATGTAGAGCTCCAACATGTCAGGCCCTGAGTCCTCTTGCCTGTCTCGATGCTGGTATTAGAGTTTTGGATGTACATTTCATTATTTTGCAATGCCAGATACAAAATACAGTAAGATTTACATGGCAATTTGTGAGTAACAATATGACCTGAGTTTATAGTTTACATATGAGTATATTAAATAAAATTTTATAATTGGAAAATGATGAAATAAACCTGGAAGTTTGAAAACTCATAATCATTTGTTATGGGGAAAAACTTTATATTAACATAGAATTTGAATCACCAGTCATGAAAACTCATATTTCTATTTAAGAATCCCTTTCTAAAATTTATTTTTATTTATTTTTAATTTTATTTATTTATTTATTTATGGTTTTTTGAGGTGGGGTCTCACTCTAGCTCAGGCCGACCTGGATTTCACTACGTAATCTCAGGCTGGTCTTGAACTCACGGTGATTCTCTTACCTCTGCCTCCCAAGTGCTGGGATTAAAGGCTTGTGCCACCACGCCTGGCCTTATTTTATTTATTTATTTATTTTGTGTCAAGTGCCACAGGGCATGTAAAGAGACCAGAGGATATCTTCAAGATATCTGTGTTTCATCATCTTTGAGATGGAATCTCTTGGTGTTACCCATGAACTGCTAGACTGCAAATGTATGTCAGATTAGTTGACACTGCGTTTATATATAAATGATCTGCAGTCGGTGTTTCCATTTCTTTTTAGATAATGATAAAAAATAAATAAATTTCTAAAGCAAAAAACAATAGTTTTACTGATTTATGTCAGTTACTGGAAGAGTCTGCTAAACAAACAGCACATTCTGAAGTAAGAGATGTCCATATAAAATGTATTATTTTATAGTGTAATACTATCTACATACAGAAGCAGGAGATGTCCATATAAAATGTGTTATTTTATAGTGTAATACTACCTACATACGTCTACATGGCAGCCCTTGGCTATTTTCTTAGAAAAAGTTGCAACCTGAAAAATCTTGAGTTTACAACATTTTGAACATTATATATTTCTTGATTTTTCTTAAAAATGTTTATTGATGAGAATAAAGCATTGTATCATATGTAAAAGATTGTTTTATATGATCTTTACTATGAAAACAAAATCATTTGCCATTTGGAGATAATTACAAATGTGGAAACTTATAATTCACTTTTTTAATAAATGTGACTTTATTGATTGTGACAGTCTTTCAAAGGAAATTAGTTAAAGTAATTATCATACTTAGAGGTTCTTTTCCAGATGGTGTAGTAAATATAGTCTTTTACACAGATAATTGTAGCACATTGAATCACCACATGCAAAAAGATAATTCTTATCTTTGTAGACTTTATAGTAGAATATCACAAACATGGTCATCTATAAAGAAACAGCACTTGACTACACTGGTGGCTGGGAAGTCCAAGGGCACAAGACAGGAGTCTTCCTGCTGCATTATCCCATGGTGGAGAGTGGAAAGGCAAGTGAGTTCATATAAAAGAAAAAGTATGAAGGGTAGACTTGCTTTTATACGGTCTGCTCTGATGCTGAAGCTATATCATTAGTCAGTAAGGTAATGCAAATCAAACCTTCAATGAGACACAACTTTATATCCTCTATTATGACGTTTGATAATCCCATTACGACATGGAAAAGTTCCTTCCCTAGCTCAATGAGACACTGCTTCACGTCCTCTACAATGACATTTTCTAACCCCACCATAACATGGAGAAGTTCCTTCCCTAACTTAGGCTCTGGTGGTGTTGATCATAACAGTAGTCCTTTGAAAGGGTCACAGAAAGGGCTCTTACTCCTGTAAGTGGGGAAATACTGGGGAGAAGAATGATGGCCCAAAAGAAGTTCTGAATACACAGAGAGAGTAGCCAGTGCCCAGTAGCTTTGTATCTTCCTTATGATTCCACAGGGAGCACGAAAACCTAGAGGCAAAGTTTTATATTGGAGGAATTATTATAAGAGTGACTAAAAATCAATACCCCTTTCAGAGTGCTTTCTTACATCTTATTATTCTAAAAAGCCATGGGCATTGTCTCTGAATCCTACTACAATCCCCTCCAAAGGACTGTAGTGAGGTTGGGCCAGAGCTAGCACCCCACTTAAGAATGTTAACAGTGGGAACCAATCTACAGTCAATCTTTCTTTGTTGGGAAAGTCACACTGCTCTGGGAAGGTTGGAGTCTGTGTTGCAGGGCTGAAGCTGTCTATACTTGTGTTCTTGTACTTTATAAGAAAGTTGCCAAAATAATTTGATGCCTTTTGAGTTTGAGTCAATCCTCTTGGGGATGAGCCTTGACACTCCACATAGTGACATCTGTTTCACACGTGACTCTACTCAGTTCCCCCTGCACTGACCCACTGAGGGAGGGAGATGGAGCAGGCCCTGCTGGCAATTTGCAGGCAGTGACAGCTATATATTGGATCTGAGACTAGAATGAACTCAGACATCACAGGAAGTCCAACTGCTTTGGAAATGGCTAGGAGTTTCTTTTAAAAAAGATAACATAACTTTCATATAACCCACAAGTCACACTCTTAGGTGCCTTTACAACTAAGTAAAAATAGATACTCATATTAATGACTAGTTTGTGAGCACTTATGGAAAAATTGATTATTATAACCAAGCCAATAGAAGCAATCCACAAGTCCTTTAATTGGTGAATAGTAAACCAAAATGTGGTGTAGCCATTCATGAAATATTAGTCCACAATACAGACGAATGATAGACTGACACATGCTAAACATATGCAAACAGATGAGCCTTAGAAACATGTTGCTAAGAGAAGGAAGCCAGGCACAGGATGTTACAAGATACAGAGAAAAAACAAAAAGCAAAAAGCAGCCAATTCCTTGCTTGAGGCTAACGGGTAAAACTGGGGCTAAGGGATTTTCTTGGGGTGATGGAAATGTTCTAGAACCAGGTTGTGGTAATGTTTGCAGACCTCTATAAAGTTACTTTATATCATTTATGCAAGACACTATCATCAAACAGAAAATATAGCAATAAAATGCCCACATATATCAAACATATATCATCTATCTATCTATCTGTCTATCTTCCCCATGCTAATTTGTGTTTCTATGTGACTGGGTTTAAATAGCACCTGGCACAAGTAAATGTTGTGTTGTTGAGAGATGCAGAGGATTTAAATATTCTTGAAGAGCTCTATTAAAAGTCGAGGTGAGACACAGATGCTGTACCTCCCTCAGCATTAAAGTTTCCTACGTTCTCCTCTTGTTTTATGGACAGCTCACGTCAGGACTGAGTTGCTACTTATTCAGGTGGAGACCAGTAACTAAGATGTACCACTGTGGCATTGTGTCAAGCTCAATATAATCAATCATTGAGCTACTGCTATGTTCCAGACTTTTGTAGCATTATAAATGAATCCATATAATTCTCACAGCAATGCAATTATGTTGAACTACTGATACTCCTGTGGTACATGTGTGGATACTCACGTGTTTGGGCGCATGTATGTGAAGGTGCACATGCACGTATGTGTCAGTTGCTGGGTGTCTTCCTCAGTCATTCTTCAGCTTCTTCACTGAGGCTTGAAGCTAGAGCTTGTCAATTTGATTCGTGTAACTAAGCAGCTCACCCTCACCCTAGGGAATTGTGTCTCCACCTTCCAAGCACTGAGATTATAAAAGGGCCGTCATGTCCATCAGGCATTTACATGAGTGCTGGGGATTCCAAATCTGGTTCTCATGATTGCACAGCAAGTACTTTATCTTCTGAGCCAACTCACCATCTTAAAGAATACTTTGTTACTCCCATCTTACAGAAAGAGTCATCAAGACAGATGTTGTGGGAGATTCTAGGGCATCTCAGGGCCAGCAGCTGAGAGACACTGACTTCAGAGATTGTACTCCTTGTGTTCTTAACTCCAGGTAGAGAAACAGCATCACGTGGTGGTAGTATGTTTAATGGAAATGATTTTTCTTTTTATCTAGGGGCCTTGGGTGAGGAAGTTGGTGAGTGATCATGGGTGGTTTAGGCTTGCGGGAGCACAGGCCTCAAGGAGGCTGAGGTGATGGAATCACATATTCTGGAGCCATTGGATCAGCCCCAAGATCTTTGAATGCCTTCTGACTGTGAATTCAGACTTAATAAACTGCTCTGCAGAGACAGAAGCAAATGCAGAAGAGCTGGCAGGGAGAGGATGCTTCGATGGGCTGTCCTATGTGTATTCCACAGGAAGTGAGTGCTCTGGAATTTGTCTTCAGCCTGGAGTCCCTGCTGATCCTTTGAGGTTAGAAGTGCCTTGTCTGCCTGGTGGCTCGCTAGGAGAGCTTGTGCCCAGCCTGAAAGGCTAGGGTTGTGTCTCTTGTGTCTACCTCCAAAAAGTAGCCCTTGGGCTGGAGAGATTGTTCAGTGGGTAAAGGCACATGCTTGAAAAGCTTGATGTGCTCCAGAGCCACATAAAGCACATGTGTCTAGAATTATTTGCCCTGGCACTAGGCCCTGGTAGGCCACTCATTCTCATTCTCTCTGTTGCAAATAAGTAAAATTAAAGCCTTGCATGATGGGGCACGCCTTTAATCCCAGCACTCAGGAGGCAGAGGTAGGAGGATCACTGTGAGTTTGAGGCTACTCTGAATACATAGTGAATTCCAGGTCAGCCTGGGCTGGAGTCAGACCCTACCTTGAGAAATGAACAAACAAAACAGAAAGTAGCCCTCTTGTTCCATAAGGAAAACCTTAAACCTGATGGTTCTGTTACACCGAGACCCTATTACTTACATCTGAGTACCAGCTTTGTCTGTGAGATTGCACTGTCCTTTCAGCAAGGCCCAGGGAGCAAGCACACTATGACTTTCATTAAGAGCTGGTCCCCTAAGAAAAGAATGATTTGTAATCTACTATTCTATCCTGACTCAAAGGGGTGATTTTCTTTTCTTTGGAAAAGATTCTTCCCAGCACAGCACTGACTATAACATGCAGTCAAAGGTTATTAATGACTTCATTCATCCGTTCAATGGATATTTAAGATTCTGGAGACCTGAGCTCTTATCTTGGAGCCTGGGTGCTAGGAGGGTAGCTGTTCAGGTAGGACCTAATTTGATTTTGGGGGAAACATCTTTCTTGCCTTAGGAAGGCAATTGTCAGATTCACTCAGCGGTATTTGTGGTAAAGCTCATCAATCCTCCATCTCCAGAGACCGTCTGAGGTCATGATGTGGTCAGCCACAATAGTTGGACCTGTCAGTGACTCTGAATGTTCCTATCTGTGCTTGAGGGACCCCTCAACTAGGAAGCAAAATGCACCAAATGTAATGACCACATAGGGCAAGTGCTGGCCTGGAACAATCCAGGCATGGGGGCGGGGGCATGTCCACGTGACGCAAAGCAAGGGAGCTGGTCAGACCTCAGAACAGTGAGCAACAAGTTCCGTGCACGGAACCAGAGGGAAGTAGACCAGTGGGTGGCACTGTTGGGAGGCTTTGGAACCTTTAAGAGGTGGGGCTCAGGTAGTAGGTGACTAGGGGCAAGTCTTTTTTAAAGTACATTTTGTTTACTTGCAAGAGGAGGGGGGAGTGGAGGGAATGGGTGTGCAAGGGCTTCTAGCTGCTGTAAATAAACTCCAGATGCACATGCTACTTTGTGCATCTGACTTTATGTGGGTACTAAGGAATTGAACCCAGGTCGTTAGGTTTTGCACACAAGAGCCTTAACCATTGAACCATCTCTGCAACCCTAGGGACAAGTCTTAGAAAGTTATGTTTATATTTAATGTATGTATGTTTGCATGTAATGTATGTTTGTTTATTTATTTATTATTTGAGAGAGAGAGAATGGGCACACCAGGGCCTCCAGCCACTGCAAACGAACTCCAGTTGCATGTGCCACCTAGTGCATCTGGCTTACGTGGGTCCTGGGGAGTCAAACCTGGGTCTTTGGTTTCGCAGGCAAGTGCCTTAACCACTGAGCAATCTCTTCAACCCTTAACAGTTATATGTCTGTCCTTGCTTCCTTTCTGACCCAATTTTACGTGAACAGCTCCCACCATACATTCCCACTGCCATGCATTCCTTGCTGTGACAGACTGTAACCCTTTGAGCCTGTGAGCCAGCAAAAGTCTTTCCTTCCTTAAATTGTTCCTGTCAGGTATTTTGTCAAAGCCATTTAAAAGTAACCACATACCTGGAGTCCAGGATGTCAGTTGAGAAGTGATGGGCCAGACACAAATGTAGATACAGAGTAGAAAACAAAGAGGTGCTCCTTGCCAAATGAGGCATTTCTTCACAAGTCACGGGAACCTCTTGGAGGATTTTGAGGAAGAGTGACGTGGTGGGGTCTGCAGGTAAAGACGTGGCCCTGGCTTGTGTGAAACGCGGCTGCTGCTGGCCTGGAACTGCTATGCTGCCATCGTGTCTTGGGAGGTGCTATACTCCGCCTGTGCCCCGCTCCCGGGCACGTCAGGGGGCTGGCTGCTGAGCAGGTGCCTGGACTGTGAATATCTGGCTTGATACCTTGGCCCAACATCTGTTTGGAATCAGCTGGAGTCTCTTGTAAACATCACTCCTGCGCAGAAGTTGGATTGAATGGAGAAGGTTGAGAAGCTCCCGAGGAAATCATCATGGCCAGAACTTCAGCAACAGAAACACACATTATTGTAGTTCTGGGGGCTGAAGTCCAAGATCAGGGTACCAGTGTGGTTGGTTTCTGGTCCAGATGGCTTCGATTTGTGGTCATGTGGTGAAGAGAGATGGACATAGATGGAAGCAGAGAGGGCAATGCGGGGGGTGCGGGGGGAGACTGAAGGAGATTTTAAGGAGACATCTGAGGGGTTTCAACCTTCAGTTTTTGATAACTGAACAGAATTAGAGTAACAAACTGACCACATTCAAGTTTGGAATATTTATAGACTATTAGTTTGCTCTCATAGCTATAACAAAGGACCATGGTTTGAGTAGCTGAAACATCAAAACTTACTGTCCCAGTTCTGGAGGCTGGAAACTTGAGCTCACAGTCTTGGTTCCTGATGAGCACTAAGAGGAACGGATCTTGTCTGGGCCACTCCCCTTGCTTGTTAATCACCATCTTTTCCCCATAGCTTCACATCAGCTTCCCTCTGTGTCTGCGTCCAAATTTCCTTTTTTTTATGGTGATTCAGGTCAGACTTGGGCCACCTGGTTCCAACTACAGTCATATACTGAGATATTAGTGGCTAGGAGACATTAACTTATACATTTTCGGCAGGCACAGTATAACCCATAATACAGAACATAAACAGTATTTTTTGTTCTTTCTGAGGAATAGGGCTGGCCTATGACCACAGTTGATGTTGTTTAGTTGTTGTCTGTTTTGTATTTTATCTTTGAGACAAAGTCTTACTATGTAGCCCAGACTGGCCTTGAACTTGTAATAATGTTCTTAATTCTGCCTCCCAAGAACTGTTTATTACAAGCATATGCCATCATGTTGAGCAAACTGCACTTTAGGTCGTGTGTGGGAGTGGGTGTGTATGAATGAATATGGGACCTTAGACATGCAGGCAAGGGCTACACTACTGAGATATACTTTTAAGCGAAGAATTTCAAAGAGTCTTGTCACCCAAGACAAGGCAGCAGACCTAAACATGGTTTGGGGAATTCAGATTTTTCTCAAAGTGAGTCTCAAATTGAGTTCCTGTGGCCATATTTGCAAGAGATGGCTGTATGTTTGTGGGCTTAAGTACAAAATTTCTGGAGTGGTCATAGTCCAGTGCTTAGAGTTCTGGATGGAGATTGTAGGTCTCTGTGTGAGTGTGAGATAAGTGGTACTTAAAAAATTATATTTTATATAGATCATAACATTTTATGTACAATCATCCCCTCACTCCAACTCCCATTACCCTGGGGCCCTCGTCAGTGGGGTTATGGTAAGCACTGTGGAGTCGTGAAGGCCTCCGTCAATCCCTGTGGGATAGTGGGGGATCAAGCCTCTGGGTAACCATACCAGCTCTGTGGCTCTTACAATCTTTCCACCCACTTTTCCACAATATTCTCCACGCCATGGCAGGCCTTTTGGAAGTCTTGACTTAGTGTTATTTGTTGTCTCTGGATTTCTGCTTTCTAGGTTTTGGTTCTTCTACTGTCACCGTCAACCTAGGACTGGTTTTCAGGCTACCAGTGATAGCACTATTTATGATGTCGCTTCCCCTGCAATTTCTCCTGTGCCCTGGCAGATGTGGTAGAAGTGGAAAGTCTCATCGTGGGCAGTCAGCTGTATTCTTGTCTTATGGATGGATCTAGGCTCTCCTCCATTTTCTCTGTCATCTGTAAAATAAAATAGATTCTCCAACCAAGCATAAGAACAATTTAGGCTAAAGGCAGTATGCAAAGTTGTTTAGGAGTTTTTTGGTGTGCAAGCCCACTCTTTCCTGTCCTTGGGATTCTGACTTGGTTTCCATTACCAGATATGAGTTCCCTTGGACGGAGCTAGCCTCATTTGTAGAGGCTATCTACCACTATTGCATAAGGGCATGCTTCTTATCCAGCTGGTTGATTTCAGGGTCTGCAGGGTCTCCTGCTTATTCATGCTGTTGGCGACCATTATCCTCTGGAAGCTCCATTAGGGATCTCCAGCTCTATGAATGCCAGCCAGGAGGGAGCTTGTTTCCCTTTCAGTTCCAGCATGGTAATCCAGTGTTTTGTGACCTCACCATGTGGTGTCTTCAGCAATAGGGTTTTATTTTTTAGTTCTGGCAATTAATAAAAGTATTTTGACAATGGCTTGCATTGTTTGGGGGACCTCATGGCTGTCCTTGGCCAACAGCTCACTTTGAGGGGGGTGACCCAATTTTGGGTCTTGGATTTATCACCCACAGTCCATGGTTGTAACGTTAAGCTTTTCTACTATCCCTTAATTGGTGGTTTTATCTTGTAGGTTGGTGGTCAGAATGAGTATTTCCATGGAATAGTAATTCCCTCCCCAAGCTCCCCACACCATACTCTCCTCCCCACCCCCTAGCCCTCCAATACCCTCCCACCCCTGACATTCCATCTCTCTCCCAGCCATGTGGACACCCCTCCTCTTCCTCAGTCCATTTTTTGCTTTCCTGGTCTCACTCTAGTTTTATGTCCACATTCCTGGTGTTGATTACCACTTATACTCATCTCTACTTGATCCCAGTTAGGAACCTAATATTCAAGAGAGTACATAAAGCTTTTGTCTTTCTGTGTCTGTGTGACCTCACTTAAAATGATGTTTTCCAGCTCCATCCATTTTCCTGCAAATTTCGTTATTTAATTTTTCCACACCACTGAGTAGAATTGCATTGTGTATATGTACCACATCTTCATTATTCATTCATCTGTTGATGGGCATCTGGGAAGATTCCATTTCCTAGCTATTGTGAATAGAGCCCCAACAAACATGGTTAAGCAAGTATCTCTGGTAAAGAGTGCAGTACTTAGGGCATATGCCCAGGAGTGCCATGGCTGGACCAAATGGCGGGTCTCCATACTGATCCCATGGTTGTGCTAGTTTGCATTCTCGCCAGCAGTGGGTGAGGATCCCTCTTTCGCCACAGTCTTGCCAGTATTTGTTGTCATTTGGCTTTTTGATGTATGCCATCCTGACTGGAGTGACATGGAATCTCAGAATCATTTTTATTGCATTTCTCTAATGATTAAGATGTTGAATATCTTAAGTATGTAAAGGCCATTTGTAGTTTGTCCTTTGAGAATTCTTTGTTCAGTTTTCTACCCCATATTTTGATTGGGATGTTTGATTTTTTGTTATTTAATTTTTTGGGTTCTTTGTAGATTTTAGATATTAGACCTTTGCTGGAGGTATAACTGGTGAGGATTTTCTCCCAATCTTTGGGATGTCTATTGGCTCTGTTGATGGTTTGCTTATTTGTACAGTAGCTTTTTAGTTTCATTATGCCCCAGTGGTTGAGTGTTAATCTAATTTCCTGTGATATTGGGGTCTTATTCAGGGAGCCTTTCCCTATGCCTATATCATGAAGTGTTCTCCCTAGTTTTTTTTTTTTCTTTTAGAATTTCAGGTCTTATGTTGAGGTCCTTAATCCATTTGGAGTTGGCTTTTGTACAGGATGAGGGAAGTGGGCCTAATTTCATTCTATATGTGGTTATCCAGTTACTCCAGCACCATTTGTTGAACATGCTATCTTTTCTCCAGCACATATTTTGGCTTCTTTGGCAAAGATGAGGTAACTGTAGTTGCTTGGATTTAGAGATGGAACTTCTATTTCATTGATCTGTGTTCTTATTTTTGTGTCATTACCATGCTGTTTTAGTTAATATGGCTTTGTAATATATCTTGAAATCAGGTATTGTGATACCTCCAGACATATTTTTAGCTGAGGATATTTTTGGCTATCCAAGGTCTTCTGTTCTTTCATATGAATTGTTTTTCTGAGGCAAACCCAAGAGTCTGGCATTTTTTATTAGCTATGGACATATTTAGTATGTAAACAACACATGTTGGCACCATCCTTTCCATCCTCCTTGCCACTTTTCTGAAGAGGCCTTCCTCCTTGGGGATGCAGGTCAACCCCATGGGGGTTGTGGGTCATGCACTATGGGGAGAGAGAGGCAATGACTCTGTGAAAAATGTCCCAACTTGTGGCTCTAACAAGCTTTCTGACCCCTCTTCCACAAAATTCCCTGAGCCATGCTGGGAGCATTTTAAGTCTACTTTAGCGATGGGCATTTAGGAACCTTTGGATCCCTGGTTTGGTAGGTATTGAGTGTCCTCAATGTCTATCTCCATCACCCTTGTGCTGATATTAGATTCACTAAGAAAGCAGCTCTCTTACTAATTTCCCCAATTCCTCTGTGGTTTCAGCTGGGGCCAGACTGGAGTGCACTGGGTCGTTTATCTCCTCAGGTCCAGCTCCCATCTGGAAAAGAGAAGCAGACTCTCTAATGGAGAATGATGTCAGCACCAGTTGAATGGGATAACCATTATTAATTTAAAGAGAATTAAAAGGGTGTAGACCCTCTTATAGTCTAAGGTTAGTGGGAACTTGACAATGGAAAGCAGAATCATTATCTGGATGTGTTTCTGACTTGTTTTCCTATTCCAGATATGGTTCCATTCCACTAAGCACATCTTTTAGCCAATCCAAGAAGAGTTGGTTACTCATCTTGGCTGTGTGTCACTGTTGCACTTGTGTGAGCATCATGTCAGGTTGTTTGCTTCTGAGTTGCTTGGGCATTTCCCCCCAGTAGATTATATAGCACCTTCCAGTATTAGATGGGCTAGTTGTCTGGGGACTGGCTCTCCTCTGGAATCCAACCAGGTCTCTCCATGGTCCATTCCAACAGTGTATGGTGTCTTCAGCAGTAGGGTTTTAGCATTAACCTCTGGTGAGTAATCAAGTGCTCTGACAGAATCTGTCTTGTTTAATTTCAGTGATCTAGTAGGTCTCTCAGATCAACAGTTGATTGTGGATGTAGAGCACATTCTGGTACAGGGAATTGCAGGACAACACCAAGGGAAAAGGAAAAATAAAAAGAAAGTGAAGAAAGAGAAACAGGATAAATTTGAGGTTAGGTTTCATCTCACCCTCTCTAGGACCCTTTGATTCAGGTGCTGCCCTTGAGGTCCTCTTGAGAGTTCCACCTTTTAATCTGACTTCCATGATATAGGATTCTATGGTACCGGTTCAATTTGGGATCAGTTTTGTGTATCCTCACCTTTTCCCTTCCCCCAAGCCCTACCCTCAATATTGTCTAAACCTCGAGATGCTATTCAGATATGTCAGCAACTCAGGCTGATACAGGTTAGAAAATACAGATGAATGAGAGACCATGCAATGGTTATCTTTCTGTGATTGTGTGAGTTTACTTAGAATGATCTGTTACAACTTAGACCATTTTTCTACAAATTTCCATGTGTCATTTGTTCTTACTGCTGAGTAGAATTCCACCATGTAGATATACCACATCTTGGTTATCCATTCATCCAATGATGGGCATCTGGGTTGATTCCAGTTTTTAGCTATTATGAATTGAGCAGCTGTAAACATGGTTGAGCAAATATCTCTGAACTGAGATGTGGAGCTCTTAGGGTAAATGCCCAGTAAGGCAATAATAGAATCTGTTGGTAACTCTATATTCATCCTTTTCAGGAGCCTCCATAGTGATTTCCATAGTGGTTGTACCAACTTACATTCCCACCAACAGTGAATGAATGTTCCTATTTCTCTACAGCCTCACCAACATTTGTTTTCATTAGATTTTTTAATGTTTGCTTTCCTTAATGGGTTAAAGTAGAATCTCATAGCTGTTTTAATTTGTATTTCCCTAATGGTCAGGATGTTGAACATTTTCATAAGTGTGTGATAGCCATTTGTGTCTGGCTTACAAGGGATCTGTTTAGTCAAACATGGGTCATTAGGCTTTGCAGGCAAGCACCTTAACTGCTAAGCCATCTTTCCAGCTCCCATATGAATTTTGAGACTGTTTTTTTTTCTTTTTTTAAATTAAGAAAGTATTTTGTGCACATATGTACACATTATGTTTTGGTACCATCTTTACCCTCCTTCATGCCCTTACAGGGGGCCCTTCTCAGTAGGGTTGCAGGTATTTTCCATGGGGTGTGTGTTACGCATTGTGTGAGCAGTAGTCAGTTATGGTGGGGAGGTAATGCCTCTGGGCATGGTATCACAACCTGTGACTCTTACAATCTTTCTTCCCCATCTTTTGCAAAGTTCCCTGAGCCTTGGTGGGTGTGTTTTAAGTCTGTTTCAGTAATGAGCTCTGAGGAGTCTCTGGATCTCTGCTTTGGTATGTGCTGTGTATCCTCAGGGTCTGTTTCTTTCACCCTGGTGCTGCTTATCAGGCTCACCATGGAAGTAATGCTCTTGGTCTTCTCCCCATTTTCTCTGTGGTTTCTCCTGGGACTTGGCTGAAGTGTGAGGGGTAGTTTATGTCCTCTAGTCTTGCTACCTTCTGGAAAAGAAAAACAGCTTCTCCATTGGAGAGTGAAGTCAGCATAGGTTAAATTGGACAAGTGTTATTAATGTAGGGAGATTTTGATGGATGTAGCCCCTCTTTTAGCCAAAGACTAGTGGGAGCTTGACATTGGAGACCATAATCTTTGTCGCCATAGGATTTGAGTCTTCTTTTTTTTTGATCAGTTTAGCCAGTGGTTTGTCAATCTTTTTTTTTTTTAAGAACTAGCTCTCTATTTCATCAATTTTAAAAATTGTTTTCTTTATTTCCATTTTTTTGACTTCTGTTTTGATCTTGGTAATATTTTTCCACCTAGTACTTTTGGGCCTGGACTGTTCTTGTCTTACCAGAACCTTCAAATGGATGTTTAAGTCATTTATTTGAGATTCTTCTGGTTTTGTAATATAGGCATTTAACACTACAATGTTCAAGGGTGGTATTTTGAGGCAGAAGAAATACACCTGCTCAAGAGACCAGCGTGGAGAAAGGTAAGCGTAGCTTCTTGTCTGTCTTAGTCTTCCTGGGATATCAAACACCACAATGTAGGTGCTTAATAGATGTAAGTACATATTCCTCTAGTTCTGGAGGCTCAACTCCAAAATCATGATACCAATAGGGCTGACTTCTGGTGAGGCCTCTTTCTGTGACTTGCAAATGGCTACCCTTTACAAGCGTGCTCACATGGTGAACAGAGGTGTAGAGAAGGACATGAGATGGAAGTAGAGAAGGAAATGAGGGAGAGTGGAAAAGGAAGGAAAGGAACAAAGGGAGAAAGAGAGGAAGAGAGAAAGAGAGTGAAAGTAAGAGTGAGAGAGAATTTATGTCTCTTCTTGTTTGAACACCTGAACAAAAGACCCATTGTTCAGGATCTCAGCTTTATAACCTCATCTAAACTAATCACTTCTCCAAGTCCTTATCACATGGGGAAGGAAAGTCACTAGGGTTTCAACATCTGAGTTTTTGGGAACACAAACATGGCACCATCCTTAGTCCATTTGGGCTGCTAAAAAAACTAACCTCTGGATAAGTTATAGACAATGGAAATTTGTCATTATTCTAGAGGAAAAGAAATCCCAAACTCAAGGTATCAATAGATTCAGTGTTAGACAAGGCTATGTTCTTCACAGAAAGTGCCTTTTTGCTGCATTCTCTCATAGCATGAAACAAGCCTCCTCTGGCCTCTTTTATATGGACACTGTTAGTTGCTTTATGTTTACTGTGAAAAACTACCTGCTAGAAACAACCTCTTATCAGAAGGAGAGGAAGGTATATTTTAGTTCCTGATTTCAGAGGGTCTCAGTCTATCATGTTAGGCAAGGACAGAGGAGTTTATGGCAGCGGGAGTCTGGGCAGAGACTAATGACATCATTATGAGCCAGGACAGAGAGTGGGGCCAGAACCAGGTTGGGGCTACAACTTCAAAGACTTACTTCCACCAGCCAGGCCCCACAGCTTCTCAAATTAGCACCACCAGCTTTAGAATGTGAGCCTGTGGGTGACATGGTATATTTAAATCATAACAGGAACTAATTTAACTTGTGAGAATTCAGTCCTCATGACCTAAACACCTCCAGAAAAAAAAGTCCTACTTCCCACTCTTGTTGTGTTGGTGATTAGATTTCACCTATGACTTTGGGGTGAAAGAAGTAGGCTTTTGTACTGCAGCACCATTGTCCTATCTGTGGGACCGTAGGAAGCTGACTTGCCCTCTCATTAGCATCTTTTCTCCATCTCTCAGGTGACAGGAAGTGGCAAATGAAGTATGGCATGACTCTATGAGTGAGAGCTGTTTGTGCCTCAGCAAGACTCAAAACAAATGCTGCCTCACTAGATTCTACCTCTGTCTGTCGTATAGAGTTTATGCTCAGGAATTAACCTTTATAGTGAGAATCCTCAGGTCTGTGTTGTGCTCCTTTTATTTTGTCACTTTAAATGACATTTTTTTGCTAAGTAATCCATTAAATGGCCATTGTTGCATAAAGAACAGTCTCTCCTCTCTGTCTGTATATACACACTATTTCTGATGGCTGGCAGAAACAAAGTTAGTCCTCCTTTACCTTTTTTTTTTTTCTTTTCTAGCCAGGGTCTTGCTGTAGCCCAGGGTGACCTGGAATTCACTATATAGTCTCAGGCTACCTTAGAACTCACAGCCATCCTCTAAACTACTGCCTCCCAAGTGTACCACCACACCTAACAGAGAGAGAAAGGGGCAGAGAATGGGTACACCAGGGCCTTTAGCCATTGCAAATGAACTCCAGACACATGTGCCACCTTGTATATTTGGATTACATGGGTATTGGAGAATCAAACTCGGTTGTCAAGCTTTACTGGCAAGTGCCTTAATCTCTGAACCATCTCTTAGCCCAAAGTTAATTCTTTTATTCTCCATCTCACCATGTAAAGACAGATAGGTATGAGCATACACACAGGTATTTCTCTTCTCTACATTTTCTAATTTTGCCATGACAAATTCTAATTAATTCTATATTTAGTTACATCATGCTGCTGAACCCATTTATCCCTTTGTTTTTCTCACTTAATTTTTGTTTGCTTGGTTTTGTGAATAACTGTCATGAATTTTTACTTTGGATTCTCCAACAGATCCAGAATCTCACATCGTATAGTCAAACAATCAAATAAATAATCTATCAGTTTAATTTCCTGTTCCAGAAACCACTCCCCTAAACCCAACCCCCAGCTGTCCTGTGCAGCTGAGGCCATCTTCTCTCTGTTCTGCCCCGATCAGAGCTGCCCACTTCCTTCTATGTTCATGTCTTTTTTTTTTTTCCTTCTTCTGTTTTTGGTTTTTCAAGGTAGGGTCTCATTCTAGACCACATTGACCTGGAATTTATTATATAGTCTTGGCTTCAAACTCTCAGTGATTCTCCCACCTCTGCTGCCTCAGTGCCAGGATTAAAGAAGTGTGCTCCCATGCCCAGCTGTTCCTGTCTGCTTTAATGTGGTGCTTGGGCTTATATTTGAAGATTCTTCTAGAATTCCCTTTGAGGATTCTTCTAGAATTAGTGTTCTTGTTAAATCAGAACCTATGCTTCCCAAATCTTAACATTTTTCATAAGCTGTCTTATCCCATGAGTATATCCTCTAAGAGCTTTCTCAGAAAAGACTCTTAAGAGGCAAACTCTTCATATCTGCAAGCTTCTTTAGTCCACCTTCCTCTCACGAAAGTTGTCTGAACTTTTAGCAGGGAAGTCTCGTTCACTCTGAACAGCAAAGGCTTTTCTAGCAATCTTCTAGTCTTCTGCTGCCCTCGAGAGCCTGCGGTCATTTTGATTGCTGATTGATTCACATATTCATCCATGGATTCTTCCAACAAGTATATAGCGAGTACTTTTCACCTCCTGCATGCCAGGCTCCCTTCTAGATTACACATGCACAACAGAATGACCAATTTACTTATCATCCCAGACCCCTGTCTTGAAATCTAGCATGACTTTCAGCTCCAGTTGGAGGAGGGATTGGGGTACTCTATTTGCCATCTATCCGTAGGTTTTCATTCAGTCACCTGCCACCCTTCTCCATGGGTGTATCAGGTATGTAATCTCTCTGGCTTTATTCCTCCAGAGACTACATGTATATCCTGACACAGACTGACCCCTAGCACAACCCTAGTGTTTTTAGATACTTCATGCTTCTAATTCCCATTCCTTTCTGAGGCTGTGGTTCAAAGTAGCCTGGTCCCTTGGTGAACTCAGAGGCTTGAAATTTCTTGGCTTAGTGAAGCCAGTCACTATTCATCCAAATGCCTTCTCTCTTTTAAGAATTATTTACCTGTCATTTCTCTCTATGTATTTGTATCTTTGTCCATTTGTTTCTTTATCCTTTCAGTGGCAATTTGGAGGGAGCAAAGATAAACATGTTTATTTATTCTAGCATGTTCCGACTCAAAATTACCACATATTTTGTCAAACATATAACTTATACAAATATATTTTTCAAGTACATATATTTCGTTTGTTCTCAAATGGTTATAAAGGGCCATTTATAGTTTTTTTAATGTACAGTAAATTTTTTTTTCGGCTTTCAAAGTAGGATCTCATTCCAGCCCAGGCTGACCTGGAATTCACTATGTAGTCTCAAGGTGGCCTTGAACTCACAGTGATCCTCCTACCTCTGCCTCCCTAGCTCTGGGCTTAAAGGCATGCGCCACCACACTGAGTAAGTAATCTTTTATATATTAACAAATCATCTGGTGTTGTGCTTTGAATTCAAAGTATCTTCCATAGGCTCAGGTATTTGAACACTTGGTTCCCAGCCAGTAGTACTGTTTGGGATGGGTGTGGAACCTTTATGGAGTGGAGTGTTGCAGGTGGAAGGG
This sequence comes from Jaculus jaculus, assembly GCF_020740685.1. Taxonomy (NCBI): domain Eukaryota; kingdom Metazoa; phylum Chordata; class Mammalia; order Rodentia; family Dipodidae; genus Jaculus; species Jaculus jaculus. Next base: position 62,394,988 of record NC_059116.1, read on the forward strand.
GGTAAGCAGAAGGAAGCTTGGAGGTGTTATACCCAGCCACACTTCCTATTCTCCCTCTGCTTCTGGCCTCTGGCTGCAACGTGACTAGCCAGTGTGCCGTGCTTTCCCCACCGTGAACCTTCCGCATGAAACTGAGTGCTGAAAATGAAAGTGCTTTTCCCTTGAGTTGCTTCTGCTCAGGTATTTGTTCATAACAAAGAGAAAGTAATTTATGCACCTAGTAAGTAAGTGCCTTAGTCTCAAAGCTCTCTTGACAGAGATAAGGTGTGTGCTTTCCACCTAAGACTTAGTTTCTCCCCTAGACAATAGCTCAGACCTCAGAGAAACATGGATTGCATTACAACTTGTGCTCTAGGGTTTTCTTTTCTTGGTTTTTACATTTGTATATTAATTGGGAAATGGCTTTCTTGCTTAGTTTGAATGCTATTAGAAATACTATAATGAGAGTGGGGTTTCAGCAACAGGAATGAGTTTCACAGTTCTAAAAGCCTAGAAGTCTCAGGTCATGGTGCCAGCAGCATTAAGACCTGGTCAGGATCCCTTAGCAGATCCCAACAAACCAGCTTTTCCTTGTGTTCTTTCTTGGCATGAAGAAAGCTAAAGCCTTATCTGGAGTCCCTGTGATAAGGACAAGAGTCCCACTCATGCTCCCTCATGGGCAAGGTTGGCTGTGTTTTTTCCTACTAGAATTTTAAAAATGTATTTATTTATTTGACAGAGAAAGAGGGAGAGAAGAGAGAAGAGAGAAGAGAGGAGAGAGAGAGAGAGAGAACGAGAATGAGAACAGGCATGCTAGGACCTTGAGCCATTGCATACAAACTCCAAATGCATACACCACCTGACATAACTGGCTTTATGTAAATACTAGGGAATTGAACGTGGGCACTTACACCGTTAGACACAGCAGTCCCTCTGCCTTCATCCTTTTCAGCTCTCCTATTTGCCCACTGGGCTCTAGCCACAGAAACTTAGAACTATTTCTAGAACATGCTATGCTCAGGTGCCTTGTCTCTATGTGTTCCACTTATGCCACTGCCTCCCTCTCTTCACCCCCAAATCCTCACCTTGCTTGCCCCCCTTTTCAAGTTGTAGCTTGTGAAGGCTTCTTGCCACCCCCACCAGCTCCCCTTCTACCCTCCATGCCTAAACTGACCTGGAGTCCCCCCTCTCCCTGCTTTAGTTTTCCCATAGGCCATGAGATAGACTTTACTTCACTTGTCATCTGCCTCCTGCCATGAGGCAGGATGCTCCTTGTGCATGGAGTTTTGCTTGTTTCCTTTACAACTGCACACACCTGATTTATAAAAACACGAGAACAGGAAACTGAATGATTTGCCCAACAGCACACAGGCGGCAGAAGTAAGATTTGGAGCTCACACTCAGGTGGCCTCCCACAGCTATTTGTAGGACAGCAAGATTCTCAGTAATAGCTTTCTGAATTCCTTCTTTGTTTTACCGTTGCTCCATTGCTGTTTTTCTAGTTAATGCTTTCTTCGCTGTAGCCTGAGCAGCCTGTATTTTTTAAAATCCAAGTAAATCTTTATTACAATCACGCCCATCCCCTGTAAAAGGAAACTTTTATTATTCAGTAAAATGACTGCTTTCAAGTCAGGGTATTATTCTGGTCACAGAAGTGATGTGCTAAAAATACCTTTAAAATAGCACCATGAAGCAATCTCTCTACATAAAAGTAACAAATACATGCCCTTTCTTTTCTCCATCCCCAGAGAGACTCTGCTTGACCATTTGTGTAAAAACCAGTTTTTCCCTAATGTCTCTGCTAGTCTGTCAAAGTAGCATTCATAGGTGGAATGGGCCCAGGATACCACCAAGCCTTATGATGTTGAGAACCTGAAGTTTTCTCAGAGGAAGATAACAGGAGGTGGGGAACCAACTGGCCTATTGGGTTTCCCATTTTGCTTCATTCAGAGATGCATAGTTTTCATGAACTTGCTTAAAATTTTTTTATTAAAATATTATTAGTTGAAAATAAAAAAAAGGACCCAGGCTTGGGATGTGGCTTGGTGACAGAGCATTTGCCCTGGGTTTGAACCTCAACAGTGCATGTAAATACACACATACATACATAGACACACACACACACACACACACACACACACACACGGAGAGGGAGATAATGAATTACAGAAAACAATTGAGAATTGTGTACTTTTTTTTTTTTTACTGTTGAGTCCAAGAGAAACTACTGCTCAGTCCAGCTCATAGTTTTGTGTGTGTGTGTGTGTGTGTGTGTGTAGATGCACATTCTCCATAGAGGTCATACGAGGAGGTCAGTGTCCTTCTCTATTGTTATTGTAGTTTATTTCCCTGAGAGAGTCTCTCACTGAACCTGGAGCTCCCTGTTTCTCAGTTAGACTGGCTGACCAGTGAAGCCCAGTGATACTCCTGTCTCTGCCCCCACCTCAGCACTGGGGCTATAGGCATGTGTGGCCATATCTGGTTGTTTATGTGGGGGCTGAGGATTGAACTCAGGTCCTCATGTTGTGCAGCAAGAGTTCTTACCCACTCAGCTCTCTCCCCAGCCTACCGAGTTCATAGTTTTATGACCTTTCACAATGTTTAAAACCAAACTACCACATACATGCAAAATCATCACCTGGGATCATCCTGAGAAATGAAAATTCCCAGACCCTACTTCAGACCATCACAATGGTATCTGGCATCATGCCTGGGCCACATCCCAGTACTCTGCATTTTTAAGTATTTTTATTTTTATTTATTTGAGAGAGAGAGAGGGAGAGAGAAAGAAGGAGAGAGTGAGAGAGACAGAGACGGAGAAAGAAAGGCAAATAGAGTGAGAATGGGTAAACCAGGGCCTCCCACTGCAAACGAACTCTAGACACATGTACCATCTTGTATATCTGGCTTACATGGGACCTGTGGAATTGAACCTGGGTCCTTTGGCTTTGAGGGCACACACCTTAGTCACAAAGCCATCTCTCTGGCCCATATTGTGCATTTTTAAACAAGCTGTATCACGACATCCCCACTAACTCCTGGTCCTTCAGATGGACCTTTTCTTTGGCATGCTGAGTGTTCTTTCTTTTAGCAAAGCCTCATAACCCTGGCTGCTCTGCATTGTCTGTTGTTAGACCACCTTTTTTCTTTCTCTTTTTATGCTCTTTTGCCCCTTTTCCTCTTCATAATTTTATATACTGGGGTATTCATTCCATTTTATAAGTATGACCCATGCCACTTCATACTTGAGGACCCTGGAATCTGTCAATCCAGACTGTGGGGTGGTTTGGTAGGAGGTTTCCACATAAGAGCCATGTTGTGCTTCAGGCAACATTGTCACAAGAATAGTTTCCTTTGTGTGAACTTGGATCTGTCCAGTCATGGATGAGCTATGAGAGGACAGCATGAGGTCAGAGGGCTCCCTAGCTTCGCGGGGACACACAGAGCAGTGAATACCAACCAAATGCCTGCTGGTGATGCTACCAGGAGCATGCCACCAAAGGCTGTCATGAGGAATGAGCGACAGGATGTGGCAGCTGCACTTGGGTTTCTCCTTTAGAAGGTAGCCCTGAGCTAGTCGTGACCAGCGCGGCAGCTGCGGTGTTCTCAGTGTGCCATGTACCTCTTGCCTCAGCAGCCCAGTGCACAGAAGGTACTCATGTCAGCCAGTGGTGGCTGTCCTCCATATGGAAATGGGATCGGGGAGGACAGAGGGCTTTCTCTTAATGAGTTTGTACTGGTTAATCTTCATGGTAAACTGGGTGGGATAGAATTTAGAATCACCGAGGACACAAATTTCTGTGAATGTCTGGGAGTGGGGTTCCAGAAAACTTTAACTGAGACAGGAAGACGCACTTTGAATGTGTGCAGTGTGGTGGCTTGAATGTAAAATGTTCCCCCAAAGCTCACGTGTCCTCAATACTTGACTGTCAGCTGGTGACAATTTGGGAGAATTGTGGGCCCTTTAGGAGTTGGAACTGCGTGGAGAAGCTGTGTCTCGGGCATCCCTCCTTGCCAGTGCTAGCTCTGCTTACTCTTGCCGCTTGGTCCCTGCTGCTGTGGAGCTGTGATACCTGCCTGTTTGCTCTTGTCATGCTTTCCCTGCCACAGTGAAACCTGTCCTCAAAACTGCAATAGATCTCTTCCTTCCATAATCTGCTTCTGGTCAGGTGTTTGTCCCAACAATGTGAAGGTAACTACTACATGAAAGCACCATCCCACGGACCTGGGTGCTAGACTGAATAAAAGGGAACAAAGGAGAAACCAAGTTGAGCACCAAGCATTCATCTTTCTCTGCTTCAGGACTGCAGATATAACGTGACCAGCTGCCTAATGTATCTGCTGTCACAGCTTTCCCACCGTGATGGATTATAAATCTCAAAATGTGAACCAAAGTAAAGCCTTCCTTCCTTAAGTACTTTTGCCACAATGGGGAAGTAACCAATATTGAGATTTGCTTTTATAGTTGTAAAGAAAATTCTAACCCAAAGATTTCTTCCTAATCCTTGTGGTTGTAATTGTCACACACTGATATGGCTTCTAGAAGGTCCAGAAAAATAGATGAACATTCTAGTGTTTTTAGCCAGTATATTAGTAGAAGGCATTAGTGAATGGTTTGTAGGTTGTCAGTCCACAGTCTTCCAAAGGGGAAACTCCTGATCACACTGAGCAAAAGCAGTACTAGCTTTACCCTAGTAGTATAACCCTATTAATGACACATAATCAGAAGAGGAGAGGTACAGTACCACCAGGTACAAGATGCTAAATAGTCACTCAGATCACAAAACATAGGGGCAGATAAAAGTTCAAAGGCACATGAACATATATAAGGATACTTGTCATGTGGTTAGTGGTACATTATATTCCTGGAGAGAAAACTTTGCAGGCAGTTAAATTATAAGGATGATTAACTGGAGATGTACTATGAGATGGACTAATAGATGAACTGTGAGACACAGATGTAAAGATATTTATTAGCAAATACTAGATATAAGCCAAAGGTGGTATTCCTTTGTGCTTACAGGTATAGTAATAAATCTCCCAACAAGACAGCAAGCAGGGGCACGATGGTGCAACTCAGGCCACAAAAACCACGCAGCACATTAATGGTCAGCTCTAATTCACTCTTCACTGCAGGCCGACTTCTGCTCCTACCTACTGCTCTTCTGCCAGCTTTTGCTGACGTTTCAGAACATAATCAACGTTAATCTCTGCACTACTTGTTTCCTTGGATTTAAACTTCCATTCTTCTCTAACTGGTTATTTCCTTGGACTCTTTGATACCAAAGTTGATCTTTCTTATTTTGCCCACCCTTCACTATTTTGTCCTCTGAGCCCTTGTTCTGTACTTGTTACTCCTTTTACTTGACTGCTTTCTGACCCATCTATTCCAGTTTAGGAGCCACAGATGAGGAAGAACATGCAGCGTTTGTCTTTCTGTGCTTGTGTGAGTTCTCTTAGTATGATCTGATTCAAGCCCATCCATTTTCCTACACATTTCATTATATCACTTTTCCTTAGTGCTGAGCAGAATTCCACTGTGTACATGTACCACATCTACACTATCCAGTCATAAAATGATGGGCATCTGGGTTGATTCCAGTTCTTAGCTATTGTGAATAGAGCAGCCATAAAGATAGTGGAGCAAGTATCTCTGCAGTGAAGTGAGGAGCCTTTAGGGTAGATGCCCAGAAGAGGAATGGCTGGGTCAGTTGGTAGCTCTATTTTCATCTTTTTCAGGAGTCTCCATATTGATTTCCATAGTGGCTGTATAAGTTTGCACTCCCACCACCAGTGAATGAGCGTTCCTCTTTCCCTGCATCCTCACCAACATATTGTCAGTTGAGTTTTTAATGATTTCCATTCCAACTGGAGTTAGGTGGAATATGATAGTTGTTTTAATTTACATTTCCCTTATGGTTAAGGATTTTGAATATTTTCTTAAGTGAGTATTAGTCATTTGTATTTCTTCCTCTGAGAACTCCCTATTCAGTTCTCTGTCCCATTTTTTTTTTTTTGAGTGGGTTGCTTGATTTTTTTTTTTTTATTGCTTAGTTTTTTGAGTTCTTTTAGATTCTAGATATTAGGCTTCTACCAGTGGAATATTTGGGGAATATTTTCTCCCATTCATTGGATAATCTGTTGGCTCTGCTATGGTATGCGAGATCCCACTGGTTGAGTGATTGTTTATTTTCCTCGGCTACTGGCATATTGTTCAGGAAGTCTATATCATAGAGATGTTCCTCCTACTTTTTTCTGCCAGGCAATTAGGAGTTTCATGTCTTATGTTGAGGTCTCTAATCCACTTGGAGTTGATTTTTGTGCAGGATGAGAAGAGTGAGTCCAGTTTCATTTATCTACATGTGGTTTTCCAATTTTGCCAGCATCATTTGTTGAAGATGTTATCTTTACTCCAGTGTGTGTTGTTGACACCTTTGTCAAAGTCAAGTAGCTATATTTATTTCAACTATGGGCTGGGTCTTCAGTTATGTTCCATTGGTCTAAATGGTTTTATGCCAATACCCTGCTATTTTTATTACTATGACTTTGTAGTATAGCTTTAGCTCAGGTATGGCAATACCTCAAGAGTTGTTTCTTTTGTTGAGGGTACTTTTGAATATCTGAGGTCTTTGGCATTCCATATGAATGTTGAGATTATTTTCCCTATCTCTATGAAGAACTTGGATTTTTATTGGAAAAACAATGAATCTGTATATTACTTTTGGTAGAATGGCCATTTGCCCAGTATTTATTCTACCTATTCAGGAATGTGGAAAGTCATTCCATCTTCTCATGTCATCCTAAATTTCTTTCTTGAATATTTTTATCTTTTCATTGTATAGATCTTTCACATCCTTGGTTAGTGTTATTCCAAGGTATTTGGTTTCTTGGGGCTGTTGAAAATGGGATAGACTCACTAATTTTTTTCTCTGTATATTTGTCTTCTGCTTTTCTGCATATAGGAAGGCTACTGATTTTTGTGTGTTGATTTTGTGTTCTGCCACTTTATTGAAGGAATTTATCACCTTTAGAAGTTTTATGGTAGTATCTTTTGGGTCACTTCTGTATAGGATCATGTCATCTGCAAATAGGGCTAGTTTGACTTCATTTTTCCAGTTTGCATCCCTTTTATATCTTTCTCCCGTTTTATTGCTAGGACCAGGATTCCTAGCGCTGTGTGGAAGAGCAGTGGTGAGAGTGGACAGCCCTGTCTTGTTCTCGGCCACAGTGGGAGCTCAGTGAGTCTTCCCACTAAATATTATTTGAGCTTTAGGTGCTTTGTATATTATATATTGTATATATATAATATATGTTATATATTATATTATATATAAACCATCCATGCCTATTCTCTCTAGTGTTTTAGTCATGAAGTGGTGTTGTATTTTGTGGAAGGTCTTCTCTGCACCTACTGGAATGATCCTGTGTTTCTTGTGTTTAAGATTATTGATGTGGTGTATTATGTTAAACTATTTCTGTACATTGAACCATCCCCACATCTCTGGGATGAAGCCTGCTTGATTGAAGTGGATAATCCTTTTGAATTCAGTTTCAAGGATTTTCTTCAGGATCTTTGCATCCAACTTCATCAGGGATATAGGTCTATAGTTTTCTTGTTGTATCTCTGTCTGATTTTGCTGCATGTTGATGCTAGCTTTGTAGAAGTTGAGCATTCCCTGTTCTCTGATTATGCGAGAATGCTTAAGAAGTGGTTTCAGTTCTCCCATGAAGGTTTGGTGGAATTCATCTGAGCATCCATCAGATCCTGAAATTTTCCTTTTGTGGATTTTTAAAAAAATTTTTGTTCATTATTTATTTATTTATTTGAGAGCTACAGACACAGAAAGAAAGACACATAGAGGAAGAGAGAGAGAATGGGTGCGCCAGGGCTTCCAGCCACTGCAAACGAACTCCAGACGCATGTGCCCCCTTGTGCATCTGGCTAACGTGGGACCTGGGGAACCGAGCCTTGAACCGGGGTCCTTAGGCTTCACAGGCAAGCGCTTAACCACTAAGCCATCTCTCCAGCCCCTTTTGTGGATATTTTTGATTATATTTTTTATATCTTTGAATGTAACAGGTTTGTTTTGGAGATTTCTGCTCTGAATTTAGTTTGGGTAAGTGGTATGTGTCTAGAAATTCATCCATTTCTTCCAATTTGTTGAATTTTGTGGAGTAGAGGTTTTGGAAGTATGTTCTGATGATTTTTTCAATTTCATTGATGTCTGTTGTGACCTCTACATTTTTATTTCTAATTTTGTAAATTTGAGATTTCTTTTTTCAGTTTGATTAAAATTGGTCAGGGGTGGGTTGGAGGGATGGCTTAGCAGTTAAGACATTTGCCTGCAAAGCCAAAGGACCCAGGTCCAATTCCCCAGGACCCAAGTTAGCCAGATGTACAAGGGGGTGCACGTTTCTGGAGTTCGTTTGCAGTGGCTGGAGGCCCTGATGCACCCATATTCTCTGTCTTTCTCCCTCTTTCTCTGTCAAATAAATAAATAAACAAAAATTCTAAAAATTAAACAAATGGCCAGGGATTTATCAATCTTGTTTATTTTTTCAAAGAACCAATTCTTTGTTTTGTCAATTTTCTTAATTGTTTTCTTAATTTCTAAACCAGTCATTTCTGCTTTGATCTTAATTGTTTCTTTTGGTGTGCAATTCTTAGGGTTGGACTGTTCTTGTTTTTCCAATGCCTTTAGGTGGATGGTTAGGTTATTAATTTGAGATCTCTCTGTCTTTGCTATGAAGGTATTTAGTACTATAAAATTTCCCCTTAGCGGTGCTTCATTGTGTCCCATAAGTTTTGATATGTTTTGTTTTCATTATAATTCAGTTCAAGAAATTACACAATTTCCTTTTTGATTTCTCCATGACCCATTCATTATTTAATAGTGTGTTGTTCAATCTCTATGAAGTGGTACAATTTCTGTTGTTTCTCTTGTTATTAGTTTCTAGTTGAAAGCACTATGGTCTGTTATGATGCAGAAAATTATGTCAATTTTTCTGAATTTATGGAGGCATACTTTATGCCTTAACATATAAGCTATTTTGGAGAAGGTTCCATCAGCTGCTGAGAAGAATGTTTATTCTGTGTAACTGGGGTGAAATGTTCTGTAGATATCTGTTAGGTCTAGTTGAGTTGATCTATGGTGTTGTTAAAATCTGTTATTTCCCTGTTGATTTTCTGCATGGATTATCTGTCTAATGATGATAGTGGGGCACTGAAATCCCCTACTGTGATGGTATTGGGAGTTATTTCTGATTTGTTGACAAGTAGGTTTTGTTACACAAACTGTAGTGCACCTGTTTGATGTATACAGAGTTATGACTGTGATGTCCTCTTGTTGGATCATTCCCTTGGTAAGTAAAAAGTGGCCTCTGTCATTTTAAAATTTCCTTTGGTTTGAAGTCTATTTTATTAGAAATTAATATAGCCATATCCACTTATTTCTTATTTCCATTTGCTTGAAAGATAATTTTCATCCTTTCACCCTGAGGAGATATTTCTTGAAGGTAGCAGATGGAAGAATCAGTCCATTGTGCCAATCCACCCTTGTGTTTTTTTATGGGTGAGTTAAGCCCATTAACATTTAAAGTGATAACTGTGAGGTTTGATTTAATCCCTGTCATGCTGGAGGGTTTATGAGGTTTGGTGCTTTGTATGTTTTTATGCCTGCTGTAGTTTTGTTTATCATTTTTGTCCTCTTATAGGCTCTTGAGGTTGGTTTGACTCTTCCATGTGGAGTATTTCCTGACACATTCTCTGTAGGTTTGGCTTTATGTTCATATAATCATAAAGCATTCTTTTGTCATGGAAAGTTTTCCTTTATCAATCTATTATCTGTTGGAAAATCTCAAGTAACTGATGGAATTGCATTTGTATGTAATGAATTCTTTCCCTCTTGCTGCTTTTAGCACTCTTTGTTTTTATTGTTGAGAGTTTTAAGTATGATGTACCTTGGAGAAGTTTGGTTCTGTGTGTCTGGTGTTCTGTAAGCCTCTTGTATCTGGATGGGCCTGTCTTTTGTGACCTTTGGAAATTTTTCAACAATTTCATTGAATATGTTCTGTATGCCTTTGGCCGAGATTAATTCCCCTTCTAGTGTACTCATGATTTGGATGTTTGATAGTTTTAGGGTGTCACACTGTTCCCTCATATTCTGTTCACATGATTGTTTTATAACTTGTGAAGGGCCGGAGAGACAGCTTGGTGGTTGAGCGCTTGCCTGTGAAGACTAAGGACCCCGGTTCGAGGCTCAATTCCCTAGGACACACATTAACCAGATGCACAAGGGGGCACACACGTCTAGAGTTCGTTTGCAGTGGCTGGAGGCACTGGTGCGCCCATTCTCTCTCTCTCTCTGTCTGCCTCTTTCTCTCTCTGTCTGTTGCTCTCAAATAAATAAATAAAAATGAACAAAAAAATTAAAACAAAGCTTGTTAAACTTTTTTGACTCCAAATCTATTTCTTCTGTCTTTTCTTCCAGATCAGAGTTTTTCCTCTACATGATTGACTCTGTTATTGAGGGCTTCTAGGGAGGCTTTTAAAAGCTCTATTTGATTTTTGTTTTCTGTTTTGTTTCTCTGTATTCATGTCTATTTTTTGAGGTACAATTTCATGTTGAAGTTTGATTTCCTTGATGCTTCCTGGAGTTTGTTCTTGCATTTGATCATATCTTCATTAAGCTTAATCAGTGAGTTGCTGAGATCCTCTATTTTTTTGACTCACCTTCAGTTCATTTATCTCTCTTTTGAGATCTCTCTGGATTTCCTCCATTAAGCTAAGCTTAGTGATGAAAGTTGTGCCCATTTCATTTATGCAATTTTGGTTTTTGATAATTTGCTTATGGTTCTGCAAATCTCTTGGTCAGGGTCACATAGCTTATTGTGTTTTCACTTTGGGATTATGTTTCTTTTGTCTTCCCTATCTTCATTGGAGATTTCCAATGTGGGTCTAGGTAATCTTGGTGGATATCTGTCATTCGGCATGTTTGTTTTTCTTTATTTGTTTGCATTGTGGTCTACACATCTCTATAGTAAAAGTCTTTTTTTTTTTTTTTCAAGGGGAAAGCAAAAATTTACCCTTGTCCAGTCTTCAGTGAGTTTTCTCTTTTGTGTTTGAAATGGCGTGGAGTAGGATCATGTTGTATCCATAGGTGTGCAGGTTGTAGAGGTTGCAAGTGTGCCAGAAACTCTCTGCTCGTGGATGATAGAAGATCTGCAGTTAGAGTTCGGGATCTCTTCAGCCTACTATCCCAGTGCTTTGCCAGTGGGGCTCAGGAGCAGTAGTACTTGCCCATGCTACCCTGTTGTGCCTCGGCTGAGCAGGTTGAGAAGGATGCACTGCTACCCTCTGGCAGATAGTTGCCAGATATTCCTGTGCTCCCTGTCTGGGGCACTGGCAGGTAGATGCTGGTGGTGAAAAAGTGGGGGGATGGGCAGGTGGTGTGTCTCCAGGATCCAGGAACATGGCCTGAAGGTAGTCTGAGGAGGTGACTGGTGTGGGAACTTAGGTATGTGAAGGCAGCTAGTGGCGTGGCTTGAGGTAATCAGAGGAGGCAGCAGAGGTGGGAAAGATCTCCTTATATTGGTGGCTTGGGGATTCTCAGGGGCCAGAAGCATTGGTTGGAGACCCATAGGAACTGGCTGCAAGGGTGGGGCAGAAGAAGCATGGACTGTTGTTCTGGCAGTATGGGAAACCAGAGGAACCAGAGGCATAGGAACAGGTGGTGTGGAGTTTGTGGAAGTGTCAGTCCTATTCCTGGCACTGTGGAGATGCACCCGGGGGCCAGTGGTGAAGGGAGGGACAGAAGTGGTAAGGTGCCAGGTGGGGTGGATGTGTGGGCCCTAGCTCTGTCCCCATGGGGACCCCAGGGACCAGTGGCACAGGGACCAGTGAAGCAGAATCAACTCATCCCTGACTCAGAATACCAAGAGGCATCCTGCTCCCAGTCTCTTTTCCACTGGCTTAACCCTCCCAGGCAGCCTCTCAGGGATGGCTCTACCCTTGGGGCACAACTTCCAGCTCAGCCTAGTCTACTGCATTTTAATTCTGCCTCCCCAAAATTCTCAGAACAAAGTCAGAATACAGACAGATTCTTTGCTAGAATATCTTAAGAATGGCTTCTAACTCGGTTCCCAATAGGGTTCTTGTTCTCCTTGATAACTCATGAGCTAAATTTTGCTATCCACATTTCTCTTAGCATTCTGCTCTTCCAAACTCCCACTAGAACAGACCATTAATCACTGATTAAAACATCCTAGTGACTTTATAGTCTACAATCCCCAAATCTTCCACATTTCTTCTATAAGCCAGTAAGGCCCAAGAACTACATGGTAGGTTTATTATGTCAATGACCCCACTTCTTACTACTAATTTTCTGTGTTTGTAACTTTTTTGTTACTATGACAAAATACTTGACAAGAACAACTTGAGGGAATAAGTGCTTTTATCTTACAGTTTTGTGGATTACAGTCCATTGTGGTGGGGGACGCATGGTGACAAAAACATGAAGCAGTTGGTCACATTCAATCTGCAGCCTGGAATCAAAGAGAGATGAAGGCTGATGCCAGCTAGCTTTCTTAGGGTCCTTAGCAGTGGTATAGTTCCACCGCAGTTTCAATGAGTCTTTCTACTTCAGTTAACCTAGTCTAGACCCTTCTGCAGAGAGATGCACAGAGATTTGTCTTCCAACTGTTTCTAAATCCAATGAAGTTGACAGGGAGACCAACGGTCCTACCTGTGGTTTCTGCAAACCTTCATTACATCTAAAGAGAATGCTGTTCTGAAGGTGGTTTATAAGAGATGTAGAATTCCCCTGAAGATGTTTGGCATGTATTCTGGGACCCATTACAGATGCCTGAGTGCACAGAAACAAGTAATCTATTTTGGTGTGCATAGTACAAAGGGGTGGGAGGAAGCACCCCTTCCCTGTAAATGTCACATGGTTCTACTGGTGCTGTCTGCTTTGTATTCTCATCAGAGTAGCTGCAAACGAGAAATTTGGTCTCTAGAGACAATTAAAGTAACAACCAAAATGAAACTGAAAAATAAAGAAGATTGCATTTCCTTCAAGAAGATTATACATTCATTTAAAAGAGTATGTTTGAAACACATATAATGTATCTCATAATGTACTAGGAATGTAAGAACTCAAACAGATGCAAGGTCTCTGGCCTCATGGAGCTGGCATTCCATTTGGGGGTGGAAATATTGATTATCAGGTCCAGGAATGCTCAATTATATGCAGGAAAAGAAAATAGGAGGCTATGAAAACATTTAACAGGGGGGACCAATCTTAGAGGATTATAGGTTTCCCTGAGGAAATTATATGGAATGAGACAATAGCAATGTGCAGTTACAAAGTGAATTTCATAAGCTTCCATTTGTTTGTTTCATGTGGTTGGAATTTGTGGTATGTCTGTTCTTCTGGTGAATTTTCAGTATCTCTATCTAATTACTTGCTAATTTGGCTGTGTAATATATCAGACATATATTTTTGTTGCCTAGCACTTCCTGAATATCTCCTTGGCTCTGGTGCTGCCCAATGAAGGGCATCAGTGTTCTATTAAAAATGACTCAGATGCACATTTATTTTCCGTTGCAGAAGCAGGGATTTTGTCATCTTCCAGTTGGCTATATTCAAAGTGAAATTACCACTGTCCATCATCCTGACTACTGCACGTTGTTTAAAAATGTCCTTGTTTTCTACTGTTCCTTCCATCTTGTTGTATACTGAAGATTGTTCAGGCATTCCTGTTTAATTGTTGAAATGTTAGTAAAGCTCAGTGGAATTTCAGTGGTAGTAAATCTAAGAAGCCAGGCATCTTAGACAATTTTTAAGTACTATGGACTATAAAGACACATACACATCGTCATCATTAAAGTACAGGAAGATAAAATGTTGCCTTTAAGAGTCAGGAAGATAATTTTTTCACAGTCCATTTCACTAAGTGTTTAGTGTGTGCATTATCTGATTAATCAGTGTGTCACCATCCATAGTAAAGCCAGTGTATTTTCAGTATTTATTACTGGAATGGCCATAAGAGATAAAAATAATTATTTAAGGCTCTGTTTGTAATGAAGTACTACATTATAAGGTTCATGTTTAAAATAGTTCTTGGCTACCATTGGGTAAAGATAAGATGAGAATTTTGGGAGGACTGAAATGGATATAGGATTGTCTTCCTAATTCACAGTAATTGGATCTGATGGACTAAATCCTGTCCCATACACGTATCCTTAATTACTTATAGAGAGGTATTTTAGGAAAAATGCTAACTCACTGCATAAAATCATTAATTAGAAACATAGAAATGGTATGTCATAAATTTTTAGAATTGTAACTATTTTTAATATAAGCTTTTCTCTAAAGGTATTGTTGCTTTGTTTTTAAATATCAAGATTTTTTTTGTAGCATTAATTAATACTATTTCTTTTGGCTTAATGGTTACAGTTGTCTGGATTAAAAGTGGGAGAAGGTACCTAATATAATTGTTAGCTGCTCCACTTTATGAAAATTGATTTAAGATGGAAATTATCTGCATTCATGGAATTATAAATTATAGACTGTTATAAAAATTGACAAGCCAGTTGTGATGATGCATGCCAGTGGGAAACTGGTAAAGAGGCAGAGGCAGGAGGTGGTGGTGCACACCTTTAATCCCAGCACTTGGGAAGCAGAGGTAGGAGGATCCCATGAGTTTGAGGTCATCCTGGGACTACATAGTGAATTTCAGGACAGCTTGGGCTACAGTACAACTCTACTTCAAAAACAAAACAAAACAAACAAAAAGAAATGACAAAATCTATAGCATACCATAACTACATCTGAAAGAATGTATAAAACAAGCATTCAGGCTGGGCGTGGTGGCGCACGCCTTTAATCCCAGCATTTGGGAGGCAGAGGTAGGAGGATCGCTGTGAGTTCAAGGCCACCCTGAGACTACAGAGTTAATTCCAGGTCAGCCTGGACCAGAGTGAGACCCTACCTCGAAAAAAAAAAAAAAAAAAAAAAAAAGAAAAACCGAAAAACAAGCATTCAGTCTGGTTTCCCTTCAGGTCATATAAATCTTTTGCCTCATAAAACAAACATTTAGAGCTTAACTGTTAAGGAGTTTGCCTGTGAAGCCAAAGGTTCAATCCCCTAAGACCCACGTAACCCAGATGCACAAGGGGCACATGCATCTGGAGTTTGTTTGCAGTGACTAATGGCCCTAGAGTGCCCATTCTCTCTCTTTGTCTGTCTCTCTTCTCTCTCTGCTTGCAAATAAATAAATAAGTAATACAACAAACATTTATATTTCTACTCAGCTTGCTTCATTTATACTTTGAGGGTTGCCTGCTTGTAGAAAATATTTGTTCTTAAAGGCACTACAATTAAGTTTAATATTTATTCTAATTTTTGGGATTTTACTTTAATTTCTAAAATCTTACTTATTCAGAGCGAACTAAATGAACAATCAATACACATGATTTGTGTGTATATATATTCAATGTATAGGTTAATAAAACTACAGACAGTACAATCTATATGCTATCAGAGTGTGTGATGATTTCTGTTCCCTGGGAAACAAACTCTTGGATGGAGTTTGATGTGCAGGAAACCTAGTAGAAAGTGTTATCAGGGTCTGAGAGATGGCTTATCAGTTAAGGCACTTGCCTGCCCCCAGGTACAATTCCCCAGGACCCATGTAAGCCAGAGCCAGAAGGTGGCATATGCATCTATAGTTTGTTTGCAGTTGCTACTGGGCACCGTGGCACACCTGTAATGGCAGTGCTGTTGAGGAAGAGACAGGAGGACGCGTGGGGCTCGCCTGCTAGCCAGTCTGGCTGAATAAGTAAGCTCTAGGCCCATGAGAGGCTCTGCCTCAAAAACAAGGCAGGCGCCTTTTCTGAGGAACAGCACCTGAGGTTGTGCTTCCACATGCATGTGCACACATGTGCACATGAACCACCCCTCGCACACGCATTTAGAATAGTGATGCAACTTATAATCTTCAGCTGTATTGTTTATATCCTATACTTAAAGTTTTTTTTTTTTTTCTCTCTCTCCTGCACCCTCTAGGGACTCAAATGTGACAAGTACTGAAAGAATTCTCTCATTTCCACCTGGATTTTATAGATGTTCCCTTTTCAGTGCCTCCCTCTCCTCCTCCCTCATCCATGTGTTCTTTATTACTTTTCACTGACAACCATTTTCTCCAAGTCTGTCTCCTCCTAAGCCTTTCAAGTTCCATCTTCCTCTGTTAATTCTCTGTCACCTCTCAAACTCTGATGTACAAAGAGCCCAGGCCCAGTCGGGATGAGCCGGCTCTCCTCAGGCGATTATCTGAGGGAGGCAGTTAGGAGCTTCTTTTGGCAGTTGAGAGGAGAGCAGAGGAGAGGAGAAGGAGTCTGACATTAGCTTCCTTCTTTCACAGAGCCTTCCCTCTGTGCCAGGGCTGTGCTCACAGCTAGAGAATCAGCAGGGAACAGGGCAGACAACACCAGCTATCTACAATCACTGTGATTAGTATGAAAGATGCAGAGATCAGCCTTAGGATGAAGAAAAAGTCACTTTAAGGAACTGACATTTGAGGTAAGGAAGGAAGGAATGTTTGTAGTGGAAGAATAGTGAATACATAAACCCTGAGCTTGAAAAATCAGCAAGAATGAGGTGGACAAAGCGCAGGGGACACAGTAAAAGCAGCTTTCAAGCCAGGGTGTATGATAGGGGGTAAGCAATGTGAGGAGTTTGAATTTTACTCCAGTACTAATTAAACTGGAGTTTTAAGCAAGGGAAGGGCAATTTATGATTTAAGTATTTAAAGATTCCTATGACCACTGCATAGAGAATAAACAGGTGTTGGGCAAGAATGGAAACACAATGATTAACAGGAAGCTGTTACTAATGTCCTGACAAGATCTGATGGTCCTTGGACTGGGTGACAGCAATAGAGCAGAAGAGTCAAGAGCCCGGGTGTAGGAAAGACATGGGACAATCAAGCACCATAAAGTTTTTAGCTTGAAACATTCATTGTCTCTGTGGAGATGGGAGTGGCCAGAAAAGGGCAAAGGGAGTCAAGGGCTGTGCTTGGATCTGCTATATTTGACAAGTCTACAAGATGCCCAAGTGGAAATGTCAGAGAGGCTAGGGACAGGATAAATGCATCTGGAGCTCAAGGGAGGGAGGGGACAGAGCTGTACAGACAAATTCAGTTGTCCTTGCTAGGGAGAGCGGTCAAAGCAGGGAATAGATAGATTCACTTAGCAGTAGACACAGTTGAGAAGAGAAGATCTAGGAGCAAGTTCCAAGACTTTCCAACATGTAGAGGTTGAGCAAGAGAAGCAGGGGCAAGCAAACGACAAGGAACAATCCATGGGTTATGGTCAAACCAGGAGAGCATGGTGCCATGGTCCTAAGAGGAGGACAGGTTTTAGAGAAGGAGGGGCCCACTGGGTCAGCTGTGTGTGTGTGTGTGTGTGTGTGTGTGTGAGAGAGAGACTTGCGTGCATGTATGTATGTGTTTGTATGCTCATGTGGAATCCAAAAACATTAGGTGTGAGGTGTCTTTCTCAATTAATCTCCACCATACTTTTGAGATGTCTCTTATTAAACCTAAGGCTCACTGAGTTGGCTAGACTAGCTGGCCATCAAGCCTCAGGAATCCTCCCGTCTCTGCCGCCTCCCCAGGGTTGGCATTGTAGGCACATGCCACCACATCTGGCTTTTACGTAGGTGCTGGGAATCCAAACTCAGGTGTTTATGCTTGTGTGGCTAGCATTTTATCCACTGAGCATCTCCCCAGTCCCTACGTCAGTTCTTAAACTGGAATGTCGGGGTTGTTGCAAAGTTATAGGCAAGCAGTTTTATACAGATTTCACAAAGCAGGGGAGGCAGTGGTTTTAAATGATCCTTTAGAATGGGTGTGTCAAAGCAAGGCCAGTAAGAAGAGAGGGAAGAAACAGTGAAGTCAAATGACGAGCATGTTTGTATGTTTATGAGAATTAACCAAGGGAGAGGGAGACTGGTTATAGACAAAGGAAGATGGAAAGGTTGATGTTTAAGAAGCCCTGTAATTTCCACACTTGAAAGGTGGAGGCAAAAAAATCAGAAGTTCAACTGGGCGTGGTGGTGCACACCTTTAATCCCAGCACTTGGGAGGCAGAGGTAGGTGGATCACTGTGAGTTCAAGACCACCCTGTGACTACATAGTGAATTCCAAGTCAGTCTGGGCTAGAGTGAGACCTACCTCAACAAACAAAACAAAAAGAAAAAAAAAAAGAAAGAAAGAAAGAAAAAAGAAAAGAAAAAAAAAGAAAATCAGAAGTTCAAGGTTATTGTGTTGATTTGGATCCAGTGTCCCCCCCAGACTTACATGTTTTCTTCCACTTGCTGTGGCAAGATATGAGGTCTAGCCTCTGTTCTACTTTCCTTCCTCTGAGACGATCAGTCAAAATAAATCCTTTTCTTTCATAAGCTAATTTTGGTCAGGTGTTTTGTTCCAGTGACTTCAAGGTAAGTACAACGATCATCTTCAGTTACATACTGAGTTGAAGGCCATCCTGGGTGTGGTAGTGTAGGCCCATAATCCCAGCACTTGGGAGGCAGAGGCAGAGGCAGAGGCAGAGGCAGAGGCAGAGGCAGGAGGATCAAAATGAAACAAAGACCAAATGGAGCAAAGTCCATAGCACATTGGACATTACCAATTTGTTATGGGAGCAAGGGCATCTCTTTTGAAGAAACATATGGTGAGATGAAAAATATGGGCCTACATAGTTATGTACTGAATGATGTCATCCCTCCTTAATTCATATTGAAATCCTAATCTTCAATGGGAGTGTATGTGACTATTTGGAGACTAGGTCTTTGGTAGTAGTGTTGTTGTCTGGGGTTGTGTATATGTGCTTGTTTTGTGTTGCTGAGGCAAAGTCTCATGTAGACCAGGCTGGCCTCCAACTCCATGTAACTGAGGATGACCTTAAATTCCTGATCCTCCTGCCACTTACCATCCAAACACTGGGATTATAGGCCTGGACCACCACACACAGCCTAGGGATTGCATCATAGGGATTTATCAGTTATTTTTCCTATTGCTATGAAAAATGTTTAATTTAAAAAAAAACATAAGGGCCAGGCATGGTCATGCACCCTTTAATCCCAGCACTTGGGAGGCATAGGTAGGAGGATCGCCGTGAGTTCGAGGCCACCCTGATACTCCATAGTGAATTCCAGGTCAGCCTGGGCTAGAGTGAGACCCTACCTTGAAAAAAAACCACAAATATATATATAATAAGATTTGTTTTGACTCATTGTTTCAGAGGATTTAAGTCTATTGTGGCAGAGAAGACATAGTGGTGGGGTGGCTCAGTCCATGTAAGGGGGACATGAGGCGGCTGGTCATTTCATGACAGCTGACCAGGCAGACGAGAGCTGGAATACAGCTAGGGCTAAGCTTTAGCCCTCATAGCTGTAGCTGCGCCTCAACGGCATATGCCCAGCCGCCCACCTCTACCACCCAGGCCCCGCCTCCTAAAGATTGCCAACCTTTTCAGCAGCCATCAAGGCTTCCAGCATTGAGACCATGGGTCACATTTAAGCTTCAAACCACATACGGAGTTAATTATTTTATTTCTTTTTTACAAATCTTTTTATTTACTTGAGAAAGAGAGAGAGAGAGACAGAGAGATAGAGAAAATAGACATGCCAAGGCCTCTGACTAGAACAAATGAACTCCAGGCACTTTATGCATCTGGTTTTGCATAGATCCTGGGGAATCAAACCTGGGTCTTTTGGTTTTGCAGGCAAGTGCCTTAACTGCTATGCCATCTCTCCAGCCTATAAATTTATATTATAAGTGGGGAAGCCTCAATTCAATAGGCCTGGTATCCTTATACAAAGAGGACAAAATGCTAGAGTTAGTTTTCTGTCTTTCTCCTGCCTATACAAAGGAAGGGCCATGTGAGGGTACAAAGAGAAGGTGATACCGGCCACCCAGGAAGACAGATACCATCCTAGACCAACCAACCCTGAGAGCATGTTGACCTTGGGCTTTTAGCCTCTGTGTGAGAAAAAAATATCAGTTGCTTAAGTCTGTGCTGTTTTGCTGTGGCCTAAGGCGACTACCATAGGAAGGGGGGGGGGGGGGCTTTAGCACAGTATAGAAGGATCCAGGAAGTGCTGCCCTCTGCAGGTTTCATCTTTCTCCATAAAGTCTGCAATAAAATCTGGAAAATTGAAAGATGGAGAAGTAAAAGAAGTTCTGAATGAGTATTGTGCTATTTACTTTTCCATTGATGCAACAGAGTTACCTGACAAATGTAACGAAAGGGAGCAAGGGTTTACTTTGGCTTACCGTTCAAGGATGTGGTGGTTTGACTCAGGTGTCCCCCATAAACTCATGTGCTCTGAATGCTAGGTCCCCAGCTGGAAGCAATTTGGGAATTGGACCCTGCTGGAGGCAGTGTATTTTTTGGGGTGGGCTTATGGGTGCTAAGTTTCAGTTTCCCCTTGGTAGTGTTTGATACACTCTCCTGATGCTGTTGTTCACCTGATGTTTGCCAGGAGGTGATGTCCAGCCTCTCTGCTCATGCTATCATTTTCCCTTGCCATCATGAAGCTTCCCCTCAAGTCTATAAGCCAAAATAAACCCTTTATTTCCATAATCTGCTTTTGGTTGGGTTCTTAGTGCCAGCAACAAGAAGCTGACTGCATCAAAGCAGATCTATTCTCTCGCTGTGGGAAAGACATGGGAGCAGGAGCACGATGCAGCCAGTCACATTAAGTCCATCTCCAGAAACAGCAATGATGGCCATGCTCAGCTTCCACTCTCCTTTTTATTTAGCATAGGACCCCGGCCCATGGAATATGCCACCCACAGTTAGGGTGGGTCTTCTTAACTCAAGCTACTCTAGAAACTTCTCCAAAAAAGTACCCAGAGATTTCTTTCCTAGATGTTTGTAGATCATATCAAATTG
This sequence comes from Jaculus jaculus, assembly GCF_020740685.1. NCBI lineage: Eukaryota > Metazoa > Chordata > Mammalia > Rodentia > Dipodidae > Jaculus > Jaculus jaculus. Next base: position 62,415,929 of record NC_059116.1, read on the forward strand.
ATGATCAGTATTAACCATCACAAAGAATATGGGATTTATTTGGGAAACATAATAAGATTTCCAGGTGTCATCCAATACCTATTTGAAGGACTTGCTACTGAATTTGCAGGGAGGTCATTCAAGAAAGTTCTTTGTATTTTTTTTCTCCTGAGGTATTTGGCTGGTCAGAATTTGGCCTAGATATAGTTGGATGCATCCAGGGCTCCAAAACTGTCAGTCAGGGTAACAGAAACAGAAGCAAAAAAAGTGTTGAATGTTTTTAAGGATATAAGTTGGGTAAGGAAGGAAGTGTAGATAGGAGGTATGTATTAGACAAGGGGTTCTTAATAAGATTAAAGAATTATTTCAGAGCAAATACAAGCATAAGAGAGCTAGACAAAAAGAACGTGTTAACATTGACAGTAATGAATTATATTCATTATATGGAGCTGTTGATAAAAATACTCTCTTGATAGAGTTGTTTCAAGAATCAAATGAAAACACTTAGTAAACTATCATGATGAGTTATGCACTTGGTAAACTAAGTACTGTGGCAGATAGATTTTGATTCCTTTAAGGCATTCTATTATCATTATCACATCCACAAACCATAACATAATATGTATATTATGACCTTAGCTGGATTTATGACTAGTTGAATAAGTGTGTCAAAAATTGTTAGAATGAGGGCTGAAAAGATGGCTCAGTAGTTAAAGGCACTTGCTTACAAGCCTGACAGCCTGGATTCGAATCCCCAGGACCCACATAAAGCCAGATGCACAAGGTTACACATGCATCTGGAGTTCATTTGCAGTGGCAAGTGGCCCTGGTGCCCCTGTATTCTCTGACTCTTTCTCTCTCTCTCCCCCACCTCTCTCCCTCTTTCTGTCAAATAAATAAATAAATAAATAAAGGAATTTTTTTCAAATGTTAAATTGAGCTGGGTGTGGTGGTGCACGCCTTTAATTCCAGCACTTGGGAGGCAGAGGTAAGAGGATCGCCATGAGTTCAAGGCCACCCTGAGACTACATAGTGAATTCTAGGTCAGCCTGAGCTAGTGTAAGACCCTACCTCAAAAAAAAAAAAAATTGCTAAATTGGTGATTCTGGGCTGAACATGGTATCTCATACCTGCATTTCTAGCACATTGAAAGGCTGTGGTAGGAGCATTGCTGTGAATTTGAGGCCAGCTTTGATTACATAGTGGGCTCTAGACTAGCTGGGCCAAAGAGTGAGAGTTTGTCTCAAAACATGATCCTCCCAAATGTTGATTCTCCCACTTTGGCTCTGGGAAACTCTTTGGACAACTACTTTTCTCCATGTCAAATGACTAGTGAGAGACTTCAGAGAGGGACACTGTATAGGAAAGGTATTTAATGTTTTCCAGTTAACAGCATGATTAGGTGGAAGATGTGCCAAAAAACATTGATAAGCAAAGACAAACTCTGGAGAAATATATACAGTCTATACTTTCTTTTTTAAAGAGAGAGAGAGAGAGAGAGGGAGGAAGGGAGGGAGGGGGAGGGAGGGAAGGAAGGAGAGAGGGAGAGGGAGGGAAAGGGAGACAGCAAGAGAGAGCATGCCAGGGCCTCAGCTGATATCGAACTCTAGAAATTTGTGCCACCTAGTGGGCATGTGCAATCTTTCACTTGCCTCACCATTGTGTGTCTGGCTTATGTGGGATCTAGAGAGTCAAATATGGGTCCCTAGGCTTCACAGACAAACACCTTAATGGCTAAGCCATCTCTCTAGCCACAGTCTGTACTTTCTACTTTCAAAATCACTTAGGCAGAATGAGTATGTGAGGAGACTGGTGAATTCTAAATTATATTTAATTGTATGTAATAAAGAAATTTAAGAAGTTGAGCAAATATGCCCTATTACTGGGAAAAGAAGCAGTTACAAGTGTGTAGTGCCTGAAGACCTAGAGCAGTAATAAACATAGCCATTCTCAATATTCTACCCCTTGAATTAAAACAGATATATATAATTTTAGCACTTGTATACATTTATCTCAGGTTTTCTTGTTGATATGCACTTAATTTGAATACTGGTCCACTTCTGTAAAATTCTGTAAGAGGTGCAGATGTTAGGAAAATTCAAGTCCAAATTAGGACAATGCAATACAGACATTTTGATATAGCAATGATTAAGATCATGTAACACCATCTCCTCTGCCCCATTGCAAGATATTTGATACAGAAATGGTGTGGCTTGGGGCTGCTCTCTGTCTAAAATTTTGCATCTGCTTTCCAATAAGAACCTGGAATTTAGGGGTTCTGATTAGTCTTATAATTTCTTTGAGCCAGGCAAGGGACTGGGGCTGGCTTGGGCACTTAGTCAGTGATTGGGGTGGGTTGAGCACCAGGGAGCCACACTTTGGGTGGGGGATGAGCAGGTGCTTCCAGGACAACAAGATCCAAGCCTTGGTGATGTGAAGGTGATCCCAGCAATTATTAACACTCACCACAGAGATCTTTGTCATGGAATAGTGGTACAGACATGTAATTCCAGCATTCAGGAGGCTAGGGTAGGAGGGCTGTGAGGTTCAGAATAACCTAGGGACATAGTGTCATACTGTCTTCTTCAGTGGTGAAAACTCAGCTGAGCATCTGGATGTTTAGACCCAGGCAGTGGAGGGAAAACAAGAGGGGTTACATAGGAGAGAGGTTCAAATGATTATATTACTTTAAACAGAATAGTAGCTCTTTTTGAATTCTGCTTAAAAACAAGGTTGGAAGTGAGGGAAGGAAAAAGCACTTCTTAAAAAGCATTTTTAGGGCTGGAGGGATGGTTTAACGGTTAAGGCATTTGCCTGCAAAGCCAAAGGACTCAGGTTTGATTCCCCAGGACCCATGTTAGCCAGATGCACAAGGGGGCGCATGCATCTGGAATTCGTTTGCTGTGGCTGGAGACCCTAGCATGCTCATTCTCTCCCTCCCTCCTCTCCCTCCCTCCCTCTCTCTCTCTCTCTGTCTCTCTCTCTCCCTCTTTCTCTGTCCAATAAAGAAATAAATGAATTTTTTTTAAAAAAAAACATTTTTAGGGCTGGAGAGATGGTTTAGCAGTTAAAGCACTTGCCTGAAAAGCCAAAGGACCCAGGTTCAATTCCCTAGGACCCACATAAGCCAGATGCACAAGGTGGCACATGCGCCTGGAGTTTGTTTGCAGTGGCTGGAGCCCCTGGCACACCCATTGTCTCTCTCCTTCCTCTTTCTCTTAAATAAAAATAAAAAATAAAATTTTTTAAAAAGCATTTTTGCATGCAATCTGTTCGTTATAAAGTGTGATACATCAAAAGCTCATTAGAACACATTACCATGCATGATCTTAAGCAGAGTAGCTTTTCAGATGAATGAAAATGGAATTAGGACTTAAAGTGCAAGAACAGATACCCTCCTGGGGAAGGGCCTAAAGTGGTCAAGCTCAGAGGTCTTGATGGAGAATGCAGACAGCTTCTGGGCCAACTTAGGATGGGAGACAGCAAAGCACAAAGGAAGAACTCACAACCAAAACCATAATAAGACAAAGTAGATCAGATTTAACCAGGTTCAAGTTACTCCAAAATATAAGTGAAAAAATAGTAAGACATTTTATCAGCTAGGAAATTATGAATAGGAAGATAAGAAATTAATATACTTGAAAGTAATCAAGAGTTCAGTTACGTTGAGTATGTTTGTTCCCGAGTTGCCTGAAATTTTGCCACCTGACTGATGTGTGTCTCAGAACCTAACACCACATTCAAGTAATTTTATTCCATTCTTTCAAAGAGTATTGCTTTGTGTGGTTTCCTTGTTGGATTCCATTTGTAATTATATTGCTTCATTTTGTAATTAATATGTCTCTTGGGATACTCTTGCAACCTTTCCTAATTACAGTTTACCTAAGCACAGTAAATTTGGTTAGGCAGTTTTCTTAGACATTCATTAAATATTAATAAGGACATTTGAATAGTATCACTTTAAAAGTAAAATCTCAATTAAATAGAATGAACGGAGATTGGGTTTCTCAAGTTAACTAAATGCTATAATTAGCATGGAGCTCATCCTAGGTTCTTTTACTTCCAGTTGGTGATTTTGTTGATGCATAAAGCAAAACTCTTTCCTCAGAAGGATAAGAGATTATTTACTCTGGAGCCAAATATGGATGACCATGGCCTAGGACCAAAGATTTGAATTGTCCCAAAGTCCATGTTCTCTCATGGCGTTTATGTAGTAGTAGACCAAAGAAAATCATAAAGCAAGGCACTTTACAGATACAATGGTGGAAATGTCAAGTAAATGGGTTACAGCAGAGCAGAAATCTGTGATACAGGTCTCGAATGCTATTTGATGACCTTCTTAGCATATGGATTTCTAGAAACTTAGGAGTCTGTACATCCTAAAGGATTTACCTAATAGTTAAGGATGTTAGATATCACACAGAGGTGGGCAATAATTAGCCACTTAGGGATTAAAGATAGAAAATTCGCCCCAACCTGTAACATTCTACCTCACCACAATCATAGAAGGATTTTTTGTTTTGTACTTTTATTTTCTTTTTAGGATTATTTATATATTTGAGAGACAGTGAGAAGGAGGCAGATAGGGAGAAAGAACCAGAACACCAAGACCTGCAACCACTGTAAATTAACTCCAGATGCATGTGCCACCTTGTGCATCTGGATTATTTGGGTCCTGGGGAATTGAACCAAGGTCCTTTGGCTTTGCAGGCAAGCACCTTCATTGCTAAGCCATATCTCCAGCCCAACAATCATAGAAGTTTTAATCTTCTAGTTAGCTTTGTAGGGTGTTTAACATGGGTGTTGCTTTTTATTTCAGGAACCTTTTTATTCTAGACTGTTTAATTTTAATTTTGGGGGGGCTCAAAGACTTTCTTTTTGAAATGTTTATTATAATTGTCATTATTATTATTAATCATTATTAACAAGATGTTTTGTATGGATACATCATGTTCCCTCTTTTCCCTTGTCCCTGTCCCCATTCCACTGGTGATGCTCCTCAGTAGAGTTGTAGGTATTCCCCATGGGGTTGTAGTTTATGCTTTGTGGGAGAAGTAGTCAGTTATTTATGGGAGTGGGGTGGGGGAGGGAATGCCTCTGGGCATGATGTCTCAACCTGTTGCTCCTACAATCTTTCCACTCCAACTTCTGCAAAATTCTCTGAGCCATGGTGGGTGAGTTTTCAGTCTACTTCAGTGATGAACTCTTAGGAACCACTTGATCTCTACATTGGTAGGTGTTGAGTATCCTCAGGGTCAGTTTCCTACACCCTGGTGCTGATTACCAGGTTCAGCATGGAAGCAGCACTCTTGCTCATCTCCCCATTCCTCTGTGGTTTCACCTGTAGCTTGGCTGAAGTGCGAGGGGTGGTTTATCTCCTCGGGTCTTGCTACCTTATGAAAAAGGAGAACAGATTCTCCAGTGGAGAGTGAAGGGCAGCATAATTTAAATGGGATAAGCATTATTAATGTATGGAGAATTTGATGTATGTAACCCCTCTTTTAGTCAAAGACTAGTGAGAGCTTGACACTGGAGAGCATAATCTTTGTCTCCACAGGATTCTGATCTGGTTCCCAATTCCAGATATGGATTCCTTTCCACTGAGCAGATCTCTCAGCCAATCAGAAGGCCACTGGTTACCCAGCAAGGCTGTCTGCCACCACTGTACTGATGGGTACTTCTTGGCAGGCGGGTTGTTTTAGAGCAGCTTAGACCCCTGCTTGCTCACACCATTGTTGGCCACTTGCCCCCAGTAGCTCATGTAGTGATTTCCAGTACTGGGCAGGCTAACTGGGGACTGGTTTTCTTCTGAATTACAGCCAGGTCTCTCCATGCTCTGTGTCAGCAACCATGGTGTCTTCAGCAACAGGGTCTCACTTTTTGCCTCATGCAGGTAATCAAATGCTTTGACAGAAAGCTGTCTTGATTTGGGGACTTCGTAGGTCTCTCTGATCAACAGCTCACTGTGGGTAGCAACCAATCTGTATATTGCTTTTGGTAGAATTGCCATTTTCACAATATTAATTCTACCTATCCAGGGGCATGGGAGGTCTTTCCATCTTCCCAAGTCCTTCTCAATTTATTTATTTTTTTAATGTTTTCATTACATAGGTCTTTCATATCCTTGATTAGGGTTGTTCCAAGGTATTTAATTTTTTTGTTGCTATTGAAAATGGGAAAACCTCACTGATTTCTTTCTGTGTATATTTGTCCTTTGTGTATAGAAAGGCTACTGACTTTTGTGCATTGATTTTGTATCATTGCACTTTTTTTTGTTCATTTTTATTTATTTATTTGAGAGTGACAGAGAGAGAAAGAGGCAGATAGAGAGAGAGAGATAGAGGGAGAGAGTGGATGCACCAGGGCTTCCAGCCACTGCAAACGAACTCCAGACGCGTGCACCCCCTTGTGCATCTGACTAACATGGATCCTGGAGAATGGAGCCTTGAACAGGGGTCCTAAGGCTTCACAGGCAAGCGCTTAACCACTAAGCCATCTCTCCAGCCCTTAAAAAAAAATTTTTTTTGTTCATTTTTATTTATTTATTTGAGAGTGACAGAGAGAGAAAGAGGCAGATATATAGAGAGAGATAGAGGGAGAGATTATTGCACTTTTTTGAAGGAATTAATAACCTTTAGAAGTTTTGAGATGGAGACTTTTCAGGTCACTTATATATAGGATTGTGTCATCTGCAAATAGGGCTAATTTGACTTTTTCTTTTCCAATTTGAGCCCTGTTTATTTCTTTCTCCTGTATTTTGCTTGGGCTAGGACTTCTAGTACTATGTTGAAGAGCAGTGGTGAGAGTGGGCACCCCATCTTGTTCTTGATCTCAGTGGGAACTCCTTGAGTTTTTCCCCATTATTATTTGGGTTTTAGGAGCTTTATATATAGCCTTTATTGTGTTGAGATCTAACCCCTCCATGCCTATTCTTTCCAGCGTTTTGATCATGAAGTGGTGTTGTGTTTTGTCAAAGGCCTTCTCTGCATCAATTGAGATAATTATGTGGTATGTGGTGTATTACTTTGACCAATTTCCATATGCTGAACCATCCCTGAATGCCTAGGATGAAGCCTACTTGATCAAGGTGGATAATGCTTTTGCTGTGTTGTTGAATTCAATTTGCAAGGATTTTGTTCAGGATCTCTGCATCTAAATTCATCAGGGATATAGGCCTATAGTTTTCTTCTGCTATTCCCTTAGGAATGCCTTTGTGTGTCCCATAAGCTTTAGTTGATTGTGTTTTCATTATCATTCAATTCTAAGAATTTTACAGTTTCTTTTTTGCTTTCTTCCACAACCCATTCAGTTTAAATGTGTATTCTTTAGTCTCCAGTAGCTGATAGAGTTCTTGATGAGTCTCTTGTTGTTGATTTCTATCTTTAAATCATTGTGATTTGATATGATGCAGGAAGTTACTTCAATTTTCCTGAATTTCTGGACACATACTTTATGGTATAATATATGGTTTATTTTGGAGAAGGTTCCATGGGCTGTTGAGAAGAATGTGTATTCTATAGGATTGGAGTGGAAACTATGATGGTGGTGGTGTTTATTTGTTTTGTTGTCAAGTAGGTTTTGTTTTATAAACTGTGATGCACTTGTGTTTGACACATACAGATTTGTGATTGTGATGTTCTCATGTTGGATCCTTCCCTTGATAAGTAAGAAGTGGACTTCTTTGTCCTTTTTGATTACTTTTGGTTTGAAGTCTATTTGATCAGACATTAATATAGCAATGCCTGCTTGGTTTTTATTTCCATTTGCTTGGAATATCATTTTCTATCCATTCACGCTGAGGAGGTATCTATCTTTATTGGTGAGTTGGGTTTTTTGAGGATAGCAGATAGAAGGGTTCATTTTTTTTGATCTACCCTGACTACCAGGCTCCTCTCTGGTGGGCACTATTGGCCCTTACCTTTCCCTCCCATCCTAAAATCTCCGCCTTCATCCCCAACATGATATAGGCAACTGCTCATAGCCCGCCAGGGAGGAGCCCGGCATTTGGCGCTCAATGTGGGTCTTGAACCCACAACCCTGAGATTAAGAGTCTCATGCTCTACTGACTGGGATAGCCGGGCTCCTTCCTGGGCAGGTAGGTAATGCTATGGAAGGACCAGGCCTGCTGGTTCCTCCCAAGGGGTTAAGGTGGAAGCTGAGCATACGACGACTCAGAAACCTCTCCTTGCCACCAGAGAAAAACCACACTGAGTCAGGAGTCTTTTCGAAGCAGGAACTTACAGAAAATTCACTTTATTGCTATGGGCAGCTGCCTATATCATGTTGGGGACGAAGGCAGGGATTTTAGGACCAGGGTGGGGGGGAGAGGTAAGGACTAATAGTAAACTGTAACTATTGAAATGGTAATTACAATTCCTGTGTGGAAGTAGCAGGCCAGAAGCCATTAGGTGTCTTGCTGAATCCTAGCTGGCCAAAGACAGGTCGCCAAACTTTAGCTAGACTCAGGAAGTTCCGCTAGGCCTCATTCCTGGGCCTTTTAGAGCCCAACACCTGACAACCTGTGTCTTTTGATGGGTGAGATAAGACCGTTAACAGTTAAGATTATCACTGTGAGGTTTGAATTAATCCCAGACATGATGAGGTGCTTAATGGGGTTTGGTGCTTCCTTGTGTTTTGTACTTTTTTGGTCCTGGTCTGTTTTGGGGTATTGTGATCATCTTCTTGTTGGCTCTGGGATTTACTTTTCCTTCCCTCAGTTATAATCTTGTGTGTTTCACATCCAGTTGGCCATTTACTCACTTATTTGTTTGTAAAGGTCGGGAAGACAGTCATTCCACCTACAGACATGGTAACAGTATGACAACCACGCATGGATAAATGCTGGAAATTACTTTTTATGCCTGATTTTAGCCAAAATGCTAAAAAATAATTCAAATTGCTTCAACAAATTCTAGTTTATAGTTTTCTTTTATTTTATCATTGTCCTATAGAACATAGGCTAGAGAAAAACGTCCTAGTCAGGCCTGGTGCCATAGATTGGCAATCCCAGCTAGCTAGTCATGAAGCTGAGACAAGAGTATTGCAAGTTGAAAGCCTGGCATGCCTTTGAAGAAGTCTTGATTAATAAGAAGATTCTGACGTGCTTTCTGTATACAAAATCAAATAGTTTAACTCTGTGCAATCTAGAATTTTGGAAATCCTTATCATTCTTTATAAGACCTTTTACCTCATTTCATATTTCTGAAATCACAGTAAATTCCATTTGCTATTTTAATTTCTTGGTGACATATTCTTATCATTTTGTTTTGGACTTCATATATTCTCACATATTTAGATAAGAATTCCTTATTGTTTTTTACACTGATCTTTTTCTTTGATACTTCTTTCAAACTATAATTTTAGTTTGAACAATTAAGTTTATAAATTTTGTAGTGTTATTAATGGCTATATGACCACTCAGTAACAATGCAGTGTCAACATTGCTGTGGAACACACCTAAAATCCCCACATTCAGAGGTTGAGGCAAAAGGATCCAAGTCTAAGGCCAGCCTGAGCTACATAGCAAATCTGAAATCAGTCTGGACAACATAGAGTAATTTTGGCTTGAAGAAAGATAAAAAGAAAAGATATCTTCTCATTAATCTTGTCTCAAATTCTCCAAGATTTAGTGGGAAAAAAATTTAGAAATACATAATGTATTTATTTGGAAATGGATGTACTTGACATTTAAAGACATTTCCAGCATTTTCACCCTTAAGTATCTTCTCAAAGGAGTTGAGTGCCCTTAAGCTATCATTGAGATTCTGCACAGTGGCCATTCAAGGGCTGCGTTTGATGGGCCAGACTCAGTGCAGAGCTGCCTAGAGGTTTTAGGTTTGTTGGAGGTTGTGCCGTGTTCTCTGGAGCAAGGCTGCTGGGGCTCTCAGTCATGCATCTGAGTCAGGAAAGCAATTATGTTAAGTGTTCTCAGCATGGAAGACTTCTCTCTCATTATTTCTTTTGTCATGCGTTTTTATCTGGAAAAAAAAAAATCACTTGTTGACATGTGATTTTGCTCATTTTATTCTTGTGATTTTCAAATTATTTTTTAGCTTTTCCCACTAAGCTTCACTTCTGGATACAAAAATATCTCACATGACTAGTCTAAAATTTCACTCTAGGCTATTATGAGAAAGACTACTGTAGCAGAAGAACTTGGCCCTGAGACTTGTAAAACCCTGGTAGTCAAAGTGTGAGCCTCAGTGTGGCAGGATGGCATGATCTGAGAGCTTGTAAGAAAGACAGCACACTAGGCATAGCCCCCACCTCCATCTGCTAAAGCACAATTTGAATTTTAATAAAATTTTCGGGGGCTTTATGGGCATGCTGCATTAGGAGACACGCCACTTTAAGAGGTGCATGAACACAGTGATAATGGATGATGTATGAACTCCTGCATATGAGTACTGCTTACAATGTCTACTACATTCTGGTCACTGAGCTGAGCATTTCCATATCTTACAGATTTTGCATCAGAGTTATCCAAGAGACAGTATTGTCCCTATTTTGCATATCATGAAGCAAAAAGCATAGAAAAGTTAAGTAACTTTCTTAGGATTAATGGTCTAATGTTTAGCAAAGTAGAGATTCAAATTAGTATCTTTAGGCCACTAACATTTATCTTCTTTGTCAGTATATTCTGTTTATTCAATTCAGAAATGTTTCTAACACACTTATTCAGGATATTTTATAAGAAGCGTAAACACACCTCATACAGACATGAAAATATCTTTAAAGATTTCATGTAATTCATCAGTGAAACTGGTGAGTAGATATATATAACCAGTTCAAAGGACAATTTACACAGTAGACATATTTGTAGATCAAGAATATTAATATGAATGTGTAAGCAGAAGCAAAACTATTTTTCCTCTGTGTGTATGGGGGGAGTTGAGTTGTCTCTCCACTAGACATAAATCATTTGAATGCCTATAAACAAGAATTCTTTTAAATTGCTATTGTTATCTACAATGTACAGAACTGAAAAATTGCTGTAAGGAAAAATCATTCATAACCCTTGCTAAAATGGTAAGGCAGACTTGATTCAGGTACCTATCATTTCAGGTATTACTGTCATTGGGTCCAACTGCAAGTATAAGAAAAAGTGGAAATTTATAGCTAAGTAATGGGTTAGAGATATTAATGGATGAAAGATCACTAGAAGGAAACAGTTGAGGGCAAGGAGAACTGGGCTGATAGGATTGTATTGAAGTCAAGTCTAGTGTGGTCAGGTGTTACCTGGGGCAGTGGGCAGTATGTAATTGATCAGATATTGAGGATGATTAGAGAGCACAATGAGAGATTCTGACCAACCTGTCTTAGCAAGGTCATAGCTATAACTGGGCTTTTGTGAACATGCTCAGTAATAAGAGCTAGCTGGAAAAGGTTTAGGGAAACCTTTAGTGGAGCTTGATCAAACAGAGAATCTTTGCCCCTCATCCCCTCACTCCATCATAGATTCAGATCAGATAATCTGGAGGAGGTAGTGGTTTTATAGACAATGAAATAGTTCTCCATGAAGGACAAAATTTTTCCAGACAGAATAGTATGGCGGTTAAGAACACAATCACAGAGTAAAAATTCAACACTCAACTTCTAACTAGTAGAGGAAATGTGGCCCTCCTTTGACTCCTCTGGTCCACACTGGATGAAGAAGAGTTGTTTCGGACCACATATATAAAAACTATGAAAACTAATGAGCAGACAAACAGGTTTAATTTTGGTGATATTCACCACCATAGATAAACATAAATGTCCTGACATAATAAACTTATATGGTTCCATGTCTACAGAGTCCTTTAAAATCACCAAGAAGGTCCTAAATTTGTAATAACAAGTAAAGAAAATGATCATATCTCAGTAATAAATCATCATTGATTTTTTGGTATTTTTTATTACAAAAGGAAGAGGAAATGCAGCATAAAACTAGTGGGATTTCTGAGGAACTAATGTATCAATATTTGGTTTGATAGATGTAATTGGAGTTATCAGTAAGTTCTCAAGGTGGTTGTCAGATATTTTGTCTCTAATTTCACTCATGATATGATTCATTCTCAAAAATAATCACAGAAATACATAGGTTCTGCCCAAAACAATGGCATGAATAAGGCAAAGATGTTTGTCTCTGGGAAGACAGGACCTATAAAAGAAACATAATCAAAATTTTCTTTATGTTGAATGCTAGATGCAGCTCCATGAATTCCATTTGTCATTTGTCAGGAAACATATTTAGTGAGTGAATATAGAGGACCACTATATTAAATATTTATAATTCTCCCAGAGATCTTGAAATCTGTTTTTAAATTCATATAAAAATTCAAAAGGCAATGGTATATACTTTTCACTGTCCACAGGACTGTGTTTAGCCAACACATCAAAATGCATAACATTGCTTTAATTTGAGCTTACCATCATTTCAGTTTTATTTGGGATGTTGTGATTTGAAACAAAAGTTGATTTTCACCTTGAAGACACATGTTTAACTCATTTAAATGAGTGGTTAAATCTGCTAAAATGCTAAATCTCTAAGCCAGTTTTTATCATCAAGTTCTGGAACAAATTTTGGTTTTGGTGTTTATAAACAAATTAGTAACATATATCATCAAATCTTTTTAAACATCTTGCCATACTTTACCCATCTTACTTCCAAAAAGTAAATGATGCTGCTGTAGAAAACATGGACACTTTTAAGAGATTCCTGGAAAGGAGATGATTTAATCTCTTAGCCCTTATGAAATTTACAGTTTTGATAAGAATTTGCATGGCAGTATCCATTTTCTTTTGAGGCAAACCCAACAGACTGGCTTTTTTTTTTTTTAAAGTGTGTGTGTGTGTGTGGGGGGGGGGTAGAATGGGCGTGCCAGGGCCTCCTGCCCCTGCAGTCAGAGTCCAGGTGTGCCCCTTTGTGCACATGTGCAACCTGTGCCCTTGCGTCACTGTGCCATTTGGCTTACATGGGACCTGGAGAGTCAAACACGAGTCTTTAGGCTTCACAGGTAAGCAACTTAACTGCTAACCCATCTCTTCAGCCCACCGTTATCCAATTTTAATGCTTTTGTGCATAAAGTTTCTTGATGTACTGTGCAATGATACTTCATTAAATATGAACTTTGGGCATCAATTGTATTGTTTTCTACTTATTATTACCATTACTGTAATAATAGTATAGTTTATACATTACTATAACATGACCCTCTCTTTTGTTTACCATTGTGAGTACCATCTGTGGTAATATGTTGACAATGGGCAAATAAAATCACTTTAATATTTTTACTTTGCTTGGTAAAAATGTCTTGATTTACTTGTGTCTTTTAAAGGCACTAAAGAATTTGTTTTCAGTCATATATTCATCATTAATACCACTAAAAAATGGCAAAATGAGCCATATTTGAAGCATCAGTGCTATCATCCATCACCAAAGTACAGAATTTAAAATTAGTGGCTTTACATCTTTTCATAGATTTTCCAGGGTCCTCAACTCATCTGACTATATAGTCTGGTGAGATGAGCTGATTTTAGAGATATCTCTCCTGTTTTTCACTCTTTTTTTACTCTTTTACCTAATGAACTTATCACCAGTAGAATTAAATAAATAAATAAGGGCAGAAGAGTTTCTTCAAGCTTGGGTACTTAAGGAGGGCGCAGTGTGTCAGGGTGGGCAAGGCACGTCTGTAGTGGGATGAAGCAGCTAGTTGCATTCGTTCCTAGTCATAGAGCAGGGAACCTAACATTTCTCTTAGGCTCAGTCTGGGACCACAGCCCCTGGAGGGTGCCACACACAGTGGGAGCTGGTCTTCATTCCTTAATTTACCCAATCTAGAAACTTCCTCACTGACATGCCTAGAGATTTGGATCCCAGGTGAGTCTCAATTCTGTCAAATTTATGATACAAGCCATCATACCACTTTTAAGCCATAATCTTTCATTCCTTGTCCCTGTAGGTTAAGACTCATCTCATAATGCAAAATGCATTGAATGCAATTTTATGTTTTTCCTCTTAAATATTAAATATTAAACATGCTACCATACAAGTAGCTTTACCAGATAGAATCCATTTGAACTGTAACTTTTTAAAAAAAAATTTGTTGAAAAGATAATCTATTTTAGTTCCACTGTTTATCCTTATGACACAATCATTGATATGCACAGAATCTGGTTGCATGTTTTTGCATGGATCATTCCTTTTTAGATTATAATTTTGGGAAAGTTACACAAACTCTCTATAAATTAAGAAAGTACCCTAATATTTACCTCAACTATTTGCCAATATTATAGCCATTTGTCCACTTTTTGTTGAACATCCTTCCTTCATTCACAGCTTGTGTGTGTGTGTGTCTGTGTGTGTGCATGTTTGAATATGTGCAGGAGTGTGTGTGCATGTGTGGCGGTCAGAGGACAACCTTGAGTATCATTCCTGAGGCATGCCATCCACTTATTTTTTATTTAGATAGATCTTCTCCCTGCCCTGGAGCTTGCCAAGTAGACTAAGACTAACTGCCCCAGGGATTCTGTCTCTTCCACCCCAGAGTTGGGATTATGAGCATACACCACCATCCCTAGCGTTTGTATGTGGGTTCCAGTGATCAGACTTCGTCCTCCTGCTTGTATGGCAAGCCCTTTGCTGACTGAACTCTTCCGTCAGCCCCATAGTTTTCTCCTTCAGGGTTTTTCTCTTGTGATGTTGCAGAACTTATGCTTGGATTAAAAGTAAATAAAAGGTTTTTGAGTTATATTACTTATATTGTGAAAACTAATTCACATGAAAACAGAAAACAAATTCCTCCACATCCCAGCTGCCAATGCAGTGTGAAGGGGTGGACATAATGTAAAGCTTGTTAGGTGATATGTGAGGTTGGGTCCAAGTGGGAAAGTACCTTTGTTAGTCAACTAATAGGGATACTTAATCTTGCCATAAATATCATTAAACACCTATCATTTGCAATGGTAGTTTCAATTGATCATCAAACTGGTAATTAGTCACTTTACTTACCCAATCACTATGAGCACATATAATACCTGATGATGGCAACTTGATTTTGCTTGGAAGATAACACAATGGAAGCCACACCCCTCCATGGAACACACATGTGTACAAATAATCAGTGCATGCATACATTTGTTTTGCATGATATTATGACTTAGGTCATTTACAAAGTTCATACTCAAGAACCATAAAATTCTCATAATGGTTTAAATAAGTATGATTCTGCATTGAACCACATCTGTGGTAAAGTAACTTTGAAGATGTCTTATTTTCCTCACTTGCCAAAATGAATTTAGCATCTAAACTATGTTTCTAGAGAGGAGTAAATAAGATACAATGTACTGAAGGTGTTCAAAATACCTGGCACTTAATTACCGTCCCATATATGTTTCTATTATGACCTTCATTCTAAAGCAGACAGGTATATTAGAGAAATTTTGCATCACTGGATATTGCTACTAATATTAAAATATTCTCAGTGTACCAAATGTTTACAAACCCAAAGAAAGACCAGGTATTCCTAGATGTAGGATAAGAAAATATTTTTGGAGGTAGGTCATTAAAAAGACTTACTATTTCAGGTCTGTAATTGCTCTGAGACCGGGGAAAAAACTGAGACAGTGCACTGTGGGTGATCTCCACTCTGTCTTGCTCTAAGTACCTGTGTAAGGGTCTCACACTTCTGGGCCAGTCATGTGTGGCATGGATGCCTCCAGGGCTTGCCACATGTTCCCAAAATGCTCCACTTTCATTTTTTCTCTACCTTGCCGAATAAGCCATTTTCTGCTTAAGATGCAATGTTTGCCACTGGGTTTAAAGCTTTCATAAAGCTCCCCATCACACTTGTCCATCGGTAACCCTCATTTCAGCCTACTCAGGTAAGTCTGCATTCTAGATTTTCCAGAGGATGCCTTGCTCCTAAGCTAGGTGCATGGATTTCTCTTTGGGTTAAACTGTGGTGTGGCAAGCCACTGAAATCCAGAAGTGAGTTTGTTAGGTTTGATACTGCTAGCCTTTTAACCTTAATCTTGTGTGTCAGTGGTTAAGTTTGCTTTCTTTAGATAACACAACACAGAGTTCTCTGATTCTGGCGCATTGGAGCTATTTGACAAACCTAAATTGTAGACAGCAATGCAAACTAATTCTTATTCATCAGTATACAAATCGGGTCCTATCTGGAAGAGGCCCTGTTGCTGTCCAGCACTCTCTCTCACCAGTTTTGCCTCCACACCTTCATTCATCTCTGTTTCTCTTTTCTATCAACATGCTGGTATTGTGGATTTTTCCTTGAACTGAGTCTCGTAGAAGTAAAATAAAATCTTTAATGCATATCACTTTCTGTCAGGCCAAATGTGACTTTGCAGTTTTGAAAACTGTCTTCCCACAGTGAGGTTGACAGTGCAATTTGGTAATAGACGTAGTAGTCAAGAGGTGCTTAGTTAATCTTCATCAAGTGTAACTGGAAACAGATAAGAAGCATAGATGGTCTGTGGAATCTTTGACAATTTTAAGTTGTCAGCAATGCTCACATATATGCTGCCACTTAAAGGCTGTACTCATAGCTTGAATTAAGAGGCATCCACCAATGCACAGATTTGTGACTTATAGAAATTAATATGTTTATGGGCATTGGCTAGTTTTGCTGTTGTAAATTTGGAGGGGGAGTGAGTGCCTTATCTTCTACAGCAGTGGTGACATGGTCTTGCTTACAATGTTATCTCCAGTGCTATCACTTCTCTCTGGCACACAGTCTGGGCTCCACAGATAGCTGGTGGATGACTGAATGAGAGGAAGATCAGTATCTGTCCCTCCTCTCTGTAGGCACCAAGCTTCAATTTCATCAGTTCTTGGGTAAGGGTATTCCTTTTGCATATGTGTGGGTTTATGTGTGTATGTGAGAATACACATGCATGCATGCATGTGTGTGTGCATGCGTGTGCATGTGGAGGCCAGAGATTTGACGTAGAATGTCTTTTCTGATTCCTCTCCACATTATTTATTGGGACAGGAAATGTCACCTTAATCAAGAACTCCCCAGTTTGGCTCATCTAGTTACCCCCTTGTCCCTGAGGTCCTGAGTGCTGGGATGACAAGTGGGCTGCTGTGCCCACTGAGCATGTATGCGCATGCTGGGAATCTAAATTCAGGGCCGCACAAGTAGACAACAAACATTTTACCCAGTAAGGCATCTTCTTAGCCATCAAAGATATGGTTACTTCTAAAGCAGACTCCCATTAGCCAAACTCCTAAAAGAATTATTGACAAGCCAGAATATTATGTCATAGGTACAAAGCGTAACCAAGCTACGCTGTAGACAGGACTCTTCACTTCCTGCTTTCAGAAGCCAATGCAGGGGTCAATGTAGTGAGAAGTTTGCTTGATGAGTTTGGAGTTAGAATGCTGGTGATCACTATGCCTGTATCCCAGAGGCAGGTCAGCCAGCTCCACCCCTTGGATGAGGTTTTCTGCCGGCACACAGCATGCTTTGCTGCCACATCACTCTCTGGAATAAAGCTGGACTGTGCAAAACATTTGGGAAAAGTAATCTCACTCTTTAGGCTTTATAGTTTTGAAAAATTTCCCTATCTGTTAATGCATTCATTCCAGAGAGAGAAGAAGGGAGAGTATAATTGATTAGTCTTTAAGATTTATGTTATGGTCATCATTATGTTACCATAAATAGAATTTGAATGTACATACTTAAAATTCCCAATTGCCTTATATATATATATATTTTTTTTTTTTTCTTGGCATGTTTAATTTGGCCAGTGGACTCATTGCAGTATTACAGATCATATGTGGAAGGTGACATTCACTCTGTGTTTTAGAGGTCTTATGGATGTCAAATACTGATGACATGACTTTGTAGGAATAACTTCTTTCCTTGAGAAAGATTCTCTGCATTTTCAGTCTTAATTTTTATTATTTTGGAAGAGCTGGTGCAGTCTCTTATGTTTTCTGTGAAATCTTGCTAGTCAATACTGTGACGTGATCTCTTTTAACTTAGGGATAACATAGAAAGATAGAATTGCTTTTAAAAGTGAAAGTGTCTCCACAGATAACAGTGATAGCAGAAATGCTTATCGTGTGTGTGTATCTTTCCCTCCAAATCTTATTAAAGAGTTTTTCCTCCTGGCATGTGAAAGTGATGAAAATGTGCCCAAAGGCTTGGTTGCCAGCACCAAACAAATAAATCCTGTAATTAAAAATAGTCAAAAGTCCATAATAGAAGCCTTCTGGGGAATGGAAGGAGAGAAATTTGTATCTGGTAGTGGTTAGTGAACTGTCACTAAACAAGTGGTGAAAGGTATGATGGTGAAAAGTCTTGGTGCCCCACTAATGAGGAAGGCCCATGTCCCTCAGGTGATGGGGGCCGTGGAAAGCTTTGCACGTGGGAAAGTGACATGGCCAAATATACATATGACTTAATATACCTGAGAGCAATGAGAATACGTGGATGAAAAAGAGGTCCATGGAACAGTTAAGCGATGGTGGGATGGAAAAACAAGAGACCCAGAGGCAATATCCAAGATGAGAGGGGCCATGGAGAGTTTTTGAAGCAGGGAAGTTAGTGGCATGGCCACATATATGTGTGAGATACTCTACCTTGGGGCAGTGAGATTAGATGAAGGAAAAGGAAGTCCATGGAGAGAGGTAAGGAAAACAGGCTACCAAGAGACACTGTCCTGGAGTATGCCTGTGACTGAACGACGGGCATTGAGGTTAAAAACCCATCAGAAAAAGGAGTAGGGCAGGGAACACAAGCACTTATGAGATGGCCCAGAACCTAATCTGCAGAAGCACCCTGAAGTGCAGCCCAAGGCTGGCAAGTAAAGAGGGGACTGTGATGGGAACCCGGGGAGAATGAGCAGTCGGTCATGTGGTTACTTCTGTGGGCGTGTGATTTGGTTAAAGCCAGGATGCTAACATCCCCTTTGACTTAGCAATGCTTTGCAAGAGTACTTTACTGAATTTGCAAATAAAGAAGAGACAGAAGCAGACTGCATTTTGAATAGGTAACTGAGAGATAATAGCAAGCAGGGTGAGTTATTTTGTGTCTGGTTTTGAGATGGTGGTGAATCGAGCATGACAGTGGTCAGGGGGGAGAGCAAAGACGCAGCTCAGAGAGTATGGTCTCAGCAGAGATGGAAGCAAGATGACGGGTACACTGGCGACAGAATGATGGGAGTCCCTCCTTTTTCTGAGATGGGAGGAAGGTCAGGACTGACGGGCTACTGGCTAACTCACACTGAGCAGAAATACTGTGTTCTTTGGAACAGATAGCACAGTGCAATAGGATGTTAGGAGGGCAGAGAGTGGTCAAAGACAGAGGGAGGATTAAATGTGTAGAGTGGTCATTGAGAGAACTGGCACCTGTAGTAGAATTGCTAAGGCATGCAAAAGGCTTATTAAATTGGGCAACATTTGATTATAAAGGTTTCAGTTCACCCACCTGTGTGACTTTTTACAGTAGCCCCAAGGAGTCAGGCATAGGATATCTATCCTTCACCGCCGGAGGTTGTCCAGGGGACTGTGAAAGTACGCTAATGGAGTAAGGAGTCCAGAGTAATGACAAGATGAAGCAAGTGCCACAGAACGACAGTGTCCAATGACAGGCAGAGACAGTAGACCAACTAAGCCCGTGTTGCAGTCAGGGTTTCATTGCTGGAAGAAGTTATCTGACCAAGAGCAGGGGGAATAAAAGGTTTATTTTGGCTTACAGACTAGAGGGAAAGCTCCACGATGGCAGGGGAAAACGATGGCATGAGCAGAGGGTGAACATCACCCCCTGGCCAACATAAGGTAGACAATAGCAACAGAAGAGTGTGCCCAACACTGGCAAGGGGAAACTGGCTATAACATACATAAGCCCACCCAACAATATCCACCTCCAGGAGGTTTTAATTTCCACTTGCCATCAGCTGGGGAACCTAGCATTCAGAACACCCGAGTTTATGGGAAATACCTGAATCAAACCATGACATTCTGCCCTTGGCCCCCATAAACTGATAACCATCCATGTTGTAAAATACAATGCATTCAGTCTGACATTAAAAGTCCTCATATACATACATACGTACACACACACACACACACACACACACACACACACACAATTCTGCCAAATCTCAGCTTTTTTCTTTTTTTCCCTTTTCTTTTTTCTGTTAGATATGGATATATTTAGTATGTAAACAGCACATGTTGGTACCATCCTTTTCCTCCTCCCTGCCCCTTGTTCTGAAGAGGCCTTCCTTGTTGGGGATGCAGGTCAACCCCATGGGGATTGTGTGTCATGCATTATGTGGGGGTGAGAGGGCAATGTCTCTATGCAAAATGTCCCAACTTATGGCTTTAACAATCTTTCTGACCCCTTTTCCACAAAATTCCTTGAGCCATGCTGGGAGCATTTAAAGTTGACTTCAGTGATGGGCACTTAGGAGCTTCTGGATCTCTGGTTTTGTAGGTGTAGATTGTCCTCAGTATCTATCTCTATCACCTTTGTGCTGATACCAGATTCACTAAGAAAGCAGCACTCTTGCTCATTTCCCCAGTTGCTCTGTGGTTTCAGCTGGGGCCAGGGTGGAGTGCACTGGGTCATTTATCTCCTCAGGTCCAGCTACCATCTGAAAAAGAGAAGCAGATTCTCCAATGGAAAGTGATGCCTGCACCAGTTAAAGGGGATAACCATATTATTTTAGAGAGAATGAAAAGGGTGTAGACCCTCTTATAGTCTAAGGTTAGTGGGAGCTTGACAATGGAAAGCAGAATCATTATCTGGATATGATTCTGACTTGTTTCCCAGTTCCAGATATGGTTTCCTTTCCACTGAATGGATCTGATAGCCAATCCAAGAGCAGTTGGTTACCCATAATGGCTGTGTGCCACTGTTGCACTTATGTGAGAATCACATCATGTTGTTTGCTGCTGAGTCACTTAGTCTTTGAGTTGCTTAGACAAATTTTGGCCACTTTCCCCTGGTAGTTCATATAGTGCCTTACAGCACTAGATGGGCTAATTGTCTGGGGATTGGCTTGCCTCCAGATTCCAACCAGGTCTCTTCATAGTTTGTGCTGACAGTGTAGGGTCCCTTCAGCAGAAGGATCTTACCATTATCCTCTGATGGATAATCATGTGCTCTGAAAGCAGTCCATCTTGTTTGTTTTGGGAGATCTAATAGATCTCTCTGATCAACCGCTCATTGTGGAAGTAGACCATATCCTGGAGCAGGGACCAGTACCAAGGGAAATGAAAAAGAGAAGAAAGAGAAACAAAAGAAATTTGAGGTTAGGTTTCGTCTCACCCTCTCCAGGGCCCTTCGATTCAGGTGCTGCCCCTAAGGTCCTCTGTGGGTTCCACCTTTTAGTCTGACTTCCAGGATGTAGGGTTCTATGGTACCAGTTCAATCTGGGTTCAGTGTTGTGTTCTTCCCCAAGCTCTACTCTCCCTGTTGTCCAGGCATCAAGATGCTATTCAGGTATGTCTGCCCCTCAGGCTGACCCAGGTCAGCAACTACAGATGAACGAGACCATGTGATGTTTGTCTTCCTGTGATTGTGTGAGTTCACTAAGGATGATCTGCTCCAAGTTCGATCATTTTTCTATAAATTTCAATGTGTCATTTGTTTTTACTCTTGAGTAGAAATCCATCATGTAGATATATCACATCTTGCTTATTCATTCATCCAGTGATGGGCACCTGGTTTGATTCCAGTTTTTAGCTACTGTGAATTAAGCAGCTCTAAACATGGTTGAGCAACTATCTCTGAACTGAGATGTGAAGCTTTTAGGGAAAATGCCCACTGTGGTGGTTTGATTCAGGTGTCCCCCATAAACATAGGTGTTCTGAATGCTAGGTTCCCAGCTGATGGAGATTTGGGACTTAGTGCCTCCTGGAGGGAGTCTATTGTTGAGGATGGGTTTAAGGTCTTATAGCTAGTTTTTCCATGCCAGTGTTTGGCACACTGTCCTGTTGCTGTTGTCCATCTTACATGGGTCATGTGGTGATGTTCACCCACTTCTCATGCCATCACTTTCCCTTGCCATCATGGAGCTTTCCCTCAAGCCTATAAACCTCTTCCCCACAAGCTGCTCTTGGTTGGGTGATTTCTTTATTTTTCTTTTCTTTTTTAAATTAGTTTTCTATTCAGCAAATACAGGCAGTTTGGTACCATTATTAGGCTCATCCGTGACCTACCCCCTCCCTATTGGCCCCTCCTTGTTGAGGTATATGGGTCATGCATTGTGGAGTTGGCCCACAGTTGTGGGTATGATAAATGTCTCTGCATATCATGACCCAACATGTGGCTCTGACATTCTTTCCACCCCCTCTTCCACAAAATTTCCCTGAGCCATGTTGGGTTCAGTTTTGGTCTGCTTCAGTGATGAGGTGTTGGGGGCCTCTGAGGATCTGGCTCTCTGATTTGGTAGGAGTTGATTTTTCTCTGTGTTGGTCTCCTTCCCCTTGTGCTGGTATCCGGTTCATCAGGAAAACAGCACCCTTGCTTATTTTGCCAATTTTTCTTAGTTTCAACCAGGGCCCTTTTGAGGTATGATGGGGTGGCTTTCTCCTTAGGATCTGCATCTATCTGAAAAAGAGAAGCAGATTCTCCAACGGAGGGTAAGTTAGCACCCGGAAAGTTTGAGATAACACTTACTTTTTTTTATAGAGAGTTTAATAGGTGTAGGCCCTCTTGTAGCCCATGATTGGTGGTAGCTTGATATTGGAGAGTGGGCTTATGTTTGGATATGGTTCTGACGTGTTTCCCAGATCCTGCTATGGGTCCCGTACCACTGAGGGGATCAGTTAGCCAAATCAAGAGCAGTTGGTTCCCCACCATGGCTGTGTGCCACTATTGCACTTGTGTGGGCATCACACCAGGTTATTTGTTGCTAAGTAGGTTAGACCATGAGTTGCTTGGACAGATATTGGTCATTTCCCCCAGTCACCCATCTAGCACCTTCTGGCACTAGACACATTGACTGTCTGGAGCCTGACTCTCTCCTGGCTTCCAGCCATGCCATTCCATTTTACATGTCAGCTGCATATGGAGTCTTCAGCAATAGGGTCTTACCACTGGCCTTTGGTACGTCATCAAGTACTCTGAGAGAAGTCTGTCATCCTATTAGGAAACCTTGTAGGTTTCTCTGATCAAAAGCTCATTGTGGATGGTAGCCCCATGCTGGTGCTGGGAGTTACAGGTCAGTGCCACTAAGAAAATGAGGAAAAAGATAACTAATATACAAGAGTTAGAGAGGCGGGGGGAGGGAGGGAAGGAAGATGTAGGAGATTTAGGTTAGACTTGATCCTACCCTCTCCAGTTCTAGCAGCAATATGAATCTGACTGCAACACCCAGTAAGGAAATAACAGGGTTTGTTGGTAACTCTATATTCATTCTTTTCAGGAGTGTCCATATTGATTTCCATAGTGGTTGTACCAGTTTACATTCCCACCAACAGTGAATGAGTATTCCTACTTCTCCACAGCCTTGCCAACATTTGATTTCATTTGATTGTTTAATGCTATCCTTACTGGAGCAAGGTGGAATCTCATAGTTGTTTTAATTTGCATTTCCCTAATGGTCAAAGATGTTGAACATTTTGTTTTGTTTTTTTTTGAGGTAGGGTCTTACTCTATCCCAGGCTGACCTGGCATTCACTCTGTAGTCTCAGAGTGGTCTTGAACTCATGGCGATTCTCCTAACCTCTGCCTCCCAAGTGCTGGGATTAAAGGCATGTACTTCCATACCTGGCGAACATTTTCTTAAGTTTGTGATGCTCATTTGTAATTCTTCCTCTGAGAACTCCCTATTTAGTTCTCTGTCCTACTTTTGGAGTGGGTTGTTTGATTTTTTTCATTTTTTAGTTTTTTGAGTTCTTTGTAGATTCTAGATATTAGCCTTCTGTCAGTGGTATTGCTGGCAAAGATTTTCTCCTATTCAGTGGGTAATATATTGGCTCTGCTTATGGTATGTTTGGCTGTGCAGAAGCTTTTAGCTTCATGAGATCCCAGGCAAGCACCATAACTGCTAAGTCATCTCTCCAGCCTTCATGACAGTTATTCATTATTTTAATAGCCCAGGCTTGGTAATCAGGTAAACTCAAGTTGAAATTTAGATCCTACATCTATTTCAGACTTGATTTATGATTTATTTCCTACTGAGAAGAGCTAGAAATAACTGCTAGCTGGCTGGAAAAGGGAGAGAGAGTCTTCCCCAGCTGGAGGAATGTGGGCCCAACCATGTGCTTATAGTGCACCCTGCACCGGCAGCTTTAATCCCAAAGCCCCTCAGAGAGGATGAAAGGGGACGTGAATATGACATTTGAGAGGATGTGATGGAAAAGAAATGCACAAGAGGTGTATAGTCCCAAGAGTCTCCAGAAAGAAACAAAGTGGCTGGGAGATGGAGCCTGGCAGGCTGGGAGGCCGAACAGGAGAGGTGGACTGGATATAACAAAGTCAAAATTTCATCCATGGGCTGGGGAGATGGCACTTGCCTGCAAACCCAAAAGACTTCAGTTCGACTCCCCAGGACCTACATATGCCCGATGCACAAGGTGGCATATGCGTCTGGAGTTTGCAGTGGTTGGAGGCCCTGGTAGGTTTCCTGCCAGATAAAATGTAAGACCTGGGCTGGAGAGATGGCTCAGAAGTTAAGGCGCTTGCCTGCAGAACCTGAGGACCCAGGTTCGATTCCCCAGGATCCACATCAAGCCAGATGAACAAGGTGGCACCTGTATCTTCACTTTGTTTGCAGTGACTAGAGGCCCTGACATGTCCATTCTATCTCTCTGTCTCTCCTCTTACCCTTTCTCTCTTATAAACAAGTAAATTTAATGATTAAAAATAGGTTTTAAAACTTTCTTTAAAAAGTAAGACCCAGGTTTGTTTCCCCAGTACCCATGTAAGGCAGATGCACAAGGTGGTGCATGCGTTTGGAGTTCATTTGCAATAACTGGAGGCCCTGGCACACCTATTCTCTTTCTCACTCTGTTTCTTTCTCTCTTTTAAATAAATAAATAGAAAACCATATTGCTTAAAGAAAAACTGTCATGATAATATTTATAATTGCTTTCATTTTGACAGTTAATTCAATAGAAGCACAAACAAGCAAAGTTTCTTCTCAGTTCAGTTCTTTAGGCAGGAGGGACATTGTGAGACTTCACCCTTCATGATTTTGTTTCTCCCCGTGTTTGCTTGGGGACAAGGTTAGACTGCTTTGTCACAGGAAGGTCTTAATATTTTTTTGGGAGGGGGTTTTCAAGATAGGGTCTCTCTGTAGCCCAGGCTGACCTGGAATTCACTATATAGCCAAAGGCTGGCCTCAAACTCACAGCAATCCTCCTACCTCTGCCTCAGGAAGGTCTTAATTTTGCTCTGGAATATCTTCTTTTCAGCCACACTGCTATTCAGCATGGGACACATTTGGTGTGGCAGTATCTCTAAGTTATAAATGTTAACCATTCAGATTCATTTTAGAATTTTATTTTCCTTTTTCTTTCCCTTTTCCCTTTGGTGCTGGGGAATCAAATCCCAGGCCATATGCATGCTAGGCATGTGCTCAACCATGAGCCACAATTTTAGCACCAAGGTACTCTTTTTTTAAAAGAGTTATTTTTATTAATTTCTTTATTAGAGACAGAGAGAGGGGGAGGGAGAGATATAGAGAGAGAATGGGCATGCCAGGGCCTCCATCCACTGCAAATGAACTCCAGATGCGTGTGCCCCCTTGTGTATCTGGCTAACGTGCGTCCTGGGGAATTGAGCCTCGAACAGGGGTCCTTAGGCTTCACGGGCAAGCAGTTAACCACTAAGTCATCTCTCCAGCCCTTCTCTTTCTTAAATCTCATTCAGCTAGGAAGCTATGGATCAGTCAGAAGTAGATAACAGTATGTAATTAATTGGCTTTAAAATGCCCCAGGTGATTTTTGTTTGTGTTGAGACAGAGTCTTGCTATGGAGCCTTAGCTACCTGGGTAGTCACAATGTAGCCCAGGCTGGTCTTGCCTCAGCCTCCTGCATCCACTACCATGCCTGGTGCCATATACATTTTACATACACTCCAAAACTGTACATGGTTAATAAGAAAAAGAAACCCCATGGCAAACCCATTCCTCTGTGCCTTTTGCTTCTTTGTTTATAGCCCCCATTTGAGTACTCAATACGAGCCGAGAGAGTTCGGCGAGTATTGAATGAGAGAGTGCCCCTCGTGCCCACAGCGCGTTAGTGGAGAGAGCCTCCTCCCCACAGTCGCTGACACGCAGCTGGAATAAGAAGGCTCTGCAGTGTGCTGGCTTAAACGCAGAACCAGTCACTGGCTACTTTAAATTCTGCCCCAGAAGCTGACTGGCATGTAGCAGCACACTGAACACCTGCCTCAGTTTCCCCACCTGTCAAGTGGGAATTATGACTGTAGTCACCAGGGTAGGGCTTGCCTTAATTAGCTAATAATTGTAAAGGGCTTTGAAGAGGCTCGTAGAAATGGCAGTCTAAGGGTGAGCATTGTTATTACACGAACCAGCATCGGGCAGCTGGCCCCGAGGAAACCAAGGATGGGTCTGGAGTCATCTCTTCCCACATTCACGGAGGCTGAGCTTCAGCACACCAGGGCCCCGGGGAAGAGTGACACGTGACAGCACCTGGTTAGGCTACCACCAGCAGAATGTTGCTCTGCTTTTTCTTTCTTCTAGAACAACAAGAAGCGATGCTGAGTTCTGTCAAGGGCCAAAGACAAGAGGTGGAGATGGGGACCAGGCAGATAGCTGGGGACAGACAGTGATGGGTGGCTGTGATCTTTGAAGATGTACAGCATTCATTATTCAACAAGGGTGCCTGAGAGGGGAACAAGAACAGCCTGTGTCCTTAAGGACTTCACGGTCTAGCTTGATGCCACAGGGACATTTGCATTTGACTATTCCCCCTCCAAAGAACGATGACAACAACAACAACAAAAAATAGACAAGGGAAAGTAAGTTTTAAAAGCAGAAAATTCCTGAAATGCAAGTATGAGCATATAAACTCTGGGATTGTTTTATTTTGAAATTTTTCCCTTTGAGGTAGTCTCACTCTAGTCCAGGTTGAACTAGAATTCACTGTGTAGCCTTGCACTCACAGCGATCCACTTACCTCTGTTGCTCGAGTGCTGGGATTAAAGGCATGCGCCACCACGCCCACCTGGCATTGGGGTTGTTTAAAAAATTCTAGAAGCCTTGGACAGCTTTCCAGAAGTTAGGGAGGTGGGCACACACTATTAATAATGAACATAATAGAAATGTTTGAGAATTACTTTTGGCTCCATTGACATGGAATTCTGGCTCAAGACTAACACTTGCCGTGGATACTGTAGTTGTCTTTGAATCTTAAGAACATTTGATATGGTTTATACTTTTATCTTTAATTTTTTAAAGTAATTTTTTTTTGAGGTCGTGTCTCACCATATAGCCCATGCTGACCTGGAATTTACTACAAAGTCTCAGGCTGGCCTCAAACTCACAGAGATCCTCCTACCTCTGCCTCCTGAGAGCTGGGATTAAAGGTGTGTGCCACAAAGCCCTGCTATAATATTACAAGAGAACTGTAGATTTATTTTAGTAACTTAAAAAAGCACAAGGGAAGGTTTTGGTGACATGTGCCTATATTTCTAGCTACTTGGGAGGCTGAGGCAGTGACATGGCTTGAACCCAGGAGTTTGATAACAGGTGAGGTAACATAGTGAGACCCTATCTCACAAACAGCCATAGTAAGTACAAAAAGTGCAGATGAAGTTCAGAGAAAAACAACAAAAATCACCCACAATTCTGATTTTACTGTCAATGTTTTGATATGTTGCCTTTCCATTTCTCTTTTCCTCATGAGCTCATGTGTTTTGAACATGAACAGTCCCTCTTCCTTGCAACAACAGTTGAGACTGACCGACCCCACCTCCCCGGAAGCAGGCAGTGCTTCTGGGGGGACAAGTGGCCTGTGGAGAGCTTATGCTCAGAGGTCTCAGCCGCCTTGCACAGGGCTCCCTCCACAGCCTGAGGGAGTGGGATGACCAGAACAGAGCTCTGGGAAGTTTTTTTTTTTTTTAACTGTATAAGGCACATGCTCCCTCCACCCTTGTTATCAGCACACTGATAACTGCCCAGTCTCTTCACAGGTTAATTCCCTTCATTCCAGTTCTTCTCAGTCTTCCTTTCCCTCAGGCCAGGGTAATGAGTCAGTTCAGGCCCCTGATGATGAGAACCTTCCCTCTTCCTTCTCTAACCAGCCCTGAGGAGTAAGGATTCCTTCCTGTGAGGTAATCTGTCTTCCTTCACCACTGCAGGATGGTTTCTTGCTAGTATTTTCTAGGGATTCACATAGAACTCTCAGATCTCTCCAGTCCTTTCAGGGGCACTGGAACAACGTTGATTTGGGGAGGAAGGAGTATGCATATGACACTGTGCGCGGCGCTATTCACAGCATCTCATTTTCTCTCCACCGAAGTTCTCAAAGATGTAACTGTCATGTACAAAAGGAAACAGCCTTGCAGAAATTAAGGAACTTGCTCAAAGTCACACAGTAAAGGACAGACTAAGCTTCAGTTTCAGGGCTTTCTGATTTCCCCCGTCAAGCCTCTCCCATAATTTCATGTTGTCATGGCAATGCTGAATTAACTGATCTGCTTACTTTTCCAAGTACGTGGCAGGTCCCCCCCTTTGTTTTTTGTTTGTTTGAGGTAGGGTCTCCCTCTAGTACAGGCTGACCTGGAATTCACTCTGTAGTCTCAGGGTGGTCTTGAACTCATGACAATTTTCCTACCTCTGCCTCCCAAGTGCTGGGATTAAAGGCGTGCCCCACCACGCCCGGTAAGGGAGGCCCTTTTCTGAGGACCATGACAGCGTCTGATTCCCTTGGGGTGGCCATGAAGCAGTGGACTGTCCACATTTCCAGTTTCACTCGCTCTGACTCCAGTAGATGGTATCTTGGATTCAAAGAGCAAAGTCAAGGCTTTTTTTGTATGCATGTCGTGTATGTGCATGCGAGTACATACATGTGTGTGTTCAGGTGGGCACACTTGTGTGTGGGGGGGCGCTCATGTGCTCATGGAGGCCTGAGGCTAGGCTGATGTTGGGTTTCTCCTCAGTCACTCTTCTTGCCTATTTCTGAAACCGGGCCTCACTAAAGCCAGAACTCAACAGGTGCTGCCAGCCAATGCACCCTAGGGATCCTCTTGCCTCTGTCTCCAGCTCTGACATTACAGGCATTTGCTACAATACCTGCTTGTTTATTTATTTCATCACTGAAACTTCCATAATTATAGACATAAACCATGATAATTCCCTCCTTTCTTGCTTTCCCCCCGTCACAGCTCCATTTTCCATCATGTCTCCTCCCCCGTCAATCAGTCTCTCTCTTATGTTGACATCAATCATCTTTTCCTGCTATTATGATGGTCTTGTGTAGGTAGTTCCAGGCACTGTGAGGTCATGGATTTTTTCTCTTTTCTTTCTTCCTTTCTTTCTTTCTTTCTTTCTTTCTTTCTTTCTTTCTTTCTTTCTTTCTTTCTTTCTTTCTTTCTTTCGTAGTGTCTTGCTGTAGCCCAAGCTGACCTGGAATTCACCATGTAGTCTCAGGGTGGCCTCAAACTCATGGGGACCCTTCTATCTCAGCCTCATGAGTGCTGGGATTAAAGGCATGTGCCACCACACCCAGCTGTTTTTTTTTTAATTTTGATTTTTTAATTAATTAATTAATTAATTTGAGAGCAACAGACTTAAAGAGAGAGAGGCAGACAGAGAGAGAGAGAGAGAATGGGTGCGCCAGGGCCTCCAGCCACTGCAAATGAACTCCAGATGCATGCACCCCTTTGTGCATCTGGTTAACGTGGGTCTTGGAGAATTGAGCCTTGAACCGGGATCCTCAGGCTTCACGGGCAAGCACTTAACTGCTAAGCCATCTCTCCAGCCTTGTTTTTTTTTTTTTTTAATAATTTTGTTTTATATATAACAGGTCATATACTTTTATCCCCTTGCCCCTGCTCCCATTTCCTTGGGGCCGTCCTCAGTGGGGTTGTGGTATTCACTGTGGGGTCACGGAGGCGTCAGTCAGTCCCTGTGGGATAGCAGGGGGCCATGCCTCAGAATATTCCTACCCACCTTAGGCTTTCACAATCTTTCCGTCCCCTCTTCCTCAGTTTTCCCTGAGTCATGGCAGGCCTGTTGGCAGTCTGTTGCAGTCAGGTTCACATTGCTGGTAGAAATCACCCAACCAAGAGCACCTTGTGGGGAAAAAGAGGTTTATTTTGGCTTACAGGCTCAAGGAGAAACTCCATTATGGCAGGGAAAATGATGGCATGAGCAGAGGGTGGACATCACTTCCTGGCCAACATCAGGACAACCACAACAGGACAGTGTGGCAAACACTGGCAAGGGGACACTAGCTATGACACTCATAAGCCCACCCCCAACAATGCACTACCTCCATGAGGCATTAGTTCCCAAATCTTCATCATCTGGGAACTTAGCTTTCAGAGCACCTAAGTTTATGGGGGACACCTGAATCAAACCACCACATTCTGCCCCTGGCCTTCATAAACTGATAACCATATATGATTTTAAATGTGATGCATTCATCCAACTTTAAAAGTCCCTATAGTTTTTCAATTCCAATGATGTTCAAAGATTCCCATAGCCCAAGGTCTTTTAACTGAGCCAAAAAAAATATGCCCCTAAAATCTCCCCAACCCCATAATGGCACAGAATGAACATTTACACTGCAAAAGATGGCACTGGGCATAACAAAAAAAATATTCAACAGGGCAAACATAAAACTCTGTAGCTCCAAGTCCAACAACTGTAGCCAGTGATGTCTCTAAGTCCGATAATTCTAACCAGCAACAAGTCTCTGGAGTTCTAATTCCACTCCTCCAGCTAGGCTACTCCCAGTCCTGGGAAACATCCAGGGCCAGCAGCTCTCCTTGCCAGGCATCTCATGGTCTCAGCATCTCTACTGGGTCTCCACTGCAATCCATGGTTCATGGCCCTATGGAGTCTCCATGCACACATCCAGCAAACCTGCTTCACACTGCCCATGGCCATTACCAAAGTACAACACCATGCTGCAAAATAATTGACCCTCTCTTTCCTGCATTTCTTCTACTCCACAATACCAGGTAGGGTACTGAGTTTTTAATACAGGGGAGGAATAAAGCAGACTTTGAAGAACAGGACACTTCTTGAGCACTCAGTCCCCTTCAAAAGAGTCTACATTCTTCCTGTTGCCCCAATGCAGATCAGCTGGCCCAATCCCAAAGGTTGTAATCTCTCAAT
Organism: Jaculus jaculus; assembly: GCF_020740685.1. Taxonomy (NCBI): domain Eukaryota; kingdom Metazoa; phylum Chordata; class Mammalia; order Rodentia; family Dipodidae; genus Jaculus; species Jaculus jaculus. The sequence goes on from NC_059116.1 coordinate 62,447,183, forward strand.
TGCATCTGAATGGGCAGCAGTTTCAGCATAAAGATTTTTTTTTTTCTGTGCCATATTCCTCTGCTCACACCAGTTCATTTCTACTCAATGCAACCTTGTACAACTTCTCAGGACAGGGCTATAACAGCAAGCCTCTCACACCAACTGCTTCTAGCCCAGTCTAGGAAAAGCTCTTTCTCACCCTCATAAGCCAAACCTCACAGTCCATAGTTCTTACTGCATTCAGGTCTTTCAACTCTGACCAGAACAGTCCATCAAGCTCTACTTACAACACTGCAAGGCATCTCTTAGGCCAAGGTTTCGAATCCGTCCACATTCCTCTTGAAAATCAGCTCCAGAAGGCCAAAGCTGCACAGTCAGGTATCTAGCAGCACCCCCACTCCTTGGTACCAACTATACTGTTGCAGCCAGGTTTGCATTGCTGGCAGAAATCACCTGATCAGGAGCAGCTTTTAGAAAAAGGAAAAAGAAAAGTTTATTTTGGCTTATAGACTCAAGGGGCAGCGCCATGATGGCAGGGAAAATGATGGCATGAGCAGAGGGTGGACATCACCCCTGGCTCGCATAAGGTACACAACAGGAACAGGAGAGTGTGCCAAACACTGGCATGGGGAAACTGGGTACAACACCCATAAAAGGCTTAATTTCCAAATGCTATCAGCTGGAGAGCCTAGCATTCAGAACACCTGATTTTATGGGAGACACCTGAATCAAACCATTACAGGAGGCATTGGCAGTCAGAGCCATCTCTGCTCGCCTATCTGAAAGCCACAAAAACTATGCCCGCCCCTGAGTTCTAGCTCGTCTCCAGGGGGAGGAACATTGTCCCTTTGTGGTGCTCCTTGGACAGTTTGACAGTTCAAATATGAGATGATCATTTTTTGTTTTTGTTTTCTTTTTGTTGTTGTTGTTGTTTTGTAAGAAGTGCCTCCACCAGAACTTGGAATGAAATGGAAAGAAAAAGTCTTGGAGGAACAGAATCAGAAATCTTACTTTGAGCCCGCAGAGACTGTGTCCAAGGTTGAATTGTTTACAAGGCTCCCAGTAGCTCTCCTGGGTCCTATTCTTTCTCTCTCCCCATTCCACCTCATACCACCATGAGTTAATTCCTGGTGGATCTCTCTTCACTCATATTCTGGATGTCTCCCTGAAAATGAACCCCTGAGAGCAGGCTGTGGGGTCCTTTGCCTGTGTGGCTGATGATGGCCTAAACTGTTTCAAAGTTCATGACGCTCAGTCTTTTGGGGTGCACCCTTCTGGCCAGGTCCTCACAAAGGGTTACAAATCTGCCTGTACTATGGCAATCTATTGCTGCGCCAGTTTGCTTCTGATCTTCTTTTGGGAGTTCCTATGCTCACCTTGATCAGTCTTGCTCTGCCCCTTTTGACTTTTCTCAGAGTTATCCCTAAATCAGACACTAAAGAGGGCTTACCCCAAGGCTTCCTCTGTGGTATGTGCCAACGTCTCGGGTAGGGGCCGCCTGTCGGTCCTTTCTGCTTCTTCCTCAGAACTCAGGCCTCTTGTCTCCTCAGCCTCTGAGCAACTTTGAAGCACTGTACACGAAGAGGAAGAAAGCTGGAGACTTTCAAAGGAAAGGAGTGAGAGACGCACGGAAAGCAAAGGATACTGAAAGGGCTTCCTGTCTGTTCCTGCCATTATTGAGTGACTTCCTGTAGATGTGAGAACTTTCCACTCCCCATGGTGATAACAGTGATTGGCTTGAGGAAGGATTTGAATAATGATCTTAGGAGAGTAAGAGCACCACAGTCATTTATTGACTTCTGCATATAAGGTGGTTTCTATACACTTCCAATTTAATCACTTTCACTACTTTATGGAAAAGAATTAAGAAAAGAAAACCCTTAGGCTTAAGGCTAAGTTCAGAGTGGAACCCAGATTCAAGGTCAGCCCCAATTACTCCATAGATCCTATTTTCTCCCTCTAACTTCATTCTGTCATTTCTGTTTTGACCCCATACTAGCAACAGATACTATCAGTTGCTTTCTATGTATTCTGTCCAATTTCTCCAACTTTTTATTAAGAAAGATACAGTTCTACAATTTAAGGAGAGGTGTATCTTTGAGACTCTGCTAGTTTGTAATTGTTACTGTTTTATAATGAGTCTTCAGTTCATTAGTAATTCATTTCATTAGTGGTGCTGCCTGAATAAGATAACTGGCAAGTTAGAAATATGCAAATGCTTGGTGAGTGCGATAATACATTCAGAAAGCACAGGCAGTGTTTTTAGAGACAGGACAGGAGAGAGCAGATGGAGTTCTAGGGAGAGAAAGTGTTTCAGGATTTACAGGGATTTGTTTGAGGCCACAGATATTATGACCCTGGTATTTTTAGAATGTCCTTCTGAGAAATATAGGAGGGTTAGTCATGAATTGATCTTGCTTATATCCTTGTCTTTACACCTCTGTCTTCCTCCCCTCTCACATCCTGTGTATTATGAAGTCTTGTTTGTCTTGGCTCCAGAATAAGGCTCAAATCTATCCACATTTCTCCTCACTGATGGACAGAGGTATAGTCTGGTTTCCATTGCATACCACCATATCGAGGTGTTTTCTAGAAACATGAGAGGGTTGATCATTTTTGTTTCACTCATTTATAGTCAGCTAGGGCAAAGGACTCATTCTAGTCAATAACACATCTCACTTTTGGGCTGAAATATTCAGATGTAGAGTCACATGTTTTGGCAGTCTGTCCTCCCAAAGAAGTTATGGATGCCATTTGTTGAAATGAAGATATGACCAGACTGAAGCCCTGGGTCCCTGTATTAGTCAGGATTCTCCAGAGAAATGGAGCCACTAAGATGTGGATATAGATATATGGAAATATTTATGAGGAAATATTGGCCCATGTGAATATGGAGTTGGACAATTCCTTTCATCTGTGAGATGGAGCCCCGGGAGAACTGGTGGTGTGATCCAGTTCAACTTCAGAGGCCTGAGAACAAGGAGACCATTGGTAGAAATTCTTACCTGCAAGGCCCAAGTCCACATTTGAAGGCCTGAGAACTAGGAGCCCTTTGAGATGATGGGTGGCCTAGCTCTTGAAGAGAGAATTGAGTCACTGTTTTAGTTCTCTTTTGACACTTTGTGAATAAGATGATGCCCATATGCCTTGGGAAGACTAGTGTTTCGTTACCCAGCCCACCAATTAGAATGCTAATCTCTTTCAGAGTCTCATAGGCACACTGCTGCATCAGCTGTCTGGGCACCCAATAGTCCATTCAAGCAGACGCACATGTCAAACATCACACTTTCTATGCTATGAGGAATAGCTGCCTTAGGAAAACACCCTGACATACAGCGATCATTTCATGAAGAAAGAAGAAAAGTAATCAAAAACAAAACCTTTGTTTCATAAAGTGAATACGAATTTGAGGTGTTTTGCTTCACATCACAGAAGAACACTATTTTACATTCTGAGAGGAAAAACAAGTTGCAGTTTTTCTCCTACAATCCTGAACAAACTTCTTTCGTTTGTGTGTATTTATGTGTGTTTGTGTGTGGTTTGATTGTGCATGTGTATGCAAGTTTGTGTGTATATGGAGGCCAGAGGTCAATATTTGGTCTTTCACTCCATTACCCCCACTTTTATGACAGGCTTTCTCACTATAGCTGGAGTTTGCTAATTTGGCTAGACAAACTAGGCATCCTCCTCTCTCTGCTTCCCAAGAATCGGGACTAGAGTCACACACTCCAACACCTAAGATTTCACATGCGTGTTTATGATCTGAATTCAGGACCTCATGCTTATGCAGTGAGCACTTTACCCACTGAGCAATCTCCATAGCTGCCTGCACAAAGTTCTTAACTTTTCCATTTCCCTTTCAGTCCTGCTTTTCTTCCAAGTGGTCATATAGAAACGTCTGTGGCATGTATCAGGTCACAAATTGCTCTTGTTCAAAAACCTTTTATTACTAACTTGTTATAAGGATCAACTATAAACATTTGAACTTGGGTTTTCCAACCTGCATGGTCAGGTCTCTGCTTACTCTTCTAACTCCCCGTCACTCTTCAGCCTCTGGTCTCAGGGGCCTTAGTTCAGCTCCTCAGACATACCAGGCAGCTTCCCTTCTGGGGCCAGTGGACCTCTTTCACCTGTTTGGGATGTTCCCCACCACTGCTGCCGAATTCCCAGCTCACTGGGATCAGCTCATGGATTTCCTTGAAGGATGTTTCCTCGGAGATCTCATCTGACCCCTCATTATGATAAGACCTGTGCCCGTTTCTGCCCTCTACACCACTCACTCTGGTCCAAGTGTACATTCCTGTTTGTTGGAGTGGTTATTGATTGATACAGATGTTTTTCTCTTTAACCATGACAGGCTCTGCTATGAAAAGAAACCATGTTTCTTTCTTTTTGAACTCTCTATCTAGACTCCACCTCATACTAAGGTCCCAAAAATTTTCTTTAGGATGATTGAATAAAGATATTAACAGTTAGTAACAGTATTTTTTTTTTTTTTTTCCTTTTTCAAGATAGGGTCTCAACGTAGCTCAGGCTGACCTGGAATTCTCTATGTGGTCTCAGGGTGGCCTTGAACTCACAGCAATCCTCCTACCTCTTCCTCCTGAATGCTGGGATTAAAGGCATGCACCACTACACCCAGCAGTTAGAGTATTTTTAAAGACTAAGGAAAGTGCTGTATTCTTTGAACATTTTCAGTGTCTGAGGCGTGGTGGCAGTTGTTTTTTAATGTTTTATATGGCATGTATATATCATGGCAGTAACATTATGAGGTCATTGCCTTTGCTTTAGAGAGGTGAAATCATACACCTGGAGCAGAGAAACAATGTGCTTATGTCCACAAGGCTCATTATGTCCTGATTTTGGTTCCATCTTCACATTTCCAAGTGTTTGAGGCAAGATCACCAGGTTCTTATGTCATAGTGTGTACAGTAATTAAAGGCCCACTGCACCTGTTTTCTTTGTGGACAGACTCAACCTCCTCATCTACATGCTACCTACATCACTTAAAACTATTTGTTACTTATACATTGCTCCCTGCCGCACCCCCATGACTGGCTGCTGCTCTCACAACTCATAATTCACAATCCCATGGGGAATACCAGCAACCCTCCCCAGAATGGGGCCAGGGAGGAGGGAAATGATGGTACCAACACATGCTGTGTCCATACAAACTATATTCTTTTTTTTTTTTTTTTTTGGTTTTTTGAGTTAGGGTCTCACTCTGGTCCAGGCTGACCTGGACTTAACTCTGTAGTCTCAGGGTGGCCTTGAACTCATGGTGATCCTCCTACCCCTGCCTCCTGAGTGCTGGGATTAAAGGCGTGTGCCACCATGCCCGGCCAAACTATATTCTTAATAAAAGTGTTTGTTATTTAAATATCTAATGATTGAAATTATTCAGTTATCTATTCATTGAAAATACTAACATGAAAATATGAAAAACTGGAAATATAACATCTATAACCTGGATTTCTTTTTACTTTGACTTAATAGTGTAATTTTGTTTTTTAATTTAGACTTGTCAGAGGCCAAAATATCAATTTCCTATCCCCTTGGAGAAATTCAGTAGTGGAATGAAAATCAGACATCTTTTGGACATACCTTATGACTTAAATCTGATTTTGGATAACAACATCTTATGTACTTTCATTTTAAATTAATCTTGTTTTTAAAATCTCTTTCATGAAACAGCACATATCTGAATGGGACATCATTCCAACTGACAGAGAAATGCAAAAGGTTACAATATGGCTTTAAGTCATTATCTGACAAACCAAAACGGTAAGTTCCATTTTTCACATTAATTTAATATAAAAAATAAGTGTTTTTATTCAAAGCACTTCAAGGCACTCTTGATTGAAATCATGTGAAAAATGAGTGGGTGCTTGCTTCAGGCTTGATGCTAGCTCTGTTGGGAAGGTGGTTGAACGCTGGACAAGCACTGGAGAACAGAGTCACGTTCTGGCCATGGCCACAGCTAATCTAGATCCACATTTATTAAAATCACTGTTTAGTTTCACTGGCTACATTTTAAAGGCACTCACAACTTTTTGAGAATCTGATACGTGTTTGGGACCTTATCTTAGGAATTGCACACAATTTTGCTTGTAACTTCAGGTTAACGATTTACTTTTGGCCCTAGCTGTGGCTCTCCTACCATTCCCTGACTTCTACTCACAATCGTATAGTTTAGGCAATCCACCTTGTTTCATTCTTCAAACTAGAGGGTAGGAAATGCTTCACATGTGGAAGAGGCACTGGTAGCCTGAGATTCTGATGGGAGGGCACTGCTTGGATTGTGCTGGAAGGAGCAGAACTTGGAAGAGCTGGACCCAGGATGGACATGTAGGCACAGAATTTTGCCCACGTGGCAGGCAAAGAATTTGCCCACCATGCACACAGCACCACGTTTAATTCTCAGTGTTGGAAAAGAATCTTCCTGAAAGGAAGTGGTCCAAGTTTTATTTTGCTGGGTGCTTCCTGACAAGGTGAGAAGAGACTAGAGATGAGAAATATAGCTGATTTCCTCAGGCCAGTCTGTTAAGGGCGGGGGGGGGCACAGGGATCCCTCCTTCTCTTCCATATTTTTCTCCTTCTTTTCCTAAGAGTCTCTCCAGCCCTTATAATAACAGTAGCTGTGGGAGGAAAGAGTTAAAGTACATATAATTCATTTTCTCCCTTCCCTGAAGGTGTGAGAGGTTGAAGTTGGGGAGGGATAGCGAAGAACCAAGGTAAGTGAGCTGGTCTAACCTGATTTTCAACTGAAACGCTGGGCAAGCTGAGACTTTGGACTTTTGCTAATTTGTTGAGCTCCCCAGCCAGCTGGTTCCTGGCTGAGGCAGAGCGAGTGGGACCCAAGATCGAGGGGAGTGGTAGGCCTGCTGTGCACCTTCTTCAGTGAAAGGGAAATGTTTTATAATGACACAATTAGGGCCGTGTTAGAAATCCCACGGACCTCACATAGACACCTTGCCTACTGTTGTGAGCCATTTCAGTGCAGGAAGATAGGACCAGGGAGGTAACCTTTGATGGTGCAGACAGGCCTTTGCTTTATCTGGGGCTCTTGACCGTCCAAATCAGTTGTGAGCTCTGATTGGACTTAGTCTGTTTTGAAAGCCCAGTCCCATGTAAGCTTGATTATTACAGAAGGATAGGCCTATTGAAAGTCTTTATTTTCTTCTTCAATCCCAGATAATGAACACTAAGCTCATCTCCTGTGTCCTGCCCGCTCTCCTACCCTTCACAGCACTCTGGTTTTTGGTTGTCATTGTCCAGAAAGGTTGACCTCCATGGGCTTCATCAGTGGGTTCTGGGCTTTTTCATCTGGTTCTGTGCTGGCTTGGACCAAACTGGGACATTAGGAAAGAGAGAGAAAGAAAAGGAGGGCTCTCCATGTTTGTAGGTTAATATCATGGTTATATCCTTGACCAAAGGATGAAGACCATGACTTTTACACACTCTTTCTCTTTCTCTCTCCCCTCCCATTCCCCCCTCCCCATTCCTTCCACTTATATTCTTGGATACATTGTTAACATTTCCTACAGTTTTCCCATTCCTTGGGGACCAGTTTTCCTTCAAACCTTAAATCATACATCTTGAGCACCTATGATTCCTGCAGGGGCCCCAGGTTATATCGATCAGCTGGAACACTTGTGCAAATGCTGCTCACTTTGCATAACACGCTCACTGGACTTAAAGTAACACATGGATCACAGGGAGTACATCGTATGTGTTTGGTCACGTTGGACCTATTGTGCTATTTGTGGGTGTGTGGATAGTACAAGGGTGAAGCCAAGCATTTTTGGAGAGACCCTTCATTTCCAAACCTCTTGTAGTACCTTTCACATCTCAGACACATGACACAAAGATGCCTGAAAGGTAGAACAGGGAGAAAATCTCCTTGCTCCAGTACACCGTGCAGGAATTTGGTGATTTATCTCCCAATATACATGTCAGCCTCTACCCTGAGCTCTGACTGACTTTCTCACTGATATTAACCATTCATGCTCCCCAGAGTGGCAATAGCCTTCAACGTAAGGGTGATAAATATCTGTACATTGTCGCAAAGCACTGGGTCAACACGGGGAGAGTGTCTCCCAGGCTGGATGGTTCTCGCGGTGAAGAGGTCGACAGCTCTTCTGTGTGCATTAGCAGCATGCTAATGAGGGTGCTTGGAGAGGCCTCGAGTTTGCTCTCTCAGTCTTTCCCTGTTGTTTAGGGATTAGATGGCAAGACCTTTCCTAGGCTGTACTTTGGGGGGGGGTGGCTTTCCATTACACACACGATTTGCAGCTTGCTCACATAATTATTCTGTGCTAGTATTCGGTGCAGCAGAGGTCTGTGGAGAGCAGGCACAAATTGCCCAGTTAAGGAAGGCATTGTGAGGCACACAGGAGATGCTGTTTTGTCTGTTGTGAGGAATTGCATGTTCTGCAACCAGCGCCATTACAGACTTACAGAGGGGCAATTAGGATGGTCATTCAGTGGATGGTGATAAAAAAAGTAATTTTATTTTCTTAGAAATAATTATTTAGCTCTATTTTTATCATGGTCTGCTACAGACTTAGAATTTTCTCTTCCATCAGGCAATTTGTCCCTTTCAGGTTGGTAAAAGAGGATTTAGGGAGCTAGTGTTATGGTGGGAGAGAAACAGCACCCTTTTTCTCTGCTACTATTGACTATACTTTTGAATAAAAGAAAGTTAAGTAGCATCATTAGGATAACCAATAGAGTAGAATATTATGGTTCTTTATGCTTTGTTTAAGACCATGAGATGCAAGATGGTAGGTAGTGTTGTGTTCCCAGTTCTGTCCCTACTGCCAATACATGAGTTAGTTGCTCAGGAAACATTTGTCAGATGGATGAATGAATGCATGTTTCTTAGGTCATCAAAATACGCCTTGCCTAATTTAAGTTTTAAAAATAATCTATCAATTGGGGCCTGAGAAAATAGCTCAGTGGGTAAAGTGTTTGCCATTCAAGATTGAGGATCTGAGTTTGATCCCGAGAACCAATATAAAATGTTCAGCATGATGATATGCACCTATAAATCTACTGCTGAGGAGGCTCTTTGGGGGCTTCTGGCTGGCTAGTCTGGGTGAATCAGTGACCCTGGGTTCAGCAGGAGACTCTGGTTCAAAAAAAAATGGTGGAAAGTGATAGAAGAAGACACCTAACATAGACCTCAAGGCTCTGCACACATGCACATGCATGTACACATGCACATACCTGTGCCCACACTTGTGTGGATGTGCATGCATGTATACACACATACACATGCAAAAAAATCTATCAGACTATGAACTGAAACTCTTTTTTATGTCAATCTTAGTTCCTGTGACTCTCCCTCTCACTTTGGATTTGTACTTGTCTGTTTCTGTTTTGTTTTGTTTGTGCCTGTAATTTTTTGACTCATCTTTTCCCCCTGAATGTTCTCTGTGTTTCTCCAGTATAGTCATTTTCACTGTTTTCATTCAGATAAAAATATTATACTTTATTAAAAGTGCGGTTTTATCATTGCTTGTTTGTTCATTCCTCATTATGGCAAATTTATTATTTGCAATTTTGTTTTGCTTATATCTTTAGAAAGATAGCTGTGTGGATATTTAGGTTAGTCCCCATTGCTTCAGAAAATAAGGTAATCCAAATCAGAGAGCCAAAGCCTCAGAGGCCCCCAACACCTCAGCACTGAAGCAGACCAAAAATGAACCCAACATGGCTCAGGGAAATCTTGCGGAAGAGGGGGCGGAAAGACTGTCAGAGTTACATGTTGGGTCATGATTTGCAGAGACATTTATCGTACTAATAACTGGGGGCTAACTCCACAATGCACGACCCATTTTCATTAACAAGGAGGGTCTAATGGGAGGGGGTAGATCACAGATGAGCCTAAATAATGGTACCAAACTGCCTGTATTCACTGAAAAGAAAACTAATAAATTAAATTAAAAAAAATTTAAAAAAATTAAAAAAAGAAAAGAAAATAAGGTAATCTTTTATTTACAAAGTGGATACGTCAAAGATGCTGATCCAAGAATTTGCTGTCCCCTCCCGCGTGTTTCTAACTCTGTTGTCAGCTTTTCATTGCTGTAACAAATACCTAAGATAACCCAACTTATAAAGAGAGTTAGTGGTTAAGGCACTTGCCTGTGAAGCCTAAGGACCCATGTTTGACTCTCCAGATCCCACATAAGCCAGATGCACAAAGGTGAGGCAAGCATAAGGTCGCACATGCCCACTAGGTGGTGCAAGCATCTGGAGTGCGATTGCAGTGACTGAGGCCCTGGCACACCAATTTTCTCTGTCTCTCTAAAGTAAAATTTTTATTTTTTTTTAAATTTTTTTTGTTTATTTTTACTTATTTGAGAGTGACAGTGAGAGAGAGAGAGAGAGAAAGAGGCAGATAGGGAGAGAGAGAATGGGCATGCCAGGGCCTCCAGCCACTGCAAACAGAACTCCAGATTGCATCTGGCTAACGTGGGTCCTGGAGAATTGAGCCTCGAACCGGGGTCCTCAGGCTTCACAGGCAAGTGCTTAACCGCTAAGCCATCTCTCCAGCCCTAAAATAAAATTTTAAAGAAAGGCTGCAGTTTAGGAGGTCCCTGTCTATGGGAGGGTGACACATGGCCTGTGTCCTCTGGCAGGACAGCAACAGTAGGAACACGTGGCAGAGCAAAGTGGTTCACTTCGTGGCCGAGACATGACACAGAAAGAACCTGGGTCGCACAGTCCCCTCTGAAGGCACACCCCGAGTGACCTAACGTCTCTTACCAGGTCCTACCTCTTAAAGTTCTCACAATCTTTCAAACCTCACACCAGAATTTGAGGGACATTTAAAATCCAAACTTTAATACTTGTTGAATCTTTTCTGCCATGTCATTCTTTCATTATTCTAAGGACCCAGGAACCCCCAAAATGTATTTTTAAATTTTCTGTTGTTTGTTCAGAGTGATGAACCACTTTAACAAAATCACTCAAAACTCAATGTCATAATATGGAATTCTACTCTCACACTCAGGGATCAATATTCCTTCTTGCTCAGGCAGCTCTCCTGGATGTCTCCACCTGAGGGTTGACAAAGGGACTCTGTCAATAACCTTCAACAGGAGATGTCCTACAAAGGCAAAGTACTCAGGGGACTCAAGTGAGTCACAATCCATTGGCTGGGCCTGGTCTACCCAGATGTTGAGGGTCATGTGACCAATACAGGATTGCTGGTGAGAATGTAGTGCCTGGCTGAGCAGCTGCTTATAGCACTGACTATGCTGAGGAAAGGGAATGCCATCACTGAGGGGAAACCAGGCATGTCTGCACACGTAAATATGCAACAGCCTTACCGTTCAAGTCACCCTATTGCTTATAGGCACCAAAAGTGTATCTTCAAATGGAAAGCAGCATGTCTTTTAAGTACAGGTAATCTTGTGTCTTTGGAATCCTTGAGCCATTCATACAGTGTCTCCAATGAAAGGAGCTAAGGTCTTAAAAACTGCCTTGCGCCTTTCTGCCAAATTACTAATGTGTGGAATTCTCACTTTATATTCAGATGGGCTTGGGGGAGTAAGGAACAAATTCTTAGAATTAAGATTTGGGACATGTGCCTGGCAGTACCTGGCTGTGACTTTAATCATAGTTGCCTGATGAGTCCATGTGTTTGACCAACTGCTTCATGCCACTCCACATAAAATGCTGAGAACAATAGAATTTTTCTGAAAGATATCTTCTTCACGGGGCAGCATAAAGTGCCAGTTAGAAGGCACAGTATTGTAGGGAGAAATGCAAAATGAATTTAAGACTGACCCTAAATGTTCTCTATTCTTTGTTTTCACTTATTTTTATTTATTTATGAGAGACAGAGACAGAGAGAGAGAGAGAGAGAGCGAGAGGGGGAGAGGGAGGGAGGAAGGGAGGGAGAAAATGGTCACACCAGGGCCTCTAGCCACTGCAAATGAATTCCAGAGGCATGTACCAACTTGTACATCTGGCTTATGCGGGTACTGGGGAATCAAACCTGAGTCCTCAGGCATCACAGGCAAGCACTTTAACTGCTATGCCATCTCTCCAACCAGACTCCCCATTCTTTATTATCCTAAAGAGAATGACATGACCAAGTGACTACCTGGAAATCAGTGGAGTCAATTATGGGAGATCAAATTTCAAAAAGCCTAAGTGTGAGTATATCATTCGACAGCATGTGGACAAAGCAAGTGTTTCTTGATTCTCAAGTTGTCTGCCAGGAAGAAGTATTTTTCATCATATGCAAGATCCTTTTGGCCTAGAATAATAGATGACTTGTTTTTGTTCAGCTTTCAACCTGTGGTGCCTTAATTGATTTTAAAAGTGACTTACACACTTTTGACCGTCTACTCTTCTCTGACCTTTTAACTTGCCTTTTATGGTCAGCTTTATGGACTCTGAAGATCTAGCACTCTTTCTCCTCACTTGTGGAAAGACGGAGGCCAGAAAATAGCAAATGAACACCAAACAGCCAGTCAATTATCCAATATGACACCATACTTCAGATCTTAAATTTCTCTTGTGAATGAAGCAGTTGCTATGTCCCTTGCTTGAAATATAGTTTTACCTTGGGAGGTGCATGTGCAGGGAGAGAAGCCGTTCTAGAATTCACAGGCACCTTTCTGCATGTGCATCGAAGCATATGTCACACAAAATCTATTAAAATTTTGATAGCCCTCTGTGCCTTAAAGAGAACATGAAAATAAACAGTTAAAATTAGAGCTTTTTCTTTTTTTCTGTTTTTCGAGGTAGGATCTTACTCTAGCCCACGCTGACCTGGAACTCACTATATAGTCTCAGGGTGGCCTTGAACTCATGGTAATCCTCCCACCTCTGCCTACTGAGTGCTGGAATTAAAGGTATGCCCCACCATGCCTGGCTGGGAATAGCTCCTTAAATTCTAATTTATATGCAGTTTTTATTTAGCATATCCTTTATCTTTGAAGGAAATCACAGTTCTTCAGATTAAAGTTAAAAATGAGATTAAGACTTGTTCCAAGTCAGCCAAACTATTAGTGGAGGGGTGAAGAGTAAGAAATAAGATCCCCTCCTTGTGTAATTGTTGATGTGGCTGTTGAAAAATAACCAAGATAGATGGGAAGATGCTCAGTTTGAAAGTGCTGCCTTGTCAGCATGAGTCCTGAATTTGAGCCACAAGAACACATGTAAAACATGGGTAGAGTGGCCCCCACCTGTAATCCCAGCCCTAGGGTTGTGGAGACATGTGGAACTCTAGGGCTCACTGGCCAGCTAGTCTAGCCTAATTGGTGAGTTCTAGGCTAATGGGAGACCTTGCCTAAAGAAGATGGATGACATTCCTGAAGGTGACCTCCACATGCACGTACACACACTAACACACATGCACTTGTTCACAAACACACACTGACATGCACACATGTACACACACAATGAAAAAAAGACAGTACAATCCTAATCTAAGTTCCTTATGCAATACATGGTCAGAGTTATTTACTATCATTTAAAAAAAAATTATTTATTTATTTATTTGAGAGCAACAGAGACAGAGAGAAAGGCAGATAGAGGGAGAGAGAGAGAATGGGCGCGCCAGGGCTTCCAGCCTCTGCAAATGAACTCCAGATGTGTGCGCCCCCTTGTGCATCTGGCTAACATGGGACCTGGGGAACCAAGCCTCGAACCGGAGTCCTTAGGCTTCACAGGCAAGTGCTTAACTGCTAAGCCATCTCTCCAGCCCTCATTTTTATATAATATCAAATATGGATTGTTATTATATGTTTACATCAGTGATAAATTAAAACACTAGATTTCTAGTAATTGTTCATTATATATTGATATCCTAAGGCTTCCTCCAACTAGTTCTCAGATACTAGTCATTTGAAAGAAACATTTAATGAGAAAACTATGCAGTAATAATACTCACACTTGGCTTAGCGGTTAAGGCATTTGCCTGCAAAGCCAAAGGATCCTGGTTCAATTCTCCAGGACCCATGTAAGCCAGATGCACAAGAGGGCCCATGCTTCTGGAGTTCGTTTGCAGTGGCTGAAGTCCCTGGCATGCCCATTCTCTCCCTCTCTCTGCCTCTTTCCCTGTATCAAATAAATAAATAAATAAAACATATTAAAAAATACTCACATTTAAGTCATTGAGACGTAGTTTTCAAAATCGTCAAGTATAATAGGGAATGTGGAAGATATCTCTTATGTCCTAGTCATGGTAGCTAGACCCTAAGACAGTCCCAGATGTCATCTTCACGGTTTTTAACCAGTTCTAAAACACCTGCCGTCCTGAGAAGGGCTGGCTCGTGTAACCAGAAGGGAATGCAAAAAGGGATGATATAAAGACTCTGAGTTTGGACTTGCTGCCTTGTGGCTTGTTCAGTCTGTTTGTTCTAAGTCAGCTGCCTTGTCATGAAGTAAGGTCCAACACTATCTTGACAGCCATGTGAAGTGAAGTGCTTTGGCCCCAAACACTGTCTCAGCTTTACATTGCAGCTTAATGAGAGAGGCTTGGAGAGCCATTCACCTGAGGTGCCCATGCCTTCCTGACATGTGCAGTCATAAATTTTGATTATCACTCCAAGTGACTGACTTTCATGAATAGTGACCACATAGTCTTAGACAACTTGTTGATTGCTCAATTCATAACCATTTACATTATCATATTTTTTATCATAATGACAATACTTCTTAAAGTGTGTTTTATTATTTTAGTTCAACAGATTGGCCTGTGGGACCTCAGATAGTTACAAATGGCAGTGCCAGGAATTGTATGAAATGCTACTGATTCTCTTTTCACAAATCCATGGTACCATTCTTAATGAGAGTGTAATTATAGCCCACACATCTTAAGAAAAAAGAATTTGATTTTTCAATGCAAACTTACATAAAAGCAGTCCATATCCAAAATGCTATACTCATTCTTTACTTTTTGTCACTTTATTTTACTTAAATTTCTATGCTATGATTATATCTACATAGCATTACTTTGCACTGCAGTTAACCTAATTTACAAGTTGGATGATCAAGTGGCTTTTCTTTGTTAGATCATGGCTTGGTAATTCAGAATTAGTATCTGAAGACTTTTAATTTTTAAAAAAATTAATTAATTAATTAATTAATTTGACAGAAAAAGAGAGAGAGAGAGAGAATGGGCACGTCAGGGCCTCCAGCCACTGCCAACAAACTCCAGATGTGTGCACCCCTTTGTGCATCTGGCTAACGTGGGTCCTTTGGCTTTGCAGGCAAACATCTTAACTGCTAAACCATCCCTCCAGCCCAAGTATTGGCAGACTTTTATGTTTGGGTTTTATATTAACTTTTAATATCAGAAACATGACTTGACATGTGTCCAGTTCTGTGATAACCACTGAGCTATAGCCCCAGCACCATGACATTATTTCTTGTGTGTGTGTATGTTGTGCACAAGTAATCATATGTGCATTTAACCTATGTGTGTACATGCCTGTAGATGCCAGAGGTTGACACCAGGTATCATCTTCTCCACTTTATTTTCTGAGGCAGATTTTCTCACTTGAGTCCAGAGCTCACTGATTCAGTGAGTCTAACTAGCTAGCTTTCCCTGGGATCCCCTGTGTCCACCTCCTGAGCAATGGGATTACAGGGAACCACCACACCTGCCTAGCAGTTATGCGGTGCTGAAACACCAAACTCCAGTTCCCATGCTTGGCCTATCAGCTCTTTTATTTTGGCCAGCTCCCCAAGATGACATTTCTCTTCATCAGCTCATAATATATTAAGACAGATCAATATTTAAATAAATGTGTCCAACACACTGCCTTTTCCTTTTCATTCTCCACTCCACGTATTCTCTCTTTTGACAACAGAACTCCTGTCTTTGGCCCTATTTCCCTTTGTTCTCAGCTCTCAAGGACCTTTAAGGCTAATGAATTTAAGCACCATCATCATACAGATACTCCCCATATTTTCACCTGCTGCCTGAACCTCTTCCCAGAGATATATGTACCATGGCCCAGTTAGCCTATTCCTGGAGTATACACAAGGAATATTAAAACTAGCATGCCCACACTCTGGACTTCCAAAACTTCACAATGCCCAATACTCTTCCCTCTTTTTGTAAGAATATGTCTGTCTTTGCATTGGCCCAGGCCTGTAATGTAGAAATTCTCCTTGGCCCATTCTTCTTGCTAAAACCATAATTAATCTGTTAATAAGCCTTAATAGCCACCATCCCATCCAATCTAGAAGCCATTGTTTTCTCTCTGACTTCACCATGCCTACCTGGTCCAAGCCACCTTCATTTCTGTCCTACATCACGGTGACTTTTGCTGGTCTCTGAGCTTTCACCTCTTACATTTTTAGAAATGATTCACAAACTGGACAAAGGAATCCTACTTTTGTAAGTAAGATTAGATAATTTCTCTGGTAACATCTTCCAATTTAAGTAAAAATAAAACCAAATGTTATTATCGTTGACTATAAGCTGCTTCCTTACAATTTTATCTCAAATATGTATACATAAAATGTATTTGCCAATAAAAGAAGAAAGGGGTATGTAGGAACAGACCCATAATGTACTAAGAAAAGGGCTGAACTTAATGAAATAATAGTTATAACATTATGTAGATGGGTGTGGTGTTTTGAACAAATATCCCCCAGTTGATTCAGAAGTCTATTTTAAAAGCTTGCAATTTGGACCTCCAGCTACCTGGTTGGAGGAGGTGTTGCTGTGGTTGGGTCCTTGGGTCCAGCAAGTAAGGCATGGAGGTGGATTTGGAATTCCAGTCTAAAGATATGCAAAGTGCTTGAGCTTGGTCTGGAATTCCTGAAGTGTGCGCTTGTTTAAGGTGCTGATGGCGGCTTCTCTCTCTCTCTTTCTCTCTCTTTGCTGGGCCTGTGAAAGTGGGCCAGCTTATTCTGCCATTATTGAACTTCTGAATCTGTAAGCTTCAGTAAATCCCTTCTTCCTCCCATACAATGTGTTCATCCCAGCAACCTGAGGCTGTCTGCTACAATGGGTTTTTAATATTCATAGATACATTTAATAACAATACCACAAAAAGACAAAAGGTAGTTGACCTATACAGGAATCAAGTTCTGTTTATCACTCTAATTGAGCTAATATAAATATTAAGCTGGCTTTGGTGTCAAGATGGTAAAAATTACTAAAGATGGGGCAGGGAAGATGGCTTAGTGGCTCCAAGTGCTTGCTTACAATGCTTGCTGTCCTGAGTTCAAGTCCCAAGATAACACACAGGCCAGAGACAGAAAGTGGTACAAGTGTCTAGTGTTTGTTTGCAGGGGCAAGAGGCCCTGTGCACGTGTGTGTGTGTGTGTGTGTGTGTGTGTGTGTGTATGTGCACACACACACACAGGTGCACAAATGGAATGAAATCTTAACACAGAAATTATTAGTGACATTTAAAATGATGCATTAGAATAGGCAATCTCCCTTAAGGCAAAAAGCTTGAGAAGTCTTGAGCAAAGGGCATAGAATATATGGGCAAACCAGAATAAAACATATAGCAAACAAAAAGTAAAACAGAGCTGGGCATGATGGCGCACGCCTTTTATCCAAGTACTCGGGAGGCAGAGGTAGGAGGATCACCGTGAGTTGGAGGCCACCCTGAGAATACAGAGTGAATTCTGGGTCAGCCTGGGTTAGAGTGAGACCCTACCTCGAAAAACCAAAAAATTAAAGAAATTTAATTTAACTATATAAGTAATGGCATTAAATTTGAATGGATTAAATCATCTGACCAAAAGACAGAAGTTGTCAAATTGAGATTTAAAACACAAAAAGCAAATCTGTTACAACTCAACATATTCCCCCCAAAACATACTAGACTCAAACATAAAGTAGACTGAAAATGAAAGGATGAGCCATGCTATCAGCAAGTGCCTGCAAGCTGATTTAGCTACAGTTACGTTAGACAAAGTGCTTTTTTTTTTTTTTTTTTTTTTTTTTTTGGAGACAGTGTCTCCCTGTGTATCTCAGGCTGGCCTCAAACTAGTAATTCCACTGCCTCAGCCTATAATTACAGGTGCTCAGGTGGACAACAGTCTCTCTTTAAAGGAAAAATATTAATGAGTAAAGGGAACCTATCATAAAGAGGAATCTTTCAGGAATATATATTTACAAACATGCATCTGATAATGCGCCTACAACTCGATGAAGCAAGGGTTGAGTGTAGCTGAGTGTGCAGAGCGCTTGCTTAACACATACGAGGCTTTAGATCTGATTCCCAGGACTTCAAAAATGAAACAACAACTGACAAAGTGGGGAATATTTCAAGAATAATAATTGGATCTGGATGTTGTGGCTCATGCCTGTAATCTCAGCACTTGGGAGGCTGAGACAATTATACTCCAAGTTTGAGGCCAGCCTTGGCTACAGAGTGACTTTGAGGACAGCCTGTCTCAATATACAACAAGAAAGAGAAGCAGGCCTCAAAACCCTGTTTTCAGTGGTAGATGGAACACCTAGATGGATCCACTTGGCAAACTTCAAGTGGGTTCAATAAACTGTGAGTAATTTACCCAACCACAAAAACAGAGTGTACATTCTTGTAAGAGAGACAGTCCATATGCTGCTTGATTAAAAATGTCAGTAAATGTAAAATGGCAAATATAATACCAAATACATTATTCAATTACAGTAGCATGAAATTAAAAACCAACATCAGAAAAATGTTAAATTCACAAATATGTGAAAATTAAGCAACACGATACCTAGTGCATCCAAGAAGAAATCAAAGCAAGTAAAATTTATTTTGAAATGAATGAAAATGATGACAATATACCAAAATAAATGGGATAAAGAATGTAATAGGGAAAGGATATAAATTTCTTTTGAGGTGATCAAAGTGTTGTAAAATTGAACATTGCCTGTAATAAAATTAATAATGATGAAAACATTGAATAATATACTTAAAATGGATGAATTAAATGCATATGGATTATTCCTCAATGAAGCTGTTAATAAAGTTTGACTGTGACTATAAGTCACCTGGAGATTGTGTTTTAATATAGATTCTGGTTTCATAGGCATGGGGTGAGAGTCTGCATCTCCGGCCAGCCTTTGCTCTGTGAGGCAATGCTGTTGGGCCAAGTGATACACTGAAAAATGCCCAGGGCACCAGATTTCTCCTTAGCTCTCTGTTCTTGACTACTAACACCTGGGAAAATTCCAGCACCTTGACCATTCCTGGAATGTTCTATGTCAGGCTTTTCCTCTGGCCCTCATACTTGATATGCTTTTTGCTCAGGGGTTGTCCTCATACCCACACTTCATATATGCAAGGCTTGACCGCATCCCCTCAAATCCACACTCAATTCTCGCTTTTTGGAAAGGACTTTTCTAGCCATTTTACAAGGATTTTTGACCTACTCCATATACTTCCTTTCCCTAGTGTCTTATTTTTCTTCACATAATTTAGTGCATAGAATTATCTTTTTCTCAGCATGCTGTCAATTATGAGTTATCCAGATTTGCTGTTAGTCATCCCCTACTGTAATATAAACATCATTAAAGCATGGAATTCTCTGTCATGTTCACTGTGACTCATTTATCACAGGTGCCAAGTAAATATTTGAGATAAATATTTGAAAATAAAGGATTTATTTTATTATGCTGCAAGTTTGTGTAATAAATATAGAGAAGATGGGAAGGAAAATGAAGAGGGAAGGAGCAATGCTGTGTAGAGAATTTGAAAGTGAAAGGTTTAATAGCCACTCACATATGGCTTAAACATATTGACCCAGTGTTCCAGCCATGCTAGCTCTAAATGAGTACTCTACCATACGGTATTATCCAAGGGATGAAGAAATACTATGTTTGTTGATTCTTCTGGACTGTTTACAATATATAGAATACTTCTAAATTTTGACATAAGGTTGTGGCTTTTGTTTTCCTTCTGGATATCCTCCTATAAGTCTACAAATTTCCCTCTGTAAACTTGAAAAATAGATCATCATTTCTTCATCTTCTAAAAATCTAATAGTGGTTTTCTCTCAAGGGAAAACCATGAAAATCTTTAGTGCCATGTTGACTCTTTGCTTACCTACTCTTTATCTCTGGTTATATGTTTACATGTTGTAGATATTTTTGAAGTAGGGACTTCCAGATACTGGAAACAACATTTTGTATTTTTCTGTGAGGCTCTGTTTTATTCTCTACATTATATCAAACTAGCCTATTGAAGCAAAATCCAGTTGCTCATAAATAATACCAAGAAATAGCCCCATGTATAGGTTTCCATTGGTGCTATTTATTCTTAGCTCCCTTGGGTTGCACTGGTTGGACTCTCTTACTCTTTGCCTTCTGGTTAGGGAAAGCCTATGGGAATAATCAGTGGCAAGAGAGTAGAAGGTTGAGAGGACTTTTGAGAATTCACTTCCCTGAATCTCTCTGTCATGGGCTGAGGTGAGGAATGACTACATCTTCCACCATGTACCACAGTTTCTACCCAGAGGCCCTCTTTACCTCCCACAACAGCTCTTGTGAGGAAACTGCAGGCATGAGAGTTACTTCATTGCTAAGTGGTCTGTGTCCCTTTCCCACATCACTTCCCATCCCTTTGTAAAGAAGTGACCTTCCCTCCTGCCTGGCTAAGGTTAGTCACTGCTCATAGCATTTTCTCACTTGTGTCTTATATACTTAATATAAATATCCCTAAAATTTAATTTCCTAGCACAGAAAAGGCATCCTTAACAAAATCAATGCCAGACATTTTCCAATAATGCAGTATAGCACCTTGGAGATTTCGTGGGGCTTGTGAAAATGTACATTGGCATCTTTGGGGAGTTAATTTTGAAATCTGTTTTGCAATATTTATTTACCATGTCTGAAGAAAATTAAAAGTTACGAAGTGAGTAAAAGTTCAAGATACCTTTCTCCAATGTCAATTGACAATACTACCAGCATCAAGTGCTGGAGAGATTGCATAGCAGTTAAGGCACTTGCCTACAAAGCCTTAAGACATGAGTTTGATTCCCCAGTATCCACATAGAGCTAGATGCACAAAGTGGTGTATGTATCTGGATTCTGAAGCAGCTGGAGGCTCTGGTGCACCCGTTCTCTCGGTCTGTCTTTCTTCTGTCTTCTCTCCCTTCCTCCCTCCCTCTCTCTATTTCTCTTTCTCTATTTGCAAATAAATAAATAAAAGTGTGGTACCAACATGTGCTACTTACATACTGAGTATATCCATAACTAATAATAAAAAATACTAAAAAAAAAAAAAAAGCCAGCATCATGCAGAGTTGAAAGCCAGTGTAAACTGAGATCTTCCAATGGTTACGGAATTGTGCGGTTCCACTCAGCCTGTGTGCCACACACTTCTCTTTATTTAGCTTTACTACATTCATTATCCATTCATTTCAAAAGTCCTGCCCAGTGGAAATGATTGCCAGTATGTACTGAAAGTCTCATTGCCCTGCATTCATTTTCAGGATTTATTCTTATGTGGAGTGGAGCTCTTCCAGAAGCTTGATAGTGGCTGCAAAAGACTGATCCACACAGAGCTGTGTGGAGAGCTGATGCTATTACTGGGTTATCCACACCCTTTCCAATGGGTGAGGGAAGTTGGGTGGGGACATGAAGAGATGTTATAAAAAACTAAATGGGTGTCACAGCTGATTGAATGGGGCTCATAAATGAGTATCCCCAAGACATTGGGGCTCCTAATAAAATACCAATAAATATTTAATGCTTCAATTAACCACCCATAAATTAGAGTACCTGAAAGCCCAATTTTATCTTAATTGACATAAAGCTAGATGCAGCATGTAACTCTTCATCTTCAAATAGACATTTCTTGAAAATCACTAGAACATTTGCTATATTTATTTAACATCACTATGTTATTTGTAATTTGTGCCTCATTTTGAGTATTATTAGTCATGACTTATATAGACATAGTTTATTCTATTGAAATAACTTGCTACATTATTTAGTGTGATTTATGGTGTGTCTTGGGACCAGAAAATGTTTGTGCTGGGATTAATTTTCAGTTTCATTATTAAAATAGATGAGATGCAGAGCTGGAATGTGAAGGAGAGCCAGGAAGTGAAGCAAAAGACATGAGCTTCATTCTTCACTCAGCCACTTCCATTGCCATATGGAGCAAGCTGTTTGCTTTCCTAGCTTTGCCTTTGTCGTCTATGTAAAGGGAAGTAATGCCACAAGTGGAGCTGTTGCCTGAGTTTATAGGGTGGGTCTGTCCTTTGTAAACTGAACACCCACTGGAAATGTAAATGTGAAAAACAATGTGATGTGATTTAGATCATTTCCACACCAGCCAGCTCTTGAAGAGACTGTTACCCACGAGGCAGTCCACACTCACCGTTACCTGTGGCATGTTTTCAGGTGATTTTGTTCAGCCACCATGCAGCTGTCGCGGCGCTGTGGCACTCTCAGTCTTGTAAAGCACTTAACGTGGTGGCTTGTTTCCAGGAGTAAAGGCCAAGTATTTTGGAAAAGAAAACTCCCTGTCATTGTCCATATTTTTTAGTCTTCCCCTATATAAGACCAGAAGAGAATGCTTCATTTCTATATTGGACCTAAAAGAGACGTTTTGGAATAAAACAATTCCAGGGAGTAAGAAGTTTGAATACTGGTTGTTAAATGGGCAGATGTGTTGTATATTACGAGTTTGCTACAATGTGTTCACTTAGTTTTAAATATCAATGACTGTAAAGTCAAAGATCATTTCATTCAGTTAATTGCCAACAAAATTATATACATAATTGACATACCTCAATATTAAGCTAAATGGGAGCCAGCTGTAATTTATTGGGAGATGTGTAAGACCAACAGAAAGTATTTTCAATACTCTACATGTTTTCAGTTTACCTGTGTTCTATTTGGTAATGAATGACAAATTTAATGTTGCATATTAAATTTGATACTCAGGCCAGAATTATTTCAAAATGGTGAAAAAAAGTGAACCCAAGTAAAAGTCTAATAAACTCAAGACAATTCCAGAAAAATCTTGGAAGACCTAAAATCACCTTTCATTTCCCACAGTAACAGCTGCTGTGCGATCTTATAGAATAATTGTGCTCTTATCTTTTGACCCCTCTGGATAACTCTTGAGGGATGAGTCAGGTGTGCCCTCATGATCTTACCTGGCTTCCTTGGTAGGGATCCATAAGGCTTAAACGACGGGAGTGTGAATGGCTGGGAGCCATGGCAGCCTTGAATGGTTAGGGTTGAAAAGCCTAGGAGCAGTGCAGTGCATAGACACAGGAAGCAGCAGCAGTCCTGATACATCGTGTTTGCCAAGCCTGTGGTGTAAATATTCCCACACTGAACAATTTCAATCACCTAGTAGTTTACCAGCTTGCTCATAGTGGTCTTGAGAGTTAAATATACAGGCTTCCACAAGCTCCTTTAGTCAGCTTCAATACATGCACTAGTGAAAGAGAGAATGGAAGAAAGAAAGAGAGACATCCCACACTTACTCTACACCAAGAGAGACAGAATGGAGCAGGGAAGAGAGGAGTCCCACTCTTACCATAAACCAACAAAGAGGGTCAAAAAAGGAGATTATTCTCTCAAGTATAAAACTCACTTGAAAAGAGACAGGAGTTATGACTTGAACGTGATACTCTCTCCCTCAGGCACACATAGCTGAACACTTATCCTCATCTGGTGGCACCACTTGGAAAGGTTGTGAAGCCTCTGGGACATGCTGGTGGGACCCTAGTTGTATCCTGGCCTGCTGTCCATCCCTACTATGCTTCTGCTTCACTGAGCTCCTGCTGTTGTGAACACCTCATGCTTTCTCCACTATGATGTGTGGACATCTCTGAAACCAGGAGCCAACAATCCTTTTCTCCCCTGAAGTTTTTCTGGCCAGGTATTTTATTATATTGCAGAGAAAAGGTGTACTGTATAGTACCTGTTTTTAAGTTCCAGAGATTAATCTGTGCTATATAGCAATATTCCCTTTCTTCCATTTCTTGTGTGAAGGCTTGAGATATTCTGTCCTGGTGACCTAGGGACCTCAAGATGAAGATGGAGTCAGTCAATATATAAGGGATCTGTGCATAAGGCCAGTAGAAATCAGTGCTGGGACAGATATTAAATAGACACCATGAACCATGGAATACAGGCAAGAGAGTACAGGTCAGTGCTGGGAGAGTTATTAAGTAGATACCATGAACCACAAACCACAGGCAAACCCGTGGAAATCAGTGCTGGCAGAGGTATTAAGTAGACCCCATGAACCATGGAGCACAGAAATGTTGCTTTGAGCTTATGCAAAGTAGTTGATGGCCTCATTACATTTCATGTTTGTATATAACGTGCATTTCCTATGTTAACACAAATTATCAATATATGTTAGGATTGGGCTAAAATGGTCAGTCGTCAAAGTCCTGAGGTAAAGCATATAGAGTGGGAATCCAAGATGTATACTCCTAATAAACCTCAGTGTGAGCAAGGCTACTCAAAAATACTTGTCAACAGGGCTGGAGGGATAGCTTAGTCATTAGAACATTTGCCTGCAAAGCCAAAGGACACAGGTTTGATTCCCTTGGACCCATGTTAGCCAGATGGACAAGGTGGCACATGCATCTAGAGTTCATTTGCAGTGGGTAGAGGCCCTGGAAAACCCATTCTCTCCCTCCTCTCTCTCTCTCTCTCTCTCTCTCTCTCTCTCTCTCTCTCTCTGTTAAATAAAGGAATAAATAAAAATTTTTAAAAACTTGTCAACAGAGTGGGTAGGAATACCCTGTGGCGCAGTCCCCAGCTGGCTACCCCATAGCGACTGTCTGAGGCCTTTATAACCACCACACTGAAGATGGCCCCCAAGTTAACAGGAGAATTTTTTTTTTTTATTAGTATTGTACTTAGTGTATACAGTCAAGTTGGTACCATTGTTAGCCTCCTCCTTGTCCTCCCACCTCTGAAGGGACCCTTTTCGTTGGGGAATATTGGTTGTGCATTGTGGAGTTAGCCATCAATTATGGCTAAGAGGCAATGTGTCTGTGTATCATGATCCAACATGTGGTTCTGACATTCTTTCCACCCCTCTTTCACAAATTTCCCTGAACCATGTTGGGTTCATTTTAGGTCTGCATCAGTGATGAGACCTTGGGAGCCTCTCTGTCTCTGGATATTGGGCTTAGTAGGAGTTGAGTGTTCTCTGTGTCTACCTCCTTCACCCTTGTGCTGGTACCAAGTTCACCAAAAAAGCAGCACTCTTGCTAATTTCCCCAGTTACTCTTAGTTTCAGCTGGGACCCTTTTGATGTGTGATGGGCTGGTTCTTTCCTTAGCATCTGCATCTATCAGAAAAAGGGAAGCAAATTCTCCAACAGAGAGTAAAGTTAGCACCAGATAAATGGGATAGCCATTATTTTTAGAGAGAGAATTTATTAGATGTAGGCCTTCTTGTAGCCTACTATTGGTGAGAGCTTGATAATGGAGAGCGGGCTCATTTTTGGATATGGTTCTGACTTGTTTCCCAGCTCCAGCTATGGGCTCTATTCCACTGAGCAGATCCATTAGCCAAATCAAGAGCAGTTGGTTTCCCACCATGGCTGTGTGCCACTATTGCACTTGTGTGAGCATCACAGCAGGTTGTTTGCTGCTAAGTAGCTTAGACCACGAGCTGCTTGGACAGATATTAGTCATTTTTTCCCCCAGTTTCTCATGTAGCACCATCTGGCACTAGACAAGCTAACTGTCTTGGGACTGACTCTTTTCCAGCTTCCAGCCACATCACTCCATGTTGTGTGCCAGCAGCATATGGTGTCTTCAGCAGTAGAGTCTTACCACTAACCTTTGGTGGGTCATCAAGTGCTCTGACAGAATTCTGTCT
Organism: Jaculus jaculus; assembly: GCF_020740685.1. Classification (NCBI taxonomy): domain Eukaryota; kingdom Metazoa; phylum Chordata; class Mammalia; order Rodentia; family Dipodidae; genus Jaculus; species Jaculus jaculus. Next base: position 62,472,966 of record NC_059116.1, read on the forward strand.
TCTTTTGGGAAACCTTGTAAGTCTTTCTGATCAACAGCTCATTGTGGCTGGTAGCCATATGCTGGTACTGGGAGTTACAGGTCAGCGGCCAAGAAGAGAAGGAAGCAAAAGATAAGTAATATAAAAGAGACAGAGAGAAGAGAGAGGAAAGGGAGAGAGAGGGAGAGAAACAGAAATGGGAGAAATTTTTTTAAATATTGGTCAAGAAAAAACTGAGAACTCATAGGGACAAGCAACATAACTGTCTACAGAACACTTCAAAAAGCAAAGCAATTTAAAAATATTCTAGGTTCATAGGAAATGTTCCTTAATGTTTAATAAACTCTCCAGGGAAGCCATTTGGACCTGATCTTTCTTCATGTAAAGAATTTTGATTACAATTTCATAATACCGACAGTATTATTCATGTAGTCATTTCTTTCTGAGTGAGTTTTGACAATTTTTAATCATTCTATTTTCTAACTTACTTAATTAATTAAAGAGAGAGAGAGAAAGAGGCAGAGAGCAGGAGAGTGAGAATGGGCATGCAAGGGCCTCTGGCCACTGCAAACGAACTCCAGATGCATGCACCCCCCTTGTGCAACTGGATTACGCGGGACCTGGGGAATCAAACCAAGGTCCTTTGGCTTTGTAGGCAAATGCCTTAACTACTAATCCATCTCTATAGCCCAGTTTTTAATCTTTCAATAAGTGCATCCATTGCATTTAGGTCTGCCACTTTTTTTTGGCATAAAGTTACTATGTTGCTATGGTGTCAATGGGACAGTTGGCACTACAGGCTTTTTCATTACCCCAGGTTGTTTGTTTATATCTTCTCATACTGTTTTTGAATTGTACAACAAGCTCTTTATGAATTTTATTTATGATCTTACCCTATTTTCATACTCGGGAATATTTTTATAATATCTGTTCTTCAGAACCTACTATGATTGTAGTCACTGCAAGTGCATTTTAATTAGCTCTACTGTGGTGCTTTTCCAAGCATTCTACCTTTATACACTTGCTTATTTGAATGAGGTTAGTTTTTTATTGGCACTATGTAACTTGTTGCTTCCTAAAATTTTAATGTAATGTTCTTTGCCTTCTACTAGAAGTAGTAGAAGTAGTAGTAGTGTGTCTTCTTCATTTTTCACACTTAACATTATTTTTCATGGTTGAGTATATGTCTACCATCTTGCTTTTTGTCTATTATTTTCTTCCTTTCCTCTTTTTTCTGATTCTTTGTGTTTTGAATAGCTTTTTTTTTTATTAGTTATGTACACACGATGCATACAATTGTGTTAACACCATTGATAGCCTCCTCCCTGTCCTCCCCCCTCTACAGGGACCCTCCAGATTGGGGAATGTGAGTCGTGCATTGTAGGGTTAGCCATCAGTTATGGGGAAGAGACAATGTGCCTGTGCATAGTGACCCAACATGAGGATCTAATATTCTTTCTGCCCCCTCTTCTGCAAATGTCCCTGAGCCATGTTGGGTTCATTTTAGGTCTGCTTCAGTGATGAGGTCTTGGGAGCCTCTCTGTCTCTGCATATCTTGTTTGATAGGAGTTGACTGTTCTCTGTGTCTATCTTCTTCACCCTTGGGCTGGTACCAGTTTCACCAAGAAAGCAGCACTCTTGCTAATTTTCCCAGTTACTCTTAGTTTCAGCTGGGACCCTTTTAAGGTGTGATGTACTGGTTCTCTCCTTAGGATCTGCATCCATCTGAAAAAGAGAAACAAATTCTCCAACAGAGAGTGAAGTTAGTGCCAGGTAAATGGGATAACAATTGTTATTTTAGAGAGAATTTAATAGGTGTAGGTCCTCTTGCAGCCCATGATTGGTGAGAGCTTGCTAATAGAGAACAGGTTCATTCTTGAATAGTGTTCTGACTTGTTTCCTAGCTTCAGCTATGGGTTCTGTTCCACTGAGCAGATCACTTAGCCAATTCAAGAGTAGTTAGTTTGGCACCATAGCTGTGTGCCAGTATTGCACTTGTGTGAGCATCATGACAGGTTGTTTGCTACTGAGTATCTTAGTTCACGAGTTGCTTGGACAGATGTTGGTCATTTTCCCCCAGTCACTCATGTAGCACCTTCTGGTACTATATGAGCTAACTGGGGACTGACTCTTCCACATTCCAGCCAGCTCACTCCATGTTCCCATATGGTATCTTTAGCAGTAGGATCTTATCACTAATCTTTTGTGGGTCACCAAGTACTCTGACAGAAATCTGTCTTCTTTTGGAAAACCTTGTAGGTCTCTCTGATCAACAGCTCATTGTGGATATTAGCCACATTCTGGTACTGGGAGTTACAGGCCAGCGCCAAAGAAAAGAAGGAAGAAAATGATAGGAAATACAAAAGAGATAGAAGAGAGGGAAGAGGAAGAGAGAGAAACAGAAACAGGAGAAGATTAAAGTCAGTCTTCATCATACCCTCTCCAGGGCCTTATGAGTCATGTGTTCCCTCTAAGGGCCTGGTGAAGTTTCAACCATTTAGTCTGTCTTTTATGATATAGAATGATACGGTACCATTGCCATTTGGGTCCAGTTTTGTGTACCCCTCCCCCACTCTTACCTTCCCTTCCTGTTCTACTCACCCTATTGTACAGTCCCCGAGATGATTATTAGGCATGTCAGCGTCTCGGGTAGATTCAGGTTAGGAACCACAGATAAGTGAGACCATGTGACAACTATCTTTCTATGATTGGGTGAGTTCACTGAGAATGATCTGTTCCAGGTTTGACCATTTTTCTTCAAATTTCATTGTGTCATTTTTCCTTACAGCTGTGTAGAATTCCATCATGTAGGTATACAACATCTTGGTTATCCATTTGTCTAATGATGGACAACTGGGTTGATCCCAGCTCCTAGCTGTTATGAATTGAGCAGCTATAAACATAGTTGAACAAATCTCTCTGAACTGAGGCATGGAGCTTTTAGGGTAAATGCCCAATAAGGAAATAACTGGGTCTGTTGGTAACTCTATAGTCAACCTTTTCAGGAGTCTCCATATTGCTTTCTTTAGTGGTTGTACCATCTTACATTCCCACCAACAGTGGATGAGAGTTCCTATTTCTCCACATCCTCGCCAGTATTTATTTTCATTTGATTTTTTGATGTTTGCTATCCTTACTGGGGTAAGGTGGAATCTCATAGTTATTTTAATTTGTATTTCTCTGATGATTAGGGATGATGAACATTTTCTTAAGTGTGTGTTTGCCATTTGTATTTCTTCTTCTGAGAACTGCCTGTCCAGTTCTTTGCCCCATTTTGTGAGTGGGTTGTATGAAATTTTATTGTTTAGGTTTTTAGTTTTTTGTAGATTCTAAAAATTAGGCCTCCATCAATTGGATATCTAGCAAATATTTTCTCCCATTCTGTGGGTAATCTATTAGCTCTGCTTATTGTATGCTTGTCTGTGAATAAACTTTTCAGCTTCACAAGATCTCAATGGTTGCGTGGTTGTTTAAGATCCTGAGCTACTGGGGTTTTGTTCAGGAAGCCTTTTTCCATTCCTGTATCACAGAGAGTTCCTCCTGTTTTTTCTTTCAGTAGTAGCCAAGTTTCTGGTCTTCTATTGAAGTCTTTGATCCATTTGGACTTGAGTGTTGTGCATGGCAAGATGTATGGATAGTGTTTCATTTTCTTGCATATGGTTATCCAGTTTATCTAGCACCATTTGGTAAAGATGCTATCTTTCTTCCAGCCTATATTGTTAGGGCCTTTGTCAAATATCAAGTAGCTGTAGTTAGCTGACCCAAAGTCTGGGTCTTTGATTCTGTTCCATTGGTCTATACTCCTGTTTGTATGCCAATACCATGCTGTGTTTATTACTATGCCTTTGTAATGTAGCTTTAGATCAGGTATAGTGATGCCTCCAGAGATGTTTCTTTTGCTGGGGATATGCTTGGATATCTGAGGCCTTCTGCCTTTTCATATGAATTTTGAGATCATTTTTTCTACCTCTTTGAAGAACAGTGTTGGGATTTTGACTGGTATTGCATTAAATCTATATTTGCCTTTGGTAATATCATTTTCACAATGTTAATTCTGCCTGTCCAGGAGCATGGGAGGTTTTACCATTTTCTCAAGTCCTCCTCAATTTCTCTTTTGAGTGTTTTTATGTTTTCATTGTATAGGTCTTTCACATACTTTGTTAATGTTATTACAAGGCATTTATTTTTGTTGCTAAGTCACTTATTTCTTTCTCTGTATATTTGTCTTTTGCATTTAGAAAGGCTACTGATTTTGGTGCATTGATTTTGTATACTGCTACTTTGCTGAAGGAGTTAATCACCTTTAAGAGTTTTGAAATGAAGGCTCTTGGGTCTCTTACATACAGAATCATGTCATCTGCAAATAGGGCTAACTTTACTTCATCCTTTCCAATTTGTATTCCTTTTATTTCTTTCTCCGGTCTTATTGCTTGAGCTAGCACTTCCAGTATTGCATTGAAGAACAGAGGTGAGAGCAGACACCCCTGTCTTGTTCCTGTTCTCAATGGGAATTCCTTTACTCTCTCTACATTAAGTATTATTTGGGCTTTAGGAGCTTTATATATAGCTTTTATTTTGTTGAGATATAAACTGTCCATGCCAATTCTCTCCAATATAATACTGTGTTTTGTCCAAGGCCTTTTCTGTATCTATTGAAATGATATGTGGTTTTTGTGTTTAACCCTGTTTATGTGGTATATTACATTGATAGATTTCTGTATGTTGAACCACTCCTGCTTTCCTGGGATGAATCCCACTTTATCAAGGTAGAAAATGTGTTGTTGGATTTGGTTTGTGAGGATTTTGTTCAGAATCTTTGCATCTAAGTTCATCAGGGAAATAGACCTATAGTTTTCTTTTCTTGTGGCATCTCTGCCTGGTTTGGAATTAGGGTGACACTAGCTTTATAGAAGGAGTTGGGTAGCTTTCCCTGTTCTCCAGTTGTGTGGCACAGTTTGAGGAAGATTGGTTTGAGATCTTCCATGAAGCTTTGATGGAATTCATCTGAGAAGCCATCTGGTTCCTGGAATCTTCTTTTTCAGGAGGCTTTTGATTACCTTTTCTATCTCAATGGATGTGATAGGTTTGTTTAGAAGATTTATCTGCTCTGAGTTTAGCTATGGTAGGTGGTATGTGTCCAGGAATTTATCCATTTTCTCCAAATTATCCAGTTATGTAGAGTAGAGGTTTTTGAAATAAGTCCTGATGATTCTCCCAACTTCACTTATGTCTGTTGTGATCTCTCCTTTTTCATTTCTAATTTTATTAATTTGAAATTTCTTTTTTTCGCTTGATCAAATTGGCCAGGGGTTTATCAATCTTATTTATTTTTTCAAAGAATTAGCTCTTTGTTTCATCAATTTTCTTAATTGTTTTCTTAGTTTTCAATTCATTTATTTTGTTCTGATCTTAATTATTTCTTTCTATGTGGAACTTTTTGGGTTGTATTTTTCTTTTTTTTTTAAATTTTTATTTATTTATTTGAGAGTGACAGACACAGAGAGAAAGACAGATAGAGGGAGAGAGAGAGAATGGGCACGCCAGGGCTTCCAGCCTCTGCAAACGAACTCCAGATGCGTGCGCCCCCTTGTGCATCTGGCTAATGTGGGACCTGGGGAACCGAGCCTCGAACCGGGGTCCTTAGGCTTCACAGGCAAGCGCTTAACTGCTAAGCCATCTCTCCAGCCCATGGGTTGTATTTTTCTTGCTTCTCCAGTGCCTTTAGGTGGATGTCCAGGTTATTGATTGGGGATTTCTCTGTTTTTGCTGTGAAGGTATTTGGTGCTATGAATTTTCCCCTGAGGACCACCTTCATTTGTGTCCCATGAGTTCTGGTGTGATGTATTCTCATTGTCATTCATTTCTAGAAATTTCACAATTTTATTTTTTATTTCGTCCACTACCCATTTATTGTTTTAAAGTGTGTTGTTCAGTTTCCAGAAGCTAATGGGATTCCTGGTGCATCTTTTGTTGTTAATTTCTAGCAATACAGCATTGTGATCTGATATTTGCAGGAAATTATGTTAATTTCCTAAATATATGGAGGCAGGCTTTATGGCCCAGTATATGATCTATTTTAGAGAAGGTTACATGGGTTGTTGAGAAGAATGTGTAGGGTGTGGACTTTTGGTTTGAAGTCTATTTTATCCAATATTAGTATAGCTACGCCTGCTTGTTTCTTATTCCTGTTTGCTTGGAATACCATTTTCCATCTTTGATCCTCAGGAGGTGTGTGTCTTTAGTGGTGAGGTGGGTTACTTGAAGACAACAGATTGAGGGGTCTGATTTTCTGATCTACCCTGTTAGCTTATGTCTCTTGATGGGAGAATTATGGCCATTAATATTTAGGGTAATGACTGTGAGGTTTGATTTGATCCCTGCCATATCATGGTGGTTGTGTGGTTTGGTGTTTTCTTGCACTTTGTAGTTTTTTTGTGTCTTCTCTGAGTTTGGTTATTGTGATCTGCTTCTTGTAGGCACTTGAGGTTGATTATTTGACTCTTTTGTGTGGAGAATTCTATGAACTCTCTGTAGGTTTGTCTTTATGTTCAAATAGTTGTAAAGCTGAGTTTAATCATGGAAAGTTTTCCTTTCACCATCTATTATGAAGGATACTTTTGCTGGGTAGAGTAGTTTGGGTTGGAAGCCATAGGTTCTTAGACTTTGCAGTGTTCCAATCCAGGCCCTTCTGGCTTTCAGAGTTTCCATTGAGAAGTCTGAAGTAATTCTGATGAGGTTTCCTTTGTATGTGATGTGTTGTTTCTCCCTAGCTGCTTTTAGGACTTTCTGTTTGATATTGCTGTTTAGAGTCTTAATGACAATATGTCTTGAAGAATTTCTCCTTTGGTCCAGTCGGTTTGGAGTTCTGTTAGCTTCTTATAACTTGATGTGCCTTTCTTTTGAGAGAGTGGAGAAGTTTTCTTTGATAATTTTGTTGAATATGTTCTCCATGCCTTTGGTCTGAATTTCTTCCCCTTCTGGTATTCCCATGATCTGAATGTTGAGACATTTAAGGGTATCCCTCAGTTCCCTCATATTTTGTTCATGAAAATTTTTGAATTTATTGAAACTTTTGGACTCATGAACTGTTTCTTCTGCTTTGCCTTCCAGTTCTGTGTTTATCTCCTCCACGTGGCTGACTCTGTTCTTGAGAGCGTCTGTACAGGTTTGGTCTTGTTCAGTTCGGTTTGCATTTTCTACTACTTTTCTATGGATAGTTCCCATCCCTCTGTTGAGCTCCTTTTTCATGTCAATTTCTTGATGCTTCTTAGAATTTATCCTTCCATTTCTTTCTGTCTTCCTTGAGCTTAGCCAGCTGGTTATTGAGGTCCTCTCTTTTTTCACCTCCCCTCTTCAGATCATTTAACTGTCTTTGGAACCCTTCCAGGTTCTTATCTCTTAGGTCTAGTCTAGTGAGGACAGCATTGATATGATTATCAGCCCTTTTTTTGCTTTACTGCAAGTTCTGCTATTTCCTTGGTGAGGGTTGCATAGCTTATATCTTCATTTGGGGTTGTGATCCTAATTTCTCTTTTTTGATTAGAGACATTCATTGTGGGAATGGGAGCTCTTATTGGATTTACTTGCATTTGGTTTTTCAGTTTATTCCTTTTGCACTGTGGTCTGCCCATCACAGTGTAGGAACCTTATTTAATTTGGGAGGAAGCTATCTTCTACCCTTGAAGTGTGTTCAGTGGTTATTTCCTTTTATGTTTGCTTCAACTAGGTTTCTAGTTGCAATTGTGCCTACCTACTCAGAGGGAAGGAGCCTGTGAGGCTCTGGTGGGGACCCAAGGACCTGATGTAGGAGCTTGTTCCATGATTTGGGGTATGGTAGTACGTGGTCAGGTGGCCCAAAGTGGTCAGGGGTGTGGTCAGGTGATGGCCTGTGGGATGGCATTGTTCCTGAGCCTTGAGATGTGGGTGGAGCTAATCTGGCCTGTCTGCGTCCACACATGGGAGTGCAGGGAGGCAGCAAGTACGATGGTGCTCCTGAACCTGGATGTGCTAGTGGAGCTAATCTGGCCTGCCTAGGTCTGCGAGGGGATAGGGGGCAACAGCGAATGGGAGCTGTTCCGGTCTTGGAGGCGTGAGTGGAGCTGCAGTGGCCTGCCTGGGTCCAAGCACAGAGGTGGGGGGTGGCAGCAAGTGGGGTGGCGATCCTGAGCCTGAAGTGTGGGTGCAGATAGGCTGGCTTGGGTCCCCCACGTTGATGGCGGGCAGCAGGGAGTGGGATAGTGTTCCCCATCCTGGATGCATGAGTGGAGCTGTGCTGGTCCACTGGCTTGGGTCTGGGCACAGGCTGGGGGCAGCGGCGAGTGGGACGGCGGTGGAATGTGAGGTGGCGAGTGGGCCGGTGTTCCCTGCACGCAGCGGCACAGGGGGCTACACTGGCCTGGGTCCCCTTGCCTGCGGTTAGTACAGGGGGACCCTGCAGTGGGACTGCAGCGAGGACGGCTGCTTGAGGGGGTTGGAGGACGGCTTGATTCCTGCAGGTAGCATTATTGAAGGAAGGGAAACCAAGGGGAAGGCAAATTCAGGGACAAAGGACTTACTTGAATATCTATATTCCCTGCTTCTCATATATACTTTCTTTTAGAGATAAACTGTGGAGAATAGTCATTTTATTTATGTAGGTGGATGACTAATTCTTCCAGACAAGGCTGTTCACTCCCAGCTCCCTTCTCCACACCCTCACCAACACATACTCTCTCTCACTGTGCAAACTTGATCTGTAATGGTTGGCAACTAATGGCTGACAGATGAATTCAAAGAAAACTTAAGGGCTTTTTCACTCAAAGGGCTATTTGCATTTCCAGTGGCCCACTTAAAGTTGAAACCTTATTTTGTGCTTTAGGATTTAATACTTAGTGGTGTGATTTGAGATTGTAGGATAGCCAAGGGACTGTGAGCCTCCTCCCCTGCATCTCATCTGACTATATTATTTTGTCTATCATTTTTGATGCCTATATACGTCTCTCTCACCTTAGCACAATCTGGCTTTTTAAATGTATTGTACAGGAATAAAACTCAACATGAGAGCCAGGTGTTGTGGCACATGCCTTTAATCCCAGCACTTGGGAGGCAGAGGTAGGAGGATTGCCATGAGTCTGAGGCCACCCTGAGACCACATAGTGAATTACAGGTCAGCCTGAGCTAGAGTGAGACCCCACCTCAAAACAAAAACAAAAACAAAAACAAAAAAGAAAAAGAAAAAGAGAAACAAACAAAAAACTCAACATGATCATTTTGTGGGAGGTTTAACTATATATTTCAAAGTAAATCTATGAATGTAGAGTCTAACAGAAAATATTCTGTACTTATGATAAACATTTAGGAGGCATGTATTTCTGTGTCATTGAGTTAAAAGTAATATGAATTAGCTATAAGTTTGTATATGTGTGTATGAGAGAGTCAGAGAAAGAGTTGGTGTGTTTTCACAATATGCAATGTATATTCTGTTTATGAAATGTGAAATCTACTCATTCCTAAACCAACATAACAACAAGTTGTTAGTTGTATGTTCTTAAGATGTTTAGAAGAGAACATGCTATTTAGTTAATTTTTCTTGCTTTCTGGGCTCTACTGAGTAGATTACATGTATCCTCAGAAAACTATGTGATTGTTTATTTTTTAGTGACAATGACATTTAACTTGCAGATATTCAGAAAATGACTACCTTCAGATTATCACCACGATACAGAGCTGTCCATGGAAACGACAAGTGGAAGAATATGAGAATTTTAGGTAAGATTTTTTTTTATATAAATGAATGAAAAATGTTTTGTTCACTGAGTTTTAGGAAAAAGCAACATCTTGTTAAAATGAAAATAGGAGGGGCCAACTGGCAGTCAGAATGGCTGAGTCCTAAGGCCCTTGTGTGAAGCCTCTATCTCCTTTGCGTATACAGATTTATAATTTTGCTATTAAAGCCAATTACAAAAAAGTCCATGTTTAAAAAAAAAGATTTTATTCTGCCTTTTAGCTATGTTTTAGAAGATGTTATTTCTTTGTAACATTTAAATTTTCTATACAATTATTTTGTAACTAAAATATAATGACAATAGGAAACTATTGGAAAACATGGATGAGAGAAAAATCACCTACAATCTTACTACTTTGGAATAAAACCTCATTTCCTTTCTGCATATTTTCTTTTGGTTTTCTCTTGAGTTTTGTAACATCAGTGGTGCTAAGGAGTATAAGGTACCATAGGTATTAACTCACTGAGGTTCCATGAACCTTGCAAACCTAGATTGCCAGTGACCACTGCACAGCCATCTGCAAGGTACTGTAGCACAGACCTATAATGCCAGTACCTGGGGGAATCAGAGACAGGAGGATTGCCATAAGTTTGAGGCTAGCCTAATTTACAGAGTGAGTAACTAGACCAGCCAGGAGGGCTACATAAGGAGACCTTGGTTCAAAAAGAAACAACAACCAAGCCCAACATCAACCTGTCTTCTCTTCTTGGAGGACTTGTAACCTCCCCCATAGAAATAAGCAGTGAACTGGGCTTGGTGACACGCATCTTCAGTCCCATCCCTCAGGAGGCTCAGGCAGCAGGGGCGCTGTGGGTGCAGGGCCACCTCAGGGCTATAGAGTTAGTTCCAATTCATCCTTTGCTAGGCTGAGAAGCTACCTGAAACACACACACACACACACACACACACACAAAAGAAAAGACTTTTCTCAAAATGATGTGCTTCTGGGAGCATAGGTACTCATTTTCTACCTCAACCCCAGTTCTTCCACATACAGAGCTTGCTTTCCTGTCTCAATGTTTGCCTGGTCTGTATCATTCTGGTTTGTTTGCTGTTTTATTGTCCAGGTTCTGACACGCCTTGCTTGTAGGCTCATGTCAACAAGCATTAAGTTTTTCTTATTGACGAGATTTTGCTACTCGGTTCCCATTTCTGTTGGAAGGCAGTTCTTGTCTGTGTGGTACTTGGCTCTGCCTGCTCCTCCTGTAGTCAGTATAAACTAGTATTGTTAGAAAAATTCTCTGGTTCTACTTCCAATATGAAGGTGCTCTGCTTAGCCTCCTAGGTAAAAGAGTAGCTTCTGATGGGGTCACGACTCCAAGTGTTGTGGATAGACACGTGGACGTCATGATTTCATGTGGGACGCCATTAAGCATCTTTCTGGTCATTTCAGGGTGAGAGGTGCTGCTGTTGTTTCAATAGGAAATGTTCCTCACAGGCTTATGTGTTGAATGCTAGGTCCTGATCAGGAGGTTCTGAAAACTGCAGATGAAATGCAGTTAGGAAAATTTTAACGTTATACCTGGTCCGTGGGTACTGTCCCTCCGCTTCCTGTCAGCCATGTGGGGAAGGAGCTCCCTGGTCACATGTTCCCACTGCCATGATGCTCTGTTCGAGAGTACAGGGCCCAAAGCCATGCACTGAGACTCATGTAACTGTGAGCCAAAATAAACAATTAAAAAATAATAAATTCCTCCCTCTTTAAGGTATTTCTGTCAGGTGTCTTTTAATAACCACATCTTTAAAAAAAATATTTATTTAAGAGAGAGAGAGACAGAGAAAGAGACAGAGACAGTGACAGATAGAATGAGTAAGGGTGTACCAGTCTTCTGTCACTGTGAACAAACCCCAGACAAATGTGCCACCCAATATATCTGGCTTTCATGGGTACTGGGGAGTTAAACCCGGGCCATCAGGCCTTGCGAACAAGTGCCTTTAACCACTGATCCATCTCTCTTGCCCTCTGTCAAGTATTTTGATCACAGCAAAACACAGTGACAGTAAAGACTTGGATTCTATAGCTATTTAACTTTGACTATTTTGGGTCCTGAATGTTTTATGCTACATAGTTCTATTCAAGAGCAGGCTGAGAGCTCCTGGTGTTGGGAGGCCTGATAGAAAGTTGCACAATCTTAACCTAAATGATCACAGGATCCAAGGGGAAAGACTGGTTTTCAGAGACCTTTTCATACATGCAGAGTGAGCAAAAGAGGAAGCGGGACACAGTGACTGAATGAGCTATGGAGGGCCACTTTAAGATGATTAGCTAGACAGGTTTGTGAAGTAACAGCAACAATCAAGCAGGGGCAGGCGGACTTCAACTTTTGGTTGTGAGGTTGGCTCAGACCAAACCTCCTGAGGGCAAGGTAAGCAAAACCAAGTACGTGGGATACCTGTGTGATGACACTGGACAGCTGCTGAGTTACAAGGCTAAGAGCCCGAAGAGGAGGGGCACCTGAGGAGGGGAGCCTAGCACTGGGGGAGGACACCTGATGGGTGTAGACATGATGGAGAGGCAGAGAAGCTGAGCAGAGCTCCCAGCAAGCCTTAGTCCAGGCCAGGTCTCAGAGTACTGGAGCCTGCATTTAAATAATTTCCATCCTCATTTGGATTTAATAGATCTGCCCTTAGCCTAGATAACTACCAGAAGTAAAAAGTGAAACTTCTGTGGAAGACAATGGCATTACTCAGAGCCTTAAATGATCTCTGTGAGCACTCACACACAATCTCTGACTCAAGTGAAAAATATTTTCTCTTTAAATGTTTTATTTTTCTTTCCTTTTTTAAAAAAATATCAAGAATTGTCAGACCTTTTAAATGCAAAGATACATGAGCATCTCTGCTGTAGATTATAATAGATGGAAGCTATATGATCGATGGTACAGTTTTCCCTCAGTGCCATCTCCATGAAAGGAGTGTATCAGTAACCATGGTGATTACCCACCAGCCTAGTCATCCTTTCAGGGCAAATTGAAGTAAACATCTGGGGCTACACCATTTATTGTTTGTTGTCATCCAAGAGAATAGTCACAGTGACATTTATTTATTTACTTGAATATGTATTATATCATAATGTGCATTTTATGTACATATTTGTTAGCTAAATGATGTAAACTCTCAACAGAAGTCTGTGCAATCAAATCATAATGATCAAATATGGTACTCTCTGCCTACCTACAAATCTGGTATTATAGAAACACCCCTGTTATTATAGATGTCAAGTAGCTAAATACTTTTCCATCTGATTTATTTATAGCATTTTATGGCAAACTGAATGAATATAAAATGTACATTTTGAAAAGGCAATAACATTCTTTGAGCAGCCATTACAAGAGCTACATTAAATTCTAAAAAAAAGTGAGCAAGTGAATATATAATAAATCCTTCTGAAACCAAATTGTTGAAACTGCCTACAACTGACACCTAAGGACTATTAAAATTATGGGATTTTTGTGGTCAAGTGGGCTAAAAAATAAAATGACAGTTTACAAGCCATTCTCTTCTTAAATAAACATCCTCTTTGCTATCATGGGGAGTGTAATTATTCATCAAAAATTTTAGGACTTACTGTGTCAAAGCACTGTCAACCCTTTCACTGCATGGCACATGGTGTGTGAAAAACTGTCTCAATACATAGCTAAGTGGATGTGTGTATGAAAATAAACAAAATGTAAAGTTTAGAGAGCCAAGAAATAAAATATGAACACTGGAAATTTAATCTTCAAATGCTCATTTTAGACAAATGCTTTGCTATACTAGTGCAAAATCATTGTGGGGTATAGTTCTTGAACTATTTTTTAGAAAGAGGCAGGGCTTGAGCTGGAGCTCTGAAGATGGCAGAAAAGGAGAAGAGACCAATTTGGGAATGATGAGTCAGGAATAAAGCCTGGTTAGTTTATAGTGCTGCAGGCAGGAGCTGTGAACTTGCACTGCTTTCTACTTGGTATAAAGGGGATGAGTATCGGAAGATGAGTACAGTAGTTACTTTCTCATTGCTGGACAAGTTGTATGGCCAAAAGTAGCTTATTGAAGGAAAGGATTTCTTTTGGCGTATAGTTTCACGGGGAAGTTTCATCATAATGGGGGAAGCAAGGCAGGAACAGACATATGGGCATCACAGCATAGAGGCAGGGGGTGAGGGCGAGCTAACTAGCACTGACACTCAGGGTTGGACATGAAATTCCAAGGTCTGCTCCCAGTGACACACCTTCCCCAAGAGGACTCTACCTCCTAAAGGCCACACAAACTGGGGGTTAAGAATGAAGCTTAATCACAGCCACGCGAGGCTATGGGAGACATTGTATAATTAAACCACCAGAGTGAGGAAAGACCTAAATGAGGCACAGAGCTCTAATTACCAGGTGTGTTACCACAGGCCTTCTGTAGGTACCAGCAATCCAGTAGGGGAATTCCTAGCTGGGGAATTACATGAAGAATTCATTGCATTAGTGAAAGTATTCATTCAGCACCATGTTCCTTGAATTGAGATGTTAGGAGATAGTGAAGGGTTCAAAGGAGTGAGACTGCTAAGGGTCTGTCTGTAGGAAAGTGAATATAGGAAAATGAGAACTGAAAACATCACTGGTAACTATGAAAGTATAAAGGGAGAGACACTTGACTTTGAGTTCTTTAGAGCATGAAGGGCCTTACCTCTGCATGTCCAGTGCCTGTCACGTCCATAGAGAGCCAGGTGACCCATCTTACCTCTGCATGCCCAGTGCCTGTCATGTCCATAGACGGCCATGTGATCAGAACTTGTAGGACTTGGGTGCTTATTACTTTCCAGCTCTCTAATTGAAGAAGAAAAATCAAATCAATGGAATTTTGCTTCTAGTTGATTGGGACAGTCATGGTGCTGCTGATATAGAAAGTGTTCAAAAGGGGACTGGAGAGATGGCTTAGCAGTTAAGGTGCTTACCTGTGAAGCCTAAGGACCCAGGTTTGGTTCTCTAGTACCCAGGTAAGCCAGATGCACATGGTGGCACATGTGTCTGGAGTTCGTTTGTAGCTGCTGGTGGCCCTGACATGCCCATTCTCTCCCTCTCTCTCTCTCTCTCTCTCTTCTCTTCTCTTCTCTTCTCTTCTCTTCTCTTCTTTTCTCTCATAGTAAATAAAGGGACATATAGTGCTAAAAAAGAGTGTTCAAAGGGGAAATACTTTTTGAGAAGAACAGCCCATTCTTGACAGGATATTGAATGGAGCTTGGGACAACTGGATAGAGAAAACCTTTCCTTTGTCGGGAAACATCAATGCTAAGAGAAAATACACTGTTCAAGAAAGAAAACTCACTGCAGTTTAATGCCATCATGTGTGAAGACTGTGGCCTGGGATGCCCATCCTCTCAGTAGGGTTTCTTTCACACTCTAATGAGTTTTTTTCCTTTACAGATTCTTAATCTTTCACTCATTCAACATTTAATTGTGGCTTGAGAACTTTGGTATCAGAATCTCTTACTTTTCTCATTTTTACCAAGAAATATGATAAGTTTAAGATGACAGGTTTTTTTTTTTGTTTGCTTTAGCACATGTCTATATGACATGCATGCATGTTTGTGTTGGGCACAAGTATGCATATCCGTGAGGAGAGGCCACAGGTTAATGTCAGCGTCTTCTTCAGTTGCTCTCCACCTTACTTATTGGGACAGAATCTCTCACTTGACGGCAGAGCTCACCAATTCAGCTAGTCTGGCTAGACACCTTGCCCTTGTCTCCAGCTCCTACACACTGGAATTACATGCAGGTGATCACATCCCCTCAGTATTTACATGGATGGTGGAATCTGAACTCAAGTCATCATACTTGTGTGGCAGGCACTTTGCAGACTAAACCAACTCCTCAGCCCCAACAGGAAAGGTCCTTAATCCAAAGTCCATGTCATGAGTTTCCCAAAGCCCTTGACATTGTATGTGAAATTTTGTGCATGTGCTGGGGAACAGGATCCATAATTAATACCAGATTCTCAGGGACTTTAAGACTTCTTCTGAAGGACTAAGGACTCTGGACTGGAGGCTCTCTTTGCTGGGGGATTTGAGTTCTGTGTTCCATGAGGGCATGGGGACACAAGCCCACATATGCATCCACCCGGCTTCCAATTACTCCATCCTCTTATATAGACATCCTAAATCTTACTGTGAATTGCTGTTTTCAGGAGATCATAACTGAACCCCATTAAAGAGAGATTTAAGTGAATGGTGAAGATGCTTTACTCCAGCTTTTATTGGCCTATTTTCACTTAAATGTTGTTGTACAAAGTCATCCACATTGACTTCTTTGCTTTGAAAACTATTAAATTTTCTATTAGAAGTTTTTCCTCACAAGCCAATTTGTAGTATGATTTGTGGGACATCTGCCTAGAATCCAGTTAAGAAGTTACTGTCCTCCTCAATCCTCCCTTACTTTTGTAAGCCGTGGGCTGAATCACTACTTGCTCATGACGCTTAGATGCGTGACAGTAACATTGCAGTGTTTAAGTTGAAGTCAGAAGGGCCCATTTCTCCTCCTTCCCACTTCTTCAACTTTACCCTTGAAAACTCTTTGTGATACTCAGGAAATTTCTGGTAAGCAGGTTTTATCCCAGCAGAGGGTCTTAGGGATCTTAGGTTCCCTAGGTAAATTGCATGGTAATTACTGCATTATCTTCCTTAAATAGCTTTCTAACTTAAAAGAACGGTATTCATTTGTGTAACCAATTACAGAAATAGTAGGTACACAGCAACTTACTTAATTTTAATGTTACTTTCACCTCCCCCCCCCCCGCAGAAGTACGTATGGTATTATTTTGTTTTTAGGGTTTTTTTTTTGATCCACAAGTACTATTTTCTTTAAACATCCTTATGTTTCTAAAACATGAGTTGGAATCCAAGGGATAAAAAATTATCAATCATGTTTGTTGAAAACTAGTGGCATAAAATAATGCCATGATGTAAATGTTCGCACTGGAGACTCATGCAAATGAGATACATTTCAAATGACATGTAAAGCAGGTATTTTGTGTCTAATTATTTTGTTATAGACAACTACTACATGGTAACAATTTTATTAAATCTTGAATTACCCCCTTTAGTTTGATAAAATTCTTGAAAATCATTCCTTTTTCTTATGTTAAAAACTTCTTGAAAATCATTCCTTTTTCTTATGTTAAAAATGTAAAACAAGATCCAAGTGCTGTGAATTACAGATTCATTTGATATTCCTAAAATAACAGCCAGTATGCTGTTTTTATTTTCCTCCTTAAAAAAACATAGTACTAGGGCTGGAGAGATGGCTTAGTGGTTAAACGCTTGCCTGTAAAGCTTAAGGACCCTGGATGGAGGCTCGTTAGCCAGATGCACAAGGGGGCACATGCGTCTGGAGTTCATTTGCAGTGGCTGGAGGCCCTAGCATGCCCATTCGCTCTCTCTCTCTGCCTCTATCTCTGTCTGTTGCTCTCAAATAAACAAATAAAAATAAACAAAAAATTAAAAAATATATATATTGTGCTAAAGAAAATAACCTGCATGCCATGTTACATATGTTATTTTTTAAAAAAACAATGTATTTCCATTGTCAAACAGTGTCATTAGATGATTTAATTTGATACAAGGGTAGAAATTCTGTAAATCAGTAAATTAATAAGTTAATTAGTGTATTGAAAGAAGTCATAGAACTGAAAAACCAAACATGGTTTCACCAACACAGTTTTCAGTTATCTTTAAAACATTTTCTCTATTGAGGGATTTCATGGTTGGTACTGTAAATCTGATCAAAACCTGTGAATGAGGAGGTCCTAGGTCCTAGGGGGAAACCTATTGTGTTGCTATGCTAAACGGACAAATTGTCAAACTGCCTTCTAAATATTTATGTTGATAAATATAGGCTAGTGCTGCTCTCAGCCTTGATCATAGAAGTTTCTTTCTTTTTTTTTTTTTTTTTTCAGTGAGTGGAGTTTAATACAGATATGCATAGCTGGTGAATGTGCTGACAATAACTGACCATGATAGTTTGATTTAGAGGTACCCTATAAACTCATGTGCTCTGAATGCTAACTCCCCAGCTCATGGGAATTTGGGAATTGGAGCCTCCTGGAGGAAATGTATTCTCGGGGGCAGGCTTATGCCTGTTATAGCCAGCTTCAGCTTTTTCCCCGGCAATGTTTGGCTCACTCTCCTTCTGCTCTTGTCCATCTGATGTTGGCCAGGAGGTGATGTCCACCCTCTGCTTATGCCACATTTTCCCTGCCATCATGGGGCTTCCCCTCAAGTCTGTAAGCCAAAATAAACCCTTTCTTTCCACAAGGTGCTCTTGGTCAGGTGTTCTGTTCCAACAACAAGAAGGTAGCTGCAACAGTGACTTTTGTGTGTCTGACCTAAATGGAGCATCTATATTACCCACCCAAGGCTCAGGCATGTCATGGAAGAAGTAGAAGGAAGAGCCAGGGTATGGGGAACAGTGCCATGGAACACTGTCTTCGGGACATGACATGGCCGTCACACTCATGAGCTCACAGCAGTTGTGGTTTCCTGTGCAAGACTGAGTGTGTTAACCTTCCATCATGGATGGAAGAGACTGTAGCTCTCCCCGAGAAACTATTGGCAATTAATGGAAAAGTCATGTTCCTCAGTGGTATAGCCACTGGTAACTTGCCCATATCTATAAAATAACCCCCCATCCAAGCTCATGCAAGCAATTCTAGTTTAACTTAGTGAGTCACAAAAAAAAAAAAAAGACATGAAAGTAGGAAGGGGGTTAGTCAGGAAAAAAAAAAAAAGACTTTTAGCAGGAGTGGGAGGGGGTAATAGAGGGTAATGGGCGTGAATGTTATCAAAATACATTATATAAACATAATGAAATTCTCAAAAATAAAATAAAAATTTGGGCTGGGGATATGGATCAATGGCTAAATCCTTTGCCATGCAAACATTAGTACCTGAGTTTGGATTCTTGGAACCCACATAAAAAGCCAGACACTGTAGTGGGAGTCTTTGATCCCAGCCAGGGAGGAGGAGGGAGGAGATCTGCCACAAACTGATGGATCAGCTAGTATGGCCAGTGAAGGGCTGAGCAATGAGAGACTGTTTCAGATGAGGCAAAAGGCGAGGACTAACACCAAAAGTTGTCCTCTGACTCCCACATGTGCACCATGAAACCCACACACAACATATCAAGCATACACACCATGCACAAACCACATTTCTCCAAAAGCAACACTAGCATTTATTTTTGGTGCCACTTAGTGACTTTTTTTTAATTCAGTCAGCTTAGTATTTATGTTCTAGGCTTTGTACTTTTGTGCCTGATTATTTAGTTACAGACAAATATTACATGGAAACAATTTTATTGCATCTTGAATTACGCACTGGGTTTGATGAAGTCTTTGCTACAGGGAAGCCAACATGATCTCTTACACACTCCTTCTGATTATACATGAACATGTTCATTTATCTGAGCCACTGTTTTTCTTTTTTTTATTCCCTTAACTGTTGCTGTTTATGATTCATGCAGGGTGACTATGAGGACAGCTGAAAGCAATGTGCATATTATTTTTTTCAAGTTTAAGAAGATGCATGCCCTTTATGGTAGGTGTTTTAGGTCACTTGTCAGATTGAAAAAGCCTCCTTTCCCCATTTCCTCTGCATCAAGACATTTTTCACTGTTAATATCCTGTCATTCATCTCCTGCTTGGCATGCTGCTCAGCATGCCTGTGCATTTAGAAAAGCAACAAGACCACAGCATGTCGTTTCCTCTGTCGTGTTTAATAATAGAACTGGCTCTTGTACATTATTGACTGGTTCCTCTTCTTAGTTTTTGGAACATAAACCTTGCAGTAAAGAATGCATCAGACTCCTGTGGGATTTACTGCCCTTCTAAATTCTGTTGTAAAACTTATCTGCCTGCATGTGCTTAGTCTGAATTGCAGGCTTCACATTCCATGTCAGAGAAGTCCCCTTTCAAGAGGCCCCGGATTTTGAACCTCAGGTCTACATAACGTTGCCTGCAATGGCTGCATCCTTACATTGTATTGTTTAAGCATCAGTACAGAATCTCAGTGCTTAAGGCTACTCAGTGCTTCAGCAGGCTCCTTTTAACTGAGTTTACATTGCAAATGAGTTCCTCTTTGCTTTGATTGTCATATTATTGTACATTTTACTGGGGCTTAGTTTCTCTATTCTAGGCAAACAGATGAACCCCTTTTCCATAAAGGTAAAGGTACCAGTGCACACATTAGCCATGCAAGGAAACACTACGTGTATCTGAATTGCTGCTAGAATTTGGTCTTTGCGAATTCTTCTTGGACAGACAGGCACAGATCCTGTGTTGAAAATGGCCCACACGATCTTCTTAGACTCTTCGATGGCTGCCAGTCTATGGAGAAGTTTTCCGTAGGACTTTGAGGCACAGCTAGGATGAACTCTTCAAAATTGCAAAGTACATTCAAGGTTATGCACATTTTCAAGTGCATTGAATATCTACCCTGTATCAGGTTCTTGAATTTCCTTCCCTCTCCCTTGTTTTTCAAAGTTCAATGTAAGTTGTCTCAGCTTTTCTTTCTCTCTTACCAATGTAATGCATTAGGGGCTAGGTACTATATCATGACAAGTTTCCCAAGTATTGTTTTTCTCTTTCTTTCTCAAAAGTGTAGTTCCTCTGTAGGAGAACTGAGGGACTGATGGATTGGGTCTGAAAAAACAAAGGCAAAGGAAGATGGATTGAGTGTGGACTGCATGCTCGACACCGGTGCAGCGTGTCTTCATGTGTCACAGAGCTGTGCAGCCGTCACCACTAACTCCAGAACAGTTCATTTTCACCCCAAGTACCTGTTCCCACTAACAGTGACTTCCCATTCTGTCTCCCTCTAGACCTTAGCAACTAATGACTTACCTTCTGTCTCTATGAGTCTCTCTGTCCTGGAAATCTCAAGTATATGGAATATTTACAACATGGTGACCTTTATTTAGTAGCTTCTGTCACTTGAAACAATGTTTCCAGGATCCACCATTGTGACATGCATTGGTACTCCTCCTTCAACTTATCATATCACATGAGTGTACCACTTACTTTGTTGCTCTTTGGATGGTCCACCATTGTGACAGATATCAATACATCCTCTGGTAGCTTACCCAGCAGGATCCTATCACATGGATGTGCCATTTACTTTGCTGCTCATTGGATGGTGACCATGAGGTTTGCTTTCACTTTTGGTTATTTGGGGTGATATTTTTCATGAATGTGTTTGTGAATATGTGTTTCATTTTTTATATACATCTGGGGATGGAATTACTGGGTTATATGATAGTTCCACGCTTAATATCTTGAGGAATTGCTTTTCCAAAGTGACCACACCATTTTATAGTTCTGACAGTGATATGCAAAGGTTCCAGTTTCTTTGTATTCTCTGGGACATTTGTTATAGTTGTAGGACTAAGGAGAACTACTGTCCTCCTTATCTGGTCTTATCAATGAGTTACTACTAGAACTTTTTTATTTTGGTGAGTATGTTGTTCACGCATGCATGTATATGTATGTGTGCACTTGTGTCTATAGGTACGTGTGCAAATGTATGAATATGCATGTGGAGGCAAGTAGTTGATGTCTGGTGCCTTCTTTAATTTATGTCTACCCTATTTTCTGAGACAGGATCTCTCATTAAACCTGGAGCTCACTGATTCAGCTAGACAGCTAAGTTAGCAAGCCCTAGGAACCCTCCTAGCTCTGCCTGTCTGGTGCTGGAATTACAGGCATGCACCACCACACTTGGCTTTCACATGGGTGCTGGTGATCCTCATGCTTAGGCTGAGCCATCTCCTCAGTCCCCACCCCATTTGGGACAGGGTCTGACCGTAAAGCCCTTGCTGGCCTGGAACTTGCTATGTGGAGCAGCCCCTACACCCAGCTACTTCTCATCTATCTCTTCATTGGTAAATTAGAGATAATTCTGGCATCAGTGAATTTTTGCAAATATTCACTATGTAAAATGCTTAGTACAACATCAGCTATATGCACGCTTCTCACTACAAGACAGCTGTGGTTATTTCCCTATCTTACTGTTAATATATATATTTTTAAAAATGCTTTACACTCTTGGCATCTATTACATCTATTACAAACACAGCAAGTCCATGATGTAGCAATAAAGCAGTAAATGAATAAAAAGTTTCAGGTCTAATCCTCTGTCCATGGAGAAGTATAAACATATATGTCCCAGTTTTCCTTTTGTGATCATCTCAGAGATTGTACCATGCACTTCCAAGGCCTGACACTTCCTATTCAGTTTGCTCTATTTGAACTTTCCTTGATCTTTTCATGATGGAAAACAGGCCACAAATACTAGCATCTTTATAAGTCATAGCCACCAAGAGCATTATTTTCAGTAGACGAGGTCTTACCACCATATGAAATGCTAGGTGCTTGTCCCTCCTTTTCAGGAGAACTGCTGAAGTCACATGTTCTGAGGTCTGACTAAAAATGAAAATGAGTCAACCTAATTGTACACAGAGCCTAGCATTATTCAACCCTCAATTACAATCTACAGCAAGGGATGGCAAATCCAAGGAGGAAATTCATATTTGAAAAGCTGTTGGCCAAAGCTAAAGGGCAGAGATGAAAAGCTTAGATCTGGAAAGAAGCCAGACGCCAAAAGCAGGAACATAGATGTCTAGTTCCCAGAGGGCAAGAAAAACCAGAACTGGAGTCTGGGGCTAAAGCCAAAGAATAGAAAGGGGAATTCCACAGTGAACCTCAAAGGTGTTTTGGAAGGATGCCTGAGATGAGAGATTGAGATGAGGGAGTTGATTCGTTGAGTACTTCAAATACACTGGGTGAAAGAATCAGGCTCATTAAATGACCATGATCATGACCTACGTACCTGATCACTCACTGTGCAAGATACTGACTACCATCCAGTGTGGGGGACAAAGCCACTTGAGGCATATTTCATGAAATATTATTGCAGTATGCAGTTTGTACTTGGTCTAGGAAGGGAGTGGAGTTTATGAAATAATAAGACCATTTATAAAAGAAAGTGGCCCCAGACTGGGCAGATAACTCAGTCAGTAAAGTGCTTGCCTTGCAAGCATGAGGACCTGAATTTGATCCTCAAACCCCATCCAACAAAAAGCTGTGTGGGGTGTCAGACACTTGTAACACTAGTGCTGGGGAGGCAGAGACAGATGAATCCCTGCAGTTTGATGGCTAGTCATTTACAGACTCAAGGCCAGTCAGAAGCTATGTCCCAAAAAGAGGTGGACATCATTCTTAAAAAAATGCTGAAGGTTGTCCTCTGGCCTCCAAACACACATGCACAGGAGAATACATAAAAGAAATGAGGTGGCTCAACACAAAATATACTAGAACATTTACCTCAAGAAATGCTTTACAGAGAAGCCTGCTGGCTGGCATGTAAGACTGGGCATTTTAATTATAAAACTCTGTAGGGTAGACTTCGAGGATCTCAGTGTGTTTCCAGACAGGATCTACAAAACAGCAAACATGTCTTTGTCTTCTTTCTTTCTTTGTTTTTGGCTTTTTGAGGTAGGGTCTCACACTAGTCCAGGCTGATCTGGAACTCACTGTGTTGTCTCAGGGTGGCCTCAAACTCTCAGCGATCCTACCAAGTGCTGGGATTAAAGGCATGCGTCACCACGCCCAGCCCTTTTTCATTCTTTAAAAATATCATGCCCAATTAAAGTATAATTCAAGGAGACTTTAGAAAAATTAACTACATTCATTTCACATATTGTACAGCAATGGCAGTGACCTGGATTTGCTTTGTCTGAAAACTAAAATATATTCAGAAAACCTTAGCATTTACCTTAGCAGTTGGTTTTGTATTTTTAGCCTTTGTATTTCCACACTTATATAATTTGCAATTGACTTTAACAGTTTTGAAAAGGTAGGGGATAATGAGGCGAGTGGAGCGCTAGGGGGATTCTAGAATATTCCATTCACCATTGGCTCTGTGCCCATTCCAAAAAAGCATCTGAAGCTAGCCGGGTTGCTGAATCCCTACCCTGTTTCCAAAGACTTTACAGCTCTTTTCTTTCACAGTCTAACTTCCATTTTTACTGCTGCTAACTGGTCCAATTTTCATTCCAAGTGTCTGTATGGACAAGCGCTGTACCTTTGTTATCAATGGTCCATTTCTCTATTCGCCACTTTGTCTGTATCTTCCTTGGAGGCGACACATTCCTTCCAGGGACCTCGGTCAGAAACCCCAGCCTGACCCTTGCCATCAGAGCCCATTTTCAATCACCAAATGTTAACAGTTTCATACCCTGTGTTTCAAATCTATGTATTTGTGTCAATATTTTCACCACAACTCTCATCTTTTCTTGACTACGTTTTACTTTTTTGTTATTTTATTATTCTTGTTTTGGTTTATCTAGGCCCAAGCTACCTTCTGCTTGAGCAGAAATTTTTAGCCTTAACCTTGACTCTATCTGGCCCTCTGCCCCCTAATCTATATTGCTGGCTGTATCTTCCCTGAGCCACAGGAAAGGAATTGGACACTTTTCTCTTCAATTATGTATAACAATATGAAAATTCATCACAGTTTAAAAATATTTCATCACAATTTCTAAAATTTCTCAAAATATGTCAGAGTCAATTCCATCAATTTTACTACACATAACATAAGTTCTGTATACTTTGTTTGAGTAAAACAAAATTTTGTGTATATGCCACATTTTCTTCATCTGTTCCTGGTCACCTAGGCTGACCATGAAACTTGGCTATTGTGAACAGTGTAGAAGCAAACATCAGACTCAGAGTTCTTTGGGTATATTCTCAGGAGTGATACAGCTGTATCACATCCCTGCTGGTGGTAATGTAAACTAGTACAGCCATTATGGAAATCAGTATGGAAGTTTTTCAAAGGAATGATAGATAAAATCACCTAACCTTCACTTAGCAGATTATCTTGACAATCTCTTCCTGGCCAACCTTGCTTTCTCTGGCCTCCTGCTGCTGTCTGTCCTCTAACATCCAAGGGTGAGTCTCAAACACAGGGCAAGTAATTCCTTCAGGAAATAAACTTTTAAGGACCCGTGGTCTGCTGGGTGGGTACTGTGTCTTTACAAAGTATTCCCCTAACGCCCAGGGGACTCCTCCTCAATTCATTGGATACTGAAGCGCTCCCAAAGGTACCAGTTGCGTCTAAAATCTCTCTTTCTGAATGTAAGGATGCTTCCAGAAGGTAGGCCATGTTTTCTCCATATTTTTGTGTAACCATTTGTAAGATGTAACTCCCGTGGCTTTGAGCCATGTGCTCCTGCTTGGCTGTGCAGTAACTGCATGGGGAACTGCTGCATACGTTGACCTGTATCTTACTGAGCTTGAGAAGCTATGATGAAATTCCACACACTGAGTGGTTAAAACTATATTTAATCCTTGCAGCTCTGGAGGCTGAAATTCCACGATTAGTGTCTCAGCATAGTTCAGGTCAGGGCGTTTCTCTGTATGGCAGGCAACCAGTGTCTCTGTCACCTCATAGTTTCCAGGACTCATTCACATGATCTCATCTAAACCTAATAGCCTCCAAAAAGCCCTGTCTTCCATACTGTCACATTGGTGAAGGCTGTTCAACATAGGCACCTGGGGGACCCAGCATTCAGTGCTACAACCCTCATGCTGTATCTTGAAGACACAGAGGTTAACTGCTTCTTCTATCACATTACAGCCCTTCCAGGACTCACAGACAGCTATTGAGTCCCCTGAGTCTTTTCTCCTGCAGCTTGGACTTTTCTCGCTCTTTATCTCTCCTGAATTTCAATGTTCTCTCTCCAGACAAGCTTTTCTCAATATGCCTTTGAAAAAGAAAAAGCTTCCCAACTGATCCTACACACCAAGCCTGGCTAGAGCAGTGCAGTTAAATGTATCTTTACCTGTCCTCTTAACCACTGTTCATTTAATCACAGTTTCAAGCCACCTTGATGTTTGGTAAGCCAGTACACACTGCTGAGGTACTGGGTTAGAAGATTCAGATTCTCAATCTTCAGCTACCTTAAGTGCGCCATAATAAGGAATGACTTGGTTTCAACCTTCTTCTACAAAAGTTCTCCTCCTCCTCTATCTTCTTGCCTCCAGCTTCATAGCTGAGTGCATGGACCACCTGCAGACACACAGACACACAGGACTGCACATGGTGGTCAAGGAGGGGCTGTTTGTATGGTGTGACATGAGCAGAGTGGGAAGACCCTTTGGGTTCCTGCGGTTTTCCTTATTGCTTAGGTGGTAATTCCAAATGTGAACCTGAGGATTCTAAAAATGCCC
Source organism: Jaculus jaculus (assembly GCF_020740685.1). Lineage (NCBI taxonomy): Eukaryota > Metazoa > Chordata > Mammalia > Rodentia > Dipodidae > Jaculus > Jaculus jaculus. Next base: position 62,498,954 of record NC_059116.1, read on the forward strand.
AGTGAGTAATAAGATACAGTGATTCAGGCTACAAAAAATTGTACTGGTGAATTTTCTCCGACTTCTTTGTGGGGACCAGTGCGCACCATAGTTCTATGTGGGGCTTATACTGGGAGTGAGTTTGAAAGTCAGAATTTGAGTCCTGGGTTTTAACCTTGGCTTTGATACTTAGTACCTTATAATTTTCTCTAGTAGATCTTGAACATTATGAACAACAGACTAAATGTAGGCTCCACCAAAGTTCAACCTGTCGATTGGATGAGATTACTGGGCCTCCTTAGAGAGCATGGGTGAGGAGCTACAGGAGTGTGGAGACCTCAGAGCTGCCCTAGCATCAGCAGGTCTCACCCCAGCATGGATGGTGGCTTCCCCATAGCTGTGTATATGGAGCTCCCTGTCCCTTGATCTTCACCTCTGAATACTCTCCCCTCCCCCAAGGCCATGGAATATGTGTATCACTACGTAAAGCTGTCATGGGGCCACCCAAGATCTAAGGTGAGGGTCTGACATCAACAGGCCCAATCTTGAGAGTCTCTTGTGAGCAATCTAGTTTGCTTTGATAAGGATGACAATATTTAGTTTCTGGGAGAACAGAAATCACACAATAATTCAATGAATCTTACAATGTAGGGTGGGATTGGAGGGCAAAAACAAAGGGGCATCATATTTCTGCTCCTTAAAAATTTAAATGAAGATAAAATGAATATAAGCAAGAGAGAAGCAGTTGGAATATTACTTGCCCTAGGTACGTTGTAGTCTCGTTGAGGGCAAAAATTGGGCTGCTTTATTAGCAGTGGTTAGAATGGAAGTCCTTGCATTTCGGCAGGTGCTTTTTTATATTTTAAAACTCCTGAAGATTCTCATTATTTATGTAGTTATTTGTTGAGACTTACACAGAGCCTGCAGGCTTTGTCTCACCCTAAGTGGCCCACATCTCATTAGAGAATCAGAGTAATAAACAGAAGAGAGTTCTGGGAGTTATCAGCACAAGCCCGCATATCATCAGTATGCAGGCTATCCCCTCTGTCCCGCCCAGTGACAGTTTTAAGGAGTCATTAGTACTTCAGGGCCATCTAAAAAGCATTGTACTTGGAACTGAAGGAAGATTTTGACCTGAGATTCTAAATGACTAAAATAATAAATCAAAAAATAAAATCAAAAGAAATAGCACCTACGGTGAAAAAGAAAGTGGCATTTCTACCACTTAATGACACATGTTTCTTTCTCTAAAGTATATGTATTAGACCATCTGGGATTCAAAGACGAGTTTACACATTTTCCAGTTCCATCTTTAGATATGAAGGCTAAGAGGACCAAGCTGGGTTCCTATTCCTTGTAAGTGGGCGCTCTTGGAAACTCATGAACTCTTCTGAGTTCTGCATCTTCATGCAGCCTGAGGACCCTGGGAGCAGAGGACAGGAAGTTCCCTTTTGAACCTGAACTGCACGGAGGAAGTGGCTACAGCTGTGACCCAGCAAGAGTCTGGGACAAATTGACCAAAACACTTGCTCATGTGGTCTCATAGAAGACCTTGCACATCCTACATGTCAGAGTTCTGTGGTGATTTGAATGTAATGTTTCCCTCAGCAACACACAGGTTTAAATACCTCATTCCCATTTGGTGCTGCTAGGGACAGGACGGTGGAACAACCTCTTGGAGGTGGAGCCTGGCTAGAGGAAGTGTGTCACTGGTGGTGGGCTGTGAGGGTTATGGCCCTACCCTGCTTACTACCCTGGTTCACTCGCTCGCTGTCTCTACTTCCTCTTTGCTTATGTGAGGATTGACTTGGCTTCCTGCACTCTTCAATACTTTCTCTGTCATGACGGACTTTGCCCTCAGATCTGTAAGCTGAAAATAAACCTGTTCTTTCCATAAGGCTCTTCTGATCAGACATGTTGCCTAGCAACAGGAAAGTAACTGGCAGAAGCTCTAATATTGCAGCTATACACTGAGAGAGTTTGAGGCACTTAATACTCATAAACTGTTTTATAGATTTTTGAGGAATATCTGGGTAGCTAGGTGAGGAGCTGCTAACAATAATCTGTGAGTGCCTATTTTATCATGGAAACATTTGGAAAGCAACCTGATGGAAGAGGCTTAAATGACAGCATCTCTTCTTGATTTTAACACACTCTGAAGTAGACCAGAGAGAACCAAATCTACTAGCTTACAACCTGCATTTCTTAGTCCTCCCTCCTCCTTCCCTTTTTCTTACAACCCATATTTCAGGGTCTTACTGTGTAGCCCAGGCTGTCTCAAGCTTGCTATATCGTCCAGGCTGGCTTTAAACTCTCTAATTTCTTGCCTTAGCCTCCTGACTGTTGAGACTACAGTCCTGAGTTGCCACTCTTAGCTCACTTGCCATGTCTCAAACCCAGTTTTATCATGTGTGAAATGGTTGTAACAGTATTATCTACCTCTTTCTGCTGTAAGAACAGAGTGCACAGATGCTGTGTAATTAACATAGGACTTTACAGGTGTGTCTTTCACCTGGCGAGCCAATTGAGATGTACTGAAGTAGAGTTTGAAGGCTTTCACTGTAGACAGTAGGTAGTAAAGAAATGGCAAAATTTCTTGTTGATATTAATAGTATTCTCAATTTCTTTTTTGTTTGTTTGTTTTTTGAGGTAGGGTTTCATTCTAGCCCAGGCTGACCTGGAATTCCCTATGTAGTCTCAGAGTGGCTTTGAACTCTCTGTGATCCTCCTACCTCTGCCTCCCAAGTGCTGGGATTAAATGCATGTGCCACCACACCTGGCTTAATAGTCTCAATTTCTCAATAGCTCCTCCTCCTCCTCCACAAGAAGGGAAGAATTGTCATGCTCATCATTGTGACATGTCTAGTTGACTTTGGAGTCACCAGAGATCATAACTGACTCTTTTATGGTGATGGGAATGAATAATAGAGATTGTAAGAATCTGTTTTATCTTGGTTAGTATAAGAAGCATAGCTTTATACTATCACTGGCTGTGCTACTCTGCCATATAGATGAGCTCTCAAGGAACAAGAGCATAAACTTATGATTCTGCCATGGACCATGAAGGCTTTAAAAATCCTGTTAGTCTGTGGTGAAGGCATGCTTCAGAAATGCTATTCTGATTATTATGTTGCTATTTGCTGGGTAGATACTGTACATAATTAGATGTCTAATGTTGGGGTTAATTTTCTTATTGTTTTGTTTAGAAACAGAATCTCATTATGTAGCTCAGGATGGCCTCTTGCCTCAGCCTCCCAAATGCTAGCAAGACAGGTATGCACCACCATGACGCTGCTCTGATGGTGTTTTTTGTTAGCAATTTCTTTAAAATTCAGCAGGAAGATGTACAAAAGAATGTCCTTCAGATCCAAGAGCCAATGATGTAGGTGTGGAATGAGTGGGGACAGACCAGCTATAAATAATCTAACTGCAGCCTGTGCTCGCTGAATACTCAGCCTCTTGTCCAGTGGTTGCATCCAACTTGCATGCACATTTCATAAGTGATATGGAAAAATAATATAAGGTTTAAAGTGGAATAAAATGATAACAATGCAGGATTTAGGGGTTCAGGAGGGGTCAACCGTAATTTATGAGCCCCAAGTTTTGTGTTAATAAAGAATAAAGATGGACTCAAGAAGGAAAAATTATTAAGTTTATTTAGGGGAAAATAACAAATTGTATGATTTATTTAAGGGAGATGGGGTCTAAGAAGGAAAGCTAAACATGTGGGAAGTAGGAAACAGACTCTCATATGGAAACACTGTATATTTTATAAGATTTATTTAAGAGAAAGTGAAGTCTTTAGAAAAAGACTGGAACAGACTTGAAAACATGGAAAAGTAAAGCTTAAATGTATATGTAGAGAGACTGAGAAGGCTCTGCCTCTCATGTGCTTTCCCGAAGAGGATATCAAAGCAGAGACCAAGAAATTCAGAGGAGAAATGAGTGATGAAGAGGGTTACACTCATGGTTACCCCGAGTTTACAATAAGTACACAGGTAGCAAGTCTAGGGTTGGTCAGAGCACCACATGGTAGGTATGGAGATCAGAGGAAATCATACATGTAATCAAAGTGAGAAGTTACCCCAAACTGTAAAGCAGAGGCAAGCAGAAAAGTTTCGCTCAAGAAACAGTACAATCAATGCTCTGCCACCCCACCCAGCCAGGGGCAGAGGCCAGACTCACCTGTGTCTGAGCAGCACAGGGCAAGTGCTGGCGAGACACACACACACACACACACACACACACACACACACACACCTAGGTTTGTGCCACAAGATAAGAGAGGGAGGGACTGGAAGGCTGCAGTCTTTAGAGTCATAGTCAGTGTAAGGGGCAGACCTGGTTGGCTAGCAAACTTCGTGAGTGGATCTCAGAAGCAGCCCACCTGAGCATTTGACTGAGATATGCTGATAGGCCGCAGGCTGCAGGCCGCAGGCAGCAGGGGCCAGTCTCCATCTGACCTGAGTTTCATTTCTGCCGAGAGTTTATTCTTGTTCCGGGGTGAGGTGGCATGTGGGGTGATTCTTTAGAGCCGCAATCCCTGAAACCACCTTTCAAAGAAGAGCTGGCTTTCTCCTAGCCTCCTTCAATAAAAATAATGAAAAAGATGCTATTAGAAAAACCCCAGAGATGGTGAAATTCTTAAACTCTTCTGAGATTGAAAGGTTAATCAAATGCTTGATTAACATTTTTAGTTACTGTGGTAATTATGGCAGGAAAGTCTGTGAAAACTAACAAAGTAAATGAATTTAAGCACAGAATCGGCCTAGCTGTGGAAATGGAAGCGTAGCCGGCAAAGGTTGATGAAACCCTGGAATAATTACCCCGGGGTACTTTGACATCTACATCCCTGGAAAACTGAAGAAACAAAACATAAATTCTGCATAGCTTGACATTCTCCTGCTAGAAATTGAGGGCAAATTCAGATTGTCCTTGAAAGCAAATTTCTGCATATTCATTCTAATATTCATGTTTGATTCAACAGCCATAATTTTTAAATTGAGTTAATTTGTATAGTAATGTACTTTTTTTCTGGGTTTCCATGAGGAATGGAAACTTGAAATTAACTCCCTTAAAATTTGTCTATAATGGAAGATGTCAACAAAAAATAAAAAAACAATATATTGAGTGACTCTTTTCATTGTATTATTTTTTGTAATTAATGATTATATCAATTTGGTGACCTTAACTTACTCTTCACTTAGTTTCTGTATTTTTGTTATCAATGAAAAATGACTGTACATTAGTCCTTCTTTATCCTTGGGAGATATATTCTACAAACCTGAAACCCCAGCTATATCTGGAAACCTTATATTCTCTCTCTCTCCATATATATATATATATAGAGATTGTAAGAATCTGTTTTATCTTGGTTAGTATAAGAAGGATAGGATGTAGCTTAGTGGTAGGATACTTGCTAGGCCACGAGCAAAGTTTGGGGTTCAATTTCTAATAGGCAAAAAATAAATATAAAAATATATATAATATATGTACATTGTGTGTGTGTATGTGTGTATATATATATATATATATATATATACACATACATACATACACACATACATACATACATACATATATATAGTTCACATATATTATCTCTATTCATACATGAAATATGTAATACAATATATATGTATATTATGTGTATGTATATGTGCATATCTATGTATATATTCCTGTGGCATATATGTATATACAGATATATAGTAAAATTTAATTTATAAGGTTGGCATAGTAAGAGATTAACAACAAGTCCAAATAAAGTAGAATTGTAACAATCTATTATACTAAAAGTTATATGAATATGAGTTCTTTTCCTAGAAATACTCAAGGCAAATATTAAGCATAGTTGGCTTAGGCAAATGAAACCACACAAAGTGTAACCTGGATCAGAATAAGGTTTTGTGTGGGGATTGTTTTCTTTTAGTTTTCAGTTTTTAGTTTTTTCAAGATAGGGTCTCACTCTAGCCCAAGCTGACCTGGAATTTACTCTGTAGTCCCAGGCTGACCTTGAACTCACAGCGATCGTTTTACTTCTGCTTCCCATGGGCTGGGATTAAAGCCAGGCATGCATCCCCATGCCCAGTCACAAAGGTGTTTCACACTTACAAATGCTGCTGCAGTGTTTTACCTGCTGTCCCTTTACCCTCCATATCATCGTCCTGCCATCCAGGCCCAGTGGGGTTGAGTGAGGTCAAAGCCACCTTTGTGAGAGACTTATCTTCCTTTTGAAAGCCACCATGGCGAACCCTCTTTTGTTTTGTCTGCTTTACGTTCCTTGTCTTGTTCCTGGACTTATTTCATTCTTATCCGTTGCAGAGCAAAACTGGCTTCCTGTTGTAATGCGGTTCAAAACTTCGTGATTTCTCAAAATAACACTCCAATTGGAACTAACATGACTTATGAAGTGGAAAGTAAAAAACAGATCCCCATCAGCGAGAACATTTTCCATATGTTTCCAGTGGTGAGTAAAGATTTTGAGAGGGTTTTCTTTCACTTAGGTTGTAACCTAAAGAAATGAGTTCTAGAAAGCTGTACTACATCAGTGAACACAGCAGACAATATACTTACTGACCATGAATCTTACATAGTTATTCCACAAAGACAAGATACATAAATGTAGAATTTCTTTGCAAAGGCATGGAGTTAGTCACCCAAACTGACAACTGAAGGAATCTTATTCCAGGTAAAACCTGGCTACCTTCGTAAGTTCCGGTGACTATAGCCCTGAGCCCACGTATCTCAGCTTATTCAAAGAAGAGCCAGGTGGGGTCGCAGATGGGAAGAGCTTATCATTTAAGACAAAAGTTCCCTATAAGAGAGCCACGCTGCATTCAAAATTGCTGTTGTAGAGATTTAGGATGTAGCTTAGTGGTAGGATACTTGCTAGGCCACGAGCAAAGTTTGGGGTTCAATTTCTAATAGGCAAAAAATAAAAGGATTGTCTTTTTTGTTATTTTTTAAGTATTTTTATATATTTGCAGAGATAGAAAATGAAGGACATAGAGCGAGAGAGCAAGACAGAAAGAGAAACAGAGAGAGAGAGAGAGATTGGGCACACCAGGGCCTCTTGCTGCTGCATCTAGCTTTATGTAGGTACTGTAGGCACAAAACTATGCCAGCAGGCTTTGTAAGAAAATTCTGGGCCACCTTCCTAATTGATTAATTGCCTCCTTTTTATTTTTATTTATTAAAAAGAAAAAGAGAGAGAGAGAGAGATGGAGGGAGGAAGGGAGAGAGGGAGGATGGGTTCTTCAAGGCCTCCCTCCAGCTGCTGGAGTTCGTAAATGAACTCTAGACACATGTACTTCCAGCTTAAGTGGGCCCTGGGGAATTGACTCTAGGTCCTCTGACTTTGTAGGCAAGCACCTTAACTGCTAATCCATCTCTTCACCCCAAGAATTGCCTCCTTTAAAGGGCTTACTATACATATTTCCTAATAAAAATCCAAATTTGGAGAAATTTTTATCATGAAGAATATCCCAGTACTTATAAAAATGCATTTTAGTATCATTCCATGATGTTTAAATGTAATTTAGCAAAATCAATGATCAAAATGAAATTATTGCATCCATGTATCTACAGCAGTAGAGCCTTATTATTAATTCCCTTTTGTTTGTTTGACCTCGACTTCTCTCAGCGAATCAATTGTTGCTCATGCAAATTCTTTCACTAATTTTTTATTTTGAAAAACCAAGGACTGAGGACCTAGCTCACTGGTCTTGTGTATATGTTCAAGGCCCTGGATTCCAACCCCAGCATTGCAAACAACAACAAAAAACAAAAACAAAACAGGAAAAGAAAAAAAATAAAAAAGCCCTCTGAGGCATTCTCATGGTTCATTATGAAATTACCATTAATGGGCATGAAGATTCCAACCAGGTCTTTCTTTTCCCCATAATCAAAGGCCTGGGAGAGCCCTGCAGACAGCAGCTCCCTCATCCTTGCAACTTGTGCTGATATTCACTGGATTCAGGAGGACCAGCTTAGAGGGTCAGGGGAGCTGCAGCTGGTCTGCCTCTCACTTAGCATCTTGAAAATAATAAGTAAGCACAGGGTCACACATTCAGTATGTTTTTAAAGGTGCTTGCATTTCCCAAGTTTGTACTGTTTCCTTTTGTAAGTTGGGAGGAGAAATTGTGTATTCAATACAATGATGATGCAAAGCTCAGTAACTTTCTCATGTTGTTTGAACATTCAGCTCCCAGAGCTAGGGTTCAGGGACCCACCTTCCTACCCACTGTGCGGCGGTTTTGCTCTTCCCTTCCCCACACACACTGCCTTGGAGCTGCTAGCTAGCACACCCCAGCTCACAATAAAGCACTTCTCATAAAATAATAAGAAATGATGTTCTCCAGAAACTTTTCTGGGTTGCTTGACAAGAAAAACAGCAAAGTACATTTTCAGCCACAGTGAGCAGGGAGCAGGTAGCTGAGCCGTGCAAATTTGCATTTTCTAGGGAGGTTCATTTTAGGGATGTTGAGGTTTGTCATTTATTTCAACTTCTAGTCAACATGAGCCCCCAAATCAAATGGATGTTTCTTTCCAGCTGACCAAGAAACCAGAGAAAACTTTCATTATCGTGAAGTGCTTAATTTGAGATATATTCCTTTCAGCAATCCTTTGTACTGTAGCATATTTGCATTTTTTTTGCATTCTATCCAATCTATAAAGTTCCAAATTTACTGAGGTACCACTGAGTAAACATTGTCTAGAGACATCTTGAGCTTGAATTTCAGGGATGACAAGAAGCCTGCAGTTTCTTGGAAGCATTTGATTAAGAGCTGGGTATCATACCAGGCATTACAGATATGAAGTCAGTATTTTAGCTGTTTTTCTCATTGCTTGAACCTGACCAGAACCAGCTGAAGGAAGCCAAGGCTTTATTTTGGCTTTCCTTTTGAGGGAATGGAGTCCACAGTGGAGGGGAAGGCAAGGCAGATGGGCTCCTTACATTCGAGTCACAGGCAGGAGGTCAGGCTGGGCTGTAAAACCTCAAGGCCCAGGTTGGAGAGACAGCTTGCAAAGCCTTTTGTCCTGGATTCAACTCTCTAGCTACCCACATAAATCTTGACAGGCAATGTCAAGAGACACTTGTCATTGCACACACTTAAGGTACAAGTAAATAAATAAATAAATAAATAAATAATTTAAATGTATAAAACTTCAAGACCAACTCCAAGTGAACCATTTCCTCCAACCAGGTCCAGCTTCCCAAAGGTTCCGTAACCTCTGCAAACAGTGTCCCCAGCAGGGACCAAATGTCCAAACACACAAGCCCTATGTAGGACATTTTACATTCAAGCCACAGCAGTTGGAAGAGGAAGGAGAAGGGGTTGAACAGGAGTGGGGCAGGGACATAAAAGGGAAGTGAGGTGAATATGACCAAGTGCATCATATGCATGTATGAGATTGCCAATAAATACACTTCTTTTAAAAGAGGAATAAACCACATTGCTAACATTTGACCCCACTGATGTCAGAAACTGTGGGTTGGGCAGTGGCCAGAGCAGACACATAGATGAGTCTTATGTCCCAGCTCCCTGTTTGTAGCTGTTCTTATACTTGCTCCAAATTTCCTACCTGTAAAATGCTCATGACATGGTTTGTGGATTAAATCTGCTAGTAGGTTATGCCTACAAAATAGTGCCTCTTGTACTGTAAGCTGATGTGACTGTTCAGTTTTAAAGGCAAGACTAGAAACAAAGAGAGAAGTGCCAACACAGCTCTGTTTGCTTTGGTGAGAAACAGTGTTGAAAGCAGGTGGCCTTCTGTGGCCTTGTGTAGAGCAAGGGTCTGCCAGCGCTCTGAACAGCTCAGATACACAGCAGACTTGGGCTCTTGACAGTACTGCTGGTGAACTGGCTTTGGGGAGGGGTGTGTCCTGGTTTTCTAGCCTTTGACACTCAGAATGGTTTAGATGACAGCACCATGGCCAATTTCATGATACCTGCACTTTAAATGCCAGATCACAGAATTCCTAATGTTCAGTTGGCTCTCAAGCAAGCCAGCTCCAAAACACTGCTGAGATTTTTTTCCATGGGTGAACTATGGGAACAGCAAGTGCTTAAGCTGACTGTGGGATTGCATGATGGTATAAAAATGAAGGGAAATGAAACATGAAGAAACCCTCTCTGTACCCTTGAGGGTGACATTCTTTCTTAAAAAAAATTTTTTTTTATTCATTTGCAATGGAGAGCAAGAGAGAGAATGGGGGGAGGGGGTCAGAGAACTGGCATCCCAGGGTCTCTTTCTGCCGCAAAAGAACTCCAAGTGCGTGCTCTGCTTTTGTGCATCTGGCTTACATGGGTACCAGAAAATTGAAATCCAGGCTGGCAGACTTTTCAAGCAAGCACCTTTAACCTCTGAACCATCTCCCCAGCCCCAAGGGTGACTTTCTAATACAAGACAAAATAAATGAATCAAGACTTTTTTACTGTTGGGTAGGAGCTCCAGGCTCGAGGCTGGAGGACACCTTATTGCTTCAGGGAAATTGGCCAGCAAAGGGAATGTGCAATGTTGAATTGAAAAGTTCTAGTTACACGTGGAGGATTTGGCATTTTGGGATAAGCAAACTGTGTCCTAAGAGGAGATGAAAACTCATCAGGCCTTGGAAATTAATCTGAAGTATGTCAGCATAGAGGAGGTGGGTCTCCCTGCCTTTCCCTTGCTGACTGTGCAAGTGTCAAAAATGAATGCAGTGCTATCACACAGCCTCCAGGACTCATTGATAAAACACAGGGAATTTCCCCTAAATTACCTATGAATTTTATGTGTCAAAATAAAAAGATTTAGGGCTGGAGAGATGGCTTAGCAGTTAAGGTGCTTGCCTGCAAAGCCAAAGGCCCCCAGTTTGATTCCCCAGGACCCATGTAAGCCAAATGCACAAGGTGGCACATTTGTCTGGTGTTTGTTTGAAGTGGCTAGAGGCCCTAACACTTCCATTCTATCTTTCAAAATAAATAAATTTTTAAAAGAATAAAAATAATTAAAGCAACTTTCTAGTTTCTTTACTTCACTTTTTTTTCTGAAAATGTCCTTATTTGTTGGTAAGGCACAGCATAGGATTTTGCCATTATCATTTTGTTATTTCATTAGTTGATATAAATGCATTATAGTTTGTATACAAATATTTTATTTTTGTACTCTTAAATTTTGTTGTGTATTACATGCTTATATAAGAGAAAAAAAAAAGTTATGTGGTGACTTTTTAATTATGTTACATAAGAGATCAGCATGCTGAGCTTTAAACAAATGTACAGCTTTTGTTTGTTTCTGTCCTATTCTTTTCCTTTAAAGCATGTGTGAAAAGTTACATTGCTGGAATTAAACAGATGCTATTTATGATTTGTTTTTCTGTTTTCGGTTGCTTGGGATTGAACTCTGGACCTCGGGCATGCTAGGCAGGCGCTCTTCTACTGGGCCACATCTGCAGCTGTGGTTTTGGTTCATAAGCCAATGGTATTTCAAGATTGATTTTTGGGCTGGAGAGATGGCTTAGCGGTTAAGCGCTTGCCTGTGAAGCCTAAGGACCCCGGTTCGAGGCTCGGTTCCCCAGGTCCCACGTTAGCCAGATGCACAAGGGGGCGCACGCATCTGGAGTTCATTTGCAGTGGCTGGAAGACCTGGCGCGCCCATTCTCTCTCTCTCCCTCTGTCTTTCTTTCTCTCTGTGTCTGTCACTCTCAAATAAATAAATAAATAAATAATTTTTTTTAAAAAAGATTGACTTTTACTTTCTCCCTCCAGTCTCAGCCTTTTGTGGACTACCCTTATAACCAGTGTGCAGTGGTTGGAAATGGGGGAATTCTGAACAAGTCCCTTTGTGGAGCTGAAATTGATAAATCTGACTTCGTTTTTAGGTAAGCCTTCTTTCAAACAACAGATTTGTTGGCTGTTTTAAGGATAACTTTGACATGTTGATAACGTCTACATGTGACCCAGGTAGGCTCTTCTAGAGTGTCACATGGCTCATGAGCTCCTCATCATGCTCACATCACCAACCTAAGACTGCACTATGCTCATCTATTCAGGTAGCAGTGAAATTGTGGTGTACGAGGAATTGGGACTGCAGAACTTATGTGAGATTTCAGCATGTGAATGAGTATCATGGCTCACTGGGAGAAGTTCAGAAAAGCATATTTCCCCTGACCTTGAAGACTTTTTTTTCATACAAAGCATTTCAAGGAAGTTTTGAAATGCTAGCCTAGGCATTTTATAGTTATGAAACATCACTGCTATCTGGCTCAAAATTAAGAAAAAATACAGCTTTTAGATTCTGATCTTTTTAAAGAATTTGTCAGAATATCAGCTAATTTACAAGAGAAACGAAAGTGGTTTGCATGTACACCTCATGCTAATAAGCTATGCTACAAAGCATCCCCATTTGCAGAATATGGCAGAAGGCAATTCACCCATCTGAGGAGGTTTCAGTTGAAATGCACCTTTAGAGAAAAAGTAGGTGGCTCAGTGAATGTAATGCTCTCTGTGTGGGCTTGAGTACCCAAGTCCCAGACCTCACGTGAAGCACTGGCCCTCTCAGAATGCTGGTGGCTAGAAGAGAGGACAAGACCGGGGCGTCCCTGGGAGCTTAGGGAAAGCGTTCTTGGCAAATGCTTCAGTGAATCCCGTGAGCACTGGGAGATTCCGCCTCAAACAAGGTGAATAATTAGGACCGCCATCTGAAGTTGGTCTCGGACTTCCACATACTGTCACATACTGCTGTGTGCAGGCACCTACATTCACACACCAAAATAAGGAAGTGGAGAGCAGTTTCTTTCTGTCCAAAGAGCATTGTTTTCGTACATCAGAGACCCTTTGATCTTTATTGATTTAACTTTACCTTTTCCACAAACTTAAAACCACAACACAATGCTCAGTAAATACCTGCCTGTCCCTTCAATCTGATGTGTATATTTTGTGTCCGAGGCGTGTACACAGCAACAGACCTGAGAGCCCAACAATTACTGAGTAATTATGGCATTACCAAATGAAGCAGTTCTGGAGCCCTTCGTGTTTTTGGTATACACAGCCAGTATCCAAGCAGGTTAGCTATTGTTTATGTTCTTGGTGCAAAAAAAAGAAGTAATCATAAAGATAAACAGTATTTCAAGCAATGGACTTTTTATAGACTTAAAATTCCCTAAACATCTGTGAGGAGTATTATGCCAAAACATTAATTTTATGTTATAGCAAATATAGGAGGCACAAGTTTAGGCTTAAAACCTAAAAACTATCTTGGCAGTATTTGATTTATAACTCTAAAGTGAATGCTTGGGTTTTGAGATTGTATTTTTGCTGATGCTAGATATTTTTCTGAATATATTCTATTTTTGAAGATGGCCATTCAAACTGAAAGGCAAAATAAGGGCTGTGTGTGATTGGTACCACCAGAATTTATTCATTTTTAAAGCTGATGCTTATTTTGTGGGTGGTTTATAAATACTGCTTGATTGTTTTTATTTCAAAACAGCCATGAATTAAGTGTATAAAGAACAAAAATAGTCAGTAACTATACTGCTACTACTCTGATAATACTGTGTGTGTGTGTGTGTGTGTGTGTGTGTGTGTGTGTAATGTTACATAGTCTTCACTGTATCATTCATATGCTATATTATATTATATATGTACTATGTAACATTACACACATCCATATGCATATATATGCATACACACACACACACACACACACACACACCAGTATTTCCTTTCCTTGGGAGTGTCCTGTGATACTATATTAGAAATCACTTTTGATTGTTCAGAAGACTGTGAGTCTATGACTTGTTATGGGAGCCCAGTACTGGGGTTATTTCCATGGTCTCCTGTCTACAATTAATGCTTTTTATATCATAGAGTACATGTTCCATCTGTGCCCATGTTTCATAAGGCATGGAATGAAGTGTTGCAACCCCAGGCATCTTACAGACCATGTCATCTATAAACAGCTTTCCTTGGGAAGAATTTAATTCTCTCTTTTTATGCCTCACTTTAAAGAGATGGTCTACTTGAAGTTTCATGGATAGAGAGTCATGGCCATCTTCCCTTTTCTGTGATTGGAGTATCCTGAAAATTAGAATCTTTAACTTGTTTTCCAATGCAAAACAAATTAGTTCTCAAAGAAAGATGAGAACAACAGGATGAAAACATCACTATAACAGCATTAGTATTTCATTTATAAATAGCATAATTTGTTGGCAAAGTTATTCACACAGGAATCAGGAGATCCTTATGTCACTATGTAGATTTTGCTTCTGGGAGGCAATATCACTTTACTTTCAATGCCTCAATATTTAAAGTAAATTCATGATTATGCCATGTGAAAATAGAACCAATGCCAATTAAAATAATCAGTATAATAATGTTAATAAAATATGTGGAAACACTTCTAAAGCTAGGCAAGGGGCAATTGTCATTTCTGGTTTTGGTACTTATAAAAGTCAATAAAAATATTGACAGCACTTATCAAATTTGTATGTTTCACACAATGTTGAAATGTCAACTAAGCTTTCTGTTATGGTGAAATAGTTTTAAATGGAAAGCAGATGGGTTCTGAGGCACTTTTGACAACAGTGTTTTTCCCTGAAATAAGGGAAATTATCAGATGTACCTGTGCATGTTTGTGTTTGTGTACTGGTTTTGTATGAGCTGTAGTTTGAAAATAGTTTTCCTTCCATATTTCAGATGTAACCTCCCTCCAACCACAGGAAATGTTAGTAAAGATGTCGGCAGCAAAACAAACCTTGTGACTGTAAACCCTAGTATTATAACACTGAAGTGAGTATTTGAAAATTGCATAACTATTTAAATGCTTTTTCATTGTTTAACATGTTTTTTTTTTTTCCAATCTGAAAGGCTTGATTGCCTTGTAAGGCTGACATGCAGTACAGCAGAAGTGGCTTTAGAGGAAAATACAAAAGAATACATTTGCAAATGTTCACATCCCACCAAGATTGTGGCTTATCAGAAATATGACTCAGCTGTCCTTCCAGTGTAATAGACAAGATGTTTCTAACCAAAGGAGAGCTTATTTATCTCATCACCTTTTAAAAACAATAGTGAAATCAGCATCTTCCATTTTGTCTATTAGTATTACTCTTGTCTTTGTAGCTCTTCTTGATAAAAGTGTCTGTTGAGAGATTTCAGATTAAGCCCTAATACAGCCTACTAAAATAGTCATTACTCTGGACACTTTATTACTACAGAATAATTTTCCTGTTCCATTTCTATAATGTAACCATTACAGAATGTTGATTGTTTTATAAAAGGCCCACACAAAGTTTTTTTTCTACTGTTTTCATCAGAAGTCATCATTACTAATAGAGTGATCATTCCAAATAGTTCTAGAATGTCTTAAGTGAAAACTAAATAGTGTATCTGACTTCAAAAAGCTGATTGCTAGACACAGTTGTGCTTGTAGGAATCACAAACACAGTGGTAGCACAATGCATGGAGGAAAACTGATAGAAATGTGTGTGTGTGTGTGTGTGTGTGTGTGCACGCACACACATGCATGTGCATGCACATGTGCAAAACAGGAATGGGTTTTGTATAAGAAACTTTTATGTTTAAATATTTATAACAGGTACTTAAATAATAAGTATATGGCTCAATAAATTGTAAAACATTCTATGCCACTTGGTTGTAAGTAATTCTAGAAGGTATTAAAACATCAAAAGCAACATTAGAATATATGGCTGAGTTGGAATATAAAGTAGCACAGGAAATATTTGTCCAATAAGAAGATAGAAAGTGAAAGCCTACATCAGATTAAGAAAGAGAAATCAAGGTCAAGCCCTTGATATTTATTTGACATTTGATTGATTCTTCTGAGTCCATGGTTTGTCATTTTGTACAATGAATGCAAATGGCTCCATGTTTCTGTCCAGAGATAAATTCACCCTTATGCTACCAAAATATTACTTTGATTATTATTACTATTATGATTTTTTTCAATTTGACAGATATGGGAACTTAAAGGAGAAGAAAACAGTGTTTGTGGAGGACATTGAAACCTATGGCGATGCATTCCTTCTTCTGCCAGCATTTTCCTTCAGGGCCAACACTGGCATCTCTTTTAAGGTGTACTACACACTCAAAGAGTCAAAAGCAAGGCAAAAGGTTCTTTTTTTCCATCCCAAGTACCTGAAACATCTGGCCCTTTTCTGGAGAACTAAAGGGGTCACTGCATACCGCTTGTCCACTGGCTTAATGATCACCAGCATCGCGGTGGAGCTGTGTGAAAACGTGAAGCTCTATGGATTTTGGCCTTTCTCTAAAACGGTGGAAGACACGCCTGTCAGCCATCACTACTATGACAACAGGTTACCTAAGCGTGGATTCCATCAGATGCCCAAAGAATATAGCCAAATCCTCCAGCTTCATGTGAAAGGAATTCTCAAACTACAGTTTAGCAAATGTGAAATAGATTCTTAAATTCTTAAGTGAGAATAATTTTAATATAGTATAGTAGATGAGTAATGATGGTTCTAACTGTTAAAGGAGATGGGTATAGAGCATTGTGGAAATAGAGTGTCATATAGGAGAGCTTCAGAAGTTACTTAGACCAAAAATCCACACTAACTGTAATTTCTACAAGTCACTCAGACACTCCAACCTTCAATCACTTTTCCTGAAAGAGGATCATGGCATCAGAAACATACAAGTCAAATGAGATTATTTGTTACAAAATAGTTATAGACTTTAGAGGGAGGTAAGGACTCATTGAAATTTCCTTGTTTATACTTAATGCAGCCATTTCCACTCTCACCAGATGACAGTAAAAGGCACAATGTCCTGAGGACCATTTCTGAAGAGAATAGCTGAACCACCACTATTCATTGGCATTCTCACCCACAGATTCTTTATTAATAATATCCCTCACATTGTTTTTCCTCTCTCAAGAGTACACAGAAGAAAATTGTCAAACAAGAAGTTCTTGATTCTTCAGAAATGAAATTCTTCTTCTCACATTCCAGTGAGCTTGCTTCTGATTAAATTAGCTCGATTTGGGGCATTTCTTACTTTTATCTACATTTGAATCATTTTTATCACTTGATATTAATTTCCTGCTTCAAGGTCGTACTTTTTCCCCTCTCATTGGTAGCATCTTCAAGAACATGAATAGTTTGCAATATCCAGTGTCTCTTACCTAATGTCTTGTCTATAGGGTCTCACTCAATTTATATTTTTTAAACTGTTAAATAGCTATTATTTCATGCCAGGTTGTAGACCAGGATCTGTGGGAAAATGTAAAGATGACTACATCTGGGAGGAAGAAGCAGGTGTGCACGTCACTGATTGGTATGGTATAATGAGTGACATAATGACAAGCTATGAGTATCGTGTTGGAAGGATCAGAGACAGGAATAATTAATCTATTTTAGTGGGATATATTTTTAATATGCCTATTTCATAGGAGAGGTAATTAAAACTAGAAAACAAATAGGTTTTATCAAATAAAGAAGATTGTCAGTAGGGGAAAGATAGCATGCAAAGCTGTTCTCTTGATTCTAATTCATCAAAATAGGTATATTGGATTCAAATTCATCAAAATAAGTATCTTGGAAAGTAGTCATGGGATTTGTCCTAAAATTGCCAAATGTTGAGAGAAAATAGGGATGGCTGCTTATGCTTTCATCTGTAAAATGGGAGCAATGCTTACAGCTACTGAAAGGTTTTTTTTAATTTGAATAAACAACCATATGTATACATCCCTTCTAATCCCAGTACTTGTGTGAAAAGGCTGGAATAGGAGATCAGGGAAACATGCCAAGATAATTACACATATTGCTTTTTAACTGAGCCAAGTTATTGTTTGACAAATGCCCTCTGTAACACTGCTGTAATTATTTACTTTCAGGTAGGACATCTTTACTTTGTAGGTGACATTTGTGATGCTGTTTTGAGTTTATATTTTCATTTGCACTTTCAACAAATCAAACTTACTAGCCTTATAAATTGATAAAAAGTCCACATAAATATTTCCAAAAGTAAAAAATAAGGTTTTTGTTACATAAAGTATAATTTATTAATTATATTTATTCTATTATTACTGATGGGTTTAATTAGTTTTAAATAGCATTCTAGTAGTATTATAATGTTTCATCCATACTAGCCACAAAATCTTAAAAATATATCATACATTAGTATCTTATAGTTAATCATGTTTCTCTTAAAATATTCTATAACAAGTATAAACTTTCTTTTTGGTGACACTGCAGTATATGAATGATTGGTAACATAACCTATTGAAATAAATTATTAAATATATATCTTGAAGAATTTACATGTTATTTTAATAAAAATTTATTGTGCCTAAGGTATTTTGAACTTATCTAGGGTTTTCTCCTATAAGTTGCAATTGTTAAAAAAAATTTTAATTTTTAGTTTTTTAGAGAGTGTGAGAGAATTGGCATGCCAGGGCCTCAGCCACTGAAATCGAATTCCAGATGCTTTTGCCACCTAGTGGGCATGTGTGACCTTGCACTTGCCTCACCTTTGTGCAGCTGTCTTACATGGGATCTGGAGAGAGATAGAACATGGGTCCTTAGGCTTTGCAGGCAAGTGCCCTAACCACTAAGCCATCTCTACAGCCCTACAATGCACTTTTAACTTAAGCATGTTCTTTAGAATATCCAGCCAGAATTCAGTGCTACTGATGTGCATTTCAGAAATACTCAAGACAACATGAGATCAAGGACCACAATTACATCATAATTCTGTGAAAGTTCAGCATAAAAAAATCATGACGCTTTTTGTGAAAAATATCATAGGTCTTCTCACATCCATATATCCACAGTTTGCTTCTTGTTTAATATTTGTGTGGCCATTTTAAAAGCACATAAGAAATGCTGCTTGTCACAGAAGCCCAAAGTTATTGGTCAGGAAATCACTGGCATTTTCTGAGTGTGTCATTTATGGTCAGGCTCATGGTGATGACTTGGCATACCTTCAATATGAAGTTCTTTTTGTCTTGATCTTGGGATGAGGTTCGCGTCATCTCACAGCTGCATCACATGAAGAACTGTGACGCATTTTACAGCCCATAGAGTTGACTTAGCATTTTGTAAAAATACTTATTTCCTACTGTGTGTTGGCTAGCAGGCTTGTTCTTTGTAATTTTCTCGCATTGGTCTGGGGGTATGATTTCATTATAGTTTGGGTGTTGGTCTGTTATTTGGACTTTTCAGAAAGGCTGTGTGTTGTGGTAAACTTAAAAGGAAGCACATGGGCCTCATTCACATCAGGACTTCTCCTTCCTTATAGAGCATGGCCATCTGTGTACTCCACTGTAATATATCAATAATGTCCCTTTGTTTCAAAAAGGAACATGACTTATAATTTTCTAACATGTGATAGAGCATAAATTTTAATAATACATCTTATCAGCTCTGTACCCTGTGAAACAAAAGTAAGGCTTCTTTGTTCTGTCATGGTAGATAATAATACTAAGTCTTCACCAAGATGGAAACACAAAAAAATACCAGTAACTTCTTTTTGTTAACATGTATAGTATCTCATGTCAATAGTCACAAGGAATCTCTGTGTAACAAGCATTGCCTAAATGTTGGCAGATGGATTGAATTTCAGTTTTTTGTTATCAATTCAAGTATCTCTGTGGACACTGAATATGGGACATTGAGTACTTGGGTAGTGGTGCTGTATAACGGTAGACTTTTAGGAGTCTAGCTCAGTCCATGACACATGTAAGTTTCTAATGGCAAAACCAGCTTGCTTGAGGTTTTCCCATTTGTTGTTTTACATAATTGGACAATAGGAGAGAATAGCATGATTCCAAAATACCTTTCAACCAAACTCAAAGAAGACGAAATATGTATTCAAGCTCACAGTCCATAGTACTGGATTGTCCATGAAGACTTCATGGCCTATTGCATAGAGTTAATTCTTGCAAAATGTACCAATCCTTAGCCAGGCATGATGGCACATGCCTTTACTCCCAGCACTTGGGAGGCAGAGGTTGAAGGATTGCTGTGAGTTCAAGGCCACCCTGAGATTACATAGTGAATTTCAGGTCAGCCTGGGCTAGAGTGAGACCCTACCTCAAAAAAAAAACTGTACCAATCTTTGAAGTCTCTGTTGTTTTTCTGCCTCCCAAAAGGTACATACAAATCATGAGTATCATAAAATAAGGCTTCCCTCTACATCTAAATTCAAACTCAGTAAATGTGTGACTCTCAGCCAGATAGTCAAGGGCAATTTGTTGTTCTGAAAACTTTCTATGAATAGAATAATAAATTAGGGCATAAATCAGATCCATTTTGCCTAGATTATTTTCTGGCTTATGAAAAATTTTAGTAATTAAAGGCTATATTTTATCAACTTCTCTAAATCCTTTCATGAATTTAAGGCAGCTTTGGGAAAATTGGAAAATTTTTGTGAGCAATGTATACATTAAACTCCTAAATATCTTTTGAAAACATAGTCTTGATGCGACTTATAGTGTAGCTATGACATTCAATAGGTTTTACTTATGTGACATTACATGTAAACATATTATTTTATTTTTTTTTTTTTTCAGTGAATTTTTTTTTTTTTAATTTAATTTATTAGTTTTCTTTTCAGTAAATACAGGCAGTTTGGTACCATTATTTAGGCTCATCTGTGATCTGTCCCCTCCCATTAGACCCTCCTTATTATTGAAAATGGGTCGTGCATTGTGGAGTTAGCCCCCAGTTATTAGTATGATAAATGTCTCTGAAAATCATGACCCAACATGTAACTCTGACATTCTTTCCGCCCCCTCTTCCGCAAGATTTCCCTGAGCCATGTTGGGTTCATTTTTGGTCTGCTTCAGTGCTGAGGTGTTGGGGGCCTCTGAGGCTCTGGCTCTCTGATTTGGTAGGAGTTGATTTTTCTCTGCATTGATCTCCTTCCCCTTTGTGCTGGTATCCAGTTCACAGGAAAACATCACCCTTGCTTATTTCGCCCGTTGTCCTTAGTTTCAGTTGGGCCCCTTCTGAGGTATGTTGGGGCAGCTCTCTTCTTAGGATCTGCATCTATCTGGAAAAGAGAAGCAAATTCTCCAACGGAGAGTAAGTTAGCACCCAGAAAATTGAGATAACACTTACTTTTTTGATAGACAGTTTGATAGGTGTAGGCCCTCTTATACCCCGTGATTGATGGTAGCTTGATATTGTAGAGTGGGCTTGTGTTTGGGTATGGTTCTGACTTGTTTCCCAGCTCCAGCTAAGGGTCTAGTACCACTGAGTGGATCAGTTAGCCAAATCAAGAGCAATTGATTCCTCACCATGGCTGTGTACCACTATTGCACTTGTGTGGGTATCACATCCAGTTAATTGTTGCTACTTAGGTTAAACAATGTGTTGCTTGGACAGATCTTGGTCACTTCCCCCAGTCGCCTATGTAGCGCCTTCTGGCACTAGACACGCTGACTGTCTGGGGACTGACTCTCTCCTGGCTTCCAGCCATGTCATTCCATTTTACGTGCCAGCTGCGTATGGAGTCTTCAGCAATAGGGTCTTACCACTGGCCTTTGGTGGGTCATCAATGTAAACATATTATTATTCTATTAAACATTGACCACATTGCAGGAATTGGTTATACCTAAGACTCATTCATTATACTTAATCCAAAAACACATTTGGAACCACAAAGTATATTTAAGGTGTCTCATTTGCATGTGGTTTCAGATGATTAGATGATAAGGAGTATTTCTTGTGACCTTCATTATTCTGTCATAAGTATTCTTAGAGCATTCTTACTTATATAAAAATATGAATGATATATGCTAGAGATGACTGCATATATCATGAAGAAAGTACAAACTCTTTAACAAAAGGATTTAGAACACAGATAACTGCCTACATTTCATGTTAACAGTTGGGCTCAAGATAGTTTAGAGAAAGACAGTCAAATATAAAGCTAACAGAAGAAAGCATGCATGTAAAGAATTATACTTCTAAACAAGACTCCAAAGTAAGCGTTTAAATGAATGGGCTAAAAGAAAATAACTGCTGTAAGTATATTAAACTAAAAGGTTCCTACATTAAATGACAAAGTCACAGGCTCAAGTAGGCTGGAATAAATTTTAGGACACATAATATTAATGACATTAATAGACATTTCAAGGGAGTGCAAATAGGGAAGAGACAGGAAAGCCAATATAAAAACTAAGCAAAAGCAAAAAAAAAAAAAAAAAAAAAAAAAAAGCAAAGGGTAAGGATGTGGTTTACAAAGGGGAGTTTGATTAGCTAATAGCAATTGGAAGTGCTGCTCAAACTGAGAGTCAGCCAAGAAGTAAGAATTAGAGTGACTTCTGAATCCATTGCATTGGTAAGCCTAACATCATTAATTTATAATGGTGCAGAAGTATGAACTGATTCAACACTTTTGGAAAGCAGCCTGGAGGTACTGAGTAATCTCACATCTCTTCTATGGTTCACTTTTGCATATTTATGCCTGAGAACTTCCTCAGATCCACAAGGAGACAAGTGCTAAGGTATTGATTTTGTGATATTGTTTGAGAACAATTGGGCAGAGAGGTGTCCATATCTTAGGGAGTTGAGCTGAACTTGATGGATATATCATACAGAAAATAACAGAAACACTTGCTACATGCATAGAGAGCAATAAGGATACATCTTTAAATTTTAACATAAAAGAGAAAAAAGAACCACAGCACAATATTTAGTTACTTTTAAGCATATGAATTAATTTATACATATCAAAGGCGTATGTCAAATACAAGAAGTGTGTCCATTTAAAAAAGTAATGGAGCCGGGCGTGGTGGTGCACACCTTTAATCCCAGCACTTGGGAGGCAGAGGTAGGAGGATTGCCGTGAGTTCGAGGCCACCCTGAGACTCCATGGTGAATTCCAGGTCAGCCTGGACTAGAGTGAGACCCTACCTTGAAAAAGAAAAAAAAAAATAGTGGAGGCTGGAGAGATGGCTTAATGATTAAGAGCACTTCCTGTGCAAGCTTGAGGGTCTGAGGAGTCTGAGAGACCACTGGAGTTCTATCCCTAGGATCCGCATAAACAGATAGACATGGCCACATATGCCAAATGTCTCTAACCCCAGACCTGTAGGGGAGCAGAGACTAGAGAAAGGGTGATGAGAGTGGGCTTACAGGTAAACCATATGTCATGGTCAGTACAGCAAGCTATTGACAGCATAAACTCTCCTTAATAACGGACACATAAAATCTGACATGCTAACCATAGGCCAATTTGTGCAAGCGTGTGTTACAGTAGCAGAACTAGCATCCACATTCACATATCTGAGTCTAAAGTCGTCTGTTTTCCTGGGGAGCAATTATAAAGTGAAAAGGAAAACCAGTTGTCATTAGATAAACTGACATATAGTCAGATGAACATATTGAAAATGTATAATTCAGAGAGTTTTGATCTGTGTATCCCCATGCGATCGTATCTGTAACTTATGTACACATCCATCATTCCAAGATAGCTCCTTGTGCTTTTTTTTTTTGCAATAAGTTACTCCTTAGTCCTCTTGTCATTTTCACACTAGTTCCCAATTAATCCCTGATCTGCTATTTTGTGGATTAGTATACATTTCTAACATATAGACTGTTTACACTTTTTAGAACTTGATACAAATAAAATCATATTATATGCATTCATTTTTTTGCCTTGCTATTTCACTTGACTGAGAATATTAATACTCACCTGTGTTGTGTATCTATAGCTAATTTCTTTAATTGATGATTTTAATTATGCTATATAAATGTACCACCATTTGCCTATCCATTCACCTGTTTACGTACATGTTAGTTGTATCCAGTTTAGGCTACTACTAATAAAGTTATCACAAACGTTCATATACAACTCCTTGTGTGAAGGTATGCTTTCATTGTGTTTGGGTATGTGGAAGAGAAATGCCTAAGTTGTGAGGTCAGTGTTTGTATGACATCTTTAAAAACTGGCATTGTTTTCCAAGCAGTTGTGGCATTTTATGTTCCTGTGAGCAGCATATGCATATGCATCCATGACATAAGTTGTTATTTTTTGAAATATTTATTTATTTATATGAGAGAGAGAAAGAGAAAATGGGTGTGCTAGGGCTTCCAGTCGCTGCAAATGAACTCCAGATGCATGTGCCACCTTGTGCATCTGGCTTACATGGATCTTGGGGAATCAAACCATGGTCCTTTGGCTCTCCAGCCTGGTATTTTTTTTTATTAACTTTTTTGTTTATTTTTATTTATTTGAGAGCAACAGACAGAGAGAGAAAGAGGCAGAGGGAGAGAGAGAGAGAGAGAGAGAGAGAGAATGGGCATGCCAGGGCCTCCAGCCACAGCAAATGAACTCCAGATGCATGTGCCCCTTGTCCATCTGACTTACTTGGGTCCTGGGGAATTAAGCCTCAAACCTGGGTCCTTAGGTTTCACAGGCAAGCACTTAACCGCTAATCCATCTCTTCAGCCCCAGCCTGGTATTTTTTAACTTTAGGTATTCTACTGAGTACGTTATTGTGATTTCAATTTGCATGTCTCTACTGGTTTCTTCTCAAGTGTTTATTTGCCTGTCACATATATTCTCTGATGAAATGTCATTTGAAACATATTGGCCATTTTTACTGGAAGTTCTTAAATTATATGTAATCTGTATATATTGTAGATATAAATCTTTTGTCAGACATTTGTCAGACCATTTGCTGTGGTTTTGCTCCTTTATTTTCTTAATGGCATACACCAAATAGCAAACGTTTAAAATTCTATTGGTCTATTTTATTAAGTTATCAAAGTTAATTGTTTGAAGGTTTTATATGGAACTGAAAGCTCTTTGCTAAGATCACTAAATCTCCTATAGTCTTGCTTGGAAAGTTTATAGTTTGCCTGGACTGTTTACATCTGTGAGCCATTGTGAGTTAATTATTTCCTGTGTGTGTGTAGGTCTGAGGTAAGATTGGAAGTTGATATGTTGCATAAAAGTAGCAAATTAATCCAGTAGAAGTAGTTGAAAATATCTTTGCCATTATATTTATTGGCATGCATTTTTAAAATAATTTACTTATATTTAAGCCTATACATTTGTGGACTCTTATGTTCATTGATTTGTCTTTTTATACCTATATTTTGATTAGTGTCATTTTATGACAAACTTCAAGATGACAGTGAAGTACTTCAATCTTTGTGTGTGTGTGTGCGTGCACGCGCGCACGTGCATTTATGCATGCGTGTGCGCACATGCACATATTCTGGAAGAATTTGTGTGAGTCTGACATTTTTGCCCTTATGTGTTTTGTAAATTCACCTTGTACTCATGGCAAATGGTCGTACTCACTGAGCCATCTCCCCAGCACTTTTTCCTAATTTTGTGTATGCTCATTATAAGTTATAGTGTTAAGACTTCTACTGCAATTTTTGACCTCTTTATTCTTTTAGTTTTATTATTTTTTAAATATTTTAATTTATTTATTTTAGGTAGAGAGAAATAGTCCGATGATGATGATGAGGGAGAGAGGCATTTCAAGGCCTCCAAACCACAAACTCCAGACACATATGCCACCGTGTGCATCTGGCTTTGTGTCAGTAATGGGAAATTGAACCCAGGCAGTCAGTGTCTGTAAGCAAATGCTTTTGCCAATGAGCCATCTTTCCAGCCCTATTTGTACTAGTTTTATTATTCATGTGTTTTAAAGCATTAAGGCATTAGTAAGTGTACAAATTGCTATTTTCTCTCCCTAGGTATTCGTGCATCTACTAATAATGCTTCAAAACACAAGACTATCTAAAAATATTAGTTTTGTTATTTTAAAAAATATTTTAGTTTTATTTATTTATTTGAGAAAGAGATATACAGAAATAGTCAGATAAAGAGAGAAAGAGAGAGAATGGGCATGCCAGGGCCTCCAGCCACTGCAAATGAACCTCAGATGTGTGCACCCCCTTGTGCATCTAGCTTATGTGGTTCCTTGAGAGTTGAACCTGGGTCCTTTGGCTTTGCAGGCAAATGCCTTAACCACTAAGCTATCTCTCCAGCCTTATGTTCATTAATTTTAATAACCTTTCATTAAATTTTACATTAGGAAACAAATAATGAGTTTCATCATGGCACCTTTTTTTTTTCTTTTTTTTTTTGTTACTTTTTTTATTTACTTGAGAGCGACAGAGTGAGAAAGAGGTAGAGAGAGAGAGAGAGAATGGGCGCGCCAGGGCTTCAGCCCTGCAAACGAACTCCACATGCGTGCAACCCCTTGTGCATCTGGCTAACGTGGGTCCTGGGGAATTGAGCCTCAAACCGTGGTCCTTTGGCTTCACAGGCAAGCGCTTAACCACTAAGCCATCTCTCCAGACCTCATGGCACCTTTTATATAGGCATGCCATACTTTGTTCTCATTTGTTTCTTTTTTAAAAAATATTTTTTTTGTTTTATTTAAGAGCGTCAGACAGAGAGAGAAAGAGGCAGAGAGAAGGAGAGAGAGAGAGAATGGGCATGCCAAGGCCTCCAGCCACTGCAAAGGAACTACAGATGCGTGCGCCCCCTTGTGCATCTGGCTAACGTGGGTCCTGGGGAATCGAGCCTCGAACCAGGGTCCTTAGGCTTCACAGGCAAGTACTTAACCGCTAAGCCATCTCTCCAGCCCTGTTCTCATTTGTTTCTGTTTGCTGCCCTCCTCATGGCTGCCAGCTCTGGCTGGTTCTCTTTCTTCTCTCTTTGTTTTCGTAACACAAATATGCTATTGTAATCTTTTTCATCCTTCCCTTAAGATGATCCTCTTTCTAGTTTCATGAAATACACAAACATACAAATATACAAAATTGTAAATACACTCACATAATTTTAAATCTAGAATGGGCATGTAAGAAAATATATGTACATTTATGAATATGGCTGATCTAGAGTAACAATGATTTTCAGATCTAGCTATTTCCCTGCAAATGTCATGATTTCATTTTTGTGTATGGATGCATAAAATTCCATAGTGTATGTGTATCTCATTTTCTTTATCCATCATATGTTGATGGCTACCTAGGCTGGTTTTATTTCCTTGTTGTTATGAATAGTGCAGCAATAAACATAAATCTGCAAGTGCCTCTGTGTGATGTTGGTTTAAAGTCCTTCAGGTGTACACCCAAGAGCAGGAGAGTAGTGGCTCATGCGGAGGAGCAGCAGAGCCACTCAAGAGCTGTAGAGTGGCTCATGTGGAAGAGTTAGGTGTTAGCCTCGTAGGGAAGCTCTATTTTTGACTTTTCAAGAAAACTCCACATTGATATCCATAGTTTCTGCAAATGTTTTCTTTCCCCCAAAGAGTAGGGTTCCTCTTTCCCCACACCTTCACTAGCATTTATAGGTTTTTTCTTCTTTATAGTAGCCATACTAACAGGAGTAAGATAGAATCGTAAAAGTAGTTTGATAGTTTCCTGGTAGCTTGGGTTTTAAATGTATTTTCAAATCCTTTTGTAATCACTGTATTTTTTGAAGCCTGTTTACTTAGTGCACTAACCCAGTCATTAAATGGATGGTTTGTTTGATTTGTTTTTGTTTTTAGTCTTTGAAGTTCTTCATGTGTTATACGTATTAATCCCTGTCTGATATGTAGTAGAAAGAATTTTATTCACGGGCTGGAGAGATTGCTTAGTGGTTACAGGACTTGCCTGTGAAGTCTAAGGACTCAGGTTTGATTCCCCAGAACCCACATAAGCCAGATGCACATGGTGGCACATGAATCTGGAGTTTATTTGCAGTGGCTAGAGGACATGGTGAGCCCATCTTCTCTCTCTCAGATAAATAAGTAAATTAAAATAAAGACTATTTTCCCTATTCAGTACACTGTTTCATAGTGTCAAATGAGGCTCATTCACTTGACAGCTTTCCTCTCCTTGATTTTCACTCTGCGGGTCTCTGCACCCTTGGAGACAACAGATGGCCATATCTAGTTTTTTAATCCACTCAGACAGTCAAAAATTTCTTCTTGAAATGTGGTAAAATTTCTGTAGTTTCATTGAGTAGATTTTCTATGATTTTAGTACATAAGAGACCGTTATGTTCTGTAGTTGCTCTGCTGTAATTTTTTCAAATAGATTCTTTGTTAATTCAGTGCATAGAAGTTCCTTCTTTTATCCTGTTGTTCCTCCTATTTCATCTTTTCATTAACCTTATCCCAGGATTCTTAAACATTGTGATTGTGTTTGTTTATTTATTACTGTTTTTTTTTTTTCAAGGTAGGGTCTTGCTCTAGCCAAAGCTGACCTGAAATTTACTGTGTAGTCTTAGGCTGCCCTCAAATTCATAGAGATCCCCCTACCTCTGCCTCCTGAGAGCTGGGATTAAAGGCATACACCACCATGCCCAGCTTTATTACTGAATTTTAAATGTAGTATTTCATCAACTTTGTCCTCGATCTTTCGTTGTTCTTCTATTCTTCCTTTTTCTTTCACTTTCTAAGTGATTAAAGTTGTGCATCAAACTGCCAGCCTCATTATCTGCACTTCATAAATGAGAACGTTGAGACTAATAATACCCAGGCTCATATAGTATAGAAGAGCCAGAGCCAAGATTCAAATTCAGATTGTATACTCAAAGCCTGTGAGCTTGGTAAACACTTCATGTTTTCTTTAGTTTTATTCTTATTGAAGCTTATTTTGAAAAATCATATACCCCAAAGTTTTCAGTCTTGCAAATTTATAATCACCATCTGGAGTTTTACATTTTCATTTTAGTTTCTTTGGTAGGCTCCAGACTTTAACTTGTACAAATTAAAGAATTATAATTCAATTGTACAACTTTTAACTTTTTTGTATTTTACTAGGTTCATTTTACTTTATGAAGTATTCATAAAATTCTTAAATTGAATCCTGAATGATTTCTTTAAATGAACATTTAATGTGAAGTATTGATTTATCTTCTGGGCTTTTAAGAGTGTTTAGGTAAATAAGCATGTAATATCCAGTAAAATATCACTGTGTGGTCTTTGTTGTCTGAAGCTCTCAGAGAATTTAGAAATCTCTCCCTCAGGTACTTCAATGCCTTCTCCCATGGCTAGTATCTTTATGTCCTCTGGCACGGAAACTGCAAACCATCAAACATTAAGGCTGTTATGGTTTTGCCAGTTACTGGTTAATAACAAGAAGCAATATGCAGACAACCTCCATCCAAAGCTTGGCCTCATCTGTTAAAGGTCAGTTCTGGGCCAAAATCTATGTAATATGTGTATTATAATGATTTCTTCCAAGTTTGTAAGGGAAGTATCCATTTGACTTCACAGATGAGAAACCATTAAAGATTAAAGTGGTTTCCACTACAAATATCAAAAGCTCCATTCATGTGGGTTAAGCTATTTGGCATTCTTGGCCCATAGATGAGAAGTGCAGAGACAGAACAGCTTAACAGTGGCCTTAATCCTCTGGTCCTGGTCTCATTTTCCCATGAGTGTCTCAGCCCAGCTTAGCTCTGTGTTCTGACCTCCACTGAAGACCAGCTGTTCAATCAATGCTGCAGGTGGGGTTATATCTATACATGGGTCCATTTCCAGAGAGGAGGACATGGTCACTTATGGACCACCTCAGAAGAAAGTTGTCAGTCACTGACAAAAATATTTTGTATGTGAATTTGACATTTAATGCTAATACACAGGGTCTTCCAAGGAGGATGGCTATACACCAGTTAGGCTCAAAGTTCTGCTGGAAAGGAGGAAGAGAGGAATGGATGCTGAATGGGAAGTAACCATGTTTATTAAATGACATTTTCCCTGTGTAACTCATCCATTAAGTGGATTGAGCTAACATTTGGATCCTAGTGTTACTGACTCCAAATTTCATGGTATTTCTCTTATACATTGAAACATTTTAGTATGCTATTCTGCAAATCACTCAGAGATGTGTTATAAGTAACAGAACAATTTTCTTCCACAAATTAACTACTACAAATGCATTCATTTCCAGAAGCAATTCTTGTATAAATTCTACCTCTTTAAAATCCCTTTTGGACATTGATCCCTTATGTGTATTAAATCAAAATGGAATGTAAAAATGTTATTCATGTTTGCCTTCCTTATAAGACAATGACTTGATTAATTTTTCATCAAATATGTGAAATAAAATGTTTGTTCATATTTGAAGTCTTAGAAATAGCTATTAAAACTTTGCCTCATAGTTGACTTTATGGGTCTATGCTCTTTGGGTAAATATTTATTTTAGCAACTTTGTCTAAAAAACTTTAAAGCCAATGGACTTCCAAGTTGCTAACCTTCTTACTCACCTTCTCATTTCCCTTTTCAAAATCATGAGATTTTTCTCTACATTGGGAGCACCATAGACTACATTAGTCAAGGGATAGTTGATGATCCCCAAGTAAAACACATCTGAAAATAGGATGCCTGCTTTCATTTTCACCACTAAGCAACAATTAATAGAAAATTCATCTCTAACAGGGTAATCCCATGTCTTGGTTTACAAGACCAGTCTAATTCATTCATATTCATTTTCTAAGGTGTTTAGTTTGAATGACAATGTGTGTTCTTTGAAATTTGAATTGCATAAATAGGATTCCATGGGTGGGGCATATAACCTATCCAGAAGTGTAAAGTTTATGTCTTTTAAATGTCTTGCTCAAAGATGAAGCATTTCTACCTCTTTGAGACTCAGGAGAACATTAATTCCTTGTCACATGCGGCTGTGAAGCTCAACAAGGGAATAATGGGTGACGCGACCGTTTTTGTCTGACAGGGAATGGATTTCATAAGTCTCTGAAAACCACACCCAATCAGATTAGAGGTCAATTGCAGTACTCTACTGGTCCACACTCGTGCTGGATCCCCATGGGGGGGGTGGGAATCTTTTCCTTTATGCTAAGAAATGTGTTCCACAGCTTACTTTAATGAGTGCTTTTAGTGCTTTAAAGGCAAAAGCAACCTATCAGTCAACTACTTTAATGTTTAACTATTTTCTGCTCCTCAAACTATTCCCTGGTAGAATTAAGGGCAGACACTAAAGTTGCTAGACGAATTATAGCTCTAATAAGTATCAGAAAAAAACCTACTGTGAAAACAATACTTGTTTTAATTATAACTTGAATATCAGTCAATACTTATTTCTTACATTGATAAAATATTTCTCCTACTCCTTAAAACAGTTAGAATAGTAAGTCTTCAGTGTTTATACATGCTGAAAATAATCATATTTTGAATGAATCTGAAGAATATCTTTTTGCTTCTTTTTTGTCTTTCCTGTGTTTTGAGAAGCTACTAAAGTTTTCAGTTTCTAAATGAGCCTTAAACTTCTCATTCAGCTCAGTTTCAGTTTTGAAATATCCTTAAATTTACATATTTGTTTCATGATTTGTCTTATGATTATGAGGCTTGTTGATACTTATATTTACAAAATTTAAGTTTCATTGAATGCAAATGAATGTTGAATAAATATGGTAGTTGCATATCTTGTTCCCATAACAGGTGGATAAATGTGGTATCTGCATATCTTGTTCCCATAGCAGGTATCATGAAAAGAATTAGCTGCTTGTAATTTACCAAAATAAAAATCAGGCTTAAGTAGAAAATAACCTTTAAAATTTTTATTAAATTATAACTAACTTTTTTGAGCTACTTTTAAATATTTAAATATTTCTTTATTTTTAAATTGTGTGTGTGTGTTATAACAGATTATACACTTCTATTCCCTCTCCCTATTCCTGTCTCCTTGGGGCCCTCTTCAGTGGGGTCTTGGGATCCATTGTGGGGTCATGAAGGCTTCAGTTAGGCCCAATGGGGTAGTTGGGGAGGCATTTGCACTCACCTCTAATTGATCCCAGTTAGAAGCCACAGATGAGAGAGTACATGCACCCTTTGTCTTTTTCTGCCTGTGTTACCTCACTTGGAATTATTTTTTCCAACTCCATCCATTTACCTGGAAGTTTTTCATTTTCTTCATTATTATCTATGCATCAGTTTATAGGTATCTATGCTGATTACAGTTCCTAGCTACTGTGAATGGGGCTGCAACAAACATGGCTGAGGAAGTTTCTCTGTAGTAAAGAGCAGAGTCTTTAGGATCTAGGCCCAGAATTGCTAGACCAAATGATAACTCTATTTTCATCTTTTTCAGGAGTCTCCATGATGATTTCCTTAGTGGTTGTACAAGTTTCCACTGCCACCAGAAGTGGGTAGGGGCATGTCTTTCCCCACTGCCTCACCAGCATTTATTGTTATTTGACCTTTTGTGAATGCCATCCTGACTGAAGTGAGATGAAATCTCAGAGGTGTTCTGATTTGCATTCCTCTGATGATTAAAGATGCTGAACATCTCCTTATATGTAATGGACATTTATATTTCTTTGAGGATTCTCTGTTCAATTCTTTACCCCATTTTTTAAAAATTTTTTTGTTCATTATTTATTTATTTGAGAGTGACAGACAGAGCGAGAAAGGCAGGTAGAGAGAGAGAGAGAGAGAGAGAGAGAGAGAGAGAGAGAGAGAGAATGGGCACGCCAGGGCTTCCAACCACTGCAAAAGAACTCCAGATGCGTGCGCCCCCTTGTGCATCTGGCTAACTTGGGTCCTGGGGAATCGGGCCTCGAACTGGGTTCCTTAGGCTTCACAGGCAAGCGCTTAACCGCTAAGCCATCTCTCCAGCCCTACCCCATTTTTTTTGAGGTAGAGTCTCACTCTATCCCAGGCAGACCTGGAATTCCCTGTGTAGTCTTAGGGTGGCCTTTAGCTCACGGTGATCCTCCTACCTCTGCCTCTCAAGTGCTGGGATTAAAGATGTGTGCCACTATGCCCAGCTTTATTTGCTGATTTATTGTTTTAAGTTGGTAAATTCTCCCAGGAAAGTGGCAGGATACAAAATCAATACACAAAAATCAATAGCCTTCCTATATGCCAAAGATAAACGAATGGAGAAAGAGATAAGCAATACTATCCTGATGATCATAGCCAGAAAATTTTTAAATGCCTTGGAATATCATTAACCAAGGAAGCTAAAGACCTTTACAATGAAAACATAAAAACACTGTGAAAAGAAATTGAGGAGGATACAAGAAGATGGAAATATCTCCCATGGTCATGGATTGGAAGAATTAATATTGTGAAAATGGCCATTCTAGATGGTCTAATATCTAAAATTTGTAAAAACTCAAAAAACTAAATAATAAACTGGGCATGGTGGTGCACATCTTTAATCTCAGCCCTTGGGAGGCAGAGGTATGAAGATTGCTATGAGTTTGAGGCCACCCCGAGACTACATAGTGAATTCCAGGACAGCCTGAGCTAGAGTGAGACCCTACCTCAAAAAAACAAAAACAAGCAAACAAACAA
Source organism: Jaculus jaculus (assembly GCF_020740685.1). Lineage (NCBI taxonomy): Eukaryota > Metazoa > Chordata > Mammalia > Rodentia > Dipodidae > Jaculus > Jaculus jaculus. Next base: position 62,532,191 of record NC_059116.1, read on the forward strand.
AACCCTAAATAATAATAAATCAAAAACACATTCAAAAGATGAGGTAGAGATTTGAACAGAGAAGTTTCAAAGAAATAAATACAAATGGCCATTACACATATAATATGTTCAATATCTTTAATCATCAGAGAAATACTTATTTTTATTTATGTGTGTGTGAGAGAGAGAGGGAGGCAAACAGAGAGAATGAATAGGTGCACCAGGACTTCCTGCCAGTACAAATGAACTCCAGAGCATGCACCACTTTGTGCATCTGGCTTTATGGGGTACTGAGGACCTGAGCCCAGGTCATCAGGCTTTGTAAGCAAACACCTTTAACTATTGAGCCTGAGCTGCTGATTACTGATTTACTGACTTCCTTAAGGTAGTCACCAATATTTTATCTCCTTTGTAGAGATGAGGAAAGCAAGGCTTCAGCAGAGTGAGTAACTGGAGCTTGATGATATTACTGACCAGTGGAGGCCTGGAGTAGCTTTAGGGTCCTTTACTCAAAATCAGCAAGTGTGTTCTAAGAACCAGCTGGTTCTCTTATATAGCTCCAATGTAATTTCCAATGAATTTCAGGAAATAAAATTGATTCTTTACCAAAAGGCTAGGTGTCTCCTCATTTCTAGATAAGTAAGAGCCAGTCACTGTATGGCTTCCAGGGTATTTAAAAGACCTTTTTATTGACAACTTCCATAAACATAAACAATATCCATGATTATAAACCCCTCCCACCATCCTTCCTTTCCCCTTCCCAAAAACTTCTTTCATTGGATCCTTTCTTCCTTAAAGCTAGTCTCTCTTCTATTTTGACTACATTATTGCTTTTTTCCTTCCATTAGGCAGATCTTGTATGGGTAGTGTCAGCCACTGTGAGGTCATGAATATCAAGGCCACTTTGTGTCTGAAAGACAGTATGACAGTATTGTAAGCACTCTTCCCCTTCCTTTGGCTGTTACAATCTTTTTTCACCTTTTCTTCAATGATCACTGAGCTGTGGAGGGTGTGATACAGATGTTTTATTTAGTGTAGAGCACTCAGCTGTCACTTCTAAGCACTTTGGTGTGTTTTGAGTTACCCCAGTGACTCTGAAAAGAAAACTTCTCTAACCAACAGTTAACCAACAGGAGCATTAGTGTATCAGCCTTAATATAAGTGTTTAGAAAACAGTTTGGTGGGCATAATATATGCATTTAGCTAGACAGTAGTAGAAGTTTCTTCTCTAGGGCTTATGGCTTACTAGGCCATAGGCTTTTTATTAGGTTTTCAATGCCAGACATGAATTTTCTCCCATGGAGTGGGGCCTCAAGTCCAATAAGAGAACAGCTGGTCTCCTCCGTAACAGACATGCCACCAGTGTACCAGTTAACATATTTTTGCCTGGCTGGTCAGCTGTAATGCCTGTAGAGTCCACTTCTAGTTAAGACCGTTGATAACTTTTCTCTCCCCACAGGCTTCATAGCTCTTTTTAGCATCCTAATAGCTAGTCAATAGAGAGGATGCTTAGAGATCAGCTCCAGCTTGATTTCCCAGTGACCTGTAGCCCAAGAATGTGTAATCTTCAGCAATACAGTCTTGCCATCTAGTTCTAGTGGGCAACCAAGATCCTTGGCAATAACCCATAATGTTTTGAGGATATCAGGAGCCTCCCTGGCCAATATCTTGCTGGAAGGTGTCCCACTCAGTTTCCAGTATTTTTGATGGGCTTTGTTATGTTGTAAAAATACTAGCGAATTCTGCTTTGAGTTTCCGGGACATGCAGTCTGGAAACAATTTACAAAATTCTTATTATGATAACTCATTTTTAACCAGAGTTTTAACACCCTGAATGACCTTTCCGTGGAAATTAGCAAACCAGATGAGGTGGGAGTCAGTGGGCTCCCTATCTACAGTCCCCTTCCATGGATTTACTGAAGTGAGTTTCCCAAAGCCCTCACTTCTTCATACTGTAAGAGAATTTTGAGCAATATTTGCTTTTACCTTTGAGTTCGAATGTTGAGGAAGTTCGGTTTTTCATAGGCATTACAGGTTATGATTAAAGACTGCAAAGTTCTGCTCCTTTCGTTCCATTACTAGCAAGAATGTGACCCTTACTTCAAGCATGTGCTCAAGCAGCCTCCCCAAGATGTGTACACTAAAAATTCAAGTTCCTTAATCAATGTGCCTTACAAGTATACACAATTGGATGCTTGGAGCTATGACTTGTCGATCTTTGAGACACAACATTGCACAGCACCTCGGTTTAATGATCAGTAGCATGACATGCACCTCAGACACAACGATATGTGTTCTTAGATGCTTTATATAAAGAAACTTCCCAAAGAGACAATGACTGCATTCTCATTTTTGCCTCATGTAGTCTAATAGATTAAAGCAGTTTTAATGTTAAGATTGCCGTTGTCGTTATTGACTTGTGATGCTGAGAAATGAACCCAGCACCTTGTACATGTTAGGCAAGCACTGTACCACTAAACCATGCCCTTCAACCCCAAAGATGTTATATTCTTGGAGTTGCCAAAGTTTTTACTGTAAATCGGACCCACTTGTATTGATGAGCCTAGCTTCCTTCCCTTGCTGGGACTGTACCTCTTAGCAAGCAGCCAGATCTCCTAGCCTCCTGCTCTTCCAGAGTTATTGTCCTTTCTTCTAAATCTCTTTTCCCTCATTCCCCAAAATCAGCCAGCCAGTGAAAAGTATTTTGCTCAAGACCAGAAAAAGAAAAACAGGGTAGTTTAGAAGTAGGTGACGCTTGGAAGAATTTAGCTAATTATTTCCTTGAATTACCTTAAAAACTTTTGGAAGTAATTGGCTATAAGTGTAAATAAATGTTTTCTTCAACATTAGATAATATAAGAAACCCATTTAGTTCTAACTTGAGGAAATGAACAAAGAATTGTTATGAGAGATCACAACTTTTTGCTGTTAAATTTGTCTTCATGTGAGACATATGACATTATTTACTGCCAAATTGTCCTGCATAGCTGAACTTCTAGGACTTCTTATGAAGTAGTTGCAGAAAGTTGCCATTTTCTGCCAGATTGCATTTTCCTCCATTTTCTTTCAGCTTGATTTCTTAAGGATAAGTGTCGTCTAATATATCAAAATGAATGCTTCTTCTTTAATTGTCCAAATATTAATGAATATCTATTATGCAAAAGCTGCTGGATATAAAAATATGGGATAGTTCATCCTTAAGAAATTCAGGGGCTGGAGGTAGAGCTCAATGACAAAGTGCTTGCCTAGCATGTACAAGGCCCTGGATTCAAACCCCAGCACTAGGAAAAGAAGAGAGAAAAAGAAAATGCATGTTCTAGAAGCAAAATTACCATAATTCAGTAATTCTGTAATGCAGATATTCTTAGAGGATCATGGGAACTTAGAAGAGGTGCCCCATACCCTGCCTGATTGCTGGTTGGTAGAGGAAAGATTCTCAAAATTCATTTAAAAGCAATTAGATATGCAGGAATAGGTATGAATTAGAGAGTCATCAAATTTATTTTCCTTCTTGAATACTTAGTAACAAACTGTTAAGTGGTAATGCTTTAAAAATAATAGTTGATTTTAATCCAGCCTCCTCAATAGAGTCTTTGGCACGAAGTTCACTCTAAATTTTTATGTGTTCTCCCTTCTCTCTGACCTTGTTTCCTCAACACTAATGTGAGAATAATAATCTGGGCTATCACATCCAGTTGTGGGGGCTGTGCACTGTACAAGTCCAAGGGGTATCATTTATATAAATAAATATAAATATAAATATAAATATAAATATAAATATAAATATAAATATAAATATAAATATAAATATAAATATATGGTGCCCTCTGGTGTTAGGCAGCTATTTTTTTTTTTTACAATAGGATAGGACTGTGAGGAATATAAAATGATCTATATAAAACAAAAAGTATAGCAGTTAGCACTTCTCAATATATGTAGCCATTGCTATTGCTGTTATTACCTCACATTATTTTTAGAAGCCTTAAAATGTGAAACATATGTATGAAAAATGTGGCTTCTAGATAAATAATATCAATTATTATATATTAAGAGATTCTCTAACATTGAGGAAGTGGTATCATGAATACTGCTCCCACTGCTAGCCTGAAAATCAGCTCCAGGGAAATGGCAACAGATGCTGTGGTCACTTGGGTTTCATCAAAACAGAGATCCAGAGGCTACAGAAAGACCAACACTAGGTCAGATGTCTAACATGCCTACCAAGTCTCGGGAAACTTATGGAAGAAGGGATGGAAAGATTATAAGAGCCACAGGGTATGTGGGGTTAGCCTGAAGTACACTACCTGCCCACCCAGAGAATGAGGCCTTCATGACCACAGTGAATACAATAACCCCACTGAAAGGATCTCAGTGGAGTGGGGGTTGGGAATATAAGAGTACTATCCTTTTTTAAATAAAGAAAAGAGATTTCTCTGAAATTATATTTACATTGAAATGACCCAAGACTATAATTGGAAAGTATAATATACTTCTTTGGAGGTATTCAAATGACTGTCTTTAGTTCCTTCTGTGTACATGAATGTTTAGTACTCACCTTGGATTCCCCTTCTTATTATTGTTCCAACATAATAACACTTCATGCATCTTTCAGAACTTGTACTTGAAGAAGCCTTTTTCAAAATATAATGCAGTTGGTTTCAAAGATATATTGAAATGGTAAAATTTTGAAAATGTTAATGTCTGAGATGCAAAATTAATACATTGGTGCTTGCTTTTAAAATTTGTTTTATTTTTATGTAATAGTGTGTGTATATTTGTGTGCATGGGTGTATGCACAAACTGTGTGGTGTGTGTGTAGTGCATGCCTGTTTTTGTGTGTAGATGTGTGCATCTCATGTACTTATGTGCAGAGGCCAGAGGAGAATACTGGTGTGTGTCTATTCTCTTGTGCTTTGTTTCTTTGAGAACTAGTCTTTCACTGAACCTGGAGCTGCTGTTTTTCGTCAAGTTGGCAAACCATTGAGTTCAAGCAATTCACTTTACTCTGCCCACTTTGGGACTTGAGTTATAGGTGGCATGGCCACACCAGGCTTTTTATGGGGGTCCTGGGGATCAAACTCAGGTCCTTATGCTTGCAGAACAAGAGCTGTTATCCATTTACCCATCTACCCAGACTTGCTTTTGAAGTATAAATCAGATGTTAGTAAGTAATTTAGTGACTGTAGCTTGAGCTTAAATCTTTGAAGCATTACAAAGACCTTTGGCTCATTGTTGGTCTTTTCCTCAGAACTCTGTGGCTCTTACTGGTATGTTAGTGTTCATGTTGTATTATAATGTACTTTCAGTGATGTGACTCTAAAATAGAGTTGTGATCTAATGAATTTTCTGAGGTACTTGATTTTATGGACTGTGACCTAGTGACATTATTTACAGTCTCTTACCAATTATTTTAGGAGATTGCTAAAATGTAGCAAGTCACTTTATTAGAAAGTAATCAGAAATACTTAGAAAAGTATATCAAAAGTCACCCGAGTTATAAACATTAAATTGGTGGTTCATGGTCAGGAGAGAAGGATATCCAGCGCATCTCAAGATGTGTTATTGCCTGAGCAGTGTTTGTTTCCATCTCTTGGAAGTCGGCACTAGGTGAGTCTGACCTTGTGGCAGCTCACTTCCAAGCAACAGTCCTAGGATTTTGACTCTTGCCATTATGTTGCTGTGGTCTTTCACCCATGATCTTCAAATTCTTCCATCTACATGCATATGCGGAAAGAGAACAGCATGGAGAAACAGAGCTTCCAGTGCCTTTATGGGCCAATCACTTGCATGACACTGGCATAGCTACAGCTCATACCTAATTACACAGACATCTGGGATGTCTTCTATGTGCCTAGGAAGGAAAGGTTTGGATGACCATTTAGATGTCTTTACAGATCAGACATCTTTTTATGCTGCTTCCCCACATAGAACATTCTCTCTCTTCTTCTATTTCCTAAATACATGACCAGAACTACATCTTTTGAGATTGCCACTAGTCAAATATGATTGTAAAATTGTATATTGATGATATCTGCTTAAATTGTAAGTTTTAGTATTAGTGAATATAATTGGTAATTTGCAGCTTATTTAGGAAATTGCTTAAATGGAAAAAGCATGTAATATAATCTAATGCAATCTTCATTAGATGATATTAAACTGCCCTGACAATGGTAATCAGAATGCAATAAGAGATTAAAATGCACTATTTTCATCTACCAAACTCATGTGTACATAATATATACAGTCATATGTAAATTATACTAGCTGCTTTCTCCTTGTGGAACAAAATACCCAACCAGAAGCAGCTAACGGAAGGAAGGGGGTTTACTTCAGTTTTCAGTTTCAAAGGGAAGGCTCATCATGGCAGGGAGGAAGGCAGGAACAACAAGCAAAGCTGGGCTGGTGCACCTCAAAAGCCACCTCAGTGACATACTTCCTCCAGCAAGGCTCCATTTCCTAAAGGCTCCATAAGTTTTCCTAATGGAGACATCACTTGGGGATTAAGTAGCCAAATGGCAAGGCCATGGGGGACATTTGACATTCAAACTATCACCCAAATCTGTACATGTGCACACAAATGCCTACATAAGAGACTTGTGCCCACTATCACTTCTACTAAGAAAGACAGCTAACAGAAACTTCATACTTAGGTTTTGAGAAAAGTGTGCCAACAAGAATTATAATAACTATGTTTCCTATCAATGTTCCAATTTCCTCTTATAACTAATTTCCTCTTTTAACTGTATAATTCAAAATTTCTGTCTAATATTTGTCTTTATCACAAGGATATTCCTGATTTGCTCACAAGAAATGTAATGTAAAGAGTAATTATAATTTATTGAATATACTTACTATAATCTGCATATCTCCTGTAACTTTCATAATTACCCTCATATGTCAATACTATTATCCTTGCAATTTGTATGGATATTTTATTTTCCATTAATAGAAAATTCACCTTACACCAAAAAGAAAATTTACTAAAACTTAGTATTTTGCTAAGGCTATTTGGCTTCTTATAAGCAAATATGGAAAATTATCTGATACCAATACAGATAACTGGCTATTCTCCCTCTTTCTGAAAGCACAATGACCTCTGTTTTGAAAACAGTCTTCTTTTTTATCTCTGTAGTCAGTGAATATAGTCAAGTTGGTAACATTGTTAGCCTCCTCCCTGTCCTCCCCCCTCCGCAGGGACCTTCCTTGTTGGGGTATGTGGGTTGTGCATTATGGGGTTAGTCTTTAGTTTTGTGTAGGAGGAAATGTCTCTGTGTGTCATGACCCAACATGTGGCTCTGACGTTCTTTCTGCCCTCTCTTCCTCAAATTTCCTTGAGCCATGTGGGGTTTATATTAGGTCTGCTTCTGTGTTGAGATCTTGGGCACCTTTTGTGTCTCTGAATATCTGGTTTGGTAGGGGGTTAATTGTTCTCCGTGTCTATCTCCTTTACCATTGTGCTAGTTCCCGGTTCACCAAGCAAACATTATTCTTTCATGTTTCCCCAATTATTATTAGTTTCATCTGGGACCCTTTTGAGGCATGATGGGGTGGTTCTCTCCTTAGGATCTGTGACTATCTGAAAAAGAGAAACAAATTCTCCAAAGGAAAATAAAGTTAGTACCAAGTAAATGTGATAACAATTGTTTTTTAGGGAGAGTTTAATGGAGAGTAGGCTCAGTTTTGGATATGGTTCTGACTGGTTTCCCAGCTCCAGCTATGGGTTCCATACCACTGAGTAGGTCATTTAGCCAAATACAAAGCAGTTGTTTTCCCACCATGGCTTTGTGCCACTATTGCACTTCTATGAGCATCACACCAGGTTGTTTGCTGCTAAGGAGGTTAGATCATGTGTTGCTTCATTCCAGGTGGGAGTCAGACAGTGCAAAACACTGTTACCAAGTTATTCACCAAAGCTAGGACAGGGAAGCAACCTAATTGTTCAACAATGGGTAACTGAATAAGAAAAATCTACATACTCATATATGTATGTATATTCACAGTGTACAAATATGTGTCAGCCTTTAAAAAGGGAAATATTGTGCATGCGTTCTTTTCAAGTGGGGGTGATGAATAAAGATGTAGCTACCCAGTTTGGACAACAGATCAAAGAAACAATTCCACCAGTGTAGCTTGGTAAGCCAATGAGTTTAATAAGGGTTACCCCCAAGTGGCTATAGCCCTGAAGAAAAAGTCTTACTCTCCCAGCACCTATTTGTCTCAGACAGCATCGGGAAAAGAGAATTGGTTCCATTCCATTGAAGACACATGGGACTTAGAGGCCAGCTGGAGAGGGGACTTTGTCAGGTAATGCCTTTTACCTTTTGGCCCCCACATAAAAGGCACATAAGAAATGATTAACAAGGAACTGGAGAAATTGCTTAGTGGTTACGGCACTTGCCTGCAAAGCCACAGGACCTCAGTTTGATTCCCCAGGACCCACATAAGCCAGGTGCACAAGGGGGCAAATGTATCTGGAGTTCATTTGCAGTTACTGGAGGCCCTGGTGCACCCATCCCCTCTCTCAATCTCTCTCTCCCTCTCTCTCCCTCTGCCTCTTTCCCTCTCTCGAATAATAAGATAAAAATAATTAACAAGCTTACATGTGAAAGATACACTAAGATACAGTAACTTCTTTATCTGTGTCTTATGTTAGTATATATTAGAGCTTTAGTAAGAACTTAAACAAGATTATTATAAACTAAAAGCAATATTATTGTGACTTAAACTTAGCAAACTGAAAACTTAAAAGCAGGGTGACTTGTGTGGGAAAAGTGTTGACAAACTTTTAGACTTCATCCATAAAATGGGGTCAGCAGGTCACCTGAGAATACTTGGAAATGTTTGCTTGCAGCCTCTTTCTCCCTTTTCTCCTCCAGTGCAGGAAAAAACAGCATATTCTAGATGGCTACTGGATTCCTATTAACAGCCTATAGAATTCCAGGGAGGAATCATAAGACACTCTTAGAGCAACCGTAAGTCTTTGGGGTGAGGCAGGGCCTTGTGATTCTCCTAAATAAAGATGGACCGTTTGTGGGATCAACCTTGTGTAGGTCTCCTTGAATACTCACAGCTACTGAGAGTTCAGTGGCCATGTCATGCCCTGAGGACAGCTTTCCATAGCATCCTTACATTCGTGACAACATAGACAAACCAAAGGGACATTATCTTAAGCTAAACAAAAATAGGAACAGAAGGCTGAGTTGGAGCTGCACACCTGTGTTTCCAGTACTAGGAAGGCTGAAGCAGAAGGATCATCAGTTCCAGGCTATCCTGAGCTACAAAAGGAAAACAAAAAAAAGAAAGAAGGAAAGAGAAGAAGAAGGAAGGAAGGATAAAATAGAGGAAAAGAAGGAAGGAACTAAAAAAGAAAGGAAAGAAGAAAGAGGAAGAAAAAAGAAAGGAGAAAGAGGCTCAGAAAGACAAACACTGCATGTTTTCACTTACATGGGAAATCTAAAATCCTTATAGATGTAGAGAGCAGAATAGTGTTTGGGGCAAGTTTTGATGACAGAATGCAAACTTTGGGGGCTGGAGAGATGGCTTAGTGGTTAAGTGCTTGCCTGTGAAGCCTAAGTACCCTGGTTCAAGGCTCGATTCCCCAGGACCCACATTAGCAAAATGTACAAGGGGGCGCACACATCTGGAGTTCATTTGCAGTGGCTGGAGGCCCTGGTGTGCCCATTCTCCCTCTCTCTATCTGCCTCTTTCTCTGTCTGTCACTCTTAAATAATTAAATAAATAAATGCAAACTTTGTTTTCAGAAATTTCTTAATTCCAACACTGTCTAAACTTGGACTAAAACTTTGAACTATTAGTCAAAAAAATTTCTTAATTGTGTGTATGGGTGTGTGGGCATGTGTGTGTGTGTCTGTGTGTGTGTGTGTGTGTGTGAGAGAGAGAGAGAGAGAGAGAGAGAGAGGGGAGAGAGAGAGAGAGAGAGAGAGAGAGAGAGAGAGAGAGAGAGAGAACGAACACATATGCATGCCACAATGTGCATATGGGGGTCAGAGGATGTTAGTCATTTCCTTCCACCTTGTGTGAGCCAAGGTGTCTCTTGTTTTGCTATGTGTACCAGTCTAATTGGTCCTTGAGCATGGGGATTTTCCTGACTCCTCCTCTCATTGCCATAGGCATTTTGGGATCACAAACATATGCATCACTTTGTCCCCAGCTTGACAAGGGTGTGGAGATTTGAACTCCAGTCAGCTAGCTGACATAGCAAACACCCTAGGCCCCAAATATTCAGTTTTAAGGAAAATAAGACTCTTACATTCAATGTATAGTATAATGGACTATGCATAATAGTGATGTATTGAATATTTGATGTTTGCAGAATTTATTCATGTGTTCTCACCACATACTCACATGCACAAAATGGTTACTACATAGGTGATTGGCATGTTCATTTACTTGATTGTAGTAAACACTTCACAATATATACACATACCAAAGCATCACACTGTGTATGCGTTAAATATTTGTAAATTTATTTGTCAATCCATATGTTTATATTTGCCAGTACATACAGGAAAAAGCATGGCTGTCAACACCTGACTCTGAGGAGGAGTGTTACTTAGAGAAAGGACACCAGACACTGAGTTAAGCAAACACCATAAAGAGATGTACTGTAGTCACCATCTTAAACATAAGAAGGCTGGGATATAGCATGGTGGTAGAGTGCTTGCCTAGCCCACACAAGGTCCTAGCATCACAAAAAGACAAAAACGAAACCTAAACACTTTAAGCAAAGCTGTTAATAAGACTAGAAGGCCATAAAACTTTTGGATCTGGTGACTGTAAATCCAAGTTGTTAAACCTTGCTACTCAGCCAAGTGTTAATCAGAGTTGTTCTGTTTTTGCTATCTGTAGACAGGTGTCTGTAAACCGTAAGCAAATATAAAACCTAATATGGGCTGAGTATGGTGGTGCACACCTTTAATCCCAGCACTAGGGAGGCAGAGGCAGGAGGATGGCCATGAGTTCAAGGCCACCCTGAGACCCCATAGTGAATCCAGGTCAGCCTGGACTAGTGTGAAACCCTACCTCTAAAATAAACAAAAGTAAAATAAAATAGATAAAACCTAATATGGTCATCATCTTCAGCTAATTTAGAGATTTTAATAAATTTTCAACAAAATAGTCTTCATTAGAATCTCTAACACGAATGCACACTGAAGAAACAAAAGCTTCAAACCCTGTCTCTTAATTTATTTTCCACTAAAATCCAGTGTATGGCTCATGGAAATTATCAATAAGCAGAAATGTGAAGCCTAGGGAATGGGTAATGTTCCTCAGGAAGTGAGCTTGTAGCACTCAGGCTGGTTGTGGATAAAACTTGTGAAATGAAGAAATTTCTTGTAAATCAGTGGGTTTCTTGGTCTTCAAGGAGAAGTGAAGGTTATGAATAGTGGATGTTTTCTGTCATCAGGAAACAAAGGCTTTATGATTCTTGGAAAACAACTGGTGGTAAGAACAGTACCAGGTGAAGGGTGCTGTTTGGGATGGGGAAAGCCTTTAAACACAAGGGAGAGGAGTGTTCCCCTCTGTGGAGCTTGAACCTTTCTAAATGGAAAAAGGCTGTCACATAAAATCAGCCCTTGCTCATAGTACGAAGGCTTTTCGATGCAGATTTACTATACTCCAGGCTCTCTAGGGACTGAACTACAATCTCCCAATCACATTTCAATCAGACCCCCGACCAGAGGTGAAATCATCATGTTCAGGCCCGGCAGGCTTCCCCTAAATCATGTATCCAGCTAATTTTCTTTAACACAGTATTTGACTTCATCTGCTAAGTATAAAGATAATATTTGAGGGAGGAAGGAAGGGGACGCCATCATACTTTGTTAAAGAAGTATTCTTTATTTCTGTTTGAGAGCATCAATCGTGGGACAGACGTTCTGTAATCACCACTGTCTCCTAGTAACTTGCACTGTGGCTAAATCAGACTTGCTCTTCTACTGAAGTGAAGGATGAGTAGAATTGCAGGTGCTAAAAGGCCAATTTGATGTAAGCTTCAATTTTCTGCAGTTTAAAAGAGGTGAGAATGGTTGGCACTGCACGATCCCAGAGGCATCCAGGGGAATGTGTAATGCTGGTCTTTGCTGTAATGGGTGGTCCCTCCTTGCTGTACACAGAATGTTGCAAACAAGTTCTTAACTCTGCAGGGTTGAGAAATTATAGAACACAGTCCCCTGGGCACCTAAGGATTAACCTACACTCTCCAGGCTAGAGGTGGTAGTGACATTCCTTCCCGCTCTTCACTGTTTCCTGAAGATGTGTTAGGTGACTCATAATTAAAAATTCTTTGGGAGGCTTGGAAGATTGCAGTAGGAAAATGGAATTCTTTTTTTAGTTTTGGTTTTTGAGGTAGGATCGCATCTCACTCTAGCCCAGACTGACCTGTAATTCACTGTAGAGTCTCAGGGTGGCCTCAAACTCATGGCAATCCTACCTCTGCCTCCTGAGTGCTGGGATTAAAGGCATGTGCCATCCCTCCTGGCTGGAAAATGGAATTCTTAAGTCTTGTGTGTAGGAACAGATTTTTACATTCAAAAATAACAAGTATGATGGAGGAGACTTACCTGTCCACTTACTCAGTATTCACCTCTGCCTTTAGAATGCATAGACTTCAACTTACATGACCTTACATGACCGCTGGTGTAGATAATCCAAAACATATTTGCCCACATCTTCTTTATAACCTAATGAGTGTTCTGTGATCAACAACCTAGTAAGAACTCAAAAATATTAACTGAATTTTAATTTCATAAACATGGTACATGTGACTAGGGAAAACAAAAGGATAGTTTCTTTTTAAGTGAAATAACAGGTCATTGAAAAGTCTTCTCTTGTGCTCAGTGGATAAAGGTGCGTGCTTGTAAAGACTGATGCCTCAAGTTTAATTCCCCAGTACTCAAATAAAGCCAGATATGCAAAGTGATGCATGAGTCTGGAATTCATTTGTAGTGGCAGGAGGCCCTGGCAAGCCCATTCTCTCCATCTTTCTCCTTCCCTCTCTCTCTTAAATATAAAATGTCTTGTCTTGAGAGAGGGACAGTTTGGGTAGAAGCACCCGGCAAGAGTGGAGAATGCTTTACTCTAACGACAGGCTGTTGCTCATAAATTTAGTGTCAGAATTGGGTCATTCCCCACAATGAGATTTTGGTCAGGGAAGCCCATAAGGCTCCCATAATAATGCATATCATTGCCAAAGCACTTGGCTACCCACTAGAATGAAATGGCAAGACCTTGTTGGGGAAGACACCACCGGTTGCATTACATTGAGAGAGATCATGCTGGAACTGAGATGCAAGCCAGCTTTCTTCTGGCTAAGTGTTCATTGCTGGAAAGTTCTATGTGAACTTCTAGAACTTCTAGGGGATAAAAGTCATCAACTGTGTGAACAAGCAGTGGAACCTGCAACTACAAAATCAATCAACCAAGCAAGATGTACCACTGGTGCAATAGTGGCACAAAGGTTTCGGGGTTACGAGCTGCTGTCTGGCTGGGCATGAGAACTGCTCAGTGGGAGGAAATTCATGCCTAGTACTGAGAACCAAGTCACAAGCTGATGGCTTAGAAGGTCATAGACCCTACAGGGAAGCTCCTATTGTTCTTTGGCTGAAAGAAGAAGTATTCTTGTCTTTAAAACGTCTATGTTTACCTCTTTTGTTCCATGCTGTTGGATATAGAACATGCTTTTTACAGATGGTAGTGAATAGAGGGGAAACCCAAGATCCATCAGGATGACAGGAAAGAGCCAACTGTATAACATGAGACAATTCACCTCTATCACATCTGCTAGGACCCAGGAAGCATTACAGAGAAAGTGGTAGATTAAATAGGAGTGCTTTCTCAAGGATAGCCTGAGAACCTTCTCTAGGGAGATGGTAGTATGCAGAGAGGAGACTCCAAACTCATCAAAGCAGAAAATCAGAGGCAGCCAGAGTCAGGACTAAAGGAAACGTATGGGGGACTGGGAAGATAGCTCCGAGGTTAAAGGCGTGGTAGGAAAGCCTGTTGGCCCAAGTTTGATTATTCAGTACCCACATAAAGCCAGAGGGATAAAGTGATGCACACATCTGGAGTTTGTTTGCAATGGCAAGAGGCCTTAGTGTGCCCATACTCCTTTCCTTTCCTCTTTTATTTTTTCTCTCTCCTCACAATTAAGTAAGTAATATATTTTTTTAAAACAGACATACCCTCTAAGGCTCAGGGAACATTGTGGAAGAGGAGGCAGAAAAAAATTAAGAGCCACAAGGTGGGAAGGTGTACTCTGAGGTATTGTCTCCCACATAGAGACTGACTGGCACATTTACAACTCTACAGTGATTACCAATAGTCCCACTGAGGAGCATGCTCAGTGGAATGGGTTTGGATAAGAGGATACATAATATGACCAACTAAAGTTCTTAATAAAAATATACAATTCAATATAGAGTAGAGGGGAAATAAGAAAATAAAAGGAGATAAAGACTCATGAAATGAAAAAATATTACCAAGTAATGAAAAGGGCATAGACAAATATCTGAAGAGGAATAGCCAATAAAAACATAGGAAAATAAAAATACAAAAAAGTAAAAATAGTACTGAAAGTGTAGAAAAATGAAGACAATAAAAAGAAATCAAAATGATCCAAAAAGAAAAAGTCTTTCTTTCCTTTCTAAGGATGCACATTAATCTTATAATGCTTCCAGCATTCTGAACTATAATACAAAGGAACTGCCTCTCATTGCCTATGCATATATGTAAGATTTGACACAGGTGCATGACCTTCTGTGATTGTAACTAATTCTGATTTATTATAAAGCACTATAGTGCTTGCTAGCAGCACCCATTTTACCAGCATGAATAGTATTGGCTCTCCATTGTAAAATAGCTATGATCCATAACCATATCATTTTCCCATGAGGTCTTCAGGATGGTGTCTGTGAATCAGCTTCAACAAGCAATATATATATAGTTTTTCAAGGTAGGGTCTCACTCTAGCCCAGGCTGATCTGGAATTCACCATAGGTCAATGTTGGTTGTCTTCCTCAATTGCTGTCTGCATTTTTGCTTTTTTTGAGATAGAATCTCTCAATGAACAGTTCTAGCTCCCTGATTCAGGTAGACTAGCTAATTAGCTTCCCTCAAGGATCCCCCTATCTCTGTCTTCCCAGCCCTTGGATTACAAGTACATGCCAATGCAGCCAGCCTTTACATGGGTACTGGGATCTCATTTCAAGTCCTCATGCTTATGTGACAAGAACTTTACTGACTTAGTTATCTCCTCAGTCCCCATGGTAAATTGCTAAAGGTACAAAAATAAGTTTAAATATAGATGGTGCCAGCACTGATCAGACTTGGAAATAAGGTCAACTTCTACAGATGACTGGCCTAGGTCAGCCCCATGCCACTAAAGGAAAATAGGGTTAACTGTGAAATAAATCAGAAAGGGCTGTTGAGACAATATGGCACTGTTTTTAGAAGGTGCAAAAGACAACTGCAGCAACTGAGAAAAACCTCAGTTTCATACCATGAGCTATTAGAGAAATGCTTATTACTGTGAACACCAGTATGACATCCACATACAACCACAGATTTCCCCACCAATCTTCCTCCTAGTGGGATGCATTGTATAAAATGTCATTAGGAAGAAGCTCAAGACCCCCATGGGGATGTCACAGGAATGTCCATCTTGAGCTATTCCTGACCAGTGAGTGACTCAAGAGTGCAGCCACTTCTGCCAGTGCAACACCCTAAGAGTCAATCTTTCCTCTGGGGCTCTGCATGGGCCTGGTGAGACCTCATCAGGGCTGTGCTGGAGTCTGTGGGTCCCTGCCCTCCTTTCTCCCATCTTCTTTCATAGATATCAGATGCTGAGCATGGTCACACACTTGCTTGTTCTTCTTAAATTTCTGTGGGTGAATCCCCTCTTGAATATCTAATTACATCTTGACATGTTTCTCCTGGCCAACCTGAACTGATAGTCAAAGCTACAGAAGCCTGAAGAGTCAAAAGTGTGATCAGGCCATTTATTCACAGAGATCTGGAGGGTGACAGAGAGAAGAGAGCATGTGGGCTGGGCCTACCTGTGAGCTGGACATGAGTAAAAGTAATAAAATCTTTGGCACATTTATAACAGTTTTAAGTGACTTCTAATTATGGATACTAATATTCCTTCTTTGAGGCCACTATAGATATGCTCCATTTATAGCAACGCAAATTGCATGAAAATTCATCACTGGTATCCTGGGGGGAGGTTATTTTTTACACCAGGTATTCTAGCAGACCTTTTGTATCACCTTCTTTTCTTCTCACCCCACAACTTGTAGACCAGGAAGCTGAAAATCTGTGAGGTTGCAGACATCACAAAGGGCAGCCCAGCAACAAAATGCAGAAAAAAACATGTTGCTGTTATGATCTCAGCCTTGAAATACTCCATCACCAGCCTGCTTTATGACTTCAAAATGACAAAATATTATTAGGTCTAGACCTTCATTTCTGTATTAATTTTCCTAAAACATTGACTCACTAGAAACACTTCAGTGGCTTTTCCTTCCTTGGAGAGGGTTCAGAGAACAAAATTTGAAAGTGTTTTTCTATCCCCAAAGGGAGGGGTAAGGGAGTTTGTTAACTGAGATCTAGAAACATTGGTATTTACATCACATACTAGGAGGCCTTATGCATGTGAGGATGTGGACTGCTTTGGAATTTCCACATAAAAATAGCCATTCAGGTTCATTTACTTCAGTGCTTCTCAAATATTTGGTCACAAAGTTCTTTTTCATTAAGTGTGTATTGGGGGGTAGTGATGTGTGCACATATATCACAGAGAATATATGGGTGTCAGAGAACCACCTCAAGTGTTTCTCCTCACCTTCCACCGTATTTTGAAGCAGGGTCTCACTTGTTATTTGCAGCTGTGCTTGCCAGGGTAGCTGGCCCAGGAGCTTCAGGATCCTCCTGTCTCTGCCTCTCTGCTCTCCACAGGTTGCAGACAATCACACACTTGGTTTTATGTTCATTCCGAGGAGATGAACTCAGGTGAGCAGGCTTGCACAAGCAAGTGCTCACCTCATGGGCTATTTCTCAGGCCCCGATTACAGAGTGCTTAATTTGGCTACATCTAACAAATATCTCACAGAATTAGTCTTTTTTGAGAAATTCTGCCCTAGAGAAGATAAAATTTACTGTATCTTATTCAATATAAGTGTATATAAACACATTCATACATATATTTCTCTTTATTTTATTGCACAAAAGTTTTGGTTATTCCAGTCTTAAGCTAACATATTAGTTAATAATAAAAATATAAGGAAGAACTAAAATTGTTTCCTGACACCCCATCTCTCCACACCATTTAATTCTGGAGACTTGCCTTTCAGCCACCTCTTCATCCCCTTAACATAAAATGCTGTGCAGGCATCATGCACACGATTCAACCTCAAGCCTCTCTGTCTGTGTCTCTTTTCTCTCTCATGTCTCCATCTTTCCTTCCTTCCCAAATATTGACCTTGCCATCATCTTTGCCCACGATCATCTGGGTGTCTAGTGTAACAGAAAGCTGTGCATCCTCTGCACCTTTCTTTGGGCTTCACATACACATCTGTAGCCTCTGCAGTTCTGTCTGCAAAAACATGCACACTCCCAAGAGAGACCTGTCTTCAGGACTGGTCCCTTATTGGCTCTAGAAGACTGAACTCTGGGATATTGGCTCAAATATGCCTGATCAAAGCATTTTTGCATCCTGAGTCCTTGGGCCATATTGTGCTAATTCAATCCGATAATTATGCTAATGACATGATTTCATGTGAATGATTGTTTTGTCCCAAGTACCTGAAGTCAGTCTTATATTCAGTCAGGTACTGGATACTAGATTATCTGGGTGGGATCAATAATCACAGGTATCCAGTAAAAGGCCTCAGGTGCACTTGCCAGGTTGGTAATGTCTTACATGCATTGTCCAACATAATTGCCAAGACGATGAAATGTATCCATATGCATCCACTGGGAAAGGACATCTGCAAGTTTGTTCCTGGTTCTCCTGGACTGCACCCCATAAAACCTTTTCTCTCTGCTGTTTTTAAGACATATTTTTGCCCTGCAATAAATGCCCACTCTGAGCACAATAGCTTTTCTGAGGACTGTGGGTCTTTCTAGGAAATTGTCCAGCCTGGGGGTGGCCCTGAGCATTCAAGCTTATCAATGTTATCTTTCAACGGGAAGTTTTCACTGTGTCCCACCAGTTCCAGTATGCATCAGTGGTCCTGAGTATTCAAGCTTATCAGGGTCATCTTTCAATGAGTACTTTTCACCGTGTCTCACCAGTATGCATCAGTCTTCCTTTCATTGCTTTCCTTACAACTCATGGTCTCATTTTGACTTTTTTCTCTTGTGCAAGATTCATTCTGAAGTAGATATCATATCAACAGAGTAATGGAGCTATCTTTTTATTTTTGTGTAATTTCATTAGATCAGATAACGTGCTTTCTTAAAAGTTTCAAATTTCTTAAACTTTTGAAAATGTGGTGCTTTACTTTGTCTTGTTATAATAACAAGATAACAATGCAGAGCGTGAGAGAGACAGACAGAGAGGATAAGGGCTTGCCAGGGCCTCTTGCCACTGCAAACGAATTCCAAACACATGTACTACTTTGTGCATCTGGCTTTACGTGAGTACTGGGGAATTGAACCCGGCTGTCAGTCTTTACAAGCAGGTGCCTTTACTGAATTATCTCTCCAGCCCCCTGTGCTGGCTTTGAAGGTAAAGAAAAGGGCCCATGGCTAAGAAATGGAAGCAGTGCCTGGAATCTGGAATAAGCAAAGTAATGGATTTTCCCTAAAATTTAATTTAGCCTTGCTGATGCTATAATTTTCAGTCAGTCTGTGAGATCCATTTTGGACATCTGACTTTCAGAACTATAAATGTTTTAGGCCACTATGTTTATGATAATTTTTTAATTTAATTTTATTTTATTTGTTTTGGTTTTTCGAGGGAGGGTCTCACTCTAGCTCTGGCTGACCTATGTATGTCTATGTATGACCTACGTATGATCTATGTATGTCTATGTATGACCTATGTAGTCTGAGGGTGGCCTCAAACTCCCAGCAATCCTCCTACGTCTGCCTCCCGAGTGCTGGGATCAGAGGTGTGTGCCACCATGCCTGCCTTTGTTTTGTTTTTATTGATGATGAATTTTGCTGTATGAACAAATCATGTTTTGGATCCATTTTACTTGTGTTATCCCCTTATATCTTGCCTTCCTCACCCCCATTCCACTGAGGGCCCTCCTCAGTGGGGTTGTTGGTATTCGCTATAGGGTTATGTATGCATCGGTCATTCTCTGTTTCAGGGGGAGGAGACAGTGCCTCAGGACAGTCCTTCCTACCTTGTGGTATGCTCTTCAAAGCATGAACCCAGAGGCTGGTGAGAGAACAACACTAAAGTAGGCATAATACACCAGCCAGATCTCATGGAGCATTGTGGAAGGGCACAAAAGACAGGTCCTAATAATCTGTAATAGCAACAATAGAAAGTGAACATGGCTGATCTGATGTCAACATGACAGACATCCCGCCCACCTCTCTTCATCGGCTAGTCAGTCTTTCCTCATACCCCCAGGTCTACTAATACCTGTCAGGGCTGCATGTTGTGCAGAAACAGCAGGGACTTAGCATCAAGAATGAGGGAGAGCATGGAAGTATTCAGGTTGCCTCTAGACATTTTTATTATTTAAAAGACCAGTCTCACTATGTAGGCCAGTCGGGCCTAGAAATCATGGTACAGCTCAAGATGGCCCCAACGCATCTGTGATTCTCCTGCCTCAGCTTCCATATTGCTTGGATAATTAGCTTCCATATTGCTTGGATCCCATGTCTGGCTGCCTTTTCTTTTTTCCTTTCTAAAATTTTCTCCTGACAAATCCTAGCACAATATCTTTACTTTAGCCTGGAATCATTCATCCAGAATAAGTAGGCTATTGCCTATTCTTGAGTATTTTTTGTTTGAATGTGAGTGTCCAATTATGTTATAAATGTAGAGGTTGTAAGCAAGAGAGAGGGGGGAAGGAAGAGGTGTTTAGCACAAATAAAAAGGAACTAGAGAGATAGCTTGGTAGAGGAGTTGGCTTGCAAGCATGTGGATTTGATTTTAATCACAAGAACACACATAAAAATGCTGGGCATGGTGAGGCGGTAGAGAGAGACCGATTCCTGGGCATTGATGGACAGCCAGTTTAACGTAATTGGTGAGTTTCAGGCCAATGAAAGACCTGTTTCAGAAAAAGGTAGATGGTATTCCTAAGAAACAACATTCAAGGTTGTCCTCTGACTCCACATGTGCATGCACACGCATGATAACATTATTGACAACAGCTATTTTCAGGGCTGGAGAGATGGCTTAATGGTTAAGTGCTTGCCTATGAAGCCTAAGGACCCTGGCTCGAGGCTTGATTCTCCAGGACCCACGTTAGCCAGATGCACAAGAGGGTGCATGCATCTGGCATTTGTTTGCAGGGGCTGAAGGCCCTGGTGTGCCCATTCTCTCTCTCTCTCTCTCTCTCTTTCTCTCCCTGTCTGTCACTCTCAAATAAATAAATAAAAATAAAAAATTGATGGGCTGGAGAGATGGCTTAGCGGTTAAGCGTTCGCCTGTGAAGCCTAAGGACCCCGGTTCGAGGCTCGGTTCCCCAGGTCCCACGTTAGCCAGATGCACAAGGGGGCGCACGCGTCTGGAGTTCGTTTGCAGAGGCTGGAAGCCCTGGCGCGCCCATGCTCTCTCTCTCCCTCTATCTGTCTTTCTCTCTGTCTCTGTCGCTCTCAAATAAATAAATAAAATATTTAAAAAAAATAAAATAAAAAAAATAAAAAATTGAAAAAAACCCAGCTATTTTCAGGTATTGCTTTTGTTGTGTGGAGGTAGGACAAGCAGAAGTATGGGTTATAGTCATGTTGACATTTCCTGACCTGTGCACGTTAGTGGGAATAACTTACACGACCTAGAGTACAACCAAAATTAGGCTAGAGAAAAGAACTAACAGGATGGAGATAAAGCTATGCTTGAGACTTCCAGTAGGGAATTACAAAGCAATAAATCAAGTTCAGTATGCTGGTACACCATTTAGAATATGCAATTTGCTTGTTAATTGAAAGCCTTGCTCTATTTAACAATACTTACTGCTCAATGGAAAATGTACATATTAAGTAATATTTCTTATTTATTTATTACATAGAGGAGGAGGGAGAGAGACAGCATGGGTGCATCAGAGCCTCTAGTCACTGCAAACGAACTCCAGATGCACATACCACCATGTGCATGTGGCTTACATGGGTTCTGCGAAATCAAACCTGGGTTCTTAGGCTTCTCAGGCAAGTGCCTTAACTACTAAGCCATCTCTCCATCCCCCAAATAATATTTCTTTTAATAAAGGACATGCCTTCTCATACACACTTTTCTCTGAGCCAGCTCCCAAGCCCTCAAGCACCTCTAAAAATACTTTGTGTTATCATTGGCAGAGATGGCAGAAGTTATAGAAATATGATTCAGGATATTATACTGAAGGACAATGGCAGTTTTAGAACTAATGCAATTACATAAGATGCACAGGGATGAATACAGTTGTGTTTGGAGGGAAAGAATAGTACACTGTGCAAAAGAGAAGCCACCAGATGTGGGCTAAGGTAACGGAGATCTTTCTGAGATGGGGCAAGGGTTAGCGAGACCAGAACCTTGTGAGCTTTTCCAAATTGAACTCTTTTTCACCTGAGAATTGTTTATATTGCCCCAGGTATGTAGATATATAAAGTAGATATACAAATAAAACATACATTGATAATAAGTCATAAAGAAGTTTAAAAATATTCTGTGAATACATAT
This sequence comes from Jaculus jaculus, assembly GCF_020740685.1. Classification (NCBI taxonomy): domain Eukaryota; kingdom Metazoa; phylum Chordata; class Mammalia; order Rodentia; family Dipodidae; genus Jaculus; species Jaculus jaculus. Next base: position 62,554,032 of record NC_059116.1, read on the forward strand.
CATCTTATTACTGAAGATGAAAACAAATTTAAATAACATGATGGATGTTCTTATTTATTTTTGCATAAAGAGTTAAGTCTTGGATGAATAATTGATACAGAAGGACACAGAGCATCTTCAACACTTTCCAGACTTGAGGGACATTTTGATTTTATAGTCGTCAATGTTGACAACACCACTTCGCATAAATATAAGAGACATTAGTACATTAATAAGTAGTGCAAAATGACAGAGGTATGTTTAGGTTCATTTCAAAAAATTTTGGAAATTCTAATCCCAAGCCAAAATTCATTGAGTGGTTGCTTTCATTTGAAACTAAAGATAGCAATTCAAATAGCGATTTTTAAATCAAACATTCTAATGAGAGCAATCTAATACTTGCATGTGAGAAATAATCGTAGGAAAATATTAAGGTCTTAGGTTTCATAATTAAACCATGATGTTTCTTTAGGAGCAGAAACTTTTGCGTGTACAGTGGACATGCTGCAGTTCTCAACACACTTCTGAGCCGAAGTGCTTCAGGCTGTGCTGTTGGCCTTGCATGGTGTTAATAAGCATGTAGGGTAAAAATGTGCATGTTGTGAGTTCAGAGCCGGGGCTGCAAGGAAGTCACACTAAGCAATAGTCGCACTAACCTTAGATTCATTACTTATTCGATTTTGAATTAAGTTTTGATTGTTGCATGTTCAAAACCTTTTTTGAATGCCATTACATGACCCCATTATGGGCTCTTGATCCACAGTTTAAGAATCTGTTGCCTGGAGCAAGATCAGCAAACCAGTCATGAACCCAATCCGCTTGCCAATTGTTACACAACACAATCTCTGTAAGAAAAACAAAAAAGTACAACTGAGCTGGAGAGATGGCTTAGCAGTTAAGCACTAGCCTGTGAAGCCTAAGGACCCTGATTTGAAGCTCAATTCCCCAGGACCCACGTTAGCCAGATGCACAAGGGGGCGCACGCATCTGGAGTTCGTTTGCAGTGGCTGGAAGCCCTGGCGTGCCCTCTTTCTCTCTCTCTCTGTCACTCTCAAATAAATAAATAAAAATGAACAAAACAATTAAAAAAATTGCAACCAATCCAACTGTGCAAATCTTCATTGACTTTATTTGTGACTAGTGGCAATTTGAACTAATTTCAAAATGCTCCTGTCTCACCATGAAGGCAAGCTGTTTTTATAGGTAGAGACAAGTAATTTACTTACAGAAAATGGAAGTGAGGACACTGGATGGACTGTAGCTTCTATCATTCTTACTTCTACATGAGTTGAACACTTAGCCACTTATGGTTAGCTCACACTCAGCAACTTGTTACAAGAATAGTTTGCTATGCACGGCAAAACGTTTAGGCCAAATTTACAATCCTCATGGAGGCAGCTTTAAGTACCATACTGGCAGGTTCACTAGTTGTCATACAGGCTGGGCTCAGAAAGTTGAAAGTATTTACAGTGTGGCTCTTTATGGATAAAGTTTGCTGACATCTTTGTTAGAGGATATACATTCTCTGGGATTTAAAAAACAAATAAGATAGAGTTATCTGTGTGTCTAGCTCTGATGTGTTCTTTTGGGGAAAGTGTTATAGCTACCAAGCCAGATTTCATGTTTCCTGAGTATAGCAGACAGCTTCCAGCTTGCTGAGATGAACTTCCCTACCAGGCACAGTTATGGAGGAAGGGTTATTTATTGAAGCTTATAGATCCAGGAGAAGTTCCATAATGGCAGAAGAGTTGGTCCCCTCTTAAAAGAACAAGCAGATGGGCTGGAGAGATGGCTTAGCGGTTAAGCGCTTGCCTGTGAAGCCTAAGGACCCCGGTTCAAGGCTCGGTTCCCCAGGTCCCACATTAGCCAGATGCACAAGGGGGTGCACGCATCTGGAGTTCGTTTGCAGAGGCTGGAAGCCCTGGCACGCCCATTCTCTCTCTCTCTCCCTCTATCTGTCTTTCTCTCTGTGTCTGTCGCTCTCAAATAAATAAATTTAAAAAAAAATTGCTTTAAAAGAACAAGCAGAGAGAGAAAAATCCACAAGCCCAAACCCCAAAGCCACACCACAAACAAACACACTTCAGAAACTCCAGCCACACTGTGTATCTTTAGACTGGAATTGAAAATCCACCACCACACCTTAGGGCTGGACCTTAAAATCCATACAGTAACATCTCCTCCAGCAAGGTGGTTGCAGATCCAGACTACAAATTAATAAAACACTGAATATACTGGGAGCCATCTACTCAAACCACCACACTGGGTAACCCTGGGAGCAAGCCACAAGGTTAGACACAATTCAAGTTTATCTATATCTGCTGGAAAATGGGGTGGGGAGAGGGAAAGGTATAGATGCCATTGATGGAAAGACCCAAGAACCTTTTTTTTTGTTGTTATACCACCTGGACTAGGCCCTTCCTTGCCTGCAGATCAGATGGAGGGGACACTTTAAGATCGCCATTTTGTCCCTCTCTGTCTCTGCTGGCTATCAACAGTTTAAAATCTAGTTTTGCTTTAAGCCATTATGATTTCAGCAGTCCAAAGACACTGAAAATATTCTACTATCCTTTATTGGAAGTTTAGGTGGTTAGGGTGGGACATAGGCTAAGAGATTTAAAGAAAGGGCACTCTGACATAGAAAACACATCAGAGTAACCTAGTATCCCTCTGAGTCTTCTTGACTTAGACCCTTTCCAGATATGGCAGTCAAAAGAAGTGAGATGAATAATGGCATAATCGTCTCAAAAGCAGAACATCAGAGGTGGTGTGGATGCATATGCTGGTAACCTTAGCAATGGGGCAGCCAAGAGAGGAGAGTCATGAGTTTAATGCCAGCCTGAACTACATGGTAAGAAGCTCTATAAATAAAAAAGCAGAGTACAACATAAGGACATTCTTCAGATGAGAGATGGAAAGGTGTTGAAGGCAGAAACAAGATATACATAGACAAATTTTGAAGAAATACTTTTATAAATTATTGTTCTTTTTACTTTCAACAGAACCAGAACAAGCTAATTCTTTAAGCCAAAAGAGATCATTTATTTTCAAAGCAGATACTTACCAAACTTAAAGAATGCATTTGTCTTGTTTCCTTTCATATGTAAATTTCAAATTCTTTAAATCTAGATTCCCTGTAGCTCATGTTAAATGCCTTCATTCTAATGCTTGACTTCTTTTACACAGTCCTCAAACAAGAGTAATAGTTCATCACAGGCACATCACTAATGGTCATTTCACCAGGGTTGTCAAGGCTTGTCCAGGTGTTTAATACTCAGCAAGGAAGTCATTCCTGGAGGAAAGAGATGCAAGCACTTCACTTATGAGAACTGAAATAGCTCTTGGTGTTTGCTAACATTGGAGTCTCTTTTCAAATTTCCCCTTAAGCTCATAGACTCAGAAAGCATCATATAAGTGCTCACTGTATGTGTGCATAAGTGTCAGCTCGTGTCTGTGCGTGTGTTGAGCAATACTTTAATGGCTTGACATTTTTTACCTGAGTTCCTGGAGAATAACTCTATCTTAATCAGTTGCATTCTTAGCACTTAAAATATTTCCTGAAACACAATGGGGAGTAAATATGGGTTATACTTTACTCCTATGAATTTGGTTCTTATGATTTTGTTACTACAGCTTTAATTCTTTAGGTTGAATATTTTACCTTTCTAATGTCTTTCTGCCTCCACAGAGAACTCTGCACCAGATATTAATGGCATATTCAATTTTAAATGCTAACCAAACAAGAATACAACTATAGACTATATACCCATATATGATTTCTTCTTTTTTTCTTCTTCTTCTTTGTTTTTTGCTTGTTTGCTTTTGAGGTAGGGTCTCACTCTAGCCCAGGCTGACCTGGAATTCACTATGTAGTCTCAGGTGGCCTCAAACTCATGGCGATCCTCCTACCTCTGCCTTCTGAGTACTGCCATTAAAGGCTTGTGCCACTACGCTTGGCCACATATGTGGTTTCTGAATAAAATTGTCATTTACTTCATAGATTTCTGCTTTTCAGTGTTTATGTTTACAGGATCTAGATGGGTGATGTTTGTTTAGAGAAAAATAAGCAACATAGGGCAGAGATGGTATAAAGAAAGAGCATTGGTATAAGTTTGGGATGACACAAAAATTAATTTCCTCAAGTTTCCAAAACAGTTTCCCCAGTCTCCATTTTATTTTCTTACCAAGAAATAAATATTTAAAAGTGGTGTCGATAATAAGGTTACATTTTACGAATGTTTTGATGCCATCTGTTTTTTAAAAGAGAAATAGTGCAACCTTTTGTAGTTTTAAAGTTCTTGCAAAAGTTTTGAAGTACAAAAGAATGAAAGGCTTCAAAATCTTACCTACTGTAAGTAATAGATATTTTAGATCTTATAGGAGGAATGACATATACACATCATTTGGATCTGACATAATGTTCCTTGCAAGTTCATGTTGTGTGTGTGTGTGACAGAGAGAGAGAGAGAGAGAGAGAGAGAGAGAGAGAGAGAGAGAGAGAGAGAGAGAAAGAGGTGTAGGTATGTGCATGTTCACATGCATGAGTGTGAGCATGTCACAGCATGCATATTATGGTCAGAAGACAACTTTGAGTGTTGATCTTCACTTTCCACCTTGTTTGAGGCAGAGCTTCCTTTTTGCTACTATGAATGACAGGCTCACTAGCCCACAAGAGTCTGTCTCTGCCACCCATTTCCCCATAGAAGTGTCCACTACCACATCTGGCTTTTGACCTGGGTTCTGAGGATCAGAACTCAGGTTTTCACTCATGTGTTGCAAGCACTTTAACTCACTGAGCTATCTCCTCAACTTTCAAGCTCATTTTTGAGTACATTTCTCCAGCTGTGGGAGGTTATGAGACTTTTAGGAAGTAGAACTTATACGGAAGAAGTAGGTCACTAGAGGCAGGTTTTGAACATTGTGCTTGCGCCTTACTTCTTGCCTTTCTGTGCTTCCTGATCTGCAGTCATGTGAACAGCCTCTTCCACACATTCCCACTGACATGAATTCAGCTGTTTGCCTTGCCTTACTCATGGGAATAGACTGAAAACCTATGAAACTGTGAGCAAACATAATTTTTTCCTTCTTAATTTGTTACTGGCAGTTTTGGGGATTATGCAAAAGTAACTAATACAATGGTTGAGCAGGCAGTCCTATGAAGGATTAATGTATCTCCAAATTTCAGGGATTCATGAGTTTGACATTTCCTATAGAGTTTTCAAGATATCTGGAAGGATCAAAAATGTCAAAAGGGGGGGGGCTGGAGAGATGGCTTAGCGGTTAAGCGCTTGCCTGTGAAGCCTAAGGACCCCGGTTCGAGGCTTGGTTCCCCAGGTCCCATGTTAGCCAGATGCACAAGGGGGCGCATGCGTCTGGAGTTCGTTTGCAGAGGCTGGAAGCCCTGGCGCGCCCATTCTCTCTCTCTGTCTCTCTCTTTCTGACTGTTTGCTCTCAAATAAATAAATGAACAAAAAATATTTTTTAAAAAATGTCAAAAGGATGAAGATGAATGTTGAGTGGCCCTGTAGTACTCCTAGATTGTTGAATGGGAGAAACTTCAGATTAGAAAATAGTCCAGACTAAGGTATATTTTAAACATTACATTAGAGAACACAGAATGTTTGAACACAAGAAATGTCTCATTTCTCTCAATGAAAATTTTATAAAGTGCTTCTACTTCTAAGTAAATGGTTAAGCTTTCATTTTTCTTCAATTTTTCCATGATCAGCTCAAGCTCAGTTCTTCTGGAGTACCCAAATAAAGTGGGAACTGAGTCCTGTTGAGATCTGGTTTTGCTCTGAGAATGAAAACTGCAAAATGAAGAGTTTAAAAGAAGTATAAGTTCATCTCATTCAAACTTTGAAGTTATTTCAAAGAAATGTCTAATAAAAATCACTATAGATTGCAATGGAGCTGAAGGCTTAAAGAAGTAATTAGAGAACTTTGGGAAAGGAAGGAAATAGCTATTTTGACTGAGCCAGTTTCTTTCTGAATATTGCTATAAATTGGATTTAATCTCCTAGTAATGTGGTCCATTATGCAGCTGCTTTAATGATTTCTCAAAATATTGAATAGTTTTATAGAGTCTTTGATGTGCTAACTATAGATGGCAATACAGTTTTATTTCTTGGGTTAAAGTGGAACTCTTATTCTTGAAGAGGGAAAAGTCCCCCGTATTGATCCTTCTTTCCTTGTACTATAAGCACTGTGCCATCTTACTAAACCAGGCTTGCTTCAGTTTTTAATATTAGGAATACATTTTTTGCTTTTGTTTTGCAGTGTGCATGCTAGGCAAGAGATCAACTGTGGAGATACATCATTGTCCCCTTTGACATAAAATTTCTTTTAATAACTCAGCTAATAGAACAACAGTGTTTTGATTAGAAATGTTGCCAGTCAGGTTTTCCATGTGTATTTGATAAGAAATAAATGCTCTCTTTCCCATCACCTCAGCTCAATAATTTCTCTCATTTCTAGGAATCCTTATATTTTACAATCACACAGAACTTGAAAGGGTCACAAAAGTTTGCTGTGCTGGCAAATCTCACATCCTTAATTATTTAAAGTGCCATTACTCATCAATTTCCTTCTGTATTTTCCTTTTCTGTGGATTGTAAATCAGAATATGCTTTTCAATTTGTTAGTCATCAATAATAATGAAACTCTGACAGATGGGTGGAAGTTTGTAATAATTTCCATAGTGTCCTGACATATATCATTGTCCACATGGCCCAGCCATGTGCCCTTTTTCCTTATGCAGAAGGTAAAGCTTCAGCTTGGCCAGGTTCATAGACCTCACAGGTGAAGAATGGAAGAGCAAGGACCAATGTCATAGTCCTTGCCTTGAGACTTGTGGAGAGGTCTCATTCCACATGTTTACTTTTGAAATGTCCAGTATCAAATTCCAGCAATGACAATAAATAGTCATCAAAGAAGCCAGACCAAGTTTTCAGCTGTGTCTGATATATCACATAAGGGGGCTCCATTTTATCTTTTGACCCAGAACACAAGGTCATTGTACTAGAAAATCTCCAGGAGATCCTAAGTTCTAGAGAAGCTATCTCATTGACACACTTGACAGATAGTTTAATGTAGAAAGATTATGTTACTTGTTGCCTATTATTTTTTTTCAAGGTAGGGTCTCACTGTAGCTCAGGCTGAAATGGAAATCACTATGTAGTCTCAGGCTGACCTCGAACTCATGCAATCCTCCTTACCTCTGCCTCCTGAGTGCTGGGATTTAAGGTGTGCACCACCACACCTGATCACTATTTGCCTATTCTTGACTATTCCATTGACAGGCAACATTGTGTTTCCATTCTTCTGCTTTAACCTGTATTTCTCCCAACACATGGATGTGCCATTTCCTCTCTGGGAATGCAGTACTTTGCCTACCATTGACGTTCATGCCTTTCATGATGATGCCCCTGAAAGGAAGTCCCTGCCTCCTGCTCTGAGTAGCTCCTTTCTTTGTTTGTATGTCTATGCATGTCTTTGTGTGGGGGTGGCGTGCAGAAGTGTGTGCATATGACTGTGGAGCTCAGAGGCAACCTCAGGTGTCATCCTCAGGAATGCCTCTTACCTCTTTTGTTACAGGGTCTCTTGTTGCTGGGACCATGCCAATTAAACGAGACCAGCTTGCTAGCAAGCTTCGAGGAGCCCCCTGCCTCCACCTCCACAGCTTTGGAACTAGAGTCATGCACCACCACACCTGGTTACTTATGTTTTTACCTAGTTACTGGGAGTAAAACTCAGGTCTTTATGCTTACAAAACAAGCACTTACCACCTAAGCTATCTCTCCAAACTGAGGTGGCTCTGTGCTTAAGGAGTACCTACTAGATTGTTGTGAGACATGCATACTTTATTAACCAAGTGTTTTGAAAAGACCAGTGGCCAACCCTGTTCTGTTATTCCCAAATAACATTTAGAATAAAGGTTGCTGATTGAGAGCACCTGCAGAAGCATCAACTTGAAAAACGTGGAGAGATTAAGATAAGAGAGAGATGGGGGCTGGGGAAAAGTGCTTGCTGTTTAAGCATGAGAACCGCAGTTCAGTTCCCCAGCATCCCCATAAAACACTGGGCATAGTGACATATGCCTCTAATCCCAACTCTGTGGAGGCAGAGATGGGAAGATGCCCAGGAATTGCTGACTAGCTGGTCTAGCAGAATCCATGAACTATGGGTTCAGTTACAGACCCTTTCTTGAGAAGTAAGGTGGAGACCAACTGAGGAAGAGATATGAAATTGACTCCTGGTCTCCCCATGCACCTGTACACACATGTGGACATACACTCATACTAATACACATATAGCCACCACACACATATACAGATCAAAAGAAAAAGCATGAGATAACCTCCTTGCAATCAAATGTGGTATTAATACAACACAAACAAGGTCAAGACCAGCTTCCTCAAATATTTCTTCTTCTAAAACAATGGTGTATTTACCGAGTGTTTGTCCCACAGTGCATGTATACATTAGAGATGGTTATCTTTGGTGATTGTAACTTGACAGAGAATATCTTATAGAAATCGTGTCTTGACATTACTTTCTACAAAATATTATCTCTGAGTCTGGCTAGGCAAAACAAAGATCAGAATGAAGGAATCAAACAGGGAAAGAATTCCTTTTAGTAATCCATATCATTTACCTTCATGCAAAGCCAAACTGAATAGCTATGATAGTTGACATCTCTGACATTGATCTCTAGATAATTATATATCTGGACTCCTAGTTTAAAGCAGAAAAGATGGGAAACAAAGCAGATAAATATTTTGGTGGTTTCCAGATAGACAACATTTATATGTAACATTGTTATTATTAATTATCTTTCAGAATATCTTGAGCAGGTTTTCTTTCCAAGTGACCATCGTCTTTTAATAAGATATATTTCTGGGAGGCATAGTATAAGATATGGCAAATTCCTGAAATCTAGAGATGGATTTTTTGCATGTGCTGTATATGTACTATTTATGGATGTGTATGCATTTTGTGTGCATGCAGGTGTGGGTGCACACGTGTACACGTGCATGTAAGGCCAAAGGTTGACATTGGGGGTCTTTCTCAGTTACTCTCTGTCTTATCTTCTGGCAGAGTCCATGGTGAACCCAGGGCTCACACGTTCAGACAGCCAACCTAGGCAGCTTACCCCTGCCTCTCGGCTCCTGCCTGGAACTGGGATGTTCATGAATGCTGGGGATCCAAACTCGGAATCTCAGCTTACCAGCTGAGCCTGTCCTCAAAAAAATGGATCCACTTTGAATCTCAGATGACACTGTAGAATTTATTTTGCTCGTTAAGAAAAAGAAGGAAAACAAACCAAGTTCTATTAATCCTCACTTGAGTTGGCCCTGCTGGGTATTTTAAAATGTGTTTGTTTTAAAGTAGGAAGGGAGGTGTGCAGGGGGACTTAGAGGATCTAGAGTGCCAAATAGCTTCTTGAATTTACAGCTTGTCTCTACTGCAGGCAAAGGAGACAACCTTAAACTTGAACACAATCTCTCATAGTCTTCCCCTCTCTGAAAACACTTTCTATTTCGACAGCTAATGATCCTTAAAATATCTCATCAAGGAACCTGCAAAACACTTTAAAAATGTTGTTTTCCGTTCTTTTTTTATCCAGGTAATAAACACTTGACATTTAGGAAATGCAATTCGAAATTTACAAAGCATACAGCAGTTCTCAGCTGGGCTTGCAGTCCTGCAAGGAGCTAGCCGCACAAATACATTTATAGACCAGCCCTCCATAATGTGCTGTTATAGTTGTAAAAAGGAAGATGTTTGCCTGGCTCACAGAGAATGAAATGATACTCCAATCAAAATACTTTAGTTCTTTTATCTGCCTTTCCTATTGTCTTATGCACCTCAAGCAATAATGAACAAGAATATTGGCAGTGGTGTTGGTTCGGAAGAAAATGCAAAGGGGCTGCTGCTCTCTAGCTAGGTGAGTTCAGGTCCTGGGGCAAGCAACACAATCCAATGCTAGTGTTCTTGAGTATACAAGCAGTGGAATGCTGTGGCAAATGGAGGGGAAGGATTGGAAAACAGCCAGGAAGCACAGGAAAAGGAGTAGCTATCGCTGAGCCATGAACACTGTGGTCACCCACAAGTCATTAATGTGGCATAAACATGACCTCCAGCCATGCCTCTACTACTTGAGGCTTGCCTTGGGTATGAACCCAGGGCTTTGTGAATGCTAGGCAAGCACTCTACCGCTACATCTCCAGCCCTTCCTCTGTACTTTTTTATTTGAATTTGAATTTTTTGGTGTGTATATGGTATATATGGGATGTGTGTTTGCACATGTGTGTATAGATGGGGCAAACAATGGCCTGTGCTCTCTTCTGTTGCTTTTCTCTCTTAGTTCCCTGAGACAGGGTCTTGGACTTCGTTGGAGCTCCCTGTTTATCAATTAAAGTGACTGAGCAGGGAGCCCTATTGCTCCTCCCATCATGTTCCCCAGTTCTGTGGTTCTTGTCATGTGCAGGTAGCGCTCAGGTGTTAGGTAGGTGCTAGGAATTAAGTGTAGGTCCCCATGCTTGCACAGGCCACACTTGTGCCCAGTCAGGTGATCCTTGTCTCTGCTTTCTTAGCGCTCGATGGCGATCTGAAGTTCCTACTCTCCTGAGCACTGTACAGTGGACAGATTTAGACTTCAGTAAAAAGACTCCTACATGATGGGAGGTTTCCTAAAAAGGAGAAGAGGTACAAACATAAGACAGTGTGGATGTTGAACAATGCCTTGGGTCAAACATCTAAAATAGAGAAAATAATGTATCTATCCATATATTTTACCCTAGCTTTTTTTTCTTGTGTAATGACCACCATCCCATAAGAAGGAAAAGCAGTTTGATTATACTGTAGTGGTTTGCCCAATATCAATAATAAAGTAACAGTGTCATGACTTGAACCTGTGCTTTTTTTTTAAAATTTTTGTTTATTTATTTGAGAGCAACAGAGACAGAGAGAAAGAATGGGCATGCCAGGGCCTCCAGCCGCTGCAAATGAACTCCAGGTGCCTGTGCCCCCTTGTGCATCTGACTAACATGGGTCCCGAGGAATCGAGCCTCGAACCGGGGTCCTTAGGCTTCACAGGCAAGCGCTTAACCACTAAGCCATCTCTCCAGCCCGAACCTGTGCTTTTTGAGCTTACAATGTTAAAACATTTTCATACAGTGGATATGCTTTACTCTTACTCACCTGCAATTACTCTCTCCTCTTCTCTCCCTTCTACCATTGTTCTCTTTCCTTTTTCCAAACACTCCCCCTTACACTTTATGTCATATGCATATTATACTTATATAATCTAGATTGCACATATGAGATAAAATGATCTCTAGCTCTACCCACTTTGTTGAAATGATATAATTTCATTCTCCTTTATAACTGAATAAAACTCTGTTAAGATGTCCTCTTGAATAAATGGGGCTAGAAAACTGGTTATCTACATGTAGAATGAATAAAACTATATCTTTGCCTCTCACTATGTATAAAAATTGATTTAAGGGCTGGAGAAATTGCACAGTGGTTAAGGCACTTGCCTGCAAAGCCTAAGGACATAGGTTTGATTCCTTAGTACCCATGTAAAGCCAGATGCACTACGTGGTACATGTGTCTGGAGTTTGTTTGCAGTGGCTAGAGGCCCTGGTGCACTCATTCTTTCTTTCTCTCTCTCTCAAATAAATAAATAATTAAAAACAAATTGATTTATGGGTCTGGAGAGATGGCTCAGTATTTAAGGTGCTTGCTTGCAAAACCTAAGGACCCAAGATCAATTCCCTAGTACCCACACAAAGCCAGGTGCACAAGGTGGCACATGCATCTGGATTACATTTGTAGTGGCTAAAAGCCCTGATGTACCCATTCTTTCTCTATCTGCCTCTTTTTCTCTCTCACTTTCTCTCAAATGAATAAATAAATAAAATATTTAAAAGTTTTTATTTAAAGTGGATCAAACACCTCAATGTAACCTGAAGCTTGAAACTGCAAGAGGAAAATTTTCATGGTATAGGCCTAGGCAAGAGCTTTAGAAAATGATTCCAGTAGTCCAAGAAATAATTGCAAAACACTGAAAAATGAGATTACCTGAAAGTTAAACAGCTTTTGCACAGCAAAGGACACGGTGTCTTCTTCAAGGGACATGATGGTCTAGTCTCACAAATTCCATGCCAGGCAGCAATCTGAGTGGGGAAAGCACAGAACATTCTGCCAGCTCACTTAGTGCTTTCTGATCATAGGGTGTTGTCCCAGTTCTGCAGGAGTGAGACCCACCTCTCAGTTTGTTGTTTACCAACACGATGGTCTATTTTTATTTTTTTATTTTATGTTTTTTTTTTAAATTTAATTTATTAGTTTTCATTTCAGTGAATACAGGCAGTTTGGTACCATTATTTAGGCTCATCTGTGATCTACCCCCTCCCATTAGACCCTTCTTGTTAATGAAAATGGGTCGTGCATTGTGGAGTTAGCCCCCAGTTATTAGTATGATAAATGTCTCTGCAAATCATGACCCAACATGTAACTCTGACATTCTTTCCGCCCCCTCTTCCGCAAGATTTCCCTGAGCCATGTTGGGTTCATTTTTGGTCTGCGTCAGTGCTGAGGTGTTGGGGGCGTTTATTTATTTGAGAGCGACAGAGAAAGAGGGGTAGAGGGAGAAAGAATGGGTGCACCATGGCTTCCAGCCACTGCAAACGAACTCCAGACTTGTGTGCCCCCTTGTGCATCTGGCTAATATGGGTCCTGGGGAATCGAGCCTCGAACCAGGGTCCTTAGGCTTCACAGGCAAGCGCTTAACCACTAAGCCATTTCTCTAGCCCACGATGGTCTATTTTAAAAAAAAATGGTGCTGATGTTTGAACACAGGCTTTGTACATGCTAAGCAAGTATTCTACTCTCTGAGCTATCTATCCACAGCTCTCTTTTCACTTTTTTTTTTTTAAAGCTTGCTTTGCTTTTTTTTTTTTTAAATATTTTTATTTATTTATTTATTTGAGAGTGACAGACACAGAGAGAAAGACAGATAGAGGGAGAGAGAGAGAATGGGCGCGCCAGGGCTTCCAGCCTCTGCAAACGAACTCCAGACGCGTGCACCCCCTTGTGCATCTGGCTAACGTGGGACCTGGGGAACCGAGCCTCGAACCGGGGTCCTTAGGCTTCACGGGCAAGCGCTTAACCGCTATCTCTCCAGCCCTCTCTTTTCACTTTTTAATACTTTGAGACAGGTTCTCACCAAGTTGTCCAGGCTGGCCTTGAGCTCACTCTGTAGCCCAGGCTGACCTTGAACTTGAGGTCCTCCTGCCTCTCCTTCCCAAGTAGCTGTGATTATAGCATTATACCACCAGGCTTAGCAACACCATGGTCTAAAAAATTTGCTTAATCTCTCTGAACTTGTTTTCCTCTCCTGAAAAAAAAAAAATGTAAGCATGTTTACCTACCTTCTTTTATGCCATTAGTGTAAAAAAAAAAAAAAATCAGTGATGACACATAAGGAAGCTATTTGTGCTCTTAAAAACTATGTGTATATAAATTATTTTTAATGATATTTAACTATAGGGGTGTGGAGATGGTTCAGTGGTTAAAAGAACTTGCCTACAAAACGTGATGGCCTGGTTTGATTCTCTACTACCCACTTAAAGCCAGATGCACAGAATGGCACATGTGTCTGGAGTTCGTTTGCAGTGGCTCTAGACCCTGTTCCTATTCTCTCCTCACCATCTCTCTCCTTGCAAATACATAGAAAACATTTTAAATGACATTTAACTACTTACAATGACAAAAATCTAACTCTTAAAATGTAAATACAGGGCTGGAGAGATGGCTTAGCGGTTAAGCGCTTGCCTGTGAAGCCTAAGGATCCCGGTTCGAGGCTCGGTTGCCCAGGTCCCACGTTAGCCAGATGCACAAGGGGGCGCACGCGTCTGGAGTTCGTTTGCAGAGGCTGGAAGCCCTGGCGCGCCCATTCTCTCTCTCTCCCTCTATCTGTCTTTCTTTCTGTGTCTGTCGCTCTCAAATAAATAAATAAAAATTTTTTAAAAAAATTTTAAAAAATGTAAATACATACAGTTACTCTGTAACTAAGAGATAGAGCTACTATTCCTGTCTCCATTGTATAGGTTGACACACCCAGTATATTAATTAACTTACTGAAAAAGTAGGTATTCAGGAAAACAGAAGAATGAGGATGCTCAGATCCCAAATTTCCTGAGTTACAAGCACTGTTATTGATGTTATCATCCCATTGTTAATAATGGCAGCTAATCTTGAAAGGAGATTATTATTGAGAGCAAAATTTTCCCATTCCTCATCCCACCCAAGTCGGATTAATTTCCCTGATGTTCAGATGGACCCTAAAGCCCAACAAGCACCCTTGGTGATTTGTACAAGTGGGAATAGAGAAGGGCTCTCCTAAACCACAGCTTGATTAGTAAAAGAGGAAATGGTTCCAGAATGTTCCTATCTTTTACATGTCATAACAACCCATTATTGAGTATTTGGTGTGAAAAGGCTTTGCCTGTTAATCACCTCTAATTATTAGTAGACTTATTTAGTGTAGGTTCTTTTAATTCTCTTTTATCAACTGAAAGGACTGAGCTCCAGAAAGATGAAATAATTTGGTAGAGATGACATAACCAATAAATGGAGGTTGTTAGTTTTGCACATCCCTGGAAAACAGCTCTCACCTCAAAGGGAACAAGAGATAGCTTGTTTTGAGTCCAAAACTAAGGACCTTAGCCTGAGAACACTGATTCAGGCTGTTCCCTAATGATGTGTTCCAGTATGGAAGTGGATTCATGAACTTTTTATAGTCACAATACAAAATGATGAGAAGTCATAAATCAAGTCATTTACCTAAATCTTCAGTGTATGTCTATGTCGATGGGCTGTAGAGACGTGGGGGCTCCTGAAAGCCTTCAATTGCTAGCTGACGACCTTCTTAGCCTTTGGGTTGGTAGGAGCTGATGGTCAAGTAAATTAATACACTCCAAAGGCGTTATCTGCTTATAACAAGAAAATGAGGTCAGACACTGAGGTGGGCAATGAATGGCTATTTAGAGGACTAAAAATAGCCCAAGGTAATTTGGCTTTAGATCTGCGACGTTCCATTTCTCCACAAAATCATGAAGTTCTGATCATTCATTCAGTGTTGTAGAATCTTCATTGTGTATGGAGGTTGTTTTTTTGCCAACTTAGACTAAGAAATATCACTTCCTGATGTTCTTGCTGCTCTTTGAAACATTGTTTTGGGCAAGGTATGCCAAGTTCAAAAAGTAAACAGGATCCTGTTCAGTTATTCTCTGATTGTACCTCTCACTTGTTAAACATTTCAATAATTTAGTCAATAATTATAACCTGAATAGTGGATTAAGTATGGAATAAATAATGTGGGATCAGAGAAACTTAATGGTTATTTTTCACCTAGGTCCTCCTGAAGACTGATTAATATCCCTTGGATTTTAATTTTTTCCTTGAGGCTAATGATGGCCCTTGGAAAGGTCCTGTGATCTCCAAACCCACCAGTAGATGTCAGTATTTCTTCAACCACCACAGTGGCCATACTATCCTTCCTTTTAAGATCTATATCTGAAAAATGGGCTGTGGGTTCGTCAACATTTTTTATTTAGTTGAAGCAGTCTTCTGAAGCAAATGTCTTCAAAGGGGTCAATGATCCCAAGGAAGGCCTTCCTTTTTATGGCGCGGGGAGAGGGGTGTTCTAAGAATGGAACCCAGACAGAGTCTTGTGCTTGCTTTGCACACAATCCACCAAGCCATGCCCCAAGCCAGAGCAAATCTCTCTCCAATCTCTGGCTCGCTGTTTCTCATTCCATCCCACTCCTTTATTTTGTTTCTCCCACCCCATTTCCCTAAATTCTCTGCCTCAATCAAACTCACGTTTTTATTGGAAAGATGATTTTCTCCTAGGAAGATATTTCTGTGAAGATATTAGAAAAAGACATTTGAGAACACTAAAGCTAGCTTTTTACAGAACCTCATTTTTATTATAAGCTAAACAGATTCTATTTTCTGGGACTTTATCAATCTCACCATGCTAAATGCCAGTCTAAAAAGAATGCCATCTTGGGGCTGGAGAGATGGCTTAGTGGTCAAAGTGCTTGCCTACAAAACCTAAGAACTCATGTTCAAATCTCACATCCCATATCAGCCATATGCACAGACACAAGCGTGCAATGTCACACATGTGCACAGGGGGCACACGCATCTCAAGTTCATTTGTAGCAGCTGAAGACCCTAGCATGCCCATTTTTTTCTCTCTCTCTCTGCCAAACAAATAAAATAAATTCAAAAGAATGCCATCTTGAAAAAAGTGAGTCAGTCAGCAAGACAGACAGCTTGCTTTGAGAATCATCAGTTACCTGGATGAGACTCTCTACCAAGGCTTAATTTATTTCTCAAGTAATATTTTATGTGCAAATATTTTCTGGGTCCTATTTTAGAGCTTTGTTAAGTGTGTAAGAAGGCCAAGTAATTAATCAGGCTAACCGAAGCCTATAAGTTGACCTGCATTTGATTTTAGACACTGGTGTTTGATTTGTGTGGTTTTTCATGCTACTGGCAGCAGTGGGTGTGCTAATAACAATTAGATGATTCCCAGCTGAGTGCCTTCTTATTTGCTTTCCAGAATGATCCTGCTACTTTCCCTCCCTTAATCTTTACTTTAGATTAACCTCATAAAATCATTTGACAGGTATCTGAAAAGAGTCACTCCCTGACAAGGGAGGCTATTAGAAACTTCTTAGTATGGGAAAATGTCCTGAGAGGAATTAAATAAGAGAAACACTTTCTGAGTCATTAGATGCTAGACAGGTTAAAATACCAGAAAAACACATTGTAGCACTCAATTTGGTGCCAGATAATGGCTTAATGGGTCTCCAGATTTCTAATATTCTGTGTGGTATGTTGAATCCCTTCTGCGGCCTGATTAGCAAACAGTTTTTACTTCACTTTGCAAAATAGGATGCAGCCATTGGTTGGTTGGAAAATGGAGAAGCACTTTAGTACTATTCAGAATGCATGATTATATTCAGTAATCACATAGACTGATGACAAGAGTCAGAATGTTCAAGAAATTTAGAAATTGAACAGTGTTTTATAGAACCTCAACTACTTTCAGGCTAGGGGTTTTATTTTTTTCATTAATATTCTTTTTAAAAATATTTTTATTTATTTATTTGAGAGAGAGTGTGTGAGAGAAAGAAAAAGAGAAAATGGATGTGCCAGAGCCTCCAGCCACTGCAAATGAACTTGACTCATTCACCACCTTGTGCATCTGGCTTTATGTGGACACTGGTACTGAGGAATCAAACCCAGGTCCTTAGGCTTTGTAGGAAAGTGCCTTGACCACTGAGCAGTCTCTCAAACCCTCATTGATATTCTTTTAAAAGTGATTTTTATTTATTTATTTGCAAGGGGAAGGAGGAATGGGCACATCAAGGCCACTTGCCACTGCAGACAAACTCCAGGTGCATGTACCACTTTATGCATCTGGCTTTACTTGGGTGCTGGGAAATTGAATCCTGGCCATTAGGCTTTGCAAGCAAGTGCCTTTAACTACTGGTCAATCTCACCAATCATTCTTTTTTCATTAGTATTCTATGGCAGTTTGAGAGCACACACTTCAGAAGTGAATTTAAATCCCAGCTTCATAATTTACTTCCAGGATGACCTTAACTTCTGTCAACCTCACTTCCTTGTATGTAACATGGGGATTGTAATCCTGGACCTACAGGAGGACTAATGGTGTTAATAATGCAATTGGAAGACAGCTTGCTTTTCTACCCTCATTTTACACCTCAAGAACCTACTTTAGAATATGTATATATGGAAAGGCTTGGGATATCGCTCAGTGAGTACAGTGAATGTCTAGCATGCAAGAAGCCCTACATTCAATGCCCAGCACCAAATAACCAAGGTGTGGTGGTTAGAGGCCAGCCTGCAATACATGAAACTCTATGTCAATAAACAAATATGCCCGTGTGGCCCATGCCACTAAGCCCAGCACTCAGGAGGCTGAAGTAGAATGATCTCCATGAGTTCAAGGTCAATGTGGACTATAGAGTGAGCGCCAGGTAAGCCTAGGCTATTAACCTCTCTCCACCATGATGTAATCTAGACTGATCTATAAATGTGAGGACTATAATTTCATCCACTTTATCAGTGCCAGCATGCTAACTGAGCAGGTCAGGGAAGTCTCTTTGGTAAGAAACATGTGCTCCAAAGGGATACAGAACAACACATATGGCTTGGATTTGATGTGCTCCCCAAACACTCATGTGCAGAGGGCTTGATCTTTATTGCAGGAGTGTCAGTGGTGGGGACTGGAGAGGTGATCAGATCATGAGGATGCTGACCCCAGCCAGAGATCAGTGTGTGATGCTGACCCCAACCAGAGATCAGTGTGTGATGCTGACCCCAGCCAGAGTTCAGTGTGTGATGCTGACCCCAGCCAGAGATCAGTGTGTGATGCCTTTGGAGCCCAGCTGGAGGAAATAGGTCATTGGGGGACATATCCTTAAAGAGTATTTTTGGGCTCTGGGCTCTGGTTCCTTTCTCTTTCTCAATCTCTTTTCCTGGCAAGAGATGAGCAGAGGCCACAGCCTTCTATCATTACATTCTGCCTCACCACAGGCCCATAGCAAGGAGGCTGAGAAATCATTAACTGAAACTAAAATAAATCTATTCTTCCTTTGTTCTCCTCAAGTATTTTGTCCAGCAATTGTATTAGTTTTCTCTAGAGAAACAGAACCAATAGAATGGATGGATAGGTGTGTACATATAAAACACAGTATGTATTATATCCAAGGAGGCTTTATGCGATCAACTTAAATGGTAAGCACTTGGCAGTCCAGCAATGGCTGTCTGTGGACTGGAGACTCTGAGAACGCAATGGCTTCTCATTGTATGAGGCTGGAGGCCCTGGCAGTTACCATCTGGTAATAAAGGCTGGGAGGACACTTGGAGAGCTGTTGAAGGGGCAGAGGTCTGGGTTCTGAGGTCAAAGAAGGATGGCAGCAGCAGCAGGGAAAACAGCAATAGGACAGGTGCACTTGCCGTCAGTAAGTGAAGACAGGCAGGCAGGTGATGCTGCTCTTTCCTCGTCCTTCTTTGTACATCGGCTGCTGCTGGAAGGCTGCACTCTGGAGAAAGGTCTCCCTCCCTCCATTAACCTGAAAGCGCCATCACAGACTCACCCTGAAGTATGTCTCTTGCATGAATATTTTTTTTTTTTTTTGGTTTTTCAAGGTAGGGTCTCACTGTAGCCCAGGCTGACCTGTAATTCACCATGTAGTCCCAGGATGGCCTTGAACTCATGGCAATCCTCCTACCTCTGCCTCCTGAGTGCTGGGACTAAAGGAGTGAGCCACCACACCCAGCCTCTTGCAAGATTTTGATAACTGACTATCACAACAAAGGAGATAGGGGACATAGAGTTAAGGCCTTGCCACCTCAGTAAAGTTTTAGAGACAGGGAGGTCAGGAGCAGGCCTGGATAGTCCCTTAAAAAATAAACACAATTGTTGCACCAGCATCCGTTCCCCAGAGAACAACAAACAACCACTTAGGTCTCTTTCATTGTCTAGGACTGTATTGACATGAGCGTTCTTTCCTGGTCATATACTGGGTGATGTTATAGAAGGTTGCCTGTTGCAAAGTGCAGGGCAGGAAAGATGTCTGTAGCAAGCAATGAAACAAGCATCTTTAATGCATAGGTCATAAACCCAGTTACCTCAGAGGCATCAGAGAGAGTCTATGTTGAGCAATGAGGCAGTGTTCAGTTCATACAAAGCTCAAATGCTATATTGAGCCCAGCGTTCTGACTGACATCTATACCACCTGCAGAGAATCTGTCATAAATTCAGAGAATCCTTCATAAAGATCAAAGCTCATTCATCCAAAATTACACCTGAGCAGGAGTAGATGTCCTGGGTGACCCTCGTGAGAAGGTAGCCCAGTCCCCACATCATTGTGGTCACATACTCCTCCCAGGCACATATTGGAGCCCTAGGGAGAGGGGTGCCATGAACGTAGCCAAAGAAGGGACAGTTCAATGTGGTTGGTACATGGGTTGGCTCAGTGTGCTTGGACAAGTTGTCTGGTGCCTGCATTTCTGCCATATGCACAGGTGGCCTTGAAAGACAGCAGAGAGAAAGAGATGAATCCCAGTGAGCAGGGTGCACCTGGTGTACCAGGCATAGGTGGAGAAGCGGTCTAAAGTCAGTATATACAGGGAATTCTGTGCTGACACCAATAGTGTGGCTGGCTGCTTAAGGCCTGCAATGTAACGGAATGAATTATTAGAAGAAAACAGGGCTTGACTAGAGGCATCTGTATGGGCATGTAGGAAATGCACAAAATGCACAAAAAGGCTTACTACATGTTAGTACTTACCAGAAAGCATCCTAGGACAGACAGTGAGCAAAACAACTCAGCCATTAGACATCAAGATGAAGCCTGGAACTGGAACAATGGGCATGTCAACGGAGAGGCTGTGGTGGTACATTGGAAGTGCCCGTATGTCCAGCAACATAGCCGCTCATTTAACCAAGGCGTAAATTTAAGAAATGCTGCCCATGCCTGGACCATCTTGACATCTTGGTGGGGGGGGAGGGGTGCTCTGAACTTAGTGTACAAAGCCAGAAATCCCTGGTTCTCTCTGTCTTCTGAGCAGCTGGTTGGATGTTGCCACAGGACAGAATCCCATCCTTGGCAGGGACACAGTTTCTACATATTTTTAGAACACTGCAAAAAACAATATTTGGAATTCAAATTCATGGTGTTTTTGTAGGCTCAAGTTTTATGGACTCAAGTTTGTTTTGCAAATATTAATTATAAAGATGACCATAGGACTGGAGAGATGGCTTAGCAGTTAAGCGCTTGCTTTTGAAGCCTAAGGACCCCAATTCGAGGCTCAATTCCCCACTACCCACATAAACCAGATGCACAAGGTGGCACACACATCTGGAGCTTGTTTGCAGTGGCTAGAGGCCCTGGTGTGCCCTTTCTCTCTCTCTCTCTCTCTCTCTCTCTCTCTCTCTCTCTCTCTCTTTTACTCTCCCCCCTCTCTGTCTGTTGGTCACTCTCAAATAAATAAATAAAATATATTTTTAAAAAGATGACCATAGTATTCATGACATCAGAGTGACTGTCAATACCTGGGCAATATTATTAGTCCCACCAGCATAGATGATGGGGGAGGACATGAGGCCCCCATCCCTCACTGGGGAGTTATTGGCAATCAGTTGTCCTTTGGTGGTCAGGATATATTTTCAAAGTAGGCTGCACATGCTCTGGTAAAGAACTCTCTACCCATGCTCATGCCTAATTGAATGTACAGTCACATATACAAAGAAGAAAAAAGACAAAAGTAGAAGTGAAGCCACCTGGAAAGAAGAAGGTGGTTGGGGAGAAGGGACAGGAGAAGGTCAGGGAAGGAGACCATGATCAAAATATATTATATAGTGTAGGTGTGCTCGTGAGGAGCAGCTGGTGGAGACTCCTGGGAAGAACCAGAATGCATCAATATATCCAGATGCCATGTACCATGTGTAGGTCACCTCCACCTCATCTGCAAGGTCCCAGCAGTTATTACAGAAAAACTGGTAATACAAATACTGTTATTGTAGCTAGCCTGACAACCATCTCCACAGAGATGGAGACAGACACTGTGGATACCTCATCAAAACAGATCCAGAGGCTATTGAGAAAGCAACACTAAACCAAATCTCTATCTTGCCTGCCAAGGTTTGGGAACATTGAGGAAGAGGGAGGAGAAAGATCAGAAGAGCCTCAGGTGGGTGGGGATAGCCTGCAACACCATGCCCCCCCCCACCACTGACTGAGGCATCTTGGTCACCACAATGAATGCCAATAACCCCATCGAAGATCTTCAGCAAAACTGGGATGGGTTAAGAGGGCCCAAGAATACAACCTTTTATTTAATGAATCAATAAATAATATTTTAAAAATATATCATATAAGTAAAAAAGGTGTGAAAAATTAAAATGAAGGTCCATTAACTAAGTTCTGTGGATATAGAGTTACTTACCATTGAATGAGTCACCTGATAGATTTTCTACTCAAACTTTTAAAGACCATTGCTTCTACCACAAAATTTTGATTTTTTTTTTGCTATTAACTTTAGCAAAGAAAATAATATCTCATCAATATGAAATTCTCAAGAGTGCTTGTGGCTATGGTAAGAAATGTCATTTTGTTATATTCTTTTGTTTTCCTTTATCACTTAACTTAAGCCAGGATATGAAGTAGTAGACTTCGTGATAGCTCATACACACATGACACTGTACTTTGTTCTTATTTGACATTATCCAGGTCTTGACTAGAACACACTGGAATTTCACAGGTGACATGCTGCTTCTCCTGTGCTCTGTCAGTTTGAAGCAAACGAACTTAACATAAGTCCTGGGCTTGAAAAGTGACAAGTCAGAACAGGCAGAATGATTTGCTGAGGCTCATAGCAACTAGAACAAAAATTGCCTGTTTCTGTCAAACCCCATAGGGAGAAGCATTTCGAAATGAATTCTGCCTGGAGCAGACTGCACTGTTTCACAGGCAGTTCATCCTATCTACCACCTGGGGACAGCTTCCACAGATCCATTTCTTTTCTTTTCTTTTCTTTCTTTTTTTTTTTTTTTTAATTTTTTCTCTCACAGGAAACCAGTATATGATCATTGAATCACAGAGGGGAGTAGGATTTATCCAGAGGTCATCAGAGAATATTCAATTATCTAACTATATTCATAACCCCACACCTATTTGATTATATCATTGTAGCTTCTATGTCTATATTTAATTGAAATCGAAACACAGAATATATTATGGTGAGGTAAAAGTCAGTGGAGAAAAGAGTGACTTTTCATAACTTCATTTTTCTTTACTGCTTAATAGAACTCCATTGCATAAATGTGCCATATCTTCATTATCCACTCATCAGTTGAGGGACATCTAGGCTGGTTCCATTTCCCAGCTCTTGTGAACTGAGTGGCAATAAACATGGTTCAGCAAGTATCTCTAAGGAAATGAGATGAGTCCTTAGGATATATGCCTAGGAGTGCTATAGCTAGGTCATACGGTAGGTCTAATTTTAGCTATCTTAGGAACCTCCACACTGATTTCCTCAATGGCTGGACTAGATTGCATTCCCACCAAGAGTGTAGCAGGGTTCCTCTTTTTCTACATCCTCTCCAGCATTTATGGTCATTTGTTTTCATGATGGTAGCCAATCTGACAGGAGTGAGATGGAATCTCAACGTAGTTTTAATCTGAATTTCCCTGATGACTAGGGATGTAGAAAATTCTTTTAGATGCTTACATGGTAACTCTATTTCTTCCTTTGAAAACTCTCTATTTAATTCCATGGCTGATTTTTTAATTGGCTTGTTTGACTTCTTATTATTTAATTTTTTGAGTCCTTCATATTATCCTAGATATTAATCCTCTATCAGATGTATAGCTGGCAAAGAATTCTTCCCATTCTGTAGGTTGCCTCTTTGCTTTATTCACAGTGTCCTTTGCCATACAAAATCTTTGTAATTTCATGAGATGCCAGTGTATAATCTGTGGTTTTATTGCCTGAGTAATTGGGGTTATATTCAGAAAGTCTTTGCCTATGCCAATATGTTGAAGGGTTTCCTTTACTTTTTCCTCCAGCATTTTCAGAGTTTCAAGTCTGATGTTAAGGTCTTTAATCCATTTGGACTTAATTGTTGTGCATGGAGAGAGTGGAAAATCTATTTTCATCCTTCTACAGACATATATCCAGTTTCCCAGCACCATTTGCTGAAGAGGCTGTCTTTTCTCCAATGAGTATTTTTCATTTTTATCAAATATTAGGTGGCTATAGCTACCTGGACTTACATCTGGGTCCTCTATTCTGTTCCATTGATCTACATGTCTGCTTTTGTGCTAGTACCATGCTGTTTTTGTTACTATGGCTCTGTAGTATAGGTTAAAATCAAGTATGGTGATACCATCAACTTTATTTTTGTTGCTCAGTATTGTTTAGATAGTCAAGATTTTTTTGTGATTCCAAATGAATTTTTGGATTGTTTTTTCTATTTCCATGAAAAATGCCATTGGAATTTTGATGGTGATTGCTTTAAATGTGTAGATTGCTTTTGGTAAGGTGGCCATTTTCACAATATTGATTCTTCCGATCCAGTAACATGGGATGTTTTCTATTTCCTAGTGTCTTCTGCAATTTCTCTCTTGAGTGTTTTAAAGTTTTCCTTGTAGAGATCCCTCACTTCCTTGGTTAGGTTTATTCCAAGATACTTTATTTTCTTTGATGCAATTGTGAATAGGAGTGATTCTCTGATTTCATCCTCTGTTTATTTGTTGTTAGCATATAAGAAGGCTATTGATTTCTGTGTATTTATTTTGTATCCTGCTACATGGCTGTATGTGTTTATCAGCTCTAACAGTTTGCTGGTAGAGTCTTTAGGGTCCTTTATGTATAGAATCATGTCATCTGCAAGTAATCATAACTTGATCCCTTCCTTTCCAATTTGTATCCCTTTTATGTGTATCTCTTGCCTTATTGCTATGACTAAGACTTCCAGTACTATATTAAATAAAAGTGGAGACAATGGACACCCTTGTGTTGTTCCTGATTTTAGTGGAAAAGCTTCCTGTTTTTCCCCATTTAGTAATGTGTTGGCTATAGGCTTGTCATAAATAGCTTTTATTATATTTAGATATGTTCCTTCTATTTCCAGTATCTGTAGGAATTTTATCATGAAGGGAGTTTTGTCAAATGCTATCTCTGCATCTAGTGAGATGATCATGTGATTTTTATCCTTCAGTCAACTTATATAATATATTGTATTTATCAGTTTGGATATGTTGAACCATTCCTGCATCTGTGGGATAAAGCCTACTTGGTCAGGGTGAATGATCTTTCTGATATATTCTGTTTGCCAACATTTTGTTGAGAATTTTTGCATCTATGTTCATGAGGGAGATTGGTCTGTAATTTTCTTTTTTTTTTTTTTTTTGTTCTAACTTTGCCTGGTTTTGGTATCAGCGTGATGTTGGCTTTGTAGAAGGAGTTTGGTAGGATTCCTTCTTTTTCTATTTTATGGAAAATCTTAAGAAGCAATGGTGTTAGTTCTTCCCTGAAGGTCTGGTAAAATTCACCAGTGAATTCATCTGGGCCTGGACTTATTTCAGTTGGGAGATTTTTGGTAACGCTTGGATCTCCATATTTGTTATAGTTCTATTTATATGATTTAATTTAGGTAGGTCTGATGTTATATATCTTCAGGGTAGGAGCTTAACGTGCTTGGTGTTGCTCTTAAGTTTCTCAGCATCTACACAAGTGACCCTAGGTGTTGGGTTTGCCTGCTATGAGAGTATTCATGTAGGGTGAGTAGGACAAAATACAGGCAGATTATAAAATTCAACTAAACAATGAAAAACAGCACATAGTATTTATGCAAGAGTAGGTATTATGACAACCAGATCTTCTAACTGTCCGTTAGAGTGTATGGTGCCACACACCATTAATCCTGTCAACAAGGAGGTTAAGATTTCTGGTCTGTTGAGGGTTCCAAGTCAGCTTGAGACCAATTGAGACCCTTTCCTAATGTATAACAGAAGAGGAAACAAAGCCACTATAAATCAAGAAGCAACAAATAACAAGCCCAAAATATAGCTTATTTAAGAATGGCAAATCCAACTATCCACCAGATTTAACATGTAATTTATCCTGATATGGAAGGTGCAATTAGCACTTCTGGTTCAGGCCTATATACTGGGCTTATTTGGTGGGTACTGACTTGGTGTAATCCTAGTTACCTTTTGGGATGATTTTGGTCTCAGTTATGCTGTGCTCCTGCTTGGGTCCCTCTTTGGTGCACTGTGGGTCAAGTATACTGGCTGGATGGTTGGATCACTGCTGTGGTCACTGGTGCTGGGTGCTGTGAGCTCCCTTCCCCTGGTCTCTGGTGCTTGCTGGCGCTTTCACTGGTGGTGGGGGAGGGAAGGTTGTGCATGGTGGCTCTACTTCTCCTGCTGGCCCACATGATCCTCTACCTCATGATCTACTCCTCCATTGTTTGCTGCTGTTCTCCACGTTTCTTGAGTTTGGGAAGAGCTCAGATGTGAGTTGAAAATCCCCTCACCTGGATTTTCCTGTGGCTCAAGCTGAGCCTGGCAGCTGCGGCCCACGGACCTGGTGTTGCTGCTGCTGGAGCTGCTTCTGTCGGCCTGTGTGGGCTCTGCATGCTCTGGATCTCTCCTACTTCTCTGCTACCACTGGTAATTTCTTATACACCTCACTTTTTAGTAGAAGAGTGTATTTTGCTGTTACTTTTTGTTTTTTTATTTTATTTTAATTTTTGTCTTTTTCTCCCCTAGGCTGCTTTGGTGTGGTTCCTATGCTGCCATCTTAACCGGAAGTCCAAGAATAACTTTTAAGGTGGTTGAATATGATACAGGCTTTCTTTTAACTATTTAATTAGAGTTAAGTTTATGGAACATGAACACTTAGATAGGAAATTTGTGTGCCATTGACTCAGGAAAGTTATGAAGGGACATTAAAACCACCCCATTGTCATAACTTTTCTCCGTGGAGGCATACATTACTTCAAGCTTAGACTGAAAGAGAGCAGCAATGAGAAAAGGTGTTGCAAATGGGGAGACTAGATAGGTGGATTGGCTGGTAAGATCATTTGTTGCACAAGCATGAGGACCTGGGCTTCATCCCCAGCACACATGTGAACTGGGCATAGCCGCACATGTATGCAACTGCAGCACTGAGCGGGTGAAAGCAAAAGAATCACTAGGGCTCATTGGTTAGGCAATCTAGTTGAAGAGAAAAGAAAAGAAAGGAAAGGAAAAAGAAGAGAAAGAAATAGCTGCATCCAGATTCAGTGAGAGCACGTCTCCAGGAAATCAGGTGGTAGAGCAGTGGAGGTGGCCATCAGATGTCCTTTGGAATCCACATGAGTGTGCAGGGGTTGTGCGCATCTACGCACACTCAAAGAAAAAGAAAATGAGGAAATGTTGAGTACGTAATGCTTTAGAGGCCTGCATAAAATTATTTTTAAACTAATGCATGCTACAATTCTCATACATAAAAACCTTATGTACATGAGCTTGTTTTTGGTTGCTCTATTCTCTTGCTATTTACTTCTGTGACAATCTATTGCAGTGCCATTTGGCAGGACTCCCTTAGCATTCCTATCTTATCATCCTGTCTTTTTTTAAAATCTTTTTAAAAATTTATTTATTAGAGACAGATAGAGAGAGGGAGGAAGGGAGAAAGAAAGAGAATGGGCATGCCACTCTAGCCAATGCAAATGAACTCCAGACGTATGTGCTACCATGTGCATCTGGCTTATGTGGGTCCTGGAGAATTGAACCTGGGTCCTTAGGCATTGCAGGCAAGTGCCTTAACTCTCTCCAGCCCATTATCCTGTCTTATAGCATTTTTTTCTTATCTTAGAGTGTCCTGTGTCCTCTTGGCCTTTTGCTTTACTTATAGTTGTCTATAAATTAGTTTGAATTTTAGAAATAACCAATAGTGTAATTTATAATGTATGGCACTTTATTATCTTTTCTTCATTATTTTAATTCCTACTTTATTCCTATAGTATTGGATTGAAGTAAGAACATTGAATCTCCTTGTTCCTTTTGATTTTAATAGAACTAGATAGTCCAGGTTTGTTTCAACTTTCTAATCCTCTTGCCTCAGCCTCACAAACTGTGGGATTATCGACATGAATCCATTATGCATGTCTTTAGTTATTAATTTCTTAATTAATTATTTCTTATAGTTACTTGCTAATAAGTTAAGAAAAGTTTTCCTGTTTCTATTTTTCTAAGAGGTTTATAATTATTAAATGTTAAATTACATAGATCTCTCTTCTGTATCTATCAAGTTGATCATATAGTATTTCTTTTTTAACTTATGGTATTTCTCCTTTATCTTATTAAATTCTCTTAACTTTAATACTAAAATAATCTTAACTTCTGTCCTATACCCAACATATATATTATTTTAATGAACTTAAAATGCATATAGACATTTAAAGTGTATTATTAGATTTGTATGGTAGAGGAAAATGTGTCACTAACATCTGTTTTGGGAGTATAATTAAGTGATAGCTGCACTGGTCACCACATGTGGATCTGGTCAGGATGCACTTCCCTTCCACTGCTCTCCACCTGGAGATGCCAGTGGTGATGGCAAGAGTCCCTACCAACTCCAGTGGCCAAGAGCCTGCTCTTCTGTGTTAACTGGTTTCATGATCCCTCATTGGCTTGATTGAAACATTCCCTGTGCCACCATCTTTTCTTCCTCCTTTCTCTGGTGTCAGACCTATGTCATTATATGAACTGCAATTTTTTTAACCTTGCCTCTTGCCATTCATCCTTAACAATAAACCACTCACCCACCAATTCAAGCCCTTTGCCCCTCAGAGAACCTGAAGCCAACACAATTTGGTTTGCTGACATATCATTTGTCTATTTGCATCTTTGTTGAGGAATATAGTTGGCCTACCGTATTTCTCCTCTATTAAGCCCTTAGCAATTTTAGGGTTTAAGGTTATATTATTGCTTATATCTTTGTAGTAGACAGCTTCAGGTCACAGAGATAAACTTCCAGACCAGGCACATTTCTGCAGGAAGGGATATTGAGGCTTATACATTCAGGTGAAGTTCCATAAAGGCAGAAGTTGGCCTGCTCTTACAGGACCAAACACACAGAGAGAAGCCACAAGCCAAATCCCTAAAAGGACACCACAAATAAGCACACTTCAGAAACTCCAGACACTTTGCATATCTTTAGACTGGAGTTTCAAATCTCCCACCACACCTTAGGGCTGGACCCTCAGATTCATCCAGTGACAACTCCTCCAGTCAGGTGGCTAGAAATCCAAGAAGTTTTAATAAACTACTGAACCTATTGGGTGACTTTTATTCAAACTATCACATTATCCCCTTACAATTCAGGTTGACACTGAATCCCCTCCCTGCATAAAACTACTGGGAAGTATGACTTTTAAGAGGTGATTGAGTCATGAGGTAGTTGGATTCAGGTGTCCCCCACAAACTTAGGTGTTCTGAATGCTAGGTTCCCAGCTGACGGAGATTTGGGAATTAACTCCTCCAGGAGGCAGCATATTTTTAGGGGAGGGCTTATGAGTGTTATTGACAGCTCCCCCTTGCCAGTGTCTGGCACACTCTCCTGTTGCTATTGTCCACCTTATGTTGGCCAGGGGGTGATGTCCTCCCTCTGCTCATGCCATTGTTTTCCCCTACCATCGTGGAGCTTCCCCTTAAGTCTGTAAACCAAAATAAATCTTTTTTTTTTTTCCTGCAAGCTGCTCTTGGTCAGGTGGTTTCACCCAGCAATGCAAACCTGACTGCAACAGTAATGCTATTACCAGAGTTGTTGGTTGCTGCTAGACACCTGACTCCGTGCCTTTGTCCTTTTGGAGCTGATTTTCAAGAAGAATGTGGAAGGATTTGAAACCTTGACCTAAGAGATGTCTTGCAGTGCTGTGAGTACAGCTTGTTGGACTATTCTATTCAGTGTTGAAAGACCTAAATGTAGTAAGAACTATGGATTTTGAGGTTTGGCCTATGAGTGTGAGAAAGAGCTTTGCTTGGACTGGGCTAGAAGCAGTTTGTGTGTGAGGCTTGTTGTTATGGCCCTATCCTAAGAATTTGTGCAGGGTTGCATTGTGTAGAAATGGACTGGTGTGAGCAGAAGGATATGACACAGAAAGAAATCTTTAGGCCAAAACTGCTGCCTGTTCAGCTGCAATTAAGAGGTTACAACCTTTGAGATTGAACCAGCTAACCTGCACTGGGACAGCAGAAAGAATGCAGTCTTTTTGAAGGGGCCTGAATACTGTAGAAGTGCTCAGTTCTTCATAGTCTATTTTAATCCCCCTGGAATAACAAACTAGCATCCCACCTGGTATTATGAAGTATAAGAAATGCAGAAAAGAGAGGATCATTGAATTTGCACATGGTCTTGTGTTTTGGAAATGATCATGAGCAATATAAAGCAGGTTTGCTGGATGCCTGCATGGAGACCCAATATGGAGCCATGAGTATGAACTGCCAGTTTCAGTGGAGACCCAGTGGGGATGCCAGGGCCATGAGATGCTGCTAAGGAAAGCTGCCAGTATGAAGTTTTCCATGACTGTGAATAGCCTAGCTGGAGGGGCAGAATTGGAATTCCAGAGACTTGTTGTGGGTTAGAATTATCAAACTTGTCATTGACTAGAGTTGTTGGACTTGGAGCTACAGAGTTTGATGTTTGCCATGTTTAAACCTTGTAGTGGTTGAATATTCCTTTGCTATGCACAGTGTCATCTTTTGCAGTGTGAATGTTTATTCTGTGCCATTATTATTGTTATTATTATTATTTTGTTATTGTGGCCCAGTTAAAAGGTCTTGGACTATGGGAATGTTTGAACATCATTAGGATTGATAAAAACTATGGATACTTTTAAAGATGGGATGAATGCATTGAATTATATATCATTTATGGTATCAGTTTATGGAGGTCAGGGCAGAATGTAGTGGATGGATTCAGGTGTCCCCCATAAACTTAGGTGTTCTGAATGCTAGATTCCTAGCTGATAGAGATTTGGGAACTAACACCTCCAGGAGGCAGTGTATTGTTGGGGGCAGGGTTATGGGTGTTATAGCCAGTTTTCCCTTGCTAGTGTTTGGCACACTCTCCTGTTGCTATTGTCCACCTTATGTTAACCAGGGGTGATGTCTCCCTTCTGCTCATGCCATCATTTTCCCCTGCCGTTATGGAGCCAAAATAAACCTTTTTTCCCATGAGCTTCTCTTGGTCAGGTGATTTCTGCCAGCAATGGGAACCTGACTGCAACAAGTCATAAAGATGCCCATCTCATGAAAGCAAATCTGACTTTATAAAAGAACTTGATGGAAACTGATCATCTCATTTCACCCTTCTTTCCCTTCCATGGTATCAGAACATAGCATTTGTTCCCTCCAGAGGATGCAGCACAGAATGCTTTGCTCCCAGGTTCCCATCCTTGGGAAATGTCTGTCCTTTGTGAATTACCCAGTCTAAGGCATGTTGTCATAGCAACACAAGTCGTCAGTGACAATTATAATGAGTTAGAAAATATTCTCATTTTTATGATCAGAAAGCTACCATGACAATTTCTTATGTATTAAATATCTGAAAGACAGCAACTGTCAGAATAACTGTTCTTGCTATTTCTTTCAACATTCAACTATTGACTCAATAGCAATAACATTACTGAAGTTTTCTATGCATTTTTGCCCTTGGACTTCCTGACCTCCAGAACTATGATGCATTAATTTCTGACATCTGGAACCACCCTGTATGTAGGTGGTATTTTGTTTTAGCTCTGAACAAAGCAGAATAGACCCTGTATTCAACTGAATCCTGGCAGATTAGAGAGACAGGCTACTTGGGAATAAAGTGTTTGTTTGCCTTGCTGCTTTTAGGAAGCCCAGGGAAGCTTATTAGGGTGAATTGGCACAATATTCTGGGGTTACAATAGCAGATACTTTGTACTAGGCAGTCTAGAAGCAACAGGAAGCCAGTCTGTGTAGTTCTTCAGGCAAGGGTGCTGGCAAGTTCTGCATCTGTTTAGAACCTGCTTCCTAGCTCATAGATGGTGACTTCTTGCTGTGTCCTGATGGAGGGAGGGCCAGTTAAACGCCCTCAGGCCTGTTTAATAAAGGTCCAAATTCCATTTCCTTCTTGACCTACTCACTTCCCAAAGGCCACACCAATGGATGCATCACATTGGGAATTAGTTTTTACCATGTGCAAGCTGATGAGACAGACCCTCTTCCTGTCATTACCCACCACCACTCCAAAAGTTACTTTTCTGTGTGTGTATAAATATGTGTGGTGTACATGTATGTGTTCATGTGTGTGGGGAGCACATGGGTGTGCAGGTGCCTGTGCATGTGTATAGGTCAACTTTGGGTGTCTTTCTCAGTCACTTTCCATCTCTTTTGAGATGGGGTGTCTCCCTAAACGTAGAACTCAGGCATTTGTCTAGCCAGAAATTTCCAGAGAGTCTCCCATTTCCACCACCCAAGTACTAGGCTTATCAGTGTGTGCTCCCACACCCAGAATTCTACATCAGTTCTGGGAATCCAAAAGGGTCCTCATGCTTGTGTGGCAAACATTTTAACCACCGAGCTTTCTTCTAAGCCCAATATTTTGTTTTCTTAGCATCTTTGTTAGAAGCTGGCAGTGGAAAAATAGATGACTACATTTTACTGAAATTCATTCACAAGCATCCTCTTCTATCTGTTACCTATTTGAGAAAATTTAATGGGACTTTATGTACAAATTATTTCCCTAGATACCACAATCATGTTGGTAAAATATTTAGACTTGGGGTTTATGTCCTCATTTCCTTCTCCCTACCCTCTCCTTTTTTTTTTTTTAAAAAAAGATCTCCTTTTATCTTGGATTAATGTTACACATAAAAGAACCAAACACTAATCTCTGTTTTCACCCTAGGTGGTGAGAACATAGCCTCTTTTTATTAGTTTTTCAAAGCAGAAGATAAGGAAAATGCTAACAGTATAATTAAAGATAAAAATAAAAGAAGACTTAATGAGATTTGAATTCCTATGAGATGGACTCCTGGGAGGCTTTTCATTAAGGTCTAATTTCTGACTATCACAGATAACGGATGCCAGTTCTCTTTCCTCCCATTTCTTGGCTGCGGTTTTCAAAAGAGCTGTAAGGTATTTTCAGGCCAGAGCCCACTGATCTCAATGTATGGGGGCAGAGGTCCTTGTTGGCTTGGTCTTTCCTCTATCACCTAAAAGTTATGGCTTAATTATTTTAATACAAAAGGACATACGTATGAAGAAAATCAACATGAGGCTGGAGGTTTCCCTGGATACCCTCCTAAGTCAAAGTGGGATAGAAAGGAAAGAAACACTAGAGAAGATGGCATTAGGAAACCAGGGAGATCAGAATGAAAATGGCTAAAGGACAAAAACATTTCTTTTGAAAACAAACTTTTTAATTATTTCTCCAATCCTGCACACATATTTCTTTATGAGTTTAGAGAAAAGAAAATGATTAGTATTATCCTTTCAAGTAAGAGAAGTAGATCTTTTTTTATCCAGAAAAATATTTCTTTTCTGTTTCTATTTTTCCCTTTATGGGCCTAAATACCTGAATGTTTATACAAGTGATGCCCATTACCTCTTAACCTATCAGTTGGAATACAGGGTGTGAGGAGGTAGGCACACTCATAGATTCATTTGCTATTAAATTATTCTAAGGATATGATAAACAGGTATAATCTATTGCCTAAACTCACAGCATTGTGTATCAGAAAAGGGACAGTATTAGTAAGTGAATTGATATGACAGGCAGGAACTGTGTCTTTAAGGACCTATGTTTTCTCTGCTCTTGCAAAAGCCATGAATGTCACTATCTCTGGGCAAGGCTTGGCATGTACTATCTTACTATTCCCCTCAGCAACTCAAGATAGGTGAGAGCACAAAGATTAAAACCAGTATCTACTACATTACTCCTAGATGAAAAGGGATGAAATGATGGTAATGATAGTAACAACAGATGACTTTGGCCTTAGAAAGTCCAGGAATATACCCAAAGGGCTTACATTCCAGTACATACTATCAACCGTTACAAGTCAGTTGTCTGCAGACAATACCCTCTCTCTTCCATTTATGTAACTTCTATCCACATCACCTAAGGCCTGCTCTTATGATGTAGCCTCTAGGCAGATTTTCATGTCTATACTGCTTTCCTATTTTTCTAGGCTTTGAAACCTTACACACTTTGATTTAACATCACTTTACCATATAACTCACATACAGTCACCTCAACTCCTCAGAAGAGAAGAGTTGATGTGATTTTGTGTTCAGTTGCATTCTCCAAACATGACAATCATTCACTTTCTATTTACTGCAGAGGCTCCATCTTGAATGCAACTGAGCTGGCTGCATGAGGTATGCCTGAGGGTTGGACTGTATAAAAGTGGAAGAAATTTTATCTGTACATGGGTAGGTATGAGTTTAGGAATTGCTTGCAAATAGAGACACACACAAATTAAAACATAAAAGCAGGTCGGTTGAAATGTGGTAGACTTGCTTCTTTTGCAATAGTCTCATGTAGCCCAGGCCTCAAACACACAATCAACCACTACAACTCTGTTGCCTGCAGATAAAATCACTATGTAGCTGAAGATGGTCTTCAACTTCTGATCCTCTGCCTTTACCTGTCACCTACTGGGATTACAGATGAACACCACCACATCAAGAAGTTCCTCTGTATCTAGTGGAAGATGTACTTTAGCATCTCAGCCATGGCACAATGCTCTACCCTGACTTACTGACCATCCTAGCTTGGCAGCACAGTGTGTGTAGAATTCTGGTTGTCTCCCCTGTGGTAGCTGCAGCTGGCTGTCACTGCCCAGCATTTCCTCCACTACTTTGGCTCTAGTCCAGGAAAAGTATACCTCACATATAGCTTCTCCTGACTGCCAATCATTTTGAAATCATCATGAAGCCAAAAGAATTAAGTTGAGCCATCTACTGTAAACTGGGAACCATTTGTATAGCATGGGTTTTAATGTGTGTGTACAAATGTGTACACATGCTACAGAATGAACTCAGAGCCTGTGAGTATAGGCACAATTCTCTAGCACTAAGCTATCCTCTCATATTAAATCAAAAAATGAAAAAAGTTAGCTTTATATAAAAAAGACTTATTTAGGGGACTAGGGAGATGGCTTAGCTGTTAAAGTTGTTTGCTTGCAAATTGTGATGGCAGAGGTTTGATACAGGATCCTTGTAAAGCCAGATGCACAAAGTGGCACATGTGCCTGGAGTTCATTTGCAGCAGAAAGAGGCCCTGGCATGCCCATGGTTTGTCTTTCTCTCTAAGTAAATACACAAAAATATTTTTAAAAAGTAAAAGCTGAAAAGGCTACAGTAAAAAGTACTGTAAAGGAATGAAGCGATGGCTTAGTGGTTAAGGTGCTTGCATGCAAAGCCAAAGGACCCAGGTTCAATTCCCTAGGACCCACATAATGCCAGATGCACAAGGTGGCATATGTATCTGGAGTTTGTTTGCAGTGGCTAGCAGCCCTGGCATACCCATTCTCTCTCTCTCTCTCTCTCTCTCTCTCTCTGGTTTTTAAGGTAGGATCTAGCTCTAGCCAGACTGACTTGGAATTCACTATGTAGTCTCAGGGTGGCGTTGAATTTATGGTGATCCTCACCTCCGCCTCCCAAGTGCTGGGATTAAAGGCGTGTACCACCCTGCCCAGCCTCTCACTTTCTCTCTCTCTCCCTCTCTTTCTCTCAAATAAATAAATAAATGAATAATAAAATATATTTTAAACTCCTATAAGAATAAATTAATTGATTTTGTTAACTTAAAACCTAAACATGATTTTAATGGCAAATTAACCAAAATGACCAAAGAGAATGTTTCAGATATTATAAAATAAACAACACATCAAAAGAGTATTTCCAAAGATTTATTGAAGCAGTAACAAGTTGGTCAGATATTGGCTGGAAAAAAAGCAGTTTTAATGGTATTCAAAAATACTTTTAAAAAGTATTCTAGCACAAGACTTCTTTGTAAACTAGATTCTGTTGTAAACTTTTTCTAAATCTCTTAGGAGTGTTGGTTGTTAAGAACTAGAGCTTATTCCAAATCTATCTTGCGCTCCTGAAAAACTGCAGAAAGGCACTTGAAAGCTGTTCCTTTAAGATATGGGTTTTGTTTTTATTCTTGCTGGTACTACATTGTTGCACTGACTGTGTGCAAGTCTTACTCAATATCATCATGATGCTGAGAAGTTTCATTGATGACCTGTTAAAAAAGAAAGGAAACACAAATCAAATGGGATGCTATGTTCAAAACTTTGTTGTCCTATAAGGTGTAGTAAGAGAAAGCCTACTAAACACATATAATTCATTGTACAAGTACATTGGAAACTTATGCTGTTTCTTCATTGCAAGAGTAATAGCAAAAAGACATAGACATATACCAGATGCCCTTCACCAATGGGTACCATAAATGACCCATGAAATGCTGTGATATATAGCCAGAAAACATTATGAAAAGCTGTGTTTATGAAGAAGACCATAATAATCCTAAGAAATCAAGTTAAAAAGCAATTAATGCATACTAAAATGTATGGCAAGTACAACTTACATTTTTGTGCAAGGTAATATTTCATAATTATAATTAATTGAAACCATTTTTCCTGTTAACAAAAAACTGATCATATGTCATATCCTTTTGCTATATGAACAAATTTAGTGTGTTATGGTGATAGTAAAAGACCACATGTCCAAAATCAAAACATCCTTAATAGTCATTCAGCTCATCTACTGAAATAGTTTAATAGTTTAAAGATACCAACCTGTCCATCTCTAGTTTCAACGGTCTTAATAAGAAGTGTTCTTTTTGAGTGGGTGTCAACCAGAGGGAGGGAGTCCAGATTACTTTCTGAACAAAGAAGCAGGTTGAAATGAATAAAAATGAAGCAGCTAAAATTGAACAATTTTGCTTAAGCATTATGTTATCTTTGCATTTGTTTAATGTACTACTTCTAAATAATCCTTCAAGGTTGTATAGTCCCTGACATCTGCTTACGGATTGCACTGCTAAACCTCCCACTTTGCTGGGATGAAGCTCAGAAAGCATCATCTTCTCTTCCCCCTTTCTCTCTCTCCTTGCTATGCTAGCCAAAACCCTGGACATTGCTGCCCTGACACTCCAGGCTTTCTCACTGTTTCTCGATAAAATCTCTTTACTTAAAAAGCAAACACACAAACAAAATCCACATAGTACCTAATACCTCATTAGCCTCAAGCTAAGGCCATACTTCTCAGTGCTCTCCATTAGCAAAACAGAAATAGGAGTTTATATTTAACTTGTGGCCAAGAATGCAAGAATATATTTGGGATTGAAAATTAGGCCTATTTGGTTGAGGGTGTGGCTCAGTGTTTGTGTTTATTTAGCATGTGTAAGAACCTATATTTGATTCCATCACCACATAAAAAATAAAATATAAACTAGAACTAAAAATAAAATCTGGAATGTTTGTTATTGTGTAGCATTTTTCAAGTATTATTTTAAAATGAGAGCTTTACCAGAAACAAAATGGTTACAACCTGGTGACTTTTTTTTAGTTTTTACAAAAGGAAATGAAATGCTTACCTCTCAGGTTCAGAGAAGCAAAGGTGGGAAGAGGCATAGAAATCCTATAAAAAGATAAAGAAGAATAGTAAAATTGTTGGCAAATCACTTTAACAACAAGGGGAACAAATTTACAGACTTCTTGTTTTCATAAAATCAAAATCTGCTCTTGCAGTTCATATGTCAGAAATTTGTTTCAGAAGGATCTATTCATAGTTGGTCATAGCAACACATTTAAAATATTCAAAGAATTTTCTTCACAAGGGCATGAACTAGAGGCATTGCAGAGGAGAAAGGGTGTTGGCTTCTGCAAAAATTGTAGGTTCAAATCTCAGCTCCACTACTTAAGTAGCTCTGACTACCAGGATATTCTCTGAACCTGAGGTTACTCCTCTTTAAAGAACAGCAAGAGGCTTCCTTGAAGCAGCATTTTAAATACTGAGTGAGCTGGTATCCATAGAAAGAGTGGGAGAGTAGCTAGAAAACGGAAGCTGTTTGTGACCACGTCTAAGTCTGTGTTCTATACCTGCTCTCCTCGCCTTCCAACAGCTTCCTGTAGGTGGCAATCTCAATGTCAAGAGCCATCTTAACATTAAGCAGGTCTTGATATTCACGTAGGTGACGAGCCATTTCTTCCTTCATATTCTGAATCTCATCCTGCAGGCGGCCAATAGTGTCTTGGTAGTTAGCAGCTTCAAGGGAAAAGTTCTCTTCCATTTCACGCATCTGGCGTTCCAGGGACTCATTCTGCAGCAAATGAGCAGGGCATCCAATGTAATTTCCACAAACTCCCAGCTACTCCCAGAGCCACTTAAAGACCATGTGTAATGATTTCCCTTAGTGGCAAGTGGCCACCCTAACCTTGGGTGGAGAACACGCCCCATGTTTTGGTTTGGTTTTGTCTGATTATTTGTTCTTCTTGCTATTCAGGCCTTGAACTCACAGACTCCCATCTCTATCTCCCCAAGGCTAAGATTATAGGCATGCACCAATATAACTAGCTCCAAAATCCATCTTATTAAAAAGCTAAGACTATTAAGTAGTTTTGAGTCTATCTTGATAATTCATCAACTTTGAGTTAGATGTTCCCATTCACCTTAAATTTTTCTTCAACTGTCATCTGAACAACAGCAAGGAGCGGAGCTCACTATTTCCCCCTTTTTACTGCTGGGTGGTACTCACAGTTCCTTTAAGTGCATCCACCTCACAGGTGAGAGACTGCACCTGCCTCCGGTACTCATTGGACTCCTGCTTTGCCTGGCGCAGGGCATCATTGTTCCGGTTAGCAGCCTCGGACAGGTCAGCAAACTGTCAGGGAGAAATCAGACATGGTAGTCAGCCACATCCGAGTCCCTCATTTTTTTTTTTAATGTTTTCTAGCGTATGTCTACATTTTAGAGAAAAATAGTTGGAATGCTGGCATGACACTTTTAAACAGTGTTCACTCTACTGCGCTTCTTTTGAAATGGTAGAGATCACCCCGGTCTGGGTTCCCCGTGGGACAAAGGTGGGCACAGAGTGCAGAACAGGAGTGGGACCTGAGGAGATAAACGACCCAGCACCCCACCCCAGCCCAGCTGAAAGCACAGAGGAACTGAGGAAATGAGCAGTGAACCTGGTATCAGCACAAGGGTGATGGAGAAAGACATTGAGGACATCAACACCTACCAAATCAGAGATCCAGAGGCTCCTAAGTGCCCATCACTGAAGTAGACTTAAAATGCACCCAACAGGGCTCAGGGAATTTTGTGAAAGAGGGGGACAAAAAGATTGTAAGAGCCTCTCCCCCATAACTGACTGCTGCCCTCATGATGCATGGCCCACAATCCCCATGGGGTTGACCTGCATCCCC
The DNA here is from genome assembly GCF_020740685.1 of Jaculus jaculus. Taxonomy (NCBI): domain Eukaryota; kingdom Metazoa; phylum Chordata; class Mammalia; order Rodentia; family Dipodidae; genus Jaculus; species Jaculus jaculus. Next base: position 62,593,093 of record NC_059116.1, read on the forward strand.
AGTGAGGAAGGCTTCTTCAGAACAGTGGCAGGGAGGAGGGAAAGGACAGTAACAACATGTGTTGTTTACATACAAAATATGCCCATATCTAATAAAAATAAAAATAAATAAATTTTAAAAAAGAATGGGAGAGATCAAGGGCATGGTGGTTAGGGATGTCTTCAAAGCAGGGTGCAACACAGTGAATGGAAAGGGACCTGCACATTTTGAGTGGTGGGGAGACTGCTGCAACAATGTCCCAAAAGCCAGTTTTTGAGTTGAGCCAAAGGATATCTGAGGACTCGTGGCCTGGTTTGGTGTTTTCATACCAAGTTGCTTTCCCTTTGCTGTAGCCTTGCAGACTCATTGCATACCTTGGACTTGTACCACTCCTCTGCTTCCTGCAGGTTCTTGGCAGCCACACTCTCATATTGCTGGCGGACATCACGCAGGGCAGCCGTGAGGTCGGGCTTGGAAACATCCATATCGATCTGGACATGCTGTTCCTGAATCTGAGCCTGCAGCTCTTGCATTTCCTAGAACAGACAGACAGAGGTCAGATGTGCCTGATATGGGGACCACTTAGCCTCATTCATTCACAGGGTGAGGGTGTTACTAAACTTGCCTCATCATATAATTTCTTCAAAAAGGCAATCTCTTCTTGCAAGGATTCCACTTTACGCTCGAGATCAAGACGTGCCAGAGAAGCATTGTCAACGTCCTATTTTGAAAAAAAAAAAAAGAGGTTGTGGAGGATGCTAAATTCTATGTTTTATTTCATTTATTTACTTAAAATTAATCATATGAGCCTAATCTCTACTACAGTAAAGGTGCTGACCAAATACATGGCCCTTGAGTAAATTGTAATTCACCTGATGCAATATTCCAATATTATTTCTTATCTTAACTATAACTCTGGATTGAGAGCCAATGTGTTACACTGAGGAAAAACTAACAGATCAGTAAAAAGTAAATGTGTACATGTCAACATGGCTAAGTGCACTCAATTATGATTGAACCCACATATTTACCAACGAAGCTTTATTCTTAATTAACAAACCTAAAATCCAATGTACAATATTTACAGATTATTTTATAATCATATCATGGTAGGGGTTTATTAGATTTCACAACTTCATGGCTGTATGAATACATGGAGCATAGAGGTCTGGGCCTCACGAGTTTCAGCATATCTGAAAGCTCTCCTGCTTTCCCTGTGCAAGTTTTCTGATACTCATCCCAGGGGTCCAAGGCAAGCATCTAGTTCTCTACCATTCAGATTACAAGGCTAAATTTACATTAAGCAGCAATTCAGATATCAAATTCAAGGTATGCATTGGCAAAGATATGCTTATCAGACAAAAGAACTCTGAACTGTATCTGTTTTGTCTTCCCTGGAATTTTCCCCTTAAAAGTCATCCAGAAAACCCTCATCCTGCCGGTGTGCCTGGCTTTTGTACCTGTCGCTTTGTCAGTTCAGTCACTTGTCCTGTTCTAGAATGACTGGTGGAAACACACTGAATGAAATAGATGTACAACTACACATTCCAAACTAGAACGTGCAATCTTTCAACAAAGGCTTTATTTTCCGTCAGGGAAATATTATGAGGGGGCTTATATTCCTTATCTTGTAAGCGCTGATATTTGCAGTATACTTCATATCCTTACAATTCATTTGTGCTTGCCATTAATCCCTAAGAAGATATAAAAGACATTTAGCTAGCCTCTTCTTAAAAGTTCTGTGTAACATTCCATTTCACTTAAGAGAATAAAATAATTCTCTTTAGTTCATAAATGAGGTATCTTTTATATTAATTTGCTTTATTTAACTCACTCCTCTGTAGAAAACATCTCAGGAATCATTTGTTGCATGGTGACTAAAATGAACCACTTTATTCACTGATTTGCTTCCATCAATTTAACAAGTATGTTTTGCTGTTAAAATGTTACCCTAGGGGCTGGAGAGATGGTTTAGTGGGTAAGCGCTTGCCTGTGAAGCCTAAGGACCACGGTTCGAGGCTCAATTCCCCAGGACCCACGTAAGCCAGATGCACAAGGTGGTGCGTGCATCTGGAGTTTGTTTGCGGTGCCTAGAGGCCCTGGTGTGCGCCCATGTTCTCCCTCCCTCTCATTCTCTCTCTCTCTCTCTCTCTCAAATAAGTAAAAAAAAAAAAAAAAAAAAAAAAACAACTTAAAAAATGTTATCCTCGACTAGTCTTCTAAGAGTGCTTTGCAGCAGTCCTAGCAAGTGCTGGTAAGGACAAAACTATTCCGGTCATCTTCCTGCTTTGGGGTATCATTTGGAGTTAACAGTCCTTTATCTTCACCTAACTGTAGCAAAGACACCCTTCACAGAAAACTCCATTCTTCAGCCTTGGATTATTTTTTAATATGGAGAGTGTTAAATGATTATAAAAACGCAATGAAGAAAGGCTTTTCAAAATGTGGAGAATGGCTGTAGTTTTAGGAACTCTTCATACCGCATACTTCACAAGTCTGGGCCAGATATTAGATAACGGATGTTACCAAATACTTGTGTCCAATTAGAGCAGTGCTTACATCATTACATATTCAGTAAGAATGTAGCCTGTTGCAAAGCCGCTCTGGGAACACAAAGACTCCTATTATTTCTGTCCCTATCCACCACACTTGCCAGAATGTCTATCTACATTCCATAGTGAAGCCCATAGAAACCCCTTAATACCCTTCAGCCGCGGGGACAGATGGCTCCTTTTCACCCCAATAGATCACAAAAGTTGTGCATGGAAATTCCTCCAGATAACTTTTATGTCGCAATATGACTTCCAGTAAAGAAAAGAAACTTGGCTTAATTCCAAGTATTAGTTTGTTATCCTTCAATATTTTGCATTTCAAACTTTAGGGCGTCACTGTGCTTTTGTGACTGTGTAAATTAGCCTTTCTCAAAGAATAATCTAAATAAAACTGTGGCCATCCCAAGTCAGAATGTCAATATTTTTGAAAAATAAACGGAGAATTTTTTTGAGGAAGAAAAATCTGGGGGGAAAAAAGCAAAAGCTGAAAATCTTCATGTTCTGAGACCTGCTTGGCAGGGGTTTTGTGTGGACTTTCATCCGCTAGGGGGCTTTACGCACAGACGGGAAGTTTCATACTTTATAAAGTTGGATGAAAAACCTTGAGAAGTGCGGGTGACTTGGCTGGTTCCCGGCTGTAAGAGAGAAGAGTCTACAAACCTGTCTGAAAGACTGCAGAGTGCTCTCGGCTTCCTCTCTCTGCAGCATCTCCTCCTGCAATCTGAAGCAGTTGCACATTAACCAAAGGGGAACTGGGAAACCGCCAGGGCGGGGCGGGGCGGCCACACCCAACCACCACGTCGCCGGCGAGGACCGCCGGCCACCACCTCCCCGCACCGACGTCTGCGGCTTGCGGAACTGCAGCCCTGGGCACCGCGCGTCTCAACCGGGCGCAGAGGAGGAAGGCCGTCAGCGGCCACCGCCTAGACCTGCGCCGCGATCCCTCCCTTTTGTTCCCAGTCCCCCAGAAGCCACAGCCCTTCCTTTGTCTCGCGCCTTCCCCATTCTCTCCTCCCGTCTGCTGACTGGCGGTCAGCCAGAAGGGGCCGGGAAACGTTCTGAAAGTTTAGGGGACTCGACTAATCGCGTCCTAGGACCTGAAGTATAGACAGCAGAGCAGTTCGAAGAAGTCTGCAACTTGCAACGGAGTTTGGGAGATGGGTGGGGCCAGAAGGGAAATGCTAACTGCAAAGTCTAGCTTCTAGACTTTGGGTGGGGCTGCGCGGCTTGTAGCCACGGCCCTGTCCTCCTCCGGCTGTCCCCTAGACAGCCGCCGCCCGGGCCGCGTCCCCAAGGGCGTGGCGGTCCCCGCTCGGGCCCCGCGCCCCGCGCCCCGCGCCCCGCGTGGGAGCGGCCTTACTTCTCTCGGAGGCGCATGATGTCCTCGCTCAGGTTGTCGCGCTCCACCTCGACGCGGGCCTTGTCGTTGGTGACCTGGTCCACCTGCCGGCGCAGCTCCCGCATCTCCTCCTCGTAGAGGTCCCCCAGGCGCGACTTGCCCTGGCCCTTGAGCTGCTCGAGCTCGGCCAGCAGGATCTTGTTCTGCTGCTCCAGGAAGCGCACCTTGTCGATGTAGTTGGCGAAGCGGTCGTTGAGCTCCTGCAGCTCCACCTTCTCGTTGGTGCGCGTGTTCTTGAACTCGGTGTTGATGGCGTCGGCCAGCGAGAAGTCCACCGAGTCCTGCAGCAGCCGCATGCCCGGCACGCCGCTCCGCAGGCGCACCGCCGAGGACCTGGTCACATAGGCGCCCCCGGGGGACGAGGAGTACAGGCTGCGAGTGGTGCTGGGGCGGATGGAGCTTCCCAGGCTGTAGGAGCGGGTGGACGTGGTCACATAGCTTCGGCTAGAGCTCGGCCGGCTGGAGGTGCCCGGGCCGCCGAACATCCTACGGTAGGAGGATGAGGACACAGACCTGGTGGACATGGCTGCAGAGGGTGGCGATGGCTGCCTGGCTGGCTGGGAGAGATGAGTGAGGGGTCCCAGGAGCAGGAGTGGCAGAGGACGAGACCCTGCCAAAGGCCCTGCTTTTATAACCACGTTAGGAAAGAGGGTCCCCTCCCACTGCCAAGTTAGCCACGGAGCGCGCCAGCCAATGGGGACCAGGCCAGAAGTGGAGGAGGTGGGCGGGGGCTGAGGGCGGGGGCCCCCTCGAGCCTTTCTCCTGGGCGGCTTCGGACCAGGCACTGTCCCGTTACTTCTGGGGCTGGGCTGGTGCTTTCCGGGGCTTTCCAGAGGTTGGCCTGGCCGGAGCTGTGCTCCTTCTGGGTGTTGAGAAAGGCAGGGTCGTGCGATGGAGCTGGGCGAGCTCCGGAAAGTAGAGAGAAGTGGTCCTTGGCACCTCTCCAAGGGGGCGTGGGAAGAGGCGCGGGGCCGGAGGGCGGGGCTCAGGGCTGCGATCCGAAGGGAGTGGGTGGGTGGGGAGACCCGCCCGCAAACAGCAGGAAGGGGGGAGCGAGGGTCCAGCGGATGCGAGAGAGCAAAGGAACAAAGAGGGCGCAGGAAAGGGGAGCACACAGTCTAAGACACAGGGCGAAAGGGACCAGGTCCCATCGCTTCCAGAAGGGCGAAGTACCTCGATAGTTATGCCCCAAGAGCTAACGGACTCTGACCTGAGTCAGATGGCCAGAGCCGCAAGGGCTGTGGCCCGAGGAAAGCCCCGGGGACAGGGGTGGGGTCTCTGAGTCACTGGCTGTGACTCACAGCACCGGGAGGTTAGGTCTCCTAGCGGTTTAGGAGAAACCGTTAGTCGAGATTGACTCCAGACTCCGCAGGCTCCGCGCCTATTGTCCCAAGCTTCTTGTTTTGATCGTGGCCGCTCTTTTAGTGTGTTGCCATCCAGTCAGGGGGAGATAAAAGCACCTCTAAAGTTCTTAAGAACTCGTCAAAGCCCGGCTTTGTTCCAATGAGCGGACTTCTTAGGAAAAAAAAAACAAAAAAAACAAAACTTGTGCAGATCCTGGAAAGTCGCCAAACCGGTCCCCGGGTGGGGAATGCAGCCCGAAAGGCCTTGCTGGCGACCTTCCCTCCCGCCCTCGCTCCGGTCCTCTTGCTCTTCCTCCTCTCCGCAGCGAGCCACACCCACGTTCAGGGCGAGCAGAAAGTTGTGGGTGAAAGAGGAAATTGATAGTTTCAAAATCAAGCTCGCTGATCACTGTTTTTTTCTGCTAGTGGAAGTCATTAAAAGTATAATCCGAGCCAATTAAAGAATTCATTTGGTGTTTTGAAAGCCCAGTTTGATGAATGAGATCAAATGAAAGCAGTTACATAACCTAAATGATGAAAGTTCGGAGTGAATAGATGTGTGCTCATGTCTGGTGTCTTATCTGGGCAATGTTGCAGGGTCTACTTGTCACAAGAGTTCTGTAATGGGTCTTGGACCGCTGCGGATGCAATCGTCCACGGAGCAAAATGCTTGGGAACATGATGCAGAGGGGCAGAGGGCATTCACGTCCAGCTACAGTCACCTTCTATGGAAAGCAATTGTTTCAAGGTCAGCAACAAGGCAGGCCTGTGCGGCCCCAAAGGAGACAGCGCAGCAAAGGCAGCCGGACCCCTGTGGTTGAGCAGCAACGCAAACATCCCACATCCCAGTTGTTTTTCCCTTTTGAGGAGAGACGACTTAGACTTTTCGTACTGAAGAATTGCAAAAACGCAGTGAAACAGATTCCACGGGGTATAGATAGGAGAACTTTCTTTTGTGGATGGGCAGGGAACACTGGAGAGTACCTGGCAGTTAAGAAAACATAGCTTAGAGCCACATGAAAGATTTATGCAGGCTGCTTTGTGCAAGCCTCTTTCAGGCAATAGTCTGTTTACCTCATCTCAGTTAGTTCTGGGGAATGGCGCTGCCAAGGCCAGGGCTGCAGGGGCCTCTGGGGCCCAGCTCTCCCGCTGTGGCCTTCTTTATTCTCTCATTCTTTGTGAAGATGTGGGTTCTTCCCAGAGAGCATTCCTGGGGTTGGCCTGTGCCTCACGTTACCACTCTGGGTACTGAGAGCTCTTTATTCAGGCCTCTGTTCAGCAAATGTCACCATTGTGGATTTGCGTGGAACCCTTTCGATGAGAAAAGTGATTTCCCCATGGGGAGGAGAGAGGGTGGCTCTCATCCTACATGGAATGTTGATCCCAGGGCAGTGCAATGGACCCCTGCAGACTGACTCACTACAGACAATGAGGACAAGGTTCTGTTGTGATGTGGGCACCCACAGCAAATTCCTTGAGGGGGGGATGACTTCTTTTTTATTTTTCATAACTACTTTTGATAGCCTGTAGCACTGTTTATTAAACTGAGGAGCATCCATTCTCCCCAATCTCTCTCCCCTTCTGTTGTTTCAGGATGTGGGTGGTTATTTTGCTACAGCTTCATATATTTCCTGATGTCTGTGAAATGGGTAAAAAGCATATAGAAGTAAGCACATGTGTATGCACACATGTGCAGGATCCAGTGCTGCTGTAGTTTGTAAAGTGTAGAGAAAATAAAAGCTATGAAAACACCTTTTAGTTTTTCAAGGTGGGGTCTTGCTCTAGACCAGGCTGACCTGGAATTTACAAGATACTCTTAGGTGGCCTGGAACTCATGGCGAGCCACTTACCTCTGCCTCCTGAGTGCTGGAACTAAAGGCATGCACCACCAAGTTTGGCTCAAAAACATCTTAATCATTTGTGAAAGATGCAGGAGACTTGGGCAATACTGTGGGTGATGGTCACCAGAGGGGGAAGTCTATGTGTCTAAATGACACTCGAGGATTTGAAGATTTCCCCTGCTCCCTGTACCACCTATGTGCTTGGTTACTTTTGGAAAGTAAATTATACACAGACCTAGCTTTCTCAGTTTTCATATTTATTTATTTTTGATTACTAGGAAAATCTATCTCAGTAGTATTTTTAAATGTTGGACTCTGTATGATGAAAGTTTGTGTATAAGTAAGTGCATGGTCTGTCATATGATTTGATTCTAAAGTACGAACAGTGATTTTGGAATTTGCAAGCTGTGGTGATGTCAGTTGAGCTGGGTGACTTGAGCTGACAGACCAGCCAGCCATGTGAACAGGAGCTTAGTGGCCTACGGAGACTTTGGGAAAGCTGCCTACAGGAGGTCATGTCAAGAGGACACCAGCTAGCAGGTCTTTCTAGATGAATGTCAGAGAAGACAGAGAGAGGAAAGGGTGGAACTATCGCACAGTGCCCTGTAAATATGTATAATTTCCCTGTATCGATTAGAACATATTCCAAAACAAGAGGCTAAAAAGCATGACAAACCTTAAGAGGAGGCAGGTAATAAAGACAACAAATAATATAAATGCTTTAATTGTTATGTCTACTAGATGCCAGGCATTATATATATATTTAATTTTGCTTAATATGCCACATCACCTTTCAAGGTAGACTTGACTATCCATTCGTAAATATAGGGTCTAAAACTCAGGTTTTCAATTTTCTCTTGGTTACCTAAACCAGTGGGGAAAGTAATGGAAAAGAATTTGAATCAAATCCTTTATGACTTTGAATGCACTTATCTTTTTTTGCCCTCATAGTGACATTCTGTAAACCAATTCAGTTTACAAATAACACTTGCCTATTTACTTTGTTCTAGAAGCTGAACAGACACAATGATTAACACAGATCTTGCTGCTAGGGGGCAGATTCCACGAGGAATTTGGCAGAGGCACAGGACATCATGTTTTATGTTTCTGGAATAGTGAAGGAATGAATCACAATAGATAAGGATAGAGATTTGTTTCACCTGCACTCTGAACCCATGCTTCCATTTGTGACTTAAATATTTTCTCCCAGTCGCTGTTCTGTCTCTTCATAGGCACTCTAACCAAAATTAGACTTAGCTCTTGGGCACCAAAACCCACCAAACGCGGCAGCATCTTTCCCAGCTTCACCATTTGGGGAACCGCGGCAAGGAACGAGATTGAAAACTTGCACCATTTCCACTTACGGTTGGGTCTCTTGGACCTCTAGCCATCCATGTGTTATGTTGCTGTCACTAGGGCTCAGGTTCTTTCATGCTTCACTTCTGAATATTTCATCTGATTTCTCCTTCTTCTAGCCTTTCCTTTCTCTTCTCAACATTTACCTTTGAGCTTTAACTCCTTTTGCTTAGATACTTCATTCTCAAAACTCCCAGATGCTCTCAAGAGATCTCTCCTGTCTTTGCTGGGATGTGAATTCCATGAGACAGGGATGTTTCTCTTTTGTTCTTCATTCCATCTCCAGTAGCTGGGGAAGAATTACATACATTTATTGAAGTTATGCATGAAAAGAGGAAAAGGGAGTGAGGTTAGTGTTCAGTAGTATTTATTATGTCTACTCATTGTGTTAGTCACTTTAAAAAATATTTATTTAAGCTGGGCGTGGTGTTGCATGCCTTTAATCCCAGCACTTGGGAGGCAGAGGTAGGAGAATTGTGAGTTTGAGGGCACCCTGAGAATACAGAGTGAATTCCAGATCAGCCTGGGCTAGAGTGAGACCCTACCTTGAAAAAAAAATTATTTACATGTGTGGGGGTATGGGCCTGTCAGAGTTTCTGGCCACTGCAATTGAATACCCATTCTGCTTTACGTGGTAGGGCTGGGGAATTGAACCCGGGCCAGCTGGCTTTGCAAGCAAGTGCCTTTACCCTCTGAGCAATCTTCCAATCCCTGCTAAACACTTTTGATGTGATTATGTTTAATCTCCATAATGAGTTATAATCTAAATTTTGTATTTATTAGAGTACATTTATTGAACTTTTAGCCAGCACCAGATACTCTATTGTACACTAAGGAAGATAAAGAAGACAAGCATAGTTCATACTTCTTAGAACATTGAATCAAGTCTGTGTGAGTATGGTCAAGGGAAACAGACCTCAGGTAAAGGAAAAACATGCATATTGTGATGAAGACCTCTGTGCACATGGACAAAAGAGAGCTATAGTATTTGTTTTCTTCACTTCTGGCCATACTTTGTACTTCATTCTAGGTAAAAATGCAGTTTTCACTCTTCCAGGGAAGAATTAAGAACTGCACAAGACGTGGGCAAAGTAGCTCATGAATGTAATTCCAGCTCTTGGGAGGTGGAGGCAGGAGGCTCAGAAGTTCAAGGTCATTCTCAGCTACATAGTGAGTTTGAGGACATCCTAGACTACATGAGGTCCTCCTGAATCAACAGCAATGTCAGGAAACACATGAAAAGGTGAATACATGGAAGAATGTGGTGAATGAACTATTGGAGTATTGAGATGAAGATCTGTGATGAATCTGACAGAGATCAGAAAGTGTATTAAATAAAGATGGAATTTGAAGAATGGGATATGATTTGTATAGCTTACCATGGTAAAGAAAGGATGCCCTAATATTAAACAGTATAAGCAAAAGTTGCATAGATGACAAGGGTTGGGAGGTTTGGGGGGTCTCTGAAGGAATAAAAAGACTTTCAGGGATCATGAAGCAGTTGCAGGGGAGAAAGGGAATTGACAGATACCATGTGACCATGTGTTGGAGGACCAAATACCAGGGAAAAGAGTTGATAATTAATGTGGCAAGCAGTAGGAATTCACTTGATTTCCAAGTAGAAGAAAGACATACCAACGACTGCATTTTAGGAGATTTCTTAACATGCTGTGGATGATTATTGGGGCAACTGATTTGAGAACTGAGAGCTGCTTGTGGAAAATCAAGGGAATGGTGAAAGGAGACCAAGGTGCAAGGAAGGACAAGCAAAATTAAAAGGTCTCTAAACTTTCTGAATAGGGTAATTAATGGAATGAGTGCATGCTAGACAGAACTATTTAGCTTGTAAATTAGTTTGAGTTAAAATATTAATTCATGGGCTGGAGAGATGGCTTAGCGGTTAAGCGCTTGCCTGTGAAGCCTAAGGACCCCGGTTCGAGGCTCGGTTCCCCAGGTCCCACGTTAGCCAGATGCACAAGGGGGCGCACGCGTCTGGAGTTCGTTTGCAGAGGCTGGAAGCCCTGGCACGCCCATTCTCTCTCTCTCCCTCTATCTGTCTTTCTCTCTGTGTCTGTCACTCTCAAATAAATAAATAAAAATTTAAAATATTATTAAAAAAATTAATTCATATCACAACCTGGCAATATTTTTCCTAATAATACACATAAATTAAAAATCCCATAAAGGTGAGGTATAACTGGATCATATTTTTTTTTTAATTCTATGCCATTTCTAACTTGTCCCTTTACGGAAAATTTCATGTTAATTGTCTAACATCGTTCTTTAACTGCTTTGAATGTGCTGGTTTGGTTTCCACAGCTAGTATAAAATCAGAGGCATCTTCTGTTTTCTCTAAAGCTGTTCTTAAATGATCAGGAAAAAAAGAAGCTGAAAGATACTTTCTGAGATTTGTCTTTGAGCCTTGAAGGACAGAAAAGCAGACAGCAGTCTTCCACAACACCACATGTAAATTATAACTTATAGGAGAGTCTGATTTGCAAGCCACAGTAGGGGAACAAGGTGGTATGAATGTGTGCAAGAGGAACAAGAGTTTTTAAAAAAGGGAAAAACTATTGCAAAGAAAATCTCAACCAATGTTTCATAAAAAGTGAAGCTAGATTTTCAGAATTTGTTCATTAAGCACAAGGCTAGGTGTGGTGGTGCATGCCTTTAATCCTAGCACTCAAGAGGCAGAGGTAGGCTGATTGCTGAGTTCAAGGCTACCCTGGACTGCAGAATGAATTCCAGGTCAGCTTGGGCTGGAGGAAGACCGTACCTTGAAAAATAGAAAAACAAAATAAAACAAAAAGCACAAGAGGAAAGGAAAGAGGCACACTGCCGGCTCATTTGACTCAGCTGTAGAGCTGACACATCAATTCAGGGGCTACGTGAAATCATCACAGTACAGTCACCCCCAGACGAGAACAAGACCAGCCTGCATTGCCCAGGGCTTATAGTGCTGCTCCTGCTGCTCTTTAAAGATTGGGGGGAAAGGCTACGCTATGGTGAAAACATTTGCCAGGGACATTGGCATGCTGGGAAGTTGCACATCTCAAGGAGGTCATGCCGTTCCCAAGTGGTAGAAGGTTATTATCTTTTTCCTGGAAATATTTAGGTAAGGGATCAAATAATAATAATAGCTTTGTTTTTTAACATAGTTTTTTTTTTAAAGAATTGAAAACATTAAAAAATAGTATGTGATGTGCTTTTATGGAAGCTGTGGAGTTGGGGAGGAAACACTCATCATACATAAACTATTTCTTGAATATTGGAAAAATATGAAAGAATTCCACCTCACCCATCTAGTAGTGATTAGTGAATTGACTATTATTTCTAAAAAAAAAAAAAAAGGGCAATTTTCAGAATGGGAGGTTCTTTAATTGGGGTATGTCACATTTATTCAGCCAATGAAATAACTTTTTAAAAATATTGAGAATTGCAATTTTGTGAATATATTTGACAAAATCAGAAAATGACACTGATAAAACCATGCAAGGCAAAAAAGGTTAAGGAAATTTATTAAAAGTACAACACAATAACAGGAAAGTCTGAGATGGTCACAGAATAAATGAATGGTAATCCTTTCTGTAATTCTACTGTAATGAGCTACAAAATGCTGGGTGACATTTTATACTTCTAGTTAGCAAAGTTCTAGAAATAATGCTTTCTAGTATAGCACATATACTAGAAAGCATATAGAATATGAATCAAAAGTATACCAGACCTTGATCTTATTATAGATTAAAAATAGAAATTACTAAACTATCTGATATCACAATTTACCCATGTGTTTTTCTAGAACTTCAGAAGGTTAGATATGTATAAGACAGTGAGGAGATGTTTTCAAGTTGTCATCAAGGTATTCATTTACCAACTCTGGGCTATTTTTTTTTAAGTCCTTGATTCACCACTCCAAAAAGCGACAACCAGGCACATTCTGAAACCATTATTGGGACTGGAGAGTGGCCCAGTGCAATGCTAATCCTCATGATTGCTTACAGATATTGCGTGCCTGCTCTGTGGCTGATATTTTGCATATCATGTGAGTCCTTATTCAATCCTCACAACTGCCCTATTTAACATATGAAGAAACGGAGGCCCAGGTGACTTAGACAACTTTCTCAAGCTAACCCAACAAGAAAGTGATAGACCTGGGACTTGAACCCAGAGCTGCTAGCTCCTGGTTATACACTTATTACATATGATTGCTCACATGCCAAGGTAACTTAGGACTTCCAAGAGTGATGCCCCAAGTCAGTCTAGCATTCTCTCTCTGAATTCTCCTTTGTTCCTACTCTGATGCAGCAATAGGACATGTGATAATTCAGAGAACATAGTGCCCTTAAGAATCATCACAACATTTATAAACATCTTAAGGGATTTTCTGTGTAAACCATTTCTTAATTCTTACTCATCCCATCAGAATGAATTGATAGCTATGACACTTGAGTCCTGCATACAATTAAATTAATAAAAAATGTTTATACATATTTTCTCATAGAAGAGAATGAACTAGCACAGTTTGGAATACATTACCTCCATAAGTAAGAACAACCCCTGGTACTTATTCATTCTATTAGTTTGAAATTGGGGGAAGTCTATTCACATTTACGTCCTTTGCGATACAAATGTTTTACAATCTGAGAGTGGTATGAAACAAAAGGAAGCTTGGGAAGTTACAGTGGCAAACAAGAGTTTTCAAGGTCACACCAGAGTAGCACTGCTGACAAAACATACGAGCACGCATGCAATGCGAATCTCATTGCTGTTTATCTTTAAAAATCTTATTAGAGAGAGAGAGAGAGAGAGAGAGAGAGAGAGAGAGAGAGAGAGAGAGAATATGACAGCATTGGGGCCTCCAGGCACGCAAATAAACTCCAGACACATGGGCCACTTTGGGCATCTGGCTTTACATTGGTACTGGGGAATCAAACCTAGGCTATTAGGTTTTACAAGCAAGCAGTGTTCACCACTTAGACGTCTCTCCAGCCTCCTCATTGTTTTTTTCCTATCAGGTATTATTAAGTAATGCTCATCAACACCAGCTTTATTTTGTGGGACTGATGTGCTACCTACTGTCTTAACAAGGCACCTTAGCTTTATTTTAAAATTGGAGGATGCAGATGTACCCACTGGTACAATAGCTGCACATAACTTATGGGGTAATAAACTGCTCTCTGGACATAGTGGGAAGGGATTCATGCTTGGTACTGAGTAGTCAAAAGACTATGGCTTGGAAAGTCATAGACTCTCTAGGGAAGCTTACACTGTTCCTTGGCTAAAAGGAGAGGTTATGCTAATCAGAAAGCCTCCTAAATACATTAATATGTTTATTTCCTTTGACCAATGCTGCTCTCATTCTTAAGTAGAGAAGTAGAGTTGTTGTTGGTTTTTAATCAGATGGTAGAAAATACAGAGAAGACCTAAAACACATCAAAATGACAAGAGAAAGGTGAGTGCTTAGATTAACATTGATAAATCATCTCTATCACACCTGCCAGGACACAGGAAATATTACAGGAAGTGGTGGATTAAAATATACTGGGGCTGGAAAGATGGCTTAGTGGTTAAAGCATTTACCTACAAAGCCAAAGGATCCCGGTTTGACTCTCCAGGACCCATGTAAGCCAGATGCACAAGGGGCACATGCATCTGGAGTTCATTTGCAGTGATGGGAGGCCCTGGCATGCTCATTCTCTCCCTCCCCCACCCCCCTCTCTCAAATACATAAATAAATAAAATATAGTTAAAAAAGTAAAATACAAGTGCTAATCTCACTTCTGGCCTGACAACCTTCTCCATAAAGATGACTAGACACTGAGGAGGCTCAGCACTCATCAAAGCTGAAAACAAGAGGCTGCTAAGCACATCCTCGGGGAACACTGCAGAGTAAGAGGCAGAAGGAATCTCAGAGCTACAGGGTGGGAAGGTGTACTGTGAGGCATTGCCTTTCCACAGGAACCATCTGGTGCATTCATGACTCCACAGTGCCTACTGATAGCCCCACTAACAAAGGCACTCATTGGAAGGGGGTGTGGAGAGGGATCAAAAGAGGATAACCTAATGGAAATGTGACAGTCTGTGGTATGTTCATATGCTAAAGCTCCCAATAAAAATATTAGAAAAATAAGCATGCTTGTAGAACTTGGCATGTGTGAGGGACAAGCATAGCACTAATAGTGTTCTACAGTGGATTTAAGGAGAAGAGCATGCTCACATGTATTTAAAAACCTGTGGCATTCTAATGTAGCAGTGGTATGATTACATCATAGACTAGGCTATTATGAGAGAGCCAACACCCCATTCAGTTGTATTTTTACACCTTATGTGTTCTATGCTCTCTGCTGAGTGTTAAGGGCATAAAATGAATACAGCACCTTCCTTGTTCTTAGATGGCATTTCATTTGCTTTTCTCTTCTTTGCTAAATGATTTTGTATGTTTAAGTCTTGTGTAATGGTGTGACTATATTGAGATGTAGGTGAATGCATTCAGGAAGTCAGGAGGCCTTAGTGAATCCGCTTTTACTTTTATTCTAAAACTGATGGAAATGGAAAGTTGAATGTTTGTTCCCTTTGACAAAAAGATAGAAAGATTCCTAGTTGCTGGGTTACTACCTAAAACACAGGCCTCAAGCTGCAGCCGAGAAGAGCAGTTAGCATTTAAGTAAAGGAAATGACTAGTGGGTTTGAAACCCAACACTCTGTCCCGTACTTCTGCACATGGTAAAGCATCCCCGTTACTCAGGCAACTTCTATCACTAAGGAAGTAGTTATGACTCAGCCTCATGCAGAATCACTTATTTAAAAATCTGTGTCTCCAGTAACCTTACTATTATGTCTCTGGGTTTACCTCCCCCCACCCTCCACACCGTGGGTCAAGCCAGCAAAACTGCATTTGGATGGTACATTGTTCATTGGCGGGCTTATACATTGGAATGTAACGGCCTCAGGGTGATCAGATTAAAACAGTCAGTGGCTCCTGTAAATGTAAGTATGCTAATATAAAACTAGCAGCTTATTTTTTGATCAGAAATAATATCTCTCATGATAACAGTTATCATCAATTATTTTGTATTAAATATAATACCATTAATTTA
Organism: Jaculus jaculus; assembly: GCF_020740685.1. Classification (NCBI taxonomy): domain Eukaryota; kingdom Metazoa; phylum Chordata; class Mammalia; order Rodentia; family Dipodidae; genus Jaculus; species Jaculus jaculus. Next base: position 62,608,660 of record NC_059116.1, read on the forward strand.
ACACACTAATCAGACTTACGGTAATAAGAATACAGAAGTATTTATGCTGCAGCATAAAATGCCTTATTCCCCCTACAGAGATGCAGCATGAATTTAAAAGCTTCTTTGGGGATTGTCTATAGATGATAATTTAAGACATGAAGTAACTCTTAGGCATTACTTTGTCAGCTTCTTTATTGAGACTTATACTGTTCCTACTTGTTTCAGTAGACTTAATACACTGACAACTTATATTTTCTGTGTTAAAAAATAGTAGCGCCACGGGCTGGAGAGATGGCTTAGTGGTTAAGCACTTGCCTGTGAAGCCTATGGACCCTGGTTTGAGGCTTGATTCCCCAGGACCCACATTAGCCAGATGCACAAGGGGCCGCACGCATCTGGAGTTTGTTTGCAGTGGCACGCCCATTCTCTCTCTCTCTCTCTCTCTCTCTCTGCTTCTTTCTCTCTCTCTGCTTCTTTCTCTCTCTCTCTCTCTCTCTCTCTCTCTCTCTCTCTCTGTTGTTCTCAAATAAATAAATAAAATAAACAAAAAATATTTTTAAAAAACAGTAGAGCTGGGCGTGGTGGTGCATGCCTTTAATCCCAGCACTCAGGAGGCAGAGGTAGGAGGAGGATCACCATGAGTTCAAGGCCACCCTGAGACTACATAGTGAATTCTGAGCTAGAGTGAGACCCTACCTTAAAAAAAAAAAAGTAGAGAGTTGTCTATAGATACAGTTATTTGAAAGAATACCAAATCAATAATATTTGGAGAGCTGCATGGAGCAACTTACCATTGGCAGACAAAGCAAGCCAGAAGCCAAGGACCAGAGCTTGCTTCTGAGGCTCCTCCAAGAATGCTCTGCTTGGGGTTTGGGTTCTGCTGGGATCCTTGAGGAGCCAGACTTCAGTGTGACCAGGACTCACCTGAATTGCTGTGGCATCTTTTGTACCAGTTGCAAAAGCCCTGTCATAAATCTGGAAATCTAGACAATGTCCCTTTAGCATTTTCATTGTGCTTTCCATGTTCTTTTTTTCTCTTTCTAATTCTGTGGCTGGGAAATCTTGAAAGATGCAATGACTCACCATAAACACTTCTCAGTTTTCTTCCAGATAGAAACTTTCAATGTAAAGCCAAGGCATGGACCACCATGTGAACAAGGCACACACCAGCCTTGGTGTGAGAGTCATTTTCTGGAGAGAGCTTTTAAGAGAGAACATGGGAAATGCCAGCAATATGGTTCTCAGTGTGTGGAACCCTGACCTGTAGGATCCACATCCAGCCCAGGCCCAACCCCAGACTGACTGAATCAGAAGCTCCAGGAGCAGGTGGGGCAGCAATCTGTACTTTAACAGATGCCCTGTGATTCTGAGCAGCACAGGGTTAGTCAAGCATTAGCCCTGGTGTCATATGCAATTTGGATAGGATAGGACAGTGGTTAGAGAATGGGGAAAACTGGTGGGTTTTCCTTATAAGGGAAAGAAGAAATTAAAGAAAAGAAGGCTTTAGCTAGGTTTCATGGTGCACACATGTAACCCCAGCACTTGGGGTGTAGATGCAAGAGATCAAGACCAGCCTTAACTACACAGGGAGTTGAAAGACAGCCAAGGCTATGTTAGATCTTGTGTTAAAAATAAAAGTAAAACAAAAAAAATCAAACAACAACAAAAAAGATTCCAAAAGAAGCCACAATGTGTTTTGATTTATACTTATAAGCAGAGAGAGAAAGACTGAGAAAGGATATGCCAGGGCTCTTCCCACTGCAAGCAAACTTTAGACACATATGCCACTCTGTGGATCTGGCTTTATGTGGGTAGTGGAGAGTCAAACCCTGGGCCATCAGGCTTTGCAAGCAAGTGCTTTTAACCACTGAGCCATTTCTCTAGCCTGAGGCTTTAGTGGTTTTTATTCCAAAAAAGAGAAGCATCAAAAGTTTGGATTTATGTTCAAGAGTAATTGCTTGCATGAGTCTGCTTGCTGAGAGAGGGACAAACCAGATGACTAAGTACCACAAGATAATTTATTGGCTTGGTTCTGAAATTCTGGAATAATCTTCCTAGTGGAAAAGGCATGGTTTCCCATATTAGGACATAAATTCAACTTAGGTTTATTAAATCCTATAAGATTCTGCTATATTCTGCTGAATTGGCCAACTCCATTTCTCTCGAGGCCCTACTTTCTTCAAGTGAAAACCATATGTATTGCATTTCTCCATGAATTATCTCACTGGAATGAGGCAAGGGATTCAGTATGTATGAGACAACTTGTGAAGCATTTTGATTAAGAAATGAAAGCCAAAAGTTCCAAGTATAGAAGTGATCTCTAAAGCCACAGAGATGCTAAAGCAGAGTGTGTGTGAAGAATAAAAGGACCTCCACAATCCATGGAACAAAACATGAGAAGAGACAGTAGACCTCTGAGAAGTGACAATAATGGAGGAAGCTGGCAGCTGGCTGGGTCTCACCTGTTCATGCACAGGCTGACTTCAGAGTTATTATGACACAGATATTCACTCTGCACAGAAATTCACTTTACACAGGAATTTCCACTAAAAATAACACTTATTTTTAATAATTAAAAAAAAAAAAGAAATGAAAGCCAAAAGGAGTGTGGTGGTTTGATTCAGGTGTCCCCATAAACTTAGGTGTTCAAAATGCTAGGTCCCCAGCTGATGGCAATTTTGGAATTAAAACTTCCTGGAAGCAGTATATTGTTGGGGGCAGGCTTGTGGTGTTGTAGCCAGCTTTCTCTTGCCAGTGTTTGGCACACTTTCCTGCTATTGTTGTCCATCTGATGTTGGCCAGGAGGTAATGTCCACCCTCTGCTCATGCTATTGTTTTCTCCTGCCATCATGGAGCTTCCCTTCGAGTCTATAAGCCAAAATAAACCCCCTTTCCCCCCAAAGCTGCTCTTGGGTGGGTGTTTTCTGCCAGCAAGGCGAACCTGACTGCAACAAGGATCAAGAATGATTAAACATGAACTGCTTCTCTTTTCAGACGGGAGCTGGACTCCACCCCACTCCAGCTGAAACCACAGAGGAATTGGGGAAATGAGCAAGAGTGCTGCTTTCTTAGTTAATCTGATATCAGCACATTGGTGATGGAGATAGACACTGAAGACACTCAACACCTACCAAACCAGAGATCCAGAGGCTCCTAAATGCCCATCACTGAAGTAGACTTAAAATGCTCCCAACATGACTCAGGGAATTTTGCCGAAGAAGGGGCAGTAAGGATGTTACAGCCACAAGTTGGAACATTTTGCACAGAGACATTACCTCTCCCCTCATAATGCATGACCCACAATCCCCATGGGGGTGACCTGCATCCTCAAGGAGGAAAGCCTCTTCAGAAAAGGGGCAGGGAGCGGGGAAAGGATGGTACAAACATGTGTTGTTTACATACAAAATATGTCTATATCTAATGAAAAAGAATGATTAAACATCAAGTGTTTCGAACTCTGTACAAAAATTAGCTACTTATCTTAATTTCTCTTGCACTTTTCATCCTGGCTCAATGATGTATTACTGTATTTATTTATTTATTTTGTGCGTGGTGTGTGTATATGTATGCTTGTTCATTTGTGTGTGTATATGTGTATGTGGAAACCAGAGGCCAATTGAGTATCTTCCTCACTTGCTTTCCACCTTATTTTTTTTTAAAACAGTCTCACATAAACATAGAACCCATCAACCTGTCTAGACTTTTGAGTCAGCAAGCCCCAGGGATCCTCCTGTCTCTGTTTATCCAGTGTTGGGATCACAGATGCACACTTTGCTGGCTTTATGGGTGCTGAGGATTTAAACATTGGTCATCATGCTTGCACAGAAAACATTTTAATCTAGTCTACTTTTTTCAAAACACAATTTTAAGAGCTCTTAATCTTTATTTCTTCATCAAAAGTTATATTAATATCTACTCATTTGTTGTGGAAATAAAATTAAATGAGTATGAAAATGCAGTTTTTAAAATAGAACATTACCATTTTTAGATATTATTTTGTGATCATTGTTATTTTACGTGTGGGTTGAGCAAGCTTCATGATTGTTGACATAATGATATCATCCAGGAGTTTGGAATAGTATGCATATCGGCAAATTTTATGACAAAAATATCAATGTTTATTTGTCTACTAATTCTCCTTTAGTGGAATGTTTCAATGTTCTCATAACATGGGAGAAATTAACATGTGTTTATTAAAGAAAGCAAGTCTAAAATTTTGTATTATTTGAACTGGAAGCAGTATCATCCACTCTTTCAGGATAAGATGGAGGACTTGGGTTAAATTTCCAGCAAAACTAGCAGGAATATACATCAGTGACAGAGTGATCAGTGATAGAGGGTTTGTTTAACATGTATAAGCCCTGGGGTTTTCTCACCATCACTATATCTTTATATATGGGTCAGAAATATCAAAAGAAAAGAATAGATATCATGTAGATCATACTGACTAAAAATACAGTGGTTTTTAAAAAAGATGATATTGACTAATGTGGAACAAAATCCAGATATTTGGGAAAAAAATCATTTTCTACCTCACTTTATATCATGTATGAAAATATTTGTTTTCATTTTTAATCTTTCTATTGAGAGTTTTCATACATTACCACAATATAACTTGATCACAATTCTCTCCCATACCTTCTTTGTGTGCCTTTCTCTACCTCCAACCCACAGAACTCCTTCTTCTTTCCAACTATTCTAGTCCCTTATCTATTTTGATGTCCTACTTCATAAATGTTTCTTCCTCTCTCATCCATGTTGAAATGTTAATGAGGGGGTATCCATATTGCATAGGTCTTGTTGAGGTAACAACAGCTGACCACCCTGACAGCCACTTGAGGTCTTGTCTGGAGGATAGTGCCCCAAAGTACTCCCCATTTCCTGACCCTTACATTCCTTCTGACTGCCTGGCCCTTTTTCCTCAACATTCCCTGAAGCCTTGGAGAGTGTGCTAGAGAAGTTTCACTTAGCACTTAGCACAAAATTCCATTTATTTTTTAGCCCTTTGCCATTTTTTAGTCTTCTTAATATCTGTCACCTTCAGCAATAGAAGGTTTTCTTTTAAAAAATATTTAATTTATTTATTTATTGAGAGAGAAAGAGAAATCTAGCACTTCAGGGACTCTAGGCACTGGAAATGAACTCCAGATGCATGTGCCATGTTGTGCTTCTGGCTTTATGTGGGTACTTGGAATCGAACCCAGGTCCCTAGGCTTTGCAGGCAAGCACCTTAACCACTAGGAAATCTTTTCAGCCCCAAAAGATGCTTTTCTTCCTAGCCAACAGTGATAACACTAATTTATATGCATCAACTTAATATAAATGTTCAGGGCAATGTGATGTGCACACCACATCCGTGTAGTCAAACAAGAGGAGTCACTTTCCCTCTAGGGTGTATGACTTTCTCCTAAGTATGATTCTGACTAGGTTTTCAGTATCAGACATAGATTACTTTCCAAGGAACGGGCCTCAGGTCCAATCAAAAGAACAGTTGGTTAGGCCCTTAACAGTCCTACCACTACTGCAGTAGTAGGTACCTCTTACCTGGCTGGTTGGTTATTAGCAAGTAGGGTGGATCGACCATAGGGAAAAACTGTTGATGATTTTTTTCCCTCAGCAGCCTGTGTAGCATTTTCCTGCACGATGGCAGCTATCCAGCAAAGAGAGGGATCTGTTCCCAGTTGATTATTCAGTGTCCTGAAACGTAAGTGTGTGGCACCTTCAGCAACAAGATTTTACCATCTAGTGTTAGTGGGAAACTAAGTGCTTTGGTAATATCCACCACTGTTTGTGGGACTTCAGGGTCTGACCAAGAACCCATTGTGAGGTAGAAAATCAATTTTTAAAATAAGGAGAAGAAAATGCCAGTAGATTGACTCTCTTTCTTAAGGACTTCTTACACTTAAAAAAAAATGGGATAGATAACCAAAGAAAAATACATGCATTTGACTTCAGAAAATGTAATGTTTGTGTCATAAACATCACAAGTCTGACTAAATTGAAATGAAGTGTGAAATTGCTTTTATAATATGTATGACTAACAGTGTGAAAGCAAACAATGAAAATAACTCATAATTCAATAAGAAATGCATATTATTGTAGTACAAAAGGGACAAATATTGTGAATAATTGGTAAAGTTAAAAAATTGCAGATGCCTAATAAAGAATTATGCTTCATATTAATAAAGAATAAGGCAAACAAACATGATTTTATTTTCATCTTAGTAAAGGACAGAATTTGTTTGTATAGAAGTGAGATTCTCTAGCATTTTTTATAGATTTTGGGGTCTGCCATTTCTGGAAATCAGTTGTGACCACATGTCTAGGCAATAATTGTAATTCTTTTTACATACTTACCCCATTTTAGACTTTCTAATAAAGATACCAGAAAGTTTTGGATGCTAATAGGCCAGAATGTTATTTACATTGTTCTTTGTATAGTGTAAGTCTATAAGTCCCTAGATATTTGATAAGTTGTTGAGGTAGAAGGATCACTGTGAGTTCAAGGCCAGCCTGAGACTACATAGTGAATTCCTGGTCAGCCTAGGCTAAAGTGAGACCCTACCTCCAAAAAAAAGAAAAGAAAAAAGAAAGAAGTTATTGTTTATTAATCACAGAAACAAGGTGGGAAACATTCAATTAATTTAAAATTGATGGCTTATGAGTGAACAGGAGAGACTCCAGATTTATATGAAGACAAGTTTATTTTATTTGGTTTATACACTAAACAAATGGTGTAATTTATTTTCCCTTTCACAATTAGCATGTGTTATTTCTAAAATTCAGAAAAATTAAAGATAATGCTTAGCATTATCTTTAGTAAATATAAAAAAGGATATATATATATGTGTGTGTGTGTGTGTGTGTGTGTGTGTGTGTGTGTGTGTGTCCTTGACATATTGGCACAGTCAGCTTTACGTTGCTGGGATGAACTTCCAAACCAGGCCAAAGTGATGGACAGAATAGATTTATTGAAGCTTACCAACCTAGGGGAAGTTCCATCACAGTGGAAGAAGGTGGCCCCCTTCCCCAGGTCCACACAGAGAGAAACACTACCACCAACACCATAAGCCAGCACCCTCCAGGAACCACAGGTAGAGCTCAGACTGCTCTTGCATACATTAGACTGAAATTCCATCTCCACCCCCAAACACACCTTAGGGCTGGACCCTAGGATCTGCCCACAGTGATACCACTTCCATCCAGGCAGCTGGAAATCCAAGAAGCTTTGATAAAACTCCTGAATCTATTGAGGGACCTCCATCTAAACTACTACACATGTCAAATGATGCATAGAACTAAAAGTCTTAAATGCTAAGTGATGATCTTGGTAAAAATAGTTAGTGCAAAGAAGGATAGACCTTTTGGAATATGTTCCTCTACAATATATATTGTGGGATTAAGTATTTTATCAGCATACCAGAGAAAGAATAGGTAGAAGGGAGACTCTTGATTTGGCTTGAGCTCCCCAGAGCCTAGGCATTTCTGATGTGTGTTTACAGGGCCCTTTTCTGTTAGGTGGCACTTACAAATGGGGAGCAAGTTAAGAAGCCATACACTCCATAAGTTCATCTAAATCTTGCTCAAAATGATCTTCCTTGCATTCTTGTTACACCCTGTTCCAGGATTTAGTCCTAAAATGAAAGGAGTAAAGAAGGCCTTGGCATGCAGATTCCTGACATTCTTTCCAAACCAGAATCATTTTCAAATCCTAACATGAAATTCTTCCTCAAAATACACGCCAACTCCTTTTCGTTTATTATTTGATGATTTCCAGACTTTTTCCTCCAAACTGATACCATCTTCTAGTTTACCTCCTTTGAAAATATGAATATGTGTTTGGAAACAAGTCTGTTAATATGAGGAGTATCAATCAGTGTGACACTGAGCTGATCACATGGAGTTTATTACTTTTTATTCTTTTTTTGAAGTGCTATTCATCATAACCATAGCCTTGCACATGCTAGGTGAGGACTGTACCACTGAGCTATGCCCAAGCCTTTATGTATACTTTCATTTGTATTTACTATTCTTACTATATTTTTTTGTGACAGGATGGTATATCCCAGGTTGTCCATTTCCCTGCCTCAGTGCCTACTGCTGGGATTACAAGCTTGCACCTCCATACTGACACTAAAAACCAAATGTTAAAAAAGAAAAGCTGATAAGGTAACATTGGTTAATAAACACTTATCAAGTTTTTGAGACATATGGGTCAATATTGTCTGAATTTTTTATATCATAGTATTAGTAAAACATTCTTTTGCCCTTTGTAGGAATGAAACCTATTTTAGTCCCTCAATATTTTTGAGTGACTAAACATAGTACACATCCTTTTGGGGAACTCAGATATGTTAAGTTAGTGGTAATTACCTTAGATGGGAAGAAGGCACTCACAGTAGATCTGCAGGAAAAAGCTAACTGCAAAATAAGGTTCAACGACCTCTTCGCTGCAAGTGCCAGGAGTAATATGCTTGTATCTGACTTATGGAAGTGATGGGGAAAACTAAAAAGGCTACTTTTAACAATGCTAAATAAATACAAATTTTATGTTTCTGATATAGAACAAAAAGATCTAATAGTAACATTTCTGTGGAACTGTTACTGCATTTTAGTTAGTTTTATTGCTATTAGATCATATACAAAATGACGCTAAGTAACACTGTGTATTAGTACCTAACTAGTAAAGACAAAATAGAAAATTCTTATGTATGACTTTTTTTGTATTCTCTATTATCAATTTCAATGATATAATCATTAAAATGACTGAAAAAGAATAAAGGAGTTGACAGAGTTGGTGAGTGTGTGTCTTCCCTTTTCTGTGTATTACTGGGTTTCTGTTGTGTGTTGGTTTTCTCTAGGGGATCTGAACCTCAGGTGGAGTACTTGAGAAAAGGAACAAAGTATAACAGTTCTCAGCATTAAGATCTGTCTTTTTTATTTCCAACATGAATCATACTTCTCACCTGAAAGAATGAAGGTTATAAGAAGTAACAATAAAAAGATGTCTTGTAAGGTAACACACAAATTTATCTCTTTGTAATGCACTCTTTTGGCAATGTGTGTGTGTGTTGCCAAGGTTTAGATCCAGGGCTTCCTGCATGCTACACAGGAACTGAGCTATGTCCCCAGAGCATAATATACTCCTTCTTTCAAATATTGTATAATACAATTCAGAAAGAGTGAATTATACCTTATATTATGGCAAAATTGTTCAGAAAATGAAAAGATACCAGTATTTATTGTCTCAGGCATATTACTGAATCTGTATCTACAGATCATATATCGTCTATCTAACTATCATCTATTTATTTATCATCATCATCTATTTTCTTTTATAATAGTTGTATTCATGCAACTGTTTTGTTAGCAAATATTATCCATTTCATAGGGGAAAGAACCCATTGGATTTGAAGGGCCAGTCTTTGCACTGCTGGAGGGCTTGGGAAGAGAATATACAATACACATGAGTAATTAGTTTGTGGGATTTTCCCTCTTTTATGAAATAATGAAAAGCTGTTGCATCTGGCCTATATAATCTGCATATCAGCTCAGATTTTCTTCATAGACCTCAGAAGTTGCCCTCAGCTCTCAGGTCATTCTGTTCTAATGAAGCAATATATTCTGGCTACTGGATCTACTTGAGCGTAGAGGCCTGGCTTGGCTTTTTTCATGTTGGAGCAGCAAGGCCTAGGCCAACTGAGTTTACTTAGTATGCTTTGTATGATCTTATGAGGCAGCCAGCCATGGGAAGTCTGCTGGTGGACCCTGGGGTTGGCTTCCCTGTTATCCACACAGCTAGCTGCAGGACCAAGTAAGATATGCAAACTTTCTGGCACTGCATGTCTTCATCTCTACAACTAAGAAGGGATCAAACCAGTGGTTTACAATCCAGGTCTCATGGGCCAATTAAAAGCAGCCACAGGAATGGATGGGAGTAGAAGTGATTATACTGAGCTCACTAATATCTCTGCAGAGCAGGTGTGTGTGCGTGTGTGCATGTGTGTATGTGCATGCGTGCGTGTGTGTGCATGTACACATGCATTGCACTTGTTCTGTCTCTTCACCTCTCTCTCTGCCTGGGCTCTAAATAAAATTCTGTTAGAACAAAAAGTTCTGTCTCTAAAAATGGTTTGAAAAACACTACAACAAATAGTATTTAAGGTTCCTTTCATCTTAAAATTTCTATAAAACCATAAAATTAAGTTTAAAGAGAGAATTCCAAATGGTTTCCAATTGGAAATTTCAAAGGCAATGTAAAAAAAAAAAAAAAAAAAAGAATCAATGTCAAAATCTACAACTGAAGACTTTGTAATGGCAAACTACCAGGCAACCCAATGTTTACTATGTTTTAAGAGAACCTATGTTTCCTCTTGATTCTACCTTTTGACATTCTTTATTCTTTTCCTTCTGAAAGGGCACTATTCACAGTTGAAGTCACTTGGATAAACTTTTTAATGGAAAAGTATAAATCTTTAAAGTTACCAGAAAGTTCATTTTCCATTCTTTTTCTCTTGAAAGTTTATCATGTCATAGATAGTACACGTTTTCTTTTCTGTTTCTTGTCTTACAAGACAAGGCTATCAGAAAGGTGACTAGATACAAAAAAAAAAAAGGAAGATGGAATGTTTTTCTGCAAGATTTGTATTGTTTGATTTGGGGTCTTATTTTAAATTATTGTTCAAAATGCAACTATTAAGCAAATATTAGAGTTTGAATATGGAATTTATGCTTTGGATTATGAAGGAACATGTATTTCCCAGCTACTGGTTCTATTTTTAGAATTGTGAAAACTTCAGTGGGTTGGGCCTAGCTGGAGTAAGTGCTTATGCCAATTTTATAGGGGTCAGGACCCTGGTCATATCTAGGTTCTAGCTCCTTCATTTGTCTCTCTCCCACTTTCCTGTTTCTCCCTCTCCCTCCCCCATTCTTGTCGGCCATGAGGTAGGCAGCTTTCCCCTGACACTTCCTCCTGCTACTGGGATGTTCTGCTCAGACACATGAAGTCAAGTAGTTGTTCACTAATTCCCTCTTAAGCCATTTTATTACATAAATCCTTTCTCTGGTAAATTGTTTATGTCAGATATTTTGGTTACAGCAGTAAAAGTAACTGATAGAACTAGTGATACACAAGTTGATGTTGCTTCTTCATGGATAGACTACCTGTGAAGGTTGTAACGTGATGATCATCCTTCTATAGCAGCTCAGCCCATTCAGACTTTCTTTGTTGATGGAACTGTGGTGGATAAGAGGGTAGCCAACAACCACATGTGGCTATTCAACACTTAAATTGTTCTCAGTGAGCATGATTAACTGAATTTTTATGTTAATTTGATTCATTGAATCAGTGATACTGGTTAGTGGCTCCTGTATTATTGTACATGTAGCTCTAGAGAACTGATGATGTTTGGGATTGAAAGTCAGTGAGATCAGCAAAATAGTCCTATACATTTGAAATAAGGGATATCTGTTTTTTTATTGGTAATTTTATGGTCTGAAACAGATTTTCAATTTTAAAATTTTTAGGTTAAAAATATATTCAGTAACTGGCACATGGGATAGTCAATAATGACTGTGCCCTCTAATCTCTATCATAGGTCTCAACTTCAATTAGGGGATGTCTACCTTACTATGCATTATCTGTCTTCCAACCTCCAGCCTTATGTTTCCAGGCTCAGAAACCTCTCAGCAATCTCTATGGCTTCTGGCCTTCTCGTCTTTACTACACCCTAGTAGAAGCCTTGTGTGTCATGACACAGTTGAAAGGATTGAGAATGTATCACTTGGAAACTGTCATTGCTGCAGTCCTTTTATCCTCAGGGGATATGTTCCAAGAATCCAAGTAAGTGCCTGAAACTATGGATAGTATTGAACCATATATATAATATTTTTCTGTACAAATTCATAATAAAGTATAATTTATGAACTAAGTACAGTAATATAGTAACAAAATAGAATAATGATGAGAATATTATTACAGTAATGAAACTCTCCGCATCACCAAGCTTATGCTTTGGAGCTGCTATTAATTAAAATAGGCAGTCCTGCAATGCCTTGACTGAGATGGCACATACAAGTAAGTTTATGTGATATGGTTACTATGCCAGGCAAAGACTGACACACTTCCAGAACAAGAAGGAGTGGGCCTGTGTAAGACTTCATGAGGCCACTCAGCACAGTGCATCATAAAAAACTTATGAATTATTTCTGGAATTTTCTTCTAATTCTAATTTCTTCTAATGTTTTCAGATCTCTGTTGACTGTGGATAACTGAAACTACAGAAAGCAAGACTCCAGAAAAATGAACACTATAATATATAACTCTTTTATTAAGCATACCTTGATTGTGTGTGTGTGTGTGTGTGTGTGTGTGTGCTCAGTACTTGTGCATGCGTGTGATCATGCTTGGGGAGGCTAGAGGACAACCTCAGGTATCTTTCTTAGGGGCCATACACCTGTTTCTGGAACTTGCCTAGTAGGCTTGCTGGCTGGCCAGGACGTCTCAAGAATTTGCCTGTCTCTGCATTCCAGGACTGAGATTATAAGAATGTGCCACCTCTCCTGAAATTATTTGGTTTCATATTTTTTTTGAGGGGGGAGTGGTGTTGTTGAAGGTAGAGTCTCACTGTAGCCAAGGCTGACTTGGAATTCACTATGTAGTCCCAGGGTGGCCTTGAACTCCTACCTCTGCCTCCCGAGTGCTGGGAGTAAAGGTGTGTGCCACAATGCCCCGCCCTTTCCTGGAAATTTTTTTCATGCAAGTTCTGGGGATCAAATTCAGGTCTTCGTATTTGTGAGGCAAATACTTTTACTGAGCAGTCTCCTAAGCCACAAGTGTACCTTTATTTTTATTTTGATAAGCAAGAGGGGTGTTGTTGCAGTCAGGTTTGCATTGCTGGGAGAAATCACCCCACAAAGAGCAACTTGTGGGGGAAATAAAAGGGTTCAATTTGGTTTACAGACTTGAGGGGAAGCTCCATGATGGCAGGAGGAAATGATGACATAAGCACAGAGTGGACATCACCTCCTCACCAACATCAGGTGGACAACAGGTGGAGTGTGCAAAATACTGCCAAGGGGAAACTGGCTATAATACCCATAAGCCTGCCCCCAAGAATACACTGCCTCCAAGAGGCATTAGTTCTGAAGTCTCCATTAGCTGTAAACCTAGCATTCTGAACACCTAAGTTTATGGTGGACACTTGAATCAAACCATCACATTCTGCCCCTAGCCCCCATAAACTAATATCCATACATGATATAAAATACAATGCATTCAGTCTAACTTTAAAAGTCCACACAATTTTTAACAATCTTAATGATGTTCAAACATCCCCTTAATCCAAGGTCTGTTAACAGCCATAATACCAAAATTTCCCCCAAATCCATAATGGCACAGAATACACATTCACACTGCAAAATGGCACTGGACATAGCAAAGGAATATTCAAGCAATACAAAATTTAAACACGGCAAACATCAAACTGTGTAGTTCCAAGTCCAACAACTCTAGCCAGTGACAACTATCCAATTCTGATAACCAGCAACAAGGCTCTGGATTTCCAATTCCAGCCTACTCATGGTCATGGAAAACTTCATCTGGGGCCAGCAGCTTTCCTTAGCAGCCATCTTGTGGTCCAAAAATCTCCTCTGGGTCTCCACTGCAACCCATGATTCATCCTCACAGCTCTATCGGGTCTCCATGCAGGCATCCAGCAAACCTGCTTCACACTGCCTATGGCCATTTCCAAAACACAACACCATGTTGCAAACTCAATGATCCTCTCTTTCCTGCATTTCTTATACTCCAAAATTCCAGGTAGGGTGCCAATTTGTTATACCAGGGAGGAATACAGCAAACTTTGAAGAATAGAACACTCTTTTAGCATTCAGGACACTTCAAAAACTACATTCTTTCTGTTGTCCCAATGCAAGTCAGCTGGCCTAATCTTAAATGTTGTAATCTCTCAAAATTGCAGCTGAATTGGCAGAAGTTTCAGCCCAAAGATTTCATTTCTGTGCCATATCCCTCTATTTACATCAGTCCATTTCTATGCAATGCAACCCTGCACAAGTTCTCAGGACATGGATATAATAGCAAGCCTCTCACAGAAACTGCTTCTAGCCCAGTCCAGGCAATGCTCTTTCTCACTGTCACAAGCCAAACCTCACAGTCCATAGTTCTTACTGCATTCAAGTCTTTCAACTCTGACCAGAATAGTCCACCAAGCTGGACTTACAGCACTGCAAGGCACCTCTTAGGCCAAGATTTCAAATTCTTCCACATTCCTTTTGAAAAATCAGCTCCAAAAGCTCCAAAGCCATACAATCAGGTGTCTAGCAGAAACACCACTTTTGGTACCAATATCACAGTTGCAGTCAGGTTTTCATTGCTGGCAGAAACTAAGCAGCTTGTGGGAAAAAGGGGTTTATTTTGGCTTACAGACTCGAGGGAAAGCTCCATGGTGGCAGGAAAAAATGATGGCATGAGCAGAGAGAGTGGACATCACCTCCTCGCCAACATCATGGGGACAATAGCAACAGTAGAGTGTGCCTAACACTGGCAATGGCAAACTGGTTATAATACCCGTAAGCCTGCCCCCAACAATACACTGCCCCCAGGAGACATTAGTTCTAAAATCTCCATCAGCTGGGAACCTAGCATTCTGAACACCTAAGTTTATGGGGGACACCTGAATCAAACCATCACAGGTGTTTGCCTCCATCACCATGAAAACAATACCCAAGAAAACAACAACTTGAAGGAGAAATGGCTCAAGTGGGTGCACAATGTCAGAGGTGTCGATCCAGGATTGGCCGGATCCAGTGCTTTGTACCTGAGGAGAGACAGAATATTGTGGCTGTGGGGAATGCCAGATGGAGGAGGCTGCTTACTTTATGGTGGCTAGGAAGCACAGAAAGAAAGGGCCAGGAACAAAATATTCCTCTCAAAGGTCTGTGTCTAATTATCAATTTTTTTTTCAACTAGGAGCACATGCTAATAACTCATTCAGCATCCTTATGATCCAATCAGCTCTGAGCATCATCACCATGTATGTACTAAGTCTTCTACATGTCAGCCTTTGGGACAATGTTATATCTGAACCTTAACTTTAGACTTTTAATACTCATTTATAACCATGTGTCTTAGTTTTGCTACATTTTAGAGGTTTAGCAGGCTCAAGGAGGTTGAATAGCTTTCCCAAAGTTACATAGGAAGTGCAGTTCTGCAATTCCCGTCTATACTATGTCTCCTGAGATTGAATTTTTGGTCACAATTCTTAAATTCATTCAAAATTCATTCTTAAAGTCAGTGCAGAGGGACCATCTAAAATAAACTATGTTTTGAGTCTCTCTAAAGAACTTCATAATAATTCAAGTTATTCTCTAAGCAACTCTGTGGAGTACAGTGCACTTTTCATTAACACCTCTTAAACCCAGGTCTAAGGCTAGTGCATCAGGGGCACTCAGTGGGGCTCTCACAGGGAGCAGGTGAGCTTTGGAGACCTGTCCTATTTAATTTTTGTGAACATAATTTCCTGTCTTGAGAACATTTAGTGTCAGTTTATTCCATCTGCTGATCACTTCACTTTCCATGAAATGCACAGATCTCTTATTTTTCTGCATAAATCCAAATGCAACCATTACTGAGAAAGGCATAAGCAGGATTTTTTTGGCCCCTAGAGATGAGCCTGTGTAAGTTTCCAAATCACAGTTCACTGGGGAATAAAGACTGGCATGGGTTAGAGAAATTTAAGGATGATTGCCAAAGGTAGGTTAAGCATTTGGCAGACTCTGTGGTATTTTTCTAGATGTTATTGACAAGCAGGAGAGAAAGACAGAAATAGAATTGGGGTTAAGGAATATGATGAACCCCTCAATAACTGAAACTGTAGTACTATTTTAATATACTCTTTGTTGTTATATTACCTTTAATTCTATGTAATATGCTTTATATGTGTGCCTTTATTTTTCAAGTATTAACCAACATTTTGTTTTCTTAATGCATTTTTGTTTTAAGAAAAAAGTCATTTAATATACTGAGTTTCAAGTTTTGATAGTTATTTCTGCTTAACTTTTTTTCTATGTGCTAATCTTGAATACTTCCCTATCTACTCCACCCACACCGAGACCCTCAAATCTCACAACCTGTACCAGTGGCTGGAAGAAAGTGCATATATAACCGGAAGGGTCTAACAACTACAGATACCTCCATGGGAATATCTTTACATTTTGATTATGCAGTTTCTGTTCTTAAAACAACTATAAGATATGATGGACTTTAGAAAGGCCATATTACATACAGAGAAGTCATGACTAATTTCAGGCAAAAATTGGACTAGAGGAAATGGAAAGAATTTCATTTTAGGAACAAGGGGATGTGTATTTCAGCAGGTGAGGGAGATTGAGGTATGGAAATAAGCTGAGGTTTCTAGCCTGAGTCTAGAAGGAAGGTGACATTTAATGCACAGTAGAAAACTAGGGAATTTCTAGGTGAGTTAAAGAGCACAATGTAAGGAGAGAAAGACACATTTGGAGAATGGTGAGGAGTTTTGTGTTTTTTTTTTAGAATAGTTTACAAGTAAAGAAGGAAATAAAGTTTAAGAGAGGGAAAATGAGATTTGATGGGGCTGAGGAGAAGGCTCAGTGGGCAAGTGCACTTGCTGAACAAGCAGGGGACCTTAGAGGGCCCCATTTGCCCTGGATGGATTCTCAGTACTGACGAAAAAGCCTGGGAGTGGCCTTACACACCTGTGAGGATCAGAGACCACCCTCTAATTGGACTGGAGGCCCGCTCTGTGGGAGGGAGTACATCCCTGATGCTGAAAACCTATGAAAGGGGTAGTCATGAACCCTAGGGGTGTAACGTCTGCTGCTGTCTAAATGTATATACTATGTTCACCAAAGTTCCCAGTAAGCACTTCTCTTAATGTTCATACCCATATATTAATGCTACTCTCACTTTTTGTTAGAGAACCTTCACTTTTCAGATGGCAGTGACCTTGGAATGACTCAAAGGCACCATGGTGCTGAGACAAAGTGACAGAGGAGTGCTCAGCACTGAAATAGCTCTATCACAACTTCCAATGCTCAGGATCCATTGTGGAAGAGGTGGCAGAAAGACTATAAGAGCCAAAGGAAGGGTAGGACTCCTTACAAAGTGCTCCTCCAGACACAAAATGGCCTGGATATTCACGATCTCCCAGTGCCTGACACTACCTACACAAGACCATCATAATAGGAGGAAAAGATGATGACATCAAAATAAAAGAAAGACTGATTGAAAGGGGGAGGGGATATGATGGAGAGTGGAGTTTCAAAGGACAGAGTGGGGGAGGGAGGGAATTACCATTGGATATTGTTGACAATCATGGAAGGCTACTAAATTTGCTATTTAAAAACTTCATTTCATAGATCACATCAAAATGGATAAGTTAGTCCTATAATTCAGTTAGAATTGGTATGCTTTTACTTGGTAACATTACATTAGCTAGTATGCGATTTTTTTAATCAAATGAATTATTTTTATTTTAAGATACTCCCCAATTCCTCTTAACAAAGCTTAACTTGTGGCAGCATTACAAGCAAGTAAAGGACACTACTCACAATTTGAAAATTTCCTTTTCCATGTGGAAACCTTATTTTTTGTTTGAAATGGAGGCTCTAATAGTTTGGCACTGGGCTATAGTGAGAAAATAGGCTCACCCAGTTGAAGCCCCATGAACTTTTCGAAAGTGGTATGTATCGTGGCATGTGATGTATTTTCCAGTTAAAATAGAATTAAAACTATTACCATTCATGGCAAGAATTGTCTGTATTATTAATGCACATGCAATCTGGGACCTTTCCAGGGCAGAGCCTGGTAGAATTTTCTTCCATGTTCTAACAGATGCATGAGGTATGTGACCACGATTTGTCGAAGAAATGCCTGCACACTTGACTTTCAAGGGACCGAAAAGCAGCCCTCCCTTTCTTTCTGGATTTGAACTAATTCACTTGGAAGCTAAGGCAGTTTCCACCCTTCCATTGAGGTCTGGGTTTCTTTCTCACTCAAGGCCACGAAAAACATCCAACAATGAAGACAGAACAAGTCAGGCTGTGGCGTGACTGCTAGTCACTGGGGAGGGTGTATTGTTCTCGGTCCTTTGTCCACCTCCTGACCCCTGGCAGCCCTCAGGCTCCCTGCTGCCCAGTGAAGCGGTCCACCTGGGCAGCAGGCGCAGGGGGAACCGAAACGCCGCGGAACCAGAAACGCCGGGAGCGGCGCGGACAGACGGCACAGTAACGCGGACCGGCAGGCCCGGTTTCCGGGCGGCGGCGGCTGCGGAGCAATGGAGCCCCTGCGGGTCCTGGAGCTGTACAGCGGCATTGGCGGCATGCACTGCGCGCTGAGAGGTGAGGGCAGACCGAGCGCTTCTCTCGGGCTTCCGTCCAGGGAGCTTGTCGCCGGCCGGGGGCCCGGGACGAGCGGAGCGGAGCAGCGCTCGCGGCGGAGACCGGAGGCGGGGGCGCCCGTTGTCCTGGAAACCAGCGCCCCGCGGCGCTGTCCCGGGCGGGCGGGCGCCCCGCGGTCCGTGAGGCGGGGCTCGGGGCTGCAGGGTGAACGCAAAGGGACGAAGCTCCGGAAGGGGCGTGCCCGTTGCCCGCGGCCTAGCCCCGGTTCTCAGCGCGGTCTGGGGGCCGCCCGGAGTCTCGGCGGGCGGGCGGGCGGGGCGGCTGCACCGCGGCAGGAGTTGCTGGGCCTCGCCGGGAGGCGCGGAAGCCGAGGCAGCGGCTGCTCTGTGGTCGGTGGAGGCCGCCGAGTGCAAGTGTGCTGCAGAGAAACTGGCTTCCTGCACAGATTTGGACCCGTTGCCTGGCTTTGTGACAGGAAACGGTTCTTACGGAAAGTGTTGTGAGGAGGAACGGGAGTAAAGTGCCTCCAGGCGTTTGAAGAAGATGGGATGGGGGAGCAGAGGAACTCCACACACGTGCACGCCCGGACAGAAAGCCTGGCTGGGAGTGGGCAGAGGAGACCCAGAGACCGAACACATGCGCCAAGATACACAGAGAGGAAGCGCCTTAGACCCCTGTGCCAGATCTAATCAGGATGAGCCTTTCACCAGACTCAGGGTGTAAGCCGGGGACCCGACTGACTGGTGGGCTCCAGAGGCTGACCCCGGAAAGGCCAGCCCACAGGTGTGCTAACCCAGGGAGGCTTGAGTAAGAGACAGGAACTTGTCCCCGGAGCTGTTGAATGCAACCATCTTGAATGAGACTGGGTCAAACTCGGGGTCTAGTCCTGCCAGAGCAGGCAAGGTGGCATCTTCTTCAACCTCTCTTCCTGGCATTACCTATAAAAAGCTACCTCGCTCCTATTCTCTATTAGTACATTGTATCTATTCAAAATATTGTGTTAATATTGTCACTGTTACTTTATAGGTACTTCTTTCATATTGAGGCTTTTCATTACTTTGGACCGATCCACTCTTCACAATATTCATTGAAAAATATTGTTTTACTGAACTCATATTCTACACTGGGCACCTTACTCCTGATGTGAGATATGGAGCAACAAACTAAACGTGTGTAGGCATGTTTATTCTTGAATTACCATGACAACCACAAAACCGAAACTTCTGTTTCCCCTTTTATTACTATGAATTAACAAGAAGCAACACTGTTAAATCTTGAGGCTGTCTGGTGGATGTTAAATTTTGATTCCATATGCAATTAGAGAATATTACATTTTAGTACACAATTCTGTCACTTCTACATACATTAGTAATATTAAAACAGCATAAAGGGTGGGAGAGATAGCACAGAGGTTAAGGCACTTGCCTACAAAGGCTAACGACCCAGATTCAGTTCCCCAGTGCCCACATAAAGCCAGATGCACAAAGTGGTGCATAATCTGGGGTTTCCTTGCAGTGGCTAGAGGCCTGGTGTGCCCATACACACACTGTGTGTGTGTCTGTATCTCTGCTTGTAAAAAATAAATAAAATATTTTTTCAAAATAAAACAGCATTAATACTTGTACTATTTGGTGTATTAGTTGATTTCATAAAGTTGTGTGCTGTTAGTGCTTATTTGTATCTTAAAGCCACTTAATGAACTTATGTTTCTTTCTCTCTTTTTTTTTTTCCGAGGTAGGGTCTCACTCTGGCCCAGGCTGATCTGGAATTCACTATGTAGTCTCAGGGTGACCTCAAACTCATGGCGATTCTCCTACCTCTGCCTCCCGAGTGCTGAGATTAAAGGTGTGCGCCACCATTCCTGGCTAACATTATTTTTCTCTAAAGACTGATTAGTACATTATAATATGCTGTGATCAATGATTCCTTAAATATTGATTGTTTAGATTACTGCCATTTTTTTGAGTGTAAATCCTGGCTTTCTCATTAAATATGCTTCTTTTTTATGTGTGTTTGTGTATGTGTGTGCATGTGTGTATGTGTGCACGTGCATGTGGAGGTCAAGCTTGAGTGTCATTTCTGAGGAACAGTGTACACCTTTGTTGAGACAGAGTCTCTCTTTGGCCTGAAGCTCACCAATTAAGTTAGACTAGGTGACGGGTGAGCTCTAGGGATCTGTCTGTCTTTTCCTTCCCCAGCACTGGGATTACAAAGTCTCTCCACCATATGGGCCATTTTTTTGAAGGTTTTGCAGAACAAACTGATACCATCTAGGAGTGTTTGGATTTACTTTCTCTGCCATTTAAAGAATTAAAGCAGGAAAGGGTTGAAAAGAGGAAAGTTTTTATTTCGAAATAAGTGGTAAAGAAAGCAGAGAGAAAACAGACTCTGTAGGGAGGAGGGAATTGCAGAGGTGGAAAATCCCTGGTCAGCAGTGGGAGCTGGACTTTTGTGGAATGAGGGAAGCCTCCTCATCCAGAGTCCATGATTTGTCAGTTTAAACAAACACAAAGGTGCTGGTTGTCCATCTTGCATTCAGTACTACCCAACAAGGGTGCCACCAACTGGAACATTCACTTAGGCCAGCAAGAAGCAGTAGAAAGTGAGATCACCCTCTTTGCCATTTTAGGGAAGAATATAGCCACCTACCAAAGTTCCTTTTCCCCTACCCATCTGCCTAGTGGAGGAAACTGCCTAACTCCTATAGTGTCTCAAACTAAGGTCTTCATACTTACAAGTGTTTTACCAACAGGAGTCATTTCCCCACGCCCTCTGAATGTATTTTTGTCTTGCTAGGAGAGAGGTAGGGAGAAAGAGAAAGAAAAGAACACACACCAGAGCAACATGCCACTGCAAAAAAACTCCTTGTGTATGTGCTACTTTGCACATATGGCTTTACATGGGAACTAGGGAATTGAATCTGGGTCATCAGGTTGTGCAAGCAAGAGCATTTAAACTGCTGAGCCATCTCCCTAGCCCCTTTTGTCCTTGTTAATTGAGAAATCCAACATATTAACATACTGTAATTTGATCAGGTTCCTGGCCCATTATCCTATTTTGTCTCTTCTACCCTACCTTCAATCCACTGTGGATCTCCCTTATCTAGGTAGTTTTTTCTCTATTTTGTTGTCTTACTCCTTTTGTCCTCTGTTCTCAATGTTAAAATGTAGATGGGCTCAGAACAGTGCAGGTCTTGTGGGGGAATCAAATCAGTAGCAACTGTGGAGTTATGAATGCACCAGTCAGTTCATGTCAGGAGGACAGTGTCCCAAAGTGCCCCTTCCCATCCTGCGGCTTTTACTTTTTTTCTGACCCCTCTTTTGCAATGTTCCTTGAGCCTTGGAGTAACTCCAGTGATAGCTATCTCATTTATTATTGAGTTTTTAAACACATGCTTTGATGAGTTTTGAGTCTCATCACTAATACCGTCTCTGTGGGGATGTGTCCCTGGTTAGCTGTGAGAGCAGCATTCTAGTTATTCCACTGCTTCTACAGTGTGCCATAAACCCCAGTGGGTATCATAGAAACAACTTGTCCAGTCCAGGGCTAAGTACTTGGCTTTTTCTTGTTATTTTGATGAGTCGTGGGTCGCCCAGCTCTTTATTACCACCTGTAAAAAATTTCTCCAACCAAAAGTGAGAACAATCTTAATTAAAGACCATAAACATAGACATTTACAAGGCTTTTGATGGGCATAATATCAACTTTTAGCCAAAGAACAGTGGGCACTTCCTTCAAGGTTTATGACCTTGTAAGCCATAGGATTTTGACTCAATACCAGGCTGACTTTCCTCCCACTCACCATGCCTCATATCCAATCAGTGGGCAGTACTCCCATAATTTATCTGCCATTATTGCACCTGTGGATAAATATTGCCTGGCTGATTGATTTTGTAGCTTGCAGGATCTATTGATTCTTCACACTGTTGATGACTTTTATCCACTAGCAGCTTGCATAGCTCTATCCAACACTATAACAGCTATCTTGTAGCGAGATGGCTTCTGTCTCACTTCCAGCTTGATTTCTCAACGTCCTGTGACCACAGCCTGTGGTGTCTTCACAGTCAGGGTCCTAGCATCTAATTCTGGTGGGTAACAAAGTGCTTTGGCAATGGCCTGCATTGTTTTGGTGTCCTCATGAGTCTCCTTGACCAGCAGTTCTCTCTTTCACTCTCTCTGTGGTGGTATGTGTGCCCCATTTCCAGCACTGGGACTTACCTGCAACAACTGTGGCTGCAGGAAAAAACTTTCTACCACAGCAGGGTACTTCTGCCTAAACTTTCTCACTTTTTAAAATTGTTTATTTATTTATTTGAGAGAGAGAGAGAGAGAGAGAGAGAGAGAGAGAATGGGCACGTGGGTCCTGGGGAATCAAATCTGGGTCCTTTGGCTTTGCAGGCAAGCACCTTAACTGCTAAGCCATCCCTCTGGCCTTAAAATTATAGTTTTTAATTAACTAACAAGCAGGTTTGTGTAGGAATTAATACCATCTTTAGTTGTATGTATCTTTCCCCTTTTTCCTCTGTCTCCCCTTAGGCCTTTCCACTCTTCGTATTCTATCCCTCCCCTTGCTAATCTACTACTCACTCTTGTAACCCCATCCCCCTTCACTCTACAAGCCTAACTCTAGCTTCCTAACCCATTCTATTGATGCTTACTACAACTGACAAAAAAAAAAAAAAAAAAATCTGTCTATGCCAAGCTGGGATCTGTTTATGAGAGTGAACATGTGGCATTTGTCTTTTTGTTTTTCTCTCAGATCCATCCATTTTCCTACAAATTTCATAATTTTAGTTTTCTATATTGCTAAATAGAACTCCATTGGGTGTATCTGTCACAATTTCATTATCTATTCATCAGTTGATGGACATCTAGGCTGATTCCAGTTCCTAGATACTGTGAATAGAGCAGCAACACACATAGCTGAGCAAGTATCTTTGTAGTGAGGTGTAAAGTCCTTAGGGTGTACCCCGGAGGGGTGTCACTGGATCACATGAGAAATCTGTTTTTAGGTTTTGAGAAACCTCCATACTGAGTTTCATAGTGGCTATATAACCTTATACTTCTACCGATAGTGAATAACGTTTCCTCTTTCTCTATACCCTCCCAGCATTTGTTGTCTCACCAATGTTTTTATTATGAAGGTCTATTATAATTTGTCAAAGGCCTTTTCTGCATCTATTGATATGACTATGTTATTTTTGTCCTTAAATCTATTATATGATGCATTGTAGTTTTTGAATTTGACATGTTGAACCATCCCTGCATCTCTGGAACAAAACCTACTTGACCATGGTGGATGATAATGATATGAGAATTTTGGGGTGTCCTCTTCCAGTGCACTGATATATACCAACACATTGATTGATATTTGTGAGGTGTCCCCAGATTCTTGCCTTATGAAGTCAATGAATTGTAGCTTAGACCTTTAGGAGGGAGAGCTTTAGGAAGAAGCAGGACTTAACCAGAACACAAGAGAAGGAAACAAGGCTCAGGGAGGCGGGAAGAAGCTTGAGAAGCTCACCTTAAGACTCAGGTTGGGAATTTTTATGTGAGCCCGGTGAATGGCTGGCTGGCCTAGCCAGTTAGTCTTGAAGGCAGGTGTCTTTCCAGAAATCCTAATTCTGTAGGAAGGGCCTTCTTGGAAGGGAGTGGAAGGACTCCCTAAGTGGACAGAGATAAGGGAAGGCCAGATTCTTTTGAAGTTTCTGACCTGTAAAAAAATATGACTTAGATTTTCCCCTATAGGCCCAAGGACAGAATGCTATTTACTTTGGGATTCTGTCACCCTTAAACTGCCATCTGAAGGCTTTTTATTGAATGTGTTTTTGAATGTGATCATAAGAGTTTTATGGAGAATTTTCACATTTAAGTATATCAAGTATATTGGTATATAATTTTCTTTGTGTGTCTGTCTGGTTTTGTTACTCATGTGTACTGGCTTCATAGAAGGAGTTAGGGAGCATTTCCTGCTGTTTAGTTTTGTAAAATTCCTTGAGAAGTAGTTGCTTCAGTTCTTCTACACAGGGCTGATAGAAATCAGCAGTGAATCCTTCCTAGTCTGGCCTTGTTTTATTGGGAGATTTTTAATTACTATTTCAATTTTGTAACTTGTTATAGCTCTGTTTAAATTATTTACCTCTTCTTGGATTAACTTTGGTAGATAAAAATGTGTCAAGAAATTCATCTGTTTATTCCAAATTTTCCAGTTTGGTAGAATATACTTTTTTGAAATATGTCCTTATGATCTTCTCAATTGCATTAATATCTGTTGTGACTTCTCTTTCATCTCTAGGCTTAATAATTCTTCTCTCTCGTTTGGTTAATTTGGCTAGGTGTTTATCAATCTTGTTTATCTTTTTGAAGAACCAATTCTGTTTCATCAGTTGGTTTGTGTCTTTTCTTTTGTTTCTCTTACTTTCTAAGTTTTATTATATTGTGGTCAGATATAATACAAAGAGTTATATCAGTTTTGCTGAATTTGTGGAAACTTCCTTTTTGTCTTAATATTATCTATTTTAGAGATGGTTCCATGTGCTGCTCAGAAGAGTGTATATCCTGAAGAATTTGGATGGTAAGTTCTGTAGATATATATGTCCATTTGATCTATGCTGTCATTTAACTCCATTGTTTCTCTGTTTACTTTCTGTTTATATAATTGACATACTGAGTGATAATGGGAAATTGATGTCACCCACTGATACTGTTTGGATTTATGTCTGACTTCATATCTGGTATATATATATATATATTTTTTTTTTCTACAAAATTCAGCTCTTGGTGGAATTAACTAAGAAGGACTGAGGTGACAAAAAAAATTCAGTGGCCACCAAAGTTACATCTGAAGTCAGTGGCTGAAGAGGAGTTAAGGAGTGAGGACAAAGAAGTGAGCAGGTTAAAGTAGATTTACCAAGGTGATAGGCTTCCCAAATGGGAGGGGCAGTCAAGGAGAGAGAGAGAGCAAGAGAAAGAGTGTGCATGCGTGCATGAGAGAGAAAAAAGAGAGAGAGAGAGAGAGAGAGAGAGGAGAGAGAGGGAGGGAGGGAGGGAGGGGAAGAGGAAGAGGGAAAGGGAGAGGGAGAGAGAGGGAGAGATTACCATTTGCCATTACACTGTGTGAAGGAGAGAGAGAACCATTGTGGGTCCTAATTCTGGAGCTGACCAGGGATTCTAGCTCCAGGAAATCAAGACCCCAGTGGACAGGTAGCCCCTAGAAAAAGAAACTGCACCAAGATCAAGAATA
The DNA here is from genome assembly GCF_020740685.1 of Jaculus jaculus. NCBI lineage: Eukaryota > Metazoa > Chordata > Mammalia > Rodentia > Dipodidae > Jaculus > Jaculus jaculus. The sequence goes on from NC_059116.1 coordinate 62,634,281, forward strand.
ACATCTTGGCTGTTTGGAGAGTTAGGATGTTCTGGACTTCTGCCCATTGGGTGGGGGTACATCATTTGATTCAGGATGAAGTTTTTCTGAAGAAGTTGGGTGGCCTAGAATGATCTCCCTCACCCATCAATTTTGTCATCAGGGAAGGGGACTGAGGCTGTTGCAAAGGCAGAAGTAAAGGATGGAAGGAAAAAAAAATCCCCCCCCCCCCATGGCATAAAAAGATTTGTAGGATAGGACAAGAGGAACAGAGAGGTAGGAACAAAGATTTTGATGTAGGGAACCTAGAACATTTTCCACTGAAACAGCTGAATTTTTCAAGATTGATTTGAATTTGGATGTTGAAAGTGGCATCCTCATGCCAGTGGTGACCATTGTAAAGGAGTCATTGTGACCAGATTGTATTATAATAAAAAATAATATGTTTAGGTCTTATACAATCAGCCAGGCCAAATTCAGGGAGGTTATGGAAGAGACAACCCTGTCGTGAGTCTTAAAAAGACTGGATGAATTTTTACCCATGGTAGCTAAGAGAATAAGTGCTGATAAAACAGGCTACAAGAAAGGGACAGCAGTCAGGTGGCACTGTTCAGGCAGATAGCCATTGGAATATGGGGAAATCCCCACTAATCTTCATCATAGAGACCTACAATATGACTGGAGATATTTCCCACCTGGTGCTGGGGTTTCTGAGAGGTCTGCCTGGCAGATGGTCAGAAAGGGGAACTATCAGAAGGGACAAATATCATCACTCACTACTTAGCAGGTGAAGGTTGTGCTAAGAGCAGTGAAGGTGATTTCTGTTGGAGCTGCTCAGGAACAGAAGAAGAAATTACTAACTGGGGAGAGCAGGAGATGAGGGGACTCCTGCTAGGGTGCCTGTGCCTTAATTCCCCATGCAGGCCACCAAATGTAAGATACCAGTTTGGAGCAGAGAAGAAAGGCAAGGAAGAGCACTCAACAATAGTGCAGGAGTAAACACTTGCAGAGAGGTTCTCTGGCAGAGGATCCAGAGCCCAGATCCCACTCACAGACAGGATAGTCACAGGGCCCTTAGGAGGAAAGCAGGAGATGAAGGTAAAGTTTTGCACCCAGCCAATCCCATCCGAGGAAGAAATGGAAGTGCCTGCTACTCATTCCAGTAGGAAGAAGGAAGTGGAGGCCGAAAGTTTCAGTTCAGAAAAAAAGAAACTAGGCATTCTAATTTGGGGGATTTTTCCATGCCAGGATGGAAGCCCTAGGGCTGTCAATAGGCCTGTGACAGGCAGACCTGGGCTTCTTGGTTCCCAGGGAGACTACACACTTCTGAGTTGGGGGGAAGGAGAGTGCTGGCCACAAGTTCACCTGGGACAGGGCCTGTGCCAGGCAGGCCTGATCCTCCTGGCACTTGAGTGGTCTGGATTGGGGGGAAAGGGAAAACCTATTACCTGTACTTTAAAAAATATAAATAATGCATTAATATTCATTCAACAGTGAGAAAACTTCAAGTTATTTTTCTCAATTTTTATTAATATTTCCCATGATTATAAAAAGTATCCCATGGTAATACCCTCCTTCCCCCTCACTTTCCCCTTTGAAATTCCATTCTCCATCATATCCCTTCCCCATCTCAATCAGTCTGTTTTATTTTGATGTCATGGTCTTTTCCTCCTCTTATGATGGTCTTATGTAGGTAGTGTCAGGCACTATGAGGTCATGGATATCCAGGCCATTTTATGTCTAGGGAGCATGTTATACGGAGTCCTACCCTTCCTTTGGCTCTTACATTCTTTCCGCCACCTCTTCTGCATTAGACCCTGAGCTTGGAAGGTATGATTGAGATATTACTCAGTACTCCAGTCACTTCTTTCCAGCACTATGATGCCATCTGAGTCATCCAAAAGTCACTGCCATCTGAAAAGAGAAGATTCTGTACCCAAAGTGAGAGTAGCATTAATATAAGGGTATAAATATTAAGAGAAGTGCTTACTGGGCAGTTTGATAAACATAGCATATACATTTTTCCAGACATCAGCAGATGTTACACCCCTAGGGCTCATGACTACCCCTGTTTTACCCCTGTTTTAAGTTTTCAGTATCAGCGATGTGTTTTCCCCCATGGAGCAGGCCTCCAGTCCAATTGGAGGGCAGTTGGTTACTACCATGACAGACATGCCACTATTGCACCCATTGGCTCACTTGGGCTGGCTGGCCAATTATAAGGTTTGCAGTGTCCATTGTTCAGCATTTTTTTAAAGGGCCATCTGTATGTCAGGACCTGTTCTAAATCTATAAGTTGCAAAGTCTGTAACCTGACTTAGGTCTGTTATTAGACCTTTAAATCATGCTCTGTTGCTTTTGTTTTCATTCCATCCACTAACTTCCTTGGGTCAACACACAGGTGACAATATTAACTGCCAGTTCTGGCTGATTTCTATGTAATGTTTGTGTTTGTAAGGGGACTTTTAATTATGGATATATACATATATATTAATATATATATGATGTCTCTCTATATATGTATATATATATACATATATATGTATATATGTGTGTGTGTGTGTGTGTATATATATATATATATATATGTATGTATATATATGTGTGTGTGTGTGTGTATATATATATGTATGTGTATATATATATATATATATATATATATAGTCAGTATGGGAGATAGCCTTAAAAGCAATAGGTCAGCCCTGCCAAATAGTTCCTGAAGGTCTGAGGCAGTACTGCCTTTGAGTTTTAGCCACATCATACTTAACCATGTCTAGTGAAAGTTACCCAGCTTTTATACTTTCTGTTAAATGTTAAAGTGTTAATCCACATTTGTCACCCATTTTATTGTTAATTTTCTGAATTTCCTTTGTCTTTATTCTTCAGTGACTGGTGTGTATTTGAGTCTCTATGAAATACTTGGTCATTGGCTATGTTCATAAATTAATTAGGCCAATACATTGTCAGGATGTGTTTTGCCATGTAATGGATGTTATTTAAGAATATTTTTGGAATATTAGTGGTAATGAGCTAAAATTTAGCTTCTCAGTTTCTTTTTCTTGTCTGTTTTGAGGATTGGAAATTTTCCTTTTTATGCCTGCTTCCCCCCTATTTACTCATATAACTTGTCAGACTTAAAGTGACACAAAGTAAAAACTTGTCCCATTTAGAAATATTTGTCATTTGTAATTTATAAGTCAAGTTACTTCCTTAGTACTGAAGAATAGATGAAAAATTAATGTGTTAGTACCTGTCTAGGAGTCTTAAAACTAGTACCCCTCTTCCCAGTTTTGAATGAGTTGCAATATAACAGGAAGACAAATAGAAAATGAAATGTGCTTTGAGCTCCCAGTCCTCCCTCAGCTTCTCAAGTGCTAGGCTTATAGGCTTACACTATCATACTGGACCTTTTGTCTTTCTGTTACTAATAAAGACTGTGTTGGAGGAGTTAGCCTAGGAGCAGACAAAATGTGTCAGCTAATATTGAAGCAGAGAATGAGGTGGCATGCCCTCTAAGCACTGCTAGAGGAGCCTAGCAGATTCCCATGGTTTAGGTAAATAACTAACTCCTCCAAGAGGAGGGGTTGGAGCTGAGCCAGGCATACCAAATTTAGAGAAGTTCCTTCTTCATGGAAGAGAAAAGAAAGGGATGCTGTGAGAGAGAGATTTATAATGAATGCAGACCTTCATTGGTATGGTCAGTAATTCCCCTATTATATACATGTGTTGCCTTATTTTTGCCAAATACTTTTAGGAGGACTTTAGTTTACTTCCACACTAGACAATAGACCTTTTAGCTGTGTCCATTGCATGCTCATTCCCCTGGCCTTCCCAGTACCTTCTGAATTTCTCCATGTGCTTCCTTGCCTGACAAACCCATGCTGTTATTTAACAACCAAACACATAACGATTGTGTGAATCTCTGAAAGATGATAAAGTTTTCTGAGCATAGGTACCTTGATTGTGAGATGGACTTCATTGTGGGAGTTATAGTCACATAGTAAATGTTCTTTTCTTTTCCCTCATTGTTCTATAACTAGCCTCATTGCATTGTGTTTCCTTATTTATAAGATCAGACTAGATATAGTATTTTGTAGCATAGGGTTTGGAACTCTAAGTGATGTTGGAAAGTATGTGCTTTCCAGAAGGAATAACTGTAAAGCAGATGATTCAGCATGGCAAGATGTACTGAAACTGGATTTTATTTGGTTAACTACGGTGATCTTTATGAGTGCTAACAATTATGTTTTTATGACAAGTTTTCATATCAGTTAAATAAGTGTGGAGTATAAATGCTTTTTATTTCTCTCGAGGTGGCGTCTCACTCTAGCTCAGGCTGACCTGGAATTTGCTATGTAGTCTCAGGGTGGCCTTGAACTCACCATGGTCCTCCTACCTCTGCTTCCCAAGTGCTGGGATTAAAGGCATGTGCCACCATATCCGGCTAATGCTTATGTCACTCTCATTTTTCACTGACTTTTGCCTGAATATACATCATTGTCAAGTTAGAAATTATTGAGATAATATAGCTCCATCAACAAAACAAGCAAAACCATATAAATCTTTTGTAGTGATGGATCACTTATGAATGGTTCCATACCCTCAAAGTGGATTTATTTAAAACACATTAAACAATCATTTTATTCTTCTTCCTTCTCCTCCCCCCACCCCAGTGCTGCTGGGATTGAACCCAGGACTTTGTATATACAAGGCAAGTGCTCTACCATTGTGCTACATCCCCATATCTAATTTTTCATTTTTACTTTTGTGGTATTGGAGATTGAAACTAAAGCTTCCTGCATGCTGGGCAAACATTCTACCACTGAGCTGTATTCACAGCCATTTAAAGTCTTTGTTGCTTATAGCTCTAATTTTCATGGTTCACATGTGTTTATATTGCTTGTCAACTACTTACATAGTTTTTATCTTTTAAATGCTATTTGTATGTAAGCATTTAATTTTTGGTCACATGTCAGTTATTTGCTGATTTTTAAAAGACTTTGAAATATCCTGTATTTCATTAAAATGATGATGAATTGGTGGATAAAATAACACACTGGGTTATTGTGGTTCCAATGTGTGAGTTCACAGCCTAACAGGTGTGTTTTGAGAATGTATCTAAACCTGTGTTGTCTTTGATACTTATTTTCCTTTTATTATTTCCCTAGGTCAAAACCCAAAAGAATATCAAATTCTCTTCTTCAATATAAGAAGTTTTTTTGTTTATTTGTTATGTACCAACTATAAAAATAAAAAGCACATTCTATAAGGTCTGATGAAATATGCTTGTAATCACAATACTCAGAAAACTGAGATAAGAGGATCAAGAGTCCAAGTCGGCATGGGCTGCCATAAGGAGACCCTGTCCCCAAAGCCCCAAAGTCTAGACCAACAGAAGAACCCAAAAGTACTAGATCTTTATTGTTCAAGATAAAGAAGTCAAGTATTCCTAAAACATCTAAAAGAATTACTCTTAGTTTTCCATCACATAGCCTTAGCTAATATTTACTATTTTATCTGTCATAATATGTAGACAATACATACATGTGTGATTTATAAACTTTGGATCATTACTTAATAGAATGTTGCATTTACTCTTTTATTGCTGTGACAAAACACCTGGCCACAAGCAGCTTAAGGGAGGAAAAGGTTTATTTCACACTTACCAATTTCAGGGGAATATTCCTTGTGATGAAAGATTCTGGCATACTCCATACACATACAACACACACACACACACACACACACACACACACACACACACACACACAGCAAAGAGGTAGAACCAACACCAGCAATCACAAATGGCCAGAATTTGAGCTGGCTCTCTACACACCTTACCTGCAGTCAGTATCCACTCCCAATGATATACCTGCTCCAGCATGGCTCCAGACACTGAAGACTAAAGAAGCTTAATCAAAAATACCTTAGGTTATAAGGGTCATAATTTACGTTCAAACCACTGCATTCCACCTCTAACCCTCCCCCCCAACTCATGACCATCTTAGGATGCACTTACTTTAACTTCAAAAGTTCTTACAGTCTTTACCAACATTAATGTTGTTCAAAAGTCCAATGTCTCATCTGAAATTAAAGGTTCTTTTACTTGTGTTCCCTGGAAAATCAAAATACAAGTTTAAATACTTCCTACCCATAATGGCACAGTGTAAACACTTCCATTGCAAAAATGCATAACAAGTAAGAGTGGACCAATGCACAATCAATAACCAGCAACCAAACATCAAATGTCTATGGTTCCAATTATGACATCTATCACCAGAGATGATGTCTCTGGGTTTCCAATTCCACCTCTCTAGCTGAGCTTCTCACAGTGCAGAGAAAATTCCATCCTGAGCTGGCAGCTACTATTCAGTCCCGGTATATCCAAATCATCCTCGGGTCTATACTGTAAACCATGGTTCATCTTCATGGCTCCATACATTGGCCTTACTAGGTCTCCACACAGGGATTTCAACCCTGTTTCATATTGCCACATCTCAGTGTTCCTGGAACTGATTCATCTTATCTTCACCTTGCTGCATCTCTACGGCTCTTGAAACAATGTTAACTACCTGACCCACTTTCCTGCATTTTTCATGCTTCCAAAATTAGTAGCAGGTAGGTAACATATCCAAATATGTAAATTCAGGGAGTAATAAAGCTTCACCTTGAAGCGTAGGATACTCCTTCACCAGTCTTATTCACTTCACCTTCTTTCAAAAGAATTTGCATTCCTACTCACATGAGCCTTCCATGGGTGTGTTTTCATCCTCAGACATCTTTTCCATTGTCCCAATGTGGAACAATTGGCTCACTTTGATGGTGGTAATCTCCCTTAATAGTTGTAGTTTACATAACCTAAAACCAGTCTGTTTTTACCACTTCAAACTTGCTTGAGTTTTTCCTATGATAAATTTTGTATCTTTCATATATTTTTGTTCTATCTCTTGCCAAACATCCAGTCCATTACTTTTAAGTTCAGTTTGGGACAAACTCTCAGGATATGGGTGGAAAGTAGCCAGCCTGCCTTCCTGTGCAAGCCAGTAGTCCAGTTCTCTCTTTCCCCTTGAAAGTTGTAAGCCAAGCCTTCATGGTCCACAGTTCTCTCTGTATATGACATATTCAAATTCTCACCAGAATAGCCCATCAGCTCTGCTTACATCACTGCAAGTCTTCTCCAGTTCAAAGTCTGAAATCCTTCCATATTTCTCCCCAAACATATTCCAAAAGATTAAAACCCCCATGGTCAGATTCATCACAGCAGTTGGTACCCCACTTCTGGTACCAGTTTTCTGTTGCAGTTAACCTTTTCATTGCTGGAAAAACACCTCACCTGAAGCAATTTATTGGAGGAAAGGGTTTCCATCTGGGTTACAGATTCCAGGGAAAGCTTCTTATAGTGGGAGAACTTGGCTCACTTCATACATCCATAGCAGAGAAGCAGAACTGACAGCCACAAGCACAAATGACAAGCGTTCAAGCTGGCTCCAAACCCAACTCATGGGGCTGGACTCAAGACCCACCCCCAGGGCTCTGCCTGTTGAAGACTAAGTAGGAGCTTAATCTTAGCCAGAAAGACCTCAGGTTATGGGGGACATATCACTAGAGTGGATATTCTGTAATTTGCTTAATCTCCATGAAAAGCATGGCTTACTTTATATGAGTAAATGTAGATTATCTTTTTTTTTTTTTTTTAAACACACTTAGTGGACTTGAGAAATGGCTCAGTTGTTAAGGCATTCACCAGCAAAGCCTTACAACCCAAGTTTGATTTCCCAGTACTCAACGTAAAGCCAGATGCATAAAGTAGCACATGAATCTGGAGTTTGCTTGTAGCAGCTGGAGGCTCTTGGTGTGCCCATTCTCTCTATTTCTCTTCTCTCTCTCTCTGCTTGCAAATAACTAAATAATTTAAAAAAAACATAAAAAACCACACTTATTCCCATATATCTATGTAATCTTTCATATACATCTTTACATATTTGTCTGCGTTCTTCCTTTGTACAGATTTCCAAATGTGCAAACTAGATTTAACATCAAGAGAAGGTGCCAAGACTGTGTAACCAAGAATATTAGGTGGTCCTTGAATACTGGGTGATTGGGATGCTCCATAATGATATTTTGGCTCCCAAAACTGAGGAGTTGTGTCCTTCTTTGCTTCAGATTAGGACATGTAGGGAGTACTGATAAAGAAAGTACTTCCATTGTAAAGATATGTACTTGGTTACTTACTGGCAGGACTTTTGCATTTATATTGCTCTGCTTTCCAAATTGAAATTTTAAGTATATCTGTCCTCTCCTAGGAGCACGTGGCATATTATTTTATGTGCATTTGAATGCTACTAGTAGTTTTTACTTTTTTCAAGTAACAAAACTTAGCTCCAGCTGATTAACATAAAAATTATTTACTGTTCACCTCCAAATTTGGGGCAGAGGTTAAACCAGTGAATCAAATCAAGTCACGAATAATCACTTTCTCTGTATTTCTCAGTGTGTTCCTCTTGATTGCATATAGTTTTGTTGTTGTTGTTGTTTGTTTTCCAAGGTAGGGTCTCATTCTGGTCCAGGCTGACCTGGAATTAACTCTAGTCTAAGGGTGGTCTTGAATCCATGGCGATCCTCCTACCTCTGCCTCCTGAGTGCTGGGATTAAAGGCGTGCGCCACCACGGCCGGCTGCATATAGTTTTATACATGTTCTTACCCTTTTTGTGTCACCATGGCTGTAGTAGCCTCTGGACTTACATGGTTCTGTGCAACTGACTAAGGCCTTTGACCTATAATTTCCTACAAGCTAAGCCTGTCACATTTGAAGCCATTGGAGTCACTCTGACAACAAGTGAAATAAATTCCCGTTGTGGTTTGAATTTGAAATGTCCTCCAAATGCTTATGTATTTGAACAACAGATTCCCAGCTGGTGGTGCTGATTGGGAAAGTTGTGGAACCTCTAGGAGGTTGAGCCTTGCTGCAGGAAGGGAGGCACTTAGGGTGGGCCTGAAGTTTATTTGTTTGTTTTTTAATTGGGAACTTTAATACATGGACACATTGCAAAGTGTTCATATTCCCATTGGGTTATATACTCTTATATCCACTCTCCCCCAGTCTCATTCCACTGAGGGTCCTTCTCCATGATCCCTACATGGACATTCTTCTATCAAAGCCACAGTAATCACTGTGGGATCATCAATGCCCCAGAAAGCCCTTGTTGTGGGTACAATACCTCAGAGTACACCTTTCTACCCTGTGATTCTTGCATTCTTTCCATCCTTCTTCCTCAATGTTCTCTGAGCCTTGGAGGGCTGATTAGAAGTATCCTATAGTATTGAGCTCTGCACAGCCCCTAATTTTCTGCTTTGATGAGTTTTGTATCTCCTCAGTGTTTACCATCATCTTTCTGGAGGTGGAACTCAGGCCAACTCCTGCATATAATCTGTTACTTGCTTAGTAATATTTTCTGGGCCCTGGAAGATGTGATAAAGATGACTTGTCTTGCACTCTTGTCATTCTGATGGGTCTTAGGTTTCCCAATTTTGCCAAATGCAGATTCTCTAACCAAGAGTGCAATGTGGATAGATCAGAGGATAAACATAGATATTGAGAAGATATTTTGACTGGCATAGCTGCTTCATATAGGGTTTATGACCTTCTAAGCCATAGGCTTCTGACTTAGTCCTCATTACAGGGAATGGACTGAGCAGTCCTCATATCCAGTCACAGAGCAATTTATTACCCCCATAACCATTGTGCTACTGTTGCACCAGTGCATCCATCTTGCCTGATTGGCTGATTCTGTAGTTTGTAGGATCCACTGCTTGTTCACCCATTTGATGACTTTAATCCCCAGCAGCTCCCATGGTGCTTTCTAGCAACAAACAGGGAGCTAGCTTCCATCTCAGTTCCAGTATTCTCTCTTGATGCTCTGTGACCAAAACCTTCAGCAACAGGGTCTTACTATTTAGTTCTGGTTGATAACTAAGTGCTTTGTAAATGGCCTGCATTGTTTGGGGGCTCATGGGCCTTCCTGACCAACATCTTACTGTGAGGATGACCCAGTTCTGGACTGGGGTTTACCAACAACAGCCTGCAGTTTTAGAGTAAAGCTTTCTTTACCCCTGCAAGGTACTTTTGCCCAAACTACCCCCTCTGTCTACCTCTTTCTTTTTAAGAGAGTCATCTTTTAATTAGTTAACAAAGAGGTAGATTTCTATAGTTCTGATTCATGCCATCTTTAATTTTGTGTATCTCCCCCTTCCACTTACTCCTTTACCCCTGTCTCCCAAGACTTTTCTATTCCATTCCACCCCATTTCCATTCTGTCCTTCACTTCCTTTTCTGCTATCCCTCCTTCTAATCCGCCCCTACTTCTCTTCCTTCAAAGCCTCATTCTACCGTCCTAACCAGTACTATTGTTTTTTACACAATTTCTAAACAAATCAAACTGTTTGGGTCTGCATATGAGAGAATGTGGCATTTGTCTTTCTGAGCCTGGGTTTCTTCACGCAGTGTAATTTATTCCAGGTCTATCCATTTTCCTATAGATTTCATAGTTTCATTTTTCCTTACTGCTGAGTAAAATGACATTGTGTATACGTAACCTGTCTTCATTATCCACTCATCAGTTGGTAGGCATCTGGCCTATTTCCATTTTTTAGCTATTGTACATAGAGCAGCACCAAAAACAAATGAGTGTTGTCTCTATAGTAAAGCTTTGTCACGTGATAGGTCTCGTTTTACATTTGTGAGGAACCTCTCTACTGATTCCCATTGTCTGTACAAGTTTGCACTCCCACTAATAGTAGATGAGGGTCCCTCTTTCCCTATGTGGACAGTCTCATCAGCATTTGTTGCCATTTGATTTTTTGATTATAGCCATTTCAACTAGAGTGAGATAGAATCTCAAAGTTTTAATTTGCATTTCTTATATAAGTAGAGGTGTTGAACATTTAAAAAATATTATATTCATTTATTTTATTTTGAGAGAGAGAGAGAGAAGGTGGTGGGAGAGGGAGCACCAGAGCCTGTAACCACTGCAAACGAGCTCCATATACCAGCACCACCTTGGCTTACATGGGTAGTTGGGAATCAAACCTGGGTTATTAGGCATTGCAGGTGGGTGACTTAACTGCTACGCCACCTCTTCAGCCCTGTTGAACATTTTTAAAGATGTTTACTGGACATTTGTATTTCTTCCTTTGAGAACTCTGCTCAGTTCTCTGTCCTATTTTTTTTTTTTTGAGTGGGTTGATTGATTTTTTAAAAAATATTTTAATTTATTTGCAAGCAAGAGAGATAGAAGTGAGACAGAGAGAATGGGTGTATAACATGTAACATCAGTTCAGCAGTTCAAACAAAATATTAAACATTGCACCAATGTGTTAATGTCAGGCAGTCAGTGTTTATTAGAATATATTTTATGTCAGGGTGCAGAGATGGGTCAGTGATTAAACGTACTTACTTTCAAAGCCTGACGGCCTGAGTTTATTTCCCCAGTATCCACATAAAGCAAGATGTACAAGTGGTACATGTGTCTGGAGTTTGTTTGCAGTGGCAAGCTGGGCACTTTACCTACCATGCAAAATGGGTGACTAGGGAATACTTTTTTTGCTGCTCTGCCAACATATAGACCCCCTTTTCTAACAATAATTCTGGATTTTTCAGTGGGAATTGTATTAGCTACTTTGCTTATTGCTGTGACCAATACCTGACAGGAAGCAGCTCAAGAAGGAAAGGGTTTCTTCTGGCTTATAGTTCAAAGAGGATACATTCTATCATGGTGGGGAAGGCGTGAAACAGAGCTGGCTACATTACATACAGAGTTGGAAAGTGGGGCTATGCTATAAAACCTCAACTGAGATGATCAAGTGATACCTGTCCTTGTCTATTTCTATGATGTACTTTTATCAATCCCCATATACTTAACCATTCCCTTTATCTATGGGATGAAACCTACTTGATCAAGGTGGATAATTTATTTTGATGAGCTCTTGGATTTTATTTGTAAAAATTTCATTGAGAACTTTTACCTCTAAGTTCACCAAGGACATTGGTCTATAATTTTCTACTAAGACCACAGCAGCCCAGGGAATAAGACATGCATGCAACCACTGGGATCTCATGAGACTAAAAAACTGTTGTAGAACTAAGTAAACCATCAACAGAGCCAACAGACGATCTACAGCATGAGAGGAAATTTTTGCCAGCTATGCACTGACAGAGAATTAATACCTGAGTATACAAAGAACTCAAAAAACTAAGCAATCAAACAGAAATCAATCAGTGGGCTGGAGAGATGACTCAGCAGTTAGTGCATTTGCAGGCAAAGCCTAAAAACCCAGGTTCAATTCCCTAGTACCCATATAAAGCCAGATGCACAAAAAGGTGCACACATCTGGAGTTTGTAGTGGCTGGAGGCCCTGGTGCACCCATTCTGTCTGTCTGTCTCTTTTCTATCTCTCTCACTTGCAAATAAATAATTGTTTTTAAAAAATTATTCAACCCACTCAAGCCAATACATTATTTTGAAGTTAGAACACCATTTGTAAGAGGGCTTGTAGACTAATCATTTAAAATATAGTTAAATAGAAGTCTAGAAAAAATTATCCTGCTTTATATGTTTATTTAATCATCATAAATACTTACCATTTTACCTTGGCTTTATTATTCTGAGAATCAGAGGCTCATTACATAATTTTGTCCATTGATTGTGATAGCTTAGTGATAGCTGCCTGGTCTTTCTCATCAATGTTATAATAAACGACCTAAGGAAATCTTGCCATGAAAAAATATTTAATAAGAGATTTCTGAAATTAGGAAATAGTGGATTTGATTTTAATTGTGCCAGAGTTTATATTCTTCAATTTTGAGAAGTTTTAATGTGAGATATCTACTATGACATATTAATACCTGTACTGTTATTAGTATTGTTTATATTAGATTTTTGAGTTGTTTTCCTTAGCATTTTGGTAACCTTCCTAAATTCTTAAATGTATTTTATTTTATTTTTTAATATTTTTTGTTCATTTTTTATTTATTTATTTGAGAGCGACAGACACAGAGAGAAAGACAGATAGAGGGAGAGAGAGAGAATGGGCGCTCCAGGGCTTCCAGCCACTGCAAATGAACTCCAGACGCATGCACCCCCTTGTGCATCTGGCTAACGTGGGACCTGGGGAATTCAGCCTCGAAACGGGGTCCTTAGGCTTCACAGGCAAGTGCTTAACGGCTAAGCCATCTCTCCAGCCATGTGTTTTCTTAAATCGAAGTTCCAATGATTTTCTCCGTAGAAGAACATAGAACACGTGATTGAAAAATCAATGATGAAGGCTCAGGAAATAGCTCATTTGGTAAAGTGCTTGCTGTGTAAGCATAAGGACAAAAATTTAGAACCCCTCGTCCATATAAAAAGTCATGACTGCCATCACACACTGTATTCTTAACACTGAGGAGGCAAAGACAGGTGATCCCTGGGTCTTGCTGATCAGCTAGGTTAGCTGAATTGATGAGTTTCATGTTCAGTGATAGTGTTAATGATGATGACCTCTCTTCTGTACATATATGAGCATGCATACACGTATACACATTATAAGTAAATACACATTTGCAAAAATTGATGAAAATAGTATTTGCTTGGTGGAAATTCATTTCCTAAGGAAATTTTGAGGGAAAAATCACTTTGTATATTAAAATGAGAAAACTCCTAAACTCTAAACTCAATTTTATATATATATTATTTCTTATAGGTTCTAACTTTGCATTTGATAGCCAATGTTTTCCATTTGTCTGGTCTAAAAAGAAAGTAAATGTATATTCTCTTGTATCACACAAACACACTCCCCAAATAACTGTTAGCATTAGGTTCATTTACCTCTTACGAGTAAGTTCAACTGTCACTAATAGGAATATACAAGATAATAATGACTTAAAGAAGGTAGAGGGATGGGGGGATGGCTCAGTAATTAAAGGTGCACTTGCTTTCAAAGACTTAGGTTTGATTTCCCTAGTACCTAAGTAAAGCTAGATGCACAAAGTGCTGCATGCATTCCATGTATGTTTGTAGTAGCAAGAGGCCCTGAAAGTAGAAGTTTATTTCTTTCTCTGATAGGATATGTCTGGATATGGTAGTTCATTGCTTCATGGTGGTGCTATGAAATGATTTAGGACTTTCTCTCCTTCCAGTTCTTTGCTTTACTAGCCCTTCAGAGTAGCCCTCCTTTTCATGGTCCAGATTGGTGATTAGAGATTCCACCATCATGTCCACTTTCTGAACCTACAGTGGAAAGGTCAGAAAGCATAAAGATGGACTACTTTCTTCCTCCTTAGAAAACTTTTAGAAAGTGTAATGTACTTCTAGTATGTATCTAGATGCTTTAAACTTTGTCAATAGCCAGCCACATCTAGCTGCACTATGGTGCAATCTTGGGGACTGGGTACATTGACACAATTAAAAAAATGATGTTTGGCTATTAAATAGAAGGGGAAACAAAATGTTGGGATATGCCATGTTTTTTGTAGAGATAGTGTGGCTAGAAATTACATTTTGGAGTTGCGAATGCAAGAATGATATAATCTATACTTCAGAGATGGGCACTAAGGGGAAGCTGGAAGGCCCTGTGAGTATATAGCAGAAGGAAGATGCTGTGGGCTGTTCATTTCTCATACCGTTTTAAAATCCTCTGTTCGTGGGGAATATGGTATGTAGGAGGCATGTAGGTGGTTTGAAATGAGAAAAGGAATGGAAGAACATGGAATTATCTCACTTATTGCTTACCTTTGTTTGTAAAGCACTGTTTGTTTCTCTCTGAATAGAAGCTATTGAAGGAAAAATTAGGCATGTATGCAGTGTTCCTCCATTTTGGTACCTCAAAGTACTTTTTATTTGTCTTGTTACAGAATATGGAAACAAAACCTTTATATTGTTTTTTATAATTATAAAGCTGAGATTTTTGTACTTTCATTGGTTGTGAATGCAATTGCTAGAAAATGCAAATTGTTAGACAAGGAGTGCCTCCCTTGCATCATTAGTTCTCTTCTCAGCAGGGATATGGGACACATTGTGGTCTGTGTCAAAGAGTGACAGGTCATGAAAGATGATCTGAATACCAACTTTCTTTCATTGAGTATTGGGGATAGAAATTGTCTTCATAAGTTGCTTGCTTGGACTATGCCTTCATATTATACAAAGCAAGTTACAAATCACAAGAAGGAAAGCATTCTCTCCCTTACATCCTCTTTTGCAGCCATTATAAAGGTCAGGAATGCTTTGCCCATTATCAATGCTATTCTCTTAGGATTATATTTTAGTAAGTTTTCACTTAATTTTCTTAGTGATTAAAACTGTCTGTGAAGACTTTCTTAGTTAATCTAAAGTCATTAAAATATATTTATCCTGGAATTTGTCTCTTAGATTGGTAGTTACAACTCTTAAAATTTTCTCACTGGCCTAATTTTCTAGGTTTAGTAATATCAGAAATTAAAATTATCATCAATATTTTTGTCTAACTTAAAGTATAAGTGCTAGACAGTGAATGGGACTTTTAATAGTTTCTGAGCATTTCCTATGCTAGATATTTTATTAACTATTTCTCTTACTTTTTAAAACTACAGTTTTAGTGTGCTTCATTCTTAGAAGTAGTTGCTTACAATGTGGTGCTGCCAGAAAGTCATGACAGGAGTAGCCATGACCCTGCAGGGAGGGAAGAAAGGACTGATGAGGTCTAGTGAAAAGGCATGCCATTGTTTTCTTTAAGATGATGTCAGATTGCAGCTCCATGCATTCTATTCGAAGATTGGAAAGTACCACACTTATGTCCCCTGAAAACAGAGTTACTTATATACCAAAAGATTATTTTTCCCCAATTTTCCAATTCTTGTATCAAATTGAAAAGCAAGGCTACATTATTTTTGACCATTCCAAGGACTGTGTTTAGTCACCATATCAAAAGGCATAAAATGACCTTATTCTTTTTGTTTTTCTTTTTATACCATTCTTATAGAAACTATGTTTTTTTATTTTTTATTTTTTTTGTTGGTATTATAACATTTATTAAAATAATGCTATGGGTTAGTAGAAATAGCAAAGAACCAAAGAATTAAAATGCAAGCTATGTAAAATCCCAACTAAAACCCAGAAGTGTCTAATGTATTCATTCATTAGCTAACTAAAAGCCCAAGAAAGACAAGACACCCAATATAATAAACAATTGGCAATTTTCAGTTATCAAAATTGTGGATTTTGCATTTTGTATCCTTTTCTCAATCAAGAAAAAAATTCTTTTTTGAATGTTATATAACATACATATAAAACAAGATAGAAAAATACTTTATAAACTTGTAATAGTGGCTGTGAATATATTATCTTACATGTTTCTTATAGGCAATAGGTTGGTTATGGTACATACATAGCATGGAACTACTCAGATAGTAAAGAACAGACAAAAATACATGTCAGCTGTATGGTAACATACAAGTGACACTCCCATCTACCCATGCTAAAAAATTACGTAATACTGTCAGGAAAAGTCTTAAAAACTACATACTTTAATAAGAAAAAAAGTTCAATAAAGAATGATAATATTGAGAACCAAGGTATTCAGAGATTTCAAAAGTCATGCTTTTTTTTTCAGTTGATCCAAAATGTTGTCAACTAAGTTTTCAAAAGTTTGTTCAGAGCCAACATTACTCATAAATGTCACACATTTATTGTTTCATATATGCACTTTCTTCCCCATAAAAGACCTTTGATAAACATCCAAAATGTCCAGATACAGCACAGCTGAGATGAAACTGGATCAAATATTGGTATTGTTTTTACTATCACATCAAATGTTTTGAGTGTCGCAAATTTATTCAACCAAACAACCAAAACCAAAATCACAATGGCAGCGCACATACTGTGGATAAAGCCAGACAAGTGCATGTGTGACAGGAAGACAGAGCAGGGCACTGAACCAAAGCTGATTACAGAACGACTGTCTATTGCATAGCAAACAAACTGAAAAACAGTTCCAAGTGAGACAAGATGATGGAGGTCACCGTGAAGGTGCCGCTGAGCTTCCTGCTGACCTTGACTGTGAAGCTGGGAAGGTACAGAAAAGCACATGAGTTGATGGGCTCACAGTGCAATGTCACTTGAGATTTGCCATGTCTGGTACTGAACAGTTAATGATTTATTTACTCAAGTGTTGAGATACTTTGCCCACAAAGTGTTTCAACTATGAAACTGTTCTAACTTCTCGAGAAGCTGGGAGATTCAACTGAAGCGTAGTTGAGTATATGCCCAGTGATTCTAGTTTTCCACATTTTTGTAAAGTTAAAAGGGGGACAAGAAGAGGTGTGTGTCTATGGGCAGCTACTAAAGCCAGCAAAGAAGGATGACACAAGGCGTCTGGTGTGACCTGAAGAGATTAATTCAATGTGGATCACACAACACCATCATTTTCCAAAATGAAAGACAAAATCACAAAGATTCATTTTTGTGAAAAAGTTTTGTTAGATATACTCTTATCTCCAATTAATAAGAAAAACCTCTGATGTATCCCTCTTCTCCAAATAAAATAAAGATCAAAGTTTGCCTGTAAACTGATTTGCAGATGTCACATAGTTTATTGAAGATTGAAATAACCTATTCATTATGATTTGTAAAAGAATGATGTTTTAAAACTTACTAGTCAGACATTAAGGAACTATGTTTAATGTCTGCTTCTTAATATTTAGGCTTAGAGAAGATAAGTAAATTTTCTAAGGTACATAGCTAATGAGTGGCAGCTCCAGAACTGGCACAAAAACATCTCTGATTCTCTGATTAGTTCTGCCTTCTCTTTTGGGCCTCTTTTGACTATATAAGCCCAGCGATTTGTGGAGCTGGTTCCCCAGAAGGGAAGCCTCTGGCTAAATGCAGCTGGTTACATTCAGATGGGTGAGATGAAGTTGAATTAGAAATTGAAATCCTCTGTTGCACTGGTCTCATGTCAGGCACTGCTGCCCATCCATATGGTGGTACCACTGTATGGTAGGCCATCTGAGCTGTTAGAGGAAGCCGTTCTAGAGCTTTATGTTGACTCTTAATTTTGACTACCAGTCTATGCCTCTAGAAATTAAGGCTCACTCCATCCTTGGGGCTAAGGGTAACAGAATTAACTACACAGCATTCTGTGGCCTGCCCAAAGTGGCTCGTGCATTTCCTTTTCTCTTGTGTTCTTCCAGGAAAGCTGCCGGTGCAGAGAGGGGAGAGGCGATGTGTGATGGCAAGGATGGGGGCAGTACTAGCTGACTCATGACACAAACATAAAGCATCTTTGCTTTTTTGCCATGCAAACTCCCTCACTGAGCTTCTTTTACAATTGTGACTTCACATCTCTCTCTCCAGGGTCACCTCACTAGTTCTGGTCTGTCTTTTGGTATTTTGTAAGACATAATGTTTAATGCTAAGATACGGTAGTGTCAGGGACATAATGCAGTCACAGTTCTCAAGCACTTCTTTCACTTTCTGGCTGATGGTCTTTTGTGCTAAGTCCAATGTTTAAATGTTTAAAGCATGTCTTAATCCAAAGTTAACTTTATTTTTTGTCAATTAGCTGAATTTCAAAGGAGGCTTTTTAATGAAATTGAATGGGTCATTGATTAAAAAAAACACTTGAACATAGTTTTCATTTTGTATTTAGAAGTAAATTCTTAGCTGTGTTTGAAATGCAAACAAGCTTTTAAGAAAAGCCAAGAAATATACTTTGCTAACAGTAATAAAAACAGCTTTCAATGGTTATAAATTCAAAAATTTTTATAGATCTGTCTTTGCCTAGTATTTTTATTCCTAATAAAAATCAATTCAGGTTGAAAGGAAATAGACCTTGGATATATCCGTCTGATCTACTATTTCACAACTAGATGTCAGTGTTAACATACCTGACTAAATGTCTCAGGTGTGATTATAATGACCTAATTCCACTTTTTACTGAACCTGTGGTAGATACAGATCAGAAAATAAGTGATAGAGAAGGAAAAATTCAAAACTGTATAAAATATGATGATTTTTTTCTCCCATTTTAATAACTGTGTATGAACAATTAATTTTTTAATTTGGTTTAGGAGGACAAGTAGCAAAAGTACTTGTATCTTTTTACTGTTGCCAGCCAAAAGTTCTTTTCAGCTTTCCTAGAAACTAATGAGAAAGGAGGAAAATTTTACCATCCACATGTAAATTTACCTTTTATAATTCAGTCCTCATAAGTGGGAGCATGGCATCTTTGTCATTTCCTTGTAGACAATTTGACAACTGTTTCAATGTGTGCTGTTTCTTTCACTGGATACTTCATGTGCATCATGTTTCTCTTACTACATAACTCACCTTTTTAACATTTCCTGTTGGTCACTGTGAACTCAGAGTAGTAACTGATATGTCATGAAGAAAGTCCAGGCAGAGAATAGATCAAAGTGTGAAAGCACATCCCCTTCCACTATTACCAAATATCCCAACTTTTAGATCACTCAAGTAATAGCTCACATGGGCAAGATTCTACAGGATTAATGTATTTTCAAAACCTGTATATGCCAGTCAAGGGTTTTTAAAGGATATGGTGTCAGACTGTACATTAGGAAATATCAAGGCAGCTAGTTTTTGTAGCACATTGTAAGATGTTGACAGAAATAGGTAGGCTCACCTCTTTCCATTGTTATATATAAGTTTAATTATTTCCTTTAAAGTACATCTGTACTCCACCCACTGACAATTCTGTTCTGAAAGAAAAGTTGAAATTTTTATAAGATGAACATACCTAACTAAGCATCCAAAATCTGAAATTCCACCAAATCAAAGGCTTTGATCATCAACTTGATACTACTCACATGGAAAATTCCACACCTGTTTTCATATTATTGGTTAGAGTAAAATAAGTAAGTACATTAAAATTTTTGTGTAAAATTACCTTCAGGCTTTGTGTACAAGGTATATAAGAAATAAAGCAATTTTTTAAAAAACAAAACAATTTTGTTTACACTTGGGTCCCATTCTCAAACTTCCTTATTATGCAAATATTCTTAAATCTAAAACACTTCTGTTCTGAAACATTTTGGATAAGGGCTTCTCAGCCTGTGTATCTATTTTTTTCTAGTGGAAATAACATTTTAGGTCATGTAGTAGGTCTCAGTTTTGTGCAGTCTGAAATCTGTGCATCAGTCCATGAAACATTTCATTGTTTATTGATCAAAAATCCATCCTTTCCTGAGAATGAATTTTCAGTTCATCAGTTTTTGTATCTCCGCATGAATCATCCATTTGAAAGTTACTTTGGTCAGGTTTTATGTCCTCTAGGCATATAATAGACGAACATAAAATTAATTATTGATTGCACTATAGATTTAGCATGTCACTCTGGATTTTCAGTCTGCCTGGAAAAAAGGTGAAAGTCATATTACCCAACTCCAGGCTTGCAGGCCCTGTTTGCTGGATCTAGAGTGGGAGTGCCAGCAGTCTGTGTCCTGCTGGTTGCAGTATATCTTACTAAGCCAAACACTGAAATAATGCAGCAAACTGTATTCTAAGCTTCCTTACAGTGATATGTAATGCTGTTGACCAGACTCATATGCTTTGTGATTTTGCAAATTAATCCTGTGTACTGACTTCTTGTTTCTATAGAGGACTTGTTGCTTTGTGTTTTAATATTTAAAGCCTTTAATGAAGACATGATTTATAACCCTAAATTTATACTAAGGCAAGTAATTAGATACTGAGGTTAAGATCAACCAGCAGCAGCTAGCTACCTAACCGAATGCCTGGGAGATACCAAGAGTCTACCAGTGTATTTACCTGGAGACAAGCTGTTTTCTCCTTAGCCTTATTTCTCCCAAGCCTCTGGGTAAGGTTGCAGTTGTTTTCTGAGCATCTGTGGCTTTGCTCCTTCCCTCTTGTCCTGTGATCTGATTTTTATTTCATATTGTTTGCTCTATGAGTTATAGCTCTTTATATCTTGGCCCTCCCTAGTTACGCTCACTAGTAATCTGCAAATGGCTATTAAAGAGATAGCTATTTGGGAGCTGGGCATATTGGCACACTCCCTTAATCCCAGCATTTAGAAAGAAGAGGTAGAAGGATCCCTGTGAGTTCAAGGCCAGTCTGGGACTACAGAGTGAGTTCCTCATCAGCCTGGACTTGACTGAATTCAACCGTACCTCAAAAAGAAAGAAGAAAGAAAAGAAAAGGAAGGGAGGGAGGAAAGAAGGAAGGAAGGGGAAAGGGAAAGGAAAGGAAGAAAGAAAGAAAAATAGAAAAGATAGAAAAAAGAAGAGGTAGCTGTTGGGCTCTATTGTGTAATACTATGTTTTCTGATGATTTTCGTAAGGCTTATATGCTTTCACGTTTAAAACTCTTCATGTTTTCTCCTGATTGTGAACAGGGTTTTATGCATAATTTATTTTGTCCATATTTATGGGAAGAGAGTGATAATACAGCAGCTGCAACAATACAGAGCTCACATTTTGACTACAGTTAAAGGATCTTAGATTGAATCTGCAACCATGTTGTAAATGTGTTTCTTTAGCACAAGACACATGTACAGTGAAAGCACACCGTTAAACACACTTCTAGGTTCTTCTCATGATCTCTCCTTGTCTATGAAAATATTTTTGGTCTGTGATCCTTACACTTATACACCAGTGAATTGTTCACCTCATCTAAAAACTTATCTAACCTTGAAGCATATGAATTTGTGGTATGTGAGTTATACATCAATAAAGTTGCTACTTAAAAAGGTAATGACTAAAAGTTAAATCTTATTTTAACATTTAGAATGCTGTTGAGATGAACAAAATACAGCGTGCCTGGTTCTTCCTTGCTTCTCTTTTGATGGTCTGAAAGCTAGCTAGGTTGCTGAGAAATACAGTATTAAGTTCTACTATTTTGACTTTAGGATGAACCAACTGATATTGAAGACATTTTAAGATCTTCCAATTTTTATTGCAGAAAGCTATATACCTGCGCAGGTGGTGGCCGCCATTGACGTGAATACTGTTGCTAATGAAGTATACAAGCACAATTTTCCTCACACACAGCTATTGGCAAAAACAATTGAAGTGAGTGATGATTATTATTTCAATACATATGTATCAAGGAAAATGTGATTGCATAACAATTTCAAATACTGGTTTTTGGTTTCTTGAAGCTAAGCCATATAAATAGTTTAGAATTGTAATTGATGTTTTATAGTCTACCAGAAAGTAGCGGGCTGGAGAGATGGCTTAGTGGTTAAGCGCTTGCCTGTGAAGCCTAAGGACCCTGGTTCGAGGCTCGGTTCCCCAGGTCCCACATTAGCCAGATGCACAAGGGGGCGCACACATCTGGAGTTCATTTGCAGAGGCTGGAAGCCCTGGCGCGCCCATTCTCTCTCTCTCCCTCTATCTGTCTTTCTCTCTGTGTCTGTCGCTCTCAAATAAATAAATAAATAAATATTAAAAAAAAAAGAAAGTAGCATGCTTCTTAAAAAATTCAGCTACAGAGGGAACTTGGTATTTTGGTCTCTGAGAAAAAAAAGATTGAAATGTTAAGAATATGCACAACTTTAAAATGCTTGGTTTCATAGTGATATGAAACTTAAATGAATTATGTTGATCTAATAGTTACACTGTATAAAGCTCATGGTGACAACAGGTGATAACTCATTGGGTATTATGTTTTGAATGCTTGTTAGCAATTTATCATATTCACCTGTCATGAACTCATAAGTGTTTAACACTGATAAACACAGGTTTATCTTAAAAAAATATATGAAATATTTTTCTCCAAATTTTTATTGTGAACAGTTTCCACACAAAATTCTCACATAAATTACATATATGCAATATATACATTACAATAAATGGTAGTCATTTTACTGTGCATGATTGCTACACATCAACTGTGTAACCACCACTGAAGCAAGATGTAGATTTCCATCATACTGAGTTAGTTATAATGTCTCATTTCAGCCAGTCTCCAACTGCAGTATTGGGTAACCACTAATCTTTCTTTCATCAGAGATTATATTTATCCATGTTGTTCTGTATATTAGTGATCTACTCTGCTTCCCCCAAAGGCCTGCCAGGGCAAGTCTAGGTTGTCTGTGGTTGGACTTCCAAATCAACATAGGTTTTAACTAGGGGCAGAACTCCTCAATCAGAAAACCACTGATACAACCAAAGCTATTTACATGGATGACAAGTGAGGAATTACTGCTCATTAGTGTAAACTCTATGTGGCATAAGCTTCATTGGGTTTGTTCAGCATTCTATTCCTACACATAGTGCAATACCACACCTGACCTGTAATTAGGATTCTGAAGTATTGGTGAATAAATTTATAATATTACTTAATAAGAAACAAACTATCTTTTATAAAATGAACAAGGAAATATTAGGAAAATACCAACAATGGATAAAAAGTGTTCAAAGATGACATTAGATATGATGGATTTCTAGGTTAAAAAAATCAAATAAGAATCATAGAAAGTTACTTTACAATGAAAATTGGCACGGTCCTCAGAAAAGGGTTAATTTTTTTTTTTTTTTTTTTTTTTTTTTTTTGGTTTTTCGAGGTAGGGTCTCACTGTAGCCCAGGCTAACCTGGAATTCATTATGGAGTCTCAGGGTGGCCTTGAACTCAAGGCAATCCTCCTACCTCTGCCTCCCGAGTGCTGGGATTAAAGGAGGAAAGGGTTAATTAATAAGAGCATGCTTGCATAAAATAACACCCAGGTTCACAGGGCAGGTTATGATAAGAAATATCTCCTCAACCAGTTGTGTTGAATGTCAGTTATTTGCTACAAAATAAGAAAATCACTGTGAATATAAACTCGGTAATTATAAGTAAATATGAGCAACTAGGTCAGAAGCTCACTTAATCAATAAATATAGCAAGACCAAATGGATTTTGTTTTGGAAATGCATTGTTAGAATTATTTAACATGTTCATAATTGAAAAGAGAAAAACTCTCAGAAAATATTTGATACAATTCAGTTTCCTTTTCTGAATGATTTTACTCTCTTGAAATAAAGTGTAAAAGTATGAGTCCTGCTTCATGACATATATGTCAGTTACTGGCTGTATATATGCATATACACCAGTTATACAATGGAGACAGTTGACATGATTCCAGGTTAACTCTCTGTTCACAGAGCTCAGAACATAAATCTTCCTGCCTTGTCTAAGTACTACTTGAACTGCTAGAAAATTTTATGTCTAGGAAGGTTGTGAGTTTGGGCTGACCTCTTTAAAATTTCTGGCTAAAGATGTACTAAAGATTGAAAAATCCATGACTCGAATTCTCCTTATTTTCTGCTATACATGTACATGTATACATACATATATATTTAAACAGATCGAAATAGGGATCGTTTTTATTAATCTTATCTATAGTCTTTGGTAATTCTTCGTACACAAAGGCAAAACAATAGGATAATTGTAGCTATCTGAAAATGAGGTGTTTTTCTATTTGCTGTTATATTAACAGAGATATATTAAAGATAGGTATGGTGGCTGTTGATTATGTCACATGTTCTAAATACACAAGTATTATTGGCATGATGACACTTAAAAACTTTCTAGACTCTTGCCAAATAAAGTTTTCCATGTTTGAGTCCAGAAATGAGGCAGTATTACACTAAAGATCTCATAAGGCAAATGACATGGAGGAAACCCTGTTCCAGCTCTGTGCTGGCTTATTCCTGGGGAGGTCACTTGATTTCTCACAGCTGGTGTTTATTGTCCCTCTTCCTCTTAAGATCGATTTGGGAAGTTAGTTTAACTGAAGTTGACTTGAAAAGCATTGTGTTAATAAACTTAGGATTTCTAATATATTCAGGTCTAATGATTTAGTATTTTTCTTGTCCTCATTTGATTTGTGTTTTGCTTTGCTTTTTAATCCTTTCTCCCAAACATTCATTCCTTAGGGCATTACACTGGAAGAGTTTGACAAGTTATCATTTGATATGATTTTAATGAGCCCTCCATGTCAGCCATTCACAAGGTACATATATATAACATATATTAATTTATTAAGGATTTTTACTTTGGACTGAGGACTCAGTGCTAAGGTGTTTGCTAGTATGTGTGGGGCCCTTGGTTCAAACATGTACAGGAAGGAAGGAAGGGACAGAACAGAGGGAGGGAAAGATGCATGGACTTTTAAGGATCATAAGCTGTATATTAATAGTTTTAAAATACTTTGAAAATACTTCAATTTATTCATTATAACTTAGCAGGAATTATAGGATATTACAATTATAGGAAGGTGAGCAGAATAATTTGATTAATTATAACCGTTTTGCAAGACTACTCTTTCATATCTAAGATGCAACATTTGCAAATTACCTTGTTTAAATTACTGAACATTCAGAAATGTCTTTGTAGTACTGATTAGTGAAAGTGAATTTCCATAACAATATTTAAGTTGTAAATTACTTAACTAGAAACTTTTAAAGCATATACGTGCACTTTATTTTTTAAATTGACATGCTAATAATTTTTATTCATAATTATAATTTCTTCATGTAAAATTATGTAGCAATTATTTACTGTGTTTCAAGGAATTATATTGTAAATGAATTCTTGATTAATTTATTTTAACTTAGTTATTTTAAGTAAGTGTACAATAAAACAAATTACTTTAAAGAGTACTAACAACAGTAATAATTCTCTTAAGAATCTTACATAGGGACTGGAGAGATGGCTTAGCGGTTAAGCGCTTGCCTGTGAAGCCTAACCACCCCAGTTCAAGGCTCGATTTCCCCAGAACCCACGTTAGCCAGATGCACAAGGGGGCGCATGTGTCTCGAGTTCGTTTACAGTAGCTGGAGGCCCTGGTGCGCCCATTCTCTCTCTCTCTCTCTCTCTCTCTCTGCCTCTTTCTCTCTCTGTTGCTCTCAAGTAAATAAATTTTAAAAAAGAACAAAAAAATTTAAAAAAAGAATCTTACATAGAATATATATTGTTATTTTAACAAGCTTGCAGCATAAGCATTGCTGTTACTGTCATTTTGTAGCTGAAAATCCCAGGCATGGAAGGGTTAACTTTGGGGTCTGTGGAGATGTTTCCGTTGGTAAAGTGTTTGCTTTGTGAGCATGAGGACCTGAGTTTGCATCCATAGCACCCACATAAAAAGTTGGTGTGGCAGCACACGCCTGTATTCCAGCTGCTTGTAAGGCAAAGAAGGGAGGATTCTCAGGACTTCCTGACTAGCTAGCCTGGTTGGTCCATTGAGTCCCAGACTCAGTGACAGACCCTGTGTCAAAAGAAAGAAAGAAAGAAAAAGAAATTGGGTAAGCAATTGAGGAAGATACCCAGTTTGACCTCTGGCCTCTATGTACTTGCTCATGTGTGCACATGTATATACACACACTTACACATGTTTGCCCACATTCATAAGAACAATGCATACCTGCACACATGCACACCACATATGCATGCCATAAACAAGAGTTGTTAACTTTCCTATGACTATACAGTTAGAGAACGTCAGAATCAGGATTTAGTAAGCATTTTATATATTTCTGTATTAACATATATAACTTGAAGTGGAATATATTACACGTAATAAATATCCTGCTTCAAATGAATGCTTGCATGTTCTGAAGTTGAGGGAATTTAATTCCCCAACAACCATATGTTTTACATTGTTTTGGTGCTATAGTCCCTGTGTTTAGGGAGCTTAAAGTCTAACAGGAATGACTTACAAATAATGTAATGGTATGTAAATCCTGACATTTGGTACTATACTACTGAAAGTACCATGAGGGGATAGGTGATAAAAGTGGCTTGCTTCATGCAGAAGAGGGAAACTCATTGTCAGGCAGTATCTGAGCTGTGTCTGAAAGTAGGTTAGGAGTTCATTAGAGAAGTCAGAGGGCATGTCATATGAAGACTGCTCTTAGCACATGGAGGGGTGTAATCTGTACAGACCAGAGGGTATGGAGCAGAAGATAGCCCTAACACTGTGTCATGTATTCCTGTGGGTGCCATGTATTCTGTAAAAGCACCCTCACATTTTTTTAGCCCAATTCTAGCTGCTGATGGGAGCACATCTAATTCTGTAGTTGCCATTTAGAACTTGGGATGGAAAGAGGGGGAAAAAAAGACATCTCAGGAATCTGTTCAAGCCCGATTTAATCCTGAGCCAAGGCTCACATCTATTGATGGACTTAGCTCTGCTGTCAGGTAAAAAGAGGTTGATGTCATGTAGCTTAATTTAACACTGTGAGTTAGTAAGCACCAAGGTTTTAAGCCCTGGTCCTCTGTTCCTGCTATTCAGACCCAGTGTAAATCTTCCTCTGCTTGACCCTTGACCATATTGTGAACCTTATTTGTATGATCAATGCACTGACCCAAATACTGCCTGCTTACTTGATCTGTGCTGACCCTATTTAGTCTACATAACTCCTGCTGAAAGAGTCAAGCTCACAGATTGCATCTATTTACATTGAACAACGCTGTCTTGGTATTATTGTTTAGTCTGCTTAAATGGTGGGTTTCAACAGTGCCATCTGTTCTAGGTTGCTCCCTAGCTTAACTAGCCTTGTGTTTTTCTTTTTTTTTTTTTGTGGTGATGACTTATTTTAATTCTCTCAGTTTTGACTTTCTTAAATGTTTTGATAGCTTTATATTAGATTTGAGAAACTGTTTTTTTGTTTTCTTCTACTTTCCTTACTCTTAGGATTGGCCTGCAGGGGGATGTCACTGATCCAAGGACAAATAGCTTCTTACACATTCTAGACATTCTTCCAAGGTAAAAACATGGATTCTTATACAAGCTTAAATTTAAATCTAAATCTGTGGCTTGAAAGGAATACAGTGTGTGTCATTTTGTAGAGATTAGCGGTGTATTTATGATCATTCAAGTCACGTGCATGTCATGTATCATTTTATGAAATGACTAATAAGACAGCTACAAGTGTGGCATGTTGCTGTACCTGCAGCTATAGTTAGGGGCAGAGATGACAGCCCACTGGCTAAATGTTGTTGCCTCTGCTCTTAATAGTAATGCAGATGATGCCAGCATTAGTAAGGGCTTCTGCCCCTAGTGTGGAAATTTGTGCTAATGTCAAAAGTTATTGTCCCAGGTTGATATTGTATATATGTAAGTACAATGATTGTAATGGGGAGGTAATATGATGGAGAATGGAATTTCAAAGGGGAAAGTGTGGGGGTGGGGAGGGAGGGAATTACCATGGGGTATTTTTTTTATAATCATGGAAAATGTTAATAAAAATTTTAAAATTAAAAAAAAAGTTATCATCCCATATGAATGGCAGCTCTTTGAGGCTCTGTGCAAATCCCTGTTTTGAAATAAACTTCAATGGGAGCTAACATTTCAAGTGTGAACTTTATTGAGTCTGGCATGTCTATGGAGAAAATAAAGAAAATATGAGTTATTTGTATCATAAAATTCTTTTATACAAATAGTTCAGAAAATACTTAGCCTTGCATGTCCCACAAGTAATGATTTTTGTTTTACTTCTTTGTAATGAAATATTTATATATTTATAATTCTATTTGTTTTTGAATTTTCAGATTGCAAAAATTACCCAAATATATCCTGTTAGAAAATGTTAAAGGTTTTGAAGTATCTTCTACAAGGTAAAGAATGTATTTTTTCTTGCACTGGTGTGAAGTAAAAGTAAGTGTATTCTTTGATATTGCACGCATACTGTATGTTTTACTCATTGTTGATTTTGACTAATAATTTTGTTCTACTGATTTCCATTTTGATTTTACAACATGAGTATTGATTTTAATGGGAATGATATTTCTTAATTTTAGCCACTTAAATGGTTGTCAAATTGTTTCTAAGTAGAAATCAGTCCTGCTGATGGATATTTCCTGTCCCACAATTAGATAAGAAAGCACCTAGCCTTAGGGTTTTCTCACAGTGTTGCAGGGCAGGAGAAGGCATTCATCTGAGTCCTTGGTTCACCTGCTGTCCATCAGTGTTCCCATCTGATTTACCCCTGTGAAGTTGTTTCAGTCTCCATGAACAATCCAGTAGCTATTCAGATTTTCCTCCACTTGAGCACTTTATCTGGCAGCTTTATTTACTTGTAAGAGATAATTATCTCCATCTCTTAATTGACATGTGATTTCTCAAACTCTGGATTTAGTAATGACTTAAGATCATTGTCTCTAATCAGCTGGAGTGCAGTTAGTCTTTACTTAGTGAAGTTTCATGTAGACTACATTATATATGAACCCCATTTCCAGGTTAAGACTCTCTCTTCCCTTTTCTTTTCAGAAGCCTGCTGATGCAAACAATGGAAACCTGTGGTTTTCAGTACCAAGAATTTCTCCTATCTCCAACCTCTGTAGGTCTCACAGTTATAAATGTTATATAAATGATAACTTAAAGGCTTTCCCACCATGTGATTTTGATTCAATAAACAAAATATCTATTTTTAATAATATTTTACAAAAATCTCCAAATTGGTTTAGATGTGGATCTTACTTTCCTATAAGTGGTCCTATAGTTACAGCCCATGCATGTTGGTTTGTTTATACATAAAATATGCAGGCTAAAACTCATCAAATATGTTTTTCTTTTGAATAATAAAGGATAACATGTTTTGAAAATATGAAAACTTGGGCATTTCTGAACTAGGTTTTTTGTGCTTAGTGATACTACAAAGCAATACAAAATTGAAAGCAAAAAGAACATATCATAATGAGTAATTGCTTTTTTGTGACAACATTAAATTGTAAACATCACCTTCATTACATAGATAATAAATCAAAGTAATTGATTTATCATAAGTTATTTGAAAGATTTTTATTTTGTAAATGTTGCTGTGTTTCTTATTGTTCTTTTACATTTCTTATCATCATTAGTCATGTGTGGTTTTCCCTAAGAAATGAAACAATTTTTTAAAAAATATTTTATATGCTTATTTGAGAAAGAGAGAAAGACAGAGAGAATGGGTGCACTGGAGCCTCCAGCTACTGCAAATGAACTCTAGATGCATGCACCTCTATGTACATCTGGCTTACATGGGTCCTAGGGAATCAAACTTGGGTCTTCTGGCTTTGCAGGCAAGCACCTTGTCTGCTAAGCCATCTCTTCAGCCCACATTTTTTAGAAAAATACCAAAATGAATCCAAATCTCTGTATGCCAATTAAAAAATGTACATATATGTAAATTATAAGAATTTGTAATATAGCTTATCTGTTTAAATTAAATCCATACTTATCATCTCTTCTAAAATACAGTGAGTTCTCCTGTTTTAGTAAAATAAAATACCAATAGCCAAGAATAACTCTGTTTGAATTTCATTTTTATGATTAGTATATTAGCAATAAAAAATATAAAATTATATTTCTTCTTATCTTGTAATATGAAATGAAAATGACTGATTGACATATTTTCATCAGGCCTAATGACTGTTTATTTGTTCAATAAAGATGTACAACAGAATTTAACGGGTCAGAACTTACTGCAAAGTTTTCCCAAAGCCAGCAGCAACATTTGCTCTGATGGAAGCTAGATGTGTGTCAATTTGAGTTTTCATGCTCAGTGTTCAAGTTCGCACAAACCATTTCAATTGTAACTAATTTCCTTGTGTTGCCTTTCAGCTTGGCATTCCAAATTCAAGGCTGCGGTATTTCCTGATGGCAAAGCTTCAATCAGAGCCATTGCCTTTTCAAGCCCCTGGTCAGGTATTGTTTTCATTGTCATTCTGCTGTGCTTATTATGAGTGTGTTCTAGCCTCCTGGCTTATTTTCAATACCATGGCTGATAGGACAGAGCCTATCCTCTAGGCCGACTCCTTTCCTGGTGCCATTTTTTACACTGGCAAAAACTAAATAAAGCCAAAACTCACAATTTTTTTCCCTTGGGGAAAAAAGTTTAACAACTTTCTCATTAGTGCTTTTATCCTATTTCTTCCATTTCCTGTGCCCAACCACTGACTTTACATATGTATCATTTTCTCTTCCTGATTGAAGCCACTTGTTATTTTCTTTTTAATTTACATGTGTGTGAGTATAAAAACATGCCAGGCTCTCTTGTTTCTGTAAGTGGACAATGATTAACTTTTTGTAGTGGCTACAGTATTGAACCACTGAGCCATCTCCTCAGCCCTGCCCAGCCCACTAGTTACTTTTGATTAGCCATTTTTAAATTTTTTTAATTTTTTTATTTTTGTTTTCTCAGAGGTAAGTTCTCACTCTAGCTCAGGCTGACCTGGAATTCACTGTGTAGTCTCAGGGTAGCCTCAAATTCACAGCAGTCCTCTTACCTCTGCCTCCCAAGTGCTGGGATTAAAGGCATGTGCCACCATGCCCGGCTTGATTAGTCATTTTTAAGACAGTAGTTATATTTTGAGTATTTTAACACATTTGTTTGATTTTCTTTTCTTTTTTAAATTTTTTTATTTGACAGCATCTATACTTACAGACAATAAACCATAATAATTCCCTCCACTCCCCCACTCTCCATCTTACCCCCTCTCTCTCTCTGTTAGTCTCTCCCTTTATGTTGATATCATCTTCTTTTTCTTCTATTATGAGGTCTTGTGAAGGTATTGCTAGGCACTGCAAAGTCATGGGTATGAAGGCCAATTTCTGTCTCAACAGTTGCATTGTAAGGAGTCCTACCCTTCCTTTGGCTCTTATATCCTTTACACTACTTGTTCCTCCTGAGCCTAGAAGGGTGTGATAGAGATGTTTCAGTGTTAGACATTCCTCCGTCCCTTCTTCTCAGCAATATGTTGACTTTGGGTCATCCCAGTGGTCACCACCATCTGAAAAGAGAAGCTTCTGGAAACAAAAGTGAGAGTAGCATAAATATATAACTATGAACATTAAGTGTAGTGCTTTCAGAGCAGTTTGGTGAGAATAATATATACATTTATCCAGATGAGAGTAGGCTTTTTACCCCTAAGTTTCATGACCTCACCTGCCATAGGCTTTTGATTGGGTTTTCAGTACCAGGCATGTATTTCCTCCCGTAGAATGGGCCTCCAGTCCTATTTAAGAGCAGTTGGTTTCCCCCAGAGCAGACATGTCACTATTGTACCTGTTTGGTCATTTGGCCTGTCTGTCCAAACTTGAGGCTTCCAGTGTCCACTGTTTTCACCACTGATGACTTCTGTCTCCCACAGGGCTGCATGCAGTGCAGCTTTTTCTAGCACTCAGTTGGCTGGTCTACAGGGGCAAGGTTTTCTGCTCAGCACCAGATTGATTTTTTAGTAAACTTGCTGCCCACACATGTGAAGTCTTCAGCAATAGGGTCTTACCATCTGTTACTCATGGGAAACCAAGGGCCTTGGCAATAGCCTATAATGTTTGGGAGGCAACAGGGATCTCCTTGGCCAACAACTCTCTGGAAATTATCCCATCCCTGGCACTGAAAATTTTCTAGTTGCAATCTATGGCTTCTGGATGTGCCATTATTTAAAGAAGTAGGCTTTCATATGTCTTATTCAGAATACCTTGAATTTTGATTGACCCTCCCTCCACACTTCTCTTAATTGCTTCCCCTGGCCTCACTTAGGCCATTCCACTCCCTGTAATCTGTTCTTCTACTTACATACATTCAATTCCATCCCCTAAAGTCCTTCTCTCTCCTCCCCTTATAAACTTGTTCTAGCTTACTGGCCTCTGCTACCTATTTTTGGTTACAACTCAGACAAGTCTAAACTTTTGTAGCTAGGATCCACATATGAGAGAGGATATGTGATGTTTGGCTTTCTGGGCCTGGGTTACCTCACTTAGTATAATTCTTTCCAGATCCACCCATTTTCCTACAAATTTTGGAATTTCATTTTTCTTTACTGCTGAATAGAACTCCCATTGTGTAGATGTACCACATCTTTATTATTCATTCTTCTGTGGATGTACATCTAGGCTGGTTCCATTTCCTAGCTATTGTGAATAGAGCAGCAATAAACATGATTTTTCAAGTATCTGTAAGGTAGTGAGAAGAGTCACTAGGATATATGCCAAGGAGTGCTATAGCTGGGTCATATAGTAAATCTGTTTTTAGCTGTCTCAAAAACCTCCACACTGATTTCCACAATGGCTGTACTAGACTACATTCCCACCAACAGTGCAGAAGGGCTCCCCTTTTTCTGCATACACACCAACATTTATTGTCATTGTTTTCTTGATGGTAGCCATTCTGATAGGAATAAAATGGAATCTCAAAGTAGTTTTAATTTGCATTTCCCTGATGGCTAAATTTGTAGAACACTTTTTAAGATATTTATATGCCATCTGTATTTCTTCTTTTGAGAATGCTCTATTTAGTTCCATAGCCCACTTGTTAATTAGGTTGTTTGATTTCTTATGGTTTAATTTTTTTAATTATTTGTATATTCTAGATATTAATCCTCTGTCAGCTGTATAGCTGGCAAAGATTTTTCTCCCATTCAGTAGGTTGTCTCTTTGCTGTATTCACAGTGCCCTTTGCTGTACAAAAGCCTTGTCATTCCATGAGATCCCAGTGGTTGATTAGTGGTTTTATTTCCTAAGCAACTGGGGTTATATTCAGAAAGTCTTTGCCTATGCCAATATGTTGAAGGGTTTCCTCTATGTTTTCCTCTAGCAGTTTCAGAGTTTCAAGTCTGATATTAAGTTCCCTGATCCACTTGGACTTGATTCTTGTGCATGGAGAAAGACAAGGATCTGTTTTCATTCTTCTGCATATAGATATCCCAGCACCACTTGTTGAAGAGGCTGTCATTTCTCCAATGAATATTTTTGGCATTTTTGTCAACAATCAGATGGCTGTACCTGACAGGATTAACATCTGGTTCCTCTATTTCATTTCCTTGATCTGTGTGTCTGTCTTTTTGCCTATAACCATGTTGTTTTTGTTACTATGACTTTGTAATACAGCTTAAAATTAGGTGTGGTGATACCACCAGCCTTATTTTTATTGCTCAAAATTGTTTTGGCTATTTGATGGTTTTTTTTTTTTTGTGCCTCCAAATAAATTTTCAGATTGTTTTTTCTATTTCTGTGAAGAATGCCATTGGAATTTTAATGGGGATTGCATTAAATGTGTAGATTGCTTTTGGGAAGATTGACATTTTCACAGTATTGATTCTTCCAATCCAAGAACATGAGATGTCTTTCCATTTCCTAGTGTCTTCTGCAATTTCTCACTTGAATGTTTTAAAGTTCTCATTGTAGAGCTCCTTCATGTCTCCAGTTAGGTTTACTCCAAGGTACTTTATTTATTTATTTATTTTTGAGGCAATTGTGAGTGGAGAGATTTCCTGATTTCATCCTCTGCATGTTTGTTGTTAGTATGTAGGAAAGCTACTTATTTCTTATCCTGCTATGTTGCTAAAAGTGGTTATCAGCTCTACCAGTTTGAGTTTGCTGGTAGAGTCTTTAGGGTCCTTTATATATAGAAACATATCTTCTGCAAGTAATGATAATTTGATCTTCTCCTTTCCAATTTGTTTCTATTTTATCAGTGTCTCTTGCCTTATTGCTATAGCTAGGACTTTCAGTACTATATTAAATAAAAGTGGGGACAGTGGACACCCTTGTCTTGTTCCTAATTTTAGTGGAAAGCTTCACGTTTTCCCCCATTTAGTATTATGTTGGCTGTAGATTTGTCATAAATAGCCTTTATTACATTGAGATGTGTTCCTTCTATTCCCAGTTTCTGTAGGACTTGTACCATGAAGGGATGTTGGGTCTTGTTGAATTCCTTTTCTGCATCTATTGAGATGATCATGTGTTTTTTGTCCTTCAGTCCATTTATGGAATGTATTACGTTTATTGATTTACTTATGTTGAACCATCCCTGCATCTCTGAGATAAAGCTTGCTTGGTTGGAGTGAATAATCTTTCTGATATATTCTTGTATTCTTTTTGATAATATTTTGTTCAGAAGTTTTGCATGAGGGAGATTGCTCTGTAGTTTCTTTTTTTGTTCTGTCTTTTTCTGGTTTTGGTATCAGGGTGATGCTGGCTTCATAGAAAAAGTTTGGTAGAATTCCTTCCTTTTCTACTTTATGGAAAAGCTTGAGGAACAGTAGTGTTATTTCTTTTGTGAAAGTCTGTAAAAATTCACCAGTGAGTCTATCTGGGCCCGGACTCTTTTTTAGTTGGGAAATATTTGCAACAGCTTGGTCTCTGTAGTTGTTATAGGCCTATCTAAATGGTTTGTCTCATCTTGATTTAATTTTGGTAGGCCATATGAGTCAAGAAAATCTTCCATTTCTTTCAGATTTTCCATCTTAGAGGTGTATATATATTTAAAGTATGTCCTTATGTTTTTATGAATTTCCTTGATGTCTTATAATGGTGCCTTTTTCATCTGTAATCTTGTTAATTTTTGTCTCTTCTCTTTCTTCTGGTCAGATGTGTTAACAGTTTATCTATCTTGTTTATCCTTTCAAAGAACCAACTGTTTGTTTCACTGGATTCTTTGGATTTTTTTTTTTGTTTCAAATTCATTAATTTCTGCCCTAATCTTTATTATTTCTTCCTGTCTACTGATTTTTGGTTTGCTTTGTTCTTCTTTTTCCAAGGCCTTAAGGTGAAACAATAAATTTCTAAATATCAGCACTTAAAGCTATAAATTTCCCTCTTAGGACTGCCTTCATTGTGTCCCAAAGGTTTGGGTATGTTGTATTGTCATCATCATTTGATTCTATGAATTTATTGATTTCCTTTTAGGTTTCTTCAATGACTCATTCATCATTCAATAGTGTACTATTTAGTCTCCATGAATTTCTGTATGCTCTGTAGTTTTTCTTGTTGCTGATTTGTAGTTTAATCCCATTGTGGTAAAATAGAATACAAGGGATTATTTCAGTTTTCCTGTATTTGTTAAGATTTGCTTTGTGTCCTAATATATGGTCTATTTTGGAGAATGTTCCATGTGCTGCTGAGAAAAATCCATATTCTGCAGCATTTGAATGGAATGTTCTTTAGATATCCGTTAGCCTCATTTGTTCCATGCATCATTTAATTCAGATGTCTCTCTGTTTATTTTTTGCTGGGATGACCTGTCAATTGATGAGAGTGGTGTATTGAAGGCACCCACTACAATTGTGTTTTGTGTTATCTGTGACCTTAATTCTAAATATGTTTGTTTAATGAAATTGGGAGACCCCATGTCCTTATTTCACCTTCAATTTGGATACATAGCTTTGCAGGATAAAGTAATCATGGTTGACAGTTATTATCTTTCAGAACTTGGAATACATCATTCCAAGCCTTTCTGGCTTTTAAAGTTTGGGTTGAGTAATCTGCTTTGTTCCTGATTGGCTTGCTTTTATAGGTGACTTGCTTTTTCTCTCTAACTGCTTTCAATACATTTTCTTTGGTTTGCGTGTTTAGTAGTTTAATTATAACATGGAAAGGAGATGGTCTTTCCAGGTTTTATCTGTTTGGTGTTCTAAAAGCTTCTTGTATCTGCACTGGCATTTTTTCTCCCAGTTTAGGGGAAATTTTCTTCTATGATTTTGTTGAAATGCCTACTAATCCTCTAGATTGAAATTCTTCTCCTTCTACTATACCTTGAATGCTTATGTTTAATCTTTTCATTGTGTCCTGAATATCTTGAAATTCCCACTCCTGTCTTCCTATTAGTGTGTCTTTCTCTTTGTTGGACTGTATTAGTGTTACACCTGGTTTTCTAGTTTAGATATTGAGTCTCTCCTTCATCCATTCTACTGGTGAGACTTTCTACAGAGTTTTTTATTTGACTAACTGTGTTTTTCAGTGCTAGAATTTCTGCCTAGTTTTTCATCAGCATTTCATTATTTCCTTACTCAAGTCTTGTAGTGAACTTATTTTGTTAAGGTTGTTTCCTGTGTTCTTTTGGAATTCCTTCAAGAGTTTGTTTTCTTCTTTAATTCCTTGGTTTTCTTCTTTTATTTTCTTTGTTTCTTTAAGTATAGATCAAATCATTTTTTTTGAAATCTTTGTCAAGCATTTCATCTAAAACAGTCTCATTGGGGGTCATTTCTGATGGATTTATAATTTTTGGTGGGATTGTATTATCTTGATTCTTTGTGTTTCTTGTATTATTATGTTGTAATTTTTGCATCCTGAGTTGATTTGATGCTTGGGTTCTCTACTTATCTGTGGTACTTTTAGAACTGGAAATCCAACTTTTTAAAAAATTTTTAAAATTTATTTTTATTTACTTATTTGAGAGCAACAGACAGAGAAAAAGAGGCAGATAGATATATAGAGAGAGAATGGGCACGCCAGGGCCTTCAGCCACTGCAAACGAACCCCAGACATGTGCGCCCTCTTGTGCATCTGGCTAATGTGGGTTCCTCGAACTGGGGTCCTTAGGCTTTACAGACAAGCACTTAACCACTAAGCCATCTCTCCAGCCCTGGAAATCCAACTTTATGTACCTTCAGAGTAGGAGTTTTAGTTGCCAAGTGTAGTTCTTCTATTTCAATACAACCATAGAAGTAATCCTAGGTGTTGAGTTTGCCTGCTATTCAAGTATCCTAGTGGGCTGGGTTGAGCAATTTACTGGCAAATTCTAAAATTCAGTTGGTGAGCCATGTACACAGTCAATAAGAAGCTGCACAGAGAATGCAAGTGTGAGGATCAAAACAAACAGATAACCTTATAAAGCCCAAATCCCTGTGTGTTGCTCTACACCCTTAATCCTGTCATCTGGGAGGTTGGTTGAGATTTCTGTTCTGAAATGGGTTCCAGGTCAGCCTTTGTCCCCAATAATGACAGAAGAAAAAGACAAAGGCCCTGTGAATCTGAAAGCATCAAAGGCAACAATAGTCAATCCTCAAATACAGTTTCATTGAGAATGGTAAAGCCAACCAAGAATATGTAATCAAAACCTGCCCTGACATGGAAAGAGAGGTGAGCACTTCCATTGCAGGCCTATGAACCTGATTTTTTGTCAGTCAGCTTCATTACCTTTTGGGATGGCTTCAGATCTCACCAATTCTGATTGCCCACCTTGATCCCTCCATTTTATATTCTGAATCTGGTGTTCTGATCAGCTGTGTGAATGCCCTGCCACCAGGAGCTGAATGTGTTCTCTGGGAGTTGTGGTGCTATAAGTTGGGGGGTGGGAGAGTGCTGGAAGCATAGAGTTGTCGTGGGACTGCTCAGCTGGTCCCATCTTTGTCCCCTTCTGCAGCTCCTCTGCTGTCTCCCACTCAGGTTTCTTGACTTTGTATGGAGGCTGATGAGGTTAGAAAATCCCCTTGTTTGGACTCTGATCCTGCAGCTGGGTGAAAGGTTGGCAAGTGGGCCCACGCTGATCAGGTCAGGGTCTGGGTCTGCAAGCAGCTTGGTGGGATTCTGGATGATTTCCTTCTTTCTGATAATCTTAGTCTCCCTTGCTTCTCCATTGTGGCCAATAAAAACCTATGTATCTTCACTTTTCAGATGGACAGTGTATTTTGCTGTGCTTTTGCTCAAATCCCTCCGTAGGCTGGATTTGTATGACTCCTATGCAGCCATCTTACCAGGAAGTCTTTTGTTTTATTTTCTTTAAAACCAATATTAGTTAGCATAATTCATTAAAATATATCAGTATTTAGTGCAAGTTAGGATACAGTACTCAGTTGTTCATTAAGGACTCTGGGCAGTTTAATATTCACTGGTATAAAATGGAAGTAAACAACAATGTGTTTCTCAAGGAGGCTCTGTATAACCGTCATGAGGAACTGCAAAAGCCAGTACTACTTACAGGGAATAGTTATGTCATTTGAATCCCATGCAATATAGTAGTAACTCATATACTTTCCTTTCCATTGTGGATAACCAAAAGAAATATTCTGGCTGGAGAGATTGCTTAGTGGTTAAGGCATTTACTTGTAAAGCCCAAGGACCCATGGTCAACTCTCTAGGCCCCAGGTACAGCACACACAAGGTGAAGCAAGCACTCAAGGTCGCACCTGCACACAAGGTGGCGCACATGTCTGGAGTTCAACTACAGTGACTGAGGCGCTGGTGCTCCAACTCACATTCTCTCTCTTGCTCTTGCTCTTTCTCTCTTGCATTAAAAAAGGCCAGTCTGTTAGGCTTGCCTCAAAAAAAAAAAAGAGAAATATTCAGAATATTTTAACAGAGACCTAATCATTAAAAATTCCTATGGCAGTTTTTATTTGGTAAATTACAATTTTGTACAAGATTCTGAGTTTTGTGTATCTTTTCAACTTTTTTTTCTACATGTGATACAGTATTTGTGTTCAATATGTGCCATATGGTTTTATGAGATGTGTCTGTTGGTAAAAATAGAAGCCAGTAGTTTTGTGAAATAAGTCCTCTGCAACCTAATGACAGTATGACTGCCTGTTTAATAACTTTCAATAACACACAAATATGAGTAACTATATTTCTGTCTTTAATGATAACTATTTAAAGCTAACACCATCTCTGCAGGTTTATTAGGCATTATTCATTTGCCTTTTCGTCTCAATAAAACTTTTGATAATTTTTGTTTCTTTTTATTTAATGCCAGGTCCTGATGGAGTTTCCTAAAATCGAATCTGATAATCCACAAAAGTATGCAACAGATGCAGAAAATAAAATGAAAGTAAAGAAAACTAAACCAAATACTTGCCTGGATAACAACACACAGTGTTCTGAAAAAGACACCATTCTTTTTAAGCTTGAAACTGCAGAAGAAATTGACAGAAAAAACCAACAGAACAGTGATCTTTCTGTGCAAATGCTGAAAGATTTTCTTGAAGATGATATTGACATGAGTCAGTACTTTTTGCCACCAAAGTCACTGCTGCGATATGCTCTATTACTAGACATTGTGCATCCCACTTGCAGGAGGTCCACATGCTTTACCAAAGGGTAGGTTTTAAAGAGACTCCATTCATGTATCAATAAAGAATGACCAGGTTTTTATAGCTAGTACTCCTAGTGCTTCTGAACACAAGGAGTGCTTTGTAAAATCTTTCTGCTAGAGTAATTTTTTTTCCCTCCTAATTGCCTACTTCGTGCTCCAGTAGAACACAAGTGAAAATTCCTTCTGGCAGAACATTATGTGCAGCACCCACAAAATTGTTCAGAAAAGACAAGGCCATTTGTTTTGTGACCTTCACATGAGCTTAAGTACTCAGTGGTGTAAACTGGTTTCTGTAACTTGTGTTTTGTTAATTTTTAGCACCTTTCTTTTCATGACACACAAATTAAGCCTCAGTTTTATGTCTGTTCTCATGATGAGTCTACAAGAAATTAAATTTTCATCTCAAGAAATAAAATTGAATCATCTGGATATAATTTGAAACTTAATACTTGTTTTTTTTTAATAAATAATATATATTTTTTCTGTTTGAACACACAAACGATACTAAGATTATACGACCCCTGCACCTGTCTCTTGGCCCTCTAGTGTCTCTTACAGATATGCAGTCCATGATGTCAGTGGGTTTCCAGAGGTATTATTACTGTGAGTACTTAAATGTCTTTATTTTCATGGCATAAGTACATCATAAGTTGTTTCACTGTTGAAGAACATTTAGTGGTTCCCTTGGGTTATTTATTGATTTACTACATTTTTGTCATCTTTAAAAATTTAGAACAAAGAGAAAAATTAGTCTTTTGCATAACAGTTTTGTTTTATTATCTCTGTTTTGTGAATGCTCCCAGCCTCATTTGATAAGTACTTGTATGTTTAGACAACTCAGGCTTTCTTTTTTTGCCACCTGTTCTTGATACGAGATAGAAAAGATTTATTGCTTTATGTTACCTTATAGACTCATTCACCTATTGTTTGTTACCAAGTCCAACAGGTTCTGTTTAGGACTCATCATAAAACAAGACATAAATTTTGTAATAAAAATTAACCTTGACATTCTTTTATAATTATAAAGATGATATAGAAGTCTTACAGTAGAAGTGTTTTCTACTATAGATAATACACATATGTATAATACTCACAAAAATTTTCAAAAAAGTACTTTCCCTTGTGTGACTTTTTCTAAGTTATATTTATATTGTCCTTATTGTGAATAAAACAGTGCTCATATGATGAAAATCCAGCCTGGCAATGACATTAGAGAAATATAGTAGTATATACCTTCATTTCTAAAGTATTTTAGGTTTTTATACAATTTTGACAAGATGGTCTAATTCTTACTTGAAAATAATAGTAAAAGTATACAAGAGCTAAAAGAGAGGTAGACCCAGGTTCTGGGTTTCTATGGGATTACAGAGTCGGCTTTTTGGATATTGAGCAGAAATGACAACTCTGACATTGTAACAGAATTACATAAGTCTGTTTTCACCCACTTGTTTAATGTGGCAGAATCACCAACAAGCATTCCCTTTGAATGTCAGGTGTATACATGGTAGTGATAAGGATTACAGACATGATAATGCAAAACATGGTGACCATGCTGGAGAGATGGCCTAGCTATTAAGGCACTTGCCTGCTAAGCCAAAGGACATAGGTTCCATTCCCCAAGTCCCACGAAAGCAAAATGTACAAGGTGGTACATGCATCTGGAGTTAGTTTGCAGTGACTAGAGGCCCTGGCATGCCTATTATCTCCTCCTGCCTCTAGTCTTAAATAAATAAATAAAAATAAAATATATATTTTTTAAAAAAACATGGTAACAGTACATCATATGATAGTGTTGTACAACTCAACTGCCACATTTAGTTTCTGAGAAGTTTAAACAGAATTGTCTTTTGCCTAATAATGTTTAAATTACAAAGCATGTTTATGTGTTTCCATTCAAGATATTTCAGAAAGAATTTAAGTATATGTCAGTCAAGAACTACTAAATTGCCAAAAAATATTTTAAACATGAAACATTAAGAAATACATTAAGCACTACATTATCTTCTTAATAATTTTTCAGTTACGGAAGCTACATAGAAGGGACAGGCTCCGTGTTACAGACTGCAGGAGATGTGCAGGTACCATGTATTTTTAAATAAAAATATTTAAACTTTTCAATAATGTTACATTTAATATTAAATTTGAGAATATTAAAGTAGTATCAATGGGAGTGAGTACTTTTTCAGTTAGTCTGTACCTTTTTTTTTTTTTAACAGATCGAGAGTATCTACAAATCTCTTCCCAATTTGCCACAAGAAGAACAGCTAGCAAAGTTGTCACTGCTTAAACTACGATATTTTACTCCTAAAGAAATAGCAAACCTCCAGGGATTCCCTGCAGAATTTGGTAGGTGGGATCCATGGAGCTCTCTGCTGTGAGTTATCAAAATTCAGAATTCCATTAGAAGCTATTGGCAGTTCATAGTTGCTGAGGGAGGAGGACTCATGTTCTTTAGTGGTCTAGCCACTGCTAAACTCCCCTTACTTCAGTAAATAATGCCCCTGCATGGTTGTGCAAAGAACTCTAATTAAACTCACTGGGTCTCTCTCACACAAAGACATAAAAGTAGGAAGGGGACTGGTTGGGAAAAAGAAAGGGTGTAGCATAAGTGGGATGGAGATAAGAAAGGGTAATGGGGGTGATTATGATTAAATTATGTACATGTAAGAAGTTGTCCAAAATAGAGGGAGTGGAAAAAGAAATTGTCAAAATAAAATAAAATTTAAAATATTAAACAAATTTCATTTGGGCCTCATATGTATCTTCTGTGAAGAAACTCATGCCAGGACAGGTAGTCTTAAGAGTCCTTCTTCCTTTCTGGTAGTTCTTTGTGGACCCTATTCCTGTCCTCTTTTCCTCACCTCATGCTGCAGTCCATTCCCATCTGATCCAGTTTTTCTAAGTCCTCTGGTAGGGTCATCTTGTACAGGCAGAGAGGCACATTGTCAATTCCTTGCAATGCCCTCATATGGTTGCTAATTGTGGTAGTTTGAATTGATGGCCCTCAATACATATTCAATGTTTTATCAGTTTGTAGTTTGTATCTGCAGCCACCTGACTGGAGGGGGTGTCACTGGGCGGATCTTAAGGTGTAGTGGTGGGTTTGAGATTTCAATCTAAAGATACACAAAGTGTGCTGAGCAGGAGTTCCTGAAGTGTGCTGTTCTGTGTGGCTTTTGGCTTTTAGTCTTGTGCTTATCTCTCTCTGCTTGGACCTGTGAAAGCAGGCCAGCTTTTTTTTTTTTTAATTTAATTTATTAGTTTTCATTTCCGTGAATACAGGCAGTTTGGTACCATTATTTAGGCTCATCTGTGATCTACCCCCTCCCATTAGACCCTCCTTGTTGATGAAAATGGGTCGTGCATTGTGGAGATAGCCCCCAGTTATTAGTATGATAAATGTCTCTGCAAATCATGACCCAACATGTAACTCTGACATTCTTTCCGCCCCCTCTTCCGCAAGATTTCCCTGAGCCATGTTGGGTTCATTTTTGGTCTGCTTCAGTGCTGAGGTGTTGGGGACCTCTGAGGCTTTGGCTCTCTGATTTGGTAGGAGTTGATTTTTCTCTGCGTTGGTCTCCTTCCCCTTTGTGCTGGTATCCAGTTCACAGGAAAACATCACCCTTGCTTATTTCAC
Organism: Jaculus jaculus; assembly: GCF_020740685.1. Lineage (NCBI taxonomy): Eukaryota > Metazoa > Chordata > Mammalia > Rodentia > Dipodidae > Jaculus > Jaculus jaculus. The sequence goes on from NC_059116.1 coordinate 62,677,661, forward strand.
CAGTTGTCCTTAGTTTCAGTTGGGCCCCTTTTGAGGTATGTTGAGGCATCTCTCTTCTTAGGATCTGCATCTATCTGGAAAAGAGAAGCAGATTCTCCAACGGAGAGTAAGTTAGCACCCGGAAAATTGAGATAACACTTACTTTTTTGATAGACAGTTTGATAGGTGTAGGCCCTCTTATACCCCGTGATTGATGGTAGCTTGATATTGTAGAGTGGGCTTGTGTTTGGGTATGGTTCTGACTTGTTTCCCAGCTCCAGCTAAGGGTCTAGTACCACTGAGTGGATCAGTTAGCCAAATCAAGAGCAATTGATTCCTCACCATGGCTGTGTACCACTATTGCATTTGTGTGGGTATCACATCCGGTTATTTGTTGCTAATTAGGTTAAACAATGTGTTGCTTGGACAGATCTTGGTCATTTCCCCCAGTCGCCTATGTAGCGCCTTCTGGCACTAGACACGCTGACTGTCTGGGGACTGACTCTCTCCTGGCTTCCAGCCATGTCATTCCATTTTACGCGTCAGCTGTGTATGGAGTCTTCAGCAATAGGGTCTTATCACTGGCCTTTGGTGGGTCATCAAGTACTCTGACAGAAGTCTGTCATTGTTTTGGGAAACCTTGTAGGTTTCTCTGATCAAAAGCTCATTGTGGATGGTAGGCCCAAGCTGGAAGTGGGGGTTACAGGTCAGTGTCACTAAGAAATTGAGGAAAAAGATAACTAATATACAAGAGTTAGAGAGGAGAGAGATAGAGGGGAGAGGGGGAGAGGGAGGGAGGGAAGATGTAGGAGATTTAGGTCAGTCTTGATCCTACCCTCTCCAGTGTCTTGTGGTTCAGGTGTTTCCTGTAAGGGTCTAGTGAAGGTTCAGCCATTTGGTCTGTCTTTTAGGAAGTAGAATTTTATGGTACCATTGCCGTTTGGGTCCAGATTACTGTTTTCCACTCTTTGATTCCCTCCCCGCCCTCCCATCCATCTTATTGTCTAGTCTATGAGGTGCTTGCTGGGTATGTAAGGCATCTTGGGCAGATTCAGTTTAGGTGTGGCAGATGAGTGAGACTATGTGTCGATTTTTTTTCTGTGATTGGGTAAGTTCACTGAGAATGATCTGTTCCAGGTTCAACCATTTTTCCTCAAATTTCTTTATGTCGTTTTTTCTTACTGCTGTATAGAATTCCATTGTGTAGATATACCACATCTTTGTTATCCATTCTTCTAATGATGGACATCTGGGTTGATTCCAGCTTTTAGCTATTACGAATTGAGCTGCTACAAACATGGTTGAGCAAATCTCTCTGGCTTTTGGTTTGAAGGTTTTAGGGTACATGCCCAGTAATGGTATAACTGGGTCTGTTGGTATTTCTATAGTCAGCTTTTTCAGAAGTCTCCATATTGATTTCCAAAGTGGTTGTACCATCCTGCATTCCCACCAACAGCGAATGAGTGTCCCTGCTTCTCCACATCCTCGCTAGCATTTATTTTCATTTGACCTTTTGATGTTGGCCATCCTTATTGGGGTAAGGTGGAATCTCATAGTTGTTTTAATTTGCATTTCTCTGATGATTAGGGATGATGAACATTTTCTTAGGTGTGTGTTTGCCATTTGTATTTCTTCCTCTGTGAATTGCCTGTTTAACTCTGTGCCCCATTTTGTGAGTGGGGTATTTGTCTTCTTATTGTTTAGACTTTTGAGTTCTTTGTAAATTCTAGAGATAAGGCCTCTATCAGTTGGATAACCTACAAATATTTTCTCCCATTCTGTGGGTATTCTATTGGCTTTGCTTATTATATGCTTGTCTGTAAAGAAACTCTTCAGCTTCATATGATCCCAATGATTGAGTGACTGTTTAAGAACTTGAGCCACTGGGGTTTTATTCAGGAAGTCTTTTTCCATTCCTATATCATGGAAGGTACTTCCTAAATTTTCTTCCAGTAGTTTTCGAGTTTCTGGTCTTATGTTGAGGTCTTTGATCCATTTGGATTTGAGTGTTGTGCATGGTGAAATGTGTGGATCAAGTTTTAGTTTCCTGCATGTGGTTATCCAGTTTGTCCAGCACCATTTGTTGAAGATGCTATCTTTTTTCCAGTCTATATTGTTTGGGCCTTTGTCGAATATCAAGTAGCTATAGTTGCTTGGCCCAAAATCCGGGTCCTCAAGACTATTCCATTGGTCTATACTCCTGTTTTTATGCCAGTACCATGCTGTTTTTATTACTATGGCTTTGTAGTATAACTTTATATCAGGTATGGTGATGCCACCAGAGGTATTTCTTTTGCTGAGGATATGTTTGGATATGCGAGGCCTTCTGCCTTTCCATATGAAATTTGAGATCATTTTTTCTATGTCTGTGAAGAACACTGTAGGGATTTTAATTGGAATTGCGTTAAATCTATATATTGCCTTTGGTAAGATTGTCATCTTCACAATGTTAATTCTGCCTATTCAGGAGCATGGGAGGTCTTTCCATCGTTTCAAGTCCTCCTCAATTTCTTTTTTGAGAGTTTTTATATTTTCGTTGTATAGATCTTTTACTTCCTTGGTTAACGTTATGCAGGCCAGCTTTTTCTGCCATTATGGAACTTCCCTTGGATCTGTAAGCTTCAATAAATCCCTTTTTCCATAACTGTGCCTGATCTATTAGTTCATCTCAGCCAACCTGAAGTTGTCTATTACATTAATAGAGCCCTTTTCCTACTCATTTTTATGCTGTCAGAGGTCTGATCCTGGTCACCCCATATTAGGTCTTGTGGGGATAACTTTTTCCTCTATTCTTATTAACTTTTTCTTCTTGCATTGGTGATGAACCTAGGGCCTCAAGTATACTACACTGAGCTACATTCCCAGCCCTTCTCTTTTTTTCATTTTGAGATAGGGTCTCTCTAGGTTGTCCATGCTGACCGTGAACCCTCTCTCAAGGCATGTCATGAACACATGCACATCTTGTCTTAGCCTCCCCAGTAGCTGGGGTTATAGGTTGCACCCACCATGGCTGGCTGGACTTGACTGTCTTTTTCAAATGTAGGAGTTAAAATGCAGTTTAGTTAAGAATTAGGGACAGGGAAGGGGTTGATTTTTTATAGATTTTTTTTTTCCTCTTGCGAAAAGGTACGTTCTTATCAGTTAGAGGCCTCTGTTCTTCCCTGTAAGAGTTCCATAAGTAGAGGGGGAAAATGTTTAAAAAGGTCTCCAAAAGAAAGATAGGGGGGGTCCAAGGGCACAGAAGCCAGAACTTACCTAGGATTAGAGGATCTCCAACAGGACAGCTCAGGAGCAAAAGTAAAGATAGGGAGGAAGACAAAGTCCTAACTCTATAGCTGCCCAGGAAGTCCAGAAGTACAAAACTAATAAAAAAAAAAAAAAGTTACCTATTAACTTAAACACAAGGTTTTCTAAGACTTCAATATCTATGTAAGGTACCCACAGATCCACATACACATAATTTTTACAAATTTGTTTATAACTTTTCTTCCCTTCTAACTAATCTCAATGCTATAAAACATCATCCTTATGATGGTTTAAAGCTTATTTGGTAGTTTATGCCTATAATTTTAGAACCCAGAAGGTTGAAATTGGAGAATCCCTATCCTGTGAGTTCCAGGCCAGCCCGGGCCAGAGTAAGACTCTGCCTCAAAACAATTGATCATTTGTAGGTACATATGTACCTCTTTTTATTTTGTAGTTTTTGAGCTAACTAAATTTTTGAAATTTATAATGTGGTTGCTTATGGTACTGTCTTTACAGTCTTTAGAATATCTACTTTAGAATAATCAGCTGAGATGAGAACATTCTCATAATTGCTATTATTCTAATGCATTTTAGGCCTGATGAAGCAACTTTTCCTTCTGCTCCTTATGACCATATAAAATTTTACTATTCTTAGTGCTCTATTTTTTTAATCTTGTCTAATCATCTTCTGCTTTACTTGTTATGCCAAAGTGTTCTGAATGTGAATAAAAGTCACAAGGAAAAATAAATTTGTGGAAGCAGAATATGAATACGAGACAGATGCAGAATGTATAAAAACTTACAAGTTAACAATAAAAAGGAAAATATCCAACTTATGAATGTACAAATAACTTTAATATACATCTCTCTAAAAAAGATAGACAGGGACTGAAGAGATGGCTTAGTAGTTAAGGTGCTTGCTTACAAAGCCAAAGGACTCAGGTTCGATTTCCCAGGACCCATGTAAGCCAGATGCTCAAGTACATGCATCTGGAGTTTGTTTGTAGTGGCTGAAGGCCCTACTATGCCCATTCTCTCTTTATATCTGTTTCTAACCCCCCCCCTCTTAAATAAGATTTTTAAAAGACAGATGGCACAGAGCATATGAAAAAAATGTCCAGCATCATCAGCTATTAGAGAAATGTAAATCAAGCCACAATGAAACACACCTTCCTAACTACTAAAATGATTTTAACAAACCACTATAGAACTTAGTACTCTTGTAAACTGCTTGTGGGGTTGTAAAATGTAGTGGTTGCTTTGAAAACAGTATTAATCTTCACACACAGTAAACAGAGATAATTGTATCACTCAGCAATTTAATTCTTTTTTATGTGTCCAAGAGAATGGGCAGAGAGGACGGAAAAGATGGCATCAACACATGACGTATCCCTAGAAAGTATGATCTTAATAAAAAAAAAATTTAAAGAAGGAAACACTTTATTCTCTGCAAAAGAAAAGAAACTGAAAAAATGTACACCCACATAAAAACATATGCACGAATGTTCACAACAGGCAGAAGCAGCCACAAACTAAAATATGTATTCGTGAATGAGTAGATAATTCAAATATCGTCTTTTTGTTAAAAATAGAATAATATCTGTCCAATGTTCAGAAGTGGGTACTGTAATATCCTACAATGTGAAGCAAACTTAAACAGTGTGCTGCTGAAAAAGAGCCAAGCATAAAAGATAACATTACATAGGTCCATTTATATGAAATGTTTACAATAACCAAATCCATAGTTGCAAAAAGTGATTCAGGAGCAAGGATGGGAAATAGGTAAGGACTGTTCATGGATACTAGAATTTTTTGAAGTAATTAAATTGTTCTAGAATTAATGAAGACATTTGAACAATTGTCTATTCTAAATACTACTGAAGTATAGACTTTTAATGGTTGAAATTTAGGAATCAAGGGTGAATAAAAGTTGAAATATATTTGAATCATAACTCCATAAAACTGTTGTTAAATAAAAGAAATAACTGAAATAAGTTGGAGCCATCACTTTTTGTAAAGTTGATTAACACATGGATTTCTGTGAGTTCTGTGGATACACATACACATATGATTCTACCTAATATAATAATGATGATATCTAATTATCTAGGCAATGTAATGTAATGCTATATAATAATTTGGGTTCCAAATTTTTATTTACTAGTAAAACTTAATGGAAACAATAGCAATTTATAGTTCTTTGTCTCTTAGTAATGAGTATATATTCTGAGAAATGTGGCCTCATGTAGTTTGATACCCATGTGAACAAAATAGAGTGTACTTACACAAAATATATCACAGTGTCACTAGGTGATAGAGTGGGATAAGCACTCCATCATCCACAAAGTCCTTCATTGACTGAATAATTATTAAGCAGTCCATAACTGCATTTATGAAATGACCATTGTGTCCTAACTAAAGGGTGCCTATACCTTGAGAGATTATAATTATAAGTGATCACCTTATAAATGATTTCCTCTCTTTTCTAGGATTTCCAGAGAAGATAACTGTGAAGCAGCGCTATCGTCTACTTGGAAATAGTCTCAATGTGCATGTAGTAGCTAAACTAATCAAAATTCTATGTGAATAATTTTGAAATATCTGTGCAGTATGTTACAGTGTTTTATCATTTCCATGTAGAAATTCTATTTTTAAACTAATTTAGATAAATTAAATTAAATCATTCTTTGGATAATTTGGTACTTATCATGAACACATGTCAAATTGTTTTCTAAAATTTATTTTGCTCCACTTTATAAACTGCAAATTACTTGTTTGCTTTATGGAAATATATTTTTGTGAAGCATTTAAATATGTATTTAACATACTTTTTATAATATATGGTATAGACAAATTTAAGTATGTGAATTTTTATATATACATGAATATTTTATAACGTATAACAGGTATAATATAATGATCCTTTGTATGTTGAAAATATTAAGTTTTTATTTATTTATTAGAACGAGAGAAAGAGATGGGTATGCCAGGGCCTCTAGTCACTACAAATGAACTCCAGACAAATGAGCCAACATGTGCATCTGGCTTACATGGGTCCTGAGCAATAGAACCTTAGGCTGTACAGGCAGGCACCTTAACAGGCAAGGCCCTTAACCCCTAAATTATCTCTCCAGCCCTGCATGTTATTTTTAAAAGGTTTTCTTTGAATCTTACTATTTTTTTTTGTTAATTACATTTAATTCTGACCTGATTCTAATTCTAGCCTATGTAATATTTTACATAATTGCAATCTTTCTTAGACAGGTAAATATACCTTAAGCCAAATTTCATCATTCAACTTAAATAATAACCTAAATATATTAGAAAAAATATTCCTAAATTCTTATATATCTTTATCAAAAGAACTCAGGAAATGTAGGATGCATTATCTAATTATCTTTAATCTTAATCTGAAGGACAAAACTCATTGTCCCATCTTCACTGGTGCATACTTCCTTTAGTTTGCTATTATCAGAGGGTTTTGTTTTTCTTATTTCCTTTTTTGCCATCTCAGTTTTAGGATTAATTTTGTCATTTCCTTATAAGAATATAAGGTGACATTTAGATTTGGGGGGTAAAACTGGCCTATGATGCAGGATTTTGGGGTTTAGTAGGTATCCCTTAAGTTTATGAGCCCCAATTTTGAGTCCTGTGCTTTTTTTATTTTTTTATTTTTATTTTTTCAAGGTGAGGTGTCACTCTAGTCCAGGCTGACCTGGAATTCACTATGTAGTCTCAGAGTGGCCTTGAATTCATGGCGATCCTCCTACCTCTGCCTCCCTAGTGCTGGGATTAAAGGAATGAGCCACCACTCCCGGCCCCTGTCCTGTTTTTAACAGAGAATTGATTAAAATGGACTTAAGAAGTATAAATTATGAATTAATAAGTTTATTTAGGGAGGAATCACAAATTGCGGGATTTATTTAAGGGAAGTTGGGATTTAGGAAGAAGGCCTAAACAGAGTTATGAGCATGTGGAAGGTAAGAGAAGCTCATTCATGTGGAAGGCACAGCACAGTCTATGAGTCTTCTTAGAGAAATGGAGGTCTTTAGGGACAGAGGCTGGAGCAAAGCCAAAAGCATGTGGGAGATAAGACCTATGTAGAGAGATTTAGAAGAATCATGTATGGAAGGCACAGCATCCATTTTGACCTTCCCCATGGAAGAAAGTTAGGAGTGTTGGGCAGTGAGAAATGTGTTTTAAAGAAAATTATGCCCATGGTCACACTGAGTTTAGAGAAATCACAGTTATTGGGTCCAGAGTTGGAGAAAGTATGCATATGGTAGATCTAGAGTATAAAGGAAATACACATGTGATAGATTCACTGACCAGAGGAAAATCATACATGTAATTAAAGTGAGAAGTTATTCCAGAGTATAAAGCAGAAGCAAGCAGAAAAACTACCCAGACCCAGAAGCAGTATTCTGCTGCCACCCCTCCCCAGTGGGCTGGGTGAGAGGGGAAGCTACTCACAAGATATGCAAGTGGAGATTGCAGAGATCACAGAGCAGAGCAAGGGATACAGAAAGAGCAAAGGAAGGCTGAGAACAGCCTTTAAAGTCCACTGAAAATGTATTCTTCCATCAGTGTCAGGTATGTAAAGGCGAAGACCTATTGGTTTGTAGGTTCAAAGAGGGGCCAGGATCCAGGGCCAGCCCACTTGGGTTGTCCTAGACTGTGAGTCGCAAGGGGCCACTGTCGCTGTTGTAGATGAGTCTCAGTCAGACATGAATTCCATCCACGCCAGGGTGGGGTAGATGTGGCTGTCTGGGCCTCTTATCCTAACTGACACTGCCTCAAAGAAGCTAGCTTTCTCCGATTTCTCTTTCACTATGATCCTACTTTATATATTATTAATCCCTCTTCCTGGTTTTGTTTGTGGTGATATGTACCCTGAATTAGCTTTTCTTTTTTTTTTTTTTTTCTGTCTCCTTGTCAGAAACTCTCAGGAAGTAGGGTTTATGATCAGCCTAAGTACTTTAAGTCCATTTTTGGATTTCAATAATATAGCAAGTGGTAATGAGAAATGAAAAGAAACAAGATCTCAAAATTTCTAATATATATGTGTGTGTGTGTGTGTGTGTGTGTGTATACACACATATATATATGTGACGTGTGTTTGTGTGTGTGTGTGTGTGTGTACACACATATATATGTGACGTGTGTTTGTGTGTGTGTATACACACTTATATGTACATGACGTGTGTTTGTGTGTGTGTGTGTGTCTACACACATATATATGTGTGATGTGTGTTTTTGTGTGTGTGTGTGTCCTAGAATGGCCTAAACTCCCTGTGTATTTCAGGCTAACTTAAAACTCGCAATCTTCCTGCCTTTGCCTCTTGAGTGCTGGGACTACAAGTATGTATTCCATATCTGTCTGTATATTTTTATCATTCCTATGTAGAGAAATTAGCACCTTCTGACTTAGTAGTGTAATAAAAAATAATAAAGCTGCTATGGAAAATAGTATATAAGTTCCAAAAGAACACTAGACAAAGTTACCAAATAACCCAACACTTCTAAGTAGACATGTGCAGAGAATTGAAAGCAGGACTTGAACAGATAAATGTACACCAGTATTCATCACAGCTCAAAGGTTGAAGTACCCAAAATATTGATGCCATCAGCAGATAAACAGATAAACAACATGCACTGCCAACATTCAGTGGACCAGGAGTCAGCATTCAACAGGAGTGAATCTGTGAAACTTGCCAGATCCTGGTGGAGCCTCCAGGCATTATGCTAAGTGAAATAATCCAGTTACAGTAGGACAAATACTCCATAATTCCACTTATATGAGACAACAGGAAGGGTCAAGCATTTTCCAGGGGTTGGGAGAGAGAGAATAGGACATTCAATTAGTTGGGACAGGGTTTCTGTTGGAAGTGATGGGAGAGTTCTGGAGGTGGATGGTGGTGGGTGATGGTTGCACAACCATGCAACTGTACCAAATGCCACTGAATGCACCCTTAAAAATAGTTGAAATGACCAACTTTTCATCATGTATATTTTGCTGAAATTTAAAGTACCACCATTTCAGAACTCATAGGTAAGAGTGTGGGTATTGAAAAGCTATAACCCAACACATATGTTTTAGCAGTCACCATCTGCATCTCATAAATATACTTAAAGGTAAACCTGGTTACAAGTCTCATAGGCTTTACTGAAAACCTGAAATCATTTCTGCACACTTTTATGCAGACTCTTTTCACTGATGAAAGGTTCTTTATCTATAAAACAGTTTATAGTTTAATTATACTATGATATAATTATGTTGTAACGATAGTGTCCTATGTCTCATTGAGCAATATAGCAAATAAATACTGAGTTGCAGTGCATCACATTTGAAAGGCCTAGGAGGACATTTGCTTATAAAACTAAACAAGGGTTTATGAAAATTTTAAGTTATTTAAGGATGTATGTGCAAGAAGGTGGTTTATTTGTGCATCTACCAGTCTATGCATAATTGACTGGAAAATGTTTCATTGAATAGGACATGCTACAGTTAATAACCTGCATAAAACTTGCACTGGAGATTCTTATATATGTGCTAATACATTTGTTTAACGTCTTGGAAAATAAAGCCTCACCATTTTAAACCTGTGTAATAAAATCTCTGCCTTTCCTAGCAGTAAATAGATTTTTTATTCTTTCTTGTACACCACCTATAATCTTTTAAAGAATGTGTTATTAATTCTGAGGTAATTTATTACCTTACCTCATAATTTTAGCATGCTTTTAAAAACTCAATAAAAACAAACTAATACAAACAAGATGATTTGTGTTGGAAAGTAGTATGGAAGATGAGATGATGCGTAGTCATCGCTGAGTTGAGAGCCTCAATTTCTTTAGTAGCAAGCAGGAAAGCCAGATGACAGAAGGGAAGGAATAAGTCCCCTTGCCCTTCTGCAAAGGACTCTTCTAGCTATTTAATCAGAACAGCACAGTGAGCTGTGCTTTGCAAGGTGAGAAAACATCCCCCACTGCCATCTTCCTTCAATCATGACAGCTTTTTACTGAAGCAAAACTATGGTTAAAATTATAAATGATTAAGGGCTAGTCAGCACTGTGAAATACTGAGATAGACCTTTGCTTGAAATGATCCAACTTCTTTTCTGAGTTTTTTTTTTTTTTTAACAGATTATATTCATATCCCCTCTCCCATGTTCCTATTTTCCTGGGGCCCTCTTTAGTGGAGTTCTGGGATTCACTGCGGGACCAAAAGTCCTAATACGATACCTTGCCTCAAGCTATTCCCCAAACACCCAGTGGCTTTTAACAACCTTTCTGTCTGCTCCTTATTCCACAATGTTCCCTGAGCCATGGCAAGTCTGTTGGCAGTCTGATTTAGTGTTGAGTTCTCTGTAGCTTCTGGATATCTGCTTTGACAGGTATTGCTTGATCACCATGACTTCCACCATCACCCTCAAGCTGGTTTGTCAGGTTAGCAGTAAGGTCAGTGTTCATGGCACTACTTCCACTGCAAGTTCTCCTGGGCTCTGACACATGTGGAAGAGATGGCAAGTCTCATGGTGAGCAGTTGGCCATCTTGTCTTATCAGTGGATCTCAATTCTTCTCTGTTTTCTTTACCATCTGTAAAACAAAGCAGATTGTGCAACTAAGCATGAGAGCTGGTTGGGTTAAAGGGGGTGTGCAAAGTTATTTGAGATTTTTGATGTGCAAGCCCACTCTTCTCCAGAGAGCAGAGAGGACATCTCTTTGAAGTCTGAGTTTCCTGACTATGGGAATCTGACTTGGTGTCCAGTGCCAGATATGAGGTTGCTCCCACTGGGCAGGCCTAGTGTTCAATCAGAGAACAGTTGGTCACCCTCAGGGGCTGTGCCACTATCGCACAAGTGCGTGCTTCTTTTCTGGCTGGTTGATTTCACAGTCTGCAGGGTCCCCTGCTTATTCATGCTGCTGGTGTCTGTTTTCTTCCAGCAGCTCCCATAAGGCTCTCATGATGAAGGCTAGGTAGGAGGGAGTCCAGATTGCCTTTAGGTTTCAGCATGGTGTTCTGATGTCCTGTGGTCGTAGCCTGTGGTGTCTTCAGCAATAGGGTCTTGCCTTTTAGCTCTGGCAGGTAATCAAGTGTTTTGGCAATGGCTTACTTTTTAAAGACAAGAATTCATTCATTTGTTTGAGAAGCTTCTCAGTTGCCCAACTGGCTCCCTTCCTGCTAGGCAATGATGTGTGGTGTTGGGGTGAGTGCATGGGTAAAGGGTCAGATTCTATGAGAAACACTGAGTTGTATTCAGTTTAAATTTCAATCTGGTTCACATCAGCAGTGACTAGGTTGAAGACTTCTGAATAGGAAGAGACACAGCTAAGGGCAAATAAAACTGGTTTAGTTCTAGCTTTGGCAATGCTAAATAATGAATGAGTACCAATTATTGTATAACTGATCAAACTTCAGTAACTGGGTCTTCTTTATGAAGTTATCACAATGTAGAATTAGTCCAGAGGTTTCCACATCAGCCAAGATAAACTCAAGGACCTAATTCTAAGCTTACATGGGCAAAGTGGTTAAAGTATGCCTTCCTGGGCTGCTTTTGTTAATGAACACAAGTTTACCTTGGGAGTGGGGCTATACTTTAATGTCAGAGCCTGGGCTGTACATGCTCACCACCTGGGTTTAATCTCTAGCATAAAGGAAGGGAGGACTGAAGAAAGCAAGAGGTTTAAGTGGTAATTTGCTCTTCGACTTGGAACTATTTTAAGCCACCACTACTTGATGTTCTGGCTTTGGACTTTGAGTGAGGGTCAGTCTCAGCAGTTTTCTCCCAGCCTGTGATTATATTATTTTTGAAGATGGCCTTTGGACTGCTCTATACTAGTTAATCTTTTCCTCCCAGTGCTCACTGCCCACAGCTGGTGTGCTGCAAACCTTTGTCATGGTTGCTTCCTGACTGGAATCTTTTGGTCATCTTCTCATTCATGAACCATCACATGTCTGCATAAGCCTATAAGATTTCATGTGGGAGTACCCTTCAACATATTTTACTAAAGGGCAGGAAAAATCTTCCACAAGTTCTCCAACTTCAGATTCTGATACTCAGCCTGTCTGTGCCATTTTCCCTTGTGGCATTCTTTCTCTGCTACTGATACTTCAAGATTTATATTTAAAAGCATCTTTTCCTTAGCATTTCTGTTTTTCTCTTTGGGGCTTGTAGGCTATTTTATTTTAAGATGTATGCTTCATAATCTAAATTATATCACTATTTTGTGATTTGATTTTTTTTCTCAATTTGATGTCCATTTATTCTGGCCAATTTAGCTGAAGAATAAAGCAAAATATTCTTTTTTTTCTTTTTTAGCCCAGCCTGACCTGGAACTCATCAGTGTAGTCCCAGGCTGACCTCTAAATCACAATGATCTACCTACCTCTTCCTCCCAAGTGCTGAGATTTAAGGCATGTACCAACATGCCTGGCCCAAAATATTCTTTATACCACACAGAACTATAAAATTCATGATCATTTAGAGAAAATTCTTATTAATGAATATTATAGGCTGTGTGACCTCAATGCTAAACCTCATGTGACACATACCAGATATCTGAAAATGAATGTTAGTTCTTTTAGAAGTCCTATCAATATTGATCTGTGCTGTTAAAATAGGATCAACTGTGGCATCCAGAATTTCAACATCTTTAGGAAGGAGAAACAATGAGTCTTAGGCAATCCACCCTCTGTGGGGAGAGGAGTTTGTTCTTAGGGATGCCTGATATGAAGCTGTCCTTGAGCAGATAGTTACTAAGTAAGCAGAACCGCATAGTTAAAACCTCCACAAACACCCCAGGGAGAAGCTCAAACAACATTGGGTGGTGTCCAAAGAGAACTCAATTCACATATGGGTCAAAATTCAACATCTCAACCTAGTCAGCAGAGAAACTCTTTAGCAACTTTATCAAATAGCCTATTTGGAATTTTAGGAATCTTACGATGTATGCATTTTACTGAGACATGATCATTTCTTTTAAATATTTTGTTTTTAATTTTACTTACAAAAGTATTTAATTCTCAGTTATAACTATAACTTGATTATGACAACCTCTATAATAGTTAATAAATAAGATATTTGGGAATTAAGCTAAATTCTAATGTCTTATTATCCTGGAAATGCATTGAAATTTCTTCAAAATAGCCTAATCTCTTTGACTATTGCTCATAAGTTTTATTTGTTGCATCTAGTTTAGAACTGATTTTGTTTGTGCTGAGTAAGACCCTGTGTACATGGACCTACTGTCTGTGGATTCTAAACGTCTTCTGGCCTTTGAGGAGAGGGCCACTTCCTAAGTAAGGAACATGCACTGGGTATTTTCCCTCTGGTTTTCTTTTTCATGAATTATTTATGGAATTTTATACTTAACATTTTTGTGCTTCAGTTAATCATAAAGAATTGAAAGGACAGAAAGTAGAGCTGGACAGAGGAGGTGACCGTGCTCTAGAGTAGTGCCCTGCTTGGGGACTGCTTTCTCTAAAGCACATAGTAATAGCACCCAGTTATCAGTTTCATTGTGTCATTCTGGTACATGCATTTAAAGTACTTTGATCATATTCACTACCCCATTGCCCTCTCTTGTCCTCATCTTTAAATGTATTTATTCAAGAAATAAAAGTATGTAAAATGCTGTTTTGCCTTCTTATTATTCCCCATGTTCTCAAATAAACTTGTTTTATATTTGTCATAGGTTATAAGTCCTATGTATATATGTATGTATGTACCTGCATATGTACATGCATGTGCCTGCAATACCTGGTCTCTTGTTACTACAAATGCCTGTCTGGCTTTAAGTGTGTAACTGAGTACTTGAATCCAGGCCAGCAGGCTTTGCAAGCAAGTGCCTTTAATTGCTGAGCAATCTCCCCAAGTCCCTGAGTATTAATTTCAGCCACATCTAATAGTTATAGGGCACTACTTTAAGAACAGCATGGTTGATTCCTAAAACTTTCCAAAATCTTTTTTTTTCTAAAATACAAGCCTAGAATGTTGCACAAAAACTAGAAGAGAGGTTCATTTTCCCATAGGACCTTCTTCCTTATAGCCTTACCAGTGGGCTCCTTTCTTTGCTTGCATATAGCATGTGTGTGTCAAGGTTTGCTCTGTAATGTGTTTTTTTTTTTTTTTCATGTTTGTGTCTGTGCCTATCTGGGAAGATGAATTGTGAGTGGACATGGTTGTTTAGCTAGACTGGCTCTATAATCAGATGAGATCACCTAAAGGGTGGAGAGAGGGAGGGGTGTGTTTGGAGCTGGACTATAACTGTCCCTGGAGAGTCAATCCTCAGGTGTCTCTACCCTTCACTGCTTAGGCCACTTTTCTGAGATTCTCATTCTGTGCTATAACTTCTTCCCCTTTGCTGATGACCTCTGGTCTCATATTTCTAGTATCTTCATACCAGAGCATTTTCACTTGGGTGTTTGCTGTCACATTACATTTAGGAAAAACTGAACACCTTTCATTCTAGAATCAGTTCTATTTATGACTTCAGCAATTCTCTTTATAGTGTTGCTAATCTACCAGCCTCCCAAATTCAAATCTCATAAGGCATTTTCCCTTTCACATTGTTTTCCATGAAGTATCCCATCAATCATCTTTTAATAAAGTGACCTTCTGAGACAAGCTGCATCTGATTAAAAAATGATTTGTGTTTAGAAAAATGATAAAATACCATTTTATAATCTCAAACCATGCATGTATATTTGCAAGCAGTTAGTGTGCTTGGCTAAACATGAACATTTAATCGAATTTAGCCTGTGGATCAATCTATATGAATGTTACTTTTAATAAAATAGATGCACTTTACTTGCTTCATTACTTATAAAAATATAGTTAAATTTCTCGCAAGAAAAAAAATGATACTATCTACTAGGAGCTGATACTCCTTGAGTATTAGTTATTAGTAGCATTTGATATTTGGGTATTAATCCTAGAAATGAGTGACCAGTAAGATGAGGAAACTGCTATGACTTGAGTTGGTCTTAATGAAAAAAATTGCTTTGTTTTTGAGAATATAAACTGCCATGACAACAAAAAGTATTTTACCACTTTTTTCCCACTATGTATCTAGTAGTAAGTACTTAATAACTATTTGTTGAATGGAATGCGCTGTAGTTGATACCAACACTGCAGTGAAATAGTGACATGACACCCTCTTCTGAGCCCTGGGTGTTGATGGCTGCCATTCCTTCCCACTTCAGAAGGGTAGCCAGATTCACTCATGTCTGGAAACATGATTATAAAAATAAGTTCCAGGATGAGCTTTAGCTTTAGTTTAGGGAAATTGTGAAGATGATAGAAAAATATTTTAAAATGCCACATTGCCACATTTTGATTTCTGCTCTTGACAAGAGAGCATGCCCTTATTTCTCCTTATTCCTCCTTAGTGCAATTTTAAACTCTGAATAACAGTTATACAACAGAGTTCTCCATTGGATGAACTCTGCAAGATGAGGAAAGAAACACAGCCTAGGTTGGTACTTCAAGAGTAGAGGAATACCACAGTGGCGAGATGTCCTCTTGTCCCCTCTGCAGAAGGTGGCCCAGTGCTGGTGGTCCCAGTGTACAACTCAGCAACAGAAGCAGCCCAGGGGAGGCTTATTCCCACGCCAGACAGAGCTGCATCTTGCTGCAAGCACCAGCAACATAGTGTAAACAAAGCCCCACTGACAGACATCTAGGCAAACATTCTACTTCCCTGCTAGGCCTGAGACTCCTTCTACCTGGTCATGAGTAACCATCCCAGGACACTCCTCAGCGAATCGCCGTCACAGGAGTTCCTGACCTAGGATATTGTCAATACTATGAGTCATGGACTCTTTTATCAGGGGCACCAGAATGGTCTGGCCCAGGGAAACTTCAACTTCCCTTTAAAACAGTACCACCAAAGAACTCTTGGGAACCCTAGCAGGACCAGATGGCTTCTGATGCATCCAGAGAAGGCTCTCAGAACTAAATCACCATTGAATCACAAAGCACAAAAATGTAAGTTTGGACCTTTGTGGTGATCACAGACTGACACTTAAAATAAAAGATTAAAATAGGTCCTGGATGTGGGGGCGGCGGTGCATGCTTGTAATCTCAGCCCTTGGTATGCTGAGTCAGGAGGATTGCAAATTTGAGGGAAACCTGGTCTACATCATTCCAGGCTAGCCTGGATTACACAGTGAGACCCTGTCTCACAAAACTAATAGCAATAGCAACAACAAAGATAGGACTGTCTTCTAGCATAATGGATAAAGCATCATGAGTATCATATAGTCACCTGTTCTACAACAGGGATTATCACAGTTTGGACAAGTAAGTATACTCAAAGGATAACAATACTATGATATATCAGATACTAGAATTATATAAGGATTGTACAGCATTCACCAGAAATATTTCAACTCATAATTTATATTTCTTGACACAAAAATATAATGGCTTATCAAAGACAGGAATTGGGGACTTTGCAGACAGCTTAATGTTTGCCTCACAAGCATCAGGACCTGAGTTTTATGCCTAGAATCCCAGTAAAAGTGCCTAGTTTGGCAGTGTGAACCAGGAATCCCAGTGCTGGGGAGGGGGACTGAAGGAGCCCTGAGGCTAACTGGCCAGCTAGTCTGCCACAACCAGTAAGCTGCAGGCCAATGAGCTCAAGATCCTATCTCAAAAGGGTGAATGGTTCTGATGATGGCACACACAGCCTCCACACACGCATGTGCACATGCATGCTTACACCATTACTCATGCAGATGTGTAACAGAAGTTAGTAAAAGTCATTAAGGAATATGCCCTATATTCAATTAAAATGTTACATAACTGAAAAATAAAATATTAACCCCCCCAAGAAAAACCAGAGGAAATGGTCCTGTCAACTGTGAATTCTACATCGAACCAAACTATCCTATAGGAGATTCTCTCATTCTATGTGCCTGTCATGTCTTTGCCTATTAGTTCTCTCTCTGTCCTTTCTCTCTTCCCTCCTTTCTCTTTTTCCCTACTCTCCTAGTCCTTCCTTGTTTGTCTGTCTGTGCAACTCTGTAATTGTTAGGGAGCCCAAGTGGTGACATAGAATGAAAGTTATGTGAAATGAAGAGAGAAAGAGATGTAATTTTTATTCATGTATTTCATAAACATTTAACTGAAGTATTCACCAGCAAATAGATTAGAATGAATACGTAAATTATGTTAGAACAATTAACTTATTTTCCTTGTTTATATTTCTCAAATTTAGTATAATGCTTTACTTTACTAATTAAAACAGTACTCTTTCATCCAAACCATTGTGTTTCATGTGTCTGTCATTGGATCTGATCACTGCCAAGTATCATTGCAGTTGCTGCCTCATTTACATTCTGATGCATGTTGCAGAGTCTCCTCCCAGTCATTTTTCCTCCAAAACAGAGAGCATATACTCAGCTCTGAAACCTCAGCCTCTCCCCTACCTGCTGATACTGGATACCTAATAAAAAATTGTCCAGTTAACTGACTTGAATATGAATATGTTGAGTATTATAATTAGAGGTTCTTTCATTGCTTGGGTAATAGCTTGAATAATTTTGTCAGTCAACCAAAACAAGAGCACCACATGTTATCTTCTGGAAAAGTATTCGATGCCAGGCTTGAGTATAATTCTTAGGGTATTGTTTAGGATTCTTCTAAACATAGCCTAGGAATTGTTTACAAAGTCTGATTTGGCATCACTTGTGTAAGAAATACAGACTAAGCTACTATAGGAAACACACAAAAGGACAAAGGATTTGTTTTTTTATAGACCTTAAAATAATAGCGCAGAAAAAATCTCAGTGGTGAGGTCATCTCTGTCTCCTACCCTTGATGACAGCACCTTAATTCTTCCTACAGATCAGTGTGAAGCTTCAATTAACAAATCTCCTGGAAATGACAGGCCTTTGGAAGGCAACAGCCTTGTTAAGTCATTCCCCACATCATAATTCCCATCAGCCAAGTAAAGCCTCCCTCACAAGATAGAGATGCCTCTGTGCTGCACCTAAGCTGTATCTTCCCACTGAAAGTGGTGGAGGAAGACTTCTGAGCACCCAATTCACTACACTTCCCCCTTGCTGGTGACACTTTTGGCCAAGGTGCTCACTTTGCTTGCTCTTCTCCCATCAAATATAACACAGTTGTTTAAAAATGCATTTACCCCCTTTCAGAAAATCATATGGATTATATGTGCCCTTGTTTAGCATGCACTTGGTCATTCACACAGGAGTCTTGAAGTTGGAGCTTAGTTTTCTTTTATTATGTTAAAAAATGGTGCCTGATGAGCCTGTCAGAAAATTTTAGGAGTCACCAAGTAAGAAGTTAATTTTGTCCTTTTAAAGCTGGTTTTGAAAGGGTTCTCAGAAAGGTCCATGAATGGTCCTCATCAGTGATGACCTCTGCCTCGTTGCTTCACTCCTCCATGGAAGTCCCAGCAATGGTCCTCATCAGTGATGACCTGTGCCTCATTGCTTCACTCCTCCATGGAAGATGCAGCAGTGGTCCTCATCAGTGATGACCTGTGCCTCATTGCTTCACTCCTCCATGGAAGACCCAGAAATCGTCCTCATCAGTGATAACCTCTGCCTTGTTGCTTCACTCCTCCATGGAAGTCCCAGCAATGGTCCTCATCAGTGATGACCTCTGCCTCGTTGCTTCACTCCTCCATGGAAGACCCAGCAGTGGTCCTCATCAGTGATGACCTCTGCCTCGTTGCTTCACTCCTCCATTGAAGACCCAGCAGTGGTCCTCATCAGTGATGACCTGTGCCTCACTGCTTCACTCCTCCATGGAAGATGCAGCAATGGTCCTCATCAGTGATGACCTCTGCCTCGTTGCTTCACTCCTCCATGGAAGACCCAGCAATGGTCCTCATCAGTGATGACCTCTGCCTCGTTGCTTCACTCCTCTATGGAAGTCCCAGCAATGGTCCTCCTCAGTGATGACCTCTGCCTCATTGCTTCACTCCTCCATGGAAGATCCAGAAATCGTCCTCATCAGTGATAACCTCTGCCTCGTTGCTTCACTCCTCCATGGAAATCAAACTAAGATTCAGCCCATGGAGGAGCTGAAGTCCAAGTCCCAGCTACTGGAGGTAGAGAACGATGTTATTTTCTGACTGGCTTTTGGAGTTTTTAATCCAAGCAATTTATGTTTCCTTTGCTTTGTACCATTCATAACCTATTCCTGACTCACAATGATGCAAAAGTCCTCAGTACTTGCTGTGTGTTTTCTAGAACATGTAACATTAGCTTGAGGTCATTCTTAATAAGAGTATGAGTGTATGCACATGCTCATGTAATCACGTATGCTGTTCACACCCCTGTGTTCCACATCCAGGACTTTGTCATTCCTGGTTATGAATTCATTTTTAGATAGGAAATTTTATTATAACCTTTTATGTGTGTATGTCTAGTGTGCGTGTGTGTGATTGTGCATAGGAGTGCTGCTGGATGTCTTTCTCTATCACTCCACATTATTTTTCAAGACAGGGTCATGTACTGAACCTGGAACTTACTGATTCAACTAAACTAGCTAACCAGTTAGCCTCATTAGTGCCCTGTCTCCACCTCCCCCAAACTATGATCATATCTACTACGACATTGTGTGTGGGTGCTGGGGATCTGAACTCAGGACCTCATGCTTGTGTGGTAAATCCTTTGTTGACTGAGCCAGCTTCCCAATCCAAATTTTATTATTATATTCTCATTGTTTCTTACAGGATTATTGGACTTGAACAAATGGAATAAGGAAATGTCTTCTAAACTCCACTAACTCATAATTCTTTTTCATTCTACCAGCAATAGCTGTAATCATCATAGTAGTGAGAAGAGAACAAATGCGTGCATCATGTTCTCTAACTCAGCAGCACCTACATTCAGAAGGATCAGTTCATTACAAGAGTGGATTTGGCAATTTCCCAGGTAGCAATGCATTTTCCATTAAATGAACAAGTGAATAGTTTTAAATTGAATGTATATTTCCATAATTATTTCATGGAATTCTTCATGAGAATTTCATGGGTTAGACAATTGGAGCAATATTGTATTGCTGTGAGATTTTGTAGAAGATTACTAAAGTGGCATCTGCTACTGTACTCTTTCAACAATGCTATATTCCTAAGAAATGGAACAAGTTGAGAGATCATTATTTTCACAAATGTTTCCATTAATGACGAAACCCCAATTAATGGTGCAGTAATTTATTTCATACTAACATAAGAATAGAAAGGGACTAAGGAAAGAACCAAACTCAAATGGAAGTTATCAAGTGCATTGGGAACTGGCATAGGAGTGTGAGAGCATTACCAACTCATCTACCCAAGGCACCTCTCCATCTCCACTGCCTTTCTTCATTGTCATGACCCCTCTCCCATAGTTCAGCCCTCCAGATAAATTCAACTGACATATTAGAAATATCCCACAAGGATCACTGCAGCTGTCACACAAGGGTTTAGTTAATATTTTTCAACCTGCCATGTATTTACTTCATCAATGTGTCTTCAACTTTTCACTAAGAAGACTTGGTCAGCCCAGTTGAAGACTCTTTTCTTGGTTCTCCCATCATTGGCTTTGGGCATATTTTCTGAGTAATGTTCTCAGTTTTTCTAATAGCCTGTTGATATATAGTCTTCCCTGTGCTTTTATACTTAATTTAGACTAAATGTTCTTTCTCAATGGCTCTATAGATTTGCATAGGAAACTTTCTGTAAACCAGAGAAGTTCATCAAGCTTACTTATTTTGGACTTCCATAATTATTGAGGACTTCATTTGTTAGTAATAAATATGTATTAATACTTTAAAACAATGAGGCTGGGTGTGGTGGCACATGCCTTTAATCTCAGCACTCAGGAGGCAGAGGTAGGTGGATTGATGTGAATTCAAGGCCACCTTAAGAGTACAGAGTGAATTCCAGGTCAAGACCCTACCTCAAAAAACAAACAAACAAACAAAAAGGACTATAAAACAATGGAATTTGTGTGAAGTACATAGGAATAAAATGTAAATCTTGGGATAGAAATAAAAATTATCAGAAATATATTATGTCCATGAGGAGAAAAAAGTAAAAGACAAGGAACTAAATAAAATTTACACACTTTGTAGTAAAACTTTCAGCAAGTTTTCTTAATCATGAAGAAATTTGGAACATTCTTTTTTGTTGGAATAAATGAATGCTTTAAGGGAAAGTGCATATTCATAGTTGAGATTTAGAGTTCCCAGTGAAATTACCAGCTTGTCATTCAGTCACCATATGGAATGTGTGTGTGTGTGTGTGTGTTATAAACCACCCATGCACACAGAGCTTATCTGAATTTGTTCTTTAGTATCTTAATACATAAACTTAAATGTTCATATGAGGTTCAATATGTGTTTGAAGAAAGATTTTCATATAAAATCAAACTAAACAATCAAACAAAATAATATAAATGATACTTAGAGAAAACAGCCCACTTACGAAAGGAAAGCTAAACGAATCAGGATCTGGAAAATTGATTCAATACTTAAAAGCACTTACTTGGAAAGCCTGCCAACCTGGCTTTACTTCCCCAGCCACTCATGTAAAGCAGGACTCAAAAAGTGGTATAGGGTTGGAGAGATAGCTTAGCAGTTAATGTGCTTGTCTGCAAAGCCAAGAACCCAGGTTCAATTCTCCAGAGCATATGTAAAGCCAGATGCAGAAGGTGGTTGTTGCATGTGTTTGAATAATATATACATTTATCCAGACAAGAGCAGGCTTTATACTCCTAAGGCTCATGACGTTCCCTGCCATAGGCTTTTGATTAGGTTTTCAGTACCAGGCATGTATTCCCTCCCATAGAGTTGGCCTTCAGTCCAATTAGAGAGCAGTTGGTTTCCCCCATAGCAGACATGCCACTATTGCACTAATTTGGGTATTTTGCTATGTGATCAAACTCGAAGCTTCTAGTGTTCACAGCTGATGAGTTCTGTCTCCCATAGGACTGCATACAATGCAGCTTTGTCCAGCTTTCAGTTGGCTGGTTTATAGGGAGAAGGTTTTTCTGCT
Organism: Jaculus jaculus; assembly: GCF_020740685.1. Lineage (NCBI taxonomy): Eukaryota > Metazoa > Chordata > Mammalia > Rodentia > Dipodidae > Jaculus > Jaculus jaculus. The sequence continues at coordinate 62,699,904 of NC_059116.1, forward strand.
CAGTACAGGCATGTGAAGTCTTCAGCAATGAAGTCTTACCATCTTTTTCTCAAGGGAAACCAAGGGCCTTAGCAATAGCCTATAATGTTTTGGAAGCAATAGGGACCTCCGTGGCCAACAACTCACTGAAAGGTATACCATTCCTGGCACTGAAAATTTTCTAGTCACAATCTATGGCTTCTGGATGTGCCATTATTCAAAAAAGTAGGTGTTTGTAGGTCTTATTCTGAATATCTTGAATTTTGATTAACCCTCCCCCTGCCCTTCTTTTACACAATATCTTCTCCTGACCTCTCCTAGACCTTTCCCCTCCCTGTAACCTGTTCTTATGCTTACATATATACAATACCATCCCCTTAACTCCTTCCCTATCCTCCTTCCCTTATTATAGGCTTTTTCTCGCTTACTGGCCTCTGCTACTGATTTTTGGTTCCAGCTCACACACAAGTCTATACATATGTAGCTAGGATCCACATTTGAGAGAGAACATGTGACCTTTGGCTTTCTGAGCCTGAGTTACCTCACTTGGTATAATCCTTTCCAGATCCATCACCCATATCCCTGAAAGTTTCATAATTTCATTTTTCTGTAACCTTACTTTTTAAGAAAAGGTCTATTATTTAACCTAGTGTGCACTGATGCCATTGAACTGCCAGTCAGCTAGCCCCAGGAATCCTACTGTCCTTATGTCCCTACAGCTGGGAATACAGACACACTGCAAACATGTGGCTTTTTATGTGGGTGCTGGGGATCTGAACTCAGGTCCTTGTGCTTGCGTGACAATCACTTTAACCGATGAGTTATCTCCCTAAGAGCCTTTTCTCTTATTTAATTAATGAAAGTTTATCCTTTCCATTTCTTAATCAAGACACTTGAGCATTACCACTCCCTGTACTATTTCTAAAGGAATAGTAATTGTCTGAATATGTTTTAATAGATCTTGTTTCTTAAATATGTTTCTCACTGTCTCTTTTGCCTGCCCATTGACTTAAATAAATCCTTTAAAGTCATGTCCCTCCATGCCTGAAACTATCAATCCTAATATGTTTCTTGGAGAAGTACTTATTCTTTAAGAATCAAATGGACTCCTGGCAAAATTTGCACTACCTTTCTCAGCCACATTAACTCATTCGTTCCTTGTGTTCCAACAAACAGGTCTCTCTCTCTCTCATCTCTGTGTCCTCTTTTTTTTTAATTAATTAATTTATTTATTTGGAAGAGAAGCTGATAGAGATAGATGTAGAAAGACAGAATGGACATGCCAGGGCCTCAGCCATAGCAAATGCATGTGCCACCTTGTGTGTGTGGTTCACATGGGTCCTGGGGAATTGAACCTAGGTCCTTTGGCTTTGCAGGCAAGTGCCTTAACTGCTAAGCCATTTCTCCAGCCCTCTCTGTGTCCTCTTACCAGCGTTCTCATTACAGAGGTCCTTTCTTGACCACATTTTCTGTCATTTGAAATTCTAGTGTACTGATATCTACCTTCACACACACTTTCATGTTCATTAAGTGTACCATATACTTTTAATAACCACAAAACTGTTCATTTGTGAATTGTATTGGGGATATAGTCACAAAACAGAGGGTGAACTAAAAGATCAGGATATAAAGAGATTAAGTGGGCTATGGCACAGAAAGAACAATTATTTTCCAAGATATCTTGGGAAATTTAAAGCAGGACAAAAGTGACTGCGATTCTTATAACTACATTTTGTTGGTTCTGGAAAGAGAAAAAGAGAGGTTGAGGCATCTGTAAGAAAGGCCAAGGAGCTAGTATGAGGAGGAGCTAGTATGAGGAGAAGGTAATACTGGGAGGCAGGCTTGGGAACAGAAGTCAAAAGGTCCTTATTTATTGATTAGCAATACACTGGCCATTTGACTGGTGCAGCAGATCCAGCCAACCCTAGTTACATATAGCATGCCTACTTTCTGCCATGAAGCAAAGATGCTTGTATACAGTAGGCTGAAAATGTGAAAGAAAGCAAAGGCCAGGGAATATAAATGTAAAAGTACAACAAGCCCAGTTTTAAACGAATAGTTTTACTTTAATGAATGCAAGACTGTGTTTAAAGATGCAAATAGAATTTCACGTGTGGTGCTCTTCCTCAGTGCAAAGTGACTCCTAGAGTAAACCCTCCTAGTCCAAGTTCCAGGTGCTAGCATACTCCAAAAGCTCCTTCATCCTGTTTGATTTGCATGCTTTTGAAGGCTTTGGGATTTAAATCTAATCTTTCTTTCCATCCCTTTAATGTGGAGCTGTTCTTTGCTTCCTGTATCCACCTGGTCTTGTCTTCAGACATCAATTAACCTCTGTCCTGCATAGTTACCTCCAGGTGGGTTATCATCTTTCCCATTCAAAGCCCTTGCTGCACCATTCTGTGCTGGAATCTCTTTTATAAGATCAGATACCTGTGTTTCTCCTCCTACCTAGGTTTTTATTTGTTTTTTTTTAGGTAAAATGTGAACAAATGTAAATTATTATTTTTTTCATTTAAAATTTTCTGTAAGGATTTAAGGAACCAAAATGTAACAGGATAGAGGAAGTTGAGGGAGGCACTACACCAATTTAGATGGTAATATTTGATATATAATGAATACTTATTATGTGCTAAAGTCCAAATGTGCAAAGCAGTGTATATCCCTGCAGGGCTGTAACATCTCTGCTGATGTAGAAATATAGTCAGGAAGTGAGGACAAAGAGCTGTGACCCCAGATGAATGGGCTTCAGATTCCTAGCTCTAATCTTCAGCTTATGGTCTTTCTTGGAAGCCAAGCTAAGAGGAAAGAATCTGCAACTTATTCCATTTGCATACATAGCATGTAGATGAGGGATAATACATAAGGCCTATGTAGACTTTTAGTAGAACAAATGTTTTCTCAATTAGGAAGTATATGGTAACTTTGTTAATCAAAGCAAGATGGAATTTCTGAGCTATGGACTGTTTACCTTAGAGGATAGGGAGAGAGGAAGTTATTCACCCCCTAAGTCTGAAGATCATCTGCTATAAAACTATTTTTTCTTTGCTGAAGAAATTCTGAATTCATCAAGAAAACAGAATGGGTGATAATGCTCTGGAAATAGTGATTGATTTTTATACTGCTTTCAGAGTCATCATATGCAGACAGTCTGACTTCTCTATTGATCTGAGCTAATGTTGAGTTAAGGGATATGGATACTCCTCTCCAAAAGTCAGCCAGACCTTGAAAGAGTATTTTCCTTTTGTAACATGAGAAACAATTAGGAATTACCAAGTTAGATTGGGATCAGTGAAATTATTTTTGCTTTATGAATAATGAGCATATTACTAAAACATAAAAATCTTTTAAGAGAGGAAGAATTTTTATTAAGATCATCCTAGGAACCTTTTATATTACACAAGAAAGGCATTGATGATCTTTTGAAAAGCATAATAATGAAACTAATTATGTTCAGAACTCAGAGAGTTTTAATTGTCCTTAGGAGAAGATTCTAACCCATCTAAGTTTATCCTGTCCTAAAGTTGTCAAATAGTTCTTATCACCAAGCATTCTGTTCATCTCCATGACAAGCGGGTAAGCTTTCAAACATTGAATCACTTTGTAAATTTCATGTTATTATTTATGTGAATGCTATTGGACATCTTTTGTCAACATCTTACTTATTACAAATATTAATATTTTATATCATCTTTCCATATGGCAACATTTATAAATGTGTGACAAATGACTTCAATTCATTTTATTGAATTATAGTTTATTTCATCAAAGGTCATCTATTTTAAGTTCAGTTTGGGGAATTTTGACAAATTTATATAGTCATGCAACCACCATCACAGTCAGATGTCTAGTAATTCCATTACCCTTATTCAATCTGAAGTCTTTTTGCAGCTAGTCTTAATGCAGCCACTCTTGCTTGGGACAATTCTGATTTCTGTCTGTCAATATAGTTTGGGCTTCTCTGTATTTTTATATGAAGTTATATAATATGGAATTACACTATGTAGTCTTTGTATCTCATTTATCTTTATCCTTGAAAAATACTTAAACAAATGAAATTAACACAGTTTACCCAAGACTGGAGAAAATGGTATTTAAAAAAGTAGTTTAAGTAACCTGAGTTTAGACTATATGAACTCTACACTATGTCAAAGAATACCAATACAACTTGTAAAGCTAGGCAAAAGATTTGAATATACAACTCATATAAGAAGGTATACAAATGACAAAATAAATAAAAGAACCCCCAAATCTATAACCATCAGAAAACCAAAAGTTAAAATCATATTGAGATGCTCTGCATACCCACTAGAATGGCTAGAAAACACTAATATGTGAAGTGGGGAAATTCTTGGGAAAATAGCTAAAAATATTCTAATAAAGTTAAAAATATTTTATCATATCTCAGCAGTCTAACCCTTACTATTTACCCAAGAGAACTTTAGAAATTACTGACACAAATACCTACTAAAATGTTAATAGCAGTTTTATCTATAATAATCCTTAACTGAAAACAACTCAGGTATTTGTTGCCGATAGACAGAGATGATCCCAGGGAGGGCTGAAGTTAGTGGAATTGATACTGGGAAACCTGGATCTTCACAAACTTGAGGGATTTCTCATGAGCACATGAGGAGACAGAAGGATAAAAAAGACTTAAGACCTGCAGACCAGAGCATCTCCAACAACTTCAAAGAGCTGAACGCTTAGCACATCAGCCCAGGTGCCTGTGCCCCTTAGGGAGATGAGGCCAAAGGTCCTGTCAGGCGGAGCTCTGGGATGTGTGTCTACTTCTGATGAGCAGGAAACGCTGAGGTGCTCATACTTCAGCTACTTGCTGAGCCTGTAGACCCTGGGTTATGTCCCTTTACAATGACTCTATGGACTTGAGTGGCTTTGTTCTGTAAGCAGCAGACACAGTGACTCAATTAAAAAAAAAAAGTCATGTAATGTTTACTCTCTTAATCAGTTTTGAATTTTGAAATTCAGTGGCAGTAAGTCCATGTATGTCATGTAAATGTGGTTGCCATCCACAATTTCCAGAAATCTACCGTTCCATTGGGAAGTACTATCCTCAAGACACACTGCCTCCCATTCTTACTCCAGCCTTCGGAAACCACTATTCTATTTTCTGTCTCTGTGAATGTGACTAGTCCTGTCATTTAATATAGGTGGAATCTTAGGCAGTATATTCATTTTTGTGACAGATATTTCAGTTAACTTACTATCTTTAGGGTCCATCTACATTATAATATGTGTGTGTCACAGTCCTTCTTTTCTGTCTAGGTCAAAACATTCCATTGTAAGTGAAGAGTGAAAGTTCATGCCTGTAATCACAGCACCAGAGAGGTAGAGGCAGGAGGATGGCAAGTTTGAGACTAACCTGGGCTATATAGTTTCAGAACAAAACAAAATAAAGCAAAAACAACACAAAATTCTGTGTATCTGGTCCCCTTCTTATTCCATTCATTTTTGATGGACACAGGTTTCCAAACCTTTTGATCATTACAATACTGCTATAAATATATCTGTGCAAGTATATATATATATATATATATATATATATTTTGTTTTTTTAAGGTAGGGTTTCACTCTAGCTCAGGCTAACCTGGGATTCACTTTATAGTCTCAGGGTGGCCTCAAACTCATGGCAATCCTCCTACCTCTGCCTCCTGAGTGCTGGGATTAAAGGTGTGCCCCACCACACCCAGCTATCTGCCCAAGTATTTTTTTTTTTTTTAAGTTCCCTGCTTTCAAGTACTTTAGATACATACTCCAAGGGGAAAATATTGGCTCATATGATGATTCTAAATTTAGTAGTTTTAGAAATTTCTGTAATGTTTTTTTATAGTAGCTGCATCATTTACTTTCCTACAAGTGCACAGGGGATTCAAGTTTCAACACCTTTGCCAACACTTATTTTCTACTTTTCAATAATAGCCAGCTTAATGTGTATGAAATAATAGCTTTTGGTTTTGATTTGTATTTCCCTAATGATTAGTGATGTTAAACATACCTTTATGTGCATTCTATTCGTTTGTATATCTCCTGTGGGGAAAAAAAATCCATTCATGTCTTTGGTGAAATTTTAATTGTGTTTTTGGATAGTTTTTTTAACTTTTGAATCATGGGAGTTCTTTATATATTCTGGATATTAATCTCCTATTATATATGATTTGGAAATGTTTTGTCCAATTCTGTGAGTTACCATTTTACTCTAATTTTAGGTGTTCTTTTTGATGTGTAAAAGTTTTCAGTTTAGATGTAGATACTTGTTCTTTTTTTTTCTGCTCATAGTTTCGGTGTCAGATCCAAGAAATGATTACAAATTCAAAGGCAAAAAGTTTTCTCCCTATGTTTTATCCCTATGTTTCATAGCTCTAGCTCTTGGATTTTGAACTATTTTGCATTAAATTTCATACATGCAGGAGGCAATGATCCAACTTCTTTTGCATGTGAATATTTAGCTTCCATAGCACCATTTGTTATAAGCAAATATATTTGTTATAAGCATCTATACTTTTTTTTGTTATGAGCATCTAAACTTCTGTTGTTTTGTTGTTGAAAATGTCTCCTATTTTAGTGGATGTTTCCAAAGCTTCTTGTTACTATTTCAAAGGTCAAACAAATAAGGATTAAATTGTACATCACTAAACGTAGATTTTGACCTCTGGAAGATCTAAGCTCATTTACATTCCTCAGGAAGGAAAAAAAAATACAGCCTTCTTGGGCAAAGAAGAAAAGACTGGCAAGTTAAAGGATATTTGACTGCTCAAAGTCCAGCTGCTTGGTCTGCTGCTCTCCAAACTCCCTAAGTCAGTTGGCTGGAGTGGTCTCCCTCCTGCGACACACTGGGAGGCTGTGGAGGAACATGCCTTCTTCTTCACCTTTTTTATGGAGTCTAGTTACTCTATTGATGTTAGCTGAAGTAAGTAGTGAAGCTGGAGAGCTTGAGCAGCTGCAACAAAAAAGAAGCACTGATCTCCACCAGTAAGTAGCACATGGGTCATTAATGCTGATGGTCTCGGGCAGCTTGTACCTAAGTAATGTTTATAATAGACATATAGAAAGTACAAGATTCTAGAGGGAAATGGTGACGCTAAAAAGCCAATATGGATAATTGGAGCTGGCATAAGGAATAACTTTCTTATACACGAATTATTCATTTATCCACTTATAAATGAGCCAAATATATAGTTAATGGGAAATCTCTTTGGGAACCAAAGTGACAGATAAGCAAAGTGAATATTGTTGAGCTGAATGCAGATATCTGTATTTATATCTTCACTCTATCTTTTCATACTGTCTATAGCTACTCAGTGAGAAATTGTTTAAACTTTAAAAGTATATGTGCTAATTACTGATGCATTTTCTCTATTGGTTAAATTCTGTAGGCCCCGGATAGCTACAGAGAGTGGAAATTTAGTGTTTCTTACCGGGTCTACTCAAAATATTGAATTTAGAACTGGATCCCTTGGAAAAGTTAAGTTAAATGATGAAGATCTTGGTGAATGTTTACATCAGGTAATACACTTGAAAAACACTAAAGCTGTATTGGATATTCATCTGTAGTAAATTAACTGAACATCTCAATACCAGTCTGTACCTTGAGCCCTGAGAACGTAATTGGAAGTAATATATGTTCATAAAGAATAATGACCTAGGGTCCATGGTGGGAAACAATGGCTACTCATTGTGCAGGAAAATTGTTATGGTCCAGAGAAAGTACAGAAAAGTCCCGGAATTTCACCATGAGGGCAGTGATGAAAGAGAGGATGGAAGAAATGGTATAGCTGTGTTTTGTAGCACTTTTGCCACAGGAAAAAACTTGATCAGTTAGTCTCAGGCCTTATTGTGTGTTTTCAATGCTCAGTATTTACCATATTATGTTGTATATTAGCCATAATATTAGTGGCAGCATCCTTCAGAATTGACGCTGGGCCATGTGCTTTAGCATAGCACTTGATGCATATTATCTCATTTGACCCTGATGGCTATCCCATGATGGCTCTGTTATTACTCTAGTTTTAAAGGAGCTAATATTATTGTACATCAAATAGTGCCCAAGACACACAATAAATGATCGTGGCAGTATTTCTAACCTAATCAAGCCTGATTTCAAGCCATATTTTTTTTTTGTGGCACAGCAGATTGAACCCAGGACCTTGTACACTCTCAATCTCAGTTCACCAAAGTTCTTATAACCACCCTAAAATGTTATAATGAAAATACAGATAATACAAAAAGAAAATACATTGATAAATTTCTGTGGAGTATAAAATTATGCCACAGCTATTTTATTGTCATGCTTAGTATATGCAGCATCGCTCTGAGTCTTATGATAAACAGGGCCTTAGTCTATCATAGTTTTCTATTCAAGCAGAGTACTGCTCAAGTTTTAAATTATATTCTTATAAGATGTGCATGATTTTTTTCTACTAGCACTTTCCGTTCTTTTCATTTTTTTCAAATTAGATCCAGAGAAATAAAGATGATATTATAAATTTAAAAAGGAATGAAGTTGGCCTTTCTCAAAATATATATAGCCAAGTCCATCAACTTAATGCCACGGTAAGTCATAAGAGCAGATGAACTCACCTACCCAACCCAACTTTGTATGTAATGCATTTGTCAGGAATACCATTCAGTGTAATCATGGACTTAAGCAGCACAGCTCTGATGGAGCATGGGCAAGTGGGAGTGGACAGAAGGCAGGAAGTGATAGACAGTGAGTTGTAGCGTGAACGGGCCTCACTCCTGCTGTTTATTGTTGGTGCAGGGGTTTCATCACTGTGAAAATCCCATAATCACCATGTGAAAGAAAGCATGATTCATCTTATCAGTGTGCTGTATTTATTTTTAAAATACCTTTAAAAAATCTATACAATCGAAGGGGCTGGGACAGAAAGAACCCCCAGAAGGGAGGGAAATGGGGAAAGAAAAGGTAATGAAAACTGGTCCCTAGAGAAGTACATCAGGAAAATATGTCAAAATGGTAATGTTTGCAACAACTAATTGATGCTTTTTCTTCTTTACTGCTACAGTTGGTGGATCTTGAGAGAAAATTTCAAAGTTTACAGCAGGTTAGTCCCACAACTAGATATTCGCTGAACATTTACAAGAACTATAGATAAGCTTGGCATGTGGTGCATAGCTGTAACCCCAGTACTTGTGAGGCTGAGCCAGGATGATTGAAAGTTTGAGGCTGACCTTGACTATAGTAGTGAGTTCCAGGCCAGCCTGGGATACTTAATGAGACCTTGGTAGAGTTAATATTCTTCCTTTAAGGATAGATGGAGATCACTCCAAAGGATATTTATTTTCCATAGTTAAATCACACCCCAGCTTAGGCTTTTTCTAGGGTACACTTAAGAGAACTTGAGTGTAAGGACCTCCAAGTCACTGGGAATATGAAGTCTGAGTTCATAGCCCCCCAGGCCCCTCTCTCTTGTCCCCACAACAGTGTTATATTCCATTTAATTTTGCTGTCCTTTGTCAGCTAGGAATCCCCTGACTAGCATCAAGAGCTGTTTCAAAAACCCACACAGCCTCTCTAAATTAAGTTCAAAAGTTTAGAGTGTATCACAAAACACTGTTTCCTGAAGACTACATTTGCTGGTAATCAAGTTGGAAATATTCTAAAGCAAATATTCTATGACCTAAACACATGCTTATGAACCAGCCTATGTAATTGTGTACTACTTACTGTGTTTTAAAATAGATAGCCAAACTTTTCTTTTGGTATGTGTGTAGGCTTTTATGTTGTGTGCATGTGAGAGTACATGTATGTGTGCATGCATGCATGTGTGTGTATGTGTTTGTATGTGTGTATAAAAGGCAGAGGACAACTTTGTGTGTTAGTCTTTGCCTTCCATCTTGTTTGAGACAGGGTCTGTTGTTTGATACTGCCTTTGTCCGTAGGTGCACTGGGATACCAGACACTTACTAAGGCTTTTTATTTCACTTGGGAATCCGAAATCTGGTATTCATGGCCGTGCAGAAGCACTTGAGCACTGAGCCATCACTCCAGCCCCTAGCTGGAGTCTTGTAAGATTTTGTTGTTATTGTTGAACCCACAACCTTCTACCCAGAGAAATGCCCAGAATCTCTAGATACCATTTTGAATAGAATTTCAGGGATCCCAGGTTAACAACCTCTGTTTTAATAGCTTTGGTTTGTTTTCATTATGATTCAATCATTCTCCTCTGTTTTTGACTTTTAAGTTGGATGAACAAGCCTTTTTGTCACATTGATAATGGATTGCACCATCAGCCTTTTCTCTCTTTAGGGAGCAGAGGAGTGAGTAAAAAGAGAGCAAGGGTCCATGCATGCAGCAAACACAGCAGGGGGATGATCAATGTCCTAAAGTGGATCACTGTTTATCCCAAAGGTTGAACTTGAGAGTATGATAAAAATGGACTCCCATTTTCCTCTCCCTAAACCATTTGGGAGAGTTTGAAGTGATTTTTAAATGTGAGTGTCTTTCTGTCTTTGTGTAGGACAGGGACACTAATCTTCCTTCCTCCTGGCTGCTTACTAATCTCATTTCCTGTCAGACCCTCAGAAACCCTGAAGTTTTATCCCTAAACAGTAAACAGTTTGTGATGAATTTCTTAATAATGTCCCTCAGTCTTTTGAAGTACAGAGCTCACTGGCACTGGAACGAAGTTAGACAAATAGAATAAAAGAAGAAATCACAGTTTATGAATAATGAAAAAAGCTCCCCCACATAAATGCTCTCCTCTTATGACAAGGGTAGAGCAGGACTGGCTTTGCAGTAAGCGGTACTGGTCTACTCCGCTTTCTTCTGGCTGTCAATTTCATGTACAAAACTAAAGAAACCAACTTGAGTTTCTGTGAGGCTACCTAAGTGCATGGGCATATAAATATAATAAATACTTTGTCCTTGTTTTAAACAGACAGTTTCACTAAGTTTAAAATAATTGCATTAAAAAGATTGCATTATGAGCTGGGCATGGTGGACTCATGCCTTTAAGCCCAGCACTTGGGAGGCAAAAGTAGGTGGATCACCGTGAGTTCGGGACCACCCTGAGACTACATAGTGAGTTCCAGGTCAGCCTGCACTAGAGTGAGACTCTATCTTGAAAAAAAAAAAAAAAGCATTATTATTTACCCTCTCTTAAGAAGTTTCCTCTGCCTTCAAAGTCATTAAAAAAAAAAAACAACAACAAAACTGTGCAAAGTTGAAACTGGTCTATAGCTGACATAAGGTAAGATTCCCCAGTTTGTGAACACAAAGGTAGGTCTGTATGCTGTTCTGGTCTGAAGGCAGTCAGGTGAGCATAGGGCAGAGTGTATCTTAGCTGGTCACATTTCAAACAAAGGGGCTAAGAGTGAAAAGAGTTCAGTCATCCTAACCAATGGGAGGAGGAATGGTAATAAAAGATGATCAGATTTCAAAGGCCTATCTTGAGGTATCAAAGATAAAACTAATAGGCAAAAGAACAGGAAATTTCCATTTTATTTTCATAGTGCGGTAGGAATAGCCATTACTATTCTCACACAGAAAACCTTTACTCCTGACCAGTGACATATTTCTCACACGAATGGTATTTCTGAGGAACAGAGAATCTTCTCCCCTACCTTTGGCTAAGGCACAAGAGTGCAGAACATGAACATTACTGACATTTTCACAAGAGAATTGGTTTGAGCAGGCTGGTGCTTGTTGACAAGTCCGGAGGCGGTTTCAGCGAAGGGAGCCCTCCATGTGCGCACGCGCTGCCTCTCCTTGCCACCCAGGGCAAGTCCCGCAGCCTCACCAGCTGCCCTCTTGTTTTCCAGGTAGTGGACATGAATGTTTGCAGCAGCAATCCCTGCCATAACGGTGGCACTTGCCTCAATATGCACAATTCCTTTTTTTGTATTTGTCCTCGGCAGTGGGAGGTGAGTCACCTGTCTCTTGCTCTAAATCTCTGCTGACAGGTGAGTCAGCACGTCTGGCTTCTTGGGAATCCAATTAGTCTACCAAAATTTCTCAGATAATGGGGCCTGCCTCTTAAGTCAGAATGAACTCTGTCTAATGATGTCAGGTCTGATCATTTAACCCACTGAATACTAAACCATTTCAAGGAGCTCCGTTAATTGCTAATTCTGTTGGTGTTAATATAAATTGTTTAGCACCATAGTACATACTTTATGTATGCTTTCCTACCCTCTTTTAGCAATGATAAAAGTGCTCCAAGCATGCATGTTAACCATATAAGTGCTAAGTGTTCCCAGGTGTTGCACCACTGAGAAAGGAGGATGGATTAGCATGATGCTTCTCAAGTCAGTGCAGTGTGTTTGTGAAGAGCTCTTTGGTCCTGTTAGGCCAAATCCAAGCTTCTGAGGAATCTTAGCAAAAGATTAATGTTAGCATTATTGCATTTGGCTTTACTAAAGATGCATTTACTCTCCATGTACAAATCCTAAAATATACCTCATAAATATGTACCTCCAAAAAGCTGTGTCCAGCAGCATCTCACTGTGTTCTTTACATGACTACAGGGTCCTCTCTGCTCAGATGAAATTAATGAATGTGAGTTGTACTCAGGAACAGCCTTGGGCTGCCAGAATGGTGCCACCTGTGTGAAGACAGTGGGGCGCTTCAGGTAATTTTAAATATGTTCCATTTTGAAGAGCCAGAACATCCAGTAGTTAAAAGCACACATCTTCCTGCTTCAGCACAATGTAAGTGTGCTGACCAAAACCAGAACAAAGACTGAAGTGAATAAATTCACTCTTGCTGCATTCTTTAAAAGAATTTTTTTGTTCATTTTTATTTATTTATTTGAGAGTAGACATGTGGTTCCTAGATGTGGCGCCTGTGCAGCTTCATTTTCCATAGTGACTAAGTTCTTCATGTGACCTGCTTAGGGCCTCTCCTTCCTAGCCCAGACACTGAGCTCCCACGGCACCGCCTCCAGCTGTGGCAATGCCTTTGTCTTCCCACTGTCTACTAGGAATTTGGCCATGCTGCCTCACACAACAGCTTTTTTAAAAAAAATTTATTTATTTATTTATTTGAGAGCGACAGACACAGAGAGAAAGACAGATAGAGGGAGAGAGAGAGAATGGGCGCGCCAGGGCTTCCAGCCTCTGCAAACGAACTCCAGACGCGTGCGCCCCCTTGTGCATCTGGCTAACGTGGGACCTGGGGAACCGAGCCTCGAACCGGGGTCTTTAGGCTTCACAGGCAAGCGCTTAACCGCTAAGCCATCTCTCCAGCCCACACAACAGCTTTTTAATATCCATAAATTTATGGAAAATCATTGTCAGGCTTACTAGTATATAGTTCCTAAAATTAGCTTTCTAGAAAAACTTGACATTATCTTTCCCAATATACTGGCTAGTCTCCTATATTCTGAGATTATTTAAGGATTAACAATTTGGTTCTGCTCTATCATGAATAAGTCCTTTCATTGCTCTGGAGGACCATCTTGCTTGATTAAAGAGTAATTATTTATACTCTTCCTAGTGACTCTGATATCTTGCCCTTTGTTTCTTTTGTAACAATATCCATTCTTTTCTCTCCTGTATAAGTGAATACAATAATTTTGTCTTTATCCTATTTTCCCCAAAGCAGTCACAGTTCCCTTGTTTATTTAATCTGATCTTTGAAACACTTGCTTATTCTAGGTAAATAAATTTAAGTCATTAAGATTTCAGTAGGCATGTTTATGAGTTCAACCATTAGGCAAAATCCAAATTAACCACCTTTCTACCTGAAATTTAGTAGTGTGTTACCTTAACGTAGGGCAGGGTGACTGAGGTATTAATGAATCAAGGCTTTAAAAGACAATCTGTGAACTAGTTCTTGGACTTTGCTTTAAATGCCAACTTAATAGCTCATTTAAGTTATGTTACCCAAACCATTGCCACTGTATTTTGGACACATCTAGGTTCAGGGTAATCTTTTGTTTCCTGGAAAGCATTATCTCTTGATTTCTAGTTATGGGCATTTATCAAGAAGAATTTCTACTTGGACATATCAGTAACTAATGTCCCAATTTGACTTCTATCATTTATATGTTTTGAACTTCCTGATACCTGAGAATGTCCTGGAGGTTAAATCTCATTTATGATCTTCCTTTATCATCACAGTAGACCAACAGAGTGATAAAAATGTATAAAGTGCAAGTAAGATGAGAACTAGCTACCCAAACCTTCATAACTGTTTTCAACACATGATTGAAAAAGGAGAAAAGAAAAAAATAGCCTTACGACATTCAAAACTATATATCAGGGACTAGAGATGTGCACATTTGAAGGAGGAATGAGGCAGAGAAGGAGGAAGAGCTTTTACTCAGGGGCTGCATTTCTTAGTGGCACCTTCAACTTTGCAAGAACAGTGTTCAATTCTCTCTGCAACTCCTTATAAGAGAAAGAAGCAAGTCAAGGACTTATCTTCCTGTGTCTGGGACTGAGTTTGTATGGTGGTAGGAATTAGGCATTCTGAATGCTAGGTCCCCAGCTGGTGGAAATTTGGAAATTGGAACCTCTTGGAGCAGAAATGTTTCAGGCGGGATTATGAGCATTAGAGCCAGCTCCCCCTTGCCAGTGTTTGGCATGCTCTGCTGTTGATGTTGTCCACATTATACTGGCCAGGAGGAGATGTGAAGCCTTTGGTCATGCCATGTTTTCCCTGCCATCATGGAGCTTCCCCTTGACTTTGTAAGCCAAAATAAACCTTTCCTCTCACAAACTGCTTTTGATTGGAGCCTTGTGCCAACAATAAGAAGGTAACTGCAGTACTTTGGCTTCAGTCACTGCCTCTCACAGACTTGCTGAAGGACATTAGAGAGCAAAGCATTTCAATCCAGCTTTTTTCTTGATATGGAAATAGCTTTTGAAGCCATGTGAATCTGAGAAGAGTAACTTTATATTAAATACCAAGTTCAGGGCATATGATGGTGATTTTTGAAAGGGTAAAAATGACATAGAGACAGGTTGATGAACACAAAATTTATTATTGCTTTGTGGAATCTGCATGTGATGAAATGGTGGACATTTAGACAGTTTTTTGAGTTCTATTAAATGTGTCAGGCTAAGGTGCTTATTCAGCAGTTTCACTGATGTTAGAATCTTTGGGAAATCTTAGCTTGCATTTTGTGAATATAAACGAGCTACTGTGGAATAATCTGTACCTGCCATTGAGGGCACAGTTTATTTTGGATATAACACCTCCTTCAGTTAAAAAAGAAAAAAAATTCTTGGGGCTGGAGAGATGGCTTAGCCATTAAGGTGCTTGACTGCAAAGCCAATAGACCCAGGTTTGATTCCTCAGGACCCGTGTACCTCAGGACCCGTGTAAGCCAGGTGAACAAGGTGGCACATGCATCTGGAGTTTGTTTGCAGTGGCTGGAGGCCCCAGTGTGCCCATTCTCTTTCTCTTTCTCTCTCTTTCTCCCCTCTCTCTGCCTCTTTCTGTCTCTCACATAAATAGAGGTTGGGGGATCCCCATGAGTTCGAGGCCACCCTGAGACTACATAGTGAATTCCAGGCCAGCCTGAGCTAGAATGAGACCCTTTCTCAAAAAAGAAAAGAAAAGAAAATGAAATTAAATTTTTTTAAAGTTCTTTAAATCATTTCACTAGGAGAGAAAAATGTAGTTCGTAGTTCTTACTTAACAAAAGTGCTAACTTGTAGTTACTCAGACATTTGAAGAGAGAAAGCACCATGCAAATACTAATTCATTGGAATCCCTGTTTGACGAACAATTTTTTGATTAAAAGGTCCTGTATAAAGCAGAGCAAGAAAATCACTATCTGCTTGAGTCTTGCCTTCAACTACTCAGAGATAAAAGATATTTTTATACTTCTCAGTGTTATGTATTATGTTTATACATTCTAAAAGTTGCTTCTTATTTTTTCTTCATTTACTTTGTGTTTAAGATATTTGAGGTTTGAATTAGCCACTCATGGGTGGTATATATACTTGAGTTCAGACCTCTAGGAAAAAAAGTGTCATGTTTGTTGTCTAGAAATATGATGATGGTAAGTGTAGCTAATTTGTCTTCTCTCCATTTATGCCACTGGTGAGTTTAAAAATATTCTGAGCTTAAACTGGCCTTTGTCAGGTGATGGTTCGGTATTCAGCTAATAATCTCAGTTCCTCAGTACATAATAGTACATGTACACAAGACAAGCTATGACTATGAAAGAATAGTTAATTTGTTCTCAATTGACAAATTCATCTGTAGTTTTTTTTTTTTAAAGACTGAAGAGAAAAAAATCAACCACAAAAGGCTATCACAGTAATAACAAAGACAGGAATAGTTGGAACATGGTTTTAAAATAGATGTAGTACCTATATGGGGCTGGAGAGATGGCTTAGCAGTTAAGTGCTTGCCTGTGAAGCCTAAGGACCCCAGTTTGAGGCTCAATTTTCCAGGACCCACGTTAGCCAGATGCACAAGGAGGTGCACGCATCTGGAGTTCGTTTGCAGTGGTTGGAAGCCCTAGCACGCCCATTCTCTCCCTCTCTCTCTCTCTCTCTCTCTCTCTCTCTCTCTCTCTCTCTCTCTGCCTCTTTCTCTCTCTGTTACTCTCAAATAAATAATTAAACTTTTAAAAAAATTAAACAGAATACATGTAGTACCTATATGGTTTAAGATATTTTGATTTAAGGAGGTATTCATGTAATTAAGTATTCCTTTTCTTTAAAAACCATATTATCACCTTGAAAATATATTTTGAATACAAACAACGTGAAAGTTAAAAAATAAACACAAAAAACCATACTAACTTTACCTTTCGGACTAGAAATGTAAGACAAAAAACCATTACACTGAAATGCTGTAGACCTGGATTTTCATGATCTTCTATAAGTTACTAATTCTGTGAGCATGGGCAATGTGTGTCTGTAAAAAGGGATTTAATATATATTCCTTTGTAGATAATAGCAAGGAAGCCTACTGCTTACTTAGTTTCCTTTCTGCTTCTTTTTTTCTTCTTCTTATATTATCCAAACTTGAATGAAAGAAATTTACTTTGTAGCTGGTTTAAAAGTATATAATATCAACATAATTCATTTCCAAGAATAATAAGAAGGGGATATAAACAGTGAGAATTTAATCTCAGGTGCATAACAAGAATTTTCTCTCAAATCTGAATTTTTCAATCTTTAAATGCTTAGTGATAAGAGAAACACAAATTTCTGAGTACTTTCTAGAGATCTTGAGAACACAACTTGAAGACTGGAATCATGAGTTAGTTCACTGTTTAAGGTAAACAGTTAACAGATTGTTCAGGACATAAACAGGTTGCCCAAAAGTTCCCAAACACTCAGGTTTTCATACTTGGAAATAGATTTTGAAAACCAATAATGATTATATTAGAAAACAAATAAGTATTACATATTATGTAATAGTAATAATTGGTTTTAAGATATTTTTTAAGTTGGAAAATGTGTGGGGAGGAATGAAAATAAACTTTTAGCAATAAAATCATCTGGATCAAATACTAAGATTGTATAGGAAATGTTCTAAAGTTCTATAATTCCAAAGACTGTAATAAAATTATCTGGAAAACTATTCTATGTAGATAGGAGAGAGGAGGCAAGGGAATAAGTCATAAAAAGTATGGCAGAAAAGCTAAGGAGAGAGTAAATAGCTATGACTAGAAAATGAACAAATGAATTTCTCAAGTTTAATTACTAATTATCCTTTACCTGTGATCTGTTCTTAATGAGAATAACAATCTTGGAATTTTCAGAATTATCATTTCTTGATGACACATCTTTTATACAAAAATATAGAGATGTTATAAATTGCATGGAAGATTATGCTTATGAAAAGCATCCGACCTTTGAAAGTGCTGCTTGATGACTTCATACCAGGAGAATTTATAGTGGTAGCCTTGAGATAGTAAGTCATGATTCTCCAACAGTCAATTTGTAAACATAATATATTCACTCACCACACAGTTGTAACCATAGAAGGATTTCAAGGCTACATTCAGCAATTTTGCATTACCAGTTTATAGTTCCATGTTAACATCATTGATTTGCAATGTGGACTTTTTTTTTTCTGATATCAAGAGATAGTCACTGGCCTTGAAACACAAGTCCTGACATGGTTCTCTTATGTAATCTACAGCTGTCACTGCACACCTGAGACATATGGACCCCAGTGTGCATCCAAATATAATGACTGTGAAGGGGGTTCTAAGGAACGCTGTGTTCATGGCATCTGTGAGGATTTAGACCGAGAGCAACCAAATCAGGTGGGTCCCTTCCCTCAACTTGTTGCTAGCTGCCCCATCCTGTGGTCAAGTGCTGCACTGTGGTGCTGTAGAGTGAGGTTACTCCCTGCCCAGAGCATACAAGGCAGATAGAGCAGATTTACATAGGAAAGTGGAGCCAGGTTAAACTTACTGCAGAAAATATTTTCCTGTCAATCTCGCTGTGAGGTTTGTAAGGCTAACAGTGAAAGGACATGGACACATGAAAGGCTCTGTCATGCACCAAGGTGCAGTTCTGAGTCTGGTTTATCTGGCCCTGAGCCTGTGGGGGGTGGGGGGGATTAATACTCTAGGGGTCTACTTCTCTCATGTGGCTCTGTGTCCTGAGGACCTTGCCTCTCAACCTTCAAGTTCACCCAATCCTGGGCAGTTCAGCTGGACTTCAGTTCTTTACTTTTAGTTCTGTTTTAAAACTATTCATGTATTCTCATGAGTGGGAGGAAAAAGACTTTCAAAAAGGAAACAATTGATTTTCCAATGTCTGTGCCTAGGTGGGTGTTTTTCTCTAAAAACATAGCAGAGAGACTTGATTGACTTTAATTATATTGACTTAGTTCTTGATTATGGTTGCTCTTTCCTGGGCATCTTTGGGATAAATTATAGGATCCTCTTACTCTGAAATAAAGATGCTTCCTTTTCCCATGTCCTAGTCTAGATTCTTATTTCTCATGGGAAGTAAAAGGAACTACTCTGTTGGCCTGATGCAAATGGATGTTAGACATACAGTTTGAGATTTGGTGAGATGTTCAGAGGCTTATTTTTAAATCCCTTTTCCTGATTGTTTCTGTGCATGCTGTTTGTTATTCTGCCAGCCCAAGTACAGCTGTATCTGCAATCCTGGGTGGACCTTGGCCTCAAACAACACCTGCACATTGGACCAAGATGAGTGCAGCCACCAGCCCTCGCCTTGTTCTCCACTTGTGCGGTGTTTCAACACTCCAGGCTCTTTCTATTGTGGGGCCTGTCCAACAGGTACATTCTGAGGGGTCCATGCTGGGCTAAGATGCCAGGCAGGCAAGGCAGCAGAACCAATTTCCTTCTGCTGCTGATGGATAAGTAGACCATTCTTAGGAGGCCTTTAAACCAAGGGGCATGTGCTGCATCACTGACTTCTGCCCAAGATGATCTCTCTGAGTTGGGGATTTATCCAAAACTATGCTAGGGTCAAATTTCAGAGAATGGTTAGTCATGGAGTTTGAAAGGTCTAAGCTTGTATTGCTGTAGCCATCAATTTATCAATCTTATGATTAAAATCATGTACTCTAACCACCTGTCCTGATAACCACAAGTGTTTGAAAATGTGGCTAATGTTTTTGACAACTTTGTGCCTCTGTTACAGTCCAGTAGCTCTCACCTTATTGTGCCCTTTAATGCTGTCACCTCCCTGTAGATAGGGTCACCCAGATTCCTCACAGCCCCACAGCAACTGAATCACCAGAGGAGGTCACACATGTTCAGCTGCTGAGAACCTCAACTCTGGATGAAGAGATTTCCTCTAACTATGTAAGATCCTCACCACTCATTCCACACATTTGTAGGGCACATGCTGTGAGCAAAACATGGTGCTGGGGGCATCGGTTAGCAATTAACCAGAAAAGTCTCCTTTCTGGTTCCTGAGTATCCTTAGAAAGTAAAGTGAAAAGACTTCTTTACAATAGCAGCTATTCCTTCATTAAGGCACTGTGTAAGTGCAAGCATGGGTGTTCATTCCTGCAACTGAAATAAAAGCAAGGCATGGTCAAAATCAGTGTTAACTACATCTTCCTTAGGAGAACTTGAGAATTAGAAGTACATAGCTTGTAGTAAACTGAATTCAAACTCAGATCTGCCTCACTCTTCTTATGAGCTGAGCTGTAGAATACTCCATCACTCTGTCTCCAGCAAACTCCACACACCTATCATACTTCATTAGTGACTTACGGTTTAATGACTTTTAGCATGCTATTGGTTTAGATCTTGTAAAACTAGAAAGAAATTGCAATAACATTTAAAGACCCTTTTTCCCTATTGATTCTCAAGGGCACCACACCATGAAGGGAATTTATCAGTTAAGAAGTAGGAATCAGAAAAATAAATGATATAAGTTGGAGGATGGG
This sequence comes from Jaculus jaculus, assembly GCF_020740685.1. NCBI lineage: Eukaryota > Metazoa > Chordata > Mammalia > Rodentia > Dipodidae > Jaculus > Jaculus jaculus. The sequence goes on from NC_059116.1 coordinate 62,720,218, forward strand.
AGATGCACTCTTGAATTCCTTATATTATTTGAAAGAAACAAGGGAAACAAAAGCTTTTGTTTCTGCTTGGTTATTATTCTCTTTCCCTGAATAGTATAAAAAAGGAAACTATAAAAATGTGTAAAAAAAAAAAAAAAGGAAAAGTACCCATGGTCTTCTCACCAAGGACCACCTCTAACCCTCCAGTTTTTCTTTGTGAACTCACTTAATCATCCATAAATATAATTTGAGTAGGTTTGTAGAAGGATCCCCTACTTAAAACCAATGTAATTATAATTGTAACAATGAATTATAAGATTACCATGATTAACTGCAACAGAAACAGCTCAAGTAAAATGATATTCTTCTTTTACCTTCAGTTTCATCTTCCACTTGTCTTTATTCATAGAAACTTTAAACAATTATTTCCCCAAATTTCTAGCATGATTCCAACATTACATTATAAAATTTGTTGTATGAAATTAAATCATGGATAGGAAAATTCAATGAGTATATACATATATATGAAATGCAGGTGTATGCATGTAATTAAACTTGTTTTAGTATTCAGTGCTATAGATGAGTCTATAAAGCATTAACCTTTATCTTTATTGATCACTGCATTTTCCTCATTAAACAATACTGCATTGGAGATCTTCCTATGTGGGAAGTTTTATCACTACAGAGGAAGTTTCAAACAGTGGAATTTTTGCTCAAAGTCTATGTAGCTCAAAAATTAGTGACTATGCCAGACTTCTTTCCCAATTAGTTATATTACCTTAACATCCAACAAACAGTCTATAGGTGGATAATGTTTACTCATTGCTTGGCCAGAAATTGGTTCAAAAATTTTTAAACATTTGGGGCTGAGAGATGGCTTAGTGGTTAAGGCACGTGCCTCTGATGCCAAAAGACTCAGGTTCAATTCCCCAGGACATAGGTAAGCCAGATGTACAAGGTGGTGCATGCATGTGGAGTTTGTTTGCAGTGGTTAGAGACCCTGGAGCACCATATACATCTCTCTCTCAAATAAATAAAAATAAAATATTTTTAAAATTTAAACATTTTAAAATAATCTGTTAGGTATGTCTCACTACAGTTTTGTGTAGAATAAGGTAATTGTAGAACACAAATATGATTGTTTTAAGAGGCCAGATGTTGCCTGGGGCCAGACACTAGCAAGATGATTTGAGTTATGACCTTGGGTCCAATCTACTGCCTTCCCCATGCTCCATCATTTCCATCCACGTGTCTGTGCTTCCTAGCATGTAGGCTAGGCCCTGTAGCATGGAAATGTCCTCATCACCCCAAAACCTGTAAGACAAAGCAGGAAATCTGTTTCATTGTTATTTTCATGTTCTTTCACAGTATAATAACCCTCCCTCTGGGTGCCCCAATATTCCTCTCTCCTAAAAAATTCCATTTCAGCATCTCTTTCCAAGCCTGTCTTAAGGATCTTTAATAGTATTACAGTTTTTATAAGACTTAATTATTTGCATTTTTTCCTTGTTAACTTTCAGTGGTGCTAACCTTTTGAATATCACACTCAGGCTGGCAAGGAAATGGCTATGAATGCCAAGATATCAATGAATGCGAGATCCATAATGGCGGCTGTTCTATGGCTCCCCTGGTTCCATGTGTGAACACAGCTGGATCATTCAGGTGTGGGAGCTGTCCACCAGGTACTTCACTAGGTTCCCTAATGCCACCATGGGCATGCACGCGCACGCGCACACACACACACACATAAAATAGAATCTTGTGCTCCTCTTTAAAAATCATTTCTGTTTAAGGAAAAACAAACCTGGCCAGCATAGAACATTTAAGTTGTAAATTCAGAACACAGAACAATTACATGAAAAGAAAGAAAGCATACAATTCCAATGGTGGTATTACACAGGCCCCTGCAAATAGAAACTTGCCACCGAGATAACACAGAAGTTGAAAAAAATGCTCCATGATACTCTTCTCAGGTCAACTGTTTCACTGTTCCTACATATAATATTTATTAAGACAGTGCACTGTGAGATGTTTCACAAATAAGGCTCACTGACGTGTAATACATGTGAGTTCCCTTTTTCTTTTGAAAAGAATCTGTTCTCTTCTGAAATTTAAATCAAATTAGTATACAAGAAGTTCAGAGAGTTCTAAGTGATAAACTCTCTCATTTATGTCTTAATCAAATGAACAATAACACTTTAGACTTATAAAATGATTTACCTCTAAGAATACCAGTCACTGAAATTGAAAAACATCAACTTAAAGTCAGCCATGTCGAGTAAGAGTCCTAGTGATGTCACACACATACATGTGCACATACTGCACACACACTCATTGAAACAAACCAGCCTATTGTTTCTGTACTTAGGTTATTTTTTATTGTTTTTCTCAATTATAAAGTTTTGTCTATGGGATTTTATGTCGCATTCTTTAGGCTGATGAGAAGATATGGGGCAGGAGGTCTCTTGCATGGCATTGCATCTCAAATGGGCACTGTAATACTCCCATATTTCTGACCTGTTTTCACCTACTGCTCTGCTTTGGCCAGGTTACAGTGGTGATGGGAAAGTGTGCACAATCTTAGACATCTGCTCCATCAATAATGGAGGCTGTCATCCTGATGCATCCTGCTCCCCAGCCCTAGGTAAGCACTTACTTCTCTTTAGCCTTGGGCATTACTTTAAAATTCTCTAAAATAATTCAGCATTTTAAAAACAAAATCTTCCTTCTCAAAGTTTCATTGTTTTGGACAGGGCCTCATTCTGCAGCCTAGGCTGGCCTAGAATGTACTGTGTGGCTTATGCTAGCCTTGAACTCATGTAGTCCCCCTGCGTCAGCCTCCCCAACTGCTGGTTATAGACATACAACCTCACTCCCAGGTTTCAAAATTATTGTGATCTTCAAACTCAAAGTTAATCTCTATTATAAACCTATACACTTAGATTTTTTAAATGCAAGAAGCTATACTCTTACAGTGATCTAGGAATTATTTTCAAAGGTAATTAAGTAATTTTTTATTCAAGTAAAGGAGAAAGAAGGAAATACCACATTCCTTTAAGGACTTTCATTTCTGTGGCATTGGTTGGAATGGGGTCATGTGACCAAAGCTGGCAGTAGAGAGGGGCTGAGAAGGGTTTATTTCAGACGTAATGAAGCTAGCTGAAATAAGGAGTTAGCCACTAAAGAGAAATGGATGTATGTGACCCAGTATCTTGACTCTGCAATGCTGCATAAGAGGACTCACCTCCCAGAATATAGCAGCATACTTCTCTGGAAAACACTGTGTTATTGTGCATACTTATCAGCAGCATATGCCATACATATTTAGTAGAAATTGGCAATCACAGAGACTGTCATTTCTCACTTTGGTATATTTTATAAGCAAAAATTGTTTTACCATTTTCATCTATAGATTTTAGGTTTTTATCTATAGGTTTTAGGCTACTAATTATTAATAATTTTTATTTTTATTACCTGTTTTCTATTTATTTATATGCTTAATTAAAGTTCTTTCTTATGGGCGTGAAAAACTTTATTACATGCCAAGGACATCATCTTACTATCTTACTATCTAAGTCCAGATGCATGCACCACCTTGTGCATCTGGCTTTATGTGGGTACTGGGGAATCAAACCTGGGTCCTTTACTGATAAGCACCTTAACTGCTAAGCCGTCCCCCTAGCTTAAGAATATTTATTTTTGAGACAAGGTCTCATGTAGTCCAAGCTGGCTTCAAAATGATTATATAGCCAAGGATGACCTTGAACTTCTGATCCTCCTGCCTGCACCTCCTAAGGTCTAAGATTACAGGTGTGTACTACCACACCCTATCTGTGTGGTGCTGGGGATTGCATACTAGGCAAACACTCTACTAACTGAGCTACTACACCAGTCCTCTGATTAATTTAGTCATGGCATGTTGTTTTCTGAATTTTATGCTAGTATTTTCTATTTAGAAGGTTAAAATTTTACAGCATCTTCTGTTCAAGCCATATTTATAAAGGTCTTTCCTATCAAACTCCTGCAAATAATCAAGTACAAGTTTTTCAGTGCTTTTATGTTTTTTTTCTATATTAAAGATTATTTTATCTTTTTTAAACTTATTGTTCATTTATGGCACTAAATTGAATCTAGATTTCTATTTTTTCAACATTTTAAAAATTTATGGCATTTTCAAATACAATTTCTTTTTTTGATTCCTATCCTTTCCCTTCCTCTTCCCCCCAATTCCCTCCATCCTATATTTTCTTCCTTCTGTTTATATATCACAAATTTGATTTGCATTTTTTACCAAGTACATGCATGTAACTCCATTTACATACTAATGTACCATCTCTTATCTCAAAATTTCATTTTTCGCCAGGCGTGGTGGCACATGCCTTTAATCCTAGCACTCAGGAGGCAGAGGTAGGAGGATAGCCGTGAGTTTGAGGCCACCCTCAGACTCCATAGTGAATTCTATGTCAGCCTGGGCTAGAGTGAGACTCTACCTTGAAAGACCAAAGCAATTTTTTTTTCATTTTTATTTTACTAATTTGTCATTTATATGCATATGTAGATTATATATATTCATATATATTTATATGCTGTGGCTAAGTGCTGTTTAAGTAATTATATTGACAATAGATAATATTGTATAAGAGTCTTATTTCCTACTAACAATCCCTCCTCTAAGATGAAGAATTTCCATCTTTTAATGTACTTCTCAATTGTGTATAGCTCACAGGACCATCTGTCATATGAAATGACAGCCTTCATGTAAATTCATATATAACACAGTAGAAACATTTAATGTATTTTACCTCAAAATAAATGTCTTCCAATTGGGAAAAGTATTTTCTATTACTCATGATTTCTCCTCAAAGCTTGTGTTATCAGCCTGTAGGAATATGTACACTTGACATGTGGTAGGCTTGACATATGGTAGGCTCTTACCTAGTGACCAAAACCTGAGTTTAGTTAGTGCCTCTGCACCAAGGAGGAGACCTATACTTAACCTGCCATGTTTGTTGCTGAACAGGTTCATTACCTCTCTGTACCTGTCACCTGGGATATACTGGAAATGGTTATGGGCCAAATGGATGTGCACAGCTCAGTAATATTTGCTCAAGTCACCCTTGTGTAAATGGACAATGCACAGTGAGTATTTTGCTGTTTCTGGGGAGATGAAAACTTGAAAATAGTTTTAGTTTCACTGCTATATTTTTATATGATTCATAAAATTTAAAATAATGGTTCAAGGTTAAAATAAGGAACAATAATCCCCAGATAATGCATAGTAGCCATTCTTTCTAGGAAAACCAGTAAGCCATCAGTTAATTTTTATCCTTGAGATTTTCAAAGTAGTAAAGAAAGCCTACAGTTTAATGTGAATAAATGTGACTACTGACATGTAGTAATTATGTTATATATATGTATATGTATATATATATATATAATCTATCTATCTATATATATAATCTATCTATATATATAATCTATCTATCTATCTATCTATCTATCTATCTATCTATCTATATATATATATATACATAAATGCATTGGTCTACTGGGAATTATATAATATGGTCCAGTTCCTAATGAGTATATCTTATATGATCACTTTTCTTTATTGTTTGGGTTGGTTCTGTTTTACTGTTTGCCCACTTGTTTAGGGTATTGCACTGTTATTTTCTCTTTAGGACACAGAGTCCAGTTATATTTGTAAGTGTGACTCAGGCTGGATGGGTAGAAACTGCACAGAAAACATCAATGAGTGTCTTAGCAGCCCCTGTTTGAATGGGGGTACTTGTGTTGATGGTACAAACACCTTCCGTTGTGAATGCACGAGTTCCTGGACTGGATCTCACTGTCAGATTCCACAGCAAGGTATGGAAGGCATTGCTTACACTTGGATGCTCACAACTCGGACATAGCATTTAATGGGGGCTTCTTCAGAGTACCCACTGAGCTCACTTTCTTCCCCAATTGCTAAGATGCCAAGAACGAAATCCTTCCTTGTAGAAATGGCATAGAATTGTTAAGGCCTTAAATTCTTACTAGTTCCAATATCAATATCAATCTGAAGGATTTTTTTCAAAGTAATTATGTTAGTATTCATTGTATTCACTATGCTTATATAATCATTCATTAAATATGCTAAGGAATTAACCTTCAAGCTTTATATTAGAATTTTTAAAGAAGACAATGGGAAATTAAGTGGACTTGGGATAAGAGGAGGGATTTGCCTGGGCATCAATAGAAATGTGAATCAAGAAGAGCTATTTACTTCTTTGGAGAATCTGTGAATTTTTGTGGATACATCCTGTGTTGCTACCCTCTTTTTCTTTGTTCCCTGTCCCCATTTTGTTGGGGGTTGTAGGTATTCTTCATGGGTTGTGGAAGCAGCAGTCAGTTTTTTTGTTTTTTAATTTTGTTTTGGCTTTTGTTGGGAGGGAATGCCTCTAGGTATAATGTTTTACCCTGTGGCTCTTATGGTGTTTCTGCCCCCTCTACCGCAAAATTCTCTGGGCCATGTTAGGTGTGTTTTAAGTCTACTTCAGTGATGAGTTCTTAGGAGATTCTGGATCTCTGCTTTGTTAGGTGTTGAGTATCCTCAGGGTCTGTCTCCTTCACTGTGGCAGTGATTGTTAGGTTCCACATGGAAGCAGCACTCTTGCTTGTCTCCCCAATGCCTTTGTGGGTTGGCTGAAGTGTAAGGGCAGTTTATCTCCCGGGTCTCCCTACCTTCTGATAAAGAAGAAGATTCTCCAACAGAGAGTGAGACAGCATAGTTTAAGTGACATAAGCATTGTTAATTTAGGGAGAATTTGATATATGTAACCCCTCTTTTAGCCAAAGACCAGTAAGAGATTGACACCAGAGAGCATAATCTTTGTCTCCATAGGATTCTGATCTGGTTCCCAGTTCCAGACATGGGTTCCCTTACAATGAGCAGAGCTCCTAGCCAAGACTGTGTGGCATTATTGCACTGGTGTGTACATCCTGTCAGGGTATTTTTCTTAAAAGCACCTTTCTTATCTTTTCCTTTGCAGTGTGTGGAGAGACCCTCTCAGAGACAACAGGAACCATCACCTATCAGAGCCCCAATGTTGGTTTTAATCATGATGTTAACTGTTTCTGGGTTATTCGAACTGAGGAGGGAAAGGTAAATATAGTAGCTCTTGTAAAAGTGCATATTTCACTTGTGTATTTGAATATGTGATACATTCATAAATATGATAAACTACATACAATGATAATTCAACTGTCATTAGTTATTTACTAAGTGCCTGACTTTGAGATAGACATTTTGCTTTCACTTCCTTTATCTTATACCAATTCTTTGAGATAACTAATATCTTCATTTCATAGATGAAATGATAGAAAGTAAGAGAAGTGATAGTTTTCCAACATGAGCACATGACTTAGCTCATAAGAGGAACAAATCAATTTCAAAGTAAAGTTTGGTTCCAGAGTCCATGCTCAACATTGATTGACTGCTGGCCAGTAGCTAACTTGATGCCTATATGTCATTGCATTTTTAACTTTTGTAGATTTAAAGTTAGAAAACATTAATGCTCTAGCATGAATTTCAAAAATATTCTGAAATTCTTTTGCAATACTACTGATTTTAGGTTTTGATGACAATTAAATTGAATAACCTTTTGGCTGTCTAAAACAGGGTTATCAATACAAAATCTTTATATTTTATTAGCTATATTTCTATATGTGAAATGTGGTGAAGTGGGCTCATTTAACACTTTTCTTCAGAGTCACATTTCTATGCTCTTTCCATTGTAGTTGGGTGCTCAGTACTTTTTATATTGCCATCTTCCCCTCCTCAACTCTTGACATTCTCACTCTTTCATGATGTGCAGCCCTCAGGACCATGGCCCCCTTCGCCACATCTAAGTGTGTGGTTGTAGGCTAGACATCTGAGACCCATGGAAGCAGCACCAAGTTGTGATGAATGCACACTCAGATTATCCAGAGACTTGGGGCAGATTCTTTTGAATAGCAATATCAGCCAGTTAGGATTAACTCAAGGTAGATTTTTCAAATGACTGGTAAATTTTGGTGATTTAGAAATACTATCAGCCATACACTTGAAATGACTTTGTCTGATTAGACAGTTTCAAATCTAGGTAAATTTATTTCATTGATTTTTAAAAAATAAAACTGCATTTTTATTCATTTACTTAGAGAGAGAGAGAGAGAGAGAGAGGGAGAGAATGTATACTCTAGAGAGTCTTGTTGTCCAGATTCATGTGCCTGGCTTTGTGCATCTGGTTTTATGTGAGTACTGGGGAATTGAACCCAGGTTAGCAGGCCTTTCAATCAAGTGCATTTAACTACTGAGTCATCTTCCCAGCACTCGCTGAGTTTTAAAATGACACATACTGTATATTTTGTATGATACAATATGATCATTTGATACATGCATAGACTGTATAATGGTCAAACCAGGATAAATATAATTTCTATCTACTCACTTTTGTTTTTTAGATTGTGACATTAATTTTTGCTTTTAATGATTTCAAACTCAAGTTCTTAAATCTGTAGACTTGCTAAATGTATTGGTGTGTAACTAGGAAATGTTAGCTATGTTTCTATATATGAATGTTTTCTAGATAGTTACAGACATATTTTGGAATTAACATGAAAATAACATATAATATTCTGTGGTTTTTGTTTCTAGGTTCTGCATCTCACTTTCACATTTTTTGAATTAGAACCAGCAAACAACTGTCCTCAAGAGTTTCTTCAGATCCATGATGGAGATTCCTCAGCAGCATTTCCCCTGGGGAGATTCTGTGGCTCTCATCCCCCCGAGGGGCTCCACAGCAGTGACAATGCTCTCTACTTCCACCTATATTCAGACCACATGAGGGCTGGCCGAGGCTTCACAGTTAGGTGGGAAACACAGCAATCAGGTATGAGCAAAGTGAGCAAAAGCTGTCTTGAATAATGTTATGAAGAGTTTTGGGATCCAGAGATATATAACATTTTATAATTATTTTAAAATCACATAAATCTAAAATGAATTAAATTTTATTTTGTGTTCAAAGATTAAAAAATAAAAAACATGCTTCAAGGCACAAAAATAGATAAACCTTAATGAGTGCCTTATGAAATTACCAATAACATTTTATAAGCTTTGCTAGAAAAGTTACTACAAGAATGTCATTGGGGACATTATCCATTACCTCTTGTAATGATTGTTGTTTCACCTATTTCCCCAAGATAGCATTTTTCACTGAGCCTAAAGATCCTGGGTTGTTGCTTAGGCTGGCTGACAAGGAGCCCCAGGGACCCTTCTGTATCCAGCCTCCTCAGTGCTAAGATTAAAGGCATGCACAGTTATGCATGGCTTTTCATGGGGGTGCTGGGAATCAGAGTTTGGGCCTCACATTTGAGCAACAGGTGTTCTTACCTGCTGAACTACTTGATGATTTGCTTTTTGTTGTTGTTATTATTATTATTTTATACTGGATTGCTACTTAATTTTAACAACTGTGAACTATGAAATTTTTAAATATACCAATTTAGGCTTAGAGATTAAAGCCAATTTATTGATCAGTAAATCCTGAAATTTTTGTTTTGTTTTGTTTTATTTTTTAAGGTAGGGTCTCACTCTAGCTCAGGCTGACCTGGAATTCACTATGTAGTCTCAGGATGGCCTCAAACTCAAAGCAATCCTCCTACCTCTGCCTCCTGAGTGCTGGAATTAAAGGTGTGCACCACCATGCCTGGCTATTTCTGAAATCTCTTAAAGCTTGTGTTTGTTTATCTCCTCTGGTGCTACCTTGCCATAACGACCAAAGTTTAGAATCTGTCAGGGTATTTTTTAATATGTCATATTCTTTTATTTATTTAACTAATTTATTTGAGAGAAACAAAGGCAGAGAGAGGGAGAGAAAAGGGGGGAGAGAGAGAATGGGCATGCCAGGGCATCCAGCCACTGCAAACAAACTCCAGACGTATGCAACATATTGTGCATCTGGCTTACATGGGTTCTGGGGTATCGAACATAGGTCCCTTGGCTTTGCAGACAAGTGCCTTAACAACTGAGCCATCTCTCTAGCTTAAATATGCTATATTCTTTACAAATCTATAATACTATTAATAGGTATTAATTATTGTTAAAATTTATTTGTTAAAGGGACTAGTGTACTTTATACATTGTTCCATATCTGGATTATAATGTTCATATTACTAGTGTCATTTATTATGTTAGAACTTCTTGACTAAGTATTTGTTTACATGTAATTTTTAGCAAAAAATAATCAGTTTAGGCAGTACATGATACCCTCTTTCTCAGTTGTGACTTTAACATTGACAGAGTGTTTTATCTTCTCAGGTTGGTCTTCCCATTCAAAAGTTTCTCTTTTTTGCCCCTGTAATGCTTTTTGCAGGCCTTAGGCTCATTGTTTAGGTGAGAAACTTATTGGGACTCACAAAATGAAGACTGTTTAACTTTATTATTCCTTCTTCATTTAATATTTAATGTTATTCAATCAATTAAACTTTCTAACCCATGAGAAATAAAGGTGACCATGATGTAGTCCTCTATACAGTAATGACTTGGGTCCCCAAGGTTTCAAAATGAATTTCTAGTGTACTTTATCTTGTTTTTAATGTTTATAAGTTAAAATATTCATCATATTTAAACATATTCTGAACTTTTAGTTGGATGTGGTGGTACATGCCTTTAATCCCAGCACATGGGAGGGAGAGGTGGGAGAACCACTGTGAATGAATTCCAGGTCAGCCAGGACTAGAGTGAAACCTTACTTTAAAAAAAAAACACAAAAGAATGTAAAAATATTCCCAACATTTAAAAATGTTCCATTGTTTCATATTTTCTAGTTAGTTTCTGAGGCTCATAGGACAGACTCCAGTTACCTTTGAAAGTTTCTTTGCTTTCTGACTTGAAAAGATGTCCCAGGCCTGCCTATATTTTACTGTCTCAGCACTATAACCAACTGCTTCTCCAAAACATTCTCATTCTTTCATTGGAAAATGGAATATAAATTCCAGTCTGGTTCTGGGAATAACAATCATTATTAGATCTCTCAATGTCTGTAATGCATATGTATGCATATGGGGAACAGAAATAGAAAATACCTGTTTTGGATTTTGTTGTTTTTTTAATTGAATATAAAACCCTTCATCCACAGTGTTCTTACACTATATTTGTGTAACCAGATTATAAGTTTGATTTTTCTTTCTATTTGTATCTCCTCTCTTATACTCCAAAAACCATGATTGAGAATAATATTAACATATTGTTTCTGTATTTGATCCTAAAAATTTCCCCCCAAACAGTATTAATATTATTGCTAATAATATGTTTGGAAATTTACCAGTTTTTGCTATTGTTTTATACTTGAGGTACATTTTGCACTAGGTATGCTGGCATACACTTATAATCACAATGCCCAAGAAGTAGACAGCAAGAGAATCACAGGCTTAATGACTGTGGGTTATGCACAACCAGACCCTGTGAAAAAAAAAATCACAATGAAAAAACATACATTTTGCCTGGCTCCTATTATAGCTTTTTAAAGTCATATATTTCTATTCTTCATGGTTATGCTTTCAGTTCAGCAAAATTATCTCATTTTGTTAGTAGTTTTAGAGATTTTAAAAATGAAACACTGCTTAATAATTATGTGAAATGTATTTATAGTACAAAAACAAAATTAATAAGCTTGGTAGATTTAGAGAAATCTAGACTGTATTTCTGACATTTTTACCCTTTTGCCTCATATATGCAATCAATTTTATTTGTTCAGGGGTTATCCCTGTACTAAAAGAATTAAGCAAAGGCTAATAGAAGAGGGACTGGTTGGGAAGATGCAGGGTTCAGTGGAAAGGGGATGGGGGAAGATTAAGGAAAGAAGGTATCACTAGTAATCATATGTCCCCTTCTTAGACAAAGGAAACTGTGTGCACAAAGGTGTGTCATTTACTTGTTTTACTGCCTGTGTGCTGGAGAGTGTATTATAACAAGAGCACAGCCTGCTACCATGTGGGTCCCTCAGGACCTGTTCAGTCTTATCTACAGTGATGGCATTCATTCAGTTTACTCCAGGCTTAAAATTTTAAACTCAGAGTAATAAATACCTTGTGCATTTGCCTTAGTTTGTCTTTGCTACTGTACCAATTTCTTTTCTCAAAATTTTCATGTGTGTGTATTCAGATGCACATGTGCTCACACTTGTAGAGGCTAGAGGATGGCATGGCGTGTCCTTCTCTCTCTGTCACTCTTCTACCTTATTTCTGAGAAAGAGAGAGAGAGAGACAGAGACAGAAGCTGTCACTAAACCTGGACCCCTTTGGGGATTTTTGCTGTTGTTGCTGTTCTTTGTTAATGCTAGAGCTATAGGCATGCACACCCATGCCTGATTTTTGTGGGCAAGCTGGGGATAAAGCCCAGGTCCTCATGCTTGAGGAACAAGTCATTTTCCTGGATGAGCTGTTTTCTCAGCCCATGCATTCGTTTCTGCAGAGAGGGTAGTTTGGTCACGAGGTGAACAAGGTCTTTGTAGATCAGTGAATTGCCACACTCTTTCTGCAGTGGCTGTGGCGCTTGCATTCCAGTGGCAGATCAGGAGGGTGACCTTTTCAGCACAGCCTGTCTTGTCACTTGTTTTCAAAATTTTGGACTTTTATCACTTTGGAGGGCAAGAAATCTTAGCAAACTTTTTACTTGACTCTTTCTATGACTCGTAATGTTGAGCATGTTATGTACAAAAGACATCTGAATGTTTTTTCAAGTACTCTACTCATTATAGCTGTTCAGTTTACAAACTTTGTATTTCTGGTTTTGACTCTTATACATGGCATTCTTAAATATTTGGTCATTAATATTTTACATTACTTATTTTATACATTTACTTTTTGTCCACATATTTTTAAGTAGTGAGTTTTAGAAAATGCATGTTCCTCTGAAGAACTGTGATGTTTTCTCATTAAAAAATAATGGGAATAGGGCTGGAGAGATGGCTTGGCAGTTTAGAGCTTGCCCGTGAAGCCTGAGGACCCCGGTTCGAGGCTCAATTCTCCAGGACCCATGTTAGCCAGATGCACAAGGGGGCGCACACGTCTGGAGTTCCTTTGCAGTGGCTGGAGGCCCTGGTGCACCTATTCTCTCTCTCTCTTTCTCACTCTTTCTCTCCCTATTGCTCTTAACTAACTAAATAAAAATGAACAAAATTAAAAAAAATAATAATGAGAATAACACATGCCATTAATCCCAGCACTTGGGAGGCAGAGGTGGGGGGATTGTTTTGAGTTCAAGGCCACCCTGAGACTATATAGTGAATTCCAGGTCAGCCTGGGCTAGAGTGAGACTTTACCTCAAACAAACAAACAAACATACAAACAAACAAGGCTGGAGGGATGGCTTAACAGTTAAGGTGTTTGCCTGCAAAGCCAAAAAACCCAGGTTTGATTTCCCAGGATCTACAATAACCAGACACACAGGGGATGCACACATCTGGAGTTCATTTGCAGTGGTTACAGGCCTTTGTACACCCATTTTCTCTCCCTCTCTCCTTCTTTGTCAAAATAAGTAAATAAAATATATAAAAAATAAATAATGAGAATTGGGCTGGAGAGATGGCTTAGCAATTAAGGTGCTTGCCTGTGAAGCCTATGGACCCATGTTCAACTCTTCAGATCCCATGTAAGCCAGACACACAAAGGGAGGCAGTCACAAGGTTGCACATGCCCATTAGGTAGTGAAAGCATTTGGGGTTCAATTTCAGTGGCTGAGGCCCTGGCATCCAATTCTCTCTCTTTCTCTCTCTCTCTCTCTCTAAGAATAAAGATTTTAAATAATAACAACAATAATAAACCAATAATGAGAACCATATAATTTATTTGTTTTCTATTTTGTCTTGGCAACACAATTTTCTGAGTTATCTGTGTCATATAAACTTCATGTCTTGAACATTTAAAATGTCACCTTACTTTATTTCTTTCCTAAGGTATGTTTATTGCAGTCTAGAACAGTCAGAGTTTATATCTCTTTTCAATCTTACAGTAACATTTCTTATAGTCCACCATGAATTATTTGTTAAATAAATATTGGTATTAATGAATAAAGGATTTTTCCAGGCACTAATAAGTCACTTAATGAGTAGATGTGGTTTATAGGGGATGGTAAGAGGGTCAGTGACTGAAAGCCTGGTTCAGTTCTCCACTTGTTACCTGGGCCAGGGGCTCAACCACCACATTTGATGTCTACATTTATCAAATCTTTTTTTTTATATTTTTTGTTCAATTTTTATTTATTTATTTGAGAGTGACAGACAGAGAGAAAGACAGATAGAGGGAGAGAGAGAGAATGGGCGAGCCAGGGCTTCCAGCCACTGCAAACGAAGTGCGCCCCCTTATGCATCTGGCTAACATGGGACCTGGGGAACCAAGCCTCGAACCGGGGTCCTTAGGCTTCACAGGCAAGCGCTTAACCGCTAAGCCATCTCTCCAGCCCTATCAAATCTTTTGACTATTTGATATTGCTAAGGATCCTTTTGAAATGAAAACTATGGTTTTCTGAGTTTTGCAAATTATAAGGTAATCTACATTATTGAAGTTACACAGAATCTGATGAAATTCCAGAATTTTTAGAGTCAGTATATAGATGTGAATCTCTTTAAGGTGAAAAACCTGATTCAGCTTTCCCATTTTTCATCTTTCACAAGCCAGCTCACATCCCCACATGATGTTCTGTGGGCATAGGGCTCATGCATGTGTGTCTCACTGTTTATCATTGTGTGCTACTAGACCTGTGACTATGAGACTGAGATGCTGAAAATCTTCTTTAGCATGTGAGTGTGTTCAAACTGTTCATGTTAATTTAAATGAAATTTTACTTCTTACATCAGGATCTGTGATAATTCTACATGAATTGTAACCTGCATACAAATAGTTTTCTCTTTAATTTTAGAATGTGGTGGCATTCTGACTGGCACTTATGGTTCTATCACATCTCCGGGATACCCTGGAAATTATCCCCCAGGAAGAGATTGTGTCTGGCACATTCTAACCAGTCCTGGCCTCTTAATAACATTTACTTTTGGGACCTTGAACCTGGAGAGCCACGATGACTGTAGTAAGGATTACTTGGAGGTAAATCACTACATGTACATAGGACATGTCATGATATGAATGGGACTTAGGGCACAGTCTTTGTGATGCCTATGGATGACCCCAATTTGTTATCAATAATTAGATACATTCCTAACAGGCTACCAATATCTGTCTTGCTAATTCTCTTGTCAATTATACTAGCTTGCTGATTTTTGTTTTCTGGGTTCCCCTTGAACATGGGACACAGATTCCTTTCCTTGAGGTCCAGGTTCCTGACGAGGGAACAACAGAACTAATAAGCACTGATGAATGGCTATTTCCCCCAACATAGTCTCAAATCTTTAGTAACTATAGTAAACCAGCAGAGGGTTTCACAACTTGATCATACTATTGGTCCACAATAACTGAGCTGAAATGCGTAAGTGGTGAGTCTCACTGGAAAATACTGAGCATTATCATTGGGAGGAGATGAGCTTCTCTCCTCCCTCCCATTAATAAAGATTAAAATACGGAGGAGAAAAAATAGCTATCATTTCTAATGACATACACATATAGCTTCATCAAAAGTGTTACTCTCCAATTGTAGATTAAAAAGATCACTGAAGAAATTGAGTTCTTTTTTGTTCCTGTATTTTTGTCACTGCCAATCTTAGTACTCCATAGCAGTGCTAAAGAGAAAAAGAGATTTCCTCAGTCCATTAGAGAAGAATGGAGTACATAGAATTATTCATGAAGGAAGAAGAATGTATCTGTCAAACAGGGTTTTAAAGTTTGAAGTCATTAGTAATTTAGCAGTAGAATAGATTTACAATGGACTAAAAACCTTTGGGAATGACTGGAAGATCTCCTTAGAAAATCTTAGTAATATATGCTTTTAAATGTTGACAGCAAAAAGTGAGCTATTGTGAAATGAATATTCAATGAATTCTATCAAATTTAAGTTAGTATCTTTTTATTCTTATATATTAATTTCTAGATACCATATAATAGAAAGTACCAATCATTCTGACAATATTGAACTCTATCATTTCTCATCAGTATTTCAAGGAACTGATTAAGTGTAAAAATAAAGTAACATTACCCCACAAATTTGCTGCCAATTTAAAAAGTAATTTGAATAAATAAAATTGACTATATGAAAATATTCTTTAGTTCATCAACTACTTGGTGTTCTGTGTAGTCAAGATTATGAAATTAGACCATAATTATTAGGAGATCAACACAGTTATTCAATAGTTTAAAAATAATCCTTTAAAAGTTGCTAAGATCATGCTCATTATTGTGTTGATTAATTACTATCAAAGTTGCACTATTTAAAACCATATATGTGATACATACAACTACACTTCTCTCCCACCTGTATCCCCCTGAATACCTGTGCCAGGTTGTAGATTAGATCATAACCCTAGTATCCATTCTTCTGTCTTATTTATATACATTCATTTTCATTCCCTATATTGCTAGGAATCCATCATTTCAAAATAAATACCCAAGGGCAAACACTGAGATAATATCATATTGAGAAAATCTAAAGTATATGTTCAGGCCCAGAATTGAAATTCAAACAGTAAATAACATATCTGGAATACTGAATACCAACTAGATGTTAATTATGTATGTGTGCAGGGAATTTTCTAGAGCCATTACTTTTAAATGGCAAATTTTCTGAAGTTTGTGTACAAAATGATCTGGTTGATTAGACCTTGATTACAGATTACTTTTTCTTCTTTTTTAGATTCAAGATGGTCCTTTCCATCAAGACCCTCTTCTTGGGAAATTCTGCAAGAATCTCTCTGTTCCACCACTACAGACTACTGGTCCCTCTGCCAGAATTCATTTTCATTCAGATGCCCAGACTTCTGGTCAAGGCTTCCATATCACCTACCTATCCTCACCGTGTAAGTAACTGCCAGTGTGAAGCTTGATATGTATCAGAGGGTAATGCTCTACTTGTAGCTGTTTTAGATTTTAAGGCAATGTTGAAGCATCAGCTTTCTTATGCTAATGGTCCATGTACATGAACATTTTTTGAATGGCTTTAGATTCATTCTTTATCTTTCTAATGCTACACTGCTAAATACAGTACCCCCTTGGCCCATCAATTGTAGGATCCACATTATGATAGAGATATATACGGCACTTTAAATTACATAATTCACCACCTTGGCTCCCTAGTGGTACTTGGTGTTTTGCTGGGAGTGATTATTCATAAGAGCAGTGTAGTGATCTGGGGAAAGTGTCTTTATCCTTGGATCAAGTCCAGCTGCACAGAAACAGTCTTCCAGGATAACGCTGTCCTGATTCCTAGAGTTCATTTCTAGTAATGAAGTGTTAGCTCTGATGCTTTCAGTTATACTGATGCCTCAAAAAACAAAGAATGACAGAGTATTGAAAGCTCTGCCTTTCATTTTAAGGATGCAACGAATTCTGTTTTAGGTATCCATCATTGTGTTCTTAATGAGAAGTCATGAGAGAAAAATACCCTGTGAGTCTCAATATAGGAAAAATTGTGGGCATCTTCATTGGTCTCCTTTATTCTTTTACTCTGATTACTGAATAAATGTGCAGCTGACCTCTTTAATTTGTTGTTCTTGTTTCTACTGCTTATGCCAGTTCCTATTGGTGGCATGTTGCTATTTTATATTTATTTTCCTTTAATCTGCTTCATTTGTATTTTTATGTATGTATTTTATAAAGTGTGTGTTAATTCTTTCTGGAATGAATCAGAGAATTAATATATTTAAGAAATTTATAAAAGAGAACCATGGAGCAGAAATTTAATCACATATTTCTACATCTATTTCTTTTTTATTTATTTGAGAGAGAAAGTATGTGTGTGTGTGTGTGTGTGTGTGTGTGTGTGTGTGTGTGCACATTAGAGAGAGAGAGGCCTCTTGCTTCTGCAAATGAACTCTAGGTACATGTACCACTTTGTGCACATGGCTGCACGTGGGTACTAGGGAATTGAACATGGGTCACCAGGCTTTGCAAATAAGTCCTTTAACATCTGAGCCATCTCCTAGTCCTACATCTATTTCTTTAGGTGCTATAGGGATACCCTGAACATATATCAAACTTAAATCTTATAATGGGAAGCATATGACTGCACAACGTAGACATATGATTGTGTGGGGGAAGGGGGCTTAAGGTTTTGAAAACTGGATCCCGTGTGTGAGAGCCAGAGCCATGTCATGGCAATGATTCCTTCTCTTCTCTGTTCCCCTCAGCGGATCTGCCTTGTGGAGGGAACTACACAGAGCCAGCGCACGAGCTTCTTCTTCCTCCCTTGTCTGGACCTTTTGTTTACCACAGGCAATGTGTCTACATCATCAAGCAGCCTGAGGGAGAGAAAATAGATGTCAACTTCACCCACGTGGAGCTGGAAAGCCAGAGAGGTTGTTCTCACACTTACATAGAGGTAACTTACTACTGGGTTACCCTTAGGGGTTGCTCATCCAGATTTTTCTGTTTTATGGAATGGAATGGTGCTCTTCAAATGGCTGTAAAGCTAGCAGCATCCATATCACTAGGAATCTTATGAAAGATGCTGTTTTATACCCTTCCTCAGCCCCACTGAGTCAGCACCGCAGGGAATATGAGCCTTTCTGGGTACAATTCTGAAGCAGGCTGGAGTTTTAAGAATAACAGTTCTAGACGATTAGAAAGTACCTGCCTGAAACAAATCTAAGAAGGTAAAACAAGAGCTTTGTAAAGGAATCAGTAAAGAGCTAAAAAGAAAGTTGAGAAGAGACACTCATAATGTATCTAAATTAGACTGTGAAATAGAAGGCAAGGTGGATGCAAATTTAAGTAAGGGTAATTGAATTTAATGATAGGCTTAATATTTCTGAGGGACTGTTTAAGATAATTTTATTTACCTGTGTTGTCCAGCCAATCTTGACAAATAGTTATGTTCAAATGTCAAGTAACTTGCTTTAGATGTTCACTTTTCCCTTCATATATCCTGCATGCTACCAGTCAGGAAACTTAACTTTGATTTAAGTGTGTATACTGGGCTGTAATAGGGGACTATCTTGAACAAAAACAATCAGTTTTTTTGTTGTACTTTGTATTTGTTGTGCATAATTATTGGTCAAGTCATAAATTTAAGTGTGAAAAAAGTAAAGCACTTTCTATTTGGCAAAAGCATTTTATATAAAGTCAAAGCAGTATTTTTATTTTTGTGTTTTTCAAATACTTTTTTTAAAATTTTTTATTTATGTATCTGAGAGCGACAGACACAAAGAGAAAGACAGATAGAGGAAGAGAGAAAGAATGGGTGTGTCAGGGCTTCCAGCCTCTGCAAACGAACTCCAGACGCGTGCGCCCCCTTGTGCATCTGGCTAACGTGGGACCTGGGGAACCGAGCCTTGAACCAGGGTCCTTAGGCTTCACAGGCAGCCGCTAAGCCATCTCTCCAGCCCTTCAAATACATTTAACTAATGTATTTTTCCAGGAAAAAAGTTATATAACTTTCTGATCTATTGCCTGCATTTAGACAGAGGAAATATAAATGAGATCTGGACTTTATAGAGAAATATATTGATTTCCAGCACTACCTTAACATGGCTTTAAAATTTATTTATTTTTATTTTGAGAGAGAGAGAGAATGACAGAGAGAATTGGTGCACAGGGCTTCAGCCACTGCAATTGAACTCTAGATGCTTGTGTCACCTAGTGGGCACGTGTGACCTCATACTTGCCTCACCTTTGTGCATCTGGCTTACATGGGATCTAGAGAGGACATGGTCCTTAGGCTTTGCAGACAAGTGTCTTAACTGCTAAGCCATCTCTCCAGCCCTAACATATGTTTTTAAATCTAGAAATTTTTATTTTAGATGTTGAGGTAAATGGGTGTTTATACTCATTTAACTCAAGTTTTCTAAGTTTTCTCATAAATCACATTTAGGTTTTACTCTGTATAGCAATTTTAAATATTGATGTATAAAAATTATATTTACATAGTTTTAATTTTGAGAACAGTAAAAATATTAAAATATTCATGAATCAGGAGTGTTTACTATGCATCAGGCACAATGTCAAGATTTCAAAATGGTGAGAGTGTAATAAATGAAGTAGATAAGGATTCAGTAATTTGTTTCCTGCATGCAAGGTATGGTAAGAGCTTTAATTAAATGAACTAATTAAATCCTCCAGCATCCTCCTATTTTAATTTCAGAAATTTGAAGCTCAGAAAATTTCCTTGCTTACAATACATACCTAGTACGTGGCAGGGCTAAGATTTGAATTTAGGAGTTTCATCAATTTATTATAAGAACTGAAATGTAATAGTGTAACTTGAACTATAGGAGATGCTTTGCCTTCCTTATAGAGGAGGATCACATGAATTTGTTCATTCCATATCCATCCTGTGGTCATGGGAATCAATATGAAGCTAGGCACAACTGTTGTCTAAGATAAGAAAAGGCATAATTCTAACATTTTGATAAATCTATATACTTCTGGTGGACTCTTCATAGTGGCTGTAATGGCTCTATAGAGCTGTCACAGATTTGGGGATGAGATGTCCTTCCTGGCTTTGCTCAATATTCACTGAACTTCAATGAGGAGTCACATGAACTCTTCCAAATTGTTGTGGAAAGTTAGCAGGGAAAAAGTTATAAATTGGGGCTGAGAAGGTTGCTCAGTGGTTAAAAGCACTTGCTGTGCAAGCCTACTTAATGGCTGGAGTCTGGATCTTCAGAACTCAAATAAGCATGCATCTATACCCCCAATAATGCATTGTAGAAGGTGTACTCAGGAGAATCCCAGAGCTTGCTGGCCAGCTAGTCTGGTATTCTCAGTGGCAAACCACAAGAGAGACCCTGTCTGAAACAAGGTGGAAGGCAAGAACTGACAGTTGGCATTGTATTCCCACCTCTACACATAGGCTTTGGTACACATGCATATACATACACATACAATATACACACACATGCACACACATACAAATCCTAAACTGGTATACATAGATTTAATTCTGTAAACCAGAATGGCAAAATATTTTGTAGCTAAAATAGGATTAGTGTTAGCTCATCTGAATTCTTATTCTGGCTCTGTCATTAGATAACTACAAAGTTGGACAATTCTTTGAGTATTTCAGTTCCTAAATTGATGAGATGTCTTACCTATTTGCTTAGCTTTGTGAGGATAAAATCAAGGAAATGATTGAGCAAAGAAGCTTAAAGAGTTATTTTAAACATGTTATAAGTGCAAAGCATATATATCCAATAAGCAAATTGAATCTAATAAAGATCAAGTTCTAGTTATTGTCAAATAGATCCCCAGCACCACAACAAAACAAAATAATCAGACAAAATTGGACTTAGATGCCCGGGATTCAAGATTATACTGACTTAGTTCTTATCCTTGATCCTCTTTATCTATGAAATTGAGATCATTTTTCTTGGACACATTTCCTACCCAGGCAGAAGTTATGTAAGAAATTTATGCAAGAATCAAATGCAAATGATATAATATTGCTCCTCAGTATAGTAACAAATTTAAATGCTAGGTTTGAAAGTAAAATGGCTAGGCATGCTGACTCATGCTTGTAATAAACCCCAGTGTTTTAGAGGCTGAAGCAGGAGAATTTGAATTTGAATTTGAAGTCAGTTGGGTCTACTTACTGAGTTCCAGACCAGCCTGGGAAATATACGGGAAGCTCTGTCTCACAACAAATCTAAAATCCACACATAAAACCCTTAAAGTGAAGTTCCTAGGCAAAGGAATTAAAGGAAAAAGAGATAGTATTATAGATATTTCTGTAGTTAGAGAGGAGATGACTTGTAATTTACTAACTTCGTTGATAATGTCTTGAAAGAAGGCAATTCAAATTTCAGTTACAATGAAGAACACAAGAAATTCTAGGGAACATGGCAGAATGATATCAAGGATAGTTTTTGTGTGAATAGATGCACTCCTAAGAATTCCAAATAGTCTCATGATATGGTTTGAGATGCCTACCTGCCGCACAGATCTTTTAGATGAAGATTAGGCTCCATTGCTGATTGTATATCTTTTGTGTGGAGCATGGCTTTGGAAGACTTGTTTTAGCTCTGTAAAGGGACCCATAAGCATTCATGGAAAATAAAATCAAAGTATATGAGATAATAGGTTCTGTGTTATCCAGCTCTTTTTCTTATAGTTTTTAAACAAATCCACCCATTTATATAGATTTATATTTATCTATCAACTCAAGTTTATACTTATCAAGACACATGCTGTCCATAGGAGATGTGATATGGTTATGAAAGGAGGAGTTGAAGGACTGGAGAGATGGCTTTGTGGTTGAGGCACTTGCCTGCAAAGCCTAAGATCCCAGGTTCAATTACCCAGAACCCACGAAAGCCAGATGTATATGGTGGCATATATATCTGGGGTTTATTTATAGTGTCTAGAGGCCCTGGCAGGCCCACTCTGGCTCTCTCTTTCTCTCTCTCTCTCTAATAAATAAAAAATATTTAAATATTAACAGAAGCAAGGAGTTGAAGAGACCAACTTTCAGTTTAGAGCTTTTAATTCTAACTAAAATATTGAAGGTTTCTCTTTCCTCTGAACCTTGCCTCCATTCCTTCCTCCATTTCCTTTAAAATTTTTGAGATACAATGTCACTATTCTGCCTAGGCTGGCCTGGAACTGTGAATTGTCCTGACTCAGCCTCTATAATGCTGGGGTTATACCAAGCCAGGCTTTGAAATTTCTATCTTACCACCTTCTCCTTCTGTCTGCATGGCCTCCTCCCCTCCCCCCCTGTAATTCTCAGTTAGCCTTATATAACCACTGCCATTCCTCCTGCATGGCTTTAGATGGATTCACAAGGGACTTCCTTTTGCTCTGTTAGGCACTGAAGCTCTTCAGCTATAGCCTTGTGGTTGTTTGAAAGAAAGCCATGATCTTTGGTCTGCATGAACACACTTTATTCCCTCAAGTGGGCCTCTTTTTCAGACTGGTGGCTGTGATTCATAGAATTCTCAAGAGATAGACATAAACAGCAGAAACAAATATGGTCTCTGACAGCTGAAACTGAAATGTAGCTGCTTCCTTTTGAGTTTTCAGACAAAGTATCACTATGCAGCCCAGGCTGACCTGGAACTCTGGAAACCTAATAACAGCCTGAATCCTATTGTTTTTCTTCATGGCATATATTTTGAAATCAATTTTATTTCAGGGAATATCTTTTTTAGAGATATCAAGACAGGGTAAAGTGGAAAATATTCAATAGTTTTCATTCTCTAAAATTTAGAATTATTATAATGATTGGTTAACATATGATCAGTTTCTCAATGTTCTCATTAGCAGTTTCTTTCTTTGACATGGGTTGTGACACAGTAGTCTAGATTCGCCAGGAACTCAGAATCTAGCCCAGGCAGCACAGGCTGCCCTCAAAACCACAACAATCTTCCTGCCTCAGTCTCTCAGGTGCTGGGATTAGTGGTGTGCAGTAAACATCCAGCTCTGGAGGCAGTGTTTTGACAGCTGCCTGACCATACTGATGCCTGTTTTTTCCCCCTTCCCTTCCCTTCCCTTCCCTTCCCTTCCCTTCCCTTCCCTTCCCTTCCCTTCCCTTCCCTTCCCTTCCCTTCCCTTCCCTTCCCTTCCCTTCCCTTCCCTTCCCTTCCCTTCCCTTCCCTTCCCTTCCCTTCCCTTCCCTTCCCTTCCCTTCCCTTCCCTTCCCTTCCCTTCCCCTTCCTTCCTTCCTTCCTTCCTTCCTTTCTCTTTCTTGCTTGCCTTACCTTTTCTTTCTTTATCCCTCTTTCTGTCCCTCCCTTCTTTCCATTTTTCTTCCTTCCTTCTTTTTTTTTTGAGTCTGGGCCTCACTATGTAGTGAGCCGGAACTTGCTATGTAGTACAGGCTGGCTTTGAACTTGGCATTCTTTTCCCTCAGCTTCCTGAGTGCTGGTATCACAGTCATGTGCCACATGAACAGGTCCATAGTGACACTTTATAATGAACTGATGAGATATTCTTTGTCTTCAGTTTTTTGTCACTGATCAAATACTAGAAAATATCAACCTAATGAGAAAAAAAAATAGCTTAGAGTTTGGCAGGTGTCAGCCCATGGTTGATTGGACTGTTGCATTTAGGCCTGTGGTGGCAAGGTAAAACATCCTGGGGTGTATTTGGAGAACTAAAGCTACTCAGCTTTTGTAGGTTGAAAAGAAGAGAGGGGAGAGAGGCTCAAGTGTAATACCTCTAAAGATTGACATAAAAGGAACCAGGAAAGACACTATTGTGGAAGTCATAAAACTTTAGGGTTGAACAGAATATACAGAACAAATTGCTGGCTGGGGAACAGTTGCATACTCATGTGGAAACCACAAACCCAAGTGTTCAGTGGTTACAGAGCAGCTGGTGAGGATAAAAGGAAAGAGCTTTAATCAAGCACATTATAAACTACCAGCCCAAATCAAGAAGGTGGTCAAGTTTTCTCTGATAAAAATAAAATTTGACAAAAAATATACAACGTTGTTACTGAAGGAAGATATTTAACATTTATTTCTCAGTTTCCTCATCTATAATAGTTAACATTCTTCTAAAAATGGACAGCAAGTAATTGAATTTGGGGGGGGGTTTCGAGGTAGGGTCTCACTCAAGTCCAGGTGGACCTAGAATTCACTCTGTAGTCTCAGGTTGGCCTCGAACTTGCAGCAATCCTCCTACCTCTGCCTCCCAAGTGCTGGGATTAAAGGCATGCACTACCACACTCGGCCCTGGAATTTTTTTAAACATGGAAAAACTCAGTAATTTCATAAGTTTGATCATAACATGTTCTCATAATTTCAAAGAAAGGTGGGTATCATATGTAAAGAAATAGAACAGTGGGAGTAAATTTCAGAGTTCCCCCGCTCATCCCTGTTATAAATAATCTGAGGTGGCTTCCCTGAGGGATAGTACATACTAAGTCCACACGTCGAGTTGGTAATGCAAGTATCTAAGAGCAAGAGGATCCCATGTACAGTTCAAGCATAGCCCCAGAAACTGAATGGGTATAAAAACTTGATAAGCCAAACAACTGAAAATAGATTTCAGTGATTAGAATCACAAGAGAATTTATGTAGTAGGAAAGTAACAGGTTCTGTATGGCCTTATAAACTGAGACAGACAACTTAGATTGTGCTCTGACAGGACAGAAAGACAATTAGAAGGTGAAGCAGAGTGTCTACCATGCAGTGAATGGCTATTGAATAGGTTGATGCTAAAGTTGAGAAGAAGGGTGAGAAGATGACATACTAAACTTTATAATCCAGAAGTATTAAGGAAGAAACTTCTAGGCAAAGAAAAACTAAATAAGTTTTCTTCATTTTACAAATAGCATTAAAAAGTCAGATAAGGGGTTGGAGGGATGGCTTAGCAGTTAAGGCATTTGCCTGCAAAGCCAAGTCCCCAGGACCCACATTAGCCAGATTCACAAGAAGTCTGGAGTTCATTTGCAGTGACTGGAGGCCCTGGCACTTCCATTCTCTGTCTCTCTCCCTCTTTCTCTATTAAAAAAAAAGTCAGGTAAAGGATTGATTTACTCTATTGATGGAGATTTTAGAACCGATGCTATGTTACAAGGCACAAAGTGCTCTTAAAATGCTAACTATCAAATTATGAAACATGTAACTTTTAGACCTAGCATGATTTCTCTCATATTTATTCCTCACCTCTTATTCTCTCTTTTGGGGTGAGGATACAACTCTCTTCTTCTCACATCGCTAGCCCAAGAGTAGTTTCCATGACCAAATAAAATGCTCATTCCACTAAGGGGTGTGTCAGCATGCAGCTCAATTCACAGAGAGCCAAATATTAAACACAAGCGCATGTTGAGTTCTGCTTTCAGAGTGGACTAATCCTAGTGCTGAAATATTTGGTTTGATTTGATTTAAAATTTTATACTTAAGTGGAAGTTAGAGTTGTAGTACAAAATAACTCTGGATACTAAGCACACAACAATTGCGCACATACACAATAAAAGGAGGCTTTGAGACTTGATGTGTTCCAGATGTTAATGCTCACTGCTTGCTCAGCTCCAGATCTCACACTTAAGATGTTCTGTAAATTATTCTGTCCAGCCCAGTTAACTTTAGCTCTCTGCACAGCATAGTTCTTTTTCAAGAACTCATTTTATTTCCTCATTTTTTTTTGTTAGTAGTTTCTATACCTGACATTTGCAAAACGCCATAGGCTAACTCTTCTGGGTTATGTTTTACCTACTGGGGCTCTGAAGCTGAAACATTCCAGGTTTACTGTGTACTGTGGCCTGGTCCACACTGGAATTTTGCTTTGGACCCCGTCATTCTTTCACATCTGTGACTAAAATGAATTCATTGTGATCCTTATGCATGTGACCTGGGTACGATGTTACCTGACCTCCCCAGAAGAAAAAAAATTATACTACAGGTCATATTTAAGTGTTTTAATCTTTCTTGGGCTATACTTCAATGAGAAACAATCAGTAATATTTACCAGGTGAGTCAAAATTGATAACAAACAAGAGAGGATCTTGTGGACATATAACTAATATTGAACTTTTTCTCATGTTGGTTTCTTTAATATCAGAAGATCTGGGGCTGTCTCTTATGGCTTTACCAATGTGGGGCCATGGTTCCTGGCCTTCCCCTTGGGAGTGAGAAGTGAGCAGCGTCAGAATCATCAATGACAATAAAACCTGTATTTGGAGATAGGCACAGCACTTCTGTTCACATTCTGTGAGGCAAAGCAATTCCTGTTGCTAATTCATTGGGAAGGATAAGTGGTAGGTGTCCACAGGGAGATAGGACAAGTGACATGGCAGAAAACACAGGTACTCTTCTCACAAAAGGGAAGTGAATCATTATGGAAAACTATGCAGTGCATTCCAGTTCCCAGGCAAAAAGAAAAGAGGTTGTTTTGGATGGAATTTATAAGCAGGATATTAAATGCAAGCTGTGTTTTAGAGTATTTGATACATTTTATTTCAATATCTCTTTCTAAAATGCTGTGGTAAAAGTATTTCTATGTCTGTGATCCTAAAAGAATAGAAGCTTTTAGAATTAATAAGGTTTCTTTTCCAGAGAGAGAGAAAGAGAGGAACAGAGCCAAAATCAATTGTGCCTTCTAGGGTTGGGGCCCTGGAGCCCTATAAGTTTCTCAAAACATTTGCATTGCAGCTGCCTTTCCCCTTGGTAGAGTCCTTGAGTTTCACTAATCAGGGCCCAGAGGAATGAAATGCTTCAGCTTACTCTGATGCTCTTTGGCCATGTTTCTTCTTTCTTGTCATCTTCTAATGGACCAAATAGAAAAGAGAGATTAAAATCAGAGAGTAGGTTGATGTCTTGCTGGTGCTTCCTGCACTCTGGTGTTCAAGAGCTGTGGTATGTCTGCATCTCATTACAAAGCAGGATGAGTAGATATTCCACCTTAAAGTTAATGAATCAGTGGCATTTTGTCAGATACCGTACCACATTACAGAGTGTTCTGTCAAATACCGAAGGGAAACTTTCTCTACTCTCTGGGA
Organism: Jaculus jaculus; assembly: GCF_020740685.1. Classification (NCBI taxonomy): domain Eukaryota; kingdom Metazoa; phylum Chordata; class Mammalia; order Rodentia; family Dipodidae; genus Jaculus; species Jaculus jaculus. The sequence continues at coordinate 62,747,762 of NC_059116.1, forward strand.
TTTGCAGTTTGGTTATTAGAAGTTGACATAGCTTTACTTCAGTATTTGAAATTTGTGTTGCAGATTTTGTAAAATCTGAGAGAAAGGAACAGGTGTGAGCCTGAGTCAGTAGAGAGACATGTGGCCTTCTCTGTCTCAGCTGGTTTAATCACTCCCTGCTATCAGGCCATTAGATAGTTTCTGTTCTTGCCATTACAGAGAATGCTTTGATGCAGATCCATCTGCGACTCGGCTTCCATCTTCAATAGTCTTATGCCAGTGTTAGAAGTAGAATACCTATGAGTTAGAGTGCCAAGTAACCTTCTAGTTATGCGTGAGAGGAATTATGTCAAATTATTTCCGACGAACTTCAAAGATCATGCCCTTAAAAATCAGCCTTTATCACTCACTCCCCCTTGACCCATGTAATTCCTATCTGCTATTTAAGTGTCAGCTAAAAAGTTACTTCTGCTGAGAAATATTCCAAATCCAAATCCCCTGACTGAATTCAGAATGGCTGTTTTTAATTTTAAGACCTTTTAATATCATTGTTAGTATTCTAAGATGAAATTCACTGGCATAACTTTACTATACACATTATATTAATGTTATAAGTTTTATAACTTATTATACATGTTATATTAAAGATTCAAGGATTACATCAAGGAGAAATAAAATTAAAACAACAAAATAAAAATGCACATTTATTTTAGTGTGTGAAAAGCCTAGGAAAGCTTCAACTGAGAATGAAATGAAGCAGTCAGCTATTCAGTACCTAAATTCCCATTCATCCTGTCAGACAAATGCAGGCTGGCATAGCTGTGTGGGCTGGCTTCTATGAAGTGGTTAGCAATTCTTGGCAGATTTCCAGAAATAATAAAAAGAACTTTTCCTATTTATACCCTACAAGTCATCCTGGAAAATGGTGTGTATTAAAATGGTGCCAAAGCACTCAGCATTTAATATGTAAAATTGCAATATTTATGCTTAAGTTTTCACCTACCTGAAAACCAAAGGACTGTGGAGAATCCTTGTGACTCTCTCATGCTTTAGGCTGCCTAGTTTGTGATCCTTAGCCACTAAATGTTCATGAGTGTCCCCACCAACCTTGTGCTGTGTTTTAAAGACAAAAACAAAAATATCCTGACAAGTCCCAAGTATTCAGTAGTAGTACCTACTGAGATCCTTTGGTTAAGTAACAGTGTAACAGCTCCTTCCCAGACATCATTTTTGTCCATTCTTGACTGTCCAGATTTCCTTGTGGGCAGTGATGTTTCACAGGACCATCTGTGGCCAGCACAGAGCCTGAGATGTAGTCTCAGAGATTATATGAGATTATAACCTTACTCAAGAGTAGGAATTAATATTTGGGGTGCTAGATCTACCAGAATAGTTTTATGGAACTGGAATCATGTGTTTATATCCATCAAACAATTACACTGAGAATGCTCCAGTGTTTGACCTTTAAAATATCAATATCAATAACAATAGATCTTCTTTAGTCATTATTCTCTATCAAACATGTATTTTTGCATGTATGTATGTTATATGTGTGGGCACATGTGGGGGTTATATGTATAAGCATGTCTAAGCCAGAGCTAGGCATTGGGTATATCTCTTTGTTGCTTCCCACCTTGGTCTTTGAGGGGTCTCTCACAGAACCCACAGTTCACCAATTCAGCTACTCTAGCTATCCAGCTCACCCAAGAGATTTTCCTGTCTCTGCCTTGTCTTCTGAGTGCTGGGATTACAGATAAGCAGTATGATGTCCAGGATTTACATGAGAGCTGGGGATCTGAATTCAGGTTGTAACACTTGCAAGATAAACACTTTACTGACTAAGCCACCTTCTGTATCTTAATAAGGGAATCATATTACTGTTTCATCTTTTGTTTCAAAAATCCTATTGGCATGGAGGCACATTCCTTTAATCCCAGAATTTGGGAGGCAGAGGTAAGAGGATTGCCATGAGTTCAAGGCCACCCTGAGACTACACAGTTAATTCCAGGTCAGCCTGGACCAGAGTGAGTCCCCACCTCAAAAAAAAAAAAAAAAAATCCCATTGGCTTAGATGCAGTAACTTGCTCAAAGTTATTAAGACAGAAAGGTTGTGAGTGACAGAAAGGGAATTGAACCAGGTCCATTAACATACATCATGGCCATGGCACTGCAAGATGGTGATTATTGAGTTAAAGTAGTCTATTATATAAAGGAAAATTTTATTTCTTTTCTACCTTTACTACAGTTTTGTTTTTAATAAGTCGCAAATGTAAGCAATCATTTTTGGAAGTATACAGCTACCATGTGGTTCATATCCTGAGCCTATTGATGTTACATAGAAATTAAAGCTTCAAGTAAGTCTTGGAGTACTTTTGGTCTCATACTTGACTAGGTATATCAAGCTAACAATGGGCTATGCATTTATTTTTCTGGAATTTCTTTAGGATTTTCTAACTATATTAGTAGGTGAAATTAATCCAGTTTTTTTTTTTTTTTTTTTTTTTTTTTGCTCTGTATATTGGGATTTGGAACAGGATTCTAAGAAAAATTAGTTGATAATTGTTCCATTTGGGGGTTTACCATATAACAAATTATATGTGGGGATTGTCTATTGTTTAAAAGTTCAAAAGAACTTATCAAATAGGACATTCTAGAGTCTTGAGAGAGTGGGAATGGTGTAACTATTTGGTAATGTTTCCAGTTTTATTCATGGTGTGTAACTATTCATATTTTCTTGTTCTCATTCTTGAGGTAATTTTAGTAATTTATGTAAGTTTTCTGGAAAAGATATATCTTAAATATTCAAATGTATTGGCATAAGATTATATTTAAAACACTACTTACACTTTATTTTTTGGCACTTTTGTCATTTTGATTTTGTGTATTATGTTTTTTTTATTAGCTTTGCCAAATTTGTCTTACTTATTTCCCATTCTCTAAACTCCCTCAATAAAGCAGCTCTTCAATGTTTATGATTCTGCCCTCTTCTGTGTCTTGTTAGTTAGGTTTGGCTTTTGTTTTCTACTTTATTCTTCCTTATTTTAATGTTTTTACTATAATATTAAATTGATTTATTTCTCTTTCTTTTGCCCCTTCCTTTCCTACTCTACCTTTTTATCTTTTTCTTTTGGTAATGAAGCAGTTTATTCCTTTAATTTCAGATTTCAATTGTATTTTAGTATTTTCACATGGTGTATTATTATATTTGGCTGTTTGCAAAGCAGTCAAAATTTCTAGATGTATTTCCTTTTTTATGTTGTGCAAGTTATTAGCCATTATTTAGTGCCATTACATTGTGCTAAAAATGATCTACTCATTGCTTTCAGGTGTAACATAAGCACTACCTAAATTAGATTGTTGTTCACTTTGAATCTGTCATTTCATTGACTAATCTCCAGATAATGCCACTATTGCCAAGGTGACATTACTAATTAAAGCTACACATCTATCATATTTTTTTCTGCTTAGGTTAGAGATGCTGACACCTTGCTTGGAAAACTCTGTGGTGATGAAACCCTCTTTCCCATAAGATCCCTCACTAACAATATCTGGATCAGGTTGAAAATAGACTACTCTGTGCAGAAGGCTGCTTTCAGAGCTTATTATCAAGTTGGTAAGGAAATTCTACTTAATATGTAAATATTGAACTACCTGTTTGTAGCATTGTTATTTCTCAAAATATTTTAGTCATTTTATATCCTCAAGTGGAAAGGGAAATAGCTTCATAAACATGTCACATGCTGCTTTTCCCTTAGACAGAATTAGACTTCACAATAGAATTGAGAAAAGGAATTGTTTATTTCTAAACAGACAGTATTATCATGCTTTAATTTACAGCTTGTGGGGGTGAATTAACAGGAGAAGGAGTCATTCGTTCACCTTTCTATCCCAATGCCTATCCTGGAGAAAGAATTTGTAGGTGGACCATCTCTCAACCTCAAGGACAGCTAGTGAATCTTAACTTCACTGACTTTCAGATTAGAAGTTCTGGCCCCTGTACAACAGATTATATTGAGGTAAGAGTAAAACTCCACTGAAGATTTGTATTTGAATGTATATTTAAGTTTACATTACTTAAAATAGTACACATATTCTGTGAAACAGAAGCTATTTGTGCAGACTGATATCTTATGAATATAGATATGACATTTCCTAAGAACATACTACCTAGTTACATCCAGTGTATAAATAAGATTACATACCATGACCAAGGGGCATTTATCTCAGTAGGTTTAGATTGTCATGCCTTCTAGGGCCAATGAACAAAATAATACAGAACAGAACAGTATCAACAAAGTAAAACTTCGAAGTGAATGGGATCACCTCAGTAAAAAGCACAAAAAACATCTAACAACACCTAACTTGTTGTCATAATAAAACCCATTCCATTAACTAGGGAAAAGGGAACTTTCTTAATCTCTCCAAGGTGTCTGCAAAAAACCACACATGTAACATCAAATGTAATGAAATGGTAAATGCTCTGTTCACATGATGAGTAAACAGATAATGATTTGAATTCTAAGCAGAAGCTCAGCATTGCCCTGGAAATGCTCACTGGAATGCTTCAGTAAGCAAAAGAAACAAAAATGCATCTTAAATGGAAAAGAAGAAATAATTTTTTTAATATTCACATATGATATGACCTTCTATGTAAAAAACAATGATGGACTCTACACACTAAAAATTATTAGGGTTAATAAATTCCATAAGTTACAGGTTATAAAATCAAAATATGAAAACAGCTTAATGTCAAGAGGAACTTTAAAATGAAACCAAGAAAACAATTCCATTTGAAACAATAGCATTTAAACCAATGAGCACTAAAGGACATATTTTTAAAAAGAAATTTGAAACTTGTATTCTGAGAACTATAAGCACCAATAAATAAATGAAAGAAGACTTAAATAGATGGAAATATATCTTATTCTCATTCATTACAAGACAATAATCAAGATGCCACAGTTCTGAGAATTGATCTGAAGACTCAGCTCAGTCCCAGTCAAAATCTCAGATGACTTTTGCAGAAATTCACAAGCTAATTGCAAAATTCATATGAAAATGCAACGAAAGCAGAATAACTCAACCATAATCTTTTAATTAAATTTTTGGTTAGCATATAAAAATATGTTTCAATATGACATTTTAAAACATACATATGCTTTTTTGTTTTTATTCACACTCCTTACTACCTGCTGCAACTCCAAATACACTTGCTTATTATTGGACAACTCATATTTCTCAACAAACATTAGAACAAAGCCACAATCAATACAGAGTGTTGCTGGAGTAAGGATGTAAAGATAGATCAATGGGACAGGATTCAAAGTCTAAAAGTAAACCTGTCCTTTAAGGATAATTGATTTCTGAAAAGGTTCATTTTTCAACAAATGGTGCTCAATGTCCATATGTAAAGTATAAACTTGGGCCCCTTCTGTATGTTTCCAAATTACCTAAAAGTTGGCAGACCTCGCTGTGACAATTAAAACTCTTAGGAATATTTTTTTCTCAATTTTTATTAACATTTTCTATGATTATGAAAAGTATCCCATGGTAATACCCCCCCCCCCCCACTTTCCCCTTTGAAATTCCATTCTCCACCATATTCCCTCCCCATCTCAATCAGTCTCTTTTATTTTCATGTCATGGTCTTTTCCTCCTCTTATGATGGTCTTGTGTAGGTAGTGTCAGGCACTGTGAGGTCATGGATAACCAGGCCATTTTATGTCTGGAGGGAGCACGTTGTATGAAGTCCTACCCTTCCTTTTGCTTTTACTTTCCTTCTGCCACCTCTTCCGCATTAGACCCTAAGCCTTGGAAGGTGTGATCAAGATGTTACTTAGTACTCCAGTCACTTCTTTCCAGCACTATGATACCTTCTGAGTCATCCCAAAATCACTGCCATCTGAAAAGAGAAGATTTTTCTACCCAAAGTGAGAGTCGCATTAATATAAGGGTATAAATGTTAAGAGAAGTGCTTACTGGGCAGTTTGATAAGCATACTATATACATTTTTCCAGACATCAGCAGATGTTTCTCCCCTAGGGCTCATGACTACCCCTGTTTTCAGTTTTCAGTATCAGCGATGTGTTTCCTCCCATGGAGCAAGCCTCCAGTCTAATTGGAGGGCATTTGATTTCCACCATGACAGACGTGCCACTATTGCACCGGTTGGCTCCTTTGGGCTGGCTGGCCAATTATAAGGCTTGCAGTGTCCAGTGTTGAGTATCTTCACTGGTGGTATCTCTTTCTCCCATGGAACTACATGTAGAATGGCTTCTTCCAGCTTTCTGTCAGCTGGTCTACATGGAGGAGATTATCAGCTCAGTTCCAGCAGGATTTCTCAGTGGCCTTGCAGCCTAAGTATGTGACGTCTTCAGCAATATCTTGGCAATATTTTTAACATTGGATTAGGCGAAAGATTCTTATCTATGACACAAAAAGTATTAAAATAATTGGACTTCATCAAAATTAAGAACAACCTGGTTTTTAATAAATGGGCAAATGATATTAATAGACATTTCTTTGAAGATGTACCAGTGGATAATAGTCCTTTGACATGATGTTCCACCTAATTAGTCATCAGGGAAATGCATGTCAATACTGTAGGGTGATTTCACTGCATACCTTCTAGGATGGCACTAATGAAAAATCAGAAAACAGGTCTTGGAAAGATGTGCAGAAGCTGGAACACTTATACGTTCCTGGTGGGAAGGTAGTCATTTTGGAAAACAGGAGTTTTCCCAAAACTTAAGTTACCGTGTGATCCAGCAATTCCACACACATTCATACACAGGGAAATTAAAGTTTAAATCCATACACAAATTGTGCATGAATATGGGATCACTATGTGTCATAACACATGCAAACAAAAAATACAATAATTTGTAAGTTAAAAACAACTTAGTATCCGTAAGTCGATGAATGTTTCAAACAGTGTGTCTGAACATGTGCATACAGAGCGGAACACCACTGGCGTTAATAAGAAATCAAGCTCTTCTACATGCCACAGCATGGATGAACCTTGAAAACATCATACCGCCAAAGAAAAATGAGTGACAAAAGAATATATGTATATACATATTTCTTTGTCATGTCAGGAACAAACAGTTTATAGGAACAGTAAGTTAGTAGGTCTCTGCAGCACCGACTTCAGGGGAATGGAGTGCTTGCAAAGTTTCTTGTGAGGTATATAAAATATTCTAAAGCTGATTTTGTTCTCAAATTTGTTTTTTAAAATTTATTTATTTTACAAAGGTTATAGTCATATATCCCTTCTGCCTCAGACCCACTTTCCCTGAGGATTCTCCTCAGTGGGTTATTGGTATTCAGTGTGAGTTAACTAAGGCCTCAGTCCATCTCTATAGTCAGGGGCTTTGTTGCAGATAATTTCTACACCCACTGTGGCTCTTAGAATCTTCCCATCCCCTCTGCTGCAATGGTCCCTGAGCCTTGAAGTGTCTATAAGCAGTCTGTCTGGTTTAGTCTGCTTTGATATATTTTGATTTGCCACTGTGTCTATAGCTGTATCCCTCAAATTTGTTTATTATGTTAATAAACACATTCAGAAATAATAATTTTGGTAGTTTGCAAAAATAGATATCTGACAAAAACAAACATGGACATATGTGTTTTGTTTTGTTTTTTAGATTGGTAGCAGTTCTATTTTGGGTTCTGCTGAAAATGAGAAATATTGTGGCACAAACATACCTTCATTTATAACATCATTGTACAATACTCTCTATGTCACATTTGTGAAAAGTACTTCAACTAAAAATCATGGTTTCACAGCTAAGTTCAGTACTGAGAATTTGGGTAAGAGATTATCTTTCTCTTTTTATGCTGGTATCAGAAAGCAAATAGAGGTGGGAATTGTTGGATAATATGTGTAAGGTCCTGGGTTTAACACTGTTGCAGTTAGATTCACATTGCTGGCAGAAATCTCCCAACCAAGAGCAGCTTGTGTATGTGTGTGTGGGGATGTTTATTTTGGCTCACAGACTTGAGGGGAAACTCCATGATGTCAGGGGAAAAGGATGTCATTAGCAGAGGGTGGACATCACCTCCTGGCCAACATCAGGTGGACAACAGGAACAGAAGAGTGTGTCAAACCGTGGCATGGGCAAACTGGCTATAACACCCATAAGCCCACCCCCAACAATACACTCTCTCCGTTAATTCCCAAAGCTCCATCAGCTGGGAACCTAGCATTCAGAACACCTAAGTTTATGGGGGAAACCTGAATCAAACTTCCACAAACACCCAGTTCTGAGAAGAAACTGCTTCACGTATAAGTGAAGTGGAAGGCATTAAATGAAAGCCAAATGTACTATGTAAAATTATAAAGTACATTTGAAGGCAAAAACTGTATCCTTTTTTATCGATTAGAAACTTTGTATGAACATATCATGTGTTGGTACCTTTATTTCCCTCCTCCCTCCTCTAGGCCCCATTCCACTGAGGCCCCTCCTCACTGGGATGGCTCATATTCATCATGGGACTGTGGGACAGGATCTGTAGTCAGTCATTGTAGGGGAACGATGCCTCCAGATATATCTTCTTTTTCTTAATTTATTTTCTGTTTTTTTTTAATGGGGGGTAGGGAGAGAGCACCCAGGGACTCCATCCCCTACAATCAAACTCCAGACACATGTGCCATCTTGTGCTCATGTGTGACATTGTGTCACCTTGTGCATCTGGCTATCATGAGACCTAAAGAGTAGAACATAGGTCCTTAGGCTTTACAGGCAAGCGCCTTAACTGCTAAACCATCTCACCAGCCCTGGATATGTCTTATTTTTGTGCATGTGTCTGTGTTGTGTGCATACATGTGTATATGTTTATGCATGTGCAGGTGCATGTTTATAAGGGTACATGTGCACATGTGTGTGCACGTGATGTGGAGGCCAGAGGGTGACGTCAGTTGTCTTCCACCTTACTTATGGAGACAGGAATTCTCACAGAACCAGAGTTTACTGATTTAGCCAGTATGGCTCGTCAGTGTACCTGTCTCCACTTCCCAAATGCTGGGATTGCAGGCACACTGCCACAACTGAAATGTCTGGTGTTTGCGGATCAGAACTGAGGCCCTCGTGCTTGCATGGCAGATGCATTATTGACTGAGCCATCAGCCTAGCCCCACGCTGTTTTCAGTAGTAATTTGGTATGAATAAGAGAAAACAAAACAAATCTATCTCAAGAGGCATATAAGGAAGACCAATTTTTCTTTTGAGCTTTTAAGCTATTATATGAAGCATCCAAGTAGCCCATTAGTTAACTGTTGTAATAATTATTATTGCTATTTTTTATTTTATTTATCTTATTTATTTATTTTTTTTATTTTTATTTCAACAGCATGTGGAAAAGTTTTTACTGAGTCAAGAGGAATCATTGAGAGTCCTGGTCATCCAAATGTCTACCCCCATGGTATCAACTGCACTTGGCATATATTTGTTCAACATGACCAACTGATTCGTTTGGTGTTTGATGAATTTAATCTCGAGCACCATGACAATTGTTCAAATGACTACCTGGAGATTTATGACATTGGCTATAA